>NC_135888.1:66131073-68531073 GCF_964194155.1 Cetorhinus maximus | reverse complement strand
ATTGGAGGCTCTGGGTCAGGGACTCTGTCGGCTGTTTCTCAGATGTACCTGTGAAAGCAAGGGGAGATAATTAGTGCATGGCAGTGGCCTGTGAAACAGGACACATCACTCACGACATGGGTGTATGATGGATGTTGCACTGTTGGATCCTCACTTGGTAGAGCAGCGCTGACCTCACCATCAGCACAGGAATGGTCCAGATCCTCGCCGGCCAGCTGGATGGCACTGTTTTCAAAGTCCATGAGGACCTTGATTTCAGCCATTCCTTCACCAATCTGTGACCTCTCTCTCTTGTGTGTCAGCTTGTCCTGCACGAATAGAGATGGAGAGAGTGTAAGCAAGACGCCGCCAGACGATAAGTATGCCTGGCATGTGTTGGGTGGTGAGTGGTCCCATGGACAGGATGAGGACAATGACGGTGAGTGTGAGATAGTGAATGAGATGTCCCTTGAACTGGCAGTGAGTGAGGGCCCTGTGAATGTGTGATGGGTTTGTGAGTGTGTGAGTTGAAAGTGATGAGAAGAGTGACTTACCCCAGTGGAAAGGAGATCATTCATCCTCCTGCAGCACTGGGTTGCTGTCCTCTTTTGCAGGGTGTTGGCACTGACCACTGCTGCCGCCGCCTCCCATGTCAGATTGGTGATGTTGTTGTCCATCCTGTGGCTAGGCCAGAGTTAGAGGACATCATGGCGGGCCTCCACTGTGTCCAAAAGGTGCTCAAGGGGCGTGTCATTCAACCTGGAGGCTGCAGTCTTTTTGCCTTTCAGGGCCATGTCTCCCGTGCAGCAGTCTTGGGCTGGAAGCACTGGGAGGTGTTCGTGCGGCTTTAAACATGGCGCCCAGCGTGATGAAGCGGTGAGGTGATGGCGTGGTGGGCTGCCATTGAAAGAGCTTGTTTCCTGGCAATGCATAATTAATGTGGCAGGATTTGATGATACGGCGTGAGAGTCCACCTTTGCGGCCGACGGGTAAAAGGTCGTTTTTCCCGCCCACTACCGCACTTAGTGCAAATCTGGGATGATTCTGCACCTACTCTTTGTTCAAGAATTGGTATATTTCTATTAAATCACATGCTTTGACTAAATAGGGCAAATTTCTGAGAGAACTTTCCTTTATGGTGGAATCAAATCTTATTTTAATGTACATGTTTGGCATCCAAAAACCGGGCTTATTTTATTCATTTCCCTCCTTAATATAATCCATGTCCTTGTAAGTAAGCATGGCTATGCATTCTGTTTGAAATTAATAGTAGAGGATGCATCTTAACAGAAGGAACACAGAAATCATGACAGTATGATACTGTTCATTAATTTTAAGTGGTTTGATCATCTCATTAGGTAGAGACCTAAGATTTTGTAATATGTTTATTCTTGTTAACAGACATAAGTAACACAAAACAGATTGAGAAAATAGATGATTATTAATAGAGCTACAAGCCATTCTTGGCAGTTTTATTTGTTATTGTGGAGTTGAGTGTTGGTAACTATTCCTCAAACCATGCAGCATTAAACACATTATAAATACTATCAAGCAATTAACCAGGACCTTATTAATGGTGACTAATTAGTAAATTTAAGATAAATTGTATGAAATGCAAATAGCTATTGGTTCTATTTTAATCTTCATGATTTTTTAACCACAGTGCTGTCATTTTACATACAATAATTCATACACATGGACTTCTTTTTCAATTTGCTTTAATTTTCCAGTACAATCAATAATATCCAAATGGCAGTGTGCACATAAAAGAATGATCAGTCACACTTACGTGGTTTAAAGGGTCTTTTAACCACACAATATGTAGTAGTGAGTTGGTCTTTGCTTTATGACTATTGGACATGTTTAATACATTTGTGGGGCTCCTAAATGTGGCCAGCAAGCACAGGAAGAAGGGATTTCAACACAGATTTGATAACCCACCACAGAGGATGCTTACAAGATAATCTAAATCTCTGTGCTTATTTGAACCATTGGCAGTATTTTAGCTACTGGGTAGGAGAGGGCAGGGTGTGGGCAGTAGGTTTGAGTGCAGGCAGGACAGTTAAGGCCCCAAAAAGTAGTGTCGGGTCAGAAACCAGACATTGACCACTTTCAAGTGTCACCAGGGTGGGATCAGAGGCGAGTGGAGAACCCCTTGTGGTCTGGCAGGTAGGAATTTAAATGCAGGCAATTGATTCTTGCTTAAGCCAGAGCATTCACAGCTAGGGCTCAGGGTTCAAATGCTGTGTGAAACTCACCAGGCTGAACCTGGCGCGAGCACAGTGGGGAACCATTGTTCATTGAAACTGACAGGCTAGGAAGCCTTCAAACGTGAAACTGAAGAGCTGCAGCCCTACCAAGATGAGAGGCGGGTGCACACAGCACTTCTTCTGAAAGTTTTATTTCACGGCTTGACAGGTGATTCCCATCTCCTTGGATGTCAAGTAATCTGCCTTGGACTTCACTCACCTTCAACTACACTTTCCTGCTGTCAGGCTTCACAATGGCATGGGAACAGATTATGAAGTCCTACCTTGAACCTCTGATGAGGAACAAGAACAAGAACACCAGCAGCATGAGAACAACAGGAGCACTGCCAGCAGTACCAGCAGCTGCCTGCTCTGACAACTGTGCCCTCTGCCCAGATCCCATACCAAAATTCTTAGCTTGTTCTCTTGATAAAAAACCCCCTCTTAACATTTGTATTGCATGCCGTTCTACAGGACAGAGGGGATTGACACAAAGCCTAGCTCAAAGGAGGCGAGACCCAAACACAGAGTCTACAGGTAGAGGGTCAGCTTTCGCAACATGTGTGAGCACCAATGCCTCAGGAGGGTTACATTTTCGTAGCTGGTCATTGCTGATTTTTGCAGACTTCTGGAACAGCTCATTCTTTCCTGTGGAACAGGTGGGCACTCATTGCCATCAAGTTGTCCATCACTGGGAGGGCAGTACCATCCACCACCTCCCCTTCCCCCGCCCCCCCCCACCCCCAACCAACCCCTCAGGGTCTTTGCCTCTCCCTGCATTCTTGCCTCCTACAAGGAAATAAAGTAGAGAGGTGTGAATGCGATAACTGAGTTGTCTGGAGAGGAGAGAAGGATAGCAACTGTGGACGGTGATTGTGAGGCATGGGTGTGAGATGGCACAAAAATGAGAGTGAGTGCGAAAGTTGGCTGTTCATATGGGGATGTGAGGAGGTTTCTGGAGAGGCAGGAATGAATGGTTTTGCAAGATGTTTTATTCTTGGGAATGCTGTGCGGAACATGCTGGAAAAGTCAGAGTGTGGGGCTTAGCACCTGAAAGTGTTCTGTTACTTTGTTTCTGTTTCCTGCTCTCCTAAGATCCTTACATTTTTGGTGCACTCTCTCCAGGTTCAAGGGATCACATCCCTGCTATTCACTTCCTTGGCTATTTCCATCCACATAAGCTTAGTTTGAGAGGTTGGCACCTTCTTCCCGCCACTGGCAAATATAATTTCACTGCAGTTCCTCATGTCCCACAGCTGGACCTCCAGGTAATAGTGAAAGACCTGGAGCGAAGCCTCCTTTCCATTCCTGTAGTTACTGAAGCCTCAGGAATCCATATACAGTTTATCCATTCTGGCCTCTGCCAGGGCCCCATTAACTTGAAATCTTTTTGGTGGACTTGATATATCATCCCATCCTCCCTCTCTGTTGGTTGGGAAACCTGGAAATGGGATGCTAATGTTGTGGCTCAGTTAGAGGGCTACAGTAAAACCCGCTGCAGATTTCAATGGATTCCTGGCCCACTACAACTTGCACAATTTCGGCAGGGATATCATTTCAAAGTTCCATTCTATTTTATTAGCTTTCAACCCCTTCCTTGCCTACATTATAGGGCGACTATATGTCAAAAGCACTTCATTGACTACAAAGCAGTTAAGGATGACCTGAACTTCTGAAAGGCTTAGTATCAATTTAAGCCTTTCTTTTCCTAAGCAGACAATTAATGTGCATTTCAGGGCCTCATCCCACTATCACTCAGATTTAAAGGGCTGGAGGGAGAGGCCTGCACCCAATGCACAGCCTGGCAGGTTTGACTCTGCGTGTTGCTGACCAGTGAAAGGGGGGCGGGGGTGCTCCTTTTTGGGCTCCTGATGCTAATCTGTTTCCTTCTTGTGTCACCCTTTCCCCCAGATCTGCCCAATATGCCTCACTAACCCCCGTCACCAATGCCTGTCAGTCAGCCCCAGGCTTAAAAACAGAAAATGCTGGAAAAACTCAGCAGTTTCTCTCTCCACCGGTGCTGCCAGACCTGCTGAGTTTCTCCAGCATTTTCTGCTTTTATTTCAGAATTCCAGCATCTTCAGTATTTTGCTTTCATCCCAGGCTTACCTGGGTTCTGGGGTTACTCTTCCTCCCAGGCCTTCTGCAGGATCAGCTATGGCTCCATTTCCAGCCTTCAAATGACTGACAGTTCTATGAGGCAGAACTCTCTCCTGGAGAGCGTGGAAGACTCTCCTCATAATAATTGTTGGCTGAAACATTAAAGCAGGACGAGCTGGCTCACACCCGACATTTAGGCTGGGATGTGGGGAGCTTGCCCTCAGTGTATAATCTAGCCCAATATACTTTTTTCCCTTTTTAACATGGTCATACCTGAAAATGTTGAAAATGCTTTGTATTGTTTTCTTTCAGTTTAACCTGCTGTGTATCACTTGGTTTTCCTGTTATTATAGTGCTGCACTCTGTTTAAGGCCAGAAAAGCATTCAGGCTGATTTCCTTTTCAAGTTTGGCCCCCACATAGACTACTGTATATTCCATGTACTTCATGCAGTGGAGTTGTGCAAACCAATTGAATTCAAGTTATTAACTTGCCTGATACTTGATAGAAAGACAAGCCGGCAAAGGCATTTATTATCTGAAGTGTACATGCATCCAGAGAGGTTCAAGAACCAGTCTAGTGTTTTTTTTTCTATTCTGATATTTATGAGGGTTTGACCTTGAACTGGATCAAAAAGAAGTGAGATTCCCAATTACACTCCACTATTTCAGCATTGGTACAAAACCAAAACTGTTTGCATCTGTACTAACTCTGAAGTGCGAATGCACCTACACAGGTTTTGTAAGCAAATGTCTACATTGCTACCAATACCAATCCATAAAAAGGCACTCAAAATTGTCCATGACGTGCTTTGAACCCAGGGTGAATTGATATCAGTTTTACTTCTCTTCATCTCAAATAAATTTCCTCCACCACTTTTCACACCAGTACAGTCGATGCTCAAATGCACCATTTCTAGAATCAGAGTAAGATTGTTATAAATGGATCACCAGTGTTTTCTCCGTAGCACTGTTTGAATTTGAGTTAGTTAACTGTATTTTAAGTCTGATGCAACAACATATATTTATATAGTGCCTTCAAGATAATGAAACACCCCAAGGTACTTCATAGGAGCATTATAAAACAAAGGAAGGCACTGAGTCGCTGAAGGAGATGGTAGGTCTGATGACCTAAAGCATCGTCAAAGAGGTAGGTTTTAAGGACTATCTTAAAGGAGCAAAGAGAGGCAGGGAGGTGCAGGGGAGGAATTCCAGAACTTGGGACATAGGCAATTGAAGTCATAGTAGGGCAAGAGGCTAGAATTTGAGGAGCAGAGGTTCCTTGGAGGGTTGTGAAGCTGGAGGAGATTGCAGAGATAGGGAGGGACAAAGCCATGGAGGGATTTTCAAACACAAATGGGAATCTTAAAGTCAAGACATTGCTTGACCAGGAGGCGATTAGGTCAGCAAGCACAGGGGTGATAGGGGAACAGGACTTGCCGCAAGTTAAGACACAGGCAGCAGAGTTTTGGATGACCTCAAGTTTACAGAGAGTAGAATGTGGGAGGCCAGCTAGAAATGCATTGGAATGCTCAAGTCTAAAGGTAACAAAGACATGAATGAATGTTTCGGAAGTAGATGACCTAAGACAGCGGTGAAGTCAGGTGATGTTACGGAGGTAGAAATCGGTTGTCTTGGTGATGGTACAAATTAGAAGTTGGTAGCTTATCCCAGGATGAAATGTAACACCAAGGTTGTGAACAGACTAGCTTAATCTCAGACTGTTGCCAGGGGGAAGGATGGAGTTGGTAGCTGGGGAACGGAGTTTGGAGTGGGGACCAAAAATAGTAGCTTCAGTCTTCTCAATACAGTATTTAATTGGAGAAAATTTCTGCTCATCCAGTGCTGGATATCAAATTAACAGTTGGATAATTTAGCAACAGTGGAGGAGTCAAAGAGGTGGTGGTGAGGTAGTCAGTATACGTAGGAAATCCAATGTTATTTGTTCAGATTATGTCACTGAGGGGCATCATGTAAATTAGAAATAGGAGGGGATCAAGGATAGATACTTGGGGGACACCAGAAGTAACAGTATGAGAGCAGGAAGAAAGGCCATTGCAGGTGATTCTCTTGCTACAATTAGACAGATAAGAATGGAACCATGTGAGAGCAATTCCTCCTAGCTGAATAACAATGGAATGGCATTGAAAGAGGATGGTGTGGTCAACCATGTCAAAGGTTGCAACAGGCCAAGAAGGACAAGGAAGGAAAGTTTACCTTTGTCACAGACACGTAGGATGTTATTTGTGACTTTGAGAAGAGCTATTTTGGTACTGTGGCATGGTGGAAACCTGGTTGGAGGGATTCAAACGGGGATTCTGGAAAAGATGAGAACGGATTTGAGAAGTGTTAACATATCCAAGGATTTTGGAGAGGAAAGACAGATTGAGGATGGTGGAATCAAGGGTTGAATTATTGAGGCGCGGGGCAATGATGGCTAAAAACCTTGACCTCTAAACCACTTAAATAACATTCATATTACAGTGATCTCATAAACATCTCGCATCCTGGTGCAAAGGAAAATAGCAAAGTTGGTAGTTCAACAGTATCGAGTCATTATGCTGGCAATTCTTTTATTCTTTCATGGGATGTGGGTGTCACTGGCTGGGCCAGCATTTATTGCCCATCCCTAGTTGCCCTTGAGAAGGTAGTGATGAGCCACTTTCTTGAACCGTTACAGTCCATGTGGTGTAGTTACATTCACAATGCTGTAGAAAGGGAGTTCCAGGATTTTGATCTAACGACAGTGAAGGAACGGTGATATTGTTTCATATCAAGATGGTGTGTGACTTGGAGGGGAATTTGCAGGTAATGGTGTTCCCATTCTGCTGCTGCCCATGTCCTTCGAGGTGGTAGAGGTCGCAGGTTTGGAAGGTGCTGTCCAAGGAGCCTTGGTGAGTTGCTGCACTGCATCTTGTAGATGGTACACACTGCTGTCACTGTGCATTGGTAGTGGAGGGAGTGAATATTGACGTTGGTGGATGCGATGCCAATCAAGTAGGCTGCTTTGTCCTGGATGCTGTTGAGCTTCTTGAGTGTTGTTGGAGTTGAACTCATCCAGGCAAGTGGAGATTATTCCATCACACTCCTGACTTGTGCCTTGTAGATCGTGGACAAGCCTTGGGGAGTCAGGAGATGTGTTACTCATTTCAGAATTCCCAGCCTCTGACTTGCTCTTGTAGCCACAGTGACTAGTCCAGTTCAGTTTCTGGACAGTATTAACCCCAGGATGTTGATTCTGGGAGTTTCGACAATGGTAATGCCATTGAATGTCAAGGGGAGATGGTTGGATTTTCCCTTTCTGGAGCTGGTCATTGCTTGGCACTTATGTGGTACGAATGTTACTTGCCAATTATCAGCCCACGCCTGAATGTTGTCCAGGTCTTGCTGCATAAGGGCATGGACTGCTTCAGTATCTGAAGAGTTTTGAATGGTGCTGAACATTATGCGATCATCAGCAAACATCCCCACTTCTGATCTTATAATGAAAGAAAATCATTGATGAAGCAGCTGAGGGTGGTTGGGTCTAGGACACTATCCTGAGGAACTCCTGCGGTGAGGTCCTGGGACTGAGATAATTGACCTCCAATGACCACAACCTTTGCGCTAGGTATGATTCCACCCAGTGGAGAGTTTTCCCCCTTATTCCCATTAACTCCAGTTTTGCTAGGGCTCCTTGGTGCCACACTCAGTCAAATGCTACCTCGATGCTAAGGGCAGTCACTCTCACCTCACCACTTCAGTTCAGCTCTTCTGTCCAAGGCTGTAATGAGGTCAGGAGCTGAGTGACCCAGGCAGAACCCAAACTGAGCAACTGTGAGCAGATTATTGCTGAGTAAGTGTTGCTTGATGGCACTGTTGGCATCCCTTCCATCACTTTCCTGATGATTGAGGGTAGACTGATGCAATGGTAATTGGCTGGGTTGAACATGTCCTGCTTTTTGTGGACAGGACATACCTAGGCAATTTTCCATGTTGCCGGGCAGATGTAGCTGTACTGGAACAGGTTTTTTAGGGTTGCAGCTATTCCTGGAGCACAAGTCTTCAGCACTATCACTGGAATGCTGTCAGGACCCATGGCCTTTGCATTTTCTAATAAAAATGCAAAATACTGCACATGCTGGAAATCTGAAATAATAACAGAAAATGCTGGGAATGAAAGGTCATCAATCTGAATGGCCCAGAACTACTGTTCCCCAAGGGGTCGTACCTGGGAAGTATCCTAGAAGGCGCAGTGAGGAACTGCCCCAGAAGTCTCCTCGCAAGGACCGCACGAGAATTGTCTGGGAAGTTTAAACTTCCAATGGGCAATCAATCCTTCATCGGGAATCATCTGATACTCCGATTTAAATCCCAGGAAAAGTTAGAAGGATTAAAACCACTTCTAACTCCTGGGTAACCATACAAGCGTCCCCTCGACCCCCACTGGACCCCAACCCCCCGACTACACTCCCACCCCTCCCACTGGACCACCTAACTATACCACCAACTACAAACCCCCCAAACTCAACACCGCCACCCCCCACCTCTCCCCCCCCCCCCCCCCCACTGTGAGTATATTCCTGAGGCCCAGACTACCCACCCACCCCATTGACTACCCGTGACTACACTCCCACCCCCTGACCCCCAAACTACCCTCCCAACCCCTACCCCCGACAACCCTTTCAACCCCCAACTACAACCCCACCCCAACTACCCTCCCAATTCCCTGACTACCCTCACCCCTCCAACTAATCCCCACCTACCCTGCCACCGCCCCATGAGACCCCATGCTCCAACTACCCCTGACTACACCCCCATGCCCTCCGACTACCCCTGACCCCCGACTGCCCCCCACACCCAAGGACTATCCTCCTGACCCCCTGACTACCATGTCCCCCAACTACCCTATGCCTACACCCCCATCTCTCCTGACCATTCCTCCACTCCCTGACTGCTTCCACCCACCCCCTGACTACCCTTCACCAGCCTATCCTACCTATTTACCTTCTCCCTGGCTAAGTGGCTGGGACCTTTAAGCTTATCTGGTTTATGGCAGCCAGTGCCGTAGAGAGGGAGCCTTCCTTCTCCTCCCCCCATGCTGCTGCCCTGCACTGAAGAGTCCCAGGAGCCGGCACGCTGCATACTGCTCAGCAGGCCCGAGTCAGAAGTTCGTTTGAGAAATATATAGCTCCTGACTAAGCTAAATAAAAAGGATTGGAGTGGCAATCTGACTGTGATTGCCACTCCACAGAAGTTCTGGCTCATTAACTCTGTTTCTCTTTCCACGGATGCCCCCTGACCTGCTGAGTATTTCCAACATTTTCTCTTTTTATTGCTGGTATTTTCTATCGTTCTAACACACATAGCACATGATTCCCTCAATATTGATTGCCCACTTTATGTACTAGTGCTACTCAAAGGCAAAGATAAAACCAGATGGAAGGTAACGTTTGCACCCTGAATGTCTCTGCAACAACCTACCCTTAAGCTCTACTTTACAGAAACAGGCATTTAAAATATCTGTCATTTTGCACAAAGCCTGCATGGCAGATACTTACAGATTGAAATTTAATATTTATGCCTGCAAGGAAAGAAAGCCAGAGAATTTCAGTGTGTGCTACAAACCAAAATGTTGACTTAGTGTCATTTACCACTCAAAATCACAGACCTTGGGCTTAATTTTTCATTACTCAAGGGGATATAATTCTTAAGAGTATCATAATATGCATCCGGTCCTTGTCAGTTCAGTGGCAGTGAGTGGAGATAGTGGAAGTACTATAGCCAAAGTTTTCCAATTTACCCTAGATATGGGGTGAGGTGCCAGAGCTGTAGAGAATGGCAAGTGTGACACCCTTTTTTAAGAGAGGGTTTAAGGACATTCCTGGTGACAACTGTCCAGTCAATTTAACATGAGTAGTCAATAAGGTTTTAGAAACAATAATCAGTGAAAAATTAACAGGTACTTGGACGTGTTTGAGTTAATAAAGAGAGCCAGCATGGATTTGTAAAAGACACTTTGTGTTTGATGAATCTAATTTAATTTTTTGATGAAATAACAAAGAAGGCTTACTAAAGGAAATCAATAGCTGTTGTCCATATGGACTTTAAGAAAGCCTTTGACAAAGTACCACATAAAATGCTGGGTAACAAAATTGAGGTTCATGGAATAGCAGTGTTAATTTGGATAAAAAATTGACTTCAGGACAGAAAACAGTGAGTCTTGGTAAAATGGTTGTTTTTCAGATTGGAGGATGTAGACAGCGGTGTTCCCCAAGGGTCAGTGTGAGGACCACTGCTTTTTGTTGATATATATGTATAAATAATATGGATATTGGAGTACAAGTAAAATTTCCAAATATTTGCCAATGATTCCAAACGTAGATGTATGGCTGACAGTGAGAATGATACCAATTGACTGCAACAGGACATAGATAGCCTAGAAGAATGAGCAGACAAGTGACAGATGGCATTTAATACATAGAAGTGTGAGGTGATGCATTTTGGCAGAAGGAATAAAAGGAGGCAATATAAACTTAATGGCATCATTCCAAAAGTGTAGCGGAACAGAGGGGTTCATACACATATTTATTTGAGGGTGGCGGGGCATATTGTGAGTACAGTTAGCAAAGCATATGGAATCATGGCTTCATAAATAGAAATGCTGAAGTTATGCTTTATAAAACTCTGGTTAGGCCACAAATGGAGTATTACATCTAGTTCTGGTCGTCACACTTTAGGAAAGGATGTGAGTGTCCTTGAGAGGGTGCAGAGGTAAGAGTATGATTCCAGGGATAAGAGATTTTTGCTACAAGGTTAGGCTGGAGAAGCTGGGGTTGTTCTCCTTGGAGCAAAGGGGGTTGAGAGGATATATTATACAGGTGTACATGATTGAGGCAGATTTAAATAAGGTAGGCAAAGAAAAGCTGTTCCCGTTATCTGATGGTCCACAGATGAGGGGACACAGATTTAAGGTTTTGGGCAAGAGATACAGGAGGAAAAACATTCTTACACAGCAAGTGATAATGACCTGGAACGCTTGCCCACGAAAGTGGTGGAAGCGACAGGATTGATTGGTTTTCAGAAAGAAATTGAATGGGCAGTACAGGAAAATAAACTTATAGAGCTATGGGGATATAGTTGTTTTTAAAATTCTTTCGTGGGGTGTAGGTGTTGCTGGTAAGACCAGCATTTATAGCCCATTTAAGAGTCAACTACATTGCTCTGTGTCTGGAGTCACATGACCAGTACACAGCAGATCTTCTTCTCTGGTTAATAAACCAGTTAAGTTTAAGTTAACAACCACACAACCAATGATAGTTTCACAGCCACCAATACCGAGATTAGCTTTGAATTTAAGATTTTAAAAATTAATTAATTCAATTTGAATTCCACCAGCTGCCCTGGTCAGATGTGAACCCACATTTCCAGAGCTTCAGGAGTACCAATCTAGTGACATTACCACTGCACCTCCATCTCCCCACAGGGGGGGTGGGTCTGATTGGATTGCTCCCCAGGGATCTGACAAGCATTCGATGGGCCAATTGGCCTCCTTCTGTGTTGTAATGTTGATTCAATGACTGATCTACATCCAAGCTGCCTGATATTGATACAAATTTTACTAATCACAGTTTCCAGTTGATCCAGAGTAATCATTACAGGTAAGAATACAATTCATATTAATCCTATGGTAGGGAATGCTCTGTGGTGATCTATGTTTTGGTCAGGTTCTAAATTAAGTTAATAATTCTCATTGTCCTCATTTTTGTCAATACCTAATGGTCATACCTAACTTTCTGTACCTGCGGGTTAAGAGTCTAGGTAAGAAATAATTTGATTATTTGTAAAATTCTTTGCATTTTAGCACTTCAGAAATTTCAGAACAAAACCCAACCATCCATAGGCCATTCTTCTCATGTATAACGTCTTTTCAAATAGTTCCGAAAATGATACTAACATGCTACACAGTTGTCTGAATGTGTCTAAAATGATCATTGGTCAGAATTTTCCACTCCGGTTGGTGGCGGGCATCATGGCAAGCGTGAGCAGACATTATGGCAAGAAGGATAAAAATTGGTTTTATGGCATCGTGAAACCAGTTTGCAAGTGTCCTCTCCACCCGTCAATGGCCGGCCGCATTTCCTGTCATCCAACATCGGGAGCAACGCAGCACAGGCTGAAGGAAGTACACAAGCACGTGCCAGGAGTTAGGTGGGGGAGGGACGGGAGAATGAGAGAAGCGGCCATGCACTTGGAAAAGCTTGTCAAAAGTGAACATTCGTCCGCTGCTGAGACTGTTCTGCTACAGCTCCAATAACATGCTTGGAGTTGGGCCTCTGAAGCATTTCTGCCCACTCAAGCAACGCAAAGGCATGAAAGTGCCACCAAATGCTCCAGAACTTTTCACCCCTCAGGCGCAGACTGCAAATTAATGAGCATTTTAGGGGGCTGGGGAACAATTAGATGACTGGGCAAGTTGTAGAATCCCCTTGTGAAAGGTGGCTATGGCGCAGTCACTGGTGGAGGTGCTCACAGCCCCTTGCAATGTCTTTATACAGGGTTGGACCAGTGTCCCTCATGGTCCAAGCTAACAGCACAGCCTTGCAATGCAGGTTAGGAGAATGCCTGTGCCTGAGTTGAAAGCACAGCATGCAGTCCAGTGGCCGAAGCTGCCACCAGTCGGTCAAGTGATGTTGGGCGGAGGTGGTTGGGGTTTCAGGTAGCCATGAAGCATACTACACATTGGCCATCCAAGTGGTGGCCAGCACTCTCCAGCATGCATGAATAGGCCTTCAGACTTAACCAAGAGAAATCCTTAGGACACATATGCTAACCACGCATCTCCCTCTATGATCCTGCAGTAGGAGAACATCAGGATTATGAAGCTTGGTGATCTAGTGGCGTGCCTCAGGGCTTACAGGGAGCAGAGAAGAAGAAGAAGAGTGCAACGGAGGTGCCTGGTTTGCCAATGGGAAGAGCACCATCCTCAAGATGCAGGTGCGGCAGGCCCTCCTGCGCATGCAGCTGAAATCCACAGTGAGTCATTGCTGTAGGAGCCTCACTAGGCCCAGGTCCATAGATAGCGCCTGTCATTCCTCCAGGTAACTGAGAACTAGTGTCGCTGAAGGCTGCGCACATCTAGGGAACTGGTTGGTCACATATGCCATTTGCTGCAGGATTTGGTGCCACGGGGACTTGGAAGGCGTTCACTGTCAGCGGCTGTGAAAGTGACTGTGGCGATCAATTTTTACGCCAGTGGTTCCTTCCAGAGTTCCACAGGTGATCTGTGCAGGATCTCACAAGCCTCCATGCACAAGTGCATTCAGAAGGTCACAGATGCCATCTTCGCAAAGGCACAGAACTTTGTGCATTTCGCCTGGGATCAGGAAAGCTAGGATGCAAGAGCGCTGGGATTTGTGCTGATCTCAGATTTTCCACAGGTGCAGGGTGCCATCGACTGCACTCGCGTGATGCTTAGTTCTCCATGGCAATAAGCAGTCAACTGTGTCAACTGCAAGGCTTCCATTCACTGAAAGTTCAGCTGGTCTGTGACCATTACAAATGTATCCTACAGGTCTGTGCACAATTCCAAGGGAGCATCCACGGTTCCTACATCTTTAGCAGGTCTCAGATTCCTGACATCTTCCAGGGTCCAGTGAGGCTGCAGGGTTGGCTCCTCAGGGACAAGGGCTACCCACAGAAGATATGGCTGATGATACCTGTGTGGCGGTCTCAGACTGCAGCAGAGCAACGGCATAACGAGGCTCATGTCGCGACCTGGACTTTGGTGGAGCAAATGATAGGCATTTTGAAAATTAGGCTCCAGTGTCTTGACAGATCCGGAGGGGCACTGCAATACAGTCCCCAGAGAAGGCCGCACATCATCTTAGCTTGCTGCGTGCTGCACAACCTGGTACTACAATGGGGGGAGGACCTGGCTGAGGAGCAGATGGAAGAGCTGCATGTCCCCTTCAATGAGGAGGATCTCAAAGGGGATGAGGGTGATGAGGTCCTCAAAGGCGAGGATGCCGGCGATGAGGTCATCGCACTGGCCAAATGAGGCAGGCACGCTCGTGAGGCCCTTATAGCTGCAAGATTTGTGGAGGATGATGACAAGGTGCAGTGAGGACAGTCCTGACATCCTCACCTTGCATCTGTGAACATTTGACACATGTGACTGATGGCAGTGCACATACCCTCAATGCGTCATCTCATGTCATGGAGATGCAGCAGAGGCCCTAATATTTGCAAGTTTCCAAGAGGATGATGAGAATATATAGTGAGGACACTCCATAGATCTTTACACAGCCTCTGTGAATGTCTGGCTCCTGTCTGGCTGAGGGCAACTCACTTGCGCTCTGTGTAGTCAGGGTGATATCATAGAGACGCAGCCACGAAAAGTTAAATACCCCTGATCCTTTGGCAACCTTCAGCACCTGACCCCTTCAGGAGCACAGCATCATCCAGCCCCACCTCAAAGGTGCTGAGAGCACACGGAGAGAATGACGGAACTCTGTGCCAGACATTCTGACAGCAATGACAAGCACCATCAAGGTGACAAGCACACATCCAGTGAGCGTGAAGCCAGACCATCACTTTGCTCTGAAGATTACACATTGCACAGGGAATTGACCCTGGACTGAAACATCTGCCTTTATCTTGTGCAGGAACCAACCATCTGAGTGACACGAACACTACTCATCATAACGAGGAACATAGGCAAGGAGACCTTCTTGGGAGTTGATTTACAATAGTGATTAACACTTGTGCCCACTGGTGCAAATACATCTTCTTAACTTCCCTAACCCTGCTGCTACATCTTGATGCTCCGCGAACATTCACAGTGGAGGTGGAGGCAGCCTGCTGACTGCTACGCCCTTTAGTCTGTGATGACTTTTGTGGGTGTCCTCTGGAGATCCAGGACCTGGAGGGCCCCGGCCTGCTTTGGACATCCTGCTGTGGGTGAGGTGTATCCTGTGGAATGGGAGATGATGGGGGTCACAGGAAGAGGGGATTTGGATCGGACGGAAATTCTCGGAGTCACCTGGGTGGATTGCACCAGGGTGTTAAGCAGCTGGTCCTCCTCCTTATGGGTGCCCGATTGCCCCTAGCTGACTCCTTGAGGAGAAGTGGAAGCTGGAGTGAGTTTGAGCTGCCCCGCATTGACAGCTTTGGAAGCTAACAATAGCATCAATGTTGGAGTTGAGCCTGTGAAGCAGTGCGGGACCGATGTCCTGGATCAAGGTCTTCATGGTGGCTGCCATCCTGCCAGTGTTGACCTCGGTGCATTGGAATGCTGGTACTGTCACCTCAGACTGAAAGTGGCCAGACTCCTCCATCGTTCCCTGCAATCCGAGGAGTGCACCAGACATCCCTTCCTGATTGTCTTTGCAACTCCAACAACTGATTGAGGACCGAGTCCAGAGGCTCATCATCTGACTTGGATTCAATAGATTCCTTGCCTCCAGCAATCCTCCGAGTGCCAGCAACCAAGGATGTTCCTGCCTCTGCCTGCTGTGGAACAGATTGGGTGCTGTGCCCGCCAGATTGTGATCCTGAGACTGCCCTACACCCAGGCCCCACCAAGGTGTGTGTCACTGTGCTGGTTGAGGATGTGGGTTAGCGCCATGAAGGGTCTTCAATGGTGCTGCCCTCATGGTCCTCATCCAAGGTGCTTTCACCGTTGGAGTCGATTCAAGTTTGCCTGAGGCCGATGTGTCAGGTGTGCCCAGGAGAAAAAGTGGAGATTATTAGTGCTTGGCAGTGGACTCAGAGTAGCATTGAGAGAGGGATCATGTGATGCAGGAACCTCACATGGGTGTTCTCTACTGGTCTCACTGTTGCCGCAGGAACAGTACCACATCCTATCCAGCCAGTTCCAACGCCCGACTCTGGAATGGCATGAGGGCCTTGAAGTCCGGCAATCCCGGAAATTGTGCGTCAGCTTGCCCTGCATAAAGATAGATGGAGAGAGCTGAGCAAGGTGCATGACAGGCCAAATGAGAAGGATGCCAGGTGTGCGCGTGTGTATGTTGGGTGGAGCCATGGACAGGATGAAGAGGTGATCTCCAGAGGAGATAAGGCCTGATGGAGATGTGAGGGTGTGCGTGAGAGAGTGAGTGGTGATGTCCCTTCACGGGTGCCGGACACACTTATTAAATTTAGCCCTTTCAAGGATTTTGTTACTTCTAAGGTTAAAATAAATATCAAATGATTTTAGTACTTTTTCAAATTTAGCAGATTTTTTGTTGATTCCTTGCATAGCATTAGCTCCATCCGCTATTGGGCCGACCTAATAAAGCAGTGTGTAAACTTGTTGAGCTCCTGTCTTTTTATCCAGACCTGAAGCAATCATATATCTAAGGGATTTTTTTCTCCAAAGCCCCCAATTATGTGATTAAACTGGGTTTTGGATAAGTCCAAATTGAACTGGAAGTGTGGAATTCTGATCCATAGTTAAAAATTTTAAAGTGTAGGTTCAACTTTAAGAAGTTGCTGAATTTCAAGGTAGCACCATTGTTCGTTTGAAGACAAACTTGAACTTGCCAGTTTCAGTGGGCTCCAGCTGCAATGCTGCTCGCACTCAGCCTTGAAATAATTTTGAACAATGGCTGCTTGGATCGACTGGCTGCAGACCTCTCCGTTTCAACGCTAGGCTTTAGGGTCACAAAAGCATTAAACCCTAGTCTTTGCTGGTCTTTAAAGCTGATTCTTTAGTCGCATCCTTCTGAATTAATTAATTAGTTAGTTAATTTCAGGGCGAGCCACAATACCACGTTTTCAGGTGCCGGCTCAGGAATCTGGTTTTTCCAACTGGGTTTTAAAATGGCAATTTCTTGCTACTGAACTATTTAAAAGTTTCTCAGGACCTGATGTATCCTGGAATTTAAAAGTTTCAGCTCACCCCTGCTAGGTCTGCAGATTGTACACTCTGGGGATCAAAGCTGGGCTTCCAAGAGATCCTATGGAATCTTCTGCTGCAGTGAGAATTTAAAATTTCTCCTTCATCTTCAAAGCCTTTCTTTGGAGCTTTTGCCTGGCAATTTTTCTCTGCGCACCTGCTTCTCAAGCATTTCTTCAGGTCAGAACGCTTCTTCGAATTTTTCTCTTGTCTCACAGGGTTTTAATTTTTCTCTGCATTTTTTACGTGGTTTTGGGTTTTTCCATTCACTGGCGCCATGTTGTAGGGTGCGGGATACCATTCAGTAGATCTTATTAAGTCTTCGTAGTCCTAAGTAGGTTAACTGTATGTATTTATTAACTACAAGATGTACATACATAAAGAGTTCAAGCTCGGAGCTGTCTCAATGCTTGCTTGTGCACAGCTCTGTCCAACACTAGACTGACCCCTAGGTGCAGGTCATGTGTTCTCTTACATCACTGTGTGAGCGGTACTGTACACAGAGCCACATTAATCCTATATGTGCCAGAGTTATACTACAAAGCCCAGCCCAGATCAACTTGTAGAGGACAACCGTTGTGGGATTGGCTTCAGGCATTGTCTGACTGACTGGAGTATTTAGTTGCTGACATCAGATTATAAGGATCTATGTGCTATGTGCAAGCATGACCGCCCCCACCACCCCCCGCCCCAGCTTCCATTTGCCTGTCATTTTAATGCATCATCTTGCTCCCCCTTTGAACTTTCTGTCCTCTATTTCCTACGAAATAGTGTTCCAATGAAACTGAATGCAGGCTCGAGGAACAGCACCTCATTTTTCGATTGGGCACTTTACAGCTTCGGGATTAAACAATGAGTTCAACAATGTTAGATTGTCATCTCTTCCACCATTTTGTTTCTTTTTGCTTTGCTGGTTTGGTTTTCTATCTCTCTTGTTTCCCTCTTTCAAAAAGTCATTTCAAAAGGAAATTGGATAGGCACTGGAGGGAAATAAACGTTCAGGGCTACAGGGATAGAGCAGCAGAGTGACACTGACTGGATTGCTCGACAGAGGGCTGGCATTGGCTCAATGGTTCAAATGGCCTCTTTCAGTGCTGTAATGACTCTTTTGTCTTTTTTTTGCTCTTGGATAACAGCTGTTTGTGATTCCGCTATTTGTGCCTCCTCCTGACATACCTTTTCATCTTTCCCATTTCTACTCCCTTCAGCCTTGCACCACGAGCCCATTTATCACTTACTCTCTGCTGCCCTCCACTCTATCACTTCTCTTTTCCCACTCTCCCCTTTTCACTTGCTCCAAGGCTCACTACATTTCTGATTTCTCCCAGTTCTGAGGAAAGGTTCAGGCCTGAGACGTTAACTCCAATTCTCTCTCCGCTGTCATTGCCAGACCTGCTGAGTATTTCCAGCATTTTCTGTTTGAATTGTATTTCTCATCGCAGCTTTCACATATAAAATGCCCCAAGGTGGTTGATGTAGGAAGAAAAGAAAAAAAGGTAGACAAAATGAATAAAGAAGTGGGTGCCGAGGCATGGCTTGAAAGTTAAAAGGTGACCAAGAGCATGGTAAAAAGGATTGGTTTTGAGAAGGTCCATAAAGGTGAAGAAAGAAGCAGAAAGATGGAGAGCTTTATGGAGGGAGTTTCAGACAGTAGGGCTAAGGCTGCTGAAGGTTCTTTATTATTGGCGTGGCAAGAAGAGAAGATGCACAAAAAATGGCCAGAGTCAGAGGATATTCTATACTTCTCCCTATAACTCTCATTCCTAGTTTGAAGCAACAAAATGATTTATTTTGACAGGAAGAATGAGGAGAGGCAATATAAAATAAGGGTACAGATCTGAATGGGTTTTAAGAACAGCGGGACCAGGGGGATATGTTCACAAATCATTAAAGGTGGTAAGGCAGATTGAAAAAACAGTTAGTAAATCATGCAGGATTCTGGGCTTTGTAAACAGGAGCATAGAATACAAAAGCAAGGAAGATATGATAGATCTTTAAAAAGCACCAGTTCGGCCTCAATTAGGCTTGAATTTTTCCCGCGTTGGGCGGGCTTGGCGGGAGCGGGCAGGGGTGGTCGCAGAACCGCATCACTATTTTACCCGGGTGGGCAAACATAATACATGAGCGGTAGCACTCAGCACTACCTGTGCGGGTGGGGGGAGGAGGGAGAGTCGGGGCCAGCGCTCTTGCGCTTATGCGTTCGAAAGAGCGCTTCAATCTCCCTGAGGCACGGAGCTGCCTCAAGGAGATTGAAGCACTTTTGAAAAAAATAAATGAAACCATTAAAAATGTAATGAAACACGTCCCCTCATGTGACAGATTTTTAGTTTTCAGAAAAACTTTTTATTTAATTCTTAAAGCCTTACGGAACCTCATCCTGCTCGTGGATGAGGTTTCCTAAAAAACGTAAAGGCCGCTTGGCCTTTTCATCTGCCTGCCAATCGTTAGGTTAGACGGGCAGTGTAAACTTGAAATTAATTACTTTGTTAATGGCCTTAATAGGCCTATTAATTATCGGCGGGCACACAGCCGACTCCAGCGCACGCCCGCCAAACAAAACATCGCAAGACAGCGTGATGACGTCGGCACGCACGCCCAACATCATCGCGCGTCATTTTATATGCTGGCATGTCGGGCCCGTCCCCGCACGCCGAATGTAAAATCCTGGCCATAGTGTCCAGCTCTGGGCACCACAATGAAGGGAAGATGTGAAGATATGAGTGAGGGTGCAGCAAAGATTCACGAGAATGGTCCCAAAGATGAGGAACTTCAGTTACGTGGATAGGTAGGAAAAGCTGGAGCTTTTTACCTTGGAGATAGAAGATTAAGTGGAGATTTGATAAAGATGTTCAAATTATGAGGGGTATGGGGTAAACACTCAGCGTGAAATCGCGGTTGGGGCCTGATCGCGGGTGGCGGTCAGTTTCACGGCCACTCCCTGGCTCGCCTGCAGCGCCTGCCCGATAAGGGGAATATCCTGCCCCATGAGTTCATAATCCTACCATAGCAGTTTCAGAATTTCAATTCAGTTTTAAAAATCTGGAAGTAAAATAACCTCGAAGCTGTCTGATTGTCATAAAACAAAACTGGTTCACCAATGTCCTTTTGGGAAAGAAGCCAGCTGTCATTTTCTGGTCTCTCCTAGTTATGATTCCAGTCCCACAACAATGTCCCTATGAAGCAGCCCAGCAGCCACTCATTTGTTTCATCACCATCCGAGAGCAACTAAGTTGGGCAATAAATGTCAGCCTTGCCAGTAATGACCACGTCCTGAGAATGCATAATAAAAAGTAAGTTACTGGACAGATGCCAGTACAGTGAAATCAGAATTTGCAGTTGCCATCAGCTTGATGTCTTCATAGCCTGAACCAGTAAAGGTTGCCAGCAGTTATACTGGGGCTGTCAGAGAGTTGTATCTATTTCAGTGTTCAGTATTAAACACCCAGCTCTAATTTCCTGCTTTGACAATGAAAAGTGGATTCTCTCTACTCAGATACTGATCCCTTTCAAATCTGCCATCTTCACCACTCTCCTCAAAAAAAAATTTCTTGACTCCCCTGTCCCTGCCAACCACCATCCCATCTCCAAGCTCATTTTCCTCTACAAAATCCTTGAACTTTGCTTGCTTCACAAATCTGTGTCAACTTTCCCGTATTTAAGTCCCTTCAATCATGTTCTTTACCGTACCGAAACAGCTCTTATCAAAGACACAAATGACATCCTTTGTAACTGCGCGCATGGCAGACTATCCTCCTCATTTTTCTCAACCTCGCTGCAGCCTTTGACACTGCTGACCACATCCTCCTCCTCCTCCAATACCTCCCCACTGTTGTCTAGTTTAATGGGATTTGGTTTGCCTGCTTCCATTCTGACCTATTCAATTGTTGCCTACAAGGCAAAAGTCAGGCGTGTGCTGGAAACCGTTCCATTTGCCTCGATAAATGCAGCTCCAACAACACTCAAGAAGCATGGCACCATCCAGAGAAAAGCAGTTCGCTTGATTAGCACCCCATCCACCAACTTAAACATTCACTCCCTCCATCACTGACGCAAAGTGACAGCAGTGTGTACCAGCTACAAGATTCACAGCGCAACTCGCAAAGGCTCCTTCGACAGTACCTTCCAACGTGCAGCCTCTAACACCTTGAAGGAAAAGGGAAGCAGGCACATGGAAATGCCAACACCTGCAAGTTCCCCTCGAAACACACACTGTACTGACTTTGAACTATATCACCATTCCTTCACTGTTATTGGATTAAAATCATTGGAACTCCCTTCCTAACAGGATCGTGGGTGTACCTACACCACATGAACTGCAGTGGATCAATAAGGCAGCTCACCACCACCTTCTCAAGAGCAATTCGGGATGAGCAACAAATGTTGGCCCAGCCAGCAATGCCCACAACCTATATAAAAAAAACAAGAAAATCACTTGGCTCCTTTTCTGTCTCCTGTACTATTACCTCTGATGTCCCCCAGGATTCTATCCTTGGGTCTTCCTATTTCTCAACAGCATGCCTACCCTTGGTGAGGTTATCTAAAAATAAATCAAGTTCCACATGTACACTGACCACATTCAGCTCTACCACACCACCACCTCTCTTGACCCCTTCACTGTCTGTAAATTTTCAGACTGCTTATCTGATATCCAGTATTGAGTAAACTAAAATTTCCTCCAACTAAATGTTGAGAACCTGAAGCCATTGTCTTTGGTCCCTGCTCCAAACTCCATTCTCTATTCACAAACTTTCTCATCCCTCTCCCTGGTAAATGTTGAAGCTGAACTAGGCAGTTTTCAATCTCAGTGTTGCATTTGGTGCCCAGATGAGCTTCTGACCACACACCCGTGTCAACACTGAGATGGCCTATTTCCACTTCTGTAACTGTCTGATTCCACTCTTGCCTCAACTCATCTGCTGCTGAAACCCTCATCCATGCCTTTGTTAACTCTAGATTTGACTATCCCAATGTACTAATGGCTGGCCACCCATCTTTCATGAACTTAAGGTCATCAAAATTCTGCTGCACATATCCTAACTCACATCACGCCCTGTTCGCCCATCACCTCCATGCTCACTAACTGACATTGGCTCACAGTTAAGCCAATTTAATTTTAAAATCCTCATCCTAGTTTGCAAGTCCCTCTGTGGTCTCATCCCTCCCTAGCTCTGTAACCTCCTCCAGCTCCAAAAACTTCCAAGATCTCTGTGATATCAACAATTAATAGGAAAGCAGAGGTTCAACTTGGACTCAATGGTGGGCAAAGACTAGTCAAGAACTCAGACGAGGAATGATGCTTGATAGATGAACATACAAAGAAGTGATGAATGATGTAGGAATTGTTGCAGGATTGAGGAATGGCTCTATAGCTGTTGGAGGAGTACAACATGAACCAAAAGCCATAGGGTTTGATTCAGTGAACAAAGTAATGTGGAAGTTAGAACCAGGTAACCAGCAGAGGAGCAGAGTGAAGTCTAGGAAACCACTGGCATGGTCTTGTGAAGGAGTTAATAGTAGAGAGAAGTTGAACTCAATACAAACTCATGAAGTAGCCACATAAATGTGGTTATCTTTTGGCGGAAAGCACTTAGTCCAGCAAAATAGCAGACCATCAGCAACAA
Organism: Cetorhinus maximus; assembly: GCF_964194155.1. Classification (NCBI taxonomy): domain Eukaryota; kingdom Metazoa; phylum Chordata; class Chondrichthyes; order Lamniformes; family Cetorhinidae; genus Cetorhinus; species Cetorhinus maximus. The sequence goes on along the minus strand of NC_135888.1, from coordinate 68,508,246 downwards.
AGAAGCCTCAAGTTATTCAGGAACAGAAAAATCAAGAACAATTACGTGCTCTCAAATGCACTGCCAAAAAAAAGTTACAGGTTTCCTATGAAGAAAAGCTGAAGGCACCATTACCATCAGCCTGTCAAGATGGGGGTAATGCTCACTCCAATGAGCCACCAGAAATCGTACAGACATAACAAAGCTATCCACTAATCTGTATGCTAGGTTTGAAGTACAGAAAGATCCAGTATTATGGAACTGCACACTGTTAACACTTGAACACCAAGAATAGGGCAATTTCTTCAAAGGGCTACCCTATGTTTCCCTTTGTCCCATACTCCCTGAAAAAAGAAGCCATTAATTTCAGTTTTGAAAATTTCAATCGTCCCAACAGCTACAACTTTTTGAAAGAGTGAATTCTAAATGTCCATTACTTTTTGTGTGGAAAAGAAATGCTTTCTGGTTCCACTCCTAAATGGCCAATGCTAATTTTAAGATTATGCTGTCTTGTTCTGCATTCCCCCACCAGAGGAAATAGTTTCTCAATATCTACTTTATGGAATGCCTTAACCATTTGAAATACCTTCATTGCATTACCTCTTAACCTTCTAAATTCAAGGCGGTGTAAGTCAGCTGCATGCAACCTGTCTTCATAATTTAAGTCATGGTATCACTTTTATGAATACCCACTATAATTCTTCCAGGTCAATGTATTCTTCCTGAGGTTCAGAGCCCAACACTGAACTCAGTATTTCAAACAGGCCCTGACCAAGGTTCTGTACATTGGGAGCATCAAATGCAAGTGTTACTTTATGAGGCACACCAAAAGTCTGACCATATTGTTTGCAAACATCTTCCCTTTGAAACTGTAATTGCTATATCCCTTAAAGGTTTGAGAAGCTTTTCAATTATCAATCTACTTAGTGTCAGATGAATGTTTGCTGGGAAAGAAATCAGGTTTCTTGATTGTCACTATTTAGCACACATGAGAAATGGCAGGATTAGGTCTTTTGCTGGCATCACCTCATAGTGGAGTTGCCAGGTTCCCTGCCTTGGGCTATCTACTGTCAAAATTCTCATCTATGCCTTTTCCACATCCAGCCTCAAATATTCCAATGCTGCCCTGACAGGCATGCTATCTTGCACTATCTATAAAATTCAGCTTATCCAAAACTCGACTGCTGTATTCTATTATGCGCCAAGTCTTGCTCACCCATCACTCCTGACATATATTGGTTTTTGATCTCCAACACCTCAAATTTAAGATGCTCATCCTCACGTTTAAATCTTGCAAACCTTGCATTTTCCTATCTTTGTAACAGGAAAGGAAGGCCAGAGAGAAATCACCCTGTGTCACTTCCTTACACATTCTAGTTGCTACTTATTTATTCAGTTAATTCCTCATTCACCATTGAAAGAAAGAAAATGCATCTGTTTAGTGCGTTTTGCAAAACCAGGACATCCTAAAATGCTTAAAACCCAATGAAATGCTTTTAACTGCTTCAATGTAAGAAACAAAGCAGCAAATTTGTATGTAGCCACCACCACAAAGAACAATGAAATAATGGCCAGATCATCTGTTTTAGGTGTGGATTGAGAAATAAATGATGATCCAGATGCCTGTTCTTTGTTGAATAGTGTCATGGGACCTTTACATTCAACTGAGAGGGTAGATGAAGCCTTGGTTTAACATCTCATCCAAAAGATGCCATATCCAGCTATGTAGCATCTCCTCAGTACAGTACAGGAGTATCAGCCTAGATCCCAAATCTCCAGAGTTGAACTTCAACCCACAACCTTCAGTAAGAGAGTGCTACCACTGAGCCAAGGATGAATACAGAATCCATGGAGACATTTGAGACATGACATATGGTAACTATTGCATGGTTTAGAGGAACAGTTGACCTTGGACCTATGGTTCCCAAAGATGTTCACTACTGAGGTTTCCTTGCTTCATGTCTGGGTCTGTTGTAGACTAATTGGAAATGATTGATTGTCATGATTATTCCACAACTCCATTATCATTGTACCATTCAACTAACAAAATGGTAGAAGGTGAAGTAGATGGCTCTTCATCTTTTTTTTGTCTGGCAGTTCCTACATCTCATGATGGCATCAATGCTCTGGTGCCTCTCCCAAATTATTGTCCCCTTCATGTGTCAACCGGAATAGTGAGCATCAGCAGATTATTTAATCATGGTAGCACTAATGTTAAGCTCAGTCCTGTCATCACCCCCACTCCATGCCTTTTTGGCATGAGCTATCACAGGCCCATAGTTGAATCTGGGACATTCCTGAATTGCATACTGGGTGGTGTATCAACACAGGAGCCTTGAACAGTTGAGTAACAGCAGTGTTCATAGCATGAGCTGGGTAATAACCTGCCCTCTGTACATGGTAAAGGGAAGACCTAAATGAAAATAAAATAAAAATATTAAAGAAATAAAATTAAAATGCTTTTAATAGTTTGCGCATTTGATCATTAATGATAACCCATGAGCACGCAAGGGTCTCCACTTGAATGTGATTGTGCTCTAAGCAAGCTACAAATTCACAATTGTGTCAGAAGTACTGTCTCATGGCACTTTGAACAACTTTCAATCTGTGTTATATTATTAAAAATCATTCAGATGTCATATGGTAGAAAACATGTGTACTATACAAGAGCATAAAAGTTAGTGGTAAATCAATGAATTAAGCATTTCATGCTTTTACAAATTGCTCCCACGCTGTATGATTGGAAGAGAAAAATTAGTTACTCTTAAGCTTCCAGCCAATGCCACTGGCATCATTCTGTGTACTGGAAGATATTCATATTCATATCTGGGACAAACAACACAAAACAACAATAAGCATAAAACCTCCACAGAGAATTTTTTAATGAGCATTTGTGGAAAACTGCCTCTAATCAGTGTAATTGTTTCTAATTAGACACCAGAGGCACATACACTTATGAGTCTGATGGCAGAAAAACAAGCCTCCACCTTCCAGTTAATGGCATGCACTTTCATTGCTCTCACAGTAACAGACAAGGTTTCTGGCCTAATTAGAACCATTCCACTTAGGATGGGAGGCGACAGATTTGTGAAAAGACACCAACAGCAAGCAATTTTCCATGCAACTAAACTATTAGGATGGATGCCCTTTGATCCTAATTCTCATGTTGTCACTATTCACAGGGAAGGGCACATGAATGAAACAATCTCAAGTAATTTACTGGCTTTGAAGTGCTGGTTTGACTTATGCTAAATGTACAGCCAAAGAAAACTTGCCTGCTGCAAAGCTTCATAACAACAGTATTGCATAATCAAGTTTCCAAAACCTGAACATCAAGACATCAAAAGCATGGGTGGCATGTGATGAATAACTGCACATTAAACCTCTTTTCATTAATTTCTGCCTCAAAGGCAAATCTACTAATGTTGTCATAGACTAATTTACACTGTGAGAACTTGCAGTTACTAGTTGTTGTGAGCCAGGAGGCAAAAGCTAGACTGCTTCCATAGTAAACAGAATTTTATAATTGATCCGATATCAAGGTTTAGTCCTTGCTGCTAGATTCCACTTTGGGTGACTTTTCAGCTTAAGGTAGATGTGGTCCCAAGCATGTGATCCTCACTAAACAGAAACATAGCTACTGGTGTCAGTGAACTAAATCATAGGTTACAGATTATGGCTTTCTGAGCCAAAGTACATCAGGGGGCATTTTCAGAGATGAAAATTCGCCTTGACTGTTTTGTGCTGAGACAGCCTCGATGTGGCGGCTGAGCTGTAGACTGAGATTGGACAGGTCTGACAGCAATAGCCATGGGCAGAAAAAACAAGCTGAAAAATAGAAAAGGAAAATTCAGAGGCCTAGTCACATCTGGATTTTATCATCTCTTTTTTTTCTGGGTAGTATTACACTAAACAATTATCTGTAGATCAGGAGACAGTGGGGACTTTAAAGCACTGAATTACAGAGAAAATTCAAGGAGATGAAAAGCAGCACATGCATCCCATCATTTTAATGAAATCAGCCTGACAGTCATGCCATGGCACTCAGGCACTGTCCTAACTATGACCGAAACAACATGTAGGAAAAGGGGGCTTCTTTTTATCTCATAAAACTAAAATAAAACAATGAATGGGAAACAGCTGCAGAAAAATGTAAACAGTATTCATAATCAGTGCAGTGGGTTTCACCTTCAGACTTTATCTACCCCCTTCGTCCCCACCCCCCCAAACTCCATATCACGCTATTCCATTCACTCTTCTGCATCCAATAAAAGCAATGGCTCCAGTCAATATTTACTGCTGTTGCTGCCTGTGGATCCAGCAGTTAGCTGAACAAGTCAGCAACTGATTAAAATCAATTTGATTCGCTGCACCGTTCCATAGACTGAAAGAGTGCGTGATGGGTTTTGATGCAGTAACCTGTGGGTGTATCATTATTGTCTGGCTAAGGCACAGTGCAGCAATCATCCCTAACTGCGACTGTCGCCAGAGGAGGTTCCCCTGGCCTGGTCTATGCTCAGTACACTTGGCTTTTCTCTCATTAAATCATGGCAGGTCAAAGAAAAGCCGCCTGTTGTGATCCTGGAGCAGGAAGGAATGAATTGATAATGAGCCATGATACACTGTGTTTCCATTCAATACTGTGCTTTGTATATTCTTCATCTACTGAAGAGAATCTAAATCCTTTCTTCACTGGCCAGTCTTTTAAGACACTTCTAGTCTGACAGAAGGTCAAACATAAAGGACAAATTATGTTACCAACATTTATTTTCAGGCTATTGTTACCCAACCAAAAGTAGCTGTTGCTGGCTTATGGCATTTATGTGAATAAAACTGATTATTATCTTAAAATCTTACGGACCAAACTGAGCATAGCCAAGCAGTTTGTGAATACAAAAGTAATATTCCAAATATGCATATCATTGTGACAAAGCTATTGTGGTGTGCTGTTGGGTGACTACACACTTAAAATGGAGATCTTGGGCTACTGTTAGAAATAATTACAATTGAAAAGAAAAAAAGACTGCAAGGATAGACAACAGGTATATAAATGGCATTGAAAGATGACTCCATCCTAACTGCACAATTACAAATGCTATTTGCATTACGGTGATCAAAAACAGTTCCATTCTGTACCTGTAAATGTGCTTAAAGCGAATGCTCCATTTTTCTATAAGACTTCTGTTTATTTGAATAAACAAGTGGGCTGGTGTGCAAAACTGCAGAGGAATCGATCATTTTACTGGACAGGGAAGTGTGTTATTTTGCCCCACTTCTTCAGAACTCTGTTTTTCTTTGTGTTTCAAGAATAACGAATGGAAATTTGGACATTTATAAATTTTGAAACAGGTAAGTTTTGTTATGCTTTCTACAAATATATGATCAAATAGAAACAGCATGAACTTCTGTCCATAGGAAGAAGTGATGCAAAATAATTTTGATTTTCCAGAAAAAAATAATACGAATCTGCTAATGTTTGAACTTGGAACTTAATATAGATATTAAGAGCCCTTAGATAAAAGCAAAATACTCTGGATGCTGGAAATCTGAAATAAAAACTGAAAATAATGGAAAAATTTAGCAGGTCTGGCAGCATCTGTGGAGAGAGAAACAGTTAATGTTTTGAGTCTGTATGACTCTTCTTCAGAGCTAAAGAGAAGCAGAAATGTGATGGATTTTATACTGTTTAAGAGAGGGTGGAGCAGGTGGAACAAGGTAGAAGGTCAGGGGTAGGTGGGAGCTAAGGAGGGATGGACAAAGATTTCATGAACACAAGACAAAGGGAGTGTTAATGGCAGTGGTGAAGAGTAAAGAAGGTGCTGAGAGTGGTATGAAGGTAAGATAGCAGAAAAAGGTGTTAATAGCAGAACAAGAGTCAGCACTTGTGAAAGTAAAACATAAAAATAAATGACAGGTGGCCCTGTGGGGAGGGGGGGAGTGGGGGTTGGGGAAAAAGGATTTAAAAAAACAAATAAATAAAACAATAAAATAAAATTTTAAGAAATAATAAAAATTGGATTTAAAAAGGGGTTAAGATGGAGGAGAGAGTTCATGGTCTGAAGTTGTTGAACTCAATGTTACTCAATGTCTGGAAGGCTGTAAAGTGCCCAATCAGAAGATGAGGTGCTGTTCCTCCAGTTTGCGTTGAGCTTCATTGGAACATTGCAGCAGGCCAAGGACAGACATGTGGGCGTGAGAGCAGGATGGTGTGTTGAAGTGGCGAGCGACAGGAAGGTCTGGGTCATGCTTGCGGACAGACCGAAGGTGTTCCACAAAACAGTCACTCAGTCTATGTTTAGTCTCCTCAATGTAGAGGAGACTGCATCGGGAGCAGCGAATGCAATAGACCAAATTGAAGGAGGTGCAAGTGAAGCACTGCTTCACCTGAAAGGAGTGTTTGGGGCCTTGGACGGTGAGGAGGGAACAGGTAAAGGGGCAGGTGTTGCACCATCTGCGATTGCATGGGAAGTTGCTGTGGGAAAGGGATGAGGAGTTGGGGGTGATGGAGGAGTGGACCACATGTTCTGGGGGAACGGTCCCTACGAAATGCTGACAGTGGGGTGAGGGGAAGATGTGTTTAGTGGTGGCATCACGCTGGAGTTGGTGGAAATGGCAGGTGATGATCCTTTAAATGTGGAGGCTGGTGGGGTGAAAAGCAAGGGCAATGGGGACCCTATCATGGTTCTGGCAGGGAGGGTAAGGAGTGAGGGCAGAAGGGTTGGGGCGGTGGGGGGGGGATCCTTGGCTAAGGAAAAAGGGAGGCATGTCAGAAGTGCCGTTTTGGAAGGTGGCATCATCAGAACAGATTTGACGGAGGCAAAGGAACTGAGAGAATGGAATGGAGTCCTTACAGGGAGCAGGGTGTGCAGAACTGTAGTCCAGTCAGCAAGTTGACATTGTAAAGGTTATAAAGAATAATATCTAGCATTGATTTTTTTAACTCTGAGTCAATCTTGAGTTCAAATCCCTTTCCAGGCACATGGGCAAGTAATCCAGGCTGATATTTCAGTGCAGTACTGAGGGCATGCTGCTCTCTCAGAAGTGCTGTGTTTTGGATGAGAGCTTAATCCAAGATCTGCCCTCAGGTGAATTTAAAAGAACCCATGATACTATTTTGAAGAAAAGTAGAAGAATTTTCCTCAGAGCCCTGTCCAATATTTATCTCTTAACCAATATGGATGATGGCCATCTCATCCTCCTCCTGAGGTCCCCAACATCACAGATGCCAGTCTTCAACCAATTCAATTCATTCATTGTGACATCAAGAAATGGCTGAAGGCACTGGATACTGCAAAGGCTATGGGCCCTGACAACATCCCAGCAGTTGTACTGCAGACTTCTGCTCCAGAACCAGCCATGCCTCTAACCAAGCAGTTACAGTACAGCTACACCACTGGCATCTGCCTGACAATTCAAAAAATTGCCCAGGTATATCCTGTCCACAAAAAACAGGAAAAATCAAACCCAGCCAATTACTGACCCATCAGTCTATTCTTGATCAATTCTGATGATCTCTATCATTAGAAAAGTAATAGAAGGGGTCATTGTAGTGCTATCAGGTAACACTTACATAGCAATAATTTGCTCACTGATGCTTAGTTTGGGTTCCACCAGGGCCACTCAGCTCATTACAGCCTTGGTTCAAACAGGAACAGAATAGCTGAACTCCCGAGGTGAGGTGAGAGTGACTGCCCTTGACATCAAGGTAGCATTTGACCAAGTGTGACATCAAGAAACTGTCGTAAAACTGAAGTTAATTAGGGAATTAGGGGAAAAACTCCACTGTTGGAGAGCAATCATCTCAGCTCCAGGAGTTTCTCAGGGTAGTGTCCTAGGCCCAACCATCTTCAGGAGCTTCATCAATGACCTTCCTTCCATCATAAGGTCAGAAGTGGGATGTTCACTGATGGTTGCACAATGTTCAGCACCATTCGTAACTTCTCAGATAGTGAAGCAGTCCGTGTCCATGTTTTTTATTCATTTATGGCATGTGGGTGTTACTGACTAGACCAACATTTATTGCCCAACCCCTGGTAGCAAGAGCTGGACAATATTCAGGCTTGAGCTGGTAAGTGGCAAGTAACTTTCGTGCCACACAAGTGCCAGGCAATGACTATCTCCAACAAAAGAGAATTTAACCAATTCCCTTTGACATTCAATGACATTACCATTGCTGAATCATAGTATCACAGTACCACAGTATCTTTACAGTGCAGAAGGAGACCATCCAGCCCATCGTGTCTACACTGGCTTTCTGAAAGAGCATTCCAAATAGTCCCATTCCCCTGCCTTATACCTGTAACCTTGCACATTCTCTGTTTTCAGGTAGCAATCCAATTCCCTTTTGAATACCTCGATTGAACCTGCCTCCACCACCCTTTCAGGAAGTTTGTTCCAGACTCCAACCACTCTCTGGGTGAAAAAGTTTTTCCACACATCATATTTACTCCTATTGCCAATTATTTTGAATCCGTGCCCTCTAGCTCTTGATGTTGTCTTGAGTGGGAACAGTTTCTCACTATTTACCCTATCCATACCCTTCAGGATCTTGAATATCTCTATCAAGTCTCCTGTCAGCCTTCTTTTCTCCAAGGAAAAGAGTCCCAACCTCTCCAATCTATCCTCATAGCTCCAGTTCTTTATCCCTGGAGCCATTCTTGTGAACCCTCCACTATCAACATCCTGGGGGTTAGCACTGACCATAAACTGAACTGGACTTGCCATATAAATACTGTGGCTACAACAGCAGGTCAGAGACAGGGAATTCTGCAGTGAGTAACTCACCTCCTGACTCCCCAAAGCCTGTCCACCATCTACAATGCACAAGTCAGGAGTGTGATGGAATACTCTCCAGTTGCCTGGATGAGTGCAGCTCCTACAACACTCAAGAAGCTTTGCACCATCCAGAACAAAGCAGGCCACTTGATTGGCACCCCATCACCAAATTAAACATTCATTCCCTCCACCACCGACGCACAGTAGCAGCAGTGTGTGCTACAAGATGCACTGTGGAAATTCACCAAGGCTCCTTAGACAGCACCTTCCTCTCCTTCACTGCCATGGAGAAGGACAAGGGCAGCAGCTGCATGGGAACACCACCACCTGCAAGTTCCCCTCCAAGCCACACCCCATTCTGATTTGGAATGATATCACCATTCCTTCACTGCTGCTGGGTGAAAATCCGAGAACGTGCTTTCTAACAGCACTGTTGGTGTTCCTACATCACGTGGACTGCAGTAGTTCAAGGAGGTGGGTCATGACCACCTTCTCAAGGGCAACTAGGGATGGGCAACAAATCCTGGCCCAGCCAGCAATGCCCACATCCCATGAAAGAATAATTTTTTTAAAAATTACTAAAACAGGTTATCTAGTCATTAAAACAGGTTTGTAAATTGCTCCTGGGATCCCATCTGAGCTTTCCTTGAGGGTAGGGATCTGGTGGCTTTGTCACCTCCACAACAAAGGGTTTGCTGTCCAGGTTTTCACACTTGGGCTAGTCTGGAAGCTTGTCTATAACTACCCTTTTACAATGGATGTGTGGTTAAGTGCAACTATAAAGTGCTGAGCCCAGTGCTGTTCAATAACTTTCCCACCAGTGCTATTTACAGGGATCATTAAAAACTTACAGGGTGATTGCTGGATGATTTCATTTGGCTGTTGCTATGATTCTATGTGTTCAGTGCTTTCTAAAGTTGTTTCAAGTTGCAAAAGTCTACAGAAAGTGGTGCAGCAGATGTGGTTTAGAACCTTGAGGGTCCCAGGTAGATGGTCATGACTGATAATGGGCTGGTGGTATGTCTAAGATGGCAAGGCAAGGGTCTCTTGAATGTGTCTCAAGAATGATGGAAGGAAGCCCAATAGTATTTGAGGGAAGGTGTGCAGACATGGCTTTCATTACCCTGGTCAATGCTGCAGTCTCAATGCACATGGATGTACGAAAGAGAGGAGAACTTATCTGTGGTCCTGCAGGATGGGTGTAGTAATTATGGTTTTATTTAGTGTGTAATGTACCCTTAAGAATAATACTTGTTAAGGAAGATCACATGATCTGTAGTAACCAATAGGAGAGTAGCACGAGCTACCTCAGCAGTCAGCGTAGAGATAGAGTTGGAGTTGAAAGCACACTTGTAGTTGCTGCTGAGTATATTGTAAATAAACTTAATGTTTTTATTAGATGTGGGTGCCGCTGGCTAGGCCAGCATTTATTGCCCATCCCTAATTGCCCTTGTTCAGAAGGCATTTAAGAGTCAGCCACATTACTGTGGGTCTGGAGTCACATGTAGGCTAGACCAGGTAAGGACAGCAGATTTCCTTCTCTAAAGGTCATTAATGAACCAGATGGGTTTTAATGACAATTGACAATGGTTTCATGGTCATAATTAGACTTTTAATTCCAGATTTTTCTATTGAATTCAAATTCCACCATCTGCCACGGCAGATGGTAGCAAGCTCCGTTAGAATTGAAGAAGTTATCCCCCTCAAAATGCCATAATTTGAGAGAATTGATCCTTTTGAACCAGCCACAGATGATTGGTCTCAATACATAGAATGCCTCACGTTCTTTTTTTCAAGCAAACAAGATTATGGGGGAAGAGAAGAGGTGAGCAATCCCCTTGAGTACTTGTGGGATCAAAACCTACAGTTGATTCGAAGTTTGATGGCACCCAGTGCCCAGATTTGAAAAATTTCAATGAGTTGGTGGACCTCGTGAAGGGTAATTTTCAACCAAAGTCCTCGGTCACAACATGGAGGTTTAGGCTTAATTTGTGAAATAGAGCCCCGGGTGAGACAATTGCATCTATGTGGCAAATTTGAAGCAGCTAATGGAACACTGTGGGTTTGGTACAACTCCAAATGACATGCTCATAGATCATTTAATGTATGGTGTGAATGAGGACACTATTCAAAAAAGATTATTGTCTGTAATGAATTTGAATTTCAAGAAGGCGCTAGAGATAACACTGGCAATGGAAAACACAGTAAGAGATTCAAAAGCACTACATGGTGTGCAAAATGGCACCGTCCTCCACATCAGGTGGGAAACTCCAGCCGACAAGAGCACAAAAATGTAAGACTCTGCCAAGAAGTAGGAAACAGCCCCCGCTAGCTGAAGAATAAAGAAAAATAACTTAGCAGCAAAACCAAAGAATAATTTTAATAGAGGTGGAAACAGCAGTCTTTTAGCAATTGGCAGTTTAAAAAAAGCGAATGCTACTATTGTCACAGAAATGGACATATGATGAGGCAGTGCAAGGAAAGATTCAAGCAGGCTTGTAAACAAAAGAAGAAGCCCAATGAAATCTACAATGCAGAAGAGCCTGAAACAACAAATTCAGATATTTACTCATTGTTTAATTAATCTGAAAGTTGTAAAGACAGAACCAATATTTGTCACAGTGAAAGTAAGTGGCGAATCTGTTAGAATGGAAATGGACACAGGAGCTTCCACTACAGTAATTGGGGAACATACTTTCAGATGTTTGAATAATGGTGAACATCAATTAAGTTTAGAAGAAACAGCCGCCAAGCTAAAAACATATACAGGTGAAGACATTCAAGTAAAAGGCATAAACAGAGTAACTGTCCATTATGGAAATCAATTGGTAAAACTACCCTTGATGGTGGGAGCAGGTGAAGGGCCAAGCCTCCTGGGACGAAATTGGTTAAAGGAGATTAAGTTAGAATGGTCTGAAATATTTCAGTTGAGAGCAAGTGGGCTACCAGAGCTACTTAGAAAGTACGCCATCGCCTTCAAGGACAAACCTGGGAAAGTCCAGGGCCTGCAGGCCAAGACTCATGTGGATCCGGAAGCAACCCCTCGCTTCATGAAGGCAAAACTGGTGCCATATGCCCTGTGAGAAAAAGTCGACATTGAATTGAACAGACTAGAGAAATTCGGCATTATACAACCTGTTCAGTTCTCAGAATGGGCAGCACCCATAGCCCCCGTCCTTAAACCTGACCAAAGATTCTGAATTTGTGGAGACTACATACTGACGCTTAATAAAGTAGCTAAGCTAGACAGCCACCCCATTTCAAAAATCGAAGACCTGAATGCCAAGCTGGCAGGAGGGACAATGTACACAAAACTTGACATAAGTCATGCTGACCAACAACTAGGATTGGATAATGCCTCCCGGGAATTCATCACAGTTAATACTCACAAAGGGTTGCACCAATATACACGATTAACTTTCGATGCCTCCTCAGCTTGCGTCATCTTTCAGGGAACAATGGAAAGCTTATTGCAGTGACTGCTCTGGGTTGTAGTCTATTTAGATAATGTATTGGTGACAGGATTCACTGAAAAAGAGCATTTGGCAAACTTAGAAGAAGTCTTAAAATGTTTCTTGCAAGCTGGAGTGCGTTTAAAAAAAGAAAAGTGCATGTTCCAAGTGAGGGAGGTGATCAATTTGGGTCACTGGATAGATTCACGGGGCCTCCACCTGGTTGAGGAGAAAGTGAAAGCCAAAGGACGCCTCAGAGCTCAAACCATTCCTAGGAATGATCAACTATTATGGGCGGTTCTTACTCAATTTGTCTATAGTGCTGGCCCCCTGCATTGTCTACTCAAAAAGAACTAACATTGGTCTTGGGAGGCGCCCCAGAAAGATGCTTTAATAAAGGTGAAACAATTGTTGCACTCATCCAGTCTATTAGTGCATTATGACCAGACGAAAGAGTTGGTGCTGACATGTGATGCATCTCCCTACGGAGTGGGATCAGTGCTCTCTCATCGGATGGATGATGGCAAGAAATGGCTAAAAGGTTAGAATCAAGAAGGCTCACCACAGCAGAAAAGGGAGACTTGCAGATAGAAAAAGAAGGTCTGTCCATCATCTTTGGTGTCAAGAAATTTCATCGGTACATACACGGCTGCTATTTTATAATCGTTTCTGACCACAAACCATTGCTAGGATTGTTTAATGGAGACAAGGCTAAATCACCCATAGTCTCAGCAAGAATACAACGATGAGCTTTAATTCTGGCAGCATATGAATACACTTCCTAACATAGGCCTGGCAATCAAATCACAAATGCCGATGCACTTAGCTGTTTGCCTTTACAAGAAAATGATGAGGATGTCCCAGTTCCACAGGGACTTATTTTACTGTTAAATTTCTTAGATTCCTCACCGATATGTGCTCGACAGAGCAGAGACTGGACAAGTTAGGACCCAGTCCTATCTGGAGTACAAGAACAAGTGTTACATGGTTGGTCACAGGAGCCCGTATCTGATTAAATGAAGCCGTACTTCAACAGAAGACATGAAATAACCATCCAGGATGGCATCTTATTGTGTGGAGCATGAGTGATAGTTCCTCCTAAGGGAAGGGACCCTCTTTTAATTGAACTACACAGTGTCCATCCAGGAATTTCCCAAATGAAGACCATAGCACACAGCTATCTATGGTGGCCTGGGATGGATGACAAAGTAGAGAGTTTAGTAAAGCATTGTGTGCAATGTCAGCAACTGCAAAAGTTGCCAGCGACAGTTCCATTACACCCATGGGAGTGGCCAGGTAGACCCTGGGTGCGGTTACACATTGACTATATTGGACCTTTCCAGGGAACAATGTTCATTGTCAATGCCCATTCAAAATGGTTGGACATATATGAGGTGAAGTCACCAACGTCAGCTGCTACAATTGAAAAACTATGTCAAAATTTGCCACTCACGGACTACCAGAAGTAGTCGTTTCTGATAACAGCACAGCATTTATGAGTGCTGAGTTTCAATGGCTTATCAGCCTCAATGGTATCACTCATGTAAAAACTGCACCGTACCACCCTTCCTCAAACGGATTGGCCAGAAGGATGATTCAAACACTCAAGACAGTCATGAGAAAGCTAACTGGTGGTTCCTTGGCAACCAAACTAGCACGCTTTCTTTTTCATTACAGGACTACCCCTCATACAACAACAGGTGTCACACCTGTGGAGTTATTGTTGAAACACTGTCTCAGGATAAGATTGAATTTAATAATGCTAAATTTAGACCAGGAAAGGAGTCAAAGAAGCCAAAAAATGACACATGACTGGCATAGTCACGAGAGGAAATTTACCGTGGGAGAGCCGGTATACGTGAAAAACTTCGGGAAAGGACCAAAGTGGTTACCAAGTGAAATAAGTGTGGTGACTGGACCTCTATCTTACCACATGGAGGTGGAAGGCCGGGTAATCCATAACTATGTGGGCCATTTAAGGAAGAGAGGGATAAATCACCAAGATTTGGTTCCACCAGTGATCATGACCAGGTCGGTGTTTCCTGTTGAGGATACTCAACCCAGGACTGACATGTCTGATGTTCCGGTAAGGGTTGAGGATACAGAACTGCAAGTGCCCAGTGAAGCACCTGATGTACAGGCAACTCCGGAAAAGGAGGTTCCTGACAAAGAATCTGAAGTTGTGGAGCTGCGACGTTCCACACATACTAGGAAACCACCTGAAAGACTGGAACTTGTAAATCCCTTACCCAGTGTCAATATTATGTTGTCTTGAAAAGTATGTACTTGTAAATATAATATGTATAGCTGAGTTAAAGGAAGAGGAATGTAGTAATTGTGGTTTTATTTAGTGTGTAATGTACCTTTAAGGATAATTCTTGTTAAGGAAGATCACATGATCTGTTGTAACCAATAGGAGTAGCACAAGCTATCTCAGCAGTCAGTGTAGAGATAGAGTTGGCGTTGAAAACACACATGTAGTTGCTTCTGAGTATAACTGTAAATAAGCTTAATGTTTCCACCCAAGAAGTGTCTGCAGATCAACTCTATTACTAATAGTAACAACTCAGCCACCGTGACAACAATGGACGTCACCATGGCAGGGTGAGGGGAGGCCAGGGATAGACCAATGCTAGGAACAGGGCTTCCCATTGGTTGAAATGGTCAGGGCTGGAGGGACAACTTCGAAGAATATACTGACTAGATGGATCATTGCAATTTGTTCACAGGTCACCTCAGGCGTACATGATGCAGGCTCCAGGCAATCCTGCACCTTTTTTTTATTGATTCATGGGATGTAGGCATCGCTGGCTAGGCCAGCATTTATTGCCCATCCCTAATTGCCCTTGAGAGGGTGGTGGTGAGCTGCCTTCTTGAACCACTGTAGTTTACTGGCTATGGTCCAGTTGAGGACGAACTGGTGGAGGGTGGCCCAGGGCCAAGTGCAGCAAGAGGCAGCAGCAGCAGAGCCTCATGATGCACCGAATTCCCGTGACCAGGGGCCAGTGCGATGGCGAGCATTGGCCCAAAATCATATATGTCGTAGGCACTGCAGCTACCTGTAGATAAGTGAGATGCAATGCCAGAGGCACCTTAGGATGTCATGGGATGTGGGTAATCACCTCTGCCAGCTGCTCCATGAAGACCTGTGTCTGCAAGGGCTGGGAGGCAATCCAAAGCCGGTAGCGTTAAAAGTGACAGTGGCATTAAACCTCTTCACCAGTGGCTCCTTCCAAGGATCTACTGGGGACCTGTGTGGAATATCCCAATCTGCCATGCACAACTGTATCCAGGAGGTGAATCTTCAGAAGAGCACATGATTTTATGAAATTCAGGACAGATCCCGAGAACCAGAGCATTGGGTTTCACAGCATTTGCAGGATTCCCGCAAGTGACTTGACTATACACATGTGGCACTGAGAGTTCTCTGGGATCAGCCTGCTGTATTCATTGACAGAAAGAGTTTTCACTCTCTGAATATGCAGCTGGTATGTGATCACAGAAAACAAATCTTTCAAGTTTGTGCCTGCTACCTAGGGAGCTGTCACAATGCAATGCTCACCCACTCGCAAGTGCCACAAGTGTTTGATCCACCTCATTGACTGCAGGTCAGGCTCATTGGAGACAAGGGATACCCACAGGAGACCTGTCTGATGACACCAGTTAGGAATCCACAAAGTGCCACCAAGGAAAGGCACAAAGCTGTATGTGCCTCAACAAGCGCCACAATAGAGCAGACGATGGGCCTACGTAAAGTGAAGTTCTGCTGCTTGGACCATTAGGTGCAGCACTTTAGTATTCCCCACAAAGAGTGTTCAGGATCATTGTGGTCTGCTTTGTCCTGCACAACGTCGCTCAGCAAAGTGACAATGTGTTTGCAGAGCTGGAGATGGAGGACACAGATGTTTCCTCTGAAGAAAAAGAAGGGGAAGAAGATGCTGATGATGAGGGTCTAGATGTTGCAGATGTAGCAGCAGAAACCAGGGCAATAATGCCACATGACAGATGAGCCCACGACAACCTCTTCGCCACAAGATTTCAGGCTGGGTGGAGTACCAATACATCTCTACCACACTGTGAGTTATAATCCTCCATTGGCTGGGAGGCTGGGTTTCTCTTGTAGATGCAGACATATTTTGTTTCATTTCATTGTTCCTATGTTCTTGTGGCTACATTAAATTTTACATTTTGACGTTAAAACTGCTGGTATTGTGATTCTTTGTATGGGCCAATCTGAAATGAAACACATCCTACTTGCGCTAAATGTCCCATTCCAACAGCATTGCAGTGTCATTGCCAGCAGGAGCACAACACTACCTGTATAACACTGAATATTCCTGTGCTGTCTGGCACCTGGAAGGAAAAGTGCTGCAGGCCCCTGGCACAAGCAAGCCCATATATATTCTACATTGGAAGGCACATCACTGTTAATTTGGCAGGCTTACATTCATGCCTCACTGACACATTCTCCAAATGGGGGCAATGCCTTGCAACGAACTCTGTCATGCGGACACCAGCAAGACATGCAATGACTGGGCTGCAGACACTGCTCAGACAGCAGCCTCAGGGGGATGATAACCGGGTGAACACTACCTGATGAATTGCCAGAGGCTGCAACTTTACAAATGATGCCCAAGCTTCAATTCTACACGGGTCAGGATACTCAAAGATACCATTACTGATGGTGTGACACAATAAATTATGTATCCATAGGCCCACATCATCTGAGACTGGTTGGGAACAAAATGCCATGCCCTTAAACGCATACGACCATCGCAGCAACTAGCAGCATAATGAAAATACAACATACATGAATAGTGCCAAAAAAAGACACATGTTGCTGAAGCTTTTCACCTTGCAATCATCAGGACAATTCACAGGAATACCAATTTATGAAGGGAACAACAATTTATACTGCTTGAGAAGAGAGTGCTGATTGGTTGGCAAATCTAATTGGTAGAAGCATTGCCATGGAAAATGCACAAGTTAACTGATAACTGACAGTTGACTACCAAGCTTTGCTTAACTTCAAACCTTGCAGATTGGTCAAGGCGTTTCCCTGGATAATGAACCAGAGAATGGCTGACACCTATTTTGTTTAGTTGAAAAAGGTGCAATGTGCGTACATGTTCTTTTTGTCTGCAAAGGACAGGGTGCTGAGTATTAATATATATAGCTTCTAGCAGGCGTAAGTGAGTGAGCCACATCGAGAGGCTGATTTATAATCTTAAATTGGTTGTCAGTGTAATTCTTAAGTACATTCAGGATTGTTTAGCAAACGTTGTCCAATCGCAGAATCACTTTTAATGTTTTAAGTTTTGCAAGCGCGGCTGGTTGGGTACGGTCAGTATTTTGCCTGTTGCGTACAGCTGAAGGGACATGCTGTTTGATACGATCCGCCAGTCTTTGGGACGTTGGGCCTACATGCTTGGCATCACACTGGCACTGAAATTCATGTACCACATTACTCATTAGTGTGATATGCAGAACAC
The DNA here is from genome assembly GCF_964194155.1 of Cetorhinus maximus. Taxonomy (NCBI): domain Eukaryota; kingdom Metazoa; phylum Chordata; class Chondrichthyes; order Lamniformes; family Cetorhinidae; genus Cetorhinus; species Cetorhinus maximus. The sequence goes on along the minus strand of NC_135888.1, from coordinate 68,490,548 downwards.
CTTTTTCGCTAGACAGCAGCATCTTATTAATGGCAAATACCACTTGTGTTGTTACTGCAGCATGAAACAGCTAGCTTCACCTGTTGCTCAAATTTTTGAGATACCTTACCCTTCCAGTGTAATCTGAGATAGACTGGGCACTTTTCAGGACCCAAACTGACAGCCTTAGGCCCGTACACAAGTTTGCATGATATACAGCGCGCAATGATCTAAACAGGGTTTTGATGTGCCATATTTCAGCATCAAGCTTGCACGATGAGCAAATAGCTTGGGACCTATTTACAAGGTTGCCAATAAGGCCAATCTTTTCTCATGCAGTATAAATTGTTGTTCCCTTCATAATTTGCTATTACTACAAATTGTCCTCATGATTGCAAGGTAAAAAGCTTCAACAACATGTTTTTTTATATCAATATTCAAATTCTGAACTACTAAACAACTACAAATGAATAAAGTGAAATTAAATATACATTTACAATTGCATTCCATATGTACAGTGATTAGGCAGCTGCGCTGCCTTTGTGCCCTTATAATTTCTTATTCTACCATTGCCCCGTCATCCACAGCTGGTATGGTGCCAGCCTGCTGACTGCTATGCCCCATTGCCTGACTGCTATACTCATTGGTGGTCCAAAGTCTAGAGGGCTCCAGTCTGCAGAGGGTCTCATGAACAGGTGCAGGTGTGCCCTCCTTGGCCTGAACTGTTGGAATCAATGGGGTCACTGGCAGAGCTGAGGTGGACAAGCAGGGCACCCTTAGAGTGTCCTGGGTTGAAAGCCCCAGAGTGCGTTTTTGGTGTTCCTCCTCTCTGTGGGTGAGAGATGCACCTCCCTGATACCTTGAGGAGAAGGGACACCTTGAGGGAGGCCGAGGTGCCTCATCCCTCTTTCACCTAGCCACTGCTGCACTGCACCCCCGATGTCTAGCGCGTGGAGTGCAGGTCTAACCGATATCTGGCAGTCACTGCATGTTCTGCTGGACTTGGCTCTCCAAGGCAGTCAGTCCTCTTTCCATGGAGGCAGCCAAGTGCTCACATGTCTGAGCCACGACATCAGACAGAACATAGACTCCTCTAGCCTTCGGTTCAGTCTGTGCATGGCCTCTGGCACCTCTGGCTGATGTTCACCTGCCTGTCTTTGCATCTCCAACATGTCCAGAGGCTCAGCATCTGCATGTGGTTCAGCAGGAGCCTGGTCTCCAGCAGTCCTCAGATTGTCAGAGACATCGGCTGTAACTTCCTCTGTCAGGTATGGACCTGTGTCAGTGATGTAATCAGCAGATTGTGACCTCAAGCCTAATCTAGTGTGTGCACCCACCGAGGGGACTGTATCTGCGCTGGTGGAGGGTGCAGGGGAATGCCATGATGGTGCTTCCTCCTAGGCTTCTGGGTCATCATCCTCGGAGGTGGTGCTTGAGGTGGATGTGGAGGCGGTGGTGGATGTGGAGGTGGAGGTGGAGCTGCGTGTAGGCTGCCTCCTCTTCTTGTTCTTTGTCTTGCTGCGAGGTCCTGCAGTGGAGAACAAAAAGAATTAGCTGATGGTTATGCAAACACCTTTCTTTGAACAATGTTTCATTCATTAGTCCTGCGTGTCCATCTGTCAACAGCAGACTGGAGGCCTTCTCACGGGATTGCTGCAAGGCTCCAGTCTCTCCATCTGCGCAGGCTCACTGTTCCAGTCCTCTCCAGCAAGTTTGGTGGTCTCCTTCTCAAAGGGCTTGAGGATTCTGCAACTCCTCCTCCAGTCTGAGAATGCTCGTGGTGATTGTGTGTGTTTTTGTCCTACAGGCAGCCAGAATGATTGTGTGTCAATGCAATGGGTGCATGAGCAGTTTATCAGCATGCATGCCTATGACAGCTCCTCCACCTTCCCATGTAAATGATTAAAAGCCTCACTATCCTGCAACTGAGACAACATTGACAGCACAAAGTGGCTGTCACACATTCAGTCCACATATTCCATTTGCTGTTGAGGCCAGCATGTGATTCTCCTATCTGAATTCCCTCTGAACTCGCACAGTTACACTGCCTGATTCTCTTATGAGTGTAATTTTGCAGTGACTAGGCAATGCCATTTACCCTTGTGAAGCACAGGAGACCTGTTGTGAGGGTGGCCGAGTTGCTACTATTGATCGAAATGTTCTGCAGACGCTTCTTGGGTGGAAACATTAAGTTTATTTACAATGTACTGAGCAACAACTGTACGCATGGCTTTCAACTCCAACTCTCTACACTGACCACTGAGGCAATCCACGCTACTCTCCTATTGGTTAATACAGGGCATGTGATCTTCCTGAACAAGTATTATTCTTAAAGGTACATTACACACTAAATAAAACCATAATTACTACAAGATCATTCATCCTCTTCCTGAACTGGAGCCAGGTTCTGAAGTGGACCCTACTGGCACTGGCCTGCACTGAAACCTCCACCCAGGCCACCTTGGTCTGACAGGAGGGCCTCCTGCCGCCATCTCTGGGAAACAGGACCTCCAACCTTTCCTGGACAACCTGGAGAAGAGCCTGCAGCAAGGCATCGCTGAACCATGAGCCCATATGTGTCTGCTCTGAGATATCTCCAGCTGGGTAAAGATCCATGAGTCCAGCTGCAATCTCAGCATCCACTCAGAGAAGCTTGCAGTGAGTGAATGTCTGAATGCTTTAAATGTTGCATCTGGACCTTCGATCCCATGAGGTAACAGCAGGGGGACGACTTCCTATCTACCAATGCCACAAGATTCACTGTGCTCCTTGCGCAAGCATATCTAATGAGCTGACCACCACAAGATAGCACATGGCCAGCTGTACCCTCCCAAAGTGAAAGTGTCACTCACTTCTGCTCCCACTGCTGACCTTCTACTCCAGAACAGAAGATTCAATCGCTCTTGCCAGATACAAGCAGGCAGAGGTAGCACATGGCTTCCCAGGCTTTGCAGGCTTCCCATGGTGTAAGTGCCACATACTGAACGCATATAGGTGCTGCATGTCAACTCTACTCTATAATGGATTCAAAAGGGATTCTACTCACTACTCACATGCAGCTGTTGTGTAACCATATGCAGAGATTCAAGCAGTGCAAAGCCCAGTGTCCTGGCAATTGTGATGATGCTTTCCGTCTGCAGCAGTCCACTGATGCAGCATTTGAGCCACAATGGCAAAGAAAATGAGTAACCAACTCCCTTGACTTTCAATGGTATTGCCATTGTGAATTTCTTTTCATCTACATCCTGGGAGTCACCAGAACATATAGTGGACCAGTCACATAAATACCGTGAGATCAGAGGTTGGGTATCTTCTAACTCCACAAAGCCTCTCTGTCTTTTAAAGGGCACAAATCAGGAATGAGATCATATATCCCCTGTTGCCTGGTCAGTGCAAATCCAACAAAACTCAAGAAGCTCCTGGTTATGGCTATCCTCTGGTATCTCACCCTTAACTTGAGGTTGATATTTGTCCATGTCTTACTTTTATTCACTCCAAATTGTGGCATAACCTATTTTAACAAAGTTCCAATTATTTTGAATGCAAATTAAAATAGCACACATTTTCCACAAACATATCAATGTACAAGATGCAGCACAAAGTGAAATAATAATCAGGAATATCAATCAGCTGTTTAACTGTGGGTGGCATCTCAACCTAGCCTAATAACATCCTCACTTCAAATGTTCATTCTTTCCAGCAGGAGTCACTGGATAACAATGAGCAATAGGAACTTTGGCATTTATTTCCCTTTCATAGCCACGGCCAATTGTAGCAATTTTAATATTGCTACAGTTGAGATCAGCTACATCAGCATAGGCCTAAGGGGAAAAAAATGCCTGTTTACGTAATAAGCAGACTTCAGGACTGGTGGACATAAAGGACTCAGTTTGAAAATCAAATTTAATGCCTTTTTGATATTAATCTGCTTTAACTTTAATTTTCCCAGGTAATTCTGTTTTTGCTTTAACAGTGTTGTTTTTGACTGCTGGTATAAGAGGCTGACACTTTATTGAAATTGCACAACCAGATGTTTGCATCCTAATGTAATTTTAGTACGAGCTACAATTCATTACTGATAATAATAATACTCAATCTTTGTCTATCCAAACTGATTGGTCGGTGGGTTAATTTGGGGGTGGGGGGGGGTTGAGCCTGGCGCATGGCGAGACAGGTGAGGTGCGTGGATAGGTGCAGCACGTGCGGCTGTCAACAGTTGGTGGTTGAGGCAGCAAAAGAAACAGTGGAGGGCAAGGGTGTGACACGGGATACTTAATTGTATTCTATTGTGCAGACAGGGATATAATTGGTATCTGGGGTTGTATTACCTCGAGACCGATTTAAAATACTGGGATCAGTGCAATCTTGCCTATAGTGTATAGAATCAAACTGCTTCAATACTGTGTTAGAGTGTTACACTACTTTAAATTATTCCATCAGTGAGAGAGTAATAACCACTCATCCTTCATCACAGTTTCTCCAGCATTAACAAAAGCTTGGAAGACAAAATCTGTAATTGTACAACAGCCTTTCACTGTTCAAGTGAATAAACTTTTACATTCCTATTGTCAGATGATGTTGAAATCCTAGAGCCAGATATTTGTAAGAGGTTTTATAACTATTGTGAGCTTTGATTTATGGTAAACGTGGCTAGAGAAATTGTTTCCATGAGGGGTGGGATGAGAGTGGGGGTGGCAAGAGAGGGATGAGAGGGATTGTATGGGAAAGGGGTGGATGGGAGGAGTGAGTGGGCTGATGGAATAGGTTCATTGTGACAATAAAAACTTCCAATGGGTATGCCACGGCACAAACTTAGAATCAAGGAATAAGCAGTTATAATGTTGCTATAAAACTTGAATCCTGAACAAGGACTTTGCCATGAACAAGATTGGTAGTTAGGAAGCTATTTTCTTTAATGATAGATACTGAAATTATTACACACAGATTTCAAGGAAATAGAGTGTTTATTCCTCGAATAATATTCAGCCCATCAAATATAAACCTGACGTTTCAACTCACAAGGAACCAGTTCTCAACTGGATTTTCATGTTCTATGACTAAACAAGTCACAAGGCCAAAATTTGTATATTGCTAGGCCTGTTTTCACACATGCACAGCGCTCTGTAGCTTTTTCCACAGCGAGTTTTGTTTCTGTTAAAGTCTTTGGTGAAAGACTGATTAGAAGTCCTGTATTTAAGGAAGTACTACTGCAATAAAGATACTGATTTTGGCATGAATATTTTGCTGGCTTCTGCTAATAGATACTTAACACTAATTGATTATATCTCCCTCAGTTTGTGAACAGAATAAGGATGTGGAGGACATAAGTTCATCTTGAGCAGCATGCAAAATGGACAGTAAATTAGCAGCTTCTGCTTCCCATTGAATTTTCTTTTCTAGTGATAGCAGTGGAAGTTGGGTGAAGTGTAACTGTGGTAAAGCGGAGTACCATGTACCTTTAAGAGAATACAAGTGGACTAACCATGTGACAGTACTAAACAATCAATGTACAGTGCAGGATACTGGTTAACTGTAAATCTAGAGTTGGAGGTGGTTGTGGGAGCACGCAAGGATTTAGTGCTCTGCCTTCTGTTGCAATAAACAATCACAGTTTGCTCTTATGACGGTCTCTCTCCGTTATTGATAGCAAGCATCAACTAACAGGTGTATATGAAGGCGTGCAATTCAAGTTTACTCAACTAGTGTACTCATAGACTCAAGACATAAAACTGGCGACAAGGATGAAAATAGCAGAAAATAGCACACTGAGTGAGAATCCACAAGACAGGTGAGCAAAACATTAGAAAGAGAATTTGTACTTAGGTTGTAAAATAGACGGCAATCAAGAAAGCCGCAGTAAGCCAAACATCAGAATTCATCATAACTGGGAAGCCCATCAGAAGCGCAGTCCCCTTGCAGTCGCTCACGATGCTGATCCATTCGACCCCATTTCAGATTAATGCAGTTGTATTTACCGCTAATGACATCGCAGGGGAGGAAAAGAAGAGGCCGATTCCTTTGTTCATGTGCGGGAGCAAAACGTGCTGATCCACGCCTTAGGTCACCTAGCACCCCAGACTCGAAGACTTTTGACGAGTTAATAAAAATTGTACAAAACCACCTAAGACCAAAGCCCTCAGTTACCATGCAGCGCTTCAAGTTCAATTCAAGGAATAGGCTTCCAGGGAAGACAATAGCTGACTATGTTGCCATTTTAAAGGCATTAACTGAACATTGCAAATTCGGAACGTCTATTCGTGATATGTTGAGAGGCTGACTGATATGCAGGATTGGAGATGATACTATTCAAAGGCGGTTGCTAGCCAAAACTAATCTAGACTTCAATAAAGCATTAGGATTAGCCACAGTCATGGAGAGCGCTGTTAGAAATTCGGAAGCTTTAAGGGGTACACAAAATGGCGCCATCCATCTGGTATGGTGGGATGGGCCGGCAACAAAAGGCGCAAAAACATCGGACCCCACAGAAAGGCGGGAACCGCCCCCTATGTACAGTTCAGTAAGAAACAGCAGTACTACAGGGAAAACCTACAAAATGAATGAGAGAAATGCATCCAGACATCCAGTGGGCGATCAACAATTCAAACAAGCCGAATGCTTTTTCTGCCACCGCTATGGTCACATAACGCACACCGCAGAGATAGGCTGAGACAGCATTTTAAAGACAAAAGGAGAAATCGTGAAATATGTCTCATGGAAGAACCAGAAGAAATAGAATCAGATATCCATTCATTATATAACCGAAAGTGGGTAGAACTGAGCCAATTCAGGTAGTCATTATAGTCAATGGATAACCCATTAAGATGGAAGTTGACACTGGAGTCAATGTCTGTCACTGGAGAACATATATTCAGATACTTGAATAAAGGAACCCATCCTTTAAGATTGGAAGTTTCGGACACTAAACTGAGAACATACGTGGGTGAAGAAATAAGACTGAAAGGGTTATGTCAAGTCTCACTGATGAATGAAAATCAATCCAAAACGTTGCCCTTGTTAGTGGTAGCTAGCCCCAACTTGGCTTGAAAAGACTAAATTGAAATGGGCTGAAATTTTTCAAATTACAACGAAAGTGTTACAGGAATTGTTGCAAAAGTATGCTTCTGCTTTCAACGACGAGTTAGGAAGGATTCGAGAGCTATAGGCCAGAACCTATGTAGATCCAAACGCAAGCCCCAGATTTATAAGAACCAGACCAGTCCCTTGTTCTCTATGGGACAAGGTTGAAACCAAACTGGACAGACTGGAAAAATTGGGCATCCTACAACCAGTGCAATGTTCTGAGTGGGCGGCACCCATCATACCTGTACTGAAGCCGGACCTATGGTTTTTGCGGTGATTATAGGCGGACTGTTAATAAAGTGGCCAAACTCGATAGACAACCGATACCCAAGATTGAGGAATTGTATTTGAAGTTGGCAGGGGGCACCACATATTTTAAATTAGATATGAGCCATGCCTACCAGCAGGTAGAATTGGAAAAGGACTCTAGAGAGTTTGTCACCATAAATACACATCAAGGATTGTATCAATACACACGATTACTCTTTGGGGCCTCCTTGGCGTGTGGTCTTTTCCAAAGACTGATGGAAAACTTGCTCCAAGGAATGCCTCACATTATCGTTTACTTGGATAATATATTGGTCACGGGACTGACCGACGATGAACACTTAGCAAATCTAAAAGAGGTGCTCAAACGCTTCGCACAAGCGAGGATATGTTTAAAATGAGAGAAGTGTCAGTTGCAAGCTAAGGAGGTAGTTTACTTGGGCCACAAGGTTGATGCACAGGGCCTGCATCCTGCGGAAGAAAAAGTCCAGGCCATTTGTGAGGTACCTTTCCCGAGAAATACCACATAGCTAAAGGCCTTCTTAGGCATGGTAAACTACTACGGCCAATTCCTCCCAAATCTCTTGACTGTGTTGGCCCCATTGTACGGCCTGCTTAAGAAGAACCAGAAATGGAGTTGGCAAGCCCGATACCAGTATGCCTTCCTAAAAGTGAAACGATTGTTAAGATCATCGGCCTTGTTGATCCACTTTGACCCCAAGAAGGAATTAATTTTAATATGTGATGCATCCCCTTATGGAATAGGGGCTGTGCTTTCATATCGGATGGCAGATGGCTCCGAACGACCCATTGGTTATACATCTTGCACACTCAGCGTCGCAGAGCGATGATATTCCCAAATTGAAAAAGAGGGCTTATCGATTGTGTTCGGCATCTGGAAGTTTCATCAATATCCCCACGGTCACCATTTCCATGTTATAACCGACCACAAGCCTCTACTGGGATTATTTGGAGAAGACAAAGTGATACCCCCTATCGCGTTGGCTCACATCCAGAGATGGGCACTAATATTAGCCGCCTATGAATACATTTTTGTTCACCATTCAGGCAGTCAAATCACACATGCCGATGCACTAAGCTGCCTTCCCCTGCCATCTAATAACAGGGAAGCTCCGATTCTCCAGGAACTGGTCTTAGTGCTAAGTTTTCTAGATTCCTCCCCTGTTCAGACCAGACAAATCCATGAGTGAACAAGCCGGGACCCACTATTGTCAAATGTCTGGGAGCAGGTCTTGAATGGTTGGTCAGGTGGATCTTAATACAAGGAGGTGAAGCCCTATTCTGTTCGCAGATATGAACTCTCCTGCCAGGATGGCATATTACTCTGGGGTGCCTGGGTTTTCATGCCCTCGAGTGGGCAAAGGCCATTATTAGCCGAGCTACATAGTGGTCACCTGGGCATTAGCAGAATGAAGATGCTCGCATGCAGCTATTTGTTGTGGCCAGGCATGGATTTGGATATCGAAACCCTGGTCAAAAGCTGTCCTCAATGCAGCAAGTGCAAAAGCTCCCCTCTTAGCTCCATTGCACCCATGGGAATGACCGGGGCACCAATGGGTGCGCCTCCACGTTGATTGCGTGGAATCCTTCTAGGGCACGATGTTCCTTTTACTAATTGACTCCCACTCCAAATGGATGGATATCTATGAAGTCCAGTCGCCCACCTCAGCTGCCACCATAGACTGTTTGCTGGATTCTTTTGCAGAGCATGGGTTGCCAGAGGTCCTCGTGTCCGACAACAGGACCACTTTTTCCAGCAGGCAGGTCCACAGGTTCACGACCCTTAACGGCATTGCTCATATCAAAACCTCACCCTATCACCCAGCATTGAATGGCATGACTGAGTGGTCAGTCCAAACCTTTAAATCCAGATGAGAAAGATGGAAGGGGATTCCATCGACACAAGATTGTCACGGTTCTTGTTCGCATACCGGACCACGCCACACACAACAACCGGCATTGCCCCTGCAGAACTACTAATGAAGAGACGTCTCCGCACCATCTGATCCTTATCTGGTTGAATTTAGAGGGGAGGGTGGGGTAAAGCCAAGAGGCGCAGGAGACCAGGCACGATGGTCATGGTCGCGAAAGAACTTTGACGGTGGGAGATGCGGTCCTCGTGAATAACTTTGGAGATGGGCCCAATTGGCTGTTGGGTGAGGTGACTGCAGTAACTGGACCCCTCTCCTATAATGTATAAGTAAACGGACAAATAATTAGGTGTCACATGGATCATCTCAGCAATAGAACGCCCATCTCACAAGAAGAAATTCAGTCTTCATCTACATTTGAGTCTGTTCTGCATGTAGAGAATAGGTCACATGGTTTGGACGTACCAGTGGGGCCTGTGGGGTCCGAGGGGGTCAGGGAGACAAACCTGCCAATTTCCACTGAGGAACCTAGTGGACAACTGTCTCCTGAAAAGGTCTCGGGAAAAGCAGCTGAGGTTGTTGAACTGCGACGCTCAACACATCCGAGAAAGCCTCCTGAGAGATTTGATTTGTAAATAGTTATTGGTGTAAATAGTTCACATGTTAATAAGTTTGTCAACTGTATTTTTTAAGTAAAGGGGGAGGGATGTGGTAAAGTGGAATACCATATACCTTTAAGAGAATCCAAGTGAACTAACCATGTGACAGTACTGACCAATCACTGTACAGCGTGGGCTACTGTTTAAGTCTAGAGCTGGAGGTGGTTGTGGGAGCATGCGAGGATTTAGTGCTCTGCCTTCTGTTGTAATAAATAATCAAAGTTTGTTCTTATGTTGGTCTCTCTCCATTATTGATATCAAGCATCAACTAACAGGTGCACACGAAGGCAGGCAATTTGAGTTTACTCGACTAGTGAACTCATAGGCTCAAGACATAAAAGTAACACAGACTGCCTTTTCGCTACTGCCCGATATACACTACAGGCCAAGGTGGATTTATTCCCCATAGGCTCCATAAATATTTCAGTCTCAGTGTTTTCCTGCTGTAATGGATTGTGGATTTGGTCTATTTACTTCGACATAGTACTGCTCTGTTCTTGGTTGCCAAGAGTGTCACCTGAATGAAATAGGGCTCCTCATCACAGGTTGGAAAGGAAAATAGGAGGATGTCCTATGGGTTACCACTGACTAGAAACTGAATTGGACCAGCCATATAAATACTGTGGCTGCAAGAGCAGCTCAGAGGCTACAAGTTCTGCAGCGAGTAACTGACCTCCTGACTCTCTCCAAAGTCTGTCCACCACCTACAAGACACAGGAATGGAGCGTGATGGAATACCCTCCACTTGCTGTATGAGTACAGCTCCAAAAACACTAAAGAAGCTTGACACCATCCAGAACAAAGCAGCCCACTTGATCAGCCCACTATCCACTACCTTAAATATTAACTCCCTCCACCACCAATATAGAGGGCAATGTGTAAAAGATGCACTGCAGCAACTCACCAGTTCTTTTGAAAGCATCTTTCAAACCCGTAATCTCTGCCACCTAGAAGGACAAGGGCACCACCTGCAAGTTCACCTCCAAGACACACACCAACTTGACTTAGAACTACATCGCCGTTCCTTCACTGTCACTGGGTAAAAACACTGGAGCTCCCTTCCATGCAGCACTGTGGGCGTATTGCATCACATGGCCTGCAGCAGTTCAAGAAGACGGCTTATCACCACTTTGTCAAGGGGAATCAGGATGGCCAACAAATGCTGGCCTTGCCAGCAATACCCCAATCCCATGAAGAATAAATTTTAAAAATGCCAACTGGGGTCACTTTTTCGCACCTCCTGTGGATGGTAGCATGTACGAGGCCTGAAAATAGATCATCAGCTCATCTCCAACTGGGGAATGCTAATGTGAGAGAAAAAGATATCAAAGCAGAGAAATTGAATATTGCTTTTCCCATTTTTGGGTGTAAAATGATGACTGGGAAATCAAAGTTGGTTCATGGGGTCATGATCTTATGAGCCCATTCTGCCTCAGAAGTGTGTCAACTGCCAATTTAGTTTCCCCAAACTGCAATATTGAAGAAACTTCAAATGTACTTCATTGGCCGTAAAGTGCTTTGATCCTGAGGTCATTTTCAGTACTCTATAAAAGCAAGTTCTTTCCTCCTCTCTCTGCTACTGGGTTTCAATAATGATGAAGCTGTGGAAGGCCAGGGGAAAGTGTTTGGGTTTTTTCTTGTTGGAAATGATCATTAGCATGTGCAGCATGAATGTTCCCGCCATTTGTCAAACTGACCTTGGATATTATCCAGGTTCTGCTGTAGGTTCATTATCAGAGAAGCTGGAGTTGGACACTATAGAATTATCAGCGACCATTTTTAAAGATGTTCAGCAACATGAAAATAGTCAATCCACCAGGAAATTGCACCCAAAGATCCTTTAGCAATCCTTTCTGTAAAATATTTACTTTAATGTGTCTTTTCTGTTGTTTTTCTTTAGATTTATGTTCATACCAATTAATTAAATGAGCGGCGGCACTAAGATTTGCCAACCTGCCACTTAAACTGCAGTTTAAAGAAATTCTGATCCAAGCATAACCCCGATTGAAGCAGCAAATTATTAATGGAGGTATGGTTAATGATAAGGCTGGTGCAGTTGGTTGGGCTGAGAAACGCTGAGCCGGGGAAAAACTTCAGAACTATTTAATAAAATCTAATTTTTATGTGACCTAAGACTTCTGAACTGCATCATCCTTCCTCCAAGCCCCCATTTAAAAAATATTTTCAACCCATGTCCGATAGATTATCAGAGAATGGATCAAAGGGCATGAGCAATCACTGCACCACCATTATTTTTGTCAATATTACTCTTGATCGAGCAGCTATAAGAGAGGTAAATCCTGATTGATTAACCCTTTGATATTTTTCTCATGTAACTAGAGGATAGAATCTCTCCTTGTTGTTCTGGTTGAGTTTATAAAGTTAGCTACCACTGAGTAAAAAACTACCATGCAGCACTTCCTTTACTACATGCCTTTAAGAGGTAAAAATATAAAAGGCACTTAATAAGCTATTGCTGTGCTTGAAACTCTCTGCACACTTGAATTTGATGCAGGAGGGTTGGAATTGCCAAGAAATTTTCTGCTTGAATCAAGGTTATGCTTGGATCATGATTTTTTAAAACTGCAGATTAAAGTAGTTGGTTGGCAAATCTCTGTACCACAGCTCATTTAATTATTTAGATAGAAATTTAATCGCAGCAAAACCAACAGAAAAGACACATCAAAGTATAATACTGGACAGAAAAGCTTTCCAGTGAACATTGGTCTCTGTGGGTGCAATCTGTTGGTAGATTGACTTTATTCTTGTTGCTAAAAATTGAATTCTTGAACTGAAAACTCTTGAATCAGGAATTCTATATAATAGCAATGAAAGGAAAGTGGCTTTCCTACATTGGTATTTTTCCGGATTCGATACAAAGTTATCTAAAACTGCCAAACATTATGCTATTGTAATAACTGTGACATTTGTTATTGTAAAGCGACCTGACTGAGAGTTTCAACATTCATTCGTAAAAGTTGTAAGAGTTCCAATGAAAGATTTTTACTTTTAAATGTTGCTTCCAAACAACTTATGTAAATATACTGAACTTTTCCAAAACATCTTACTTCCAACACTAATTTGTTTAATATTCCATCCACATAATGAAAACTCTTTCCATTTATTAATAACTATAATTAATTAAGAAGTAGCCTTTCATTACCAGATGTTGATGCTACATTAGCCCCTGTTCCTAGATAAAATGTATGATCAGCAATCCTGAAGCGTAAGATCTTTAATTAGAAGATTTCATTTGTATAATGTTTTCTTTCTCTATAGTGCTAAACATAAAACTTTGGGCTTCCCTATCAAGGCTCAGTAAGTTTATCAAGTGAGTTATTAGTTAGGTACCATACCCAAATTCTGATTTGAACTAAGTTAATTGGTCAGGGCTGGGGTGGTGGCAGGGACACTACAATTGGTCTCAGCACCCCAAGGCAAGGCAGGGCAAGAGTTCCTGCTTCTCTGAGCTATGCAACAACTCCTGCAAAAAAGGCACAATACAATGCTGATTCAGCATGTTTGTTTTCTTCTCCTATCTGTTCCAATTTGGTCCAGATATTATAAATTGTTTTGAGTTTGGCTGTCAGTTCATGCTAGGTATATTGCACTCTTTCCTCTGGGGATAGTGCTCTGGAGTTGCTAAACATTGTAAAGTTTGTGCAGGGGGCGACAGGAGGTGTGGTTAAGGCCACAAAAGAAAAGCCAAAGTGGAGACACAAAATAAAATCTGTGGGCACTACAATACCATCATTTAATTTCCCATCAACAACATTCCAGGAGGTACCAGATGCTGAACTGGACCAGCCACATAAATAATGTGGCCATGGGAGCAGAGCAGAGGCTAGCTAACCTGCAGCTAATGAATCACCTCCTGACACCCCAAAGCCTGTCCACCATCTTTAAGGCGCATCTCAGGAGTGCAATGGAATACTCTCCACTTGTCTGTATGAGTGCAGCTACAACACTCAAAGAAGCTCGACTCCATCCAGAACCAAGCAGTCTGCATGATCGACATTTTATCCACCATCATAAACATTCACTGCCAGCAGCACAAAGTAGCTGCAGTGTGTACCATCTAGATTGTAACAACTCACCGAGGCTTCTTCGGTAGCACCTCCCTAACCCACAGAACTCACAACTGCTCCTAGCTACAAGGATGAGGGCAGCATGCGCATGGGAACACCACCACCTCCAAGTTCACCTCCACATCACTTTACTTGGAAATATACCCTGCTCCTTTGTCACTGCTTGGTCAAAATCCTTGAAATCCCTATCCAACACCAGTGTGGGAGTACCTGCAACACATATACTGCAGTGGTTCAAGAGGGCAGTTCACCACCACCTTCTCAAGGGCAATTAGGAATAGATAATAAATATTGGCCATGCCAGTAATGCCCATGTCCTGTGAATGAATTTTAAAAGTTATTTTTAAAAAAAAAGCAAGCTAAATAAGTTACCTTCTTTGTGTCCAATTGGCAACATGTCCTCTTTAACGATACGTCTATAGTACAGGATCAATACAGAAGAAGAGTCTGCTGATGTTTGCAATCTGAGCTCACATCAGAAGGTTGGTCACCTCAGTGAATAAGCAGAGAACTACATCAATTTAAGTCAGTGCTTTCAAGAAAGAGTAGCAGTCCCCATTTAATATAAAAAAAGATATATTTTCATTATGATTATGGTGAAAAAAGATAAGTACAGCCTGCTTTTCCATAAAATTGTTCTAAAGGAGAAAATATCTACAAATAACTTAGAGGAAAGGTATCAGACAAATTTATATATAAATAATTGACTAAAGACTGAAATGAGTCATTTCAACTACTGGTCATAAATTAAGCCTGTTAAGTCCTTTCATTCCCACTGCGAAATATTAATTTATAAGTGACATTTTTTATTAAAATAATTAGAGATTTATTTGGTCAAACTTAAATTAGTTTCTGGAGATGTCTTTTTACATTAAGGGTAAAAGTTAAAGCTTCATATTTAGAATGAATATGTCAACAGTTCCTGCTCTCAAAACTGTAATCATAGATATACATTGAGGAATGCCCAACATTTCAATTCAACAAGCTGCCCAACTTCTCAGCTGCTGGGCAACAATTGAAAGAGAATGACTGTAATGTAATGAGTTATAAATCTGGCCTCAAAGGAAATAAGGAAATGCAAGAATAAAACTGATGCCCTGAATTTACTTGCTATTTCTGGGGAGAATTTGAAAACAAAAATTATTCTTGACTGGTAATATATAGCCATGTCAGGACGGTGTGTGACTTGCAGGGGAATTTGGATGTGATGTTGTTCCTGTGCACCTTTTGGTCTTGTCGTACTGGTGGAGGATGTGAGTTTGGGATATGCTCCTGAAGCAGCCTTGGCGAGTTGCTGTATTGCATCCTGTAGATACACTCAATAAGCACATTATATAGTGGTGGAGGAGGAGGAGGATGTTCACACTGAAAGCAACATGCCTGTGATTTTCTGGGTGGATTCTCAGCCAGAACCCATTTCTGCCAGTTCTTCTTCCGCTCTCGCATCTCCTCCCCCCACCCCCCCACCCAAAGGTAATACATGAAGTTTCCATCATGAATTGGGGTCTCCCATTTTTGCCCTTACTGATGCTGTTGGGACCTTATTACAACAATATGTCATTATAATTACTAACAATGGGGTGCACAGAACCCATGGCTTGCACTCCCATTGCACAAAGGGTTAAAAATGTGTTCCTATTGCCAGCAGGAGATGAGACTGATAGAAGTGTTTTACCTTGGGGCCTGAAGAAACTTTGAGGTGTTTTCTGAAACTACAGACCTTTTTGGCCTGAATTGATTAACTAAGTCTACATAATTTGAAAAAGAAAGACAGAAAACAATATAGATGCACCCTTTCCTGCATGACTATAATCTCTGTGAATAGCTGAACACAACATAACTGCATATTTCCCTTTATTACAAAAAACTCAAAAGTGAATAGAAGATGTCCTACTCTTTGCACCATGTTTGACCCAAGTATGTTAAAGTGCTCTTCTTTCTCTATTCTACTTGCTTCTCCAGGTACAACCTAAAGTCCAATATCACAATATAGTCAGATATTCCTCATATACAAAAGGATCTTTGTGATAGTTTGATTCTAGGAGGGAGTTGGTGTTGACTGCATCTCTGGAACTCGTACCTTGGTCGTCTGTGTGCCAATTTCCTGGTGCTTTGATTGGAAGGCTGGATGTCTAGCATGTGCAATTGTCCTGAGGAATAATGTCCTCATGTAGGCATATTCCAGCCATTTCTATCATAAGGCACCCCGGTGATCATCTGTGTGTCTTGCCTAATGGTAGCTATCAGATCCTGGAAGCCTTTTGAGACAACAGTTGCTGAAAACTGGTACAAAGGTCACTTTCAACAATGTGTGGCTCAATGGAGGCCAAGTCACCTAACAGTTCAGTGTCAATTCTGAGATGTAAAGCTGGCACAGATTCCAATGAAGTTGCTGATTCATTCACCGATGTCTGCTGTAAAGAAAAGCTTCCAATACATTGCCAAAATTGAGGCCTGTAAACTCAGTTGCCGCAGTTACTTAGGGACTGATCTCAGAGCCTGCGCGTAGGTACAATTTTCCCCAAACATCCTTTTTTTGCCCTTCTTTTTAGCTGAGTACTCAAGTGTTCTGGGCACTGCAACTCTTTTGGGAAGGTGGTGCCTGCTTACTCACTCCTCCTGTGCCTTGTGCTCTGTGAATCGTTCAGTGCCACTTGCTCGCTAACAGTATCTAAATCTCCACCCTTGCACCCTCCTCTGGATGACAGTATATAAACTGGTGAATAGAAATGCCACAATAAGAAAAATTGAGGAGGTTGGGGCAGAAGATTGAAATCATGTTGCCTCATGGACTCCTTTTCTCTTCCTCACCATCATAGTCAACAAGTAAGACATTTCTAGCCCTCTTATCCTGCTTGCTACCTCCCACATCTGTCTCCCATCACTCTAGAGGAAGAATGGATGGTAAAAAGCTAAGCATTGGTATGCATATCTTCCTTTGAATTAAGGAACCAGAATGGAGTGTGAATGCCCCACTGCCAAAGAGCATGTTGATACTCAAAAGGCTCATATATACAACCTCTTTTGGTAAGGTACTGGAGGATGAGTGGTATCTGTGGACTATATTTTAACAAGAGGTGCCTTGAGGAGGAGAATTGTGAGTTGAGCAGTTGCATTTCCTTTTGAAATGGACTATGTTCTAGATTAAAATTGTTCCTTTCTGGGTAATAAAGATTGTGCTGCAGAGGAAAAATAAAACTTAAGTGACAATAATTGTTCCCATATGTGAATCCTTGTTCTTTGCTTGAATGGAGATTACTTTTTTTTAAATGTTGTCATTGAAAGCTGCAGTTTGTTCAGAATCTTGGTAGGTTGAGTTATTTAAAAAATGTTTTATCTATTACTTGACCATTTATCAAATGTTTTACTAAAGTCAATGAGTGGACAATTAAATGCGGAGATCAACCCACCAAGTGAGATAAGCTTAAATCTTGTTTTGTTTCAGCTTTTTTTATCCTGAACTCAGGGTTTCAATTGTGGTTCTTGGCAAACCTTAAAACTAGGGTTATTTTTCAGGGTAAGTGGAGTAGGCGGTGGTCTATGGTCTTCAAATTTGTCCAGTGACTCTGATTTCCCTGATTGTTATGTATGGTATTCAAAACTATAGGGGCCCCAGTAATGTACTTTGATCAGCATAACTTACATCAACCACCCCCTCCCAGCTCGATATACGGTCAGACTGAGACCAGAGAGGTGATGGGTACAGGGCATGGAAATGTATTTGTTTATTAGGGATTGCTGTTCTGCTGGTAAACTCAAGCTCTATTAATTGAGTAGAGTAAAACGAGTTTTCTTCTGCTTCTGCTTCATGCTAATTCTGACTTGGAAGTGTTTGTTACTGATACTGAATGTAAATTGTGGTAAATGCTTTCATTTTCCATTATCGGTGCTTATATGTTAAGTCCAAAAAGTTTGTAAAAACAATAATTAAAAGTTATAATCATGAATGAAACATGCAAGTTTTCTATATCCAAGATGAAGTTCCTGTTCCAGCATTAAAGCACTTGACTCTAATAACCAGGTTCTTTTGCAAAAAGTTCACATTTTTAAAGCATTTGTATTTCATGAGTTGTAAGTGTCTATGCCTGATAATACCATAGTGGAGTGAAATGCTCTCTTTAATGCAAGGCTCACTAGTTTATTAGGCTAGTTAAAGGACATGGTGTATGTTTCATTATCCGTACTCCAGAAGCTTTTCCTAATACAATTTATCTATGTTGTGAAAATGAACCTTTGTTTTGTTAACTGCAGCTATATCTACAGCATGCCAAATTATTAAATAGTTATTATGAAACAAAAGTTCACATTACAAAATAATAGCGCTTCATAAAATTACAAATGACGCATAATTTGAAGCTACATTACAATGTCTTGACCACTTCAATTGGGAATGTTTACTAGCTTGGCAACAGTGACATAACCTTGTGCAATTCTGAACTGCCAACTGTAAATACTACTCAGCAAAGCAAGCCACCTGCTGAGAAAATCATAAAACACATAAATAAAGCTACAAAGCACAATGAAACTATTTTTCTGCCCAGAAACATGTCCTGCTACTCTGCAATTATATTTAAATACATCCATTATTGTTCAGCAGTCAGTATACTTGCCTTATTTTGCTAGAGTTCAACTTGAATTAAAGTTGTTTCTTACTTACAAACTTTCTCTTTTAATTCAGTAAACTGTTTGTTAAAGACTTTCTTTCTCCCTGTGCTCTAGCTGATCTTCAAGAGACACAGGTTAATGCTCTGGGAACTCAGGTTCGAATCCCACCAAGACAGATGGTGGAATTTGAATTCAATTAAAATATGGAATTAAAAGCCTAATGATGACCATGAAACCATTGACAATTGTTGTAAAAACCCAACTGGTTCACTATTGTCCTTTAGGGAAGGAAATCTATCGTACTTACCTGGTCTGGTCTACATGTTACTTCAGACCCACAGCAATGTGGTTGACTCTCAAATGCCCTCTGAAAAGGCCCAGCAAGCCACTCAGTTGTATCAAACTGCTATAAAGTCACAAAAAAGGAATGATACCGGATGGGCCACCTGGCATCGACCTAGGCACCGGAAATGACAACGGCAATCACAGCCCTGTTGACCCTGCAAAGTCCTCCTTACTAACATCTGGGGGCTAATGCCAAAATTGAGAGAGCTGTCTCACAGACTAGTCAAGCAACAGCCTGACATAGTCATCCTCACGAATCATACCTTACATATAATGTCCCAGACGCCATCATCACCATCCCTGGGTATGTCCTGCTTCACTGGCAGAACAGACCCAGTAGAGGTGGTGGCACAGTCGTACACAGTCGGGAGGGAGTTGCCCTGGGAATCCTCAACATCGACTTCGGACCCGGTGAACTCTCATGGCATCAGGTCAAACATGGGCAAGGAAACCTCCTGCTGATTACCACGTACCATCCTCCCTCAGCTGATGAAGCAGTGCTCCTCCATGATGAACAGCACTTGGAGGACGCACTGAGGGTGACAAGGGCACAGAATGTTCTCTGAGTGGGAGACTTCAATGTCCACCACTGAGGGTGGCTTGGTAGCACCACTACTGACCGAGCTGGCCGAGTCCTAAATGAGATAGCTGCTAGACTGGGTCGGCAGCAGGTGGTGAGGGAACAAACAAGAGGGAAAAACATACTTGACCTCATCCTCACCAACCTGCCTGCCGCAGATGCATCTGTCCATGACAGTATCAGTAGAAGTGACCACCACACAGTCCTTGTGGAAACGAAGTCCCGCCTTCATAATGGGGATATCCTCCATCGTGCCACTGTGCTAAATGCGATAGATATCGAACAGATCCAGCAACTCAAGACTGGGCATTCATAAGTTGCTGTGGGCCATCAGCAGCAGCAGAATTGTACAGAAATGTACAATCTGTACCCCTGGGGCCTGGCATATCCCCCACTCTACCATTACCATTAAGCCAAGGGATCAACCCGGTTCAATGAAGAGTGCAGGAGGGCATGCCAGGAGCAGCACCAGGCATATCTAAAAATGAGGTGTCAATCTGAAGCTACAACACAGAACTACTTGCATACCAAACAGCATAAGCAGCATGTGATCAACAGAGCTAAGTGATTCCACAACCAGCGGATCAAATCTATGCTCTGCAGTCCTGCCACATCCAATCGTGAATGGTGGTGGACAATGAAATAACTCATTGGAGGAGGAGGGCCCACAAATATCCCCATCCTCAATGATGGAGGAGCCCAGCACATCAAGATAAGACTGAAGCATTTGCTATAATCTTCAGCCAGAAATGCAAAGTGAATGATCAATCTTGGCCTCCTCTGGAGGTCCCCAGCATCACAGATGCCAGTCTTCAGCCGATTCGATTCACTCCACGTGATATCAAGAAACGGCTGAAGGCACTGGATAGAGCAAAGGCTATGGGCCCTGACAACATTCTGGCAATAGTGCTGAAGACTTGTGCTCCAGAACTTGCCGCACCCTTAGCCAAGCTGTTCCAAGGCCGGATTTTAATCTTGTGGTGGGCTCAGAGGCAGGCATGTCGGCAAATTTGAGTTGTGAGCTCATTTTCTGGCATTGCCCAGATTTTGATGGAGGCATCCTCTCAGCCGTCATGGCGACCCCCCACCCCCCCGACAGATCATCAATGGAAGCAGATAATGAGCCACTTGAGATCTTGTTGCAGGGGTGATTTAGATTTTCAAGGTAATATAGCGAAAACACGTTGGTTCCGCAGCCTATCCATGGAGATGAGTCAGCTACCCAGCAGAAAGCCACTCTGATAAGTGAGAGCAATTCCTCATGCTGCATAAGTGGTGGAAGGAGCAAAGATTAACTCATGCATTGGTACACAGTGGCCATTTTGTGCGCAGAGTTTGTAGAGCATTTCAGGTGGAGGCACTGGGGCAATTGTGGGGACCACATCTGCAGGGGCCAGTGGGGCAAAAGCAGGGGGTTCCAGGCAGCCATTCATGTGCAGCTAGTGGAGCAGCTGTTGGCAAGTGAGGCCATCCCTGTATATTGGGCTCAGCTACTCTGAATTAGAGATGAGTGATGATGAGTAGCAGTAGCAGCAAAAACAAATGCAGTCCCTTGGTGCAGGGAGACACAGAGGTGATGTTGAAGGCAAGGAGGGTAAGAAGGTGCTCTGCTCACCATAGGCTGTACCACCAAAGATTCAGCTTCCTGGACATGTCAGAGTAGCAGTGTCATTGTGAGGCTGCACCTATCAAGGCAATTGGTTGGTGATTTGTGTTCTTTCATGAAGGAGGACCACAGGCATTGTCAGTCATGTGGGCACACCTTGTCAGAAGTCGTGAAAGTGACATTGTGGCATTAAATATCTTAGCCTCTGGGTTATTTCAAAGGACAGCAGTGGATCCATGCGGTATCTCATAAGTGGCCACACATCATAGCATCAGGCAGGTGAAAGATGCCCTGTATGAGAGAACATTGGAGTTTACTGACTTCCAGACTGAGGGGATCACTCAGATCCAGAGGGCTGTGGACTTTGCCTTCAAGGCAGGATTCCCTTATGTGCTGGGTATGATCAACTGCACCCAAGTGTCCATCAAGGTCCTGGCGAAGCAGGCAGGACATTTATCAATAAGAAAGGATTCCATTCCCTCAATATCCACCTGAAGTGTGACCACCACCAGTGTTTTATGCAGGAATGTGCAAGGTTTTCCAGCAATTTCCATGACACCTTCCTCCTGAGGCAATCACAGGTACTACAACTATTCAAACCATCAGAAAGACTACATGGATGGCTGCTAGGGGACAAGGGTTATCCATTGAAGGAATGGCTGCTGACAACTGTGCACAACCCTACGATGGAGGCAGAGAGGTGCTACAACCATTGCCATCTCAGCACAAGGGAGACCATAGAGCAGACCATCAGACTCCTGAAGATACAGTTGCAGTGCCTTGATGGGCCAATACATTCCCTCTTGGCTGTGATACTGCCCCCACACAACAGGGCCCTCCTTAAGGATGAAGATAAGGAAGAACGGCACAGTCTACGGAGAAGAAGGAAGATGTGGTGGAACATGGTGATCTTGCATTGCCAGGCTTTCCACAGGTCTGGCTGAGGCATCAAGCTTTTGACCAGATGGCAGGAAAGCTCGGGCTGCCCTAATCCAGGCAGGATTCTCCTGAGGGTGGCTCATCCTGGATGACATTTGCTTAGTACTGCAAGGAGTGGCCACAATCAAAATGCCTGCCATGCAGAACTATCTCCTGTTTCTTCACAATACTTAGGATACACATCGGACACACAGTGTCCCTAACCAGCCACCTTTGCATCACCATCAAAACAGTGGGACCACACAGTTCAGGGTGCTACTTACAACCATTTCTTTACATTATGGCTTAATCAATGAACCGAAGCATTACAAAAGCCACCCAATGAACCACAAAGCGAAACAACCATTGCGGTACCATACACCCATGGCAGCTCCTATGGGACGTTCCCCTGTGGCTGAGGCAGAAGTGAAGGTAGGCTGCTCACTTGCGTCTCTCTGTGTTTGAGGTGCCTGTAGTGTTCGTCCTTGTTGTTGCAGTGCCACAGGGGACACAACCACAAGTTGCCTCAGCTGCATTGATGCAGGGGTAGCCTTGGTCAGGGGGCATTGCTGTAGCGATGGTATCTGAGTCAGAAGGGCCTGGTGGGGGAGTTAGCAGGGGGGAGGGGGGCATTGGGAGCTGATGGCATAGGTGCCCTGTGAGGGGCGGCCTCCTTGACATCATCCCTGCCTGCCCCAGCATTTTCATGGTGTCCGTGCATGCCTGAAGGAACTAACGTAGGGCACATCAGTAGACCATTCATGCATCCTTGCACCAGCAGTGCAACTGACTGATCAGTGCTATAGCGAATGTGACATGCATTCTGTACATGTCAGCACAAAGTTGCTACATCCACTCAGTGTGATGCTGCCTCTGACTCTCCATGAGTTTGGCCACACTTTTGACTGATGCCTGAGATGCAGTGGAACATATCTCATGAATGGACTCCTCCATACTCTGCCCAAGCCTCTGCACTGCCTCAGGGAACTGTGACACTTGGGCACACATTTCCCGTTGCTCCTCCCAGAATGTGACCCCAAGTCTCTGCATCCCCATCCAGCGGAGCACGGCTGTGTCTGCCCTCCATCCTCCAAGGGGGACAGCCCACAGCTGCCCCCGCTTCCATCGCCTCCTCCTGCTCACACATGAAATGTTGGTCACCATGTGCCATCCACGTGTGAGGCCCAAGCAAGGTGAGTGTTTTTGTGCTGCGGAAGGGAGCGCCTGACTGATGTGATGGTGCTGCTCTAGATGCAGCTCCCTGCACTGCACCCACTTCCTGCTGACCTCAATTTTGATTCTCACATCCTGAGTCACCCCCATCCACTGCAGTTTCGTCTGACCGGCTCACCCCCTCCTGCTGCTACCCAGAAACAGGACTCTCCTCCAGGCTGCTACCGCCTCTAATAGCGGCTCCAGGGATGCATCAGCAATTCATGGCGCTGCCCTTGCACAGGTGCATGCCACCTGCTGCATTCTGGCTTCTGCCATCACTTAGGGTACTATTGTTCACAATCATGGCTGCCGAGTGTCCTTTAGGACCCACCATGTCTATATCCCACCTCTGCAATGCCTCTGCTACTCCTTATTGGGCAGAAATCATGCCAGCAGGCCACTAATTGGCTACCTCCTTCAAAATAGCATTGGAGATGGAAAAGTTCCTGACATCAGGGACCCAACCTTGGAATGAATATTCAGGCCCAGGGTACACAAAGGACTTCCTTGAGGCTGGCATAGAGAATAGCAGGGGATACCACCATAATCGTTGCCTTTGCTGTATATGGTGGGAGACCACACACACTGATGTCTTGCTTGTTAAACATCATTCTTTTCAAAGCAGGAGGACTCTTGGGTTCTGAGGCCCTTCAAGCCAACAGCCATTCTTACGTGAGTCTTTCATCTCGGCTGGGCGGCTCCTCTTGCATTCCTCCCACCCCTGGTACCTTCATATCCTGTGACTCATCCACTGCAAAATCATCTTCATACCTCAGGGAAATATGTCCAGATTAGTAAGTGGGAGAAAGCAGTCAGTGTATGAAGGAAAGGTAGTGAGCATTGGTGCCATAAGTGTTCTGGTCACCACATTGTAGGAAGGATGAGATCGCACTGGAGAGGGTGCAAAGGAGATTTACCAGGATGCTGCCTGGGCTGGAGGGTCGGGGCTATGAGGAAAGATTGGATAAGCTGGGGTTGTTTTCCTTGGAGCAGCGAAGATTGAGAGAGGGGACCTGATAGAGGTGTATAAGATTATGAGGGGCATAACTAGGGTAGAGAGGAAAGCATTTTTTCCATTAGTAGAGGGGTCAATAACTAGGGCCCATAGATTTAAGATAAGAGGTAGAAGGCTAAGAGGGGAGTTGAGGAGAAATTCTTTCACCCAGAGGGTGGTAGGAGTCTGGAACTCACTGCCAGAAAGGGTGGTTGAGTCAGAAACTCTTGTAACATTTAAGAAGTATTTAGATATTCACTTGTGTTGCGATAGCCGCCAGGGCTATGGGCCAAGTGCAAGAAAGTGGGGTTAGTGTAGTCAGATCTTTGTTGACCGGTGCAGACACAGTGGACTGAATGGCCTCCTTCTGTGGTCTAGACATCTATGAGTCTATGACAAGTAGTTGAAGGTATGCATAGCAAGTACTGGATGATAAGAGTAGCTGAAGAAGGAGTGAGAAATTTCGATTAGATTTTGGATATTGGTGAATAATGCATATTTTGGGTGAGT
Source organism: Cetorhinus maximus (assembly GCF_964194155.1). NCBI lineage: Eukaryota > Metazoa > Chordata > Chondrichthyes > Lamniformes > Cetorhinidae > Cetorhinus > Cetorhinus maximus. The sequence goes on along the minus strand of NC_135888.1, from coordinate 68,465,810 downwards.
GGGTAAATGGGAGAAAGGAATCGTTTGACACTGCTTGTTTCATCTTGGGTTTGGTGTCGAGATAGGGTTTCTTTAGGGTTTGCCTGTTACCCTAAGAATGCTACCATAGACTGTATTCTTAAAAACCATTCTTGTTCATTTACAGATTGATATAAGTCTCAGTACTCTACACTAGGTTTTACTTCTGCTTCCCTCCAGGTTTCAGTCTCTTAGTCATGTGACATTGCATCATAGATACATCAGTATCGGGTGCTCCTGATGTTAACCCTTTAAACTCCTCAGTGGGCTTTGGGGAGACATGGATATCCATGGTGCCATTGGGCATCAGCAGGGTATGGACATAGCAGAACTAGTGAAAGCATAGTGTAGAATATGACCTAGTTAAGGTTTGTATTTAGAAATAAATATACATATATAAATAGGGGAATAATACACACAAACAGCGAGAAGTAAGAAAAAGGAATGGATACAGAGAAGTACTGAACTAGCGTAAACCTCTGTACAATAGCATGGAGGGGCAAAGAGAAAATAGGGTGATAGCAGCCAATGCAATTTATGTATTTAGTTGCCGTTTCCCATTCCTGCAGATCCCAATTCCATTTACTCAGCCCAAATTTATTTAATTAATTCACTCGATTCCATTGAGCCAGCTGCAGTTTATTTAATTAATTTGTTCGATTCCATGACTCAGCCATCAATTGTTCAATTAATTCACTCGATTACATTGACTCAGTCACACATTATTTAATTAACTCGCTCAATTACATTGGCTCACCCACACATTATTTAATGAGTTTGCTGAATTCTATTGACTCAATTATAGATTACTTAATAAACATGCTCGATTCCATTGAGACTCACCCACACATTATTTAATGAGTACCCTGGAGCCCTTTCATTCATCCACAGAATATTTACTTTTGCGGCCCAAAACGTAAAAATTGTGCAGAAGGAGGGACTAAATGGGAAAACCAGGTGGTGTCAAGAGAGTAACTGAGTGGGGAAGAGTAGTTAGGCCAAATCAGAATAGCATGGCCACGAAGGAAGGAGTATAAGGGGGATTATGGGCAGCAGGAGGACTTTGCAGGGTCAACAGGGCTGAGATTGCCGTTGTCGTTTCTGGTGCCTAGGTCAATGCTGGGTGGTCCGTCCAGTTTCATTCTTTTTATTTTGTGACTTTGTAGCAAATTTGATACAACTGAGTGGCTTGCTAGGCCATTTCAGAGGGCACTTAAGAGTCAACCACATTGCTGTGGGTCTGGGGTCATGTGTAGGCCAGACCAGGTAAGGACAACAGATTTCCTTCCCTAAGGACATTAGTGAACCAGATGGGTTTTTACAACAACTGACAATGGTTTCATAGTCATCATTAGATTTTAATTCCATATTTTTTTACTGAATTCAGGTGAACCGAAAAATCATAAGTGAAGTGGGTAAGCAATTCAGAAAAAAAGGAAATGGTTGGCAGAGCTAGGCCATGCAATTAGGCAGGTAAGCTAGCAATTATGAATACAAGTCCCAAAGTGACAGGTTATGAAATTGAATTCAATATATCTGCTGACTTGTGGGCAAACATAAATATCAGAAAAGTTGCCGATTGTTAAAACACTCCAATTGGTTGATGTAACAAAACCTGCCACTCTACCTAACCTGGTCTACATGTGACCCCACTACAACAATATGCGGTTAACTCTAAATGCCTCTGAAGTAGCTCCTTCCACTCTCTACGGGGATAGAGAGATGAGGAATGAACAAAAAATATTTGTTTGCTAGTGTCACCCACATCCAAGATCAAATTAAAACAGTGTCACAGTCAATAGCTATTAAAGAGATGTATTCTTCAAATGTTGCAGTAGAATTTTAACATTATATAATGTTGGCATAAATTTTGCCTTCATTAAACGTTAACATAGAATTGATACACAAGCATGACTCAAAATCATGAAATAGGAAGTAATGTTGACTTGCACAGGAAGAGCATGCCATATTCATGACTTTAAATATAGATAGATTGTAGATCTGCCATATAATGGTTCACAGAGAAAATCGGTGGGCTTTTAATTAGAGGTAAAGCTATCAGTTAAATTCTGAGAAAGAAACTTAATTATAATTATAGTGAGGAACTTGTTGATTGATTTGCATTATGTATTGAGCATATGGATTTTTAAATGTAATGGGTAACTTAATTAATTACAAAATGTCTAATACAGGCAGGAATTATAGAAGATCTAATACAGGCAGGAATTATACAGTAAATGGCAGAACCCTTAAGTGCATTGACGGGCAGAGGGATCTGGGTGTACAGGTCCACAGGTCACTGAAAGTGGCAACGCAGGTGGATAAGGTAGTCAGGAAGGCATATGGCGTGCTTGCCTTCATTGGCAGGGGTATTGAGTATAAAAGCTGGGAAGACATGCTGCAGCTGTATAGAACATTGATTAGGCCACACTTGGAATATTGCGTGCAATTCTGGTCACCACATTACCAGAAGGATATGGAGGCATTGGAAAGGGTGCAGAGGAGGTTTACCAGGATGCTGCCTGGTCTGGAGGTTATTAGCTATGAGGAGAGGTTGGAGAAACTCAGATTGTTCTCACTAGAGCGACGGAGATTGAGGGGCGACTTGATAGAAGTTTACAAAATTATGAGTGGCATGGACAGAGTAGATAGTCAGAAGCTTTTTCCCAGGGTGGAAGAGTCAATTACTAGGGGACATAGATTTAAGGTGAGAGGAGAAAACTATAGAGGAGATGTGCGGGGCAAGTTTTTTACGCAGAGGGTAGTGAGTGTCTGGAATTCGCTGCCAGAGGAGGTGGTGGAAGCACGTACGATAGGGGTGTTTAAGAGGCAGCTTGACAAATACATGAATAGGATGGGAATAGAGGGATACAGACCCCGGAAGTGCAAAATGTTTTAGTTGATGGGCAATATGATCGGCGCAGGCTTGGAGGGCCGAAGGGCCTGTTCCTGTGCTGTACTTTTCTTTGTTCTTTGTTCTATGTTAGTGGTAATTAGTAATGTTTGTGAATGGGGAGACTGTTGTGTTAAATTGCAGTGAGAATAATTGAAATAGTGCTAAATAATGAAAACTTGTTTCTGCAGGTTGTTGAGTAATGTCTGATTACGGAGGTGGGGTTGGTGTGGTCAGCAACAATAAAGGGGTTGCCAAAATACATGTAAACAATGGCATATTTTCATAAAGTAGTTTTGGCTTGGGAAAATAACCTAAAACATGAGAATAATGAAGTGTTTGTAGAAATATTAATCCTCCCACAGATCTCTTGCATATTTTGTGGACTGGTTGCAGTTGGAGTAAGAAAATGGGCAATCTTGCAGGCTATACTCAGTTTAGATAATTACTTTGAAGAGTTTCTGGCTTCAAATGAGTGTTGGTTTTAAACAGGTTCTTCAGCAGGTGTTGCTAAAGAGTGTAAATAAATAATAACTTTTGGAGGAGAGCTAAGGTAAATTGGATTGACTAAGAAAAGTAGGAGGAAGTTAGTGGTGAAGCTGGGAGGTGGGGTGACACATTAGTCATTGGGAAGACCAGGGCAAAGTCATGGTGGGTGATGTAAACCTAAAAGTAATCAATATTTACCCTAGTGAAGGAGATAATGATTAACTTTGTCACAAGGCTAGAGTTGCACATAGTGTGCACTTAGGGAATTCTTATGAATACATATTTATATTCATACAGTGATAAATCAAATCTTAATGTGAGTTATATTTGTGGTAATCTCCATAAAGATTCAATTAATATTAGTGGGTTTTTTAAAAACAACTTTGTTCAGAAATCATAAAACTTCCGAAATTAGATCACCTCTTGAGTGAAAGTAAATGAAACACTACATCATGAACTAGAAATATTCTGAACTTTGTGTTCTCCATGATGAGGGATATGAGCTCCAGTGAATGGAGCACTGTCCATTTTACACGTCAACTGTGCCCAGACTAAGTATAGCACCGTTAGATGCAGCATAATTCTGTCCCAGCAGTATGTCTCAGCCCCAATGTCAGAAGAGCTTTTTTATCTATGTGTCACGAAATTAAAGGTAATTATGCGTTGTAACCGAGTACCCTGTGAACCATATTGAGACTGCCCAAACTTAATTCCATAGGGCCCTAAATGCCTGCGAATGCAAGATATTTTTGCCCTATCAGTGAAATTATGGTCGTCTTTTCACATTTAAATCAGCTAATTTAGAAGGCTACTTGCTAACTAAAAGTCTACATGAAAAGATGACAAAAGTGTTGCGTAGAATTAGACCAAAGTTTCCGAATTTGGGGATTAGCAGTCTGAATATCAAATTGTCACTGTTATTTCAAAGCAAGATTTTCTCATTTCACAGAAGTTGGCTTGTCAATTATTTAGCTCCAAATGTCTGTGTTAGAGTGCAAGGAATTTGATATCACCTGCGAGTGCATACATGCAATTTTTCATGCCTTAATTCGCATGGAAACTATCTCTAGCTCACTGTTCACACTCATTGATTGCTTTCTGATTCTGGTTATTAAAGTGAATCTGAAAAGCCTCCAGCTATTCATGTAAGAAGGGATTGTAACATTTAAAATCAACGCGACAATTACACTGCAGAGGGGATGACTAAAAAAAAAACACAGTTGCTTGAAGAACCAATATTTGAATGATGATCAACATACTTACAAATAATAGCCATATACTTAATGCTAATCAGAACAGGCGCCATCCACCTCAACAAGGTAGCAATTTTCTTTCATTATAACCATATCTGGATTGAAAAATGTAGCATTCCACTGAGCAAATTACAAGGTGTTAACAATAACATAATTGGAGCACTCTTCTAACTTGTGCTGATTATAGGTTCAAGTAAAAGTAGATCCTAGAATAAGCATACAGTTTGGGTTCAGAGGACAGTACATTTTTTAGAATTGCTCTTTAAAACTCCTAAGAGTGAGGCACATATAATCTGCCTTGTCTTTTGGTGATGTCCAATTACTTTATTAAAGGTTTTATGATGTCAGCTACACAGCACTTCTGAATGATGATGCCATTGCTCTCCAATCAGGTCCCTTTCATTTGAGTCACGAGATACCTTTCAGTCTGTTACAAAGTAGTGATCTAATAATCTAACAATTGGGTCAAAAATAAACTGCTGTTATTGCAGGGCAGTGAAACTGCTCTATTAAAATAAATTGTATAATGATAACAAAGTGCTTTGCACGACACTTTGCATTGTAAATTTCTTTTCCTTTGACTAATTTCCCCTCCCTTTGGCTGAAAATGCTGACTCGTTAATATGCCGGTAGGTTTCTGATAACTCATCCAAGTAATTATCTGTCATGCATGAGGTCAGACAGTATCTGTTGGCTGATGTATTTGGCTGTGGAGTCATCATAGCTGATCTCAATGTGGTCCTCACCCAATACCCACGTAGATAAATTTCTGAGCAGTGGTTGCTGACGAGCAATCAGCAACAGTGTCTTTGCTAGATAGCCCAGGAGCACTGAGGCCAATCTTAGCTTCTAATGAGGAACCTGTTTGGAAAATCAAGCCCATAACAACTGGTGATGAGGTACACTGGTTCCAGTGCTGTCCCTTGCCCACTGAATGTGAGTATCTTGTTTTAAACAGAAGAAAGGGCAAATATACTCACCAAGTATGCCAATTTTTGGCTCTGAAGAAGGGTCATATGGACTCGAAACGTTAACTCTGTTTCTCCCTCCACAGATGCTGCTAGACCAGCTGAGTTTTACCAGCATTTTCTGTTTTTGTTTCCGATTTCCAGCATCCACAGTGTTTTGCTTTTATCTTAGTGAAAACCAGGGAGTCAGTTGTGAAGCAGGAGACAGTCCCTGCTACCTGAAAATTTACAAAATATACAGGAGACAGCTTAGCAGCAAATCTGACAATGAATTGTTACCGATGTGGAAGTAACCATATCCCTGAAACTTGCTTTTTTAAAGAGGTGGCGTGCCATTATTGTCATAAAACAGGGCACATACTGAAGCAATGTAAAGCAAGATTGAAATAGATTCCCAGGCAGCAAACTAAACTGATTAAAGTACATGATGTGGAAGAACCAGAAACTACCAATTCCAATTTTTATTCTCTATTTCATGTGAAAGTAGGGAAAACAAAGCCAATCACTGTTACTCTGTAGATCAATGGAAAAGCTTTGAATATTGAAGTGGATACAAATGCATCAACCACTGTAGTGGGGGAGCACACATATTTAAACAAGGGTATTCAACAATTGAATATGGAGCAGACTTCAGCCAAATTGAAAACATAGACTGGTGAAGCCATACAAGTGAAAGGTATTACCACCGCACCAGACAGCACGGCTCCCTGTGATTGTAATGGAAGGTGAAGGACCAAGCCTTCTAGGTCATAATTGGTTGAGGGAAGTTAACCTTGATTGGCCAGTGAGATTTCAAAAGGAAGCCGGAAGAGTTCCTGAGTTGGAAAAGGAACAAGGCAAGGTACTTCAGAAAGAGCCTGGAGAGTTCAAGGACCTTAACATGATGTGAAAAGAGTGTGTAGTCATTCAGAAACCTGAGGAAATGAAGACTGTCTTAAACAGCAGCATGGAAGAAAAGCAGAAGAAGCTCGAGGAGACTCTGCTGAATGACGGAATTCAAGATGAAGCCAGTGAGCTTTGCAAAAGAAAGGAAAACCTGTTGAAAGGCCTTCACACACTACAAAGATCCCTCATATCAAAGTTTGTACCTCTGGAAAATTACAAAAAGATGCACAATGAATTTAATGCCACTCTGAACAAACTGAAGAACCAGTTGGAAGAGAAGACGCAGCAATATTCAAAGTTCCAAGAGGAAGTTAAAAGATACAAGAAGGAGACAGAAGAGCTGAAGAATCAGTTGAGTGAAAGAAAAGAGGCTTGAGGTGGAAAAGTCGTGGAACTTTCTAAAATGCAAGTGGGTGATGAAGCCATGGATAGCTCAATCTCTGAACTGAACCAAGTTGAGATTTCGCCTGAGAGAAGTCTGGCCAACTGTGAAGTCAAAATGAAGGGTGAGACCAAACTCTGTGGTAGACAGAAGAAAACAAGATGGAAAATAGTTCAGAAAAGACAATGAATGACACCGCCCCCACCTTCCCCACACACACACTACTACAACATCTTTAGAATTACTTATGAAGTGCTGCCTTCATACGAGATTAAACCTGGTAATTCCCAGGTAGAGAGCAGTCAAGAGAATCAAAAAGTGACTCATGATTTGCATAGTCGACTGCAAGAATTTACTGTCGGTGAAACAGTATTTGTATGAAACTTCGGTGGTAGATTGAGCTGGTTGCCTGGTGTAATAGTTTCTGTGACCATGCCATTGTTGTACCACGTAGAAGTGGAGGGCTGGATCACCAAAATAAAGGGATCATTTGAGAAGAAGGGAGATACCCCAACAAACCGATGTTCCACCTATAGCCATTGTAGAACCTATGATCCCCATTGTGATTGATCAACCAAGGATAGACATGCCAGGTGTCTCTGTCAGAGTGGATAACACTGAACTGCTTGTGCCTAAGGAGGTACCTGATGTTGCTGCAGTTCCAGGAAGTGAGGATTCAGGAAGAGATTCTAAAGTCGTGGAGCTACAACGTTCCACCCGAATCAGGAAATCTTCTGAGAGAATGAACTTATAATTTCATGACCTGTGTATATATTTGTAATGTCATGAATTAAAAAGTGACTCATGATTTGCATAGTTGAGATTGTAGCTGTTCTTGTAAATACAAATTGTAAAAAAAAATTAAAGGGAAAAGAATGTAGTAACTGTAGCTTTAACGAACGTAGTCACTGTAGCTTTAAGACTTATTGTACAGTGTAGTATCATGTGACAGTGTGAACGAATCAGCCTTAAGTGTGGGAAACCTTAGGGGTGGAGTTTGTGTCTAGTTGTGGATCTTGATAGAAGCATATAACTGCTGCTGAAGCCCTGTAAATAAAGTTCACTGTTTCTTATGAGAAACCAGTTTGGAAAATCCAGTCCACAACAGTTATCTAATTTAGCACACACTGGGGATTAAACTTCAAAAATTTGTGTATTGTTCAGCTGCACTTTGAAAGTTTAGTCACTACACAAATGGATCACGTATATGAAGAGAGACATGATGAGGGCATTTATTGTTAGGTCTGGCACCACCAATTAATTACTTTTATTTTCCTTTTAGTTAAAAAGTAATAATAAAGCTTTCAACTAAAACTCTGATAAGATAATAGCTGCAGTACTGTGACCCGCTGTAGCAGTTTGCATTTCCATAGTACTCAGCACCACTGAGTGGTGGCAGAATTTTGTGGTACATGTTCCTCATGGTTACAGAAATGGATCCTAGCCATTGACAATTCAGGAGTCAATTGTCCTTTACAGTAATACATTAGCAAAGGAAAGTATGGTCACCGTGAATGTTTAACCAGTTTGAACATGCTGGAGGTAGCCAAAAACTTGGAGTAACTTAAAGGAGGAGAGCGATGTAGAGATGTGAAAAGGTTTGAAAGGAAATTTCAGAGCTTCGGGCCTAAGTAACTGATGGTATAACTGCCAAAGGTGTAGCAAAGGAAATCATAGTATTAATAGAAACATATAGTGGTTCCTGAATTTTGATCGGGTCATTGGTAAAACAGATGAAGATTATTGGGCCTAGGACACCACCCTGAGGAACTCCCACAGTAATGCCCTGGAACTGAGATGATTGACCTCCAACAACCACAACCAACTTCCTTTGTGTTAGGTATGACTCCAACCAGCAGAGAGTTTTCTTCATGGTTTTTATTGACTTCAGTTTTGATCAGGCTCCTTGATGCTACACTTGGTAAAATGTAGCCTTGAAGTCAAGGGCAGTCACTTTTACCTCACTTTTTGAGTTCAGCTCTTTTATCTGTGTTTGGACTTAGGCTGTATTGAAGTCAAGAGCCGAGTAGCCCACAAGGAACTCAAACTGGGCCTCTATGGGTAAGTTATTACTGAGCAAGTGTCACTTGATAGCACTGTCAATGACACTTTCCATCACTTTGCTGATGATTGAGAGTAGACTGATGGGGCAGCAATTGGCCAAGTTGGATTTGTTCTGTTGTTTGTGGACAGGACATACCTGGGAAATGTTTTACATTGTCAGGTAGATGCCACTGTTGTAGCTGCACTAGAACAGTTTGGCTAAGGGTGCAGCTAGTCTGGAGCATAGATCTTCAGCACTACTGTCAGAATGTTGTCAGGGCCCATAGATTTTGCACTATCCAGTGACTTCAGCTGTTTCTTGATATCATATGGAGTGAGCTGAATTGGCTCAAGACTGGCATCTGTGATACTGAGGACCTCAGGAGAAGGCCAAAATGGATGATCCACTCGGCACTTCTGGCTGAAGGTGATTGCAAATGCTTCAGACTTATCTTCTACACTGAAGTGCTGGGCTCCTCCATCAATGAGGATGAGGATATTTGTGGAGCCTCCTCCTCCGGTTAGTTGTTTAATTGTCCACCACCATTCATGACTGGATGTGTCAGGACCACAGAGCTTAGATCTGATCCATTTGTTGTGAGGTTGCCTAGCTCTATCGCATGCTGCTTCCACTGTTTGGCACACAAGTAGTCTTGTAATTTCATCAGGTCATTTTTAGGTATGCCTGGTGCAGTTCCTGGCATGCCCTCCTGGACTCTTCATTGAACCAGGGTTGATTCCCCCAGCTTGATGAATTATATATGTTATTTACTTATTATTATCATTATTTATGGAAGAACCAAAAATTTGTCATGGCAAATATTTAACAATGCAACACCACTAAAAACAGATTAACTGGCCACTGATCCCATTGCTGTTTGTGGAACCTGGCTGTGTGTGTTTTTGTTGTCTACGGAACAACAGTGACTATGTTCAAGAAAGTCTTGAGGATAGGAAAGGCACTATATAAATGTCTATTTTTTCTAATGGTCAGGATTAGCTCAGAACATAGCGAAAATAATGGCTCACAAGTGTGGTATTAAATACTGACAGACACCCCTGTGTCTCTAAAAGGGGCAGTACGCAGGAAACAAATGCCGGGATTTTCCGTGCCCACCGGTGTCGGGCGTGTTCAGTGCTGCAAGCAGACAAAATGGTGAGAAGTCCAAAAATCGTTTCACAATGTCGTGAAACCAGTTTGCGGCTGCCCGCTTCGCCCACTGATGACGGGCCACGTTCTTCACCATCGGATGTCGGGACCCTCATTGTAATACATCAGCATATCATTATAAGGCCGGCCCGCCGGACTCATCACCCCTCCCCCCCCAACCCCACTGGATTGTCCACCAGGAAAACACGCTGATGTCTTTCACAGCAGCATATATAAGGCATGCACTTGGAAGGCTGCACTTCTCTTGGGGCTTCAAGGTTTGTTTGCCTAGCTTGCTTTGGTCAGCACTCACAGTCATCAGTGCCAGGCTTCACAGACAGCACCACATCACTTTTAGGGGGGCTCACAGGTAGGTCTCTACCTACTAGACCAGCCACATGTGGGTGGCTTTTCAACAGCTGCAGGGCAAGGTCTTGCTTGGGGAAGGGGGAGAAGTGGTCTCAAGCAAGGAAAGAGGCTGCAGGACGAGAGCTGTCCTGGGGAAGGAGGGTATCCCAGGGTGTGTGGGGGCACATGTTGATCTGTGCAAGTGGCCTCAAGATGGTGAGGGCTGAGGAGGCAGTCCCCAGAGGAGATGAGGCCAGATAGAGATGTGAGGGTGTGTGAGAGAGTGAGTGGTGATGTCCCTTGAGCTCACAGTTAGTGAGATGCCAGTGAATGTGTGATGGGCTTGAGTGTGTGAGTTTAGAGTGATGAGATGGTCGCCATACCCTGGCTGCACGGATGAGGTCATACATCCTCTATTTGCATTGGATGGCCAACCTCTCCTGTGCAACATTGGCACTGATCACCACTGCCTACCAAGCCAGAGTGGTAATGTAGCTGCCCCTCCTGCGGCCAGAACGGGGACAAAGGACATCACAGCGGGTCTCCATGGCATCCAAAAGGCGCTCAAGGGCTGCAGTCTTCTTGCCTTTTGGCAACATGTCTTCTTTGCTGCAGTCCTGGGCTGGAAACACTGAGCGTGGCTGTACTTTAAATGTGGTGTCTGGGATGATGAAGTGGCGAGGTAACAGTTTAGGAAGCGAATCGGAGCCCACCTGCCATCGAAACGGCGTTTATCCCAGGAATGCATAATTAATGCGGCGGGTTTGGGATGATATGGCGTGAAAAGCCGGCAGGTAAAACATTATTTTACACACCCGCTGCCGCACTTAATGCAAATCTGGGATGATTCTGCCCAAAGTGTCATATAATTGCCAGCAGGAATTTTTCTGAAAGACAGCAGATCTAATGGAGACTTTTGTTCATTGATTTGCAAGTTGGTTTACTCCAGACTGAAATTCTCCAGAATTTCAATGCTCAAGGAATGATACTCAAATATCTTTTAAAACAAATTTGTAACGTCACCACACCTAGAAGACAGGGAATTCCCCATTTCTCCCCACACCTGCAAAATACTTTCCCCAATATCCTTCAAGAAACGGTCACAGTCATTTCCAACTTTGTTTAGTAATACAGCAAGTAACAATATAACATAGCTCAGTCATTGACGCTACTGTTTGGAGCCCCCTGAAATTTTCTTCACACACTATGGAATGAAATTTTTTTGAGGGTTTAGTGCCTCTGTGAAGCGTCTTGGGACCCTTTTCTACTTTGAAAGCATTATATTAATGCAAGATGTCTTTGACTCCTACACAGGCTCTCCCATGCAAATATTCAGAGAACTGCTTAGAAGTAACACCCCAAACCCTGCAGACTCACCACTCGATCCCTGCTCCCCTACCTCAATGATTGCTCTGAACTTTTTTGCTGACTGAAGTAAAATCAAGTGGAAGCAAGTAAAGTTACAATAAAATAAAAGTGAACATCACATCTTTGTGCCACATGCTGGTGTGGCACTTAGTGATAGTACAACAGTTAGTTATTCTGTACTTCTGCCAGATTGTCTGAGATGAGCAATATTTTTATAGTTAAAATTTGCATCACAGATCACAAGCAATCAAATGAGGATCTAGGTCTCAAATTTAGGCCCATTCTAGTATCGGTGTGCTGGCCTTGTACTTCGTCACTGGTTATTTTGCACTTATAAAGCAATTATTGTTTCCTCCATTAAATGTTAGAATGTTACCGTTTCCTTGGCATTTAAAAAAAAGAATTTTCTCTATAATGACAAATTAAGAGAGGCAAGGATAACAGAAAAAGCAGTGTTTTGGAGTTTAAGAAGAAAGATTTGGAATGTCACAAGATAAGAACTGTATATCTGATTTCGCACAGTTTTGTAAGATGAACTGCTTAAGTCTTCACATAGGACATTGTGCATGACAAAGGCACCCTGATTCAATACAACTGGAAATGCTCTACGTGTCCAGTATATCCATTGACAATTTCTGCCTGAAAAGTTGGCTGTCGCACTCAACTATTACTTTGCACTAAAAAAAAAAATTACCACCCGAGTCATCCTGTTTAGAACTGAAATTAGAATATATAATTCACAAAAATACATCCTTTTAGTCTGCATATAACTCACTGTCGACATTTCCCTTGGACAATGATGATTTCAGCTGAATGACAAACTGGTTGCAGTTTTGTGTGCATGAGGGAGGAATGAGATAAAACTACACTACTTGCATTTGCAGCATTTCTCATAACTTGCTGAACTTTCGATGTGAAAATTCAATGTAGATGTTACATTCTAACAGGTCAATTCCTGCAAGGTTCAATCCCCCATGACTCACCAAACCTCATGTTGAAACTGCTCGTGATACTGTGCCCATTAAAATTTTAACTACCTTCTGTTTTGTTCAGACATCAAAGAAATTGAAATAATATCTTTCAAGTCCTTTAATTCTCATGAGATTTCTTCACTTCCAAGATATCTGTGCTTGCACTGTACAGAAATAGGACTGCTATTCAGTAAAGATAACAGCCTGCAACAAAGAGCTTGCTTTTCTTCTTCTTAATAGGCATTGTTACAATGGGTAACCATGGATCATCATAGACTTACTGGTGTAATGTACATTTAGAATACGCTCTTAACATGAAACATCATGAAACTTGATCATAATTATGTCCTAATGCTATAGTTAGTACATAACAAAGTAAACCTCTGCACTTCAATTTATTGTAATTATTTTTGAAAAATATTTTGTGATATTTCAACATGTTAAGGTATGCATGTAAATACTACTTGTATTCATTGAATGGTACAACACAATATATTGCAATTGCCCATGAGTCTGACCTGATTGGTCATAATATTCAGATATGCAGAAGTCTAATAAAAGTCAGAAGCACAAGCAGAGGAAGTTTGAGAGAGGTTGGAACCTGAGTGCTTAACTGTTTGTGCTGAATTACAGATGCTTGGGGAAAGAAGGAACCTTTGTAAGCTCTCAGCGGGAGCACTAACAGCATTAAATAAGGAAGCATATTCAAATTTCTCAAACTGTCTGAATCCAATAGTGACCTGTGGCACTTCATTGTCATGGTCTTTATGTTAAAGATGCCACATAAATTTAAGTAGTTCTTGTTATACCATCATTCTTCAGAAAGCGTTAAACACTCAGACCTCAACTCTGCTTTGACACTTTGGACTGATACATTCTTCGGTTTTCAACTGCAGATTGAACAGAGTACAACAAAATTGGGGACACCGGATTGCCTGAAAATCAAGAAGCTAGAATCATTCCTATAAAGGCTTATCCTATGTTAATGGGAAAAAAATCAGGCTGCTTCCTTTACAGATGCACACACTGGCCAGCTCCATTTTTCAATATAGACTGCACCCAAGTGATCAAGGTAAATCTCCCCTTATAATGACAGGCAAAATCAAATGGCCACAATTTGCAATACACAGCTGACTGTTTAATAAAGGACATATATCATTGATTCCATCAATAAATTTGGGCTCCAAAAGTGATCATATTAGTTTAGGTGTCCTTAGTAAATGGAAGCAAACTCACAGATTATGGAAAGTCTAGGCCTATTTTCTGAACTTATTTTCTCCCAATCACTAATTAAACTACAGTCTATACTGGTATACAGCCATCAGCTCCCATAGCCCAGGTCTTCTTCAAGTGGTAATCATGAATGTCAAACTACTGGATTTTGTGACTAGTGACCAAGAAAATCTGTTTTAAACCAAGTCTTAGTACCATCTCTCCAACATTTCGATAGAGATCTGTAAAAGTTGAAAGACCTTAGTTTACCTAATTGACCTTCCCTGTGTTACCTATGTGAAATGCTCTCATACTTATGTTTCAGCAGAGTAAAGCAAGTCCCATAATACATTTATAATATTACATATACATTTGCAACTGGCACAGATACCAGCTCCAATAAGTGAATGATCCTTTGGTGGGAAATAACTATCATAGAAAATATGCTCCTAAATATGTAATGTCTGATAGCCAAATGCTAAAATGAATTTTTAAACTTACTGTGCTTTTACTTTGGGGTGGGAAGCAATGCCAGTGGTTTTTTTATTGATGATTTATGGATGCTTTATGCTTACTAATCCTATTTGCATATAGTGGAATATTGTGTTATTATCCTTTCATAAGATCATCAGAAATAGGAGCAGGAGTAGGCCATTCAGCATACTGAGCCTGCTCCACCATTCGATAAGATCATGGCTAATCTGATTATGGCCATAACTCCACTTTCCTGCCTGCCCCCATAACTGATTATGGCCATAACTCCACTTTCCTGCCTGCCCTCATAACTCTTCACTGCCTTGTTGGTCAAAAATTTTCTAACTTAGCCTTGAGTATATTCAGTGATCCAGCAGCCACCACTGCTCTCTATGGAAAAAAATTTCAAAGACTAACGACCATCTGAGAAAAGAAATCCCTCCTCATCTCCATAAATGGGAGACCCTCTATTTTTAAACTACGCCCCTTAGTTCTAGATTCCCCCATGAGAGGAAATATCATCCCAACATCTACCCTGTCATGCCCCTTAGAATCTTATATGTTTCAATAAGATCTATGGGGAGGTGGTGGCATAATGGTATTAGCACTGGATTGGTATTCCAGGGGCCCAGAGTATTGCTGTAGGAACCTGGGTTTGAATCCCACCACAGCAAATGGTGAAAAAATCTGGAATTAAAAAGTTATGACCATGAAACCACTGCCGATTATTGTAAAAAACCATCTGGTTCACTAATGTCCTTTAGGGAAGGAAATCTTCCATCCTTACATGTGACTCCAGACCCACAGCAATGTGGCTGACTCTTTAAAATGCCTTCTGAATGAGGGCAATTAGGGATGGGCAATAAATGCTGGCCTAGACCGCGATGCCCACATCCCATGAACGATTTTTTAAAAAATCACCTCTCATTCTTCTAAACTCCAACAAGTATTGGCCTAACATGCTCAATCTTCCCTCATAAGACAACCCCTTCATCTCTGGAATGAGCCTAGTAAACCTTCACTGAACTGCTTCCATTGCAAGAATATGCTTCCTTAAGTAGGGAGACCAAAATCTACACAGTAATCTGGGTGTGATCTCACCAATGCGCTGTACAGTTGTAGCAAGACTTGCCTATTTTTATACTCTATTTCCCTTGTAATAATTCCAATTGTCTTCCTGATTACTTGTGGTACCTATATTGCTAACTTCTTGTGATTCAAACACAAGGACACCCAGATCCTTTTGTACTACAGCATTTTGCAGTTTCCATCTATTTAAATAATATTCTGCTTTTCTATTCTTCCAGCCAAAATGAATAACTTCACATTTTCCAACATTATACTCCATCTCACTTAATCTACCTATACCCCTTTGCAGACTCTTTGTAGCCTTCTCATAACTTGCTTACCTGTCTTTTTATCATCAGCAAATTTGGCTACAATGCAGTCTGTTCCTTCATCTAAGTCATTAATATAGGTAGTAAATCATTGCGGGCCCTGCTATGATCCTTGCGGCACCCCACTAGTTACAGTTTGCCAACCTGAAAATGACCCATTTCTCCTGACTCCCTGTTTCTTGTTAGCCAATCCTCTATGCATGCTAATAAATCACACCCAAGACCATGGGTTCTTATCTTGTTCAGTAACCTTTTATGGGACATTTTATCCAATGCCATTTGGAAATACAAATCACTATGGGCAACATTATCCCCCCGTCGGGGGGGGTGTGCGGGAGTGGGCACGGGCTGGCGAGTTCCCAATCGGCGGGCGTGCCGCCATTTTACGTGGGCGGGCCAATTAAAGCCCGCCCAGCGTGACGTCCGCCAAGAAGTGCTATGTGCTCCCTGTGCAGGCTGGGAGGGGAATTCCCTGAGCTGGGAGTGTGCTCTTTTGTGCATGCGCGCAAAGTGCTGCCTCAGGGAGATCGGCTCAGATTTGAAACATCAAATAAAGATGAGAAAAAAATTTCACTGCCATGTCCCCTCATGTGACACTGTCACATGAATTGGGACATGTCCATAACTTTTTTTTCGAAATATTCTGAGATTTTTAAATCACTCATGAAACCTTATACTGCCCATGGATGAGGTTTCATGCTTTTTCAGAAGCCTGCTAGGGCTCCTAGTCTGCCCGCTAACCTTAAGGTTGGACGGACAAGTCCACTAATGATTTCAATTAGCTTTTTATTGGCCTTAATAGGCTGTTGACAGGTCGGCGGGTGCACAGCCGATTTGGCTGCGCGCCTGCTGACCTGAAAATGTAAATGACGTGGGGTGATGTCGGGATGTACACCTGAAGCCACGCTGTGTCATTTTACAAGTCAATGAGCAAGCCCCACCCCCACTCGCCGAACAGAAGATTCTGCCCTACATCTACTGGTTCCCCTTTAACCACCCTGCTTGTTACATCCTCAACTATTAAACTTGTCAAACATGATTTCCCTTTCACAAAACCATGTTGACTCTGTCTGATTGGATTATGATTTTCTAAATGCCCTGCTACTAGCTCCCAATCATGAAATCTAGCATTTTCTCAATGACAGATGTTAGAATAACTGGCCTATAGTTGCCTGCTTTCTATCTCCCTTCTTTCTTGAATAGTGGTGTTACATTTGCAGTTTCCCAATCTGCTGGGACCTTTCTAGAATCTAGAGAACTTTGGAAGATTACAACCAATGCATCTATTATCTCTGCAGCCACTTCCTTTAAGATTCTAGGATTATGCAGGCCATCAGGCCCAGGGGACTTGCCAGCCTTTAGTACCATTAGCTTTCCTAGTACTTTCTCTCTAGTGATCATGATTGTTTTAAACTCCTCCCTCTCTTTTGACACCTGAATTTCTACTATTATTCAAGTTCTTCCTGTGTCTTCTACTGTGAAGAAAGTTGCTATGAGAAGGATGCACCATCCATGGCTAACTACAGAAGAGAGGGATGATATCAAATTGAAAGAAAAGATATACAATGTTGCACAGATCAGTGGTTGCCCAGAAGACTGGGAAAATTTTAGAAACCAGCAAACAATAACTAAACAAAAGGTGGGAGAAATTGGAGTATGAGAGAAAATTAGCAAAAAGACAGATACAAAATACTTGTTCAAAGTCTCTGCTATTTCCTTTTTACTCATTATTAACTTACAAGCTTTCTTAAAGGTTTTCTGCCGTGTGTGTGCCATTCAGGGCACAATCCTGTGCCATCTGTATTCCAGCAAATGGGGATTGTCTATTCTGCTGCAGGGACCTCCTCCTCTGAGGAGAAGAGAGCCAGAGGGAGAGGAGGCTGGTGTCTGCAGGCAGTGTCCCAGAGAGCAATGTGTGGAAAGAGAGGTGCAGCCAGAGATGGTGCAGGGCCAGCAGGAAGTCCAAGGCAGAAGGGTCTCCAGGAGATTCCGTTATCCTGCTCACCAGCTACATGGACATGTTGGAGGTCCAGTGCCGACAGAAACTCCGCCTCTCTAAGGAGACTATGACTCCCATTTGCCACATGATTGGCCCAGATATTGCGTCAAGCTGTGTCAGTGGCCATTCGATGCCAGTGACTCTTAAGATGATAGTGGCCCTGAACTTTTTCACTTCTGGTTCCTTCCAAGGATCAGTGGGAGATCTATCTCAAGTTTCCCAATCTGGTGCCCAAAAGCTGCATCAAGCTGGTCACTGACGCTCCATTCAGACGGGTCATGAACTTCATTCATTTCTGGACAGATGAAGCCAGCCAGGCTGAGTGACCCAGAGGCTTCACTGCAATTGCTGGCTTCCCCTGCATCCAGAGTGCCACAGGTTGCACTCATGTGGCCATAAAGGCACCAGCAGGTGAGCCAGGTGCCTTTGTCGACAGAAAGGGCCTCCACTCCATCAACATCCAGATTGTTTTTGACCCAGGACACAGATTTTGCAGGTGTGCCCCAGGTACCCTGGCAGCTGCCATGATGTGTATATCCTGCGGCACTCCGAAGTGCCAAGGATCTTCATTGCTCCAGCTCACTTGGATGGCTGGCTCCTGGGTGACAAAGGCTGTCCCATGAAAAGGTGGCTCATGACGCCACTCAGACACCCAAGGACAGAGGCGGAGGAGAGGTACAATACGAGTTCTGCCTCTACGAGGCGGTAATTGAAGGGCCATTGGTGTGCTCAAGGTGAGGTTTCGCTGCCTGGGCCAATCAGGGGAGCACTGCAATATCCTCCAGAGTGCATCTTGCTTATTGTCGTTGTGTGCTGCGCTTTGCAAAATTTGGCCCTGTCAAGGGGGTCCTTTTGGAGGATGAAGACAGCGAGGCTCCCCAGGCCACAGAGGATGACTCAACTGATGGGTCTGATGAGGAGCCGGAGGAGGCCCAGGGTGAGGACATGGCTGCAGAAGTGAGAAACCCTGTGGGAGGCAGGGAGACCAGGGAGGCCCCGATTTCCCATTCATTCAGCTAGATATCCAAGGTTTGGCTTGAAAGTGAGGGCAAGAGTGACACCTCCTTACTGATGAGGCCATCCTGTGACTCTTATGACAACTAACTACCTCTGAAATGAAGTTTGCAGCCCTTTCCGTCTGTCAAAAGCCTCTCCCATGCCCAACATCTACTATGAGAAACATAAAGCACATTCAGGCCATGAAATATGATAACATCTTTAAATGGTGATCATGTTTACACAATTTGAACATAGGACACGGTTCAACTGAAGTATTTTCTCCCATGACTATCCCTCTTGTGTTTATAGTGCCTTAAACTTCTACTTGCGAGTGCTGCGTCTTGGTGTCACCCCACCCCACCCCCCTCGCTGGCAGCGGCATTGGAGGCAGCCTGCTGACTTTGATATCCTGTCAGCCCTGATGACCTTGGCAGACGTGCCCTGGCAGGCAGAGCCTGTGCAGGGAGGGAGCATCCAGCGCCATGGTTGGACACATTTCAGTCGTTGCGGCCACATTAGATGCCACGGGCACGGGCAGAGAGGCGTAGGAGCTGCTGCCTTCATCTGGAGCACCCTAGGAGGACCCCGCAGATGTGACATGCAACTCATCCACCAGTGTGAGGTTGATTTGGACCTCTCTGCTCACCATTGGTGGATGGGCACCTAGCAGAGAGTCTAGATGCCTCATCCATCTCTCACACTGGCTGTAACCTGCTGAGGTCACTACCAGTTTGTGGGCTTGCAGGTCCAAGCTCAACCCTAGAAACCCCCTGATTCTGTTCCTGGAACAGCCTCTCCATGAGAGTCACCACTCTCTCAATGGAGCAGGTTGTTTGTTCAGAGCTGCAAGTCAATGAAGTGCTCACACTCTGCATGGGCTCCTCCATGACAGAGACCATGGCACACAGACCCTCAGGGACCTCTGCCAAATCCTCCTCCATGTCCCGCTGGATATCCAGCATCTGCCACCTGATGGATTACTCCAGAGGCTCATCATCTGCCTTGGACTCGGTGTTGTCCTGGTCTCCAGCAGTCCTCCGACCGTTGGCACCCTGGGCACATTCTGCCTCTGTCAGCTCCTCATGCAAGTGTGATGTGCCCTCAGTGCACATTGCAGTACAAACTGATCCAATGCGCTATTGCCCACTGACATGCGTGTACCTGCACTGATGCTTGATTCAGAGAGATGATGTGGCATGGGTGCATCTGTCTGCAGCTCCTCCTTGGGTGTCAAGGTAGAGTCCTCAGGGTCTAACGGGCATCGTGAGGGTGGCACTTCTGAGGAAGGAACAGAATATGTCAGTTAATTACATTGTAACAAAGTGACTGTGCACGAACTATGGTTGTTTATCAGAATGGACAACTGCCTCCCTGAGGCACTATGATTGAATGAGCAATGGGGACTGTTGATTAGAACTTCTCATTGGAGATGCCAAGATCTTACAGCCCTTCCACTGTCTCTCACCTGCCCACTGGACTCTTACCTTTCTCCGAGACCCCTGCCACTTCACGACCTGTGACTTTGCTCCATGCTCGCATTCCATGTCCAGGGTGCTTGTCTCAAACCTGGAAAGCATCAGTGTGTTGGGGACCCCACCACCCGTTTGTGTGCGCTCCATGGTATTATGGCTTCTCTTCTCCTATGTGGGCAAAAGTGCATTCATTAGTGCACCATCTACCTGCCACACCATGCTAGCCTTGATCATCCACCGCCCACCCCACCACAAGGAGACACAGGTTGAGGTGACTGTCAGATTAGCACACCTCACCCTTCTATATACAAAAGGCAAGCAGGTACATCTCCCAGCCTTGGTACACACAGAGATATGTACCATTTGATACTCTGCATCTCACACCCCTGAACACCATGAAGAATGACTATCTTCCTAGACATCTATGCCAAGTTGGTACTCACCTTTGCAGATGGCAGAAGATCATTGAGCCATTTCAGGCACTGGATCCATGTGCAGCACACCAAATCATGCTCGCTCACCTGGGCAGACACCTCCGTCTAGGCCTTCTTCATCTAGTGGGGTGGCCTCGTCTTGCCATCTCACGGCATGAGTATGTCACAACGGGCACTCACTGCCTCCACTCGGAGTGCGCAGGCACTTGTCAGAGAACTGGGGTGGACAGAGTGCCCACCGACATTGCCTTCCCACCTGGCATGCCCAGTGGGTGCTGAGGCCATCATTCCTGCCAAGCATACGATCTTGCACTCTCTCATGGAAAGCTCCCTGAGGCTCCTCCCCAACTCCTGGCAACCTTTAGGGAGCTGCCTGTGCTCTTTTAAATGCCCCCTCTGGGTCACCATTGGACCCGGTGCTCGCCACGCTTCCATCCCAGACGGCAGTGCTGAGCCAATGTCCGATTGTGTTTCATGCTGGCCGGCCCTTAATTGGCCAGCCAGCGTGAAATCGCATCTGGGTTGCAATCGTGGGTGGGAGCGGATGGCACATCCGCTTTCAGGCCTGTCAATCACACATGCATGAGGTGTGTAAAATTCAGGCCTTTATCCCCACCCAAAATGATTCTACATTTTGATCTTCCGAGCCAAGATTATTTCTCACTATTGTACTGATCTCATCCTTAATTAACATATTCACCCCACCTCATTTTCCTTTCTTCCTGTCATTTCAAAATGTAAAGCACCTTGAATATTCAGGTCCCAGTCGTGGTCATTATGCAACCATGTCTGTGTAATGGCTATCATATCGTCCTCATTTATTTCTATTGTGCTATCAATTCATCCATCTTGTTACGAGCGCTGTGAGCATTCACATAAAGAGAATTTAATCCTTTTTTTTAACCATTTATCCCTACCATGACCTTACTTGCTGGTGCACTCTTATGTTTGTATGCTCTGTCCCTTCCTGTTACACTCTGGTCATCATTACCTGTATCGCTACCCTGCATTATTTCCTTGTCCTTTCTCTTTAACTTGCCAAATCTCCCCTCAAATGAACCGTCCCTTCCACTATTTATTTTAAAGCCTTCTCTACAGCCCTACTTATACAATTCACCAGGACACTGAATCAAAACCCGTTTCTCCCACACCAACCTTTAAACCACATGTTCAACTCGCTAATCCTATTCACCCTATGTTAATTTGCTTGTGATTCAGGTACTAATCCAGATATTATTACCTGTGTGATTCTGTTTTTTAAGTTTGTCACTAACTGCTCATACTCCCTCAGCAGAACCTTTCTTAGTCCTAACTATGTTGTTGGTAACCACGCAGATCACAACACCTGAATCCTTCACCTCCCACTCCAAAGGTGGAATTTTACGACCCCTCCCAGTGGGATTTTTTGGTCCTGCCGAAGTCAATGGATTTTTGAACTGCTCAGTGCATTTTACGGCCCCGCCTCCACCGCAACGGAGCCATAAAATTCCATCCCAAGTTCCCCTGCAGCCCTGAGGTGATGTCATTAACCTTGGCAATTAACCCAGGTAGGCAACACTTTGGGGCTCATGCTCTTGGCTGCAGAGAACCTTATCTATCTACCTATCTCTCCTGTCCCCCACTATAACTGCAATCCTTTTTACTACCCCATTTGAATGGCTCCCTGCATCATGGTGCCATGGTCAGTTTGCTCATCCTCCCTGCATTCCCTGCTCTCATCTATAAAAGTTGCAAGAACCTCATACCTGCTAGATAATTGCAAGGGTTGAGGTTCCTCCATTGCCATCTTCTGGATCCCCATAACTGCCTGACTTGCAGACATGCTTGCCTGTCTCTGACCACTGACCAAATCTAAAGTACCTAACCTAAGGGCTGTGACTGCCTTCTGGAACAAAGTGTTCAGGTACTTTCCTCCTCCCTGATGCATTGCAATGTGTGAGGCTCAGACTCAACAGCCCTGAGCCAAAGTTCCTCAAGCTGAATGTACTTACTGCAGATGTGGTTGCTGTGGATCATAAAGGTATCCTCCCGCCCCCTTCATGCTGCAGCTGCAACACATCACCTGCCCTGCTCCATCTTTATTGTGTTTAATTTATCTAATTAGGTGTCAAGTTTGGATATATCATTCAACTGTTGCCTGTAGTTATACCAAGTAGTTTAGCTAGTTGACCTAGATTATGGGCAGAATCGTCCCAGATTTGCACTAAGTGCAGTAGCAGGCGGGTAAAACACTGTTATACCCGTGGGCTGCAATGGCAGGTTTTTATGCCTTATCGTGCCAGACCTGCCACATTATTAATGCACTCCCAGGAAACATGCCGGTTCCATGGCGGGTGGGTGAATGAGAGCCTGCCCGCCATCACCTCACCTCACACCGGGCGTCATATTTAAACTCCAGCTGCAAGCACACATCTCAGTGCTTCCAGACCACCACTGCTGCATGGAAGACATGGCCCTGGAACTGAAGAAGACTGCAGCCCCCAAGTTCAGCAATGCGTCCCTCGAGTGCCTTTTGGATGCCGTGGAGGCCCGCCGGACTGTTCTCTACCCCCGCTCTGCCACAGGATGGGCAGCAACAACACTACCCTGGCTTGGGAGGCGGTGGCAGCATTGCTCAGCACCAACGCCCTTCAACAGCCACCCACTGCCGCAAGAGGATGAATGATCTCCTCCATGCTGCCAGGATAAGTCACACTTCTCATCACTCTCAACTCACACTCTCAATCCCATCACACATCCACAGGCCCTCACTCACTGCCAGTTCAAGGGACATCACCATTCACTCTCTCACACACACTTTCATTGTCCTCATCCCATCCATGGCACCACTCACTACCTGCACAGGCCAGGCACACTTATCATCTGGCCTGGCAGGCATCCTGCTTACACTCTCCCTATCTCTATTCATGCAAGACAAGCTGGCACACAACAACAGCAAGAGGTCGCAGACCAGTGTAGGAATGCCAGAGATCAAGGTCCTCACGGGCTTTGAAAGCTGGGCCATCCAGCTGGCCAGCGAGGATCTGGACTGGTCCTGTGCTGACGGTGAGGTCAGCCAAGTGAGGGTGCAGCAGTGCAACATCCATCAGACAACCATGCTGTGAATGATGTGTTCTCTTTCACAGGCCACTGCCATGCACTAGTTATCTCCCCCTGCTTTCGCAGGCACATCTGCCAAACAGCCGACAGAGTGCATGACCCAGGGCCTCCAATCAAGTCCTGAAGACATCTCAGAAGAGGAATCTGAAGGTACCCTCACTGAACTTCCATCACAGCGCTCACCCACACCCTTCACCAGTGCAGAAACACACACCTCGGTGGGACTGGCGGATTAGAACAGACACGGGATTACAATCTGATGAGCACATCGCGCTGTCTGATCCACAGCAGGTGGCAGCAGGGGCTTCCCAGGTCCCCGGCACTCAGAACTGCTGGAGGCCAGAAATTTGCTGAGTCCGAGTCAGATGATGAGCCTTTGGACTCGGTCACATCACAGTTGCTGGAACTGCAAAGGCAAGCTTGGGAACATCAGGAAGGGATGTCTGCTGCAATCCTCAGATTGCAAGGCATGATGGAGGAGTTCAACCGCCTTCAAGCTGAGGTGATAGCGCCGGCATTGCAATGCACTGAGGTCAACACGGGTAGGATGGCGGCCGCAATGGAGACCTTGGTCCAGGATGTCACTCCTGCACTGCTGCGTGGGCTTAACTCCATCGCTGGTGCCATAGTTGGCCTCTAACAATGTGTACGCGAGAGGGATGCAGGGCAGCCCAATCTCACTCGAACTACCCCTTCTCCTCAAGGAGTCAGCCAGGGGCCCTCGGGCACCCATAGGGAGGAGGATCAGCAGATGCACACTCCGGGGCCATCCATCCAGGTGACTCCGAGAGTGTCCGGCCTATCCAAATCCCCTCTTCCTGTGACCTCAGCAGCTCCAGTTCCACAGGCCAAGGAGGGTGGCACTGCCACACAGAAGGACCCTAAAAGCAGGTCGAGGGTCTCCAGTGGACGCCCACCAAGGTCATCACAGACAGGGCGTCACAGTCAGCAGGCTGCCTCCACCTCCGCTGTGGATATCTGGGGGGCACCAAGGCGTAGCGGCAGGGTTAGGAAAGCTAAGAAGAATTAGTTGCACAGCCTGGGCACAGATGTTACTCACCTGTATATACTGTTCACTATTGTCAATAAATTCCCAAGAATGTCTCCTTGCCTATGGCCCCTTGTTCTGATGAGCAGTGTTCTTGTCACTCAGATGTGAAACATTTCTGCACAAGATAAAGGCAGGTGCCTCTTCCCTGTGCTCTGTGCAGCCTTCAGACCAAAGTGATGGCCCGGCCTCACACTCCCTGGAAACATTACTGATGCCTGCACCTTGGCAGTGCTGGTCATTGCTGCCAGAATGTAGTGGGCAGGCGCCACAGAGTTCTCTCATACTCTGTGTGATCACAGCACCTTTAAGGTGGGGCTGACCCCCATCTCTTCAGCATCTGTGATCAGTGGCACTGTGCTCCTGAAGGGGTCAAGTGCTGATGGTGGACAATATATCAGATGCTTCTAAAGTTTCATAGCTACGTCTCTATGATATGACCCTGATCACAGAGCGCAAGCAAGCTGCCCTCAGCCAGACAAGAATCAAGTATTCTCAGAGGCTATGTGAAGATCTATGGAGTGTCCTCACTGCATGTCGTCATCATTCTCCTGCAAGCGAGTGACTATTAGGGCCTCCACTGTGTCTCTAGAACAGGGGCATTCTCACAGAAGATATTCATGCTGCCATAAGCCAGACTGGAGTCAAACATTCACAAATGCGATGTGAGGATCTATGGGGACACCCCACTGCATGTCGTCATCATCCTCCACAAACCTAGCAGCTATGAGGGCCTCCTGAGCATGCCTGCCTCGTCTAGCCAGTGTGAGGGCCTCATCCCCGTCATCATCGCATCTGAGGACCTCCGCACCCTCATCCCCACTGGCATCCTCCTCATCGGAGGAGACATGCAGCTCCTTCTTCTCCTCCTCAGCCAGCTCCTCGTCTCCCCATTGCAGCGTCAGGTTGTAAAGGGCGCAGCAGACGACGACAATGCATGACACCCTATGTGGACTGAATTGCAGGGCTCCATCAGACCGGTCCAGGCACCGGAACCTCAGCTTCAGCATCCCAATGGTCTGTTCCACCAAATTATGAGCTGCAGCATGAGCCTCATTATAGCGTCGCTCTGCTGCAGTCTGAGGCCGCCGCAAGGGTGTCACCAGCCATGGCCTCTGTGGGTAGCCCTTGTGCCCAAGGAGCCATCCCTGCAGCTTCTGTGGACCCTGGAAGACCCCAGGGATCTGTGCCCGACTGGGATGTAGGTGTCATGCACACTCCTTGGAAACTGTGCGCACACCTGTAGGATGCATTTGTGATGGTCGCACACCAGCTGCACATTCAGCGAATGGAACCCCTTGCGGTTGATGTAGTTCATCGTGCGTTGTGATGGACATCTGAGTGTCACGTGAGTGCAGTCAATCACACCCTGCGACTGTGGGAAACCCGAGATCTGGGCAAATCTAATCGCTCTTGCATCCTGGCTGTCCTGGTCCCAGGCGAAATGCACAAAGTTGTGTGTCGTCGTAAAGATGGCATCTGTGACCTCATGGATGCATTTGTGGGTGGCGGCTTGTGATATCCCACAGAGGTCACATGTAGAGCCCTGAAAGGAGCCACTGGTGTAGAAATTGTGCGCTACGGTCACTTTCACGGCCACTGGCAGTGGATGCCCTCCATGTCCCCGTAGCGCCAAATCCTGCAGTAGTTGGCAGATGTGACTGACCAGTTCCCTAGACATGCACAGTCTTCGGCGACATTGGTTCTTAGTCATCTGCAGGAATGAAAGGTGGTGTCTACAGACCCTAGGTGTTGCTAGGTGTCACTCCGCAACGGCTCGCTGTGGCTCTTGAGCACCGTGTGCGGGAGCCTGACCGCCCCTTCTTCCTGAGTTTGCTGCCCCTGGCTCTGCGCAGCCAGGAGCCTCAGTTGCTTTCTCCTCCATTGTCTTCACACTCTGTAAGCCATCAGGCATACAGTTAGTTCACTAGGCTCCATGATCCTGGTTAAGTGTGATGGCCCCTTAACGCTTCCCGGAGAGTGCCGGCCACCGCTTGGATGGCCAGGGATTAGTGCGCTGCATGGTTGCCCTGTTAGCTTGAACCCTGGGGGAGGCTGGTCCATGCCGGGATGCTGTCATTGCAAGGGGCTGTGAGCGCCTCCAGCAGTGACTGCTCCTCGGCCAGCTTTAGTGAGGAGATTGTACAACGTGTGCAGTCATCCAGCTGTTCTGCAGTCCACTAAAGTGCTCATGAATTTTCAGTCTGTTATGGGAAGCGGGGATGGGGGTTGGCTGGTGAAAAGCTTTGGAGCACTTGGTGGCACTTTGATGCCTCTGTGTTGTTTGACAGGGCAGATAAGCTAGGAGACCGACCCCAATCATATCAATGTGGCTGTACCTGAACTGTCTCAGTTTCAGAGGAATGGTCACTTTCTACATGTTTCCCTAATGCCTGGCCACTTTCCTCGTCCACCCTTCACCCCACCCATAATGCTTGTGTGCTATATTCAACGGCAGGGCTGCCCTTGCACCCCTCTTCCCAACCAGTCACCTCAACAGCAGTACTGCCCTTAAGCCTGATCCCACCAACGCCCTGAAGCTTGAAGTCCAACAGGTGACCCTGGCAAGCGTTGCACTGCGTTACTGTGTACTTATCTCTGAGTTCATCTCGAAATGCAGGACGTCAAGTTCACGCCTTTTATATGCTTTTGTGAAGCACATTGGCGGGAAAGCACGCCAACGTGGATGGACAATCCGGTGGGAGGTGGTCGATTCTGGTAGGCAGGCCTGATAATGATATGCTATGTATGACTTTGAGGTTCCCAACGTCCGATGGTGGGAAACACGGCAGGTTAAGCGGACAATCGCAAACTGGTTTCCAGCTGTGGTAAAACCGATCACGCCATATTGTCCACTCATGCCACCGATCACGCCCGACGCCAGCGGGCACAGAAAATTCCGCGCTCTATCTCTTTTGTACCAATTTAAACTACTGCCCATGTTTAGGGAAGTAAAATCTTAAAAACCCATCAATCACCTGCCTCCTCATCTAATTCAAGCCTTGAACACTCACCAACTTCTGGAGGCTGGAAAAACAGATATAAGAGCAGCACTTACTTCTCCCTATGCATTGAATTCCCACCTGCACCAAATTCCCAATTAGCAGCCATACCATGTTGCACTGGGACCTCATCACACACTGTGCTCCCACACACATATTCAATTTTGAAGTGTGATCAAACATTCACAGATAATCAACCAAGGTACTTATTCATTCTGTAACGAATGCTTCAATCTGATATACCAGCAATCCTGAAATTATATCTAGATTTTCTTTTAAAAATTCACTGTAGTTGTATACTTGATATGAAAAGTCTGCTTTAAAGTTATACATTTCAAAGCCAAAAATGTCACATATTGGAATTAAAGTTCTACTGTGCTTTTGTAACTTTGGAGTGCTGGCTTCACTGCATTTTGACCTCTTGCACATAAGTTTGAGAATATAAATGGCTATCAGACTTTAGTCTATTGCTGAAGGAGCTATTCAAGTGAAAATAATACTGTTCCACATTAGATTTGTTGTGCCTTTGCAAATTGTATGAATATTTCTTACATACTTGAAAAGTTGCAGTGATCTATCAAACTATTTCTTGTGCTTGTATGGCAACAATCACTATCAGTGGGTCAAAATGAATATTATAACCACATTTTCAGTTTCAAAGTTAAAAAAAGTACAAAGGCAGCAAAACATAAATTTTGGAAATTAGGATTCAAAACCTTTTGTTGGCTTGAGTTATTTTATGTTGCCACAGAGATCAAATCCAATGCAGTGATGTAATAAAATCATGACCGAGAAATTTGATGGCGCCATATACATTTAATGGACATAACAAGGGCACCTAAGGATATAACACAGCACATACATACGAAATCCGCACCAAAAGTGTGTCACTTGCCACATGCTTAGGGATGCTTAGTAGGCTTCTAGGTCATGTGCCTGTAACTAATATCAATTTGGAGCCTAATGGCAGTTTCAGTCTCCTTTGACAAATTGGACTGTGATTGATTACTGTATGCACCATGCTATCAGCTGAAAGGTACGTTAAAAGTTTCTTACTTTTATTAAGCAGGAATGCTCCTCAGAGTTCCCCATTAAAACCATGGGTGAAATTTTCCCATCCTGCCCACAGCAGGTTTCGTGGTGGGCGGAAGCAGAGAATCCAGTGGGAGACAAAAAAATCGGAAACCCACCGTCGTAAAAACAGGCCGCAATTCTCCCAACTGTGTTCTTGCGGCAGGTCTGTTATCCCGGCAACGAGTGGCGCAAACACAAATTTGCATTCATTAGCATGTCATGAATGCTCATTAAAACTGCTGCTCGCCTGAATCTTGCCAAGCCTTCTATTCTTTCGTCACGCCAGCGGGAAATTATGTCGGCGTCAGGCCCATTTGAAAAAGGGTGGCGTGCACAAGTCAGACCCCAGTTCGCTAGTAACTTCGAGGTGAGTGGAACATACCTGCCATAGCATTGCGCCGGTCTTGTTGCGATGAACGCCCCTCTGTGGGGCTGTCGAGTTGGACTGCTCCTTCTCTTTGCTTTCATTGTCCCGAGGAACACCACTGCACTGTAGTAATCATGCAGGCCTCCACTTTCAGAAGCACTTCAAACCAGGGTGAGCTGTGAGGCGAAGGGTCAGCTGACAAACACGAGGGGGTCAACAGGGAGGGAAGGCTGTAGAATGGCAGTCAGGGAGAAGGGTGAACACAAGGGGGCCCTTTCTGGGTTCGCCCTCTAACCTCTTGTTGCTGGCGGAGTGAGCAGAAGTCTGCTTAGAAAGAAAGGAGGAAGACCTGCTTGCGATGAAAGCCACTGAAAGCCAATGCTTCTTGAGCACTGTTAAAGGGCTACTAAGAACTTGGTGGCTTCACATCACAGTCGCTGCATTTCAAGAGTAAACATAGGAATGCAGAATTTGGGGATGCAGGCAATAGCGAGGGAGACACAGCTGTATTATATATGGCATTCCATCAATGAAGGCCTGTCACGTGTTTACCAGATGTGACACTCTTAATGGGCTAAAAGGGTATTCACTCATTCACCATGAACAACTGATTGGTCATGGCACATCATATATGCCACATCAGAGATTGGAGCACTGAGCTAGGTTGGGTCACTCATTTCACTTAAACTTTAGCACTCCATGCAGGGCTCAAGATGTTACATATCTGCGATGCCATCTTGGTCACGTCAATGTGTGTGCTAGTGCCTCAGGGACAAGGTGGTGTCAGCCACCATGCAAGTAGGTCAGGAAAAACTATGGACTCTTACAGTCTCCAAATATGTCACTTTCTGAGCTTCGATTTCTTGCCCCTTGGATCATTAATGTCTTCAATGTTTCCTTTCAGAGAGAAGGCAAAAACAGATATGGATCCAGGGCTCAATGTTGTCTTTGTCAGAGTCCTAATGCAATGGAGGAGGCGAAGGAGGGAGAGGCGACTCAGTGCACAGCACCAACAGGAGGGACATGGTCAAGCGGAGCCAAAGCATGAACAGGGGGGTCAAGAGGAGAGACCCAGACAATGGTGGCAACTCGCCAGACCTAGGGTTAATCGTCCAACAGTCTCCAATTTACAAATGGGTCAGAGGCAATACATTTGCATTTGTCCCGAGCTCTGGTACATCACATTTGCCACATTCTTCATGAAGACCTGACCCCATGTGGAGTTGGAGGGTATCCCCTGCCAGTAGCTTTGAAGGTGACCGCTGAGTTCAATTTCTTGGCTGCTGATTCTTTCCAAGGATCAACAGGGGACCTGTGTGGTATCTCTCAGTCCCTAACACATTGATGCATAAAGGAGGTCACAGATGCCCTTTACAGGAAGGCCCATCATTATATCAGGTTTGCTCTGGATGAAGATAGCCGGGCTGCAAGATTCACCGGCTTTGCCGCCATCTCAGGCTTCCCAAGAGTGCAGGGTGCAATAGACTGCACCCATGTGGCTATACGGGCTCCTTGGCAGCAGGCCCTAATGTTTATAAACCGCAAGGGCTATCATTCCATCAATATGCAATTGGTGTGTGATCACTGGCAGCACATACTGCACGTTTGTGTACTGTACCCTGGGAGCCGCCATGACTCTTACATCCTGAGTCACTCCCAGGTGTCTGAGATTTTTGAAGGGCCATTACATCTGCAGGGATGGCTGCTTGGGGATAAGTCCATCGCCCTCAGAGTCGTTCTGAGGAGATGTACAACGTTGCTCACAGCTCCACACGCTCTTATAGAGCAGACCATAGGGCTTCTGAAGATGCATTTCAGATGCTTGCACCGCTCAGGTGGCTCACTACAATACACTCCCGACAGGATTTTCCACATTATCGCAGTGTGTTGCGCCTTTCACAATCTGTCAATGCTAAAAGGTGACCCCCTGCCAGAGGATGAACTGGAGGGCGATGAGAACTCATCAGAGGATGAAGATCCAGAGGCCCAGTAACCTCAGGAGGCTGCTGAGGGTCAGAATGAGCACGATCACACCATGGAGGAAGGAAGACGTGGGACACATGCCTGTGATACGTTGGTCACTGACAGGTTCCAGGAAGCATGAAGTCAAGTGAGGGAATATTGCCGTATCTCTCCTGGCCCTCAATGCCACCTTCTTTCAACTCAGGGGATGCCCACCCACTTGCAGCTGGAACGAGTCTCGCACTCACACTTGCCTCATGAATGGCCAGGCCATGATCTTTGCTTAGTCCGTGGGGCTGTGTGAGTGAGCTCGCTCTGGGAACTGAGAGTCCACTTAGGAACAAGAGCGATGCAAGAGAAGGCTTGAAGCCTTTGCCACTATCTAATGATGCAAACACTGCTGTGACTGAGATGTGGACATGCCTAGGGATCTCCTCCTCCTGTGCATGTCTTTTCTTCTGCCACCACCACTGAGGAGACACGCATCCTGCTAGAATACCAGTGCTGATGAGCTGCCCTCACTCAATGGTGTTCATTGAGGAAGAAGGGTTAGAAACGCTTACATCACACACTTCAAATAAAAATTTAAACACATCTCCTTGACATCACACAAGGGTACAGATAATAGTTCAACCGAGCTTGACATCACAGGAATGTGAATCTCATAGTGGGACACTATCACTGAGTGGGAGGAAGGCTAAACCTCGAAATAAGAGGACTCCAAAGTACAAAATCACAATGCCTTCAGTTATCAGGAACGTTCACATAACCATCAAATCTATCAACAAAAGTGCAATTTATTTACATATATAGCACACTCGTGACCCAAAAGTGGCATCAATTTTTCTTAACTTTCCTAACTCTACCGCTACACCAGAGTGCAGCCCCAGCATCCACAGCAGAGGTGGAGGCAGCCCTGTTGATTGCTACGTCCTGATGCCTGTGATGACCTTGGCAGACGTCCTCTGGTGGCCCGAGACCTGGAGGGCCGCCCCTGATATGGGTCACCTGCTGAGGGGCAGGAGCATTGTCTGTGGCCTGAAAAGCTGGAATGGATGGGGTCACAGGCAGAGGGAGCTGTGAGCGGCTGCACACCTTTGGACTGTCCTGAGAGGAGGCCTCTGGCGTGTCCGGCTGATGCTTATCCTCCCTGTGGGTGCCCGAGGACCCCACCCCTGACTCCTGCAGGAGATAGTGCAACCAGAGCGGGGTCAAGGTCCCTGGTCCCCATGTCACCTACATCTTGATGATGTCCACCAGGGTATGTGGCCAGGGAGTTCATCCCGAGTGCAAATCTGGCACGATCTGCTGGACCAAGGTCACCCTGGTGGTTGCCAGCCTCCCCATGGTGACCTCGAGGTGCTTGCCTAACGGAACCACGACATCAGACAGAATGCGGACGGACTCTTCCATTGTTCGCTGCAGTCTG
Source organism: Cetorhinus maximus (assembly GCF_964194155.1). Taxonomy (NCBI): domain Eukaryota; kingdom Metazoa; phylum Chordata; class Chondrichthyes; order Lamniformes; family Cetorhinidae; genus Cetorhinus; species Cetorhinus maximus. The sequence continues at coordinate 68,433,074 of NC_135888.1, read as the reverse complement.
CTGAGTGACTGCCAAATCTCTGCCTGATGTTCCGTGCCACCTGTCGGTGCATCTCCAGCACAGATTTGGCAGCCGTTTCCAGAGGCTTATCATCTGACTTGGACTGAGCGGGTGGCTGGTCTTCACCAGCCCTCCGAAAGCCAGAAACCCGGGCTGTCCCTATCTCCGACTGCTGCGGGGATGTGTCAGTGAGGTGTTCCCCAGAAAGTGAGCCCGAGCCTAATCTACATCTGTGCCCCACCAATGTGTGTGTCTCTGAGCTGGTGGAGGGTGGCGTGTGAGCGCCATGACAGTTCTTCTGGAGTTTCCTCCTTGGATGAGGTCTGGGGGCTCACACTGATGCTGGAATGGCTTGGGGATCTCGATCAGCTGGTGCCTAGAAAATAGAAAAGAGAGTTTCAGTTAATGAGCATGAGCTAGATAAGACTGCATGTGACTCACTGTGAATGTCAGGATTTGATGAGGTGATGGAGCTGTGATCCGTACTAGGTCGCTGGGAGAGGCTGATCTCCCCTTCCCCACAGGGCCTTCCCTGTCCTCCCCAGCCAGCTCAGCTGCAGCCTCCTCGAATTCACTGAGGGTGAGTGTGTTGGCTGCCCCTTTCCCTGTCTGCGCTCTTTCAGTGTCTGTTGTACGCCAACTTGGCCTGTAGGAAGAAGAAAGATAGGCATGTGGTGAGAAGGGATGCAGCAAAGGTTGGGTGAGATACATGTCCCCTGTGTGTGGTCAGCCCTCCCCAGAAGGGCCAGAAGATGGAGCGTAAGCAACATGATAGATGGGATGGTGGTGGTGTGAAAGTCTCGGTGAGAGAACGAGTGTTGATATGTGCCCCCCACTAATGGTTGTGTGAGTTCCCTGAAGAGCATAGCCATTTGATTGCACGATGCCATACTGAGAGTTTGATATTGAAGGATGTTGAAAGATGACTTACCCTAGCAGAGCAGATGAGATCTTTCATCCTCTTCCTGCCCTGGGTGGCACTTGGGGCTTGGGTGTCAGACGCGCTGACCTTCTCCACTATGGTGTCCCAGGCCCAAGGCTGCTGTGCTTTCTGCAGCTATCCATGGGGTAGAACATGTGCCGTTGTTCCTGCACCCCTCTGACCAAGGCCTAGAGGGCCTAGTGGGTGAAGTGGGGTGCAGACTTCATGCTGAGGCTCTTGGCCTCTCTCTTATGGGTTGCAGACATCTCTGGTGGGCTGGAGAGAATGAGATTGTGTGTTTGACTGGTGTTTAAATATGGAGCCCAGACCTTTGAACCCACCAGCCGATGGCGTGAATTGGGCGTGAGTTGCCGCTATTATGGACAGCGGGCTGGGCACTGCCAAAACCACCCGCCATCGCACTTAGTTTCATTGTGGAAAAATTTCACCCCATGACTGAAGATGGTTACTGCTCAACTGTCACCCTCGCCAGACTCTCCTGAGGCCCTCAGCTGATCTTGACCTGTAAGTTGCCTCTGGACCCATGTCTGACTGTATGGTTCATTAGTACATTCCTAAAGGGACTAGAGGACCAATTTTACCTGATCCTCATTTGGCTACACTGCATTTGTATTACACCCCAATTCCATCTCAAACCAATTTCTGGGCCCAAACGTTTGAAGCAAACTAGGCTTTTCCTATTAAGTTTGTGAATAGTACTATGCTTTATAGAAGGGCAAATCAAATAAAAATTAGAAATGTATGCATAACTAATTTTTTTTATTCATTCATGGGAAGTGGGCTTCGCTGGCTGGGCCAACATTTACTGCCTATTCCTAGTTGCCCCTGAGAAGGTGGTGGTGAGCTACCTTCTTGAACTGCTACAGTCCATGTGGTGTAGGTGCACACACAGTGCTGTTAGGAAGGGAGTTCCAAGATTTTGACCCAGCGACAGTGAAGGAAAGGTGATATATTTCCAAATCAAGAAGGTAAGTGACTTGGAGGGGAATTTCCAGGTGGTGGTGTTCCCATCTATCTCCTGCCCTAGTCCTTCTAGATAGCAGTGGTCGTGGGTTTGGAAGATGCTGTCGAAGGAGCCTTGGTGAATTTCTGCAGTGCATCTTGTAGATGGTACACACTGATGCTACTATGTGTCGGTGGTGTGGGGAGTGAATGTTTGTGGATGTGGTGCCAAACAAATGGACTGCTTTGCCCTGGACAGTGTCAAGCTTCTTGAGTGTTGTGGGAGCTGCATTTATCCAGGCAATTGGGGAGTGTTCCATCACACTCCTGACTTGTGCCTAGTAGACAGGCTTTGGGGAGTGAGGAGGTGAGTTCCTCGTTGCATGATTCATAGTCTCTGACCTGTTCTTGTAGCCACATATTTATATGGCTAATCCAGTTCAGTTTCTGGTCAATGGTAACCTCCAGGATGCTGATAGTAGGGGATTCAGTGATTGTAATGTCATTGAGCATAAAGGGGCGATGGTTAGATTTTCTCTTGTTGGAGAACTGACACTTCTGTGGTGTGAATGTTACTTGCCACTTGTCAGCCCAAGCCTGGAAACTGTCCAGGTCTTGCTGCATTTGGGCCGAGGATGCCACCCTGGGGATGTCTTGGAGCTGAGATGACTGACCTCCAACAATCACAACAATCTTCCTTTGTGCTAGGTATGACTCCAACCAGCAGAGAGCTTTCCCCCTGATTCCAGTTTTGCGAGGGCTCCTTGATGCCACATTCGGTCAAGTGCGGCCTTGATGTCAAGGGCAGTCACACTCCCTTCACCTCGGGAGTTCAGCTCTTTTGTCCATGTTTGAACCAAGGCTATAATGAGGTCAGGAGCTGAGTGGCCCTGGCAGAACCCAAATTGGGCGTCAGTGACCAGGTTATTGCTAAGCAAGTGCCGCTTGATAGCACTGTTGATGAACCCTTCCATTACTTTACTGATGATCTGTTTGAAATCCATTTAGCATGGTGGCAGTGCCACACAACATGATGGAGAGTACCCTCAATGTGAAGACAGGACTTCATCTCCACAACGACTATGTGGTGGTCACTCCTACCGATACTGTCATGGACAGATGCATCTGCAGCAGGAAGTTTGGTGAGGATGAGATCAACTATGTTTTTCCCCTCATCACATGCCGCAGACCCAGTCTAGCAGGTATGCCCTTTCGGGCTCAGCCAGTTCAGTCAGTGGTGCTACCCAGCCAATCTTGGTGATATAAATTGAAGTCCCCCACCTAGGGTACATTCTGCACCCTTGCCACCCTCAGGGCTTCCTCCAAGGAGTGCTCAACATGGAGGAGTGGGCGATACATGGTAATCAGCAGGATGTTTCCTTACCCATGTTTGACCTGATGCCATGAGACTTCATGGGGTCCAGAGTTGATATTGAGAACACCCAGGGCAACTCCCTCCCGACTGTGTACCACTGTGCCGACTAGTCTGTGGGACAGCTCTCCCAATTTTGGCGTAAGGAGGACTTTGCAGCATCAACAGGGCTAAGTTTGCCTTTGTCGTTTCCAGTGCCCAAGCCGATGCCAGGTGGTCCATCTGGTTTCATTCCTTTATTGAGGCTTTATAGCAGTTTGATACAACTAAGTGGCTTGCTAGGCCAAGAGTCAACCACATTGCTGCGGGTCTGGAGTCATATGTAGGCCAGACCAGGTAAGGATGACAGATTTCCTTCTCTAAAGGGCATTAGTGAATCAGATGGGTTTTTACAACAATGGTTTCATTAGATTTTTAATTTCTGATTTTTATGGAATTCAAATTCCACCATCTGCTAGGATTCGAACCCAGATCCCCTGAGCATTACCCTGGGTCTCTGGATTATTAGTCTAGTGACAATACCACTACGCCATCACTTTCCCTGACTAGGCTGTTGTATTGATTTTTAAAATTTAATAATCTTCTTGTACTGGGTCTAAGTTAACTGAGTTTCACATAGTGCCTTCAATATTTTTTTGTTATTAGAACTTCTGTGCTTTTTAAAAATCAATATCAGATAATCCCTTAAGAACTGATACTTTCGAGCTGTGCTAGATCCTTGTTACACCCATGCAACAGTTCTTTGTAATGTGATGTGTATAAGGTTAACAGTACATTTCTATGAAGGAGTTGAGACATGAAAAACCCATGGCTGGAATACATGTGAATCAGACATGCATACAAAAGTACTTCAATACATGCACTCATTTGTAATCAGGTATAGCCTACAAAGTATTGAATAATATTTTAACGTTGAATACTAAAAACTGAAATTATTGAAGTGTGCAAAAGCATTTATTTATTTACAGTAACTTCTTACAATAATTAAGAAGTAAAATCATTGCACTAAATTTCAGGAGTTTTCAAAGAATTAATTAAGTCCAGATATTGTCTAACCGGCCTTAAACACTTGCAAATTATTTTAACAAACCCTGCAAAGAACTGTGAATTCACTTTACCTAGTTCTTCTGAGGATGAAAAGTAATTCAATGGTAATTGATTTGTAACTGTATCTACAAATAAATGTGATTTTACTCTCATATAAAATAAGAAGTTTTAAGTCATGTAAATTATACTAATTTTGAATAAGTTATTGCATGTTAACATAGCTGTGTACAATTTCATTCTTCCTGATATTTAAAAGTGGAATTCAATCTAACGCTATGACAATCTATGGCTAGGAGTTGCTGGCTGAAAATGAAATACAATACCTTAAATGCCATGAACACTGGTATTTTATGCTGATAATATATTCAAAAGTATTTTGCATATAAATATATAATTAGTCATTGTAGGTTTTTCTTCAAGTCTTCCCTAGCCTGATTGCTTTTAACGTCAGCTTGTCAAATAATGTGCTATAAACTGCCAACATGAATCTTTTTGTGTAGTTTTGTGCTAACATTTACAATCTGTATTCACTCTATTAGCCTTTAAGGGGTCAGCATAGAGGATTATTAAACCGCATTCCTGAAAACATTAGAGCTGTTGCTGTGCCAACCCCGATGCAGATATACACTCCTACTGTGGCGCTTATTGAAGTCTCCATAGCAACTGACCCAGAGGACACTATACTCATGGATACTGTTATAAACCTTACAGACTATGGTACTGAAGATCTGGCAAGAAATACAAATAGTTTCTATAGTTTTCTTTATTGGAATAAGCATAAATATAGGAACATCATTTACATAGTTTGCTGGATGTGTTATTTTTGGTTTTATTTGCTGTACCTTACACCGTCTTACAGCAAATTGTTTTATTATTCAATAATGAATTTATGCTAAGATAAGTGTATTAATTTATCATCTTTCCATTCTATTGTAGGTCTGTTAAGGTCCAAATCTCACTCTCTTGCTCAGCAAATGATCTTAATATTTTGTGCTGCATTTTGTATAAGGAACAATTACTGTCCGATCGCCATTTCAAGAGCATCAATTACACTGTGGCTGCAGGATGGAATTAGTTGCGAATTTCCAGCTGATTCCTACTCGGGTTTCTCAACTGCTGCACAGTTATTTACTTTGATCCCAGCCAGAGTAAAAACTGCCACCTCAGGATAACGGAAATGAAATCTGCTGCACATCAGAGGATTCATGCCAGGCTGGTATAAATAACTTATTTGAGAATCTCCTAGCACTTTCTACAGAGGAAAAATTAACACATGCATTGGGTTGGTAACTTAATATGGCTTCCCACATAAATTGAAATAGGTGAAAGTTGAGGGTAAACACAGTAAAACAGCTTTTAATTCTTAGCATTTTGCTTGTCCAGTCAGAACTGAATGCAGGAATTTAGCATAAATGTAATTGTAGGGGTAAAAATAAAACCAAATTTATTAATTTCATCCATAGTGTTCTATTCCAGAAAGCCAGTTGGCCAAGGGTAAAACTGGAGCCAATATTTACACATTTTTGTATTTATTTACAGTGTGATATATTACAAGTATACAACTCCTAACCCAATGACTTCAATTTCAGGCTGTGTCTATTTAAAGGGGGCTAAAGTGAATGCCAAGTTAATAGTCACAACCTGCATACAATAAACACAATTAACATAGCCCATTTTATCTGCATTTATTTGACTATCAATATTGCCATTGTCACTTTTCTAAATATATTTAAAATTTTGGCCTACCTTTTCAGCCATTCATGACCTCTCTGCCTGTTTACCCTACTCAGATGTCCATCTATATGTTGATGCATTCTTCCAACACTACTTCATTGCTGGAGTGTTCTCTCAACAACCAGCTGTTCTTGCTCTAGTCATTATTTTTTCTGACAGTTTGACCAATATCAGCAACTCTCGGTCTCAGTGAAATTGGCAATCAGACTGAGATTTAAGCCTGATCACAATGTTTTGGTGGTCTTCAGCATAACTGAGGATTTTTTAAATAAAATTCATTTTGTTGAATGCTTTTTAAAATAAACACAGACATTTAAAAACACCAAGAGCACAAAATTTGGCTCCTTACAACGCAAGTTTCCAGTGCTATGGGTGCCATTTTAGGTCCAAAATGAAATTCACAGCACGTGTGCACACACACATATACACACTTCTGCTTCAAGCTGTGCTGGATGCCATTTTGGTGCAGGGAGTAAACACTGAAATTATGCAGAATAAGTATCATCCTGATTTACTGCCAGTTCTGCCATTTTGGAGCTTAATGCTCTAGCTACCACCCTCTCTTAATGTTGCACAGCTGAAAATGTCTTCAGCAGCAGGAAGTCACCCCTCCCCACCCACCACCACTATTTAAAGGGATCAATACTCAACAGGGCACATGTCGAGATTCATCATGGTGTGCTGCATGTTGCACAACTTTGCCATCATGAGGAACTATATCCCAGTACTGACAATTGTGCTCTCTTAATACCTAACCATCATACCCAGCTTCTGGGGCTCAGGTGTACCAACATAAACTATGGACACAATCAAAACATATTACAAATAAGGTATCTGACCCATCGATAAAGTCTCTTTCCAAAATGCCACTGCCAGTTGAGTGAGTCATCATGGTCACATCAGATTTTTGCTACCAGCTTATAGCGTACAGCTGAGGAACATGAGGAGGAGTAGGAGCAGGAGGAAGGGTGGAAGAAATAGAGACAGCCCCTTTCTGCTCAGGCAGTCTGTAAATGACTCAACCAACTGCAATACAAATAAAAGCAACCCCACATCTTACCATCCGTCTATCACTAACCATCACAACATCCACTTCAGCACACTGGGAAAGATAGGCATCAAGAAGAAATCAAACAACATTTGTGTGCCAAGCTGAGCTCCTCCATGTTCCTTGACATTAATTACAGACTTTGTAGCAGGCCTTCCAATACACAAAGCGTTTCATTATGAATGCCCATTAGTCTTCTTCTGTCTGTTGCCCTATCAAAGTCCCCATTTGATTTGTCTGCAGCAGAACTTGTGTACACCTTCACCCTCCTGCAAACTGGCACCTGCACAGCCATTGTCCCACTGTCGCCCTGGCTGCAGCACTTATGCCCAGTGTTTCACCCTGTGTAAATAGCCTTCTAAGTTACCCTCTTACGGTGTCAGTATCTGAGCTAATGGCTGCAAGTATGAAAGCAAGTGGCAGTGTTTCTTTCTCATTATTGTCTTGCTGTTCTTTCACCTCTTGCTCTTCTACCACTTCCTGACCAGGTAGCAGTTCTTGGATATTTGAAAGGAGAACGGCACAATGGCAGGGTTATATTGAAGGGAGGCAGGGAAGCAAGGTGTGCATGCTTATATCATCAACAGTTTGTGAATCAGAAGAGATTGTGGGTTGAGGGAGAAGTTGCACATGAGAAGTAGAATTAGGTATGAGGATACTGATGTTTCAACCCTGCTGACCTCATCAGTGGCCATGACATTGATAGTGACCACTGTCTCCTCCACTGGGCTAAGGAAATGCAGTTGTGCCTGTCCCCCTCCAGTTAGGTGAATAGAAAGCAACAGAGAGAAGGGATAATGGGAAAGTACTGTAATTGGCAGGGTATGACTAGTGTCCCATAAGGTTCTGCATTGGGACCTTAGTATCAGCTGTGGCTCAGTTGTTGGCGCTCTTACCTCTGTAACAGAGCTAAGACCTTACACTATATTTTTATGAAATACATACATATGGCTACTTCCTAAAATTCTAAAACTGGACAAAGACCTTTTAAAATGACTGAAACCATGTCTGGGTGTGACCTTCAAACAATAGCAGCTAATCAAGCAGTATCAAAGAAATTTGCATCTCATTATCTCTGAAGAGACAATAAAGATCCTGTGGATTGCAGAGATTAAACTCCAAAGGAATTATACAAAGGCCATCTACATCTCATAAGCCACTGGAGCCTACTAGTCTGTTAGGACAAAGAGCCCTGCAACTTACCTTTGTATTTCTTAATGGTGGGAACATTAACAATATCAGGAACCTAGAGAAAGGAATATACACCCCTTGTCACAGCCAAAGTGGAGAGATGAGAGTCATGTGACATGACCCCCCAAGTTGGAGGAATCTGTAATATTGCCTTGTGGAGCTGCAAAACTCAGTCTGCCATCTTCCATCTAGCAAGCAGCAGCTCAGAAAAAGGGTTCTAGCCAGGTTTGAGTGCCTGGCCCCCATCTACACTATTTCTACTGGGACTTCCGAGCCGCTATACCATCGCCTACAAGACTAATTCATTTTTGCATGCCAATCTCATTGAGGAAGTCAACTGTACCGGAAAAGTGAATTATCCAGCATCAGTACAGCCTGCTGATCACTGTGAAGGAATACACCATTGGACTTTGATTCTGAACTCTGGACTCGCGTGAAACAATATTTCTTTACTCATTGTCTCCCCCCGCAACTTTTATTGTATGAGTGAAAAGGAGGCCTACATTGCAGCCCTCCTCTTGTGTTTGAGTGTGTGTGAATAAACGAACCCTCTGAATTTACCCTATGTTGGGTTTGCTGTGGGTTTATTAATAGTTTTGGTTGCTCCGATTTCTAAGGGGTTGGGAAATATGGCACCGCTTATAAAGTGGGAAATCAAAGTCAAAACATCTTTCTGTTTACGGACGTGTGGCGAGAGGAGAAATCAGGGCTGTTTAAACTAAAACCATCCCCTCTTGTTCGTAACGCCTCTAATTCATAATGCTCTGGGTTCAAGTCCCGCTTGAACCTGGGCACAAAAATTGAGGTTGACACTATAGTGCTGCAAGTGCTGCATTATCAGATGCTGGGCAGAATTTCCCGGTCAGTGTGCAGGGGTGGGACCTGCACACTGATGCGTAAAATGACGCGCGGTGACATCGGGCGTGCATCCCGACATCACCCCGCGTCACTTGGATTTTCAGTTCGGCAGATGCGCAGCCGATTTGGCTGCACACCGGCCGAACTGTCAAAGGCCTATTAAGGCCTGTTAATTACCTAATTGAGGTTGTTGTCAGGGTTGCCCGTCCAACCTTATGGTTGGCGGGCAGGCAGGAGCCCAGGCAGGCTTCCGTGAAAACAGGAAATCTCATCCACAGGTGGGGTGAGGTTTCATAAGGGTTTTAAAAATGTTTATTAAGTTTTGGCATTCAAATAATTGACATGTGCCAGCTCATGTGACAATGTCACATGAAGGGGCATGCCAATAATTTTTTTATTCTCCATTCAGCACAGTTTTTAAAGTTGAAGCGATCTCCCTGAGGCAGCACTTTGCCTCAGGGAGATCTGTGGGCTCTGTGGTAAGTGCGAAAGAGTGCACAGACCTGCTCAGGGAATCCCCACCCACCCGCACAAATAGCGCACAGCGCTTCAGGGTGGACGTCACACTGGGCGGGCCTTAATTGGCCCGGTCACGTAAAATGGCGACACGCCTCCGACCAGGGGTGCCGATCGGGAACCCGCCTGCCTGCAAACACGCCCGTAGAACCTCCCCAACAGGCAGAAAACTCTGCCCGCTGTCTTTCAGATCACATATTAAGCTGATGTCCTGTCTGCCATCTCAAGTGGATGTAAAAGGTCCCAAGGCACTATTTTGAAGAAGAGCAGGGGAGTGGTACCTGGTCAATATTGATCCCTCAACAAACATCATAGAAACAGATTATCAGGTTATTATCACATTGCTGTTTGTGGGAGTTTGCTGCATGCAAAAAGGCTGCCATTTTTCCCATATTATAACAATGGCTACAATTCAAAAGTACTTCATTGGCTGTTAAGTGCTTTGAGACATCTGGTGGTCATGAAAAGTGCTATATAAATGCAAATCTATTTACTGTTTGTATTTATTAATGACTTACAAAATGGAATAGAGAGCCACATACCCAATTATGGCAATGACACAAAGGCAAGTGGTATTGTATTGGAGATAGAAATATAAAATTGCAAAGAAATATTGATTAAGTGAATGGCAAAACTATAGCAAATGGATCCTAATGTGAGGTTATTCACTTTGGACCAAAAAGGATCGAACAAAGTTCTTTCTAAATTATGTGAAACACTAAAAACATTGGAGGTCCAAAGGGACTTGCGGCTCGGGTACACAGGTCCTTCAAATGTCATGAAAAGGTACAAAAAATAATCAAAAAAGATACTGGAATTCTGGCCTTTATATTGAGAGGACTAGAATACATAGGATGGAGGGGTGGGGGATGGTAAAAATCATGCTTCAGCTGTTCAAAGGTCTTGTTAGTCCACACTTAGTGTATTCCAAACAGTTCGGAACTCCACACCTTAGGAAGGATATATTGACTTTGGAGGGAGAGTAGAATAGTTTACTAAAATGATACCTGGGCTCCAAAGGTTAAGCTGTAAAGTGAGATTAAACTAACTGGGGATGTATCCCTTGGAATTTAGAAGGTTAATGGGTGATTTGCCCAAGGTTTTAAAGATATTAAGGGAATAAATAGGCCATCGTGGGAGAAACTAGCCAAGGAGTCTAGGCCTGGGGGCATAGTCTAAAAATTAGAGCCAGACCTTTTAGGAGTGAAATTAGGAATAATTTCTTTATGCAAAGGGTAGTTGAAATTTGGAACTCTCTTCCACAAACAGCAATTGATGCTAGGTCAATGGTTAATTTTAAAACTAAGATTGATATATTTTTGTTTGCCAATGCTATTAAGAGATATGGGCCAAAGGCAGCCATATGGAGTTAGGTCACAGAACAGTCATGATTTCATTGAATGGCAGAACAGGCTCTAGGGCTAAATGTTCAAAAAATGTGTAGGGATAAACCTACATGCCAGTCAGCTTAACCCCAGTGGTGGCAAAGCTTTTAGCAATGATGATCCAGGACAAAATTAATGATCACTAGAACAAATGTATTAAATAAGGAAAACCAACACAGATTTGCTAAAGGCAAATTGTGTTTAACTAACTTGATTGAGTTTTTTAATGAGGTAACAGAGAGGGTTGATGTTGTGGATAATGACTTTCAAAAGGCATTTGATAAAATTGTGGCTGTGAGACTTACAGTAATGCTAAATGTGTGACTGTGAAGTGAAACCTGAAACGACTTAGAGCTTTAAAATATGAGCAACTTTCCACAAGTGCCCGAAGTTTCCACAAACAAATCCGAAACTCTGAAATTTTCTAAAGCAGCCTTTTCCCAGCCCTGCCCTGCACCACACCCTGCACAAACTCACAAACTGCACAAAGCTCCAATGACAGCAACCCCATCATCTCCATGCTCGCTGCTCCACCAACCAAAACCCCCCCTTCCCCTTCATGCTCACTAATCCAACAATGACAGCTTCCCCTTTTCCCACTCTGCACCCATGCCAGGTGCTTGCTGGTCCTCCAATCACAGCCTCCCTTTTCTCTCTGCGTGGCCGCTGACCATCCAATTATAGCTTTCCCTTTCCTTGCCCCCCTCCTGCTAGTGCTCACTGATCCTCCAATCACAGTTTGCCCCCTTCCCGCTCTCTGCTGCTGCTCGTGTCACTTCCTAAGAGTTCACCATTTTCAACCAATCAAAAAGCTCCTGGGTGAGCTCATGGTGATGCAGATGTTAAGGTCTCCTGAGAGGTGTGGGAGCGTGCAAATCTAGTAAGCGGTGCCGAGGGAACATGGTGCTGAGAAGAGTGACAGGCTGAGACCAGAGCAAGGGCAGGCCATGGATAATAACTACAAGTAAGTTTGACAATTTTTGCAGCCGTGTGAGAGTGCTATTGATGGGGACCAAGTGTTCGTGCCATTTTACTGTATTTGTTAATTGTGGGATTGGAGCACAAGGCTGAAGGCTCAGCTAGGGGGCCCAATTCTCTAGGGTTGGCCCTGCCAGACTCTCACGATTTTGGACTTGCTGCTCAGGCATGCAGTCACTCAACAACACAGTTAGTATGGGGCTGCACATTGCAATCAATTAAATCATCAGGCAGCATGGGGTTAGTGTGCTGTATGCATCAGAAGAAATGAACTTGGGGTAAACCTGCATCCCAGTCCTGGAGACCAGCCAGGAGTTCTTTTTTTCTTTATTCACTCATGGGACATGGGCATTGCTGGCTAGACCAGCATCTATTGCCCATCTCTAATTGCCCTTGAGAAGGTGGTGTTGAGCTGCTTTCTTGAACCGTTACAGTCCATGTAACCCATAGTGCTGTTAGGGAGGGAGTTCCAGGATCTTGACCCAGCGACAATGAAAGATCAGAGATATATTTCCAAGTCAGGATGGTGAGTGGCTTGGAGGAGTGCACTGGAAAATGCGCTGGAATAGTCAAGTGTAGAGGTAAGAAAAGCATGAATGAGGGTCTCAGCAGCTAATGAGCTGAGACAGGGGTGAAGTCGGGTGATGGAACAAAGGTGAAAATGGGCAGTCTTAGGGATTGCATGAGTATGAAGTCGGAAACTCATCTTGGGATCCGATGTGACATAAAGGTCGTGAACAGGTTGGCTTAATCTCAGTTTGTTGCCAGGGAGAGGAATGTAGTCAGTAGCTAGGGAACGAGGTTTGGAGTGGGGAATGAAAACAATGGCTTCAGTTTTTCCATTTAGTTGGAAGAAATTTCTGCTCATTCAGTACTGGATCTTGGATAAGCAGTCTGATAATTTAGTAGCAGTGAAGGAATCAGGAGAGGTAGAGGTGCGGTAGACCTAGGTGTTGTCAAGGTGCATGTGAAAACTCATGCTATGTCTTAGATGATATTGCCAAGGGGCAGCATGTAGGTGAAAAATAGGAAGGTGTCAAAACATAGATCATTGGGTGACGCCAAAGGTCACAGCATGGGAACAGAAAGAGAAGTCATTACAAGTGATTCTCTGGCTACAATTACATAGATAAGAATGGAACGATGTGAGAGCAGTCCCATCCCAGCTGGATGACAGCGGAGAGGCATGGGAGGGGCATGGTGTGGTCACCCATATGAAGGGTTGCAGACAGATTGGGGAGGATGAGGAAAGAAAGTTTACCTATGTCACAGTCACAGTTGGGGTAAACCTGCATCCCTGTCCTGGAGACCAGTCAGGAGTTCTTTTTTCCTTTATTCTTTATTTCTTCTCTAAATGTAATTTGTGACTTTGATGAATACTGTGTGGCAGGGATGGAAACCTGAGAGATTCAAACATGCAGTTCCAGGAAAGATGGGAATGCATTTGGGAGGCGTCAATACATTCAGGAACTTTGGAGAGGAAAGGGAGGTTGAAGATGGAATTAACTATTAATGTACTCATTAATAATGAGTAATACAATAACTGAAGGTAAATTACAAATATTTTAACTTCACTCCAGTTCAAACTGGGACAAGATGTTTATTTGTTTTGGATGCACTGACATAATGGAGTCCTTTAACCTACCGTGATTTTTTTGACCCCTCTCCTCAAGTACTGAAGTTAGGCTCCAGTTGTGTGTGAAGACTAGTCTCCAGTTATGTATGAAGACTAGTCTCCAGTTGTGTGTGAAGACTAGGCTCCATTGTCTCATCCAAATTTACCTTCTTCATTGGTGAACCTAGACAGTGAACACAGGCAGGCTGATTGGCGGTATAGGTGAGCCTGATCTTGACAAACAGAAACCTTCCAGCAGCAGCCAGTGGCTTGTGATCATGAATTGGAATCCTGACAGATTTTTCACCAGTTTAGTCTACAGAAACTGGCTCCTTTTTTTAAAAACACTTATTTGTTTGCAGGATGTAAGCTTCTTGCCCAACAGCAGAAGGCTGCTGGGGAAATTCAGAGATCAGTTAAGAATCGACCATGTTTATTTCGGACTGGAGTTACATCTAGGCTAGAGTAGGTAAGTACAGTAGGTCTTCTTCCCTGTTAAACATTACTGAGCCAGTTGGCCTTTTACAACAACCCAACAGCTGTTTATTTCTAGATTTAAAAATAAATGCTGAATTCAAATTCTCACACTTCCATTGTGGGATTTGGAACTTATGTTCTACTGGATTATTCGTCCAAACCTCTGGATTGTTAGTCAGTAACAGAACCCTTACATTACTGTATTCCTTTGTCGCATTCATGCTACGACTTGACTGAGACACCTACCTCAGCACAGCCTAGGATCAAGCCTGAGATTTTCCTGGTCTGTATGACTCAGGGCTATCCATTAAGCCGTCAGAGGAGTTGTTCAAATCTTTTATCAATTTTTAATTGCGCTTTGATGCAACAGACCATTTTTTAAATAACTGACATTTCTTACCTGTCATAGGACCAGACCCTAAAACGTGTACCAAGTTTAAAGGACTGTTTTCTTAGCTACCGAAAATCCCATAAAAACAGTTGGGTTTAACAATCCAAGCCATATGTTTTACTTGATCTGCCAACAATACCAAAGCAAAAAGGGAACAAAAAAAACACCTATTTTCTTGAACGATACATGTAAAGCAAGGTACCTACTTTGCTGAAAAGCAAAACAAGACCCTATCTCAGACTGAATTTCGATTCTGGCTAAACCAATACAGGCAAAATAATAATAACAACTCTTCAATCATAGAAGCATATTAGAGAGAAAGCAAATGCGAAAGACTGAGGCAAAGTGGCAGTTATGCAATGGGCCTTGATCCATTTTTGCACTCTTGAGTAACAATAAGTAAGAGGCTGCATCCTTACATAATTAAAAATAATATGGTTCAGTAAATGGTGTGCCAGGAATTGGGAAAATCAGTTGTAACAAAACACTTTAATAAATAAAACTGATATCGTTTAAAAGTAATTGCCCATTTAGTATGAAGAGGAACTTCCTAATATCAGACCTAAATTTGCCTTTTACTGGTTTCAACCTGTGGCCTCTTGCCCAACCCTCAGCCTTGGCTCAATGGTACACTCACGCCTCAGAGTTTAAAGGTCATAAGTTCAAGCATTACTCCAGAGACCTGAGCACATAACCTAGACTGACACTTCAATGCAGACATGCTGTAATGCCATCTTTTGGATGAGACTTTAAGCTGAGGCCCATCTACCCATTTAGGTGGATGTATTTGAAGATGAGCAGGGGCATCTTCCTGCTGTCTTGGCCATCATTTATCCATCAACCAATATCATTAGAACAGATTATCTAGTCATTTGTATCATTGCTGTTTGTGGGATCTTGCTATGCACACATTGACTGCCACATTTCCCTGTATTACACAATGACCACACCTCAAAAGTGGCTGTGAAATTGTTTGTGACGCCAAAGGTCATGAAAAGTACCATATAAATCTAAGCCCTTTACTCTTCAAATAAATTTACAGAGGGAACACCAGAGGGAATTGGCCATTAACTGGCCAGTCAGCGTGAAATTGCAGTCGGGGGCCAATTGCGGTTGGCAGTCCATTTCCTGACCACTCCCGGGCCGACTGATCGGGTGCACCCACCAAAGGTAAAATTCAGGCCTATGCGAATAATATTGATTTCAAATATTTCAAGGCCACCATAACAAAGGTCAGGTTTAAATAGTGTGCAAAAATTGAGAAATAAATAACACAATGGGTGTAAACTAAGCTGAAAAATAATACAACCAAAGTCTCATGATTGCCTGTTTCCACCTTTACAACATGACCAGCCTCCATCTCACCTCACTCCCGTTGCCTATGAAACACTTCTCCTCAATTTTGTTACTTGAGATCCAATTATTCGAGAATTCTTAATTCCAACTTTCCAGTCCCACCATTCGCAAATTGCTATCTGTCCAAAACTCCTCTGCCAGTGTTTTATCCTGCTCTAAATCCTGCTCCCCAATTACCCATAACCTCAACAACTTTCATTTGTTCCTTCTTCCTCAATGCATCAACTTTAAAGACTTTGTCCTGATCTACAGCCACTCTTTGGCCTTGCCCCTTCCTAGCTCTGTAATCTTCTTCAGCTGTGTGTTCTTGTATGTGCCCTCTCATCATACAGCTCTGACATTCGTTGCACCCCCACCATCAGTTCCAAACTCTCCCTAACCCTCTCTGACCTTGGGATTTCTTCCCCATCCTTCAGAAACTCATCGCAACCTACCCCTTTGATCATGCTTTCTGGCAACTAACCTAATCCTTCTCCAAATCCTGCTCACTGTCCAGTGATTTTCACCATTCTGAACTGCTTTTGGACACTTTATTGTGTTAAATACAAGCTGGTGCTTTTGTCAGGACCCTATACTGAATAAATAAATGACAATGCACAGCCAGTGTATCAGGATCCTAAACTGAATAATTACACGGTACAATCTTGAATTAAAAATATAATGACACAAACTGTTTTACGTTGATGTGGTACTGAAAACCACACCCCCTTCAGATTTTAGTCAACAACTTTAAGATTATTTTAAAACAATTTAAGCAGTACGTTTGCCCCTTTTCTCCATCATCCCTGTCCCCTCCTTATTCTCTTTTCCTCTTTTTATTAATTTAGCTGCACTTTAAGTTTTCTCACATTTAACCTAACCTCTTAATTTGAATTCTTCTTTTAATTTTCAAAACAATAACCTGTAAATACTCTCTTGCTTATTCTTTCTTCTCTGAGCTCCCGGACACTCATTTCCAAACTGGAAGCAACTGCCAAAGAAATTGGTTTTGGTTTGGAAACCAACTCTGCAGGAAAATATGCAGAGATAGCTTATTGTGCTGCAGACTCCCAGCAGGTCAAAGTTCATATGTAAAAATGTGATCATGCTGTTGATGGGTAACCTGTCAGCAACCTTCATCACCTGGTCACACCCTTTCCACAGTACTGTAAGGTTTTAAAGGAGAGAAATGTCTGCATGCAATATTCATATGTGTATTGAATATTTTCTTCATTTAAAAAAAATTAAAATCAAGATTTCTGATTTTGCTACTCTACACAAAGTGGTGTATGTGAGACTAGCACTACACAGAGTATAAAATGAATATGTAAAGATTAGGAGCAGTATGGAAGATAACCATCATTTCGCCCCTATCTGACAGCTCTTAAAACTGTCCAGACTGAATGGGGCAGATTTCAAAGATAGAGTCAGATTTGAATGCAAAATGTGTCTAATATGAAATCCAGTTAAATACTAAACAGGAATAAGAGCTAAAAACAAATAATCCAATTGTTTAAAGATGCCCTGTGGTCTGGTAAAGCATGTTGCATGACAATTTATCAAAACTGTAAACAAAGGACTACACAATGAGACAATTGGTAATGCAATAACATCAACACTCTAGCGTATATCAACAGTTGTATCTTTTTAAAATCTAGTTCCACACCAATTAGCAAAAAGTTCAATCTGCTGCATAAATTTACCTCAGTTATCAACAGGACAAATACTTAGTGGGCATTTGAAGCCAGCTTCTCTAGTTGCTCCAGGAACCAAGCTAGAATAATGTCTCTCTATGCAAAAAGAATGTCCAGAATTATTGGTTTCATTCAATTTGTGGCACTCTTGTTTCTGAGTCAGTTCAAACCCACACCAGGACATGACAACACAGCCTAAGCTAACGTTCCATCATGATACTGAGAGAAGGCTGAAGGTGCTGCTCTTTAGATGAGATGTAAAACTACTTGTTCCAAGACTTCAGGTGGTCATAGTTCACAGAAGAGCAGGGAATTTTCCTAATACCCTGGCCAACGTTCATTCCTCAACCAATGCAATCACAACATAAATTAACTAATCCAAAACAACACAAAAACAAAACACTTGAGATGCTGGAAATTTGCAATGAAAACAGAACATGTTGTAAATGATCAGCAGGTTTGGAAGGATCTCTGGAGAGAGAAACAGAGTTGACATTTTAGGTTGATGACCTTTCAACAGAACCTGAAACATCAACTGTTTCTCTCCCACAGAGGTTGCCTGATATGCTGAGTATTTCCAGCATTTTCTGTGTTTAAATTAACTTGTCATTTGTTTCACTGTTATTTGTTGAAATCTCAATGCAAAATGGCTTCCACATTTGTGAGCATAATTTTCTGTTTCAAAATGCTTCATGTGCAATTAGTCAGTTTCTGAGAGGTGATAAGGCAATATATAAATGCAGTCTTATTTTGAAAGAAAAGCATAGCTAAATATTAAGCAAATGTAGAATGCTAATAAGGTCAGTGTAAGTTTCAATGTCAGCTCCATTTTTTAAATAATCACAGAGAAAGTTACTGTCATTCATCTCTAATTCTTTCCAATGCTACTAAAGAGTGGAGTCAAATTAAGGTCCATTATAGTCAGAAGAACCCATTAACCTCAGCAGCATCCTCCCTCTCAATTACCAAACCACCAAAATAAAATTTAGTTTACGCAGAAGTAAACTAGTTAATTGTGATATAGGCTTCCTACCTGCCCAGTTTCTTAGATCCAAAGGGATCTATGTCCAATCATCTCAAAACATATAAGCCATAGTTTCTACTTAAATCTGGCAGGACAGCTTTTCTAAATCAATTTAAAATTGCCAGAGAAAACAATCGCCTTTAAGGAATTTAAACTTAATGATCACTGAGACGTAAATTCTAAAACACATCTGTGACTGTTTTGGTTGTAATTAGAGAATACAATTTCTAACAAAAACTAAAAATTATGCTGTGCTGGAAATAGCTGGTTAACTGTTTGATTATTTTCATCCCTAAAATTTGGCTGGTATTTTTCCTTGCAACTTTTGCTCTTTGTTAACGACAGGACTCTGTGAGCAGATTGTTACCATACCTCTTACAGTAGCCGAGCTACTGTTAGGGTCTGTGGTTAAAATGTTTACCAAACATCTTTGAGAGAAAAAAATATTCTAGGGAGCGAAAGACACAAGCTCACATATCTGAGAATGACAATGGCTAAATTACTGATGAAAGGCCAATCAAGCTCACAGTTTGTTCTTGATGAAACTGTTTTAATCACTGTGTAAAAGCCCAGGTTTACTCTTCTATGTGATAAAAATCAATCACATCTGCATCATTATGTGTTCATAGTTTACATGGCATCAACTGTACAATGATGTATATCTATCTGTGCAGCTAATTATGCTTGTGTGTCACAGATGAGAGGAAGGATATTTAAACCATTGGCGCCTGAAAAATATTTCTTTATTAATGTTAGCATTTGTAAAATTAATAGTAAAATGCTTTCCATATTGGAAGACATAATTCAATCTATTCTCACTAAATGACCAATGTTTCCCTGAAACATTAGAATGTTTTAAATTTAGCTGTCTCTAAGTATATTTAGGATATATTATATATATATATTTAGGATATATATGCACACAGTAATTTCAAGTATGCCCTTTAATTAAATGAAGCATTTGTGTTTAATTTGAAGATTAACGGATTTTCGGTAACCAACCTCCCTGGTCACCTGCAAATAAAATTTTTGATAAACGTATTTAAATGTTTTTTTCCATCCCTTCAGTGTTTCAGTTATAAATTCAACGCGCGCGGATCGACAGCTGTTGCTGCATCAAACGATTTTCATTTCATCTGTTTGAAAACTCAAGCGAGATGTGTAAGTTTGACAGCAGAATTATTTCAACCATTATCAAATGTCATGTTCCAACCTTCAGAAAATTAAAACACAAATAGAGACGGGCAGAAAGGGTCCGTCTAAATAACTGTAGGCAATTAAGTCCACCGTTAAGTACTGTGCTGAGTTGAAGGAACACCCATTCACAAAACAAATCTAATATTGTGATTGTGCCCGGGGCATTTGAATTCCTGATTTCAAAATTTTATATTTTCTAGTCAACAGAATATTTGATCGTGTTATATATCTAAATAAACAGCATACTTTATTTTCGATTTCTTTAATCTGGTATAAGATGATTTCGACTGAAGTTATTTACAAGTTACTAAAGATAATATATTTACTTGACAGAATATTTGTTGGCTAATTTGAATTTTTTGTACGAATTTAACAAGTGCCTGCGGTTCGGTTTTTTAAAAAAAGCCTAAACATATGGAGAATATAATTATGAAGACTCTGGTTTTAGCCTTTATCAATTCGATCTCACCGTGAAGGGGGTATTTTTACCATTGTTGCTCACGTAGAGCTTTCTAAACCGTCAAATATCGCAATGATTAGGGGTGGGTTATGAATAAAACAAGCGACGAAAAATCACAAATGCAGTGATATCAAAAAACGAAAATCAAAACACATGTTTCCCTTACATACGAACGTAAAGAATAAAGATGTGGCCATACCTGCCTTTAAATGGCTAACGGAATTCCATCCAATACTGATTGCTGCTTATTTCTACATCACCAAAAAATACAATGCTTCGTGATTTACAGGAACACAGTTTCTTGCACTTGAACCCAATAATATGATTGAATGCTGCAACTGACACAATCGACTTAAATCCCAAACCCCACACGAAACTGGTTTAAGTGAATATTTTAAAACTATTCAAGTGCACTTAAGATAAAACAAGCTGGCTGCATGTTACGTAAAAGTAAACGTGGGATGATGGGGCAAGAAAAGCCAATAAATTGAAGAAGTAGGGCTGTGGGAAAAGATTGCGAAGTGAGGAATGAGAGTAACAATAATTATTAAACCATGGAGCATTGAAGGCAGCATTTGGTCTGAACGATTCTGAGAATATCTGACTTTGCGTTAAAGCCAAGGCTGTTTAACAGCTATAAATGCCTGAAGCGGGCTGAGTGCCATTTTCCCCTGTAACGGCATTGTTCGGTACCTAAGTCATCCCTTCTGCACAACTGCTATTTATTTAGCATAACACAGCTGCCGAGAAACAAGACTAAAAATACGCTAATTTTGTCCATGCGTGCATTTAACCAACTCGTTCAGCATTTTCTATTCTTTTAACCATGTGCATATTCAGAGCTTAAACAGCATTACCACAATTGTGGTGGTGGGCCATGCAAGGAAACGGATATTATATTATAAGCAAATTATTGTGCTATTCATATTTACATGGTACAAGTCTGGTAAAATAATTTATTCGATTAAAAATGTGCGTCACACAGCTCAGATTCTGTAATCAAAAAATAGGGAAATATATGAATGAAGCGAAGAGGCAGGGGACGAGTTATGTAAATGCCTGTCCTATTGGATCCTGATTCATAGGTTATTTCTCGAATCGTAGTTAAGAAGTGATCTGCGGGTTGCCTTGTTTTTTTTTATCACCATCCCTACAGCCTCGAAACAATAAAACCATGATAGCTAAAAACCCTATCACATCACTGTTCACTGGACAATAATTGCAACGTGAAATATCTGAATAGCGATAGTGTTTATATCCGGTTTAAAAGCTTCTGCCTATGCACATCACACAACAGATCACCTGTAAGCACCTGTCTTCAAACTACACCAGGGCTCGATTCGAAAAAGCCGAATGCATTTCAACTCGCAGCTTTCAATATATCAAGCGCTGCTACAGAGCCCGACACTAATGACCTTTATCTTTATTTTGTAAATGTTAACAGAAAGAATAGCATTTAACCTTGATCTGCCTTATAGCTTTCTGTTTTACGAATTAATTGTGCGATGTGCCCTCCTCATACGCACTAATTGTGAATACTTTTTAGCTGCGATTTCCTGAAGCCTTTACTGCTGCAGTTAAATAATTAACGTCGTTTTGAACCTGTATGACATGTTGCTATTAGATCGCTTTACTGTACTAATAAACGCTGTATCGGAATGCATTTAACGGCATGCATTTTTACATACAGGATGTTCAGTTTAAACCCTACTGGCAAGCTGGTGTTTTACAAGCGGTTACGCTGTGTTCTTTTCGCTCGCTTTCTTTGCCCATCCTTGATTTCAAAGCTGGGGACGGGCTCTGGAATCAGCTCTGCCCGGGGGTTGGGGCGTGTTCGGCGGGGGCGGGTCGCTCCTGGAGCCGGCCAAACTTTCCACCGCGTTCCCCAGGGAGATCGCCTTTGATGTCGCCGATCCTGGCGCCTACAAACAACCTCACTTGTCTGCCTCTTCACCCTGCTGACTAATCGTGACAGACTGTTTATCCACGCAATTAGCAAGGCAGACAGTTCGGAGAACAGGTGGCTTCAGGCACAAAGGACGAAGAATTACGTCCATTCCTTCCCCACATTTATTGCTTTTTATTAAGTTTTTTTCCCCCTCCCCGGGCTACTTTTCTCCGCCCGTCCTTTTTTTCGGGGGGAAAGTGGCGGTTGTCTTCTCTTTTCACTTAATTAGCTGCATGTTTACAGTGAGATTAGAGCCCCGCAGTTATCACTAACCCATCACAGCGAGTGGCCCATCTGATTAAGGACTAATTTATTTAAAACGATCATTTGCTGCTATTGGCACTTTTATCAACCAATCACCTTGTCAGAACTGCAGCACCACCCGGCCAGACGTTGCTGATTGGCTGAAAGTTTCGCCCCCTTGCAAAGTTTTGCAACCTTTACTACAGTTCCATGCCACTCTGACCCTTTAGTTGTGGAAGTTGCTTAGTTTGGTAAAGGATCACTTTCTCCAGCGTTGTAACTTTTTTTTATGCCTTTTTATTGTTCATCATGATGTCTTCGCCACAAGGCTTAACATTGAAGGATAACAGCGTCTCTGACCCAGAGATCCAAAGGGCTGCTGAAACTGCTTTGAACGACCACAAAGTCCAAGTGTCGAGTCTTCCCTTCAGTGTGGAAGCGTTGATGTCCGATCGGAAGCCTCACAGGGGTATTTTACCTCCTTTGGACGGTGCAGGCGGCAGCACTTCGCAAAAGCTTCCCTCCAAATCAGTGGCCAGAGACTCGCAGAGTCCCGTGGACTCGTCCTGCTCACTGGAAGGTTTTATAAAAACTTACGACGGTTCGTCAGTGAAATCTGAAAACTGCAAGGAGGAAGACTGTGTGCCGTGGGTCAAAAACTCAAGTTACTCGCCGCCTCCAAATAGTGAGTTTGTTTTGAGATTTGTGTGTCTTACGTGGTCCATGCCGTTTTGTACATTTAATTCCTATATAAACGCTTTCGAAATGTGTGATGTTTTAGAAATCAGAGGTTAAACCCTTCGCTCGCCGGTCGAAATGAACAGTCCTTAGAATATTAGATAACTGATGCCTCAGTTGCACACATCTTTAAACGCGTGTGGTGGTTTTTCACTGACTGCCGAACTCAGTGGTGATGCTACAAGCACCAGTCCTTTACTCTCAAAATGCTCGGGCTGCCGACTGCTGCAACTAAACGTGTTGACAGCCAATTAAACATTGAAGTCAACGGGTAGGCAATGCTAACTGATGGGAACAATTCGTTCAGGATACTCCCAACACGGGCAGTGCTGTGGGAAAAGAAAAGTCGCCAGTGCGGACTGCATTTTAACATTGCTTTGGCGGGATAGCTGTCAATATTTGCAAAATGGTCGAACATATTTAATTATGAAGCCTAATTCTATCATAATTAGGTAAAGATTCTATACCGTGTTTTTCTATGGAAGATTTAACAAATATATTGCGGGTGGGAAGTATTTAAGGATAATGATTAGTGTTGATGGCATTTGTTTAAAGAAAATATGTTGTCCGTTTTTAAACTCCACTGTGGTCATAAAATATTGATCAGTCCTTCATTCATTTTTACTAGGACATTTGAGCCCCACTTCTTGCACACTGAGAAAACACAAAACCAACAGGAAGCCCAGGACGCCCTTCACCACCTCTCAGCTCCTGGCTCTGGAGCGCAAATTCCGGCAGAAACAGTACCTGTCCATCGCGGAGAGAGCAGAGTTCTCCAGCTCCCTCAACCTCACAGAAACCCAGGTTAAAATCTGGTTTCAAAATCGCAGGGCCAAAGCAAAGAGACTGCAAGAAGCCGAACTGGAAAAGTTCAAAATGGCAGCGAAGCCCATGCTACCCCCAGGGTTGAGCCTAACTTTTCCCATGAATTCCCCAATGCACGGAGCTTCACTTTATGGACATACTTATCCTTTCCATAGACCTGTGCTCCCAGTCCCCCCTGTAGGACTTTATGCCACTCCTATCGGATACAGCATGTACCATTTATCTTGAAAAAACAATTATAGAAGACTCAAAACTTTCAAATATATTTGAAACGATGCCAGCGCTTTTAACATTGTTTTGATCGCTGTCCCTTTGAAAGGGATATTATGTACTATTTTATATATATATGGAGATTTATTATTTCTTATACCGTATATTTGTGAATAAATTAAAGTAATTGTTGAATACTACGTTATACTGGTCCATCTAGTTTTCATTATTAAACCCCTGGTACCGAAAACAAACATAATTGCACCTGAAAACAAACACATAAGTGTGTTCAAAATGTATCTATGGACAAGCTGATTGCTGTTGTTTATGCTTACCTAACTGGATTGGAGATAAACTTATTTCAAGGTAAAACCATTTGAGGTGCTTAACTCGTTGCAACATTGTGAAAATAAAACATGATAAATGCCCAGATTCTGTACAGATAGTCTAGGAATCGAGTTTATTAAATATTTAAAGGCTTGTACCTTCACAGGCCCTTCCTAGTGTTTTTCCCAAAACCCTTTGACAAACTTCGTGTCATTTTTCTTGCGTGACCAGCTAACGAAACAACATTATGTATTAGCTGTTGTCAAGCTGAAAATAGTCATTTCCCTTGCTTGACATCCATGTTTCAATATGATATAGTGCAGGGTTTACCATTTCAAAGTTGACTTGATTCAAATGTTAGTCGAATCTAGCTAGATTAATGAAACAGATAGTTAACATAATGAAAACCTGATGAGATCACTTTTTGGATACTGTTTCATACAGCTTGTAAGTGGACATGCATAATATTCTTGAGCTTGTAATGCTAACTTACACAATCTTTTTAAACATTTACCTTAGCTTGAAACATAGTTTGTCGTTAGAGTAAATATGGAGCTGAAAAAATCAATTTACATGTATTTTAACTTAAGGTTAAAATATATTTCGAAACATCAGAAAGATTGTAACTGTCCCTGCACATGAGACCTTTCCCACCCTGTTCAAAATTGATAACACTTTTATTTTCTCAGTCTTATTAATCACACAATAGTGGGATGATTCTCTAGCTTTTTCATTGCTGAGGTCAGATTTTGATATACAGTAGTGCAACTGAAAACAATACATCTAGTCAATTGGAATATTCAGACCTTTATTTTGGAGTTTCTACTGCATTATAATGGGCAATTGTATTATATTTTATGGGGACTATCAGTACAGTTTATATGCTGGAACAAAAGGCAATGAAATGCAATGCCAAATGGCATATTACCCTTTACCCTGTTTCATCAAATAGTTTTGCCGTGCGATTTCAAGGTGCACACCAATATACAATACAAGAATATTTTAATGTTAATTTTGACATGGCTAATTGTTAAAACACAATCTGGATAATTTAACACAAGTAGAAACAACTGTACAAAATGCATACGAGAGATGGACATATATGGTTTGGAGGAAAAAAAATGATCATATGAATACTGTGTGAATGTAGTTATAAAAGTTTCTAAATCAACTTCAGCTTGAGAATTTTCTAGAAATAATAAAGATCAAAATGACTGGGCAAAAAAGCAGAACAACAGTGTTTATTATGATAATTATAATTATTCAAACATCAAAGCTCTTTGATGGTAAACTAATAAGGAAATATGTTTTTCAAAATGATGTAAACAGCACCCATGCCATCTGTCAATGGAGTGGATTACCTTTGAAGTCACACCTCATAATTTAGAAAATTGAGAAAATAATTTTAGTTTGCACTGGGAGCGTGGAATTGCATGAGAAAAGGAATGCTATTATTTTATTCGAGCTGATTGCTTTGGCTCCACTGTGGCTGTAGCTGGGGGCAAAGTAGAGCACCATACAGACATACTTTATTAGGTTCCTGTAACTCTTGAAAGGCCTTTTTATACTTTCTTTGATTTTGTCTATTGCTTTAAAAGGGCTCTACTCTGTAATTACTGTGTAATATGAAAAGCATTATTTTAACTTTGCACAATTTCCACAGGCAACACACCAATTAAGAATGTTTAATTACTGAGACTAGGCAAACACAAGGAAAGAGAATTCTGGTTTAAACCCAGTTTTCACGGGTGGATGAACTAATTAATACAGTGTCTGCCACTCCTGTGGATTTTTAATATTAAAAGACGATAGGGCGGAAGGTATTTAGAGGCAAACTCCTGCCGAAGTTTTTTTATATGATTTGGTTCATGCTGGTGGAACTCTCCTAGAGCCTTGTGTTTAAGCGTTCCTTTTGATGTAGCAGTTCTATTTAAGAATGTGTTCGCGGTTATCAATCACGCCAGCCGCCTCTTTAAAGACTGCCTTAATCTGATTTAATTGCTCATCTAGCGCCGGTCCCCCCTCAGGCTAGAGCCGCCTTGCTCAATTACACCCAAATACCAAGCAATCAATAAATAAGTAATGACAACAAGTTTGAGGATTAGGTGGCTCTGAGGAATCGAACTGGAAAAGATTACAAGGGGGAAAAAAAGTCACGTTAGCGACACTCTTAATGATTAAACATACACCACATAGGCAATGAGACGGTTGACAATCCTTGCATGTTATTTCGGGCTCGCCAGCCCACATTGTCTTGTTCCCTTTATAGTTACACTGTAACAGGCACAGTACAATGCAACACAAAGCTCTTCCATTTGTTCCACCTCAAGTCATTTGCACGTCGTGGAATCCCAATCCGAGCGTGCAATTTATTGGCAAACTATTTATCAATCCGCCAGCCTTTTCTGCATCTATGACACACTGCGCAGAACCCTCAGCAACAAGGCTGATTCCGGAAAGGAGCCACGACACCATCGATTTAAATGAAATGTACATTAATACCTTTCCACCGAAATACCGCCGAGACGAAACAATTACAAAGGTTCAATCAAATGAAACAATGTCCTTTCGTTTCGTCTGATTGTATAAGGCGGTTTCATGTACGTCCCAGGAAAGGGGGGCTTGAACTTTCAATCGGAGCAGATTTATCATCATCCCTCTCTGTACGATCAACGTTCAGATACATCAATCTGACGCAGTTTTCATTTCTAATAAGTGTACTTTCCAGCTGAGATGAGCTTGTCTGGCAAAACCGAGCTGATCTCATTAGGGCCTGACGTTTCTGTTCTTCATGAAATGTCTCCGTTTATTACCAGAAAGCAATATTGCGCTTGGAAATGTCATTCAGTATTAATCACACGATGCAACTCTATACTCTGCCGGTTTGTTTACCCGTAAGATCTGTTAATCAGTGCTTGATTGCTTAATTCATGAGACATTGCTTGAGAAATAATGATTGAATTATACTGATTTTGCAATGCAGATTTTGCATTGAAGCTCTCTGGCGCCGGATTCTCATCATAACATTTAAAGGGAGTTCCCCACTGAGATTGTTCTTAATTACTTACCCTCGTCACCTTGCTTCCTGTTTTATACATATCTGCCATAATGACAATACAATAGTATATAAGTGATTTCCGATCGTATTTAGCTAAATATTGCGGCCAGATTTTAATTTTCAGCATCCTATCAATGATATAGCTGAACCTCATAATATTACATTGCCTGCTATTTAAAATCAACGAAAGTTGACTACCCTCCATGCTGGGTCGTTTCAGTGACATGATACTGGGGACCTATGAATATTTTCCAGGTTAGCAGTTATTTAATTTTTGTTTTCTATATTTGCCGCTTAAGAAACTTCACGGTCTGGGCAAGATCTGAGTTCAGCGCCATCCCCAAAAAGTAAAATAACTACTTTATAGCGTCCACCCAAACACTAAGTTGCAATCAAATAACTTGCAAAGTGAAATATGAAAGGGGAACCTTCAAGCGTTGGGGGAAATTGCAAGCTGCCGTGTGTTTCTCACTCTCACTGAACTGTCGAGGTTCCCGGAGGAGGGGACATCATGTGTATCATTTGTTATTAACGCGTGTAACAACATTGAGGCCAGTTCGAGATGCATTGCGAGAAGGGTTCGGGGTTTTTTTTTGGACTGTATCAGACAGATTCCGGGTGTTGATGTCTGTGAAAAAGTGCTATGCTTTTGCCAGCCCTCGCCAGTTTATCCGTCTGCCACCAATTTCGTTCACAGCTCCACAGGTCGCAGTTCTGATGAGGCATTCGGGTACATTTGAGGAAAGAACATTCTTACACGAAAATATCTTGTATAAACATGGAAGTTAAAGCCAACACTCTGGAGTTTACGGCACGACACCAAGTTAGACGGCTTTAAATCTGCCTTTACAACGATCACGATATTTAACTTTCAATTTCAGATTAACATTTGACTTAACTTTGATTGGAGATATTGGAGACACAGTCAGCCTGAGACTGAACAAGCGTCTGTAACCACATCCCAACTGCTGCAAAGACATTGAAATAACTTTACAAGGACAGCAACAGTGACACTATTGCATAAAACTCGACTGATATTTTATCTGCTGCAGTAAATCAATTGTCTAATCATCACAACTTGAAACTTCTGCTTGAAATCGACGTTGTTTTCTTGGTGCGGCTTCTTTGAATAGTATTTCAAAATTGTTTATATGGCCAAGAAACTTTAAAACATTTGCACATTTCCGGTCCCTCAATCATTTGCAACTAATAATAACAGGAATAATAGCAGCGTCACTTTACCCTACACATTGTAACTAAACCGTTCATCTTTCAAAAATTCTTGTAATATTTATTTAGCATATTATAGAACCTTTTCGAGTTTACATTTTTCAACCCTTCCACACTGACTAATGTCAATGTCAGTGTCATTTAGGTTCCTTTAAAGTTAATTATAACACTCACAATAGATTGAATGACCAGTCAGTATAATGTATGTCGGGAGTCCACAGATTCAACAAACTTTCGGCTGCAGTTTCAGCCCCAAACCAAACAAGCCACCGGTATAAATAAATATACCATGAAATCCAGGTCACTTCATTAACTGTTGAATGATTACCTTTTTAAGCCAAGTTGTAGGTAGGTGTAGGTGTAATTGCCCTAATTAATTACCTAGAATAAATCATCTCAATCGCTGGTGGCACAATGTTGGAACACCGTCTCCTTGCCAACTCAAGGAAATGAACTTGCTTAATGAGAATTAAAATGTTTAATTAACATTCCTTCACAGCCGACCTCGGTCAAGACATTATTTATGTGCGTGTCACCTGTTCTAAACCGAAAAAGGGAACTGCACCAGCCAGCGTGGCATCCGTAGTGAAGTTCTAACGTTCCTGCTTCTGTCGGATAGCTGCAAGAACAAATAGAAACTATCTTCTACTTCGAACTATTTTTTGATCTTCCTTTCTTGAAATATGAATTATTTGGCATTCATTCACATAAAGTAGCAATATGCTATGTATGATTTGTGGGGCAAAAATAAAACCGTTAACAAACCAACCAAAGGGAATCTTCCGAAACGCAATTTCGCTACACAAGATCCATACATAAATTAATACTTAATAGGCACAATTTGCAGAAGGGACGTGATTGTTACTCAGGACATAAATAACATTTGTATCATTGTTATTCATGTTCGAAGAACCTAAAGCTGGCGTCTATTCTACTTCATTAATAATAAATTATTTCATGAAGACGGACAATTGGTTTTGACACCAAAATGAATCTTGAAAGAAGCAGTGCATCCTAGAAATGAAACGATACCATATATACTATAGCGCTAAATATAGTTCTGAGATACCTGAATTTACTGTTCTCGGACAGGCGCTAATGTCAAGGTAAAATGCCTTCTTTACTATGAGTTTTCGATATAAACAACAGGCTATCCATTTTCTTTGAGTTTAAGGGAAGCTGCCTACAAAGCGGCAACTTTGATCAGAACTGGAGAATTATTTATGTCTAATCACTCTTTGAAAACATAACTAGAAATTCGGAACAATTCCGCACCCCATCACGAAGACTGTAGAGCCGTTTCCATTAATCAGAATTATACTCATGCCATCGACACAGAATCTGATTAAGTATGAAGCGAAATATAAAGAGGGTTGCAAAAATGCATACCGTAACGGCAAGTAAATTTTAAAAGCTTGACTGTCTTCTGAAAACCTCAGTAACTGGCCAGGTAGGATGGATTTCAGTTTTATTGCATTGTCACCTGTGTTTTCAGATACCAACGTGCAAGGAGATTATTCAGTTTATGCAAGTGGGAAAACGATTCTTGTACTAACCGACTCCAGTACCAAACAGTAGAACAACCAGGAGTTGAAAGCATGCTGACCCTGCATTAATTTAGGCGGCACGCCCATTAATGATAAGTCAATATGAGAACAGTTTCTCGATTCTTGTGTTCGACAATGGTACATTGTTGTCACACAACAATCAGTGCAACCTCAGCTTTAATAACATTTTGATTAACCACACCTAATTAATAATGGGTTTAATTGTTCAGGTGAATAAACTTCGCAAAGAGAAAGAAAAACTTTGCTGAAACTTTGTAACTAGGGCGGATAGAGACACGAAGTAGGGGAAATGGTGCCCTTTCGCTCTGTGAAATAGATCCCAGAGTCCCCTTCTTAAGAAGTAAGTCAGTAAATATTGGGGAGTATTCCAGTAAAAATATCAGTCGACAGAAAAATTCTATTGGAAAGTATGTCAGCACTTTTTTGTTAGAGCTTTAATGACCTGTGTAAGTCAAAGAGAAATAGACAGTCCTTTAAAACAGTGACCGCTTTAAAAATGTAAACGTGACTGTTATTTATTGGACACATTGTGTACAATGTTCATTTTAAAATGACTGTGAGCAGGATGGAAATAAAACACATGAGAACAACATATGTAGCTGTAACTCTAACAAGCAGGCCTAGTAAACCTACTGAAATAAGGCTCAGGATTCGCGTGAGATTTGGGAAATAACATTGCAATCTCAACACCAGATATTTCATTTGAAGTGGCCAATCACAAACACCCTCTGATTTAACCGAACGCATCTCTTCACTGGGTTTTGCAATTATTGAATTCAGTACTGCTGATATTTGCCGTTACAACTTATTTGTGGCCAGGGTATTTTTATTCGAAATGCAACCGTAGAATCTCAAAAGGTGTTTAGAGGGGACTCCAGAGGTATTTCATCTTTTGAAATAGCCGTGGTTCTGGGTTGCTATTTGAGTTTAAACACAGTTCCTCAATTACTGTACAAATAATTGCGCATTTGGTTTCACGCTTAGAAATACAAATCGCTGTTATCTTAAAAGTCACAGTATTTGTCACATTCCAAAAAAACCCACTTTTTAAAGGAAGCCGTCTATTTGATGTAGAGTTTCCATTATATTAATCACACCTTCAACATTATATAGGTAACATTGAAACAGAACTCTGGATTTGCGCTCGAGTTATTTTATTTAACAACATAGCTTTTTCATATTCCGTATGTCCGGTAATATTTGTATGAACACTTCTAATACATTTTACTAGTTCCAAGATACAGCCGGCATGCATATATTGATATCCATGGATATATTGATACACATCGTCTATTTGCATGCTTTTACTTTCCATATCTTATACTTCATAAATAATCTATTCCACAAACAGAAGATACAGAATTGGTTTTTAAGAAATATGTTTTATTAAAAACAGCCTCGGTTCTGAATTACTTTCATGTTACTTATTCCATACTGTACTGAAGATCATCGAACCATCCCCTATGGCTCATGAAGCCCCGAGACCGGATGACAATTTATCGGCTAACAAGCATTTCACTTAGACAGTGCACTCACATTACACGATGGATTGTGGCTATAGCTACCACATTTGTATACATTTACATCATGCAAAATAGTTTGAAAATGTTTTGTGGCAATCGAAATAACTGGTTTAAATCGTGGATTTCGTGGACTACACTGTCTATTTATTGAATACATAATAATATTGAACTAAATTATTCCCATCATTCGGGGGAACGTTTGCTTTCACAGGGATGTGATCGTTTAATACATTTGTTAAATGTTACTTTAGAAATTCCAACTGTATAGGTTATTGGCCTATTGAAGAGACATGGTATCGTTTCTTGTATGTGGAAAGATAAACATCTTTCACCAAACTTGACCATTTAGTAAAATACTTTTTTAAAAACAACGCACTCAGGGAAATCTATCCCACACTTTGGTAAAGAATCGGGGGAGACATTTTCGTGACGTTTTCGGACATATTCTCAGCACCCACAGCAAACGGAAAACCAATCGCTCCCGTGTTTGCAGCTGGGCCAAAGAGTCCATTACCACTGGCTTTTTCTAAACCCTTTTCTCTGTTCATCATTGCGGAGCCGCTTCTCACCACGCTCAGTGTGTTCTGGCCTCATGACATTCCATTGAAAGGAAATATGAGTTTGAAACCCAACTGCTCGGGAGCAGGTTGAGGGCGCATTCACTGTTTTACCGCAGCCACAGCGTGAAGCAAGCAACTCGGGTTCACACTGAGCTGCTGTTACAGTGTAAATGCAGCCTAAATCCCCGAGGATGAGGGAGCGAGCTCATCATGAGACTTTTGGGACTCGGCTCGGTCCTCAATATCCTATTTGTACTAGTTTAGTGCCGTGCGAGGGCAAAGTCACTTCTCAACCAATCCTACACTTACATATGATGGCAAAAAACACTGTGGTATGAAATGCACACGGCAAGGTGAAGCCGTCCGCTGCTGGGTGCTGGCGAGGTCAAGGTCGAGTTCCCGGTACAGGGGACTCGGATTTCTCACCTTCTCATGACGATCTGCTGCTAGCGGGAATTTAATCACTCAAGAAGCAGAAATCCCGTGTTATATTGTACTTGCAATTACTGCCGTGGTTATGTAAATCAATATTTTATCATTCCTATTTAGGTGTAGATCCAGACCTCATTTACGTGAATATTATTACAATGCAAAAGAGAACCAGAATAGAAGCTTGAAGGTCCTAACCAGAAATATTCCGGAGTAAACATGGGCAACATAGTGGAGCTTTCAGCTAAACGCTAGCTTTTCTTTCCTTAACTAAGTGCACTTTTAACACAAAATCGATGTTTACTTCACGATCAGGGATTATAGAGGGACGTTGATTAACACTGTCACTTGCTGGTAGTCCGAAGGGAGACGAGTTTGAGTGAATGGCGAGTGCGAAAAGCATTCAAAGGACAGAATAGGCACCGCCATGGCGGGGAATGGGGCCAATATATCACATCGCCGCCTCCGTTTGCCGTTCAGAACTGCGTTGCAATTCGGCCATTATTTCATGGTGACCATTTATCAGGTCAGTTATTATAAACCAGTTTATTGTAATTCACTTGAAACCCCGATTCCGTGTTTTTTTGGTACACACTCTAGGGCCACAGAATAGAACTGCCGCTTCAGTGAGTTTGACTAAAATGTGTGTTTTATCTTTCGGGGAGGAACTGACTGGCCTGAGTTACACAGATTTTTGGAACTGCGTTCAACGCTGTCACCAAGCGACTAATAAACATCGCCCCGGATTACTGCACATACTGTCTGGAGTGAAGTGGAGCCTGTAAAGCGTCCTCTTGTGGTACAGCTCAGAGTGCGGTATGTCCATCCGCAATCGTTTGAATTTAGTACAGGCTCTTCCTGTGAAGCGCTGGAGAATTTGTGCATTATGTTGCCAACAGAAGCCTTTTGCTAAAAAAGATGTTCAAGTGCTTGTAAAGTACAGCCAGCTGCTCTGTCTTTCCTGAGTTGGTTTCCTTCGCTGCTGTTTCTCTGCACCCGGCGCTCGAAGCAAACAGGAAAGGGCGCTGATAGGTTGCAAGTATTATATTTAAATTGGGGGCGAGCACCTCTAAAATATTATTGCAGTGGGAACCTGTGATATATCGTAACTTGGTTGGGGCACATCTGCCATTTGCTATAGTATCGGAGCGTCGTTTGATGGCGGGACAAATGCAGATAATACGTTGGGACTTTGGATGGCATAGCTTACATCTATGTTGCATTGAGTTTCAGATTGCAGTGTATCAGACACCCGGCGCATTTTCATAAAAGAGGAGCAATACAGGAAGAGGAAGGTGGCGGAACATCGGGTTTGTCAAAGCCCCATTTAACAGGTAACACGATTTGGGATATATATCAAATATACCTTGACTCCAATGTGTCTCTTACTTTAGTACGTTCCAAACCATATTGGGTCTTCTTGACTCCATAGTTATACTGCTGACCTCTCTACATTGACCTGCCAGTGACAATAGCCTTAAGCTTGATGACTGTCCTTGTACTCAATATTTTGTTTAATTATTCTGGTTTTATTCATATTTATAACTTTCATTTATTTTGAAATAGAATCCTTCAGATTCAAATGTCACAGTTCCCCAATTCCACCATCGATTTTGAAGCTGTAGTCTGTTACTACGGGTTAGGTAGCACAATTCGAATGATCTTGACAGTAACCACTTCTCTTCAGGTTATCCCAGACCGCATTGTTAGAGTTCTTGGCACTTTCATATAACTTATGGTATCAGGTGCAAATGGACAGGTTTCAGCTATCTTTTTTACTGTTAGACTCAATAGAAAGACTTTTATCCACTGCCTGCTTCCACTATACCACAATTACAGGAAGTCTTACATTAGCGTCATAACCTTTAGTTAAAAAGAGAAGGTTGCATTGTTCTGGGTGATATCGATGACAGGTATAGATTATTACTCATGTCTCACGTAACTTTATCTTACAAAATTAAAGTCAAGTTAGCATTTTTAACTTTAACATTTACCCCGCTGTTCTCTGAAGATGTGGACTCCTTACCGAGATACAATGCACAGGTACCAATCACCCTCCAGTACCTCAACCACAGTCAATTTTCATTTCTGTGCTTAGCCAGTGATTGCAGCAGAATATCCTATTATGGAGTTCATCATAGGTGAGAAAAACATTCCTCAAACCTGACATCTCCACAGCTAAGTTGTGAAGATCTTTCACTTTCTAGCAGGAACCCATGAGACCGCAATTTGAAGTTGGGACCCCAGTTGATTTTCTCCTTGATATCCATGGGCCACAAAGCCCAACAGTAAAACTTCAACTTCTCTTACGACACAGCAGTTGGTAAGGCTGAGTTGTTTAAATCCCAGAGGGAAACTTGAACAACTGTCATAGCCTATATTTTCAATTGGTATGTTTGAAATGCAGCTCTGAATTCAGAAATAAAACCACCAAGTCTCAAGAGGTTTTTATATACAACTAAATTAAAATTTATTAATTTAACAACAAA
This sequence comes from Cetorhinus maximus, assembly GCF_964194155.1. Lineage (NCBI taxonomy): Eukaryota > Metazoa > Chordata > Chondrichthyes > Lamniformes > Cetorhinidae > Cetorhinus > Cetorhinus maximus. The sequence goes on along the minus strand of NC_135888.1, from coordinate 68,397,719 downwards.
TTAAACACATACATGTCTACAAATTGCTACCATAATAACTTTTAAACAAATCCCCAAATTAATCATTCCCAGGTAAATCTTCACCAAGACAACAATAACCCATAGACTTTGAACAGACACCATGAAAAGCACATTTGATCTTATGAGTTCAAAATGAGGCCTCTTGCAATTTGGTTTCTTTGCAGACACAGTTGTGGGGGTTACAGGCTGCTTAGATCTTACATGCCTCTGATCTGCGCATACAAAACTCTTTCCTGTTATACCTAGCCTTCCCTTTGAAAGTAAATTCTAATTGTATCACTAGGTCTTTGAACTCCACCTCTTCTAACAATAAAACACCTTTCATAGCACCAATTTTATTAGTAATATAAACATATTGCTTGGTGTCTCCTAGCTAGATGCAAGATTTTACTCCCTTCTTTTGAATGGTTTATTCAACAAATTCAAATGTACTCTAGCTTCTAGCCTTACATTTATCTACTTAACATCTTAAATTACTATACATCAAAGCACCCAGACTAGCTGGCTTTAATCCAATTAAGCCACACACAGACACACATAGACACAGAACCTACTACAGGTCCAATTTAAAAATAATTTCCAATAACATTATACACATTAATATCTCTTCATCGCAGCTCCTAAAAGAATCGATTAGCTTAGCAAGTGCTGGCACTTCTGGTTCAGAAAGCTTGATATCACACTTATACTTGGGATGATTGAGGATGGGGGCATTTTTTACTGTCTTTTTAAAAACATCAAAAACATATAACCATCTACACTGTAATCTCTCCAATCTAGAAATCTATTGTTTGGAAGCACCAGTTGTCCAGAAATGTTTTAGCAGAATCACCTGTTCCCTCTGTAACGGGGCTAAGACTTCACATTCTATATTTTTATAATATATATATCCTCATAGCTAATTTCTAAAATTTTAAAAATTGAACAATGACCTTTTAAAATGGCTGAAGCTATGTCTGTCTGTGACCCTGAACAAAAAGGGGCTATTTGGCAGTATCAAATAAATTGGCACATCGGTATCTCTGAAGAGACCCTCACAACCCCCCTGTGGGTTGCAGAGACCAAATTCAAAGGGAACCATACAAAGGCCATCTGTATTTCAGAACTCAGGCTGGCCTTCTGAAGTCTACCAGTCTGCTAGGACAAAGAGCCCTGAAATCTTCCTCAATTCTTAATGGCTGAAACATTTAACAACCTTGGGGAGCAGATGAGGAATACATGTTCTTTGTCAAAGGTGGTGTGGAGAGATGGGAGTCATGTGACATGAACCTCTAGCTGGGAGAACCAGTTATACTGTTTTGCTTTACTGCAAAGCTCAATCTGCCATGTTTCCATCTACCAAGCAACAGCACAGAAAAGGGGCTCTAAACAGGTTTGAATGTCTGGCCCCCATCTACATTGTTTCTACTAGACATTCTATACAAACGCCTACAAGATAGGCATGCAGAGATGAGTCAATCTCATTGTGGAAGTAAACTCTACTGGAAGAGTGAATTATCCAGCATCAGTTCAGCCTGCTGACCTCTGTGAAGGAATTCACCATTGGACTTTGATTCTGAACTCTGGTCTCACCTGAAACAATAATTCTTTTCTCCCTGGTCTTTGCCCTGTAAATCTTTCTCTATCCCTCTGAATGAAAAGGAGACTATGCTGATACCTTCCTCCCACGTTTGAGTGTGTGCAAATAAACTAACCCTCTAAGTTCATCCTATTATTAGTCCGCTTTGGGGTTATTAATAGAAATTAGATCACACTGCTTCAGGGGGAAGCTAATCAAAAACACCTTTCTGTTTACGGATGGGTGGTGAGAGGAGAAATCAGGGCTGTTTAAATTAAACTCCCTCCTGTCCGTCAATGCCATTGGCATCATTTTTGTACAGTACTTTGTGAGTAGAAACATGGAAGATACCGAATAACTAAAACACTTTTTATTGCTGCTTTATAATTTTTAGCGTTTTCAAATTTCAGATAAATATATCTATGATGTTTTCTGGTTCACACAATTGTGGTTAGGCATTCTAACATCCCAGTATAACCCAGAAAATTCCAAATTCCAGAAATGACTTGGTCCCAAGCATTCCAGACAGGAGAGGTTACAATATAGTTGCGTTTTTTTTTGGCAGCTGCTCGCCTCTTTTCACTTCTTTGCTTTATGGTTAATTATAGAAGTTTTAAATGCAGAAGGAGCCCAATTAGTCTGTGTTTGTGTCAGCTCTTCATTAGAATAATCCAGAACTAATCTGACTACTCCTGTACTCTCCATGGATCCCTATATCTTCAAATATTTATTCAATTTTCCCTTAAGAGATACAATAGTTTCTGCCTCAATCATTCACTATGGTAAAGCATTCCATGTTTAAAATACATTTTTTGAAAATACATTTATCCTAACCTCTCTCCTCACACTGTTAGTGACAGCTTTAAAGTGATGTCCTTGGCACTGACTACCCAAGCAGAAGAAATGATCTTTTCTGATTGAGTCATTCAAAAATCTTCAGAATATTAAAATCCCCTTAAATATTCTCTTAGCTTTTTCTACTCCAGTGCAAATAGTTCCACTGTCAATAGTCTCTGCTCCTAACTTTAATTTCCTATTCCTGCTATCATCCCGGTGAAGCAAATTGTACACCTTTTGGATTTCATGTCCTTTTCCTAATGAGGCAATCAAAACTGCACACAGTACTCAGTGCTTGTGGTCTGATCAATGTTTTGGATGTAGGTATACGAACATACGAAATAGGAGCAGAAGGAGGCCATTCGGCTCCTCAAGCCTGCTCCACCATTCAATCAGATCATGGCTGATCCGCTTGTGTTTTAGTTCTACATCCCCATCTACCCCCGATAGCTTTTGATTCCCTTGCCTAACAAGAACTGATCTACCTCTGCCTTAAAAATATTCAGTGACCCCACTTCCACTGCCCTCTGAGGCAGAGTTCCAGTGTCACACAACCCTCAGAAAATCCACCTCATCTCTGTCCTATAAGGGCAACCCCTAATTTTAAAACAGCGCTTCCTAGTTCTGGATTCACCCACAAGAGGAAACATTCCTTCCACTCCACCTTGTCAAGACCATGCATGATCTTCTATACTTCAATCAAATCATCCCTCGCTCTTCTAAATTCCAGTGGAAACAAGCTCAGCCTGTCCAACCTATCCTCATAAGACAACCCACTCATTCCAGATATCAATCTAGTAAGCCTCTGAACCACCTCCAATGCATTTACATCCTTCCTTAAATAAGGAGACCAAAATTGCACACAGTATTCGAGATGCGGTCTCACCAATGCCCTGTTCACCTGAAGCATAATATCCTTATTTTTATGTTCAATTATTCTTGTTATAAAGGATAGCATTCCATTAGCCTTCTTAATTACTCGCTGTACCTGCATACTAACTTTTTGTGACTCATGCGCAAGAATACCGAGATCCCTCTGCAGCTCGGAATTCTGCACTCGTTCTCTGTTTCTTTATTCTTCTATTCTATATCCCTACTTATAGGACCCCAAATATTGTTTTTTCAATAGTGTTATCTATCTGCACCTCCACCTTTAGGGAAACGTATATTGAATCTCCAGCTCTCCTTTTCCATCCATGTAGTTAAAGGTTTTTCAATTTAGCGAATATTCCCATCCCTTATTTTTCTTCCAAAGTGGATTTCCTTACACTAACACACATTCAGTTGGGTCTGCCAGCTATCTGCCCATTCCTCTAACTAGTCTTTGGATCTTTTGCAGTCCTCCTAGCTGCCTGTAAATATCCTATTTTTGTGACATTAAGTTATGTCACCTATACAAAAGGCTAATCATCTATATATACTGAGAACAAAAGTGGACTCAGCACTGACTCCATTGAGTGCTCGCTCCCAATTCTGCTCCAATCCAAGTAACACATATTTATTTTAACTCTTTATTTGCTGTCCATCAACCAATTTTATGCCAATACCACTATTTTCCTCATACTATCTGCTTGAATTTTTCTAACAAGCCTCTTGAGAAACATCTCACTGAATGCTTTCTGAAAAATCAATATGCATTTTATGTACTGCATTTCATTTATCAATCCTCTTCAAAAAACTCTTACCAAATTAATCAAATGTGACTTATCTTTAACAGATCCATACCAGCTGTCCTTGATTTATGTATGCATTTCTAAATGCTAATTTTATCTTCAATTATAGATTTTAAGAATTTGGCCACAACTGGCATTTTACTAACTAGTCTATTTAGTGCTTTAATCACTGCATTAACAGTACCAGAATGGATAAACTGAATATTTTCATTGTACAGTACCTGGAAGATCACCAAAATTTAAATTATTTCATTGCTGGCCTCTTTCCTCACTCTGTTAGTAACAGTTTAAAATTGATGTCCTTGCCATTGACTATCCAACCAGGGGAAGTAATCTTTCTAGGTAGTGACTTTATTGGCCATTGAAAACTATATTGCGTGGGAAAATTTGAATTTGATGTTTTCTCATTACCAGTATAATTGTGGCATAAGATTTCAGTTTTGCCAATTGGCTTCAAGTTAAAATCCATAGGTAGGAATCTTTAGCACTCTGTAGCAGCACATTGATGTAGCCTGATGAGAATAAAATAACAATGTACAGTTGATATATTACACAAGGAAGAATGCTAAGTTTTAAAGGTCTATCTCTTCAAAATGTATTTACTTTATTCCCTGAATGGTTTTTATGATACGTTATTTCAATGAGGTGCTGTTATAAATGCACCAATGATGCTATGTTTTGAACTTTCCTTTCAATTCCACCTGGGAAAACATTTAAAAAAACGCATGGAATTATTTTTTGTAAACTATATCTAATAAAATTGTAAACCCGGAAACTGTATTTATGATTTCACAAAACATGGCGTACAGAGGAAATATCAACTTGTGTCTTTTTTTTCTTTGTCAGGCTCAATTTCAATTGGCTATTTTGCTACAGGCTTTAGTACCTGCCCTGCAGCTTCATTGTACACAAAGGATTCTCCAGGCTACATACTCAAAAGTGAGATAACTGCATTTAAAAGGCCTTTCAAATTTATTTGGTGATGAGAAAACTGCTGCAACATTGCAGTAGTTGTTACAACATCACTAAGATAGAAACATTCTTGGTATATTTAAAAATCTAATAACTTATATAAAGAACAGTGGATACATGGGAAGGAGTAAGAAGATTAATTCAGTCGAAGTATTTGGACCACGTCACAAATGTTGGACTGAACCCCCAGTGTAAAAGTTAGGGACGAGCCCGCCTGCGACTGACCAGCTGATCCTACAGTTATTTGATGGTCATTGGCCCTTTAATTGGCTTGAAAAGGGATTCTCTCCCCCCCCCCCCCCCCCCCCCCACCACCCCCGCCATTCAAAAGGAAGTCCTGCCTCCGAGAGCAGCCAGTCAATCAAATGGCCGTCACCTGTCTTGTCCCAGCAGCACCACTGGGAGCATAGGCCACTGCTTGGACTACAGCAAATTCCCTGAGGCAGAAGAGCCAGGAGCCTGGAACAATATGATTCCAGGGTCTCGCTGGGGCAATGCTGGCAGGCCTTGGTGAGGAGAAGGATAGGAGGCCGGAGTGGACAGGGTAGCGGGGAGGGGAACCGTGGAGACAAGAAAACCTGGGGCAGGGGTGACCTCTGATGAGTTTCCAAACAGAGGGCAACCCCCTGACCCAGCCACCAGATTGCCCGCTTTTACCTGGTGACCTGGACACTTGGCGTGGGCCATGGGAAAAATTCCAGTAGCAGCAGGAATAGGGCCTTAAGTAGCTATTAATTTGCCACTTCCGGGCCTCAATTGGCTCACAGGTGAGTGGACTGGTCAACACCTACCCCACAGGGGATAAAACACTTGCAAGAGTGGGTGGGGATGGGCAGATGATGGGTGTGGTGCCACTGCCATGGCACACACTCTCCACTTCCCCAGCCTGTCATCACACTCCCTGGTGGGTGGTAAAATTCAGCCCATTGAGTGAGATGCAATATAAAATCACAGATTGAATTGCAACCTTTAACTCCCTTTTGAATATCTGTTACTTTGTTGATTAAATACTAAAGAAAGGTCAGTAGGCTGTATCATTCCTGTTGTGCCAAAGAGGTGTGGACCTGAAAAGGATATGGTAAATTGTCTAGAGTGCTGCAAGGAAATAGCATATTGTGAAATAGCATCTATTTAATATAGTCATATATTGAAGAAAGGCTATAATTATTGTATTTCAAAGTTTACTTGCTAATTTTAAATGCTTTGATGAATTTTTGTCATCTTCAAAGTTGGTGAATTTAATGCTGAGGAAGCTCCCTCTCCTCTACCTCAGTAATATCACCTTTATAGCACTAACCTGAAAAGAATATCTCCTACTGTACCAGTTTAATTAGTTCTATTTGCCAAAGTCTGTGCCACATTGTACCAAACATTAAGAAGTTTTCTGTGATCTGCATTAAATTGTATCTCAGATTACTCAAATTAATTTTGTTGTGTTCAAGAGGTAAGACCTTTATCTCATTGGTTTAGGTTGAACTGGAATTAAAGCTCTAATGGTGAAAATGCAAGGCAACATTGACCATGTTTCACAGATAAAAAAAGTGTCAACATATCCTTTTCTAATGGCACAAGTAGGAATGAGCACACAATTCAGATTTGACCTGATATAAGTGGATTGTATTTTAATGTGGTAGCTTTTATCCTAAACTGTTTTAGACAATATGTATTCATTAATTTAATTAAAGCATTTTTCATTGAATATCTTTCTTCACATGAGCTTCACAACAAAGGATTTTCTCACAAATGGATCAGTCAACTCCCATTTAAAACATTTGCAAAAAAAGGTAAAAATTACTACATTGATTCAGTACAATAACGTTATAGGTTACAGATTACTATTTTCCTTATGTTCAACTTTTACAATCAGAAATATATAATATAACATAGTTCCTGCAAATGTATAACACCTTATCACATTATAAAAGAATTCATATAACTTTACAAATTGAATAACTTTGAAGCACAGCGATGTGGTTGATGCACGTAGCATGCACTCTGACATTAGATTGCAGAAATGAAAGAATAGCTCACTTGCCATTTTGTGGCACTAATTGAAAGAGGAATGTTTTCCAGGGCATGGGAGAAATCTTTGCTCTTCTTTAAATAATGCTATGGAATCTTTAATGTCCAACTAAAATACTGGAAAGGCAGTGCCTCAGTTTGATGTCCATTCCAGTGGACTATGAATCCAGTAAGAAGGAACTGCCTGCATCCTACAGGGGAGTGTGGACCTAGATAATGAGTTCAAACTGATACCATCTGATCCTAAAGCAAAGTTATTACTTATTGAGTAAAACTGACACACCGTAAGTATTTTGGAAACAAAGTATGTGTGTAACAGGGCTAGATATTACTTGTGTGACTTATGTTAATGTCAATATTGAGCAGAGTACATAAGGGTATATTTTTTGCTTGTGCACTTCTCATGGAATCTTGTTCAGTGGGAACACATACACTTGGTAATTGCATGTATGCAGTCCATGATATCCACCCATTGAATTTGGGCTGCGCACATGCAACTTTCTGATATGTGCTGGTGGATGAGATGCTGCACTGGGAGTGTGCAAGCAGAAAATTTATCTTAAAAAAAATTTACGATTTTTACGAGTGATGGAAAAAAATTAAATAAAAGCTGAATAATATTTCACAAACCATTTTTTGTAATTCAACAATGACTTTGCATTCATGCCAGCAAAATAGTGCAACTACACTGTTGTGAAGTGGCTTCAAACATTATTGGTGGTTTAAGGGCCATTGGTGATGAAATCATTTTGGGCAGTAATGCAAAATGGGCACCAGCACATCGGCAACCTTTTCCAGATTGCCTTGTCCAGGACAAATTTCACCCCCATTATCTCTTCAGTGGGGTTGATTCAAAACAGGATGATGGCCATTTAAAACTTTGTCCTGTCAGAATCTAGGATTTATATAATTCATGACAAGGCACCTTTGCTGCATTAGAGGCATTCACAGTGGAAGGCTGTTACAGAATTTTAGCAAATGCCCACTTACAGCGCTCCTGAAATTTGTTGGTGAGGATATTCCTGTTCTTAACCTCTTTTTTGTCTTCCACATTCTGCCCCCACTTATTTCCTTTCCTGTCATTTCCAAAGGCAATCTTATGATCCCTCACTCCAAAGGCCATTCTTCATCTGTGAACCTGGAGAGTGTCGATGTCTGACTCAACTTTCAGGCCTAGCTGGGGATGTGACATTCCCATCTTTAGAAAGGAAGAATCTGATTTTTGAGTTGGCTGTTTTTCAAATATAATCTGGATACCAAATAAATAACTGTGACCAACCTTTTCCCCTATTTACCATAGAGACTCTAGGGCTAATTGTAATCTTTCCATTGCCACCTAGCTACAATCAGCTAACACAGCGCAGACCAGAAAACTGGTGTGTGACCTTCATGATTTGTATAGATCAGTCCCATATCACATAGTGCAATGAGGCAACTAAAGTGACTGAAAAGTGATAGAACAGTCAACTATTTTAATGAAATGCAGCCTCTTATACCATTGAATATTAAAGCAACGTGGATAAAAATGGATTTTGCACTGGTTATGCTCATATTGATGCCAATGTGTAACAAAACTGATATGAGAGAATTATCTCATTTAAACCAATGCTGCAAGAAACAGGTTATCACTTGTGGTATTATGCTGCCTTTTGGTTCTGGCTAAATGAAAAGTGTGGTTGAACAGTAATGTTACAGATGCATGTGGCTGGCATGATAATAACTCAGATTTGTACACAAGTATGAAGTATATATTACTTTACTAATGCTATTAGTATCATATGCATCCAGTTTAAGTGAAACGTTCTCCCTCTTCACAGAGTTAGCAAATCTAGCATTCTTTCCTTTCAAGACTTGAAATAGGTATAGAGCATATCAATTTAACAGTGGAATGGCCTGCAGCCAATCTGTACATGCATTGGACTCACTGCTAAATTCGCGGGCCATTTTTAGGCATCTCCCAAAGGGAGCTTAGTGTGTGACCTGGGCCATTTTAACTCCTGGGCCTCATTCTGCCTGAAAAGCAGTAAGCCTGACATTAGGGCTGATGGCTGGGACCAAAAATTGTCTCGGGAGGCAGAGGATGCCAGGTACCTGGGAGAATAGTCAGCGGCATAAAATTAGCACTGTGAAAAGGAATTTGGTAACTGGGAAGGAGAGGCAAGGCCGAGGCAATGGAGGCACAAGCACTTCTTTCTGGACTGAGGGCCCCATTTCTAGCCCCACTGGCCACAAAGATATCACATGAAAGTTACATTTTAAACCTTACCATGTCATCTTCCAACCACTCCATGACTCCTAAGTGGCCTTCCAAAATTTGGAAGTTAAAATGTTGTTGTGCTGCCAATGATGTCATCAGGCCAGTTTTCCAATGTAATTTTGGCCCCAACCTGCCCATCTATACCTGTGGTCAGGTAGGTCGAGGATAAGGGAAGGGAACAAATTAGAAAGGCTAGATGACCTCCCAACCTCCTTAATCCCTCTGACATGCATTTCCCATCTGAGGGATGGGGGTGGGATTTGGGGATGGGGTTAAAATCTACACCAATGCTTCACACTATATAGAATGGTAATACTATTGTATCAAACAAGCACATGCAGATCCAGTGAAAGAAGAAGACAGCAGGAAACTAAATTGTAAGTGATACACTCAGAGAATGAGCTGTTTGAAGAAAAAAATTAAATGGCAAGGGAAAAGAGGAAAATAATTTCTTTGCAAATACTCAACACATTTTTACTGTCAAGCCTTCCCCTGATCATTGTATTTAAACATCATTAGCCTATGTCTTTGGCACCAATGAATTCTAATTGGGTGTTGTGCTAGCTAGAGAGAGAGACTGCTGGAAAGAAAACAACAAACAAGTTGATTAACGGTTACATCTGAACCAGCACAAGACTGTAGCATGATCAGCCACTACTTTTTAGTGGTCATGTTTCTGCAGGCATAAAGGGGATCAAGAGAAAGCTGTTACATCACTTTTGTATCAGAGTTTGACCATTTGGTTGTTACCCTAGTAATAATAGGTGTGTTAAATTGCTTGGAGACAAATGGAAGTCTTTCATGGCAAATTCCCAAATTCCACAACTCTGCCCTCTCACTATGAAGGAACTATGCCAAGCCCTACTAATGGATAAAGAAGAGCAAAAGTACAAAAATACCCTGAGTTTTTTTGGAGCAATGGTGTGAAATATAATTTGTAATTTTATGTGTGATCAATACATAATTTATTGCTCTAAAATATAAAAGTGACATGCTTTTTTTAGCAACATGCTGTGATATAAGACATACTCTGTTTTATTGAATCATCAACCTCATCATGTCATTATCACAATTAACAACTCATTGATTAAAATAGTTTTGTTGTTAAGTTTAGTCCACAGTCCTAGAATTTTACTTTATTATGTGTACTGTCCACAAGGTTACACCCAACAAGACATTGGGATTTAATACAGGTATATGTTTAAAATGCTTTTAAAAATAGAATTAATATGATACCACCGCATTTCAGAAGAAATATTAAGAATGCCTTAGAAAATAATGATAAATTGATGTGAATTGTTTTTAATGATTAACACTAGCTTTAGTCAGAGTTTGTGAAGCAGCTTGACAAGCATTTTATACAAACAAGAATTATGCAATTACCAATGAGTTATTGTAGCACAATTCATTCAGTAACAATACATTAGGAACCAACATCATTATTGCCTGTGTTGTACAAACCTAACTGTATAAGATGGATTACATCATGGGCCAGACTATTCTGCCAAAATAACAGTGAGTTTAGTAGCGCACGCTGCTATTAATGCATACATCATCAGCAAAGTGTGGCAAGGCAAAGACACCCCGTGAATTGCAAATTGCCACAAGTTGCTGGGGAATTTCTGTGCTCTGCTGTTAGCCTCAAGAAAATAGCAGCTTGCCATGAACCACCCCAACAGTTTTATGAAGCTGCTGCATTTGCACATTAATTGAAATTTAAACATGTTATAGAAAGTTAGGGCTGTTATTTAACAGCACAAGTATTCCTTTAATGAGATTTATGCTCCTACAATGTCAATCAACTTTCTGAGTCCAGAAATGGAGGAATTGAAACTGTAGAGTCTTATTGCTATAGGTAGTAAATTGTTGCTAGAGATTTTTAAAATTTCAGATTAAAAAAAAATATTTTTCTTACTTTTCCTCTTTATCTTTTAATTTTAGTATTAATTAATTAAGTTTAATCCAATCTTTCTTTCCATCTCTTCGTTTTGCTTTCTGTACCTGATTTGACTCCAATTCATCCTCCTCCTCCAACATCACATGTTTCTTTCTCAACTCTTTAATCTCATTGCTAAAGGAACCTAACCCTACCCCATCATTTATTAAGTTCCCAGATGTCTAATTGTCCTACTGGCACTGCCATCAGCTCAGGCCCCCAGCAATTTACACAGCAAAATATTTTCAAGTTGAAGGATCAGGGAAAATGTCTCACTAATGACGCATGCCGGCCGATGCCTCACTCCAACAAATTCTGGGTCACCGTTATCATACTGAAGCAGTTTAATTGTATTGGTTGTGCACAATTATACATTTCCATGTTGTCTGAAGCTCAATGCACAGTTGTGCATGTATATGGTGGATTATGCATTTAAAAAATTGTTTTGTTGGCTGTAAAGTACTTTGGGATGTCCTGACTTCATGCTAGGTGCTTTATAAATACAACACTTTCTTTCTTGTTTTTATTGCTAGTTATATTAGCAGCTCATCTTTTTGACATCATAAATATCCAACAAAACAATCACAGTGGCAGGCAATATAACAGCACCACTATGGGTAGTATTCTTTGGATAGTCTGCCAAGACCAACTGCCCCATTTAATGCTTGTTGTAGCATTGATTGGCTCAGGGTGTGACTTCTGCCCCCATCTAAGTCCCACTATTAAGAGCTGATGGCCAACCAGTTCGACGGTAGCCACTGCTGGGACTACAGCCAATCCCTGAAAAACAGGAGCTAATGGAGGCTGGACTGAAGGCAAATCTGGGGTATCAGCAGCATCCGGCTGGCAGGCCCCAGTGAAGGGAGTGAGGGGATTGGGGGGCCGGGGACCTAAAAAGAAACCCTTATCTTCAATTCCTCTATTCTTACCAATGACTGTCCCATCTCTAAGTTCCCTCTTATAAGATAATTATGGATGAAGAAGGCCTCTGAACCCTTTTGGTTAATTCATCCAGGGAGCTGTGAATCTCCCTATCTCCCCCTACCCCCCATCCGCATTCCACACTCCATTTTAGCATCCAGTTGTTTCTTAAGTTATTTCAGAGCTTTTGCCCCTATTATGCCACCTTAAGTCATAACTACTGACCAAGAATCTCTGTTGCCTAGAAAACACATTCTATGTTTTTGTAATGTCAATATTTTCTATAGTGATAAAAATTCCTTCGTTTTAATGTAATAAACATTATGGCCAAAATTTTCCGTTTGGCGGGCGGGCGGAGCAGGAGCGGACGCGGGCTGGCGCTCGTGATCGGGGCTGCACCTCCATTTTGCGCGGGCAGGTCACTTAAGGCCCACCCAGCGCATTTCCAACTCCCGTGGATAGCGGGAGTGTACAGGCTGCGGTGGGCATGCACAGACAGCTGGGTCCAATGGCGGCCCGGCAGTCTGTTTAAAGGAAGGCCTGGCTGCTCACAATGGCCACGTCGAGGTCACACCGCTGGGGGTCTGCTGAGCAGAGCATGCTGGAGGGAAGGGCAGAGGAGCAGGCCAGGCTGCAGGGTCTGCCACAGGAGCAGGGCAGGCTGCAAGGTAGGCCAGCAGAGGGACAATGCACCCCTCGCTTATCTGATGATTGCTTTGCTGCCCTCCTCGAGGAGGTGGCAGCACGATGGGAGGTGTTGGTCTCCCAGGATGGGAGGAGGAGACCCCCCCAAATGACCAAATGTGCATGAGAGGAGGTGGCGGAGGTGGTGAGCTCCCGCGATGTGGTGTGGTGCACCTGGATCCAGTGTTGTAAGCGCTTTGAGGGCCCCCCGCCAAGTCTTACTGTCGTGATCGCATTGAATCATGTTGGGCATTTCTTGTACGCTGGGTGGGCAAGCAGATAGTGCCCATGCTTAGATCAGCCTGAGTGGTTCATGAGGAGATGAGTTCTCCCCCTCACCATGTGTTGCTCTTAGTCACACATGACTAGTCTGGGGACAACCTGCAGGAGATGCAGCTGGGCGCTTACTCAGAACTCCAACACATGTCCTATTCACGTTGATGAGATTGTGGAAAGGGAGCCTTAAGGTCTCGTGACTGAGAGCCATCTGCTGCCCTCGATGCTACACCTAGTTGCGCCTCCTTGCTATGGGAGCAAAGACTGTGTGTTTCCTAAAGTGATGGACGCAGAATGTGTCCAATGTGGCTGCTGGGGGGTTGCTGGGAGCAGGCGTACTATCTTTGTGTGACTGATCAGCAGTAGCGGGGAGAGGAGGCACTGGAGGCCTGACATGGCCCACTGTGGTTGGGGTGCGGTGTGCGCGTGCAGAGTCCATGTGCGATTAGCCGCAATGAATGGTTCTCTGTTTTTCAGGAGAAGAATGCTCACAAAGCGTGTTCGCAGACTGGAGGCGGCCAGGCCCAGCTAATGATTTTAAGCTGCTTTGAGCAGGAGACCCTGGAGCTTGAGAGGCACCATGCACCCAGGTCGACTGCTGTCGGTGAGGCTGGGGTGGAACGGCCAGGTATTTGAGGTCAACAGTGACATCCGCTCTGTCTTCCCACCATCCACAGCACTGATGATTGTTTGATTTGTTATTGTTACAACATTGCTCAGTCACAGAGTGATAGAGTCAGAGGTGTGGGTCATAGACAAAGGTCCCTCGTCCCTTTGAAGATGTGCGTGTCAAGCACCCTCCAAAATCGCCTTATCCCATTTCTGACCACTATCCCCATGGCCTTGTATGCCATGGCATCGCAACTGCACATCCAAATACTTATTATATGTTAGGAGGGTTTCTGCGTCCACCACCCTTTTAGCCAATGCGTCCCACATTACTGTGTGCAAGAGCTGCTCATCACCTCACCTGTCAACCTCATGCCCTTTACCTTAAATCAATGCCACCAGGTTACTCATCCCTCCGCCAAGGGGAAAAGTTCCTTTCTGTCGACCCTATCTATGCCCCTCATTATGTTATAAAGCTCAATAATGTCACCCCTCAGTCTCCTCTGCTCCAGGGGAAATATCCCCAATCTATGCTATGTGTCCTCATAACTCCAACCCTCCAGCCCAGCCAGCATCCTGGTCAGTGACCTCTGCACTCTCTCCACTCCAATCACATCCCTCCCGTGAAGTGCATTTCATAACTGCATGCAGAACTATAGCTGTGGCCTAGGCAGCGTTTTCTGCACTTGCAACATGACCTCCCTCTTCCTATATTCTATTCCTCGACTAATAAAGGCAAGTATGGCATTTACCTTCTTACACGCCTTATGTATGTGTCCCGCTACCTTAAAGGGCCTGTCGACATGCACAGCAAGGTCCCTCTGATCCTCCTTACTTTCCATGGTCCTACCATTCCTAGTGTATTCCCGTACCTTATTTCTCCTGCCCAAGTGCATCACCTCACACTTATCCACATAACATTCCATTTGGCATTCCTTAGGCCATCTAACCAGCCCGTCTATATCCGCCTGCAATGTTTGGGTCTCCTCCTCACTATTTGCCACCCCATCAATATTCATCTCCATAGGTTCTGGAAGGTTGAGTGCATAATGAGCCAGGGGAGAAGGGATGAAGTGTGTCACTGTGTGCACGCTAACTGATCCACTGTCCTTGTTGTTAATTTCAGCATCATCAGAGCCTGTCCACCAGGAGGAACTACAGATGCCCCCTCTCACAACTGAGGGCCCTCAAGTGTCACCTGTGTCACACCATTTCTGTGAGGCAGGCACCAGTGCAGACACTAACACTTCGGTGGGCATTGCAACATTGGCTAGTGTCCCAGGGCACAGTGGAGAGGGCACTTCACAATCGCTGGAGGGGCTGGCAGAGACAGAGAGTGCCGATGGCGCTAGCAGCTGGAGGACTGCAGGGGACCAGGCATATGCTCAGTCGGTGCTTGATGATGTGCCTCTGGAGTCGTCCGCGACACAGCAGCTGCAGCAAATGCGGCCGGGTGTGCGGGAGCATCTGGGAGTGATACATGAGACTGTGCTTCGCTTGGTGTCCGTGGTGGAGGAGTTCCACCAGTGCACTGATGCAATGAGCTTTATGGCAGAGCATCATGCTTCCTCCATGGAGGGACTGGTGACTCTCGTGGAGAGGCAACTCCAGGAGAACAATCAGGTCCTCCTGGGGTTACGCTCAGACCTGCAAGCTTTCACAGTGCCAGTGCCCACAACTGGTCAGTGCCAATGTGGGAGATGGTGTGGGCTTCAAGTTTCCCAGCTTGTTGCCCATCCATTGACAGTGAGCAGGGAGGTCCAGGGCGACCTCACATCGGTGGAGCAGCTGCCTGTCGTATCTGCAGGCTCCTCTCAGGGCGCTCCGGATGAGGGCACCAGCTGCTCCACCCCTCTCCCAGTGACCGCTTCATCGGGTGAGGGAGCGAATACTGGGGAAATGCCAGCTGTGGACCTGGCAGATCTCTCCCAGGCTGGGCCCAGCACAGGCTCCGTGGGCCAGAGGACAACCGCCAAGGTCATCGAGGCCAACAGGACAGCAGAGTCAGCAGGCTGTCTCAGATGCCACTCTGAGCGATGGGGCGGCATCAAGACGTAGCACCCCGGAAACGTAAGCACCATGGGTTTCTCACTGGTGCTTTTGTGTTGGTCCGAGATTAGGGAATTATTGTTTGTTCATGTTTGAAAAATGTTTTGGTTTGACTGTGTGTGACCTTCTGATGGTGAAAATTAAAACCAGCTGTGTCACCAGTGCTGAGGGTGGCTCCTTTGTTCTGCATTTGTATGTTTTACATACATGTCATGAGTGTTTGGGTGGACATTGAGGGTTAAAGTCTCCCGGGTGTCCCTGCCTCCTTGGTGTAGTCCCTGGTCAGCGTTTAGCCCCTCATCATCCCCCTGTGCCTCCTCATCCTCAGAATCAGTGCTGGACTCATCGTGTGCAGCCGCATCCACTGCGTCAACATCTTCATCATCCACTGCGTCCCCCCTTTCCAGCGCAAGATTGTGGAGAGCGCAGCATGCAACCACTATCACTGAGACACGATCTGGGGGGTACTGGAGTGCGCCCCCTGAGCGGTCCAGGCATCGGAAGCGCATCTTGAGAACACCGATGGTTCTCTCCACCACAGCCCTTGTGGAGGCGTGGCTTCTATTGTATCACTGCTCAGCTTCTGTTCTTGAATGGCGGAGAAGCGTCATGAGCCACCTTCTGAGGGGATAGCCCTTGTCACCCAACAGCCATCCATCAAGCTGGGCTGGAGCACTGAAGAGCTCTGGATCCTGGGAGTGTCTGAGGATGTAGGCATCATGGGAGCTGCCAGGGTACCTTCCACAGACTTGTAGAATCAGCATCTTGTGATCACACACTATCTGCACGTTCATGGAGTGGAAGCCCTTCCTGTTGACGAAGGCACCGGGCTCACCGCTGGCGCCTTGATGGTCACATGTGTGCAGTCTATTGCACCCTGGACGCAGGGGAAGCCAGCAATGGCCGCGAAGCCTCTGGCTCACTGTGTCTGGCTTGCCTGGTCCCAGTGGAAGTGGATGAAGGTCAATGCACACCTGAGCAGAGTGTCTGTGACCTGCTTGACACAAGTGTGCACAGCTGATTGGGAGACACTGCAAAGATCACCCACTGAGCCCAGGAAGGAGCCAGAGGCATTGAAGTTGAGGGCAACTGTGACCTTCAGAGCCGCTGGCATAGGGTGTCCACCCACACAGGGGAGATCTCAGGCCCAATCATCTGACAGATGTAGTTGACTGTCTCCCTTGACAGTCGGAACCTCAGTCATATTGAGGTAGCTGCTTGTCCGCCTGTATACCCTGGCAACAGGATAGTGGTGTCTTCTGAGGTCCCTTCCACCTTGGACTACCTCTTGGCCCTGCGCCCCTTGTGCCTGCAGCTGTCCTCCCAAAGGTGGCTCCCCTGGAGGCTGATTGTGCACTCCTGGCCTCCTCCTTATTCTAGCCCTCCCTCCTCAGAGGAACTGCCTCCAGTGGACATGTCAGAGCCCATACCCAGGCTAAAGGGAGGCCTCCGGAAAGTTGCAGGTCCGATAAAGATTGCTGACTGCAGAGTGCTGACCTGAAGGTTAAAAGCACAGAGAAAGCTGTTGGAATTCATTCTGAACTGCTGCAGATCACACAGTCAAGTTTAAAATTCTTTTTCCAATAAATACTCACAGACCAGATTGACAACCCCACTGAGCCCTCTTATCCCGCCCATGGATGAGTTTTATCAAAAAGTCTCTTACCTGCCTGCCCATTGCACCTGTGTGCCGAGCCGAAGATCGCACGGGTGCCTGAAAATCAGCGTCGATTGCTGATTTAAGGGCCTTAACTAGCCCATTAATTAATGGCGGGCGCGCGTCGAATTTCATTGTGCGCCCGCCCAGTGAAATATCGCGATGGCACGCAGTGACGTCGGGATGCTCGCCCAACATCACCGCATGTCATTTTACGCACTGATGTGTGGGGCCCGCCCCCCGCAGAAAATTTTGCCGTATGTTTTTCAGTTTGTTTATGATGTTTCAGCTTCTAATGTGTAACTCTCAATCTATATTTCACTCTGTTAAACTTACAGGAAGTGAAGGATAGTCAGTGCATTTTATCTTCTGGTTTGTTGACATTCAATATGACTGCTGCTTACTCTGTATCTGACATCACTGGTGCTCGACACCTGGAAATACCCTACACTTAGCAGCAGATTCAAACTAACAAACGGAAAGGTGAAATCCAACTACAAAGTGTGTTAGATCTTTGTGGACAGCTTTCTTCAAAGTCAGCAGTGAGTGTGCCTCTTCACTACTAACTGCAGAGGAGGTGATGGCATAGTGGTATTGTCACTGGACTGGTGTTCCAGAGACCCAGGGTAATTCTCTGGGGCTCTGGGTTCAAATCCTACCACCATAGCAAATAATGAAATTTAAATGCAATAAAAACCTGGAATTAAAAGTCTAATGATAACCATTGTTGATTGTTGTAAAAACCCATCTGGTTCACAAATGTCCTTAAGGGAAGGAAATCTGCTGTCCTTAACTGGTCTAACCTACATGTGACTCCAGACTCCCAGCCTTGTGGTTGACTCTTAAATGCCCTCTGAACAAGGATGGGCAATAAATGCTGGCCTAGCCAGTGATGCCCACATCCCATGGATGAGTTAAAAAAATCTGGGCCTTTGTGTTTTTGAATCCAGGTTGTTTAGATAAATTAGAAATCACAAATCACTGAGTTTTGAGGAACCCCACTCAGTACTTCTGCCAAATCAGACAAGCTCCTCTAATGAATGCTCATTATCACCTACCCATCATTCAGTTTCTTGTCCATTCCCATGGTTTACCCTTAATCCCTAAAGTTTTCTGTTTAATTAATTGCATTAGTGCAGCTTTGTCAAACATCTTCTGGAAGTTGGATAAGCCATTACCACAATTTACCTGGATTGTACTTCCGAGAAGAAGTTGGAGAGATTGGTAAACCAAGGGCTGCGAATCTGTGTTTACTGCTGATTATTAGGTTATTGTTGTATAGGTGATCTTCATGTTTACCTTTGATGATGCATTTCATTATTTTCCTTGAAATGGACCCTTGTCAAGGTCTAGGAATGTATTGTCACTTCACAGATTTCTGCTTTAATCCCTCAATTTCCTGTTGCAATTTCTCCAACCAAGTTTCCTTCAGACTCCAACAGCATTTGAACAGCCCTAAACGTTTTAAATAATATTCTTTGTGACTGCAACTATAATCTCATCTCATGCCCTTTGACCTCTCTACAAGTAATACCTTCTTCACCCAATCACTTTCCATTGTCTATCCACTGCAACCATCCTCGCTTAGTTTCACCTCAGCTATCCAATCATAGCCAAATTTCTCCAGCAAGGTTTTCTTCTCACATTCTTTAGGAGTCCCTCAAGGTATCATCCTTCACCATCTCCTCTTCCTTATTTGTAAGTTGCCTTTTGATGACATCACCTGCAGACATAGAGCCAGCTTCTACTGATGACACCCAGTTCTACCCTTTCACTCTCTCAACCAATCCATTTCCTTTGTCTTGCTAGATTGCCTGTCTGACATCCAGCCTCGGATGTGCTGTAACTTCCTCCAACTAAACACTAGGAAAACCATCTTCAGCCCTGGTCTCAAATTCTGTACCCTCATCACTGACATCTTACAGCTCCTGTGAAACATCTTAGGATACTTGTTAATGTTAAAGGTGCTGTATAAACAATTATTGGTGTATGCATGAATGTTTGTGTGGACAGTGACAAGGGGAGGATTGGGATCAACTGTGATAGCTTCAATTACTAATTAACCAGCAAACATTTGCACATGAAGAACAGACACTTTAGCTAGGTACAGCAAGTGCTTTGGAAACCGTAAAACTGAGCTCCATTTTAAATCCATGATTTCAGGAACAGTGAAAAAAGGACATGGGTAAAATGGCACAGGATCTCCTAGTGACAAAATAAGAAATTAAAATATCATCAGATACTCTTTGGAGATATGGTTAACAGTTGGAAAAACAGATTTCCTGTCATTCAAGTCCACTAACTCCAGTGGTAAATTAGTTTTGTTAGGTATAAAACTGTCGACCAGCTCAGCCTGTTGGCAAGCTGTGGAATGACAACAAAAATATTGCTGAAAAAAGAGATGCGTCAAAGCTTTTCATTTTGTACTCATCAGGGCATTTTGTAAGAATTCCAGTATAATACCAATACCTTATATTAGTATTCTTGCAATGGCCCTGATGAGGCCAAGATGCAAAGCTTTGACATGTCTCTTTTTATAGAGTCATAGAGGTCGACAGCACAGAAAAAGGCCTTTCGGCCCATCGAGTCTGCACCAGTCAAACAAGTACCTAATTATTCTAATCCCATTTTCCAGCACTAGGCCCAGAGCCTTGTATGCCATGGCATCGCAAGTGCACATCCAAATACTTCTTAAATGTTATGAGGGTTTCTGCCTCTACCACCCTTTCAGGCAGTGAGTTCCACATTCCCACCAGATTCTAGGTGAAAAAATTTTTCCTCAGAGAGCCTCTAAACCTCTTACCCCTTACCTTAAATCTATGCCCCCTGTTTATTGATCCCTCCACCAGGGGAAAAGTTCCTTCCTGTCTACCCTATCTATGCCTCTCATAATTTTATACGGTTCAATCATGTCCTCCCTCAATCTCTCTGCTCCAGGGAAAATAACCCCAGTCTGTCCAATTTCTCCTCATAACTAAAACTCTGCAGCCCAGGCAACATCCTGGTAAATCTCCTCTGCAATCTCTCTCGTGCAATCACATACTTCTTACAATGTGGATTCCAGAGCTGCACGCAATACTCTAGCTGTGGCCTAACCAGCGTTTAATACAGTTCCAGCATAACCTCCCTGCTCTTATATTCTATGCCTCGGCTAATAAAGGCAAGTATCTCATATGCCTTCTTAACCACCTTATCTACCCGTCCCGCTACCTTAAGGGACTGGTGGACGTGCACACCAGGGTCCCTCTGATCCTCGGTACTTCCCAGGGTCCTACCATTCATCGTGTATTCCCGTGCCTTGTTTGTCCTGCCCAAGCGCATCACCTCACAATTATCTGGATTAAATTCCATATGCCACTGATCAGCCCATCTGACCAGCCCGTCTATATCCTCCTGTAATCTAAGACTATCCTCCTCACTATTTAGCACCCCACCAATTTTCGTGTCATCCGCGAACTTACTGATAAACCCTCCTACATTCAAGTCTAAATCGTTTATATACACCACAAACAGCAAGGGACCCAACACCGATCCCTGTGCAACCCTACTGGGCACAGGCATCCAGTCACAAAAACACCTCTCGACCATCACCTTCTGCTTCCTGCCACTCAGCCAATTCTCGATCCAATTTGCCAAATTGCCTTGGATCCCATGGGCTCTTACCTTCGTTATCAGTCTCCCATTTGGGACCTTATCAAAAGCCTTGCCAAAGTCCAAGTAGACTACGTCAAATGCATTGCCCTCATCTACACACCCGGTCACCTCTTTGAAAAATTCAATCAAATTGGTCAGACATGACCTCCCCTTAACAAAACCATGCTGACTGCCCTTGATTAATCCCTGCCTCTCCAAGTGTAGATTAATTCTGTCCCTCAGAATTGCTTCCAATAGTTTCCCCACCACTGAGGTTAGACTAACTGGCCTGTAGTTCCCTGGTTTATTCCTTCCTCCCATCTTGAATAACGGTGCCAAATTGGCTGTCCTCCAGTCCTCTGGCACCTCTCCTGTGGCCAGAGAGGTATTGAAAATTATTGCCAGCGCCCCTGCTATCTCCTCCCTTGCCTCACTCAACAGCCTGGGATACATTTCATCCGGGCCTGGAAACTTATCTACTTTTAAGCTTGCCAGACCACTTAGAACCTCCTCCCTTTCTATGCTAATTTATTTAATTATATCACAGTCCTTCTGCCTGATTTTCATACCCACGTCGTCCCTCTCACTTGTGAACACCGACACAAAGTATTCATTTAGAACGCTACCTATGTCTTCCGGCTCCACACACAAAATACCACTATGGTCCTTAATGGGCCCTACTCTTTCCCTAGTTATCCTCTTATTCTTGATGTACTTGTAAAATAACTTTGGATTTTCCTTTATTTTGCCTGCCAGTGTTTTTTCCCGCCCCCTTTTTGCTCTCCTAATTTCCTTTTTAAGTCCCCCCCTACACATTCTGTACTCCTTTAGGGCTTCCGCTGTTTTGAGCCCTTGGTGTCTGCCATAAGCCTCCCTTTTTCTCATTATCAAATCCTGTATATCCCTCGACATCCAGGGTTCCCTGGATTTGTTGGTCCCACCCTTTGTCTTTGCTGGAATATATTGGCCCTGTACTCTCCCTATTTCCTTCTTGAATGAGTCCTACTGCTCTGAAGCAGATTTACCTAAAAAAGTAGCTGCTCCCAATCCACTCTGGCTAAATCATATCTAATCTTATTAAAATTGATTTTCACCCAATTTAGAACTCTGATTTCTGGCCCATCCTTGTCCTTTTCCATAACAACCTTGAATCTAACGGAGTTATGATCACTATCTGCAAAATGCTCCCCCACTGATACCTCTACCACTTGCCCGGCTTCATTCCTTAAAATTAAGTCCAGGACCACCCCCTCTCTTGTAGGACCTTCTACGTGCTGACTTAAAAAGCTCTCCTGGATGCATTTTAAGAATTCCACTCCCTCTAAGCCTATCACATTATGACTAACCCAGTTAATGTTGGGGAAGTTGAAATCCCCCTCTATTACTACCCTATTATTTTTACACTTCTCTGAAATTTTCCTACATATCTGCTCTTCTATTTCTCTCTGACTGTTTGGGGGCCTATAGTACACTCCCAGCAATATGATTGCTCCTTTTTTGTTTTTCAGTTCTACCCACATGGCTTCATTTGAGGAGCCTTCTAAGATGTCATCCCTTCTTACTGCTGTTATTGATTCCTTGATCAATATTGCGATAACCCCTTCTCTTTCACCTCCTTCCGTGTCTTGCCTGAAGACCCTAGATCCTGGAATATTGAGCTGCCAATCCTGCCTCTCTCTCAACCATGTCTCTGTACAGCAATTACATCATACTTCCATGTGTTAATTTGTGCCCTCAACTCATCTGCCTTATTCATCAGACTCCTTGCATTAAAATAAATACCATCCAACTTTGCCAAACTCCCTTGTGCCTTAACTGGCCTATAATTTCTATGCCTTCCAGACTCACTTGCTCTTTCTTCTAATTTTGGCTGTGCATCTCCCCCTGCTGAACCACCTCTCAGGATCCCATCCCTCTGCCAAGTTAGTTTAAACCCTCCCCAACAGCACTAGCAAACCTACCCGCAAGGATGTTGGTTCGATTCCCGTTCAGGTGCAACCCGTCTGCCTTGTACAGGTCCCACTGCCCCCAGAAATGGTCCCAATGTCCCAGAAATCTAAAGCCCTCCCTCCTGCACCATATCTCCAGCCATGCATTCATCTGGACTAACCTCCTATTTCTATACTCATGAGCGCGTGGCATTGGAAGTAATCCAGAGATTACTACCTTTGAAGTCCTGTTTTGTAATCTGCTTCCTAGCTCCCTAAATTTTGCTTGAGGGACCTCATCCTTCATTATACCTATGTCAGTGGTACCAATGTGTACTACAATCTCTGTCTGTTTGCCCTCCCCCTTTAGAATGCCCTGCAGCCGTTCAGTGACATCCTTGACCCTGGCAACAGGTAGGCAACATACCATCCTGGAGTCACGTCTACAGCTGCAGAAACGCCTATCTGTTCCCCTAACTATCGAGTCTCCTACCACTATTGCTCTTCCCCTTTTTTCCTCCCCCACTGTGCAACTGAGCCACTCACAGTGCCATGAGTGTGGCTGCACTCCCCAGAGGAACCATCACTCTCACCGTTTTCCAACACAGAAAAACGGTTCTCGGGCGAGATGCACCCTGGGGATTTCCTGACTACCTGCCTGATACCTTTCTTCTGACTGATGGTCACCTATTCCCTCTATCTCTGCACTTCCGTAAGCTGTGGGGTGACCATGTCTAAAAACGTGCTATCCATGAAACTCTTAGCCTTGCAGATGCACTTCAATGCCTCCAGCTGCCGCTCAAGCTCCGAAACTCAGAACTCAAGTAACTGCAGCTGGTGGCACTTCCTTCACACGTGGTCAGTCAGAGTGCAAGGAGCATCTAGGACTTCCCACATGTTGCAGGCGGTACATAACACGGGACTGAGCTGCCCTGCCATGCCTCTAGTTGAAAAAAAACCCTTACTTTAAGCTAAATACAATAACAAAACACTAAATTATTTATGTATTTAAAATAAAAACAAGAACTCTTACCTTTCCTTAGCTTAATCTATTTTAAACTGGAGAAAAAAACTGGAGAAAAACACTTACCCACTACTCACCAATCAGCTCGTACCTTTGTGCTGACGTCACTTCTTGATGCTTCCCCGCACTTGTGCTGGTTCTGATCTCTCCACCATTCTCTCGCGCTGTCTTGTGATGTCACCCTTGTTACTTTCAACAAGAACTGACTGCAGGACACTCTTCCCAGAGTGCTTCACTGCGACGCTGACTGCAGGACACTCTTCCCAGACTGCTTCACCGCGATGCTGACTGCAGGATCCTCTTCCCAGATTGCTTCACCACGATGCTGACTGCAGGACACTCTTCCCAGACAGCAGGACAGTCTTCCCAGACTTTTACAGCAATACTTGTGTTCAGTGCAGCCAAGGGTAGGCAATGGTGTTGTGGTATTGTCACTGGAACAGAAACCCAGGGTAATGACCTGGGTTCGAATCCTGCCATGGCAGATGGTGGAATTTGAGTCCAATAAAAATCTGGAATTAAAAGTTTAATGATGACCGTGAAAACATTGTCAATTGTTGTAAAAACCCATCTGGTTCACTATTGTCCTTTAGGGAAGGAAATCTACTGTCCTTACCTGGTCTGGCCTGCATGTGACTCCAGACCCACAGCAATGTGGTTGACTGTTAAATGCC
Organism: Cetorhinus maximus; assembly: GCF_964194155.1. Lineage (NCBI taxonomy): Eukaryota > Metazoa > Chordata > Chondrichthyes > Lamniformes > Cetorhinidae > Cetorhinus > Cetorhinus maximus. The sequence goes on along the minus strand of NC_135888.1, from coordinate 68,372,988 downwards.
TTCTAAGCAAGGGCAATTCGGGATAAGCAATCAATGCTTGCTGTGCCAGCAATGCCCACATCCCATGAATATAAGGAAAAAGACAATTTGGACATCAAAAATAGTTATGCAGTGCTCACTGACCTGCAAGATATTTAGCCAGAAGAGGTTTAGTAGTGGTCACTGATTTATGGCCAGGAAGGTGGAAGTCAGCTAAGAAGAAAAATAAAAGAGGAAGAGGATACAAAAGAATTTGTTCAGAGTTTTTCTTCTGTTATTCTATCCAGCTTACAGAGAGAAATGCATGGAAAAAAAATGAAAAAAATGTAAAAGTTAGTTAAAATGTGATTCCTAGATTATTAAAGGATGAACTATTAAGCAAGCTCCTTAAGTCATATTTGATGTTTCAGATACTTGGTGCTTGCTAGACAAATCCTATAAAATCCACAATTAGGAGTTATGTAGTTTTTCCAGTAACATATGGTTTCAATAACCAAGAAATATTTCAAGAAGTCCACATACAACAAAGAAAGTTAAGAAGTCAGGGATTTTGTAATCTGTTGTGGGTCTCAGTAATCATCTTGAAACTATCAGTTGCAAAGTAATGTTCATTACATGCGTATATTATATTCTCAGAATGTACTGTTTTTAAGCTTCCTTCATGAATTACATACTGCCGACGCCTTGTTAGCCAAAAATTCCAAGCCATTCCTTCATAAGTATCAAATTAGCAGTTACAATAAGTGATTTCACATGGTCTTGTTTGTTGCCATGGTCTTACGGATTGTTTCACGGCTTTTCATGACCTATCAGAAGGGTTCACGTTGGCAAGAAGTATATATTTCAGCATAAAAATATTAATTATCCATTTACTTTGGAATCATAGTTATTTTTTGTTACAACATATTTCATTGTGGTAGATCACACTTTCAATAGGGTGGTTGAAGCAAAATGACCACCAATACATTATAATGATAACCAAACTAAGAGAAGAAGGCTGCAAAATTCAGTTGTGTTGCACCTGTATTTTTGGCACTCTGGGTGCTGGTTTGGTTCCAAAATGGCATCCATGGTACATATGCACATTTCCAGTGCAAGCCATGCTAGCCCTATCTTGGGTAGTGTGTTAGTGTGGGCATGTGCCAGAAGTAGGTAGAATTGTTAGATTGTGGCGATCAATGTGACAATCCGATTGCAGTGCCAGTTTGATGCCAGCACTGTCATTTGGAGTTCACTCGAGCTAATGCCCTTCCTTAGTCTTGCACAGATGTACACACCTGCAAAAAGGACTTACTCCCTACCCCCACCAAGGCTATTTAACAGGATCATCCACTAATTTCAACTTAGTTATTGAATGATTTGTACAGATTGTTGCTGAATTTTTGGAAATGTTCGCTAGTTTGTATAGCTATTTAATGTTATCAAACTTTATGGGGATTGACATGACAGGTGCAGAAGGAATTGGTCCTGACTCCTCTCAGATAACTTGCTCCCAAGCATGGATGCTATAGTTTGTATCCGCCTTGACCAGCCACATGGCAGGGAGATAAACAGAGATGACACAGAGAAGGACCCAAGAAGGACAAGGGGGAAAGGTGATGAGCCATATCTACACAGAGTCTTTAGGGAGCAATCCTTCTATCTCAAACTCATTGAGGAATGATGTGTCAGTCATCTCTGCTTTGGAAGGAAGTGCTCAGAAAAATCTGCCACCTGTTGGCACCAGAAATGCAGCCTCAGAGCAAGGTGGCATTGCCAGTGGCTGTGAAGGTAACTGTGTCCATGAAGATTTATGTGCTTGGATTCTTCCAGGTTGGAGCAGGTGATATTTGCAGCAACTCTCAGTTTGCCATCCACTGTTGCAAAAGGGATGTCATTGAGGTTCTATATGCAAAGTGAACTGAATACATTTCATTCTCTCTTGTCAGGGAGAAGAAGGTGGAGTGAACACGCAACTTTGAGAGGTTTGTTCGGTTCCCCCATGGTTCCAGGTGCCAATGAGTGAACAAATGTCATATTCTGGCAGCACTTGCTAATTGCAAAATGTACCAGAACCATAAGCAACTCCACTCTCTCAATGTTCAGCTGGTGCATGACCATATGCAATGTATCATGTAGATCAATGCCCGGTATTCTGGAAGCCTTCATTCTGTGGCAGTTCGCTGTGCCATCTACATTTGAGCTACCACAACAAACGAGGGTGACTGCTGGGCTACATGGACTATTCGTTGACCACCTGGTTCACGATTCCAGTGCATAACGTACTGCACACCTGGGCAGACGCATATAACAGGCGGAATCTTATCAGCCGTGTGGAGAACGCTTTGGAGGTGGGAGGGCAGGAATGTTTTGAAATGTACATTTCAGATCTTCTGCCTGATAGTTCCCACCTCCAAGTGGCAGGTAGCTAATTATCTTCAATTAAGCACCCACTTAGGGGCAAATTGGTGATGCAGTAGAATTTTACCAATGGCAGATGGGCACTCACTGAGTCTGGAGCCTGGCAAATGCCAAAAGGCAGCCTCCCAGCAGTAGACTGTGGGCCCAGTGAGGCCTCTTTAATTACCCCCCTCTGCCTCAGAGGGCCACAGCTTCGGCTGCAAGCCACCTTCTCCCATAATGGCCTGGCATCTGTGGCCACAGTTTAATTTTACACGTTTAAATGACTTCAGAGGTTCCTCCAACTCAAGACCCCCTTGTAGCCTCCCACCTATATCATCAGCACCCACCTCTCCCAGGGATGCTGCTGGCTACGCAGAGCCTTAGCCACTCCCATTGGTCCTCCCACTTGTGCAGCCTGCCCGCCATGCTTCATTGGACGAGGCTCCCAAAGGTGGCCTGTTAATTGGCTGCCTCCAGTAAGATCACACAGGCAAGCAGACCTTCTAAACCATTGGGGTCAGGACCCAGAAATGGCCCTGTTCCTCATTTCAAAAGTAGGGAGTAATATTCTGCTCATTGAGAACCATGCTGCCACAATAGGGCGGGATTTTACGCCGGCAGGATTTTATGGTCTCGCCGAAGAAAATGGACCTTTGAACAGCTCACCGCATCTTATGATCTGGCCCCCAACGCAATGGGGCTGTAAAATTTCACCTGTAATGTGTGATCAAACATTGGGATGCTTAAGCAACTCTTCCACTGCTTGGAGCTTTACAATACTCTTCAGTTTGCATGTCAAGTTTGATTGTACATGCTACACAACCTCATTGTTAGGAGGTAACAGTCCTTGTTATCAGGTATGTGATGAACAGCTGAGGAGAAGGAGGAGGAAAAGCAGGAGAAGATGAGGAGGAGAATAGGGCAGATGATGAAGAGGAGGAGGGGGAAGTGGGGAGACAATCAACTCATCAACTTTCTGACTGGGCTGTCCATGATCGACTCATCCGAATTCACTGTCAGCAAATGTAATCCCAATCACCAACAATTCACCAACAATTCCACATCTTACCTACTGTTACTGACCATCTCTGAGCATTCTCTTGACCACAATACTGAAATAAAAGCCACCACAAAGCAAACACTCTGAACAGAATTTGTAAATCAAAACATCCAATGTTTCATAAAAAAGTCAACTTTATCACCCTTAGTGCCTGCCTTTCTGTGTGTTTGGGTTTTGAAATGTAACCAGGCTGATAGGCACATGACTATGGAAAGCCAGATGTGACAATGCCATGAGGCTGCCTCTGGAGGTAAACATCTTACAGCAGTTCAATAAAGCCTCTCACAGAGACAGACACTGAAAGAAGACTACTGTCCTTATACAGGAAACATGGAAAGTTCGGAACAAATAGATTTTTCAACCCTGGAAATTATACAGAGAAGACACTGAGAACCCAGGAACACAAAAGGTTCAATTCTGCAAAAAGCTACTGAATAAAAGGACCAAAAGAAAAGCTGCAGGTACAATACTGGCTACAGAGAAGACACAGCTAAGAAAGGCATACAGAAAAGTTCAAAACTTCAGACAGCTACTACAGAAGGTCAAATGAAAAGGACACAAAAGGACAAAAGGAATGCAAACAAACGCTGCATGTGAATTACTGAGTGAGTAAAAATGGCTGCAGTTAATTTTTCACTTCCATCTCCAGTTGAAATGAACAATGATAAATGGCAAAACTGGCAGTTTTTCCAGTTAGAATGGTAAAAACTATGAGATTACAACAGACTCCATTAGCAAGCCTGAACCAATAAGAATAGCCACACTTTTAACATTACTCGGGAGGGACTGCTGCAAAATGTATACCACCCTAAATCTAATTGACCAGCGAAGAAAATAGATGGCAGAGATTTTGAGCGCCTTGAACACATAATTTGAACCCTGAGCGAATGCTAATGATGAACGTTATGTATTCAACACTAGAGTTCAGAACGAAAACAAGACCATAAGGCAGAATTTTCCCCCCGTTGGGGGGGAAGTTGATGTGCTGGCGTGTGCGGGCGCATTTCCAATCAGTACCCCCGATCGGAGGCGCGGCGCCATTTTACGTAGGCAAGCCATTTAAGGCCTGCCCAGCGTGACATCCACAAGGAAGCACTATGCACTCCCTGTGCGGGCGGGGTGGGGGGGGTGGGGGGGGGGGGGGTTCCCTAAAATCGAGAGTGCGCTGTTTCACGCATGTGCATGAAAGAGTGCACTCATCTCCCTGAGGTTAAGTGCTGCTTCAGGGAGATCGGCTCTACTTTCAACAATATTAAAAATAGAAAAAAAAAAATTCCCTTACATGTCCCCTCATGTGACAATGTCACATGAGTTGGGACATGTTCATAATTTCCATAACAACTTTATTAAAATTTTAAAAACCCTACCTGAAACCTCATCCCACCGGTGGATGAGGTTTCATGCTTTTTCTATTCCCCGCTGGGGCTCCTGGCCTGCCCGGCCTACCTTAAGGTTGGACGGGCAGGTCCTTTAATTGCTTAATTGCCTCAATTGGCCATTGACAGATCTGCGGGCACACAGCTGATTTTGCTGCGCCCCTGCCTTCCTGAAAATTTAAATGGGGTGAGGTGACGTCGGGAGTTCCGCCCGACGTCATCCTGCGTCATTTTACGCATTGGCAAGTGGGCTCCGCCCCCACTCGCCGTTGGTAAAATCCTGCCCATAGAGTGGTACGTGATGGCAATAATGCAGCTTGCAGAATCATGTGAATTTGGACAACTAAAAGATGACCTGATTAAAGATAAATCAGTCTTAGGGCATGTGACACCCTTCGGTGAGAACAAGTCTACTGAAAGCCGGGGAACTGAAGCTAAAGAAGGCAATTGACATGTGTCGCAATGCGGAAGTTGTGAAATGTTAGCTAGACCATGTGTATGGCAGAGTAGACCAGGAGATACGTTAAGCTGAGAGACAGTCCAAGCTGAAAGAGTGGAGCAATTGCAAAGGGCAGGACACAAATACTGCGGAGTACAGCATGCACAGGAAAAGGATTATCCAGCATGGAAAAAGCAGTGTTTTAATTGCAAGAAGCAGAATCATTTCACACACAAATGTTTGGCTAGAAAGAAGCAAAACAAGTCTATACAGAAGGCCACGGGAGATATCAGCAGAAAAGTCGGATGAAGAACTATATACCATTCAACAAGTTGGTTCAGTCAAGTATAAAGGTGACAAATGGTTTATTACTGTTACCATGATGACCGCAGAGGGAGATGATCAGGCGAACAAGAAATGCCAAATAGACCCTGGTGCGTCAAGCACCTTAATGACCTTCACAGATCTGTGTGAAGTGGCTCAACATGGCAATCCAAAAATGAAGCCATCATAAGTGAGATTGAGGCTATATGAAGGCATGATACCCATACCGAGAGGACAAATTAGTCTGACAACCCAATGCAATGGCAAGAAGGAAGATCTGGAGTTCCAAATCGTAGATGGGATGCAATGGCTGCTAATCTCAGCTGAAGATTGGACTGACAATCCTAAAACGTGCAAACAAAGGGAAACCAAGGATTCCAGAGCAAGAGAGACAATAAACTACAAGATGGTTGCCGACCACATCAGTGCAAAGAAATGCACGAGCAGAAGGCAAATGAAGCAGCTCTATAGGAAAATATACATATCAGAGCTGACCTGGAAGATTTGAAGGGCAAGATTCCAGCTGAGTATATACCACTGAAAATGAGCGATAAACTGAAGTCTTCAATGAACCAAGCTATGTAAGATCAGAACAAACAAATTCCAGAGACAACACTAAGGTACCAGGAGGAAAGAAAAACCCACAATTCTAGGATTGGCAACTGAAAGCGGGAGTTAGAAAAACTCAAACAGATGTGCTGCCAGGCAAAACAGCTGGCAGAAAAGGCAGGCAAAGAAGTTGCGACCTTGAAAGACTCCTTGAAGAAACAATATGTAGCCATGGACAAACATGAGGAGCCAGACAAGGGACAAGCTCTCAACACTCTCACAATGAGTCAGCCCATGTGTAAATTTGAGAGTGAAGATGTTCCTTCACAGCAATCAGCTGGTCAGGAAGCAGGGATCACACCAGCTGTGTTGAGTACAGAACTACCATCAATACCAGAGATCCTCGCCTCCCCAACAATCCCAATGGAACAACAACAGTCACAAGGCAACACGGGAATGACACTCTCCGGACAACAAACATCACCCAGGCAAACAGCCAATGTCAACATACATGCGCATTAAAAGACCTGCATGATTTAAAGACTATGGCCAGAATATTCCGTCCCCATTGGCGTCGGGTGTCATGACGAGCGTGGGTTTCACGATGTTGTAAAACCAGTTAGCAATTGTCCACACTGCCCATCAATGGCGGGCCGCCTTTCCCGCCACCGCATGTCGGGAACATAACTTTAATTTGTCTGCATCCAATTATAAGCCCTGCTCACCGGAATCATCCCCCCACATCAAGTATACTGCCTGTGTTAGCGGGAAAACACACCGGCCCAGAACACGTCTGGATAAGCGTGAAATGAAGAAGTCGGGATTTACCGTTAGGCCTTGCTCAGATTGCGGATATCTGAGGAGCAGAGGACCTGGCGCCTTACAGCTGCTGGACCCTGGAGGAACATGTGCATTGCATACTAGGTGGATTCTGATGGACATGGCATGGGAGAATGCTTGCACGCAGGTCTGAAAGGCCCTGCCACGCACATACACTTCTTCCTCCTTAATCACTCATGGGCCGGCTGTGTGTAGCTGAACTGCTAGTCAGGGTGGGGGATGCAGGAGGAGGACTCGCGATGCCTGTAAATGAAGCTGAAAGATATCATTACACATTATTCAGTGAAAATTAATATTTTTTGAGATTGTAAAGTGACAAAATGTATTCACCCGTGCAACCACTTGTAATCAGAAATTCTTAACTTTTCTAGGCCTAGCACTTCTTCTAAGTGGTGCCCTGACATCCGAAGCAGAAGTGGAGACAGCCTGTGCAATGGTTGGCCCTGTTGCCTCTAATGACTTTGGTGTGCAACCTCTGGAGAGCTGAGGTTTGAGGGCCCCCACTTGCTTTGGATGTTCTCCTATGGGCCAGCTGCTTCCTCTGTGGTGCCAGAGAATGAGGTTGGGGGGGGTCACAGGCAAAGGGGACTCGGAGGGACTGACTAATAGGACAGTGGTTAATGCATGAGAACAGTCGGTATATAGTGGGTAACTTGGGTAACTCACATTCACACAGGATCGTGCATACAAAGGTGTCTTTTGTTTGCTAGGAAAAGGGGAATGTTTTTACCTTTTGTTCGAGGTGAAAAGGGGGATGTTTGAGTTTTGAAATGTAACCAGTCTGATTGTCACATCTGGCTTTCTGTAGCCATGTGACTATACCATGAGGCTGCCTCTGGAGGCAGACATCTTACAGCAGTTCAATAAAGCCTCTCACTGGGAAGACACTGAAGAAGACTACTGTCCTTATACATTAAACACTGTGCCGTTGCCTGGTCTAATGCTCCTATGCAGCACTATTGGCTGCAGTATGGCTGGTGAAAGGCTGCTGACACACCATTGGGGGAACTGCAGATTATCTTGCAGGCTGTTCTCAACCATAGCTGGCCCCAGAAGGCTTGGTTTTGGGCTACAACATGGACAACAGTAGTCTGGTCTGACTGGCTAACTGGTGTGAGGGGGTTTGTGCGATGACTTCTCGCTATTCTGTCAGTTTGTCAGTGGTGGGAAAGGTGGCGGAGCAACAGGTCACCAGGGGCCCAACAGAGCCACTTAAGTGCCAAATAAAGGGCCACTTCCTGCTTCCGCAGGCATTTTGCCAGAGGTTGGGTGATCTGCTGCTGCATGGTGAGACCAAGGCATTCCAGTAAAACCTGATGGCCTTCCAGAAGGTAAACCGTTGGTCACGGAGGGGCCACCGTGGTGAAATGGCCATTCCACAACAATGGCGCTACCAATCCCTCATGAAGCCCTCTCCCAACTGATCATCAGGGCTTGCTTACCTAGCCCCTGCATCAGCCAACCCCCGTTACCCATCGTCAAGAGTGCTTTGATCATATGTAAAGGGTTAGTTAAGCTTGAAGAACCTGATTGAATTTTTTAAAGAGGTGATTAAATTAGTGAACAAGGTGAATGTTATTTATATGGACTTCCAGAAGGCAGTTGATATAGTCCCTCAGAAGGAGCTTATGGAATTGAAAGCAAATTATTGACCTGGTTAGGAAATTGGTGACCAGAAGGAGGCAGAGAGTAGGGATAATGGGAAGGCACTCTGAGTGGCAGGATTGGTGAGTATTGGTGTCCCGCAAGGACCTATATAGGCGCCTCAACTGTTCACTGTATTCATTAATGACTTAGATGATGAGATAGAAAGCCACATATCCAAATTTGCTGAAGACACAAAGGTAGGCAGTATTATAAGCAATGTAGGCAGAAACATAAAATTACAAAAAAGATATTGATAGATTTCACTATTGACAAATATGGTGTCTTCCACTTTGGACCACAAAAGGATAGAACAGGGTTCTAAATGATGAAGAGATAGAAACAGTGGAGGTTCAAAGAGATTTGGGAATCCACATGCAGTAAGTCCCCACTTAAAGTTGTAGATACTTTCCTGGAAAATGCAACTTTAAGTGAAACAACTTTAAGCAAATCAGATTTTCCCATTAAAACCAATGTGAAAGCTGTAGTTAGGTTCCATCAGAAAAAAACATTAAAGTATTATGCCCTGTAAGTTAAAATACTTTACATTGCTAAATTCCTATATTGGCAAATTAAATAACTTCTAAAATAAAGTAAATTAAAAAATATAAAAGAAATATGCCAATTTTCTAATTACCTCCTGTTCACAGCCTCTCAATCCTGCTCCCCAAACCCCTTGCTCGCCACACAACTCGCCCCCGATCCTCCCATTCACTGGGGACACTTTCTCTTGCCAACCATCTGGCTTATGGCCTTTGCTGCTCCCTGACACTCCCAGTCGCTGTGGGCCCTTCCCCATACCAAACCTCCTACTCCCTGTCTTTCCTGCTCACTGCTTCCCTCTCCTTACTCGTTGCTGTAAGCGAGGTTTTTGGAGGTGAATGGTGAGAGGTAGGAAGAGCAACTTTGACTTGTAGGAGGGAAGCTATGAGCGGGAGAGGCAGTGGGGTGGGGGGGTTCAGTGATGAGAGGGAAGGTCAAGGAGCAGCAGGGGCCATGAGCCAGAAGGTCGGTGGTGAGAGGAAGGGTCAGGGAGAAACAGACCATGAACCAGAAGGTTGGCGGCGAGAGGGTGGGTCAGGGAGCAGCAGACTATGAACTGGAAGGTTGGCAGTGAGAGGGGAGGGTCGAGGAATAGCAGAGGTGCTCCAAAATGGTGCCGATTGTGTCACATGGCCCTACATCAGACCCAGCCTGAAATGATTTTAAAACAAAACTTGTGGCATTAAACATGAATATGGGCCCTGTTAATGGATCGATGTTAAAGCAGAGCAACTTAAAACACAGCAACTTAAAACAGGGCCTTACTGCACATCATTAAAATGTCATGAACAGGTACAGAAAATAATTAGAAATGCTAATGGATACTAGCCTTTATAGAATAGAATGCAAGGCGGTAGAAATAATGCTTCAGTTACACAGAACCCTGATACAACCACACCTGGTGCACTATGAATTATTCTGGGACTTGGATAGAGTGCAGTTAGATTTACTAGAATTATACTTGCATTCTAAGAGTTGAACTATGAGGAGAAATTAAACAAACTAAAATTCCTTGGAATGGTAATGTTAAGGGGTGATTTGAACAAAGTTTAAGATATTAAGTGAGATTGATAGGGTAGATAGGGAGAAACTATTTTTGTTAGTTGACAGGGGCATACCCTAAGGGGCATAGTCTAAAAATTAGAGCCAGACCTTTCAGAAGTGAAATTAGGAAACACTTCTAAATGCAAAGTTCCTCTCACCAGGGGAAAACAACAATTCATACTGTATGTGAGAGAGTGCCGATCGGTTGACAAGTGGTGCTGCCATGGAGAATGCACCACTGATGATAACTGACAGTTAACTGCCAAGCATTGTTTGAAATTTAAACCAGGCAGGTTGAAGGCATTGCCTTGCAGAATGAGTCAGCGAATGGCTGTCACTTATTTTGTTTAGCTGAAACAGGCACAAAGAACAAACATTGGGCCTGTTTCAGCTAAACAAAATAAGTTACAGCCATTCGCTGACTCATTCTTTAGGGCAATGCCTTGAACAATCAGGGTCAACCTGCCTGGTTTAAATTTCAAACAATGCTTGGCAGTTAACTGTCAGTCATCAGTGGTGCATTCTCCACAGCAATGCCACCTGTCAACCAATCAGCACTCTCTTCACTTGCAGGGTTATCCCTTATATATGTATTCTTGCGAGTGTGCTGATGAGTGCAAGACAAAAAGCTTAGTCATGTCTCTTTTTTCAGCAATACTCAAGATCAATTGTCAATTTTAAAAGTGGGATTGCCAGATTTTTGTTAACCAAAGGTATTGAGAGATATGGGAAAAAGGCCACAGATCACCCATGATCTTATTAAAAGATGGAACAGGCTCAATGGGCTAAATGGCTTACGTCTGTTCCTATGTTTCTAAGTCAATTGAAAATTTTTACAAAGGGATTGATTTATTTTTGTTAGGCAAGACTTCTTTGGGGCTTTTCTATTCTCCCAAAGTAAGCTGCTTGAGACTGTCATTTGTTAAAACCATAAATTTTTATTTATAGCTACTATATACATATTAGGAACTCTGCACGAGGTTGGAACTTCTTCCTCCAGATCTCTGTTGCTCAATCATGTGGTGTTACATCATCATTACATCAGCATCATGCGAGGCCATGTTCTTTGGGAACTGGGCTGATTGATCCTTTGTCCCCTTCACCGTCAGGTCAGACGGCCTGAAGGTGCTGGGGATATGGTTCGGGGGGACGGGGGCATGTGTTAGAAACTGGAGGGAGCAAGTGGCTATGGTGGAAAGGAAACTAGGCATGTGGGGGCAATGCTCCCTCTCCATTGCGGGTAAGAACCTGGTCATCAGGTGTGAGGCACTCTCGGTGTTGCTGTACGTGGCGCAGGTCTGGCCCATTCCTCACTCCTGCATGATTGCGATCACCCGAGCCATCTTTCACTTTATCTGGAGGTCAAAAATGGATCGTGTTCACAGGGATGCGATGTACAAGCCTCTAAATAAAGGGGGAACAAACATGTCCAACATCGCCCTCATCCTGATGGCCATCTTTGTGTGCGGCTGCATCAAGCTGTGCGTAGACCCTCGGAACGCAAACACCAATTGTCACTATGTGCTGAGGTTCTATCTGTCCCCGGTGTTGCAAAGGATGGGTCTGGCCACCCTGCCGCGGAACGCTTCAAGTAGTACCACCTGTCCCTCGTGGAAAAATTTATGCAGTGAAACGCCTTTGACCAAAAGTCCATCAGGCAGTGGTCGGCACATAACATCCTAGAGGCCCTGCGGGAAAAGGAGATGGTGGATCCTGTATGATGGTTCCCTGAACAGACTGTCAAAGTCATTTGGCAGAATGCCTCATCGTCAGAACTTCCCAACAAGCACCAAAATGTAGCTTAGCCGGTGGTGAGAAAGGCCCTCCCTGTCAGATCCTTCCTACATGCCAGGAGTCTCACCTCCCTCTGGGCGTTGCCTTCGAGGTGGCTGTGGTGGGGAAGAGACTGTTGTTCACCTCCTTGTGGAATGTGCCTTCGCAAAGAAGGTCTGTAGAGAGGTGCAGTGGTTTTTGTCGAGGTTCATCCCGAGCAGCGCTGTGACACAGGACTCTGTGCTCTACGGGCTGTTCCCAGGGAAACACACTGAAACAAACATGTCTTGCAGCTGGAGGATCATCAACTCGGTGAAAGATGCTCTTTAGACTGCCCAAAACTTGTTGGTCTTCCAGTGCAAAGAGTTGTCCCCAACCGAGTGTTGCAGACCGGCACATTCCAAGGTCTAGGACTATGTGCTGAGGGACACACTAAAGCTTGGGGCAGCCGTCGCAAAGGCGCAATGGGGAAAGGTCACTGTCTAAGACCTTTCTGCCATAGTGCACCAAGGGGCTGGGAATTGTATAGACCCCTCGGGCTGTACGACTCAATGAATGTATGTAGTGAATACTAAACGTATTATAATTGTATTGAAGCAAATCAGAGTGCAACATGATGTATATCGATAACTCCAATACCATTGCACTGCCTGACTGTCTGTACTGACCACATTGAAATGACTGTAATATCCATTGAGTGTATTGAAGCACCTCTTGATCCATGTGTAAAAGTTGAATATAATTATACTTCTTGTGATGGCCATTTAGATATGTTTTGCAATGTTTTTTCAGATATTTTATGAATAAAGTATATTTTCCAAAAAAAATCGTGTGCTTCTGATGTTAACCATTTACTCTACAGTAGCAGGACAGCCCAGGAGACAGCTGCCCAAAGACAGTGAGGTTCTCTGCCAGTTCTGCTGACTAGAACAGAAAAGCTGATTTCAAGGGCCCAGCAAGAACTGTTTGCCTCACATGTGAAAATCTGGGACCAGCGGGCTGGTGATACTAATGGAATATGAGTAGGGGGTAAATAAGTCCTATATTGGCATCAACCTAAAGTATCCTTCCAAATATTATACTCTGGCATCTCATTATAATACCTATATAAATATCTACATATATAGAGATATAGATATGTATGTATGACGACCAGGACAATTTTCTAGACTATTCCTTTAAAGTTTCAGTCCATTTGTAGGTAGAAAATCCCAGAAATCTAATATTGATTCATTTTGGAGACTTCAATGGAACACATTAAGCCTCACAAAGTCAACTGTAATCAATCACCTGTCATGTAAACTCTGCACTTAAAGTGATCCCACTGGCGACTAGATGGTCTCTAACAAAACCTGCTTCAATACATTTTCTGTTTCACATTCAGTCGATTGAATCACCACAAATAGAACCAGCATGCGGGAAGCACAAAATTAGTCAAAAGAAACCAGATCCTCAACCTAAACATTTGAAAGCTTTAATAAAATCAAAATCAAAGTTAAATTATGTTTATTTATCAAAATGATTTAGCATTATCAACAGTGTCCTATTTCTAATTTCTGAAGTTTTTTTTTTATATATAGAGTAGTAAATGGTCATGGGTGAATTCCAGACATTGATACTGTCCTGAGACATAAGAACATAAGAAATAGGAGCAGGAGTAGGCACTTTTGGCACCCATTCACCACTTGCCCATCTATGAGTCCAAAACTAACGAGTGCCTCAGGAACATTTGTAATTCATCCTCTGGCCAGCTTTTATTTCATGTAAAATGTATAGATAGATAGATGGGTGGATATCACTTTTCTGAACACTGTTTCTGGTTGTGAAAAATGAAAGCACTTCTTTGGGTTGTGGAGACTGTCAAGAATGAACAGTTACCATTATGATACCACAATTATTATAGAAAAATAGCTATCTGCTGCTGAAGATAGAAAATTATGGGAACCATAACATGCAGATTCTAGGGGTAGGTGTCAGAAATTATAAGGGGATTAAGCTCCTTGCATCAATATATATAATTCTCAAAGTGAACATAATGATCTCAAAATTGTCTGTTAGTGTGATATAAATGCTGTCTCCTTTACTTAAGGTGTTTTAAATTAAGATAATGCTGATGTTTGTTCAAAATGTCATTATCAAAATCTCCATCACCACTAAAAAATTATCTGTAACTTATTGAATCAATGTTGATCATTGCTCAAATTACCTGAATGTTTAAAAATCTGTATAAGCCATTTATGCCAACAGTATCCTATGACGTGAAATAGTTTTGGCGCCACAAAGAATAGAATGACAAGACACAGAAGGAGACGATTCAACCCATTGTATCAATTTAAGCATATAATCTATGGTGGTGCTTCACTGAGGGAGTGCTGCACTGTCAGAGATGCTATGTTAAGGATGAGCTGTTAAACTAAGGCCCCATCTGCCTTCTCAGGCAGATATCCCATGGCACTATTCAAAGAAAAACAGGGGAATTATCCTGGCGTCCTGGCCAATATTAATTGCTCAAACACTATAACTAAAGTAGATTATCTGGGCATTTATTTCATTACTGTTTGTGGGACATAGGTGTGCCTAAACTGGCTGCTTCATTTCCTACATTTTAGCAATGACTACACTTCAAAACTGCTTTATTGCTTGTAAAACGCTTTGGGACATCCCGAGGTCATGAACACTATAAATGCATATAATTTCCTGTGATTCTCTCATTTGAATCTGGGTAAAAATAACTTAGTAACTGTAATGGAACACAAGTATGCATGACAAAACTGGCAGTAGATGTGAAAATTTAAACCTATATCAGCTGATGAACTCATGTAAAAGAGCAAATTATGCCCCTTAATGATGAGAGAGGTGAGAGAGTTGGAGAAGCAAGCAGAAGCTACACAATAACGCTATTTTTCATGATTAAGACATTGGCATCTTGCCATTCTTATGTATTATAGGGATAGATATCTGCAAAGTAGGCCAGTAATAAATAAGTTTTTCTAAAATAAAATGTTTAAACAGCCATAAATATCAGGACCAAAATATTGGGAGTGACAATAAAGTTAGGAGTATTGTGGCAAAATGCTTCACAATGAAATGGGGACAATTAAATATTAGCTGTTAGTCCACAGTTCTATATATGTCATTTTACTTTCATGTGTATAATGAGAGCAGTATTAGAATTTATAAGACAAAAACATTCACTGAGACAAAGCCAACAAATTTAAGCTAATGTTGGTTTATGAAAGGTAAACTTTCTCTAACAATGCAATGAAATTATTTAACTAGAGTGTATAACGCATATTGTGAATCAATATCAGGTCCTTGCAGGTATTTGAAGCTAAAGTGGAATCTTATGGAATAAGGGAGGAGATTTTTAATTGTATTATAAATTAAATAAATCATAGTAAACAGAGAGTATTTACTAATAGCAAAAGTTGTAATTAGGTAGTAAAGCATATTTCTAGGATTTCCTTTGTTCACTGCATTTAGAAGTGATATAATTCTTTTCCTTACCTACAAATTTTCCATGTTAAATGAATTAGCGATCATAGCCCAGCTCCTTGTGGACACAGATCCATGGAACACTAGCTAAAATTCAGTATCCAATTGAATTAGAGAGGCTATAATGCTTTCACTATTAAGTGTCAATAGGCGTTGCAGAATATGAAACATAACAGGACACCACTGCTGAATCTGACACTGTTTTCTTCTAACATACATACGTGCACTTTCTAGTATGATCATCGAATCAGAGTGGCAACCAAGATTCATTTTTACTTAGCTCAGAAGCCAATGTTAAGCCTGGTACTGTTAACACAGATGAGGTCAGCTAACTCGCCATTTACCAGGAATTAAAATTGTGATGTCATTTAGAGAATGACTTATTACGGCACCATCCATTAATTCTTCTCATGAGCTGCTAAATAATTATTTGAAATAAATGCAGCCTTGATGATACAAAGCCATTCTCACTCAAATCAGACTATACAGAACTGATCATAGATTATTCTCTAATTCATCTTGGGGTGTATCTCATTTATCTATGCTTTAAAAACTCTTTTTACAAAGTATAACCATTTCTCATATTTCACGTAATGATTCATGTGAAAATATTAGTAATATCACATTCTCCTGCAGTATCCTCTGGACATATTGAGGAATGGTGTTAGAATACTGATTTTATTATATTTAATGAGGAAATTTTTCATAACTGTTTTAATGTTTCAGCTTTTGAGAATTTCCCAGTGTATGTACAATAATTCAGAGATTCAGAATCCATTTATCAGGGCATATTTTTCCATAACAATGACTACAAATATAGAATTACTTGAATAGTTGGATCTCATATGACAGTGTTATTTTTCAAAGAGCATAAACAGAGTTGGCAATGCCTACGGAAATGTTAAAGGCTATTTTTCTAGATGTTAGTATTTTATTTTACCCATGGGAAGCAATGGCTGACTTTTCCAGCCAATGCATGAAAAAAATAACAGGAGTTATTAGTAAAAGCTATGAGGTATGTCATTCTGAACCTTGTTTTGATATTATTTTTATATAGTTGATATGTCCTCTATTCACATAGTACCGTTTGCTAGCCAATTTACCTTATATAAACAAAATGCATTTTGTTTTCTGCAACATAACTTGAAATTGCTTCCTCTGCATCACAGCTTTAATTCTGCATGCCTGCTCTTTTCTTCATTGGCAAAGCCAAAAGAAATTACTTTGTTTTATGATACTGATAGCATCAGTATATTATTAAATTCCATGTAGTTGTCCATGCAGGGTAAACTGAACTCTTTAATGGAACATTTTCCACTTGGTACAGAGCTAATGGCTCATTTAAAATCACTGTGATCTGAAGTTGATGTAAGAGATTTTAACAAAGCTAATTCTCATGCAATTCTGGGAAAGTCTAGTGACTGAAATTGCAGAACCGTGTGGGAAAGATCTTCAAGCAATACATTTGAAACAGCTGTTGCATCAGAAGCTAAGCCAAAACATATTTTTAGGGTATGAATTCTGGGTACTTGGAAATAACTCTGAATATGCTAGCTGCAGATAGTTGGAAAAAATATCACAAGGTATTTAATAGAATAACCTCAATACTCAGAATATTGACAGACTTTTTTATTCATTCATGGGATGTGGGTGTAACTGACTAGGCCAGCATTTATTGCCCATCCCTAATTGCCCTTGAGAAGGTGCTGGTGAGCTGCCTTCTTGAACCGCTGCAGTCCATGTGGTGTAGGTACATCCACAGTGCTGTTAGGGAGGAAGTTCCAGGATTTTGACCCAGCGACAGTGAAGGAATGGTGATATATTTCCAAGTCAGGATGATGAGTGGTTTGGAGGGGAACTTCCGGGTGGTGGTGTTCCCATGTGTCTGCTGCCCTTGTCCTTCTAGATGGTAGCAGTCATGGGTTTGGAAGGTGCTGTCTAAGGAGGCTTGGTGAGTTCTGTAGTGCATCTTGTCGATGGTACACACTGTGTCGGTGATGGAGGGAGTGAATATTTGTGGTTAGGATGCCAATCAAGCGGGCTGCTTTATCTTGGATGATGTCAAGCTTCAAGCATTGTTGGCCCTACACTCACCCAGGCCAGATCTATGTCTTGTAGACAGTGGACAGGCTTTGTAGAGTCAGAAGGTGAGTTAATCACCACAGGATTCCTAGCCTCTGACCTGCCCTTGTAGACACAGGGCAGAATTTTGCCCTTGATGGGTGGGCGGGCCTGACTGACTTGGCAGCGGGCGGGCAGCCGATTGCCGCCGCTGAAACGGGCTGTGCCGCTATTTTCCGCGGGCGGGCCAATTAAGACCTGCCCAGCAGGTTAGCGACTCCCATGGAGAACAGGAAAATAGTCGAGGGGGCGGGCAGCCTGTATAAAGAGTGGCCAGGCAGCCTGCTTGAGGCAGTGCACCATGGCCACTCGGGGAGCAAGGGAGGGAGCTGTGGTTGGACAGGAGTATGAGCAGGAGGAGGGGGGCAGGCTGCAGGAGAGGCCAGCAGAGGGTCGCTGTGCCCCTCGCTTCTCCGTTGCATACCTCCAAGAGGTTTCCAGCCGTTGGGATGTGTTGTATCCGGATGATGGGAGGAGGAGGGCCTCCCATATCACCAGGCAGGCGTAGGAGGAGATTGGTGACGCTGTCAGCGCCCATGATGATGTGCGGCACACAGGCACGCAGTGCCGCAAGAGGTTCAATGATTTGCTGCGCTCTGGAAGGGTGAGTACCATGTCGAGCTTGGCCATTTGACCCAGAAGGTAGCCTTAGCCTTTGAGCCCCCGCACCCCACGTCTTAGTGTCATTACTGCATTGGGCATTTGGTGCATGCTGGGTGGGCAAATGGGTACTGACCATGCTTACACCAGCTTTGGTGGTTGAGCAGAAGGTGGGTTCTCCCCGCAGCATATGTTGGTGTTTGTGGCATTTGAGTTGTCTGTGGACAACCTGCAGAGGTTGCCGCTGGACACATACTCAAAACTCCAACACATGTCATATTGATGGTGATGAGATGGTGGAAGGGGAGCCTCAAGGTGCTGTGGCCAAGTGCCAGCTGTTGGCCTCGGCGCTGCACCTAGTTGCGCCTCCTTGCCATGGGCGCTAAGACCCGTGTGCTATTCAAAGCGATGGACGCTGAATGTGTCCAAGGTGGCCGTTGGGGGAGAGGGTTGGGACCAGCCATACTATCTTCTGGGGACTGATCACCAGTAGTGTGGACAGGAGCCACTGGAGGCCTCAGATGGGCCACTGTGGTTGGGGTGCGACGTGCACGTGCAGAGTACATGAGTGATTAGTCCCAATAAATCCTCTTCTCTGTTCTGCAGGCAAAAACTGAACACAATCAGCGGGAGTGGCAGAGGAATGGTAGTGGGCATGCCCTCCTCCAGCGCCTCACGACCTTCGAGGAGCAGGCCATGGAGCTGGGGAGGAGGCATGCGGCCAGGGCAGCAGGTGTCGGTGAGGCTGGGGTCCAGTGGCCAGGTATTTGAGGTCCACAGTCCTATCCACTCTGTCTGCCCACCATCCAAACCACTGATGGTTGCTACAATCGTTAATGCTGCAACAATGCTCATTCACAGGCTGAGACACTCTGACGTGTGGGTCATACACAAAGGTCCCTCGTCCCCTTGAGGAATCGTGTCTCCACCACCTTCCAAAGTCACCTTATCCCATTTATGACCACTATCCCCATGGCCTAACATGCCATGGCATCGCTGCTGCACAGCCAAAGTCGTTTTGCATCTTAGGGGGGGTTGGAACCTCCAGCACCCTTTCAGCCAGTGCGCCCCACATTACTCTGTCCAAAAGGTCCTCAGCACCTCAGCTGTGAACCTCATGACACTCAACTTAAATAAATACCACCACGTGACTCATCCCTGCGCCAAGGGGAAATGTTGCCTTCTGCCCACCCGGTCTATGCCCCTCCTAACGGTATGAAGGTCAATAATGTGACCTGTCAATCTCCTGTGATCCATGGCCAATGTCACAAGTGTTCGCAATGTTTCCTCAGCACCGCAGCTATCCAGGCCAGCATGCATCCAGGTCAGGTACCTCTGCACTCTCCCCACTCCAATGGTACATAACATGCCATGTGGAATTCCTGAGGCCATCTGACCAGCCTGTCTGTATGCACATCTAAAGTTTGGGCCTCCGCTTGACTCTTTTCCACCCCACCAATGTTCGTCTCCTTAGGGTCTTGAAGGGTGAACAACTTATGAGGCTGGGGGGGAAAGGGATGAAAGGTTTAACTGACTGTACGCTAACTGATGCACTGTCCTTGTTGTTAATTTCAGCATCACCACCACATGGCCGTGCCCAAAGACACCGCAGCTCCCCCTCCACACCTGAGGCCCAAGACGTGAAACTTGCGGCACATCATTTCAGCCAGCCAGGCACCAGTGCAGACACAAACACTTCGGTGGGGAATTTACCTTCAGCTAGTGTCCTGGGTCACAATGGAGAGGGCACTTCACAATCACTGGAGGAGATGGTAGGGGCAGAGAGTGCTGATGGCGTCAGCAGCCGGAGGGCTGAGGGGACCAGGCGCATGCTGAGTCTGGCACTGATGATGTTCCTCTGGAGTTGTCACCAATGCAGCAGCTGCAGGACAAGCGGCAGGAATCGCGTTTGCATCTGGCAGGGTTGCATTAGGGTGTGCTTCAGCTGGTCTCTATGGTGGAGGAGTCCAGGCAGAGTGTAAGTGAAGGCATGAACCTCAGGACAGAGCTTTAGACTTCCTCCACTGAGAGATTGGCGACTCTCATGGAGAGGGTGGTCGATCAGATGGAAAATCTTCTGATTGAGTTACGCTCTGACCTGCAAGCCCTCACAGCGGTAATGGGCACGGGTGGTCATTCCCAATATGGGAGATGTTCTAGACACCAAGTGTCACAGCTTGGTGCCCATGCATCTACGGTGAGCAGGGAGGTCCAATGGGACCTCACGTCGGTGCAGCAGCTGCCTTTCGTCACTGCGAGCTCCTCTCAGGGCGCTCCGGATGAGGGCAGCAGCTCCTCCGCCCCTCTTCCAGTCAACGTTTCTTCCATTGAGGCTGCGACAACTGGGGAGGTGCCAGTTCTGGAACTGGCCACTCCCTCCCAGGCGGGGCCAGCACAGGCTCCACGGGCCAGAGGACGCCCGCCAAGGTCTTCGAGGCCAACAGGACAGCAGAGTCAGCAGGCTGTCTCACAAGCCACTCTGAGCGATGGGGCGGCACCTAGACGTAGCTCCCGTAAACGAAAGCATAAGGCACGTTAGGCACTCCACGCATATGTCACTGGTGATTTTGTGATGGCCTTAGCTTAGGGAACAATATACTTATGCTTACAATGGAGAAGTTTCCGTTATATTTTGGACATAATAAAGTCCACTTTTCTGACCATGGCTGAGGGTGTTTCATTTGTGCTGCATTTGTCTTTTTCACAGACATATCATGAGTGTTTAAGTGGACATTGATGTTTCTGTATTAAGCCCTTAGTTGCAGCTGATAAGCTGGAAGATGTAGCACCTAAGTGCCACGTGTAGAATGCTGGTCCTGCTGATCCATGTGTATGGAGCTAGCTGAAGGTTCGTTGGATTAAAATGTCCCGGGTGTCCCTGCCTCCTTGGTGTAAATGTGGGTCGGCGTGCTGCCCCTCATCATCACCCTGTGCTTCCTCATCCTCTGAGCCACTGCTGGATTCATCATGTGCAGCCTCATCCACTGCGTCAAGGTCTTCATCGTCAACTACATCCCCCCCCTTCCAGCGTAAGATTGTGGAGAGTGCAGCATGCTATCACTATCAGAGAGACGCAATCTGGTTGGTACTGGAGTGCGCCCCCTGAGCGGTCCAAGCATCAGAAGTGCATCTTGAGAAGACCGATGGCTCTCTCCACCACAGCCCTTGTGGAGGCGTGGCTCCTATTGTACCGATGCTCAGCTTCTGTTCTTGGACAGCGGAGAGGCGTCATGAGCCACCTTCTGAGAGGATAGCCCTTGTCACCCAGCAGCCAACCATCCAGCTGAGCCAGAGCACTGAAGAGCCCCGGCACCTGGGAGTGTCTGAGGATGTAGGCATCGTGGGAACTGCCTGGGTACCTTGCACAGACTTGTAGAATCTGCATCCTGTGATCACACACTATCTGCACGTTCATGGAGTGGAAGCCCTTCCTGTTGACGAAGGCACTGGGCTCACCGCTGGTGCCTTGATGGCCACATGTGTGCAGTCTATTGCACCCTGGACGCGGGGGAAACTAGCAATGGCCGCGAAGCCTCTAGTTTGCTGTGCCTGACTTGCCTGGTCGCAGCGAAAGTGGATGAAGGTCAATGCCCATCTGAACAGAGCATCTGTAACCTGCTTGACACAAGTGTGGACAGCTGATTGGGAGACACCGCAAAGATCACCCACCGAGCCCTGGAAGGAGCCAGAGACATAGAAGTGGAGGGCAACTGTGAGCTTCAGAGCCGCTGGCATGGGGTGTCCACCCACACAGTTAGGGGAGATCTCAGGGCCAATCATCTGACAGATATAGGTGACTGTCTCCCTTGAGAGTCGGAGCCTTTTTCGGCACTGCACCTCAGTCATATTGAGGTAGATGCCTCTCCGCCTGTATACCCTGGCAGCAGGATAGTGGTGTCTTCTGCAGCCCCTTGCACCTTGGACAACCTCTTGGCCCTGCGCCCCTTGTGCCTGTGCCTGGCCTCCCAAAGGTGGCTCCCCTGGAGGCTGATTGCCCAGTCCTGGCTGCCTCCTTATTCTATCCCTCCCTTCCTCCTCAGGGGAGCTGCCTCCAGTGGAGATGTCAGAACCCATACCCCCAGGCTAAATGGAGGCCTCCGGAAAGCTGCAGGCCCGAGAAAGATTACTGTCTGCAGACTGGTTTCAAAGTACACAAGAAGCTCTTGGAAATCGATGTGAACTGCTAACAATCAAACAGGCAACTTTAAAACACTTTCTGCAATTAAAACTTTGTGGAAAACACGAACAACCCCTCTGAGTCCACATATCCCGCCAGTGCATGACTCATATTAAAAAATCTCCTACCTGCCTGCCCGTTGGGCCCGTGCGCTGACCCGAAGTTCGCACGGGCCCCACAAAATCCTGGACAATTGGCAAGTTAAGGGCCTTAACGAGGCCTTCAATTAATGGCGCACGAGCGTCCCGCTGCATAGTGCGCCCGCCGACCGAAATATCGTGACTCCGCGCGCTGACTTTGGGATGCTCGTGCGACATCAGCGCACGACATTTTAAGCGCTGACGTGTGGGCTCCGCCACCCGCACATCAGCTAGAAAATTCTGCCCACAGTATTTATATGGCTAGTCCAGTTCAGTTTCTGGTCAATAGTAACCCCCAGGGTGTTAATAGTTCCTGATGTTGATCATGATGATGTTACTTTGATGGAAATTGCTGGTTCTTAGACTTGCTGTGCCATCAAGTCACAGGACATAGGCTTACTGCTATGAATTGCTGTAATTGTAAACATGATAGTGCCAGGAAGATAAATTGGCAGAATTCAGACAATGTCAGTTCTATATAGCAACATACTCTTCTGTGTTTCCCCAGTCATTTTCCCCTGCCCCTTTCTGATCTCTCCCAGCCATATACTGACTACAGCCAAGAGAACTGCATAAGTTGTATTTGGGCACAATGCTGTTTAACCTTCCTAATAGGTAGTGCACTTCAGCAAACTGAAGATAAATCTCCCTCTGATTCTTCTTTCTCCCCATAGGGAAGTGCCCAGGCTTCTCTTGGCAGCTTGTTAAGGTCATTTAATTGGCTGACATCAACAACACACTGGCGTGCTTTATCATGGGCACACACTTATACTTTCTCATTATATGGTATCACACATTGGAGCTCTAGCACAGTGCAGCAAGGAGTGCCAATGGCTGAACATTTCCCTAAAGGAAAAGGATGACTGCAAGTCACTATTGTGTACACCCCAGAAGTTTGCTTAAGAATACAATTGACTGAGGTTTGGGAGAAGTTTGCCTATCTACATTCTCAGAGGGAGAATGAAGTATAGTCTGAAGGGATCTGATGAAATTGAGGGCCAATGAAAAAGAAAAAAAAAGATAAAAACAATAATAAAATGATGTTCAGACTATAAGCTACTTCATAAAAAACATACTGTACAATCAAAATGGACAACAAAAAATAGTAAATGATGCACGATATAGAAACGATCATTCAAGAGTTAACTGTGGTTAGTATAGTTATTTGGGAGAATTCTTGTTTGCTCACTAATCCACAATGTCTCAATTTTCAGTTGCATTTGTAAACTGCACAATCTTTCGGTTGTTCTGTGTACTGTTTAATGGAATTATCAGTCAGAACAGCATTTAAAACCCTGCATTTATACAGGGAAGAGCAGGTCTGAGAGGTTGGCTCAACAACTTTGCTGTAGAATTGAATTTGGAGTAGCAAGTAAGGTGCACATCAATGTCCAAGATTTGTAATCGTGCTTTATGATTTGTAGGGCAGGAGTGATATCTTCTATGAGATATCAACATGCATAGATAGCTTTGGAGAAAATTGCTGACAATATTAAATGTTGCATCAAGTCAGAGGACTTTATTATAGACTAGGAGGAAAGTGACTGACTTGAAGAAAGATGTTAAGGCTAAAGTACAGCTTTGAATTCCAAGTACCTGACTCCAGAATGCCTACCGTAGCTACACCCTGAAAATGGTTTTGTGCTGAACCATCTCAAGATTTAATAGTTTGTCAGCTAAAGTGTTAGCTTGACCCAGTTGTAGCACATTGCTCTATGAGTCAGAGGTCATGTGCTTAAACCAGATTTCAGACTTTAAGTACATAGGCTAGGCTGACATGCCCATGCAACAGTGAATAAATGCTGAATTAAGAAGGTGCTATCTTTCAGATAAGATGTTAAACTGAGGCCCATCTGCATCTCCTGGCTGAGATGTATCTCTCAACTAATGATATTTCTGGGATCTTTCTGCGCACAGAAATTGACTGCCGTGCTTTGACAAAACAACCGTGACTACGTTTCAAAAGGTAATTCACTGACCATGAAGAACTTTGGGATATCCTGAAGATGCAAAATGTGCCACATAAACATAGTCCTGCCATGTGCAAAACTGCCCCTTAAAGGCACACAAAGCCATAATACAGCATTGGAGAAATATAAGCAGTGACTTTGTCAGCATCCAGAAATTTTAAAATGCTTGATTCAGGAAATCCACATGCAGTAAACTCAACTAAGCTGATGAATGTGTAATTGTATGTTATTGCCCATGTTTGACATGCCAAACACTGACTCGTGTATGTGACTGTAATCATGCACTGATTTGTTGCTGTGTGGAAACTGCTAAGTGTCACATTCTCCAGATTTGGCATAAAATGCAGCATTCCTGCTGGTGTCTTTGAATAAGATTGGCGATTCAAAAGCCCTGAGAATTTTCAGTGGTTTGTCTCAGTTGTAAGGGAAAATTTTTGTATTCCTTGGTTTGCAGAAAATGGAACAATCCTGAAGTTTGTTGAATCTTTTTTCTCCCATGACATTGACAGATGCTCCTGTATCTATGAGAGCACCTATGTCTGAGCAGCCAATGGTCACTGTCACATGTGACTAGCTGCTGCATTTGAAAGAGACACAAAAGTATGTTTAGAGTCATCTGCCTCTACATAGGCTACATTCTCTTGCCCTTTTGCTGTGGTGCGACACATCATACCCTTTTGTTGGTATTGGTCTTGCCAGTTGATTTTTCGGACTACACCATCCAACTATACTGAGCCAGCTAACAGCAACATTTTTGCTGCCTGAAGCCTGCTAACAACAGTTCCTTTTTGGTATGGTCCTTTTCCCCTGCTGCAGGACATTGGAACATAGGGGCAGGAGTAGGCCATTCAGCCCATCGAGGCTGCTCCGCCATTTAATATGATCCTGGCTCATCATCCATTTCAATGCCTTTTTCCCACACAATCCCCTTATCCCCCTATGCCATTGGTACTTAAAAGTCTGTCAATTTCTGCTTTAAAACACAATGATTGAGCTTCCACAACCCGCTGGGGTCGGGAATTCCAAAGATCACAGCCCTCTGAGTAAAATAAATTATCCTCATCTCAGTCCTAAGTTGTTTTGAAATTGTGTCCCCCTGGTTCTAGATCCCCAGTGAGGGGAAACATCTTTTTTGCATCTACCCTGTTTATCCCTTTAAGTATTTTGTAGGTTTCAATGAAATCCTCTCTCATTCTTTGAAACTCTAGAGAATACAGGCCCAGTTTCCCCAATCTCTCTTCCTAGGACAGTCCCGCCATCCTGAGAACAAGCCTGGTGACCCTTCATTGTATTCCATCTATGGCAATAATATCCTTCCTAAGGTAAGGGGGACCAAAACTGCATACAGTACTCCAGGTGTGGTCTAACCAAGGCTCTATACAATTGAAGCAAGACTTCGCTCCCCCTGTACTTAAATCCTCTTGAGATAAAGGTCAACATACCATTAGCCTTCCTAATTGCCTGCTGCACCTGCATGTTAGCTTTCAGTGACTTATTGATGAGGACACCCAGGTCCCTTTGTCCATCTACACTTTTTAATCTCTCACCATTTAAGAAATACCTTGTACATCTGTTCCTCCTACTAAAGTGGATAACCTCACATTTTTCCACATTATATTCCATCTGCCATGTTCTTGCCCACTCACTAAGTCTGTTCAATTCCCCTTGAAGCCACTTTGCATCTTCTTTGCAACACACATTCCCGCCTAGCTTTGTGTCATCTGCGAACTTGGAAATATTACATTTGGTCCCCACCTCCAAATCATTGATATTTATTGTGAACAGCTTGTACCCAAGTACTATTCCTTGCTTTACCCTACTATTCACAGCCTGTCAATGCGAGAATAACCTCTTTATTCCGACTGTCTGTTTTCTGCCTGTTAACCAATCTGTAATCAATGCCAGTATATTACTTCCTATCCCATGTGCTTTATTTTTGCTAACCAACCTCCTATGGGGGACATTATCAAAAGCCTTCTGAAAATCCAGGTATACTATGTCCACTGACTCCCCTTTATCAATTCTGTTAGTAACATCCTCAAAAAACTCCAACAAGCTCATCAGCATGATTTCCCATTCATAAATCCAGGTTGACTATGCCAAATTAGATCATAATTATCTAAGTGCCCATTTATCACATCCTTTACAACAGATTCCAGCATTTTCCCGAATACTGATGTAAGGCTAACAGGTCTGTAGTTCCCTGTTTTCTCTCTCTCCCCCTCTCTCTCTCTCCCTTCTTAAATAGTGAGATGACATTTGCTACCTTCCAATATGCAGGAACTGTTCCAGAATCTACAGAACTTTGGAAGATGATCATCAATGCATCCATTATCTTTATAGCTACCTTTTTCAACAGTCTGAGATGTAGAATATCAGTTCCCAGGGACTTATCAACATTCAGTTCCATTAATTTCTCTAATACAACCTGTTTACTAATAATAATTTCCTTTAATTCTTCATTCTCCCTAATCCCTTGGATATCTAATTCTGGGAGACTTCTTGAACCATCCTCAGCGAAGACAAACACAAAGTGATCATTTTGCTTCTCTACCATTTCTCTATTCCCCATTATAAATTTTACTGACTTGGTCTGTAATGGACCTATATTTGTCTTGCTAAATGTTTCCTTTTTACATATCTATAGAAGCTTTTACATTCTGTTTTTATAGTTTTTACATTCATATTCTATTCTTCCTTTCTTTATCAGTTTCTTGGTCCTCCTTTGCCGCATTCTAAAATGCTCTCAATCCTGTGGTTTACTACTATTTTTGGAAACTTTGTAGGCCTTTTATTTTAATCATATACAGCCCTTAACCTGCTTTGTTAGCCACGATTTACTGACTTTACTTCTTGAGTTTTTGTGCATTGAAGGAATGTATAATTGCTGTAAACTATGTAATAATTCTTTAAAGACTATCTATTGCCTACGTACCGTATTACCTTTTAATGTATTCTCACAATCCACTGCAGCCAGTTTGCCCCTCATACCTTCATAATTGCCTTTGTCCAAATTTAACACCCTGACTTCAGATTGAACTACCTCACTTTCAAACAGAATGTTAAATACTATCATATTATGGTCACTCAATCCTAAAGGCTCTTTTACATCATGATTATTAATTAGCACTTTCTCATTACATAATACTAGATCTAAAATAGCCTGTTTTCTAGTCGGTTCTTCAACATACTACTCTAGAAAATCCCCCCAACACATTCCGGAAACTCATCCACCACAGCATTGGTGCTTAATAGATTTAGCCAGTCTATATGCAGATTAAAGTCACCCATGATTACTGTTTTACCCATGTTACATGCTTCTCTAATCTCCTGATTAATACTATGCCCCATATGATCACACTTTGGTGGCCTATAAATAACTCCTACCAATGTTTGCTGCCCCTTGCTGTTTATTAGTTCCACCCAAACATCTTGTTCTTTCGATCGGAGATCCTTCCTTACTAATGCACTAATCCCATCCCTTATTATCAGCGCAACACCACCTCCTTTTCATTTTTACCTGTCCTTCCTAAATGTTGAATATCCTTGAGTATTCAGTTCCCAGTCTTGATCATTCTGTAGCCATGTTTCCATAATGGCAATTAGATTATACTCATTTACCTCTTTTTGTGCCTTTAAATCATCTACCTTGTTGTGAATGCTATGTGCATTCAGGTACAGTGCCCTTAACTTTGCCTTTTTAGTATTACTCTGCATTCTAAGCCTAGTTGATGCTCAACATAATTTTGCCTGCCTTCTAATTTCACTTGCTACATTTCTACTTCCTTCCAATGAGCTACCCCTTACGTTCCCATCCCCCGAACAAGCTAGTTTAAACCCTCCCCAACAGCACAAGCAAATCTCCCTGCGAGGATGTAAGTCCTGGTCCTGTTAAGATATAATCCGTCCATCTTGTAGAGGTCCCACCTGCCCCAGGACCAGTCCCAATGCCTCAGAAATCTGATGCCCTCCCTCCTACACCAATTCTCCAGCCACGTGTTCAATCGCTCAATCCTCCTATTCCTATTTTTGTTATTCTTGTTATTCACGTTAGGCAAGGGAATCAAAGGTTATCAGGGTTAGATTGGAGTGTGGAAATCGAAATACAAGAAGATCAGCCATGGTCTTATTGAATGGCGGGGTAGGCTTGAGGGGCTGAATGGTCTACTCCTGTTCTTATTTCTTGTATTCTTATGTTCTATGCTCACTAGCATATGGCACTGGGAATAATCTTGAGATTACTGCTTTTGAGGTCCTGCTTTTTAATTTCTTTCTTAACTCTCTAAAATCTCCTTTCAGGACCTCATCTTTCTTCCTACTTATATCATTGGTGCCAATGTGGACCATGGCATCTGGCTGTTCACCCTCCTCCATATGGATGTCCTGTAGCTGCTCCATGACATCCTTGACCCTGGTGCCAGGCAGGCAACACACCATCCTGGAGTTATGCTTACAGCTACAGATATGCCCGTCTGACCCCCTGACTATTGAATCACTTATCACTATTGCTCTTTCACTTTTCTTCCTCCCCCCACTATGCAGCTGAGCCACCCATGGTGAACAGTCTTGGCCCTGGATGCACTCCCCTGAGGAACCATCACCCTTACTCGTATCCAAATGAAAAACCAATCAGCCAGCAAGAGAGACTCAGGGGACTCCTGCACTACCTGCCCAGTTCTGTTAGACTGCTTGGCGATCACCCATTCCCTCTCTGTCTGCACACTCCTAACCTGCAGTGTGATCACTTCCCTAAATGTGCTATCCATGTAGTTCTCTGCCTCGCAGATGTACCAGTGACTCCAGTTGCAGCTCAATTTCAGAAACCTAGAACTCAAGCCTCTTCAGCTGGTGACAATTCCTGTCGATGTGTTTGTTTAGGATACATGGTGCGTCCATGACTTCCCACATACCACAGGATGTACATTCCACTGAGCCGAGCTGACCTTCCATACAGTAACTTTAAAAATTATTTATTACAATTAGAATAAGTAGAATAACTAACCAGCTACTCACCAATCAGCTTCTTCCCCTGTACTACAGTAAGAGCTAACTACTGGGGGCTGAAAATAAAAGTAGTACCTCCCTCACCTAACTCAAAGCAGCCCTCAGTGCAAACCAAGCAGCACTGAGGAAGGCCTTTTTTTATTCTTTCCGAAAAACAACTGATTCAAACTTCTGAAAACCAGTTTAAGCTGGCTATCTAATTAACTAGCTGCAACTGCTCTCAGAGAGCTTGTATACACCTACTTAAGGCTGGAATAAACGTAACTTCTCTAACCTTAAGGAGTAATTTTTAGTTGATTGCTCAATTAAAGAAAAAAAAATAGACTTCAGACAGAAATTAACACTTAAAACTCCTTCACCAGCCTCAGCAGTTCTCAGGACATTCACTCCCCCAGCAAACACACAGATAAATTGAAACCTTAGAACTATCTTAAGCTCCAAGGCGATGTAGCCTTCCAGAGCTCACTGAATGCTTTTAAATTAATTGTTGCTCTATCTCCCAAAACAAAACGACTCTCTGGGCTGCATTTCTTTGCAAGCAATGTAGAAACCTTATCCCCAATTCTCCAGCTAAGTAAACCCACCAGCTGTTCTATGCTCTTAACTTTGAGCTGTTAACCCCTTCTTTGTGGTGTGAGCAGGACGTCGAGTGTCTGTACTTAATCTTGCTGTGACCTGTCTCACCACTGCTGATCACCATGTTGTGTTATTGTAATGATATAATACCTTGGGCTCATTTACTGCACAAGACACAAAGCACCAATCATTCGTAAGGGATTGGGTAAACATATTGTGGATTATTTTATTAAGACTAGGTACATGAGAACAGCTATGCATAGGTATAAATCTTGAAGGCATCAGAACTGTGTGTGTGCTGTGCTGAAAGCAAACATGAAACAAAGACTGGATCATACGACACACTTCCCTTCTAGTGATGTCATGCTGATATCTCTTAAAGGCATATTACAACAATCTCGTGCTTCAATTCCACTTCCCTGCCCACTCCCCATATCCCTTGATTCCCCGAGGGTCTAAAAATCTGTCTATCCGAGCCTTAAATGTATTTAATGATGGATCATCCAGAACCCCCTGGGATAGAGAATTCCAAAGATTCACAACCCTTTGAGTGAAGTAGTTTCCTCTAATATCGGCCCCTTATCCTGAGACTGTGCCCCTGTGTTATAGACTCCCTGACCAGTGGAAACAATCTCTCAGTGTCTACGTATCAAGCCCCTTCAGAATTTTGTAGGTTTCAATGCGATCACCTCTGATTCTTCTAGACTCCAGAGAATATAACCCCAATTCACTCAGCCTCTCATCATAGGACAACCCCCTCAATCCAGGGACCAATTTAGCTCCTCCAATGCCACTATATCCTTCCTTAAATATGGAGGCCGAAACTATACACAGTGGGTGGTGGGAGGGTGGGGGGAGCCCACAAGAGTTGGAAACGTGGTGTGCCAGGTGACTTAATTAGGTGGGATGAGAAATTTCAGTTTCCCAATGTAGAGATAAAATCAGCAGCATATTTGCAGCATGTCAAGCCTCATGCTAGCCGATGAGCTGTACTTGTAATTTTCATGTCATGAGTACTCATTAGCATAACACATTTTCAAACTACATCCTACCTTCAAATTAAGTCAGTGATGCACAAGAGTCTCGGGCACTGACTTCATGTTTGTTCAAAAGCGGCATACAGCAGTCAACTTTGTGCAGTTGTGTCTGAGGTCAGCAGTTTTCCTTGTTTAACTCTACGGCACAAGGGAGGGGAGCAGGACAGCAGCAGCATGCATTAAAGGGAGGGCCAGCTGAGCCTGCAAGTTTAGCCATGTCCCACAGAGGGGTGAGTATAACACTGGACACTAATATGAACATTCAATAAAGAGTGAAGGCAAAGAATATAATATTCTTCCAAAATAAAGGAAATGTCCCTAACTTCCTTGTAACCATTTGAGACCAGCAAAGGTGAGTCAGTGGTAGGGGGAGTGGGGTCAAGGCACGGAGGAGTGAAATGGGAAGGGCTTGGCATCCTAGATACGGTGCAGGGGAGGGATAGTGGGAATAGTCAGTCAAGGTAAGAAAATGATGGGCTGAAATGGCAGTGCCAGTACTGTCCAAATTTGTGTCCATCTCAGGTTGTTGATTGCCAAAGTCCTTACAGTGCTTTGAGTTCACCTACAAGATTTCAACTATGCCCGCTGGGAGTGATCTCAGGCAATCTCCTTTACAATGCATTAAAGGAAGGGCCAGCTGAGCCTGCAAGTTTAGCCATGTCCCACAGAGGGGTGAGTATAACACTGGACACTAATATGAACATTCAATAAAGAGTGAAGGCAAAGAATATAATATTCTTCCAAAATAAAGGAAATGTCCCTAACTTCCTTGTAACCATCAATGCATGCCAACGATAAGATGTGTCAGTACACTTAGCTCTCTGACTAAACTAGTCTCAACAACAACAATGAGGCACATATTATGAAAGCTTTACTCACCTCGGTGAGCTCAGGGATCAGGAACTTCAACTCCAAACAGACCTTGAACTTTCTTTGCATGCACAGGCCAGGAGCAGGCTGCACATATATAGTTCTGCAATTTGTAAGTACCTCGAGCCCAGAAAGGTGCAGCTTGCCTGCACATAAAGAGAAAAAAAGGCACAAAAACTCGGGTCAGGTGACCGGGTGCAAAGAACTAGAGCTGACAAGTGTCCCTGACAGGGGACAGAGAGAAAGGACAGGGAGAGGCCCCAAAAGGATGTCCCAGGTAGGGGACAGAGACAGGGGATAGAAACAGGCTGCAGTTAAGTTAAGGAAAAAGGGAGGAGCAGAGAAACAGGTTTCAAACAGGAAAAAGGCTGCGGGGACCAGACTTTAAGTGGAAAAGGCAGCCGAAGGATGGTGACGCCATGCTGTGGGTTGTTGGGGCAAAGGTAGCCCTTTGGAGCAGCAGCATTCTGCTCGGAGTGGCTGAAGATCTGAAGTTGTGCTTGCGTGTAGGCTATGGAATCTAGGGGAATGGAATCTTGGAAGATGAAATGGAAACCCTGTGATGTGGGCCGTTATTAAAGCCATCTGAGTTGGAGTGAATTTTGGAGAAAATTCCAAGGTGAGATCTTCGAAGGTGAAGATTGGAATCCTGTGTGTGAGAGATAGAGTTTCAGTAAGATTGTTTGATTCACAGCGTTACTAATGTCTGGGTGGGTTGTTGAGAAATCCGTGGAACCTGTTTTGGTCGCATTTGTCATTTACTGTGCAGTGTGGTGTGTTTGAACACATTTTGCCTGTTAATTCACATGTATCTCAGAGAAACCCTGAATGTTAGAGTAGAAGATAGATATTATAAATTGTTTTATCTTTCTGACCTTTTCAGTAAAGTTTACTTTTGTTTGTTCAAAATCCATGGAATCTTGTGGCTTTCTTCACTGAGCAAGTGTTTTGAATGCCAAACTTTGTTTATTTAAATAAAAAGTTATTACATATGAACATACAAATAAGGAGCAGGAGTAGGCCATTCGGCCCCTCGTGTCTGCTCCGCCATATAATAAGATCATGGCTGATCTGATAATAAACTCTGCATCCTGCCTACCCCTTTGCCTTCCAGGAATCTATTCAACTCTGCCTTAAAAATATCCCAAGACTCTGCTTCCACCACCTTTTCAGGAAGACAGTTCCAAAGACTCACGACCCTCTGAAAGAAAAAAAAAATCACTTAATCTCCATTTTAAATGGGTGATCCCTTATTTTTAAACCGTGACCCCTAGTTCTAGATTCTCCCACAAGAGGAAACATCCTCTCCACATCCACCCTGTCAAGATCCCTCAGAATCTTATATGTTTCAATCAAATCACCTCTTACTCTTCTA
This sequence comes from Cetorhinus maximus, assembly GCF_964194155.1. NCBI lineage: Eukaryota > Metazoa > Chordata > Chondrichthyes > Lamniformes > Cetorhinidae > Cetorhinus > Cetorhinus maximus. Next base: position 68,339,670 of record NC_135888.1, on the reverse strand, counting down.
AACTCCAGCGGATACAAGCCTAACCTGTCCAATCTTTCCCCATAAGACAAACTGTCCATTCCAGGTATTAGTCTAGTAAACCTTTTCTAAACTGCTTCCAACGCATTTACATTCTTCCTTAAATAAGGTGACCAATACTGCACAGAGTACTTCAGATGTGGTCTCACTAGTGCTATGTATAACTGAAGCATAATCTCCCTACTTTCCCTCACAATAAATTATAACATTCTATTAGCTTTCCTAATTACTTGCTGTACCTGCATACCAGCCTTTTGCGATTCATATACTAAGACACCCAGATCCCTCTGCATCTCGGAGCTCTGCAATCTCTCACCATTTAGATAATATGCTTCTCTTTTATTCTTCCTGCCAAAATGGACAATTCCACATTTTCCCACATTATACTCCATTTGCCAGATCTTTGCCAATTCACTTAAACTATCTATATTTTTTGTAGCCTCCTTATGTCCTCTTCATAGCTTTCTTTCCTACCTATCTTTGCACCATCAGTAAATTTGGCAACCATCCCATCTATCCCTTCATCCAAGTCATTTATATAAATTATAAACAGTTGAGGTCCCAACACTGATCTTTGTGGCACATCACTCATTACATCTTGCCAACCTGAAAAAGACCCATTTATGCCTACTCTCTGCTTCCTATTTGTCAGCCAATCTTCTACCATGCCAATATGTTATCCTCTATTCCATGAGCTTTTATTTTCCGCAATACCCTTTGATGTGGCACTTTATCAAATGCCTTCTGGAAATCTAAGTACAGTACATTCACCGGTTCCCCTTTATCCACAGCACATGTTATTTCCTCAAAAAACTCCAATAAGTTGGTTAAACATGATTTCACTTTCACAAAACTATGTTGACTCTGCCTAATTACCTTGGAGTTATCCAAGTGTGTTGCTATAGCTTCCTAAATAAAAGCTTCTAACATTTTCCCTATGACAAACATTAAGCTAACTAGCCTATAGTTTCCTGCTTTCTGTCTCCCTCATGTTTTGAATAATGGGGTTACATTTGCTATCTTCCAATCACATTGGACCTTCCCTGAATCTAGGGAGTTTCGGAAAAATAAACCTAATGCATCAATTATCTCACAAGCCACTTCTTTTAAGAACCAATGATGAAGTCCATCAGGACCCGGGCACTTAGACTGCAGCTCCAACAATTTACTCAGTACCACTTCTCTAGTGATTGTAATTTTCCTGAGTTCCTCCCTCCCTTCCATTTCCTGATTTATGGCTGCTTCTGGGATGTTACTTGTATCCTCCATAGTGAAGACAGACACAAAATACCTGTTCAATTCATCTGCCATTTCCTTGTTTTCCATTATCAATTCTCCAGACTCACTTTCTATAGGATCAAAGCTCACTTTGTTATCTCATTTCTTTTTAAAATATTTACGGAAACTCTTACTATCTGTTTTTATATATCTGGCTAGCTTTCTCTCACTCTAATTTATCCCTTCTTATTAATCTTTTAGTTATCCTTTGCTGTCCGTTATATTCCGTCCAATCTCTCCTGGCATTCCACCTATCTTTGCACAATTGTATACTTTTTCTTTAAGTTTGATAGTATCTTAACCTTCCTAGTTCACCACAGATAGTGTGTCCATCCCTTGGACTTTTTCGTACTTGTTGGAATGTATCTATTTTCTGTATTCCGAAATATCCCCTTAAATGTTTGCCACTGCAACTCTATTGACCTATCCCTTAAACGAATTTGCCAATTCACTTTAGCCAGCTCTGTTTTCATGCCCTCATAATTGCCCTTATTTAAGTTTAAAAACATAGTCTCGGACCTACTCCTCTCTCCCTCAAACTGAATGTAAAATTCAATCATATTATGGTTGCTGCACTATGAGGCTATTAATTAATTAATCCCTAACTGGATCTCATCAACAACTTGGGGGTTTGGGCCAATGATCATAATATATGAATAAAGTAAAACCAGTATAATGTGAAATACTTGCAAGTGAAATTTAGTTTTGAAAAACACCCTTTGTGATCTGAAGTCTTATGTTAATTGCAATGGAATTGGGCAGAAAAGTTTTGACTGTAATGCAGAGGCTCCCTGTTTGACCAGGACACCCCTTTATAGCCTGTCCGCAGCTGCAGCATTGTCAGCGGACAGCGGACTTCATCAATGAAAAGCATCCCCGCCACTTGATCGTATGTGATTCCCATGCATGCTGCCAGCACTTTAAATTTGAAAAGTAATCATTTGGGAAACAGGAAAAAGCAAGATAGCAGAAGCGGTACACACATCCAGTTCCGCCATTGGGAGTGACATGCTGTTGACAATGACCCCCTCCCAGTATTCCAGGTGTGGTCTCACCAAAGCCCTATACATTGTAACAAGAATTCTTTAGTCCTGTACTTCAATCTCCTTGCAATAAAGGCCAGCATGCAATTTGCCCTCCTAATTGTTTGCTACACCTGCATGCTATCTTTCTGTGTTCCATATACAAACACACCCAAGTCTCTTTTAACATCAACATTGACAAGTTTCACACCATTTTAAAAATATTCTGCTTTTCCATTCTTATGACCAAAGTGAATAACTTCACATTTCCCCACATTAAACTCCATCTGCTATCTTGTTGCCCGCTCACTTAACCTGTCTAGATCTCTTTGCAGCCTTTCTGCGTCCTCCCTACAGCTTACCTCCCCACCTGTCTTTGTATCATCAGCAAACTTAGATGCATTATTCTCTGTCTCTTCATCTATGTCATTAATATAGATTGTAAATAACTGAGGCCCCAGCACTGATCTTTGCAGCTCTCCACTATTCATAGCCTACCAACTTGAAAAGCCCCGTTTATGCCATTCTTTGCTTCCTGTCCATTAACAAATTCTCTGTCCATGTTAATGTATTACACCCAACTGCAGGAGCCCCGATCTTGTGTTTTAACCTTTGTGTGGCACTTTATTGTATACCTTTTGGAAATCCAAATATACTGTATCTACACATTCTCCTTTATCTACCTTACTAGTTACATCGTCAAAAAGCTCTAATAAATTTGTTAAACAGAATTTCTATTTTGTAAAACCATCTTGACTTGTTCTGATCATACCATACTTTTCTAAGTGCATAAGACTTCCTTAATAATAGATTCCAGCATTTTCCCAACAACTGTTGTTAGGCTAAATGGCCTGTAGTTTCCTGTTTTCTTGCTCCCACCTTTCTTGAAAAGTGGTGTTATATTTGCCAAGTTCCAATCTGATGGGACTGTTCCTGAATCTAAGGAATTTCGGAAAATCACAGCTATCGCATCCATTATTCCTGCAGCTGTCTCTTTTAGAACACTAGGGTGTAGGCCATCAAGTCTCAGGGATTTATTGGATTTTAACCCCTTAAGTTTCTCAAGTACTTTTTCTCTGCTGATATTAATTGCCTTAATTTCTTCGCACTTTTAAACCCTTAGGTTACTTATTACTTGTTACTTGTGTTTTTTATTGTGAAGACAAACATAAAATATTCATTCAATGCCTCTGGCATCTCCTCATTCCAGATGATAATTTCCCCTGTCTCTGCTACTAAGGGGCAAATGTTTACTTTAGCTACTTTCTTCTTTTTTATATATTTATAAAAATTCTTAAATCTGTTCTTATATTTCTGGCAAGTTTACTGTTATAATCTATTTTTTCCCTTTTAATCAACTTTCTGGTGGTCCTGTGCTGGTTTTTAAAACACCCCTAATCCTCAGAGTTATTACTATTCTTTGCAACATTATAAGCCTCTTCTTTTAATCTAATACTATACCTAACTTCCTGAATGAGCCGTGGATGGGTATTCCTTGCTGAGTTTTTGTCTTTCAATGGAATGTATTTTTGTTGAATATTTTGAATTGTTTCTTTAAATGTTTTTAACTGTTCATCTACCGCCATACATTTTAGTCTATTTACCCAATCAACCGTAGCCAGTTTTCCCCTCATACCTGTGTTATTGGCTTTGTTTAAGTTTAAGATTCTTGTTTGTGATTGGAGTATGTCACTTTCAAACTTAACATGGAATTCAATGGTATTATGATCACTATTTCCCAGTGAATCTTCTACTATAACATTACTAATTAACCCTGCCTTACTACATAATACTAGATTTAAGATGGCTTTATCTTTAGTCAGTTCCACAATGTATTGCTCCAGGAAACTGTCACAAAAAATTCTACAAACTCATCTTCTGGACCACCCTTACAAATTTGATTGCCCTAATCTATATGGAGATTAAAGTTCCTCACCATTATTACATTGCCTTTGTTACAGGCTCCAATATTTCCTTGTTTAATGCTCGATCCAACAGAGGCCTGTAAACTACTTCCACCAGAGTTTCTGACTGGTGCTATTCCTAATGTCCACCATACTGATTCTACTACATGATATTCTGAGGCCAGATTCTCTCTCATCAATGTCCTTATGTCATCCTTTACTCTCAGGGCTACTCCTCCTCCATTGCCTTTCTGCCTGTCTTTCTAAAATATTGCGCACCTTGGTATAGTTATTTCCCAACATTGATCAACTTGCAACCAAAGGCCGAAATGAGATCAGCCATGATCGTATTGAATGGCGGGGCAGGCTCAATGGGCTGAATTGCCTACTCCTGCTCCTAGTTCTTATGTTCTTATTATGTTCTTATGTCTCTGTATTGGTGATTAAATCTAAACCTATTTACTTCTATTTATATGACTATTTCATCTACCTCATTGCTGATGCTTCATGCATTCAAACAAAGAGCCTTTAATTTCACTTATTTCCTTCTACTTGCAATGACCTTATTCGCTGATGCACAATTTATGTTAAACTCTCCGTCCCTTGCACAATGCTTGTCTTTACCACATTGGTGCACTATTCCATTGCCTCGACCTTTCTCTTTGGATAGCTTACTTAATGCAGTTTTAGGGGATTTCTAAGCTTGGAGCTCCTGCATACTGTAGTTTGGATTAACTCACATCATTTAGAAGCCAACAGCTTTCTGAAAGAGCAGATGTAGCTGCTTATTTTAAATTTCAATCTAGTAACTATAGACCCATGGTTAAACAAAATCATTACAGTTAACAGCTGAGAACGATCTAACATATGACAGGCACAGATCCTTTCTACAAATCCAAGTAATAAATGATATAAAAATAAAGCAACACATGTTCCGTCAGGCAAGTTCAATAATGTGCTTCCTGTCACTTTCCTCATTGCTTTCATGATTAATTTGTCTTAAAAAAACTGAGACTTCACATCATAAATCATAAGTGTAAGAGTGTTGTTATTTTAAAACCTTTTATTAGCCTTCGTATGGAAATAAAATACTTTATGAGCAGATGCTGAAGCACTGTAGTTTTAATGCCTGTCTTCCAATGAGATTTGCACTAAGGTCCATTAGGTTGATGCAATGTGGTTCATGCTATTGTGAACAACAACTTGCATTTATGTAGTAAAACATCCAAAGGCACGCCACAGGTATGTTATCAAACAATATTTGTCATAGAGTTTGACAATTTATCAATTACACATATAGTCCAGACATGACTGCACAAAGTTTAAGAAACACTTTGATTGTGAAGATATGCTCCTTACTTTCAATTAGGTTCTTGTCATAAATCTACCTTTGACCTGCTTTATCTTTCTGGCAGGATGATGGAGACAGTTTCATTGGTCTCTGGTCTTAAGGCAATTGTGGCTAAATTGTTCGCTGGCACAAAGTGTTTTTGTTGCATAAACTTGACCATAGATTGTGATGAAGACAATTAATACCCATTTATCTGGATAGAAATCCAAAAGAAATCATGTGGTCATAATCTGTACAGGAGAATAGGGACAGGAATAGTAATAACTTATCATTCATCCTCCAGAGGAATTTTAAATTGCCGGAAAGGTTACAAAGAAAGGGCTGGATTTCCCAGAGTGGGAGGGTTGGGGATGGGGGCGGGGTGGGGATGTATTGCTCTCTCCCTCCCCTCATTAGGATAGCTAGTTGCAAACTTTACAATAGGCTGCCCTGCAGTGATAATACACTGGGGGCGGCTTTAACAAGGTAGCTGTGGGACGTCCGCCCCTCAGGGAAAAGAAGTCCTATCCTCGAGAAGCAAGTAGTGGCTGCTGCTGGGGCTACAGGGGAGACCCCAGGAAGAAGTGTCATGGATGCCAGGCTAAAATAAGTCAGGGCTTTATGGGCAGGGAGGAATCAGGGGCTCTAGGGAGGTGTGGGGGGGCGGGGGTGTAGGGGATTGGGGGGGTGTCAGGTTTTAGAGACCAGGTGGTAGTCACAAAGAGGAGGTAATATCTTGGGAGGGGGTGACCCCATTGCACACAGGGCACCCCCCAAAAGAGATACCCCCTTCCTTCTCACCTTATTACCTGAGATGGTGAAAAGGCGAGCTGGCCACTTTCCTCCACCTCCCATCGCCCACCATATTATGGCGGCAGAGGAGGAATTAGACCCTTAACTGGCTCTTAACCGGCCATTTAAGGGCCTCGATAGGTCTAAGGGTAGATGGGCTGGCTGATGCCTTACCCGCCCACCATATTATGGGGGACAGCTCATGGGTGGACAAGAAGGTGGTGGGCTAGCCACCTGTCCTAACTTAAATAGGACCCTCCCGCCTCAAACACACCCGGCAGGGTGCTGCAAAACTCCCCCCAAAGGATCAGGAGGTGATTGAAAGGGCACTTTTAAAAATAGAAATGCTTAAAAAAGTCTCTGAAGAACCAGAAATCATAATGCAGATAGGAGGAAGAAAGCTGATCTGAGAGAAACCTAAAAATAATGGATTGCACCCTTAGGTTAACCAAGTAGGAGAGCTACAATTATTTCACAAGTATTGCTGCTAATTTATTCCCAGCAAATTTATACTGAAGAGGCAGCTGTTACAAACATTCATGAACAGCACATCACACCCACTATAAATTAAAACATTGGCATATGTTTCTCATTAAATATAAACATATTGGCCTCAGGCCTGATAACCCTACGTTGCTGCCAGCATATTAAAATGTTTAGCTGTAACACTTTAGGAGCTGTAGACACAGGGGAAAGTTAATAGCCCATGTAAACAATTACTGTTTCCAAACTATGGCTCTGTAGCACTCCTGTGCATTTTCTAATATGTTTGGATTTATTTTCATTATATTATGAGTGGTCACTGAATGAAACTGATCAGAGATGAAGCAAAGTATGTTAAAAATTATGCACTAAATGGTCACATTTACACTTAGTTCTGGTTTAAGTATATTTTTCTCTTGCAATATTTCCTTATTCTTTTATTGTTACCTCCTATCTTGACATCAGCAACTCAAGATGGGGTTTAGTTCCATCCAATTTCAACAGGGTTACTGGTAACTGAGAGTATTGGAGCCCAACTTGTTTTTCCCTCTCTCTATTTTATAGGTGCAATGAGCAATTTGCAGGGGTGCTGTGACCAACAGTCCCAAAGACATCACAGCTCAGGGATTGAACTTGAGACCTTCCTGGTTGGTCTTGGTTAGTGTCATGCCACACTACATTTGCTGTGCAGCATGGGGGGAAAGTTGAGTGAAGCACATTTAAATGGTGGTTGTGGGAAATGAACATAAAATTGCATTTAATTCATCAGTGAATCCAACAGTTGAAAAGTTATTTGCTCACTTAGGACATTGGTGAAAGCTGACAGAAAAACTTTCAAAAGTCTCAAAAATCTGGCAGCTCTAACATCAAACTAACTATAGGCTCTATGACACATGATGACAAGAGTTAGGCTCCAAGTGCTGCAGGTCAAAGGCTTGTCATGCCTCAAGTTACAAGTATATCAAAATATTCAGTCACTTCTTTTGCACGGGGAGAAAAAATCTAAAGTATACAAGAATCACAGATACAACAGTAATAAATTTAGAAATACTTGAAGGGACATGTGACTGCTGGAAGCTTCAGATTTATGTTCTAGTGAAGGCTGGGGCCAAGCCCATCCATCCCCAGCACCATTACAAAACCCCGGCACCAACCCTCTAAAGAAAATTGCTTTTAGACACTTTGGAAGGAATCTTATGGCGGCAACGTAGGTCTCAGCCACCAGTTGGAGAGCTGGATGAGCGATGGCACGAGGGGGGTTGGCACCTCCTCCCTTCCTGATGTCTGCAGGTCCCTCAATCAGGCACTGAATGCCTTTGAATGAGGGATCCTCCATGGAAGCCTGGAAGCAACCCCATATGGGTTTGCTTGACGTGGTCCCTACAATTTGAGCCCCCCAGCTGCCATTTGCGTTAATACCTGCGGCAATGGGATGAAGCCCCTAAGTGGACATACCTGCCACAGACTTAATTGGATTGGGGGGAGGGGGGGAAGGTGGTGGGATCCCCACCTGCCACCCTCCCACCTAATTAAATGCCCCCCCCGCCCCCCCCACCTCCCGCCGTCCCCAACACCAAACTCACAACGGGAGAAGGGCAGAAGATTCTGGCCTTTATTTATGACGTTTTGAAAGGAAAGATGAGAAATATCATTGGGAACAAGCAAGAATTCTTCAGTTGAATCTGGTTAGAGGGAATATTGTTCAATTGGCCTTGAGCCACATATTTTATTGTGCCACAACTGATATAGATGAAGTGTACAGTGATCATGTAGCTATTTGAAAAGATGACAGAGAGTACAGATAAACTACAGTAATGCAATAGAAGCTGATATTATGTAAGCATTAAAATTAATTTGAACAGAAGATATACAAAGAGCTTGCTTGATTTTCATTAGTTAAAATGTCAATGATCATTTGTGTATTAGAATATTAAAGCTAAGTTCTTTTGTTTCCCTTATCTCACTTTTACATTTTTCATTCTTTCTTTTTTTTCCTGAAATTAGTTTCTATTTTACCATTTTGTGACCAACAAGGACAGGTGATTAGCTCTCTTGTCTCTCATCACTGGCAGTTGGTGTGTTATTGAGAGCAGGGAGATGGAAGTCCACACAACACAGCACTCACTGACTCAAGCTCCAATTTGCTTGCATTTATTCCCTGGAGCAGAGGAGATTGAGGGGGGACATGACTGAGGTGTATAAACTTATGAAGGGCATAGTTAGGATAGACAGGAAAGAACTTTCCCCCTTGGTGGAGGGATCAATAACCAGGGGGCATAGATTTAAGGTAAGGGGCAGGAGGTTTAGAGGGGATGTGAGGAAGAATTTTTTCACCCAGAGGGTGGTGGGAATCTGGAACTCACTGCCTAAAAGGGTGGTAGAGGCAGAAACCCTCATAACATTTAAGAAGTATTTGTATGTGCACTTGCGATGCCATGGCATACAAGGGTATGGGCCTAATGCTAGAAAACGGGATTAGAATAGTTAGGTACTTGTTTGACCGGCACAGACTTGATGGGCCGAAGGGCCTTTTTCTGTGCTGTAGACCTCTTTGACTCTATGACTACTCTAATGATCATCTGTGGATAATAATGGACCTGAATCTATACATCACTAGTCAGTGCCATGGTGCCAAGGCTTGTCAAGTGTATAGCATCAGCAAACCATTCTGTCTTTTTTTGTTTCTTCTGCTACCTGGCACTTTTTCACCTACATCTGTATATTTTCTGCTCAGGGACTTTTTTACAATGCATCTTTTTGTAGCCGATAAGATGCTCCACTGCACATTTCCTTATTTCTGGAATGGTTCCTGACTTGTAATTTGAAACTAGTTACTGCCACGGCTTAATCTGCTTCCAAAGCTGTTAATTTAGCAGATAGTGGTCCCTCAATCTGCTTGACCAAAGTATTTAAAGAAAATAATTGCTGGTTTCCTGAAATCATAAAATTATCTTACCGTAATTTAATTCTTTTGATTTGTTATGTAGAACGTGAATTATCTCTCTAAGTTCTTACTTTCTTGTTGTGAATTGTTTTTGTCCTACTTCTGCGGCAACATTTCAGATCAAATTCTTTCATGTCAATGTCATGGGGCAGAATTTTCCCCCAGTCGGCGGGGGAAGTTCAGGAGCGGGCGTGTGGAGGCGCACCTCCGATCGGCGCCCCTGATTGGGGGCGCGCCGCCATTTTATGTGGGCGGGCCAATTAGGGCCGCCCAGTGTGACATCCGCAAGGAAGCGTTAAGCACTCCCTGTGTGGGCGGGGGGGGGGGGGGGATTTCCTGAGCCGAGAGCGCACTCATCTCCCTGAGACTAAGTGCTGCCTCAGGGAGATCAGCTGCACATTAAAAAATGTTAAAAACAGAAGAAAAAAATTTCTCTGACATGTCCCCTCATGCGACACTGTCACATGAGTTAGGACATGTCCATTACTTTCAGTTTCACTTTTATTAAAAATTTTGTAAACATACCTGAAACTTCATCCCACCTGTGGATGAGATTTCATGCTTTTTCTAATTCCCGCCAGGGCTCCCGGCCTGCCTGCCAACCTTAAGGTTGGACGGGCAGGTCCACTAATTACATTAATTACTTTGTCAATGGCCTCAATAAGCCATTGGCAGGTTGGCGGGCGCACAGCTCATTGGAATGAGGCGGGGTGACGTCGGGAGTTCCGCCCAACGTCATCCCATGTCATTTTACGCCCGCTCGCCGAACAGGAAATCCTGGCCATGGTTGAGAATTTCATTTACAGTCCTCCCACCACCAGGGAGACTCTAATGTCTGCAACCCGATAATTCAACTTCTTCATTATTGTCGGCAATGTCAAACTTTTCTCATTAACCATGTTCTTTTCTCGACCAGGCAAGTGATTCATTTTGTTTTGCAGTTTTAAATTGGAAATTTTCCTCCCCCATTAATTTGTTGGTTTCCTTGCTTTCTCTGGTCTCCCATTTCCTTCTTTGCCTATTTTCAAGCATTCAGATGACATCCAAACCACCCACCCTGTTGTCAGCCACTTTCAAAATATTGACAACATGAGCAGGCTGCTCCTGCTTCTGCTAACAATTTTCTCGCCCACCCACCGCAGTCTCAGTTGGCCTATCTTGCTTCTTCTTGTGTTATGCCAGCTCTGTGCTGCTCTATACGCTGAACCATCATTTTCCCTCCTATCTACCCCTCCTCTGCTGACCTATTAAACCCCTAGATCCTGCTTCCACTCCTGTCTCACAGGCTCTGTTTTGCCCTGCGGGCTGCTCTCCTTTCTGCCAGAGCTCTCCAAGTTGCTTCCCCTTTGGTCCCATTCCCTCCTGGCTTTGTTTACTTGACTCTGGTCCAACTCAGCCTCTCCTTCAGGTACATGCTGGCCTTTCCAGCAATGCTCACATGACATGAAAGAATTAAAGAAAAAATTGGCTCTCTACTGCTATTTATAATCATACTCCTCAATGTGTATTTTTGGTCACTTTGTCTCCAGGCCTGTTGAGTGAAAAAAAAACCCTTTGGTGACAGTCCATATGAATTTCTCCTACCTTGATTCAATTTTTGGTTCTGCTAGGCCGACTGAATTAATCTTTCTGCAGTGGCCCTGCTTGCCCTGTTCAAGTGTTTGTGCCGATGGAAGAAGAGTTCAACAAGCCTGAAATTCATTGAGGTGGGGGAGTAAAGGGACAAAACTGGGATATTAATTTTAAACTTTCAACTGACTGGAAATTTTGCAATTTGAAATGACACAGAACAAACTACTTGAAAATGCAAGGCCACCTTCCAAGGAGGAGGTGAGAAAAGCAAACAAGATACTCCCAAGGGAGGGTGAAGAGAAGGACATTTCTAGTAATTTATAGATCCATTGAAACTCATCACTGCCTAAGGAAGAGATATTAAAATGCACAGTGCTGGATTTTAATAAACTGTAATCTTATTAAGACATGGGGACTGCTCGCCAGCCAGAATATAACTTGCACTCCACCAAAATGGGGACAGACATTCCATCACTCCAACACCCCCACCTGAGAAAGACCCAATCTCCTGTTGGGTTTCACTATCTTGAAACTCGTCAAAAGTTTCTGAAATGAAACATCAAAAATTTGATTTGTTCAAATGACCTGTTCTACAACACAATGGCACAAACAGACATGGTAATTGAACTCCTCTGGAATGTACAGCCAGAAGGGCTTTAAGAACTGGTTTACCAAACCAAAGAGAGGTCATAAGAGCAGAGACTTTTGCAAGAGACTTCAGTTGAAGAGAAAGGCTGAAAATCTCTCTCTCTCTCAGAATAAGTGAATTAACTGGTTCGAGAAGTACCAGTAATCTACCAAAGAACCGAGGTCTTGTAAGAATTGTAACATCTACATCTGACTGCATCCATGAAACCAGCTAACCTAAAGCAGCCACAATGTTTAACAATCTATGCCTCAAGGACAATCAAAGGACACTTAACCTCATAGTCTTTTACTTTTATTATTTTTGACCTCTAACTTCCTTATTTCTGGTGTGTGTGTGTGTGCATGCGTGAGAGATGTCGCATTCTTTTTATTCTTTTTCCCTCGGGTTTGGTGGCTAATAAATTTGCTCTTTCTTGGACTGAAGAAAATCTTGTTTGACTGGCTTCTTACTAAATAGTAGATACATTTGGATTCAGAAAAGGCATATCCTCATGGAAAAGAAATTTAAACCTTTGTTTTGACCAACCGAGGAGGCTGAATAGAGGGGAATAGAGAAAGCTCACTGCTTTCACCTGGTCATAACAAAGTGAATACATAGCATGATGGGGTCAAAGGGAGCGGAAGGAGAGGAACGATCCAGAGGGGTGTCGGTACCCATAAGTTGTTGGAGCTTGCATTCCTTAACACCTGAAAGGAAGAGAAAACATTTCTTGTTAAGCCATTGGATGAAGAATGAAATGAAACTGGGGACCAGGACAGCTTTGAAATAGCTGGAGAAATTGTGATTGGAGAGAGAAGTCAAATATGTACATGTGGCAGTGCACTAAACTGAATGTGCATCTCAGTTTAGGCTGGAGGAGCCAGGGCAGAGGGGTGTAAGGAGGTGATTAATAATGGTGGAAAAGAAGCCCAGGATATTCCAGGGGTGATGAGCGGTTTTTAGAGAGAATGAAGCCTAATACAGCTTTGTGTCATCTAGCCAGATTTAATGTTGGATGGCAGTGGTATACCTGATACTTTCCGCACCATCATTCCAAGAACATTCTAGGGTGGAAAGTGCTGACTGGCTGGCAACATCCATATCCCAAGAATGAATTTCGAACAACGCTCAAGAATAAATAAATGCTGTTAATGCACTGTGTCATGATCAGAAGACATGAAGGAAAAAGTATATATATATCTACATCACCCTGGCTACTTTATAAAATTATTATTTTTATTTTAAAATGGATAAATGGCTGGACTGATAAAATGGCCATCGTTGACCACAAGCTGGTAGCTCTGGAAGTTTCTGAGCAGTCTAAAAGTGGACAAAGGCTAACACATGTAACACTCCTTGCATTGTATTAACATTCAGCCAAGCCAACACAAAGAATAGTAGATAAGACGTCTGCACCAGCCAGTTATGGACAAAGGCAGAGTTATTTGTGACTCGTCATCACCAACATTGTGCCATTGGTTCTACAGCTACCTGCTCAAAATACATCAGGTTTTAACAAGAGGCTTCATTATCTGAATAGCTTGACCTGAAACCACCCTGTTACATGACCGAAACTTGAGCTATTTGAATTGTTTAATTATACAGCTTCTGGATTCCATCTTCAGTCTGCCGTTTAACATCTGACTCTGACTGTCAGGCCATACAGAAGCAAACTCTGGCCAGGATGGAGAATTGGCCCCCATATAACCTGATTCTGCTGAGAAGAAGTTATACTATCGCCTAAAAAACTGATTCAATCTCGACGTACTTACTTCATCTTGGGACATCAACACTACTGGAAAAGCGAATCTTATACCACCGGTCTTCAGCCAGCTGAACACTGTGAAATAATCCCTCAATGGACTTTGATTCTGGACTCTGGACTCAAGGAAACCATGGGCAGAATTTTCAGCTTGGCGAGCGGGGGCAGGGCCCCCTCGCCGAGGAGTAAAATGACATGGGTGATATCGGGCGCGTGTCTCTACTTCACCGCACATCATTTAGATTTTCAGTTCAGCGAGCGTGCAGTCGACTTGGCTGTGCGCCCACCGAACTGTCAAAGGCCTATTAAGGCCATTTAAGTATCAATTAAAATAATAAACTAAGCTGCCCGTCCAACCTTAAGGTTGGCGGGCAGGCCAGGAGCCCAGGCGGCCTTCGAATTTTTCATGGAACCTCATCCACGGACGAGATGAGGTTTCATGAAGGGTTTATAAATTAAATACATTTTTTCATTAATGTTCTTTGACAAATCCCAGCTCATGTGACACTGTCACATGAGGGGACATGTCTTAAAGTATTTTCTTTTCTTTATTTAAATTTTTAAACCTTAAACTAATCTTCCTGAGGCATCTCTGTGCCTCAGGGAGATTTCTGCGCTCTTTCCGCGTGTGTGTGTGAAAGAGCGCATGCCCTGACTCAGGAAACACCACCCCCACCCCACCCGCACAGGGATTGCACATCACACTGGGCTCGCCTTAATTGGCCCACCCACGTAAAATGGTGGCATGGACCTGATTGGGTTTGCGCCCATTCCCACCTGCCCCCGCACAGCCCCCACCGACGGGGGGAAAATTCTCCCCCATAATTTTTATATTGATTGTGGTCTCTGCCCTGAACCCCCTTCTTTCCCTTATCCCTCTTTTATTGTATAAATGAACAAAAGAGGCGGACATTGCAAAACCCCTTTTCTGCATTTTGTGTGTGTGTGCATGTAAAATAAACCAACCCTCTTATTCTACCTTATATCAAATTTGCAGTGGGGTTATTGATAGAAGATTGGATCACTCCAAGCCAAAGGGTTGAGGAACATATGCCACCACTTATAAAAGGGGGATATCAAAAATCAAAAACACCTTTCTGTTTATGGACAGGTAGTGAATGGAGAAATCAGGACTGTTCCAGATTAATCCTCCTCTTGCCCGTAATAGAAATTGGGGGGACTAATTTGGGAATGATCCAATTTGAATTTGACCAGAGTCCAAGTTAGAGGGCATGCCAAATTAGAGCTAAAATGCACAACTGGAAGCCAAAAGAGGGAAACACAGTGGCTGGAACTAATTTTAAAACAAGTAACGTACCACAGCAAATTCCTTGCCCTAACAGTAGGAAAATGGCAATGTTTGATGCTCAAACGTTTGTTCAGCAAGAGAATTTAAATGGGGAAATTTTGGAAACCTTTAGCGCAGGTCAGTTGAAAGCTGTAGCTAGGGAGATACAGTTCAAATTGCCCAGCAAAATCAAACCAAGTGAACTAATCCCAGATTTGGTAGAGCATCTGGATTTCATGTTACCAGCAGAGCAGTTAGATGAAGAGCCCAGTCATGACTCTGACTCTCCTCCCTTAGCCAATTTCGAGCTGGAAGTGCTTAAATTGCAGAATTTCAAGAAAGGAAGGAGAGAGAGATAGATGTAAATTCAAGAAAGAGAGCGAAAAAGAGAGAGAGAGAGAAAGTGAAGGAACAGGAAAGGGAAAGAGAATTCCAGCTCCGAAAACTATAAATGGAGCTAGCAGCTCAATGGCAGAGAGAGGCCAGACACTTGGAAGCCGCAAGGGGAAATCTCTTTCTACCCAGTAGCACCCCTATCCCCTTGACCTGAAATGACTCTCTGAGGTCATCAAGTATGCGAGACTCCTTCCTACATTTGAAGAGAGTGATGTGGAGTAATTTTTTTTTACCACCTTTGACAAAATAGCAGGACAGCTAAAATGGCCCTCAGAGATCTGGACATTTTTAATTCAAGGGCAGCTGTCAGGGAGAGCCCAAGAGGTCGACTCCATGCTGCCTCCCAATGTGTCCCTGAATTATGAGCCGACTAAGGTGGCCATCCTAAGTGCCTACAAGTTAGTCCCAGAGGCATAACACTAGCATTTCCAGAATGCATGTAAGAAGCCCACACAAACCTATATCGAGTTTGAACAGAATCACGTTCGACCGATGGATAAAATTTGCACGCACCTATGAATGGTTGCGTGAGCCAGTACTGTTGGAGGAATTCAAAAATTGCTTACCCTCCAACCTGAGATTACGCCTAGCGGAGCAGAAGACCCTCACAGCCAGAGGTGCAACAGTCACAGCAGACAGCTATGACCTCACCCATAGGCCTGGAAACTCAGGCAGACCCTTTCCAAACCATACCCCTGAGTATCGGAAAGAGAAGCAAGGCGATCTCGATAGGAAAGGGTGTCCACCCAAAAAAGAAAACACAAAAGAGACAGCCCCAGGCAGCCCAAAAGGAGAATTTCCAGAGGCACTAAAACAAGCCTTTCCAGACTTGAATGCTGGAGACTGCCAAGCAAGCCACTTAGCCCAGTAGGGTTCCACGTGAGTAGTACTCCAAAGAATGCCCCAATAGGTAGTGCAGCAGAGCAGACAGGGCCGTTTGCTACAGAAACTTACCCTTCGGAGGGCATGGGACTGTGTGTGTCTGAGCCGGTCAAACTCCCAGAGAGCTACCGAGTTTTGTTCTTTCAGGAATAGTATCCCCCTACCAGTCCCAAAATATGAGCAAGTCTGTGGTGCTGCTCCGGGACACGTGGGATACTCAGTCCTTGATGTTGGAGAGAAACTTAAACCTACCCCCTGAGTCCTCCCTGAAGGCCAAAGAACTGATCAGTAGATTGGGAGGAGGATCTGTGTTTGCACCCTTCCATAAGGTCCACCTAGAGTGTTACCTTGTTTCAGTAGGAATTGTCCCTAAACTACTATAATGAACTTGACAACTGGTCAGGTTTCTTACCTGAAACAGATAACTTTATTTACAGAGCTCTTTTAGGAGCTACATGTTTGAACCAGTTCCTTGACTAGAAAGCTCCACCCCAAGATTACCCACGCTTAGGGCTCAATCATCAGTACAATCGTGTGACCCCTAAAGGCAGTAAGGAAAGGTTGCACCTACAATCACTACATTTCCTCCGTCTGTAGGTTTTTTACATTTCCTATTTACAAAGAATATTATAATCCACAACATATATGGATATACACAGGTCAGGTGATTAAAGATTAAGTCTCTGAGGTGGCTTTCTAATTCAGTTAGAGCGGCACTTGATTGACATGATCAGGTACTGCAGAGTCAGGGACATCCTTAGACAATGGCAGTTCAGGATTAGTTAATTCAACATAGACAGCAGTTATGTATATTCTCGGTCTATCTGTCACCTCAGGGATTAAAGACTCAACATCAATTACAAGTGGAATAGCTGGTTGTTGGAATGTCTCTCTAATCCTTAGATGATCCACATGTTTTTGAACAATCTGGTCTTCCATTTCCACTTGGTATGACAAAGGTCCAGTTTCCCACAATTATACCAGGAACCCAACTACGTCCATTTCCAAAACTCCGCATGAAAATTGTATCTCCCACAGTGAATCTGCAAGCTTCGCCATGAATATCGTGATTCAATTTCCAACTGCTCTGATTCTTCTCTACCTTCCCCATAAAGTTGGAAACACCAGACTGAACCATGTACAAAGTTAACGTTTCATTAGTAATTTGGACAGTGTTGAACTTGTAGTTGCATGAGGAGCCATATGATAATTGAGAAGAAGATGTGAAAGTTGAGTTTCTAAAGTATCTTCGGAAAACCACTTTGAAAGTTTGCACTTTCAGCTAACTCATTTAATGAGGGGTGTTATGGTGCTGTTTTAAGATGTCTGATTCCATTTAAACCCATGAATCTCTGAAATTCCTTACTTGTGAAGACAGTACCATTACCTGAAACAATAACTTCTGATAGGCCATGTACACTAAAACATTGGTGTAGCTTTTCAATAGTTGCACACAATATCAATGATCTAACTTCATACACATCCATCCGCTTAGAATGCGCATCAATGATTAATAAAAACATGATACCTAAAAATGGGCCTATATAGGCCAGGATTTTCCGGTCGGCGAGTGGGGGGCGGGGCCCGCTTGCCGACGCGTAAAATGACGTGGGATGACATCGGGCGGAACACCCGACGTCACCCTGCCCCATTTCAATTTTCAGGTTGGCGGGGGATCAGCAGGATCAGCTGCGCACCCGCCGATCTGTCAATGGCCAATTGAGGCCATTGACAGAGTCATTAAACTAATCAATGGACCTGCCCGTCCAACCTTAAGGTTGGCAGGCAGGCCAGGAGCCCTGGCGGGCATTAGAAAAAGCATGAGGTTTCATGTAGGTTTTTAAAAATTTAATTAAAGTGTATTTAAAAGTTATGGAGATGTCCCAACTCATGCGAAAGTGTCACATGAAGGGACATGTCAGGGAATTTTTTTTTTCTATTTTTCTATTTTTCCGATTTTTCAATGTACAGCCGATCTCCCTGAGGCAGCACTTAGCCTCAGGGAGATGAGTGCGCTCTTTCATGTGCATGCGTGAAAGAGCACACTCTCAGCTCAGGGAATCCCCCACTCCTGCCCACACAAGGAGCACATAGCGCTTCCGTGCGGATGTCACGCTGGGCAGGCCACGTAAAACAGCGGCGCCCCCTCCCCCCCGATCGGGGGCGCCAATCAGAGGCGCGCCTCTGCACGCCTCTGTGCGCCCGCTCTTTAACCTCCTCCCCAACGGGGGGAAAATTCTACCCATAGTCTATCTAACTCAGGGTCAACCAGGCCACTCTCACGGATACAGTGGAGCTGAAACGGGCAACTTCTGTTGTTGGACAATGGAGACAGGGTTTAACCATTTTTTCTATATCACTGTTTTTACCTGGCCACCAGACATAGCTTCGTGCAAGCATCTTCATCTTCGAAATGCCTGGATGCGCACTGTCAAACGTGTTTCTCTTCCTTGCAAAGGGAAGGTGACTCTTGATTCCCACAACAAGATTCCATCTTGACAACTTATCTCTGTTTTACAGGCATGGAATGGTCTTATCTCTTTAGACATGGTGAATTCTACCAGCTTTGCAATACAAGGTCTTGGACTTTTGACAAAATTTGATCCCTGTTTGTCCAATTCCTTTTTTGCTTCGCACAGACCAGCAAAGAGTCCAAGAAATTCAACACAAGCACAACTTCTTGTGGCACTGGAGCATGTACAATGCTGTCTGGTAACGGAAGATGACTGAGTGCGTCTGCATTTGCTGTATGCACACCAGGACGGTGCATAAAGGTGTACTCATATGCCGATAAAATCAAAGCCCAACTTTGAATTCTTGCTGAGGCTATTGGCGGAATGGCTTTACCCTCACTAAATAAACCCATTAGTGGTTTATGGTCCGACACTATGGTGAAATGTCCTCTGTGCAGATACTGACGGAATTTCTCCACTCCAAATATTACTGATAAGCCTTGCTTTTCAAATTGTGAATAACCCTTCTTGGCTGCAGAAAGGGTTCTGGAGGCATAGCCTATTGGCATTTTGGAACCATCTTTCATTCTGTGTGACAACACAGCTCCCACCCAATAAGGAGATGCATCACAGGTTAATATTAATTATTTTGATGGGTCACAATGGATTAGTAGACATGATGAGTGGAATAGCTTCTTGATTCTTCTTGTTGTGAATTCCATGATCAACAATTATCCCTTTTTAACAACAAATGTAAAGGTGCTAACACTGTTGACAAGTTTGGCAAGAAAGGGCTATAATAATTAATCATACCGAGAATAGACTTGAGTTCAGTTACACTTTGATCTTTGATTGCCTTAACTTTCTCTTCTACCAGATGCAACTCCATGGCATCCACCCTGTGACCCAGATAAGTAACTTCTGGTGCTTGGAATGTACATTTATCTTTCTTTAATTGTACACCGGCTTCCAAGAATCTTCTTAACACCTCTTCCAGGTTGGCCAAGTGTTCGGTTCCAGTTGACCCTGTGATCAGAACATCATCTAGGTATACTACTACTCAGAGAAGTCTTTGCAAAAGACTTTCCACTGTCCTTTGGAAGATTTCACATGCAGACAATACTCCAAAGGGTAGGTGAGTATATTGATACAGACCCTTGTGCATGTTGATGGTTACATACTCTCTAGACGTGCTGTCCAGCTTTAGCTGTTGGTATGCATGGCTCATGTCCAGTTTGGTGTAAGGTTATCCTCCAACTAGCTTAGTGTACAAATCTTCTATCCTCAGGATAGGATGTTTACCTAGTTTGGTAGCCTTGTTCGCAGTTAATTTTTAGTCTCTGCAAATGCGAATAGTTTGATCTGTTTTCATCACAGAGACTATGGGCACTGCCCATTCCGAAAATTAGACTGGCTGTATTATGCCTAACTTCTCTAAATGGCACAATTCTGCACCCA
This sequence comes from Cetorhinus maximus, assembly GCF_964194155.1. Lineage (NCBI taxonomy): Eukaryota > Metazoa > Chordata > Chondrichthyes > Lamniformes > Cetorhinidae > Cetorhinus > Cetorhinus maximus. The sequence goes on along the minus strand of NC_135888.1, from coordinate 68,319,460 downwards.
CCTTCTCCTTTAGGGCATAAGGCACAGGTCTGACCAGGGTGTCGCCTCCGAATCTACTTATATTTTTGCTTGTAGGCCCTCTATATTTCTCAATTCATCATGAAATATGCTGTCATACTTCTTTAACAGATCAGGAATTCCTTCTGTTCTCACTTGAAATATTTCTGACCAGTTGAGCTTAATTTTTTGTAGCCAATCGTGGCCCAAAAAACTAGGCCCTTCGCCTGTTATAAAGATCACTCGAAGCTGGGCTGCCAGTTGCCTGTAGGACACAGGTACTGTGGCAATGCCCTTTACCTGTATTGACTCTCCAGTGTACATGTTCAGCTGAGCCCATGGTTTGCTCCAGATTCAGTGGCTGGGTACCTTCATTTAGCTATTTAAATGTGTGTTCTCTCAGCACTGTGGTCGATGCTCCTGTGTCTACCTCCATGACTAGAGGCTTCCCATTCACTTGAAGGGTGACGGCGATTGGTTCAGTTTTCACAGCTTTGACATTGTATAGGGAATAGATATCAGTATCAGCAGCTTCTGGTTCAGTTATATTGTGTACTTCAATCATCTTAGTCTGCTATCTGATTGACTGTCTCAATTTCGCCCTGTATTGCTTTATTACATGCCCTTTTTTGTGACAGTAGCGGCATTCTGCCTCTTTAAATCTGCAGGTTTCCGATACATAGTTACCTCCACATCAGTAACAGATTAATTTCTGGGTCGCTGGTGAGATGCTTCCAGTATGCCTTTTCATTTTTCATGCCATGTCCAGCCCTAGGTTCCCTCCCCAACTGAAGAACAGTGCCATTTTGCACACTCTGCAAAGCCTGCGAGTCCCTCCCAGCACTCTCCATTGCTAGCGCTATCTCCATAGCGCACTTCAGATCAATATTAACTTCTGCAAGTAAACGGGGCTGAATGGTATTGTCGCAAATGCCACAAACCAACTGGTCCCGCAACATGTCATCGGGTGTATCTCTGCATCATGTCATCGAGTGTATCTCTGCATCATGTCATCGAGTGTATCTCTGCATCATGTCATCGGGTGTATCTCCAAAGTCGCAGTGCTCAGTCAACTGCTTCAACTTCACTGTGTAAATTGCGATGGACTCACCTGGGGCCCTTACTCTGGAGTTGAACTTAAACCTCTGCATAATTACCAATGGCTTTGGCTGAAAATGTGTCTTCACGAGGTCTACCAGCTCGTTAAAAGATCTAGAATTGGGCACATTTGGGGCTGTCAGACTGTGGATGTGGTTATATGTCTTGCTCCTACAGACACTTAAAAGAATTGCTTTCTGCTTCTCCTCCGCTGTTATTTAATTTGCCACAAAATAAATACCTGGGTGCCCTATGTACTGGCTCCAGTCTTCCATGGAGGAGTCATCAGAGTCGATTCTGCCGAAAAGTGGCTTGACTGGTGAGTATACTTTTCTTTCTTTCCTTAAGAACTAATGTACGTACATTCTCAAGGTGAGGTGCAGCATCAGAGCTACTTATCCTCAACGCCAAAATGTGATGAACTTGATGTACCGGCCAGGTTTCTTACTTGAAACAGGTAACTTTATTACAGAGCTCGTTTAGAAGCTACATTCCTGAACCAGGTTCATGACTAGAAAGCTCCACCCCCAAGATTACCCACACTTAGGGCTCATTCGTCAGTACAGTCACGTGACCCCTAAAGGCAGTAGGAAATGTTATACCTACAATCACTACAGTGTCAGTAGCAGGAATCGATTTCCTCCCTGGAAATGATCTGGCTGGCAGCAATGTGCTAGCCAATCAGAGACATGAAGCCCATGCCAAATAGCAGAAAACTGAAGGAGAAAGAGCTGGAGAAGGCCCTGAGTCCCAAAAGGGTGGAATAGCACCCAAAGACCTCGAGTGAGAGTGGCTCGAAGGTAATAAGGCCGAAGCCAGGCAAGTAAAATTAAAAGACGTTCAGAGAAATGCCCTAGAATTTGAAATAGATTCTCCAAGTATCCCAGAATTAAATAGGGACCAGAGAAGTCCTAGAGCAGGGACAGAAATAATGAGGAAGGTGTCCACATAGGCGAAGAGCCTGAAAGAAGACAGGTTATTATGCTCAGAAAGGAAAAGGTTAAGGACTTGCCAGAAGTATGGCTAGCGGAAACCTTCTTCCCGACCTTAAGTAAGGACAAAGAGAGTTGCCGACCCAATGAGCAGATAGGGAGCGTGGTGCCTCCCCCAGTCGAAAAGCCACAAGGGAATGCAGTTGGAACTGCACCTTCACCTGAGAGCAGAAGTGTTCCAAGAGACATGGGACAAGTTAGTAAAGCACCCATTCCTAAGCCAAAGGCCCCAGCTAGGAAGCCATTAATTGGTTTGGCCGATACATTTATGACAAATTTAAATGTGGACCAGAAAAGTTCCCAAATTGGCCCAGAAAGAGTGAGGGTGATACCCCACTTAGTTGAAAAGCTACCAGCAGATACAGCAAGAACTGACCACCCACTAGAGGGCAGTAGTGCCCCAAAAGACATAACACCTACCCCTGACTGTCCAGCAGAGGGATCCCAACTGTACTGGACCCCATGTTCAACCACCATAATGTAGAATTGCAAGGTGACTGAACAGAGTTAACCACTCTAATTAAAATGACCCATAACCCCACCCCCCCCACACCAGGCTACAGCACTTTACCCCTTTCTGGTACGGATGCCTCTGACAGAAGACCATCTTCCTATCCCCCCGGCCCAGGAAGGATGGCCCAAGTTCCACAGCCATCTGCCCACCTGTTGCCGTGCCAACTCCAAGCATCTAGCAACAGAAGCTGGAACATTCCAGTTGTGCTAGCACCTGAACCGGACCCTGAACTAGAATCCCCTACGGAGGCCCAAGTCCCCTTAAAACACCCCACTCACCTGATCCTCAGGACCTTCAGCCTACCCACAGTCCCTGGGTCTGAACATTTGAATCCTCAGTTTTTCAAAATGAACAAGCAGGAGCTGGACTGGATGAGAGCAGCTCAGCCCTATGACCCCAGGGCCTGGCACGCACAGAGTGAGATGTCCAGCAATCCCCCACAAATCGACCAGAGCAGTTGGCCCTCTGAGTGCTAACCATTCTGTAAAACCCCCGGACCCTTTTGAAGATACTTAATCGGGAAGTTGGAATACCTGGTCCCCAACAGAGGGGAGTCAGAACTCTAGCACTGAATAGACTTCCCTAAGCAGATTAAATTAAAATCCTCCCAATTCACCTGAATCTTCCCAAATTGCAGGGATGGACAAAGTCCTTGTGGACACCCTGTCTAGGGTTTAAATCACAAACAGAAAATGCAGCAGGGAACTGCCATTCCCACTGCTAGCTGTGTGTCTCATGTGCTGGTATGAATGAGAGAATGCATGTATACTTCTTCACGTCCTATTCCTCCTTCTTAAGACCACATATGTATAAAAAAATGAAATAGAATTCTCCAATGGGGGGAGGCTTGTCATGATCAGAAGACATGAAAATAACATACATCTATGTCACCCTGGCTACTTTGCAAAATTATTATTTTTCTTTTAAAATGGACAAATGGCTGGACTGATAAAATGGCCACCACTGACCACATGATGCTAGTTCTGGATGTTTCTGAACAGCCTTAAAGTGGACAAAGGCTAACACATAAAACTCCTGGAATGTAACATACAAACATTCCAGCCAAGCTTACTTCTGCTCCTATTTTGCATGTTCGTAAGCCAACAGAGGATAATATATAAGATGTCTGCACCGGCCAGTTATGGACAAAGACAGAGCTATTTGTGACTCCTCATCTCCAATGTTGTGCTAATGGTTCTATAGTTAACTGCTCAAAACACAATGGGATTTAACAAGAGGCCTTGTTAGCTGAATAGCTCTACCCGAAACCACCTTGTCACATGACTGAGACTTGGGCTGTTTGAATTGCTTTGATTATACAGATTTTGGATTCCATCTTCAGCCTGTGCTTTAACATCTGACTGGCAGGCCACACAGAAGCAAACTCTGGCCTGTTTGGACAACTGGCCCCCATCTAACTTGACTCTGTTTGGAAGAATTTGCACTATCGCCTACTGATTCAATCTCTACGCGCCTACTTCATCTTGGGACATCAACACCACCGGAAAAGTAAATCGTACACTACCCGTCTTCAGCCAGCCGAACTCTGTGAAATAATTCCTCATTGGACTTTGATTCTGGATTCTGGACTCATGTGAAACTATAATTCTTATTTTCACCGTGGTCTCTGCCCTGAACCCCCTTCTTTCCCTTATCCTTCTTTCATTGTATAAATGTAAAAAGAGGCGGACATTGCAAAACCCCTTTCCTGCATTTTGTGTGTGTGTGTAAAATAAACCAACTCTCTTATTTTACCTTAACTCAAGTTTGCTGTGGGGTTATTAATAGAGGATTGGATCACTCCAAATCAAAGGGTTGGGGAAAATACACCACCACCTTTCTGTTTATAGATGGGAAGTGAGTGGAGAAATCAGATCTGTTCTAACCCTCATTGTAATACATCTGTATATCTTTATCAGGCCAGCCTGCTGGAATAGATGCCTTCCCTCCCGCTGGATCATCCATCCACGTCGGCGGGAAAGCATGCCGACGTGTTTCACAAACATAAAAGGCGTGCACTTGGTGGGCTGCACTTTGAGGGGAACTCAGAGGTGAGTACACAGCAACGATGTGCAGTGCTCACCAGGGTCGCCTGTTGGACTTCAAGCTTGAGGAGCTTTGGGGCCGGGTCAACGGCAGCCCTGGCATTGAGGCGACTTGTTGGAGGAGGGGACGGTCAAGGGAAGCCCTGCCATTGAGGCAACTTGTGGGGGGAGTGGTAAGGGCTGCCTTGCAGGTGAGGTGACTTGTGGGGGGAGGGCAAGGGCAGCCCTGCCTTTGAATACAGTGCACAGGCATTCGGGGTGGAGGCGAGGGTGGGCGAGGGAAGCGGCCACGCAATAGGGACACCTTATATAAAGTGACCATTCCCCTGCAACTCAGACAGTTGAGGCACAGCCACATTGATATGATTGGAGCAGGGCTTCTAGCTTATCTGCCCACTCAAGCAACGCAGAGGCATCAAAGTATCACCAAGTGCTCCAGAGCTTTTCACCCCTCTGGCACAGGTTGCAAAGTCATGAGTTTTTTAGTGCACTGCAGAACAGTTGGATGACTGCACATGTTGTACAATCTACTTACTAACGCTGGCCATGGAGCAGGCACCGCTGGAGGCGCTCACAGCCCCTTGCACTGTCAGCATCCCGGTTTGGATCAGTCTCCCCCATAGTTCCAGCTAACAGCGCAGCCTTGCTGTGCGGGTTGGGAGAATGCCTGTGCCTGAGCTGAGAGCACAGCATGCAGTCCAATGGGCAAAGCTGCTGCCAATCAGGAGTGGAGCAGAGGAGGGTGGAGTTTTGGGCAGCCATGCAGCACACTAAACTCTGGCCATCCAAGTGGTGGCCAGCACTCTCCGGGAATCATTAAGGGGCCTTCAGACTTAACCAGGACAGGTTCTTAGTTCACCCATGCTAACCACATGTGTTTCTCTCTTTCATCCTGCAGGAATACATCAGGAGCATGGAGCCTTGTGAATTAGCTGTATGCCTGATGGCCTACAGAGAGAGAAGATAACGGAGGAGAGATCAAGTGAGGCTCTTGGCTGTGCAGAGGCAGGGGCAGCAACCTCAGGCTGGGACTCCTGCACATGCCACCCGAGAGCCACAGCGAGTCATCGCTGATCAATGCCTCGTGACGCCTAGGGTCTACAGTCGCCACCTTTCATTCCTGCAGATGACCCAGAACCAGTGTCACCAAAGACTGCGCATGTCTTTGGAACTGGTCGGTCACATCTGCCAGCTATTGCTGGATTTGGCCCCAAGGGGACATGGAGGGCATCTACTGCCAGTGGCTGTGAAAGTGACCGGTGCTCAATTTCTATGCCAGTGGCTCCTTTCAGGGCTCCGCAGGTGACCTCTGTGGAATCTCACAAGCCGCCACCAATAAATGTGGATGCCACCTTCATGAGGGCACACAACTTTGTGCATTTCTTCTGGGACCAGGACAGCCAGGATGCAAGAGTGATTGGATTCGCCCTGATCTTGGGTTTCCCACAGGTGCAGGGTATGATCAGCTGCACTCACGTGGCACTTAGATCTCCATCACAACACGTGGTGGACTACATCAACAGCAAGTGTTTTCACTCGCTGAATATGCAGCTGGAAATGCATCTTGCAGGTGCGCGCATGGTTTCCAGGAAGTATGCACGACTCCTACATTCTCAGTCGGTCACAGATTCCTGCAGTTTTCCAGGGTCTGCAGAAGCTGCAGAGTTGGCTCCTTGGGAACAAGGGCTACCCGCAGAGGCCGTGGCTGATGACACCTGTATGACAGCCTCAGACTGCAGCAGAGTGACGATATAATGAGGCTCATGCTGCAACTCGCAACTTGGCGGAACAGACCATCGGGATGCTGAAGATGAGGTTCCGGTGCTTGGACCGGTCTGTTGGGGCCCTGCAATACAGTCCGCAGAGGGCCTCACGCATCGTCATTGTCTGCTGCGCCCTTTATGACCTAGTACTTCAACAGGGAGAGGAGCTGGCTGAGGAGGAAATGGAAGAGCTGGAGGTATCCACCGATGAGGAGGACGCCGACAGGGATGAGGGTGAGCAAGTCCTCAAAGGCGATGATGATGGGGATGAGGCTCTCGCACTGGCCAGACGAGGCAGGCGTGCTTGGGAAGCCCTCATAGCTGCTAGTTTGTGGAGGATGATGATGACATGCAGTGAGGAGACACCATAGATCCTCACATTGCATCTATGAACGTTTGACCCCAGTCTGGCTTATGACAGTGCAAATGCCCTCCGTGAGAACAGTCCTGTCATAGAGTCACAGTGGAGGCCCTATCACTCAATGGCAGGAGGATGATGACAACATGTAATGAGGACACTCCAAAAATCTTCACATTGCCTCTGAGAATGTCAGGCCAAGGGCAGCTCGCTTGCTCTCTGTGATCAGGGTCATATCATAAAGATGCAGCCATGAAGCTTTAAAAGCATCTGATCCTTTGTCACTGATGATGCACCTTCAGGAGAACAGCATCATTGAGTCACAGATGCTTAAAGGTGCTGAGAGCACACAGAGAGAATGACATCTGCCCACTACATTCTGGCAGCCATGACAAGCACCATCAAAGTGCAGGCATCAGTAATGTGTCCAGGGAGTGTGAGGTAGGACCATCAGGAACAAATACATCAGGAGCATGGAGCCTGAAGGCTGCACAGAGCACTGGACTGAGACATCTTGTACAGAAAGGTGAGTGACATTGTCAGTGGGACAGGGCATACCCATGGATGGTGATGGTGGACATTGTCTGTAATTATGATTCATCTATGAGACAACTCTCCCAAATTTTGCACTAGCCCCCCAGATGTTAGATTTTGCAAGGTCAAACAGGGCTGAGATTGCCATTGTCAATGTGTCTATCCAATTTAATTAGTTTTTTGTGACTTTGTAGCAGTTTGATAGCAATCAACAACGATGATTTCATGGTCATCTTTCAATTCCAGATTTTTATTGAATTGAAATTCCACCATCTGCTGTAGCAGGATTTGAACCCAGAGTACTGGGTCTCTGGATTAGTAGTCCAGCGACAATACCACTACGTCATCGCCTCCCCATAATCCTCTTGAAGTCTATCACTATTGTCCTCACAGTTCACAATACTTCCAAGTCTTGCATCATCTTCAAATTTTGAAATTGTGCCCTGTACACCCAGGTCTAGGTTATATATATAAATCCAGAAAGGCAGTGGCCCCTCTATATACCAACACGATATCTGAGAGCTCCGGCACCTCAAAATTTGGCACTACACAACTGACAGGAGGGTAAGTCCAATTCCTCCTCCCTGTGGGTGCAGGTGACAATTCCTCCTCTGGGTGTCATATACCAGGACCTCTGGTGTCATATCCGAAATTTCTGCGCCTTCTCACTCAGTTCCTGAGCCACCCTGAAACCTGTCACTGTGTTTCAATCTTCAGTGGAAATGGGTGCATGGAGCCATGTACTGTTCCACAAAAATTGGTTCTAATCGATGCTTGAGTGCTAATCCTACAGGTGGCTGTTTTAACAACTCCAGGCAAGTTCAAATTATGGGAAATCAGCAATTAGGACCAAAACTACGAGCGAAAACCAGACTTTCAAACAGGTGAGCACAGCATCAATTTAGCGCCTGTTTTCATGTGACTCTGTCACATGAGCAGGGGCATGTTATTAATGAAATGTTAAATTTTTTTTTGTTGTTGGAAACCTCAGCCCGGCCCTGGGTGAGGTTTCCTAAAAAGTGCAAAGGCCGCTTGGCCTTTTCGCCTGCCCGCCAACCGTAAGGTTGGACAGGCAGCGAAAAATTTCTTTCAATTATAATTTTAATGGCCTTAATAAGCCTTTTAATTGTCGGTGGACATGCTGCTGACTCTGGCGCGCGTCCACTGACCAAAATATCACACGAGTGCGCAATGATGTCGGGATGCTCGCCCGGTTGTGTCAGCCACGTGCCTGCCCGACAAGCATCCTATTCTGACCCCTGTCTCGCCTGACCTTCGGACTCAGGTCGAGCGAGATCCAGGCAGTGCAGCATGTCTCCAGGGCCTAGCGTCAAGTGCAACTCATTCAAAGGGAAGGAAGTCACGCCCCCTTTTTCACGGCACAAGAAGTGGGGGGGGAGTCAAGCCTTGGGGGGGCGGGGGCTGTGTGGCCCTTGGGGGATGTGCCGGGTCTTGGGGGAGTGGTGGGAGGGGAGACAGGGTTGGGGGGATGCTGCCTGGCCTCGTTGAGTTGGAGTGGATGGGTTGGGCCTTGGGAGGGGCTTTTGAGGCTCGGGGGGTGGGGGTGGGGTGATGAGTTGGGCCTCGCGGGGGGAGGGACATCCGGCCTTGTGTGCGAGGTTAGTTCGGGCCTAAGGGGGCGGTGTCGGGCCTTGGGGATGTTGTTCAGGCCTCAGGAGGGGCGGGGAGGTCGGGCCTCAGGGATGGGGGGTGGGGGTTGGACCTTGAGGAGTTGGGGAAGGGTCTCATGGAAGGGGGTTTGGCCTCATGGTAGGGGTCTGGGACTTAGGGGTGGTGTTGGGCCTCGGGGGGGGGTGGGGTGTCAGGTTGGGTCGGGTTGGGCTACGGGGTTGGGCGGGTCTTGGGGGGGTGGGAGGGGCAGTGTTTGGGGGTGAGAGTCGGGCCTAATGGGGCGGGGGCAAGAGTCCCCATGGGGGTAATCCTGTGAGTTTGGAAGTCCTTGAGGTAGTCCCTTGGGGATGGGAGTCTCCTATGGTGGAGGAGGAAGGTTGTTGTGGGGTGGAGGAGGGTGTCCTGTGGGGGTAGGGGGAGACCCCTAGGGGAGGTTGGAGGGGTAGGGGGAATCCTGTGTGGGAGCTGTGGGGAGTCCCCTGGGGGATTGTGGGGGGAGTCCTGTGGGGGGTCCGTGTGGGTTTTTGCAACAGTTACCCAGAAGTTAGAAGAGGTTTTAATTCTTCTAACCTTTTCTGGGTAACTATTCGTGTAACCCAATCGGAACCATTGGAAGTTTGCGATTTTAATTGCATATTTGGATGGTTCCCAGTGCAGGGCAATTGCCCAGTGGAAGCTTGAACTTCCAGACAATTGCCATGCAAACCTTACCTGGGACTTTTGAAGGGGATTCCCCAGCTCATCTTTGGGGTAGCCCCCCCAGTACAACACCCTGGAGCTCAGAGGTTATGGCCCAATATATCATATGAAAGATGTGTCGTAGAAATATAAATGCTAAAACACAGCATGGGATTTCATGTGCTATCCTTTCACATAGATGAGAGAATTCCTCTAGCAGTATGAGTGGCAACATCCAAAGGATGCTACTTATTAAAAGATTTATGATCTTATTACACAAAGGACATATTTTCCAGGGCCTGCGCGTGTGCCTCAGCTTCTACATTGTCTTATATGCTCTTTTTTGGGGGTTCTTTTTTCAGGTCACCTTCGACATCTTCCTGTTCTTCCTGCTGCCGTGAAAGACAAAATATATACTTGCATGGCAGGAAGTCCAAGGTTGTGAAATTTTGCACACAGCTGTTTTAGCATACTTTTAACAGCATTTTAACAGGCCAAACAGTACATGTAAATTGGATTACTTTGTGTGGGGTTTGTTTAAACATTTAAAAGGATTTATGGAGAGGAAATAAACTAACAAAAAAGTTGCATTAGAGCTTCACAGGTTCCTCATCATTAACCTTCAGTTTAAGCATGCCGTAAAGTTATCCAAAGAGCTTTCTCACAGAGTTAATAGCATTACACATGCTTATCAAGAAATAACTAAGTCAGAGACCAGAACATCTTTTGAAAAGGAATGAGAAAGCAGAATTGAAGTATATTTTATAGCTGAAGGCATAGGTATATTGGGCTAAATAGCTTTCTTCTTTGCCAATTCCTTGATCTTGTTCAACCAATTTTTAAAAATTCATTCAAGGGATGTGGGCTTCACTATCTAGGCCAGCATTTATTGCCCATTCCTAATTGCCCTTGAGAAGGTGGTGGTGAGCTGTCTTCTTGAACCGCTGGAGTCCATGTGGTGTAGATACACCCACAGTGCTGTTATGGAGGGAGTTCCAGGATTTTGACCCAGTGACAGTGAAAGAACGGTGATATATTTCCAAGTCAGGATGGTGAGTGGCTTGGAGGGGAAATTCCAGGTGGCGGTGTTCCCATGTGTCTGCTGCCCTTGTCCTTCTAGATGGTTGTGGCTTTGGAAGGCTGTCTAAGGAGACTTGGTGAGTTTTAATCAGGTTTATGAAAATGCCTATTTTCTCATACTTCAGTTTGCTAGGATTTTTATATTTTTACAAATACAACAATTGAAAAAATTAATATTATAAATCTCACTAATTGTATAGATAAAATTAACCCAAATGTAACCCAAGACAGTGGGACCTGAGGATGTACATGGAAATGACACAGAGCAAATATCAGGATAAATAATGAAGTTATTTATGGAATTAGCTGCCACACAGGGAGAGATAATGACTAGATGGATGAACTTTGGTGAGGCAAACAACCCTTTCTCAGAGAGAAACTGTTTTCTCTGGTGAAGGAGTCCAGACCAAAGTGGCATAGCCTTAAAATTAAAGCTAGGCAGTTCAGGGGTGAAGCCATTATAGCACTTCTTCAAACAAAGAGTAGAGGAAACCTGGATCTCTCATTCCGAAAAAGCTGTGGAAGTTAAGCCAGTTGAGAATTTAAACACTGTGATTGATACATTTTGGTATAAGCGAACATATTTAGGAGGGCAAGGAACCAAAGCAGCTAAATTGAGTTAAGACACAGATCAGCCATGAAATAATTGAATAGCAGGACAGACCCGAGGGACTGAATGGCCTACTGTATTCCTATGTTCCTAACTTTCCTTAAATTTTTAATTTTTACAGATATCCCTTTGGACAGCAGCAGGAACTTTCTTTATATGTCATCATATGAGTTTGTGGGGCATTGGCATTGGCTGGTTTAAGTTGAAATGATAGAAATCTCATGGAATCTGAGCAAATAGTAATAGTAACAGAACTGTTGGACACTGTTCTGATCCACTATGATCCTGTCATAACTTTGGGGTTGGGATAATTTGTATATTAGAGACAGGACCTGTACCCATATAAATACTGTGGCTACATGAGCAGGTCAGAGGCTAGGAATTCTGTGGACAGTAACTCACCTCCTGACTCCCCAAAGTCTATCCACCATCTACAAAGTACAAGTCAGGAGTGTGATGGAATATTGTCTAATTGCCTGGATGAGTGCAGCTCCAACAACAATCAAGAAGGTCAACACCATCCAGGTCAGAGCAACCCCTAGATTGGCATCTTATTCACCAGCTTCAACATTCACTCCCTCCACTACTGACACACAGTAGCAACAGTGCGTACCATCTACAAGATGCACTGCAGCAACTCACCAAGGCTCCTTCAACAGCACCTTCTAAATCCATGGCCTCAACCACCTAGAAGGACAAGGGCAGCAGATGCATGGAAACACCACCACCTCCAGGTTCCCCTCTAAGTCATTCACCATCCTGACTTGGAACTATTTTGCCATTCCTTCACTGTTCCTGAAACTACCATCCTAACAGCACCGTAGGTGTTCCTATAACACATGGAATGCAGCAGTTCAAGAAGGCAGCTTACCACCAACTTCTCAAGGGCAATTAGGAATGGGCAATAAATGCTGACCTAGCCAGCGATGCCCATGTCCCATGAACAAATATGAAAAAAATGCATATGATGGGATTTTGATTGGGCCAAAGAAAAGTAATGCAACAGTTTTGTTGATTCACACCAGGCTATAGAGCAGTAATTTTGTGAAGGTAATCATCAGACGGAAGCCTCACTACTGGGCATATCAGGGGTGCACTGGGCAGAATTCCTGAGGCAGCCTGGGGACACCCTGAGCCATGCCCCATAACTGTTCATGAATGTAATATGAGTTGCTAGAAGAAGCATCCATCCTTCTTCATGAAAAGCTGCTGCCAATGTTTAAAAGGGCCAATTACACGTTGGATTAAGGTTCAGCCCAGATTGCTCCAATCCCCACCAGAATTACGGTAGATTTGCACATTTCAGATTCATGCAATTTGCACCCTCGGGTCCTTATGTGTACAATTAAATCATGATATATGCATAACTATTGTTTATTGTCAAAATGTAATTTCCCTACTTCAACATTATGCTTAGTTTGACATTTCTGAAAATGGTGGGTAAAACCAGACAATTTGCACAGTTATGTACCCAGTTTATTTAATAATTCATCCAGAAATTTAATCTAAACAAGACCAAAAGAGAGGGCACTTAGCAAAAATATTCAGTTTATAATATGGTGATTGGATTGCTGAAGTGTTATGTTCCCTCTACACAAGAATAAGCAAGCAAAAGAACATTAACAAACTCAGATAAATTGATGTCTTACCAGCGCAAGCTGAGGTAAAAATTGTAGAAACCGAAATAAATCAGCCACTGAGTATAATTTAGGTGAATCTTTCCTCACTTTCATTTGCAGTTTGCTGAATTATTAATACTGTTTAAAGGAGAGAATGTTAAATGATAACACTGTGTTACCAATGGAAAGCACATCATTCATGTCCTAAATATTGATTTATACTAAATTCAGATCATTAAGGACAGAGCATTGCCTCTGCTTGGCACAGACCATTCAAATGAAAACAGTTCTATTGGTTTTTAATCAGATTATTTTTTAACAGTGAGGTATTTAGGGGGAGTACTATGAGCTTCAGAAGACCATGCATTCCAGATATCTTGAAATGACTTGAAAGCCATTGTCATAATTTTATTTCATTTTCATACCAACTGTTCCAATAGATGGTGCAACACCACAACTACAAAAATGACCTAACTATGTGGGTTGTACCAAGTATCAGTGAGTAAGAGAATAGCGTGCAACTGGATCACAAGATTTGGGTGGGAACATTATATATGTTGCTGCCCTAAATTGTAACCCAGTGCAACCGTTATTTTATGGGCGATAACATAAATAAATAAAAAGGCTGTTTTACCCGCAGCTTGTAAGGTTTGGGTAAAGCAGTATTACCCTGCAATTCCTTAACTTGGCAGCAGATATATACAATTACCTGATAATTAAATTTTGATGACCAATTAATTAGAAACAAAAAGCTGGCTATCAAATATATGCTTCCAGTAAAACTGTCTGAACCAATTTGTCATTAAAAAGGTACTATACTCAATCTGGGAGGAACCAGAAAAAACATACATGTTTTTTATGGAATATAGACCAGGGATGATCCAATTTAATCCCCAATCTGTGATGACATAGGATGCCAGGACAACAGGGCATCAAGAGAAGAATTGGTTTGGTTCCCGTTTTTAATCTATCCACTGACCTCTGCTGGAAAATGTATGTGGATTATGGATGGCAATAGAAATGGGTTTATGAATCTTTACGCTATCTTCATCCCTGACAGTCAAATTACTTGTCAACAATTATTGACTCACATTTGAAGGGTAGCTACTGCAGTCAAAGTACTGGTGAGCTGCCAGCTGTCAAACTGCACACCATATTCAAGAGATGAATGGCGAGATGGATCAGGTGAAAATTGGGAAAAATAATGTAATGATGCCATGTGCAAATGACAAGATGGTGTTTATGCAATAAATATGGTTTAATACAAATGGTGCCATCTTGCCGTGTCAGACAAACAGACAAATACAAGACTGTCAAACACTTCTGGACAAAGACTGTGCTTTAATAAACATATGGTCTCTTATGTCTTTGATGTTATCGTCCTTAAATGGCGGTGGGCCCCATTTCTGCCTGAGGGCTCCATCGAATGCTTGCATTGCACACTCCCTGCCACCAGCCCTGGATATAATTAGGCTTTATCCTTTTTTTCTTCCTATGTAATTGGAAAGTGACTTTAGGTAACCTTTGGCAGTGCCTGTAATGCCAGCACTTGAAGTGGCCTAGATTTTATTGATGCTGACTCTTTTCTGCTGCCCACTCAGCTGACTAATTGTGGTCTCATTAGTTTGAGTAGGAATAGTGCCTTAGTGTTATGTTAGTCATGCATCAGCTACAACCCAGAAACTATCAAAAGCCACATAACAACAGTATTTTTCAGGATTGTTAAGTGCAAAGTAGTCTCATTACTAACAGGAAAGTTCAACCAGGGGTGGTGTCTTGGTCACAGGGGAAATAAGATTAAAGACATTACATAATTTCTTCCTCAAAAATATAGCCTATAACAAAATGTATGGTATAGATCTGTAATGGTGATATTAGTTATTCCCTTTAGCACTACATTAAGCAAAGAGAAATTCATTTGCTAGGTCAGTGTTGATCTTTTTTCCTTAAGCCAGATTCCCAACATAACTCAGCAATATGAGGTACATGTAGACTGTGTTGCCTCATTTCAAAAAATAAAAACAAAAGAATGATTGCATTTAGCTGAAAATAACAACTTGATTTAAGACAAGATTTCTTATTTTTATCCACATTGGGCTGTTTTCTTTATTTTATTATTTCTGATGAAAGGTCATTGACCTGAAAGTTGTTTCTCTCACACAGTTGCTGCCTAACTTGCTGATTATTTTCCAGCATTTTCTGTTTTTATTTCAGCTTACTTTATTCTTTGGCCAATTTTTGGATTCTTCCCCCAACTTTTCCCTTTAAGCATTGTACTGGAGAGTCGAGTTGTACAGGTGCAAAAGGGGGAAAATAAAAGCTGCATTCCTGGAAATTTGAAAGAAAAAATGGAAAATTCTGGAACTATAGTCAGTTTTCCATCCAAATTGAATTTCTTTCCAGTTCTAAGGGAAGGTCACCAATCTGAAGTGTTAACTCTGTTTTTCTTTCTGTACAGATGCCTACTGACCTGCTGAGTATTTCCAACATTTTTTTTTTGTTTCAGATTTTCAGCATTCTGCAATGTGTATTATTTTTTCATGGATTTTCATCAGCTATGACATGAACCCAAGAGAATTCCCCACTGGCATTAGAGGGTATTTGACTGTTCTTGACTAAACATCTACAACTATAGTAATGGATAGAAGCATGAGCTTAGATCAAGGGCTGAATTTTATGCTTGGAAAGCAGGACTGCCATAGTCCCGCCAATGTGTGAAATCAGGTGTGATGACGTCGGGTCACGAACCCCACATCATCACACTGGCTTTCCATAATACGCTAGATAGGTGGGCACCGAAATCTGCAGCCCACCCACATTCTGGTTTCTCTAGAGAGGGCTGTCTCTGTCTTACCATTTCACCTCTGGATATTTACTCCAGTCAAATTCATTTGCCTTCAAATCCACCGACTGGATGAGTCTCATTCTGAAGTACAAATGCATTTGACTACATCAGTGTGCAATTTACAGGCCAATCATACAATTTTCACTGATACAATGTGATTCCAGCTTTATCAACATAAACAAAATGGCTTAGGTTGCAAAGTCATTTGGGCAGATGATGTGTGGCCACCTTAAAGGAGTAGTCTCACACCATTGTGCCTTTACACCAGGCGTAGTATAACTACAACAGGTGTGAAGCAAAATTGATGATGTTTTCATGCAGCCCAATGGACCACAAAGGAGTTTTTCAAACTTTGGGCGGAATCTTCCCATCCTGCCAGCAACGGGGTGCATGGCGGACAGGGAACTTAATTTGGCATGATGCCAAAAATCAGGTTCCCGACATCGAGATGAGCTTTAGGAATTCTGTTCTCACAACTTTAAAGGCAGGTTAAAGGCGAGTCAAGCTTCCCGATGAACAATGTCAACAATATCCTATCCTGTTCCTCGTGAAATCACTCTGACTTCAGCTCCCACCACCGAACACCGACTCCAGAATGGAAGATTCCACCCTTTGTTTCTAAAATAATAATGCGAGTATAGAACCAAGCATCTCACTGGCTGCTCACTAACTTTGAGAATTTAGCTGGCATTCAGATACCAATGGAAGAATTCTGTTAATTGGTTATCACTGAAATAACTAGAACCTGCAAGAATGCTTCATTCTTAACAGATATTGGTTTCAAATAATGTACCTGCAGTAGAACAATACCCTTAGAGTGTTAAACATTTCTTCCTGTTCCAGATAATTATAGTGAGACATTTTATGGTTCGTGACACTGCTCAAAATTTAATTCATGCATAGTCTAACATACTGTAATTGCTCAGGTATAATTAGCAAGAGAGTATGTTTTCATACATGTAATCTGTGAATTTACAAGGTTCAGTGAATGCATTGACTACACTTAAAATAAGTGCTCGCTGGTCAGGAAATACAAACATTCACAGACTTTACTTGATAATTCTTTAACTTCACTCAACTTAACTATGATAATTCAGGCTTATAGAGTTCAAAGTAATGAAAACATGCCATAATTGCACTTTTTCTTAATTTGATTGCTCAACAATGTTCCTTCTAACTTTTGCTCAAGAACCAGAATATATTATCAGAGCAATTTGTTCGACTGCACCTTACATCTTCTTGCGCGAACTAATTATGAAACATATATGCTGGCCTCTGTGAAGTCTGTTTGCAATTTTCTAAAATCATGCTGTAATTTGAAAGTATTTCATGGCCCATTAATGTCAAATAATATTTTTTGGCCATACTAGGTATTGTTAGCATCTAACTTACAAACTATTATTCTTTCAGAGTAATTACATTTTAACTCTACATATCTCATCACTTGGGTTAGAAGGGCTAAGCAGTAGCCACTGCTTGTGACCATTTCTGAGCTTTGACCAACTCATTTTGTTTGTCTAGTACTGGTCTTCTAATAAAGTAGGGAACAATGGTAATATTTTCTGCCACGCACTGAGGTTTCCCTGACACATCCTCAAGTAGGAAGATCAGAATGTATAGAAGACCCAACAGTATGTGAGTTCTTCTGATACTGTAGCTCAGTGTAAAAATGAACAATTGTACTTTGTCAAATTATGTAGATCAGGGAGGTCCTGGAAGGGTTTTTTCCCCCACAATTCCACCTGAAGTTGGACCTGAGCACAGCAAAAATGGGGCAATGAGACCTAATTTTTCCTTATCATTTTGACCAGAATTTCCCTCTCCTGATCCTCAACGGGAATGCAGCTATTCTCTCTTTCCTACCTGCCATATGCAAGAGGGCTCAACTCTTAATGGTTTATCCTCCTTTCCACTCATGTTAATGCTGCTTCTTGAAGCCATGGGAAAGATGACTGTGGGCCCTGGGGAGTAACAGTAATTACCTTAAGTGATCACCATGGAGAAAGAGGGCCTCACCCTTGACTGTGACATAGGTGGCCAAACTGTTAAAGGCCTTGATCTCCAGTTAGGTCTTCTGTGAGTTTTAATTTCTGGTCAGGGCCAGGGCAGATGTCAAGGGCATGTTGAATGTCCTTAATTGCCAGAGCTCTGTGGTTAGTAATAATGGATGCATGACCTTGCCCAAGAGATATATGGAAGAATTTCACTCAGACATGCTTTAACCAACTAAAATCATACCTTCCAAGAAAGAATGAAAAACATTTACATAATAAGTCCATGATTTTCTTTCATGTTTCATTAAATTTTTTTCTCATATTTGATTTGTTTCATGTAATTTAGGTTCTGAGACACTACATGTTGTTATTTGGCAAGGGAAAGCAACAGGCAGCATGCAGAGCCTGGAAAGATGAAGGGGCTAGAGCAAAAAGGCGAAAAGATGACAGAAAGCAACAAGCAGCAATTAGAAGAAAGGGAAGATGAAAAGGCTGAAGCAAGAAGGCAATAAGTTAACTGAGAACAGCAGAATAACCAAATACTGCAAGTAAGAGACCAATTAAGGCTCTTGAAGGAAGCTTTCATCTCTGATCCTCATCATAATTATGAGTCAAAACCAGAATATGACATTGGCAGTAGATCAGAGGTATGCGAATATTGTAGTGCAATATGTGGGAAAAAGAGCCACCTTTAATGTGTTACACAAATGATAAAGTACGATTGTCACACTTAAGTCAGTCAACTGACTGACTGAATGTTCTTCTTATGGGAACAACGACAATATCAAAATGCTTCTTGGGAAACCTCAGAAAATATAACAGCTGAGTAGGATTGCCAAGAAGTCTCTTTATTTTACATCAAGAAGGAAGAACTTCTAACATAGCCTGTCATGAAATATTTCAACAAACGGACGGTGTCATGAAGATGTGCTTATTTCAAACAGTGATCTTTAAACCACAAGCTGGAAACTTGAACTTGAACTTTTAAGAATAGAACTCAGGAGGTGGGGAAGGTGGTGGCATTGGGTTTTGTCACTGGACTGGTAATTCAGAGACCAAGGGTAATTCTCTGGGCACTGGGGATTGAATCCCACCACTGCAGATGGTGAAATTTGAACCCAATAAAAAATCTGGAATTAAAAGTCTAATGATGACCATGAAACCATGTTGATTGTTGTAAATGTCCTTTAGGGAAGGAAATCGGCTATTCTTATGTGGTCTTGGCCTACATGTAACTCCAGATCCACAGCAAAATGTGATTGACTCTGAAATGGCCCAACAAGCCACTCATTTCTCAAGGGCAATTAGGGATGGGCAGTAAATGCTGCCCTAGCAATGCCTATCCCATGAATGAATAGAAAAAACTTTTTTAAACAACAGGCTAAAGAGGATGACTGAAAATCACAGCCAAAAATGGCTGTCCCAATTTACATCACTACGCATTCCACATTCCACTTCATTGGGATGGAGATGCCGGCCCTGCAAAGACTCCACCATAGACAATAAGCCCCGAAGGAATGTGAAAGACCTTACCTCCTGTGCTATTAACAAGGCATTAAGACAAGCACCTGAGATTCAACTGTTGGAGATGGGACATTAAATCTAATCACTTGGGGCATGAGACAATGGCTAAGGTAACTTTTCAGGCATGAGTTAATCAAGTTACCTTTTAGAATACATGATCTACAGCCTTATTTGGATGCCCCAGCTCCAATCTCACCACACCCACCATCCTATGACAGTGGAGAGAGCAAGTCACATGACCAGCAAACCCCTTTTGTGTGTCAAAAACAACATTTTTGCAGAGAGTTGATGCTGATGGACCAAGGACAAGTGGCTATAGCTGTTGGGCATTGGTCTCTCTCTCCACCCTTCCCAGAAAGCTACAAGCAGTTGCTGATCGCGACCAACCAGAGGCATGCTTATTGCAAACAGATACTTTTTAAAACAGGAATCCTGCTCAACACCATTGTCCCCAGAGGAACAACCAAATTAACTGACCGCAAATTTAAATCGAAATATCGGGACCACCAAAGGAATGTCCGACCAGCAGAATGACCGAGCCACTGACCCTATATTTTGTTTACTTATGGATTCTAGTTTGATCGACTTATCCTTCGTCACTCTGTAATCTGTATTTGTGTATGTATATGAGCCATTTAAGTGTGTGTGTGCTCATGTGGAAGTTGATGCATTTTTTAAAATCCAGATTGGGGTAAGTACAATAAAACTTATCTCTTTCTTTGTAAGTAACAAGAAAATCTGTTCAATTGGTTCTTTTATGATAACAGTGCATAAACAGTTAAACACTTGCAGAATTGGCAAGTATATCCTTTTAAATTAGAAAAAACTCTGTTACAATCAAATGAGGAGCGGGAAAATGGAGAGTCATTCGAGCCCTCCTCACCTGGTTCTAACAGACTGTAACACTGAAAATGTAGAGAGTGATACTGCAGATGTTGCCTTTGACACTGATGATGAAATATTCAGTGCATTAACAAACTTTGAGGAAATAGGGGTAGATGTTGGTTTTGAGCTTGAGGATTTTGAGAGTGACAATGATGATGTAGAGAATAATTAGGAGAAATCATATAGTTAAAATTGTAAATCTAATTCAACTAGAGTCAAACCAAGTAAAATAAAGCAATTGAAAATAAATTCATTGTGAAAATAGAGAGTGAAATTTTCCACTTCCACCAGTGACAGGATTCGTGGCAGGTGGGGGCACAAAAGTGATGTAACAGTTTGTTTCCCGTCAGCAGGAAATTAGTTTGGAATTTTGTTCTCCCGACTTTCATGGCCAGATAAAGGCACGTCGAATTTCCCGCTGCTTGATGTCAGGAACCACATTTGCATCCATTTGCATCTCATGAATGCTCATTAAAAATACAGCTCACCAGAATCACGTTCTCTCTCCAAATTTAAGTGCCCCATCAGCAGATAATTAGAAGTCTATTTTATGACCATATTTAAATGGCGTGCACCTAGCGACCTTCACTTCACCAGCAACGTCAACATATGTAGACTCTGCTTTCGCCTACAGCGGTGCTGCCATATCTCACTGCTCCTTGGACTCAGTGCCAAGGCTGCTGACTGTCCGGTAAGACCACAGGGAAGGAGGGAAGGCAGTGGCAATACTGGGGGAGCGGAGTGTGGTGGCAAGTGCAGCACGGGAAGGAAGAGGGGAACACAGTTGCATGACTGAGGTGTGGGGGGATGGTGGTGGAAGATTGTTAAAGGAACAGAGGGTAGTAATGTGGGACTGTCCTAGGGCTGAGGCCACACTGTTGTAGGGGGTAAAATCAAAAGACAGTCCTAGGGCTGTAAGGGCCATGCTGGAGGGTTCTGCATACATATCTTGGTCCCAGTCCTGGGAGGGGGAAGGACTCTCTGGGCAGTGACAGGCATGCACAGCATGGTGGGCAGGGCATGGTCAGTTAGTTACAAATTTTTGGGTTGATGGGGTCACAGGCAGAGAGGATTTGGAGTGGCTGGACATGCTTGGAGTGTCCTGGATGGATGCCCCAGGGGTGCCCAGCTGATGCTCCTCCTCCCTGTGGGTGACTGAGGGCACCTCCCTGTCTCTTTGAGGCACCTGGAGGGAGGTCAAGGTGCCCCATACCCCTCTTGCCTAGCTAATGCTGGAATGCACCCAAGGCTAGAGTGATGGTGTGCAGGTCCAAGCACAAATCCGGCAGAAACTGTGCTCTGTTGGGCCTGGGTCTCCAAGACGGCCACCCCCCTCCCAATGGAGACGTTAATGCCCTCGCATGCTAGAGCCACGACATCAGACAGAATGTGGATGGACTCCTCCATCCTTCATTCCAATCTGTTGACAGCCTCTGACAACTCTGCCTGTTGTTCCCCTGCCTGTCTCCGCATCTCCAACATTTCTCTTAGGGCTGATTCTAGAGGCTTGTCATTAGACTCAGACTTAGTCTCCAGCAGTCCTCTGATTGTCAGAGACCTCGGCTGTCATTGCCTCCGCCTGCTGTGGACCTCTTTCTGTGAGGTGATCACCAGATTGTGAACCCGTGCCTACTCTAGAACTAGGTCCCACCAAGGTGTGTGTATCTGCGCTGGTGGAGGGTGCAGGTGAATGCAGTAAGGGGTCTTCATTGGATGCTTCCTCAGAATATTATTGTGATGTGTTCTGGGGACTGGAGCTGAGGCGCTTGCTGGTGTTCTCCCTCTGCCTTTTTTTGCTGAGAGAAAGAGATAATTAGTGATTGACTAGATGGGTCTAGCCACCTACAATATTGATCACTCACAGTCATAGTTCACGTGTAGCTGATGTATACTGGATGGACCCTCACTGGCTTGTTGGGGAAGGCTGAACTTAACTTCAATGCAGGAATGATCTCTGTCCTCTCCAACCAGCTCTGTTGCTTGTTTCTCATAGGGGGAGAGTGTCCTCAACTCTGGCATCATCCCTTCAGCCTGCAATCTCTCCCATTTGTTGCGGGCCATCTTGTCCTGCATGAAGACAGATGGATTGACTGTGAGTATGATGGATGAAAGAGTAGTTCAGAAGTATTCATGCCTGCTGTGTGTGCTGAGTCCTCCCCAGTAAGATATGAAGATGCAGTAGGTGCAGGAATTTACATGAGATGGTGATATTAAAGTGGCTGATGTCGTATCTGCTGGCAGTCTGTGACATCCCTGTGGACTGTAACCCTTAGACTACTGATGCCCTTATGAGAGTGTGAGTTTGAAGTGAGGAGAAGGTTTACTTACCCTGGCAGGGCAGATGAGGTCATTCATTCGCTTCCTGCAGTGCAGGGTGTTTCTTTTTTGTGTGCCACAGGCGCTGACCTCCCTGGAAACCTCCTCCCAGGTTGCTGAGGTCAGGTGGGAGGATCTCTTGCTTCCATTCCTCAGAGAGAGAGAGGGCCTCCTGCCTTTCCTGGACAGCCTGGAGAAGTCTTTCCAGTTAGGTCTTGCTGAACCATGGAGCTGAGGGCTTGCTTCATTTCAGTGCCATGGTTTGACTCATCAGCACATACCTGTCCTGCAGAGAGTGAATGTGTGTCTGGGTGCTGTTTAAATATGGCGCCACAACCTTTGATCCATGAGGTAACGATGGGATAAATGAATTTCTGTCCATCCTGCCATGAGATTAAATGAGCTCCTCATTAATGCACAAATAATGAGCTGAAAAGCGGAAGACCTGGCGCTGGAACCCACCCTGCCGCCCAACGGGAATCGCGTCGATTTTCCCACCTGCCACAGGACTTAGTCTCCAGAATGGAAAATTCTGGCCAGATAATTTTTGTCAATTAATGTTTTCGAGTATAATAATTTTGCGTGAATTTAGGTATTTGTGTTTCATATATACAGGATTAAAATTGTTAATGAAAATAATTGTGTGGGAAAAAGGCGATTAAGTGAATTATTGAATGAAATCTGTTGGATATTCAGTCCATGTGCCTGTAGGGCGCATATCTCCACTCATTACTTCATTAAAATATTTTCTTTATCTCATCTCTTAAATCTTATTTTTAACTTTCATCCCTTTAATTCCCGGACATAGCCCACTTGTATATTTATAATCTAAAAAGGCAACTGCATAAATATTTTTAAAATTAGTTAATAAGGAAAGAGCAAAGATGTGATGCTCTGGTAAACTTGCAGCACTCTGGCTCCTAGTCAAGCTGTTCCAGTACAGCTACAACACTGGCATCTACCTGGCTATGTGGAAAATTGTCCTGTACACAAAAAGGACAAATCCAACCTGGCCATTTACCTCCCCATCAGTCTATTCTCAATCATCAGTAAAGCAATGGAAGGGGTCATCAACAATGCTATCAAGTGGCACTTACTTAGCAAAAACCTGCTCACTGACGCCCAATTTAGGTTCAGCCAGGGCTACTCAACTCCTGACCTCGTTACAGCCTTGGTTCAAACATAGACAAAAGAGCTGAACTCCCGAGGTGAGGTGAGAGTGACTGCCCTTGACATTAAGGCAGCATTTGACTTGAGTGTGGCATCAAGGAGCCCCAGCAAAGCTGGAGTCAACGGGAATCAGGGGGAAAACTGTCTGCTGGTTGGTGTCATACCTAGCACAAAGGAAGATGGTTGCGGTTGTTGGAGGTCAGTCATCTCAGTTCCAGGACATCACTGCAGGAGTTCCTCAGGGTAGTGTCCTAGGCACAACCATTTTCAGCTGCTTCATTAATGAGCTTCCTTCCATCATAAGGTCAGAAGTGGGGATGTTCACTGATGATTGCACAATGTCCAGCACCATTTGCGACTCCTCAGATACTGAAGCAGTCCATGCCCAAATGCAGCAAGACCTGGACAATATCCAGGCTTGGGCCGACAAGTGGGAAGTAACATTTACGCCACACAAGTGCTGGGCAATGACCATCTCCAACAAGAGAGAATCTAGCCACCGCCCCTTGACATTCAATGGCATTACCATCACTGAATCCCCCACTATTAACATCCTGGGGGTTACCATCGACCAGAAACTGAAATGGACTAGCCATATAAATACTGTGGCTACAACAGTAGGTCAGAGGTTGGGAATCCTGTGGCAAGAAACTCACCTCCTGACTCCCCAAAGCCTGTCCACCATCTACAAGGCACAAGTCAGAATGTGATGAAATGCTCTCCACTTGCCTGGCTGAGTGCAGCTCCAACAACACAGAAGAAGCTTGACACCCTCCAGGACAAAGTAGCCTACTTGATTGGCACCCCATCCACAAACATTCACTTCCTCCACAACCGACGCACAGTAGCAGCAGTATGTACCATCTACAAGATGCACTGCAGAAACTCTACAAGGCTCCTTAGGCAGCACCTACCAAACCAACGACTGTCACCATCTAGAAGGACAAGGGCAGCAGACACCTGGGAACACCACCACCTGGAAGATCCCCTCCAAGCCATTTACCATCCTGCCTTGGAAATATACTGCCGTTCCTTCACTGTCGCTGGGTCAAAATCCTGGAACTGCCTCCCTAACAGCACTGTGGGTGTACCTACACAACATGGACTGCAGCAGTTCAAGAAGGCAGCTCACCATCACCTTCTCAAGGGCAACTAGGGATGGGCAATAAATACTGGCCTAGACAGCATTGCCCACATCCCCTAAATATAT
Source organism: Cetorhinus maximus (assembly GCF_964194155.1). Classification (NCBI taxonomy): domain Eukaryota; kingdom Metazoa; phylum Chordata; class Chondrichthyes; order Lamniformes; family Cetorhinidae; genus Cetorhinus; species Cetorhinus maximus. Next base: position 68,294,596 of record NC_135888.1, on the reverse strand, counting down.
ATTTTTAAACATCTGCTCACAAAGCCAAAAACATCAGTACAAACCTAAATAGCGGTTAGCTGTTGCTACACCACTTCCACTCAGTGAGCACATGGTCCTATCCTCACTGCAACAACAAGCTCTCATCCACTTTTCTTCATTGTAGATGAGATCTTATCCATTTCTCCTCATTGACAGATGATAGAATTTCACCTGATTCTTAATGACATAGGATAGGGGCATGCACTCCTCACTTTAAAGAAGAAAGGGTATCCCTCCACTTGAACCAAAAGAGATGCCATTTCTCTCCCTGCCAACTGCCTGAGGTTGAAACAAGCCATTCATAACTTGGCTTTTATACCTGATACCAAGATGAGCTTTTGACTATATATTTGCACCATCACTAAGAGCACCTTTTTCCACTTCTGTAGCATTGGCCCAAATCCGCCCCTGCTTCAGCTCATCTACGGCTGCTCATGCCTTTGTTACCTCTTGACTTGACTATTCCAATACATTCCTTGCTGGTCTTCTATGTCTGTCCTCCTTAAACTTGAGGATGTCCTAAACTCTGCTGCCAGTGACCAAACTCCAAGTCTTACCCATCAATGACTCCTGTACTTGCTAACCTACATTGGCTCCCAGTTAAGCAAAACCTCAGTTTTAAATTTCTTGTCCTTGATTTCAAAACCCTCCATATGTCTGTAATCTCTTCCAGCCCTACAACCTTCTGAGATCTCTGTGCTCCTCCAGTTCTGGCCTCTTGAGCATCCCTGATTTTAATCTTTTCACCATTCAGCTGCCAAGGCCCTAAGCTCTGGAACTTCCTACTCAAAACTTAGCACCTCTCTACCTCTCTTTGCTCCTTTAAGACCCTCCATGAAACCTACCTCCATGGCCAAACTTGTGATCATCTGCTTAATAAGTCCCTTATATAGCTCGGTGTCAAATGTGTTTAATAGTGGCCCTGTGGAACACTTTGGAACATTTTACTTCATTAAAGGCACTATAAAAATGCAAATTGTTGTTGTACATTTTCTTCCTTTGTTATGTAGGTACATTCTTTCTCCAATAGCTGACCTAGACTGCAATTCTTTGACTTAGAATGAGACTAGAAAAGCCTTTACTGTCTACAAAATGTAACTTGGACTACAAAATATTCATTAAAATTGAATCAAAGATTAATCATTTTAGAGAATTTTCTGGTGTTCATTCTTCCTTCCTTTGGAAAATTTTGTATTGTACTTATTACATGTAGCCTCTTTAAAAGTTTTTGGTGGCCAGTCCGCCTCCTGAGAGAAAATTTGTTACGTACCTATCCTCCATCCCAACTTGTGTTAAAACTGGAATGATGGTTGATAGAAATCCTTCAAATTTTAACTTTTCACCTGATCCAAACCTACCCATTCTCAGGGGTTAAAATGAGTTCCACTAGGTTTGTGTGCATATTTCCACAATGTTGTTTTACCCCATCTTATTTTTTTCTCCTCTTCTCCTGAAGGTGTAAACTTATTTGAAAGTCCTTTCCACAGATGCCACAGTCCTCTGTTTTCTTAGCAAAATGACCATTCTTTATTTGTGATCCTTGACAATAATCAATCATAAGGCATTCTACACTGAGTTCAATCCAATCTTCTATGAATTCAGTTCCTAGTATCCTCATCGACACATTAGGAAGTTACGGGTTTGGATCATGTATAATCCAGGCTGAAAATCCAGTGCTGCACTGGAGAAGTGCTGCATTGTAGGAGGCGTCCACTGGATGAGATGTTCAGCCTGTTTGACGGTTCAATTGGACATTGAACTTATAATAGGAAGTCAGTCAGACTGGTATTTTAGAAAGAGGAGATCAATGCGCTGAAGAAATTTTCTTCTTCTGAACCTATTATGTGATGACGAGAAAATTATGTGTTTCACCAGGGGTCATTCGGTAGCAATTATGGCTGGGAACCCTGGCTGATATTTTCTTTTCCCTAGTCCAAGAGAACTGAGGCCTTGACATCATCACCACAATTAATTCAAAATTGATTAGGATTGAACATGGGACCTCATGACATACAGTGCTTAGTCTTATGCTGAACTGATCATTTACCAACTGAACCATGCACTCTGGTCTACACATGGATTTAATTCTACACAATCCAGCCGACTCTTAATACTCATTAACGCAAAACAGCCCATTTCACCTTTTGTTTAATTTTACATGATGAGTTTAGCTGCTGATTGGGATAGATCAGGGAAACTGCAACTCTTCCAGTCAGAATATTGGGCATACAATGCAAGAAATCCCATCCTGAGATGATTGCTTTTCCTTAGTCTTTTGAAGGACCATTTCCAACACACGACAACAGCATTCTGCTTGTCTTCTGCAGCCAGTTAAAATTTCCCACGTTCTAAAAATCTCTCCCTTCAGTTATACAGGTTCCGACAGCACAGGAAATTTGAGTTAGCTGATTCAAGTGGCAGCAAATGCAGAAGATCCCTAAAAGTTCACAGGTGACTGAGCTTTAAAGGAAAGGACACATGTCAGCAATGTGAGGGTAGTTTGTGGGAATCAATGTTACTAGTGCAGAATTTCACCCACGAGGAGAGCTGATTGGGAATATTTGGACCCTTCCCCCCACCATCAAAAACATTTTACATCCAAAAAATCAAATTCACATTCTCTCCCAGTAACAGCTAATAGTGCCATTGTATATGCCCCACAATGTAAATATAGCACTTTTAATTTGATTTAACATTGTGCTTAATGACAGTGCTCTCTGAAACATGGGTATCCTTCAGTGGGCAGCAAATCCTAAGTAAGTTTGGGAAATTAATTCAAATGCAAAAAAAAAGTCCTCCCAACTTCCAGTCTTAGTGGGCAGAATTTTATGGCCCCATTTCGGCAGGGACGGGGCCGTAAAATGTGGCGAGCCATTATAAATGCCATTGACGACAGCAGGAATGTAAAATCCCGCTGTCGTAAAATTCTGCCCAGTGAATCTGGCTGATTAATTGTGGTATTCCTGCACCAGGGCTGCACTCTGAGAGCCAGAATTATTGGCATAGCACTAGTTTAAAACTTCTTTTATACTGGTAGTAAAAAGGTCATCCAACCAGCCAGTTACAGCTAATCCAGCCAGTTTACAGTGAATGTAACAGCCAGATGTGTAAGACATGCATTTCTCAAACTGGTGACACAATCACCCAACTCAGGCCAACGCCTAGCAGTGTAAAAGCAGCCACATAACATTGACAAGCACAGCATTTTATGGAACCACTTCAATTAGAAGTCATTCCGCAACATAAGTGTGCCATGATTTTCAGGGACTGACTGGTTAATTTTATCCTAGCTGTAATGTTGCCTCAGAATATTCTTACGATTTTAAGGATAATTGAGGAAAATTAGGCACCCTCACACAAATAGGGCCAGTGATAAACGGTTCAGAAGTTTTAGCTTGTGAAATGACAAACTGTCACACATACACTTGCCATATAACTTCCTGGTAATCAACTGCAATTGATTTAGTAAACCTCTGTAGTAATGACATTCACACTTATTTAATGCTGTGGTGTGAATGTCTTTACTTGTCAACACAAACTGTTTTGGCAGTCGACAGCTGCCCTGACTGCATTGCCAATACAAAACAGAGTCTAAAACTCAGTGAAACCACCCCAGCTATAAAAACTATATGTACATTGGAAAAAGAATGATGGCATGGTTTCAGGGCAGTAATATGATCTTGCAGTGCAGAGGAGAGTTATAAACCACTTGGGTTATGTACTTGCAGTTAATGACATTGCTGGAGCCTTCAATTAGATTACAGCATGTAATCTTTCTCTCCCTCTCTCTCTGCTCTCTTAATATTAGTGAACATTATTATGACCCAGCTGTCATGTTTCAGAATGTTTTAACCAGCGTTGCACAGGAGGAATTTGGAAAACAGTTACATTTAAAGAGTTTTAGACATGAAATGTTGGCAAACTTTTGTTTCTAATTCTATAGACATGAGTATTTCCAGCTTTTTTCTGCTTTTGTTTTAAGTTGCTTCTAAATACTAAGATTTAAATCTAAACATATTCACACGCATTCTTAAAAAGAGCACAGACATGCCAGGTGGTTAAAATGCTAATAAGCTTTCCTTTACTCCAAAGATTGAACGCAATAAGCAATTTATTAGCCTTTCTCATTAATCATTAAATACCTCACATTGCTTGGGCTGAATCTTCCGCTGGGCTTGGGAAATCCCGACCTGCTCTCTTTCACGGTCCGCAAGCTGTACGCCTGACCCACTTGGGACTTCACACTCCATTTTTGCCTTTTCACACTGGAGCTGGGTTTGCAGTTTGCATGTTGTGCTGGAGTGCGTGAGGAATTTGGGTGTAGAGGTTGGAAGGTCAGTTATGGTTCTCCAACACAGTATCCCAGATCCCAAACACTATTCAAAAGCCTCCTAAATCCCTCCCCTCACATCCCTCACCCCACCCACTCCTATGCCAGCCTATTCCTCCTCAGATCACCCATGCCACCTCATGCCATCTTTATGACCCCTCCCCCATGTATCCTCCTTAGCCACTCACCCAATGTGCACGATATATAGTCCTCAGATTTCATTCAATATCAATGGAAAACATTTTACACTCCTTTTGGGAAAAAAATCTCACCATCTAATAAAAGCCTCCATATCATGGATACTGAGAAAAAATGCATTCTGCCATGCGAAAGAAAACCTTGTAATACTTGTATTGCTATTAGCTTGTGTAAATAAACAATAAGCCACTTCAAAGGAACAGTCTGTTATTGCAACTTCTTGAAACTGTCATTCATTCTCAGATGAATGGAGCACCTACTGTGCTGAAAACCATTAGCACTTGAAACTCATCCAAGCATTGTTAGTGGGCACAGCTGTCCAAACAATAGACTACTCAGGGAAGGAAAGAACAGAGTGTGCTCATTTCAATTTCAAAGCTGAGTGCCTATTAACCAATGTAAGGGAGAAGGTGGTTAGATTTTTTTGAAGCATAGATTTCTTTTAAAGTGGACTAACCAGAACCCAAATCTTCCAGTTTCCAGCTCGTCAGAGACTGGACGTATGACTGGAGATGTGTGTCGGCACCCTGTGGAAATCATGACACGCTGACCTATGTAGAAATTGCCCAGGAAGTTTCAACTTCTGATGGTCAATTCCCCTGCTCCCGGTGACCTTCCACGAATACTTTCAACTCTGAGCTACAGCCAGAAACTTCTGAATTGTTATCTGGGAAATGTTAGACAGAAAAAAACCTAGTCTAACTCCTGGGTGATTCCAGGATTGACACCCCAATCACTCACAGAGCCCCCAAATACCCCCCTGAATCCCCAATTACCCCTAATCCCCTGACTAAACCTCTGAACTCCAGACCACTGCTCCTGACCACCCAACTATCCACCAGACACAACCACCACCTCACCCACCTACCAACTAACTCACCCTGCAACTCTATCCACCTAACACCCTACCCACCTACAACCTCACCCACCTGCCACCCACCTGTCACCCTAACCACTTACCACCACACAACCTCCACCCTACCTACCTGCCACCTCGCCCACCTGACACCCTACCAAGCTACCACCTCACCCATCTACCACCCCACCCATCCTATCTACTTACCCACTTACCTGACACACCTACCTACCCTGCCACCCTACACATTCACTTATTCATCTACTCACCCATTCACCTATTTGTTAACGTTCATGCATTCACTAATATTCATCCATTCACTCATTCACCCATTCACCAAAATTCAAACTGAACCTTAAAACCTACCATACAGCAGCCAGGACTGTAAAATGGGGCATGTTCCTGTGTTCCTCCCTTGCCTGAGCTCTGCTGCTCTTCAATGAAATTCTCCAATGGACACCGCACTCCACATTTCTGATGCAGCCAGGTTCAGAAGGCCAGGCAAGAAACACAGAGAAGTGTCAAGTAGGGGAAAAGTTCAAGCAGAGTGGATTACCACTTCTCAGAAGATCTGGGCCCACGTTTTATTTTATCAGCCAGAGCCAATCAAATCACAGTAGAAAAGAAGACAACGTAAGTTGACAGGATGTTTTGTAAAATTTTTCACTGCTTAAGTTGCTTTCTCCATTGAAGAAACACTGTAATGTCTATGAACAAATACGCAAGGCTGGTCAATGTAAGGGTCAACTCACCTTTAAAGGACAGATCCCTCTGATGAATCACTGCATTAAAACTTGACAATATAGCATCTAATAATGACATTTGAAGGTATGAAAGCACTATACACTTACCTTTCAGAATGTACCAGACTCTTCAGCAGACTTTCCATTTCTTTCATGAACTCTCAAACCGGGCGTGCTTTTAATGGGCTTCCAAAATCCTCCACCACCAGACGAAAATAGTGTGCGGAAGGCATTCCGATTTTCATCCCTCATTTAAAATGTACAATCTGACCTTAACGGAGGCAGGTGTGTGTTTTGCACATGAAGCATTCCCAACCCACAAAAAGGCCAGAGGGAAATGGCATGGGGGTCGGGAATGTGAAGGAAAATTAGATTTCCTACAAAAAAAAGTGTGGCCATTCGTGCACTGAAGCGTGCTTCCACACCCAGACAAAAATTCAGCCCCTCGTGTCAGGAAGCTCTGATCCCCAGTGCTTAGCAGTGGTTCTTTGGCTTAGCCTCTTTTTCTTGGCTTGTGGACAGAGGGAGATAAAAGCAGAGACAGAAACTGATGGGCAAATCTTTTTAAAAGAGAGGATACTAAGGGGCAGGTTTTTTTTTGCCAAACTCAAAGGATTAGCATATAGATGAGTAATTAGAAATGATTTTTTTAATGTCAAACAGAATGACCCACTTAAGGGCAGAATTTTCCCCCTGTTGGGGGGGATGTTGATGGGTGGGCGTGTGCGGGCGCGCTTCCGATTGGTGCCCCCGATCGGAGGCGCGGTGCCATTTTACATCAATTAAGGCCTGCCCAGCGTGACGTCCGCAAGGAAGCGCTATGCGCACGAAAGAAGGCACTCATCTCCCTCAGGCTAAGTGCAGCCTCAGGGAGATCGCCTCTACTTTCAAAAATATTAAAAATATTTTTTGAAAATTCCCTTACATGTCCCTTCATGTGACAATGTCACATGAGTTGGGACATGTTCATAATTTCCAAAAAAACCTTATAAAAATCTTTAAAACCCTACATGAAATCTCATCCCGCCGGTGGATGAGGTTTCATGTTTTTTCTACTTCCCGCTGGGGCTCCTGGCCTGCCCGCCAACCTTAAGGTTGGATGGGCAGGTCCACTAATTACTTTAATTGATTTGTCAATGGCCTCAATTGGTCATTGACAGATCGGCGGGCCTGCAGCTGATTTTGCTGCGCCACCACCTTCCTGAAAATTTAAATGGGGCGCGGTGACGTCAGGGGTTCTGCCCAATGTCACCGCGCATCATTTTATGCGTCGGCGAGTGGGCCCCACCCCCACTCACCAAAGGGAAAATCCTGCCCATTATTTTATATTATTGTATGAAGAAAATCATTGAAATAAGTGAACCTGGTCATCTCTTGCTCTGTATGTATGTTTACTATGAAGTAAAGGCAGCTTAAAGATTTATTTTTTACCTCAACATGGCAAGACTTTTCTTAGATCAGCTTTGAAAAGATTGGAGAAATTTGTGTAGGGGTATATGTTAAAGATACCAATAATCAGTGCTGTTTTGTTACCCTTCTGAACCATGCTAATCACTGATATGCAAGAAAATCACAAAGGTTTTATATAATTATATTGAAGTGCATTAGAGCTGATGGTTTAAAAATCTTTTAATTGTGTTACCACCTAGAATAGGCTTAAAATAAGTATTGTCCCAATTACATCTGATTCTGAAACCCTCTGTTTACATTGGAAGCAAAATTAGTTCCTGTAATATATGTTTCATTAAGTGTCCTGGACTCACATACAAATTACTTAATTATGTATCATACAGTGATAGATCATCAACTAATTATGGATGAGAAACGTTGTTTGATCCATATTAATCATCCATTCACAATGGCCCTGAAGTTTCCCTTTACAGCACTTAAAGGGTTCTTAAATGTTGGATTTCTATCTCCATTACACTATCCAGGAATCTATTTCATACATTGATTGCTCTTCTGTGAAGAAAAACGTCATGATATCAGACTTAAATTTGCCTTTCACTCGTATAAACCCAACAAGGACTCCACTCCTGAAATGTAATACAAAGTTTTTTTTTTCACATTTACCCTCTCCTTACCATTTATAATATTATAGAACTGCATAAGACAATGCTCACATGTTTCCTTGCAAGGATGAAGGCTCTAATCTTTCCTCAGGAATCACATCTTGAAGACTGCAGATGAGCCTCATGGCTATTTTCTGAAGTTCTTCCAATGCTTGAATGTTTCTCTTGTGTCATTGTTGCCAAAACAGAACATAGCGCTCAAAGTACAGTCTGCATAATCTGATGACAACTCCAGGTGACCTGTATCCTTTTGTTGTGTCTATATAGCTCCGCATTCTAATGCCTTTGACACAATGCACATCACTGCTGCAATGCACCTTCAGACATAAAATCTGGAAACAATGAGTTTCAGTTAAGCTGTTCAATGCCATGCAATTTGAGAGAACATTAAGGTAGTTCACAGAACACATGCACATGCATATACATTACTGGATCTTGGATGAGCTTGCAAGGGCCCTGGTACCAAAAAAATAGGCTGTATATTCAGCTCAGGATCTGGAGCACTCATTTAATTACAGAAATACAGGCAATTATTAGTTGCTAAATGGTGTGGGCAAAGGGTGCTTGGATATGTCATCACAAGAAGCAAAAAGACCCTAAGTATCAGAAACAGCAAAACCTCTCCTCATCTCCAATGTAAACTAATATCATTTTCCCTCTCCTGAAGGGACTTTAGCTCCATGGGTCCTTGTGCTCCCTGTTATCTGACTGTTGCGCTCAGTTGTAAAGCCATGGATGGCATCACAGCTTCCAAACATCTTTTCAAAAATTCTTCTATCAAGCTGGATGTGAAAAGAAGAAGAAAAGTATAGAAAAAGAGAGATAGGTAAAGGTGAAAAAGACAGGAAAAGAGAAAGCAAGTGAAAGACAGAATATCTAAAATGTTGTTCAACTATCTGCTGTGACCACAACAGAGATGTAACTTGCCATTTTTATCCATGGCATGAAGTGACACTCACAAGTATATGGCCGACAATGGAAATTATTTCTTCTTTTGAGCAGCTCTGGGCTGCATTTTACTTAGCTAACAGCAGAGTGCAGCATTGGCATCTGTTCTTTTCCTGTGGTGCATTTTCATTGTGCTTGCAAACAATATTTTTAAATTTCAATGCAATTTAAATAAAATCAACAAGTAAACAAATCGGGCACACTGCTGAAAGTCTGTACTTAGTTACAGGTCACACCTTATGGTGCTGCAATGGCCCTGTTATCCCCACGGTAAAATAGCTGCTCCATCACTCAAAATGGTTATCTAGCTTCTCTGCAAAAATAAAAAGTGAAAGCATGAGTCTGTCATGCCTGTCAATCATCAGTGACACTTCTGTTGGAACCAGAGTGCCCCCTCATGGCCCTTCTTTAGGCTCAATCTGTCAATCAGCCCAGCTTACTCTAATGAAAAACTGAATTGGCACTGCTATGTCAAAAGTGAGGTAATATTATATCTCCTGAAAATTCTGGGAACCATACTGGTTAAATTTGCCTTTTTGTCTCCTCAGTAATAGAAAAAGGATGCCATATGAAGCTTGTTACTGAGTTCAAGATACCTCAGATTTCACAAGAATTGACTGAATTTCTTACCAATTTCTATTGACTTTTGCCATTGTATCATTTTTTCAAGATTTACTGAAGCTATACCTCGGTTGGTAATTCACACAATATTTATTAAATTACAAAAACTGTTTATGTATTTCCTTGAATTTTAAACATTGCTGTAAATGCACTTTAGTAACGACAAAAGCCATAATGCAAGTTTTATGTTTTGTGAGTCTTATGGGCACCGAGAAAGGACAAGAAAGCGATATAATTATGCGAAACAAGAATGTGTTTGCCAACATTGCCAACTCAATAAATTCAGAAGAATGCACAGATGGGGTGGGTGGGTGGCTAGGTGGTGCTATTAACTGAGGCTTCAGTCTCTGACATTTTCCTCTAAGAAGTCTTTGTTTTAATTCAATCCAAATACAGTAGAGACTGTATTATTTTACAAGTGACAAATAGAAGTCACAATGTCAACCTCTGACTTCTTCACACTGGAAATGAGAGCAGAATGAAAGGACTCTTTAGCAACAATTCCTGTTAATGAATTTTTTTATTAAAATAAAATAGCTGATAGTAGCTAAAACTTAAAAAAAAATCAAAGATTATTTGTGGCAAAAATATTAATTTTCTTTCAAGAAAAGCCGTGAATCACAGCCACATTTAGAATATATGATGTCTGCTTAATTTAATAAGAATTAATTATTAAAAAAAATTGATGGCTCTGCTGTGGAGTATAGTAATGTCACAGCTGTCTGGCCTAATGCAGGCCAGGATCTTTGGGTTGGTGTGTGGAGGCAGGCCTCACTCGCCGAGGTGTAAAATGATGCGGGGTGATGTTGGGCGTGTGTCCTGGCATCAACGCATGTCATTCTGATTTTCAGTTCGGCGGGCGCACATCGGAGTCGGCTGCGCACCCGCCAAACTGTCAAAGGCCTATTAAAGCCATTTAAATATCAGTTGAGGTACTTAATGGAGCTGCATGTCCAACCTTAAGGTTGGCGGACAGGCAAAGAGCCCAGGTGGCCTTCGCATTTCTCATGAAACCTCATCCACAGGCGGGATGAGGTTTCATGAAGTGTTTATAAATTGAATAAAACATTTTATTAAAGTTCATTGACATGTCCCAGCTCCTGTGACACTGTCACATGAGGGGACATTTCTTAAAAGTTTTTTTTTTCTTTATTCCAGTTGTATGTCATGCTGGGCTGGCCTTAATTGGCCTGCCCACATAAAATGGCGGCACGCAGCCGACTGTGGGTGGCGATCAGCTGCGTGCCTGCCCGCACCCGCTCCCGCCCAACCCCCCCAACAGGGAGAAAATTCTCCTCGTAGAGTTTATAAAAAGTAAAACTTAATATAATGGCTCTAATGAGCTTATCTATTGAGTATCTATTTACTACCATTTGGAAGCAAATGGGCGTATTAGTGAGAGGCAGCATGGTTTTGTGAAGGGGAGGTCGTGTCTCACTAACTTGATCGAGTTTTTCGAGGAAGTGACAAAGATGATCGACGATGGAAGGGCAGTGGATGTTATATACATGGATTTCAGTAAGGCCTTTGACAAGGTCCCTCATGGCAGACTAGTACAGAAGGTAAAGTCGCACGGGATCAGAGGTGAGCTGGCAAGATGGATACAGAATTGGCTTGGTCATAGAAGACAGAAGGTAGCAGTGGAAGGGTGCTTTTCTGAATGGAGAGCTGTGACTAGTGGAGTTCCGCAGGGATCAGTGCTGGGACCTTTGCTGTTTGTAGTATACATAAATGATTTGGACGAAAATGTAACTGGGCTAATTAGTAAGTTTGCAGACGACAGCAAGGTTGGAGGAGTTGCAGATAGTGAAGAGGATTGGCAAAGGATACAATAGGATATAGATCGGTTGGAGACTTGGGCGGAGAAATGGCAGATGGAGTTTAATCCGGACAAATGTGAGATAATGCATTTTGGAAGGTCTAATACAGGCAGGAATTACACAGTAAATGGCAGAACCCTTAAGTGCATCAATGGGCAGAGGGATCTGGATGAACAGGTCAACAGGTCACTGAAAGTGGCAGCGCAGGTGGATAAGGTAGTCAGGAAGGCATATGGCATGCTTGCCTTCATTGGCAGGGGTATTGAGTATAAAAGCTGGGAAGTCATGCTGCAGCTGTATAGAACATTGATTAGGCCACACTTGGAATATTGCGTGCAATTCTGGTCACCACATTACCAGAAGGATATGGAGGCGTTGGAGAGGAAGCAGAGGAGGTTTACCAGGATGCTGCCTGGTCTGGAGGTTATTAGCTATGAGGAGAGGTTGGAGAAACTCAGATTGTTCTCACTAGAGCGACGGAGATTGAGGGGCGACTTGATAGAAGTTTACAAAATTATGAGTGGCATGGACAGAGTAGATAGTCAGAAGCTTTTTCCCAGGGTGGAAGAGTCAATTACTAGGGGACAAAGATTTAAGGTGAGAGGAGAAAACTATAGAGGAGATGCGCGGGGCAAGTTTTTTACGCAGAGTGTAATGAGTGTCTGGAATTCGCTGCCAGAGGAGGTGGTGGAAGCAGGTACGATAGTGGTGTTTAAGAGGCAGCTTGACAAATACATGAATAGGATGGGAATAGAGGGATACGGACCCTGGAAGTGCAAAATGTTTTAGTTGACGGGCAATATGATTGGCGCAGGCTTGGAGGGCCGAAGGGCCTGTTCCTGTGCTGTACTTTTCTTTGTTCTTTGTTCTTTGTATCTCATACAGACCAAAATAAAGGAACTATTCATTAGTCAGTGCTAAGTTAGCTAGCCTTACCTAAGGTGTAGCTCGGGGCACTATAATTGACCTCAGAGCCTTGGATTGGGGTGGAGCCACAATTCCTCCTCCTGTTTGCTCTTCAGTGATTTCCATTGTGCCAATGTCAGCTAAGAACACAACTGAGTTCAATGGTGATTTTCCTATAATGCTAAATTGCCTGTTGCGACTCGGGGGTAATTCTAACATGGTGGAACATGAGAGTTTGGGTGCAGGTGGAGGTTAAAAATTGGGTAAACTGACATTGCGTCGCGAAGCCCACTCCAATATGGTAATGAATACTCAGCAAGCACCACTGCTTTCTTATCTGCTAGTGGGAAAGAGTGCTCAGAGTGCAGTTGCTGAGAGTTGACTTTCCACTCTTCTGAGGTTCCTTCTATGCTTTGGCAGTCTGCTCTATCAGATCAGGATGGTTGTTACTTATGCTGCCTTAGGTTGGACCTCAGATGAGGAGCAGCATTACAAGCAGCAGCAGTAGTACCATCAGCCTGCAGGTCACAGGCCTGTAGCTGCGCAGCAGAGAGGAGAATGGCAGAGTGGTGCAGCTCACAGGAGGTGCTACAAGCAAAACAGTGTCCAAAGGCAGAAGATCAGTTTCCTTGACATATCTGAACAACAATGTTTCAAGAGGCTCAGGTTGTGTCAGGTGGTGGCTAACACCTGCAGCCTCCTAGAAGAAGACCAGCTCCCTGGTGGCCATGCATTACAGTCATCTGTTGAAGTCACCACTATCTCAGCCCCTTTAGCCTCAGGATCCTTCCAAGGCTCTGGTGGAGACATATTCAAGATCTCCCAGTCTGGATCTCATATTTGCATAAGACAGGTGAGTGATGGCTTGTTTGTCAGGGCCAGCAACTATGTGAACCTTGTCTGGGACCATTCTATTCAAAGTGAGTGAATGTTAAGGTTTGTGTTTCTGGTTAGCTTCCAACAGACACACAGGCATCATTAAACTGCATACATATAATAATCAGGGCACCCCCAGATTAACCCAGGAGTGTTTAACACCCACAAGGGTTTCCATTCTGTTAATGTACAGTTGGTGTGCAAACACAAAAAGATATTTCTACAGGTGTGAACAGAATTCCAGTGAAGCTGCCATGATCCTTTAATCTTGTGGCAGTCCCAGCTCCCTGTCATTTTGGGCCTTGAAGCAAACTTAAGGGAAACAAACTTCACGTTTCGCTGAGGACTCTAATCGGAAACCTGACCAACCAAGCCCAACAGTGTTAAGTTGAACGTCATATGACCAGCAGCTGTGAACAAGCCATCAGCATACTCAAGATGTATTTCAGCTGCCTAAACAGGTCTGGAGGTGTCCTTCAGTGTTCACCAGCCAGGCTGAGCTGGACTGATTTTTGATTTACAAGGCAGTCAAAGGGGGAATGGGGGGGAACAGAAGTGGAGTTAATGCCACAATCAGATCTACCATGATCTTATTCAATGGCAGAGCAGACTCAATAGGCCTACTCCTGCTCCTGTTTCTTGTGATCTTATGACAGCGAAAGCTTCAGTTGGCACTAATGTTTCATAGGCCTTTGGCAGGTGTGCACAATCGGCAGGCCTGGGAGCAGCTGGGAAACAGGCCACCGACCGTGATTGGCCCCCTGACTGCAATTTCACACCGGCTGGCCAATTAATGGGCAGCCAGTGAGAAACGCGCGCTGCAAAGCTCAGTGCTGCCAGGGTGGGGGCGGGAAGAGGGTGGGACAATGACGTCACTGTGGGCATGGGTGACCGCTACGAGAGAGCTCCCTGAAGGCAGACAGCTGCCTCAGGGAGCAACATACCTTCAAATGATGAAAGAAGGGTTTAAAAAGCTGCCAAAAAATGTCCGTGCATCACAATCAAACACCTCATACCTCATAAAAATGCTGTCCACAGATATTTTTTTTTTTAATTTCATAACAGAGACTTCATCCTGCCCTGGATGAGGTTTGATGAAAAATGTAAAGGCCGCCTGGCCGACTTGCCCATCTGCCAACTGTTAAGTTGGACGGGCCACGAAAAATCAGGGACAATGTTAATGGGCTTAATTGTTGGCGGGTGCACTTCCAACTTTTGCGCGCGTCAGCTGAGCAAAATATCGCGGGAGTGCGCGATGATGTCAGGATGCTCGCCCGATGTCATCTCGCATGATTTTATGCCCAATCAGGTTAGGCATGCACCAGCCCGCAGGACATAAAATTCTGCCCATAAACGGCTCAGATCGCTGAAACTATTTTTGGACCGGCAGGTATAGGTTAGCTAATGGCTAAAATCTGAGAACGCCTGTGACATCCTGAGCATAAGTATCCTGTTGTTGCAAACCAAAGAAGGAACGTTGAGATATAGGACAGATTTTTACGGCCCCATCATGGCGGGGGCGGGGCCATAAAATGCAGTGAGCTGTTCAAACTCCATTGATTTTGGCAGGACCATAAAATCCCACCGGCAAAAAATTACACCCATGAAATTTGTTATCCACTCCTTTAGTGATGGTCATGTAAACTAAAGAACTTTTGTTATTCGAGAAGGCATAATTCCCTTCACTATTTTCCAATATTAAGCTTCGCTAGAATGTTTTTTAGTATTTCATTTTTTTAGACAAAGACCTCATTATTCCTTTGATGGAGTTTGTGAAGATAATGATGTTTAGACTAGGATGTCTTCACAATTCAAATTGTCATTAGCTTCAAATTGTAGAAGTTGAAACGATCCAAAACAGCCAAGTCTGAACAAGTCTCTGTATACCCGCGAATTAGGGAGGAGTTATTGTTTCGATGTTCAAGTGTTACCTGTTATACCGGGTGCTGTGGCTCAAAAGGAGGAACATATGGAGCAGAATTTTGCCGTCAGTGAGCAGGGGACGGGGTGACGTCAGGCGGAACCTCTGATGTCATCCTGCCCTATTTAAATTTTCAGGAAGGCGGGGGCTCAGCAAAATCAGCTGCGGGCCCGCCGACCTGTCAATGGCCAATTGAGGACATTGACAGGATCATTTAACCAATTAAAGGACCTGCCCGTCAAAACTTAAGGTTGGTGGGCAGGCCAGGAGCCCCGGCAGCAAATAGAAAAAACATGAAACCTCATCCACCGGCGGGATGAGGTTTCATGCAGGGTTCTAAAAAGTTTAATAAAATTTTACTGTAATTTATGAACATGTCCCATCTCATGTGACATTGTCACATGAGGGGGACATGTTAGGGAATTTTTTTTTCAATTTTTAATCTTTTTAAAAGTGTAAGCGATCTCTCTGAGGCAGCACTTAGCCTCAGGGAGATGTGCGGTCTTTCATGCGCATGCGTGAAAGAGCGCACGCTCGTTTTTGGGGAATCCCCCTGCCTGCACAGGAAGCGCATAGCGCTTCCCACTGGACATCACGCTGGGCGGGCCTTAATTGGCCTGCCCAGCGTGAAATGGCGGCAGGGCCCACTTCTCCAGTGGGGATCGGCTCCCCACCCGCCGGAGATTGGGTCGGGCCCGCCTGCCTGACAGGCAGAAAATTCTGCCCATTGAGTTGTGACAAAGACAATAACAATATTTTTGTTTTATAAGCTTTAGGCTTAGCCATAGCCATGTGTGCGAAGATGTTACAAACAGGTGTGAAGCTTCTGATCATGAGCTGTTCTTCGTTCAAGGAGAGGGGCGGAGGAAACATCTGACAGGCCGTAATCACTCCTATGGGCCTGATACAACAAAGGGTGGGCAGGAACATTTAGGAAATAAGTAGGCAACTCAAAATTAACTCAGGGTAGAGGATTCGACAGGGGTCATCTGGTGGGTGAATGAGGGCGAAATTGTAGATGGTGTGTGGAATTAAATCACATCTTCAAAAACAATGGGGTGATATAATATTTAATTCTCAATTGTACTTTGAAAGCTATTGCTTAAATGCTGTAATTTATTCATTCCTGTTTGTGCCAAATAAAGTCATGACTATCTTTTGCTCTTCCCTCTAAGGCAGAAGGTTCCAGGTTCAAGTTCTAATTTTGAGCATTAAAATCTAAGGGTAGAATTTTCTCCCCTTGTCGGGTTGGGGTGGGGGGGTGGGGGGTTGGGGGGGGGTGGGGTGTGGGCTGGGGGTGGGGGGTCCAACCTGATCGGCGCCCCAGATTGGGTCCATGCCGCCATTTTACATGGGTGGGACAATTAAGACCCGCCCAGCATGATACGCGCCCGGAAGCTCTGTGCGCTCCCTGTGCGGGTTGGTGGGGGGGAGTGCGCTCTTTCGTGCATGCACGCAGAAGAGCGCAGAAATCTCTCTGAGGCACAGAAGTGCCTTAGGGAGATTAGTTTTAAGCTTGAACAGTTCAATAAAGTGTTTTAAAAATTATTATGATGTCCCCTCATTTAAAACTGCCACATGAGCTGGGACATGTGCATTACTTTTAATAAAAATTATTCTGAAAATTTTAAATCATTCATGAAGCCGCATCCCATCCGTGGATGAGGCTCCATGAAAAATGCGAAGGCTGCCTGGGCTCTTTGCCTGCCCGCCAACCTTAAAGTGGGCAGCTTTCTCAATAGGCTTAATTAGTTCATTGATGGCCTTAACAGGCCTTGGACGGCGAACTGAAAATCTAAATGGCACGCGGTGACGTCGGGACGCACGCCGACATCACCCCGTGTTATTTTACGCCTTGGCGAGCAGACCCCACCCCTGCTTGCAGCGCTGAAAATTCAGCCCTAGGTTAACACTGCAGTGCAGTACTGACTGACTGCTACACTGCGGGGTGTGTCGTCTTTTGGATGAAATGTTAAACAGAGGCCCTGTCTGCCCTCTCAGGTGGATGTAAAAGATCCCATGGCTCAAGTTCAAAGAAAAGGAGTGGAGTTATCCCTAGTATTCTGATTAATATTTATCTCTCAATCAACTTCACAAAAACAGATTATCACATTGCTTTTTGTGGGAGTTTGCCACATGCAACCATGTATCCTACATTACAACAATCACTACACTTCAGAAAGTCGCTCATTAGCTGTAAAATGCTTTGAAACATCTGTTGGTTCTGAAAGGTACTATTCCAGCTCGGCGAGCAGGGGCAGGGCCTGCTCGCTGAGGCATAAAATGACACAGGGTGACGTCAGCGTGCGTCCCGACGTCACCGCGCACCATTTAGATTTTCAGTTCGGCGGGCGTGCAGCCGAGTCGACTGCGCACTCGCTAACCTGTCAAAGGCCTGTTAAGGCCATTAATGATCTAATTAAGCCTATTGAGAAAGCTGCCCGTCCAACCTTAAGGTTGGGGGGCAGGCGAAGAGCCCAGGCAGCCTTCACATTTTTCATGGAGCCTCATCCACGGGCGATATGAGGTTTCATGAATGATTTAAAATTTTCAGAATAATTTTTATTAAAATTAATGCACATGTCCAAGCTCATGTGACAGTTTCACATGAGGGGACATGTCATAAAAATTTTTTAAACACTTTATTGAGCTGTTAAAAATTAAAACTAATCTCCCTGAGACATCTCTGTGCCTCAGGGAGATTTCTGTGCTCTTTCGTGCACGTGCGAAAGATCGCACTCCCCGAATCAACCTACTCCCCTAGCTTACACAGGGAGCGCTCAGCACCTCTGGGTGTGCGTCACACTGGGCGGGTCTTAATTGTCCCGCCCACATAAAATGGCGGCGCCCAGCCAATCAGGGGCACCAATCGGCTGTGTGCACGCCCACGCCCACTCCCACACAGCCCCCGCCACGGGGAGAAAATTCTCCCCCAAGTCTCTCCTATCTTTTTATTACGAATATGGTGTCAGTGTTGAATAATTGAACAGAGTGATCAAGGGACTACAACACTGCACAATATTGCATAGCAGCAGGACTTGGACCTGCAAGAAGACAAGGCAAAGAGCCCAGATCCTACTCTAATGATTCAGAGGGGGAGGAGGAAGAGGAGGAGAATGATGAGGGCAATGTACTTCCAGCTGCTCATATTGTTGCCTTGATGCCCTTATTAAAGCAAAATTCAATTAGGTTGCACCAGCGGATCCACGTCAGGAGAAAATGAAATGGCCACACTTTTCACCCAGCCTCAATCCCGATGCCACTAACACAAAACAGTCCTTCACACAAACAACCATGTTTTGAACATCAGGCCCCGTCCCATTGATCCCCATAATTTAATGTCCTCACATTGATCATCGAACAAGTTAAAAAGCAACTTACCACACATCGCTCAAAAGATAAAACAGAAATGTGGTGGAAAAGAATAATATTTGTGTTTCATAAACAACAGAAACTTATGTACATAGCATTTTCTCCTACACCCATATACTGCAAAGCCTTACTCTTCTTTTACTCCTATGTGATGAAATTCTTATAGCTTAAGCAGAGGTAGAGAAAAGCTGCTCAGGATGCTGGCCTGACTGCTGAAATGCTCTTGGCCAACATCCTCTAGGTGTTGGAGCCCATAAGGGCCCCTTAAAGGCAGTTCCATCTATATTTTTGCATTGGCAAACTCAGCCATTCAAGAAGCATGTGGATTACTGACTGAAGGTGGGTGGAGGCAATGGTTGAAGTGGAAGTGCTTTGAGTGGAGTGCCCCCTTCCATCTCCCCTTTTGTCATCACCCCTTTCAGCTCCCAGCCACATATTATTGCTACCAATAATATGGATCAGTCAGGTGCTGTAAGGCCAAGGTTAAGGTAACTATCATGATTAACTACAATTTATGGTAGCGGGCATATTGACATCCAAAATCCGCATGGCAATGTTTTAGGTGTGCATGATTCAGTTATTTGATGTTCCATTCTATCCACATGATCTCAACGCATCTTTCATGAGATAACATCGCTGGCAATGCCAGCATTTGCTGCTATCCTTAATTGCCTCTGAGAAGGTGGTGGTGAGCTGCCTACTTGAACCGCTGCAGTCCATGCGGTGTATGTACACCCACAATGCTGTTAGGGAGGGAGTTTCAGGATTTTAACCCAGTGACAGTGAAGGAAGACCGATATGCTTCCAAGTCAGGATGGTGTGTGGCTTGGAGGGGGACTTGCAAGTGGTGGTGTTCCCATATGTCCCCTGCCTTTCTCTGTTCTAGGTGGTAGAGCTTATGCATTTGAAAAGTGCTGTCAAAGGGGGCTTGGTGTGTTGCTCCAGTGCATCTTATAGATGGTAAATGCTGCTGCCACTGTATGTTGGTGGTGGAAGGCGTGAATTTGTAAGGTGGTGAATGGGATGCCAATCAGGCAGGCTGCTTAATGAAACCCTGTTGATCTTCATTGCCTCCTCCTCTGCAGTTGTTAATTGCAAAATCAAGAGGAGGTATCCCTCTGATTTTTTTCCCTCTCCTTGGTTTTCTGTGCTCTCAGATTTATTTCAGATCTCCAGCACCTGCAGTATTTTGATTTTATTATATAAGTATGCAGTTCATTAAGGAAAATAATAGATTACAGAGATTTACTTACTCTAATGCCTGAGGGTCCGAATGAAGATACTAATTTAATCAAGGCATTATAAATTAGATTATAGTCTTGAAAGTGCTCTCTGGTATTAATTGTCTTTTCCACTGTATGCTCCTTCAGTTTTATACAGGACAGTTCAATTTTTGGTCCTTTTTTGACTCTTGCAGAGTCAATTATGTCATTGTAATTCTGGATCTAGGTTGACAGGACACTTAATATGTTTGATGTGCAATGATTTCACTCAAGAACATTTATGATTAGGACATAAATTCTACAAGTTTATCAAAAATTATCTACAGCTGAAGTTGTATGTTTACTATTTATTATGTAGAGTATAATAAATACTTTAAGGTATTACAAAGCCGTAATCACATTGAGGAGTTTACCATAAACTATGGCCTGAGTCTTCTGGTCGGTGTGCGGGGGCGGGGCCCCGCTCGCCGACGTGTAAAATGATGTGCGGTGAAGTCAGGTGTGCATCCTGACGTCACCACGCGTCATTCTGATCATTAGTTCGGTGGGCGCATACCGGAATCGGCTGCATGCCTGCCGAACTGTCAAAGCCTATTAAGGCCATTTAAAAACCAATTGCAACAATTAACAGAGCTGCCCGTCCAACCTCAAGGTTGGCAGGCAGGCAAAGAGCCCGGGCGACCTTCGCATTTTTCATGGAACCTTATCTACGGGTGGGATGAGGTTTCATGAAGGATGTATAAGTTTAATAAAAATTTTTATTAAAATTCATTGACATGTCCCAGCTCATGTGACACAGTCACATGGAGGGACATGATTGAATATTTTTTTCTTTATTTCAATTTTTCAAAATGAAAGTAATCGTCCTGAGGCAGTTCCGCCCTCTCCCTCCTCCCCCTGCCCGCACAGGGGGCACTCAGTGCTTCCGGGTGCACGTCATGCTGGGCGGGTCTTAATTGGCCCACCAATGTAAAATGGCAGCGTGCAGTCGATTGCGGGCAGCAATCAGCTGTGCACCCGCTCGCGCCCGCTCCCATCCAGCCCGCCCGACAGAGAGAAAATTCTCCCCTATGAGAACAAAGATTTAGCAATTTATAAGTGTTACCTGAATATCAGGAACAGATTGTAGTCTTGAAATCATTCCTATGTATTAATTATTTTTATGAATTATATACTATTACATTTGTGGTTTTACTGGAATCCACCTACTTTTGCTATAACAGTAGCTCTGGTGAACACCAACTTGTGGTGAGTCCAAGGTTAAGTCATAGGTCTTAGAGAAATAATAGTGAAGCTAAACAAAATGAGATGACCACATTGATAAAATAAGACAAAAGGTTTTTAATGAAGCTTTCCAAAATTAAAAGAAAACATCACTTCTCTAATAAATGTGCAGAACGACACAAATCAGAGCTTGGGTTTATTTCCCGGGCTTAAGGGATCACAAGACTTCTTAAATATTTGAAGCCAGAACCCACAGACAGCGAGCACACATTCTTCTTGAAACTCCTAGGGGGATGGACTCATTTTGTACTAGACTGATGTAGGATTACATGTGTGTTCAGTAGAACATCTTTGAGAGTTGAATGAAGGCCACTTTACAGCTGTTTAGACTGTTACTTGTACAGAAACTCCATTTTCAGTGCTAAAGATCAGGGGTAGAGGTTCCACTTTGAACTCAGTTGGCAAAATGTGTGAAAATTGCACGCACAATTTTGCCCAAGTTATTTGCATATCACCAAATGCAAAACCTGCTGAAAGCTGGTGCAACTGACTCGCACTTTAGAAGTATTTTTTTCAAACAAAAAGATATTTGCTTTTGAAGTTATTCTTTGAGATATTTAAGAATGGTAACTAGGTACAGTCGATTAATGCAGCTGAAAATGGATTTATCACAAAGTGAAGCATTTTTAATCACAGAGTCAATCCATTACCTCTGATTAACTTGATTTTAAATGACTGAAAATTGCTTTCAAAATACATACAGAAATATTTCCTAGTTATACTGGGGTACAGCTGTCAGTTTCTTAAGGGCGGGATTTTCCAGCCCTTCCCATAGGCAGGAACTTCCAGCCCCGCTGAAGTCAATGGAGATTTGAATGGCTTGCCTCATCCGCTATGGGGGAACCCACCATGGCAGGGCCAGAAAATCCCAGCCTAAGTGTAAAAAAATTCTAATCAAAGGCTCCCAAAACATTAGTGTCCCTGCCCCAAAAGAACCAGCTTAACTTTTAGAGCAATTAACAGACGTGCCCCATGGCAATGAGTTCATCTTGGGGGTCTGGCCAATTTTGTTAGTGGAGCTTGCTTCTAGCATGAGAACTGAAGAAATATAAGCAAGATTAATCTTATAGTCCTTGAGCCTGTTCCGCTTTCAAAAACATTATGGTTAAGCTTCTACATCAGAACCACTTTCCCGCCCTCTCCCCATATTTCTTGATTCCATTAGTGCCCAAAAGCCTATTAATCTCAGTATCCATTGAGCACTCACAGCCCTCTGGAGTAGAGAATTCCAATGATTCACAACCCTCTGAGTGAAGAAATTTCTCCTCATCTCAATTCTAAATGGCTGACCCCTTATCCTGAGACTATGATTCCTAGTCCTAGACTCAACATCTAGAGGGGACAGCTTCTCAGCATCTACCTGATCAAGCCCTCTAAAAATGATATACATTTAAATGAGATCATCTCTCATTCTTATGAAATCCAGAGATCAAAGGCCCATTCTACTCAATCTCACCTATAAGACACCTTCTTATTCAAGAATCAGTTTAGCTAAACTTTGTTGCAACTCCTGCAAGTCAAGTATGTTTTCACTTAAGTTATAAAGACCAAAACTGTACACTGTACTCCAGGTGTGGTATCGCCAAAAGCCTATATAATTGCAGCAAGATTTTGTTACTCTCATACTCCGACATGCTTGCAATAAAAGCAATGGGGAGGATTTTTCCCTCGTCGGGCAGGCTTGGCGGGGGCGGGTGGGGGGGGCGGTTGGGATGCCGACCGCGATTGGGTCCGAACCGCGATTTCACGCTGATGTGCCAATAAGGCCCGCCCAGTGCGAAACGCGAGAGGCAGCGCTCAGCGCTGCCCTCTGTGGGGGAGGAGGGTGAGTGCGCAAGTTTGCACATGTGTGCAGGTGCGCGCTGGAAAAGCTCCCTGAGGCATAGAGCTGCCCCAGGGACATTAACATTTTTCAAAGTAAAGATTTTTAAAATGTTATAAAACATGACCCCTCATGTGACTCTGTCACATGAGCAGGTACATGTTATTAATTAAATTTTAAAATGTTTAGTTTATTTTTATTTGCTGTTGGAAACCTCATCCTACCAGTTTCTTTCGATTACCTTTTTAATAGCCTTAATAGGTCTTTTAATTGTTGGCAGGCAAGCACGCCGCCGACTCCGGGCGTGTACCTGCCGACTGAAATATCACGTGAGCGCGTGATGACGTCGGGACAGTCACCTGACGTCATCGCGCAATATTTTACACTCGGTCGGGTCGGGCATGCGCCCGCCCGACAAGCTAAAAGTTCTGTCCAATGTTTTTTAAACTAGTGCAGAAGATCACAGAAATCCAATTTGTGCCAAATGTAATTTGTGCTTAAAATTTTGCAATTTTTGTGCTGGTTAAGCTGATTTTGGGCAAATTGCACTGATTGAAAATAGTACAACCGAGTAGCAACTCCAGGCCCAGATAAGGAGCGCTTTAGGTTCCCAAGGAATCAATTCCCTTTCTAAAATTGGAACAGTAGAGAATTATAAGTAGTCGACCGTAACTAGGCAGCAAAGTGATTGGTTGCTCCTCATTAGACTGCCAGGAATTATTTCATTCATTCACTGGGCATTACTAGCAAGGCCAGCATTTATTGCTTATCCCTAATTGTCTTTTATAAGGTGGTGATGACCATCGTTCTTGAACCACTGCAGTCTGTGTTGTGAAGGTGTTCCCACAATACTGTTGAGTAGGGAATTACATGGGGAAGGATTTTTAGCTGAGCGGGCGAGTGTGTGCCCGACCCGCTTGAGCGTAAAATGATGCACGATGACGTCAGGCGAGTGTCCTGACATCATCGTGCACTCGCGTGATATTTTGCATGGCAGGCACGCGCGTGAGTCGGAGCCGCGCCCGCCATTAATTAACAGGCCAGTTAAGGCCCTTGACAACCCAATTGACGGCGACTTACCGTTGCCGCTGCGAGTTTTCACTAATCGCACGGGCAAAACGGGCAGGCGGACAGGCCACAATTTGCAAAACCTCATCCACGAGCGGGATTAGAGGGGTCAGTGGCCTTGTCAATAAGAGTAGTGAGGAGTTTTTGGAGATAACTTGCTGCTGGTGGTTTATTGAGACTTGGCAGCTTATTCTCTGATCGGTTGCTTCATTCTTAGATTTCCAGGCTTTGTTTCTGGACTCATTGGTGTCTTCCAGGTCCCTGACGATTCAGACCCTTCCAAGTATCAAACAGCCTTCCCTTACCCTGGTAATGGGGATTGTGATCTCCACTGCAGGCACCTCCTCTGGGGAGGAAGAAAGGGGCAGAAGGGAGAGGAGGCCAGAATTCCCAATGCAGCTTCCAGGGGCGTGGCCTGTGGGAGGAGAGGCGCAGGCACAAGGGGCACAGGGCCAGCAGGTAGTCCAAGGTAGAAGGGGCCACAGAAGACACCATTGTCCTGCTGCCAGGGTTTACAGGCGGCAACACAGCTACCTCAATATGTCTGGGGTGCAATGCCGAAGGACGTTCCGCCTCTCGAAGGAGGCCGTGACCTCCATTTGCCAGATGATCAGGCCTGAGATCAGCTCCAATTGTGTGAGTGGACACCTCATGCAAGTGGCTCTGAAGGTCACAGTGGTCCTCAACTTCTATGCCTCCGGCTCTTTCCAGGGCTCAGTGGGGGATCTGTGTGGAGTCTCCCAATCAGCTGTCCACAGTTGCGTCAAGCTGATGACAGAAGCTCTGTTCAGGTGAGTATTGACTTTCCTTCATTTCCGTATGGATAAGGCCAGCCAGGCTGAGTGAGCCAGAGGGTTTGCAGCAATTGCTGGGTTCCCCTGCATCCAGGGTGCCATCGACTGCACAAATGTGGCCATCAAGGCACCAGCGGGTCAGCCGGGCGCCTTCGTTAGCGGGAAGGATTTCCACTCCATGAATGTGCAGATAGTGTGTGACCACAGGATGCAGATTCTACAAGTCTGTGCAAGGCACCCTAGCAGCTCCCATGATGCCTACATCCTCAGACACTCCCAGGTGCCAAGGCTCTTCAGTGCTCCAGCCCAACTGGATGGATGGCTTCTGGGTGACAAGGGCTATCTCTTGAAAAGGTGGATTATGATGCCTCTCCACCACCCAAGAACAGAGGCCGAGCAGCGGCACAACAGGAGCCATGGCTCCACAAGGGTGGTGGTAGAGAGAACCATAGGTCTTCTCAAGGTGCGTTTCTGATGCCTGGGGCACGCAGCAACACCCCCCAGAGCAGGTGTTACTAATAGTGGTTGCATGCTGCACTGTCCTGGCACTGGCCAGGGGGGACCTACTGGAGGAAGAGGATCTTGACGCAGCTGCACAGGCCACAGAGGATGAATCCAGCAGTGAGTCAGAAGAGGAGCATGGTGAGGAGAATGCTGAGGGCATTGAGGCAGACCCCTGTAACCTCCAGGGAGACAGGGACACCGGGGATGCCTTGATCCAATGCTCCTTCAGCTAGGCTGCCAAATAAGAACTACCATCTCATGCCCGGGCTGCAGCCTCCATTGTGGATCACAGAAATGACCCTTTCCTATGCCCGCAAGATTCACTCAGTGCCTATGCAATAAAGGTTTGAGCCACCCACGGTCCAGCATTACACACTGGTGTACCCTGCACCTAAAAAACAAATGAAGCGTACTTAGGCCAAAAACACAAGAGCAAATGTAATTTTATGTTGGAACTCGCATAGTCTTGAACCGAAAAAAAATCGGTGTTGATAGTCACACCATAAAAAAAAACAAAGTGGGGGAACAAAAGATAACCCGTGACCAGCCCCTCTTATACTTAAGATACTTTAAACTTACGTTTATGGGTGTTATGTCTAGGTGCTCTCCCATCAATGGCACCAGCATTGGAGACAGCCTGCTGACTCTGCTGTCTTGTTGGTCTTGATGACCTTGGCGGTCGTCCTCTGGCCAGTGGAGCCCATGCTGGCCCCGCCTGGAAGAGAGCAGTCAGTGCCATGGCTGTCATCTCCTCAGTCACCGCAGCTTCATCCGATGCCATGATCACTATCAGGGGGGCAGAGGAGCTGCTGCCATCATCCAGAGTGCCCTGAGAGGAGCCTGCAGAGATGACAGGCAGCTCGTGTGCCAAAGTGAGGTCGCTCTGGAACTCCTTGCTCATCATTGATGGACAGGCACCTAGCTAGGATACTGAGTGCCCCATCCTTACACACGGACCCTGACCAGCTGAGGTCAGTGCTTGTTTGAGTGCTTGCAGGTCCGAGCGCAACCCCAGGAACCCCTGATTCTGTTCCTGGTGCAGCCTCTCCACAAGAGTCGCCACTCTCTCCATGGAGGAGGCATTGCGCTTGGCCATGAGGATTAACACAGTGCTCACGCTCTGCAGGGACTCCTCCATAACAGAGAACATGCCACGCATACCCTCTTGGATCTCCACCAGATCCTCCCACACACCCCACTGAATGTTATAACGCAGCAGTTTGTAATGGCTGAGTGATTTAAAATCCCAGAGGGAAACTTTAAACAACTCTCATAAGCTATAATTCCAATTGGTATGTTTTGAGCTGCAGCTCTAAATGCAGGAATAAGTCACCAGTTCTCGAGAGGTCTTTATATCAAACTAAATGAAACATTTATTAATTTTCAACACATTAAACACATACGCATGGCTACAAATTACTCCTATCATTACTTTTAACAAATTCCCAAATTAATCTCCACTAAGGCAACAAAAACCAATGGACTTAAACAGACACGAGGCAAAACATTTTTCACCTTAGGAGTTCAAAATGAGGTTCCTTTCAATCTGTTTCCTTTGCAGAAGGCTCACAGGTTTAAATCTTACATGCCTCTGACCTGCACACACAAAACTCCTTTCTGTTATACCCAGCTTTCCACTTTGAATGCAAATTCTCATTGTATCACCAGGCCCTTTGAACTCCACCTCTTCTAACCGTAAAGGGGGAGGTGATGGCGTAGTGGTATTGTCACTGGACTAGTAATCCAGAGACCCAGGGTAATGCTCCGGGGGCCTGGATTTGAATCCCACCAAGGCAGATGGTGGAATTTGAATTCAGTAAAAATCTGTAATTAAAAGTCTAATGATGACCACAAAACCATTGTTGATTGTTATAAAAACCCATCTGGTTCACTAATGCCCTTTTAGGGGAAGGAAAGCTGTTGTCCTTACCTGGTCTGGCCTACGCGTCATGTCACCCCAGACCCACAGCAATGTTGTTGACTCTGAAGTTGTAACAAACCGTCACAAAAAAGAATGAAACTGGATGGACCACCCGGCATCAACCTATGTCCTGTCCCACTGGCAGGACGGAGCCAGCAGAGGTGGTGGCACAGTGGTATACAGTGGGGAGGGAGTTGCCCTGGGAGTCCTCAACATCAACTCTGGACCCCATGAAATCTCATGGCATCAGGCCAAACATGGGCAAGGAAGCCTCCTGCTGATTACCTCAGCTGATGAATCACTGAAGGTGACAAGGGCACAGAATGTACTCTGGGTGGGGGACTTCAATGTCTATCACCAAGAGTGGCTCGGTAGCACCACTGCTGGCCGAGTCCTAAATGACATAGCTGCTAGACTGGGTCTGTGGCAGGTGGTGAGGGAAAAACATACTTGACCTCATCCTCACCAACCTGCCTGCTGCAGATGAATCTGTCCGTGACAGTATCGGTCGGAGTGGCCATGGAGATAAAGTCCTGCCTTCACATTGAGGATACCCTCCATCATGTTGTGTGGCACTACAACTGTGCTAAATGGGATAGATTTTGAGCAGATCTAGCAACTCAAGACTGAGCATCCATGAGGCGCCGTGGGCCATCAGCAGCAGCAGAATTGTACTCAAACACAATCTGTAACCTCATGGCCCGGCATATACCCTACTCTAGCATTACCATCAAGCCAGGGGACCAACCCTGGTTCAACTAGAAGTGCAGGAGGGCATGCCAGGAGCAGCACCAGGCATACCTAAAAATGAGGTGTCAACCTGGTGAAGCTTTAGCTTCACCAAACACTACTTGTGTGCCAAACAGCATAAGCAGCAAGCGATCCCATAACCAATGGATCAGATCTAAGCTCTGCAGTACTGCCATATCCAGTTGTGAATGGTAGTGGACAATTAAATAACTCACTGGAGGAGGAGGCTCCACAAATATCCCCATCCTCAATGATGGAGGAGCCCAGCACATCAGTGCAAAAGATAAGGCTGAAGCATTCGCAACAATCTTCAGCCAGAAGTGCCGAGTGGATGATCCATCTCGGCCTCCTTCGGAGGTCCCTGGCATCACAGATGCCAGTCTTCAGGCAATTCGATTCACTCCACGTGATATCAAGAAGTGGCTGAAGGTACCGGATATTGCAAAGGCTATGGGCCCTGACAATATTCCAGCAATAGTGCTGAAGACTTGTGCTCCAGAACTTGCTGCGCCCCTAGCCAAGCTGTTTCAGTACAGCTACAACAGCTATGTGGAAAATTGGCCAGGTATGTCCTGTACACAAAAAGCAGGACAAATCCAACCTGGCCAATTACCGCCCCATCAGTCTACTCTCGATCTTCAGTAAAGTAATGGAAGGGGTCATCGACAGTGCTATCAAGAGGCACTTGTTTAGCAATTACCTGCTCACTGACACCCAGATTGGGTTGCGCTAGGGCCACTCAGCTTCTGACCTCATTACAGCCTTGGTTCAAACATGGGCAAAAGAGCTGAACTCCCGAGGTGAGGTGAGAGTGACTGCCCTTGACATCAAGGCTGCATTTGCCCGAGTGTGGCATCAAGAAGCCCTAGCAAAACTGGAGTCAATAGGAATTGCGGGGAAAGCTCTCTGCTGGTTGGAGTCATACTTAGCACAAAGGACGATGGTTGCAGTTGTTGGAGGTGTCACTGTGCATGCCAGGCATCCTGATGAGACAATGGAGATCTGCATCATGGTGCCCTCATTTTTCAATGATCAATGGGGATTCCAGATTCGAGGCTCACATCAATGAAGAGACTGCACTAATATGGTTGCACAAGTCGAAATTCTCACCTCAGTGCACTGCACTCTTACCTTTGTCTGACACCCTGGCTTCACCGCAGATGCTGGACCAAGGTGCATGGTGCCTCTTGAACTCCAAGGCCTCCTGCTCAGAGGATGAGGAGGTGTGGGGGTTCTCTGCCTTTCTGCAACCTCTCAATATTGTTATAGGATGCCTTCTCCTGAAAGGACAGAGGAGCATTGATTCATCCAATCTGTACCTGCAGCGCCATTGCAGCCTGGCCAACTCCACCCGAGGAACACCTTGCAGGGTAGATCTGAGTTGTGGCCCTTGAGGCACAAGGCACTCAGTCAAAGCAGCCAGTACTCACCCCCTTCGCCAGTTCCAGCGTGATTGACAGTTGGCATTCACACTCGAACACCCCTGAGCTCCACGGGGGAGAGGAGGGGGGCGGGGGGAGGGGGGGAGGCCTTAATTGGCCCGCCAGTGTGAACTTGCGTTCAGACCCCGATCGCGGGCGGCGGTAGGGTTTCTGCCCGCCCCAGCCGAGCCTGCCCGACGAGGGTAGAGAAAGAATGGTGACGTATTTATAAGACAGGATGGTGTGTGACTTGGAGGGGAACTTGGAACAGGTGGTGTTCCCATGTACCTGCTGCTCGTTTTTCTAGATGATGGAAAAAAATCAGGATCAGTTCACGGATAATTAAATGTGCCCGCTGGATAAAAGGATTTTTCCAAGGGGACTGGAATTCAAAGGGGTAGAAACGATATCATAGTTATTTAAAGCTCTGATATTGGACCCTATATGTGGTACAGCTTTCAGTTCTGGGCACCACACCTCGGGAAGGATATATTGGCATTAGAGGGGGGGTAAAGCACAGATTCCGCAGAATGATACATGGCTTAACAAATTATGAAGACAGGTTACATAGACTCAGCTTGTATTCGTTTGAATGGTGAAGATTATGGATTGAGGTGCTTAAGATGATTAATGGAATTGATAGGGTCGCTAGAGAGAAACTATTCTATATGATGGAGGATTTGAGGACAAAGGGGAGTAATCTTAAAAGTAGAGCTAGGACATTCAGGAATGAAGTCAGGAAGCACTGATTCATACAAAGGATAATGGAAATATGGAAACCTCTGCTACTAAAAGCTTTTGAGGCTAGAAAAGTGGAAAATTTCAGAACAAAGACTAATTTTTTTTGTTAGGAAAGTGTGTTAAGGGTTACAAATAGCTGGAGTTAAGATGCAGATCAGACACAGTTCAGCAATGCTCTAGTTGAATGGCAGAACAAGCTTAAGGGGGTTGAAAGGCCTGCACCTATAATAGTGTACCAAGTGTAATGTTCTTCAAATGAAATGTACAAAATCAAATGGTTTACTATTATTGTTTTATGTTATAGATGGTCACATCCTTGTAATCTGTTGCTTAAGCTTATTTAATGGTATTAATTAACCCGGCATGTGGTGTCAATATTTTCACAGCTTGCAATGTTGGCAGGTGGAGGCATTCGTAATAATGAGATACTGTTGGCTTGGAAGCAGGGTGTAGTCTTTCTATACTACAGGAAACCACTCTAGGCTGCAAGATGTGTGGTGAACCAATAGCTCTAGCAGGTCATTCTTGCCTGCCTGCACACCCTGCCCCCCGGAGGAATACCTGCCAGTCATCATGGGCAGGGGGTGAGTCACGGCCACAGTGAGTGGCGAAACTGGAGGAAATGTTGTGCAGGATTTTTTTTACACCTTAGCCTCTGTTTTTTTTCTTCTTACTTCTATCCCATCCTTCACTCTGAATGACAAACTGCAGTTGATGTGACCAGCACGTCATGTCTCTCTGCTCTCAATTCACATCAAAAGAACAAACCCTTGATCTTCTCGTTCAGTTAAGGTACTGAAGATGTCAACGCCCCTGTGCCACTTTAAGAAGAGGAAGCCAGCATCCCTGGAAATGTAGCCTCACTTGACCTGAGCTTCTCAAGGTCCAGTTCAGAAACTGCCACCACACATACTTTAGAGGGTAGGCTAGAGAACGGCCTTCAACTGGTGAATCATCGGCCACAAAAGCCAACAGAGGATGATGCAGGTGCTTGTTTGCCAGAGTGTCAGGTCAAATACTAATTCTCCTGCAGAGGTGTCAGCTTCTGATCTCAAGGGTCCAGGCTACCGATGAAGGCAGATGGGCATCTGCCACTAATTGTTAGATTCATTGCACAGTCTGCCAAGAAGTTTGCACGCAATGAGTCAAAATGCACTCAACACGATTGAAGTTCGCAGTCAAAATATCCACTATTGATGAGTGGGCATTTTTGAAACATTTCATCCAGTAACATAAACACAATTTGTAAATCTGTGCTTTCAAATTGCAAAAATGGCAATAGAGAGCATTGTGGAAATGTTTTTCTTTTAAACTGCCTAAGCAAAATTTTTAATTATTAAAATAAAAAGGCTATTGAATTTGCCTGTATATAATGTGATAATGGAATATGACCTTGAAGTATCTCCACTTTAACTCATTGCCAACACCTATAATTTCAGTAGAAGATTGTAGTAGTTTTGATAATTTTACATATGCTCATAGTGCACAATTTCACAGGTGTAACAAATCAATATAGAAATTAGGAAAATAACATTAAAGCAAATTAAATTATATATCATTGTAATATATATATTAAGTAGAAATGTTGAAGGTTTTTAAGTCAGTAGTATAGAATTAATATTTCTGCACAAGTTACCTTGGCTGGGATTTTCCTGCCCCGTCCGCAGCCAGAATTTTCCAGTGCTGCCAAAACTCAATGGACTTTTAGCGGGCTCTCCAAATTATCCATTTCCACCTGCAATGGGTCCCGCCATTGTGCCGGGGAACCCGTGTGGTCTCTAAGCCTAACTCCACACAAGGCAGCTACTGCTAATTAAAATAAAACGGGGCCAAATTTACTTGGCCAATCCAGTAGACATTCTGGTTGGGGAGTTTGGCAGAATTGCTCATAAATAATCCTAGACCCAGAAATGGTAGGTTTTAACCTAAGTTGGAATTTCCCATTAGGCCTTAGCGGAAGGGTTGGAGTTGGGACATCTGGGAATTTGCCCTTTCCAAACGGATAGGATTTTTCCTCAAACTTTGGGACCCTGAGCTCGGGACCAAATGGCTTCTTAGTTGTTTGCCTCTGCTCTCGCCATCCTACTAAGGATAGGGGGCAGGCTACCAGTGCTGTTGGCCAACCACAAGGCTGACAACTCTAAAGCTTTGACCGCACCACTGGGAGAGAGGGCACTAAAAGGCAAGCAGGAGAATGCAAAGGCATCTCAAAATGGAGTCACCTTTGGAGGGGTAAAAATAATTAAGCTATTTAGAGGGCAGCACGTGACAGACTTTGCAGAATGGAGGGGAAAGCCCACTGGGGAGATCGTTGGGGCCACTTGGATGACCTTTCCTTCTGCTGTTTCATCCAAGGGCCATGGATCCTTTATGATGGCACCCCAGCCTGCTGCAGAATGGCTGCCTGCATTAAGCTAGTGGCATCCTCACACGGTGGGGGCTGCTCTGCGCTGACAAAGTGCCAGCAGGTTCTCTCAATCACTTGTAATTGGGGCCCACTTAAATTGGCTGTCCGTCCAATAGTGTGGGCGACTGATCTGCATCTTAGCCTACACCTCAGGAATCTTCCCTGGTAGCGGGAATGCATTTGGGGAGTCATCCTGATGCACCTCCATACTATTTTCCAGCAACTACCCCAACTCTGGCACCTTGGTGTTTGGAAAATTCAGTCCAACGTCTCACCAGAAGCTATGCACCCAAATAAAATAAGATTTTCTTGCTTCCACAATGGCATAAGGGAGCCACACTGGGAGCAGCAGTGGGCAAGGGTAGGGTCCGCGGAAAAGAAATGGCTGGCAAGAAGAAAATGAAATTGTTTGAAAAAAAGTGTTGTTATTCCCCTTCTAAATTGGGCTAATAGTGGCTGAAAAATTGTGTCTTGGGAAGCAAGGCCCAGGCACCCACTCTACAGGCTAGCAGACGGGTGTTGTGTTTTCTACCTTCCATAAACGCACTAAGCACTCAAAGAGGATTGTTAGCTCAGTTAGATGGGCTTTTTTATTTCAAGAGATGAACCTATATTCCACAGTACCTGGGAGATTAGTTAGCACGTCTGATCTCTTGTACAGCACCCAACATCCGCCCAATGGTTAGATGAGTATAAACGTCACATCCTGCTGGGTGATGCACAGCAGTTTTAGATACACCCCTTAAAGCTACACTACAACAGTGGGGTCTGTAGTTTCTAACATCGGGTGGGTGTCTGTAGAGGATGAACATTTTTCGCCAAATCTTGTACCCTGGCCCATATTTTGCCATGACGAGTTAGCCTGGAAACCTTAAGCCCTGCCCCCAAACACGCCATTTCCTATTTTCGCAGGGGTGGGACTGGAGTTGGGCCAGGCTTTACACATGCATAGCTTATGGAGGCAGCTGCCTTCACTGAAGTGGAATTTTAGGAGGTCAGCAGTGTGAAACCCGGTGTGTACAGATTAGGCCAGGGAAGAGGAGGTCTAAATTTGCCGGATTTGTTTGGATAGCCAGGGTGCCCCTTTGGAGGGGAAAGGTACCTCTTTGGAGATAGTCCAGGGGTGCCTCTGGGAAAGGTAAGGCAACCTTTGGGAAAGGTAAGGCACTCTTTGGGAAAGAGAAAACACGATATTGTGCAATAAGTACATAAACTCATCGGAACTGGCAAAGCTGTCAAAGAACTGTCAAAGGATACTAGGTGAGTTGGCATGGTGGGGGTAAGGGTGAAGGGTGGTGGATGGGGGCAGGGTTGGCATTAGTTGGCACTAACTTGGCATAGGGGCTCCAAAGAGCCATGGGCTGTGGGGCATAGCAGGTACGAGGGGCCAAGGAGGATGGATAGAAAGGCATGGGTTGACCTAGGGGATTAGAGGGGCTGGGTAGAGAGGCATGAGTTGGCATAGGGGAAATGAGAGATCATGGCATGGGTAGACGGGCATGGGTTGACACAGGGGGTATGAGGGACCATGGAGTGGCAGTGGAGCATGGGGGCATAAGGGACATTGGGATGGGTGGGGGCATGAAGGGGCATAGGTTGGCATGGATGGGGCATTGGGATGTGGGGATGAGAGGGGTGAGGTTTTTGTTTGAATCTTTTTTTTTCTTTAATTCAACAAAGTGCTGGAGCACAGAGACAGGCCTTCCACCCAGCCATCCTCCACACATGGCAGCATCCACACTCATTCCATGGTCAGGAGGCCATTCAGCCCCCACCCCCCACCCCCAACCCCAGGAAGAAAATCAAAACTATGGGTGGCCATTTTTAAAGGTTGGATTTGCAGAGCCAGGAATTCTTCCGTCACCTGAACCGTGAGCAAAAATCTGAGCCCATGGGCAGAATTTTATGTTTGTCAGGCAGGTGGGCCTGACCCAATCGGCAGTAGCTGATCTCCGCCGGGGAAACAGGCCGCACCGCCATTTTGCGCGTGCGGGCCAATTAAGGCCCACCCAGCGCGTTCCAGACTCCTGTGTTCAGCGGGAAATTCAAATGTGCGATGAGCGTGTACAGACCGCCGGTTCCAATGGGGAACCGACAGTCTGTATAAAGAAAGGCCAGGCAGCCTCCTTTAGGCTGTTCACCATGGCCAGCGACCGGGCTCCAGAAGAGATCAGGGCAGAGGAGGAAGAGGGGGCAGGCTGCAGGGGAGGCCAGCTGGGGGGCCAATGTGCCCCTCGGTTCTCCGATTTCTGCCTTGCTGCCCTCCTCAAAGAGGTGTCAAATCGTCGGGAGGTGTTGTTTCCCGATGATGGGAGGAGGAGGGCCCCCCATATGACCAGGCAGGCGTGGCAGGAGGTGGCGGAGGTAGTAAGGTCTCAAGATGATGTGCAGTGCACAGGAACCCAGTGCCGCAAACGCTTCAATGATTTGTTGCGCTCTGGAAGGGTGAGTACCATGTCGGCCTTGGCCATTTTACCCAGCAGGTAGCTTTAGCCTTTGAGGAGCCCCCCCACCCCCCGCCATGTCTTAGTGTCGTTACTGCATTGGGCATTTGGCGCACGCTGGGTGGGCAAACAGATAGTGACCATGCTTACATCAGCCTTAGTGGTTGAGGAGAAGATGGGTTCTCTCCGCAGCATATGTTGGTGTTTGTCGCATTTGAGTAGTCTGGGGGCAGCCTGCAGGGGAGACAGCTAGACACAAGCTCAGAATTCCAACACATGTCGTATTGATGGTGATGAGATGGTGAAAGGGGAGCCTCAAGGTGTCGTGGCCAAGAGCCATTTGCTGGCCTCAGCGCCGCACCTAGTTGCGCCTCCTTGCCATGGGCACTAAGACCAGTGTGTTATTCAAAGTGGTGGACGCCGAATGTGTCCAAGGTGGCCATTGGGGGAGGGGGTTGGGACCAGCCGTACTATCTTCTGGGGACTGATCACCAGTAGTGTGGACAGGAGCTGCTGGAGGCCTCAGATGGGCCACTGGGACTGGGGTGCGGCGTGCGCATGCAGAGTACATGAGCGATCAGTCCCAATAAATCCTCTTCTCTGTCCTGCAGGCAAAAACTGAGCATAATAGTCGGGAGCGTTTGCGGACTGGTGGTGGGCACGCCGTGTTGCAGCACGTAACCACATATGAGGAGCAGGCCATGGAGCTGGGGAGGAGGCAAGCGGCCAGGTCAGCAGGTGTCGGCGAGACTGGGGTGCAGCGGCCAGGTATTTGAGGTCCACAGTCCCATCTACTCTGTCTGCCCACTGTCTAAACCACTGATGATTGCTGCAATCGTTAATGCAGCAACACTGCTCATTCACAGACTGAGACATTCTGAAGTGTGGGTTATACACAATGGTCCCTCGGCCCCTTGAGGATGCGTGTCTCTAATACCTTCCAAAGTGGCCTTATCCCATTTGTGACCACTATCCCCATGGCCTAACATGCCATGGCATCTCTGCTGCACATCCAAAGACTTATTGTATCTTAGGAGGCTTTGTACCTCCACCACCCTTTCAGCCAGTGCGTCCCACATTATTCTGTCCAAAAGGTCCTCAACACCTCACCTGTCAACCTCATGGCACTCAACTTAAATAAATGCCACCACGTTACTCATCCCTGCGCCAAGGGGAAATGTTGCCTTCTGTCCACCCGTTCTAAGCCCCTCATAATGGTATGAAGGTCAATAATGTGACCTGTCAATCTCCTGTGCTCCACAGCAAATGTCACAAGTGTATGCAATGTTTCCTCATAACTCCAACTCTCCAGGCCAGCATGCATCCAGGTCAGGAACCTCTGCACTCTCCCCACTCCAATGCCATCCCTCCCATGAAGCGCAGGTCACGACTGAACGCAGAAGTGTAGATGTGGCCTCGACAGCATTTTCTGCACTTGCAACATGACCTCCCTTTTCCTACATTCTATTCCTTGGCTAATAAAGGCAAATCTGGTTTTGACTTTGTTAAACGCCTTATGTTCCTGTTCAGCTACCTTAACGGGTCTGCCCAGCAAGGTCCCTGTAATCGTCATGACTTTCCACGGTCCTACCATTACTCATGTATTCCTGTACCTTGTTTGTCTTGCCCAAGTGCTTAACTGCACATTTATCCACATAACATTCCATGTAGCATTCCTTAGGCCATCTGACCAGCCTGTCTGTATGCGCGTGTAATGATTGGGCCTCCTCTTGACTACTTACCACCCCACCAATGTTCATCTCCTTAGGTTCTTGGAGGTTGAGCGCATTATGAGCCTGGGGGGGAAAGGGATGAATGGTGTTACCGACTGAACGCTAACTGATGCACTGTCCTTGTTGTTAATTTCAGCATCACTACCGCATGGCCGTCCCCAACACATCCAGAGTCCCCCCTCCACACCTGAGGGGCATCACTTGCAACTTGCGTCACATCATTTCAGCGAGCCAGGCACCAGCGCAGCAACAAACACTTCGGTGGGGATTGTGACGTCGGCTAGTGTCCCGGGCACAGTGGAGAGGGCACTTCACAATCGCTGGAGAAAATGGCACGGACAGAGAGTGCCGATGGCGCCAGCAGCCAGAGGACTGCAGGGGACCAGGCACATGCTGAGTCTGGCAGTGATGATGTGCCTCTGGAGATGTCAGCCATGCAGCAGCTGCAGGACAAGCGGCCAGGTGCACGGGAGCATCTGGCAGGGTTGCATGAGGGTGTGCTTCAGTTGGTCTCTGTGGTGGAGGAGTCCAGGCAGAGTGTTAGTGATGGCATGAACCTCAGGGCAGAGCTTCAGGCTTCCTCCATTGAGAGACTGGTGACTCTCATGGAGAGGGGCTTCCAACAGATTGAGAATCATCTGATTGGGTTACGCTCTGACCTGCAAGCCCTCACAACGCTAATGGCCGCAGGTGGTCATTGGCAATGTGGGAGATGTTCTGGACACGAAGTGTTGCCGCTTGGTGCCCATCCATCTGCGGTGAGCAGGTAGGTCCAATGTGACCTCACGTTGGTGCAGCAGCTGCCTGTCGTCGCTGCGAGCTCCTCTCAGGGCGCTCCGGATGAGGGCAGCAGCTCCTCCACCCCTCTGCCAGTGACTGTTGCATCTGTTGAGGCTGCGACAATTGGTGAGGTGCCAGTTCTGGAACTGGCCACTTCCTCCCAGGCGGAGCCATCAGAGGCTCCACGGGCCATAGGACGCCCGCCAAGGTTATCGAGGCCAACAGGACAGCAGAGTCAGCAGGCTGTCTCTCAAGCCACTCTGAGCGATGGGGCGGCACCTAGACGTAGCACCCGCAAACGTAAGCATAAGGCACGTTAGGCACTCCACGGGTTTGTCACTGGTGATTTTGTGCTGCCCCTAGATTAGGGAATATATCATTATGTGTGTCAGAGCGACGTTTGTTGTTTATTTTGGTGGCAATAAAGTCCACATTTCTGACCATGGCTGAGGGTGTTTCCTTTGTGCTGGATTTGTATTTTTCACAGACATATCATGAGTGTTTGAGTGGACATTGATGTTTCTGTACTAAGCCCTTAGTTGTAGCTGATGAGGTGGAAGATGTAGCACCTAAGTGCCACGTATGGAAACGCCAGGCAATGCTGGTCCTGCTGATCCATGTGTGTGGAGCTAGCTGAAGGTTTGTTGGATTAAAATGTCCCGGGTGTCCCTGCCTCCTTGGTGTAAATGTGGGTCGGCGTGCTGCTCCTCATCATCACCCTGTGCTTCCTCATCCTCTGAGCCACTGCTGGATTCATCATGTGCAGCATCATCCACTGCGTCAAGGTCTTCATCGTCAACTACATCCCCCCCTTTCCAGCGCACGATTGTGCAGGGCGCAGCATGCTATCACTATCAGAGAGACGCGATCTGAGGGGTACTGGAGTGCGCCCCCTGAGCGGTCCAGGCAGCGGAAGCGCATCTTGAGAAGACCGATGGCTCTCTCCACCACAGTCCTTGTGGTGCCGTGGCTCCTATTGTACCGCTGCTCAGCTTCTGTTCTTGGATGGCAGAGAGGCGTCATGAGCCACCTTCTGAGGGGATAGCCCTTATCACCCAGCAGCCAACCATCCAGCCGAGCCAAAGCACTGAAAAGCCCCGGCTCCTGGGAGTGTCTGAGGATGTAGGTGTCATGGGAGCTGCCTGGGTACCTTGCACAAACTTGCAGAATCTGCATCCTGTGATCACACACTATCTGCACGTTCACGGAGTGGGAGCCCTACCTGTTGACGAAGGCTGGTGCCTAGATGGCCACATGTGTGCAGTCTATTGCACCCTGGATGCAGGGGAAGCCAGCAATGGCCGCAAAGCCTCTGGCTCGCTGTGTCTTTCTGGCCTGGTCGCAATGGAAGTAGATGAAGGTCAATGCATGTTTGAACAGAGCGTCTGTAACCTGCTTGACACAAGTGTGGACAGCTGATTGGGAGACACTGCAAAGATCACCCACTGAGCCCTGGAAGGAGCCAGAGACATAGAAGTGGAGGGCAACTGTGAGCTTCAGAGCCGCTGGCATGGGGTGTCCACCCACACAGTTAGGGGAGATCTCAGGGCCAATCATCTGACAGATATAGTTCACTGTCCACCTTGACAGTCGGAGCCTCCTTCGGCACTGCACCTCAGTCATATTGAGGTAGCTGCTTTGCCACCTGGCAGCAGGATAGTGGCATCTTCTGCGGCCCCTTCCACCTTGGACAACTTCTTGACCCTGCGCCCCTTGTGCTTGCACCTGGCCTCCCAAAGGTGGCTCCCCTGGAGGCTGATTGTCCAGTCCTGGCCTCCTCCTTATTCTATCCCGCCCTTCCCCCTCAGAGGAGCTGCCTCCAGTGGAGATATCAGAACCCATACCCCCAGGCTAAATGGAGGCCTCCGGAAAGCTGCAGGCCCGATAAAGATTACTGTCTGCAGACTGCTGAGCTGAAGCTTCAAAGTACAGAGAAAACTGTTGGAAATCGATCTGAACTGCTAACAATCACACAGGCAAGTTTAAAACACTTTCTGCAATAAATACTTCAGATAAAACATTAACAACCCCTCTGAGTCCACATATCCCCACCGTGGATGAGGTTTGTTAAAAAATCACTTACCCGCCTGCCTGTTGCACCCATGCGCCGAGCCGAAGATCACACGGGCGCCTCAAAATTGGCATCGATTGCCGAGTTAAGAGCCTTTAATTAATGGTGGGCATGCGTCGCACTTCATAGCGCACCCGCCCAGCTAAATATCGCGATGGTGCGCGCTGACGTTGGCACGCTCGCTCCAGGTCAGCGCGTGACATTTTAAGCACTGACGTGCATGCTTGGCCACCCACACGTCATACATAAAATTCTAAAACAAAAATCGAATTACCTGGAAAAACTCAGCAGGTCTGGCAGCATCGGTGGAGAAGAAAAGAGTCGACGTTTCGGGTCCACACGACCCTTCAACAGAACTGAAATATAGTTAGGAGAGGGGTAAAATTATTATTAAATTATTATTATTATTAGGGGTGTTATTTCACCCCTCTCCTAACTATACTTCAGTTCCGTTGAAGGGTCGTGTGGACCCGAAACGTCGACTCTTTTCTTCTCCACCGATGCTGCCAGACCTGCTGAGTTTTTCCAGGTAATTCGATTTTTGTTTTGGATTTCCAGCATCCGCAGTAGTTTTTTGTTTTTATACATAAAATTCTGCCCCATGTTTCAAATATAACTTGGGCCAGAATTTTCGGCTTGGCGAGCGGGGGTGGGGCCTGCTCGCCGAGGTGTAAAATGACGCTAAGTGATGTCGGGCGTGTGACCTGACGTCACCGTGCGTCATTTAGATTTTCAGTTCGGCAGGCACACAGCCGAACTGTCAAAGGTCTATTAAGGCCATTTAAATATCAATTAAAGTAATAAACTGAGCTGCTCATTCAGCCTTAAGGTGGGCGGGCAGGCGAGGAGCCCAGGCGGCCTTCACATTTTCCATGGAACCTCATCCGCGGGCGGGATGAGGTTTCATGAAGGGTTTATAAATTAAATAAATGTTTTCATTAAAGTTCATTGACATGTCCCAGCTCATGTGACATTGTCACATAAGGGAACGTCTTAAAATATTTTATTTTCTTTATTTAAATTTTTAAACCTTAAACTAATCTCCCTGAAGCACCCTTGTGCCTCAGAGAGGTTTCTGCACTCTTTAGTGCTCATACGTGAAAGAGCTTAGGCCCCAACTCAGGGAACCATCCCCCCTCCGCCCGCACAGTGAATGCTCAGCGCTTCCAGGTGTGCGTCACGCTGGGTGAGCCTTAATTGGCGTAAAATGGTGGCGTGGACCCTATCGGGGGTGTCGATCGGGTTTGCGCCCACTCCTGCCTGCCCCCGCATAGCCCCCCCGAAGGGGGGAAAATTCTCCCCTTGGTGTCAAGCCTGTCAAACCAGACACAAACATACATACTTAAAAATAAATCTAATACTTATTTATGATGGACTTTACATGTACTAGCAATGTAGCAACATGCTCATAGCAGTAAAAGGACCAAGTACTAAATTCCTGCTATGGGGTCAACTTACCACAGGACACAGTGATTATTCCATCCTCGGAACTATGAGCGGAATCATCCCAGATTTGCACAGAGTGCGATAGCGAGCGGGAAAAAGACTTTTATCCTCTGGCCGAAGTGACAGGTTTTCATGCTGTATTGTCCCATTCCCAGCACTCCCCACTTCATTAATAATGCATTCCCAGGAAACACGCCAGATCACTGGCGGGACAACCCGCCATCACCTCAGGCCTTCAGTAATCCAGGTGCCATATTTAAATGGCGCCCCTGCACAGAGCTAGCACTCTCTATGGGATCGGAAGCTGCTGCAAAATCATGGCTGCCGAATGGAGGAAGCATGCTGCCATCAAATTTAGCAACGTCTCCCTTGGGTGCCTACTGGACGAAGTGAAGGCCCTCCATGAAATCCTTTACCCCAGCTCTGGGCGAAGACTAGCATGTAAGGTGACCAATCCAGCATGGAGCCGGTGGCAGCAATGGTCAGTGCCAACCCCCTGCACAAGAGGCCAGCAACCCAGTGCCGAAAGAGGATGAATGATCTCCTCCGCTCCACCAGGGTAAGTCACTCTTCTCATCACTCTCAACTCACACACTCACAAACCCATCACACAACGACAGGAATCTCACTCACTGCCAGTTCAAGGGACATCACCATTCACTCTCTCACACACACCTTCATCTGCCCTGCGGATCATGTCCTCATCCCATCCATGGCACCACTCACCATCCACACATGCCAGGCATCCTTCTCATCGGGCCTGGCAGGCATCCTGCTTATACTCTCTCCACCTGTCTTTATGCAGGACAAGGTGGCACACAACAAAAGTGAGAGGTCATTGACTGTGGAGAAATGCCTAAATTCAATTTGCTCACAGACTTTGAAAACAGAGCCATCCAGCTGGCCGGTGAGGATCTGGAACTTTCCTGTGCTGACGGTGAGGTCGGCGGTGCTCAACCAAGTGAGGATCCAGCAGTGCAACATCCATCAGACAACCATGCTGTGAGTGAGTTCCCCTGTTCCGCAGTCCCCTGCTGCTCACTAACTATCTCTCCTTGCT
Source organism: Cetorhinus maximus (assembly GCF_964194155.1). Taxonomy (NCBI): domain Eukaryota; kingdom Metazoa; phylum Chordata; class Chondrichthyes; order Lamniformes; family Cetorhinidae; genus Cetorhinus; species Cetorhinus maximus. The sequence continues at coordinate 68,252,443 of NC_135888.1, read as the reverse complement.
TTCACAGGCACACCTGGGAAGCAGACCCAGGTTCTCAACTCAAGCCCCAAAGACATCGTGGAAGAAAAATCTGATGACATCCTAACTGAAGACACGTAACAGTGCTCAGCAACACTCTCCAGCAGCACAGAGACGTACTCCTCGGTGGGGCCTAGTCCTAGAGTAGCCTCAGGGTCACAATCTTTTGAGCACATCGCATTGATTGATCCACAGCAGGTGCCGGCAGGGACTGAATAAGAGTCATAAGGACTTGAAATGTTAACTCTGCTTTTTTCTCCACAGACGCTGTTAGACCTGCTGAATTTTTCCAGCATTTTCTGTTTTTGTTGTTGTAGTGGCAGGAACTTCCCTGGTGTTCGGCACCCAGAGGACTGCTTGAGGCCAGAAATCTGCTGAGTCTGAGTCAGAAGGTGAGCCTCTGGACTTGGTCATACCTCAGTTGCTGGAGCTGCAAAGGCAAGCTCGGGAACATCAGGAAAGCATGTCTGCTGCACCCCTCAGATTGCAAGCTACGATCGAGGAGTCCGTCTGCCTTCAGTCTGAGGTGATAGCGCCGGCATGCTAACACACCAAGGTCAACACTGGTAGGATGGTGGCTGCCATGGAGAGCCTAGTTCAGGACATTGCTTCTGCACTGCTGCTCCGACTGAACTCTATCACTGACACCATAGTTGGCCTCCAACAATGTCCACGCAAGAGGGGTGCAAGGCAGCTCGATCTCACTCTAGCTTCCCTTTCTCCTCAAAGAGTCAGCCAGGGGCCTTGGGCACCCATAGTGAGGGGGATCAGCAGGTGACTCCGGGAGTATCCAGCCCACTTGCTGTGACCCCATCAACTCCAGGTCCACAGTTGGCCACTGCCACACTCCAGGACCCCGAAAACAGGCCGGGGCCCTTTAGGTCTTGGCTCTCCAGAGGACGTCTGCCAAGGTCATCACAGGTAGGGCGTCACAGTCAGACGGCTGTCTCCACCTCCGCTGTGGATATCCCGGGAGCACCAAGATGTAGCAGCTGGGTTAGGAAGGCTAAGAAGATGTAATTTCAGAGCCTGGGCATGGTGTTAATCACTTGTACTTAATGTTCACTATTGTAAATAAACTCCAAGAATGTCTCCTGCCCGTAGCTCCTTGTTATGATGAGCAGTGTTCGTGTCACTCAGATATGAAACCTTGGTCCCTGCACAAGATAAAGGCAGGTGCCTCAGTCCAGGGCCTCTTCCCTATGCAGTGTGTAACCTTCAGACTAAAGTGATGATTCGGCTTCACACTCACTGGACACATTAGTAATGTCTGCACCTCAGTGGTGCTTGTCATTGCTGCCAGAACGTTGTGAGCAGGCATCACAGAGCTCTTTCATTCTCTCTGTGTGCTCTCAGCACCTTTGGGGTGGGGCTGACCCCTATTTCTTCAGCATCTGTGACCGGTGATGCTGTTCTCCTGAAGGGGTTTGTGCTGAAGGCGGACAAAGGATCAGATGCTTTTAAAGTTTCATGGCTGTGTCTCCATGATATGACCCTGATCACAAGCAAGCTGCCCTCAGCCAGACAGGGGCCAGACATTCACAGAGGCTGTGTCCTCACTGCATGTCATCATCATCCTCCAGGAATCTAGCGACTATTAGGGCCTCCGCTGCATCTCCATGACATAAGATTGAACACTGAGGGTATTTCTGCTGCCATCAGCCACTGTCATGAAGAGGTATTAATGTCAATAATGTTATTGGAAATTATTTTTTAAAATAAAGTTTAGTAGTGTCTGTGTCTCTATTGTGCGTGTCTTAATTGGATTAAAGCCAGCTAGTCTGGGTGCTTTGATGTACAGTAGTTTGAGATGTTAATTAGATAAACGTAAGGAGGATAAAAGTTAAAGCGTAAATTTGCATTTGTTGAATAAAGCATTCAAGAGTGGGAGTAAAATCTTGCACCTAGTTGGGAGACACCAAGCAATGTGTTTATATTACTAATAAAATGAGTGGGATGAAAATGTTATTGTTAGAAGATGTGACGTTAAAAGCCTAGGATACAAGGGAAAGCTAGGTATAAACAGAAAGGGGTTTGTTTGTGCAAGTCAGAGGCACTTAAGATCTAATCAGCCTGTAAGCCCTACAACTGTGTCTGCAAAGGAACCAAATTGCAAGGAAACTGATTTTGAATTTGTAAGGTCAAACGTGCTTTGCCTGGTATCTGTTTAAGGTCTATGGCCAGAATGTTTCCCTCGTTGGGTGGGCTCGGCAGGAGCAGGCGGGTGTGGTCGGGAAGCCAACCACCGGCTGCGATCAGCTCCGTTCTGCGATTTCACATGGGTGGGCCAATTAAGGCCTGCCCTGCGTGGATGATGAATGGCAGTGCTCAGTGAGGGCGGGGGGAGGAGGGAGAGGGGGGAGAGAACAGCTGTACATGGAAAAGAGCATGCATTAAAGATTACTAATAACACACTGGAGGCCTTGGTACAAGGTATGGGGGGAAACTTTTATCTCTGATATTAACTACAGAAGCTGGATGCAAATAGTTTAGTGGAAAACAAAATGTGGCTCATCCATTTTATGCAGTAAAATATATTTTACTTTACATCTATTTTCATTTCAAATTCATTTTCTCTTCACTTTCCTCTTACTTGCACATGATAAAGCTTACAAAAATATTTCGTTTTTTAAAAAATCTATCCTTTCATGTGTTTTTTTGCCTACTAAGCATCCAGAAAGAACCCATCACTTTGCCCCATAGTCAATCTAGATAGAAGTGTATGTTTTAATCCACCTCAAAATGGGATGATAGTCTAGGGAAATATTACATTCTGCTCAAAGTATTCTCCTAGCTCTGTAATAAATCAGTATGTTGTAATAAGTACTGTTGAGTTTTTAATTATTTTTATATCTTATTTATAGAGCTGATATTTTGCATCTTGTTCTTTCTCGTCAGCTGCCCTGCCGACATAATTTAAAGGGGAAAGTTGAAAGGGACAGTGGAATGTCTTCACTGATTCTAATGGTGCTTGACATTTTGCACTGGTCTAGAGAGTAATATCTGCACTGAAAAGGCTAGAAATTTGTAGCCTTTTCCTCACTCGCTGACGAGCCCGTCAGGCGCGTGCAATCAGCAGGCCCGGGAGAGGATGAGAAATGCGCCTTCCGGCCGATATCAGCCCCTGAACGCAATTTCACACTGGCTGGCCAATTAACAGGCAGCCGGCGTGAAACGCACACTGAAAAGGGCTCAGCGCTGCTGTGGTGTGGTGGGAAAAGACCGGGTGCCGAGAAAAGCGAGGGTGCGGGTGGGCGCTTCTAACAAGCTCCCTGAAGGCAGACAGCTCCTGTGGAGCTGCCTCAGGGAGCTGCAGGCCTGTACAATTTAAATGAGAAGTGAAAGATGCTGCAAACTGTATCTACGCAGCACATTCAAGCTCCTGGCAGCAGAACTCGAAAAACCTCAGTTACCAGACATCTGTTTTTATTATAGTCCACCCTGGACATTTCATCCCGCCCTGGGTTGAGGTAGCAAAAACATGAAGCCCGCCAGGCCGAGTGGCCTGTCCGCCGACCGTAAAAGTGGACAGGCCACATGAAATCACTTCCAATTGACTCCTTAATGGGCTTTCTTGCCTGCCTAATTGTCGGTGAGCATGCTTCCGACTGCCGCGCACATCCACCAAGCAAAATGTCGCGCTAGTTCGGGACGCGCATCCGAAGTCTTCTCACGTGATTTCATGCTCTGTTGGGTTGAGTCCAGCGTGGGCCCACTTAAGCGACGCAAAATTCTGGCCAGGATGTATTATGAAACTTATAAACTATATTTTAAAAATTCTTTTGAATTTCTAAGCCTGAAATTATGCCATCACTTAGTGTGTCGATCCTGCAACTTTAACATCAGTGTAAATCTTCACAGTAACTCTAAAGCTGTTGTACAAATCTGGAATCGGGACCTGACTTGCTCCAGAGTGTGAAACCACCTGGAAAAGGGTAGTCACAAATGATGTTTATTGCAAGGGGAATGGAATATAAAAAGTCGGGATGTTTTACTGCAGTTGTACAGCTGGTGAAACCACATCTAGCGTACTATGTACAGTTACTTAAGAAAGGATATAAATGCAGAAGCAGTTCAGAAAAGGTTCACTTGACTGATACCTGGGATGGGGGGGGTAATCTTACAAGGAAAGGTTGGACAGGCTGGGCCTGTATCCAATGGAGTTTAGAAGATTGAGAGGTGATTTTAGTGAAACATGTAAGATCCTGGGGGTCTTGACAGGGTGGATGCTGAAAGGGAGTTTCCTCTTTCTAGAACTAGGGGGCACAGTTAAAAAATAAGGGGTCTCCCATTTAAGATAGAGATGAGAAGAAATTTTGCTCTCAAGAGTCGTAAATCTTGAAACTCTCTTCCCCAGAGAGTGGTGGGCGTAGGGTCAATGAATAGTTTTAAGGCAGAGGTAGATCAATTCTTGACTGACAAGAAAGTCAAAGGTTATCAAGGGTAGGTGCAACATGGAATTGAGGCCACAATCAGGTCAGCCAAGGTCTTATTGAATGGAGGAACAGGCTTGAGGGGATGAATGGCCACTTTTGTTCCTAATTCGTATGTTCGCATGTACTTCAGATTCACATTACGACCAATGCAACTAGAGTCAAACCAGGTCCACAAAATGCCCAGATGGGGACTTTGAATTTCTGAGATAAATTTCTGGGTATTTTTAACATCTACTTAAAATGAATTAATGTTTAGTTGGTGCAAATACATCTCAACATTGCCTATGCAATTAAAACTTGGGCATAATTTTCTGTGTCGGCTGGTGTTGGGTATCATGGTGGGCATGAGCGGATAATATGGCAGGAAGGCCAAAAATTGGTTTCACAACGTCGTGAAACCAGTTTGCAATTGTCCACTTTGTCTGTCACTGGACGTCCTGCAGTCGGATGTCAGGAACTTCACTGCAATACACCTGCATATCATTATAAGCCCAGCTCGCTGGAATCATCTGCCCACATCAGATTTTCCATCCAAGTCAGCGGGAAAACATTATTCAGTTAAAGTGAATATATCTTCATATTATAACGTGACAAAATGTGTTCACCCTTGCAACCAACTGTGATCATAATTTCTTACCTTGTCTAGGCCTTACACTTCTAGGTGCTGCCCTGACATCTGCAGCAGGGGTGGAGGCAGCCTGTGCAATAGTTGGCCCTGTTGCCTCTAACGACTTTGGCGTGGGCTCTCTGGACAGCACAGGCCTTGGGGGTCCCGGCTTGCTTTGGCTGTCCTCCTGTGGGTCGGCTGCTCCCTCTGCAGTGAAAAAGGACGAGATTGAGGGGGGGTCAGAGGCAAAGGGAACTCAGAGGAAGCAGATAGCCTCTGAGATTCCTGAGCAGATGACCCAGGGGTGTCCAGCTGCTACTCCTCCGAGGGCCCCAGCCTGACTCCTTGAGAGGAAGGAGCACCTGGAGGGATGTTGAGGTGCCTCATTTCCCTCCTGCGTTGCCACTGCAGGAGCTCACCCATGCTACCACGATAGAGTGCAGGCCTATGCGCATCTCCATGTTCTGCTGGACCAGGGTCTCCATGGCATCCGCCATCCTCCCCATAGAGACCTCCATAGGCACAGACGTGGGCACCACTTCATCAGAGAGCAGGTGGACACACTCCTCTGACTTGTGTGCCACTCTGTTGAGGGCTTCCAATGGCTCTGCGTGATGTTCCCCTGCCTTCTGCTGATTCCCCACGATGAGTTGGAAGGCCGAATCCAGAGGCTCGGCATCTGACTCAGACCCCACAGATGCCTCTTCCCCAGCAGTCATCTCAGTGCTGGGGAGCTTGGCTGAACTTGCCTCCTCCTGTTGCGGCCACATGTCCATGCGGTGACCAACAGTTTGTGAGCTTGAGCCTGCTCTAGATCTAGGACCCACCAGGTCCCACTGAGGTGTGTGTCTCTGCGCTGGTGGAGGGTGTGTGTAAGTGCTGTGATGGGTCTTCCAGGCTGCTTATTTCTAGCTCTTCAATGGGGGAGGTGTCCTCTTGGCTGGAGGTGAGGACCTGGATGGAGCTGAGGGACTGGCTGGCTGAGGGTGTCGGTCACTTGGCAGAGCTCCCTGTGAACCAAAGTAGAGATAATTAGTGTATGGCAGCAGAGTCAAAAGCAGGTGAGAGAGAGCACTCACAGTTGCGATAAGAGAGGGGTGATCTGGTGCAGGATCCTCACGTGGGTGTTCACCGCTGATCTCATCGTGGCCCCAGGCACGGTCCATGTCCTCACCTGTCAATATGATGGCACACTCCTCAAAGTGAGTGAGGGGTCTAATGTGGGTCACACCCCCGCCCCCTCGGTCTGGGACCTCATCCTGCTGCTTTGAGTCAGCTTCTTCTGCTTGAAAACAGATTGAGAGAGTGTGAGCAGGACACATGGCACTGCATGGAATGTTTGTATGGTGAGCAGAGCCATGGACAGGATGAGGATTTGAGCTCCAGAGGATTTGAGCCTGATGGAGATGTGAGGGTGTGTGTCAGAGTTAGTGGTGTTGTCCCTTCAGGTGTGAGATCCCTGAGGAATCGGTTTGTGAATGTGTGAGTTGAGAGTGATGAGAAGAGTGACTTACCTGGGCAGAACAGAGACCATTCACCCTGTAGCGGCACTGGGTGGCTGTCTCTTTTGCAGGGTGTTGGCACTGACCACCGCTGCCACCGCCTCCCATGCTGGATTGGTAAGCTTGCTTGCTAGTCTTCACCCAGAGCGGGGGTAGAGGACATAGCAGTGGGTGTCCACAGTGTCCAAAAGGTGCTCGAGGGACACATCACTAAATCGGGTGGGGGGCTGCAGGCTTCTTGCCTTGCCTTCTGTTCATCAGTCCTGCTCTGGAAGCACTGATAGGTTTGCACGCGACTGCACTTTAAATATTGCTGCCGGCATGAGGAAGTGGTGAGTTGACGACGTGGCAGGCGAATCAGAGGCCGCCCGCCTTCGAAATGGCGTGTTTCCTGGGAATGCATGATTTATGAGGCAGGATGTGGATGATACGGCATGAAAAGCCGCCATTGTGGCCGACGGATAAAACTTTCTTTTTCCCGCCCGTTACCACACAGTGCAAATCTGGGAAGATTCCGCCCTTTGTGATGGAAGTGGGATTCTCCACGTATCCACAACCCCTCGGCAGAAAAAATCGGAGTTCCATCCAACAGAATAAATGAGGAATTTTCGAGAACCAAAGCTGCAGCTGTTGGTCTGAAGGGTATTGTCTGACTGTTACCAAGATCATCTGTCTTAAACCAGTAATTATGATAAAAATACAGCTTTAATTATTTCAACTGCTGTCATTTTATGCTGTGGATATACTGTGGATTGTACGTAGCACCTCAGCTTTTCTGTAATATTATTTTGCTTTCCTTTAAAACACTTAGAAGACAGCAATGGAGTGACTTGCTAAACAGAGTGCCAGTGGGAATTTGCTGCGAGTGGGGATTTAATGCAGAGCAACAGGGATGTGCTGGGTGCTTTAAACACAGAAATTACATCAATACTCAAAGGAATTAAAAGAGATATAATTAAAATTAGTGGAGGACACCAACATTAGAAAGATCCAAATTGAATTAAATAAAAACCTGGTTTACATAACTAATGTTAAATAATAAATAGGAGTGAAGGGATACTAAACTAAAAGCATACATATGTCATAAGTAGGTAGACTTTTAAGCAAAGTGATGGGCAGCTGGGACACACTGTCTGCAATTTCTGTGCCTGCTGGGAACTCCAGGGTGCTTCATGTGTCCTGGATAACCACATGTGCAGGAAGTGCCCCCGGCTGTTTAAACTCAAATTCAGGGTTTCTGAGCTTGACGAGTATCTGCAGTCACTCCAGGGCGTACTGGAGGCCGAGAATTTCCTGGGGCATACATTTCAGGAGGCGATCACTCTGCAGATACAAGGAGTTCAGAGTTCAAGTGGTAGTCATCCAACAGGTTAGAAAGAGACCAGCAGGGGTGTAGCACTGTCAAATTGGTTTTCAGTGCTGAATACCATGAGGGTGAAGTCACTTTAGGGAGTGCAGTCTAAAGCTCCTCCATGGCACCATGGGGAAAATGACTGCACAAGGAGGCACACAAAGCATAGAAAAGCAGCGTTCGGAGGAGAGTTGAGAATCTGGGGATGGTCCGCTATTTCTGCAACTGCTGACAGGAGTCCTTTTAAAGGCGTTGCCTCCCTGGTACCGGGGTAAAGTACATCATTGAGACGGTGCAGGAAATTGGAAAGGAGAACAGTCGAGGCCATGGTCCATGTAGAAACCAATAACTTAGGAAGGAAAAGGATTGAACTCATGTAGTTAGATTTCAGGAGCTCGTGAGGGAATTAAAGAGGGTACAGAAGAGATTTACTAGAATATTACCAGGGACTTCATTTATGTGGAGAGACTGGAGAAGCTGAGGTTGTTCCCCTTAGAACAGAGAAGGATAAGAGGAGATTCGACAGAAGTGTTCAAAATCATGAGCTTTTTAATGGTGTTAATAAGGGGAAACTGCAGTGTGCACAAGGGGCTAAGGATTTATAGTGCTTAATAAAAGAACCAGAGATATCATGAGGGAACTATATTTTACACACTGTGTTGTGGTGACTTGAAATGCTCTGCCTGAAAAGGCGGTAGAAGCAGTTCAATAGTAAGATTAAAAAGAGAATTGGATAAATATATGAAACATAAATTTTCATACGGCCATGGGGAATGAACAGAGGAATGAGACTAATCGGATAGCTCTACCAAAGAGCTGGCACAGACATGATGGATTAAATAGCCTCCTTCTGTGCTGTATCGTTCTATGATTCTAAAACAGAACCCCTGTTTGATATGTGTACTTCATCTGATTACCACATGCCTATTGCCTTCTCCCACTTCTCATACTTCTCCCACTATATCATTAAATAGCTGCAAATGAATGTTTCCTATCCATTCTACACAAAATGGATTTTAATGCATTTTTTTCTACACATAATGACCAAACTGAGAAGCAACCTTATGAGAAACTATTTATTTGTTTCTACTTTGTAGTAGTTACATGTCTCTCACTTCCTAAATTATTTACATGGAAGTTTAGGCTAGCAGAAAATGACTAAGAAGCAAACAAAAGCTAATGGAGACCCCATTAATATCTCTTAAATTATTCAAAAGACTCCTTGCACAGCAAAAAGTACATTTAAACAAAATTCATCTCCTGCATCATGCTAAGCTTGATTGAGCACCCAATGTCCTGGAGTCTGGTGGCTGTCGAAACTATTTATGAATGGATTTGACTGTGTTATATATTGCAAAATTACTAATTAAATCAGATGTATGAATTGTTTGCCTTTTTATTCTGAGTTGGGGGCTAGGTGGGGGTGTTGTAGGAAATGAACAGTTGGAAATTCTCCTTTACAATGTGTTTTCTAATCAGACAACATTCTCAAATATTAGTCAAATGTTTCTTCAATTTTTCTTCCCTAATATCACTGTTACTTTCAGTTTTAAAATGCTATTTATTTTTTGCACAATTCATGTTAAATGCGTAAAAAAATTCAAAGTTAAGAAATGGCCTTTCAGTGCATCTGAGTTCATTCCTTCAGTATCTTAATCCTTTCCTTACAACACATTCTTTATTTTGAGGGTTCCTAATGTCACTTCTAATGTTCTGCTTTGCAGATTTTGCTAACATTTATCACTTATTGATATTCTGTCCTCTTGTCCTACTTTACTGACTTAATTTGGAGTAATATTTTGAGTTTTTGCATATTATTGCAAATTTAAATCTTAGATAGCTTAATATAAAATTGTTTTCTGTCGAGACTAGTAGAGCTTGCACTTTACTAACCTTTTTGTCTCCACCCGTTTACTTTACAATTGAGATTTCTTCTTCATCTTATTCTCTCTTCATCATACCAGGTGTTAGAGAGAGGACTGAAACCCTTGTACCCTTTCCATCACTGTCCATAATATATGGCCCAGGCCTTCCAGCCTACGGATTGTCGGAGACTGGATGTACCCCACAAAATGCACCATGGAACCCCTTGGAAGTCCCAAAGCGCTGACTCTGCAGGAATAAACCGGGAAGTTTGAATGCCCGATGGGCAATTCCCCTCCTCTCCAGGACCCTAAGAAGGACTCCAGCTCTGAGTTAGAATTGAAGACTTTGGACAGTTCCGACTTACTTCCTGGATAGTTACCTCGGAAATATTCGACTCCTACTCTAGAGAGAAATCCTACTCTAACTCCTGAATAACTATGCAATAGATCCCCGCAACCACTCACACTGGCCCTCCCCAAGTCCCCCTTTGACTCCCCAAATGCACCCCCGACTCCCCCCTCGACACCCCCAGACTAGCCCCCTGAAACTTGATTTCCCCCCCCGACTTGACCTGTCTAACCCCTACCATCTGACCCCTCATGACCACGACTCTCCCGACACCCCCTACTTGCCCCAACCTGACCTGCCTAGCCCCCATCACCTGACTTCCTCCTGAGTCCCTGACTCCCCAACGTGACTGACCCAGCTGCCAACTCAGTTACCTGCCACCCTACCCCTTCACCCACTTATTTCACCCACCCTACCTCCTTAATTCACCTGCCTACCCAACCTACCCATTTAACTTCACCCATCCAATCTCCTGATCCACTTACCTCACCCACCCCATACCTCACCTGCCTAACCTCCTACCCACTTACCTCACCCACACTACCCTATTACCCACATACCTTCTCTCTATAGCTTTTCAAAGTAGTTTTGGGACATTTAAACTCTACTTTGTTTATTGATTCTTTCACAGGGTGTGGGCATTGCTTGTTAGGCTAACATTTATTGCCCATCCCTAATTTCCCTTGAGAAGATGGTGGTGAGTGATGTACTTCGAAGACAGGATGGTGTGTGGATTGGGGAACTTCTAGGTGGTGGTGTTCCCATGCATTTGCTATTCTTGTCCTTCTTGCTGGTAGAGATTGCGGTTTGGAAAGTGCTATCGATAGAGCCTTGGTAAGTTGCTGCAGTGCATCTTGTGGATGGTACACACTGCTGCCACTGTGTGTCGGTGGTGCAGGGAGTGAATGTTTGTGGATGGGTTGCCAAACAAGCGGGCTGCTTTGTCCTGGATGGTGTCAAGCTTTTTGAGTGTTGTTGAAGCTGCACTCAGACGAGTAGAGACTATAGCATCACATTCCTGACTTGTGCCTTGTTGATGGTGCACAGGCTTTGGGAAGTCAGGAGATGAGTTACTCACCACAGAATTCCCAGTCTCTGAGCTGATCTTGTAGCCACAGTATTTGTATGGCTAGTCCAATTCAGTTTCTGGTCAATAGTAACTCCCAGGATGTTGATAGTGGGGGGATTCAGTGATGGAAATACAAATGAATGTCAAGGGGTGATAGTTAGATTCTCTCTTGTTGGAGATGGTCATTACCTCGCACTTGTGTGGTGCAAATGTTACTTGTCACTTATCAGCTGAAGCCTGAATCTTGTCCGGGTGTTACTGAACATAGACATGGACTACTTCAGTATCTGAGGAATCAGGAATGGTGCTGAACATTGTACAATTGATCTGTCCCTTGATCAGGAGATTTGGGCCAGTGTATTTTGGAAAGGAAGATGTGTATGTTTCTCAACCCCTGAGTGTGTGGTCAAATTTTAATTCATCAGCAGCAAGTTATTGCGGTTTTAAATAAAGAGGATTATTTATTCATGCATTCAGTCCAAAAGTCTAAATGCCACGTCACTCATTCAAATATACACACACACTTAGGAAAGATACAGTTCTAAAGGAAAGTGCATTTTTACAAGTTGTAAACAAGAGAATAGTTCATAGTCCATGTGTTTGGTCCTTGTCGGAAAAGCAGTCATTGTGGGCCCATTGAAAAAATTGCTTCCACTCCTGAATGGTAGTCTAGGTTGTTTCAATAGCTGGAGTTATATATTAGAATTATTGCAGGATTGCCTCAATGAGATGGATGTTTAGCAGGTCACAAAGTTAGTCATTTGTAGGATTTTTTACCAGGAGATCAAGTTTCTATACTGGTGGACTTTGAAAAGCAATGGCTGGGAGACTTTTTAAGATGTTTCAAACTTCAGATGTTTAAAGATGTAGATCTTACTGCCTTTTTCTGTAGTGGCTATTTCTTGTTGTGTTCTTTTGCAGGCTGACCAGTTTCTCTCTGCTTCTTGGGGTTATAGATTTGGTATCTGAAGACAATTCTGATCAGATGACCAACTGATCAAATGCTTCTCTTGTCCACCCAGAATAGTTAAAGCTAGAAGCCATTGCTATACAATGGAGAACATATGGGGCTCTGTTTATGTCTATTTAATAAACTGGCTTCCACAGCTTTCTTTTGTTGAGTGTCAAGCTCAAAGTCAGGGAGTCTCAGGATCTAAAGATTTTGAGTTTCAGGTTAGTCCACAAACAATAGCAGGTGTAAATCCCATAGATGGGTTTTGCCTCAGTATGTCTATTCAAAGTGGAGGCTCCCAGCTGTTTTCAGATGTTGTGTGTGCCTGCATGCCATTTTAATGTAAAGGTGTTCGGCAGAACTAGGGTTAATGTGGGACTGGAAAATAGCACCACCCACAGTATGATGTATAGAACCTCATGGCAATAGATTCAGAGAGAACAGTCTTGAGAAAACACTCTATAAGCACCGTACCTAAAAGGTGAGCCACACCAAGCATGACCATAGCCTGGGATCTTTAAATAGTTAAGGACTACCAATAAGTGTTCATGTTTAAACACACAAGACCTCCTCATCAATGAGTCACAACCAAACTCATATTACAAGATAGTGGCAATGGTGGGTGGAGCATGAATTGAAAGGTGGCAGCATTTTAAACAATTAAACTAGAATAGCATCCCAAGGTATGAAAAACTAAAAGCAGCTGGAGCCAGTCTAGATAAATGTGCAACTAGGAAGAAAACTTGAAGAAACAATTGAAAAAGTTATGCTACAGGCTTAAAAATTGAGGGATCCATCAGAGTGAGCGGAAGTCCAAAGGCAAGACCCCTGAGTGACGCAGACCAAAAACAAAAAAAAACTGCTTAGAACATTAGATAGGTGCGCAACACTACAACAAATTGCAAGTGATTTAGAGTAAAAAATATGGCCAATATCACAAGGAGGGTGAGCAAAAATACAAAATTACAAGACCTTGAGTGATGCAGTATGAAGAATACTAGGGTTCATGAGACAGTGAACAAAAAATTACTCAAAGAATCTGTACTTACATTATGGAATAGTGGTAGTCCCAGGTCCTAGCATATCTATAGAGAAGCTGGAACACAGCTGAGAGTTTAAAAAAAAACCTGCAGACAAAAAGGGAGGTAGAGTAGGCATAGCAAAGTGAGATACCTGCAGAGCACAGTTAACAGTTAAAAGGAAGACCCTGCAGAATGAAAAAAAGACCTGAAGAGCTTATGAAAGAGGTGCTGTACCTTTAAGTTAAAAGAAGGGGCCCAGATCAGACCACGAGCCCGCCAACACTCCCAAAGCTCAGGACGTCCAGCATCAAAAATACCTGCAGGATAAAGTAAAAGGAAAGAACTAGCCCAGAGAAAAAAGTGCTGCAATAAAATTTTTCAGAAATTTAAACAAAAGGCCCATGATCGTGGGGATCCCAAGAAGCATTGGAAACTCACAGCACAGAAACCAAAAGCTGCAGGGACAGCTTGAGTAAAACAAAAGTGATTACTGCATTTAGTCTTAAAACAGCAACAAAACTTAAAGCGGTAAATACAAGAAATAAAAAGCAGCCATGGACAGCAAATTAGAAGAGCCGGACACATTTTTGCTATGGAGAGGGTTAAACCAGACCCAAGAGTGGAAGTCTTGGTGAAGGCAATTTTTACTGTACAGAAGAAGTACAAGAGATAAGGTAAGGAATCAGAAGCACTTCAAGTTGATAAGCTTTTATTCATCATTGGTGTAATTGCAGGTGAAGTACTCCACCGCCAACATATAGATCAATACTCAACAACATTTGGTGAGCTATTAAATGGCTTTGACAGATATTTTAAACTCCAAATTGTGGAGAGCACAGACACCAGAAGACAGTCTAGCACACCTACTAAAGTGCCAAGGACAGCAAGAGACCTCAGAGAGAGGGAAACTCCCAACAATGCACTGAGGGCAGCAGAAAATTCCAGAGCAACAGAACCAGAAGACTCCAGAGAAAGGGAGACAGATGGCGGTGCGGAGTGAGCAGATGGCGGTGAGTGAAGAAAAGCCATCTGAGGTAACTCAAAAGAAGCAAAACACGCAAAAAGTAAATTATATTGTTCTACAAAAAAAGTGCCTGCATCAGAGCTGAACTGGAAGATTTGAAGTGCAAGATTTAAGCTGAGTATATACTTCTGACAATGCCGATAAACTGAAGTCTTCAGTGAACCAAGCTGTTCGAGATCTGAACAAACACATTTCAGAGATGACACAAAGGTATCTGGAAGAAATAACAAGCCTCAATTCCACAGTAGGCAAATCAATTTAGGAGTTCGGAAAACTCAACCAGATTTATAGCCAGGCAAAACAGCAGGCTGGAAATGCACAAAAAGAAGTTGTGACCCTGAAAAACTCCTTGATGAATCAATATGTAACCATAGAAAAACATGAGGATCTAAAAAGGATATTGAATATTACTTCAGAAAAAGCTGCATTGGAACTATCAGTAGCAACAAAATGATGCACTGAAGCCCAGAGTGAGCTGGAAAGAGGTCAGCAAGAAAGAAAAACAGTTGAAAGGACAATTGATTGTCCTTCAAGATCAAATGCAAAAGGAATGCATAACCATTCAGCAACATGAAGACTGTCTTAAGGAGCAGAATGGAAGAACAACATAAGAAACTCGAGGACACTGCTGAATTACAGGAAAGCTCAAAATTAAGCAAGTGAACTTTGCAAAGAAAAACCTTTTGAAAGACCTTCACATGTTATAAGTGTCCCTCAGGGCAAAGTTTGTACCCCTGGAAAATTATGAAGAGAAGGAAAATTAATCTAACATTACCCTGAACAAACTGAAGAACTAGTTGTTAGGGAAGACTCAGCAATGTTCCATGTTTCAGGAGGAAGCCAAAAGCTACAAGAAACAAACTGAAGAGCTGAAGAAGCAGTTTAATGAAAATGAGGAAAAGCCGTAGATCTTTCCAAGCTGTGAGTGGATAATGACGCCATGAGTAGCACAATTACAGAACTAAAACAAGTTAAGACTTCACTAGAGACAGACCTGGCTTGCAGTGAATCCCAACTGAAGGACAAGGACAAAGTTCTGTTGCAAGCAGAAAAAAAAATACAGAAATGAGATCGGAAAATGTAAATCCAACATTGAAGTACAAGGAACTAGAAGAATAAAAAGCTGAGCTGAATGAAAAGATTCATAAGCTTGCACAACAATTTGAACATAAACCAGCAAACAAATGTTTGGCTGAAATTGTGAAACAAGTGGAAATGAAGGTTCTATTTTTAAAACATATACATTCAGCAAGAATATGACCAACATCGCGGAGAAAGAAAATTTGAATCCACTCCAGGAATGAACCTTGGAAGGAACTGGACAAACCTCCAGCGTCAAAAAAAAAAACAGATGAGTTGTTAATAAAGAGAAACACAATTCGAAGGAGCACAAAAAGCAAATCAAAAGGAGATAGCCAAGTACCAGAAATACAGAGTACCATTCCTCCAAACATGACAGACCGAGATGTAAAAGAACTGTCAAGCCTCCAGACCATCTGAATTTACAAAGTCAGAGACTTGGGGTGGGGGAAAAGGGATAGCAAGTAAAGATTGTATGTAATACTCTGTTGGAAGGGAATAAGGTTTTCTTTGGAGAAGAGAGGGGCATGTTGTAGGATGTTGTGTGTACCTGCATAACATTGTAATGTAAAGGTACTCAGCAGAGCAAGGGTTAATGTGGGACAAGAGAACAGCACCATCCACAGTATGATGTATAGAATCACATGGTAATAAACTGAAAAAGAACAGTCTAGAGAAAACACTCTAGAAGCAGCCTGCATGGTGAGCAGCACCATATGTGACAGTAACCTGGGGTCTGTAAATACTTAAAGATTACCAAAAAAGGGTTCATGTCTAAACATACAAGTTCATCAATGAGTAACAACTGAACCCATATTACACCAGCCATGATTATTCAACCAGGAACTTTCTGGATAGTTGAGACAGAAATTGCAAAAGTCAGCTGACCTTAGCCACCTTAGAAGCCCTGTTAGTGTCTATTTTTAAATAAAAGACAACTCCAGAAAATTATATACCGAATTATATACCATGTTTAATGTTATGGATAGGGCATGCCTTCGCTGGGCATGACAAAAGTTTGCAGATATGCTGCAGAACATAAATTCTAAATAACATACAGCTGCAGAGAAGTGCCCTTCAAACAGTTTACAAGCCAAGAGTGCAGTTTTGAAGAATTCAGCACTGTATATAGGATTTCTTTGTAATCTACTGTGAAATATTTTCTGGTGAGTCTGTTAGAGTGCCACAGCAGAGGAGTTTAACCTGTTCCCTAGACAATTATGTACAACCTGTTGAGATACTGAGAGAGTGGGGTGAGAGGAAGGGATCGAAATGGGCTAAAAGGTGGAGATAAAACGATAGATCGAAATAAATTTAAAAATAGGTGGGAAAAGAAAAATTTATAAAAGATTTTTTAAATTATTGGAAAAAGGGGGATCAGAAGGGGGTAGGGATGGAGGAGAGAGTTCATGATCTGAAGTTGTTGAACTCAATGTTAAGTCCAGAAGGCTGTAAAGTTCTTAGTTGGAAGATGAGGTGCTGTTCCTCCAGTTTGCATTGAGCTTCACTGGATGTCATCTTTTGGTTGAAACATTAAACCAATGCCTGATCTGCTGCCCCAGGATGACATAAAAGATCTCATGACAGTATTTCGATGAAGAGCAGTGGAATTATCCTGAATGCCCTGGCCCATGTCCGTTCTCTTAATCAATATCACAGAAAAAAAAAGTATCTGGTCATTACACGTTGCTGTCTGGGTGGGAACTTACTTCATGTAAATCAGCTGTTGCATTTCCTACATTGATACAGTGACTATGGCTGGGATTTAATGGAGCCTGCAGAGTGGGCTAGGTGGCAGACAGACCATAAGACCATAAGAAGTAGGAGCAGAAGTAAGACATTTGGCCCATCGAGTCTGCTCCACTATTCAATGAGATCATCGCTGATCTGATAATCCTCAACTCTACTTTCCTGCCTTTTCCCCGTAGACCTCGATTCCCTTACTGATTAAAATTCTGTCTATCTCAGCCTCGAATATGCTTAATGGCTCAGCCTCTACCGCCCTCTTGTGGTAAAGAATTCCACAGATTCACGACACTCCGAGAGAAGAAATTGCTCCTCATTTGTTTTAAATGGGAACCCCCTTACTCTGAAATTATGCCCTCTGGTCCTAGACTCTCCCACAAGGGGAAACAACCTCTCAGCATCTACCCTGTCAAGCCCCCTAAGAATCTTATATGTTTCAATAAGGTCACCCCTCATTCTTCTAATCTCCAATGAGTATAGGTACAACCTACTCAACCTCTCTTCATAAGAAAATTCCTCCATCCCCGGGATCACCCTAGTGAATCTTTCTGGACTGCCTCCAATGCCAGTATATCTTTCCTTAGATAAAGAGGCCAAAACTATTCACAGTATTCTAGGTGTGGTCTAACTCATGCCTTGTATAGTTTTAGCAAGGCTTCCCTATTTTTATACTCCATTCCCTTTGAAATAAAGGCCAATGTTCAATTTGCCTTACCTATTACCTGCTGAACTTGTATGTTAGCTTTCTGGGGTTCATGCATGAGGACCCCCAAATCCATCTGCGCTGCAGCTTTCTTCAGTCTTTCTCCATTTAAATAACATTCGGCTCCTCTATTCCTCCTGCCAAAGTGCATAACCTCATACTTTCACACATTATATTCCATGTGCCACATTTGCCGACTCAATTATCATGTCTATATGCCTCTGTAGACTCTTTGTGTCATCCTCACCACTTGCCTTCCCGCCTATTTTTGTGTCATCCGCAAACCTGACGATAGTACATTCATTTCCCTCATCCAAGTCATTAATATATATTGTAAATAATTGTGGCCCCAGCACTGATCCCTGTGGCACTCCACTAGTTACAGGTTGTCATCCTGAAAATGCGCCCCCCCCACCCCCCCAACCCCGTATCCCGACTCTCTGTCTTCTATTAGTTAGCCAATCCTCTATCCATGCTAATATACTACCCCCAACACCAAGGGCTCTTATCTTATTAAGTAGCCTTATGTGTGGTACCTTATTATTGGAAATCCAAATATATTACATCTACTGGTTCCCCTTTATCTATCCTACTTGTTACCTCCTTAAAGAATTCTAATAAATTTGCCAGGCATGATTTCCCCTTCATGAAGCCATGCTGACTCTGACTGATTATATTATGCATTTCTAAATCCTTTACATCCTTTATAATAGACTCCAACATTTTCCCAATGACAGATGTTAAGCTAACTGGTCTATAGTTACCTGCTTTTTGTCTCCCTCCTTTTTTGAATAAGTATGTTACATTGGCAGTTTCCCAATCCTCTGGGACTTTTCCAAATCTAAGAATTCCTGGAAGATTACTACCAATACATTCATTATCTCTGCAGCTATTTTCTTTAAAATCCTTGGATGCAACCCATCAGGTCCAGGTGACCTATCAGCCTTTAGCTCCATTAGTTTCCCTAGTACTTTTTCTCTCGTGATAGTTATTGTATTTATTTCCTTCCCGGCTTTTGCTCCATGATTACTTAGTATTTTTGGTACGCTATTAGTGTCTTCTACCACAGATAGGCCCGCAGACTCGTGGGTAAGGCTGTGAGGCCCATTCCTGTTGATAGGAAAACTGACCCCAATTTAGTCAGCGGCAGGAATTAGCTGATGTAGGAAGCCTGACTGCTGGCTAGTTAGACTCATGAACGATTATCCCCAAGCCCACTGGGGTTTAGTGGTGACTCAGGGGTTCTCCCAAACTTGTGTGGATCTCCTGTGCCTCCTGATGGCCACCCAGGAAACCCTGTTGGGTTTGTCAGTGGCTCCCAGGGTTGGGGGTGGGGGAATGTTCCTCTTTCAAAGGCATTTACTGCCCAATCGAGTGACTCTGCATTAAGAAGGGCACCTGGCTTTAGGAAGGGGGCTGCCGCTGAGAGCCAGCACCCCCTGCCCTTGCATCCAAACTCCTCCCACCCACTCATTGGTGACCCACTCACCATCACCCAACCCTCCCACGCTCTTTTGTCTCCAAAGATTCAGTGATGATCCTTGGGGAAGGCATCACTGAATTATCAGCAGCAGCCACAGTTCCCAATGGTGCTGCCTGTAATGTAATATCTTTGATTGGCCAGCAGCTCTTGGCGGCAGTATTTCCAATCTACTGGTGACTTAATTCTGTCGGAAGCCTGATTCCGGCTGATTGCACTTAAATAGCGCCTGGCACCGTTTGGAGGGGTGACACAGGTTTCCCACCAGTTCTCCTACCAGTGGGCTGAACCTGTGTCACCTACAATAAATTCCACCCTACATTTCAAAAAGTACTTCATTGGCTGTAAAGTGCTTTGGAATATCCAGAGTAGTGAAAGGCACTACATAAATTCAAGTCTTTCTCCTTTTCCTTCTCCATGCACAACTTCTCTTAACCGAGGTTAAAAGAATATTTCTGAGGATTTATAATCTGTAGAAAAGGCAATATCTGCCTTGAGCCACAATGATGGGGTAGATAACAGTTGCACTTGTTGCATCTATTATGTTTGAAAAATCATCATCCTCTCAACCCCTTTTATGGCTAAGAGTTATGGTTGTTAAAAAATTCAGGGTCACTTGCCTGTCAGATTTAGCAGAATAATTGATGTGATGAGATAAAAAACAGCAGCAAGCGTTCCATTACCTTCTCCATTCAAAGGCCGTGCAATCTATGTTCTCATTTGAGTTCTAGATGACAGCCTATGGTAGTGATATAATGAGAGTTAGGTAAATTTGCTCCTTCTCTTTTCAGTTCTATTCAGCTCATACAATGCAATAAATGTAACAAGGATTTGTTGTCATATACAAATTAGTGGACTCCAGATGCAGAATGTAAAGACAGAAGTTACATTTTAATTAACTATTTGTAACTGGTAAGACAATTCTATGTAAAGCAAAATGTATTTGGTTACACACTGGGACATCTTAAATCCTTTAATGGAGGAGCTTACACACAAGGGTAGGACATCCCCAGGAATTGATTCACCTTCCTGCTCAATGTACTCAAATATGATTGTATTTCTACGCAGATTCTCGATTAAGGTGCAATACAAAATTTTAGTATTGTTGAATGATCAAATCGATGCATCGATTGAATAATGCACAAAGATAGTAGTTATATTGCTGACAAAAAATCTTTGCAAGTTATACTCAGGTTAAATCCTCTCCTTTGTTTCTTTTTATTCTGGCATTGTCAGAGTCAAGGTTAAAGACCCTCTCTGGTTGTCAGTCACAGTTTGTTTTTGCATAGTCAGAATATTGCGTGAAAATTGTAGCTTAAAAGGTATCTGTTTGAGGATATTATAATAACAAATTCATTCCAGAGATATATGAACTTCATGAACTTGGCATTAATCAGTGAGCCAATAGATCTGCACCAGAATATTCATGTGAGTGCATACTTCAAAGTGCTCTTGAATGTATACTTTATTGCAGTAGCATGCCTTACAAGTCTTATTGTCAAATTAGCTCTTCTGTGAAACATACCTAGGGACTCTTTAAACATTATCATTAGAAAATGCAAGGACTGAGCTTCCTCCAGCTGCTCCCCTAGAAAAATCAATAGTGCGCAGAATGTTATAATCTTTATAACAGGACAATCTCAGCATCTTGTTTGTATCCTCAGCAAGGTGTCCTTATAGCCTTTGTTTTTGCTTAAATTTAACCTGCATTTATTTTAGTACACACTATATGAAGCCCAGGGGCTGTGATATGTTGGAAATGTTGCATGTTCCAGCATGGAAGCATCCAGTGGTGTAGAAATTGAGGGTAATGGTGATCTTAACAGCAACTGGCAGAGTCACCCTCACCCTTCCATGTGGTTCAAATGGCACAGTTCAGTCACCACCTCCTTGTGAATCACAGCCAACTCGGACACTGTGCCTAACTGAGGTGGAGGTAGGAGGAATGAACCCTAAACACCCTTGGTGACCACAGCCTTCTATTGAGAGCTTCGTCCTCTTTCACTCTCTGCAGAGCGTTCCCTCTCTGCTGCCTGTGTTCCATCTCCATGCCATGCTGCAGCCAAGACCAACTGCAACTATGGCCCCCATTTCTGAAACATACGTTTACTTGACAGGCCTTCCAACCTGCTTGGCAAATTCTAACACCACTTCATTCTAAATCCATCCTAAACTCCTCTGATAACACTCAAAGCAGTACTTCCACTAAAACTGCAGAGCAAAAGAAAGTCAAAAGCACCTTACATGGAAGTCTCATGGTGAGTCATTTAAATTGGGCTAATGGCAGGGGAGGTGGGGTGGGGTGGGGGTGGGGCGATGCTGGTCCTCATACAGCTGGATATATATTCAGCTGACGGTGATTAAGAGAGGGCACTACTTGGACCTGCCAGGGGCAAAACAATAGTTTGTGCACCAAATCAGTATTACATGCTATTTTATGTCATGATCATCATTATCATGTCAGAGTCAGGGCACACAGTGCAGGCTGTACCCGAAGTGGTGCAGGCAAAATTTTTGAAGTTTTAGGATTCCAGCAGTACTGTGGAACTGAATTTTACACTCATTGACTTTAGACTCTTGTGGAACGTCTGCCTGACAAAATTCAATGTGATCATCTGAGGGCTAATTCTACTTCAAACATAGAAGTTCCAATATAAAATTAGAGTAAGCAACATTTAGATATAAAGATTAAAGATTGCTGGGGTGGGAAATTAATCAGCTAAATAAATCATTACAATACAATTGTTTAAAATTATACATTTTTTTCACATAATTTTAATTTTATTGCATGGTCAAGAATCGATTAAACTTTTGATATTTAATTCTATCAATAATTCTGAAGCATCTGATGTACTGCAATAATTTCAGAATAAATATATAAGGCTTAGAATCCTATGTGTTTGAAAAGTAGAGTCAGCACCCAAGTTTGCTGGAATAGATACATGAGGCTGATATACCACATGATCGATTTCAAAGTAGGATTGGGCATTAGATGAGAGAATAAAAGAAAGACTTGCAATTATATAGCCCCCTTTTGACCTCATGATATTCCATTGTGCTTCATAGCCAGTAAAGTAACTCTGAAGTGTACTCACTGCTGTAAGCTAGGGAAATGTGACAGCTAATTTGTTCCACAAACAGCAATGAAATAAATGATCAGTTAATTTGTTTTAGTGATATTGATTGAGGGATAAATATTGATCAGTTCACCAGGAGAACTTCCTACTTTTCTTTGAATAGTGACATAGGGCGTAATTGTCCCAGATTTGCACTAAGTGTGGTAGCAAGTGAGTAAAATGATGTTGGCACATTTAAACTCCAGCCGCGTGCACACATCTCAGCACTTCCAGACCATGACTGCTGCAGGGAAAATAAGGCCCTGAAAGGCAAAAAGACTGCAGCCCAAAGGTTCAGCGATGCATCACTGCAATGCCTTTTAGATGCCGTGGAGTCCCGCCGGGATGTCCTCTAGCCCCGCTCTGGCCGCAGGATGGGCAGCAACATCACTAACCCGGCTTGTGAGGAATGCCTTTCAAAAGAGAACAGCCACCCAGTGCCGCAAGAGGATGAATGATCTCCTCCGCTCCACCAGGGCAAGTCACTCTTCTCATCACTCTCAACTCACACACTCACAAACCCATCACACATCCACAAGTCCCTCACTCACTGTCGGTTCAAGGGACATTACCATTCGCTCTCTCACACACACCTTCATTGTCCTCATCCCATTCATGCACTCACTCCCATCTCACCACCCACACAGGCCAGGCATACTTAGCATCTGGCCTGGCAGGTGTCCTGCTTACATTTTCTCCATCTCTATTCATGCAGGACAAGCTGGCACACACCAAGAGAGAGAGGTCGGAGACCGGTGGAGGAATGCCTGAAATCAAGCTCCTCACGGACTTTGAAAACAGAGCCATCCAGCTGGCCGCTGATGATCTGGACAGTTCCTGTGCTGATGATGAGGTCGATGCTGCTCTACCAAGCGAGGGTCCAACAGTGCAACATACAACAGACAACCATGCTGTGAGTGATGTGTCCTGTTACACAGGCCACTGCCATGCACTAATTATCTCCCCTTGCTTTCACAGGCACATCTGGGAAACAGGTGACAGAGTCCACGACCCAGGGCCTCCAATCAAACCCTGAAGAAACCTCTGAAGAGGAATCTGAAGGCATCCTTACTGAAATCCCATCACAGTGCTCACCCACACCCTCCACCAGTGCAGAGACACACACCTTGGTGGGACCTAGCTTTAGGGTAGCCTTGGGATCACAATCCAGTGAGCACATCGCACTTTCTGTTGCACAGCGGGCAGCGGCAGGGACTTCCCTGGTGTCCGGCACTCAGAGCACTGCTCGAGACCAGAAATTTGCTGAATCCTAGTCAAATGATGAGGCTGTGGACTCGGTCATGTCACAGTTGCTGGAGTTGCAAAGGCAAGCTTGGAACATCAGGAAGGGATGTCCGCTGTGCTCCTCAGATTGCAAGGCACGATGGAGGAGTCCGTCTGCCTTCAGGCTGAGGTGATAGCGCCGGCATGCTAACGCACCAAGGCCAACACCGGTAGGATGGCAGCCACCATGGAGACCTTGTTCCAGGATGTCACTCCTGCACTGCTGCTCCAGCTTAACTCCATTGCTGATGCCATAGTTGGCTTTCCAGTGTACCCAAAAGGGTGCTAGGCAGTTCAATCTCACTCCAGCTACCTCTTCTCCTCAAGGAGTCAGCATGGGGCCCTTGGGCACCCATAGCGAGGAGGACCAGCAGGTACACACTCCAGGCCCATCCATCCAGGTGACTCTAAGAGTGTCCGGCCTCTTCTGAATCCCCTCTTCCTATGACCTCAGCAGCTCCAGCTCCACAGGCCGAGGAGGGTGCCACTGCAACACAGCAGGACCCTGAAAGCAGGCCAGGGCCCTCCAAGTCACGGCTCTCCAGAGGACGCCCGCCAAGGTCACCACAGACAGGGCGTCACAGTCAGCAGGCTGCCTTCACCTCCGCTGTGGATGTCCGGGAAGCTCCAAGACCTAACAGCAGGGTTAGGAAAGTTGAGAAGAATTAGTTGCCCTGGGCATGGGTGTTAATCACTTATTCATATTGTTCACTATTGTCAATGAACTTCCAAGAATGGCTCCCTGCCTATGCCTCTGATGAGCAGTGTTTGTGTCACTCAGATATGAAACCTTTCTGCACAAGAATGGCAGGTGTCTCAGTCCAGCACCTCTTCGTTGTGCTCTGTGCAGCCTTCAGACCAAAGTGATGGTCCAGCCTCACACACTCTGGAAACATTACTGATGCCTGCCCCTCGATGGTGCTTGTCATTGTTGTCAGCATGTAGTCAGCAGGCGCCACAGAGTTCCATCATTCTCACTGTGTGCTCACAGCACCTTTAAAGTGGGGCTGGCCCCCATCTCTTCAGCATCTATGACCAGTGATGCTGTGCTCCTGAAGGGGTCAGTTGCTGAAGGCAGACAAAGGATCAGATGCTTCTAAAGTTTCATGGCTGCGTCTCTATGATATGACCCTGATCACAGAGCGCAAGCAAGCTGCCCTCAGCCAGACAGGAGTCAGACATTCACAGAGGCTATGTGAAGATCTGTGGAATGTCCTCACTGCATATTGTCATCATCCTCCTGCAATTGAGCGACCATTTGGACCTCCACTGTGCCTCCAGGACAGGAGCATTCTCAAAGAGGATATTCGCATTGCCATAAGCCATACTGGAGTCAAACGTTCACAGATGCAATATTAGGGTCTATGGGGTCACCTCACTGCATGTCACCATCATCTTCCACAAATTTAGCAGCTATGAGGGACTCCTGAGTGCGCCTGCCTCATCTAGCCAGTGCAAGGGCCTCATCCCTGCCTTTGTCACCTCCGAGGACCTTCTCACCCTCATCCTTGTTGGCATCCTTCTCATCGGAGGGGACCTCCAGTCCCTCCATCTCCTCCTCAGCCAGCTCGTCTCCCCATTGCAGCACCAGGTTGTAAAGGGCGCAGCAGCCAACAACGATGCGTGACACCCTCTGCGGACTGTATTACAGTGCTCTACCAGACCGGTCCATGCACCGGGACTGCATCTTCAGCATCCCGATGGTCTGCTTCACCAAGTTGCGAGCTGCTGCATGTGCCTCAGTATAGCATCGCTCTGCTGCAAAGGTGTCATCAGCCACGGTCTCTGTGGGTAGCCCCTGTCCCCAAGGAGCCATCCCTGCAGCTTCTGTGGACCTTGGAAAACTCCAGGGATATGTGACCGCCTGAGGATGTAGGAGTCGTGCACACTCCCTGGAAACTGTGCACACACCTGCAGGATACGTTTCTGGTGGCTGCACACCAGCTGCACGTTCAGTGAGTGGAGCCCTTGCAGTTGATGTAATTCACCATGTGTTGCGGTGGAGACCTGAGTGTCACGTGAGTGCAGTCGATGGCACCCTGAACCTATGGGAATCCAATCGCTCTTGCATCCTGGCTGTCCTGGTCCTGGGCGAAATGCACAAAGTTATGTATCCTCACAAAGATGGCTTCCATGACCTCATGGATGCATTTGTGAGTGGAGGCTGGTGATATCCTACAGAGGTCACCTGTGAAGCACTGAAAGGAGCCACTGGCATAGAAATTGAGCACCATGGTCACTTTCACAGCCACTGGTAATGGATGCCCTCCATGTCTCCGTGGTGCCAAATCTTGCAGTAAGTGGCAGATATGACCGACAAGTTCCATAGACATGCACAATCTTTGGCAACACTGGTTCTCGTGCATCTACAGGAACAAAAGGCGGCGTCTATAGACCCTGGGTGTTGCTAGGCGCCGACCAGCGATGGCTCAGTTTGGCTCTTCGTCAGCATGTGCGGGAGCCCCAGCCACCACTTCTTTCTGAGGCTGCTGCTCCTGCCTCTGCACAGCCAGGAGCCTCTGTTGCTCTCTCCTCCATTGCCTTCACTCTCTGTAGGCCATCAGGTATACAGCTAGTTCACCAGGCTCCATGATCCTCATGTACTCCTCCTGCAGGATGAAAGAGATTATGCATGGTTAGCATTGGTGTACGAAGAACCTGTCCTGGTTAAGTGTGAAGGCCCCTTAACACATCCTGGAGAATGTGAGCCAGCACTTGGATGGCCAGAGTTTAGTGCGCTGCATGGCTGCCCGAAACCCCACCCACTTCCACCTCACTCCACCTGACCGACTGGCAGCAGCTTTGCCCATTGGACTGCATGCTGTGCTCCCAGCTCAGGCACAGGCATTCTCCTAACCCGCACTGCAAAGCTGCGCTGTTAGCTTGAACCATGGGGGAGACTGGTCCATGCCGGGATGCTGACACTGCAAGGGGCTGTGAGCACCTCCAGCAGTGACTACTCCATGGCCAGCTTTAGTGAGGAGATTGTACAACTGTTCTGCAGTCCACTAAAATGCTCATTGCTTTGCAGTCTCTGCCTGGGGTGGGGGGAGGGGTGTGAAAAGCTTTGGAGCACTTGGTGATACTTTGATGCCTCTGCTTTGCTTGAGTGGGCAGATAAGCTGGAGGCCCGACTTCAATCGTATCAATGTGGCTGTGCTTGAACTATCTCAGTTGCAGAGGAATGGTCACTTTACACAGGTTTCCCGAATGCATGGCTGCTTCCCTCGCCCATCCCGAATGCTTGTGCGCTATATTCAATTGCAGGGCAGCCCTTGCCTCCACCCCCCGGCCACCCCCAACTCCAAACAGTCACCTCAAAGGCAGGGCTACTCTTAACCCTGACCCCCCAACAAGTAGCCTCAATTGCAAGGCAGCCATTGCCCCCCCACACCCCCTAGCCCACCCAAGTCATGTTGACTGCAGGGCTGCCCATAACACTGAACCCCCCAACGCCCCTCAATCTTGAAGTCCAACAGGCGACCCTGGGATGTGCTGCACAACATTGCTGTGTACTCACCTTCGAGTTCCTCTCGAGGTGCAGGCCGCCAAGTGCACCCCTTTGATGTGCTGTTGTGAAACACGTCGATGTGCTTTCTCGCCGACGTGGACAGGTGATTCAGTGGGGTGTGGGAGGACGATTTTGGTGGGCTGGCCTAATAATAATATGCTGATATATTGCAATGAGGTTCCCGACATCCAGCCAGCGGCAGGCTGAGCAGAGAATTGCGAACTGGTTTCAGGGCGTGAAACCGATCATGCCATATTGTCCGCTCATGCCACTGAACATGCCCAATGCCAATGGGCATGGAAAACTCTGCCCAAGGAATCATTTATGTCCATCTGACAGAGAAGATAGGTCATTGCTTAATGTTTCAGAAGAAAGATGGCATCTCTGGCAGCTCAGTATATCCTCAGTACTGCACTGAAACGTCAGCCTAGGTTACATGCTCAAGTCTCAGGAGGGATCTCTGGAGAATTAATAACCAGGACAAGCCCAGATAGACCACTTGCTTTATTAGCATGCCAACAAAGAAATATCTTTTCAATATATCTATTTGTGCTATAATCAATCTGTTGCAACAAAATACGAACCATCAACTTGTATATGTTTGAGCTTTTCTAATTACACAACTGAGCTTCTTATATGCATTTTTGTTTTATTCAGTGTGTAGGATTTGCAAACAATGTGAGATTTAAGCCAATACAGGATGATGGACTATGTTGGCATATAAGGAAGGAAAGTTCTTTACCTAAAACTTCTTGCACGAATGTATCCAGATCAAGACCAAATATCCTTCAATAATGAAAAGTAATAAATAGAAGGGCGAACCAATAGCAGAAAAGGAGGATGCTGTTTACGGGACTAAAACCATAATAGCAGCAATGGAATAATGTTTAACATTTTATTAAAATGATGTTTTGAGATAATTTAAGTGAGAGATATAATGTTGGAAATGGAACACATTTGCACCTTTTGCATCCCATGCTGTCAGGAAATACTTCCAGGTAACATATAACTTGAGTGAGACTCTCCAGTCCTGAATGCTTGGGATCAAGTCATTTCTGAATTTCAGAATTTTCTGGATTATGTAATAATGTTAGGATGCCTAACCACAAATGTGTGGATCAGAAAACACTGTAGATATAAATATTTACTGAAGCATAAAACAAAGATAAAACATTATAAATCAGTAATAAAAATTGTTTTACTTAAACAAATTCTGTGTCTTTTATGTTCCTGCTTCCAAAAGTAATGTACTGAAATGATGCCGTGAGTTGCTTGGGTCTGCTCAGAAAAATTCTGGACAACTGGTGTTTCCATACAATGGATTTCAGGACTGAAGAGGTTACAGTGTTTAGGGTAAAGCTCTGTCTACGTTTTCTTAATATACCTTCAACCTCAATATCGGAAGTTTGTTTCCTACTTGACCAGTTCAACATTTCCATTTTCCAAATTATCATCTTTGAGGTGCCTGAAGATATCTACCAGTTCGGTAGCAATTAATGCTAAATTATGTATAGCTTTGCACTTCACTGGTTAGGTATTTGGTTGACATTACCTTAAACCCAGCCCACGGAGGACTTTTACAGCTGGTAGAGAAATGAGACATCCCACCCACCTGTCTGGGTTAAATTTTAATCAAGGCTGAGCAAGTGAAAGGACAGTGTTTTGACCCATTGCATTGCTTTGGTTTTTCACAGATTTTCAGCATTTCCATATTTCAACCCATACTGCTCCTATCATCATTTCACTAATAAATAAATGTATTTACAAAATATATATAAACATTGCTGGCCTGTTTTCATAAATAATGCATTTCAGTGAAAAAAAATTACTGATAAAATATAAAACCATTAATGTTGTTACTAAATGTTAATAACAATGAAAATAAATTTTAAAAGCCAACTGATGTTCAAATACCTCTCTGTAGCCCTCGCTGTAGTATTATATCACAGTTTCAGAAAAAAGAATGAAGGTGCATGACACTCTGCTAAACATGCATTGCAATAATTAGAATGCACCATATTTATGAGAAGAAAGCAATTTGCTCAGCAGTATATGTTTTCTTAGCTGTTTGACAAGAACTTAATTACATTAGATGTGATTAGTAATATATTCTTAGTATTCTTTTCCATTTAACAACTAATTCTTCCTATGTGTTTAATATATAATGTGTACACAATGATAAAGATGATAGAAATGGTTTTCCTCATTGTTACTATGTGCATATAAATAGTTTAGAAAGCGCAAAACACAGTTTGCTGTACAAATGGAGTGTAGTAAAAGGAGACACAATGGACCATAATAGTTTGCAGTTTTGATTGGAATGCTTTAAGTAGTAAGTGAGTCTGAAATATACTTTACTTATAAGCACTGCCAGAGGACTAGATTTTCCATTATCAGAATTCATCCATTAGAGTTAGTACCAGTCTTTAAACCTACAGTAAATCAGCATAAAATTAATATTTTTGCTCCAGTATGAGCAAATCCATTTATCCTCAAACAAATTTGTGCAATAAAATATGACATTATGGGAACAGGGCTTAGTTCTAAATAATGTATAATGATTTTTTGAGCAATTATTAGTTCCATGCTACATGCCCCAGTTATGTATTGATACTCATACATTACACAGAACATAATAAAATACTGTAAGGTTGTTTGCGCCATTTTTCTATTGCAGCAGTTAATTGCCGGTGATATAAGCTGTGCTGTAGCTTCTCGCCTCTTGGACACTAATATCTACTTTAATGTGATGAAAGGATCTTGAGAAGAATTTAAAACACAAGTGTTGTTGAGAATGGTATTTCTGATTTAAAGCCTTTTTACCATAATTCTTCCTGAAGAAATATTGTTTTATACAGACTAACAATGGATACAACATATTTTGCTTTGTGTTATTAAATTTAACATAGAATAAGTTTAATAGCTTTAGATGTCTCATATAATTTATCTTTCTAAATAAAGCATAAATATATGGTAATATAATTTACTTATAGTAAATCAGAGTTTTCACTAATAAATTGTTAAATAAGTCTACTAAAGTATTTTGTCAAGTTTGGAACATTTCCTTTGAGCCCAGATGAATATAAGGCCGTGACAGCAAGATGAAAAATGCACGAGGCAAAGTGAAATAAAAGTCAGAGTAAGTAAAAATAAATTCAAAGAAAGATGTGAAAATATAACTAGTGCACGTCATCAGTTTTATTCATTGTCTGTTGATGTTCAATTTGGAATCCGTTTGGCTCAGTTGGTGGCACACTTAACTCTTGGTCAGTAGGTTGTGGATTTAAGCTTTACTGCAGTGCGGAGTCTAGGCTGGCATTACTCTATTATTTGTGGAGTGCTGCATGGTTGATGATGATGTTCTTCAGATAAGTTGTTAACTGATCTTGATTGAAAGGAAGTCAAAGATCACATTTTGCTATTTAAAGGGAACTCTTTTGATGTTCTGAAAACATTTCTTCCTTGACTACCACCACCATTCTAGCTTTTGAGGAGATGCTTTATATCCAAAGTGTCTGCAGGTGTTTTTTTATCAGTGGATTTGTGAGATCTTGGGTGGAATCTTATCTTCTTTAAAAGGTAACCATGGAACGGGACCATTTCTAGGTCTTGACTCTGAACTTGCTGGTGATGTGCATCCTGGCATGATCTTCTGGGAGCCTTGGAGAGACAGCAGCCACATAGGCAGAGGTGGGTGCTGCTGCTGCTGCAGAATGGGGAGTGCAAGGGTGCCTCCATCTTGAGGTGCTCTCTGAAGAGGTTTGAAATTTCTGAAAGTCAGCTCTGGCCTCA
Organism: Cetorhinus maximus; assembly: GCF_964194155.1. NCBI lineage: Eukaryota > Metazoa > Chordata > Chondrichthyes > Lamniformes > Cetorhinidae > Cetorhinus > Cetorhinus maximus. The sequence continues at coordinate 68,221,536 of NC_135888.1, read as the reverse complement.
GATACCAGGCCACCACTGTGAAAGAGAAACTTCTCAACAGGATGGTCAGCAGCCTACAGATGTGGCCCGCTGATCAATGATGTTCCAGTGCTGGGAGGGTGGGTGGGGGGTGGTTTAAAACAGTTAACTTCACAGATTCCCCTGCCCCCCATTGGCCAGCTGCGAGCAAGCCATCTCTCGACACCTGTGGGGCTGGGCCCTTGGCGGGAGGAGAGGGCCTGTCTGCTGCTGGAATCCCCAATCAGCCCACAAATAGGCAGTTAATTATTCAGAAGGAGGGTATGAAGAAGGGTCATATGGACTCGAAACGTTAACTTTGTTTTTTCTCTCTCCACAGATGCTGTCAGACCTGCTGAGTTTTTCCAGCATTTTCTGATTTTGTTTCAGGTTTCCAGCATCCGCAGTATTTTGCTTTTAAGTTAATTATTCAAATTGTCTATCCGCTGATGCCAGACAGGTAGCCTCTGCCATTGATGACCAATGTCCAGGAAGTTTGCCCAGAGGCAGAAACATGTTGGATTGCTGACCCGACACTAGGACACCTGAATCCCCTCCTGGTCTCGCCATCAAGTCTGCCACCATGGGACTAAGAAGATTCTGTGCCCTATGTGTAGAACAGTTGCTAACATAATGACTTACTGCATTCCAAATATTTTTAAAATGACGTGGGAATGAGGTGGATCAAGTGTCAGTAGGGGAACATTTAGTGATCATTGTATCATAAGGTATCGGTTGGCTATGGAAAAGAACAAGAAACAATCCAGTGTAAGAATGGGGTATCAATGGAATTGGCCCAGGTAAATTAGACTCAAAAGTTAGCAGATAAAACAATTACTGGACAATGGGCTGCCTTTAAAGAGGAGATAATTCAGGCACAATCAAGTTGTATCCCCACGAAGGGGAAAGGTAGCGCAACCAAATCCAGAATTGCCTGGATAATGAAAGAGAGTTTAAGATGAAGAAGAAAAAGTGTGCTTATGACAGGTGGCAGGTGGATAATATAGCCGAGATCAAGGCTGTAGGTTCAGAGAGGAAGTGAAAGAGTAAATGAGAAATGCAAAGAGAAAGTAGGGGGAGAATTTTCTCCCCGTCGGGTGGGCCGTTCTGGATTAGGTACGGGTGGGTGCAGAGCCAATCACCACCTGCAATCGGCTCCGTGCCGCCATTTTACGTGGATGGGCCAATTAAGGCCCGCCCAGCGTGAAGCGCGGCTCCCGAGGATAACGGGAGTGGGCAGGCGGCGGCGGGAGTGCAATGACTGTTGGGTCCAATGGTGGCCCGGCGGCCTGTTCAAATAAAGCACTGGCAAAGGTTGTTCATCATGGCCAGTAAAAGGGCTCCCCAGAGCGCTGCTGGAGAACAGACCAGGCAGGAAGGTAGGGCAACAGGGCAGTGTGCCACTCAGTTTTCTGATGAGTGCCTAGCTGCCCTCCTGAAGGAGGTGGCAGCACGGCGAGAGGTCCTTGTTCAGAGGGACGGGAGGCGGACGCCCCCCCCCCCCCCCCCCCCCCATCTGACCAAACATGCGTGGGAGGAGATGGCAGACATAGTCTGCTCCCATGGCGTAGTGCGACGCACATTGGTCCAGTGCCGAAAACGATTCAACAACCTCTTGAGCTTGGGAACCATGCTGGAAGAGGTCAATTAACACAGCGGGTAGGCTTTCCCCCCCAAGTCACAGCCCCCCCCAACTCTGAGTTCAGTTACAGCATTGAATCCTTCACGGCATGTTTCCCTCTCTGGGTGGGCGGGCAGATATTGCCCATGCCTAGTTCACCCTGAGATGGTAGCATTGAGATGGGTTTTGCACTCGTAGCACGTGTTAGAGTGACACCCAGAGTACTGTTTTGGGGGCAACCTCGAGGATCTGCACCTAGGCACAGCGCTGGAACTGTGAAACATGTCAAAGTCAGGGTGCTAACATGCTGGGAGGGGAGCTTCCAGGTGGTGGGGCACCAATCCATCTGCTGCCCTTGGCATTCCACATGCTTATGCCTCCTTTTTTTGCAAGGTTAGACCGTGTGGTACCAAATGTGATGGAGGCAGCATGTGGGCAAAGGGGTTCAGCCCTGGATCCTTGGTGTGAGTGTGCGGCAGCTGCAGGGTGATGAATCACTGGAGCCCTGCAATGTCCTGCTGGTTGGGTGGCAGGGATGTGATGGGAATCCAGGTACAGGGTGGACTAATCAATGCTTTTCTCTCCTTTTCAGGAGAAGACTGTGCACAATTCCACTAAGCGGATACGGACTGGCGGAGGCCAGGCCCAGCTGGCCATAATCACCAGATACGAGCAGGAGGTGATGGATCTGGAGAGGCGCCATGCGACCAGGTCCACTGGTGACAGTGAGGCTGGGGTGTCACGGGGAGGTGTGTTTGCCGAGCACTGAGGTCACCATATGTGTCCCGTCAGCCATGGCACTGCTGAATGCTCAGTGATTGAAACTTCCAACATGGGTTGACCATTGATTATGGAAGGATGAGCGCATAATGATCCGGGGGACAGGCATATATATTGACATTGTCTCCACTTGAATTAATCAAATGTCCTTGTTCTTCCTTTCAGCATCACTGGAGCAGGGCCGGGGACAGGAGGCAGAGGGGCCACCTCTCACACCTGAGGGCCCTGAACAATTGGACTCACCAGCATCACACCATCTCTGTCAGGCAGGCACCAGTACAGATACTGCACCTCAGTGGGAATTAGATCATTGGCTAGTGTTCCGGGGCACAGTGGTGAGGGCACTTCACACTCACTTGAGGTGCAGGCGGAGACAGAGAGTGCCCATGGCGCCGGCAGTCAGAGGACTGCTAGGAATCAGGCACATGCGCAGTCGGTGGCTGATGATGTGTCCCTGAAGTCGTCTGTGAGGCAGCAGATGCTGGAAGTGCAGCAGGGTGTGCGGGAGTATCTGACGGAGGTACATGAGGCAATGTGTGGCATGGTGCCTATGCTGGAGGAGTCCACACGGAGCATCACTGATGCAATGAGCCTCATGGCCGAGTGTCATGTTTCCTCCATGGAGAGAGTGGCGACTCTCATGGAGAGGCTCCCCCAGGAGAACAATCAGGGCTTTCTCGGCTTGCGCTCGGACCTGCAAGCCCTCACAGCGGCATTGACTTCAGCTGGTCAGTGCCAGCATGGGAGATGGTTTGGGCACCCAGCTTGGTGCCCATTCACCAATGGTGAGCATGGAGGTTAGAAACGACTTCACGTCAGCGCAGGAGCTGCCTGTCATCTTTGCGGACTCCTCTCAGGGCGCTCCGGATGAGGGCTGCAGCTCCTCCGCCCCTCCGCCAGTGACCGTGGGATCTGATGAGGCTGGGGCGACTAGGGATTTGCTAGCTGTGGAACTGGCCGCTCCCTCCCAGGGCCAGAGGACGTCTGCCAAGGTCATCAAGGCCAACAAGACAGCACAATGAGCCGGCTGTCTCAGATGCCAATGCCAGCGAGGGGGGAGCACCTAGACGTAGCATCCAGAAACGTAAACTTAAGGCACCTTAGGCACACCACGGGTTTCTCACTGATGGTTTAATGTTGCACCGCTATTAGTTCATGACCACTTGGTGTGATGCGTAACACATTTGCAATTATTTTTTTCTGAACTTCATTTTGTAAAATCATTAAATTTTGACATGTGAGCATGGCTGAAGGTGAATCCTTACTTCTGCAGGTGGACGGAAACCCATGGTGTTATGAGTGACTTGTTTGACATTGAGCTTTATTGACAAGGCACTTAATGTCCCTACCCAGGCAGATTTTGCACTCAGCTATCGTGTATGGAGCCTGCAGCCCTGGCTTGTGTTGGAGGTCCATCTGTGGTGGGCTAGCTGAAGGTTCTTTGGATTAAAGCCTCCCGGGTGTCCCTGCCTCCCTGGAGTATGCCTGGGTCAGCGTCTATCCCCTTAGCGTTCTCCTGTGCGTGCTCATCCTCAGACTTACTGCTGAACTCATCGTGTGCAGTCTTCCTCCACTGCGTCCCCCCCTTTCCAGCACCAGATTGTGGAGAGCGCAGCATGCAACCACTATCACCGAGACACAATCTGGGGGGTATTGCAGTGCGCCCCCTGAACGGTCCAGGCATCGGAAGCGCATCTTGAGAAGGCCAATGGTTCTCTCCACCACAGCCCTTGTGGAGGTGTGGCTCCTATTGTACTGCTGCTCCGCTTCTGTTCTTGTATGGTGGAGAGGCGTCATGAACCACCTTTCGATGGGATAGCTCTTGTCACCCGACAGCCATCCATCCTGCTGGTCTAGAGCACTGAAGAGTCTCGGCACCTGGGAATGTCTGAGGATGTAAGCGTCATGGGAGCTGCCTGGGTACCCCGCACAGACTTGTAGAATCAGCATCCTGTGATCACACACTATCTGCACCTTCAAGGAGTGGAAGCTCTTCCTGTTGACGAAGGCACCGGGTTCACCCGCGAGCACCTTGATGGCCACATGTGTGCCGTCGATTACACCCCAGACACGAGGGAAGCCAGCAATCGCTGCAAAGCCTCTGGCTCACTCTGTCTGGCTGGCCTCGTCCCAGGGGTAGTGGATGAAAGTCAATGCATGCCTGAACTGAGTATCTGTCACCTGCTTGACGTAAGTGTGGACAGCTGATTGGGAGACTCTGCAGAGATCACCCACCGACCCCTGGAAAGAGCCGGAGGCATAGAAGTTGAGGGCAACGTCACTCATGGGGTGCCCACCCACACAGTTGGCCCAGGTCTCAGGGCCTATCATCTGAGAGATGGAGGTGACTGTCTCCCTTGAGACCTGCACCTCAGTCATATTGAGGTAGCTGCTTCACTGCCTGTATACCCTGGCAGCAGGATAGCGGTGTCTTCTGCGGCCCCTTCCGCCTTGGACTTCCTGTTGGCCTTCCGCCCCTTGAGCCTGCGCCTCTCCTCCCAAAGGTGGCTCCACTGGAGGCTGAATGTGGACTCCTGGTCTCCTCCCCCTTCTGGCCCTCCCTTCCTCCTCAGAGGAGGTGCCTCCAGTGGATAGCACAACTCTCATTCCCAGGCTAAGGGAAGCTTCCTGAAACCAGCAAGGCCCCAGAAATGATGTTTACTCAGAGTCCTGATCTGAAAGCTGTTACTCCTGTCGAAGCAGCTGTGAAGACTTTTGAACTATTCCTGCTCACACAGGCAAGTAGCAGTAAATTTAAGCATTAAATGTCTGACAAATAACACTCACGACCCCACTCACCCCTCTTATCCCGCCCTTGAAGTTTATACAAATGTCTCCTACCCGCCTGCCTGTTGTGCCTGTGTGACGACCTGAAGATCACAAGGGCCCTGAAAAATCGCTGTCAATTGCTGCCTTAAGGGCCTTAAGTGGCCCATTAATTAATGGCGGGTGTGCATCAGAGATAATCACGCGCCTGCCCACCAAAATATCGCGATGGCACGTGGTGACGTGAGGACGTCACCGCCCGTCATTTTATGAGAAAGTTCTGGCCCATGAAAAGAGACTGACAGCTTACATAAATGGATATCCAGAAGTCTTCTATAGGCACATAATAGTAAAAGGGTGGCAAAAGGAGGAGTGGGGACATTTAGGGACGAAAAAGGGGATTTATGCATAGTTGCAGGTGGTATGGCTTGGGTATTAAATTAATATTTTGCATTGGTCCTTACCAAGGAAGAAAGATCTGTCTGGGTCATGGTGAAAGGGGAGTTAATTCAAAAATTTAAGGGGTTTAAATCAATGAGGATGGGATATTGGATTGGCTGAATTGACAAGGGACTAGGATTGGATGAAATGCATCCAAGTATACTGAGGGAAGTGAGACCGGAAGTTGCAGAGGCACCGATCATCATTTTCCAATCTTCATTCAATTCAGGAGTGTACCAGAATACTGAAGAATTGCAAATGTTACACCATTGTTCAAAAAAGGGTGTAAAGATAAGCTGAACAACACAAGCCAGTCAGTTTAACCTCAATAGTAGGAAAGGTTCTGGAAACGATCATTCGGGACAAATTTAACAGACATTTAGGCGAGTGTGAGTAAATTAAGGAAAGCCAGCATAGATTTGTTAAGGGTGAATCATGTTTAACTAACTTGCTGGAGTTTTTCAATGAGGTAACAGAGAGGATTGATGAGGGTAATGCTGTTGTTGTGTTGTACACAGACTCCCAAAAGGTATTTGATGAAGTGCCGCACAACAGACTTTTGAGCAAAGTTATATCTCATGGAATAAAAGGACATTAGTGACATGGATATAAAAATGGCTGAGCGACAGGAAACAGAGAGTAGAGGTTACTGGATGTTTTTCAGACTGGAGGAAGGTTTGTAGTGGAGTTCCCCAGGGGTTGGTGTTCAGACTCCTGATCTTCCTGACATATATTAATGACTTAGACCTTGGTGTATAAGATGCAATTTAAAAATTTCCTGCTGATATGAAACTTGAAAGCATTGTAAACAGTAAGGAAGGTAGTGTAGAACTTCAAAAAGACATAGACAGGTTGGTGGAATGGGCAGACAGGTGGCAGATGGAATTTAATGCAGAAAAATGTGAAGTGATTCATTTTGGTAGGAAGATTGGGGAAGGACAATATAAAGTAAAGGGTACAATTCCAAAAGGGCTACAGGAGCAAAGGGACCTGGGTATATGTGTGTATAAATCATTGAAAGTGGCAGGACAGGTTGACAGAGCAATTAACAAAGCATCCAGCATCCTAGATATTATTAATAAAGGCATAGAGTACAAGAGCAGGGAGGTTATGTTAAACTTGTAAAGTACATTGGTTCAGCCTCAACTGGAGTATTGTGTCCAGTTATGGACACCATACTTTAGGAAAGATATGAAGGCGTTAGAGGGAGTGCAGAAAAGATTCGCGAAAATGGTTCCAGGGATGAGGAATTTCAGTTACATAGATAGATTGGAGAGGCTGGGATTGTTTTCCTTCAAAAAGAGATTTGTCAAACGTAGACAAAATCACGAGGGGTCTGGACAGTGTAGATAGGGAGAAACTGTTCCCATTGATGGAAGGATCGAGAACAAGAGGGCATAGATTTAAGGGAATTTGCAAGGGAAACAATGGACACATGAGGAAAAATTATTCCACACAGCGAGTGTTTGGTGTCTGGAATGCACCACTTGAGAGTGTGGTGGATTCAGATTCAGTGTGCAGGGCAATGGAGAGAAGGTAACAGAGGCACTAGGTCAATTGCTACTTTAGAGAATCGACGCGGACACCACGAAGCGAATGGCCTCCTGCTGTGCTGTAACCATCTACGATTCTGTGATCCTGTGATTGTGTGAAGTGCTTTGACATGTTGCTAAGAAATCTGAAATTCCAGCTATTTACTGAAAAATAAAGCCACAAGATTCTACAGTTGAATGCAGAAGAATTTTTACTATACAAAAATCAAACAAAGCAAGCACTAAATATTATCTCAGTACCCTCCTATACTCTAAAACCCCAAATCAACATAAATTAAATATGAATTAACAGGCAAATTGTGACCGATTATAAACTATAAACTACACATTAAATGGTAGACACAACTAAGGCAGACCTTACGAATTGGCTCAGCAGTCTTCTCAGCACATATGTCATCAAACTCAGTCACTAAGTTCAAAACTCTGGGCAGGATTTTCCTGTTGGTGAGCGGGGGGTGGGGCCCGCTCGCCAACGTGTAAAATAACGCCTGGTGACGTCAGGCGGAACTCCCCACATCACCGCGCCCCATTTAAATTTTCAGGTAGGCGGGGCGCAGCAAAATCAGCTGTGCACCCGCCGACCTGTCAATAGCCAATCAAGGCCATTGGCAGAGTCATTAAACTAATTAAAGGACCTGCCCATCCAACCTTAAGGTTGGCGGGCAGGCCAGGAGCCCTGGCGGGAATTAGAAAAAGCATGAAACCTCATCCACGGGCAGAATGGGGTTTCATGTAACTTTGAAAAAATTTAATTAAAGTTTTTTAAAAAATTATGGACATGTCCCAACTCATGTGACAGTATCATGAGGGGACATGTCAGGGAAATTTTTTTTCTACTTTTAATATTTTTGACAGTAGAGGTGATCTCCCTGAGGCAACACTTAGCCTGAGGGAGATGAGTGCGCTGTTTTGTGCACATGCGCAAGAGAGCGCACTCTCAGGTTTAGGGATTCCCCCCTACATGCACAGGGAGCGCACAGCGCTTCCGTGCGGACGTTACACTGGGCGGGCCTTAATTGGCCCGCCCACATAAAATGGCGGCACGCCCTCAATCAGTGGCGCCGATCAGAGACGCGCCTGTGCGCGCCCGCGCTTCAACTTCGCCCCCAACAGGGGGAAAATCCTGCCCTCTGTCTTCCTTATGAACAATTTCAGTTTCTCTCCTTCTAGGAACGATTCTGATCCAATAGCAGTGCACAACCAAACTGAATTCCAAAAGCACGGTCTTCCCCAACATGGCACATGTCTGCAGAATCTCCTCACTTGGTCTGGATGGTGTAGATCCAACAATGTCAACTTCAAATAACAGAAACAGCTGCAGCAATTATATCTTTGCTTATTCTCAGTTTCTGTATCTAGCCTCCATCTTCTTCAGCCTACCTGTACTGCACCACTGGACTCATCTACTGAGTTCTGATGGCTCTATCTCCTTCTATAATTTTTCAACCTGAAGTTTTGGTTTCCAATTCTCAGTTTCAGTCTTTTCTTAACGACTGGGAGGTCAGTTTCCTTTCTCAGTTTCTCTTCTCAAAAAATACAAGCTTTGCCCGTAGATTCCATCACACTTCCTCCCTTGGGTAAAGGTAGCTTTACCATAGTAAAGATTTCTTTGCAATAGTTTTGAAATATAGCAAGTGCTTATCATCTCAAACGTTTTAATAAATAGCTTATTACACACTATACAGCCTAGCCAGCGATGCCCACGTCCCATAAATGAATTAAAAAAGGTAACCTTTTCATATTTCATAATTATACATATTGTTTTTACAAAATTATAAGGGTTAACCAAAGCATTAGCAAGTAAATGAAACATTTAGGATTAGCAGGATTCAAACATCATCTCCTACATCCATTCCTTAAACTCTGGACAGAGCATCAGCAATTACATTTATTTTCCTGGCAACATGCTCAATTTTGAAGGTCTGCTGCATCAAACTCCAGCAAAAACAACAAAAGATTCTTCATGTGGAACTTCTCCAAAAACACCAGTAGATTATAATCAATATGAATTAATGTCTCTCCTGATTATCTGAAATATATACTTGTTGGGATTTGTGAATCCCAGTTGCACACTTGTTGTGGGATGGCCGAGTTGGCACTTTACATAGAGTTGATCAGCAGACACTTAGGTGGAAAACATTGTTTATTTACAAAGGTACTCAGCAGCAACTCATGTGTGCTTTCACATCAAACCCTATCTCCATACTACTGACTACAGAGGTAGCCCGTGCTATTCTTCTATTGGTTACACAAGATCATGTGACCTTCCTTTATAATATCCTTCTTAAAGGTATACCACACATTACATAAAACCATAATTGTCACAAGACTTCAAATTGTTCATGAGCCGAAACAAGACTTAACATTTCCTTCTGTGGTAATTATGGTACCAACTCAGCCACCCCACAACAAGCGTGCAACTGGAATTCACAAATCCCAACACCTTCTCAATTGTGGAGTATTTTCATTGACATGTATTAAGTTTTCTTGAGAAATTACTGACTGGCTATCTATACCAGTACAAAATGAGGCATTTTGTAGCAATAGCTCTTCTACACCCATATCACTAGCATCAATAGCTATTTTGAATGGTTCATTGAAGTTTGGAGCAACCAAAACAGGTCTATTTATTAATACAGCCTTTAACCTCTCAAAGGTGGTCACAAGTCACTCCATCCAGTAACTTATATACTTTTCTTCAACAAGTTTAAAATATTTCCCATTGCAATTGCATAGCTCCTGAGAACTGTACATAGAACATACTGGGTGAGTGGCCATTTTAAAATTTAAAATATTAAGGGCTAATCTTTTACAAAATCTAATACTGCTTACTGGCAATTTAGTATTTTACTTAAAGTTACTGTTCTTAAGTTTTAAGATTCTTAGAGGCTTGGGCAGGGCCAATCAAGCAAATCAAGCCTCTCTGCTGGACAGTAGGTGAGTTCAGCAAATTAAGTAACTGGCCTAATCTCATTCTGTAACTACCAGGTAAGAGACTCATCTGAATCTCAGTAGTACAAATAAGAGAGGCTAAGCGCATTGGCATGGTGTGCAACTGATAGAGTGGAATTACTGCGAGTTTGATAAGTAAGGGAGTTCAGTGAGGTGGGGAGGGAGGTGATTTTTTTCTTGCTCTTTTCTTTTTACTTATCAACCTTTCTTAGCCTCCAGGAGACTAGGAGTTGAAAAGCTGCACAAGAGGTCTAAGTTTGAAACTATCCAGAGTGACATCACAAGGGTTGATTGATTGTTGAGAATCTGTTGTTTAGAGGATCTTCAAGCAGCTGAAAATTAGAAAAACACATTATTTTGAAAATAAATAGCTACTTCGATTTAAGTAAGAAGCACAAGTGATAGTGAAGTAAAGTTAAATCAAGTTCAGGTAAAATAAAGTTATATAAGTAAACCAAAGTAAAATAAAATTAACATAAGGGAAGTAAATTGAAGTCATGACAGGACAGCTCAGTCATGTGGAGTGAGTTCTGTAATGTATGGGAATTTGTGGCCATTACCAGTGTCCTGGACAACCACATATGCAGGAAGTGTCACCAGCTGCAGAAACATGAGCTCCAGGTTTCTGAGCTTGAGCCATGGCTGGAGTCACTGTGTTGCATCTGCGAGGCTGAGAGCTACGTTGATAGCTTGTTCAGAGAGGTGATCACACCGTAGCTTAGGAGTCTGGAGGCAGAAAGAGAATGGGTGACCACCAGGCAATTCAAGGGAACTAGGCAGGTAGTGCAGGATTCCCGGGATCCCGCTCACCAATTGATTTTCCGTTTTGGATACTGGTGAGTGCGTTGTTTCCTCGGAGGAGTGCAGTCAGAGCCAAGTTTGTGGCACCACAGGCTGCTCTGCTGTACAGGAAGGGAGGAAGAAGAAAGGAAGAGCAGTAGTGATAGCAGATTCATTAGTTAGGATAACAAACAGGCATTTCTATGGCCGTAAACGTGACTCCAGGATGGTATGTTGCCTCCCTGGTGCCAGGGTCAAGGATGTCACGTAGAGGCGGCAGGGCTTTCTTCTGAGGGAGGGTGATTAGCCAGAGGTCATGGTCCACATTGGTACCAATTACATAGGTAGGAAAGGGGATGAGGTCCTGAAAGCAGATTTCAGGGAGCTAGGAAGGAGATTAAAAAGCAGGACCTCCAAAGCAATAATCTCAGGATTAGTTCCAGTTCTAATGAATATAGAAATAGGAGAATTGAGCAATTAAACACATAGCTGTAAAGCTGTTGTGGGAGGGCATTGGATTTCTGAGGCATTGGGACCGTTTCTGGGAAAGGTGGGATCTGTACAAACTGGATGACCTACACCTGAACAGGACTGGGACGAATATGCTCGCAAGGAGGTTTGTTAGTGCTGTTGGGGGAGTGAGGGTGTGGGGGTGAGGTGGTTTAAACTAGATTGGCAGGGGGATGGGAACCTGAGGGCAAATTCAGAGCAGGGAACGGGGGATGGAGAATTAAAAACAAAAAACTACTGCGGATGCTGGAAATCCAAAACAAAAACAGAATTACCTGGAAAAACTCAGCAGGTCTGGTAGCATCGACAGAGAAGAAAAGAGTTGACGTTTCGAGTCCTCATGACCCTTCAACAGAACTGAGTAATATTAGGAGAGGGGTGAAATATAAGCTGGTTTAAGGTGGGGTGGAGTGGGGGCAGAGAAGTTGGGGGTGGGTGGTTGTAGGGACAAGCAAGCAGTGATAGGAGCAAATAATCAAAAGATGTCATAGACAAAGGAACAAAGAGGTGTTGAAGGTGGTGATATTATCTAAACGAATGTGCTAATTAAGAATGGATGGCAGGACACGCAAGGTACAGCTCTAGTGGGGGTGGGGTGGAAAGACTGACAGGGCATTAAAGGTATAGATTTAAAAATAATGGAAATAGGTGGGAAAAGAAAAATCTATATAAATTATTGGAAAAAACAAAAGGGAGGGGGAAGAAACGGAAAGGGGGTGGGGATGGAGGAGGGAGTTCAAGATCTAAAGTTGTTGAATTCAATATTCAGTCCGGAAGGATGTAAAGTGCCTAGTCGGAAGATGAGGTGCTGTTCCTCCAGTTTGCGTTGGTCTTCACTGGAACAATGCAGCAAGCCAAGGACAGACATGTGGGCAAGAGAGCAGGGTGGAGTGTTAAAATGGCAAGCGACAGGGAGGTATGGGTCTTTCTTGCAAACAGACCGAAGGTGTTCTGCAAAGTGGTCGCCCAGTTTACATTTGGTCTCGCCAATGTAGAGGAGACCGCATTGGGAGCAACGAATGCAGTAGACTAAGTTGGGGGAAATGCAAGTGAAATGCTGCTTCACTTGAAAGGAGTGTTTGGGCCCTTGGACGGTGAGGAGAGAGGAAGCGAAGGGGCAGGTGTTGCATCTTTTGCGTGGGCATGGGGAGGTGCCATAGGTGGGGGTTTAGGAGTAGGGGGTGATGGAGGAGTGGACCAGGGTGTCCCGGAGGGAACGATCCCTATGGAATGCCGCCGGGGGGGATGAAGGGAAGATGTGTTTGGTGGTGGCATCATGCTGGAGTTGGCAGAAATGGTGGAGGATGATCCTTTGAATGCGGAGGCTGGTGGGGTAATAAGTGAGGACAAGGGGGACCCTAACATGTTTCTGGGAGGGAGGAGAAGGCGTGAGGGCGGATGTGCAGGAGACGGGCCAGACACGGTTGAGGGCCCTCTCAACGACCGTGGGTGGAAAACCTCGGTTAAGGAAGAAGGAGGAATGTCAGAGGAACTGTTTCTGAAGGTAGCATCATCAGAACAGATGCGACGGAGGTGAAGGAACTGAGAGAATGGAATGGAGTCCTTACAGGAAGCGGGGTGTGAGGAGCTGTAGTCGAGGTAGCTGTGGGAGCCGGTAGGCTTGTAATGGATATTGGTGGACAGTCTATCACCAGAAATTGAGACAGGGAGGTCAAGGAAGGGAAGGGAAGTATCAGAGATGGACCATGTGAAAATGATAGAGGGGTGGAGATTGGAAGCAAAATTAATAAATTTTTCCAGGGGATGGAGAATTAGTGAGTGACTCTGAAAGACAGAAGAAGCACAGGTTAAAAAGTGTACAGCACAGGAATTTGGTAGTGTTAAAAGGGATATATGTAATTACAAGGTGTAGCAAATTGAGGCGATGAGTTGAGGGCACAGATAGACACAAGACTGCATGAGATCATCATTACAACAGAAACTCGGCTTAAAGAGGAGCAAAAATGACAGCTTGACATCCATGGATATAGAATTTTCAGGCAGGATAGAGAGGGGGATAAAAAGATGGGGGTGTAGAATTATTGGTTAAAGAATCAATTACAGCTGTGAGAAGGGATGATATACTAAATGAAGCATTAAATTAGGCCATATGGAGCTCAGAAATAAAAAAAGTGACAGCCACATTGCTCGGAGTGTGCTATAGACTCCCAAATAGTGGAAGGGAGTTAGAAGAGCAAATATGTAGACAGATTTATGAGTGCAAAAACAATAGGGCAGTAATCGTTGGGGACTTCAACTTCTTTTGGCCAGTGCAGGTCTGATGGGCTGAATGGTCTCTACCTGTGCAATAACTTATCTGTGGTTCTATGGAGGATACATGGGGCATAGAGGTGGCATGGGAAAATGTGAAGTGGCATAGGAAAAGGTGAGGTAGCATGGGAAAATGTGAGGGAGCATGGAGTGTCATGGATGAATGTGGTATGGGGTGGCATGGGGGGACAGGTGTTTGAGGGGTGGCCTCTAAATGTTGGGAGGTGGGCTGCTGTGTTGGAGAACTGAGATGGGCCTTCCAGCTGACCCAACTCTGCACCCACTCTTCTCATGCACTCCATCACAGCTCACAAAATGTGCTACGAACTTATGTGAAAAGATTAAAGTCACACATGGGCTGGGTATGCAGTTTGCGAGCCAAAAAATTATGCAAATTGGATATAGCTATGGCTCATTAATGCATGCCAAGGCACTATAATGGCCAGTAATGTGCTTATATTAATATTCCCTAATGATGCCATCCCTTGACTGGGCTTGCTTAAGAACTTGTTGGTGAACTAGACCAGAATACCACAAATGGGTATGACTTCTGGAGGACAAACAACTGGGAATTTCAGTTTGTGGTACTGGCAGTAGCATCTTTCCCAACTACCTCCTCCAGGTTCCATGCCCTAAGAGGGCATTGGCAACCATGGACTTCCATTGGATTGGTCCATGATTATACTTGGTAAAATACTGCAGTGGTTTGCTGTTGCCCTGTGTAGTATGGCTGACCAGGAAACTCCTGCTCTTACCTCCTACTATCAAGTGTATTGGAAGGATTTTCAGTCTGATAATCAAGCTGTTTGGCCACATTATGAATGCACCTATCTGTGATCATCAAGTCCTGAAGTGGGACTTGAACCTGAAGCCACTGTCCCAGGGGTCAGGAATACTACCACTGCACCACAAGCCCTCCCTCTCCCAATTACCACAAGCAGCAAAACCCAACCACATTCTTTAAGATTTTAAAATTTTCTGCTCAAGTATTTGGATGAATTGCCAGCTTTTGGCTGTCAGATTGAAGCATTAGTCAATTGTTCTCTTTCCGGTACAGAGAAACATTTGGTGCATCTGATGGGAGAGAAAAGGGCAGCTAGAGGAGGTTACCTTGGGGGAAGGGAAAACCTAGTTGGAGCAGGATTACCACTGAGCTTTCCCTTATTCTCAGCCCAATATGGTATAAATTTATCTAATGCAGCATTGCAAAAGAGGCAACACTGAATTGGCCACTCATTGTGCACTCTGCCCAATCTTATTCATTGTTGTTTGCCGATTCCTTATTGCCCATTTTATGCTACACCGAAGACAAGTTTATACCCCAGTATTTCTCACATGGTCTCAGTACAGGATACAAGCTACTTGTTCTATCCATTCCTATTTTTATAAGCACTAAGCGTACTGCCGTACCAGTAGCTAGGCAGACCTGCTTGACTGTTCAATAAAATAAGCCCTTTAAATACCTGAGAGACTTCCAAATGAGTTCCTCCAGACAGAAAATTCCCCCACTGCAGTATATAATTGTACCTTAAATAATTTCAGGGTTTTTTATTTCTACATTTCCACTTAGATGCCCAATTCAAATATTCATTACTCTCTGTTTGAAGGAGAATCTTCAAATATCAATCCTTTTAGTAGTTTGAACTTATGTTCCAATGCTTTACTCTCATGCTTTACTTCAAAGTAATATTCCAAATAAAGTTTTTCCACATCATTTGCTATCTTGTATACCTCTGTAAGATCACCGCGATGCTTTCAGGTTTTTTATTCTTGTTTTATTCTCATTACCACATTTGCTGTGTACTGTAAAAGCTTTTCCTGCTTACTGGTGTCAATGTCATGGCTTTTTTTGGCATTATTCTTTGTCTATCCTGAGCCTATGTCTATCTCATTTATTCCATCCTTATAATTACAAGTACACTTTACTTCTTCTCTGATATGCCCTTAGTGATGTTGTCCTTCAACTTCATCTTCAACTTTTTATCAGGACATTTTTAATGGTTGGTTTTTAATTTATTTTTCACATTACTTTTTATTGATAATGTAATGTCTTGATACCATCCATCTGTATCCTTGCTATTATATTAGAGTATAACCTCAGTTTATTATTCATTTCAGTTTGCTTATTCAACCAAATCATATCAATGTTTTAAAGCCACTATTAGTTTTAGTTGTCAGACTTTCTATTTCGTCTTTGGATCATCTTCAGTCTCAGATAATGCTTCATTCAGTTAAGACCTACTCTGCTACATCATCCACAGTGGAACAAATTAAGTTGAGTTACCACTGTACTGTATCAATTCCACAGATTTCTCACTGCTTACCAACTTTAGAAGTTCAACTGATATTGTCAGTTGTTGTAGGTATAGTGTCATGTGCATTAGCAAGATCTGTCAGTCAGTCATGAGGGCAGATAACCTCCAATCTTGGCAAATGATACTGCTTTTTTGGTGTTTTTCAAGTATGGAAAATCAGACCCGAGGAGATGAAGAGATTTTTCCAGCTGATTAAAAATGTCAGCATCATTCATTCCCAGGTCAATTACAACACAGTACAATGCAGAATAAACTCTTTCTATTTTGTCCCAAGAATTGTTAGTATTTTCCTCAAAACCTACATATCATTATACTTTAAGCATTGTGGAAATTCTTTCTTTATGTCATGAATATAAAACAGAGCATTTATGGAAATTATGGAGATCCTTTGATGTTTCAACACATGTTGCAGATTTTTGAAAGAGCTTGCAGTTATGTAACATTTTACCTAGTCTTCGAGCCCCACAAAGTGCTTCCCAACAGATGAAAGCTGATAGATGGAATACAGTGTGGAGAAATGTGAGGTTATCCACTTTGATAGGGAAAACAGAAATGCAGAGTATTTTTTTAAATGGTGAGAGGCTGGGGAGTGTTGAACTTCAAAGGGAATTGGGTATCCTTGTTCATGAGTCACTGAAAGCTAACATGCAGGTACAGCAAGCAATTAAGAAGGCAAATGGTATGCTGGTCTTTATTATAAGATTTGAGTATAGAAGTGAATATGTCTTACTGCAATTATAAAGAGCCTTGGTGAGACTGCACCCAGAATATTGTGTGCAGTTTTGGTCTCCTTACCTAAGGAAAGAGAAACTTGCCTTAGAAGAATTGCAACGAAAGTTCACTAAATTAATTCCTGGGATGGAGGGATTGTCCTATGATGAAATTGCCTTTATTCTCAGGAGTTTAGAAGAATGAGAGATGATCTAATTCAAACATACAAAATTCTTAAAGGGCTGGACAAGGTAGATACAGGAAGGTTGTTACCCTTGGTGGGGCGTCTAGAACCAGGAGACACAGAGCGGAATTTTCCGCTCGTTATATATGCATGAACAAGCAGCAGATCATATCTCGTGGCCGGGTGGGCTGGGATTTGTCTGCGTCGTCGTGACCTCATCGGCTTATATTTCTGGGTGCCATATTTAAATGCCACCATCACATGTTCACTCTCTGCGGCCCAGGACTTGTTGTGGCAAGTGATGGCCCCAAAAAGAGACAAGCGCTGTGCGCTCAAATTCAATGATAAGGCACGAGCAGCACTCCTCCAGGCAGTTGAGGACCGGCGAGAGATTCTTTATCCGCATGATGGGAGCTGGAGGTCCACCAACCTCACTACCAAGGCTTGGGAGCAGGTCGCCAGGGTGGTCAGTGCCAGTGCTCCGCAGAAGAGGACCGCTATCCAGTGCAGGAAGAGGATAATGATCTCATCCCCTCTGCCAGGGTAAATCAACAATCTCAATTCACACTCTTATAAGGACATCAGGCATTCGCAGGGTTACAGTCCACAAGGATCTCACACACTACCAGCACAAGGGACATAATTACTGATTCTCTCACACACACTTTTACATCTTCATCTCTTGTCACATCCTGCACAAGTCGCATTTTCAGCCCTCAGCACACACATAAGCCATGCAAGCTTATCTTCTGCTTTGGCATCTGTCCTGCTCACAATCTGTACATCTGTCTTTAGGCAGGAAAGGGTTGTTCACAACAACATGGAGAGATCCCAGACCCAAGGAACATTCCAGAGCTCCCTTTGAGCAGCAGGCAGCAGGCAGCAGGGCAGGCAGGTGAGGATCACGACTGTTCCTGCGCCAAAGGCGAGATCGGCGTCTTCCAGCGTGCCAGTGAGGCCCCATCCACTCAGGGTCACCATCTGGTGAGCACAGCACAGATTCGGGTCCACAGCAGGCAGAGGCAGTGACAGCCAAAGTCACCGACACTCGGAGGACTGCTGAAGGCCAGGCTCCTGCTGAGTCCAAGTCCAATGACGAGCCTTTGGAATCGGCCCTCAGAGAGATTTTGGAGCTCCAAAGGCAGGCTTGGGCACAGCAGGCAGGGTTATCAGAGGCCGTCACCAGGTTAGAACGGAGGATGGAGGAGTCCATCCGCGCTCTGTATGAAGTCATGTTACCCACATACCAGGGCAACAAAGTCACCACTGGAAAGGTGGTGACTGCCGTGGAGACCTTGGTCCAGCAGTTTGTGCCGGATAAGCTCTCGGATCTGCACACCATTGCTTATAGCCAAAAGTGGGGACATCAGTAGCTACGCAAGAGGGACGGGTCACCTTGAGCTCCCTTCAGGAGCCCTCTCTCCTCAAGGAGTCTGGGAGGGGCCCTCAGGCACTCACAGGGAGGAGGAGCATCATTCAGTATGAGGATGAAGCCAGAACATTATTCTTGCCTGAGGGATGGCCTGTGAGACATGCCACAGTCTGGATTCAGATCAGACCACAGATGTTCAGATGAGGATCAGTGATTGATAATTGTCTTCCTTGAGGCACCTTTCAACGCTCCAGGCATACTGCCATGAGTGCACTGAGGTTGGCAGTGTTGCTTCTGCCTACTGAAGGCCTCAAAATCCTCGCCCTCGTTGAGGTCATCCCTCACGACGTCCACTTAATTGGAGGAGATGTGCAGCTCCTCCATCTCTCCATTGGTAACTCATCCCCACTTTGGGCCACCAGGTTGTGTAGAGCGCAGCAAACCACAATTATGTGGAACACCCTCTGGGGAGAGTACTGGAGAGCGCCGCCTGTCTGGTCCAGACATCAGAGGCGCATCTTCAGCATGCCAATGGTCTGCTCAATGGAAGGGGGTGTCATGGAATGACCTGCAATGTACCTCTCCGCTGAAGCACTTTGTGGTCGCCGAATGGATGTCATTAGCCACGTGTTTTGGGGGTAGAATTTATCACCGATGAGCCAACCCTGGATGCGCTGAGAGCCCTCCAAGGTCTGTGGCACCTGCGAGTGAGACAAGATGTAAGAGATGTGTGAGCTCCCAGGGTAGCTCGCACAGACCTGCATAATCTGCTTTTGATGATTACAGATGAGCTGCATGTTGAGAGAGTGGGAGCCTTTTCTATTGAATCATTGTGGCTGCTGCCAGGGAGCTCTTAAAGCCACATATACGCAGTCAATAGCACCCTGCACCCATAGGAAGCTGGAAATCGCTGCAAGTCCCACTGCTCTGGCAGCCTGGCTGGCTCCATCCAGTCAGAACTGGACGTAATTGTGTGCCTTACTGAACAGGGTGTCGGTAACCTCTCAGATGCATTTATGAGCAGAATATTGTGATATTCTGCAGAGGTCTCTAGTGGAGCCCTGGAACGAGCCGCTCGTAAAATATTTGAGTGTGGCAGTCAGCTTTAGAGCCATTGGCAATGGATGGCCTCCCAGGCTGTGTGACGTCAGATCCTCCTGAAGAATGTGTCAGATGAGGCAGCCACCACATCCCTTCACGAGTGAAGGTGCCTATGGCACTGTCTCATGCTCATCTGCAAGTATGAGAGGATCCTTGGTATGCTCTGGGTTGCGCCAAACACCTTCGTGGAATTGGTCTCTCCGCCTCAGCTTCTGGATTGTTATGGGGACCTGCTGGCCCATGTTCCTCAGGGTGAGGCTCTTCCCTTTGCCCTGCTGGACTGCAAATGGGCCCAACTTCTCCTCCTCATTTGCATGAAAGCCATGAAAAAGGCAGTGTTGCCTGCTGCCTCTATTCTGCACTCCTCCTCTTATCTGTGAGAAAAGTGAACAGAGATATGATTGAACATTACCCTACAATGATCACCTTCCATTGCCAAGTTAGGGAATCATTGTGAAGCTCTTGTGTGGCTCTCATTCCAAGCGTTCCATCCCCAGATGCTCCCCTGCAGTTATCGTCCAGTGTAAGGATCACTAGAAGCTGACCCCCACATTCCATCCCCCGAGCACCCCAGCCATGACAGCACTTTCAAAAAGGGGATTAGATCTGGATGAGTACAGCCAGGTGCTATCAGACTCAGTCAGGGCACTGTCAGGCTGCCTCCCCTAGCATATACTAGAGCCAAAATTTGCACTAATGTAATGACAGTAATTGTTTAGGTGTGCAAAGCCTGAACCTTTCAGCTGCACTGTGTAGGGATCTTTAGAGCTTTTTGCATTTGCACTTTAGCCATTGCCCCTTTACAATTGGATCCTTGTGACCTTTGCGTATTCCTATGAGAGGGACAAATGGTCATTCAAACCCAATCAACATTTGGCCCCAAGTCTCAATGCATTCTATCAAGAGTGCGTACCATGAGTTAAGGTGCCCAAATCCTTCGAATGACACCTGAGTCTTGATTGGCACCACAGCCACAAACATTCACTCCCTCCACCACCGACACACAGTAGCAGCAGTGCGCACCATGAACAAGATGCACTGCAGGAATTCACCCAGGCGCCTTCGACAGCACCTTCCAAACCCACAACCACTACCATCTGGAAGGACAAGGGCAGCAGATACATGGGAACACCACCACCTGGAAGCTCCCCTCCAAGCCACTCACCATCCTGACTTGGAAATATATCGCCATTCCTTCACTGTCGCTGGGTCAAAATCCTGGAACTCCCTCCCTAACAGCATTGTGGGTGTACCTACACCACATGGGCTGCAGCGGTTCAAGTAGGCAGCTCACCACCACCTTCTCAAGGGCAATTAGGGTTGGTCAATAAATGCTGGCCTAGCCAGTGATGTCCACATCCCGTGAATGAATGGAAAAAATGTCAAGCCAGTGCCTTCCAGCCCTTCCCTTGCCTTTGTCTAGTCACCTCCCCCTCAACCCCCAGTCAAGCATGCCCCTTCCAACCCCTGCCCTTCCCTTCCCGCTTGCCTTGCCTGAGCAGCCCTGGCACAGAGTCAGAGCAGCCATGAAAGGGAGGCAACCACTTCGCGCACAAACCTCAAAGTATCGAGTGAAATGCAGCTCGCCAGGTGCACGTCTGTTATATCTGGATGTTGATTGACACTGCTCTAACTAACTGCTGGTGTAGCCATTAGGTTTGGAGTGGGGGCATGATTCGAGTGAGCTGGGTTTTTAATAAGCATTCATGAAATTGAAAAGCATGCAAATGCATTTCCCGACATGGTGCGGTAGGCAACCCAACCCAGCATGAAACTTAGGAGCTGAACATTGTGATCCACATTCACATCGATGGGAAACTGACTATTGGCCACACTCTGAATTGCCCAGTGCGCCCTGCCACGATGCCCGCCACTGGTGGGACCAGAAAATTCCACCCACAGTCTCAGAATAAGGGGCAGGCCATTTAAGACTGAAATGAAGAGGAATTCCTTCACTCCGAGGGTGGTGAATCTTTGGAATTCTATAAATACTAAAGACATCAAGGGATAGGGGATATTGCAGGAAAATAGTGTTAAAGTAGAAGATTAGTCACGACCTCATTGAACGGCAGGGCAGGCTCGAAGGACTGAATAGCCTACTCCTGCTCCCATTTCTTATGTTCTTATGATAGGTCTGAGTTCTATGGTACTTGCACCAATGTTCTCGCTGTCTATTTACACAATAATAGGTTCACATTGCTGGGTCCAACAATCAGTGCAAGTCTGCTTGTAGACTGCTTTGTGTCAAGCACTTTCCTGGCAGGGGAAAGGGTACCAGGTATTGGCTAGAAAACCAAAGATCAGACACAATTGTCCTGGAGGGGGGAATGCTGAGGGAAGAGAAGCAGAGGTTAACCAATGAGTGTAGTTGAGTCTTCTAAACACATTTTATGGCAGCTTTCCCATTCCACATAGGTGCTATGCAGTTAAAACTGGTCACACAATCCAGACATATTATAGGTGAACATCTTATATGTAGATCTTGCAAGCTGAATGAGCCTGGCACACAACTTGTGTGCTGACTCCTGCCCTCATTTGCACTCACTGCCCAAATTGAAGTGTGCTGAGTGCTTTGCCTCTACATCTAATTGTTTTTTTGGAGATATAAACATCTGGTGCATATCCAGGTGCTCGCCATCATGTAATTAGTTCCTTGAAGAATAGTTACTGTTGCTATGTAGACAAATGTAGCAACCAGTTAAACAACGAGGTTCGACAAACAGCAAATAAAATGAATGATCTGTTCATCAGGTTTTTTTTGTGCTGATCATTGGTGAATCAATATTATCCAGGACACCAGACAATCCTCTCTTTCTTTAAATATTGTCACAGGATTAGTTATATTCATTCAAACTGGCAATGTGGCATTATAAAGACAGCTCCAGAAAACAATATAACACTCCTTCAGTATAGAACTTAAGCATTAGTCTAGATTATCTTGTAGAGTCCTGAACGTGAACTTGAAACCATGAATTTTTCACTCCGAGGCAAGAGTATCATTAACTGAACCAAGCTAAGGACTTCATTATAATGATAATGAATGGAGTCAGAGATTTTACCTGCTCCTCTTGGTAATGATTATCTTTGTATATCATTAAAATAAACCTGAAATTTTGATGGGGTTTAACCCAGCATGCTGTATTCTCGGAGTTCACTGCCATCCTTTCTTCCCTAAATCACTCCCTCTCAAGCCATATTCACAGCCACCACCTTGACCTTGCCATTCCACATGGCTTCGCTACTCTCTATATGTCAATCACAGATTAGACAATCTCTGATCACTTCCTTGTATCACACTTGACCCAAATTCCCCTTGTATCCTGTGTCTGCCGCTGGGAAAAACTCTCTCCCAATTCACTTACAACTGCACTTTCAAAATTGCAGCTGCCTATCCTTCATTCATTATGACATTTCTGCAGCTATCACAGTCCTCATTCACACTCTCTACACCACTTATCATACTCTTGTCCCCATGGAAACCATTACACTTCTTCAATCTATTTATTCTTCTTCCTTAAGGCCAAGGGACATGTACTTGAAAGTCAGTGATAGACAACTGGCTTAGCCTTCCATTGCTAGATCTGGTTGGGCCACATAAAGCAGTATTGGGTCCTGCTCCCCTTTGCCCAAAATGCTGACTATTCCAGGATCATCCTGGAATACAAAGATAACCTCCAGCATTTCATCTCCATCACAAACCATCTTTTCAAACCTTCCACCTAAACCTCACAACTCTCACTTCCATTGTCAAATGTGAGAAGCTTGTGGATTTTTGGGCCACAAACATAGATTGAAATCAACTATTGAGCTGCTTCTGCCATTTCCCTTCCTTCTCCTGGCCTGTTGGAAGAAACTTCCCCTAATGTTCCTTGTTGCCCCAACCCTGAGCTCACATCTTTCTCTAGATTTATCCATCGTGCTTTCTCTGAGCTCACCTTGTCTAAGAGACCCACTTTCTAATCCCTTGTTTTTAATCCCAGCAAACTGCCTACCAATGAACTTTTCTTCCTGGTGTCCATGTTAGCTAATAGTATTAGTGGTTCCTGCTCCTCACACAATGTTTCCCATTCCTTCAAATCTGCCATCATCAACCCTCTTCTAAAAAAAAACATTGACAGCTCCATCCTTGCAAAATATCACCCCATTTCCAATCTCCTTTTCTTCTCTAAAGTCCTTGTGTGTGTTGTCGCCTCCCAAATCTGTACCCATCTTTCCCATAATTAGTTGTTTGGTAATACAGAACATGAATATTGCTGAAAAAAGAGACATGCTATTGAAGCTTCTCATCTTGCACTCATCAAGACAGCTACTCAAGATAAACCAACAGTAAAGGGAACAACAATTTATACTGCATGGGAAGAGAGTGCTGATTGGTTGGCAGGTGGACACTGATTGGTAGAGCTATTGCCATGGAGAATGCAGCGGAGTGCAGTTAACTTACAAGCTTTTGTTTCAAATTCAAGCCAGGCATGTCAAAGCAAAATACTGAGGATGCTGGAAATCTGAAACAAAAACAAAAATAGCTGGAAAAACTCAGCAGGTCTGACAGCATCTGCGGAGAGGAACACAGTTGATGTTTCGAGTCCGTATGATTCTTCATCAGGTCAATTCTGATTGGTCTATGTATTGCCATGGGGAATGAAGCAGGAAATGGTGGTCCCCCAAGCTTTTGTTTAGTTTGAAAGGCATAATGCATGGAGATGCTCTTTCTGTCTGCAAAGCACAGGGCCCTCTATGTGAATATATGTGGCTTCTAGCATGCTTAAGTGAGCCACACTGTGAGCTTGATTGATAATCATAAATTGATTTTCAGTGTAATTCTTAAGCACAATCATGATTGTTTAGCCAGTGATGTCCAATTGCGGAATCACTTCTAATGTTTGACATAATGCTTTGAGTTTTGCAAGCATGGGCTGGTTGGGTACGGTGAGTACACTGCCTATTGCAAACAGCCAAAGTGATACGCTGTTTGATACAATCCGCCAGTCTTTGGGACATATGGCTACATACCTGACATCACACCAGCACTGAAATTTGTATACCACATCACTCATTTGTGTGATAAGCAGAACGACTTTTTAGCTTGACGGCAGCATCTTGTTGGAGAATACCACTCATATTGCTACTGCATAGTGTGTAATGGCTAGCTTCACCTGTTGCTCAAATTTTTGAGATGCCTTACCTTTCCAGGGTAACCTGAGGTAGACAGGACACTTTTCATGGCCAAAAGGGTGGTCATAGGCCCGTTCATAAGTTTGTGCAATATACAATGAGTAGTGATCTAATCAGGCTAGTCATTATCCCACAGGATAGCTTTGATGTGCCCTATTTCAGCATGAAGCTTGCACAGTGAGCAAATAGCTCGGCCCCTATTTACGACGTTGCTGATAAGGCCAATCTTATAGCACGTGGAACTGTAGGAATCCCAACTTATATATTGACCAGTGTAGGCTTGCGGTAGACAGTAGCAGAGATCCATTGGCAGATTTCTCAGTTAGCACGTCAAGGAAAGAGGGCTCCTTTGACTGCTCTGCTTCAAAGGTGAATTTGAGTGCAGGATGGAGCCCATTAAGGTGTGTTACCGTTACATTCTGACCTGCAGCCATAGATTCAAACATAATAAATGCATCAGTGTCCCATAATTGCACACTAAGATAAAAGCAAAATACAGCGGATGCTGGAAATCTGAAATAAAAACAGAAAATGCTGGAAAAACTCAGCAGGTCTGGCAGCATCTGCAGAAAGAAATAGAGTTAATGCCTCGCGTCTTTTTGTCTGAAGAAGAGTCACACGGATTTGAAGTGTTAACCCTGTTTCTCCCTCCATGGATGCTGCCACACCTGCTGAGTTTTTCCAGCATTTTCTGTTTTTATTCCCATAATTGCACGTTTGATTCACTCCAATCAGGATTCCACCTCTAACGCTGTACCGAAACAGTCCTTTTTAAAGTCAGAAATGACACTATGCAACTGTAACAGTGCTAATCTGTTCTCATCCTTCTCAACCCATCTCTAGCCTTTGACATAGTTGACCACATCATTTCCTCCACTGCCTCTCCATTATTGTCTAGCTGGGTGGGGCTGCCTTTGCCTGGTTCCATTCTTATCCATCGAATTGTGGCCAGAGAATCACCTGCAACTTCTCTTCCTGGTTCTGCACTCTGGACAACAAGGGTCTAACCTTGGCCCCCTTTTATGTCTCATCTACATGTTTCCCTTTGGCTTCTCGATGACATCTTCTGAAAACACAATGTCAGGATCCACATGTACACTGATAACACTGAGCTCTACCTCACCACTACCTCTCTCACTCCCTCCACTGCCTCTGATTTGTCACACTGTTTGCTTGACATCCAGTACTGGATGAGCAGAAATTTTCTTTAACTAAATATTGGGAAGGCCAAACCAATTGGGCTGGATTTCATAGTATGGCCAGGGTCCCCAACCCACTGGTGAAAAATTCAGGGCCAAGCCCACCCAGGTCTGGTGGCTTGCCCTGCAAGCATTTAACACTTGGAAGTCCCACCTCTGAGAGCTGCTGGCCAATTAAATGGTCAGCACCTCTCCAGTTCCAACAGCACCACTGAGAGTGGTGGCCACTGCTGGGACCGCATCCAGTCACCAGACATGAGGAACCAGATTAGAAGGTAAGCACAGTGGGTATCACTGGGGCCAGGGTGGCAGGACCCCAATGAGGGGATGGGGGCACAGAGGTAGACAGGTCTGTGGGTGAAGGACGCCACGTTGGGAGGGGGGGGGAAGGCCTATGGGTGAAGGGAACTGGGGATGTGGGGGGAAGACCTGGGGGTGGCCCTCTGATTAACGCAGTAGGCTCATTAAGGAAGCACCCTTCTGTCCACCACCAGCCCACGCAGTGAAAGCTGCTGGCTGGGCGCTTGGTGTGGGCCTCTCCCGTAGCTTGTTAAATCCTGGTGGGGGCACGATGAGTCCCTTAAATGGATAAAATTGTGGCGGCAATGATGGGCATGCATTGGTGGGCACAGCACCCATGGCATTTTATGGGGCCTCCCCACACCTCAAACCTGCAGGCAGTGGCATAAAATTCAGCCCATTATCTTTGATCCCCACTGCAAACTTAGTTCCCTGGCCACTGATATCATCCCTCTCCCTGGCAATCAACTGAAGTTGAGTTAGGCCTTTTGCTTGCATTTTACCCTGAGAGGATGTCCTGACCACATATCCACATCATCCCCAAGGCCGCCTAATTCCACCTGTAACATCACCCAACTCTGACCCTGTCTCAGCTGATCTGCTACTGAAACCCTCATCTATGTCTTTGTTACCTCTCGACTTAAATATTCTAATGCTCTCCTGGTCAGCCTTTGATCTTCCACCCTACATAAAGTTGTGCACATTCAAAACTCTTCTACAATATCTAGAATTGTGCTAAGTCCTGTTCATCATCCACCCCGTGCTGCTGGTCTACATTGGCTCCCAGTCCAGCAATTTTAAAAATTATAATTCTTGCTTTCAAATCGCTTCATGGTCTCACCCCACCCTATCTCTGTAATCTCCTTCAGCCCAGGAAGCCTCTGATATTTCTGTCCTCCTCCAATTCTAGCATTTTGGGTGTTTCAAATTTAATCACTCCACTATTGACAGCATGCTTTCTGGTGTCTTGGCCCTAATCTCTGGAATCCTGTCCACTAAAAGTGTTCACCTCGTTATATTGCTCTCCTCCATTAAGATGCTCCTTGGAAACCACCTCTTTGACCAAGCTTTTGGTCATCTGTTCTGATAAATCCTCCTGCGGTTCAGTGTCAAAATTTTCTTTGATAAACTTCTTATGCAGTGTCTTGGGACGTATTGTTGTCTTAATGGTGCTATATAAATGCAGATTGTTGTTGTTGGGGGTCACTTCAGGCCTCATTCTGCGACATTGAATATCAGTGAGGGGGCCTCAATGAGGATCTAGGAAAGGTGGTTGATGCCTGTTTGAAACCTGAAAAATTGTCCAGCCCATTATTGGTCTATTGATCTTCCAGACATCTTTTGTGTGCTTTATGTTAGTACCCAAAATTGAATTTGTTACATTTATTTTACATCCATGAAATGGTTGTAAAGAGGTCTTAATTTCACCTCAATTGTGTCATCTTTGACCTATTGATTGCAATAATTGGCATTTTTCTTTCGCCCTGAGTCTTTCTTCTTTCCCTGCATCAAACTAAACAATCCATTACCTGGTTGAAATTTTATATTTTCCCGTGTTGCTTGATTACATGCTCTGATTATATTCATTTAAAACTCATCCAGTTAGACAGGCCACTTTTCACTTTCACCTTCCAAGGTGTCAGTATTTTCCTCTATTTCTCCTTTCTGGTGATATAGTGATCTTTGCTCCTCCAATAATAGTTCAGTCATTTTGAGTATAACTCCTATAGTCACCCGTCACAGTTGCTTGCTCAGCTTCATTTGTTTGTGTCCACTCAAACTCATTTATCATCTCCAACATCATGTTTCATAATCCTTTCTCGTAGCCTTTTCTCCTTCAGTTCCGCAAGCTTTGCATTTAACATGACATTCTGTTTATATTTTGATAGGCTGTTTGAAGATATCACATTCTGAGTGGCTGTACACTGTACTTCAAACACAGTTGAGGGCAGGCAAGATCAACCATCAAGAGACACCCTAGCATATACTGAGATGCCAACCAATCACCGTCTGCAGCATGTTAGAAGCACTGCAGTTACTTGCTTCTGCGTGAACCCAGTCAATAATCCATCAAAGCAACACTGAAAATGAGAAGGCAAACAAAGTGGCTTAAATTCTAGCAGTAGCTGTAAGTAGGTGGTTATAATGGGCTCTGGCTATACTGTTCTTGGGAAATAAGCATAGCATGCAAGAATGTTATGCATTTAATTACAAGCTGGTGGTTGCTTTCTGTCAACACGTAAAATTGGAGCACAGAATTAGATATGCTTAAAGTGGATATAGTGAAACAGGTCTCCATCCAAATTTCTGATTAGGTTTGTCTGACATACGTCCAAAACTCAGGGAAATGCGATTGGTATATTTGCTCTCATGTTTGTTCATATTAATTCTTAAATGGCTCAAAAAGTATTCATTAAGGCAAGGAATATCACTGAGCTGATAAAACCACGCGCCCTCCCCCCCCCCAAAAAAAACAAGCAACCCAATTTTCTTATTGAGCTCTTCAAACATCAAGGGTTATGGAGATTGTGTGGGAAAATGGCATTGAGGTAGATGATCAGTCATGATCTAATTGAACGGTGGAGCAGGCTCGATGGGCTGAATGGCCTACTCCTGTTCCTATGTTCCTAAACTTACATTTAGTGCATCAAAATGCCAGTAGCTGGTATAACATCGGCAAACACAGTAAGGTTCATTTACTCCACCCTAACAATATACCATGCTCTTAATTTTAGAACAGCAGACATTTCTGCTTCTCACACCTACCACTTCATGACTTTCAGGTGACCAATCCAGCACCAATTGCTGCAGGTCTTTGGCAATTGTGTGCTCTGCCTTAGAAATGGATTGAAACTTATTTTAAATGAGACTCTAATAGAGAAGAAAAGCATGTGACTTTTATTCTTAATTAGCTGAGTCAAAGTTGAGCTCAATTCACAGGACAAAGTATAGTGTGCAAATCAATTATCCCCATACCATAAGGAATTCCGTTAGTAATTAAATATTCACTTGGTCCCAGTTAACAAGATTTACATTATAATTTGTTTTTTTATTGTATTTTTATGTTTGCTCAAAGGCTGATAAAGGTAAAATGCAAGTTAGCCCTCTATCAACAATGACTAATTTGCTAGCAAATACAGTACTGCATGACACTGCAGCATAGCAACAAAAATGCAATATTATTTGACCAAACAAACTATTAAGACTTGGAATGATTTATAGCTGTTCCCAAACAACCTTGCATCCTAATTATAACTGACAGGAAATATGAAGAAATGCTGGTAATCCAGCACATGCTGAAGCTTGGAGGAACAAACATACGCTCACCACAAGTCTGGAGACAAAACCCCAGCAGATCCTGGTTCTGTTTTTCTTCAGTTTGCAATCCCAAAATCAAGAGTGCTTGACGTTCAACTGCACTGAATTTAACTTATTTTTATTTACTCTGTGGTATTTAAGGGGCTGATTTCATGTGAGTTACATCCCTGAGTGTTGGGCAGGCACAATACATCAATGGTACACAGTGCTTGTGAGTCTTGATCATTTAAATGGCCTAGATGCTTCTCTGGCAAAGACCCACCACCTGGCAGGGCTTAGGAACTGAGGAGGAAAGTTGGCCACTATGGCAGCCCAAAGAAGCCTGCAATAGAGAGATTGGCTACCAGGAGACTTCTAGCTGATCCATGTGGCCCAATGTGCCCAGTCAGGATTCCTTTCTGGTCCTCCTCAGTCCACCAGTTTTAATTCTGAGGTGCAGAGGGATCTAGGTGTTCTAGTACATGAGTCACAAAAAATTAGTATGCAGGTATAGGAAGTAATTAAGAAGGCTAATGGAATGCTATCTTTTATTGTGAGAGGGATTGAACATAAAAGTAAGGATGTTATGCTTCAGTTATACAGGGCATTGGTGAGACCGCATCTCAAATACTGTGTGCAGTTTTGGTTTCCTTATTTAAGGAAGGATGTAAACGCATTGGGGGCGGTTCAAAGGAGGTTTACTAGATTGATACCTGGAATGAGTGGGTTTTTTTTAGAGGGAAGGTTGGACAGACTGGGCTTGTTTCTACTGGAGTTTAGAAGAGTGAGGGGTGATTTGATTGAAGGATACAAGATCCTGAACGGCCTTGACAAGGTGGACGTCGAAAGGATATTTCCTCTTTTAACTTAGAACTAGGGGGCACTGTTTTAAAATTAGGAGTTGCCCTTTTAGGACAGAGATGAGGAGAATATTTTTCTCTCAGAGGGTTGTACGACTTTGGAACTCTTTGCCTCAGAGGGTGGTGGAGGCGGGCTCATTGAATATTTTTAAGGCAGAGGTAGATAGATTCTTCTTATGCAAAGGAATGAAAGGTTATCGGGGTTAGATGGGAATGTGGAAATCGAAGCACAGGAAGCCATGATCTTATTGAATGGCGAAGCAGGCTTGAGAGGCCAAATGGTCTACTCCTGTTCCTATTTCTTATGTTCTTATGTTCAGTGACTCTGCCCTCATAGCCTTAGGTTTATCTTTCTGGATGTTTGGACCCACAGCTAGTGACAAAAGTAGCATTTAGGGCAAACAAGTATGACTTATATCCATTAAATGGCACTAGTACATTAAACACTGACTTAGAGCTTCTGCTTTTACAATACCGGAGCTACACTTACTACTGCACAATGCTGCTGGTGGTTATACACTAATGTTCACCAATCTAATACTTATTATGCTGTGATTTCCATAATGGTATCAGTACATGTGCCATCACTGTACTGTGTGGTGCAGCACTGAACCTTGTGTACACTTTATGTATTTCAAGGTCAGATTATTCATGGTAATATAAACATTGGCTGGAATGTTTGGTCTCTGTTGGCGTTGGGCATCATGGCAGGCGTGAGCACACAATATGGCGGGACGGCCAAAAATCGGTTTTACGCCGTCGTGAAACCAGTTTGCGATCCATCCGTCAATGGCGGGCCGCGTTTCCCACCGCCGGACATCGGGAATGCCATTTTAATATACTTGCATCTAATTATAAGCCCTGCTCGCAGGAATCATTCCCCCACACTGGATCATCCGGGTACATAAACAATGTGCACCTGGCAAGTTGCACTTTGCTTGAGACGTTTAGATTTGTTTGCCTACCTTGCTTCGGGCAGCACTTGAAGTCATCAGCATCAAACTTCGCAGGCAGCACCACATCACTTTTAGGGGGGATCATGGGCAAGTCTCTACCTACCAGATCAGCCGTAATGCAGGGGTGGATTTTCAATGACTGCAGGGCTAGGGCTTTCTTGGGGAAGTGGGTGAAGTGGCCTCAGGCAAGGGAGAGACTGTAGGGTGAGGGCTGTGCTGAGGAAGGGGGGTATCCCAGAGTGTGTGTGTGTGTGGGGGCATATGTTGATCTGTGCAAGTGGCCTCAAGATGGTGAGGACTGAGGAGGCAGTCTCCAGAGGAGATGAGGCCAGATGGTAATGTGAGGGTGTGTGTGAGAGAGTGAATGGTCTTGTCCCTTGAGCTGGCAGTGAGTGAGACGCCAATGAATGTGTGGTGGCCTTTTGAGTGTGCGAGTTTAGAGTGATGAGATGGTTGCCTTACACTGGTGACATGATCAGATCATTCATCTGTTCCCTGCATTGAACATTCGGTCTCTTGTGTGCAGCATTGGCACTGACCACCTCTGCCACCACCTCTCAAGCCAGAGTGGTGAGACTGATGGATCTCCTGCGGCCAGAGCGGGGGTAGGGGACATCGCGGCAGACCTCCACAGTGTCCAGAAGGCATCCCAGTGATGTGTCACTGGTTCGGGGGGCTGCACTCTTCTTGGCTTCTGGGGCCATGTCTTCACTGGAGCTGTCCTGGGCCTCAAGCATTGAGAAGTGTGCACGCAACTGCAGTTTAAATATGGTGCCCTGCATGAGATAACGGCATGGCGGGTGAATCAAAGGCTGCTTGCTAGCGAGATGGCATGTTTCCTATGGCTGCATACTTAATGAGGCGAGAATGGAATGATTTGACGTGAAAAGCTGCCATTGCGGCCGGCAGGTAAAACATCCTTTTTCCCGCCGCTACCGCACTTAGTGCTTATCTGGGATGATTCCGCCCAAAGCATTTGGCACTATAACATACCCTGCTTCCACTGGAACCCAAAGGCTCATCAATGTGCTGGAGGAAATACAGGGTAATGGGAACTTTCCACTGCAATTTCATATCTCGTCCTAGTGCAAACCTTCTCTGAGATGAAGTGCTTCACGATGTGGAGGAAATCTGCCAGCCTGATGCTGAGTTGGAGTTCATTCATCTTCCAGTTAGCTGCATATCACTATCTGTCACTTGTTATTACATTCTTTTTCAATGGCATTGAATGCAGATGCTTGCTTTGGTTATTTGCCTCCTGTAATGGCTCGCTATTGCTTACTGACATGTGTAAAAAAATTAGATTTACATTGTGCCGAGACCAACCAATTTCCTTTCACTGGTTTCCTCTTTTTGGAGCAACACCTTCAACGAGGGTGGGCAGTACTTTGATGGAATATGCTCTGAAGGACCAAAGAGCCCCATGATATGAAATGGAAGACGCGAATGGTGTAGAAACTGAAAACCTCTGCATCCAATTTTCGTGCAAGGAATAAGGATAAAAAGTGGCAATTTTCTATCACTGTCTCAAGTGCCCTGAAGGCACCTGAAATACACATGATAGCACTCTGAGTCGAGCAATATCCAGTTGTCCATGGCAACTGCCTAAAACAGGAGTTCTTTTGTACATGTTAATGAGGAGACTATTCCTGTTTCAGGATGTTACCTGTTGTTTTATAAGCAATAAGTGGAGAATTTGTCTGCCCATTCCGCTCAGTTTTTTGGTGTTTTAGCTGCCTATCAGCAATCCTTAACTGGACCATTTCAGTTGTCAAAAAAGGGTAAGTTTTCGCTTCATGTGGGGTGGGAGGAACAGGAGAACTCCTTCCAGCTTTAACATATACTGCAGACTGTTTCACTACCTCCTCCCCCATTTCCCTCCCAGTACTTACCTGACAGCCCCTGTCAGCGTGAAAGCCAGTCTAAATTTGGTATAACTGCCACGTTGCATCTGGACACCCAATTGACAGTTGCAATTTGTTGAAAATATGCTGCTGAAGTCAAAGGCTTTTGTCAATTCAGTACTATGTTTCTTAAAAACTTCATAAGCTGATTTTTTCATCATAAATCTGTAGGAAACAAACGTAAAATTGAAGAGCTTAAGTTTTTTTTAAAAAAGTCTTTACTGTAATCATTCCCACTTAAACATTAATACAAAAGCAAATACTGCAGATGCTACTCCTGATTGTTTGCAGGTTAGACATAACTTTTACTGTTGTCATGTTACATGCGCATTAACATATGCAAAGGACATAACTCCTGTTGTAGGCAGTTGCCACGGACGACTGAATATTGCACGGCTCAAAAGTACAATCACGTGTCTTACAGGTGCCCTCTGGGCGCTTGAGACAGTAGCAGAAAATTGCCATGTTTTACCCATGCTCCTTGCCCAAAAATTGGATACAGAGGTTCTCACTTTCTATGCCATTTGTGTCTTTCATTTCACTTCCATTGGGTTCTCTGGCTCTTCAGAGTATATTTTCATCAAAACAGAGCCCACACTTTCACTGTTAGTAATGTGCTGTTGCAGCTAATAGGCATTACTGAATTCCTTGCCATACTCTGCAATTGGACAGCAATGGAGTTTAACAGGTTAAATGTATAAAAAGTAAAATGTTGCAGTAAAGATATTTAACTGCAGGTCAGCAACGGAAATTTTATTGTTGATTTTTTCACCATACTTGTAGATTAGAACATGATGCCCATAGCATTAATGCATCGATTGTTCTTAAAAACTGGTTGGATCTTTTCCTACATCTGCACTCTAGTGCATTTGAGATAGCTGTCAAACTAAATAATTTGCTGCTGTTAATTATTTTCCATCTCATCTAATCACGTATCATCTATATTTGTTGTTGATACTCTGTTTCCCTCACTAGAAATTCAAACACAGATTAAAAATCAAGGACCTATTAAGAAAATTTCAGCAAACCATTTATTTGCTTTAATAAAGAAGTTGAGTGTAATGATAAAAGAAGTGCAGGGGGTGCTGTGTAAATTTTAAACTAATGCTTGATACGACGCTGCCTAACAGACTTGTTGATAAAATTAACACGTGTGATATTGAAGACACAAATCCTGACCCCCACGTCCCCAGCTTGTTAGAAACCTGGGAGAGAGACAGTCAAAATCAAATGGCAAACTTACCCACTTTTCTCCCACCCTGATCTTACTGACCTCGATTGGCTTGACCAAATAGCCTGAAAGCATAATTGTCAGTTTAGCTTCATATTTTCCTTCAGCTGCATTCATGAGGAATAGCCTATCCACCAGCCACCAGTGAAAGGAGACACCACATATATAGTAAATCGGTGCTTGTTAAATGGAATATAAAAGAAAATGAAGTCCTTTGTTCTTTCCTTGTAAAAGAGAAATTAAAATGTCTTGTTCAGCTAAATGCTCTCAGAATAACAGTATCAATGTCTTGCGATGGCAATATTCAGCTGAAATTCATGTTTGGGCTCATTGCTACTTCCAAAGATGCAGCAGTGGCAAGAATTTCACATTGTGCCAGGGTCCCTTCACCCCCCAGGTGTAAATTTTGGGGCGAACTTGTCCCTACTCTGACGGGTTGCCCCAGAGTCATTTAATGCTTGGCGGTGTGTTAATTGACTCAGGGCGAGACTTCTGCCCCCAGCTGATTGGCAGCTCTGTAGTCCCAACAGCGCCATTAGGAGTGGTGGCCACTGCTGGGACTGCACCCAGTCCCTAGTAAAGATCACTGCCAGAGCCGGATGGACAGGTAAGTGGAGGGGGGGTGGGTTTCACTGGGGCCAAGCTAGCAGGCCCAGGTGAGATGGGTGGAGGGGGGAATGGGGCTAGGATGCGCAGGCCAGAGGGAGAGGAGAAACCTGAGGGGGGAGAAAGCATTGGGAGGGTCCTTCGATGGGTTTCCACACCTCACCCCCCCACCCAAACCCCCAACTTGTCTGCCAGAGCCTGAGCAGTGAAAGCTGCTAGGCTTCCCACTCAGTGCCAGTCTCTGCCTGGCACAGAAAAAAATTGCAGTGGTAGTGGGCAGGTGCCCGAACCGATGGCATTATGTGCAATTTTATGCACCACCCCACCGCTTGCCAAACTGCCCCTGGGTGAACGTAAATTTCTGCTCAGTATGTGTCCAACATTGCGTATATGTTTGCATTCTAAACATAAACCTTTACACAATAGTGCTGCCATTGTTGCAGCTGTGACCTTTTCGAATATAAACTGTTCAAGTGGTGCGGAAAACACTGTCTTGGATAAAAAGTTGCTTCTTATTTGAGGATCTGCGATCTGCAATGATTTTGCTCAACCGCATTAATAATAACACAACCCACCGACACGAAAACCCCGAATTTTCACTGTACATCACTGAAAACTTTCCAACATATTGTAAATAAAATTGATAATTGATCTTAATTGTGATCTTAATTGTTAAGCAAAATATATAAATATAAATACGCACCAAATATTATATATAAGGCGTCAGTCTTGCTTCAGTGCTGGCACTCTCACCTTAGAGAAAGAAAGGTTATGGCTCCAAGTCCCACGCCAGAAACTAAGAGCACAAATTCCAGGCTGACACTTCCATGCAGAACCGAGGAACTGCTGCACCATCAGAAGTGCCACTTTTCAGATAAGGCATTAAACTGCACTCCTTTCTGCCTTTTTAGGTGGATGTTAAAGATCCTTTGACAGTATTCAAGGAAGAGCAAGATCCTTCTCTCCAATGTTCAGAGCATTATTTATCTCTCAACTAACGTCACTAAAACAGATTATTTGTTCTTTATCTCATTGATGTTTGTGGAGCTTTGCTGTGTGTGAATCTGGTTGCCACGCTTTCTACATTACAAGAACAACTATGCTATAATTATATTTAATTGACAGGAAAATACTTTGGGAAGTCCTGAGGTCATGAAAGGTGCTATATAAATATAGTTCATTCATTTTATCCCCTGTAACTAAAGTGAATGTGAGGACGACATTCATCATAATTCAGTCATCAGTCTTCGTCACATATTTAAATTTTAGTATAGCACTTCAAAAAAAAGTATATAAAAAAGAAAAACAATCTCTTTTTATCTACACTACAACAACAGGCAGGAGCTGAAAATACCTTCAAACTCACCTCAGGTTTCAGCATTGATGAAGGCAATTAGCCTCTAATCAATCTCAAAACCTTCCAATAATTAAACCTACTCCTCTTACAGGGGGACAAGCCAAGTTGCACAAGGCTGCACTTCAGTAGAATAATGAGACATCTTACATTATATGGTATAATTTTCCTGTCCTTATAAAATATTGTACTCTCCAACCAGTTAATCCATAACCTATCTATTCATATATTATCAATTCATTAATAGTTGCATCAACAAATCACCGGATTCCATGGATATGAACAAGTATATGCTCAGGCTCCGCAGCCACTCTGCCTATGTTAAAGTTGGTCAGTACTTAATGAGTCCACTAGGTGGAAGCATCACATCAGATGAAAAGTTGAAATTGCATCAATTCACAAAAGATGTTCCCTTGTCAGTTCATAGTACCCTCGCCTTTGAGTCAGAATGTTGTGGGTTCATGTCCCACACCCGGAAAAAAAAAGTCAAGAACTGTGAATGTACTCGAAAGAGTTGACATGGGAAATGAGGCACTTACTTTGAGCTGTCAGCTGTGGCTCAGTTCATAGCACCCTTGCCTTTGAATCAGAGGGTTGTGGGTTCATGTCCCACTCCCGGAAACCAAGAACTGTGATTGTACTTGAAAGAGTTGCAATCTGTGACTGTTGATAACTCGAAAGAGTTTCAAATCAGTTCATAGCACCCTCGCCTTTGAATCAGAAGGTTGTGGGTTCACGTCCCACTCCCGGAAACCAAGAACCGTGAATGTACTCGAAAGAGTTACATGCGATCTGTTGATAACTCGAAAGAGTTTCAAATCATTGTTACCAGCCATTTTCTGGACTGCTTTACAGTTATCATACTCTATGCCTTTGGAAGTCACCCCTCAGAAAAAAGAATTCTTTATTGAAATTTTAGACTGTAATGCCTCAATATTGAGAAGAACTATTTTATAATAAAGAGGTCAAACAGGAAATTAAATAAGAAGTCTTTAAAAAGGGAAAGCACAAACATTCCTAATGTGAAATGAAGAAAAGTGAATATGTGAACTGTCGCAGTTATGAGATTTAAAAGATTATGTTTTAAGACTGTTTCTTTTGGTCTATAAGATTATTATATTTTGGGACAAATTAAAGGGGTTACATGACCTGTGCAGGACTCTGCCTGACAGTAAGTCTGGGTAGTTTAACTGTTATAGATCATGAGAAGGCTCAGTGTGTTTTATTGAGAGGGAGGTGCAAGGTATTTACATGTTGAGTCAATTACAACAGTTTTTGAGTCTACAATGAGTAGACCGTGAGTCTCCCAAAGTCCCAGGAAAGTACTTCCATTATTAAGTTGTGAACAGTTGTGCTGAAAACTTTCAATTTACTTCTAAGATGAAAGGGAATTGGGATCAAATATAACTGATTAGCATTTCTATTTAGGTACAAAGCTAATGTGTTTCCCATTGCCATGGGAAGAGGGTAGAAGGAGATATTTTGAGATCAGGTTACAGGCTTCCTTATAAACCCATGACATCACAGACATCAGGTTGAAGTTTTTCCTTGTATGGCCTATAGCCAACTGAGAGGTAGAGAGCAAGGGATGGAATCAGCCAGGCCTGCACCTTAAGACTTCATTGTTGACCCGTCAAGTGGGAGCTTGTGCGTAGATTGAAGAGCATTTTCATGAAAAGATAAAGGAGGCTGGAGGTTTCGCCTAGCTGGGAGATCGAGGAAGAAATCTATATTTTAACCCTCACAATAAGAGATAGTTCTGGGATTAGAAGTTTCCCAGCTAGGAAAGCGAAAAGGGGGCAACCATTGGAAGTTGGAAGCAACTGTGAACTGTGTGCTATAGAACTGGAGTTCCATGCAGAGTGCGATGTGTGATAAGTAAAGATAAATAATTTATTTCTGTAGTTTAAAGTATAAGTTGCCTACAAAAAACTAATATTGTTTAGTCAATCATTTTTTTTGACCATTTGATGCAATGAAAGTTTTAAAATGTGAAATCTTGACTGTCTTCCCCTCAGCTATTAACTGGAATTTTAGATTTATCTTTAAAAGTTATCGGGCTCTACAGAGATTGTAACAGAAGTATAATCCATATGCTTCCAAAAGGAATTTATTTGTTAAATACTGTATATTTACTGAATTTGCAACACTGATTCTTTAACTAGCACCAGATACATGTGGGAAAGAATGAATATACAATAAATACTGGAAATCTGAAAAGAAAACAAAATGTGCAACAAACATTTAGCACATCAGCAGCATCTGTGGTGACAGGAAAACAGGATTAACATCTTAGGTTGGTGACCTTGCATCAGATCCATCTGGCAAAAGGGAGCTGAAAAGTTAATCCTACCTTCTTCACTCCACAGATGTTGCCTGGCCTCCGAAGCTATTCCAGCATTTTCTGTTTTTTCTTTTACGTAGGTGGAAATGGGTTTCAGTTAGTTTAGCAAAGATGCAGAAAATAGAATGGATTAAGCATTATAATAAAAGTCAGTCACAATAAACAGGGACAAAAACAGAAAAGAGTTAGAAATATTCAGCAGGTCTGGCAGCATCAACAGAGGGAGAAACAGAGCTATCGGACTGAACTTTCATTTGCCTGTAGAGTCAGGGAAGGATATAATTTAGTGTCTCAAAGTGGCATACCAGTTTGCTGGCATGGACTTGCCTCTGGGTCATTCTGAATAGGCTGGTTTGGGGCGGGGAAGGTGGTGATGACTACTGGCTTGCAGGTAATTGGTAGCCAATTGGCTTAACTGGGCCTATTAAGGCCATTCTGCTAACACCCCATCTGAGGATGAAACACAGCCAAAGGATGGAGGCAGCCCCCTGGCAGTGGACCAGGGGCCAATGTTCCATCCTGCAAGGAAACCTCCCCCATTTTCCACTACCCCCCACCCCCACTCCCTTCCCCCCACATCTGTCATTGCTATTTGGCCACAGCTGTCGCCACTGGCTGTCCAGTACAGGGACTGCCTCTCAACAATGGTAGCCTGACAGGTGTGGCCCCTTTGTATTTATAAATTTGTAAAAGATCTTCCATCTTGAAGGACCCTCTCTTTCTCGTACCTAGATCAACAGCTTCCACCTCCCATAGAAGACTGCTGATCATTCAGTGCTGGGAGTTCTGCTATTGGCCCTCCAGCTTTGAGAGTCCATCCACCATCTTAAATTGGATGAGGCTTCTGGAGGAGGCTACTTTATTGGTTCCAGGGTCCCGCTGCCAGCTCCCCGACGAGGAATTCAGCTTGGCATGGGGATTGGAACCCTGGAGTGATAATCCAGCCCAATGTTACAGCTCTGTTACCTCGTAACAATAAACAAGATTCAGCAATATCTTCCAAGCAGTAAGAAAAAAATGAGGAAAGTCTATGGAAAGACAGAACGATACCAGGGCCCACAGAGCAAATGAACAGAAATGATCACGGCACAAGTATTTAAGAAAAACTTGGGGCTCCAGTTTTCTTATTCTTCCTACGATAGAGTATCTGCTGTTTACTCGACAACTGCTGAAATTAATAGGAAATACATTCTGACATCTCTATATAAATAGCATGGCTGCAAAAGTGACAAATATATATTTTGATGGCTTGGTTCACTTTGGGATACACCTGTTTTTCACTGTGGCAAGTTGAAAATAAAATTATGCTGCTTATTGCTGATCAGTCTCTGTTCAAATTTGCATATTTTAATGACAAGGGTGATAAGCAGCAGAATCCACTTTGTGGTCATCAAAGCTTTTCCTAATTTGTAGCGTCAATTAGTGGGTAATTTAATATTGTGAATTAATTTGGAAAATAATCTCTTCATACAAAAAAATCTAACAGAGGAGCTCAGGGATTCTTGCAACAAAAATCAAGTAGAATTGAACACTGAGCAGT
The DNA here is from genome assembly GCF_964194155.1 of Cetorhinus maximus. Lineage (NCBI taxonomy): Eukaryota > Metazoa > Chordata > Chondrichthyes > Lamniformes > Cetorhinidae > Cetorhinus > Cetorhinus maximus. Next base: position 68,181,419 of record NC_135888.1, on the reverse strand, counting down.
ATTGACTATGAAGGACTACTGCATATCAGATTAAATAAAGTAAGCACATTATAAAATAAGCAACACATTCAAAATGTACAGTCCACATTAAATCATTACTTTAACTCTGCAAAATCCCTGGCTGGGCAGTTTTCTTCTCTCATATGAATGTTTGATTCTTCTTTTTGTAAACCATGACAATCCTTGTATAAAAATTAAAAAGTGAATGATTTTAATTCACTTTTTAATGCATTCTTTCGGCTCAGTAAATAAGCATGCTGATAGTTGGTGCACTGCTATATTATTTTGGATCAAACAAGTTCTCCAGTGAAATGGTGCTTGCAAATCAGCTGGGCTTGATTTATTCATAGGAGTTCAATCCAATCTGTTCACGGGTATATTTTTCACTTGGCAGTAGCTTTCCTGAAAGATGCCATGAGTAAAATGGCCATTCTTAATAAGCAAAGGTTTTTAAAGGTGGTAGTGCAGGTACCATACAAAGACAAATAAAATCCTGAGTTTTATACACCGAAGTATTGAAATCAAAAGCAGGGTAGTAATATTGAATTTATACATGACATTAGCTAAAGCGCTGTGAATTTTTTTTTATTCCTTCATAGGATGTGGGTGTCACTGGCTAGACCAGCATTTATTGCCCATCCCTATTTGCCCTTGACAAGGTGGTGGTGAGCCTCCTTCTTGAACCGCTGCAGTCCATGTGGTATAGGTACACACACAGTGGATCCATACACAGCTAAGAGTGACTCAGATTAAACAAAGAATAGTTATACTTATAACTGGGTGTTCCTTGGGATAAGGCTAAGGGAGATCACACAAAGGTTTTCAAAATCATGAAGGGCTTTGTTGCAGTAATGGGTAACAAGGAGGCATGAGCTAAGGATTATCAGTAGAAAAAGGAAAGGGCAAAGTTAGATTTTTATTTGAAACAATGGGCTATTAGAACATGGAAAGCTGGACCACAAATGGCTTCTGGGACAGAGGCTATGAGATGGATTTTGAATGGGAAACTACTTAAATTAGTTCATTTTCTACACATGAGAGAAAGTGAGAAGCCACAGCAATTTCAACTCCAGGACCTGACTTAAATGGCACCAGTCCAGTCCTGCCTAGGAAGGGAGCAGAGCAGCTTCCAGGAAGGGAATATTGGATGACCCTTGACTGTCAATCAGCTTCCAGGAAAGTAGCTTGAAGCAGGTTTCGGGAAGGCCTCATGGGAGGGAAGGGGGGAACTTTAGATCAGGGGCGGCTTTGACTTTCCTTGTGGGGCCTGGAAATTTGTGATGTCTTCCTGCTTAGGACCCAGTTGAAATACCATGGGGTCCTATGGATGGAATAGGACCTAGATTTGCATAAATTCATGGGGCTTACACCTGCAGAATGTTGAAGGTTAATGCTGGAGATGGAGGTGGAGGCTCTAGGCTCTCATAGCCCTTTTATTTTTAACTTCTCACCTGCCTGGTTTCTGACAGGTGAGTAAGGTTAAAATCAATCCCCATGGCATCACCTAGGGAGTTTTGGACAAATATTTGAAAAAGAAGAATATAAAATGATATAGGGAATGGCCTGGGAAATGGAATTAGAGTTGATAGCTCCAGCTGAAGATGTTGCACCTGCACAGGTGTAATGGGTCAAAAGGCCTCTTTCTTGAGTGCAGTTTCTATAATTGTATAATCAAGTTTGGTGGGAAGTACTAATGGGCTTTTCATCCATTAATACTAATAGTCTGAGCGTTGCTCATTGCAGTAAATGATGTAAATAAATGAAAGAGAAAACCAACGAGAATTTGCTTGCTATTGGCTTGTCAAAGACTGTGCTTGCCTTGTTAAAGTTAAGTGAAGTAAAATTCAGAATTGGTAATGCAGAGAAAGATTCTTATGGAATAGTAGAGCTTTTAGTTATTTTTTAATGTAATCTGTGGTGAATTTAGAAGAGATGCTGCCTTAATTCTTTTTTTCATTCATTTATGGGATGTGGGCTTCACTGGCTGGGCCAGCATTTATTGCCCATCCCTAATTGCCCTCGAGAAGGTGGTGGTAAGTTACCTTCTTGAACCGCTGTAGTCCATGTGGCGTAGGTACACTCACAGTGCTGTTAGGAAGGGAGTTCCAGGATTCTTACCCGGTGACAGTGAAGGAACGGTGATATATTTTCAAGTCAGGATGGTGAGTGGCTTGGAGGGGAACTTCTAGATGGTGGTGTTCCCATGTAGCTGCTGCCTTTGTCCTTCTAGATGGCAGCAGTTATGGGTTTGGAAGATGCTGCCTAAGGAGCTTTGGTGAGTTTCTGCAGTGGATCTTGTAGATGGTATGCTCTGCTGCCACTGTTAGTCGGTGGTGGAGGGAGTGAATTTTATGGAAGGGGTGCTGATCAAGCAAGCCGCTTTGTCCTGGATGGTGTGAAGTTCTTGAGTATTGTGGGAGCTGCACTCATCCAGGCAAATGCAGAGTATTCCATCACATTCCTGTCTTGTGCCTTGTAGATGGTGGACAGGCTCTGGGAAGTCAGGAGGTGAGTTACTGACTGCAGGATTCCTAGCCTCTGACCTGCTCTTGTAGCCACAGTATTTATATGACTTGTCCAGTTCAAGTTATGGTCAATGGTAACCCCCAGCATGCTGATGTTGGGGAATTCAGTGATGGTAATGCCATTGAATGTCAAGGGGTCAAGGTTAGATTTTCTCTTGTTGGAGATGGCCATTGCCTGACCCTTGCGTAGGCCAAATGTTACTTGTCACTTGTCTGTCCAAGCCTGGATATTTTCCAGGTCTTGCTGCATTTGAACATGGACTGCTTCAGTATCTGAGGGGTCACGAATGGTGCTGAACATTGTGCAATCATCAGCGAACATCCTCACTTCTGACCTTATGATGGAAGGAAGGTCATTGATAAAGCAGCTGAAGGTGCTTGGGCCTAGGACACTACCCTGAGGGACTCTTGCAGTGAAGTCCTGGAACTGAGATGACTGACCTCCAACAACCACAACCATCTTTCTTTGTGCCATGTGTGACTCCAACCAGCGGAAAGTTTTCCTCCTGATTCCCATTGACTCAAATTTTGCTAGGGGTCCTTGATGCCACACTCCTTCAAATCTGCGTTGATGTCAAGGGCAGTCATTCTCACCTCACCTCTCTAAACATGTTTGGACGAAAGCTGTAATGAGGTCAGAAGCTGTGTGACCCTGGCGGAACCCAAACTGAGTATCAGTGAGCAGATTATTGCTAAGCAAATGCCGCTTGATAGCACTGTTGATGACCCCTTCCATTGCTTTATTGATGATCGATAGTAGGCTGATGGGGCGGTAATTGGCCGGATTGGATTTATCCTGCTTTTTGTGTACAGGGCATACCTGGGAAATGTTCCACATAACCAGGTAGACGCCAGTGTTGTAGCTGTACTGGAACAGGTTGCCTAGGGACACGGCAAGTTCTGAAGCACAAGTCTTCAGCACTATTGCCGGAATATTGTCAGGGCCCATAGTCTTTGCAGTACCCAGTGCCTTCAGCCGTTTCTTGATATCACATGAAGTAATTTGAATTGACTGAAGACTGGTATCTGTGATGCTGGGGACCTCCAGAGGAGGCCGAGATGGATCATCCACTCGGCACTTCTGGGTGATGATTGTTGCAAATGCTTCAGCCTTATCTTTTGCACTGATGTGCTGGGCTCCTCCATCATTGAGGATGGGGATATTTGTGGAGCCTCCTTCTAAAGTCAGTTGTTTAATTGTCCACCACCATTTAAGACTGGATGTGGCAGGACTGCAGAGCTTAGATCTGATCTGTTGGTTATGGGATCGCTTAGCTCTGTCTATCATTTGCCGCTTATGCTATTTGGCAGTTCTGTGTTGTAGCTTCACCAGGTTTACACCTCATTTATAGGTGTGCCTGGTGCTGCTGGCATGCCCTCCTGCACTCTTCATTGAACCAGGGCTGATCCCCTGGCTAGGTGATAATGTTAGAGTGGGGGTATGCCAGGCCTTGAGGTTACAGGTTGTGGTTGAGTGCAATTCTGCTGCTGCTCATGGCCCACAGCGCCTCATGGATGCCCAGTCTTGAGTTGCTACATGTGTTCGAAATCTATCCCATTTAGCATGGTGGTAGCACCACACAACATGATGGAGGGTACCCTCAATGTGAAGGTGGGACTTCATCTGCACAATGACTGTGCAGTGATCACTCCTACCGATACTGTCATGGACAGTATCTGCGCAGGCAGGTTGGTGAGGTTGAGGTCAAGTATGCTTTTCCCTCTTGTTGTTTCCCTCCTCACCTGTTGAAGACCCAGTCTAGCAGCCCGGTCCTTTAGGACTCGGCCAGTTTGTTCTGTGTTGGTGCTACCGAGCTACTCTTGGTCATGGACGTTGAAGTAACCCACCCAGAGTACATTCCGCACCCTTGCCACCCTCAGTGCTTCCTCCAAGTAGTGTTCTTCTTGGAGGAGCACAGATTCTTCAGCTGGCGGGTGGGGGAGAGGTGCGGTACATGGTAATCAGCAGAAGGTTTCCTTGCCCATGTTTGACCTGATGCCATGAGAGTTCATGGGGGCCGGAGTCGATGCTGAGGACTCCCTGGGCAATTCCCTCTGAACTATATACCACTGTGCCGCCACCTCTGCTGGGTCTGTCCTGCCGGTGAGACAGGATGTACCCAGGGATGGTTCTCTTATTAACTCAACTCCAGTTGGCACTCAACTCCTGCTCTCAGTTCTGACCTTACTCTCCCAGGCAGCTCCAACCTGTTCTGTCTTAACCTAACTTCCAACGATTCTAAAGTGCATTGTTATGTGATGGTTTGTGCACTCGAATGCTTATGCTATACTTATGTGGTTAAAGTTATTAAAGTAACTCAACTACCAATTTGAAATTATGTATGAAACTGTTGCCAAGAGCTTCTAAAATAATTTTAATGTGATATTCTTCAAAACTGCTATTTTCTGTGAAAACAACAAATCACAACTGTAATTATGGCAACAATCACTTTGGATATCTCTTGGTTGTATAGACAGGTTATGAAGGTTCTCTTATGAATGATTTTACTTGCATAGATTAACAAAGAACATATAGTACCTGTTATAGAGTTGATTTTCCAGGCAACTTTTCTTGGTGGAAACATTGAACTTTATTTACAAGACAGCAGCAGCAACCACACATGTACATCTAACTCTATAACTAAGGAACTCTCCCCTAGAGGTTCCCTGCGCTGCTAATTCATTGGTTTACACAGATCATGTGATCTTACAACACAGGATTGCTCTTAAAGCTACAGTCCTACGTTTATCAAAACTATAATTACTACAGTACCCAAATGTATCTGGGTTTAGAATTTTTACCTGACTTGTTCTAGTCCTAAACACCATATCAAAGCTATGTCACTGGGACTATTCACAATAACTATTGCATGTCTGGAGCTGTTCATAGTTCACACAAATTGTTTTTTCAGTTCATCTATTACATCTGGGATTAAATTGACAAAAATAGCAATAGATTGAATCTGGACTAGATCTGATATAATTTAAATTATCCAATGCATAGATTAATCGCACACAGCAAATGCCTTGTATACCCAGGAGAGCAATTCCTTTTGACAAAATATTTAATGGTCTCCCTGGTGTGTATTTCCAGATGTATACTACACCTCCATATGGCCACAAGTGGAAATTAATTTTCTATTCAGGGAAATGTATTTCTTTCCTTCTTAATGTGAGTACATTTGGAAAATCTCCCAAGCAACAAACAGCTGCATCCGTATTGACCTTTATTTTCATAAAGGGTCAATTACCATTCTCTTTCTCAATGTGAGTACAACTTCTCTATGATGCCTTCCAGTTGGAGGCATATTATGTTAGACTTTCCAGAAATTTCACTCTGACAGGTGTAAACACTTCAGTTTTGCACATTCCACAAATGGAATAGTTACATTGGGCAGAATTATCCCAAATTCGCACTAAGTGCAGTAACGCGCGGGCAAAATGGAGTCCCACCTGCCAATGGCGATGGTGGGTTTTCGCGCCGTATTGTTCCAAACCCATTTATGCATTCCCGGGAAACATGCCTTTTTCATGGCGGGCGGGCTCTCATTTGACCTCCCGCCATTGCATCACACCGGCTGCCATGTTTAAAAGGCAGCCGCCAGCACACCACTCATCACTACCAGCTCACCACCGCTGCCCAGGTGGCAAAGGAAAAAAGACCACAGCTCCCCGGTTTAATGACAGGTCCCTTGAGAGACTGCTGGATGCCATGGAGGCCCACTGAGATGTTCTGTGCCCCTGATCTGGCCGCAGGTTGGGCAGCAATGGGACCAATCTGGCTTGGGAGGCAGTGGCGGTCAGCGCCAATGCCCTTCAAAAGAGGACAGCTACCCAGTGCCACAAGAGGATGAATGATCTCCTGCATTCCACAAGGGTAAGTCACTCTTCTCATCACTCTCAACTCACACACTCACAAACCCAGCACACATCCACGGGGCCCTTGTTCACTGCCAGTTCAAGGGACTTCACCATTCACCCTCTCTCTCACACCTTCATTGTCCTCATCCCGTCCATGGGATCACTCACCACCCACACATGCCAGGTACATTTATCATCCGGCCTGGCAGGCGCCCTGCTTACAATTTCTCCATCTCTATTCATGCAGGATAAGCTGGCACACAACAAGAGAGAGAGGTCGCAGATAGGTGGCTGAATGCCTGAAATCAAGGTCCTCACGGACTGGAACATTCCAGCTGGCCGGCAAGGATCTGGACCGTTCCTATGCTGACGGTGAGGTCGGTGGTGGCCTACCCTGCCTCCCACCTCGATTTCTTGTGTGTGGGATCCAACGCCAGGGCAGCTGTTGCCCCCGGACACCCCTCCTCCCACCGACAACAGTCGCCTCCATGGTAGGGCAACAGTTGCCCCCGGACACCGCCCCCCTGAAAACAGTCACCTCTGAGGCAGGGCGGCACTTCACCCAGGACCCAGGCGCCCCTGAAGCCTGTAAAGCAACAGGCGACCCTGGTGAGCTTTGGAAAACGATGCTGTTCACTCACCTCAGTTCCCCCCAAGTGATGGCCGCCAAGTGCACGTTGCCTGTGCGCCATTGTGAAACACATCAGCGTGCTTTCCCGCCAATGTGGATGGATGATACGGCGGGGTTCCAAGAGCCTGGCAGGATGGCATTTTAATGATATGCTGATGTACTACAATGAGCTCCCTGACGACGGTTGGTGGGAAACGCGGCCTGCTGTCAGCGGGCTGAGCGGACGATCGGGACCTGCCTTCCTGCTGTCGTGAAACCGAGCACGCCATATTTTCTATGCAAGTCACCTCTCACACCCGCTGCCAGCGGGCATGGAAAATTCCTTCCATTGTCTTTCTTATATCAGGTAAGAGGCATGAAGACAGCATTTTAACAAGTTTATTATGATTACTTCACTGTCCCTCCTAGCAGCATTCAAAGTCAGTCACGTGAAGACTGCACGTAGTCACCATTTTGAACTTAATTTACAAAAAAAAAGCATTTAAAGAAAACATATTTCTTACCAAATAGCAAAAACAAACTCTATATCGGCAAGAGTATCTATCCCTTAAAATATTTAATTTTGTTATATAAGGCGTCCAGTTGTAAATAAGATGTCATTGATCTTTGCAATCACATCTATAAGAATAGCACAGGTCAGACATAAATGAAACTACAAAAGGAGACTTGTGAATATTCCAAAGGTCACTAAGTCTATTAATTTTAATGATTGAAAAGCAAATGTTTGTGAACAAAATGTCACTCAGAAAGGTTCAGCAGAGAAACAAAAATAACATCCTTGCAAACTCAGATTAGAGTAAAGCACAGATTATTGATTAATCACTGTAAGCTTATTATGGCAAAAATAACTACAGTGGGTAATGTACCTTGTCAAATTTTCCACATGCCTACCAACCATAAATTGTTTATCTTGAAGCAGAAGTAAAGCAATTTTTCACTCAAACTGATAAATTGAGTTTCTGTGGAAACTTAATTGGCCACATTATGAAAGGGTTAGCAGCTATGGAGTTGTTCCAACTCAGGGAAACCATCTAAAAGGATTTGATATTTTACTCTACTGTTATCTAAATGGAATGATTATGAACCAGAAATACACAAAGCATCCACTTCTCACGTTGGATAATAAACCATGCTGTGTGCAACTTCTTTCTTTTGTCGGTGGCTGGTTTTAATATGCTTGTGGTTGTAATGTTTATTTTACTGATTGTGGAGTAGACCCAGCTGCTGGAACTGGCGTGACTCTTGTTACTTTTCTTTTCCAATTTGCAATCTCCATGTCACAATACCTTAACAGGAAATTTTGTAATATTGTATGTCAGTAGCTTGCAGCGACAGTAAGAATTCTTTTGCTGGTGCAGTCCTGCTGATTACCAGTCAGTCACACATTTCAATTAATATGAATAGGTATGCAATTAGTTTGAAGTCTGAGATGATGGGAGACTGGGATATTCTTTATCTTAGTTTGATATATAATTGACATATAATTTTAAATATATATAATTGGTATATAATTAGATGGCATGAGTGGGTGGGAGAGAAGTCCAGAGCTTGGGCTTGGTTCCTATCGATGGCAAGTCAACAAACTTATTGCTGTGACTCAATTGAGTCTGAAAGTTGTTGGTTCAGACTTCACTCCTGGATTTCAGTTAGGCCTTTGATACTGTTCCATTGGAAAGGTTGGTATTGAAAATAAAGAAGGTGGAAAGATTCAAAATGTGGATAAGGAAGGCTTTTTCAACATATCCAACTGGCAACTCTTTAATATTTCTGCTGGATAAGAGGAAATTTATGCCACTTACAGTCATTTATGTGTGGTTCTACATTGGAAAATTTGTTCGCATAATATGAGCTGTCCCATGAGATGTTTCTATTAAATATCTTATTTTTTATTTACATTTGTGATAATTCCCTCCCACTTTTATATTTCCACCAGTTTTCAGGCTTCCTCCCTCTTACATCCTCCTTAATATGAAAAGCTGAGACAACCTAGTCCAATGTTCTGGGAGGAGAATTGATAGCATTGGGTGGTTAGACTAGCTGGAGGTGTCTTCCTCAAGTCCTGCTAACTGCCTTCAATGACTCATCAACAGGTAATTTTCAAACTGATTCCTTTACATTCTATATAATATACTCCACTTTATATTCTTTCATATTCCACTTACCTTAATTTAAAGGATTTCTCTGTAGATTAATGCAAACATCTAATTCAGTCACCAGGCACAAGTATGATGTTGTACAGAAGGTTCACTTCATGCTCATCCATCGCACCTTCCATCTAATGGTTAAATTTGGAAAAATATTTACTTAGCTTTCTAGTTTGTTTCCACAATTCAGTGAACATTAGCACATATGGAGGGTCAACTGAAAAAAAATAGAAAACTTGGCTCCATTGCTACCAAATAGAACTTCCTATCCTGTGAAGCAGATGACCTAAAATGCTTGCCCAAGTACACCCACTTTATAACAGCTGTCTAAGTCTGATGTAGCATTGCATCAAACATATGTAAACCATTACACTGACAGACATAACAATTAAACAGTTCAATCACTTTATGATTTAAACTCATTGCACATTATGGCTATTCATATTCCCCATGGTCAGAGGAACAGGTGCAAGGCTCTTCCACAGGAAAAACAAAATCTCAGACTCTGGCTGCAATAAAAGGCGGGCAAGGGGGAAAGAGTTTGTCACTATGAAGTAGGTGCTTGCCTTCACTGTCTGGGTCGCAATCTGACAGAGTGGATCACACGCACATTGTGTAGAACCTACCTGATCATTCCAACTAAATCAATGGAATCAAATCAGGCAAGTTCTAAAGAGTCTGTGTGACCTGCCACACCAGATGACCATTCAGGTTATGAGAACAATAATCTATCCTTATTGATTCCCAAATGTATCTTGGTTTCACCCAGAACACAAGGCCTGAGAACCCATACCATTGGCTCCCTGTTCAATTCACTACTCATTTTTTTATCAGCATTGCTCCTTTCATTCCAATCATGACCTTTTTCTATTCTTCCTCCAGGTTTCTCCCTCCATCTTTGAATGTGTTGACTTATGTGAATTTAAGCTCCATGAATACCAGCTGACCTTCAGTACCATATCCAAGTGGCAAATAAGCCTAGGCAGTGCTGGCAGGCTAATTGTCATCGGGAGGGGTTAGTTGTAGCAGAGTCTAATCATGCTCTCACCTAATGTCTCCACCTTACAAGCAGGAGTCACTTAGATACTGATCAAGCATAGGAATCCTGCTTGATTTTTATACTTCTTGCATCAAATCAATACTTGTGACCTTTCACAGCTCACATTAAATTCCTTAATGTATTCAACAATCAATGATTCCCCCTAAGGCACTATTAATCAAACAATAAATTGTACTCTAAGTGGTATTTTCACTGCAGTAATTTGTAAGTACTTTTTAATTGCAATTTAAGATGAGATTAAGTAGTCACTGTTTGTTTTTTAACAAATTATAAAGGAATGGATTAAGAATGGTAATTTGTCTTTCTGGACAGTATAGTTCTCATACCAATATCAAACAGAAATGAAGGGCTGGATTTTACATCTTCCTCGCCAGAATATTTGAAGGCAGAGAGCCTGAAAAATGAAACAGGGGGCCTTCCTGCCCACCCCTGACCGGTCTTCCATATTATGGTGGACAGGGAAGGTGTCAGGCAGCCCACCTGTCCTTAGGCCATTGAGGCCCTTAATTTGCCACTTACTGGCCTCATTCCACCTTCGCTGCTATTTCACATGCGGCAGGGGAAGGCAAAGGCAAGGCAGGTAGCCTGCCAGCTTTCACTGACCAAGCTGCTGTCCGGCAGGGAGGGGGGTGCCTCCTTTGGGACCCCTGTGCACAGCAGAGGCAGCCCCCCCACAAAACATACCCCCCTTTTAACCACCCCTTCCCCCGGCCTCTCACACCCGGCCCTCAACCATCACCACCTCCCACACTCACTGGGGTCTGCCAGCAAAGGCCTGCCCAAAATCCTGGATTTACCTAAGTCTAGGCTCCATCAGTCCTCTTCCTTGGGTACTGCCTACAGTCCCAGCAGTGGTCTCTACTGGATCCTGGTGATGGCTGGAAGCTCTATAGGGCAAAACTTCCTCCAGATGGGGGTGGAAGTCTAACTCTGACTCAATTTAAGATTGTCAGTGAGTGTGCAGTGTGGCACATTTGCTTGTACTGGAAGCTACATATGTTAATACACAGGGCACTGCTCTTTACAGACAGAAAGAACATGTACACACATTTCGCTTGTTTCAGCTAAACAAAATAAGTGATAGCCATTTGCTGATTCGTTCCCCAGGGCAGTATATTCACCAATCAGAGTCAAGCTGCCTGATTTAAATTGCAAACAATGCTTGGCAGTTAACTGTCAGTCACCATAAACTAGTGCATTCTCAATAGCAATGCCTTTACCAATCAGAGTCCACTTGCCAACCAATCATCACTCTCTTCTCATACAATATAAATGTGTGTTTCCCCTGGCATAGGTATTTTCTTGTGATTTGTCCTGATGAGTGCAAAACAAAAAGCTTTTACAAAAAATGCCTCTTTTTTCAGCAATATTCAACTTCTGTACTACCAAATAATGATCATGCATATATTGAATTGATGGCTGGATTTTCCCATTGCTTTGACAAATGAGTGTTCAACATGGAGAAGAATTATTCATTGACTCGGTTGGTGTTGTCTCATATGTGATGTTAAACCAAATCTCGATTTGTGATCTGATTGCAAATATTACATACAAACTCACTGCTGGAGGGGTGGGTGCAGGCACTGGCTTTATGGCATACTTGCTTATCCTATAGAGACCTGACTACCTGACTCTGTTCTCCTCAAACGTTGAGATTGATTGATGACAGAGACTTCTTTATTTGGACCTGCCCAAGGTTGTTTTTTTGCCTATGTAGTGGCTTTCAGAATGTCTTTGTATCTGAGTTTAGAATGTCCTTTGTTCCTGTGCTCAGCTGTCTGTAGAATACCACATTTAATATGCAGGAATCCTCCATATGAACCATATGGCAGACGTAGCAAAGCTGAGTTCTGATGAGCATGCTGTCGATATCAAGTATGCAGCATCTTGCAAGAACTGCGGTGGCAGAGATTTTATCCTGCCACTTGATGTTGCAATTAGTTATTAAGCAGCAAACGTCAAACGTATCTAGTTGCTTTCTGTGAAGCCGGTAGGTTGTCCATGCCTCATATTCGTAGAGAAGTGATGTGAAAACTGTTCCCTGGTAACTTTGTTTTGAGATAAACTCCTTGCTCTCTCTAAAGCCTGTGGGTGACCCTGCCCAATGTTGACCTTGCCTTTTCCAGGCAAAGGGCAATTTCATCATCCAACATCATATTGTTGGAGAGGATACTGTACTCCCAAGCTGGCAGAACATCTGAACTGAATTGAGCGTTGCATTGTTGATTGTAATGTTGGGGTCTTAGAATTTGTGGCCAGAGGCAGATTGATACATAATCTCTTAGGCAAGCATATATATTATATGATATGTCACATTATATATATTGTATATACAGGGGATCATCTGTGACAAATTTGTTGTTTATAACAATGAGGTGCTTTGTAATGTTTAGAGAATTATTATCAGAACCATTGGGCAGAATATTTCATTTGTCGGGCGGGCCCGACCGACTTGGGGGCGGGCGGGCAGCTGATTGCCACTGAAGAAACGGGCCGCGCCACCATTTTTCGTGGGCGGGCCAATTAAGCCCACCCCGCGGGTAAGCGACTCCCATGGAGAACGGGAAAATAGTGGAGGAGTCGGGCGTGTTCGGACTGCCGGTTCCAATGGGGAGCCAGCAGCCTGTATAAAGAGTGGCCAGGCAGCCTGCTTGAGGCAGTGCACCATGGCCACTCGGGGAGAGGGAAGGAGGGTGGTGCGAGTGCAGAGCAGCATGAGCAGGAGGAGGGGGGCAGGCTGCAGGAGAGGCCAGCGGGGGGCCACTGTGCCCCCCGATTTTCCGATGCATGCCTTGCTGTCCTCCTGCAAGAGGTGGGCATCCGTTGGCACGTGCTGTATCCGGAGGATGGGAGGAGGACGGCCCCCTATGTCACCAGCCAGGCGTGGGAGGCGGTGGGTGATGCTGTAAGTGCCCATGATGATGTGCGGCGCATTGGCACCCAGTGCAGAAAAAGATTCAATGATTTGCTGTGCTCTGGACGGGTGAGTACCATGTCTGTCTTGGCCATTTGACCCAGAAGGCAGCCTTAGCTTTTGACGCCCCCCCCACCATGTCTTGCTGTCGTTACTGCAGAGGGCATCTGTCGCACGCTGGGTGGGCAAATGGGTACTGACCATGGTTACATCAGCCTTAGTGGTTGAGGTGAAGAAGGGTTCTCCCCGCAGCATATGTTGGTGTTTGTGGCATTTGAGTAGTCTGGGGGCAACCTGTAGGGGAGGCTGCTAGACACATACTCAGAACTCCAACACATGTTGTATTTATGGTAATGAGATAGTGCAAGGGGTGCCTCAAGGTGTTTTGGGCAAGTGCCATCTGCTGACATTGGTGCCCCACATAGTTGGGCCTCCTTGCCATGGGCGCTAAGAGCCTTGTGATATTCAAAGTGTTGGACGCCGAATGTGTCCAAGGTGGCCGTTGGGGGAGGGGTTTGGGACCAGCCGTACTATCTTCTGGGGACTGATCACCAGTAGTGTGGACAGGAGTCGCTGGAGGCCTCAGATGGGCCATTGTGGTTGGGGTACGACGTGCGCGTGCAGACTAAATGAGCGAGCAGCCCCAATAAATCCTTTTCTCTGTTTTGCAGGCAAAAACTCACCACAATGACTGGGAGCACCAGAGGACTGGAGGTGGACGCGCCATCCTGCAGTGCCTCACGCCTTTTGAAGAACAGGCCATAGAGCTGGTCAGGAGGCCAGGGCAGCCGGGGATGGCGAGGCTGGGGTCCGGCAGGCAGGTATTTGAGGACCACAGTCCCTCCACTCTGTCTGCCCACCATCCAAACCACTGATGGTTGCTGCAATCGTTAATGCTGCAACACTGCTCATTCACAGACTGAGGCACTCTGACGTGTGGGTCACACAGGAGGGACATTCGTCCCCTTGAGGAATCGCGTCTCCACCACCTTCCAAAGTCACCTTATCCCATTTGTGACCACTATCACCATGGTCTTACATGCCATTGGATCGCTGCTGCACAGCCAAAGACTTATTTCATCTGAGGGGGTTTGGGACCTCCAGCACCCTTTCAGCCATGCACCCCACATTACTTTGTCCAAAAGGTCCTCAGCACTTCAGCTGTGAACTTCATGGCACTCAACTTAAATAAATGCCACCACATTACTCATCTCTGCGCCAAGGGGAAATGTTGCCTTCTGCCCACCCGGTCTATGCCCCTCCTTACGGAATGAAGGCCAATAACGTGACCTGTCAATCTCCTGTGATCGATGGCAAATGTCGCAACTGTTTGCGATGTTTCCTCAGCCCCGCAACTATCCAGGCCAGAATGCATCCAGGTCAGGTAGCTCTGCACTCTCCCCACTCCTATGGTTCATAACATGCCATGTGGCATTCCTGAGGCCATCTGACCAGCTTGTCTGCATGTGCGTTTAATGTTTGGGGCTCGCCTTGACTCTTTTTCCAATGTTCTTCTCCTTAGGATCTTGAAGGGTGAGCGACTTATGAGGCTGGAGGGGAAAGGGATGAAAGGTTGAACTGACTGTATGCTAACTGATGCAGTGTCCTTGTTGTTAATTTCATCATCGCCACCAGAGCGACCCGCATCTCGACACCGCGGCCCACCCTCCACACCTGAGGGCCAACATGTTCAACTTGCGGCACATCATTTCAGCCAGCCAGACACCAGCGTAGACACACAAACCTCGGTGGGGACTTTACCTTCGGCTAGTGTCCCGGGTCACAGTGGAGAGGACATATCACAATCGCTGGAGGAGATGGTGGGGCAGAGAGTGCCGATGACGCCAGCAGCCGGAGGGCTGCAGGGGATGAGGCACATGCTGAGTCCGGCACTGATGACGTGCCTCTGGAGTTGTCCCCAATGCAGCAGCTGCAGGACAGGCGGCAGGAAGTGCGTTTGTATCTGGCAGGGCTGCATGAGGGAATGGTTCAGTTGCTCTCTGCGATGGAGGAGTCCAGGCAGAGTGCACGTGAAGGTTTGACCCTCAGGGCAGAGCTTCAGGCTTCCTTCAATGAGAGATTGGCGACTCTCAGAGAGGGGCTTCCACCAAATGGATCAAAATATGATTGGGATACGCTCTGACCTGCAAGCCCTCACAGCGGTTCTAGCCACAGGTGGTATTTTCCATTGTGGGAGATGTTGTGGACACCAAGCACCGGCACTCGGTGCCCATGCATCTGCGGTGAGCAGGGAGGTAGATTTGGACCTCACATCAGCGCAACAGCTGCCTGTCATCGCTGCGAGCTCCTCTCAGGGCGCTCCAGATGAGGGCAGCAGCTCCTCCACCCCTCTGCCAGTCAACTTTTCTTCCATTGAGGCTGCGACAACTGGGGAGATGCCAGTTCTGGAACTGGCCACTCCCTCCCAGGTGGGGTCAACACAGGCTCCACGAGCCACGCAGGCTGTCTCTCAAGCCACTCCGAGAGATGGGGCGGCACCTAGACGTAGCACCCGAAAACGTAAGCATAAGGCACCTTAAGCACTCAATGGGTATGTCACTGGTGATTTTGTGTTGGCCTTAGAATAGGGACCCATATTTTTGTGATCGCTAACAAGTGGTGCGTGTTTTTCTTTTGGACAAAATAAAGTCCACCTTTGTAACCATGGCTGAGGGTCTTTTGTTTGTGGTGCATTTTTCTTTTTCACATATTTATCATGAGTGTTTGAGTGGACATTGATGTTTCTGTGCTAAGCCCTTATTTGCAGCTGAACAGGTGGAAGATGTGGCTCCTAAGTGCCACGTGTGGAAGTGCCAGGCAATGCCGGTCCTGCTGATCCATGTGTGTGGAGCTAGCTGAAGGTTCTTTGGATTAAATTGTCGCGGGCGTCTCTGCCTCCTTGGTGTAAATGCGGGTCACCGTTCTGCCCCTCATCATCGCCCAGTGCTTCCTCATCCACTGAGGCACTGCTGGATTCATCATGTGCAGCCTCATCCAGGCCGTCAAGATCTTCATCGTCAACTGCATCTCCCCTTTCCAGCGCAAGATTGTGCAGGGCGCAGCATGCTACCACTATCAGAGAGACACGATCTGGGGGGTACTGGAGTGCGCCCCCTGAGAAGACCAATGGCTCTCTCCACCACAACCCTTGTGGTGCCCTGGCTCCTATTGTACCAATGCTCAGCTTCTGTTCTTGGATGACTTCGTGGTGTCATGAGCCACCTTCTGAGGGGATAGCCCTTGTCACCCAGCAGCCAACCATCCAGCCGGGCTGGAGCACTGAAGAGCCCCGGCACTTGGGAGTGTCTGAGGATGTAGGCGTCGTGGGCGCAGCCTGGGTACCTTGCACAGACTTGTAAAATCTGCATCCTGTGATCACACACTATCTGCACGTTCATGGAGTGGAAGCCCTTCCTGTTGATGAAGACACTGGGCTCAACTACTGACGCCTTGATAGCCACATGTGTGTAGTCTATTGCACCCTGGACGCGGGGGAAGCCTGCAATGGCCGCAAAGCCTCTGGTTTGCTGTGCTTGACTTGCCTGGTCACAGTGGAAGTGGATGAAGGTCAATGCCCGTCTGAACAGAGCGTCTGTGACCTGCTTGACACAAGTGTGGAAAGCTGATTGGGAGACACCGCAAAGATCACCCACCGAGCCCTGGAAGGAGCCAGAGGCATAGAAGTGGAGGGAAACTGTGAGCTTCAGAGCCGCTGGCATGGGGTGTCCACCCACACAGTTAGGGGAAATCTCAGGACCAATCATCTGACAGATATAGTTGACTGTCTCCCTTGAAAGTCAGATCCTCCTTCGGCACTACACCCCAGTCATATTGAGGTAGCTGCTTCGCCGCCTGTATACCCTGGCAGCAGGATAGTAGCGTCTTCTGTGGCCCCTTGCACCTTGGACAATCTCTTGGTCCTGTGCCCCTTGTGCCTGCACCTGTCCTCCCAAAGGTGGCTCCCCTGGAGGCTGATTGTACAGTCCTGGTCTCCTCCTTATTCTATCCCTCCCTTCCTCCTCAGGGGAGCTGCCTCCAGTGGAGGTGTCAGAACCCATATCCCCACGCTATAATGGAGGCCTCTGGAAAGCTGCAGGCCTGAGAAAGATTACTGTCTGCAGACTGGTTTCAAAGTACACAAGAAGCTCATGGAAATCGATGAGAACTACTAACAATCACACAGGCAACTTTTAAACACTTTCATCAATTATAACTTCGTCAAAAACATGAACAACCCCTCTGAGTCCACATATCCCGACATTGCAAAAGTTTTCTTAAATAACCTCCTACCCGCTTTCCCGTTGGGCCCATGCGCCGACCCAAAGTTCACACGGGCCCCTCAAAATCGTACACAATTTGCAAGTTAAGGGGCTTAACGAGGCCTTCAATTGATGGCGGGAGAACTGAGCGTGCCCGCCCACTGAATGTTGGCAGGCTCGCGTGATGTCAGCGCATGTCATTTTACGCACTAACGTGCGGGCTACGCCATCCGCACGTCAGCCGGAAAATTCTGGCCATTAAGGGTATCTCACCAAGCAGAAAATCCTTGAGTATACGGCCTAAGCAATTAGACATACACTTAAAGAGGAATAATTTACAGGGTTATGGGAAAAGGTAGAAAGGGATATGATTGGTGGGAAGGGGGTCGGGGGGAATAAATTGGACAGTTCTTCAAAGAGCTGGCACAGGCACTGGTATAAAGCTATTAATGTATATAATATTTTGGAAAATATTATTCTTTTAAAATAGAGGTTTAGTCTGTGAATGTGTCTTAATTGGATTAAAGCCAGCTAGTCTGGGTGCTTTGATGTGTACTAGTTTTGATATGTAAGAGAGATAGTGTGCGTTTGCATTTTTTGAATAGAGTATTCAAGAAGTAGGGTGAAAACTGATGCCTATTTAGCAGCTACCAAGCAATATGTTTTTATTACTAATAAAATTGGCACTATGAAAGGGGTTTCATTGTAAAAAGGTAAAGTTCAAAGAGGCTGATGAGACAATGAGAATTTGAATTCAATCAGTGGTGGAAGGTGTAACTTCAGCAGTTTTCGGGTGTGCAGAGCAGAGGCAATGTGAGATCAAAAGGCAGCTACAAACCTCCTACTGGCTCCACAGCAACCGAGTAAAAAGAACCTCATTTTGGATTTGTAAGGTGAAAATGCTTTGCCTGGTGCTTGGTTGAGTCTATGGATTGCTGTTGCCTTAATGGGGATTAGTTTGGGAATTTGTTAAAAGTTATGATAGTAGTAATTTGTAGCCATGTGTATATATTTTAACCTGTGTAAATTAATAAAATGTTTCCTTTAGTTCAATGTAAAACCTCGAGAACTGGTGGTCTGATTCCCGAATTTAGAGTCACACCTCAAACATAACACTTAAAATTATAGGTTATGACAGTTGGTTAAAGTTTCCCTTTGGGATTTTTAAATAACTCAGCTGTACCAACTACATCAGTCATAACAGGCATGATGGGATGAATGGTCTCTCTGTGCTGCAAGATTCTATGGGCAGAATCATCCGTGCCTGCTGGCATCGGGTGTATTTGGTGGCGTGGGCGGACAATATGGCAAGAAGGCCAAAAATCAGTTTCACAACATCATGAAAGCAGTTTGCGATCATCCACTCCACCCGCCAACGGCAGGCCACATTTCCCACCATCGGACATCAGGAACCTCATTGTAATACATCTGCATACAGTCTGCCAGAATCGCTCCCCCTCCCCAGCTGCTGAATCGTCCACCCACGTCGGTGTGAATTGCGCACTGACGTGTTTCACAACAGCAAATAAAAGGCATGCACTTGGCGGGCTGCACTTTGAGGGGAACTCAGAGGTGAGTACACAGTAATGTTGCAGAGCACTCGCTCAAGTCGCCTGTTGGACTTCAAGGTTGAGGCGCAATGGCGGGAGTGGTGTGAAAAGGCTGTCCTGCGGTTGAGGTGACTTGGGCTGGGGGCTAGGGCTGCCTTGCCATTGACGTGACTTGGGGGGTGGGGGCAAGGCGTGCCCTGCAGTTGAAGCGACTTGAGGGGTGGGGCAGGGCAAGGGCTGCCCTGCAGTTGAAGATAGTGCATATGCACATGCAGGGTGGGGGGTGGCAGTAAGCGAGGGAAGTAGCCACGCATTAGGAACATCTTGTATAAAGTGACCATTCCTCTGCAGCTGTGACAGTTAAGGCGCCACCATATTGATATGATTGGAGCGAGGCCTCTAGCTTATCTGCCCACTCAAGCAACACAGAGGCATCAAAATGCCACCAAATGCTCCAGAGCTTTTCACTCCTCAGGCAGAGATTGCAAACTAATGAGCATCTTAGAACAGTTGGATGATTGGGCACGTTGTATAAACTCCTTGCTAAAGCTGGCCATGGAGCAGTCACTGGTGGAGGCACTCACAGCCCCTTGCAATGCCATCATCCCAGTTTGGACCAGTCCCCACCATGTTCAAGCTAACAGGTCAGTCTTGCATTGCGGGTTAGGAGAATGCCTGCGCCTGAGCTGAGAGCACAGCATGCAGTCCAGTGGGCAAAGCTGCCGCCAATCGGTCGGGTGGAGTGGGGCGGAGGTGGGTGGGGCTTTGGGCAGCCATGCAGCGCACTAAACTCTGGTCATCCAAGTGACGGCCAGCACTCTGCAGGATGCGCTAAGGGGCCCTAAGATTTAACCAAGACAGGTTCTTAGTACACCCAAACTAACCCACACGTCTCTCTCTTTTATCCTGCAAGAGGAGTACATTAGGATCATGGAGCCTGTTGAACTAGCTGTATGCCTCGTGGCTTACAGAGAGTGAAGATGACTGAGAAGAGAGTGACTGAGGTGCCTGGCTGCGCAGAGGGAGGAGCAACACCCTGTGGAAGAAGAGGCGGCTGGGGCTCCCACACAGGCCATGTAAGAGCCAGAGTGAGCCATTGCTGATCGGCGCCTAACTGGACCCAGGGTCTATAGACGCCGCCTTTCCTTCCTGCAGGTGACTGAGAACCAGTGTTGCCAAAGACTGCGCATGTCTAGGGAACAGGTCGGTCACGCCTGCCAGATATTGCAGGATTTGACATCACGGGGACATGGAGGGCATCCACTGCCCGCAGCGCTCAATTTCTATGCCTTTGGCTCCTTTCAGGGCTCCACAGGTGACCTCTGTGGAATATCACACGCCTCCACCCACAAATGCATCCATGAGGTCACGGATGCCATCTTTACTAGGGCACACAACTGTGTGCATTTCACCCAGACCAGGAGAGTAGGATGCAAAAGTGATTGGGTTCACCCAGATTTCGTGTTTCCCACAGGTGGTGTGTGATTGACTACACTCATATAGCACTCAGATCTCCGTCGCAGCACACAGCTAGATGGTGTGCGACCACCAGAAACGCATCCTGCAGGTGTGCGCATGGTTTCCAGGGAGTGTGCACGACTCCCATATTCTTAGTCATTCACAGATCCATGAAGTCTTCCAGGCCCCATGGAAGCTGCAGGGTTGGCTCCTTGGGGACAAGGGCTACCCACAGAGGACGTGGCTGATCACACCCATGCGGCGGTTTCAGACTGCAGCAAAGCGAAGGAATAATGAGGCTCATGCTGCAACTCGCAACATCGGGATGCTGAAAATGAGATTCCGGTGTCTGGACTGATCTGGTGGAGCCCTGCAATATCGTCCACAGAAGGTGTCATGCATCGTCTGCTGCTCCCTTTATAACCTGGCATTGCAATGGGGAGATGAGCTGGCGGAGGAGGAGAAGGAAGAGCTGAAGGTCGCCTCCGATGAGGACGCTGACGGGGATGAGGGTGAGGAGGTCCCCGAAAGCGACAATGATGGGGATGAGGTCCTCAAACTAGCTAGATGAGGCAGGCACTTGGGAGGTCCTAATAGCTGCTAGATTTGTGGGGGATGATGACGAGATGCAGTGAGGAGACTCCATCGATCCTCACATTGCATCTATGAATGTTTGACTCCAATCTGGCTTATGGCAACGCATGTCCCCTCTGTGATCATGCTCCTGCCATGGAGGCACAGTGGAGGCCCTAATAGTTGCTTGATTGCAGGAGGATAATGACAATATGCAGTGAGGTTACTCCATAGATCTTCATAAAGCCCCTGAGAATGTCTGACTCCTGTCTGGCCGAGGACAGCTCGCTTGCACACTGTAATCAGGGTCATATCATAGAGATGCAGCCATGAAACTTTAAAAGCATCTGATCCTTTGTCTGTCTTCAGCACCTGACTCCTTCAGGAGAACAGAGATCACAGACACTGAAGAGATGGGGGCCAGCCCCACCTTAAAGATACTGAGAGCACACAGAGAGAATGAGAGAACTCTGTGCCGCCTGCCCACGACATTCTGGCAGCAATGACAAACACCATCGAGGTGCATGCATCAGTAATGTGTCCAGGGGGTGTGAAGCTGGACCATCACTTTGCTCTGAAAACTGCACAAAGCACAGGGAAAAGGCCCTGGTCTGAGACACCTGCCTTTATCTTGTGCAGGAACCAAGATTTCACATCTGAGTGACACAAACACTGCCCATCAAAACAAGAAGCCAAAGGCAGGGAGACATTCTTGGGAGTTTATTGACAATAGTGAACAGTATGTACAAGTGATTAACACCCACGCCCAGGCTGTGCAACTAGAGGTGTCAGCTGTGGCTCAGCTCATAGCACCCTCGCCTTTGAATCAGAAGGTTGTGGGTTCATGTCCCACTCCCGGAAACCAAGAACTGTGAATGTACTCGAAAGAGTTACAATCTGTGACTGTTGATAACTCAAAAGAGTTACATCTTCTTAACTTTCCTAACTCTGCTGCTATGTCTTGGTGCTCCCCCAGCCATCCACAGCAGAGGTGGAGGCAGCCTGCTGACTGCTACACCTTGTCTGTGATGACATTGGCCAGCGTCCTCTGGAGGGCCGAGACCTGGAGAACCCCGGCCTGCTTTCAGGGTCCTGCTGTGTGGCAGTGGCGCCCTCCTCGGCCTGTGGAGCAGGAGCTGCTGAGGTCACAGGAAGAGGGAATTCAGATGTGCCGGACACTCCCAGAGTCACCTGGATGATGGCCCAGGCGGCGGGGGGGGAGGGGGAGGGTGGATACACCTGCTGATTGTCCTCCCTATGGGTGCGCAAGTGACCCTAGCTGACTCCTTGAGGGGAAGGGATAGCTGGAGTGAGATTGAGATACCTCACACCCGTCCCTTGCACACACTGTTGGAGGCTAACTATGGCGTTGGCGATGGATTTGAGCCAGCTCAGCGGTGCTGGAGCAAAGTCCTGGACCAAGGTCTCCATGACAGCCGCCATCCTACCAGTGATGACCTCAGTGCGTTAGGATACTGGCTCTAATACCTCAGCCTGAAGGTGGACGAGCTCCTCCATCGTGCCTTGCAATCTAAGAAGTGCAGTAGACATCTCTTCCTGATGTTCCCGAGCTTGCCTTTGCAGCTTCAGCAACTGTGATATGACCGAGTCCAGAGGCTCGTTATCTGGCTCGGACTCAGCAAATTTCTGGCCTCCAGCAGTCCTCCAAGTGCTGGACTCCTGGGAAGTCTCAGCCACTGCCTGCTGTGGATCAGAAAGTGTGATGTGCTCACCAGATTGTTATCCCGGGGCTACTGTAAAGATATGTCCCACCGAGGTGTGTGTCTCTGCGCTGGTGGAGGGTGTGGGTGAGTGCTATGATGGACCTTCAAAAGGCTGCCTCCAGGTTCCTCTTCAGAAGTTTCTTCGGGTCTTGATTGGAGGCCCTGGGTCATGGAATCCATCGGCTGTTTCCCAGATGTGCCTGCGGAAGCAAGGAGAGCTAATTAGTGGATGTCAGTGGCCTGTGAAAGAGGACACATCGCTCACAGCATGGCTGTCTGATGGATGTTGTACTGCTGGAACCTTACTTGGTACAGGACCGCCGACATCACCATCAGAACAGGACCGGTCCAGATCCTCACCAGCCAGCTGGATGGCTCTGTTTTCAAAGTCCATGAGGACCTTGATTTCAGACATTCCCCCCCAGCCTGCGACCTCTCCCTGTTGTGTGTCAGCTTGTCCTGCATAAATAGAGATGGAGAGAATGTAAGCAGGATGCCTGCCAGGCCAGATAATAAGTATGCCTGGCATGTGTGGATGGTGAGTGGTCCCATGGATGGGATGAGGATAATGAAGGTATGTGTGAGAGAGTGAATGGTGATGTCCCTTGAACCGGCAGTGAGTGAGATCCTGTGGATGTGTGATGGGTTTGTGAGTGTGTGAGTTGAGAGTAATGAGAAGAGTGACTTACCCTGTCAGAACGGAGGGGATCATTCATCCTGTTGTGGGACTGGGTGGCTGCCCTCTTTTGAACGTTGTTGGCACTGACCACCGCTGTCACCGCCTCCCAAGCCGCATTAGTGAGGTTGTTGCCCATCCTGCGGCCAGAGCATGGGTACAGGACATCATGGCATGCCTCCACTGCGTCCAAAAGATGCTCGAGGGACACATCATTGGACATGTGGGCTGCAGTCTTTTGACTTTCAGGGCCAAGTCTTCTTTGCAGCAGTCATGGGCTAGAGGTGTTCGCGCATTTGGACTTTAAATATGGTGCCCAGCATGCTGAAGCGGTGAGTTGATGGTATGTCGGGAGAATGAGAGCTCACTTGCCATGGAAACGGCATGTTTCCCAGGAATGCATAAGTAATGTAGCGGATTTGGGGCAATACAGCGTGAAAAGCTGCCATTGTGGCCGGCAGAGGAAACATCATTTCATCTGCCCACTACCGCACTTAGTGCAAATCTGGGACGATTCTGCCCTATGATTCTATAACTTATGGTGATTAAATATATTAAATTACATTTGTTTTTGAGGAAATCTAGGTCTTGTACTGCTGCTTTTGTGTTTGAGCTCCACAATACTATTCATTTACCATGAAAATTCTAAATCTATGGCCTTGACTTTTTTTTAATTTCCTTTTTGCTTTTGCTCAATTTTTAACTCTCATCTTCTTAAAACACAGAAGCAAGCAATATATACAGGATAGAGGCAGGTGACTGGCATTTCTCAGAACTGGGGATGGGACTGAGCTAAGGGGCTTGACAGCACTGGAGCGGGTCCCTGGTCTTTGGTAGCACTGAATGAGGGTGGTCTTGAAGATGTTGGCAGACATGTCTGTGATTTGATAATAGTTTTCATCGGCAGCATCCTTGCTTAAATGAAATTCCAAAATCCCCTTCCCTTGTCTTCCCTCCCCCAGGCAGCTGCAGTAATTTGAATCTTTTCAAATTGAAACTCTATCTTTTCCATCTCTGGTGGGCAAGATATCACTGACCTATGCTTTTATGGCTTAGGTATTAAGCAATTGAAAAAAATATGAAACTAAAGCATAATTCATTCTGATGTTGTCTGATTTCAAATCATTTTGAAAAATGTGAAGCACCTCAGTGAACTCATTAAACATGGAGGAGAGCACTCTTTCTATATGCACTAAAGAACACCGACTGAAGCTGCTGGAACACTACACTCAAAGCAGACACTCAAGTCACTAACTAAGTGATGCCTCTGAGGTATGATGTGGGCAATTTTAACCCACCTCAATCCCTGAACAGAAAGGAATGGCTATGCAGTTAAAATTGGCTCCAAAAATTTATCTATTTCTGCTCCATTTCTGCCCGCCTTAACGAGTCCATTTTGTTAGGCTGTTATGGTTCCTCCCCCAACTCAAAAGCCTCATTAATATAATAGTATGATGTAATTAGGACCACAATGACATTTAACTGGCAACTGAGCAGAGACTAATGTGAACATCTTTCATGACTCAAAAACACATATTCCAAATGAAGGTTTAGCACATTAACATTTGAGATGTTATTCTAACATCTATTCTAACAAGTTTAATATAAGAATTTTGACAAGCTCATCCTGCCACGATCATCCTTATAAATCTGTCTGCTCTGATGATTCACCACATATCTTGAAAAATGATTTTTTGTTATAATTTCAAGCTTTTCTTCAACACAACATGAAACAAATATGAGTTTTATTTTCACTTACTAGGTAAAATCGCAAAGAAGTGCATGATTCCTTATTTGTCACAGCAGGGTTTGGTTACATAGTAGTTATGGTACTGAATTATGAACCCAGTGAATATGAGGTCAAATCCCACCATGGCACTTGAATAATTTAAAGTCAGATGAAAAAATCTAGGAACAAGAAGTAAGTACCAGTAAAAGACAAGAAAAAGAAAGCATAATTCATTAATGTCCTTCAAGGAAGAACTCAGTCTGATTTAGATGTGACCACAGTTCCACAGTGATATGGTTGACTTTTAAGTACCCTCTGAAGGAATTTAACAAGCTATTCAATTAAAGTAAACTGATGTCAAGGAAACAAAAGTTAAAAACTGGACCAATCAGTCGGTTAACCTTAGACACTGGGTGAGGGCATGAAGAAACTAACCCACCTCAGGTGAGCCTCCAATGTCCTCCTTACTGTCATCTTGGGGACAGATGCCAACATTTGAAAAGTCAGGCAACAATCTAACATGGTCATACACAAATCAAACCAATGTCCCAGACTCTTGCATTGTCATTTAGTAACATAGGAACAGATGTAAGAAATTTAGCCCCTCGAGCCTGTTCTGCCATTCAGTGCGATCATGGCTGAAATGTGACTTAACTCCAAATTGTCGCGGAAATCGGAGTGAACACTCAGACCCAGGAGGTTTGTCTCGGAAGCCTTTATTAAATCGTGATATCACGGAGAGCCCAGCAGCATACAATGGAGCTAGCTGACACTCTGAGGAAGCATCAGAGCACACACGTATTTATAATAGAAGTTGTACATATCAAAGAGCTTGAAGGTGATAAGGCTGTCTAACTTTCAATGATCAATTACATTGAGAATCATTGTCACACAATTAGTCTATTCTAATTTATGACTATACAGGATATTGGGGGAAGCCCATCTGGTAATAAAAAAGTGAGACAGAGAATAGATAACTATGCTTGACCTTATCTTTAGTGCTAGGGGGTGTACACTCTAGAGAACAGATGACCATTGCTTGATCCTGTCTCTTTCTGTTGGGGGCGGACATCCTAGCCTTGTCTCAAGGATTCTAGGAAGCTTGTTTATGATACTCCTTTTCTCCTTTCTTGCTCAATTAGCTGGCAGCTGCAGGTGTACCTGCTAGAACAAAAGAGGGAACTGTGCTGTAGTATTCCACTATGGTTTTAACTGTTTAACCCTTAGTTGTCCTGTAGATGTATTTTATTCTTCCACACATATACCCGTCTTTTCCCCATCTCCCTTAATATCTTTGCTTACAAAAATGTATCAATCTCAGATTTAAAATTAACAATAGACCCAGCATTTGCAGAAGAGATTTCCAAACTTCCTCCACCCTTTGTCTATTGGAGTGTTTCCCAACTTCACTCTGAAAGGCTTGGCATTAAATTTTAGGCTATATGCCTAGGCTTCCCAAACCAATGTAAATAGTTTCTCTCTATCTAACCTATCAGTTCCCCTTGAACGTTTCAATCAAATCACCCCTTAATCTTCTAAATGCAGGAATTCACCAAGCCTCCTTAAACAGCACCTCCCAAACCCAAGACCACCACCACCTAGAAGGACAAGGGCAGCAGATAGATGGGAACACCACCACCTAGAAGTTCTCCTCCAAGTCACTCACCATCCTGACTTGGAAATATATCGCTGTTCCTTCACTATCGCTGGGTCAAAATCCTGGAACTCGCTTCCTAACAGCACTTTGGGTGTACCTACACCATATGGACTGCAGCAGTTCAAGAAGGCAGCTCACCACCACATTCTCAAGGGCAACTAGGGATGGGCAATGATTACTTCGGTGCTGCTTCATGCTCTCGTCGGGACTTGGAAAAATTTATTAATTTTGCTTCCAATCTCCACCACTCCGTCATTTTCACATGGTCCATCTCTGACACTTCCCTTCCCTTCCTTGACCTCTCTGTCTCAATTTCTGGTGATAGACTGTCCACCAATATCCATTACAAGCCTACCGACTCCTACAGCTACCTCGACTACAGCTCCTCACACCCCGCTTCCTGTAAGGACTCCATCCCATTCTCTCAGTTCCTTCGCCTCCGTCGCATCTGTTCTGATGATGCTACCTTCAAAAACAGTTCCTCTGACATATCCTCCTTCTTCCTTAACCGAGGTTTTCCACCAACGGTCGTTGACAGGGCCCTCAACCATGTCCGGCCCATCTCCCGCGCATCCACCCTCACGCCTTCTCCTCCCTCCCAGAAACATGATAGGGTCCCCCTTGTCCTCACTTATCACCCCACCAGCCTCCGCATTCAAAGGATCATCCTCCGCCATTTCCGCCAACTCCAGCATGATGCCACCACCAAACACATCTTTCCTTCACCCCCCCTGGCGGCATTCCATAGGGATCGTTCCCTCCGTGACACCCTGGTCCACTCCTCCATCACCCCCTACTCCTCAACCCCCACCTATGGCACCTCCCCATGCATACGCAAAATATGCAACACCTGCCCCTTCACTTCCTCTCTCCTCACCGTCCAAGGGCCCAAACACTCCTTTCAAGTGAAGCAGCATTTCACTTGCATTTCCCCTAACTTAGTCTACTGCATTCGTTGCTCCCAATGCGGTCTCCTCTACATTGGAGAGACCAAACACAGACTGGGCGGCTGCTTTGCAGAACACCTTCGGTCTGTCTGCAAGAATGACCCAGACCTCCCTGTTGCTTGCCATTTTAACACTCCACCCTGCTCTCTTGCCCACATGTCTGTCCTTGGCTTGCTGCATTGTTCCAATGAAGCTCAACGCAAACAGGAGGAACAGCACCTCATCTTCCGACTAGGCACTTTACAGCCTTCTGGATTGAATATTGAGTTCAACAACTTTAGATCTTGAACTCCCTCCTCCATCCCCACCCCCTTTCCGCTTCTTCCCCCTGCCTTTTGTTTTTTCCAATAATTTATATAGATTTTTCTTTTCCCACCTATTTCCATTATTTTTAACACACACATATGCATATACATGTATGCTTACATACATACATTTACATTGTTACAAGGATTTCTTTTAAGAAAAAGGTACAATTTCTAATGCCTTTTCTTCATGCTGGATTTTAATAAACTGTAATTCCATTAAGAAAATGGAAAGACTGCCAGCCAGCCGAATAAACAGTTTACATTACACCCCCAAGTGTGATGAAAAGGAACAGACTTTTAAAACCCACACCGGGAAGCGTGGAAAACCTTATTTCCTGTTGACTTTTACACTATTACTCTTCAAATGTTTTTGAGATGAGACATAAAAAATGTAATTACCTGATCTACAATACAACGATAACAGCAGACATGGTAATCGAATTCCTCTGGGATATGCAGCCAGTGAGGCTTTTTATGGAGTGTGTTTGCCAAGTCAGAGCAGAGATTGGAAGGATATACTGAAAGGCTGCAAGAGCCATGTCCCTCTCTCTCTCTCTCTTGGGAGTTTTATGCATGGTATTGCGGAGTAATTATCATAAGAAGAGAAATCTACTGCAAACCAAGATCTATTGGGACTAAAACATGGAAATCTGCTCTAACCAGGAAGACAACTGAACAAAATGGCCACAATGTGGAATCACCGCATTAAAACCAGCCAAAGGACAGTTAATCATATTTTTTAAATGCTTATTTTGTTCACAAACTGTAAAAAATCTTTAAGTCTATCCTTGTATTCTACTATATATACAAGTTTGTGTGGGGGGGCCCAGGGAATGTGTATGAAGAATGAATGAGGGTTACAATTTACATAGTTTTTTTTAAATTCGGTAAGTATGGTCAATAAACTTATCTCGTTCTTTGACTTAAACTCAGAAAACCTGCCTGATTAATTATTTATAATCTGAAAGTGTACATAGCGAAACTCCTGCAGTATTGATAAAGCACATCTTCGCTAAATTCACAATTAATCCTGTTACAGCCAGACCTGGAGCGGTAAATTAGGGGATTCAATTTTCACCCCCCCTCAAGTGTCCATAACAACATATGCATGCATATATATACACATACACACATGCACATTTACTTTTACACATATGTATAAATACCACCATTGAGCCTCTTTGTAAATTTGGCCCAGAATTCCAATAAGAGAATTTAACAAATAGAATGTCTAACTAAAATGCACATGTTGGAACTAGAATGAGCCAGTTAAGATTTGGGAAACTGGGGCTAATTTAACCAGTGTCAAGTTTTCTATCTAAATATCCATGTCAGCCTGTCTCCATGTCATTCTTCCCATTCCCAGTTTCAGATGGTTTGAAGGAACAATGCCCAGGACTGGGCCAACTCTTAGCTCCTACCCATTTCCTACATCTCTCTGCAGGTTCCCTAACCCAAATATTAAAATAAATTGTTGCCAGCTAATGGGGACAGTGCTATATCAAAAGATACACTGAAGTTTGTTTAAGTGAAATAAAGGCCAAGTAATTGGCTGGAATTATACTATTGTTCCAGATGGTTAATTTAGATGTTATATTTAATGTACATTATTCATTAAATATTTTTGTTCCTGCCCCTCATCTGAATTTGCAAATGCAGGGTCTCATACATAGTGCACAGGAGTAAAGTTCAATTCTCCCTAGTCTTTTTACATATTGCCCCTTTTGATGCAAAGCAATATGTCACTGGATTCAACCAGAGAGAGCAGGACACAGCATTCTTAAGCTAATAGCTAACATGTGTGGATGCCCTTGGAGAGTTTTTTTTTCAGAAATGATCAACTAACTACAAGAAGTTTATTGCAGTAACTAAAGCAACAATTTTGATGAGGAAATGTCTCATTTCAAACTCTTGTGGTAAACATATGTATATCAGCTTGTATGATTCTGATGGAGTGTGGCAGTTAGGAATCAAGACCATTAGACTGTTTTGTAAAACTATGAATAAAAGCAAGAGTTTAGTTAATTGTCCATATGGATATACTGGCCGCATATCCCATGAGCTACATGGCCTTTTTTAAAATCATCTCTGAATATGAAATTCATGCTGAATTTACTCTGTGTTTTTGATATAGGCCCCTGATCTTTCCTGAAGTGGGATTTCCAACTGAGGGTGGTAGTGGGGGTTGCGTGTGTGGAATTGGGGTAGGGTGATGGTGGGCACAACTTTGAGATAAGTTCTGCACCACTGTGGATTTCTCTTTTTTTTCTGTAGGATCTCCACCCAGAAACCAGAATGAGCTTGACTTCCTCTCAGACATGAATTGTCGAAGAAGAGGCTGCCTCTCAAAAACAGGTAGGTTTCCTACTGCTGGGTAGAAATCATAAGATGGAAGGTTGAGTACAGTGTAGTTTAGTGGGTCAGGGGTAATTGTGAGGTCTGTGAGAGACAAAGGGGTCAAAGATGAGCTATTGGGTGGGTTGGTGATTGCATGGGGGTTCTGATCATGGGGGGATCTTTTGACTTCAGGAGGAGGCTCTGATTGCTGGGTGATTCTGATTCTGCTCTGACCATAGGAGTTTCAATCATGGTGGGAGATTGGCCATTCTGATTACATGGAGTAGATAACGGATTAGTTTGGTGGGCCGGGGGAATCACTCCTCCCCTCCTGGCCCACATGCAATGCTGGAAAAAGCACTTACCTCTCCCATGCAGCAGTCCCTTACCTCCCTTTGGCTGCTTGGCTTCCCAAGGTGTGGGAAATACAGCTGGCCAGCATTAAGGATAGGGTCCTTGCTTATACAGATGGTCACAGGTTTGAGTTACAGTTCTTTTGAACATGACATTAACAATTTGAGTGGATGTAATGCCAGTTTTCAGCTGCGGAAAGGAGGACTGGGCAGTGTAACTATTTCTTTTGGTGGAGTGGGGTTGGGGGCGGGGGGTAGAGTGGGGGAGAGAAAGAAACATAGTCCTTACTGCTTCACTTGTCAGAAGCTGCCAGTCAATAAAAGTGTGGCAAGCATAGTTTTATAGTTCAGTCCTTTGCGCTTACATGTGAACTGAGAAAAAGATTAGGTAAGAACATTTTCAGTGTTTTATAATCAAAATTCCTCCTGTGCCATATCATGGCTGGTACAACTTGATTTTCTTTTACACTCTGTGTGGCACATTATGACTATATATGATGTCAGGTCCCCAGCTACCTGTGAGGACACGTTCCTATTTGGATTTGGTTCTCAGATATGTCATTGGGGAGGTGCAATCATTTACTTTTAAATCACAGCACGTGCAGAAAATACTCCTGTGTTTAGGGGTGTGTGTTGTCCATCTAACCATAAGGCATGGATATAGCATTCACCAAGCAAATTGAACCCATTCCCACAGCTGTTTTCAATAAGAGTATTAAAATTATATTGCCCCACCCTGGCAGCATGGGAGCACTTCTGGGATGCGCAGTAGCCAAGATAATGATATCAAGGCTCTGTCATTGTGCCAGAGTGCTGTTAACCATCATCTGTTTTCTAAATTGACAAATGAACATTTTATGGAGCAGAGGTTTTACCTATCAAATTAAATGGAATATTCTGAAATTTGTTAAAGTTTACCAAGGTGTACAAACCTATGTAAGCTATTTTGTTTAGAGCAGCTAATAATTCTCACACCATCTCATTGAAAAACTGAGATACCCATCTGGAAACAAAATTCTATTTTTCCTTTTGGCTGATGTTCTTAGCAAGCTGATTTTCAGCAATTTTATCATTT
Organism: Cetorhinus maximus; assembly: GCF_964194155.1. Taxonomy (NCBI): domain Eukaryota; kingdom Metazoa; phylum Chordata; class Chondrichthyes; order Lamniformes; family Cetorhinidae; genus Cetorhinus; species Cetorhinus maximus. Next base: position 68,149,638 of record NC_135888.1, on the reverse strand, counting down.
GTGACATGTTTAACAGGAATACAACATCGATGCAAGGTCAATGTGCATTAATTTCCAATATTTACCCCTGTTATGCTGAAAGCAAAATCTATGCAAACAGTATAGTGTTCCCTCAGGGAGCTCCAGAACAGCTTTTGAGTGTTCTTTAACATCTGCAAGAGCAAAGCAGCAAGAACAACCATTTAGATACTTTGAACTCAATGAACATTCAAGTTTTCCCACCTAGCACCTAAAAAAACTATTTCTACTGAGATGATTTGTAGCATCCTCAAGAGTACCTGTGTTGCAGTGGCCAGAAGAGGAATTGCACGGAGCTGCCTGTGACAAAGTCCCAAGAATCGGGGACCCAGGTAAGTGCCAGGGGCCCAAGGGCAGGGAGGGTAGGGAAGGCCTGGGTGTTTGCGAGGGGGTGATTAGGGTCTCAGGGGATAGGCCGGTGAGGTGGGTGGGGGAGGTCAGAGATCAACAGGCCTTAAGGGGAATGCACCCCCAGTCAGAAGGAGACTTTTGATGGAGGCACCCCTGCCCCCAACTTTCCTGCCTGTGATCTAACTTTCTTTATTTTTGGGTATCCCCCATGGAGCTTCAACCTGCCCACCAGCTTAAAAATTGAGAATGGGGAGGAAGTTGCCCTTAAGTGGCCACTAATTTCCATCTTAAGGGCCTCAACTGGGGCAAGGGTGGGCTTCTCGTTTGAAGCCTTGTTCGCCCCAGTGTAAAATTGCTGCAAGGTCAGGGCGGGCGGGAACCTGGTGAGAATCTTGACCCTGCAACTTCAGGCTCCACCCCCATCATCCCCCCATCTAAAACCTGCTGGTGGCAGGATGGGTGGGGGGATGGAGCGGGACGGTTGGGGGGGAGGGGTGCAGTGGTAGCATAATATTCTGACCCGTAAATTGTATTGTTTGTCTAAAATGGTATAAACAGAAAACATCAAGGAGGGTTTTTGGGAAGTAAACATCTCTCTTATGTCACGGTACTTCTGTATTCAGTTCAGCTTTGTTTATTTTGTTTATCATTTAACCCCTTTGAAGTGTTGCTGCTTGGAGCATGCTGCTCAATCAATGAATTCCATATTGTATCTCTGACCATAGTAGACTCAGAAATAAAATTATGCCAACAATTCTGTTAACTGGCTTATAGAATATATCTCTCCAGTGTTTATAACAATCTTGCATTGTTCATGAGCTAGCACATATGTAGTTGTCATCACAAATGCCTCCATTCTGCAGGTTCTAGGTTATCAAAACATCTGAATAAGCATCAGTTCTGGAGACTATCAATCAACAAAAGCCAAGCAGCATGATCAGCAACATTGCTGATAATAGATCAATGTTAGCCTGGTGAGGATTAGTAACATTTGTTATGCCGTGTTAGTTACGTGGAGTAGGCAGCACTGACATTCTGTGTTAGACGTTAAAATTTGCTGATTGTGGTCCTAAATTGAATTCAAAGTTTGTCATGTGTTAGGAGGTATGCCCCTTTGTTTTTGAAAATATGATTTTTCAACTTTCAACTGCAATTTGAACTGAGACAGAGCAAACTGCTTAAAAATGCAAGGCCATATTCCAAGGTGAAGGTGAGAAACCAACACATTGCCCTCAGAGGAGTGTGAAGAGAGTGCGAAACCGTAACTGTTTAAGGAAGAGACATTAAAAATGCAAAGTACTGGATATTGAACAACGGCTGCCATGGACAGACACACCCAAAACCTCTTGGACATGCACAATGGGTGACGTATTTCAAGACAAGGCTGCCAGCCACCAGAGAGAGATTGCAAGTGACACAGGTGGTGTCAAGAAAGCCTTCAGCAGAGGAAACAGGCTGAAGGCTGCTCTCTCTCCTTCTCTCTCTTTTGGAATAAGAGTGCTGCCCTGTTCGAGAAGCCAACTCTGCCAGAAACCCACCAGTGAGCCTGAGATCTCATAATAATTGCAACATCTTCTACGTCTGGCCGTATCCAAGAACCAGCTAACCTAAATCAGCTTCAACGTTTAAGATCTACACCTCAAGGGCAACCAAAGGACACTTTACTCTATATTCTTTTACCTTTTTATAACTCCCTTTATTTCTGATACTTGTGTGTGTGTGTTTGTGTGTGTCTGTGTGGGCCCTAATGACTGCATGAGGGCCGAATGATTGGTGTCACACTTTGTATTATTTTTCTCAGGTTTATAAATTGGTTCTTTCTTTGACTCAAGAAAACCCTGTTTCATTGACTCCTTATTGTTCAGTTTGAATTGTTAAATGCATTCTGATTTGGAAAAGTCATACCTCATGAAAAAGAAACTTAAGCCTTTGTTGTGACCAACCAAGGAGGTTGAATAAAAGGGAGCCAGTTCACCCTTCTCACCAGGTCATAACACATGCATCAGTTTTGCAAACACAGCAGCATGAAAGATTCAAAAGCTTGATTGGATGGGTCAACACTATCAAGTGCACCATTGAATGTTTAACACTTGTTTGCTTCATGTCTACAATAATGTTGTTTTCATAATGGATATTGCAACCAAAATTCAGGAACTGTTGAAGACTCTCAATAGTGTTCTTTCTGGCATGCAGGCAAAAAGTTGCTGAAGTCTGTGAATGGGAGTTCATTAATTTATTCACAGAGCAGTTGATTTATTCTGAACTCAGCAGTTGAGGATTTCTATTTTCACAAAAGCACACCATGATAAAACAACAGGAGCAGATTGGGATTCAAACACCTGCCAGGAGATCAGAGGCCTGAGATAAAGCATCAGGAGCAGAATGAATCAAACACAGAAGAAATCAAAATGTGATGTCAGAGTGGCATCACAATCAATACAAAGTGGGGAGTAGTAGAACCCAAGGTTTTAAAGGCTAGTTTATGGATTTAATACCTTTACATCACTATTTGTGTGTTTAATATTTTTAGCATCTAATCAGAGATCAAGGAACACAAGTGCCAAAGCGATGAAAAACGCTTGAAACAGCACAAGGGGAGGAGCTGATTGGTGAGTAGCTGGAAAGTGTCTTTTTATTCTTAAGGTCATTTCTGTTAGTTGAATTAATAGTCTAACAGCTAGAGATAAGGCAGGGCACTTCAGTCCTGTGAAATGCACATCCGGTGCCAAGTGGGAACTCCAGGTGACCTGGATAACCACATATGCAGGAAGTGTCATGAGCTGGAGGAGCTCGATCTCCAGGTCACAGAGCTTGAGTGGCACCCGGAACGAATATGGTGCTGAGGCTGAGAGTTTCGCGGAAAGCACATTTCAAGACATGATCACCCCGCAACTTAAGAGGAAGTAGGTAGAGAGGGAATGGGTGACTACCAGACAATCAAGAAGGAGCAGGCAGGTAGTGCAGGAGACCCTGAGTCTATCTCACTCTTCAACCTGTATTCAGTTCTGAATATTGGTGAGACTGCTGATTCCTCTGGCAAGTACAGCCAGAGCTAAAGCCATGGCAATAACTGCACAGGGGATCAGCAAGAAGACTGGAATGATAATAGGAAATTGGGGTTTCTATAGTTAGGGTAACAAACAACATTTCTGTAGCTGCAGACATGATTCCAAGATGGTGTGCTGCCTCCCTGTTGCTAGAGTCAAGTATGTCACTGGGCAGAATTTTCTGGCTGACATGCGGGTGGCGGAGCCTGCACGTCAGCACTTAAAATGTCGTGCGAGCATCCCGACGTCAGCGTGCGGCATTGCGATATTTCGGTTGGCGGGCGCGCACAGCAGTGGGGTGTTTGCCGCCATTAGTTAAAGGACTCGTTAAGGCCCTTAACTTGCCAATTGTCGATGATTTTGAGGGACCCATGCAAACTTTGGCTCGGTGCACGGGCCCAACGAGCAGACGGGTAGGAGATTTTTTAATAAAACTCATGCACTGTCGGGATATGTGGACTCAGAGGGGTTGTTCATGTTTTACATGAAGTTTTAATTGCTGAAAGTGTTTAAAAGTTGCCTGTGTGATTGTTAGCAGTTCTCATTGATTTCTAAGAGCTTTTTGTGTACTTTGAAACCAGTCTGCAGACAGTAATCTTTCTCAGGCCTGCAGCTTTCCGGAGGCCTCCATTTAGCCTGGGGGTATGGGTTCTGACATCTCCACTGGAGGCAGCTCCCCTGAGGAGAAAGGGAGGGATAGAATAAGGAGGAGGCCACGACTGGACAATCAGCCTCCAGGGGAGCCAGCTTTGGGAAGCCAGGGGCAGGCACAAGGGGCGCAGAGCCAAGAGATTGTCCAAGGCGGAAGGGGCCGCAGAAGATGCCACTATCCTGCTGCCAGGGTATACAGGCGGCAAAGCAGCTACCTCAATATGGCTGAGGTGCAGTGCCGAAGGAGGCTCCGTCTCTCATGGGAGACAGTCAACTATATCTGTCAGATGATTGGCCCCGAGGTCTCCCCTAACTGTGTGGGTGGACACCCCATGCCAGCGACTCTCAAGCTCACAGTTGCCCTCCACTTCTATGCCTCTGGCTCCTTCCAGGGCTCGGTGGGTGATCTTTGCGGTGTCTCCCAATCAGCTGTTCACACTTGTGTCAAGCAGGTTACAGATGCTCTGTTCAGACGGGTATCCACCTTCATCCACTTCCACTGCAACCAGGCAAGTCAGGCACAGCAAGCCAGAGGCTTCGCGGCCATTGCTGGCTTCCCTAGCGTCCAGGGTGCAATAGACTGCACACATGTGGCCATCAAGGCGCCAGCAGTTGAGCCCGGTGCCTTCGTCAACAGGAAGGGCTTCAACTCCATGAAAGTGCAGATAGTGTGTGATCACAGGATGCAGATTTTACACATTTGTGCAAGATACCAGGCAGCTCCCATGACGCCTACATCCTCAGACACTCCCAGGTGCCGGGGCTCTTCTGTGCTCCGGCTCGGCTGGATGGTTGGCTGGTGAGTGACAAGGGCTATCCCCTCAGAAGGTGACTCATGACACCACTACGCCGTCCAAGAACAGAAGCTGAAGAGCGCTACAATAGGAGCCTGGGCCCCACAAGGGCTGTGGTGGAGAGAGCCATTGGTCTTCTCAAGATGTGCTTCCATTGCCTGGACCGCTCAGGGGCACACTCCAGTACCCCCCAGATTGCGTCTCTCTGATAGTGGTAGCATGCTGTGCTCTCCACAATCTTGTACTGGAAAGGGGAGATGCAGTTGACGAGGAAGACCTTGACGCAGTGGATGAGGTTGCACATGATGAATCCAGCAGTGGCTAAGAGGATGAGGAAGCACAGGGTGATGATGAGAGGCAGCACGCCGACCCACTACTACACCAAGGAGGCAGGGACACCGGGGACAATTTAATCCAATGAACCTTCAGCTAGCTCCACACACATGGATCAGCAGGACCAGCCTTGCCTGGCGCTTCCACAAGTGGCACTTAGGTGCTACATCTTCCACCTCATCAGCTGCAACTAAGGGCTTAATACAGAAACATCAATGTCCACTCAAACACTCATGAGATGTCTGTGAAAAATACAAATGCAGCACAAAGGAAACACCCTCAGCCATGGTCAGAAAAGTGGACTTTATTCTGTCCAGCATAAAACAGAAACGTCTCTATGACAAACACAAGTATTTGTTGCCTAATCTAAGGCCAACACAAAATCACCAGTGATATACCCGTGGAGTGCCTAACGTGCCTTATGCTTTCATTTGCGGGAGCTACGTCTAGGTGCCGCCCCATCGCTTGGAGTGGCTTGTGAGACAGCCTGCTGACTCTGCTGTCTTGTTGGCATCGAGGCCAACATCCTCTGGCCCGTGGGGCCTGTGATGGCCCCGCCTGGGACGGACTGGCCAGTTCCAGAACTGGCACCACCCCAGTTGTCGCAGCCTCAACGGATGCAACGTTGACTGGCAGAGGGGCGGAGGAGCTGCTGCCCTCATCCGGAGCGCCCTGAGAGGAGCTCGCAGCGACGACAGGCATCTGCTGCACCGACGTGTGGTCACATTGGACCTCCCTCCTCACCACAGATGCATGGGCAGTGAGCGCCGACACTTGGTGCCCATAACATCTCCCACATTGGGAATGACCACCTGTGGCCATTCACACTGTGAGGGCTTGCAGGTCAGAGCGTAACCCAATCAGAAGATTCTCCATCCGATCGAAGCCCCTCTCCATGAGAGTCACCAATCTCTCAGTGGAGGAAGCCTGAAGCTCGTCCTGAGGTTCATGCCTTCATTTACACTCTGCCTGGATTCCTCCACCACAGAGACCAACTGAAGCATACCCTCATGCAACCCTGCCAGATGCAAACGCACTTCCTGCCGCCTGTCCTGCAGCTGCTGCATTGGTGACATCTCCAGAGGCATGTCCTCAGTGCCAGACTCAGCATGTGCCTGGTCACCTGCAGCCCTCCGGCTGCTGACGCCATCGGCACTCTCTGTCCCTGCCATCTCCTCCAGCGATTGTGAAGTTCCCTTTCCACTGTGACCCAGGACACTAGCTGATGTTAAATTCTCCACCGAAGTGCTTGTGCCTGGCTGGCTGAAATGATGTGCTGCAAGTTGCACTTGTTGGTCCTCAGGAGTGGAGGGGGTGCTCCGGTGTCGTTGGGCCTGGCCATGCGGTGGTGATGCTGAAATTAACAACAAGGACAGTGCATCAGTTAGCGTACAGTCAGTTTAAACCTTTCATCCCTTTCCCCCCCAGCCTCATAAGTCACTCACCCTTCAAGACCCTAAGGAGACGAACATTGGTGAGGTGGAAAAGAGTCAAGAGGAGGCCCAAACATTAAACGCACATGCAGACAGGCTGGTCAGATGACCTCAGGAATGCCACATGGCATGTTATGTGCCATTGGAGTGGGGAGAGTGCAGAGGTACCTGACCTGGATATATTCTCGCCTGGATAGTTGCAGGGCTGAGGAAACATCGCAAACACTTGCAAAATTTGCCGTGGAGCACAGGAGATTGACAGGTCACATTATTGACCTTCATACCATTAGGAGGGGCATAAGGAGGTGGGCAGAAGGCAACATTTCCTCTTGGCGCAGGGATGAATAACGTGGTGGCATTTATTTAAGTTGAGTGTCATGAGGTTCACAGCTGAGGTGCTGAGGACCTTTTGGACAGAGTAATGTGGGGCGCACTGGCTGAAAGGGTGATGGAGGTACCAACCCCCCATAAATGCAAAACGTCTTTGGCTGTGCAGCCGTGATGCCATGGCATGTTAGGCCATGGGGACAGTGGTCACAAATGGGATAAGGCGACTTTGGAAGGTGGTGGAGATACGCATCCTCAAGGGGATGAGGGACCATTGTGTATGACCCACACGTCTGACTGTATCAGTCTGTGAATGAGCAGTGTTGCAGCATTAACAATTGTAGCAACCATCAGTGGTTTGGATGGTGGGCAGACAGAATGGATTGGACTGTGGACCTCAAATACCTGGCGGCTGGACCCCAGCCTCGCCTCCACCTGCCGCCCTGGCCGCCTGCCTCCTCCCCAGCTCCATGGCCTGCTCCTCGAAGGCGCTGGAGCAGGACGTGCCCAACTCCAGTCCTCTGGCGCTCCCGCTGATTGTGCTCAGTTTTTGCCTTCAGAACAGAGAAGAGGATTTATTGGGATTGGTCGCTCATGTACTCTGCACGCGCACCACAACCACAGTGGCCCATCTGAGGCCTCCAGCAGCTCCTGTCCACACTACTGGTGATCAGTCCCCAGAAGATAGTACGGTTGGTCCCAACCCCCTCCCCCAACGGCCACCTTGGACACATTCAGAGTCCATCACTTTGAATAGCACATGGGTCTTAGCGTCCATGGCAAGGAGGAGCAAATAGGTGTGGTGCCAAGGCCAGCAGATGGCACTTGCCCAAAACACCTTGAGGCTCCCCTTCCACCATCTCATCACCATCAATAAGACATGTGTTGGAGTTCTGATTATGTGTCTAGCGGCCTCCCCTGCAGGTTGCCCCCAGAGAACTCAAATGCGACAAACACCAACATATGCTGCGGGGAGAACCCATCTTCTCATCAACCACTAAGGCTGATGTAAGCATGGTCACTACCTGTTTGCCCACCCAGCGTGTGCCAAGTGCCCAAAGCAGTAACAACAGCAAGATGAGGGGGGCAGTGGGGCAGTGGGGCGGCAGGTGGGGGGTGCTCAAAGGCTAGGGCTACCTGCTCGGTCAAATGGCCAAGCCCGACATGGTACTCACCCTTCCAGAGCGCTGCAAATCATTGAATCGTTTGCAGCACTGCGTTCCTGTGCGCCGCACATCATCATAGGCGCTTACAGCGTCACCAACCTCCTCCCACGCCTGCCTGCTGACATGGGGGGCCCCTCCTCCTCCCATCATTCGGATACAAAATATCCTGACGACTGGACACCTCTTGGAGGAGGACAGCAAGGCATGCATCGGAGAAGTGACGGGCACAGCGAACCCCCGCTGGCCTCTCCTGCAGCCTGCCCCCCTCCTCCTGCTCATACTCCTGTCCTGTGCCAGCTGCCTCTCTCTCTCCCCGAGTGGCCATGGTGCACTGCCTCAACAAAGTTGCCTGGCCACTCTTTATACAGACTGCCGGTTCCCCATTGGAACCGATGGTCTGAGCACGCCCACCTCCGCGACTATTTTCCCGTTCTCCACCGGAGTCGCTAATCTGCTGGGTGGGCCTTAATTGGCCCGCCCACACAAAAAGGCGGCGTGGCCCGTTTCGGCAGCGGCAATCAGCTGCCCACCCGCTGCTGAGTAGGTAGGGCCCACCCGCCCAACAAGGGCAAAATTCTGCCCACTGAGTAGCTACAGAACCCCTTGAGGGGAGAGAGTAAACAGTCAGAAGCCTTGTCCCAAATCAATACCAACAACATAGGTAGAAAGAGGGTTGAAGTCCTGCATGAAGGTTTTAGGGATTTAGAAAGAAACTAGTAAACACAATTTAAATGGTGACAGTCTCTGGATTATTGCAGGTGTCACGTGCTAATGAGTATAAAAATAAGAGAACAGAGAAGATGAATGCTTGGCTGGAGAGATGATGCAGAACATAAGGCTTTAGATTTCTGGGGCATTGGGACTGACACTGGAGGAAATGGGACTTATACAGATTGGATGGGTTGCTGCTAAACAGAACCAGGACCAATGTCCTCTAGGGGCAGCTTACTAGTACTGTGGGAAGGGTTTAAATTAATAAAGCAGGGGATGGGAACCAGAATGTAGCATCAGAAATGAGAAACAAGCTACATAAAGGATTGGGCAAGACTGATAGCATGAGAGTAAGAAACAGTAAATAGGTGGAGTCAGAGTAAGAGGGGATGCAATAAAATCTAAATTAGTTTTATAGTGCATGGATGTACATGCACAAAACATGATAAATGAGGCTGCTGAGCTGCTGATGCAGATAACCACATGGGAATATGATGGCGTGGTGATAATGGAGACCTGGCTTAAAAAAGGCCATGACTGGGTTTTTTTATTCGTATCGACTAAGGAAAGCATTACAGTGTTGGAGGGAGGATGTCTGGATAGTGTCACTGGGTAGGCCAGCATTTATTGCCTATCCCTAACTGGCCTTGTTTAGAGGGCATTTAAGAGTTAACCACATTGCTGTGGGTCTGGAGTCGCATGTACGCCAGACCAGGTAAGGACAACAGATTTCCTTCCCTAAAGGACATTAGTGAACCAGATGGGTTTTTATGACAATTGACAATAGTTTCATGGTGATCATCAGACTTTTAATTCCAGATTTTTATTGAATTCAAATTCCACCATCTGTTATGGTGGGATTTTAACCCTGGTCCCCAGAGCATTACCCTGGGTTTCTGAATTACTAGCCCAGCAACAATACTACTACGCCATCGCCTCCCCAAGGGTAATAAGCATTCTTGGATATAATGAGAGCAGGAAGGAAAGAAAGGAAAAGAGGTGACAGTATTGACTAAGGAAAGCATTACAGTGTTGGAGGGAGGATGTCTGGATAGGCCAAGGATAGAATCAATTTGGTTGGGGTTAAGAAATGAGGAGGTATCATTACACTACTGGGTGTATTCTATAGACCATCAATTAGTGGGAAAAAAATAGAGGAGCAAATTTGAAAGGAAATTATAGAGAGCTGGAAAGAAACCTTAGAGTAGTGATAATGGAATACTTTAATTATCCTACTATAGATTGGGATAGTAACAGTGTACAGGGCATGGAGGGATAAAAGTTGCTGAAGACTTCTGAAGTTCAGGAGCATTTCCTTCATCAATGTGTTTTATACCCAATGAGGAAGGAAGCATTGCTGGATCTGGTTCTGGGGAATATGTTGGGTCAAGTGGATCAAGTATCAGTAAGTGAACATTTAGGGAACAGTGATCAGAGAATCATAAGGTATCACAATATCATTCCCTGAAGAACTTCTGCAGTGATGTCCTGAGACTGAGATGATTGGCCTGCAAAATGCTGGTTTGGTCATTGTTTATAGCATTAAAATGATTGAAGAGCTTATGTTGATCATATAACCATGGGGGTAACAGAATCATTGGAAGAGATTGAGATGAAAATGGGCATATCTTCTTGGCTGCATATTATTTGAAGTCTATAATGCCTGTCTTTTGATGTATTGTAATTTAGGCCAGGACTTTTAGAATGGCGAGTTTTCCCATTCCGCCATCCAAAGAGTCCACCGACTCCCACTGCCCCGCAGAGGTTTCATGCACCAACAAGCGTTAATTGGCTGCAGGCAGGACTTCAGCCCCTCTCTCGGGAGGAAGATCTGCCTTAGAGAGCTGCCGGCCAATCTGAGAGGGTAGGGGAGGCCTTGGGGGTGCAGGCAGTGGGGGTGTTGGGAGAAAGGTCGAGGGGGTGGGGGCAGGCAGGTCCAGCAGTAAGTGGACCTTAAGCGGCGGCAGTGGTGGGGGAGCCTGAAGTTAGAAGGCAGCTGCTGATGGAGGTGCCTTCCCACTTCCTGCCTGAGGCCTGAACCCGATTATTTTCAGGCTTTGCCCATATCCCAGAAGTCCTCCTGCCAGCCTAAAAATTGAGGCTGCACGGGAAATAGCCCTTAAATGGTCAATAATCGGCCACTTAAAGGCCTCAATTGGGACAGGGTAGGTGGACCATCTGAGGCTTTGCTTGCCCCAGAGTAAAATTGCAGAGAGGCCAGGGTGGGTGGGAAACCAGCGGGAAGCCCATCCAAGGAATTTTACACTCACCCCACCTGCCCCCCACCCCACTACAAACCCGCTGGCAGGGGAGTGTAAAATTCAGGCCTAATGTTTGTATGTACTGCATGTAGAAGTCAAAGAAATAATTGGTATAAGTATTCTGAGTAAAGCACTGTTTGCTGTCGTAAGGCTGGAATTGTTAAAAAAAAGGTACCTGAGTTCTTATAATGAATCGTGAGCTCAATAATAAAGAATCATCTAATTATATGGAATTGTATGGTATGATTTGACTGAGTACTCATGTTAGATTGTGTAACATGAGTTCATTAAAGACAAATATTATTTTGTGGTAGTTATACTGATGTTTGTGTTTAAAGTAATGAAGGAAAATAGAACAAGAAAGCAATCTAACAGCATCAACCCAACAACGGGGATAGTTGCCCAGGTATGTCCAGTCCACAAAAAGCAGGGCAAATGCAATCTGGCCAATTACTGCCTCACCAGTCCATGCTCAATCATCTGTGAAGTATTGGAAGTTATCGTCAACAGTGCTATCAAGTGGCACTTACTAATAGCCTGTTTACCGATGCTCAGCCTGGATCCCGTCAAGGCCACTTGGCTCCAGAGCTCATTACAGCCTTGGTCCAAACATGAACAAAGGAGCTGAATTCCAGAGGTGAGAGTGAGGGCCCTTCACATCAAGGCGGCATTTGACCAATAAGGCATCAAGGAGCTCCAGCAAATTTCAAATTGATGGGAATTAGAAGGAAAAATGTGCCCTCGTTGGAGTCATTCCTAGCGCAATGGAAGATGGTTGGATGGTAATCATCTCAGACCCAAAACATCGCTGTCAGAGTTTCACAGGGTAGTGTCCTAGGCCCAACTATCTTCAGCTGCTTCATCACTGACCTTCCTTCCATCATAAGGTCAGAGATGGGGATGTTCACTGATCATTGCACAATGTTCAGTAAGATTTTTAACTCTTCAGATACTGAAGCAGTCTGTGCTCACATGCAGAAAGATCTCACACTCAGGCTTGGGTTGATCAGTGACAAGTAACATCCTCACCACAACATGTGCCAGGCAATGCCCATCTCCAACAGAAGAGAATCTAACTATCTTCCCTTGACATTCAATTACCATCGCTGAATCCCCCACATCCTGGGTATTACCATTGACCAAAAGCTTAACTGGACAAGCCATCTAAATGCTGTGTCTACAAAAGCAGGTTGGGAATTCTGCAGAGAGTAATTCATCTCCTGACTCTCCAAAGCTTGTACAGCATCTACAAGGCAAAAGTTAGGTATATGAGGGAATACTCTTCACTTGCCTGGATGAGTGCAGCTCCAACAATACTTAAGAATTTCGACGACATTCAGGGAAAAGCAGCCTACTTGTTTGGCACCAAGTCCACCACCTTAAACATTCACTCCCTTCGCCACTGGTACACCTTGGCTCATGTACCTGTAGAAACTTGTCAAGGCTCCTTCGACTGCACATTCCAAACCCACGACCTTACTACCTAGAAGGAGAAGGGCAGCAAACGCCTAGGAATACCGTCCTGGGCCTCCTGTGATACTGGCAATGGCCACCACTCCCAGTAGTGCTGCTGGTATTGGAGAGCTGCCGGTGGCTTCTGATTTGCTCCCGGAAGTGATATTCAATTATAGCAGTTTAAAATCAAACATTATTCATTTAAGTTACATTTTAAAAAACACCTGAAGAAGAAAGTAGATTGTGAGGCAGAAAGATGCTAAAAAACTGGTATCAGCACACCATTGTAACCAAATGAACTGTTTAACATGTTCCTACAGGAAAGAGATTGGGTGGAATTCAATACATATGGTAGTGGGCCCATCCACTGGCTGAAGAGACGGTGGAAACCCTGCCTGACCATTCTGAGCCACGCCCCCACCGCTGATGCAATTTGGTGCTAATCAGGCACTTACCTGTTGGTGTCAGCATCCTTGCTGTGATCAGGGCAGATAGCCTGCCTCCGAGACCCTGCTGGCAAATCAGAAGCTGCAGCTCTCCAGTACCAGCAGCTCCACCAGGAGTAATGACCATCACCAGTATCGCAGGAGGCCCAGGCTGCAGGATTGTCACTGGAACCTGGAATGAAGGTTTGTAAGACAGGATCACTGGGGCCAGTCAGGGAGGGCATGGCTTGGTGATGGATGTGAGTTATTTTAAGGCCATATGTGTGTCTTCACCCAATGGGGGCTCTTGATAACGATGAGTTTCTTTATTGGGTACGTGAGCCCAAGTTGCAGGGACCGCCCACTAGGTTGCAGGCATATCCACTTGAATTCAGGCATGACCCTACCCTGTCAGTGGTTGAATACTAATGGTGGTGGGATAAGTGGCCACATAAGATCCTCAATTGGCTTCCGGGCAGGAAGGCTGTTTGTGACCCTTCCTGCCTGGACTTAATTAGGGAGGATTGGGAAGGCTGTGGGATCTGCACCCCGCCCCTCCCTATGCGATTATACAGTCCCCCACCTCCCAGCCCACCTTGGGGCAGGGGGGGCGAAGAATTAAATTCTGTCCTGTATATCTATTTTAGTTAAAAATCAAAGTTAAAGACTTAACCTCCAATCACACTGGTAGTACTTTGAACTCCTCCAATTAGAAGCTGTAACCTTTAACTTTGTTTTATCGTGTCATGTCAACCATAGCTGATGCTACAGTATTTTATGATTTAGAGTCTATGATTAATACTAAATATTAGTTACTTCCACTTGATCATGGGATGCTGAACTTTATAATGGTAGTAGATACTTTAGTAAGCTAGCTATTACTAAATAAATTGAATGCTGCTTTGAGCTTTTTGAAATGTGTTAGGTGCTAATCATTGCTAATCATTACTCACATTAACCCACTGGCTATGTCGGTTTCTTTTACTGAGTTGATTTATGTCGGACTCATTGAGTGCCAAACAATATTAATGTAAAATGCTGGATGTAGGCAGCAGATCCTGACCCAGTTCTACTATTGTGCACTTAGTCTAGGATTCCCCACTCAATTCCTACTACACATAAACGGTTCTGGGGACCAGGGTTAGAATCCTGCCACAGCAGATGGTGGAATGTGAATTCAATAAGAAACTGGAATTAAAAGTCTAATGATGACCATGAAACCATTGTCAATTGTTGTAAAAACCCATCTGGTTCACTAATGTCCTTTAGGGAAGGAAATCTGTTGTCCTTATCTGGTTTGGCCTACATGTGACTCCAGACCCACAGCAACGTGGTTATCTCTGAAATGCCCTCTGAATTAGGGCAACTAGGGATGGGTAATAATTGCTGGCCTGACCAGTGATGCCCTCATCCCATGAACGAATAAAAAAATAAATAAATACATGACTAAAGTAATAATATGGTCTTGGCAACTATCATTCTACTTGAAAATGTAAGTGCAAATTCAAATATAAGTTCGAAGATAAAGTTGACGGCACCTTGGAAAGTATTATAGACATTCTCCTTATTGATATGACCATGACCTTAATAAGCTAGTTAAGATATACTCTCACTGCAGCTAGAAAATGCATTAATATTCCATGATGTTCAGTATATCCAACAACTATCAGATTTATTAGTAAGATATATTGGAAAGAAATAAGAAATATTAGACAAAATATACTGATAACAAAGTCAGAGTTGTAAACAAAACTATGGTTCAAACAATTCACCTTCAAATAGATGTTTCCACATGAAAGTAGACTGTTTAATTCAATTTGTTTCAAAGATAAATTGTTGCAGATTAATTTATGACATGTGCTAAGCCTTATCTTCTCAATTGATACCTTAACATTATCGTTGTGTTATTCATGGAATAATTTATGAACCCAGATATCCTTGATGATCCAGAGATGGGATGTTGTGATCTTTTAATACATAATTGGCAATTTTTGTTTTGCAGAAAAACACATACTTTCAGTGATTTACAGATAATCAGTATTATGCATCAGCATTTCAAAAGTAATTGTTTTAACTCTGGTTTCAATTATTTTCTAACTAACTTGATTGTTTTATCTGCATGGGTAACATTTAGGTCATAAAGTTTTCTTTTCATTTCCTCATGAGGAAACCAGAATTGTAGTATAGTTGTAAGTTTATAACAAAACATAGATTTTATTATCAAAATATGCATCCCTACTTCAGGTTTTACAATTTCTTTGCCAAGACAAGCTGGCCAGAGTTGGAGTACACCTATCTAAAAAAAATTCAATGAATTGTGTGGTCTTTGAGACCTTTCTTGATATAATATTAATTTGTGTTATTGTTTAGTGAGCTTCTTGTGATGTTAATAAATTCTTAATAATTTAATTACTTCCTAACTTTAAATTAATACACTTGAGTTTCACTCCTAGCCATAATATTTAACTGACAATATATAAATAACAGTAGCCACGTCAACAAACTAGTCCAGCTACCTGAGAATATAGGTCTATGCTTGCGATGAAAGGTGGTATAATTAATCTCTTTTTAATGCATAAGGTTTAGTCTTGCAAGTAATGACCTTAACGTATTAACATCTGGAAAAGGTGTTTTTTTAAAGCCCTGTTCCCTAGAAATGGTAGTTATGTCAGCCCCAATAAGCTTTCTAACAATACAGATTAGTTGGTTTTGGTAATACTTCCAGTGTATTCAGGTTTTGCAAAGAAAAGCAGATAAGGATTACCAACAAAATCTATATTACTGTCCACAGGATTAATCCACAAATCGATCATTCACATATTACCATTCATTGCTGATGCAAAAAACCATGTCTTCACCACCAACATAATTATACAGAAGCATGGTAGCTTTCCCCTAATTCAGGTCATATTTCACTTTAGAAAATAAATTCCAACAAGCTTTAAAGGAGCATGGGGGTAGTTTTTTTGTATGAATGGGTTTGGGGCAGTTGGTCTGCAGAGCACTTAAGCTCCCAGTGAATGGAGGGCCCGAATACAATGGCAAACGAACCATCAGCAGAGTGTCATACCATGCACACTGACCAACAGCAGGATGCCACATTAGACCCACTCACCAAAATCGTGACCAAACCACTTGCGGGCAGACTCTTGACATGACAGTTGCAGGCGAATGCCTTTAAGCAGTTCTTGCAATTGCCAATTCCTGGCTGTCCCATCACTGAGAAGCTCCATTACTCAGCGCTACTTTCGTTAAAGCATCCATTTCTGATTGCTGTCATTGGATTTGGCTGAATTATTTAAATGAGCAACTGCTTCAGGTGGGCGTCTGGACCACTGAACCAAAGTACTCAAATAAAGTGGCATCAGCCAGATCCATAGCGGGAATGGGCTCTGCACTTTTCCCCCTGATTTCTAGATACAGCTGCTCCACTTCCATTGGTGGGGCCTGTGAACATGTACCCTTTCATCAGTGACCCCAGTTTCTGCTGAAAGCTTTCTATTTCAGCTGAAAGTCAAATAAATGAAAATTTTATTTTCTGTGCTCTAATGATCTGCCTTCCTGAATATCCACAATAATTGTTAGGGTATAGGCAGAATGTCAAAGAGATTCCCTAAGACGATACACGAGGTGAAAGGCTTTAGTATGAAGAGAAACTGGGCTTTTTTGATTAGAGCAGACAATGTTGCCAACAATGACAGCAACAACTTACAATTATGCATAGTACCTTTAACATAATGAAATGTCCCAAGGCGCTTCACAGGAACGTTATGAAACAAGGTATGACACTAAGCCACATAAGGAGATTTCAGGTCTGATGACCAAAAGGTTGGTCAAAGAGATAGCTTTTAAGAAGTGTGTTAAAGGAGGAAAACAATGTAGAGAGGCTGAGATGGAAGGTATTCAAGAAATTAGGGCCTAGACAACTGAATTCAAGGCCATCAATTGTTGGAGCAATAAAATTAGGGTTAGACAAGAGGCCAGAATTAGAGAGGCACAGATATCTTGGAGGGTTGATGGATTATGAATTTCCCTATCAGAAACAGATGCAGAATTCATAATATTTGTAAGGGAAGTGGATAAACTTTGATGCAAATATATTTAAAATGATTTGAGGAAAGGACAAGGACTGGGTAAAGCATAAGGGTACATTGAGCCAAAAAAAACTTCAGTGGTTCAAAATTCTATATAACATTAACTACCAAATTATTTTAACCTTGCATTAATTGGACCTTATTGCTCTGTCTAATGATGAACCAACTTCAAGATGTGTTACAGTGCAGGAAGATCTCTGTCCGGCTATCTTTGCGGACATTCTAATTAACATGGGGAAGAATTTTTCCCCCCATTGGGGGGAAGTGCAGGAACGGGAGCGGGCAGGCCGCCATTTTACGTGGATGAGCCAATTAAGGCCCGCCCAGCGAGCTATGCGCTCCCTGTGCGGGTAGGGGGGGATTCCCTCAGCTGAGAGTGTGTTCGTTCGCGCGTGTGCGCGAAAGAGCGCACTCATCTCCCTGAGGCTAAGTGCGGCTCCACATTTACAAATGGTAAAGGAACAAAAGCATAATCTCCCTGACATGTCCCCTCATGTGACACTGTCACATGAGTTAGGACATGTCCATCACTTTAACCCTAACCTTTATTAAATTTTTAAAAACCCTCATGAAACCTCATCCTGCCTGTGGATGAGGTTTCATGCTTTTTCTGAAGCCCGCCAGGGCTCCCGGCCTGCCCGCCAACCTTAAGTTTGGACGGGCAGGTCCATTAATTATGTCAATTAGTTTTTAAATGGCCTCAATAGGCCGTTGACAGGTTGGCGGGTGCATAGTTGATTCGGCTGCGCGCCCGCCGACCTGAAAATTGAAATGACGCGGGGTGACGTCGGGAGTTCCGCCCAACGTCATCCCACGTCATTTTACACATTGGCGAGCGGACCCCACCCCCTGCTCGCCGACCTAAAGATCCTGGCCATGGACTTGATGTTAATAAGCATAGTTCTGTCCAATATGACATGCTTAATGAATGGCTGGAATTGTGATTCCATAGCTTTTCATTATTTGGCACAAGTTGTACACTCAAAAGCTGACAAGCAATGGAAACATGTTGAAAATATTTCAACAACGTCAATAACTCAGATTAGAAATTTGACCACAGAATGCAATGCGAAGAGACGGATTGAAATTTAGATTGACAGGTTATGCTGGCAATTGCTGTGAGCATCTTTTCAGAGCATGCTGATTCTTGGATTGTCTGAATAGTCTTTTTTTTGGTTCTTTAGATTCAATATGTGTTTACAGGCCCATGGTACTCACTGACAGTCGAGAATTGAAATTGACAGATAGTGTTTTCAGAGGCTGCTCAGAGCTTTCTATCCCAGTGTACAATTGTTTGTTGGTCCTGCAGAATTTAATCAAGTGTAAGTTTTAGAAATGCTGCTATGGATGGACAAGTCAGAAACATCAAGGGCAGGGCTCATTAAAGCATGCGTTCAAACTGACTCAGTCTCCTCATTTTTGCAAATAATTCTCAGCCATATATAAAGAACAGAAAGAAGCCATAATCATATGATGCAATGAGAGACCAAAGCATAAATTATTTGCAAATAGAAACTCCCATCTCATAGTACATAGTATAGTGACTTAGGAGCAGGAGTAGGCCATTCAGGAGTAGGAAGATAGTGGTATAATGCTAGTAATTCAGAGGCCCAAGCTAATGTTTGTGGACATGGGTACAAATCCCACCACAGCAGTTGGTGACATTAAAATTTAATTAATAAATCTGCAATTATAAAGCTAGCCTCAGCAATGGTGCCATGAAATGATCATTCATTGTTGTAGAAACCCAGGTTCACTAGTGTCCTTTAGGGAAGGAAATCTGCCATGCTTACCTGGTCTGGCCTATGTGTGACTCCAGACCCACAGCAATGTGGTTGACTCTTAACTGCCCTCTGAAAAGGCCTAGCAAGCCACTCAGTACAAGGGGGCAATTGGGGATGCGCAACAAACGTTGGCCTTGCCAATGACACCCACATTCCATGAAAGAATAAAGAAAAAAATTCTTATGGAATTGGTCACTGCTGGAACAGGGGAAGCATCTCCCAGTCAGGAACCTGATATCCTAAAGGGTGGGCATTGCAAAGGCTCTTTTGTGGAGCAATGGCATTAACAAACAGTCACAGCTCTCAGCTTTCTCTCCTCAAAGGAGAAGGCAGCACACAATGGGAACAATGGGAAGAACAATGGGGGGAGGCACCAGTGACAGGCACTTTGTCAGGCATGGCAATATGTGACCAGTTGCTCCATTGGGAAGGAGGGCTTGTTCCAAGAAGCTGCAGATGTCAGCAAAGACCTGTCATGAGAGCCTGAGCCTTCTCAGGCACTGAGAGTTGACCCTGTCTGTCAGCACTGTGTTGGGGGGTCTCTCCCCGTTCCGGTGGATCTCGATATGCATCCTGTCTGCTTTATGGTGGGGCATGTGGCTGAGGGCAAGCAAGTTGGTGCTGCTGGTGGCATTGTTTCTGCTGCTGCTGATGAAGTTGTGTTGCTTCTGCTCTTCCCCTTTAGCAGAGGTTGGGGTGGGGGTGTGGGGTGGTGCGGTGGATGGTGGATGTTGCTGCATAAGTTGCTGCCATGCTTTGCTGAAAGCTGTCAGCAGAGAAGTGCAGCAGAAGATGAGTGAAATGCTAGACAGGTGACTTGCTTTCCAAGGGGCAGGCAATCTCCTATCAAGCAGTGATTGCACTCTCCAAGAGAATGGGGCCTTTGAAGAGCAGCCCTTGGCCTGGCCATGGCTGGAGCTCTTCAGGGTGAGCCTTCATAGCTTATCAGTTTCAGTGAAGAACCCTTCTCACAGTGCACTCACCTCAGTGACCCTGGTGAGGTCCAGGCACAGCATGGGATATATGCGCTGCTGGGAAAGAAGGAATCCAGGGTTACAAAGTCACTGAATTGCCTTTTTAATTCACACAATTGTTTTTCCACCAGGTCCAAGCGGATTCCCTGCTGAACTCGGAACCCACCCTGTGGAAACCCAGAAGGCATCAGGATTGTAACCCAGCATCAATTTCAGGGGATTTAACCCCTTGCATGTTTCAAAGCTCACTGCCACTTGGCTGGAAAATCTCTGCCTCATGTTTCTCTTGTTGGGTATAAAAAAGCACAAATGAAAGGATCCTGGATGCCAGTGTCATAAAGCAGTGCTAATTCAAGCACGGGACTCCATTCACATATTAAAATATGATCAGCATTCACTTCAGGTCGCCACCTAACATCAGCTTTTACCAATATAGCCCAGGCATTTTGTGTGGGCACTTCTAATGCAAATGTCTGACTGCAAAATTTGTGGACCCAATGCTGAACCTTAGTGTGAAAAGTCAACAGGACATGAAGAAATTTCTACCCCATTGCGTTGTAGCATTTCTTCATTAACTTTGCAGCTCACTTGCACAGATCTAGGCCCAGATTTTTACTGTGGCCGAGAGCTTCTTCACCATAGTGAAAATCCTAGAAATGGCTAAAAATTCAAAGTCCTGCCCCCGGAACCTGGCACTTCCCATCTTAGCGAGGGTGGAACTAGAGTCGAAGTTCAAGCATGAGTGATTCACTGAGCCAGCTGACCATTTACATCACCAGCTGCCTCCACTGAAGTGGGATTTAGGACGGCCAAGAGTGTGGAATCTGGTGTGTGGAGATTAGAACAGGTAAGAGGATGTCTGGATTTGGTGGATTCATATGGATAGCCATGATGCCCTTTGGGAGAGGTAAGGCACCATTTGTGATTGTTAAAATTAAACATAATTGTGCACTTTTTACGCATAAATGCATTGGAACTGCCAAGCTGTCAAATAACTGTCCAGCTGTCAAGGATCTGTCCAGCTGACAAACCCATCAAGGAAGTGTCTCACACCGTCAAAGCTGTCAGGGAAATATCCAAGGATAATAGGTGATTTGGCCTGGAGGGGTAAGGGCAAAGGGTGGTGGGTGCCATGCGTTGGCATAGGTTGGCATGGATGGGGCATAGGGAGTGTGTGTGGAGGGCTGAGGGGTGAGGGCTGGAGGGTTGTTTTATGATTTAATCTTTTATTTTATTTATTTAAACAAAGTGCTGGAGCACAGAAGCAGACATTCCACCCAGCCTGCCTCTGCACCCGGCAGCCTCTACACTCGTTTTGGGGCCGCCCGTCCTGATTCCTATTTCAGTCCATCCCCCTAACTGAAAATCTGACCTGTGGGCGGACATTTTTAAAGGTTGGTTTCGCAGAGCCAGGAAATCTCCCAGCTTTGCGCACCTGACCCAGGTATGAGATCCTGAGCCCTATTACCCAATTGATATCTCCTCATCTATTATGTTCCTGCTTCAGTTTTCTTACTTAGTTCTATTTTATTATATTATACTGCCTTTTCCTATGGCTTAGTGAGGTTACTGGTTTAGTTTCATTAGCCAGAACTTTACACCCCTTCCAGGGGTGGCACAGCAGGCCGTGGAGCAGTTGGGGAGGTGGGTGGCGAGGAAGTAAAATTGGCCCCTAAATAGTCTTAAATGTCACCCTGGTCAGGGATCCATGTGCCCATTGGAGACTCCTCCAAGGTGATAACATCCCACTGTGTCCCGCCCTTGACCTGTCAGCCCTTCCCCTTTACCCCCCCCACCTCCACCCCTATCGAGCCCCCTCTGTGGGTCCTGCCAGCCTGGCCTTGGCGGGATCCCGGACTCACCTCACAGCTCGGGCTCCATCGTTGAACGCCGTACTCGAGGACTGTTGCAGTCCCAGCAGTGGCCACCATTCCCGGTGTTGCTTCTGGTTGGCTGTCAGCTTCCATCCTTGAGGGGGATGGAAGTCCCACCTCAAGCCAATTAAAGGCATGACCGCTATTAAATGGCTATAGGGCTAGCTGGCCAAGCATACTTGGGCTTTTCCCCAACTTTTATGTCAACCTATTGTATTATGCAGGCTCTTAATAGCATTTGTCTTCTACGCAGGTCCTTAATCTTCCCCATGGACACATTTGATGCAACATAAAACACTCCAGCCAGGTCTTCATGCTAATTTTGATAAGAAACTACATCCAAGATGCAACTTAAATCATTAGTCTCCACTAAACAATTGTTATGTAAGAATTTAACAGTTTAATAACATTATTCAATGGATAAAATCCTGATCTACAAACACACATTTGATATCCATTATAATTCTAATTGTAGCCATCTAATTTTACTTTTAAATATATGGAAAGAAAACATCTTCAGAGCTTAACAAAGCATGTCCACTGAAGTATTAATATATTTACATAGATACATTTTAATGGAAAATCCATTGCATTATTTTTCCATGAATCTGATTGTTTAAATCAATGCATTTGATACCATTCTCTGCAAGTGTGCATTTTGTATAGTTGCCTTCAAATGTAATAAATTTTTGTACTATTTATCACATGGATTGTTTTCAAGTAAAGTGAGTTATTTTGGTGAGTTACCGACTTTTTTCATACGTTAATTATTTTCTTAAAATCTATTTATTTCTCAAACTTATATTTTCTTTGCCTTCAAGTAAAGGGAATTAATTTAGGGAGTGATCTTCTACTGTTGTATTTTTCTTTCCCTGGCGTATTTGAAAATTAGATTCAAATTTATGTCCTATTGGAACATGTCAAATTGACATGTGTAACAGTCAAGGAGTATTAATGCTTTTGTTGAGTGAATATGGAACACTGAGCCATAATTTTCAATGAGAATAGGATAAGGATTTCAGTGCTTGCTGGAATATGCATATGTGCAGTTAAATGTGGTAGCCAGAAGTTGTTGCCAGTGATACCATGAGCCTGCATCGGGTGCACTGTTGCAATACATCACCAATAGACTCTGCATCAAAACGACTCGGTGAAAGACGCGCTTTGGTCTGCCCGAAACTTGTTGGTCTTCCAGCACAAAGAGTTGTCCCCGACCGATTGTTGCGGACTGGCACAATCCAAAGTCCAGGACTACGTGCTGAGGGACGCACTAAAGCTTGGGGCAGCTGCCGCAAAGGCGCAATGGGGAAGGGTCGCTGTCTAAGACCTTTCTACCACAGCGCACCGAGAGACTGGGAACTGTTTAGAGCCCCTCGGGCTGTACAGATCAAAATGAAAGGCTGTAAATGATTGTAATATTGTTTGTACTGATGCACCTGGTGATACATTTTGTAAAAGTTTAACCTGGATTGTACCCTTGTAATGTTGTTTTTGAAATGGTTTGGAATGTGATTGAAGATATTTTATGAATGAAGTATATTTTTACAAAAAAAAAAAATCAGAACGACTACAATGGTGTCAACTTGCTGTACATGCGCACTAGATCTACACTAAAAACAACTAAAACAGGTTAGAGCTAGCAAAATAGGTTAGAGCAGTGAGCAAGTTTTCAATGGTGTGATATTGATAGAACCTGCTAAGCAACCTCCCCATTGCTGAAAAATTAATTTTACAAATGAGGAGTATCTTTCCTTCAGAAGAAAATTAATGATTGAGATTTAACAGAACTTTTAAAATAACTTTTCTGTCTCTTTTATATCTCTCTCTTAGTCCCACCAGTCTTTCTTTCTCAATCTTTATTTTGGTTTCTGTACATTATTTAGATCTAATTTATAATTCCTGTTTCTTGTTACTTCCTGGATACGAGTTTTCATGTCTCAATGAGGATAAGTCAGTCTAATTGGTTGAAGAGCCTTTCTTGTTATTTCTTCCCATGTTCACTGATGCCACAGATTGCTTCTGGAGGGTGCTGTGCTAGTAAAGACAAGGGCCAGAAATTTCCCCCCGTCAGTGGGGGATTGTGCAGGGGCGGGCGGGGATGGGCGCGGACCGGATCGACACCCCCGATCGGGTCCGCGCCGCCAATTTATGTGGGTGGGCCAATTAAGACCCATCCATCGTGACACGCGTCCGGAAGCACTGAGCGCTCCCGGTGCGGGCGGGCGGGGTGGATTCCCTCAGTGGCTCCCTGCACTTTTTCACGCAAGTGCACGAAAGAGTGCAGAGATCTCCCTGAAGCATGGAGATGCCTCAGGGAGATTTATTTAAGTGATGGAAATTTGAATAAAGGTGAGTAAAAAATTTAAGGACATGTCCCCTCATGTGAAACTGTCACATGAGCTGGGACATGTCCATTATTTATTTCAATAAGTTTTATTTAAATAATAAACCCTTCATGAAACCTCATCCTGCCCATGGATGAGGTTTCACGATAAATGCAAAGGCCGCCTGGGCTCTTCGCCTGCCCGCTAACTTTAAGGTTGGACGGGCAGCTCAGTTAATTACTTTAATTACTTTTTAACAAGCCTTAATAGGCCTTTGCCAGTTGGGTGGGTGTGCAGCCGAGCCAGCTGCATGCCTGCTGAACTAAATACCTGAATGACGTGCGGTGACGTCGGAACGCCCGCCTGATGTCAGCGTGTGTCATTTTACGTGTCGGTGAGCAGGCCCCGACCCCCCTGCCGCTCGCCATTGGGAAAATGCTGCCCAACGAATTTGAAGAAACCTCTGATGAAAAGCTATCAAAAAAAACCATGGGTAGTTCATAGAGAGGTGAACAGCTAATGCCATTCCTTCATTGCTGACAGCAAAATTTGAACCAATGTCCATTTCCTCAATGCTTTTATGACAGCGTTAACTTTAAGAATGAAATTCATTAGTTGCAACAGTGCCACAGTGAACCTTGGACTTTCTGGAATCATGAAAGGTGATATATAAATGTAAGCCTTTTTTTAATTCATTGTACACTTAGATGACTGGAGACAATTCATAATAACCACAAAAATACTTAACTTCCTCACAGTAGGTTATAACGGTATTACTGTTTAAGTGGAGCTATGCATAATAGAACCTGATGCAGGCTTACCTGTAAATAATAGTTAGGCACCATTTTAATTTTTGGAGCAAAATCTTATAAACTTTTTATATATTACTTCAAAATATCTTACCTCAATTTACTTGAGATTCATGTTTTTCACTGCCACAGTATTTAAAACATGTAGAGCATTTCATTACTGGAACCTTTCAGACAATAATTAAATTGCAAATTTTTTTTCAACCAGTCAACTCATTTTCCTTTTATTAATACATGCTATAAATATTGCAAAGGTTAAGACTAATAGATAATCACCTTAGCATGGAAATTATACTGCATATTCCTTCATCTGATATATTAATGGAACCTTTATCCCATTTGAAATATTTGGGTTAATGCCTCCATTAAACTAGTACCGACATTTGACGCAGGCCTGTTAATCGTTTGAATGATAATGTCCCAATATAATTTCTAGTCCACCACCTGACACACATTTTTAAACATATTCAAAATACTTGGAAACGGACTTATGTGGAAATAAAAATCAGGAGAGATGTAAAGCGAGCTGCCAACTCGCTATCACCCATTTAACATTACCACACAAACAAGCGTTGTCAGGTATTATACAAGTGGTTTTGGAGGGTTGCAGAGAAAGTTATTTGAAAAAGAATCAATGGGATCAAAGGATACTAGCTGGATTGGAGAATTCAGAATTAATCCCTGATTATCCATGTAACAACAGATAGCCTCTTTAGGCATAGTGGAGGCGTTAGTGGTGATCTTTCAGGAATCACTGGAGTCAGGGAGGGTCCCAGAGGACTGGAAAATCGCTAATCCCTGTTTAAGAAGGGAGTGAGGCAAAAGATGGGAAATTATAGGCCGATTAGCCTGACCTCGGTCGTGGGTAAGATTTTAGAGTCCATTATTAAGGATGAGATTTCAGAATACTTGGAAGTGCATGGTCAAATCGGGCAAAGTCAGCATGGTTTCATCAAGGGGAGGTCATGCCTGACAAATCTGTTAGAATTCTTTGAGCAGGTAATGAGTAGGTTAGACAAAGGAGAGCCAATGGATGTTATCTACTTGGACTTCCAGAAGGCCTTTGACAAGGTGCTGCACAGGAGGCTGCTCAGAAAGATAAGAGCTCATGGTATTAGAGGCAAGGTATTAGCATGGATAGAAGATTGGCTGTCTGGCAGGAGGCAGAGAGTGGGGATAAGGGGATCCTTCTCAGGATGGTGGCAGGTGACTAGTGGAGTTCCGCAGGGGTCAGTGTTGGGACCACAACTTTTCACTTTATACATTAATGATCTAGATGAAGGAACTGAGGGCATCCTGGCTAAGTTTGCAGATGATACAAAGATAGATGGAGGGACAGGTAGTATTGAGGAGGCGGGGAGGCTGCAGAAGAATTTGGACAGGTTAGGAGAATGGGAAAAGAAGTGGCAGATGGAATACAATGTGGGGAAGTGTGAGGTCATGCACTTTGGTAGGAAGAATAGAAGCATGGACTATTTTCTAAATGGGGAGAGAATTCAGAAATCTGGAGTGCAAAGGGACTTGGGAGTCCTAGTCCAGGAATCTCTTAAGGTTAACTTGCAGGTTGAGTCGGTAGTTAGGAAGGCAAATGCAATGTTGGCATTTATTTCGAGAGACTAGAATATAAAAGCAGGGATGTGCTGCTGAGGCTTTATAAGGCTCTGGTAAGACCACATTTAGCATATTGTGAGCAATTTTAGGCCCCGTATCTCAGGAAGGATGTGCTGGCCCTGGAGAGGGTCCAGAGGAGGTTCACGAGAATGATCCCAGGAATGAAAGGCTTAATATATGAGGAAAGTTTGAAGACTCTGGGTCTATACTCGATGAAGTTTAGAAGGATGAGGGGGGATCTGATTGAAACTTACAGAATACTGAAAGGTCTGGATAGAGTGGACGTGGGGAAGATGTTTCCATTAGTAGGAGAGACTAGGACCCGAGGGCATAGCCTCAGAGTAAAGGAAAGACCTTTTGGAACAGAGATGAGGAGAAACTTCTTTAGCCAAAGAGTGGCGAATCTATGGAATTCATTGCCACAGAAGGCTGTGGAGGCCAGGTCATTGAGTGTATTTAAGACCGAGATAGATAGGTTCTTGATTGGTAAGGGGATCAAAGGTTACAGGGAGAAGGCGGGAGAATGGGGTTAAGAAACTTATCAGCCATGATTGAATGGCAGAGCAGACTCGATGGGCTGATTGGCCTAATTTCTGCTCCTATGTCTTATGGTCTTATGGTCTTAAAACACTTCATACTGTGTGTAATCCAGAGACAGAGATCAGCTGCACTTCAACAGTTTGTGTTTTCATTGGAAATGTTTCTGGAGTTCTTGTAAATTTGATTGTATAGATAACCTTGAAGCACAAAAATAAACCCAGTACCAAACAAAAAAAAATTCCCAAGACGTGTGAAACTAGATATTAAATAGCCACTTTCTATGACCGGTGCAGTGATTTTTCTGGTGTTTGTGCTCAGTTATTCTCCACTTTCAATCTTTGGGTTATATTATTCTCCATTCAATAAATTTAACAAAATTGTAAACATCAGTAAAAAGTGATGAAATATTCAAGGAATCCCCTAACTCATTGGGCAGGATTTTACCGTTGGCGAGCAGGGGCGGGGCCCACTTGCCGACATGTAAAATGACGCGGGATGACGTCGGGATGCTACCCGGCCCCATTTAAATTTTCAGGAAGGCGGGGGCGCAGCAAAATCAGCTGTGGGCCCGCTGACCTGTCAATGGCCCTGCATGGCCGGGAAGCACTGACCTGGTTTTACAGCTATTGGGCCATTGGTTCAGGGCGAGACCCCTGGTCCCATCACGGAGGAAGTCCTGTCTTTGGAGCTGCTGGCCAATAAAATGGCTGGCACCTTCCCAGTCCTAGTAGTGGTGGTCACTGCTGGGGCTGCAGTCAGTCCCCAATGAAGAGCATTGCCAGAGCAGGTTAACAAGGTGAGCGGGAGGATCTCATCAGGACCAGTCAGGTAGGCCTTGGTGAGGGGAATGTGGGCCACAATTGGGATGGCAGGGCAGCACACAAGTGGGAGCACACAAGTAGTGAGCCACCTCTGCATTCTCTGTGGTGTAAGTATATCCACAGTGCTGTTGGGAAGGAAGTGCCAGGGCTTTGACCCAGCTATTGTGAGGGAACGACGATATAATTCTACGTCAAGATGATGTGTAGCTTGGGGGTGAAATTTCCAATTAAGGCCCACCCGGCGTATTTCCCAACTCTCGAGGATAGCGGGAGTGTGCGGGTGGCAGCGGCGTGCACAGACCGCCAGGACCAATGGCGACCCGCAGTCCATTTAAATGAAGGCCTGGCAGCCTCTTGTAAGCTGCTCACGATAGCCAGTTCCAGACCACAGCAGAAGGATTCGGGTGAGCAGGCCAGGCTGAAGGGTAGGCCAGTGGAGCAGGCCAGGCTGCAAGGTAGACCAGCAGGCGCCAGTGTGCCTCTCATTTTTCTGATGACTGCCTTGCTGCCCTCCTCGAGAAGGTGGCAGCGTGGTGGGTGGTGTTGGTCCCCCAGGATGGGAGGAGGAGGCCCCCTCACATGACAAAACATGCCTGGGAGGAGGTGGTGGAGGTGGTGAGCTCCCGTGACATGGTGAGGTGCACCTGAATCCAGTGTCGCAAGTGCTTCAATGACTTGTTGCGCTCCGAAGGGTGAGTACCATGTTGGCATTGGGCATTTAACCAAACAGGTAGCCTTACCCTCTACGATAACCCCCCCCCAACCTCAAGTCTTAGTGTCGTGATTGTATTGAATCATTGAGGACATTTTTCCTTTGCTGGGTGGACAAGCAGATATTGCCCATGCTGACGCCAGCCTGAGTGGGTCATGAGGAGTTTTCCCCTGCAGCATGTGTTGATCCGAGTCCCACATGACTGGTTTGGAGGCAGCCTGGAGGAGCTGCACCTAGGCGCAGACTCAGAACTCCAGGGCATGTCCCAGTCAGGGTGATGAGATGGTGGAAGGAGAGCCTCAAGGTGGCATGGCAACGAAAGATCTGCTGGCCTCTACGCTGCACATGCTTGCGCCTCATTGTTATGGGAGGAAATACCGTGTGGTTCCTAATGTGATGCAGGCAGCATGTGTCCAAGGGGGCGGTGGGGGTGGGATGGTGGGGAGCAGGCCTAGCATCTTTGTCTGAGTGTTCGACAGCAGTGGGGTGAGGAGGTACTGGAGGCTTGATATGCCCCACTCTGGTTGGGGTGTGCTGTGCGTGAACAGAGTCCATGTGCAATTTGGCCTAATCAATGCTTTTCTCTCTTTTTCAGGAGAAGAATGCTCATAATGCGTCCGAGTGTGTGAGGACTGGAGGTGGCCAGGCACAGCTCTCCATATTAAGCTGCTTCGAGCAGGAGGCCCTGGATTTGGAGAGGCGCCATGCACCCAGGTCCACTGGTGTCGGTGAGGCTGGGGTGCTACGGCCAGGTACATATGCCCAGCAGTGAGGTCAGCATTGTTCTCCCAACAGCCATAGCACTGATGATTGTTAAATTAGTTATTGTTGCAACATTGCTGGACCATTGATCATGGAAGGTTAAGCGCATAATGAGCCGGGGGGACAGGGATGAACTTTGTCATTGTCTTCACGTTAACTGATCCACTGTCCTTGTTCTTCCTTTCAGCATCAGCGGAGCAGGGTCGGGAGGAGGAGCAGCAGATGCCCCCTCTCACACCTGAGGGGCCTGAAGTCTCACCAGTGTCACACGATTTCTGCGAGGCAGACACCAGCACAGATACTAGCACCTCGGTGGGAATTAGAACAACGGCTAGTGTCCCGGGCACAGCGGTGAGGGCACTTCACAGTCACTGGAGGAGCTGGCGGAGACAGAGAGTGCCCATGGCGCCAGCAGTCAGAGGGCTGCAGGGGACCAGGCACATGCTCAGTCGGTGCCAGATGATGTGCCTCTGGAGTCGTCTGCAACGCAGCAGGGGCAGGAAATGCGGCCGGGTATGCGGGATCATCTGGGGGAGATATATGAGGTTATGCTTGGCTTGGTGTCCGTGGTGGAGGAGTCTACACGGACCATCGCCGAAGCAATGGCTGAGCGCCATGCGTCCTCCATGGAGAGAGTGGCGGCTCTCATGGAGAGGCTCCTCCAGGAAACCCATTAGGGTTTCCTGGGGATGCGTTCTGACCAGCAAGCCCTCACATCCACATTGACCTCAGCTGGTCAGTGCCAGTGTGGGAGATGGTGTGGGCATCAAGCTTCCCAGCTCGGTGCACATCCATCCACAATGAGCAGGGAGGTCCGAAGCGACCTCACATTGGCGCAGCAGCTGCCTGTCGTCTCTGCGGGCTCCTCTCAGGGCACTCCAGATGAGGGCGGCAGCTCCTCCGCCCCTCTCCCAGTGACCGTAGCATCCGGTGAGGCTGCGACGACTGGGGAGATGCCAGCTGTGGAACTGGCAGCTCCCTCCCAGGCGGGGCCAGCACAGGCTCCACGGGCCAGAGGACAACTGCCAAGGTCATCGAGGCCAACAGGACAGCAGAGTCAGCAGGCTGGCTCAGATGCCACTCCGAGCGATGGGGTAGCACCATGACGTAGCACCCGGAAACATAAACATAAGGCACCTTAGGCACATCACGGGTTTCTCACTGGTGCTTTTGTGTTGCCCCAAGATTAGGTACTTATGATTTCTTTTTGATTGTTTACACTATTGTTTTCTATTTGTGATAACTTTTGCTTCACACATTAAATACCAGATGTGTGACCATAGATGAGGGTGCCTCATTTCTTCTCCATATGTATGGTTGACAAAAGTGTAATAATTGATTAGTTGGACATTCAGCTTTATGTACAAGACCCTTAGTTAGTGCTGCTGACCTGGCAGATTTTGCACTTAGGTATTGAGTATCGAGACGGCAGCCCAGGCTTGTCCTGTGGTGTGCTAGCTGAAAGTTCAGTGGATTAAAGCCTCCTGGGTGTCCCTGCCTCCCTGGAGTACGCCCGGGTCAGCGTCTACCACCTCAGCATTTCCCTGTGCGTGCTCATTCTCGGACTCACTGCTGGACTCATCGTGTGCAGCCGCAGACACTGCGCCGACATCTTCATCGTCCACTGCGTCCCCCCCTTTCCAGCGCAAGATTGTGGAGAGCGCAGCATGCAACCACTATCACCGAGACACGATCTGGAGGGTATTGGAGTGCGCCCCCTGAATGGTCCAGGCATTGGAAGCGCATCTCGAGAAGACCGATGGCTCTCTCCACCACAGCCCTTGTGGAGGCGTGGTTCCTATTGCACCGCTGCTCTGCCTCTGTTCTTGGATGGCGGAGAAGCATCATGAGCCACCTTCTGAGGGGATAGCCCTAGTCACCCAGCAGCCATCTATCAAGCCGGGCCGGAGCACTGAAGAGCCCCGGCACCTGGGAGTGTCTGAGGATGTAGGTATCGTGGAAGCTGCCTGGGTACCTTGCACAGACTTGTAGAATCAGCATCCTGTGATCACACACTATCTGCACGTTCATGGAGTGGAAGCCCTTCCTGTTGACGAAGGCACCGGGCTCACCTGTTGGTGCTTGATGGCCACATGTGTACAGTCTATTGCACCCTGGATGCGGGGGAAGCCAGTAATGGCCGCGAAGCCTCTGGCTCGCTGTGTCTGGCTTGCCTTGCCCCAACAGAAGTGGATGAGGGTCAATGCCCGCCTGAACAGAATGTCTGTGCCCTGCTTGACACAATTGTGGACAGCTGCTTGGGAGACACCGCAATGATCACCCACCGAGCCCTGGAAGGAGCCAGAGGCATAGAAGTTGATGGCAGCTGTGACCTTCAGAGCCACTGGCATGGGGTGTCCGCCCACACAGTTAGGGGAGATCTCAGGTCCAATCATCTGACAGATATAGTTGACTGTCTCTCTTAAGAGTTGAAGCCTCCTTCGGCACTGCACCTCAGTCATATTGAGGTAGCTGCTTCGCTGCCTGTATACCTTGTCAGCAGGATAGCGGCATCTTCTGTGGTCCCTTCCGCCTTGGACTACCTCT
The DNA here is from genome assembly GCF_964194155.1 of Cetorhinus maximus. Taxonomy (NCBI): domain Eukaryota; kingdom Metazoa; phylum Chordata; class Chondrichthyes; order Lamniformes; family Cetorhinidae; genus Cetorhinus; species Cetorhinus maximus. The sequence continues at coordinate 68,117,814 of NC_135888.1, read as the reverse complement.
TGTCCCTGCACCCCTTGTGCCTGCGCCTGTACTCCCAAAGGTGGCTCCTCTGGAGGCTGAATGTGCATTACTGGCCTCCTCCCCCTTCTAGACCTCCCTTCCTCCTCAGAGGAGGTGCCTCCAGTGGACAGATCAGCTCCCATTCCCAGGCTAAGGGAAGACTTCCTGAAACCTGCAGGTCCGGAAAAGATTCCTCACTGCAGATTGCTGATTTGAAGGTTAAGAGCCCAGAAAAAAGGAGCTGGGATGCGTTCTGAAGTACTGCAGATCACACAGGCAAGTTTGAAAAACTTTCAACAATAAATACTTCACAGGGCAGATTCACGACCCCACTGAGCCCTCTTATCTCGCACGTGGATGAGGTTAATACAAAAGCCTCCTACATGCCTGCCCGTTGTGCCCGTGTGCCGACCCAGAAAATTGCATGGTCGCCGAAAAATCTGGCCTGTTAATTAATGGCGGGCGCGCATTGAACTTCATCCCACGCCTGCCCAGTGAAATATCACGATGGCGTTGGGACACCCGCCCGTCCCCTGCATATCAAACGGAAAATTCTGCCGCATGTTTTTTTCAATCAAGTCACTTTTTCTTTCCCCAGGTTAAATAACCTCCCTTTTTTTGTTTCTTTCTCCCATTGGGTTTTGTTTTTCACTGCAGCCTGAGGGCGGAATCATCCGGTCCAGTTGGCTGTGGGCATCATTACAGATTGGGGGGCGGGGGGGGGTACAATTCAGCATGAGGAGCAGAAATCAATTTCATGCCAGTGTGAAATCACGGTGGGATCATCCGATGGTGCCCACCATGGTGGAACGTGAATCCCGCTGGAAGCCAGTGTAAACCCGATTTGCATCCCGGTAATGGGGTGCAAAGTAAGGCCCAACTGAAGTTGTCCCCCCCCCCTTGCCAGATTTATGGTTACGTCGGCAAGAAATTACGCCGGCCCAGAACATGTATCGAAAAGTGAGACTTACAGAAGTCGGAGCTCACCTTTCGGGCCTTGTTCAGGTCGCAGACATCTGAGGCAAAGAAGATGCTGGAGCCCTACAGCTACCGGACCCGGGAGGAACACATGCATCACATGTTGGGTGGATTCTCCTGGATATGGCTCCACCACAAACCAGCTCTGGAAAAGTGAGAGGTCTCCATTGATGCTTCGGGCCTGCTTCAGAACATCACGGTCTTGTCCATGGGCTGCCACGGATGATCAGCGAAGGGGGATGGAGAGAAAGGTCCAGCTGTGAGTTGCGGGGGGGGTAAGATGTACCGGGGCGGGGGAGGGGTGTGGGGGGGGTGAGGGAGGGGGCAGGTGGGAGAGAGTGAGGTTGGGAGGTGGGAGACAAAGATGTTGGGGCGGGGGGGGGGTTGAGGTTGGGAGGGGGGAAAACAAATGTTTCAGGAGTTAAGCTTTGCGGGGGGAAGGCAAGTATCGGGGGGGTGAGGTTGGAAGGGGGGAACAAAGGTGTCGGGGGTGGTGAGGTTGGGAGGAGGGAGGAGGGAGTAAGGATGGAGGAGAGAATAAGTGGGCGGTGTCCAGATGAGCATGCAAGAGAGGGTTTGTGGAGTCAATGATTGCCTCCTCGAGAGTGAACTCAGGGTGGGCATTCTAGGAGGGAATGGTGAGTGTGAGAGGGGGTTGCCTTACCCTGGTGGAATGGATGAGAGCATTCATCCTCTTCCTGCACTGGATGACTGACCTCCTCTGTGCTCTGGTGGCACCGACCACCACTGCCACTGCCTCCCAGGCCGGGTTGGTGACTCTGGCGGACCTCCTGCGGCCAGAATGGGGTTAAAGGACATTGCAGCAGCCTTCCATTGCGCCAAGTTGCCGCCACAGAGAGGCATCACTAAATTTTGAGGCTGTCATTTTCTTTGCTTTCGGGGCCAACTGTTGCCTGGAGCAGTCCTGGTCTGTAGCTATGAAGTGGGTTGCACTCTGGTGCGTTTTAAATATGGTGCCCTGAACGAAGAAGCACTGAGGTCACGGCATGGTGGGCAAACCCGAGCCCGCCCACCAGCAATCTGCGTATTGAGAAGCAGAACCTCAAGGCATGTGCAAATTGGCATAGGACAAATAAGATTAGAGAAATGAATATGTGGCTGAAAGACTGGTATGGGAGAAGCGGGTTCCGGCTTGTGGGACACTGGCACCAGTACTGGGGAAAGTGGGATTTTTACCATTGGGACAGTCTACACTGAATTGCGCTGAGGCTAGTGGCCTCACAAGCGGACTAGATCTGGAAGTAGGGAAGATTTTAAACTGAATATTGTGGGCAGGGGATCAAATTTGGGAAGGTATGGTAAACCAAAGAGTAGAGACAAGGCAAGAGAGTAAGGTATTAATATGGGAAATGATAAACAGACCATGACAGGAAGGGCAAAGAGTACAAATCTAAGATTTAAAGCAGCAGATAAGGCTAGGTGCGGCAAAAATAAAAGGGCAAAACTAAAGGCTCTGTATCTAAATGCACCTAGCATTCAAAACAAAACAGATGAACTGATAACGCAAATAAAAGCAAATAAGTACAACCTGATCACCATTACAGAGTCATGGGACAGAGTTTTATGCCTCGCGAGCAGGTGTGCACTCGACCAGAACAGACACATGAAGTAGCGCGAGATGACATTGGGCAAGCATCCCGACGCCATCCTGCACACGAGCAATCTTCAGGTCGGCGGGCAGATGCAGCACTTGGAAGTGCGCCCGCCAAAAATTAAGCCCATTAAGGAGGCAATTTAAAGCGAGTTTTTAGTGGCCCATCCACTTTTATGGTTGGCCGATGGGCCAATCGGCCAGGCGGCCTTTACATTTTTGCTCAACTCTTGATCCAGGGCAGGATGAAATCTCCAAGGGGAAATAAAATAAGAAGGGATATCCGGGGACTGTATTGTTATGAGGTATTCTTTCAGGTGCTTGATTGTGCTGCATGGACATATTTTGCAGCATTTGTGTTGTTTTGTTTGTTCTGTGGAGGTCAGGGAGCTCAGTGGAAGCGCTCACCAGCGCTCACCAGCACCCACGGTGACTTTGATGCCCGCTCCCTTCTTGCCCGCATTGGTAGTGCTGAGCCTTTCTCAGCATGTTTCACACTGGCTGGCCATTAGTTGGCCAGCCAGCATGAAATTGTGGTCTGGGGCCGATCATGGTCTGGGGCCCATTTCCAATCCTCTCCCGGGCCCGCCGATTGCATGGGATGACATAGATTGAGACATGAATATTGAAGGGTATGTGACATTTAGGAAGGACAGAAAGTTAGGTAAAGGTGGAGAGGTGGCTCTGTTAATCAATGATGGTATCAGCACATTAGAGAGGATGACCTACGCTCAGGAAACCAGAATGTAGAAGCAATTTGGGTTCAGATGAGAAATGATAAAGGCAAGAAGTCACTTGTGTACAGGCCCCCTAATTGTAACTACATGGTAAGACAAGAATATAAAAGAGAAGATAATAGGATAAAAGCAAGGGATAATGGGAGCTTGCCAGAAAGGAACAGCAATAATCATGGGGGATTTTAATTTACGTTTCAACTGGAAAAATCAGATAGGCAAAGGTAGCATGGATGAAGAGTTCATAGAATGTTTTCAGGATAGTTTCTTAGAACAGCACATTCTGGAGCCAACCAGAGAGTAGGCTGCACTAGACCTGGAATTGAGCAACTAGGTAGAATTAATTGATAACCACATAGTGAAGGCACCTCTAGGTAGCAGTGATCATAATATGATTGAATTTTACATTCATTTTGAGGGAGAAATGAGTGCACCCAAGATTAGTATTTTAAACTTAAATAAGGGCAATTATGAGGGCATGAAAGCAGAGCTAGCTAAAGTGGACTGGCGAATGAGGTTAAGGGATAGGTCAACAGAGGTTTAGTAGCAGACATTTAAAGGGATATTTCAGAATACACAGAATATATGCATTCCAATGGGAAAGAAAAATTCCAAGGGGAGGACCCACCATCTGTTGCTAATTAAAAAAATTAAAGACAGTATCAAACTTAAAGATAAAGCATATAATTACACAAAGATGGGTGGCAGGTCAGAAGATTGGAATGAATATAAAAAACACCAAAGAATGACAAAAGATTAATAAGGAGGGAAAAATTAGAGTATGAGAGAAAGCTAGCTAGAAATATAAAAATGGATAGTAAAAGTTTCTATAGATATTTAAATAAGAAACAAGCTAACAAAGTGAGCTTTGGCCCGATAGAAAGTACATCTGCGGAACTGATAATGGAAAGTAGGGAGATGGCGGGAGAATTAAACAGATATTTTGCTTCAGTCTTCACTATAGAAGACACAATTAGCATCCAGTAAATAGCTGTAAATCAGGAAATAGAAGGGAGGGAGGAACTTGGGAAAATTACAATCACCTGGGAAGTGGTATTAAGCAAATTGTTGGCGCTGTGGGGTGGCAAATCCTCAGGTCCGGTTGGACTTCACCCTAAGGTCTTGAAAGAGGTGGCTAGTGAGGTGGTTAATGCATTGGCTTTAATTTTCCAAAATTCCCTACATTCAGGGAATGTTCCATTAGATTGGAAAATAGCAAATGTAACTCCTTTATTCAAAAACAGAGGGAGATAGAAAGCAGGAAACTACAAGCCAGTTAGCCTAACATCTGTCATAGGGAAAATGTTATAAGCTACTATTAAAGGTGTTATAGCAAGGCACTTAGAAAAATTAAAGGCAATCAGGCAGAGTCAACATGATTTTGTAAAAGGGAAATCATGTGTAACCAATTTATTGGAGTTCTTTGAATGAGTCACATGTTCTGTGGACAAAGGGGAACAAGTGGATGTACTATACTTAGATTTCCAGAAGGCATTTGATAAAGTGCCACATCAAATGTTATTGCAGAAAAAGAAAGTTCATGGTGTAGGAGGTAACATATTGGCATGGATAAAAGATTGGCTAGCTAACAGGAAACAGAGAATAGGCATAAATGGGTATTTTTCTGCTCAGCAGGATGTGACAAATGGTGTGCCACATGGATCAGTGCTGGGGTCTCAACTTTTTACAGTTTATATAAATCACTTGGATGAAGGAACTGAAGGAATGGTTGCTAAATTTGCTGACGGCACAAAGATAGGTAGGAAAGTAAATTGTGAAGAGGACATAAGGAGGCTACAAAGTGACACAGATATGTTAAATGTGTGGGCAAAGATCTGGCAAATGAAGCATAATGTGGGAAAATGTGAAATTGTTCATTTTGGCAGGAAGAATAAAGAAGAAGCTTATTATCTAAATGGTGAGAGATTGTGCAGCTATGAGATTCAGAGGGACCTAGGTGTCCTAGTGCATGAATCACAAAAAGTTAGTATGCAGGTCCAGCAAGTAATTAGGAAAGCTAATAGAATGTTATCATTTATTGTGAGGGGAATTGATTACACAAGTAGGGCGGTTATGCTTCAGTTGTACAGGGCATTGGTGAGACCACATTTGTAGTATTGTGTACAGTACTGTTCTCTTTATTTAAGGAACAATGTAAATGCATTCAAAAAAGGTTGTAAAGATCTACCCTGCAATTACAGACCAATCAGTTTAACTTTGGTGGTGAGCAAACTTCTAGAAACAATTACTCGGGATAGAGTAATAGTCACATGGAAAAAGTTGGATTGGTTCGGAAGAGCCAGCATGGATTTGATAAAGGAAAATCATGTCTAATTAATTTGCTGGAGTTTTTGAAGAGGTAAGAGAGATGGTTGATGAGGGTAAGGCCATGGTGACTTTGTTACAATGCCACACAACAGTCTTGTGAGGAAAGTTATAGGCCATGGAATAAAAGGGACAGTAGCAACATGGATACAAAATTGGGTGAGGGATAGGAAACAGAGAGTAATGGTTAATGGGTACTCTTCGGGCTGGAAGAAGGTTTGTAGTGGAGTTCATCAGGGGTCGATTTTGGGACCCTTGTTCTTCCTGATATATATAAATGATCTAGATCTTGGTGTACAGGGGACAATTTCAAAGTTTGCGGATGACACAAAACTTGAGAGAATTGTAAACTGTGAGGAGGACCGTGTAAATCTTCAAAAGGATATTGACACATTGATGGAGTGGGCAGATAGGTGGCAGATGAAGTTCAATGCGGTGAAGTGTGATGTGATACACTTTGGTACAAAGAACATGGAGAGACAGTATAGAATAAAGGATACTATTCTAAAGGGTTTGCAGGAGCAGAGAGACATGGGAGTATATGTACATAAGTCATTAAAGGTGGTAGGACAGGCAGAGAGAGCTGTTTCTAAAGCATGTAGTATTCTAGGCTTCATTAATAGAGACATAGAGCAGGGAGGTTTTGATGAACTTGTATAAGACACAGGTTAGGCCTCAGCTGGAGTATTGTGTGCAGTTCTGGGCGCCGCACTATAGGAAAGATGTGAACGCATTGGAGAGAGCGCAGAAGAGGTTTGTGAGAATGGTTCCATGGAGTTATGAGGAAAGATTGGAGAAGTTGGGACCGTTTTCCTTGGAGAGGAGAAGGCTGAGAGGAGACTTGATAGAAGTTTTCAAAATCATGAGGGGGCTGGTCAAAGTAGATAGGGAGAAACTGTTCCTGCTCCTAAACGGATCAAGAACTAGAGGGCAGAGTTTTGAAGTGTTTTGCAAAAGAAGCAAATGCAAGGTGAGAAAAAACTTTTTCACACAGCGAGTAGTTAGGGTTTGGAATGCACTTCCTGGAAGTGTGGTGGAGGCAGGTTCAATTGAGGCATTCAAGAGGGCATTGGGTGATTGTTTCTATTTAGATAATGTTCAATGCTATGGGGAAAAGGCAGGAGATTGGTACTAAGTTAAAATGCTCAGAAAGCTGGTGCAGACACGATGGGCCGAATGACCTCCTTCTGCACAGTATCAATTCTGTGATTCTGTAAGAAGCATTTCAGAGAAGGTTTATTAAAATAATACCTTGAATTGGCGGGTTGTCTTATGAGGAAATGCTGGGCAGATTAGGCTTGTAGCTACTGGAATTTAGAAGAGTAAGAGGTGACTTGATTGAAACTTATAAGGTCCTGAAAGGTCTAGACATGGTGGATGTGGAGAGGATGTCTCCTCTCATGGGAGAATCCAGGACTGCAGGTCACTGTTTAAAAATAAGGGGTCACTCATTTAAGACAGAGATGAGGAGAAATGTTTGCTCTCAGGGGGGTAGAGAGTCTTTGGAACTCTCTTCCTCAAAAGGCAGTGTTAGCACAGTCTTTGAATATTTTTAAGGCAGAGCTAGATAGATTCTTGATTAACAAAAGGGTGAAAAGTTATTGGGGGTAGGCAAAAATGTGGGGTGAGGTTACAATCAGATCAGCCATGATCCTATTGGATGGTGGAGCAGGCTCAAAGGGCCAGGTGGCCTACTCCCACTCCTAATTCATATGTTCGTATGTTTCCCATGAATATATTATTAATGAGCCAGGACATGCTGGGAAGGGGACAATATGGCGCCAAAATTCGCCATTGCGGCCAGCGAGTAAAACATCATTTTTCACACCTGCCATCGTACTTAGTGGAAATTTGGGACAATTCCAACCTGAGTAATGAACACAAACATCTTTCACTGATTTTATATTTGTGTTGTGTCCATTAACAGAGAACATATATGTAGGGAGATACGGACAGAACATAATGCCAGATGTGATGTAGGAGCTCCTTGATTCGTTGAAAATCTATGCAAAAAGCTTTGAATTAGTTTGTTTTTATAGAAGTGTGCCTGTGCATGTTTGTGTGTACATGTGTGCGTGTGTGTGAGTGTGTAAGTTAGACATATCTTTGCACACTTTTAGAGAAAAAAATGAAGCTTATTTGTGGTGCTGTTGACATATAGCAAATATATAGGTATCCACTGATGAATCACTGGGTGAGTGCACCAACCCAATGTGATACTAGCACAGGAGTGTCTCACTTAGATCCTTGAGCTGTGCAAAGTTAGCCGTCCTGAGTTGAATAGCAGGACAAGATCCTCCAACATCATTGGAAGGGTAAAATAATTCCTGCCAGGATTTCCATTTCTGATTGCCATCCAGTGACCCCTGCTGGAAAGTACATGTGCATGAACATCACATGAAGCACGATCATGTTAGCAATGGTGCAACTGAATGCAGCATTACTTCTCCTGCAGCAATGTGTTGATCCCATTTCGAACAGCCTCCTTATATGAAGCTGGATTTTCAACAATGACATCAATGAAAACAAAGTTCCAAACCAGGGTGAACATTGATCATGATCTATGCATGTCTTTATTGGAGATACCTCCACATCTTGACAGAATAGTTGCTCAGCAACAGCATCAATTTTTACATTAATTAAAACAATAATAACAGAATGTTTAATTACTATTTTTAAATGCAGAAAAAAATGGTTTGGCTTATATTTTGCTCTCAGCAGCAAAGGAATTTTGTTTCCCATTCACCTCATTGGGAGCTGCCCATAGTTTTTGTGGGCTTGTCAGCGGATATTCCCCCTAATCTAAGGTCTTTTCCTGTGCAACACCTTCTGCAGGGACTCTGTGGTATCTCTGAACGGGGCAAAAAAACAGTGAGACTTGGGCTGATAGGTGGCAAGTAGCATTCACACCATACAAGTGCCAGGCAATGACCATCTCCAACAAAAGAGAATCTAACCACCTTCCCTTGATGTTCAGTGGCATTACCATCACTGAATCCCCCACTATCAACATCCTAGGAGTACCACTGACTGGAAACTGAACTGGACTAATCATTTAAATATTGTGGCTACAAGGGCAGGTCAACAGCTAGGAATTCTGAGGCTAATAACTCACCTCCTAACTCCCCAAAGCCTGTCCACCATCTACAAGGTTCAAGTCAAGAATGTAATGGAATACTCTCCACTTTCTCGGATGAGTGCAGCTCCCACAACACGCAAGTAACTTGACACCATCCAGGATAAAGCAGTCCGCTTGACCGGCACCCCATCCACCAACTTAAACTTTCATTCCCTCCATCAGTGATTAGTGGCAGCAGCATGTACAATATGCAAGGTGCACTGCAGCAACTCACCAAGGCTCCTTCAACAGCGCCTTTCAAACCTGTCATCTCTATTGCCTAGAAGGAGAAGGGCAGCAGATGCATGGGAACACCATCACCTGCAAGTTTTCCTTCAAGTCACTCACGATCCTGACTTGAAACTATATCCCTGTTCCTTTACTTTCACTGGATCAAAACCCTGGAATCCCCTTTCTAACAGCATTGTGGGTATACCTGCACCAGATAGGGTTCAGTGGTTCAAGAAGGCAGCTCATCTTTTCAAGAGCAATTAGGGATGGGAAACAAATATTGGCCCTGCTAGTGATGCTCACATCCGATGAAAGAATTTTTAAAAAGGTGGGTACGGTCCAGTAATAGGGGGAAAGGACATCAGTAGGATGGAGACTGAGGGGAAGGGGGGAAAGAAATCAACAGGAAAGGAGATCGGGGAAATGAGATTGGAGAAAAGGTGATCAGGGGAAAGGAGATAGGAGGGAATAAATTGTTGGGAAGGCAGGAGGTTGGGGTTCAAGGAGAAGATTGGGGGTTGGGAAGGGATTTGGGAGGTATGTGTGTGGTGGCTGACAGTGACCAACAGTTTTGATGTGAAGCCAAAAGGAGTTGTTCTGTTCTTACTTAACTTTTTGGTAGTAGTCTTGAGCCATTCCTTTAAAGATCACTGGCTTGGCTGCTTCAAGGTGGCCACAGTACTCAGCACACATTGAACTAATCCAATTTAACAAAGAGGCCTGAAATAGGCGTTAGCCCCTCCATTTATGTAGTATTATTCTGTTCCTATTAACCAAATCACATTCACAGGAGTTGCAACTTTCAAATTTGAGAGTTTCCACAATGTCAGTGAGTTGACCATAATAAGAGAAAAAAATAAAGAGGGAAATGAAACCCATTGTTACTATTTCTTTTTTCTATTTGTTTGCAGTTGTTTGTTTTCATGGAGTAAGTATTTTGAGTAAAATGCAGCCTGAATGATTAATGATGCTGTCAAACTGCAGACAATGAGATGAATATTCGTTGATTTTCTTGCTCTGTGGAGGTAGTTCACTGTCCGATACCAATTAGGTTCTGCAACTTTTCAAAAATAATTGTCAAAACTGACAGATTATTATCATATTTACTGAATAGTGATGGTCAAAACAAAAAAAAAGAGAAACAAAAGTAAAACGAACAAAAATAAAACACAGGACCTGTCACAGATTTTCCTGATTTTTATTCTGCCTCCTTCTGTAGATCAGACTTACTGTTCAAGGTAAAATAGTGTTAAATGCAAAGACATGCTCAGTAAGCTGTTTATCTCCCAAATACTGAAGTCCTGGCTAATGTAAACGGAGGGTACAATAATCCAGCATCAGGTTAATTGCCTTGGGGACAGGTTTGCACGAACACTGTGACCTGCAGACCTTATTCAATTTGGCGGGGTGACTTAATTTAATTACATTCATTGCCTGTTTCCCAGCTATGTGGAGAACAATATGCAAATAGATGGATTGAAATGAGCCATGGAGCAGCTCAAACTAATACCAATAATTTTTTTCAGGAGTGTAACTCTTCTGGTGCATAATCCTAAGAAATATTTCTGCAGCAACAGGGAAAACTAACTGTTCACTAGAAAAAGAAAAGAAAAGCTAGATGTGATGCTTGATGAGATACAGCAGAGGAAGGTAAGGTGGGTACTAAAGTAAACATTGCTAATTAAATTAATTTGCAGCAAGTATGGTAGCATTTCCCCACATTTATAGATCATGAGAACACAAAGAAAAAGACCTCTAGACTGAGGACAAGTTCCAAGCTAGCATTGGCCCACTGAGAAGAAAGGAATGCATGTACTTGTCTTTTCTTTATTCATGGATTGTGGGCATCACTGGCAAGGCCAGCATTTGTTTCCCATCCCTAATTGCCCCCTTGAACTTAGTGGCTTGTTGGTACACTAAAGAGGGCAGTTAAGTGTCAACCACTACACTGTGCGTCAGGAGTCACATGTAGGCCAGACCAGGTAAGGATGGCAGATTTCCTTCCCATTAGCAAAATAGATGGGTTTTTAACAACAATCAATCATCATTGTCAGAGCTTTATATTTCAGATTTAGAGTCATAGAGTCATAGCCATAAAGGTCTACAGCACAGAAAAAGGCCCTTCAGCCTAGCGAGTCTGTGCCGATCAAACAAGTACCTAACTATTCTAAGATAAAAGCAAAATACTGCGGATGCTGGAAATCTAAAACAAAAACAAAAATAGCTGGAAAAACTCAGCAGGCCTGATAGCATCTGTGGAGAGGAACACAGTTAACGTTTCAAGTCCATACGACTCTTCATCAGAACCAAAGAAATCCTGTCGGAGAGAAGAGCAGTACTTCTTCAAGGTAGGCATTCCTGGAAGAGAAATGGCAGTCAATTAAACACTAACTAACTATTCTAATCCCATTTTCCAGCACTAGGCCCATAGCCTTGTATGCCATGGCATCGCAAGTGCACATCCAAATACATCTTAAATGTTATGAGGGTTTCTGCCTCAGCCACCCTTTCAGGCAGTGAGTTCCAGATTCTCACCGCCCTGTGGGTGAAAAAACTCTTCCTCACATCCCCTCTAAACCTCCTGCCCCTTACCTTCAATCTATGTCCCCTGGTTATTGACCCCTCCACCAAGGGGAAAAGCTGTCTACCCTATCTATGCCTCTCATGATTTTGTACACCTCAATCATGTCCCCCCTCAATCTCCTCTGCTCCAGGAAAATAACCCCAGCCTATCCAATCTCTCCTCATAACTAAAACTCTCCAGCCCAGGCAACATCCTGGTAAATCTCCTCTGCACTCTCTCTAGTGCAATCACATCCTTCCTATAATGCAGATTCCAGAATTGCAAGCAAAACTCTAGCTGTGGCCTAACCAGCATTTTATACAGTTCCAGCATAACCTCCCTGCTCTTATATTCTATGCCTCGGCTAATAAAGGCAAGTATCCCGTATGCCTTCTTAACCATCTTGTCTACCTGTCCCGCTACCTTAAGGGACTGGTGGACATGCACACCAAGGTCCCTCTGATCCTTGGTACTTCCCAGGGTCCTACCATTCATCATGTATTCCCGTGCCTTGTTTGTCCTGCCCAAGTGCATCACCTCACACTTATCTGGATTAAATTCCATTTGCCACTGATCAGCCCATCTGACCAGCCCGTCTATATCCTCCTGTAATCTAAGACTATCCTCCTCACTGCTTACCACTCCACCAATTTTCGTGTTATCCGCGAACTTACTGATTAGCTCTCCTATACTCAAGTCTAAATCATTTATATATACCACAAACAGCAAGGGACCCAACACCAATCCCTGTGGAACCCCACTGGACACAGGCATCCAGTCACAAAAACACCCCTCGACCATCACCCTCTGCTCCCTGCCACTCAGCCAATTCTGGATCCAATTGCCAAATTGCCCTGGATCCCATGGGCTCTTACCTACATTATCAGTCTCCCATGTGGGACCCCATCAAAAGCCTTGCTGAAGTCCAAGTAGACTACATTAAATGCATTGCCCTCATCTACACACCAATTCGTTAATTTATTTATTGAATTTAAATTCCACCAGCTGTCGTGGTGGAATTTGAACCCATGCCCCCAGAGCATTATCCTAAGCTCCTGGATGACTAGGCTAGTGACATCATCACTAACACCACCATCTCCTCTATCATACATTCACAAATTACTGAACCCATAAGACAATGCCACATCAGCAATGCAGCCTAGATAGCACTGATGACCATTATCAAAACGCTCAAGTGGCATTAGGTTTGCCATATTTCTTTGAATTCATATAACCAAATACTTGGTTTTGAACTGAATCATGTTTTTCAGTGAACTGTCTAGAAATTTCAAAAGTGCAAGTTGGACGTAAAAGGTCTGATATTTAAAAAAAAACCTCAATTTTCCACTCATTACTGTGCCTCCTGATGTGAAGGGGTTGGTTGCTGTTATTAAGCAAGTTGAAGAATTTTTCATCAGCAAAGAAAATCTCAGAATTCAAACAAAGAATCCCCCATCCCCTCACCCCGCCTCCGCATCTGCCTGTCCACCACCTGACATTTTATCCGGCTAAAGTTTACATCCCTAAGTCAGATTGTAGAGGAAAAATAAATGAGTGAAAGAGAAACCCTCTCTGTGCTGCACGGTAGCCGAATAAGATGAGAAATTAATTTTTTCAATAAATATTCAAACCATGCCCTAGTTCCCTGTTCCTTTATGAATTACAAATCTGTAAAGTTCCATCTTTGCGGTATTCACATTTAGTGCACAAGTCTGTTCTGGAAATCCAACCGTCTCAGGTATTCAAGTGAAAGTTAGTTCCTGATGTTTTGGCAATCTACATGCATGTTGTTTCACTTGTTTTAGTTTTTGAATAGACTTCTCCATAGTCACATTGTCCAATACTTCTATCGTTTTCATTATTTAGGTGGTGCTCCTCTGAATCTATTTTTTCAACAATAATGGATTTATCTTCCATATCTTGATAGCTTAGTGGCCTAAATCACTTTGTTGCCCTTTTAAAAATCTTGTTCATTGCATTTTGTTTGAAAGTACATTGATCAAAAATATGCAATATTTTGTATGTAGTCTCTCTAATAATTTATAGATTGTCTTTCAAGCTCCATGAGCAGCTCTGATTTGGAAATCGTAGATAATGTGACTTCATGTTCATTTAATGGGTAGGGGAATGGATCTAAATGAATAGCTCTTTCAGACAGTCAGTAGAGGTACAAGTAGCATAATGGCTTCCTTCTATACTGTAAAATTCTATGACTCTATGAGCACTGCTTCTTGCGGGTAGTGCCTGGCCCGTGAATGAACCTTATATTCTATGGACTTAGCAATAGACTCCAATATTTATTTTGTATTTGCAAACATTGCTGAATGCTGTGGTGACACTTTTACTGGTTTTATGGTGATAATTGGATCTGGAAAAATCAGGTGGCGTGGAATGATTGTTGAAGGACACTGGAAGTTTCGGCTTGGTGTGGTGGGCAGTGGTGAACTTCTGCTGGAGAGCTAGGAGTGACTTTCAGACTGTCCCTTTAATGCTAACATCTGCCAGGGGAGTAAGAGTGTTTCATTGGGTTTATTTTGATTGTGTTAGTTAGTTAATGTGAAACTTAATTTTTTCCTTAGATTGTTGCATCAGTTGCCTGTTAATTATTGTTTGATCAATTTTGATTTAGTTTGTTTGTTACAGTAAAGTTTTAAAAGTGAAAATTTGTCTTTTGGTTATTTCTGTTAGTGTCATAGGGATTTTCCTTCTTTTAGAAGGTTATTGGTATCTACGGGGATTGTAACATATACACCTATATATTATCTGCTTGCACCCCTTCAGGTAGGGGGGAATCAAGACTACAAGTTAATTTTTTGTTTTCTGTTTTACTCCCCACACTGCCATTTTACATGTTGCAATGTGACTTTCGCAATTGTTGATCAAGACTGGACACTGATTCTGGTGCTGGAGCCCTTCCTAAGCAACCAATTATTGCATTCTTCCAGTCATAGAGCCCCATGTGTGCACGTATGTGGCTTATGGAAGCTGTCAACATATTCTGCATGGGGTATGCTGGAGTGGGGCTGGTGTCACATCTGCTGCATTTATTTCATATCTGTACCATCATTGATGTGTGATAAAATTTTTGAACTAACCTTGTGATTAGTGCAAGTTTTTATTGATACAGTTAATGATCTCTGCCATATCTCTGACAATATGTTTCATATGAGCAAAATTGCTATTAAGTGCAATGACTAGTATTATTTAACCTAAGCCTGGTTTATATTACTCTTTGGCCTGAGTCGGATAGAAAGTAACTGACACCAGAAATATTTATGTTAAAACATTCTCATTTATAAATATTGTGGACAGTAGATATCCTTGGATTAATTCTATGTATTCTGCAGAAGACAGCAGTCCGGTTAGTAAAATTGCCACTGAGAATTAGTTATTAACCAGCCAATTTATTGTTTCCTTGTTAATCCTCTGAAATTTCACTTTGGCCAAAGTCTCTTTCTTGGTTCATTAAAATGCTTTCTGAAAATCTTGTGCATATAGAGCATAATTTCAAAGTTTGCAAATGACACAAAACATAAAATTGTAGTAAACAGTGAGGAGAATAGTAATGGACTTTGGGAGGATGTAGACAGTCTGGTAAAATGGGCAGATACATGACAAGATGAAATTTAATACAATAAGAGAATGATGTTCATTTTGGTAGGAAGAGTGAGGAGAAGCAATCTGGACTAAATGGTACAATTTTAAACATGGATCAGGAACCTTGGTGTGTACAGAAGATGGTAGAACAAGTTGAGAAGGCTACTAAATGACGTTGAGTCTTATTAATATAAGAATGCGTTCAAAAGCAAGTAAGTTATGTTAAATCATTATAAATCAATGGTTAAGCCTCAGCTGAAACATTGTGTTCAATTTGGGCACCACATTTTAGGAAGGATGTCAAGGTCTTGGAGAACGAGCAGAGGAGATTCACTGAGAATGGTACCAGGGATTTGGGGCTTCAGTTATTTAGAGAGACTTGGAACAGCTGGGTTTGTTCTCCTTAGAGCAGATAGGTTAAAAGTAGATTTGATAGAGATGCTTAATATCATGAATGGTTTTGATAGAGTAAATAAGGATTGAATGGATTGGCATCCTTGCAACTTCGAGAGATGATGGGGAAATAAATAAGGAGAAATTGTTTTCTTTGGAAGAATTGTTAACCAGAGGACACAAATTTAAAATGAGGAAATAGATTCAATAGCAACATACAAAATGCAATTTGATAAATGCTAGAAGGGAAAAAACTTACAGGGCTATGGAGAAAGAGCAGGGGAGTGGGATTAATTGATAGATCAACCAACGAGACACAATGGTCTTCTGTGCTGTGTTATTTTATGATTCTAGGAATATATAATACTGTGTTACTATAGTTTACCAATTGTATTACATCTTCAAAGGATTCAAATCAATTCAAAAGATTTGCTTTTCAGTAACCTGCATTTAACTGGAATTATTGCCTTTATTTTCATTAAATATGCTTGAATCACTTCCTTTACAATAGATTCCATTATCCTTATGCACTATATACCAATTATTATGACTATTATTCTCAAGATGAAGCTTTTTTCTCAATTGAAACATAAGTTATTTTCCCATCTTTTGCCCTGAGCCCTGTACTTAATGAGATGCAAAACAATTTCTACCATAACTCTACTCTAACTCCAAATTTCTTAAGTGCTGTTGGGCAAGTTTAGTTGGATTTTGGTACCTTGCAAACACTAAAATTATTCCAGCTTTTTAAATGACTATTATTTCTATTCTATTTCTCTATGAACTTAAATCTATCTTTCAACCAAAAACAATTGAAAATGAATTAGTACTAATATCAGCCAAACTGAAACTTTGGTGACAACAATTTTGAAGTTATAAAGTATTGTTTTTTTCTTTTAGCACCTCCGGTCTCTCATCTTTTAGGTTGATGAGGACAGGGGTGGGGCAAGAGGAGAGTAAGTCCACTGATTCATTTCATAATTTACAACCTATAAACATGCTCCAAATATCAATGTTTATGATGCAGGCTCTTTCACCATTGTGAATACAGCAGCTTTATGTGAAAAGGGCAAAGAGGCCAAAGAGGGCTGAATGTAGCAGGGAAAGGGCAATGAGAGCTTGCTTACACTACAGCTTTTACTTTGTGTGGAGCTGAAGTAGTGTAAATGCATTGTTTGAAAATATACTATGAGGCACTTTTTAAACCTACCAGTTAATTTAAATGTTTAAATAGGGTGGACATTTCTGGCAGTAATCTCTACACATTTCAATTAACTGAGGGGAGAGCATGTGTGCATGCATGCAAACACACATGTACCATGTATACACATGGACAGAGTTCTCTCCTAGATGCTCACCTTTGAGTCAGTCGGTTGTATAGGTTCAAGTACCAGGACTTCAGCACGAAAATCTTGGCTGACACATCAGTGTAGTATTGAAAATGCTGCGCTGTTGAGGGGCACTGTCTTTGGGGTGAGACGTTAACCGAGGCCCTGTCTGTCCTCTCAGGTGGATGTAAAAGATTCCATGGCACTATTTTGAAGAAGAGCAGGGGAGTTACCCCTGATGCCCTGGCCAATATTTCTTCCCCAATCAACATTACAAAAGCATAATATTTTGTCATTATCACATTGCTGTTTGTAGGAGTTTACACTATGCTGAGGCCTAATCATTGATTTATAATTGTTTAGCATAACTTCCTTGCTTTTGAATGCATTCTTCTTTTAATAAGATCCCATGTCATTTGCCTTCTCAACTTGTTCTACCATCTTCTGTACACCCAAGGTTCCTGAGCCATGTTTAAAATTGCACCATTTAGTTCAGATTGCTTCTCTTCACTCTTCCTACCAAAATGTATCACTTCAACATCATTTTGTTATTCTATTAAATTTCATCTTGGCATGTATCTGCCCATTTTACCAGACTGTCTATGTCCTCCCAAAGTCTATTACTATTCTCCTCATGTTTACCACATTTTCAAGTTTGTGTCATCTGCAAACTTTGAAATTATGCCCTATATTATTTCCTACATTGCAACAAACACTTTCAAGTTCTTCATTGGCTGTAAAAAGCTTTGGGATGTCCTAAGGCCATGAGTGGTACAATATAAACATATAAATTCAAGTGTTTTTTCTTTCCTTCCTTCCTCCTTTCCCATCTTCAGTCTGGCGCGCTTGCATCTTGCAGCTCACCTGACAAACTTAAATGAGCCTGGAGCCTCAAAATGGCAGGGCCTCAATATCACTCAAATTGTGTTAAATGGTCGACCAAAAGTCAAAATCTACCCCAAAAACTTCAACAGTGGAGGCATGAATTCATTTAATTAGGTATCACTAGGAAATTCACTGCAAATACTCAGCACACAATTCTCTAAAGTATTGCTAAACAGTCGTTAAAACCATATTTAGTGCTGCATTTTACATTTGAGTATTTGTGGTGGAATATTAAAATATTTTGAAAGAGAATTTGAAATGTTATTATTGCATTGCATCCCTGTTTTCAAAAAGGTGCTTGACTTACTATATTTTTCATTTTCCTGCTGAAGGGTCATGAGGACTCGAAACGTCAACTCTTTTCTTCTCCGCCGATGCTGCCAGACCTGCTGAGTTTTTCCAGGTAATTCTGTTTTTGTTTTGGATTTCCAGCATCCGCAGTAGTTTTTTGTTTTAATATATTTTTCATTTATCTGTTCATTTTATATCGACTGGCAGAATGATTAAATTGCTAAGAGAAGAGCAAACTACTTATAACAGGCAACCTCGAAGTGTATGTTTGAAACTTATATTTATTGGGCTCACGACTGAAGATTATGCTATTAACTTGGGCACAATTAGTTCTCAGAATTATTTTGGTAAAAGATAAGGCAATTGATCAAACTATACTCAAAAGTTGGTGGCATCATATGTGAAATTACTGTACTAAGAATGAAGTTTACCATCTTGCCCACTGCAGTAACATGTCTAATGGATTTTTTCCAAATATACAAGTTGTGCTGTATCTTCAAAACTACAGAGAGATAATTACCGGTAATTTGAAACTATGGTCTAAAATTTACGCTCTCCCACCAGCGGGTTTTTAGACTGAGGCTGGAGGGGGGACATGAAATTGAAGGAATGGGATTCCCTCTGGGTTCCCGCCTGCCCCAACCACACAGCAATTTTACACTGGGGTGGGCAAGGCCTCGGACAGGAAGCCCACCCTTGCCCCAGTTGAGGCCCTTAAGTGGACAATTAATGGCCACTTAAGGGCCGCTTCCCACCCAACCTCAATTTTTAGGGTGGCAAGACGATTCAACCTCCGAGGGGGATCCCAAAATACATCAAAGTTTCATCAAGGGCAGGAAGCCGGAGGGGGGGGGGGGGGTGGGGGGGACCTCCATCTGGAGTAGGCGCCCACTAACCCCCCCACCACACCCCACCCAGGGTCCAGTGGCCTCCGGAGCTCCCTCCCCGCCGACATCTCCCCCGAGACTACAAACACCCCTCTCGTACCACCCCCCCAATATCTCCCCTACCGACCCTGCCCTGGGACCCTCTGAACTTACCTGGGGCTCCAATTCACTGACTTAGGCCGGGATTTTCTGTGCCCATTGGCAGCGGGTATGATCTGTGGCATGAGTGGACAATATGGCGAGAAGGCTAAAAATCGGTTTCACGACATCATGAAACCAGTGTGCGATTGTCGGCTCAGCCCGTTGATGGCAGGCCGTGTTCTTCACCATCGAACATCAGGAACCTCATTGTAATACATCAGCATACCATTACAAGGCCAGCCCACCGGACTCATTCCACCCCCCCACCCCCAACCCCCGCTGGATCTTCTGTTCACATTGGCAGGAAAACAGGCTGGTGCAGAACACATCTTGACAACTGTGACATGCAGGAGTCAGGGCTTACCGCCAGGGCCTTGCTCACATGCAGACATCTGAGGAGCAGAAGATACTGGAGTCTGATAGCAACAGGATCCTGGAGGAACGTCCATGGCATGCTGGTGGATTCTCATGGACAAGACTCTGCTGCAGAGTAGCTCACGGAAGTTGGAAAGTCACCACTGGTGCTCACAGCAGGTAATGGTCAAGAGGGTGGAAGAGGAAGTTCTAGGATCGACAGGCAGAGGAAGGGGCATTGGGACATTGGAGAGGGGGTGAGGTTGGGAAGGGGGAATGAAGGTGTTGGGGGTTGAGGTCGGGGGGAGAGGGAGTACAGGGGGAGGAGGGTGTAATGGGGGTGAAGATGCCAACTGGGGAGATAGGTGTAAGGGTGGTGGAAGGTGACAGTGAAGGAGTTCAGAGGGGGGAAGGAGTGCCAAGAGGGAAGGAGTCCACGGAGATGAAGGAGTGCAGAAGGGGGAGGGAATAAGGGTGGAGGAAGGAGTCGAGAAGGGGGAAGCAGAAAAGCTGGAGGAAGAATTAAGGGTGTCAGGAAGGGGGAAGGTGTAAGACTGGAGGAAGAAGTGCGGCTGGGGGAAGATATAAGACTGGAGGAAGGAATCGGAGGAGTGAAGGCCTAAGGGTGGCGGAAGAAGTAAGGGTGTCTGAGGGAGTCAGGAGTGGGGGTGGTACGAAGTGTTGCAGGGGGGTGCATCCAGGTTGTGGGAGGACTAAGTAGGAGAGGAAGAAGGGGTTCCAGTGGGGGGGGGAAGGGGTCCAGAAGGGGGGAGAGGTTCCAGCGGGGGAAGGCGTCTGGAGGGGGAAAGGGGTTCCGGGAAGGATGGAGTCCGGGGGGAGATGTCCAGGTGAACATGCAAGGGAGGGGTCTGATGGGTCTACGACTGCCTCCTGGGGTCTGAAATGAGGGTGTGCATGGTATGAGGGAATGCTGAGAATGATCGAGTGCAGAGTGAGGAGGTAGAGTAGTAGGGTGAGGGTTTAACGGTAGCGGTAGAAGGGATGACAAGGGTGGTTGGTGGGGACTCAGAGGCAGACTCGGACCCTGGGGATGGGAAGGAGGAGGTCGGGCCAGTGAATGTAGATGGGGGTGGGATTTTCGGGAAGGAAGAGAACGTGCACGTTCACCCGAACATCCGGCTGGTAGGTCACGGAGGGGAGGTGGAAGGTGATGCTGGGGGGTCAACAGTGATGGGGGAAAGGAAATAGGTGACTGGGGGAGTGGAAAAGATGGGGCACCTGACGAAAAAGTGAATCCAAACCATGCTGTACAAATCATAAGTGAAATGAGAGTCGTGGTGGGCGAGATCAGGTGCTGCATGGGAGTGTGATCAGTGGGTGGGTGGAGATGCAGGTCAGCTCAGATGGACAACTGAAAGAGAACCCCAGCAGGCAGCACTGAAAATGCTCAGGACATTGAGGTGAGTGTGATATGTGAAGGATCCACGTGTGTGTGACAGTGCTTGCACATGGCTCCAAAAGTCCCTGCCACACACACACTTCTCCCTCCAGAATCACCCGTTGGCCAGCTGCTTCCTCTGCGGTGACAGAGGATGAGGTTGAGGGGCTCACAGGTAAAGGGGACTTGGAAGGAGAGGACAGCTTCTGAGATTCCTGAGTGGATGACCAAGCGGTGTCCAGCTGCTGCTCCTCCTCCCTTCGGGTGCCCCAGGGCCCCGGCCTGACTCCTTGAGGGGAAGGAGCACCTGGAGGGATGTTGAGGAATAGAATGGCAGGATCTATCAAGAGAATATAAGCCTATGAATTGGACAATGCATACAATAGGATTTATTTGTGATTTTGATTTTCAGTTTGCTTCATTGTATTTCAGCTCCAGCTAATCATTCTCAGGTTCAGGCCTAAGATCGCAGAGTCTACTATCGGAATTGATGCACATTTTTGTTCGAGCTCTATTTCTTGCAAAGCAGTGCATTCTGTGATTTTGTAAGAAATAATTTTTAGCCTTGCTTGGATCTTGACCTGCATGAACTTTGTTCGGAAGCTCAGCTGTACAAGTAATCTCTATTGATATATTGCAGAGTGTTGTGACAATATGAGCGAAGCTCCCCATTGTTTATTTGTAATGCATTGTCAGCTTGGTTCAGACCCCACTCCATGAGCACATAATCTAGACTGACACTTTAGTGCAGTACTGATTGAGTGAAAAACATTGTTTGATGTGTTATCTACTAAATGAAATAGTGTCTATCTGTATGTTTTGGCGGATGATATATTTAAAGAACGTGGAGCTTCTTTGATGTCCTGGCTGGCATTCATGTCTTTATCACCAAAAAAAAGATACCAGGGTTACTCATATTATTTGCTCTTTAAAAAATTTAAATTTTTATTTTAATTGCTTTTTATAAATTTGTGGTTGCATTTACCCACATAACAAAAGCAATTTATTGAGTATGAGGTGCATTAGGATGTCCAGAGGATGTGATAAGGGAAAATATAATGTAAGTTCTTTCTACAATATTGTGTAATGATTAATTTTAATTCAAAATTTAATTGATATAACACTGAGACAATTGGTACAGGCACAAAACTACGCTCCGATTTCTGTATCTATTTAACTACAAGTAAATTGCCCATAGCACTGCCTACAGTTAAATAGTAAGTTTTTTTTATATGCTAGATATCAAATTGGGAAAGAAAGCAGGCTTCAGAAACACACTCCACAATGCCACATAATGCCTACACCACATTGTCAATGCAGATATAGCAAAATTCTATGGGCATTGCAATTTACAATGTGAATGTTAACAGATAAACATGGTCAAAAATTGTGACAAGAAGAACCAAGGTTTATGGACAGGGATTTTGTGCCTGATACAATTTTTATTAATGTATAGGGCAGGATTTTGCCCTTGGCAGGGGTGCTCGGTGGGGGCGGGTGGGAGCAGTCGGGAAGCCAACCGCCACCCGCGATCGGCACCGCACCGCAATTTCACGCTGGTGGGCCAATTAAGGCCCGCCCAGCATGGAGCGAGAGCAGCAGTGGTGAGCGCTGCCTGTGTGGGTGGAAGGGGGCAGTGAGCAGGAGGGCGAGCGGGCCGAGCGCGAACTTCGCGCATGCGCACGGGTGAGTGCTTCATAATCTCCCTGAGACACGGAACTGCCTCAGGAAGGTGAAGCGCTATTTAAAAACAATAATGAACAAAATAAATATGTCATAAAACATTCCCCTCATGTGACTCCATGAATAGGGACATATTTTTAATTCAAGTGTAAAGTTTTTATTTTAGTTTTATTTGCTTTAGGAAACCTTATCCCGCCCGTGGATGAGGCTTCCTAAAAAGTGCAAAGGCCGCTTGGCGTTTTCACCTGCCCGCCAACGGTAAGGGTGGACGGGCAGCATAAATTTGAATTTAATTACCTTTTTAATGGCCTTAATAGGCCCTTTAATTGGTGGCTTGAGCACTGCTGACTCCAGAACATGTTACTATCCATTTTATCCATACAGAATTAAAGAAGACGGGTGAAGGTAAGGTGCAACATGGCTGTATTTAAATCAAATATATAAATCAAGCCTGATGAAAAATCTGTTTCCGTTTTAGGCATTAGACATATTGAGGTACGACATATCGCAGGACTACGCGGGACTACGTGATGACGTTGGGACGCTCGCCCGACGTTGTTGCGCGTCATTTTACGCTTGGCTGGGTCCGGTGCGCGTTCACCCGCCGAGCTCAATATTCTGCCCATAATGTTTCTTGTGTATTCTATTACTGAAACACAGATGCACTCCTTATTATAACTGGAGAGAAATAGCTTGAATGATTTAAAAAGAGGAAATGCTGGAAATACTCGGCCGGTCAGCAAGCATCTGGAGTATCTGTAGAATTCCTGATGAAAAGCCATGGGAAAGGATTTTACCCTTGGCAGGGGTGCTCAGGGGGCGTGGGCGGTCAGGAAGCTGACCGCCACCGCGATCGGCAGCATACCGTGATTTTACATGGGCGGGCCCAGCGTGAGACGCAGCCTGTGAATGAGCGCGAAGGGGGCAGGAGCTTAACGTCGGCTGGGTCCAATGGCGACTTGGCGGCCGATTCAAATGCGACCTTGGCAGCCCCTAGAAGGCTGCCACCAAAGGATGTGGAAGTCCTGTGCGTAGATACTGTAGTGGGTGGACACGGCAGGTGGGAAAGCAGTCGGCCCTGCATTCCTCAGATGAGTGCCTCGCTGCCCTCCTAGAGGCACTGGCACTGGCATCCAGGAGAGAAACGCTTGTCCCCAGGGACGGGAGGGGAAGGCCCCCCCATCTCACTGAAAAGGCCTGGGAGGAGGTAGCATTCTGGGCTAACAGCCATGACGTAGTGAGGTGCACATGGGCCCAGTGCCTGAAGCACTTTAATGGTCTCCTGCGATCGGGGAGGGTGAGTACCGTGTTGGCATGGGTCACTTTGCAGAACAGGTAAGAGCTGCCCAACCCTCCCCCCCCCGTGGACCTCAGAGGTGTTACAGTGTGAGTGACAAATGTCAAGGAGGCAGGATCTGGCCAAGGGGGTGAGCCCTGGTTGCTTGGATTGAGTGCCTTGTGGCTCCAGGGTCATGAATGGGCTGAGCCCTGCGAGGTGTTCCTTAGGTGAGGTTGGCCAAGCTGCAATAGTGCTGCAGGTATAGGGTGGATTAACCAATGCTCCTCTATCCTTTCAGGAGAAAACATCCCCTAACAATGCCCATGCGACGGCCTGAAAATTGCGCAGGCTTCGTAAACTCGAAGACAATTGGTCTCCCAAGAGCCTTAACTGGCCACTTAATTAATGGCGGGACTGCATCCATCTTTACCTCGTGCCCGCCTAGCGAAATATCGTGACAGTGTGCATTGATGTCGGGACGCTCGTTGGACGTCAACGTACTTTATTTCATGCACAGGCATATTGAGTGCGTGCCCGCACGCCAAGGGTAAAATTCTCCCCATTAACTTGCAAGATGCTGCCAGACCCACTGAGTACTTCCAGCATTTTCTGCTTTTATTTCAGATTTCCAACATTTGCAGCATTTTGCTTTTGAGTTTGAATTATTTCTTGAGCACCTGTCAATTGCATGTTTAAATTAAATATAAGCAGAGAATCATTTCTGAATGAAAGTTGATGAACAAATCATGAAATAATTGTAGTGATATTGATTTGATCTGTGCCCCTTTACATGCGTCTAATAAGTCTAGCTATGCAAAAAATTCCTCAGGCAAACACATAAATCCAGTGCACTGGTTTAGACTTCCCTAAGCTGTAAGTGTTACATGATGGAAGACATCAATTTGTTCTGAACCTTGAAATCACCCAAGAACAGAAATGCCACCAATAAAAACTATCACTGAATTTGACAAACCATAGGATCCCTGAACGCATAGCTTACAGTGAGTTAGAAAATTAGCTGTTTTGATTTATTAATACACTCTCAGGGCCATTGATTTACAATAATTGAATAAAACAAAATGCATATTGTAGGAGTACAAAGTGATATTTGCAGACTTGAATTCTGTCATTATGTGTATATGCATAAAATGTAAATTAAAATCAAGGATGCGTGTGTACATTTAATGATATAATTAATTAAATTATTTACCTTTGTTTTAAAGTTCATGATCCAGGGGCAGATAATTGGGCAGATGTTGCAGGTTGCAGATCCCTAGGAGGTAAGTCTCACAAACAGTATGGAATGGCAGTATGGCCTGAGGAAGGAACCACAAGGGCGGTTCATCAAAGAAAGGATTTGCATGACATGTAAACACTTGGGAGTGTAACATGGCTGGGAAAATGGGATTTTATGGTCCGATTCCCTGCCCGAAGTCAATGGACCTTTTGCCTGCAGGACAGAATTCCCGCAGCAGGTGGGGCGGGAAAATCTCGCCCAATAATTGAGTCTGGCAGTGAGAGTGATGTGTTGGGAGATAGAAGCACTGGGAGGACTTCTATAGACTGGGAGGAGCGACAGAGGACACCTGAGTGTATAAGTTATGGATGGACAAACATGCTGGAAGGGTCAGTCTCGAAACGTTAACTCTGTTTCTTTCTCCACAGATGATGCTAGACCTGCTGAGTTTTTCCAGCATTTTCTGTTTTTGTTTCAGATTTCCAGCATCCGCAGTATTTTGCTTTTATTTTACGCTTGTTGGAAGGGTTGCCCTGGCACAAATGTGGCAGCAATAAGAAGCATCTTAATGGAGGAGTACTGGGAGAATGCCCACAAAAATGGATGGGTGGACTGTAGTATGCTGTTGACAAAAACATGGTGATAGTAGGTTTTTCTTGATGAGAGTTTGCAGGGAGGTTATGGAGTAGAGCAGAGGTTCCCAGACTGGTTATGGGGCTGGAAGAAGTCAGTGGGGAGATGAAGAGAGAAGGACAAGTTAGCTCTGAAGCACACATGGGGAGCTGCTGGTGGAAGATGTGGGTAAATCTTTATCGTAGAGGAAAATGCAAAGTAAAGAGCAGAAATATAATGGGCAATGCAGCAATTAATATGCAGATTACAGGAAATCAATAGGCTGTAACTTCCAATGGAGTGGCAATTGAGTCGGATTGCCTCCCTACTCGAAATTACATACCTGGAAATTCAGGCGATCCTATCTGGGCTGACCTTCCGACTCAGGCTGGGCGAGATCTTTGTAGTGCAACGTGCTCCCAGGGCCTATATTCGAGGACAGCTCCATCACAGGTAGCTAAGCCACATCCCTTTTTTTACGGCATTATCTGTCATAAGCCAGATAAGTTTAAAGGTCCAGCCAAGTTTAAAGATCTTTGACAAGGTAAGTACGTAAGGGAAGTGTGTAGGACTTGGGGGAGACAGGCCTGGGAGGGCGCGGGGGGTGGGCGGAGAGTTCAGAGTTGGGCCTGTTTCAGGGCGTTGAGGGTTGGGCCTGGGGTGGGGTTGAGAGTCGGGAATAGGGCTGAGGTTGGGGTGGGGTGGTTGGGCCTGGGGGTGAGGTCAGGAATCAGGACTTGGAAGATGGGGGTGGGGTCAGGAATTGGGCCTGGGGGGCGGGTATCGGGAGTCAGGGGTCCGGCCTGCAGGCGAGAGGGTAGTTGGAAGGTATTGGGGGGTCGTGGAGTCCTGTGGGTGGGTCAGGTGGGGGGAGCCCGTGGGGCAGGGGAATTCCTGGTTTTGGCGGGGGTGGGGCGGGGGAGGAATCAAGAGGGTGGGAGGAATCCTATGGGGAGTCCTGGTAGATCAGTGCTATAGTTACCCAGAAGCTAGAAGTTGTTTTAATCCTTCTAAATTTCTCTGGGTAATTATTGATGTAACACAGTCAGAATCATGCAGCGTCTGTGATTTAAATCACATTTTCAGATAGTTCCCAGTGCAGGGCAGTTGCCCTTTTGAAGTTTGAACTTCCTGGGAAATTGGTATGCAATCCCTACCAGGGAACATCCAGGTTTGGGGGAGGGGGTGTCAGGGTGTGGAGGTGGTTGGGGTGGGGGTGTCCCAAGTGCATCTTTGGGGTTGTCCCAGATACACTGCCCTGGAGCTCAGAAGTTATGGCCCAATGATTATGTTATAGAGATCCAAGGAGGGTGATCTGTGCAGTTACTGTTATTTGCAATGCTTCTTTTGCCCAATGACTGTTCATGGCCCCCAACGTGTACCACTAAAGTTAACTGAATCTTGGAGGTCAAAGGTCAAGACAGATTTATTGGTAATAAAAGCTACATGGTTCCAGGTTCTGAAAACAAATCCAGAACTTGATATTTTCTCATGTATTACTATCTCATGTATAAACGAAAGAACACAAATTTTTATTTTTCTCAAAAGAAGCTTTCAGAGGGTACAGACTGTACACTTGGTAAATGTGTTTTCTATTATTGGCTGCACTATTATTGGCCTTTGCAAATGAATGTCATAAAGCGAGATTTGTTCAAGCGAGCAAGACTGAAATTGGATTGGCATTGCAAGAAATTATATCGCTAAGTCATCATAAGAGATATAGCTATATTTTTCAATACGTTATCTTAAAATTAGCGACAGCCTTATTTACATTAAACAAAAGTTTTTAAAAAGTAAACTGTATTTTTTTTTGAACAACAAAGTATTGTTTTTATTTTATAAGCCATGGTCTGTTACTACGGGCTATTTATTGTTAGCGGGTGGAACTTTCCGGTCCTGCCAGCAGTGGCTTTCATGGTGGGCGGGAGTGGAAAATTCAGAGAGAGGCCAAAAATTGGAATCCTGCCAATGGGAACTCATTGGGATTTTCCCTTCAGCACCTGCTTGGCGGGCTGACGGCAGGTCGAGGTTCCCGCTGATCCATGCTGGGAACGGATTTGCATGCATTATCATGTCGTGAACACTCATTAAAAATACTACTTGCTGGAATCATGTTAGGGGGATCAGGGGAAGGATGACAGAGATATAGGGCAGCATTTTGCACTCGGCGGCAGGCCCAGGAGCGGTCGGGAAGCCAATCACCGCCCGCGATTGGGCCCAAACATGGATTTCATGCTGGCTGGCCAATTAACAGCCAGCTAGTGTGAAATGTGTGCTGCAGCGCTCAGCACTGCCAGGCTGGGGGGTGGGAGGAGTGCCAGCGCGGAAGTGTGCTCATGCACAGGGGTGCGCGCAGGAAAAGCTCCCTGAGGCACAGAGCTGAAGACTTTTAACAATAAAAATAAAGACTTTCAAAATAATGAAAACATCCCCTCATGTGACGAGTTAAAAAATTTTAATTTTTTTTTAAGCACCTCGTGGATGAGGTTTCACCAAAAATGCAAAAGTCGCTTGGCCGCCAACCAAACGGTTGGACGGGTGGTGAAAAATTCGAGTCAATTAGTTCTTTCAGGGCCTTAACAGGCTATTTAATTGTTGGCGGGGGTGCTGCTGACTGCTGCGCGCACCCGCTGACTGAAATATTGCTCAAGTGTGTGACGACGTCAGGACACTCGCCCGACGTCATCACGCGTCATTTTATGCTTGTTTGGGACGGGCATGTGCCTGCCTGACGAGAGTGAGTTTCTGCCCATAGGGGACAATGGGATATGGTGGGGTTGGGGTGGGAAAGATGGCACAGACATAGGGGATAATGGGATATGACAAGGTTAGAGGGGTGAAGGATGACAGAAACATAGGGGATAATGAGGTATGGTTGGGTTGGAGAGGAAGGGGCAACGATGGTTGGCAGAGGGGAGACAGGGTGGGGAAGCTGGAGCCTGACATAGAAGACTAGAATGCACAGAAGTGGGTGAATTGGAATTGAACTATATGAATGGGACAGAATGGACACAGACTCTGGAATAGGACGGGTGGGGGATGGTTGTGTTAGTGTGGCACAAGAGAGATGAGTTGCTCAGAGACTCATGGATGTGGGAAAGGGGAAGGCTTGTACATGAGGGATGGTTTGCATAGAGACTGATGGAGTGAGGGGAAGGGAGACTGTGTTGTGATCAGTCAAGAAGGAACGGGACAAGTCATTGAAAGACAGCCATAGCCCCTGGTCTGGGGCCTAGAGGTTGGAGTGAGAGATTAAAGGCAATCCTGGGGTTTTGTGGACCTCGGGGTCAGGATTAGAGATTGAAGGCAATCCTGGGGCTTTGTGGGCCCTGCTACAGGGCTATGCTTGGCATGCACATTGTAGTCCCGCTCCAGGGAGGGGCAAGGCCTGTGTGCTCAAATGGGATAAGGCACAGCTTGATGTACAGGGTGTGGTCATGGTCTTATAGTTGGTGGCCATGGTGTTGTCTGGCTCGGTACTGGGCTGCAGAATGGATGGTCATGGTTAGGGAGGCATCTGCAGCCCATAAATGGGGTAAAGGTAATAAAGGGGAGGGTGGCATTCGAAGCTCTCCTGGGGAGGTTCTCCTCTGTATGTGACCATGCACACAGCCTCAAGATGGGGAGGGGTGAGGTCCACATGGGGCTTAGGGACATCAACAGTGATGGGTTCAGGTGGGAAGGCTGGAACGTCCACCACAATGACAATGGGATCCAGGGTTACTGGGGAAGGCTAGAGAATCACCGGAGGGAGATATACCTACACATTGTGAGGTTCCAGGAAGATTGGAGGGACCCACACACAGACAGGGGGAGGGTAGAAGCTGGTCTCAAAGTAACAATGAAGCACCAGCATCTTGAAAGCCCAAAGTTATTGCGTAGTTTAAAATCGAAACTGCACGGGAGGGGTCCAAGGCAGTGGGAGGAGCCCATGGCTGGACTAAGGGGCCCTTTCAGAGGGCACCCTCAAACTTCTTAGAGTCACAACACTGAAATAGAGTCAGAGCTGAGAGAAAAGAGGAAGACTTCCTTGAGAAGGTGCAATTGGGGCCATTGCTTTAACGAGAGATTGCAGGAGTCATTGGCTTCACAACCCAGTTGCTCCATTTGGGTATTAACAGAGAGGTCTGTGAGAATGGAAAATGCAGATAATAATTAAGGAAACACAGCTGCTGCATATCGGCCAGATCATCAAAGAAAGCCTCTAAAAAAAAAAAAATTCTTTCGAGTTATCAACAGTCACAGATTGCAACTCTTTCAAGTACAATCACAGTTCTTGGTTTCCGGGAGTGGGACATGAACCCACAACCCTCTGATTCAAAGGCGAGGGTGCTATGGACTGAGCCACAGCTGACACCTCTAAGAAAGCCTCTAACATGCTTTCTCCAATTGGCATGGATAACGGGCCAAAGGGCATCCAGTCATTGTTGAACTGTAACTTGAGCTTGATCAGCACACCAGATCAGGTGGTAAGGTGGCACATTTCATAAATGTGTCCAAATCTCTTCCAGTTTCTGTCGGATTGAGATGTCAAGTATCAGGGTTGGTATCTTGGTCACCTACATCTGTGAGTGTGGCCCTCAGCTGCAATGCTGTATCAGCGAAAAGCTAGTAGCACAGACACAGCTCTAGGGCATGACATTGGCTTTCTGTTTGCGAGTAGGAGGTCTACTATATTTGCCCAGTGTTCATTAACCTGTTGCATTTATCAGTCCACAGGGAGAGGAGGATTGAGTAATGGAGCCTGCGCTCAATGCTGCCTTCTTGATGGCAGTGATCTGATTGATGAGGAGAAAGGCCAGACGATGCCCAGCCCAGCTTCAAGTGTAGGTCCAGCATCATGTTCATGGTCCAGGGAAGAGCCAGAAACATCCAGAGGGTGAGGTTAAACCCATTCCACAGAGGTGACGTGCATGACCAAAGGTCTACTGAAGAAGACTCTCCAATCTGGAGATGAGCGACAGACAATGCCGCGCCCATCTGCGCTTGTCAGGAGATGTGGTGGATCATATCGTCACATCCTGCGGGAGGATATAGTACCTCATGGACTGGGAGGACATCCCCTGCTAGTGCCCCTGAAGGTCACTGCCACGCTCAATTTTTTTTGCCGGTGGACTGTTTCAGGGAGCCACAGTGGACCTATGCAGCATCTCACAGTCTTAAACACATAAATGTATCAAGGAGGTGACAGATGCCCTTTACAGTCAGGCTCATCATTATGTGAAGTTCATACTCGATGGAGCTAGCCAGACTGCTAGATTTCTGGGGATTGCAGATATCTCAGTCTCCCTAGAGTTTAAGATGCAATCAATTCCACACATGTGGCTTTGAGAGCTCCATTGCATCAGCCCGTGATGTTCATTAACAGGAAAGGGTTGAACTCCCTGAACATTCAACTGGTGTGTGATCATTAGAAGCGCATCATGCACGTTGTGCCACGTACCCTGCAAGTTGCCATGACTCATACATCCTGGGCCATTCCCAGGTGCCTCGAATATGCGAAGGGCCTCAGTGATTACAGGGCTGGCTGCTTGGGGATAAGGGGTACCCGCTCAAACGATGGCTCATGACATCGTCTTCAGAGTGCCTCTGAGGAGAGATACAATGATGCACATAGCTCAACGTGATCAGTCATCGAGCAGACCATTGGCATCCTGAAGAGCCGCTTCCGATGTTTCAATCACTTAGGTGGGGCTCTGCAAAGAGGATGTCATGCATGATCATGGTTTTTGTGCCCTTCACAACCTAGCACTTCAAAGAAGTGAAACCCTAAGCAAAGGGAGACATGGAGGAGGCTGAGAGTTCCTCGGATGATGACGAGCAAGAAGAGTAGGAACCTGAAGAGGTCAGCTTCCACATGAGGATGGCATCGAGGAAGCATGATGTGGAAGATATGCCTGTGCCACACTGATAGCCACAAGACTCCAGGAGGAGTAAGGTGCAGGCAATAGGACATGGCGTCATTCCTTCTGTCTCTTAGTGCCATGCCAGTGCACTGAAAGGCCTTTACAACCAGTGACATCAAGAGCAAGCTCAGCATTTGGACTTTCACCTTCAACCCTCATGATTCACCAGGCCCTAATCGTTGGAAAGGTCAGCGGTGATTCCTGTATTCATGCCCTCTGGGAAGTGAAAGCACAATAGTGCAAATGCTGCATCAAAGGACTTGATGCAGTTGTCACCATCTTAATGAGAAACTTTTAGCAGACACTTCATGCCTGGTTGGAGAGACCATCTTGACTGCAGGTCTTGTGCTTTGGCAGTACTGACAAAGGCAGCCTTTTCATTTGGAGAGACAATTACAGCCACCCCACTAAGGATAGTGAGCGGGCCTAACTCCATGTTGCCTTGTAAGGAGTATGGTTATTAACACATTTTGCAGGCACTTCCAGTAAAAAGTTTGGCACATCTCCCTGACATAGCAAGTAACTATCATGACTCAGCTACACATCACATGAATGTGAATCTCACAAAGGGAGGCGATCACTGAATGGGAGCATGACTCACCCTCACAATAAGAGTGCACATAGATGCACATGTGTGACACTTTCAAATGATGAGACCATTCTCATGAACAGAAAATGTATTTACAAAGGTGGCATGATATAAACAGCAATTGAACACCCATGAGCCAAAAATGATGTCAAAGTTTCTTGATTTTCCCAACCCTACCTTACGTCTTGGTGCATTCCTGATAGCCGCAGCAGTGGTGGAGGCAGCCTGCTGACTGCTATGCCCTGTTGTCTTTGATGGCTTTGGTTGGTGTCCTCTGGGGGCTGACAGCTGGAGGGCCCCTGCCTGCTTTGGGTGTCCTGCTGTGGGGCATGTGCCCCCACTCCCCTGCCTGTCCAGCTGGAGCTGATGAGGTCACAGGCAGAGAAGATTGGGATCAGCCGGACACTCTCGGAATCACCTGGGTGGATGGCCCCGGGGTCTCCAGCTGCTGGTCCTCCTGCCTATGAGTGTCCGAGGGCCCCTGCCTGACTCCCTGAGGGGAAGGGACTCCTGGGAGGAAGTCAAGGTGCCCCATTTCCCTCTCACTTAGCCACCGATGGATCCCACCAATGCCAATAGCAATGGAGTATAGGTCTGAGTGCAAATCCGGCAGGATCTACTGAACCATGGTCTTCAAGGCAGTCGCCACTGTTCCCATGGAAACCTTGTGGTGCTCACATGTCCGAGCCACGACATCAGAGATAATGCAGACGGGCTCCTCCATCCTTCGCTCTAGTCTGTTGACTGCCTCTCGCAACGCTACCTGATTTTCCACATGTGTGACATGGTCGTTTCCAGAGGCTCATTATCTGACTTGGACTTAGCAGGTGCCTTATCTCCAAAGTCCTCCAAGTGCCAGAGATATGGGCTGATACTACCTCTGACTGTTGTGGATCTGTGTCTGTGAGGTGTTCCCTGGAATGTGTCCTCGAGCCTAATCTAGATCCATGAACCACCAGGGTGTGTATCTCTGCTCTGGTGGAGGATGCAGGTGAATGCAGTGGTGGGTCTTTGTCTGAAGTATCCTCTATATCCTCCTCTGAAGTGACATGGGGGCTAGGGCTTATGGTTGGTTTGGAGCTCTGTCTGTGCCGGCTGGTGCCGGTAAGAGAGAGAAGATGGATTTAGTTCATAAACAGGCAGAATACAATATTGCCTGTCACTTACTGTGATTACCAGGACGTGATCAACTAATGGAGGGCTCATCCGTACTGGCTTGCTGGCAGAGGCTGATCTCACCTTGCCCACAGTAGCAACATTTGTCTTCACCTGCCAACTTAGCGGCAACCTCCTCAAACTGGGACGGCTCCTGGACTGCCATCCCTCGTCCCACCTGGGACATCGCACTCTGGTTGTGGGCAAGCTTGGCATGCGTGAAGACAATTGGATGGAATGTGATGAGAAGCGATGGAGGAGAGGTTGGGAAGCATGCATGCCTGCTGTGTTGAATTGTTGCATTAAATTTGATAGCAATATCTAATCTTCTCAACTTAATTTTTGCCACTTTGGATTTTACATTTATGCAATTTCAGAGATAAATGCAAAAGCAAGTTCAGAGTTTTTTACTTTAGGAGGCACAAATCAAATCTGAGACTTGGACTTAGCGGGTGCCTTATCTCTGCAGTCCTCCAAGTGCCAGAGACATGGGCTGACACTACCTCTGATCCCAGTAAGGACTGAGGATGGAGTTTGCGCAGCATGATAGATGAGATGCTGGTGATGTTAAAGTGTCCAGGAGGCAATTGATGCTGATGTGTCCCCCGCTAATATTGTGTGAGATCTCTGAGCAGAGTAACCCTTTGAGTGCATGATGCCAGGGTGAGAGAGTGAGATTGAGGTGAGGTGAAGGTTGACTTACCCTGGTGGAGCAGGTGAGATCATTCATCCTCTTCCTTCACAGGATGGCGTTTCTCGGGCGGGTGCCTGACGAGCTGACCTCTCTTGCAACCAT
Organism: Cetorhinus maximus; assembly: GCF_964194155.1. NCBI lineage: Eukaryota > Metazoa > Chordata > Chondrichthyes > Lamniformes > Cetorhinidae > Cetorhinus > Cetorhinus maximus. The sequence continues at coordinate 68,083,721 of NC_135888.1, read as the reverse complement.
CTCCCAGGCCGGCGAGGTGAGGCTGGTGGGCCTCCTGGAGCCATCTCTCAGATAGAGGACATCTCGGTGCTGGCGGACTCCACAGGCTAGGGCCTCAAGGGAGTCATTGCTGAACCTAGGAGCAGCTATTTCCTTCAATGGAGCCATAGCAAGAAGTTTCCTGCACACAGCTGGCCTGTTGAGAATAATGTGTGTTTTCGGGTGGCGTTTAAACATGATGCTCGCACCTTCAAACCTATTTGGTAATGGCGTGGTGGGCGAATCAGTGCCCACCTAGCCACGTGATTTGGACAGCTATTCACTGATGCATAATTAATGAGATTTCAAGCATGAAATTTCCCGCCATGCAGCCCAGCCAGAAACGCACCGCAGGTGAAACCTGCCCACCGCCTCTCTTCGGGTAGGATTTTCTGCACCCACCCCCACCCCTCCCCCAACTCCGTCGAGATCATCTGGTCCCGCCAAAAGTCAATGGACTTTTTGGCTGGGCCGCCGAATCTCATGTGGCGGGTCCTGCTGCCAAGGGGCCAGAAAACCCCAGCCTTCATCTCCGGAAAGGAAAATCCTGCCCCTTGTTTCACCCGCCTACTGTTCCTGATTATGTAATTTCCATGTTTCAATTCTGACTGGTCTGACAGCCCACTTTACCCAGGGAAAGGAGATAATCTTGACTTTGGCGATTATGTAAAATCCACGATATTAGCTCAGCCTCCCGATAAACACTTCTCCTTATTTATGTTTCTGTTGAGCTCAAATTTTCTCACTCTATTCTTTCCTTATCCAACATCTGTTTAAGGTATATCAGGTGCTCTGAGTAGTTGCCTCAGGTTCGATTTGTGCCTCCTAAAGTAAAAAACCCTGAACTTGCTTTTGCATTTATCTCTGAAATTGCATAAATGTAAAATCTAAAGTGGCAAAAATTAAGTTGAGAATGTTAGATATTGCTATCAACTGCAATGCAACAATTCTTGGTACATAATCATTTTCACTCTTAGCAATTATAATTCTACTTGACAAACTTCTCATTCAAAAGGTTGAGTTGACTGTTGTTAACTTTCTCCACGCTGAAAAGTATTGAGACTAATTATAATTCTAGAAATGACCTTGCAGCTATTAATTCACCACATTGGATTGGTTTCAGTAGCAACTAAAAGGCTCTCTTTGCAGTAAAATATTAAGGTATTGCTGGTATGTCAGTTCTTTTAGTATCAACATGCCAAAATATATAAAAAAGCTATTTCAGATAAACTGCCCTTTGTATAACAAAGGTTCTTGAATATTTATTTTTCATTGCTCACTTCAAACTGACAGTGGAGCTCATCTTAAAAACAAAAGCAGTAGAATATTGACATCTGCAGCCATCTTGTTTTAAAAAGCTCTCAAAGCAAATTAACTAAAACAAACTCAATGAATTCGGGAATCTCGACCTGGAGGTTAAATCCATTAATTGGTTTGTCTAGGCCTATTCCCTGAAATAATATTGTTGTACACACAGTATTGCTTAATTAGCTTTTAAAAGCACAATTTAAAATTATGCTAACTGCTAATTAGCTCCTAAGGAGACTTAAAATGCATTACATGAACACATCATACTCCCTCATCAAGTGTAAGTATGTGACTTCAATGGAAATGGAGAGATGTTAAAAAAGTTGCTGATCTGGTATCACCCATTTACACTAATGCAGAAAGTCAAAATTACTCCTCAAGAGCTTTCAGGCCAGCATCTTCCATATCATTATCTTCATAGCCTAAGAATAGAAGGATTCCCACTGGGGAATCTATGTATCCAGAACAAAGCAGTATTTTTAGCAGCAGCACATCAAAATCCTGACTAGACCTTCCAAGTGCTAACTAGTTTGAATTGCAAGCAAGGTAACACCAACCTTTGTCAGCACTGCACTGCAGTTCTTAACACCACTTATATTAAGATGTTAATTATTTGAGAAATGGGTTGAAGGGTTGAGCCATTGGTGGTCACATTTTTGCTGTTTAAGTGTTGGCCTCTAGCAATCCATTTTATACTGTTGGTTGCCCCAAATCCACTCCAAAAGTGGTCCAGACTAAAAAATTGCATTCGGATGTGAGACTATTCTTTGATTTTTCACTTTAAGAGGATGTTTGGAGGTCACTTTTCAATGAGAGACAGAACTCCTTCCAGGCCTTCTTACGGAACCGTTAAGCAGACTTCATCTGAAATAATGTAAACGGAGTGGCATCATTTGTAGTCTTTGCAAGAGTCTTTCCTCGTTGACCTTCATCTTCATTTGTGTGGCTTTATCCTGTGTGCCTCTCTTGTTTTGTCTTCCTCCTTTCTGTCTCTATCATAAGAACAATAATGATGTATAAGACTATAGAATCAGTATAGTGAAACTGAATTCTGTGAAGCAAGTTGGAAACCTTGTATTACAGACAAACATATGAATTAGGAGCAGAAGTAGGCCATTCAGCCCCTCGAGCCTGCTCCACCATTTGATAAAATCATGGCTGATCTGATTGTGGCCTCTACTTTCCTATCTATCCCCTATACCCTTTGACTCTCTTGTCAATCAAGAATCTATCTAACTCAGCCTTAAAAACATTCAATGACCCTGCTTCCATTGATCTCTGGGGAAGACAATTCCACAGACCAACGACCTTCTGAGAGGAAACTTTCTCCTTATCTCCGTCTTAAATGGGAGATCCCTTATTTCCAAACTGTATCCCCTAGATCTAGTCTAATAGCCATATTTTATAATACATACCTATATGATTCATTTGTACCTCCAATTAAGATTTAAGAAATAAGAAGAGCTTATATTTAAAATATTATTTCAAGACAAATTATTCTTGATTTTTGTTTTACTTAGTAAAAGTTTTTCAAATGCAACAGATCAATAAATATCCAGACAGAAAAGCTTTGAGGGTTCTACACTCAGTAACTTCAGTTCATTAGGATCAAAAGATTAGATTCAGCAGGATCTGATAATGCAACATAAATCCCTGTAAGAAGATTATCTCAACTACTAAAATGAGTTTTTATACCTTGGGGATTCTAAGTGCTGAATATGATGGGACTTTTATTTCTATTTCCTGAGAGTTTATTTTCAGAACAAAAAACAATCTACTCAGTTTCCATTGAAATACTGTTATGTAGTCCGCACATTTTTCTTTAACTATTCATTTTTTAAAAAGAATTGGGTTGTAAGTTAAGACAATGGTTGTTGTTTGCTCTTGACAGGATTCATTGATGCTCTAAATGCTGACTGGGCAGGTAAATAAAAATGGCTAATTTTAGTGTTTCCCTTCTTCTGCTGGCAAATGAAGCCAGCCAAAAAATCCAACTCCTACGTTTCTATTTATGGATTTTTTTTTTACCATTAAATCATGGTTTGAGATCTGTCTCCTGTTTTCAAAATTGTGCAGATATTGTGGGCAAAGTTCCATCCTTACGTCTGTCTAAATAAGAGAAAAGCAAGCAATGACATTGTTATATTTTGCACTCTATAATACAATAATTATATATAGCTGAGACTAGTTACAAATGAATCACATAGACATGTGGTGTAAAGTACATTTATGAATACAGCACCTACATTAAACTTCACGCATTTGGGAATCACCGATTGAACTGCCTGGAAAATGCACATAAGCTCTTGCTTCTGCTTCATACAATCTATAATGTCCAAATATCAAACTCTCCACAAACTATTGCATTATTTCTGAGATTTCCAGGCATTATCATTCATATTTTTGTGTGAACTATCAGTGTTCCTGCATATATGAGATCACTGTGGTGTGGTAAAAAGTCAAGTTTCATATTCTTACTTCACTGTCCGTCTATATCCTATCCACAGCCATGGAGAAGTCTACAGCTGCAACCTGTCCTAGCCTCTCAGCACAAAACTGTGAAAGTGGGCAAGAGCAGATTAGAAAATAAGACGGTTAGAAAGTAAAATTTTTTAATTGCTTCTCCTTATTTTATATCAAAACGGGAAACAGTTTTAAAATTATGTTATCATAGTTTGATTGTGTGTAACATTGGACGGAATTTTCGTTCGTCTGAGGAGGCTGGACTGAAGACAAGCATATAGGCAATTTGGTGTTGGAGAGTGACGTGCCAGTTTGCCAACACCTTCCAACCTCTGGACCATTTAGGAAGGGGCTTGTTGAGGAGGGCGACAGCAACTCACCGGCAAGAGGCAGGCAACCAATTAGGCCACTTAAAGGATGACAACAAATGGGATTTTCCAGCCAACACGCTGCCATCCCCTCTACCTCCCCATTGTGGCCAAAACCCAGCCAATGGTTGGAGGTGACCTCTCGGGTAAAACACAGCTGGGGGGGGGTGGAGGGGAGCGTTGTTGGAGGTGGGGTGTGGTGGGTGATTGCCCCATCTGGCCATTAATTGGACATTATCATGAAAATTGCATCAGGCATCAGGTGTTGGGAATCAGACACGTTGTGTGATAGGGGCCCGGAAATACTCCCGACATCAGTCCATTATCTCTAGTTTGTAATGAGCCTCAATCTGAGTGTTTCATGATGAGGATTCAATTATAAATAATTATTTTAATTAGCACCGTACAGAGTAGTGATGAGTTTATTAGATAGACTAACCCCTACATAAACACTTGCAATAGATTTCGTGCCTTATCAAACCACTCAACTAAATTAGAAGTAAAAATAACCATTTTTCATTCTTGAATTCTGGAGTTTGCATGAACTGTTAACCTTTACAATGGCCATGCAGTTAAATGCTCCTTTAAAAACAAACCAATGAGAAGAATCGGCAACAGCTTATCTTTAGAGATTCATAAGCTTTAATCTTCCCTGCAGTTCTAAATTGATTTTTTTTAAATTATCGTGAACAAGTTTATAGAGCTTCATTACAGGATGAACCATTTATGTTTACTCTGAAAGAAAATCACTAAAATCCCGCTTCATGCCTCTGGTTAATTTGTAAAATCTATATCCCAAGACTGTACTTTATGTAGATTGTACTTCGTGTATTGTATTTCTGAAGAGGCACTGCTTCATCTTTTAAGAGATTTGTTTAGCCATCTCTTACATCATTTCTTCAGCTTTTGTAAAGAACTTCCAGCAATCAGTTTTACAGCCATAATGATTATTTGCTGGTCATGTTTACTTATTATTAGAGAAGTAGGCATTTGGGAGTCTTGCCACTTATCAGCCCAAGCCTGAATATTGTCCAGGTCTTGCTGCATGTGGCACAGACTGCTTCAGTATTTGAGGAGTTGCAAATGGTGTTGAATACAATGCAATCATTAGCGAACACCTCCACTCCTGACCTTATGTTGGAGGGAAGATCATTGGTTAAACTGTTGAAAATGGTTAGACCTAGGACACTACCTTGAAGAGCTCCATTTCGTCCATGCTTGGCCCAAGGCTACATTGAGGCCTATATCTAAGTGGCCCTGATGGACCCCAAGCTAACCATCAGTTAGGTTATTGCTGTGTAAATGCTGCTTGATAGCACTGTCACCAACATCTACCATCACTCCACTGATGATCGAAATAGATGGGACCATAATTGGCCAGATTAAATTTATCCTGTATTTTATGGACAGAACATATCTGGACAATTTGCCACATTGTCAGGCAGATGCCAGTATTGTTGCTGAAGAGCTTACTGATGGGTGCAGGTGGATCTCGATCAAAGGTCTTTAGCACCACTGCTGGATGTTGTCAGGGCCCAAAGCCTTTACTTTATCCAGTGCCTTCAGCCATTTCATGGTATCATCTGGAGTGAGTTGAATTGGCTGCAATACTAGCATCTGTAATATTGGGGACCTCAGGGGGAGACTGAGATGGATCATTCAGTCTGCACTTCTGGCTTAAGATGGTTAAAAATGCTTAATCCTGACCTTTTGCAGTGATGTGCTGGGCTCTGTCTTCACCAAGGAAGGGGATGTTTATGGAGCCTTATCCTACTGCTCAGTTATGTAATTGTCCCCCATCATTCATGACTAGATGTGAAAGAACAGCAGAGATTTAATCTGATTCATTGGTTGTAGGATCACTTTTCTCTGTCTGTAGCATGCTGCTTCCACTGTTTAGTGTGCATGTAGTCCTGTCACCAAATTCAAACCATATTTTTAGGTAAGCCTGGTGCTGCTGCTGGCCTGCTTTGCTGCACTCATTGAATCAGGCTTATCTCTGGCTTGATGGTAATGATAGAGTGAGGGGTATACTAGACCATGAGGTTACATATTGTGGCTGAATACAATTCTGCTGTTGCTGATGGACCATAGCACCTCAACAATGCCCAATTTTGAGCTGCTAGATCTGAATCTATTCATTGTAGCATGCTGATAGTGCCACATAACACAATGGACTGTGCAGTGGATACATCTACCAATATTGTCATGGACGGATGCATTTGTGACAAGTAGATTGGTGAGGGTGAGGTCAAGTAATTTTTTTCCCTCAATTTGGTTCTCTCATCACCTGCCGCAGGCCCAGTCTGGCCTTCAGGTCTCAGCCAGATCTGTCTGTAGTGATGCTACTAAGCCACTCTTGATGATAGACATGGAGGTTCCCCATCCAGCCTACCTTCTGTGTCTTTGGAGGAAAACTGATTCATCAGTTGAGAGAAGGCATTAGTCATAATCAGCCATGTTTAACCTGGTAACATAAGACTTCAGGGAGTCCTGAATCAATGTTGGGGACTCTGAGGACCACTTTCTATACACCAGACTGCCACCACCTCTAGACATATGTCTGGAGATGAAGGAGCCTGTAGCATTGGCTTTAAAGGATGATTTGGTGTGTATGACTAAATCAGGCCGTTGCCCGACAAGTCTATGGGACAGCTCTCCCAATTTTTGTACAAGCCCCCAGATACTATTGAGGAGGACTTTCAATTGGGCTGAGTGTGCTGTGAGTGATTTCCAGTGCCAGGGTCATTGCTGGTTGCCCATCTGGTTCATAAGATCATAAGAAATAGGAGCAGGAATAGGCCATTTGACCCCTTGAGTCTGCTCCGCCATTCAGTAAGATCATGACTGATCTGACTGCGGCCTTAGGTCCACTTTACTGCTGCCCTGCATAACCCCTGTTAATCAAGAATCGGTCTGCTGTAGGGTGGCTGAGTTGCACTGTTAGTAATAGAGTTGAATTGTAGACAATTCTTAAGTAGAAACATTAAGTTTATTTACAATATACTCAACAGCAACTACACATGTGCTTTCAACTCCAACTCTATCTATTCACTGTCTGCTGAGGTAGCCTGCGCTACTCTGCTATTGGTTACTACAGAGCATGTGATCTTTCCTAACAAGTATTATTGTTAAAGGTACATTACACACTAAATAAAGCCATAACTACTACCTCCTCCCCTTTTAACTCGGCTATACATATTATATTTACAAGTACATATTTTTCAAGACAGCATAATATGTAAGGAATTTACAAGTTCAGTCTTTAGGTGGTTTCCTGGTACATGTGAAATGTTGCAGCTCCACAACTTCAGATTCTTTGTCAGGAACCTCCTTTTCTGGAGTTGCTTGAACATTAGGTGCTTCGGTGGGCACTTGCAGGTCTGTATCCTCAACTCTTACAGGAACATCAGACATGTCAGTCCTGGGTTGAGTATCTTCAACAGGAACTGCAGACCTGGTCATGGCCACTGGCGGAACCAAATGTTGATGATTAGTCTCTCTCTTCTTTAAATGGTCCACTTATTTAAGGATGACCCGGCCATCCACTTCCACATGGTAAGATAAAGGTCCAGTCAATACACTGATTTCACCTGGTAACCACTTTGGCCCTTCCCCAAAGTTTTTCGTGTATACCGACTCTCCCACGGTAAATTTCCTCTTGCGTCTATGCCAGTCACGTCTACTTTTATGGCTTCCCTGACTCCTTTCCACCTTCCCCTCTAATTTTGGCATTATTAAGCTCAATCTTGTCCTGAGACGGCGTTTCAACAATAGCTCTGCAGGTGTGACACCTGTTGTTGTGTGAGGGGTAGTCCTGTTATGAAAAAGAAAGCGTGCCAGCTTAGTTGCCAAGGAATCACCAGTTAGCTTTCTCATGCCTGTCTTGAACGTTTGAACTGCCCTTTCGGCCAGTCCGTTTGAGGAAGTGTGGTATGGTGCAGTTTTTACATGAGTAATACTGTTGAGGCTGATAAGCCGTTGAAACTCAGCACTCGTAAATGCCATGCCATTATCGGAAATTACTATTTCTGGTAGTCCATGAATGGCAAAGCTCTGATGTAGTTTCTCAATTGTAGCGGCCAACGTTGGTGATTTCACCTCATATATATCCAAAAATTTTGAATGGGCATCAACAATGAGCAGAAACATTGTTTCCAGGAAAAGTCCAATGTAGTCAATGTGTAACCGCACCCAGGATCTAACTGGCTACTCCCATGGGTGTAGTGAAGCTGTCACTGGCAACTTTTGCAGTTGCTGACATTGCACACAGTGCTTTACTAAACTCTCTATTTCGCCATCCATCCCAGGCCACCATAAATAGCTGTGTGCTGTGGTCTTCATTTGGGAAATTCCTGGATGGGCACTGCATAGTTCAATTAAAAGATGCTCCCTTCCCTTTGGAGGAATTATCACTCATGCACCCCACAACAGGCTGCCATCCTGATTGGTTATTTCATGTCTTCTGTTGAAGTACGGTTTCATTTAATCAGATACAGGCTCCTATGACCAACCATGTAGCACTTGTCCTCGTAAGACTGGGTCCCGACTTGTCCAGTCTCTAATCTGTTGAACACATACCGGCGAGGAATCTAAGAAATTTAACAGTAAAGCAAATTCCTGTGGAACTGGGACTTGCTCATCATGTTCTTTTAAAGGCAAACGACTAAGGGCATTGGCATTTGCGATTTGATTGCATTTGATTGATTGAAGTGTATTTGTATGCTGCCAGAATTAAGGCCCTATTAGTATTTCTGTATCTTCTTTCTATGTGCCTTCTTCTTTCTAGTGCAGGATTTAATCACAGCCTTCTTTTTGACTTCACTATTGGCCAGACTTCTCTCAGGTGCAAGCTCAACTTATCTGAGCTCAGTGGCCGAGTTTCCTAAAATTTCATTATCTGTCTGCTTCTTGGGAAATTCTGCGACTTTGGCTTCCAAAGCCTCTTTGGCTTCATTTAGCTGATTCTTCAGCTCTTCCATCTCTTTTTTGTGGTTCTTTGCTGCCTCCTAGAAAAATGAACATTATTGTGTCTTCTCTGCTATCTCATTCTTCAGTTTGTTCAGAGAAGTGCTGAATTCTTTCTGTTTCTCTTTGTACTTTTCCAGTGGTACAAACTTTGGCCTGAGGGAATCCTTCAGTGTATGAAGGTCTTTCAACAGGTTTTCTTTTTCCCTGAAAAGGTTGCTCACCTCACCTTGAACCCTGTTATCAGGCAGGGTTTCTTCGAGTTTCTTCTGCTGCTCTCCCAAGTTTTGGCTTAAGACAACCTGCATTTCTTCCGGTGTTGAGTACTTACACAGTACTTTTTCAAAACAGGAATGCTTCCAGCTTCCTTTTGGAATCTCAGTGGTCAATCAAGGTTGATTTCCCTTAGCCAATTTTGCCCTAGAAGTCTTGGTCCTCTGCCTCTCAATACCAACACTGGTAGCTTTGCTCATTGGCATCCATAATGGACGGTCACTCTGCTTATGCCTTTTACTTGAATGTTTTCAAGTATCTGTAAGTATGTTCCCCAATTACAGTAGTGGAAGCTACCATGTGTACTTCCATTTTAACAGGTTTGCCATTTACTTTCAGTGTGACAAGTATTGGTTCTGTCTTTACAACTTTCAGATTGAACAACGAGTAAATGTCAGAATTTGTTGTTCCAGGCTCTTCTACCTTGTAGATTTCATTGGGATTCTTCTTCTGTTTACAGGCCTGCTTGAATCTTTCCTTGCACTGCCTCAGTATATGTCCATTTCTGTGACAATAGTAGCATTCCATATTTTTAAACTGCCAATCGCTAAAAGACTGATTGTTTCCACCTCTATTAAAATTACTCTGCGATCTCGCTGCAAAGTTATTTTTCTTTATTGTAATGACCGATGCAGTTGGTGCAGCTGAGTTATTTAAAAATTCCAGAGGGAAACTTTAAACTACTCTCACAACCTATAATTTTAAGTGTTATGTTTGAGATGTGACTCTAAATTCAAGAATCAGACCATCAGTTCTTGAGAGGTTTCATATGAAACTAAATGAAACATTTTATTAAGTTACAACACATTAAACGCATATACATGGCTACAAATTACTACTATCATAACTTGTAACAAATTCCCAAACTAATCTCCATTAAGACAACAGCAACCCATAGACTGAACCAAACACCAGGCAAAGCATTTTCACCTTACAAATTCAAAATGAAGTTCTTTTCACTTTGGTTCCTGTGGAGGCAGTTGGAGGTGTACAGCTGCTGTTGATCTCACATTGCCTCTGCTCTACACACACAACACTGCTGAAGTTATACCTACCACTGCCCATTGAATGTAAATTCGCATTGTATCACCAGCCTCTTCCAACAATAAAACCCTTCATAGTACCAATTTTATTAGTAATATAAACATATTGCTCGGTTTCTGCTAGATGGATGTCAGTTTTCACCCCACTTCTTGAATGTTCCATTCAAAAAATGCAAATGCACTCTATCACTCCCACATATCAAAACTAGTAGACATCAAAGCACCCAGACTAGCTAGTTTTAATCCAATTAAGACACACCCACAGACTAAACCTTTATTTAAAAAAAAATATTTTCCAATTATATTTTATACACTAATAGCTTCATGACATTTATTCATTGGGCGGTGTCCCAATGTCATCCCGCGTTTGTGCGATATTTTGGGTGGCAGGTGCGCTGGCCCGCGCCCACATTGATGTCAGCACCCGCCCTCCTTACCCTAGCACCCTAGCAGCGCTGAGCTTCTCAATGCACGCTTCATGCAGGCTGGCCGTTAATTAGCCAGTCAGCGTGAAATTACGGTCGGGGGCCGATCGCGGTTGGCAGTCCCTTCCCCCGGCCAATTTTTTTTTTGGAAAAATATACTTTATTCAGAAAATATCTGAAAGAACATTACAAAACATTTCAAAATGGTAATCACAAAAAATGCAATCATATTCAAGTTTTCCACATAGATCATGAGGTGCTTCAATACAATCAATGTGTCATGTACAGCAACACTGAGAGTGCCTCATACCTGATGACCAGGTTCTTACCTGCAATGGAGAGGGAGCATTGCCCCCACCTGCCCAGTTTTCTTTTCACTATAGCCACTCACTCCTTCCAGTTTCTAACGCATGCCCTGGTCCCTCCAAATCATACCCTCAGCACTTCAGGCAGCCTGGCCTGATGGTGAAGGGCATAAAGGATTGGTCAGCCCAGTTCCCAAAGAACATGGCCTCTCTCTTGCCACGATTTACCTTGGCTCCTGAGGCCAGTTCAAACTGGTTGCAGATGTTGATCAGCCTGTGCACTGACAGTGGATCCGAGCAGAAGACTGACGTGTTCCATGAACAAGGAGGCTTTGACCTGAGAGCTTCCACTGCCTGGGATTATCACTCCTCTTATGCCCGGATCCTTCCTGATGGACTCAGCAAAACTTTCTATGCCACACATGAACAGGACAGGGGAGAGAGGGCAGCCCTGCCTGACTCCAGATTTGACCGGAAAGCTTTCTGATTCCCACCATTGACTGAAACTGCACTACAGATATTTGTAGTAGAGCAGTTGGATCCAGTTGCGGATTCCCTCCCCTATTTTGGAGAGCACATCCACCATATAGGTATGTGATACCCTGTCCAAGGCCTTCACCAGATCCAGGCCGATGAGACGGCTGTCCACACCCCTGTCCTGTACATAGGCAGTCGTATCCTTGAGTACCGTGATGCTATCAGAGATCTTCCTGCTGGGTACAGCACAGGTCTGGTCAGGGTGGATCACCAACTCCAGAGCAGACTTGACCAACTGGTGATGACCTTGGACAGGATCTTATAGTCCACATTCAACAGTGAGATGGGTCGCCAATTCCTAATTTCCTCCCTTTTCCCCTTATGCTTGAAGACAGGGTGATGATGCCTTTCTTCATGGATTCTGACAAGCTGCCAGCCAGAAGCATTCTTTGGTACACTTCTAGCAGGTCTGGGTTGATCCAGTCCCACAGAGCCGAATACAACACAGCCAGTAAGCCGTCGCTTCCGGGAATTTTACTCTTCTCGAAGGACTCAAAGGTCTTGGTCAATTCATCAGGAGTTAGCGGTTTGTCCAGACTCTCCGATGTACTGTTGCCTAAGACCTCTGTGAAAGAGGACAGGAAGGACTGGGAGGCTGTACTGCCTGTGGGCTTCACATCATACAATCCAGCATAAAAGGATTTGCTGATCCTCAAAGCATTGCACTGCGATGACGTTACTGAACCATTTTCTTCCTTCAGGCTGCTGATCGCAGAGCTCTCTCTGTGTACCTTTAGGAAGATGAAACGTGAACATGTCTCATCCTGCTCCATGGTGTGGACTCTAGACCGGAAGATGATCTTGAAGGCCTCTGAGGCAAAGAGCGAGGCTTGCTGGCTCTTCACCTCTTGGAGTTCCACCTTGACATCAACCCCCATCAACTGCAGCCAGAGCAGCTTTTGCATGTTTTTCTGGAGCCGGGACATTTCCCTCTGTTCCTTTCTAGCTTTCTGGACACCTTTGAGGATGAAATATTTCTTGATGTTCTCCTTGATCGCTTTCCGCCAGTATGTCAGGGGCTCAACAAGGGGTTTCACGGTTCTTCAACCTTTGTAATCCCTCTTGAGCTCCTCAATGTTCTCTGGGGTCAGCAGTTGCGGGTTCAGCTTCCATGTCCCCTGCTAACCCTTTGGTCTTCCTGCAAGTGACAGTCAGTCAGTAGGAGGCAGTGGTCCGAGAAGAACACTGGCCTGATGTCGGTGGATCTGGCTGTGAATGCACAGGACACAAACGGAGAATCAATCGTGGAAGGGATGGACCCGCCTGGCCGCCACCAGATGTATCTATGCTCTGCTCCATCTGCAGGGTTGCTAAAGACGTCGTGCAGCTTAACATCCTTTACTGTTTCCATCAGGAGTCTGGACATGGTGTCCAATCTACTGTGGGCCTTGCTGGATTGTCCAGCTGCATCATTGATGCAGTTGGAGTCACCCCCCACAATGACCGGCCTGGAAGTCGCCAGCAGCAGTGGGAGCTGCGGAAGGACTGCCAGCCGCTTGCTGTTTTGAGCCGGGGCATACACGGTAATTAACCAGGGCGGAGCATTCTTGTATAATTTGTCTACCACAAGGGAGCGCCCACCCAACACCTCCTTAACCTCGAAGATGGTGAAGTTGCCTCCCCACAGCAGAATATCCAGGTCAGAGGAACGGGAGTCATTTCCTCCCGACCAGATCAATGGCCCATGGATCCACCATCGTGACCATTGCCTGTGGGAGCTGAGGTGTGGTATTGTGCACTCCTGCAGAAACAGCAGGTCAGCTATGACCTTGGCAAGGTAGTCCAATGTTGCAACACATCTGCTACCTGGCCAATCCCAGGTCCGCTGATCGCGCTCACCTGCCAACCTAAAAATTCAGGCATATATCACTTTGCAGATTCTTTGTGTCCTCCTCACAACTTGTTTTCCTACCTATTTTTATATCATCAGCAAATTTGGCTACAAACATACATTTCCTTCATCCAAGTGATTAATATAGATTCTAAATAGTTGATCCCTGTGCTCTCCACTGGTTATAGTTTGCCAAGTTGAAAATTACTCTTTTATCCTGACTTGTGGTTTCCTGTTAGTTAGCCAATCCACTATGCATACACTCCTAACAACATTAGCTTAAAGTAGTAACACCATATTGGATTTTTTTTCCAATCATTTATTACCCATCCTTAATTGTTCACGGGACATTTAAGAGCCAACCACATTACTGTGGGTCTGGAGTCACATGCAGGCCAGCAGATTTCTTACTCCAAAGGGCATTAGAGAACTAGATAGGTTTTACAACAATGCTCATCATTAGACTTTTAATTCCAGATTTTTATTGAACTCAAATTCCACCATCTGCCTTGGCAGGATTTGAACCCAGACCATTACCCTGGGTCTCTGGATTATTAGTCCAGTGACAATACCACTACACTATCACCTACCCTAATGCCTCTTGGAAATCCAAACAACTACATTTATTGATTCCCCTGCTTGCTATATCTTCAAAGAACTCGAATAAATTCGTCAAACATGATTTCCCTTCACAAAGCCATGTTGACATTGCGTGATTATATGATGATTTTCTAATTTATTCTTATTTGACTTTTCTGTAACAGTTTGAGCCAACCTAGTGGCTTGCTAGGCCATTTCAGAGGTCAGATAAGAATCAACCTCACTGCTGTGGATGTGGAGTCCCGTATTGGCTAGGCCAGGTAAGGACAGATTTCCTTTCCTAAAGGGCGTAGAGAACCAGGTGAATTTTTATGACAATCCAGTATTTTATGGTCACCATTACTGAGACTGCCTTTTAATTGCAGTTTGATTTTAAATTCCACCAGCTGGCCATGATGGCAGTTGAACTCGTGCCTCCCGAGTGTTAGTCCAGGCTTCTGGACTATAAGTCCAGTAACATTAACCATTATTCTACCATAACCAGTTTAATGGACAAGATTTTGATGTCGTTGGGCGGGCAAGGTGGGCAGGCCCAGGAGCAGCCACGAAATGGCCCGGTGCCTGCGATCGGGCCCCGACTGCGATTTCACGCTGGTGTCAAATAAGGCCCACCCAGCGTGAAACGCGGCTGTGCACTGGCTGGGAAGAGCCGAGTGGGGATGGACGCCTGTCGGCTGCCAGGTCCAATGGCGATCCAGAAGCCAGTTTAAAAGCGGCCCAGGCAGCACCTGGAAGGCTGCCACAAAAGGACATCTCCTGTGCTTTTGCAATGGATTCAAGTACGGCTGGACAAAGCAGGAGGGAGGGCAGGTTGGGTGGGCACTCGGATCCCGCTTTTCCGATGAGTGCCTCGCCATCCTCCTGGAGGCGGTGGCTAAAAGGAGGGACACCCTTGTCCCCAGCGATGGGAGGAGGAGGCCGCCACACCTCACCAAGAGGGCATGGGAGGAGGTGGCAGCAATGGTGAGCACCCACAGCGTGGTGTGGTGTATCTGGGTCCAGTGCTGGAAGCGCTTCAGTGACCTGCTGCGCCCCGGAAGGGTGAGTACCATGTTGGCATGGGTCAGTGTGCAGATGTGTTAATATCTGACCATCCCCTGTGGACCTCACGGGTGCTACAGTCTGAGTGCCAACTGTCAATGACGCCAGAGTTGGCCAAGGGGGTGAGGCCTGGCTGCTTGGACTGAGTGTCTTGCGGCTCGAGGCCCATGACTTGGATGTGCCCTGCCAGGTGCTCGTCAGCTGGGGTTGGCCAGGCTGCAATGGTGCTGCAGGTACAGAGCGAACTAATCCATGCTCCTCTGTTGTTTCAGGAGCAGACGGCCCACAACAATATAGAAAGGTCACGGATCAGCGGAGGCTCCGCTAGCCTCCTAATCCTTTCCAGATTTGAACAAGATGCCCTGGAGCTCAAGAGCTGGCATGCGCCCCATGCAACTGAGCGTGGAGGGGGGGGCGGTGCCAGACATGATAAGAGTGCGGTGCACAGAGGTGATACTTTCGGTTTGTGCAATCATTCTATTGTAGTCTCTTCATTGATTTGACCCTTGAGCCTGGAGTCCCCATTGATCATTGAAAGATGCTGGCACCATGATGCAGATTGCCATGGTCTCACCAGGGTGCCTGACATGCACAGTAACAGTGTGAAGGCTTTAACTAATGACATGTCCATCTTCTCCCTTTTAGGTTCACCAGCAGGCATGTGCTCTGCAGACCCCGAAGGGCCACCCCTGACACCAGAGGACCACCAGGCTTCTGTTGTACCTGTGACACACCCACTCACTGGAGCAGGCAACAACACACATACGAGCACCTCTGTGGGCATTAGAACAGCGGCTACTATCTTGGCGCACACTGGTGAGGGCACTTCACAATTGCTTGAAGTGCAGACAAAGGCAGAGAGTGCCCAGGGCACCAGCAGCCGGAGGATTGCTGGGGACCAGGACGATGCTCATTTGAAGGCTGATGATGAGTCTCTCGAGCTGTGCATTAGGCGGCAGATGCTGGATGCCTAACGAGATGTGCAGGAGGATCTGGCGGAGATCCATGAGAGTGTGCGTGCCATGGTCTCCGTGAAGGAGGAGTCCATGCGGAGCATCAGCACTGCATTGACCGTCATGGCCGAATGCACTGCCTCCTCCATTGAGAGAGTGGCGACTATCATGGAGAGGCAGCTCAAGGAACAGAATCAGGGGTTCCTAGGGTTGAGCTCGGACCTGCAAGCCCTCACACAGGCGCTGACCTCAGGTGCTCAATATCTGTGTGGGAGGTGGATGAGGCAGCCAGTATCCCAGCTAGGTGCCCGTCCATCAGTGGTGAGCAGGGATATTGAGAGTGACCTTACATTGGTGCACGAGCTGCCTGTCATCTCTGCATGCTCTTCTCAGGGTGCTCTGCATGATGGGAGCAGCTCCTTCTCCCCTCTGCCAGTGACCGTAGTATCTGATGAGGCTGCTGTGATTGGGGAGGTGCCAGCCTTGGCACTGGCCGCTCTTTCCTGGGCGGGGCCAGCACAGGTTCCACTGGCCAGTGGATGACCACCAAGGTCATGAAGGCCAGCAGGACAGCACAGTCAGCAGGCTGTCTCCAATGCCAGTGCCCGCAAGGGGGGGAGAACCAAGACGTAGCACTCACAAATGTAAGTTAAAGGCACCATGAGCACAAGAGAAAAATGTTACGAGTGGTTTTGTGTTCATTTTTGTTTACTTTATGTATACTGGCCTGGGGTTGAAGAGCAGAAACATTAATGTAAATATTATTGAACTGTCAGAATGAGATAAATTGTGTTTTTGTCATCGTGGCCTGAGTACATTTCATCTTTTTATTTTGTTGATGCGGGGAATGCCAGTATGTAATGCTGGACGTAGGTAGCTCTGAACTTTATTGCACAGGCACTAAGTATTCTTTGTGTCCAAATGAAAGGATTCTTTCAGACACATGGGATGGAGGCAGCAGCGCTGGCATGCGGTTGAAGCTGATCTTTGGTAGCCTAGCTGAAGAAGTGTTGGATCAAGGCACCCCTGGTGTCTCTGCCTCCCTGGAGTTTACCGAGGTCTGCCTCCATTCCCTCAGCATTCTCACCATGCTCATCTTCGGATCACTACTGGACTCATCATCTGTGGCCTGTGCAGCTGCCTCAAGATCCTCTTCCTCCAGTGGGCCACCCCCTGCAAGTGCCAGATTGTAGAGAGCGCAGCATGCAACCACTATCAGTGACAGCCGTTCTGGAGGGGTATTGTAGAGCTAACCCTGAACGGTCCAGGCATTGGAAGCACATCTTGAGAAGACCTATGGTCCCATTGCCCTTGTGGAGGCATGACTTGTATTATAATACTTCTCTGCCTCTTTTCTTGGGTGGTGGAGAGGCGACATGAGCCACCCCTTCAATAGATAGCCCTTGTCACTCAGCAGCCATCCATCCAGACGGGCGGGAGCACTGAAGAGCCTCGACACCTGGGAGTGTCTGAGGGTGTAAGTGTCATGGGAGCTGCCTGGATACCTTGCACAGATTTGCAGAATCTGCATCCTGTGATCACACACTATCTGCATGTTCATCGAGTGGAATCCCTTCCTGTTGACAAAAGCACCCGGCTGACCCGCTGGCGCCTTGATGGCCACATGTGTACAGTCTATTGCACCCCGGACGCGGGGGAACCCAGCAATTCCTGCAAAGCCTCTGGCTCACTGTGTCTGGCTGGCCTCGTCCATACAGTAAAGAATAAAGGTCAGTACCCACCTGAACAGAGCTTCTGTCACCAGCCTGATGCAACTGTGGACAGCTGATTGGGAGACTCCAAAAAGATCCCCCAATGACACCTGGAAAGAGCCGGAGGCATAGAAGTTGAAGGCCACTGTAACCTTCAGAGCCACTGGCATGGGGCGTCCACCCACACAGTCGTACTGATCTCAGGCCCAATCATCTAGCAATGGAGGTCACGGTCTCCCTTGAGAGGCGGAGCTTCTTTCGACTTTGCACCTCAGACATGTTGCGGTAGCTGCATCATTGACTGTAAACCCTGGCAGCAGGATTGTGGTGAGTTCTATGGCCCCTTTCACCTTGAACTTCCTGCTGGCCCTGCTCCCTTGTGCCTGCGCCTCTCCTCCCATAGGTCCCTCTCCTGGAAGCTGCATTGGGACACTGGCCTCCTCTCCTTTCTGCCCCTCTGTTCCTCCTCAGAGGAGGTGCCTCCAGCGGAGACCACAATCCCTATTACTAGGGTAGTGGAAGGCTGTCTGATACCTGGAAGGGTCCACGTAGTCTGAATCCTCCAGGGGCCTTGTAGACACCAATAAGTCCTGAAATGAAGCCTGGAAATGCTAAGAATGAAGTCCCAAACAGAGATAAGGCTGCCAAATACCAATAAGCAACCAGCAGCAAACTATCTACCGAATTCCTCATTACCCATGCTGACAATGCTGCTGACCCTTTTTATCCCGCACGTGGATGAGGTTTTTTAAAATGTTGGCTGGCTGCCTGCCCGTTTTGCCCATGCAGCGAGCATGAAATCTCACAGGCAAGGGAAAATTGCCGTCAGTTGGACTGTTAAGGGTCTCTTACTTAATGGTGGCTGTGGCTCCGGCACTGGCGTGTGCCAACCGACCAAAATATCGCACGATGCTCACCTGACATCATCACGCGCAATTTTATGCCTGATTGGGTCGGACGTGCGGCCGTCCATGGGATGTAAAATTCTGCCCAATGTATTTTTTAGTGCCTAAAAATAAATGGATAATTCAACTTTTGTGACCATTGTTTTCATTCTCAAAGTTTGGCCATTTGTTTTTGAAAGTTGTGCTGATATGTCATCACTCTTTCACACCAGTTTGTCTTCAGACATAAGCAACTCCATTTATTAACCAGTAGGGGTTCAAGGTTTCATTATCAATGTCTCAATGTAACCTTTCTTCATACCATCTTTTATCAAATGGTGCAAAATTACTTGTTGCCTTAGATCACATTACAATATAGATCACAGTTTCTAGCACTTGGACATGCATATCTTGCAGATCTAGCAAGGCCATATACCTTTGGGTAGCTTGCAATGCTGACAATATCAACGTCCTGGCAGAGAAAACAACTTGTATTTGTATAGTGCATTTAAGGTAGCAAAACTCCCAAATCCTTCACAAGAGAATTATTAAACAAAATGTGACACCAAGCCACATAAGGAAATAAGAGGTCTGAAAGGTTGGTCAAAGAGGTAGGTTTTAAATTGCATCTCAAATGGAAGAGAAAGGGGGAAGAGACTAAGTTTTTTAGGGACGTAATTGCAGAGTTTAGGGCCTAGACAGCTGAAGGCAAGACCATTAATGGTGGAATTACAAAATTAAGAAATGATGAGGCCTGGCGGAAGAAAAGGTTGAGAGTTAAAATTAAATTATTGTTGGAACAAAAGTCAGTGTAGGCCAGAGAGCATAGGAGTGATGTGTGAACGGGACTTGGTACAAGTTTGGATCAGGGCAGCAGAGGGCAACAAGGAGAGCTTTGGAATAGTCAAGTCTAAAAGTAACAAAGGTAAGGATAAGGGTTTCAATAGCAGATGGGGTTAGGGTGCAGACAAGTAATATTACAGAGGTGGAATTAAGTGGTGTTAGATTTGGAGCAAACATAGGATTGAAAGCTCATCTCAGGATCAAATTGAATGTCAAGGTAGTGAGCGGGCTAAAAGAGGGTAACTGGAATTCCATGCTGATTCCATCTTGTTTGGATTTGAGGCTTGGACATAATGAAGGGAGCTCACACCTTTTGGTGCTTTTGCAGCTTTAGGTGGAACTTGAGTGTTATTCTTTTCACCTGTCCTCTCACCTCCTCCCTTCTCACCATCTGCAGCCCCAAACATTCCTTCCAAGTGAAACAGCGACTTACTTATACTTCTTTTAATTTATTTTGCTGTATTCGCTGTTCATGATGTGGTCTCCTCCACACTGGAGAGTGTAAACCTAGCCTGGGTGACTGCTTTACAGAACATCTCCATTTAGCCTGCAAGTATGACCCTGAGCTTCCTGTTGCTTGTCATTTTAATTCTCCACCTTGCTCACAGTCTTACCTTTCTGTTCATGGCCTGTTGCAGTGTTCCAATGTAGCTCAATGCAAGCTCAAGGGACAGCAACTCATCTTTCATCTTGACATTCTACGCTACGGCCTTATAGACTCATTATTGAGTTCAACAATTTTAGATCATAACTTCGGCCTCCACCTTGTCCTATTAGGTTTTTATTTGCTTGTTTTATTTTTCTTTATCCTGGCATTCAGGTGGCTGCTACATAGTCATTCATCGGACCTCTTCAATACATAGCCCTTGTCACCCAGCAGCCATCCATCCTGTCGGGTTGGAGCACTGAAGAGCCTCGGCCCCTGGGAGTGTCTCCGGATGTAAGCATCATGGGAGCTGCCAGGGTCCTTGAACAGGCTTGCAGAATCTGCATCCTGTGATCACACACCACCTGCATGTTCATGGAGTGGTATCCTCTCCTGTTGACAAAGGCACCTGGCTCGCCCACTGATGCCTTGATGGCCACATGTATGCAGTCGATTGCACACTGGACGCGGGTGAACCCAGCAATCGCTGCAAAGCCTCTGGCTCGCTCTGCCTGGCTGGCCTCATCTGTGCGGTAATGAATGAAAGTCACTGCACACCTGAACAGAGCATCTTTCACCAGCTTGATGTAGCTATGGACAGCTGATTGGGAGACTCCACACAGCTCCCCCACTGAGCCCTGGAAAGAGCCAGGGGCAAAGAAGTTTAAGGCCACTGTAACCTTCAGAGCCACTGGCATGGGGTGGCCACCCACATAGTTAGAGCTGATCTCAGGGCCGATCCTCTGACAAATGGAGGTCACTGTCTCCCTTTAGAGATGGAGCCTTCTTCGGCATTGCATCTCGGACATATTGAGGTAGCTGTATCGCTGCCTGTAAATCCTGGCAGCAGGATATTGCTGACTTCTGTGGCCCCTTCCACCTTGGGCTTCCTTGCGCCTGCACCTCTCCTCCCACAGGTCCCGCCCCGGAAGCTGCATTGGGACACCTGGCCTCCACTCCCTTCTGCCCCTCTCTTCCTCCTCAGAGGAGGTGCCACCAGCGGAGACCACAATCCCCATTACCAGGATTATGGAAGGCTGTCCGATACCTGGAAGGGCCCACACAGTCTGAATCTTCCGGGGGCCTGGAAGACACCAATGAGTCCTGAAATGACACCTAGACTGCTCAGAATGCAGCTCTGAAACGAGGAGAAGCTGTCCAGTTCACAAAATCAACCAGTAGCACACGATCTCCAAAACTCCTCACAACTCACATTGACAATGCTGCTGACCCTTCTTATCCCGCCCACGGGCGAGCTTTTGCAAATTGTGGCCTGCCCGCCTGTCCATTTTGCCCGTGCGATGGCTGAAAATTTGCGCAGGGCTACGAAAACTTGGAAAGAATTGCTGTGTCAAGGGCCTTAACTGGCCTCTTAATTAATGGCTGGCGCGCGTCCGTCTCCCTCGTGTAGCCCGCCTAGTGAAATTTCGCGAGTGCGCGTTGACATTGGCACGTTCGGCCACGTCAACACGCGTCATTTCACACTCGAGCGGGTTGGGCGCACACCCACCTGCCTAGCGAAAAGCTCAGTGAAATAGTGAAAGAAAAGAATCAGGTAAAATTCTCACTGTTCAGAGAAGAGAAAAGCTCTGGACTGTTTGGCATACCTTGGTATCAAGTGAATGTAGGAAATGTATTTCCTAACACAAAATGATATCATCTTTTCTGAAAGTATAATCTTTGAAGCTGCCAGCTTGTTAGATTTGTTCTGCTTTTAATGTGCTTCGGCTATTAAGTGTTACTTCTTTGATCACAAAAAACTCTCGAGGAGGCTAAGATTCAAGGGAGAAAGAAAGCTTGACTGCATAATAATATGATAAAAGAGAATGAAATACAGTGTTGAAAATGAACAGCATCAAAGGTTCACTGTTCCTTTCATCTTGTAAAATAAAAACTTGTTAAAAAAGCTAGAATGTTTTGCAATTAAAGTGCATTTAATTAGACGTAGGTAAGAGATGAGTGCTATGAAAATGCAAGTACAGTGTTCATCTATAAAATACTGAAATAAATGCATATTCTGCAGAGCTGACTACATAACTGGCCTTTTAAATAGCATCAAGCAAGAACCTATTGACAATAAAATAACTAAAAACACTGAGGGGGCAAAATTCAAAGACTTCACATTTCAGGCCAATCATCTTGGCTACAATGTTGAAATAAAAGCTGCTAGGAAACAAACATCCTAACCAATGTTACAAATCAACTCACCCAAAATTCTAAATGAAAGACAAATAATCACCATTGCACATTTGCTTTGTGACTTCTATATATCTTTGTCTGTCCTAGTATTCCTACACTTTGCTCTCCCAGTGACTGCAGCATAGCAAGTCAAGGACTGCTTGCCTTTCAGTGGGGGAGACTGCAGATGGTCTTGCAGGACATCCTGGATTGGCTTTGTCCCTAGGAGGCCTGGCCATGGACTGTACTGCCTCAGCATGGGCTGCAGCAGTCTGGGCTGGCTGGTTTATAGGCGACTGCAAGGGGACAGGCAGAGTGGCAGTGGTGGAGCACGAATGAGAGAGGGCAGTCAGTTCATGATTAAAGATGCTACTGTTACTCCTATGGGGTGGCATCTCAGCAAACTTAGCAATGCGTTGGAGGATGGGCTGCTGGACTGCTGTCAGAGTCTACTGTCCCCTTTGAGCACTGGTATTCACAGCTACAATGGCAGCTGCCTGAGCTTGCATGACTTCAGCCTGAGCTTCCACAGGGGCTGAGCTACCTCTGTTGGTGCCTAGCTTACGGTAAATATATTACACACAGCGAAAATTCAGTACTGAATAAACTGTTGTTTTCTGCCAGATCTTAACCACAGCAGAACCAAGCCAACCCATCTTTGTGCCCCACTCCCATGGCCTCCTTAATTGTCAGCCCTCTTCTTCCTCTTTCCTCGGCCTGATTCCTGAATTTCAGCACTAACTTTGAGTTCAATAGGGTGCTCAGGATGGTTGTAGCATCAAATTTCTCAAAATGCCGACACACAGGTCTTTTTATAGCAAAACACTGCTCTTTGTTGTGACAAAAATCCACCCCACATGCACATTAGTTCTGTAAAGAAATTAAACAAGCAGATACAATCAGAAAATTAAATTAGCGCAAACTGCAAGTTCTAGCTGGAAAACATTAAATTCTGTAGAATTTATCAGAAAAAGAGAAACAGAAATGGAAAGAAGGATAGTGGATGGAAAGGATATAAGTAACCAATAAAATGTTCTGTTTGTGATTGTTGAGAAGAACAATAATGTTCAATAGAATATTTAATAACTGAAGAGTGGCTGAATGAGAAACATAAAGAAGTGTACAATGGCACAGCAAGTTAACAATCAGAAGTTAAACCATATGGTTCCAGAAGGTGTTACATTCAAAATTCTGAAGGGGGCTTGACAGGGTAGACACTGAGAGGTTGTTTTCCCTGACTGGGGAATCTAGAACAAAGGGGCACAGTGTCAGGATAAGGGGCCGATCATTTAGGAGTGAGATGAGGATAAATTTCTTCACTCAAATCTTCAGAATGTTCTACTTCAGAGGGTTCTATATTCTCCATACTTGAATATATTTAACATTGGGAAGCTCAATGTTGAACGCCTTCAATTCAAGTCAAACGTCTTGTCACACTTGTAAATGGTAACTATATGGCAAGTCCATTAGTTGCCCACAGTCTCCATTTCCAACTCCATATTTGTTTTGCCTTCCTGCTTCCCCTATACAGGCTTTGGAAAGGTTAAAGCAGCTAAGGGCACAACTGGGCTCAACCCTGATGTTCCTAGGATCAAGCATTCTACCAACCTATTCACTGTGTGGATTCACATACAAAAAATGGCCACTTCTTTGAGACACCAGGAGAGGTTTAGCATTCATGGGATCCTTTTTCAGAAAGGAATTGATACATTTAGGAATGGAGGAGGGAAGGAAGTATGGATAAAGAAAATTCAAGTTGCCAATATAAGGGGGCTACTTTCTTTGTTGGAGTGCTAGTGTCACCTCTGTTGCATCTTCAGCTGCAATACCTTTTTAGCCGACCTCAAGCACACAATGCCACCTTGGTAAAGAAGTTTAGGCATGCACTAGGAGCAGCTACACATAATAAGCAAGTAAGCTCATACTTATTGAAGAGGCTGTATGCTGTTTTGCTGCTCAGTGCTGCACTTAATGACTTCTCCTAATTGTGACCAACTGAACGGGCAGAAAGAAGTTGTATGTGAAGATTTCCAGTGCTACTTGAAGCCATGCTCAACTTTTGCTATTCTATTGTTGCTGGAGCGTGACTAACTACATGATGTTTGAAAAGGACTTTAGATACACATAGGGAGACTTTGTCAAGCCTTAACCCAACACCCCATCAACGTTTCTCTTGAGAATTCTCTGAGAATTTGACCTGAAGAAAATGACGGCAGTGCTACTGAACCTTAATGGAGACCTGATGAAAGTCACCAGGAGATAGGGAGAAGCTAATCATGGGAATCTTGTTAGGAACCCCTCTTGGTCTGGAGGAGGAATGGAAGGGGGAGATGAGGCCAGAGAGAACAGCACCAATTCTTGGAGGAGAGAGAGTCCGAAGAAACTGGAGGATGAGGAAGGGTCTCAGCAGTATGTCCTAGCCACCTAGGGTCTTCAGAAAGTCCATGACCTGTGCAAGTGTGGGCTATACTTTACCAAAGCAGGTTGTCATGGAGACCTGTAATCTCAGGAAGGAAGACCTCACATCACATACATTGTATGCTGCAGTCAAAGTTACAATTGCAGTTAATTTTTATGCTACTGGAAACTTCCAGGTTGCACAGATGATATCAGTCATCGTAATCCTCTGTGGATTTTTGCATAAGGGAGGCCACTGTGTCTCCAAGTGATGACCAAATATCATTTCATATTGCCAGAGAAAGGTCTCGGAATAGACACGATTGCAGGATTCCCAGGGAATCACTGACTTCACACATGTGGCTATGTGAGCCGCTCAGTTAAACTCAAAGATGTTTAGGGACAGAAGGGATTCTGTCCCTCTCGGTGTGCAGTCATGTGACAATGGCGATGCCTCATGCAGGTGAATGCCTGGTATCCAGGGAGCTATAACAATGTATTTATAATGAGACAGTCATTCATCCCATAGATCTTTGAACCCCATCGCAATGTCCATGGCTGGCTACTAAATGAGAAGGGATACCCTCTGCTGCCATGATTCATGACTCCCCTGAGGAAGTTCCAGATACTAGCTGAGCACTCATACAGTGAGGGCCACACAGCCACCAGGAATATTGTTTTGCAGACATCAAGTAGAGATTTAGATACTTTGACCATTCAGGAAGTACCCTGTAGTACTCGGCTGAGAAGGTCTCAAGGCATGAACTGACTTGCTGCACAATCCATGATCTGGTGATCATGAGAGACCAGCCATTACCACCTGAAAGTGTGCCAGAGGGTCAAGCTCAGGAGCCTCCAGTGGAGAAGGAGGAGGAGGTTAAGGGGGAGGGGGAGATGTCCAGCTACCTGGTCTCAGCAGCATCACCAAGAGCACTGGCCACTGCTGGGACTGCATCCAATCCCCAGCGACATTTGTTGCTAGATCCAGATGTAAGATCAGTGGGGTGAGGCATCGTCGGTCTAGACTTCCAGGTCACAGCCAGAGAGGAGAGAGGGATCTGGGGCCGGGATAAAGAGGGGAAAAGTAGGCATGTTTGCAGCTTGCAGGCTGTGGGCTACTATCAAAACACAAGCCCCATAAAGTAAGCACCCCTCCCTTTTCCACCCAAGGCCTGAGCAGTGTTACCTGCCAGGTTTCCGACCCATCACTGGCCTCAGCCCGCTGCTAATGAAATAGTGGCGGAGACAGGAAGTGGCACTTGAGTGACTATTAATTGGTCACTTAAGGGCCTCACTTGGCGGAAGGATGGCTGCCTGATGCCTTCAATGCCACTCGTAAAATTGCCATGGGAAATAGACCAGGTGAGTAAGTGCCAGGAAAGGTGCCCACGGCATTTTACAGTTCACCCCAACCCCCACCCCCCGCAGACATGCCAGATGTGAGTGTAAAATTCTGTTCCGTGTTTGAGCCCCTCCCAATCAGGTTTCTTATCCCTGCCATGTATCGAAATGGCTCTTATTAAAGACACAAATGCCAACTTATGTGGCTGTAACATAAGTAAATAATCCCTCTTCGTCCTTGTCTGCAACCTTTTCCACAGTTAATTATGCAATCGTCCTTCAATGCCTCTCCATTGTCATCCAGCTGGATGTGACTGCTCTCACTAGCTTCCAATTTTATCAGCCTAATTGGAGTCAGATTGCAATGGCTTCTCTTCCCTTTCCCTCACAGTTATTCTGGTGTCCCCCAAGGATTTACCTTTGGCCCCCTCCTATTTCATATCTATCTGCTACCCTTTGACAGCATCTTCTGAAAACCCAGTGTCAGTTTTCATATGTATGCTGACATCATCCAGCTCTGCTTCACCACTACCTCTTTCAGTCTCCACTCTCTCTAAATTGTCAGGCTGCCTGTCTGGATAAACAGAAATTTCCTCCAACTAAATATTGGGAAGGTCAAAGCCATTGGCTTCAGTCCTAATTGCCACAATCTGCTCCCTCACCACTGATTCCATCCCTCTCCTTGGCCACTGTCTGAGATTGAACCAGACTGTTCTCAGCTTTGGTGTCATATTTGGCCTGGAGATGAGCATCTGACCATCACTAAGAACATGGGTGGAATTTTTTGCCGGCGGATTTTACGGTCCTGCCAACGTCAATGGACTTTTAAATGGCTTGCCACATTTTACGGTCCCACTCCCTCCGCAACGGGGCTGTAAAATTCTGCCCCATGTATTTCCACCTCTGCAACATCACCTGTCTCTGCCCCTGGCTTAGCTTACCTGCTACTGAAACCCTCATCCATGCCTTTGTTACCCCTAGACTTGGCTATTCTAATGTACTCTTGACTGGCTTCCCAGATTCTACCCTCTGTAAACTTGAGGCCATCGAAAACTCTGTTGTTGCAGGTGTCCTAGCTAGCACCAAGTTCCAATAACCATGATTCCTGTGCTCACTGAGCAACGTTAGCTCCTGATAAAGCAATGCATTGATTTAAAAACGCTCATCCTTGTTTTCAAATCCCTCCAAGGACTGGGCCCACCCTCTCTTTATAATCTTCTCCTGTCCTACAAGCCTCCAAGTTATCTGCACTCCCCCAATCCTTGCCTCTTGAGCATTCCGACTATTACTAACTCCAGCATTGCTGTGTCATTAGCTGCCAAGATGGTAAACTCTGGAATTCCATCTGTGAACCTCTTTGCCTCTTTTCTCTTTCCTCCTTTAAGGCGCTACTTTAAGCATACTCTGTGACCAAGCTTCTCCATTTGTGGACATTTTACTACATTGGAAGTGCTATATAAATACAAGTTCTTGTTGTGGTGGTGGCGGTGGTCAAAGGTTACAAAATACAGATAGCTAATAACAATGTTCCTGAAATCCAAATAAAGTTAGCCTTATTTTGTAGAAGTTGTAACATATTTAAATTGATTCAACTAAAAGTAAGCTCAAAACAGTAATGTTGCTTGGTGTTAAAAAGAAATCACCTGGATGGTGAATTAAACAGAGAAGCTCCCTGATTAACTTTCCACATATGAACATCCAGTGTACAGCCAGCTGTCAGAATATGAGGAACTCAGGCATTGATCTCCGTTTTGGATTCTTAGATAATATACATAGGGTTGCCAACTGTGATGAAATGTATTCCTGGAGGTTTCATCACATGATTTACCCCCATGCTCCAGCCATTAGTTGGCCAACACTACCATCCTTGTGATGTATTGCCTTCATACGTCAATTGGAAAGTAAAAAGGTCTCATTACCCAAGTGGATGATATTTGACTGTCAGCCAAACAGCCTTTTCAATATTTTTATATCTGATAAAGAGAAACGTTCAAAGAAAATGACAAGAAAATCCAATCTTTTTTAATGTCCCAATGATTTCTCCCCAGAGCAGTGTCCTGGAAACTGATCTTCAATTCCTGGAGACTCTAGACCAATCCTAAATAGATACAATATATAGGATAAAAAAAGTACCTTGATATGTAGGAAATTATTTTGTAAAATGAAGAGTGTTGTTTTCAGCTCTCTCTTCAGTATCCAATGACATTCATTATTTTGGGAGCAATTAACCATCATGCCAATTCTACATGATTAACTCCCTGGCCAGAATGTTTAGGATGGTGAGGTCTTGCCGACTCCGAGACCCCCGCTGCCATTTTATGCTCTAATGAGTGTTGAGTGGCAGTAGGCAGGGCTTGCATCCCTCATTTGGGAGGAAGCCCCACCTTGGAGAGCTGCAGGCTAATCAGATTGGCCGGCAGCTCTTCAGTTCTTCAAGGAACAGTGCGGCCGGAAGAGGTACAGCATGAAGCTTCCTGAGCCTACGTCGAAGGGAACCGAAGAAAAAGGTAGGTGTCAGGGGTCGTTAGGGAAGGTAAGGAAGGCTTTAGGGGTGATGGGGATGATCAGGGTCTCGAAAGGTGGGCTGGAGGGGGAGGGAGGCCCACAGGTCACCGGGCCTTAAGGGGAGAGTGCCCCTAGTCCAAAGGGGAATTCCGATGGAGGTGCCCTCCCCCACCTCCTGCCCGAGATCTAACTGCCTTCATTTCCGGCCTCCCCCCACCCCCAGGCTGTCATCCACCTACCAGCTTGAAAATTGAGGCTGGGTGGGAAATGGCCTTAATTGGGGTGAAGGTGGGCTTCCTATCCAAGGCCCTGCCCACCCCAGCGTTGAAATTGCTCCGTAGCCGGGGTTGGCGGGAACACAGAAGGAATCCCATCTGTGCAATTTCACGCTTCACCCCGCCTTATAACCCAACGGGAGGTTGGGAGGGTAGGGGGAGTAAAATTCTGGCTCTTGTTTTGGAAGTGTTAAAATGGGTATAATTAGATTGTTTTTAATAGTGGATTTTTGGCCCAGAGTTTGCAGTCAGTGGTAAAGCAAGGTCATTCACCACAGGCCTCGAAGCAAGCCCTGCTTAGCGATCTCTCCAGCAAGAATTTCGTCTCCATCGGTCATATACTGGTACTACAACTGATTGCAGCATTCTGTAATTGGCATTACAACATGGGGCAGAATTTTACATGTCATGTCCCGAGAAAGTCATGTCATGTCATGTCATGTCCAGAGAAATTCATGTCTGTCATGCCTTGTCACGCCTGACCCAATCGGGCTTAAAATAACGCGAGAAGATGCAGGGTGAGCATCCTGATGGCATCCCAAATGTGTGCAACCTTCAGGTCGGCAACGTGCACAGGGGTCCGATACATATCACTGAAAAGAGCACTTGAGACCATTAAAAACCCAATTGAGCCCAATTTTAAGTTGCCCATGCATTGCATCGGCAAAATGGGCAGGCGGGCAGCCCACATTTTGCAAAACCTCATCCAAGGGTGGGATGAAAAGGGTCAGCAGGAGTTTAGGAGATAGTTTGCTGCTGGTTGCTTATTTGAACTTAACAGCTTCATCTCCACCCTGAGCTTCAGTCTGAGCATTTCCTGGCTTCATTTCAGGACTCATTGCTGTCTCCAAAGCCCCCTGAGGATTTTGACCATGTGGACCCTTCCAGGTATCAGATAGCCTTCTGTTACCCTGGTAATGGGGATTGTGGTCTCTGCTGGAGGCACCTCCTCTGAGGAGGAAGAGAGGGGCAGAAGGGCGAGGAGGCCAGGTGTCCCAATGCAGCTTCTAGGGGAGGGACCTGTGGGAGGAGAGGCGCAGGCTCAAGGGGTGCAGGGCCAGCAGGAAGTCCAAGGCGGAAGGGGCTGCAGAAGATGCCACTATCCTGCTGCCAGGGTTTACAAGCGGTGATGTAGCTACCTCAATATGTCCAAGGTGCAATGCCGAAGGAGGCTCTCCCTCTCCAGGGAGACTGTGACCTCCATTTGTCAGATGATCGGGCCTAAGATCAGCTCCGACTGTATGGGTGGACACCCCATGCCAGTGGCTCTGAAGGTCACACTGGTCCTCAACTTCTATGCCTCTGGCTCTTTCCAGGGGTCAGTGGGGGGCCTTTGTGAGGTGCCCAAATCAGCTGTCCACAGCTGCCTCAAGCTGGTGACCGATGCTTTGTTCAGGCCATACAGACGAGGCCAGCCAGGCTGAGCGAGCCAGAGGCTTTACAGCGATTGCTGTGTTCCCCCTCATCCAGGGTGCAATCGACTGCACACACGTGGCCACCAAGACGCCAGCAGGTCAGCCGAGTGCCTTTGTTAACAGGAAGGGATTCCACTCCATGAATGTACAGATAGTGTGTGATCACAGGAAGCAGATTCTGCAAGTCTGTGCAAGGTACCCTGGCAACTCCCATGATGCTTATATTCTCAGACACTCCCAGGTGCTAGGGCTCTTCAGTGCTCCAGCCTGACTGGATGGATGGTTGCTGGGTGATAAGGGCTACCCATTGAAAAGGTGGCTCATGACGCCTCTCTGCCATCCAAGAACAGAGGCAGAGCAGTGTTATAATAGGAGTCATGCCTCCACAAGGGCGATGATAGAGAGAACCATAGGTCTTCTCAAGATGCGCTTCTGATGCCTGGCCCGCCCAGGTCATCAAAGCCTACAGGACAGCAGAGTCAGCAGGCTGTCTCCAATGCCTGTGCCTGCGAGGTGGGAACACCTAGACGTAGCATTTGCAAGCGTAAACATGGGCTTATCACTGGTGGTTTTCTTTTGCCCCCCATTTCAGGTGCTTTTAAGTAGGTGTGCTGTTCAATACCTTTTAATGTACTTTGATTTCTGCATGCAAGTTGGCAATCATTAAATGTTTTGGTTCTCAACAAGTCTCTGGGTGCTTCTTTAGTTCTGCAGGTGAAGGGGAACCCATGATGTTATGAGTGACTTGTTTGTGATTGAGCTTAATTTAAAAGGCACATAGTTAGTGTTGCTGACCAAGCAAATGTTGCTCTCAGATATCGAGTATGGAGCCTGCAGCCCTGGCATGTGTTGGTGGTTCATCTTTGGTGGGCTAGCTGAAGGAACGTTGGATCAAAGCTTCCCGGGTGTCCGTGCCTCCCTGTAGGTTGCCCAGGTCAGCGTCTATCCCCTCACCGTTCTCCTGAACGTGCTCATCCTCAGACTCACTACTGGACTCATCGCCTGCTGCCAGAGCAGCTGCGTCAAGATCCTCTTCCTTCAATGGGTCCCCCCTTTCCAGTGCCAGATTGTGGAGAGCGCAGCATGCAACCACTATCAGCGACACACGATCTGGGAGATATTGCAGTGCCCCCCCTGAACGGTCCAGGCATCGGAAGGGCACCTTGAGAGGTTCTCTCTACCACCGCCTTTGTGGAGCCATCTCGGCCTCTGTTCTTGGGTGGCAGGGAGTCGACATGGACCACGTCTTCAATGTATAGCCATTGTCACCCAACAGCCGTGCCACTGGCCACCCCCTCCCAGGCGGGGCCAGCACAGGCTCCACGGGCAAGAGGATGCCCGCCAAGGTCACCTGGGGGGTACTGGAGTGCGCTCTCTGAGCGGCCAAGGCATCGGAAGCGCATCTTGAGAAGACCGATGGTTCTCTCCACCACAGCCCTTGTGGTGCCGTGGCTCCTATTGCACCGCTGCTCAGTTTCTTTTCTTGGATGGCGAAGAGGCGTCATGAGCCACCTTCTGAAGGGTTAGCCCTTGTCACGCAGCAGCCATCCATCAAGCCGGGCTGGAGCACTGAAGAGCCCCGACACCTGGGAGTGTCTGAGGATGCAGGCATCATGGGAGCTGCCAGGGTACCTTGCACAGACTGGCAGAATCTGCATCCTGTGATCACACGCTAACTGCACGTTCATGGAGTGGAAGCCCTTCCTGTTGATGAAGGCACCGGACTCACCTGCTGGTGCCTTGATGGCCACATGTGTGCAGTCTATAGCCCCCTGGACGCGGGGGAAGCCAGCAATCGCTGCAAAGCCTCTGGCTCGCTCTGCCTTGCTGGCCTCGTCCGTACAGTAGTGAATGAAAGTCAGTGCATGCTTGAACAGAGCGTCTGACACCAGCTTGTCATTGACAGCGGACCGGGAGACTCCGCAAAGATCACCCGTCGACCCCTGGAAAGAGCCGGAGGCATAGAAGTTGAGGACAACCATGACCTTCAGCGCCAGTGGTATGGGGTGTCCACCACACAGTTGGAACCGATCTCAGGGCCGATCATCTGACAGATGGAGGCCACAGGCTCCCTTGAGAGGTGGAGCCTCCTTCATCATTGCACTTCAGACATATTGAGATAGCTGCATCACCACCTGTAAACCCTGGCAGTAGAATAGTGGTGTCTTCTGCGGCCCCTTCCACCTTGGACTTCCTGTTGGCTCTACACCCCTTGTGCCTGCGCCTGTCCTCCCAAAGGTGGCTCCCCTGGAGGCTGAATATGGACTCCTGGCCTCCTCCCGCTTCTGGCCGTCTCTTCCTCCTCAGAGGAGGTGCCTCCAGCGGAGAAACAATCTCCATTCCCAGGGTAAGGGAAGGCTGTCTGACACCTGGAAGGCCCCAAGTGTTATGATTCCTCCAGAGGCCTGAACTGAAGCCTGTTATTTCTGTCAAAGCAGCTCTGAAGCGAAATGAAGTTGTTCTGTTCACACAAGCGAGTAGCAGTAAATAGTAAACTAAAGTTCTAACAACTTGCATTAGTGAGCCCACTCACCCCTCTTCTCCAGCCCGTGGATGAGGTTTTTAAAAATGTGGCCCACCCGCCTGCCCATTGACGCACTGAAAATCACACAGGCTGTAAAAAATTATATTCAATTGCTGCCTCAAGGACCTTAACTGGCCCGTTAATTAATGGCGGGTGCGCCTCTGAGCTCATAACGTGCCCGGCTTCTGGAATATTACGATGGCGCGCGGTGACATCGGGACACACGCCTGATGTCATCACGGGTAATTTTATGCGTCGGCATGTCGGTCCCGCCCCCCCACGCCGACTGAAAAATTCTGTCCATTGAAACAAAAATATTAAAGTTATCTTGGAAAATCTACCATTATTCAGTTGACAGCACTCCAGGAAGATAAAATTATTTTTCAAGGCCAGTTCTGTTGTTGATCAAATTTTCTTAAGCACATTGCCATTAAAAAACAAAGCTTTCCACAGGGTTTTATACTGCGACGTGGGGACTGGAAAGTTGGAATTCTCATTGATTCCAGCGATTGCTGGCTGCAGGAGGAGCCATCGTGCAACCTGTGTCAGAATCCTGATCTGCTAATCTGTGCGTCATTGATATCCTGAAGTTGAGGTCAGTTTCAGGGGCGGGGTGAGGGGGGCGGTGGGGGGTGGCATTGGGATTAATGACAACAAACACTAACAATCTGCCTTCAACCTACCCCTACAAAATCCAGCCCTTTATGCTTAGGGATATAGGCCAGAATTCTACGGCCCTATCGAGGTGGGGACAGGGCCGTAAAATGTGGCGAGCTGTTCTAAACTGCATTGACTTTGTCGGGACCCTAAAATCCCGTTGGCATAAAATTCCGCCAACAGTTAAGATTAAAGTGGAACTTTCAGTTAATATTCATTTGCCTTCTAATATCCAACGCATATACAATTTATATTTCAGACTTGATCCTTCTCCTTGAATAGAAGTGATATTGAGATTGGTTATGCATTGTATTTGAAACTTGTGATTAAAGCACTTCACGCATAATCACTTTGTTTATAATATCTTACACAAATGCTTTTTATTCAAGTGGAATGGTAGATAATGAAAAATATTGATATTAAAAAAAAATAACACATGGAAGGAGAATATTTTAATCAGTGCAGTTTGTTTGTAAAATTATCCTTTAAGAAACAAAGCATGTCATTTTGCTCTTGTACCAATGTCTTCATCAAGGAATCAATCAATAAGCACTAAATTAATTTGCCACAATATTTGATGAGGCTCAAAAACAGGCAAGGGGGACACAATGTGCAATTATCCTGCACTCAGTGGGCTGAATTTTTAGGTCGGCTCGGCCTGGTTGGACCCAAAATCGCGCATGATGACGTCGGGCGAGCATTCTGACGTCATCCCGCGCTCGCGCAATACTTTGGTCAGCGGGTACGTGTGAAAGTCGGAAGCGCGCCCGCTGACAATTAAGAGGCCTATTAAGGTCATTGAAGTTGTAATTGTCTCCGGTTTTCTGTGGCCCGTCCAACCGATCACACCCGCACGCCAACCTAAAAATCCTGCCCATTGCTTCTGATGCAGGCAGAGCATAAAGATTAGTTTGCCTGCTCTTCTACATGATCAGAGGCTGCAGCAAGCCATAAGCATGCTGCTGAATTGCTGCACGCCTTAGCAGGGGGTGAAAAGTTATGAAAGTTTAGCACGGGTTCAAGCACGACTTAAAGCCAATCTGTACCTCTTAAAGAGGAGCGGCATTTTGGCTGGACCTTGATCTGGAAGAAGCACAAGAATGGTACAACATGGCAGAAAGCATGGAAACCACCAAACACTTCTACTAACTCAGCAACAACCCCAGTAGAAATCAATCAGCAATTTGGCGGTAGTTGATGAGCCTTTTAAATAGCACTGTTTGGGGATCCTCCCTGCTGCTGAATGCATGTTCAGCTATGGAAGGTTAAGAGAGGGCATTAACTGGAAGAACGAGCGAGAATGTTCACTTTGTATTCAAGAAATAAAATTACTGAAGAGGTAGTGAACAGATGCTGTTTAACATTTATACCTCAGGCTATTTTCTGTATTGTAAGCCATCAATCAAATGACACCAGGAATTATAATTTGGTTTCCTTAACCAAGCCCTTAAAAGTCCATATGCTTTATGGCTTCTGCAACAGTGTTTCCATTGCACATTCTGGGCTGCTGGTAAGACATTGCAGGGCTTTTGACTGATTTTACTTGAGGGAAAGGCTATCTTGATTAAATTTGACATGCTACCCAGTTAAGGTCAAATATTTGTCCATCTTGTGGGCTAATTTAATCATTTTTGGCATCATTTTTTTTTCATATGTACAGTTGGAATCAGTGGACACTTGGAGATGAAATTCAACGCAGAAAAATGTGAAATCAAACATTTTGGCAGGAAAAATGACAGGAGACAATGCAAGTGAAATGGTCCAATTTTGAAGGAGGTGCAAGAACAGTGAGACTTGGGGGTGCGTGTGCACAAATCTTTGAAGGTAGCAGATCAGATTACAGCATACGGAACCGCAGGCTCTATAGAGTACAAAATCCAGGAAATTACGGTAACCCTACATAAAACACTAGTTCGGAATATTGTGTGCAGTTCTACGCATTACACTTCAGAAACGATGTGAAGGCTTTGTAGGTGTTACAGATAAATTTTATTAGAATGGCTTCAGGAATGAGGATACAGTTATATAGATAGACTAGAGAAGATAGGGTTGTTGTCCTTGGAGCAGGGATTTGATAGTGATGGGATGCATGTTAGGTTGCTAAGGGAAGTAAGGGTTGGAATTGTGAAGTCTCTGGCCACAACCTGCCAAACTTTCAATCTTCTTTAGATAATGCATTGGATTAGAGTATTATTGCAAATGTTGCAACTGGGTTAAAGCTGACAGTGTTAGATCAGTCAGCATAACATCAGTGGTGTCAGATTGGGACAAAATTAATTGCCATTTGGTAAAGCATTGACTAATATATGAAAGTCAGCATGACTATGTTAAAGGCAAATCATGTTTGACTAACTTGATCAAACTCTTCAATGAATTAACAGAAAGAGTTGATGAGGGTAGTGCTGTAGATATTGTCTATATTGACTTTCCAAGTGCCACATAATAAAATTGAAGCTGATGGGATTAAAGGGCTATGTCAATACAAAATTGGCTAAGGGACAGAAAGAAAGAGGGTGGGGGTGAGTGCTTGGCTAGAATTTTTCCCGTGGGAGGCAGGAATTGGGAATTGAGAGTCCGGGTTAATCCTTACATCACAATCATGCCTCTGTCTTGGCAGCGTTGGCAGGTGAGATCTTTACGTCTTGGAGGGTGGGATGGCCTCGAGACAGATCTTCTACCCCAGGCAGCAGGCTAGTGCCTGAGATGGAGGCAGAAGTGGAGGCAGTCCGATGCCGAAGAGGCCAGGTTAAAAGGCTTGCCTTCATTCCCAGAAACATTGGCCCTTTTCTTCAACTGCATCAGCAGCTCATGCACATAAAGTCAAAGCTACAGATCAGTGTAAAGTCCCATTCACCCTATATCCTTCTTACCTCGCCACCTCCTCAGCCCACCTTGTTCCACCATCCGCCTCACACCCCTTATCCCCTACCCCAACACCCGTCACACCCCTACCTTAGTCACCCACTCACAGAGCATCCACTTTA
This sequence comes from Cetorhinus maximus, assembly GCF_964194155.1. Lineage (NCBI taxonomy): Eukaryota > Metazoa > Chordata > Chondrichthyes > Lamniformes > Cetorhinidae > Cetorhinus > Cetorhinus maximus. The sequence continues at coordinate 68,047,227 of NC_135888.1, read as the reverse complement.
TAAATAGAAATCACAAGCCCTACAAATAACATTTAGAAGTCATTATCAAGTTTATAAATCTTTCAAAATAAACAAACATCACTTGAATTCGCACTTTGAAAACCATAAGTCTCTTCAGAAGCTCATAATTCTGTCAAAGCCATCAAACTTGCACTCCCCAGGGCAGCTGAATAAACATGCTCAGCACTTCAGAACCCATTAGTCCTTTGGAAGGCAGCCAAGCCATCAATCACACATTCCTCAGGGGCAGCTGTAAAACAAACTCTCCACTTCAGAAGCCACTTATGCTTCTGAAGGCAGCCAAAAACTCATACATCCGTAAAAGCTTACAAAACAGCAAAACAGATGGCTAAGCTGATCTGTAAAGCTGAGCTGATCTGCTATCCTATTTGGTTTTAATATTTGTAGAAGTGTACTATTGTCTTTAATCATCTTTCTTAGGTATGTGTGTGTTGTGTGATTGATAAAGTGTAGATTTTCTGTGATGAGTGTGTGAATAAATAATGTTCCTTCTTTAAATCCATGAGAGTCTGCTGCTAGTGACTTTTAAATTGACCACACACTATTGGGGGTTTAGAGTCATATGGAGGGCAGACCAGGAAAGGACGGCAGATTTCCTTCCCTAAAAGACATTAGTGAACTAAATGGGTTTTTACAACAATCAGTGATAGTTTTATGGTCACCATTACTGAGACTAGCTTTCAATTATAGATTTATTAATTGAATTTAACTTCCACCAGCTACCATGGATTTAAACCGATGTCCCCAGAGCACATTGGTGTTCCAATGCTCCAGTGAGAAGCCCAACGCAAACTGCAAGAATAGCGCCCCATCTTCCGATGAGGCACTTTACAGCTTTCCAGACTTAACATTGAGTTCAATAACTTCAGGCCATGAATCCCCTCCTCTATCCTTCCCCCTTTCTTAAATTCCCTTTTCTCTACATTCATTTTTATATTTTATCCGCTTATTTTTATTTTTATTCATTTATCCATGGTTTTATCCACTTTTTTATTCCCCTTCTATCCCATTTTCTATCCTTTTCACCTCCCAAAGCCTTTGCACCATCTACAAGGCACAAGTCAGAAGTGTGATGGAATATTCTCCACGCGCCTGGGTGAGTGCAGCTCCAACATCACTCCGGAAGCTCGATCCAGGACAAAGTAACACACTTGATTAGCACCCCATCCACCACCTTAACAATTCACTGCCTCCACCACTGGTGCACAGTGGCAGCAGTGTATGCCAGCAGTGCAAGATGCACTGCAACAACTGGCCAAGGCTTCTTTGATATCACCTTCCCAACCCACAAGCCCTACCACCTAGAAGGAGCAGGTCAGAGGACACATGAGAACGCCACCACCTAGAAGCTCCGCTCTAAGTCACATATCCAACAGGATCTGGCTGGCGGGATTTACTGGTGCCGCTAAGGCCAATGGACTTTTGACTAGCTTGCCGCATTTTCCAGTCCCACCCATGACAGGTCCTGCCGTGGCAGAGCCAGAAAATCCCCGCCATCATTCTGACTCGGAACTACATTGCCTTTTCCTCACTGTCGCTGAGTCAAAACCCTGTGGGTATACTTACATCACAGAGAATACAGCAGTTCAAGAAGGCAGCCTAATTTACTTTCTCAAGGACAATTATGGATAGGCAATAAACACCGGTTTTGCCAATGACGCTCACATCATGTGAACGGACAAAAATAAACAGTACGTTTGATTTTTATGTCAACCACCTGGCGGAAACTGTGTGAATGAACAGCCCTCACCTAAGTTACTTATTCATTGTGGAAACAACTGCTCTCCATTTAACCTGTTCTTCTGAGAAGACACCCACCCAAAACAGGCAACCCCTTCTCTACTTATGTATGCCAGGCCCCGATGAGGCCCCACTGAATTTTAACTAGAAGCCCAAGCAGAAATCCAGGGTGGTTTTCTTTTCATAATAAGGGGACGATCATTTAGGAGTGAGGTGAGGAGAAATTACTTCGCTCAAAGAGTGGCAAAACTTTGAAACTCTCTACCCCTGGGAGTTGTGGATGCTCCAACATTGACTACATTTAAGGGAGGGATAGACAAGATTTTGGTCTCCCAGGGAATTAAGGGATATGAGGGGTGGGTGGGAAAATCAACTTAAAGCCCAAGATCAGCCATGATCATATTGAATGGCAGAGCAGCCTCTATGGTCTATTCCTACTCCCATTTCTTGTGTTCTTGTTCTTGTGTTCAGATGAAGGCAGCGGGAAAGAGAATTGGTATCAGGAGAGGCCTGAATAGGTATGCTATTATATATATATAATGTTACATTATATTATATTATATCATATATTATACTACACTATACTACAGTGCCAGAGGACTGAGGACTGGGGAATTGAAAACATTGTGCCCTTGTTCAAAAAAGGTTGTAAAGACCTGCCCTGCAATTACAGACCAGTCAGTTTAACTTCAGTGGTGAGGAAACTTCTAGGGCAGGATTTTGCCCTTGATGAGCGTGCTCGGCGGGGGCAGGCGAGGACAGTTGGGAACCTGACGGTTGCCCGCAATCAGCTCCACACCGCAATTTTAACTCTTTTTGAGTCAACCAACTAAACTAAATTTACAAAATGGGGGATAAAGTAAACACAGCCCCTAAATTAGGACAGCTGTAAATCCAAAGACAAAGTTTAAAGAAAGCTTACAAACATCAAACCAAACCAGCGTAAGACACGGCTGCTGAATGAGCGCTCAGGGATGGGCAGGGGCGGGCGTTCAATGTCCGCTGGGTTCAATGGTGACCCAATGGCCAATTCAAATGCAGGTGCGGCATCCCTTGGAAGGTTGCCAGCGAAGGACGTTGAACTTGTGATGGACAGCATTGTGGGTGGACACGGCAGGCGGGAAGGCAGTTCGGTGGGGCATTCGGCCCCACGTTTCCCTGATGAGTGCCTCGCTGCCCTCCTGGAGGAGGTGGCAGCATGGACAGAAATCCTTGTCCCCAAGGACGGGAGGAGGAAGCCTCCACACCTCACCCAAAAGGCCTGGGAGGAGGTGGCATCCAGAGTCAGCAGCCACGAAGTGGCGAGGCGCACATGGGTGCAGTGCCAGGAGCGCTTCAACGATCTCCTGCAATCAGGAAGGGTGAATACCATGTTGGCATGGGTCAGTTAAGATCTTCCCCTCCTCTGCCCCCCTTGGATCTCAGAGGTCTTAGAGCGTGAGTGGCAAATGTCAATGAGGCAGCATCTGGCAAGGGAGTGAGCCCTGGCTGCTTGGACTGAGCGTTTTGTGGCTTCAGGATCACGGATTGGCTGAGCCCTGTGAGGTGTTCCTCAGGTGGGGTTGGCCAGGCTGCAATCGCAATGCAGGTACAGGGTGGACTAATCAATGCTCCCCTGTCCTTTCAAGAGAAAACATCCCATAACAATGCAGAGAGGTCGCGGACTGGCAGGGGACCCCCGCACCTCCTCATCCTCACTTGGCATGAGCAGGAGGCTCTGGAGCTGCAGAGGCGCCAAGCGCCTAGGTCAACCGGCCGCGGTGAGGTTGGGGTGTCACAGGGAGGTAAGAGTGCAGTGCACTGAGGTCAGAATGTCTGTAATTGCAACCATTCCACTGTTATCTGTATATTGATGTGAACCTCGAACCTGGAATCCCCACTGATAATGGTAAGACGAGGGCACCCTGATCCATATCTCTGTCTCATCCGGGTGCCAGACATGCACAGTAACAGTGTAATGACTTAAACTAATGACATGCCCTTGTTCTACCTTTCAGGTTTACCAGTAGCCCATCACGGTGAGGAGCCTGAAGGCCCACCCCTGACCCCTGAAGACAACACCCGTCACAACGCACCTGTGTCACACCCTCCTTGCCAAGCAGGCACCAGCACAGATACCAGCACCTCAGCGGGCATTAAATCTCCGTCTACTATCTTGATGCACATTGGTGTGGGCACTTCACACTCGCTTGAGGGGCAGGCGGAGGCAGAGAGTGCTCAAGGCGCCTGTAGTCGAAGGACTGCTGGGGACCAGGACAATGCTCAATCAGTGGCTGATGATGAGCCTCTGGAGTCGTCCCTGAGGCAGCAGATGCTGGATGTCCAGCAGGGTGTGCGGGAGGATCTGGCAGAGATACATGAGGGAATGTGTGCCATGGTCTCCGTAGTTTAGGAGTCCTTGCAGAGTGTGATCAATGCAATGACCCTCATGGCCGAGCGCTCTGCCTCCTCCATGGAGAGAGTGGCGACTCTCATGGAGAGGCTCCTCCAGGAGAACAATCAGGGCTTCCTGGGGATGCGCTCGGATCTGCAAGCCCTCACAGTGGCAATGACCTCAGGTGGTCAATGTCAGTGTGTGGGATGGATTGGGCACCCAGTATCCCAGCTAGGTGCCCGTCCATCAATGGTGAGTAGGGAGGTCCAGAGTGACCTCATGTTGGCACACGAGCAGCCTCTCGTCTCTGTGGGCTCCTCTCAGGGTGCTCCGGATGAGGCTGCGGCGACTGGGGAGATGCCAGCTGTGGTACTAGCCGTTCCCTCCCAGGCAGGGCCAGCACAGGCTCCACGGGCCAGAGGACGCCTGCCAAAGTCATCAAGGCCAACAGGACAGCAGAGTGAGCAGGCTGTCTCCAATGCCGGTGCCAGCGAGGGGGGAGCACCCAGATGTAGCGCCCGCAAGCGCAAACTTAAAGCAGCTTAATCACAACATGGCCTGATCATGGGTGATATTTGTTTCCCCCATTTTTACGTTCATTGTTTATTGGTGTGATGGATAACACCTGTCAATGTTAATTTGTAGAATGTATGCCAAGCACCATTTCATTAAACGTGTTTTTGTACAACAAGCCTCTGGGTGCTTCATTCATTCTGCAGGTGCAGGGTAAGCCATGATGTTATGATTGACTTGTTTCTCATTAACCTTTATTGAAATGGCACATAGCACATGTTGTTGACCAAGCAAATGGTCCTGTCAGGGATCGAGTATGGAGCCTGCAGTCCTGGCATGTGGTAATGGTTCTTATTTAGTAGGGTAGCAGAAGGAGCGTTGGGTCAAAGCATCCCAGTGTCCCTGCCTCCCTGGATGTTGCCCAGGTCAGCATCTATGCCCTCAGCATTCTCCTGACCATGTTCGTCCTCAGACTCACTGTTGGACTCATCATCTGTTGCCTGTGCAGCTGTGTCAAGATCTTCTTCCTCCACTGCATCCGCACTTTCCAGTGCCAGATTATGGAGAGCGCAGTATGCAACCACTATCAGTGACACACGATCTAGAGGGTATTGGAGTGTGCCCCCTAAACGGCCCAGGCATCGGAAGCGCATCTTGAGAAGACCTATAGTTCTCTCTACATCCGCCCTTGTGGAGGCATGGCTCCTATTGTACCACTACTCAGCTTCTGTTCTTGGGTGGCGGAGAGGTGTCATGAGCCACCTTTTGAGGGGATTGCTCTTGTCACCCAGCAGCTATCCATCCAGCCAGGCTGGAGGACTGAAGAGCCTCAGCACCTGGGAGTGTCTCAGGATGTAAGCGTCATGGGAGCTGCCAGGGTACCTTGCACAAGCTTGCAGAATCTGCATCCTGTGGTCACACACCACCTGCATGTTCATGGAGTGGTTTCCCTTCCTGTTGTGGCCAGTATGATATAAACAGGCAGAGTTCACTTTAGTTGAAAGAGAGAGAGCTTTCTTGCTGCCTTCAGATGTTTCTTCTCTGGACTGTGCCAAAAGCAACCAGGGAATTGCAATAAAAGACATTTCAAAATGGTGATCTCAATCACATGACTCTCTCCATAATGATTTGGGTGTTCTACAGAAGGTAATTGATTAGCTCATGGCTGGGCAGACCTTGGCTATTATGTATGGTCTAGCTGATTAATTTTTTAATGTCCCAGCCATCACTTCTGAATAGACCATTCTTCTCTGTGATGAGCTAGGAAGAACATATTGACATCCCCAAAGCAGCTATTGCCTCTGTTGACTTTCTGTCTCTAGCTGATCGAATGGAATATACCTTTTATAGTGACATAAATGGTGAAAGCCATTTTAAATTTCAGTCCATCTTTGCAATAATCCGTGAAATTCCAAAGGAGGTTTACCTGGGCATGTCCTCATTGTGATCTACATTAGAAACTTCCAGAAACTTGGCCAATTAGCAGTTGCAGATGTTCAGGTGACCTGTGGCAGCCATCTTAAGTCAGTGTCTTTGTAATAATTGAAACTGCCTTTTAGACAAGTTCCATGGGCGGGATTTTCTGATTCCATGAGCCATGGGACTGGAAATGCCCGCCCAAAGTCAAAGGGCCTTTTGCTGGTCTGTCAAATTTTCTGTCCCACCCACAAAATTTCCTCTGACAGGTGGGACCAGAAAATCCCAGCCCATATGTGACTCCAGCAGATGAAATTGAAATTTAACATTGATTTGACATCAACATGCCTCCGTAACAACCTCCCACAATTAGCAATGTGATAATGATCAGATAATCTTTTTTTGGTGTTGATTGAGGAATAAATATTGCCCAGGATACAGGGGATAACTCTCTTGCTCTTCTTAGAGATAGTACCATAGTGTATATTATGCACACCTGAAAAGATAGACTGGGCCCCTGTTTAACGTCTCATCTGAAGGATGACTCCTCCTACAGTACAGTGCTCCCTCAGTGCTGCACTGGGGTATCAGCCTAGACTTTTGTGTGCAAGTCCCTGCGTGATATACATGCAAAATCCATGCTATGATCTGTAGAATAACCAATGCGCTCACACCATGATGGTAGGATTAATCTGCAATAATAACAATGAGGAAGGCATCAATCACACATTCTTCGGAAAAATAATTTTTGTCAAACATAATGGGTTTAGGCAGAACCAAATGCTGGTGCAGCAAAGCCTTAAGCTGCTTCACGTCTATATTTTTGCCTCTGGGTCTCCCAATCAAAAAACTGGATTTCTTCTCCTGTTTTCACTCTTACTGCTGGTTGTTTTCAGGTCTGCTGTCAGGAACTGCTGTTTTATGCAGGAATATGCAAATATACAGCTGAACAAGCAGGGTAAATGTGCTATTTTCCCCAGAAGTACTTGCATTGGTGCTGCTCACGCAGACAGGCAGCATAATCCTCTTCAAGGTTGAATCTATAAGAGTGACTGGGCTTGTCAAGGAAAGAGAGTCTGGAGGAGACATTTTAATGCACCAGTGGCATTTGGAAAAGGAAATATGAAAAAAAAGATGCATTGAGATTTCACTTAGATTTAAAAGATAGTCTCATTTGACAGAAATGTAAGCCTTTTTTAAATGTAAGTGTTTTTCAATTGCATGGAGTCTTGCATTGAAACATATATGCTCTAGTTTAATCAAAGTGGCCATGATTTTTATCAATTTACTTTACTGACCGAACCTGTCCATGATTCTAGAAACACTATGGACAGGATTTTACCATCGGCGAGTGGGGGGCGGGATCTGTTCGCCGACACATAAAATGATGCACGGTGACGTCGGGCGGAACTCCCGACGTCACCGCGCCTCATTTAAATTTTCAGGAAGGTGGGGGCGCAGCAAAATCTGCTGCAGGCCCGCCGACCTGTCAATGACCAATTGAGGTCATTGACAGATCACTTAAAGTAATTAACGGACCTGCCCATCCAACCTTAAGGTTGGTGAGCAGGCCAGGAGCCCCGGCGGGAAGTAGAAAAAACATGAAACCTCATCCACCGGCGGGATGAGGTTTCATGTAGGGTTTTAGAAATTTTAATAAAGTTTTTTTTGAAATTATGAACATGTCCCAACTCATGTGACATTGTCACATGAGGAGACATGTAAGGGAATTTTTTTTTCTATTTTTAATATTTTTGAAAGTAGAGGCGATCTCCCTGAGGCAGCACTTAGCCTCAGGGAGATGAGTGCGCTCTTTCATGCACATGCGCGAAAAAGTGCACTCTCGATTTTAGGGAATCCCCCCCACCTGCACAGGGAGCGCATAGTGCTTCCCTGCGGACGTCATGCTGGGTGGGACTTATTTGGCCCGCCCACGTAAAATGGTGCCGCGCCTGCGATCGGGGGCACCAATCGGAAGCGCGCCCGCATGCACCCGCCCATCAACATCCCCCCAACGGGGGAAAATTCTGCCTTATGGGTCCTACTTAGGGGTGTATGATATAAATGACCTCAAATCATACAAAGAGAGGACTAGTTATCACAAATGGAAATCATTGCTAGGGATCTGGAAAAAGTATCCAGCTAGAGAATGTCAGGTGGAAAGTTCTGTAAAAAACAGGAAAAAAGTTAAAACAGGGTTTTAGAGTAATAAATGCAATTGGTCAATGAATGGCAAAATAATACTAATGCAAGTATCAAGAACTGTAATATGAAACATATATGTATATAAATAATTATATTTTTAATAATGGAACAATAATGTCAACAGAAGTCAAGTACATCAAATACATTCAGTGTGTAAAATGCAGGGATCTATCTGAAGCATATTTTGTTGACCATGCATACTTCACTGGTGAAAACATATGTACAATGATACATGTAGTTTTGGATACTACACCAAAATTGAGGAATTGGATACTGTAGATGAGAGAGTGCTAAGGATGATAGTGGGATTTGGGATTTACATTTTGAGGATAGGCTCTACGAATTGAACTCTTTGCTAAAGGAAAGGAAATTGAGAGGGATCTTAGTTCAGAATTCAAGCAAAAGATACAAGCTCTTTTGAAAAAAAGTCAAATAAATATCTTATAAGTATAATTATGTTTTTGGACTGTAGGTTGTCACAAAATCAATAGATGATGGAATCCTTAAAACAGTATAGGAAAGTTTCCTGTGCTGGTTGAACTTTGTCTATGAAATGTGACTGCTTCATTGAGCACTTTGGGATCATCTTGAGGTCAGGGGAAGATTTCACAGAATTTTACGCATTTGGAGGTTTTACATTTGATTAGGCACCTCCATCAGAAAGTTGAGTGAATTTTGTAGTATTTGTGAAAGGGTATAAAAATAGAGTTCTGTGCATGGAGTAAGTTGCATGAGCTGAATTAGCTTTTCTGTCTCCATATTTTCTTATGAATACTTGGCTAGAAGAAGCAAATTACCAGATGGCCTGTGCTTCTGCCCACAGTCTTTCTCCCCTCTCAGAAGGCTGATGGGGGTCCCTTCTCACAGCTTACCCTCCATACACCAGCCTACACATTCAGCAAATCATCTATCACCATTTCTGCCACCTCTACTTGATCTCACCACCAAACTCATCTTCCTCTTCTTGCCTTCATTCCAGGGGGAGTGATCCCTCTTCTATCAAACCCATCTCTACGTTCCTTCCCTTGTCACTTTTCCATGAATGTGCAGGGGATGCAACATTTGCCTATTCAACCCTTCTCCCATATTGTAAAGGCCTCAAACACTCATCTAAGTGAAACAGCAGAAGCCACATGCTATAGACAGAGCTAGCTGATCCCATTACCAATGAATCAGATCAAAGATCTGCAGTTCTGCCACATCCATGACTGTCACATCGTCTCCAAACTACACACCATCCTGACTTGGAACTATAGTGCCACTCCTTCACCGTCGCTGGGTCAAAATTCTGGAACACCTTCCCTCACAGCACAGTGAGTGTACCTACACCACATGGACTGCAGTGAATAAGAAGGTGGCTCACCACCACCTTGTGAAGGGCAATTAAAGATGGGCAATAAATGCTGGCCTAGCCAGCAATGTCAAAATCCCATTAGAGAATTTTTAAAAATCGAGTCATGAGTGGTGGTGGTCAATTACACAACTAACAAGAGGAAAATGCTCCACAAATATCCCCTTCCTCAATGATGGTGGATCACAGCGCTTCTGTGCAAGAGACAAGGCTGAAGCATTTGCCATTTTCAGCCAGATGTGCCAAGTGGATAATGCATCATGGCCATCTCCTGATGTCCCCAGCATCACGGATTCCACTCTTCAGTCAACTCAATTTACCCCATATGATATTAAGAAACGACTGGATACAGCAAAGGCTATGGACCCTGACAACACCCCAGCTGTGGTACTGAAGACATGTGCTCCAGAACTAGTCACACACCTAGCTGAGCTGTCCTAACTTAGCTACAACACTGGCATCTATGTAACAATGTGGAAAATTGCCCAGGTATGTCCTGTTCAGAAAATACAGGGAAAATCCAATCCAGTCAATTATTGCTCCTTCAGTCAACGCTCAATCATAAGCAAAGTAATGGATTGTGTCATTGACGGTGCTATCATTTAGCATTTACTCACCTGCTCACAAATGCTCAGTTTAAATTCCAGGGCCACTTGGCCCAGACCTCATTATGTCCCTGTTTCAAACATGGAGAAAAGAGCTGAATTCAAAAGGTGAAATAGGGTAACAATGACTGTCCTTGACACCAAGACAGCATTTGACCTCACGTGGATCAAGAAGCCCTATAAAACTCAAGTCAATGGGAATCTGATGGGGAACTTTTCAATGGTTAGAGTCGTACAAACATATGAACGTACGAAATAGGAGCAGAGGTAGGCCATTCGGTCCTTGAAGCCTGCTCCACCATTCAATAAGATCATGGCTGAACTGTTTGTGTTTTGAGTTGCAAATTCCCATCTACCCCCTATAACCTTTGATTCCCTTGCCTAACAAGAATCAATTTACCTCTGCCTTAAAAATATTCAGTGACCCCACTTCCACTGCCTTCTGAGGCAGAGAGTTCCAAGTTGCATAATCCTCTGAGAGAAAAAAATTCTCTTCATCTCTGTCCTATAACAGTGACCACTAATTTTAAAACAGTGCCCCCCAGGTCTGGACTCACCCTACATGAGAAAACATCCTTTCCACATCCATCTAGTTGAGACCATTCAAGGTCTTATATACTCCAATCAAATTCCAGGACAAAGGGGGTTGTGGTTGTGGTTGTGGTTGGTGGAAGCCAATTATCTCAATCCCAGGATGTTGCTGCAGGAGTTCCTCAGGGTAGTGTCCTTGGCCCAACCATCTTCAGGTTTTTTATCAATGACCTTACCTCCAGAAGAGGGGATGTTCACTGATGATTGCAGAGTATATAGTTCCATTAGCAAGACTTCAGATAATGAAGCAGCCAATGCCCACATGCAGCAAGACCTGGGGAACATTCAGGTGTGTGTTGCTTCCTGCCGACAAGGAGTGTTACCTGCCATACAAGTACCAGGCAATGACCATCTCCAACATGAGATCTATCCAACTCTCCTTGACATTTAATGGCATTGCCATTGGTAAATTCCCCACCATTAACATTCTGGGGGGGATCACCATTGGCCAGAAACTGAACTGGACCAGCCATATTAATGCTGTGGCTACAAGAGCAGGTCAGAGACTTGGAATTCTGTGTCAAGTATGTCACCTTCTAACTCCCCAAAGTCTGTCCACCATCTACATGGTATAAGTCAGGGCTATGATGGGATGACTGCAGCTTTCTTGGATAAATGCAGCTCCAACAACACTCGAGTAACTTGACACCCTCCAGGACAAAGCAGCCCACTTGATTGGCACCCCACCTACCACCAAATTAAACATTCCTTCCACCAGTGGCGCAACATGTCTACAGTGTATGCCATCTATAAGATGCATTGCAGCAACTCGCCAAGTGTCTTTTGACAACAGCTCCCAAACTTGCAACCTCTTGTATCTAGAATCACGAGGGCAGAAGAAGTATGGGAACCCCAAACCCTTAAATTTCCTTTCCAAGTCACAGACCATTGTAGCTTGGAAATATATTTGCATCCCTTCACTGCCACTGGGGAAAATTCACTCCCTAATAGGACTGTGGGTATATCTATCCCATCTGGATTTCACAGGTTCAAGGACAGTTTACTACTACCTCCTCAAGGGCCATTAGGAATGGGCAATAAATGCTGACCTTACCAGTGATGCCCATGGACTGAATCTTACCCATGTCGGGCAGGCTGGGCAGCAACGGGCGCGGAACCGATCTCTGCCTGCCCGCACGGAGCTGCCTCAGGGAAATTAAGTTCAGAATAAAACTTTTTACTAAAGGAAGTAAAAACATTATTTAAAAGTCCCATCATGTGACAGTGTCCCATGAGCTGGGACATGTTTGTGAATTTTGCAAAATTTAAATAATTATTTTATAAAACCTTGAGGAAACCTCACCCCGCCTGTGGATGAGGTTTCCTGAAAAACGCGAAGGCCACTTGGGCTCTTCGCCTGCCGCCAACCTTAAGGTTGGATGGGCAGCATCGCTAACAACTTTAACTGCTTTTTAATGGCCTTAATAGGCCGTTGATAGTTCAGCAAGCGAGCAGCTGCCTCTGGTTAGCGGCGCCCACCGAGCAGAATATCGAAATGATGCGCGATGACGTCGGGACGCACGCCTGACATCATCACGCATCATTTTACGCGTCGGCGTGTTGGGCCCGCCCCCGCCGCCGAGGTCAATATTCTGCCCCATATCTTACAAATTAAAAAAAAAACAAAAACAGCAATATTTTTGATCTTCCTCCAACATAGTATGCTCTAATTACTGCTCATGGTAAGGCTTTTCTACAGAGGGGAGCTCAAATAGAGATTAGGTGAATACTTTGCTCACCATCTATACTGTATGCACATGGGCGATCCTAGGCTGCTTGTTGTTTGCTGCCTCTCCACTCCCATTGATCACTCTGTCTTAAGCCTTCTGCGATTCTCCAGGAAAGCTCAACACGAGCCCAAGGAACAGCAACTCATCTTTCTATTGAGCACTTTAGAGCCCTCAGGCTTTTATATCAACTTTACCAGCTTCAGACCATAATTATAATTTCTAATTTCTCTCCAGCAATGTAGGGTGGGTGTGGACCACTGTTTCCAGGGCCAGGGTTTCCCTGTCAGCGAGGAGGGGGGAGGGGCCCACTTGTCGACACGTAAAATGTTGCGCGATGACGTTGGGCAGAACTGATGATGTTGGGTGGAACTCCCGATGTCACCCCGCCCCATTTAAATTTTCAGGAAGGCGGGGGCTCAGCAAAATCAGCTCTGCACCTGCCGACATGTCAATGGCCAATTGAGGCCATACACAGGGTCATTGAAGTAATTAATGGACCTGCCCGTCCAACCTTAAGGTTGGCGGGCAGGCCGGGGGCCCTGACGGGAATTTAAAAAGCATGAAACCTCATCCACGGGCAGGATGAGGTTTCATGTAGGTTTTAAAAAATGTAATTAAACTGAATTTAAAAGTGATGGACATATCGCAACTCATGTGACAGTGTCACATGAGGGGACATGTCGTGGAAATTTTTTTTCTATTTTTAAGATTTTTTACTGTAGAGCCGATCTCCCTAAGGCTGTACTTAGCCTCAGGTGTGCTCTTTTGTGCGCATGTGCGAAAGAGCGCACTCTCGATTTAGGGATTCTCCCCCCCGCCCGCACAGGGAGAGCATAGCGCTTCCATGTGGACATCACACTGGGCGGGCCTTTATTGGCCTGCCCACATAAAATGACGGTGCGCCCCCGATTGGGGGCACTGATCGGAGGCACACCTCCACGCCCCTCTCTTCAACTTCCCCTCCAATGGGGGGAAATTCTGCCCCAGAGATTGGACAGGTGAGGGGGCTGTTGCTAAGAAAGGGTATCTCTCATCAATCTCCTCAGTCATAACAGTGTTAGCTTGGTGATGTGCAACTTTGGAGTTGACCGATCTTTTTCTTTCACCAGGCACATGGAGATGGTCCACTTTGCCAGGTATTAGGATTTTCAATTCCATACCTGTCCCTGTTCAACACTTCTCACATTCTTTTCATCTCTTATATATTTTTTATTTCTTATTCCTCTCATAATGCCTCCTTCTTGTTGACCATTTCCTGATCCCCCTGTAACTTTTCTAGGTGTGTGTGCTTGTGTGTGTATATGTGTGTGCACATGGGTGAGTGTACATGTGCTTATGTGCGTCCCCTTTGCCGTCATTCTGTTTCTTCTGAAATTCTGTTCCCCTGTAATAGCTTTCAGTTTTGAAGAAAGGTTTTATACCTGAAATGTCTTGTGTTATCTTGACAGGTGCTGGCTGGCCTGAGTAGCTCCAGCATTTACTGTTTCTGATCAAAATCCAACCCCTCTGTTGCTCCCCTCAATCCTTTCCCCTGTAACCTCCCTTTTTTTTCCCCTTAAAAGATGCAATGGTCCCTACCTGATCCATTTCCCATGTTAAATCATCTATGCTCCAATAAACCTGTGTAAATAAATGTCTTCCAGCTTCTGTCTGCATGATCTGTGGAATTTTAAATTGAACTCGTCACTCTCTGCCCAGAGGAAATAATCATGTCATATTCACTTTATCAAAATCCTTCATAATTTTGAAACTCTATTCAATTTTTCAGATTTCTCTACTCCAATGGAAACAGTGCTAGTATCCAAAATCTTTCCCCATACCTGTAATTTCCTGTTATTATTATATTCCTGATGAATGTACGCTCGCCAAGGCTTTAATGTCCATTTATAATAGAGCATTAAAAACTTAACATAGTTCTCTAACTGTAGCTTAACTCGTCTTTTATACAAATGTATTACTTCTTTACTCGTACAATGTGGGGAGGATTTTTCCCTCGTCGAGGGTGAGTGGGGGCGGTCGGAAAGCTGACCGCTGCCCGTAATTGGGGCTGGACCGTGATTTCACATTGGCGGGCCAATTAAGGCCCGTCCAGCATGAAACCGAATGGTTGAGCGGGCAGCGATAAGTTCAAATTAATTACTTGTTTAAGGGCCGGAATAGGTCTCTTAATTGTCGGCGGGTGCACTGCCAACTCTGGCACGTGCCCGCCGACCGAAAGACGGTGACAGTGCGCGATGATGTCAGCCGGCTTTCCCGATGTCATTGTGCATTGTTTCACTCCCATTTGGGTCGGGTGCACCCCTTCCCCACGGGATGAGAAAGTCTGCCCTATGTTTGACATATAGAGCTGAATTTACCATTTTTGAGGCGAGGTGCTGTGGTGGGCGGGTTCTGCGGCATGTTTCCTGCAGATTGGCGTGGCAGGAAATCGCACCCAATTTTGAGCTCAGAATCTAATTAATTATGCATAGGCAGGTACCTCTCCGAATCACATGGTGGGTCCGAAACTGATTCATCCACCGCCCCGCCATTACCCAATGGGTTCAAAGCACCGGCTGCCATATACACACCACCCAAATACACATATTCACTATCTCCAGCCCAGCTTTGTGAAGGAGACGTCTCCAGGTGCCTATGTGGAGATGAAAGCTGCCCTGAAGTTTAGTAATGACTTCCTTGGGGCCCTCATCAATGGAATCCACCAGCACCGGGATGTCCTTTATCCGAGAGATGGCTCCAGGAGGCCCACCAGCCTCACCTCGTAGGCCTGGGAGGTGAATGCAAGGGCGGTCAGCTCGTCAGGTGCCTGTACAAGAAACAGCATCCAGTGCTGGAAGAGGATGAATGATCTCATCCACTCCGCCAGGGTAAGTCACCCTTCAGCTCATTCCAATTTCACTCTCCCACCCTGGCATCATGTACTCAAAGGGTTAAACTGCTCAGAGACCTCACACAATATTAGTGGGGCAGACACCAGCAATGACTGTCTCCCGGGCACTGTAACATCATCAGTATCTAATCTATCGTGCTGCACAACTCCATCCTCAACCCTTACAGGGGACAGCTCAGCACACACAGCAGGCATGCATGCTTCCCAACCTCTCCTCCATCTCTCCTTGTCACATTCCATCTACTTGTCTTCATGTAGGTCAAGCTTGCCCACAACAAGAGTGAGCGATCCCAGGCTGGGGGAGGGACAGCTGACATACAGGAGCCCTCCAATTCGAGGAGGATGCCGCTGAGTTGGCAGGGGAGGACAGAGATCGCTCCTGTGATGAAAGCAAGATCCATCTCTCTCAGAAGGCCAATATGGATGAGCCCTCCATGAGTTGATCACATCCTGACATTCACAATGAGTGGCATGCAATGTTCTATTCAGTCTCTTCATGAACTAAATCTACCTGCTCTCTCTCACAGGCAACAACAGATCCAGACAGACCTCCAGAGCCAACATAAGCCCCAGCCCCCAGGCCACCTCAGAAGAAGCTGAGGAGCGATTGGAAGAAGACTTGTTACTGTGTTCCCCTGCACTCTCCTTCCACCCAGAGACACACAGCCTGGTAGGTCCTAGTTCGCTCAGGGTCACATTCTTGGGAATACATCATGGACAGGTCTTGACAACAGTCGGAGACAGTGTCAGCCCTGGATTCGGAGAATTGCTGAAGAGCAAGCACTTGCTGAAACAAAAACACAAAATGCTGGAAAATCTCAGCAGGTCTAACAGCATCCGTGGAGAGAAAAATAGAGTTAATGTTTCGAGTCCGTATGACTCTTCTTCAGGGCTAAAGAGAAGTAAAAATGTGATGAATTTTATACTGTTTAAGGGGATGGAGCAGGTGAAGCTGGATAGAAGGTCTGCGATAGGTGGGGGCAAAGGAGAGATTGACAAAGATGTCATGAACAAAAGGACAAAGGGGTGTTAATGGTAGTGGTGCTGGCTAAAGGTAGTGCTGATGGTGGCATTAAGGTAAGAAAGCAGAGTGTGATAATAGCAGGACAAGGGTAAACACTTGCTGAGTCTGAGTCAGGTGATGAGCCTCTGGGAACAGCCATATCACACATGCTGGAGATGCAACAACAGGCAGCTAAAAATTGGGGAGTGTTGCCAGATGCAGTGAACTGACTAGAGCGAAGGATGGAGGAGTCTGTCTGCATTCTGTCTAGCATCTTGGCTGCAACATGCAAGTGTCTTGAGGTCTCCATGGGGAGGCTGGCGGCTATCTTGGAGACCTGTGATCTAGCAGATCCTGCCGGATTTGTGCTCGGACCCACAATCCAGCATTATATCCGTTGGTAGGATCCATCAGTGACTAGGTGAGGGGGACTACCCCCCAGGTGCCCTTTCTCCTCAGGGAGTTAGGCACCCCTCGGGCACCCACAGGGAGGAGGACTAGCAGCTAGAGACCCTGGGCCCATCCATCCAGGTGACTCTGAGATTCCAGCCGATTCCAAACCCCCCTGCCTGTGACCCTATCACCTGCAGCTGTACAAGCCGAGAAGGGGGCACCTATCCCTTAAGAGGACTTCCGTCAAAACCATCAAAGACAACACGCGTAGCCTGTTTAGTCAGCAGGCTGCCTCCACCTCTGCTGTGGGTGTCGGGGATGCACCTAGGTGTCACAGTTTGTTTAGAAAAATTAAGAAGTTTTGACATCACTTCTGGGTCATGGGTGTTCAATCACTGTTAATATCTTGCTTGCACCTTGTAAATACTTTTGCTGTTTATGAGAATGGTCTTGTCATTTGAAAGTGTCATTCTTATGCATTTATGTTGCAAGGGTGAGCCAGGCTCCCACTCAGTGATCACCTCCCTTTGTGAGACTCACATTCATGTGATGTGTAACTGAGTCATGATAGTTACTTGATCCTTGTGCTATGTCAGGAAGATGTGTCAAACATTTTACTGGAAGTGCCTGCAAAATGCATTAGTAACCATACTCCTTACAAAGCAACATGAAGTTAGTCATGCTCAGTAGCCTTGGAGGGGTGGCCGTAACTGTTTCTCCAAATGAAAAGGCTGCCTTCATTGGTAGTACCAAAGCACAAGACCTACAGCCATGATGTTCTCTCCAACCAAGCTTACATCTCAGTGTCCGCTAAAGGTTTCTCGTTAAGATGGCGACGACTGAATCGAGCCTTTTGACAAACTGTCTGTGCTCTTGTGGTGACTAGCACTTCCCAGAACTCACAGATACAGGGTGCGGCGCTGATATTCCAAAGATTAGGGCCTAGTGAATAATAAGGGTTGAAAGTATGAGATGGAATCCTGAACTTGCTCTCAATGTCACTGGTTGCAAAGGCCTTTCTGGCAAGGCACTAATGGACAGAAGGAATGTGCCTGTGTTCTGTTGCCTGTACCTTAATCCTCCTGGAATCATGGACTATCAGTGTGGCATGGGCACATCTTCCACGTTGTGCTCCTTCGATGGCATCCTCATGTGGAAGCAGATCCTCATCTCCCAATGCAGTTTCCTGCCCTTCCTGCTCTTCATCGTCCAACGAGTTCTCAGCCTCCTCCAGGTCTCCCCCTGGCAAGGGATTCTCCCTTTTGAAGCGCCAGTTTGTGAAGGGTGCAATAGACCACGATGATGCGGGACACCCTCTGTGGAGAGTACTGCCGAGACCTACCTGAGTGGCCCAAGCATCGGAAGTGCATCATCTTTGCCAATGGTTTTCTCGATGATGGACCATATTGCCTTACAAGCCTCATTGTATCTCTCTTCTGAGTGACTCAGGGGATAATGCACAGGTGTCATGAGCCATCATTTGAGAGGTTACCCCTTATCCCCAAGCAGCCAGCCCTGTAATCGCTGAGGTCCTTCGAATATGTGAGGCACCTGGTAGTGACTCAGGATATATGAGTCATGGGGACTCCCATGGTACCTGGCACAAATGTGCATGATGTGCTTCTGGTGATCGCACACCAGTTGAACATTCAGGGAGTGGAACCCTCACCTGTTAATGAGCATCAGGGGCTGTTGCCATGGAGCTCTCAAAGCCACACGTGTGCAGTCGATTAAAATCTGTACTGTAGGGAAGCCTGAGATAGCTGCAAACCCAGAAATCTAGCAGCCTGGCTATCTCCAGCATATGTGAACTTCACATAATGATGAGCCTGACTGTAGAGGGCATCTGTCACCTCCTTGATACATTTATGTGTTCAGGACTGTGAGATGCTGCATAGGCCTGCTGTGGCTCCCTGGAATGATCTGCAGGCAAAAAAATTGAGCATGGCAGTGACCTTCAGGGGCACTGACAGGGGCTGTCCCCCCAACCCTTGGGGCATTAGATCCTCCCTCAGAATGTGGCCACGACATCACTTGACAAGCGCAGATGTACGCAGCATTGTCTGTCGCTCATCTCCAGGTTGGAAAGTCTTCTTTGGTAGACCCTTGGTCATGCGAGTTGCCTCCATGGGATGGGTTTAACCACATCCTCTGGGTGTTGCTGGATCTCTCCTGGACTATGGACATGAGGCTGGGCCTCCTTTCGAAGCTGGGCTGGGCATCATTGGGCCCTTCTCCACATCAATCAGATCACTGCCATCAAGAAGGCATCATTGATCGCAGGCTCCATTATTCAATCCTCCTTCTCCCTGTGGACTGATAGATGCATGAGATTAATGAACACTGGGCAGATATAGTAGACCTCTCACTCGCACACAGAAAGACAATGTCATGCCCTAGAACTGCATCTGCGCTACTAGCTTTTCGCTGATACAGCCTTGCAGCTGAAACATGCACACATATCTAGGTGACCACGATGCTAACCCTGATACCTGACATCTCAACCCCACAGGGCTTGGGAGAGGTTTGGACACATTCATGAAATCTGCCACCTTACCAAAGGCACTCCTGCAATCTCTGGTCTGGGATACCGATTAAGCTCAGCTTTCACTTCAGCAATGACTGGATGCCCTTTAGCCTGTTATCCATGCCAATTAGAGGAAGTACATTATGATCTGGCAGATATGCAGCAGCTGTGCTTCCGTTATGGTTGCCTCTATTTTCCATTCTCACATAGCTCTCTGTTAATGCTCAAATACAGCGACTGTATTATGAAGCCAGTGACTCCTGCAGTCTCCCATTAAAGCACAGCAAAATGCAATGGCTCCAATTGCACCTTCTCAAGGAAGTCTTTTTTTCCTAAGCCCTGACTCCATTTCAATGTTGAGACTCTAAGCAGTTTGAGGGTGCCCTTGAAAGGGTCCAGCCTTGTACTCCTACCACACTGCCTCAGGCCTCTCCCATGCAGATTCTTTTCCCATTTCGATTTCAAACAGTGTAATAACTTCGGGCTTGCAAAATGACCGTGATGCGCTTTTATTTTGAGACCAGATTCGACCCTCCCCCTGTGAGTGTTCGGATCCTTCCAATATTCCTGGAACCTCACCATGTGCAGGCAGACCTCCCTCCGGTTATTCTCCATCCTCCCCCAGTAACCCTGGATCCCATTGTAATTGTGGCGGATATTCCAGCCTTCCCACCTGAACCCATCACTGTTGATGTCCCCATGCCCCATGTGGACTTCGCCCCTCCCCATCTCAAGGCTGTGTGCACGGTCATGTACAGAGGAGACCTCCCGTCCCCAGGAGAGTTCCGAATACCACGCTCTGTATTACGTATTTCCCCTTTACAGGCTGCAGATGCCTCCCTAACCATGACCATCCCATCTGCAACCCAGTACCAAGCCAGACAAGACCGTGGCCAACAACTGTAAGACCATGACCACGTCCTGCACACTGCGCTGTGCCTTATCCCAATTGAGCCAATAGGTCTAGCCCCTCCCTGGAGCAGGACTACGACGTGCATGCCATGCATAGCACTGTAGCATGGCCCGCAAAGCCCCATGACTTCCTTAATCTCTCACCCTGACGATGAAGTGCGCTAAGCCCCAGGACTGGAATGTTGCACGCACCTCAAAAGTCACAAGTGAAGCCAGCTGCATGCCACTTATTTCTAGACCAGTCTAATTTCCCAATGATGAGAAGGGCAGCGTGATTCCAGGGAGTAGCGTATTCATGATGTGGTAATGCGTGCAAATGACGTTCCCGCCATGAATCAGCGGTAAACCTGACCTGCCATCAGCCCGCCATGGAATCCAATTTTTGGCCTCTCTCCAAATTTTCTGCTTTCACCTGCCACAAAACCAGCCACAGGCAGGAGTGGAAAATTCCTCCCATAGTGTGATTGGATACTGACTAAAGGTTCCTTTATATTACCCCAACAGTTCTTTTTTAACCCTAAACTCATAAAGATAATCAGAGTATTTCACCCAGCCCCCATAAATCCTTATGAACGAGATTTCTAATTCAGTACCAATTGGGAATGGATGTGGGTAGTTCTGTACAATTAATTAGCTGCCAAAACTTTATCAACTATCTAAATTAATTTCACATAGGAATCTCATACTTATCAACAGTCTGGCCTAGATTAAATCAGGAGCTCAGAGATGAAAATTAATATGCTAATCCTCTATGCAACCCAAAATACCACCCTTATTTAATCAGCTTTAATTATTTTACACAATATTGCTGTGAATTTAACTTGAACGTTTGATTTAAGAAAGGGAAAGAACTAAATAAATTATGTAGCCAGTAGCTATACCAGGACCATGATGTATGAAGGGTAATATTGCTCAATTCATTAGCCACAAGTCACATGTGGCTAATTGGGAATCCAGATGTGACCCATTGCATTTCTGATCAGTAAATACAAAACGAGTAATAGACACCATCATTAAATATGTAATCCCTATGTTCATATTCACATTTCGTACACATCTGTACTCAAAAACTTTTGTGTATTTGGCAGCGAAATGTTCAGACAAAAAGCAGTGCGTGAGTATTTTTGACAATGGGACTGCTTTATTTCCTTGGTTACTGAATAATGGTAACTTTGTTGAGTACAATATGAAATACAACCACATCATGCATCCCAGAATATGCTACATTTATTGACTTATTTTTCTGTCAAAATGGTGATTTATGCTGACCTCTTGTTTTACATGCCAATCTTTTTATAAATTCAAACAAAAAAATCCTTTCACTGCAATGAATTTTGTAGATTTCAAAAAATAATCTATATAAGAGTAAATGCCTGGAATTATCATATTTAGTTCAGGATTTTCAGTAATTTCTGATAATACCTTCCATTTGTGTTTTTTTCAGCAAATGCACACAAACTAGCAAATCTACTGTGCAGAATAAGATTTTGTACTTTGGAGTACAGCTTATCCTTACAACTGAACCACTAACCTCACATCCTGCTAATTCACCACATCCTGGTTCATTTTCCTACCAACAATGATTCACACTTCACATTCATAGCTTCAACTCACCCTCACACACTTAGCATTGCTGCAAGCCTCAAACCCACATTTGACAGCTTGCACACACTTCCAGCTATTCAATTTTAACAGGCACTCCACAAAAAAACATTGCTCCAAACTCACTGACATACTTTCTTGTGTCTTGCAGGACAAGTTGGCACATAATCGTTTGAATGGTGCATGTGTCTGGTGGGAGGCACAGTTGCCTGTCCCTCAGGATGATGGAGGAGATGGTGCTCACCATTATTAGAGCAGACATATCCATGGCCATGACCAGCAGTGGGCCTGAAATCACCGAAGATGATGGTATCCTCACACATGATCTTCCATCTCACATCCCGCTTCCCCCTCATCTGACAATGTCTTTTGATTTACAAGCTGCATATGGTGTAAGTATACACCTCTTGCTTTCACTCCAAACCCCCTTCCCTAACTGCAACCTCAGAATTCTGCCTTTTCTTCATTTGTTTATGGGATGTAAACATTGCTGGCAAGGCCAGCATTTATTGCCCATCCTTAATTGCCCTTGAGGAGGTGATGATGATCCACCTTTTTGAAACAATGCAGTCCATGTGGTGTACATACACCTAGAGTGCTGTTAGGGAGGGAAATTCCAGGATTTTAACCCTGCAACAGTAAAGGAACAGAGATATATTTCCAGGTCAGAATAATTTGTGCATTGGAGGGAAACTTGCAAATAATGGCGTCCCCACGCACGCACTACCATTGTTCTCCTAGGCAATAGAGATCGTGGGTTTGGAAGGTGCTCTCAAAGGGCCCATGGCCACTGCAGTGCATCTCACAAAAGGTATACACTGTGCACAGAGCTGGCAGAGGGAATGAATGTTTAAAGTGGTAGATACAGTGCAGGTCAAACAGACTGTTTTGTCCTGGATGATGTCAAGCTTCTTGAGTGTTGTGGGAGCTGCACTCTTCCAGGGAAGCGATGAGTATCCCATCACACTCCTGAAATGTGCCTCGTAGATATTGGACAGGCTCTGGGAAGGAAGGGGGCATGTTTGGATTGCAGAAAACCGAGCTTCTGAGCTGCTTTTATAGCAACGGTATTTATATGGATTTTTCAGTTAAATTTCTGTTCAGTGGAACCCACAAAATGTTGATAATGAGGGATTCAGCAATGGTAATTCCATTGAAAGTCCAGTGGAAATGGTTAGATTCTCTCTTGTTGGTGAAGGTCATTGCCTGGCACTCGCATGGCAGAAATGTCACTTGTCACTTATCAGCCTAAGACTGAATGTTCTCCAGGTCTTTGTGCATATGGACATGGACTGCTTCAGTATCTGAAGAACTATGAATGGAACTGAACACCGTGCAATCATTCATGAACATCCGTTATTTTGACCGTATGATGAAGCAACTGAAGATGATTGGGGCTAGGACACTGCCTTGAAGAACTCCTGGAATGGTATCCTGGGACTGACATTTTGGGGCATCAACAACAATAATCGTATTCTTTTGTGCTGCATGTCTCTAGCCAGCAGAGAGTCTATTCTGCTGATTCCCATTGGTTTCAGTTTTGCTAGGCTCCCTTTATGCCACAGTCAGTTAAATGTTACCTTGATGTCAAGGGCAATAACTGTCACCTCACCACTGGAATTCAGCTCTTCTTCCATTTTTAAACCAGCTGTAGTGAGGTCTGGCGCCGAGTGATCCTGGTGAAATCCAAACTGAGCATCAATGAGCAGGTTATTTGTGTGTAGGTGCCAGTTCGTAGCAGTGTCAATTACACCTTTTATCACTTTGTTGATTATTGTGAGTGGACTTATGGGGCAGTAATTGGCTGGATTGGATTTGTCCTGCTTTCTGTGGACAGAACATACCTCGGCAATTTTCCACATGCCAATATTGTAGCTGTGCTGGAACAGCTTGGTAAGGGGTTCAGCTAGTTCTGGAGCACAAATCTTCAGTGCTACTGCCAGGATGTTGTTGGAGCTCATAGCCTTTGCTATAATCAGTGAGGTCAGCTGTTTCTTGATATCACATGGAGTGAATCAATAGACTGAGCACTGGCCTCTGTGACACTGGAGACATCAGAAGGAAGCTGAGATGGACCATCAATTTGGCAGTTCTGACTGCAGACAGTTGCAAATGCTTCAGCCTTGTCTTTTACACTGATGTTCTTACTTCCTCTGGATACCACAGATCTGCCACATGGAGTGGTATAGTCAGATTAGGTAGTGCTGGCATCAATCAGAGTTACAAGCTGCCTGACATTGTGATGTATCTACTCTGCATACTTTTGCTGCATGATTCTAAAGCAAGCACTAACATTCCCACCAAAAGGCCGTCCACTGCACACCAGGCTGGAAGTGGCAAGTGCAACATGGATACCATTTGCAATCAAAATGGCACCATAGCATTGAAAATACCAATGTTATGCAACAGGGATTTGCTAACAGAGGCTCATACACTCTGAATTCTGCCAATTTTTTTTCAGAGACAATTCTTTTACTGCAGCTGGTGAACTGAGCATTTTTCACATTGGGAACACCAGCATTACTCATTCAAGGTTATAAATTAACTGAACCTTTCCAGGTCACTGACCAATATGAAGTTATCCAAGGGCTGTTGGATGTTGATCATAATGTACAAACTGCTATTCTATTGTATGAGTTAAGAATATGGAAAACATTCTATTTCTCTGTTTAATGTGTTTCTTGCTATATATGAGAAAAGGTGTGCAGAAAATGCTGTGCAAAAGCACTAGTAAAAATCTTGCTTCTGCTATTTTGCATACACAGAGTAAACTCAGGGCATGTAGATTGTTTAACATATGGGCTTGGCATTTCACAGAGTCTGGAAGATGCTGTGGACCTTTAAAAATGCAGGTATGACGTGGAAATGGAAGTTCCACCCCCCCTTTTTTCAACAGATCCAATTTTTGATAGTAAAGGAAAGGGGAGAGAGTGTGATTCACACGTGAAGGAAGCCTGAACTCAGCAGGCCATTTAAACTCAGAGCTGAGTTCAAACAAGCACTGTTTCGGCTGTTGTAAGAACCTTAAAGTGCAGTGTAGGAGTCATGAATTTATGGAGCAGATGAAAAGATTTTTGAAGGGTAGTTAGTTTAACTGCCAGTTTTAACAGTAAGTTTAACTGTCATGACCTGAAACTATTAAATCCCCGGCCTTTTAAAAATGCAAAACAAAACAGACTTCAGTTGTCAGTGATAGTTAAAAAAAATCACTGTTCTAGAAGTTTCACTGGTTGTTTGTTGACTTTTCCCTAAAGGCTCTTTATGAAAGCTTGGCTGATTTCCAAAATCTACATTTATCTCTGCAGGGATCTCAAAGCTTGATTGACAGCTCAAATAAACTACTAAAGGATTATCTGTCTTTGTTGTGGGATATGATTAGAGGTTTATTTGTTTTTATAAGAGATTAAGCACTTAAGATTTATAAATAAAGCTTTGAATGGGTTTTCATGAATTGGAGTTTTCTTAACTATCAACTCTACGTAGTGAAAACTGCTTAGATTTTTAGAGTATTACTTTATTTTAACTCCGTATGGCTCCTGAGGTGTGCCCAGGGTGGATACTGGGTGAGTTGGCACAAGGTCATTGGGGTAGATAGGGGCATGACAGGATGTGAGGGTGAGGGCTAGAGGGTCTAAAATCCTATAGTTCAACTTGGACAAGGTCCTAGGGAACCAGGGCATGCCTTCTAACCAACCCGTCTCAACACTCATCTATCTACCTGTGCGGCCACCAACATTCTGCTTCTGAGTCGGTGGGCCCGAATGTATCCCACACCCTTTAACTCCAACCCGCACCCCACAGATCAAATCATGATGCTCAGGAGCTTTTTTTCTGAGGCAGGCCCAGTGAATCGGGAAATTTCCCAACTCGGGCTATACACCTAGGTAGCAAAAATCCAGGCCAGAGTGTGATTGGATACTGGCTGAAGATTCTTTCATATTTTCCCAACATTTTTTAAAAATCTTAATCTCAGAAGAACAGCTCAATGCATTAGAGTATTTTACCCATCCCCCATATACCCTTACGAATTAGATTTCTAATTCAGTACTGATTAGGATGGGATATGAGCATTTCTTTACGAGTAATTACTATCCAAATCTGTGTCAGCTTTCGAAATTACTTTTACAATGGAATTTCACACCTGTCAGCAGTCTGAGCTAGAATAAATCTAGACCACAGAGATGAAAAATAGTGTGCTAATCCACTACACTACCCAATACACTACCCTTACTTTAACTAATCATCCTTTACTAATCAGCGCAGTACTTCTGTGAATTTAAGTGCCTCTGCATGTGAAAACAAAAGATCTAAATAAACAAGTGTTTTTCCTAATGCATTAGCCACATGTGGCTAATTGGGAATTCAGATGTGGCTAACTGTATTTCTGATCAGTAAATATAATGTGAGCAATAGACACTAATGTTCCTTTTAAAATTTAGTTGCTGTGCATGACCAATTTTTTTTAGTGCTGCAAGAATTTAAGGTATAAATTTGGATAGTGTATTAAAATATAAAGCCTAGTTAACCAAATTTGCTTAGTGATTTAGTTTAACTCTTGGAGGTTCAAACAAGACTTCAACCCACAGGGTAAGAAAAGAATCTTCAGAAAGCAAATTAAAAGAAATCTTTTCAAAGAGGAATATAAATCAATACAGGTTATAAGGTAGAATCGATTAAGTCCAAGGGCAGAACTTTCCCTTCGTCAGGCGGGCACAGTGGGCAGGCCCGGGAACGACCATGAAATGGGTCGCAGCCCACGATTGGTCCCCGACTGTGATTTCACCCTGGCGGGCCAATTAAGGCCTGCCCAGCCTGAAACGTAGCTCCGCACTGGCCGGGAAAGGCTTAGCGGGGCAGGTCCTGTTGGCTGCCAGGTCCAATGGTGAACTGGTGGCCTGTTTTAAAGTGGCCCAGGCAGCCCATGGAAGGCTGCCATGGAGGATGTTCCGTGAGCCAACACTACGGGCCCGGGTGCAGTTGGACACTGCAGGCAGGAGGGCAGGTTGGGTGGGCACACTGCTGTCTGCTTCTCTGATGAGTGCCTCGCTGTCCCCCTGGAGGAGGTGGCTGGAAGGAGGGAGATGCTTGTCCCAAGGGATGGGAGGAGGAGGCCACCGCACCTCACCGAGAGGGTATGGGAGGAGGTGGCAGCACTGGTCAGCAGCTGTGACATGGTTCGGTGCTTCTGGGTGCAGTGCTGGAAATGCTTCGATGACCTGCTGTGCTCAGGATGGGCGAGTACCATGTTGGCATGGGTCAGTGTGCAGATGTGTTAAGGTGTGGCCGTTCCTCCAAGGACTTTAGGGGTGCTAGAGTCTGAGTGCCAGCTGTCAATCACGCTGGAGCTGGCCAAGGTGGTGAGCCCTGGCTGCTTGGACTGATTGCCTTGTGGCTCAAGGACCACGACTTGGGTGTGCCCTGCCAGGTGCTCCTCAGCTGGGGTTGGCCAGGCTGCAATGGCGCTGTAGGTACAGAATGGACTAACCCCAATGCTCCTCTGTTCTTTCAGGAGAAGACGGCCCACAACAATATAGAAAGGCCACAGATCGGCAGAGGCCCTGCTAGCCTTCTAATTCTCCTGAGGTATGAGCAAGGCTCCCTAGAGCTCGAGAATCGGTGTGCCCTGGTGCAACCGGGCATGGAGAGGTGGGGGTGACAGGCGAAAGTAAGAGTGCAGTGCACAGAGTTGAGAATTTCGGCTTGTGCAACCATTCTAGTGTAGTTTTTTCATTGATGTGAGCCTCGAACCTAGAGTCCCCATTGATCGTTGGAAGACGAGGGCACCTTGATGCAGATCTCTGTTGTCTCACGAAGGTACCTGGCATGCACAGTGACAGTGTGACGCCTAACTAATGATATGTCCTCCTTCCCTCTATTAGGTTCACTAGCATGCATTCAATCTCCTGACCCCAAAGGGCCACCCCTGACACTGCAGGACCACCGGGAGTCATTTGCATCTGCGTCACACCCGGTCTCTGAAGAAGGCACCAGCGCAGATACCAACACTTCGGTGGGCATTATATCAGTGGCTAGTATTTCGGTGCACATTGGTGAGGGCACTTCACAATTGCTTAAGATTCAGGCGGAGGCAGAGAGTGCCCAGGGCGCCAGCAATTGGTCTAGGGGACGGTGCTCAGCTGAAGGCTGATGATGAGCCTCTGGAGTCGCCCATTAGGTGGCAGATGCTGGATGTCCAGCAAGATGTGTGGGAGGATCTGGCAGGGATCCATGAAGATATGAGTGCCATGGCCTCCATTATGGAGGAGTCCATGTGGAGCGTAAGCACTGCGTTGACCATCATGGCCGAGTGCACTGGCTCCTGCATTGAGAGAGTGGTGACTCTCATTGAGAGGCAGTTCCAGGGACAGAATCAGAGGTTCCTAGGGTTGAGCTCAGGCCTGCAAGCCCTCACACAGGTGCTGACCTCAGGTGGTCAGTATCAGTGTGGGAGATGGATGAGGCATCCAGTATCCCAGCTAGGTGCCCATCCATCAATGGCATGTAGGGAGGTTCAGAGTGACCTCAAGTTGGCACACAAGCTGCCTGTCATCTCTGCGGGCTCCTCTCAGGGTGCTCTGGATGACGGCAGCAGCTCCTCTGCCCCTTCACCAGTGGCCAGGGCATTTGATGAGTGGCTGCAGTGACTGGGAGGGTGCTAGGTGTGGCACTGGCTGCTCCCTCCCAGGCGGGACCAGCACAGGCTCCATTGGCCAGAGGACAACCGCCAAGGTCATCAAGGTCAACAGGACAGCACAGTCAGCAAGCTGTCCACAATGCTGGTGCCAGCGAGAGGGAGCACCTAGACAGAGTACTCACAAACGTAAGTTAAAGGCACCATGAGCACAAGAGGACAGGTCACGGGTGATTTTATGTTCACTTTTGTTTACTTTATGTATACTGGGCTGATGTTGAATACCAGAAACTTTTCTGTTAAGATTATTGAACTGGCAGAATGACATAAATTATGTTTTTGTCATGTAGGTGACTCTGAACTTTATTGCACAGGCACTGAGTGTTCTTTGTGTCCAAATGAAAGGATTCTTTCAGACATCTGGGATGGAGGCGGCTGCCTTGGTATGTGGTTGAAGCTGGTCTTTGGTAGCCTAGCTGAGGGAGCATTGGATCAATGCATCCCTAGTGTCTTTGCCTCCCTGCAGGTTACTGAGATCTGGCTCCATGTCTTCAGCGTTCTCCTCACCATGCTCCTCTTCTGACTCACCGCTGGACTCATCCTCTGTGGCCTGTGCAGCTGCGCCAAGATCCTCTTCCTCCAGTGGGTCCCCCCTTGCCAGTGCCAGATTGTGGAGAGTACAGCATAAAACCACTATCAGTAACACCCGCTCTGGGGGATATTGAGGTGTACTCGCTGCATGGTTCAGGCATCAGAAGTGCATCTTGAGAAGACCTATGGCCCTCTCTACCACAGCCCGTGGGGAGGCATGACTCATGTTATAATGCTTTTCTGCCCCTGTTCTTGGGTGGTGGAGAGGCGTCATGAGCCACCTCTTCAACAGATAGTCCTTGTCACCCAGCAGCCAACCGTCCAGTCAGGCTGGAGCACTGAAGAGCCTTGGCACCTGGGAGAGTCTCAGGATGTAAGTGTCATGGGAGCAGCCAGAGTGCCTTGCACAGACCTGCAGAATCTGCATCCTGTGATCACACACTATCTGCACGTTCATGGAGTGGAAGCTCTTCCTGTTGACAAACGCACCCGGCTGGCCCGCTGGTGCCTTGATGGCCACATGTGTGCAGTCAATGGCACCCTGGACGCGGGGGGACCCAGCAAGCACTGCAAAGCCTCTGGCTCACTCAGCCTGGCTGGCCTCGTCTGTACAGTAAAGAATAAAGGTCAGTACCCACCTGAACAGAGCACCTGTCACCAGTTTGACGCAACTATGTACAGCTGATTGGGAGACTCCACACAGATCCCCCACTGACCCCTGGAAAGAGCCGGAGGAAAAGAAGTTGAGGGCCACTGTGACCTTCAGAGCCACTGGCATGGGGTGTCCACCCACACAGTCGGAGCTGATCTGAGACCCGATCATCTGGCAAATGGAAGTCACTGTCTCCTTTGGCATTGCACCTCAGACATATTGAGGTAGCTGCATTGCCGCCTGTAAAACTTGGCAGAGGATAGTGGTGTCTTCTGCTGCCCCTTCTGCCTTGGACTTCCTGCTGGCCCTGTGCCTCTTGTGCCAACGCCTCTCCTCCAACTGGTCCCCCCACCTGGAAGCTGCAAAGGGACATGTGCCCTTCTCTCCCGTCTGTCCATCTCTGCCTCCAGTCGAGGCCACAATCCCCATTACCAGGGTTATGGAAGGCCGTCGCAAGACCACAGAGTCTGAATCCTCCGAGGGCCTGGCAGACAGCAATGAGTCCTGAAATGAAGCCTGGAAATGCTAACAATGAAGCCCCAAACAGGGATGAAGCTGCCAAGTGTCAATAAGCAACCAACTGCAAACTATCTCCAAAACTCCTCACTCCTCACACTGGCAATGCTGCTGACCCTTTTTATCCTGCCCTTGGATGAGGTTTGTGAAAATGTCAGCTGGCTGCCTGCCCCTTTTGCCCGTGCGATGAGCAGAAAATCGCATGGGCAATGAAAAATCATAGTCAATAGGACTGTTAAGGGCATTAAGTGGGTGCTTAATTAATGGCGGGAACCGCTCAGGCACTCGCGTGTGCCCGCCGAGCGAAATATTGCACGAGTTTGCGATGATGTCGGGGCGCTCGCCCAACGTCATCGCGCACTATTTTACTCCCATTTTGGTCGGGCGCATGCCCGCCTGCGGAATGTAAAGCTCTACCCCAAGTGTATAAAATCTTGCATCCATACAAATAAAGCCTCAATTTTAATACACAGACCATGTGTCCGTAATTAAAATCATTCAATATCCTCTTTCTACTCTTAAACTAAGCGAATAACCTGAAATACAAAGTATATTTATCAATCCAAAAGGCTTTACAACTACTGGTGGGTGATCAGGCCCTGAAGGCGTAATCTTCATTCGAACAGGTGTTCTTTGGTTAGAACATGGCTGGCAAAGGGAGTTTCTCTAAGGCCTATTTTTTAGCCTCTTTCGCAAGTATCATGTCACATCAGGCCATGTGACTTTAACTCATTGATTGGTCTTAGCTAACATTAAAGTAATTTGCTTGGTTTTAATTGCATAGTTTAGAGATAACACCTTGGGTCAAGAGGACAGTTTTGTGTAAGACAATGGTTCCATATTCACTAACCCTGATTACATTTTGGACAATAGCCTTATTCTTGAGCTACAACTTGGCATTTCCCAATGTTCTGTTGCTTATCAAAGAAATTCACATTCCTTTAACTGCAACAGTTCATGCTGACAGAAAAGACTTTTGGGGTAGAATTTTTCCCCCGTTGGGGGAGGGGGGTGGGGGGGGGGAGGTCATGCGGGGGTGGACGCGGACCCGATTGGTGCCCCTGATCGGGTCCGCACCGCCATTTTACATGGGCGGGCCAATTAAGGTCCACCCAGTGTGACATGCACCCAAAAGCGCTGAGTGCTCCCTGTGCGGGTGGGTGGGAGATTCCCTGAGTTGTGAAACTGTCACATGAGCTGCGACATGTGCGTTAATTTCAATAAAAATTTTTGAGAAAATTTAAAACCCTTAATGAAATGGAACCTCATCCGTGGATGAGGTTCCATGAAAAATGTGAAGGCCGCCTGGGCTCTTCGCCTGCCCACCCACTTTAAGGTTGGATGGGCAGCTCCATTAATTATTTTAATCGTTAGTTAAATGGCCTTAATAGGCCTTTGGCAGTTCGGCAGGCGTGCATCCAAACTGAAAATCTAAATGACGCGTGGTGACATCGAGACGCATGCCCAACATCACCCCGCGTCATTTTACGCCTCGGCAAGGGGGCCCTGCCCCCGCTCGCCACGCCGAAGATTCTCCCCTTGGAGTTGCCTTAGGCTTTTCAACGTTAATTCTAAAATAAAAATTCTAATCAATATATTTATATACTAACAGTTGTATTGATTCATCTTATAATTTAATCAAGGTGCATTCTTAAAGATCATCTGTTTCTTTTACCTGAGACTTATGTTGTTTGATACCGGCCTTTGTTCGATATATATTCTTTAGTTTCAAATGACTATTCAAGGCCACAGAAAGCTAAATGCTCATCATTCTAATCTGCTGTACACATTTTTTTACAGAAGAAGTCTTTTTGCAGAATTTGCAATGTCATGGATTTTAAAACGAGTTACCAGAACTTGAAGTGTATTTTCTTTATATAACCAAGCCTTTTAAAATAATTACTGATTATTTAAATATTCAAATATAATTAGTTGAGGCTTATTATTTAAAAATATCTGTTGCTTCTTGGCTGATTCATTGTCAGGATAACAACATATGAAATGGCTGCTGTCAGGAAACTACATGTTACATTTAAAATGGCTTCCTTTGACTTTCTTAGTTTATTTCAGTAACCTTAGCCTGAAATGGTCAGCTTTTACTGAAAAGAACCATACAATTTACTTACAGTGAGCTGTCGTTCTAATTTTTTGTGTAAACTACACACATGGGTTATTTATCCTAGAACAAGGTACCTGTCCAAGCTGCTGCACAGCCATGCACCTGCAGAGCTTGGCAGGAACATTGCATACCAGTATTAAACAACAATTTCAACGCACATGTGCTTTAACCTTTTTACACATTTGGTGGTAAAATTGGTAAGACTAAAAGCAGAATATTTGTGTTGTTTTGATTATGGTCGCCCTTGATTACTAAATATTTTTTATTAAGGAATACAGTATTCACCTGAAGTACACCAATTTGTATTGTGTGAGCATCTGCACATTTAAAACAGAACCCCTCTACCATCTGGCAAGTGTCTCACTCGCCTACTCAATAGAGCAGTTTAAAATTCTGATCCAGTGGAAGGCAATGGGTAAGTGTTTGCAGCTATTTTAACTGCCTAGTTCCTAGGTAAGCAGCGGTAAAATCAGCCCTTTTGTTTCAGCTTGTGAGCTACCACCACAAACTTCTTGCATGGAGGGATCAGGTTTCTGCCTTGTTAAGCGCTCTGTTACGAGATGTGTTGTTGTTGTAGAAGTATTGGTCATTGTGGTGGTGGTGGTAGTAGTAGCAGAATTTGTAATAGAATAAGTACTAATATTGAAAATAGTAGCAGCAAAGTTGTAGGAGTTGTAATGGCAAAATTGGCAATAATCAAAAATGATCATCTCAGGTTTAGAAATGTATGGCTCTGATTCCTACTGTTTATATAACTCATGGCCTCAGTATAAGTGCTATATCAGTGATGATGTTGTGGACATTTGATTTGGTCTGATAGTCATGATATAAGTATTATTTATAATAGAACCATGGCCTGAGTGCGTCCCGACATCACCGCGCGTCATTCCAATCCTCAGTTCGGCAGGCGCACAGTGTAGTTGGCTGTGCACCCGCTGGACTGTCAAAGGCTTATTAAGGCCATTAATTAACTAATTACACTGATTCTCAGAGCTGCCCGTCCAACCTTAAGGTTGGCGGGCAGGTGAAGAGCCCAGGCAGCCTTTGCATTTTTCATGGAACCTCATCCACAGGCGATATGAGGTTTCATGTAGGGTTTATAAATGTAATAAAAAATGTTATTAAAATTCATTGACATGTTCCAGTTCATGTGACACTGTCACTTGAGGGGACACGTCTGAATATTTTTTTTTTCTTTATTTCAATTGTTCATAATCAAAGTAACCTCCCTGAGGCAGCTCTGTGCCTCAGGGAGATTTCTACACATGAGCAAAAGAGCACTGGCCTCAACTCTCCCTCCTCCCCCCACCTGCACAGGGAGCGCCCAGTCCTTCCGGGTGCGCTTCACGCAAAATGGCAGTGCGCAGCCAATCGTGGGCGGTGATTGGCTACACATTGGCTGTGCCCGCTCCTGAACCACACGCCCAACAGGGAGAAAATTCTTCCCCATATTATGCAGAATCTGCTAAATTATTGACATTTTTTCTGACAGATGATGATTTTATTGACCTCCATTCTATATTCCAACATTATTTTTAAAATCAAATAACAAAGTATGTTTATTGCAATTAATTTGTAGCTCTTTTTTTGAATAAATCAATCTATATCAGTGTAATTGTTTGGAGTTGTCACATTTAATTCAGGATTTTCAGCAATTTCTGATAATACTTTCCATTTGAGGCTATTTTCAGTAAATTTAAACAAGCCAGCAAATCCACCTTGTAGAATAAGATTACATACTTTGGAGTAGGCCTTAAACTCATGACCTTTTGACTCAGCAGTGAGATTAGTATTACTGAGCCAAAATAGACACTCTAAGGGCATTGGATCCTGCCTGTGTAACTCTCAAGCAAATAGTCAAAGTAAGCACATGAGACTGACATCTATTGATTTGATGCCAAGTATTGATCTAAAAATAACAGCTCTAGCCATACATATGTGTCTATAGCATAACTGACAAGCTTGAACTTCAAAGTTATTCCAAGAACTAGCTGTACCTGTCACTATGCTTACAGGGTTAGCATAGTGGAAAACTCATGCCATCATCAGGAAGAATATTATCACACATCTAGGCCAGAAATATCCCCCTGGGCTCTTCCCCTGCCCGCCAACCTTAAGGTCAGATGAGCAGCTCATTAAATTGAGTTAATTACTTTTTAACAGGCCTTAATAGGCCTTTGACAGTTCGGCGAGCACGCAGCTGACTCAGCTGCACACCCACCGAACTGACAACCTAAATGACACGCGGTGACGCCGGGACGCACGCCCAATGTCACCGCGTGTCATTTTACGTGTTGGTGAGTGGGCCCCGCTCCCCCCGCTCGCCAACGGGAAAATGCTGCCTCTAGAGCTTGTTTCCGTAGTGAAAATAGGAGAGAAAAATAACAGCCCGGATCTTGCGGTGGTATTGACAGTGAAATCGTC
Source organism: Cetorhinus maximus (assembly GCF_964194155.1). NCBI lineage: Eukaryota > Metazoa > Chordata > Chondrichthyes > Lamniformes > Cetorhinidae > Cetorhinus > Cetorhinus maximus. The sequence continues at coordinate 68,012,421 of NC_135888.1, read as the reverse complement.
AGTGTTTGCCATCATTACTCCATTGAAACTAACAGCAAATTCAGGGGTCTGCACATGTGCAGTTAAATATGGAGATCCAGAAGTTGTTGTCCAGAGGCTGTACTGTTGAGGTACACCAGAGTGCAATCCTTAAGAAATCAGTGAATTGCAAGAATTTGCACCCTTAACACTATTACTCTCGCTGCAAAAACAGTAGCAGAAGTTGCACCTAGCTTTTAACGATGTTCATTCATTTATTCATGTGTGCTCTGCCTGAAGGCAGGTCCTTGGCTGATGCTGATACTTCATCTTGAGCTGCCTCTCATAACAGTTCTCTCACAGTGGTGGTTTGCCATAATTGCCTTCCGCCCTCAGTGGCAGAACTAAGAAGCAGGGCCCAGGTCTACTTCAGCTGGAATGGGAATCGAATGACATGGTAGCCATCTAAGCTAACTGTCCCTACCCCCTCTTTTAACAGTACACTAAATCATAATTACTGTTAAACACCCTCATTGACCCTGAAAAACTGATTTTACATTTGTGGAATGCTTAATTTCTCCATGGTGATAACATTTTCCATGTATATTTTTTAAAGTTTGATATTTTCGCTTTTATCTCAATCCAATAATAAAAACTATTTCATTGTCTGAAAATTTAGACTAGCAATGAAGGATTAAATGCTTTAAGCTTCCGGGTTTACTGCCTGTGAGAGCACTTAATGTCATTAGTTGTTCCCCTGCTTGTTGACAACACTGCTGCTGGACTCCTAGCAATCCCTTCCGAAAAGGGGAAATCAACGCCACAGAAGTTGCTGAATTTTTGTAGGCAGCTTTCTTCGAGGCAGGTAGAGGGATCCAGGAAGTAGCACTGATGGAGCCTCAGCACTTGCCCTTATCTAACAGGTTTGAGATTCTTGCTCCCTGTGTGGACGAGAGCGGGGACTGTAGGGAGCATGAGCAAACTGACCATAGCGCCGTGGTACAGGGAGCCATTCAAGTAGGGGGAGAAAAGAGAAATGTAGTTGTACTCTGTGATAGTATAGTTAGGGGAATAGGTACTGTTCTCTGTAGTCTGGATCGAGAGCCCGAAGGCTGTGTTGCCTACCTGGTGCCAGGGTTAAGGATATCTCATCTGGGCTGCAATGGAACTTGGAGTGGGAGGGGAAAGATCCAGTTGTCGTGGTCCACGTAGGTACCAACAATATAGGTAGAATGAGGAAAGAGGTTCTTCTGAGGGAATACAAGCAACTAGGGGCTAAATTAAAAAGCAGAACCAAAAAGGTAATCATCTCTGGATTACTACCTGAGCCACGAGCTAATTGGCACACGGTCAATAAGATTAAAAAGGTAATTGCGTGGCTCAAAGATTGGTGTGGGAGAAATGGGTTTGAATTCGTGGGACATTGGCACCAGTACTGGGGACAGAGGGAGCTATTCCATTCGGATGGGCTCCTCTTAAATCATGCTGGGACCAGTGTCCTGGCAAATCGCATGACTAGGGTCGCAGATAGGGCTTTAAACTAAATAGTGGGGAGGAGGGTTCAGTTGCATGGAAATATAAAAAATCAAAGTTTAAGGAGAGGGTAAGAGTGCAGGTTAGTGACAAGGCTGATTGTGACCAAAAAGTGAAAGGAAGGGACAGAGTGTGTGAACGCCATATTGAACCAAAGAATCATATAAGAGTAGGGAAAATTGACAATAGGGCAAACTTAAAGGCTTTGCATCTGAATGCGCATAGCATTCGGAATAAAACTAATGAGCTAACAGCGCAAATAGAGATAAATAGGTATGATTTAGTGGCGATTACTGAGACATGGTTACAGAGAGAACAGGTTTGGGAGTTGAATATCCAAGGGTATTCAGTGTTTTGGAAGGATAGGCAGGAAGGAAAAGGAGGTGGTGTAGCTTTGTTAGTAAAGGAAGAGATCAGTGCTATAGTCAGGAATGATATAGGCACTGGAGAGCAAGACGTAGAGTCAGTCTGGGTAAAAATAAGAAATTGCAGGGGAAAGAAGTCCCTGTTGGGAGTAATCTATAGGTCCCCAAATAGTAGTTCAGCAGTAGGGCACAGTATAAACCAGGAAATAGGGGGAACATGTAAGAAAGGGACGGCAATAATCATGGGTGATTTTAATATGCAAATTGGCAAGGGTAGCCTCAAGGAAGAGTTCATAGAGTATATTAGAGATTGTTTCTAGGAGAAATATGTTGTGGAACCAACCAGGGGGCAGGCTATTCTGGATTTGGTTTTGTGCAATGTGATGGGATTAACTAATGATCTCATAGTAAAGGATCCTCTAGGGAAGAGTGATCATAGCGTGCTAGAATTTCAAGTTCAGTTTGAGAGCGAGAAACTTGAGTCCCACACTAGTGTTCTAGAATTAAACAAAGGTAACTACATAGGCATGAGGGCAGATTTAGCCCTAGTGGTCTGGGCAGGAAATCTACAAGGTAGGACAGTTGATGAACAGTGGCGGACATTTAAGGAGATATTCAATTCCTCCCAAATAAAATATATTCCAAAGAGGAAGAAAGATGGTGAGAGGCGGAAAAAGCATCCATGGCTAAGCAAGGAAGTTAAAGATAACATAAAGGCAAAAACTAAGGCATACCAAATTGCAAAGGTCAGTGGCAGGCTGGAAGATTGGGAAACTTTTAAAGATCAACAAAAGGTTACTAAAAAAAATAAAAAGAGCAAATGTAAATTAAGAAAGAAAACTAGCGCAAAATGTAAAAACTGAGAGAAAAGGCTTCTACAAGTATATAAAAGGAAAGAGAGTAGCTAAAGTGAATGTTGGTCCCATGGAGGATGAGACTGGGGAGTTAATAGTGGGGAACGCAGAAATGGCAGAGACCCTTAATCAATATTTTGCCTCAGTTTTCACAGTGGAGGACACTAGTACCGCCCCAATAGTAACAGGTAGTGCAGAGGGTATAGAGAAGGAGGAACTCAGAACAATCACCATCACTAGAGAAAAAGTACTGAGCAAACTATTGGGATTAAAGGGTGACAAGTGCCCAGGACCTGATGGCCTACATCCCAGGGTCTTAAAGGAAGTGGCAGTGGAGATAGTGGATGCATTGGCTATAATATTCCAAAATTCCCTGGATTCTGGAAAGATTCTAATGGATTGGAAAAATGCTAATATAATGCCCTTATTCAAAAAGTGGGGGGTTGGGGGTGGGGGGTGGGTGGGGGTGGTGGGGGGGGATGCGGGGTGGGGGAGGCAGAAAGTAGGAAACTATAGGCCAGTTAGTTTAACATCTGTCGTTGGGAAATTGTTGGAATCCATTATTAAGGAAGTAGTAATGGGGTATTTGGAAAGTCAAAATGCAATCCATCAGAGTCAGCATGGTTTTATGAAGAATAAATCATGTTTGAATAATTTGCTACAGTTCTTTGAAAATGTGACAAGCAAAGTGGATAATGGGGGTCCTGTAGATGTAGTATATCTGGACTTCCAGAAGGCCTTTGATAAGGTGCCAGACAAAAGATTAATACATAAGATAAGATCACACGGAGTTAGGGGTAATATATTAGTTTTGATAGAGGATTGGCTAACCAACAGAAAGCAGAGAGTCGGGATAAATGGGTCTTTTTCTGGATGGCAAGCTGTAACTAATGTGGTGCCACAGGGTTCAGTCCTTGGGCCCCAGCTATTTACAATCTATATTAATGACTTGGATTCAGAGATAGAAGGTACTATAGCTAAATTTGCAGATGACACAAAGTAGTTGGGAAAGTAAGTTGCAATGAAGAAATAAGAAATTTACAAATGGATTTGGACAGGTTAGGTGAATGGGCCAAAATTTGGCAGATGGAGTTTAATGTGGATAAGTGTGAGGTTATCCATTTTGATCGGAAGAATAAAAAGGCGACTTATTATTTAAATGGAGAGAAACTTCAGAATGCTTCATTGCAGAGGTATCTGGGTGTCTTCGTGCATGAATTGCTGAAAGCTCTATGCAGGTACAGCAGGTAATAAGGAAGGCAAATGGAATTTTGGCATTTATTGCCAAAGGAATAGAGTATAAAAATAGGGAAGTGTTGTTGCAATTGTACAAGGCATTGGTGAGACTGCACCTGGAGTACTGTGCACAGTTTTGGTCCCCTTACTTGAGGAAGGATGTAGTTGCATTGGAGGCGGTTCAGAGGAGGTTCACTAGATTGATTCCAGGGATGCTGGGCTTGTTTTATGAGGACAGGTTGAGCAGTTTAGGCCTCTACTCAATAGAGTATAGAAAGATGAGAGGAGATCTAATTGAGGTATATAAGATGCTAAAGGGGATAGACAAAGTAGACGTCGAGCGGATGTTTCCCCTTGTGGGACATTCTAGAATGAGAGGCCATAGTTTTAGGCTAAGGGGTGGTAGATTTAAATCAGAGCTGAGGAGGAATTACTTTTCTCAAAGGGTTGTGAATCTGTGGAATTCACTACCTCAGAGAGCAGTGGATGACAGGACACTGAATAAATTTAAGGAGGAGGTAGACAGATTTTTAATTAGTAACGGGTTGAAAAGTTATGGGGAGAGGGCGGGAAATTGGAGTTGAGGCCAAAATGAGATCAGCCATGATCGTATTGAATGGCGGGGCAGGCTCGGGGGGCTGAATTGCCTACTCCTGCTCCTAGTTCTTATGTTCTTATGTATGTTCTTATGTTCGAGTTCAGCAGTGAGATTGCTGTTTCACCAATTACCACAAAATTCAGCCCAAAGGATCATTCAAGCAATTCAGGCATTTTAAATCTAAGAGAACAACAGAATTGCTTGAAAAAATAAAACATTGGCCGAGAAATTTGACTCCTATTTTATAGGTGATAATGGGAGCCAAAGCATCTAATATAATGGAAGGTATAAACACACTTGTTGCATGCTGGAAATTCACTTCCCACCATATTGGTACAGGCATCAAAAGTGGCACTTAGGGCTTGTGCCTGAACAGGTTTTACGTCCACATTGATGCAGTTATGGGGCTGCACCTGTTTGCAGCCCATTTTGTAAAAATAAGAGCAATTGGTACCATTATTATTATACTGAGGAAAGATTTACTTTGTGCACTTATAGTGCAATATTAACCTTGGCTTAGTGGGTGGTAGTCTCACTTCTGAGTTGAGAAGTTGTGGGCTCAAGTCTCAAGGCGGAATTTCCCGGCCTTGCCCACCATCGGGATCGCCCAGTCCCATTGAAGGTCAATAGACTTTTGGCTGGGACGCTGAATCTCCTGCAGCGGGTCCTGCCACAACAGGGCCGGGAAATCCTGGCCCCAGTCTATGAACCTGATTAAGTTATCTACTACTGAGTGAACGCTGTGAGGTCGTGGAAGGATCCGTACCAATGTAAATTATTTCTTTTCTTTCATAATTAAATCTCAAATGCAAACCCTCTGAATGAGTTTACAACTTCATTACACTTTGTGCACACAGAAAATCTTTACTCCAAGCAAGAGCTGAGAGAATAAGGGAAGATTTCTAAAATCAGAACCAATGTTTTGAATTTATGTTTACAATTTTACTATAAAGAATAAACTGTGGGAATATTTCCCCATGGTGATGTTTGTAGTTTTTAAAACTCTGTAAAAAGTTAAATTCACTGCTAGGGAAGAGGGTACATGTGGGAGCTGGACCTTTGTTTCACATTTGCAGCCAATAATACAAATGATACCAAATTATACCTTTGCTACATTATATGGTCACTTTTTGCATTGGTTCAAAAGATTTTGGTTGTGCATTCATGCTAAAGTGGCAGCACACCTCAGGAGTTATGTTTTGAGCAGATTCCTGAGACAGGAGGTATCAGTCCCTCTCACCAATTTGAGCTTCAGCAGCAAAATGTCAGCATGTTGCAAAGCAGTCTGTAGAAGGGTTCCAATGGTCCACTCAATGGACTATATAAATATTTTTCTTAATTTTTTATTTTTGTAGAGGAGTACCCTTCAGACTGCCCTCTCCTTACATTACAAATTAGTTCCTTCCACATTCACCTTAGCATTATAAGGGTTGACCTGATTTGAAACCATCTGTGATGCACAGCTGGCAGTATAATTCCAGCGTGCTGCTGCTGCTTGCTGCACCTCGCAGACAGTAGTCTAGAACCAGTAGCTACTGCAGGTGGTAATAAAAATGTCACCTTGAGTAGACCAGGAAATCACTGGCAAATTTAAGGAATTACCACACTAAAAGCACTAACACCCATAATACAGTACATTGTATATATTCTTCAAGTGTTTAGTTTGTGCAAGTTTAGAGTTTTTTGGGCAACATATCAGTTTGACTAAATAATGTAACCACCTATGGATTTAGTATTACATTAAGCCTCATCATTTGCTGATAGGCAGCACTACATAAGTGTTATGGCATAGCTGATGGTAAATGCTGAGCTGCTCAAATCCCAAAGGGAAACTTAAAATAACTGCCACAATTGTTTTGCAATTTGTATATATTTCAAGATGCATGCTTTGAACTCAGTAATAATAAGACCACCGAGCCTTATAGGTTTCTTACAAAACTAAATTAAACATTTATTAAATAGAAAAAATGATTTTAAGCCAAACATAGGTTTACAAATTACTACTATGATAACTCCTAGTTCCACTTCTTAATCTAACTCACAGTGACACCTCCATTGAGGCAATAGTAAAGCACATAGATTTTAAAAGACACAGGCAAAGTCACACTTAATAGTCGAATTCAAAGTGAGTTTTCTTAACTTCAGTTCTTGCAGACAACAATTTGAGGCTTAGAGGCTAGAGGCTTTTCACACTTGTTAGGTCTTAGAATTCCTTCCCTTACATACAGCCTTCTCTCCTTTATACATATTTTCCCCTTTGAATGCAAATTCCCATTGTTTCACTATGTCTTTGGGCTTTACCTCTCATAATAAAATCTATCATGGCACCAATTTTACCAGTAATCTTTGGGAAAAATAAACAGGATTTTGCCCTCGTCAGGCGGGTGTGGCGGGCGGAGCTGGGAGCAGTCGTGAAGCCGACCACTGCCAGCAATTGGGCCCCGACTGTGATTTCATGCTGGATGACCAATTAACAGCCAGATAGCGTGAAACGCATGCTGCAGCACTCAGCGCTGCCGGGGTGGGGGCGGGGAGAGCGCGAGCGCTGAAGGTCGCACATGCGCGCGGGTGCGCACAGTAAAAGCTCCCTGAGGTAGCTGAAGATTTTTAACGATAAAAATAAAGATGTTTAAAATCATGAAAACATGTTTCCTCATGTGACTCTGTCATGAGCAGGGATATGTTAAATAGGAGTGTAAAAAGTTTTTTTTAAATCACTGGTTGAAACCTCATCCCGCCCGTGGTTGAGGCTTCACCAAAAATACAAAGGCCACTTAACCTTTTCGCCCACCCACCAACCGAATGGTTGGATGGGCAGTGAAAAATTCTACTCAATTAATTGATTAAAGGCTTTAATAGGCTCCTTAATAGTCGGCGGGCACGCTGTTGACTCCCGGGCACACCCGCCGACTGAAATATTGCCCACTCTTTCTTAACTTTTCTTGGCTAAGTGAAACATTTCACCCCCTCTTTTCAATTCAAGCTAGCCTGGTTTATTTAAAAATGCAAATCTACCCTTTACAGCTCACATTCTAAAACTTCCCCCATGTTTACCTACTTAACATTTCAAACCTAGCTTATCTCCAGATGCATCAAAGCCTTCGGACCAGCTGCCTTTAATTAAGTCCCACACACACACACAGGCCCATAGACACAGACCCCACTATTACTCGGCAATACATTCCAATAACATTATGAAAATTATTATATCTTACTGACAATAAGCAGCTTTAACTTCGGCAGACCAGGAAGCAAAGACAAAGGCATAGCAGCAGTAACACCCCATCGACCAATTAATTCAAAAAATGAAGCACCTGGACATATTTAATAACACTTGAGTAATAGCATTCCAAGTAATTCCCAATATCTCGACTCAACATCTAAGTGTTCAACTTGGAATGATCAAAGGACCATACTTCATAGGAATGTACAGCACTGGAAAGATGATTGCAATTTACCAGATCGGCCCCATTGTCTAAGAAATACCCTATCCCGTGATATGTCTTGTACTCCCCTACCTGAAGAAAAAGCAGATAATTATCCAGGTTTTCTTGAAATTGTGGATATTATTGGGCTCCATTGACTCCCAAAGCAGTATATTCTAAATATCAAATATGTTTAATGTCTCTTAATAACATGTAGAATGTGCAATTAAATTTTGTGGATGGTTCATTTGAAGCCTTTGTCTTTTAACTATTCCAGAATGGAAGAAAGAGGAACCGACTCTTTAAATAATGCGTTCGAAATGGGCTTTGCAACATGTTGTCAATCTTTCATACAGATTAATTTCTTAAAATAGTCAGGCATGAACGTCCCTTAAACTACACCATCTTGGCTCCTGTGTTAAATTATGTTTCAGGAAATGCTACCCGCTGCTGTGCAAATTTCTGTAATGCATTTATCTGTAATTTTAAATTCAATTTAAACAATTACACAGTGATAAAGGATATGGTACAATGATATCACGGGGAGAATTTTTAGCTCGGCAGGCGGGTGCATGCCTGACCCGAATGAGTGTAAAATGATGCACGATGAATTCGGGCGAGCGCCCCAAGGTCATCACGCACTCACACGATATTTCGGTCAGCAGGATTCTGCTGGCACGTGCCCACCGATAATTAAAAGGCCTATTACGGCCATTAAAAAGGTAATTAAAATATTTTTTTTGCTGCCCCGCAACCGTAAGATGGATGGACAGGGGAAAAGGCCAAGTGACCTTTGCAATTTTTAGGGAAGCTCATCCACGGGTGGGATGAGGTTTCCAACAGCAAATAAAAATAAAATTAAAAATTTTAAATTGAATTTACATATGACAGTCACATGAGGAGATAAGTTTCATAACATTTTAGAAAGCTTTATTTTTTATTTTGAAAAACGTTCATCGCTTTACCAGCGCACACCTGCAAAGTTCACGCTCGCCCTCTCCCCCAGCACACAAGCAGTGCTGAGCCCTGCCACGTGCAACTCATGCTGGGTGGGACTTAATTGGCCCGCCAGTGTGAAATTGTGATCTGGCTCCAATCGTGGGTGGCGGTCAGCTTCCCAACTGCTTCCGCCCGCCCCCGCCGAGCCCACCCAACAAGGGAAAAATTCTCCCCCATGTTACTGACTACAGTATGCATACACCTTTCTCTATGATCTGATGGCAGAATACTTGTATATGTTGCCACATGAAGAGTTTTGTTTTGCGCTGAAAAAATCTATATTTTCGTACAAAAGCAGAAAATGCTGGAAGTGCATAGCACTTGCAAACAGAAAACGCGTTAATATTTTGTCAGGACTTTTGTTTCATGCAAAGTATTTTAATTTTGAGATTTTAAGGTTTGGGAAGAATATTTTCTTATGCTGCCAGCAGAACTCTTCATGAGATTGCTTATAGTGGTCGGAAGATACATTTTTGATAACGTATCTTGTGTTACAAAACAAAGTGTAATGGGGAAAACATGGCAAAAAGTAGGTATGGCACCTACAGGAAGTGCACACACGTGCAAAACGTTTAATCCTTTATATATCAGTTTCTGTGACCACCAAGAAAGTAATGCTCCACTTCAGAGAAAAAGCATATTACAGATAAATATTTATAGGACAGGTCTGTCGCAGTCTTGAGCCATACCATTGTGTAAACATTTAGACCTTCTTGATTGCATTAATTTGTTCACATAAGTTGTTTGTATGTATTTCATATTGATTGAACAGGGAATGGATTTATTAGCAACAATACTAGATGATGTGATTTTTCAGATTGTGTGTATAGAGGGAGCTATTGGATTACAATTTCAGAAGTGTGGTTAAGCATCATTTATGATTTAGCCAGGGCTCCACAGAAATGCATTAGAATGTTTTAATGCATCAGGTGCGGCACTTTTTCAACAAGAATTTATTAAACATTAATAAGGTAGAAAGCATTTATCTCATAACATACAATACATTGCTTCCACATTATACAATCTAATGGTGTAAAGAGCTGCAATGCTTGCTCATGCAAATACATGTTTATTCTTTCCAGGTGAGAACAGAATTAGCCATTATTTGATAGTGTAAAAATCTGTCTCTTTATATTATATTTTTTAGGTTCGTTTTTCACATTGAAATAACTCTATATATTTCATTACATTGAATTGAAGTGAAAATAAAGCTAAAAAGTGACATGCTTATATAATGCTGCAGTTGAAAGCCCCACAGTCCCTACTCAATAAATCTAAACAGAAATTATACTAGACAGAATTGTGGGTGCACCACAGTGGGTGTTGGAGGCAATTTTAGCTTTTTGTGAACAAGAAAATCATGTTGAGATTATGTCAAAAATAATGATACGTAGTTATATATTATTGCACATAATGCATCTAGAGAGGCATAAAACTTGTTTCATACAAGGTCTGCAGCTGCATAGTTTTCTCAAACCAAAAGCCAGAGAGGCACAAGAATAGTGGATGGGATCAAAGCTTGCATTCCAATGTTTGCTTTCCCACTGGTAAAAATTAATTAAAAGACTTAATAAATTTAATAATTCATACATTCATAATTTGCAACAATTCAGATTGAACAACAGAAGGAATGATACTCCACACTTATGTTTGTTCACTGTCAGGGGAAGAGAGGTTGACTGGTATTCATAACAATTATGGTGGGGTGGATTTTACAGGGGTTTATTGGGGGGACATATTCCTCATGCTCCCCCAACCTAAAGGTACATGGTCAGCCAATCCACCCAAAGCCTGACTACCCTGCAGTGATATTGTGCCGGGGGCAGCCTTAATTGAGTCAGAGGGTGGAATCGTCCCAGAATTACATTAAGTATGGTAGCGGGCGTGAAAAATGATATTTTACCAACTGGCCACAATGTGGGGTTTTCACGCTGTATTGTCCACTTTCCACTCAATTAATTATGCAGTCACAGTTTCGCTGGCAAGTGGCCTCTGAATAACCTGCCACACCATTACCTCACAGTTTCCTCACTCCGTGTGCCATATCTAAACTGCAGCCATGCACACAGTTCTCAATGCTTTCAGCCCAGGGCTATTCCAGTGAAGACATGGCTCTGAAAGCCAGGATGAGTTCAGTGACCCATCACTTTTGGAGACCCGCCGTAAAGTCCTCCACCCCAGATCTGGCTTTAGGAGATCCAGCAATCTCACCACTCCAGCTTGGGAGACTGTGGCAGTGGTGGTCAGTGCCAACACTGCGCAGAAGAGGTTGGCCATCCAGTGCAAAAAGAGAATGAATGATACCACCCATGCCACCAGGGTAAGGCAGCCATTTCATCATTCCAAACTCACACACTTGCAAGCCCATCACACATTCACTGGCATCTCACTCACTGCAATTCAAGGGACTTCGCCACTCACTCTCTCACACACAAACCCTCATATCTCCATCTGGCCTCATCTCATCTGGAGATTGCCTCTTCTGTGCTCACCATCTTGAGACCACTTGCACAGATCAACATGTGCCCCCACACACACCCTGGGATATCCGCCTTCCCCAGTACAGCCCTTGCCCTGCAGCCTCTTCCCTTGCCTGAGGCCACTTCTCTCCTTCCCCAAGCAAGCCCTAGTCCTGCAACCGTTGAAAAGCCACCCCCGCCTTACAGCTGATTTGTTAGGTAGGGACCTGCCCGTGAGCACCCCCTAAAAATGATTTGGTACTGCCTGCGAAGTCTGGCACTGATGACCGCAAGTGCTGCCCTTACCAAGGTAGGCAAACAAACCTCAAAGTCCCGAGTGAAGTGCAGCTCGGCAGTTGCATGTCGCTTATGTACAGTTGTGAAACACATCGGTGCGCAATCACGCCGCCACAAACGGGAGCAGACAATTCCATCCAGAGCAGGACTTCCACTCACATCTGGGCACAAATCCTGCCCTAGAGAGCTGCAGGCCAATCCGATTGGTATCCCTCACTAGTTTACCTCCTGGTTCCCACACCCCTGCCAAGTAAGTTTAAACCCTCCCCAATAGCACTAGCAAATTGCCAAAAGGGAATTGGTCCCAGTTCTCTTTGAATGCAATCCATCCAGCCTGTACATTTCCCATCTCCACCAGAGCTGGTCCCAATGTCTCAAGAATCTAAATCCCTCCCTCCTGCACCATTTCTCCAGTCATGCATTCATCTGCTCCCTCTCCCTACTTCTATACTCACTGGTGTGTGGGACCATGAGTAATCTACAAGAGATCACTACTTTTGATGTCCTGCTTACTAATTTTCTACCTAGCATGCAAAATTCTGCCTGTAGGACTACATCCCTCTTTCTGGCTAAGTCGTTGGTACTGATATGGACTGCTCCAAAACACAGAGCTTGTGCTGCTGCAGTTGACGACACTTCCTGCAAATATGGAAATGTCCTGAAGTTCCCACATGGAGCAGGATTTACACTCCAGAGTTGGTGCTGCCCTGACATTCCTTTATCTTTTAGGTAATAACAGTTACTAATTTAGATAATAACACTTACTAGTTAAAAAGTAAAAACTCACCAGATACTCACTACTCTTCTTCTGTTATCACTTCAATATAAGGAGGTTAATTGAAATGCTTTACTTAACTCACAGTAATGTCACATTTTAATTTTTTTCCCCTCACTCACTTCAGTGATCCTGATCTGCTCGCACTCATCCTGGTCTGCTTCAGAATGATCCCAACCTTCTTCACATTCCTCACGGTCTGCTTCACAGTGATCCCAACCTCCTTTGTAGCTCTAGAACTCGGGGTCACTGTTTAAAAATAAGTCATCACCCATTTAAAACAGAGATGAGGCCAAATGTTTTCACTCAGAGGGTTGAGAATCTTTGGAACTCTCTTTGTGAAAAGGTGGTGGAAGCAAAGTCTTTGAATTTTTTTAAGGCAGAGGTGGATAGTTTCTTAGTAAGCAAGGGGCTGATAGATTATCAGAAGTAGGTGAGATGCAGGTTTTAGGTTACAATCAGATCAGTCATGATCGTATTAAATGGTGGAGCAGGCTCAAGTGGCCGAATGGCCTACTCCTGCTCCTTGTTTGTATGTTAGCCCTTATTATAAAAAAAAGAATTAAAAAAAAATTCCCAGCTCCTTGGATTAACTTCCTAATTTTGGAGAAAGGGAAACAAGGCTACAATAATCACCATCCAATCAACACACAGCCTTCCAGTGATGTCACAATTTGAATTCTTTTTTCCCTCTCTCGCTTCAGTGATCCTGATCTGCTTCACACTCTTCCTGGTCTGCTTCATAGTGATCCTAACCTTCTTCACATTCCTCACGGTCTGCTTCACAGTGATCCCAACCTTCTTCACATTCCTCCCAGTCTACTTCACAGTGATCCCAACCTTCTTCACATTCCTCACAGTCTGCTTCACAGTGATCACAACCTTCTTCACATTCCTCATGGTCTGCTTCATAGTGATCCCAACCTTCTTCACGCTTTTCCCGGTCTGCGTCATAGTGATCCCAACCTTCTTTGTACCTCTACATTCAATACTATTCTGAAAAAGCAGAAAAATATAAAAGTCATAGAGTATATCTAGAAAATAGTAATGCAGTAATCATCCCTGTACAGGGTTAATTGTGCATTCCAACTTCTTCAAAATGAGTTAACAAACATTAACAAAAATCTACTATAAAAAAGGTCTTAGTTTTATTTGCTAAGCTTATTAATGAAGAATTTGTAAAGATTACAATGCTGTACACTTATCAAAAAGTGAGTATTTTGCTCCAGTCAAACCTAATGCAACTGAAAGAAAGAACTTGCATTTATATGCCATCCTTCACCACCATAGGAATGTCCCAAAGCACTTTATAACCAATGAAGTACATTTGAAGTGTAATCACTATTGCAATGCAGAAGTTAATTTACTCACAGCAAGCTCCCACAAACAACAATGAAATAAATAGTCACTTGGTAATACAGAAGTTGAATAATGCTGAAAAGAGAGCCAGGTTTCTGAAGATTTTGTCTTGCACTCATCACAAACCAGGTTAAGCAAGCAATTTCACACTGCCACAATGCAGCGGCTACACAAGTGGTTTTTCCACTAACAGGATGCTGTTGTCTGTCCAGAAATATGTTTTATCTACCACACAATTGAGCAACATTGTGAATGAATTTCAGTGCCAGATACCTAGACCATGCTTTCCAGTGATTGGCTGATTGAATCAAACAGCCGGCTCCTTCAATTGTTCCTAATAGACAGAGTATAGACCATACTCAGCCCATGCTTGCAAAATACAAAATGTCTACTGTTAGATATGATTCTGCTATTGAGCAGCACTTGCTGAACAATCCTGAGTGCACTAATAACTAAATTAACATAATCAGTCAAGCTCATAATGCGGTTCATTACACTTGCTAGAAGTGGAATACATTCATGTGCAGAGATCCATGCTCTGCAAATAAATTGAATATGTTGTAACTTTATGAATTACCCAGGAGGTTGGGGAGCCTATGGTTCCCCATTGCTTTCTCCATGGCAAGAGTTGGCTTGCCAACCAGCTTCCTTTTCTCCTATTGTGTAAATTTTTGTAATTGTTTGAAATTTGGCATTCTTGCATTTGCTCAGATGAGTGCATGATGAAAAGCTTTGGCAATGTGTCTCTCTTTTCAGCAATAATGAAATACATGATCAGATTTTCTGCTTTACTAGTTTGTTGAGCTATAAATGTTGGCAGAAACCAGGAGAATAGCAAAGCCTTTTCAAATAGTGTCTTGGATTTCTTATGTCCACCTGAGAAACAGGCACCTCTAGAAGATGGCACCTCCAACCATGCAGCACTTCCTCAGTGCATTGTTAGCCTAGACGTCTCTGGAATGAGACTTGAACCCACAACTTTGGGATTCTCCTCTGATGGCTACTCAGGCTCCATTGATTTCTAACACTTCTTCCTCAACATTTGTTAGCATGAGGTGGCTGCATGGCCACCTCTAGTTTTCTGCCTCTTCCTTGTGTTGTGCTTTCAATACTGTAAGAAGGGAAAGAAGAAACATATAAATTAGAGTTTTGGCATGTGTAGAACAAATAGATGGAGAGCAGTTGTTGAGGGTGACTATAAGGGAGAAGCATAATATTGCTTAAGGACGAGAGTAAGTGTCAGTCATGGATGGACAGATGGGGATGTGAGGAAGTGTGTAGACAGAGAAGGATGGATATACCTGCAAGGTAAGTTAGTGTGAGAAGTAATATGCCGGAGTAGATTTGAGAAAATGAGAAATAGGAGTTGGAGTAGTGCATTTGGCCCTTTGAACCTGCTGTGCAATTCAATAAGATTATAGCTGATCTTCTAGCTCTATTCCACCTTCCTGCATTATCCCCATATCCCTTAATTTCCTTAGTACCCAAAAATATATTGACCTCTGCCTTGAATATACTCAACAACTGAGCATCCACAGTTCTCTGGTATGGAGACCTGTAAAGGTTCACAAACCTCTGAATGAAGACATTTCTCCTCATCTCAATTCTAAATGGGCAACCCCCTACCCTGAGACTGTGAATCTGTGCTCTAGATTCCCCAGATAGGGAAAAGAGTTCCTGAAAAGATATCAGAATTGGAAGAACACCAAGACCTAAGAGGGTTGTAAGACTAGACATGGTTAGAGAGATAGTGAGGCAAACTTGGAAGAAGTTCTGAAGAGATTTTTAGAGGCTGACGTTCGTTTGAAAAAAAAGGGCCCTTTCCAAGCAAAGGAAGTTGCGTATCTGGGTCATCGAGTGGATGCCCAAGGAGTACCCCCATTAGAGAAGAAAGTCAGGGCAATCAAAGAAGTGCCCTTTCCTACCAACGTCATGGAGCTCAAATATTTTTTTGGGCATGGTAAACTATTATGGTCAATAATTGCCTAATCTATCTACAGTTATCTACGCTTATTGAAGAAGAACTATAAATAGTCCTAAAGGGCACAGCAAGAGGAAGCCTTCACAAGAGTCAAGAAGCTTTTACAACTGTCCTGTCTGCTAGTGGTCAAATACACAAGCCCCCGAAGAAGTAAAACCATTCTTTGTACGTAGATCCGAACTGAGTTGTCAAGATGGTATCTTGTTAGGGGGAGCAAGAGTCATTATCCCTGTGCAGGGAAGAGAACATTTATTGGAAGAACTCCATTGTACACATCCTGGTATTTTGAAAATGAAGATGCTCACACAAAGTTATATCTGGTGACCAGGTATAGACGGTGATTTAGAAAAAATTGTGAGACACTGTCTTCGGTGCCAGCAACAGCAGAGGTTGCCAGTTTCAGCTCCACTGCACTTGTGGGAGTGGCCTGGTCGACCCTGGGTTAGACTACATAAAGGCTATGTAGGTCCATTTCTAGATACCGTGGGCAGGATTTTGACCTCGGTGTGCAGGTGCACGCCCAACACGCTAGAGCATAAAATAGCATGCAATAACGTTAGGTGAGCATCCCAACATCATCAAGCAATCGCGCGATATTTCGGTCGGCGAGCATGTGCGAGAGTCGGCAGCGCGCCCGCCGACAATTAGGAAGCCTATTAAGGCCAGTAAAATTTCAATTAGCGGGGATTTTTTGTTGCCCATCCAACGTCATGATTGGTGGGCAGGCGAATCGGCCAGGCGGCCTTTTAATTTTTGAGGAAACCTCATCCAAGGGCGGGATGGTTTTTCCGGTATTAAGTTAAAAAACAATAAAAATTCGTGGACATAATTTTCAGTATCACTATGTTGAGGTGACTCATTCTGATGTGTAGACATTGTTTCCAGATTTGACATTCTGTTTTTATTGATTTTAAATTCGCCAGGTCTCTGAGGCAGCACCCTGCTTTCAGGGAGCGTTCCTTGCATGCTCTCCCGCCCCTGCATTGACTTCAGCACTAGCCTCCTCCCGCCCCTACCCTGGCAGCGCTGAGCGTTTCAGTATACCTTTCACGCTGGCTGGCCATTAATTGGCCAGCGAGCGTGGAATCGCGGTCAGGAGCCGATCGCGGGCGTGGCCGTTTACCTGGCCGCTCCCGGGCCAGCTGACCCCGCCCGCAGACTGAGGTCAAAATCCTGCCCCATGTTTCACGTGATTATCAGCGCACCTTCCCAATGGATGGGCATGTTTGAAGTGAGATCACCTATCCCGTCTGCAACCATAGAAAAACTGCGCCAGATTTTCAGTGTTCATGGTTTACCTGAAGTCATTGTGTCAAATAATGATACAGCTTTGACTTGCATTGAATTCCAAAGGTTCGTGAACCTAAATGGGATTAAACATGTCAGAACAGCACCGTACCATCCATTATCCAATGGGTTAGCAGAAAGAGCAGTACAAACCTTTAAAACAGGCATGAAGATAATAACAGAGAGAACCTTAGAAATTGGCATTTCAAGATTCTGCTCAGCTATCGCACAACTCCTCATGCGGCCCCTGGTTTAACACCTTCAGAACTGTTAATGAAGTGCCAACTTCGTACAAGATTGAGTCCAGTGTTCCCTAATTTAAAGGGGAAGTTGGAGAGAAACCAGTGTAGTCAGAAAGAGAATCATGACGTTCATAATAAAGGTCAAGAGTTTACTGTGGGGGAGACGGTTTTTGCAAGAAATTTTGCAACTGGAGCGAGATGAGTCCCTGGTAAAACCGTCTCTGAAACAGGACCTTTGTCATAGCAAGTCGAAGTGGAAAACAGGATTGTTAGGAAACACGCGGATCATCTCAGAAGTTGAGAAACCTTCCAGCAACCAATTAATCCACCTGAAATCGAAGGTGAAGCTTTAACCCCTGAGGTGCCAGATCGAGAAAGAGTAGACATACCTGATGGCCAGCATCTTCCGGTCGGCGATTGGGGGCGGGGCCCGCTGGCCGACGCATAAAATGACGCGGGGTGACGTCAGGTGTGCATCCCGACGTCACCCCGCATCATTTAGATTGTCAGTTCGGCGGGCGCGCATCCGACTCGTATGCGTGTCCGCTGACCTGTCAACGGCCTATTAAGGCCATTAAAAAACCAGTTGAATTCATTAGCGGACCTGCCTGTCCAACCTTAAGGTTGGCGGGCAGGCTAGGAGCCCAGACGGGCTTGTGAAAAAACATGAAACCTCATCCACGGGCAGCATGAGGTTTCATGAGTCATTTTTAATAATGCAGAATATTTTACAATAAAAGTTATGGACATGTCCCAACTCATGTGATAGTGTCCCAACTCATATGAGTTGGGACAGTGTCACATGAGGGGACATGGCAGGGAATTTTTTTTCTAATCTTTATTCAAAGTTTTAAATCGGAGCCATTCTCCCTGAGGCAGCACTTTGTCTCAGGGAGATCTGTGCACTCTTTTGCACACATACGCGAAAGAGCGCAATCCCAGCTGAGAGAATCCCCCCCCACCTGCACAGGCATCTCACTCACCGCCAGCTCAAGGGACATCACCACCCATTCTCACACACATGCCCTCACACGTCTATCTGGCTTATCTATTCTGGAGACTGCCTCCTCAGCCCTCACCATCTTGAGGCCACTTGCACAGATCAACAAGTGCCCCCACACACACCCTGGGATAACCCCCTTCCCCAGGACAGCTCTCGTCCTGCAGCCTCTTCCCTTGTCTGAGGCCACTTCTCCCCTTTCCCCAAGCAAGACCTTGCACTGCAGCCTTTGAAAAGCCATCTACATGTGGCTGGTCTGGTAGGTAGAGACCTACGCGTGAGCCCCCCAAAAGTGATGTGGTGCTGTCTGTGAAGCCTGGCGCTGATGACTGCAAGTCCTGACCAAAACAAGGTAGGAAAATGAACCTTGAAGCCCCGAGTGAAGTGCAGCCCGCCAAGTGCATGCCTTATACATGCTGTTGTGAAACATGTCGGTGTGTTTTCCCACCGATGTGGGCGGATGATCCGGGGTGGGGGGAGCGATTCTGGCGGGCTGGCCCTATAATGATATGCTGATGTATTACAATAAGGTTCCCCACGTCTGATGGTGGAAAATGCGGCCCACCATTGACAGGCAGAGTGGGCGATCGCAAATTGGTTTCACAACATCGTGAAACTAATTTTTGGCCTTCTCACCATATTATCCACTCATGCCACCGAACATGCCCGACGCCAGCGGGCATGGAAAATCCCGGCCCAATTTTTATTACAATGGTCCTGGCAACTTAATGGCAGAACAGAAGCTGAACATAATGGCCACGAAATTACTCCTCTTGATAAATTCACAAACATGACTTTTCTGAGCATGGTTGGAGGGGTCCAATCACAGATGAGGGGGTCCGGTCATGTACATCATGCTCATGGTAGGGTCTAATCACAGTGGGGAGAGTAAAAATGTCACAGGAGGATGGGCGTGTGGTGGTTTAATACATGGTTTATTGGGCTTGGAGGAAACACTTCAGCTCCTCCTGGCCCACAAGCAGGAGGCTAAGGAAACATGGCGGAGGGTGGTTGAAAATAGAATGACTACAGAAGACTGTTAAGGTGAAGACATGCAGCCTCATTAAAACATTCAAATGGTCAGCCCACCTACAGAGAGCGGATTCGTCAGCCATCCCTCGTCATACCTTTGTTAAAGCCAGACAAAGACAGGTCAAGTTCCTGTTCCCAATTGGTAGCTTTATAATCTCCCCACTGAACCAAACCCAAGCATGTTAGGTATGAAAATTACACAACGGGCTACAACTTCCAAACTCCAGGGCAGTGTAACTGGGGGTTACCCCAAAGATGCGCTGGAGAACCTTCCCTCCCCCCACCCAGGTTCCCAGGTGAGGATTGCAAGGCAATTACCCAGGAAGTGCAAACTTCCGATGGGCAATTTCCCTGCACTGGGAACCATTCGAAAATGCGACTTAAATCACAAGCCTCAGATTGTTCCGACTGTGTTACATCAATAGTTACCCAGAAACATTTAGAAGAATTAAAACCACTTCTAGCTTCTGGGTAGCTATTGTACAGACACTGGCCCCCCACAGGATGCCCGCCACTCTCACGAACCCCCAGAGGATGCCCCCCACACCCTGACTACCCCCCCAACCCCCACAGGAGTCTTTTCCCCGCCCCTGGGAACTCCCTCCTTCAAGGCCCGGCTCCCGACTTCCCCCATTCTCCCATCTCTGGCCAAGCCTGACTGCTCTCCCCTCCCCACATCCCCTCTTCACCTCAAGGCTTGACTCCCGATTACTGACCTCTTCCCCATCTTGAAGGCCTGATTCCCAGCTGTCGACCTTCCCCCACCTCACAGCCCGACTCCTAATTGCGACCTCTCCCCCATGCCTCTCACAGCTTGACTCCCAATTGCCGAATTCTTCCCCCCACTTCAAGACCCGACCTCTCCCTCCCCACCCCCCAACCAGTGACCTGACCCAACTCCCCTCCACCCCGCCTCGAGGTCTGACTCCTGATCTTATTTGGTTTGCGCAGCTCGTGCTGGAGGCGTTGTAGAGGGTGCAGAGGAGGTTTACCAGGATGCTGCCTGGTCTGGAGGTTATTAGCTACGAGGAGAGGTTGGAGAAACTCGGATTGTTCTCACTAGAGCAAAGGAGATTGAGGGGCGATTTGATAGAAGTTTACAAAATTATGAGTGGCAAGGACAGAGTAGATAGTCAGAAGCTTTTTCCCAGGGTGGGAGTCAATTACTAGGGGACATAGATTTAAGTGAGGGGAGAAAACTATAAAGGTGATGTGCGGGGCAAGTTTTTTACGCAGAGGGTAGTGAGTGTCTGGAATTTGCTGCCAGAGGAGGTGGTGGAAGCAGGTACGATAGGGGTGTTTAAGAGGAAGCTTGACAAATACATGAATAGGATGGGAATAGAGGGATATGGACCCCGGAAGTGCAAAATGTTTTAGTTGACGGGCAATATGATCGGCGCAGGCTTGGAGGGCCGAAGGGCCTGTTCCTGTGCTGTACTTTTCTTTGTTCTTTGTTCTTTGTCAAAACAAGGGCTTGGCTTACTTACCTGCCACTGAGCTGTCATCGATGGTAGGCCCTGGGCATGCACTGCACTGCCCAGATCTTGCCCGGCCTGAGTCAGAAGGTCAGGCCAGGCAAGACCTGGATTTCCAGGTAAGTACTTTTGAGTGGAGTGGCAATCTGACTCAATTGCCACTCTATCGGAAGTTACGGCCGATGTTTCAGTTTTATTGAGTTTCTGGGCATTACAAAAATAACTTCTGAGCATATCAGTCTCTCCTGAAACCAGTGAGATTGAAGGGGAATGCCAGAGAAAACAAATGAATGAAAAAATGTTTGCAAAATAAGTATTCAAAACTCATTGCAATTGCACTTTCACACTGAATACATCCAGAAGTAAGACATCATGAGGTTTCATGCATGCTGTTTATAAATGGAAGAAAAATCATCTTTTAGACATACGTGATATCTTCACAGAAGCTGACACTGCAAAACAATCCTGAATACAAACCTATGATGTATGAACAGCATAACTTATCCCTTTCAATTCAAAGTAGCTTTATCTGGAATTTAGATTGCTTATTTCAAAATTACAGGATGATTTTTATTTTAGCATAACATCCTTTAATGATATGGGGGAGAAAGAAAGAATTGGAACTGCAGACTCTTAAAGAGAGGGTACAAATTCCAAGATTTTCACCCAGTGACGATGAAGGAATGGCATTCCATCCAAGAAATGATGTTATGCTGTTTAGAGCTGGTGGTGTTTCCATGAACCTGCTGCCCTGGTCTTTCTAGATGGTGGCAAAGAGGCTAATCGAAAAATTAAACAAATGGTCACGGAATCCTAAGGATACATTGGCCTGAATTTTGTGGCCAACATCAAATGAATGGTGCTCACTGTTCATTATATTTAGATATGCCCACTGACTATCTGTGGGCTTTTTAGAAAGCTATAACAGTAAAACACCTTCTACAGGGGGATCATAGACCTTCCTGAATAGTCCAAGCAATGGCATGCCTCCCCAGTCAACCAGATTGACGATTTCTTCCTGAGGCATGCAGAATCTAAATAAGGAAATGTGAGTTATATTACTTAATTCAGTGACAAGGCATGCACAGAAAGCAAAACAAAGAGAGGGAAAGAAAGATGTAATTAATGGTGAGAAATAAAAGCAAGAAAAAGTAAACAAAAATGTTTATTTTAATTTTTAAAAAATTGTTAAAAATTCACTTACACTGAATGAACAACATGTTGCGGGTAAAATACCACGGTGCTTCCTGGGGCAGGTCAGCCATGATCTTATTGAATGGCAGGGCAGGCTTGAGGGGCCAAATGGCCTACTCCTGTTCCTATTTCTTATATTCTTATGTTTAATGGGTATCTAGCCAGCCCATATCTGAAGTACACATTCTTTATTTATGTGACTGCAGAGTATTTTGGTGTGATGCTGTCAGAGCAAAGCTTGTGGAGATGCAGGGCTACTGGACAGCAACTTCCTGATTCCCATGTTTAACTGAGCATTTGTGGGAAGATGCTGTCCGATTTACTCCTTGATAACAGTGAGTGCTGATAGCTTCACCGTTACTCTTACCTCCAAATTTGAGTGTTCATTCCACCTTACCTGGAAAACCAAGTTCAGAAATTTTACTGTAACCTACAGGCTTTTCTTTTTCAAATGTCTTGCCCCTTATGTCAGCAATTGATCAACAGATGAATCAGAAAACCAAGGAACCCTTGCTCATGCTGCCCTGCCTGTCTGTCCCAAAGATAGCTGCTTCTTCAGTCACTGTGGTTCCTTTCAGCTACTCCACTCAAAGAAGTTTAATCTTTAATCAGCAACCTTTTAAACATTGCAGTGGAACATAATTTCCATGTCTTCTAGCAATGAGAAACCAATCATCACCACTACCATCCCACTCCATGTAACACAAGGCCCTTTTAAGGACACCAGAGTATGTTCATTGTATAGTTACACCAATAAGCTGAAGTCCTGCCCTGCTGCAAACCCACCAATGGAGAATGCAACCCCTCACGCAGGAATAACTATATAACTGTAAGGATTATGTGTGTGAATTCAGTAGAATCCTGATTAAATTATGCTTTTTGAAATGTGCAAATTGTTGTATAAATTAAGAAACTGGGCACTTTTTAAATGCATTTTAAATGTTTCATATTCAATTTACTGATCTGATGTTGGATGTCTTTAAAATACATATAACTGAAATATTATTCGAAACAATGGCAATTAAGGTCAACTTGAGCAAACTGGCTTTAGTTTAACACAATAACAGTCATAAATTTCAGAACAGATTTTACTTCAAGGTACTTCTTCCTTATTTCGATTGAAATGCGAGCCATTGAAATCTCCTAAAGGGTTACAAAATGAATGCTGTGAATTCAAATGAATCTCTGTGAATTATGCTAGTGAATACAAATTCTGAACACTTACTCAAACATCTGCTATGGCTGCAGGCTTCCTTCAAATAGCAAATCAAAGGCTCCAGCACACTTACAATGCCAGCATTTATATAAAGCGTTGTAGCAGAGCGATCTCTGTTGCCCAATATTAATCTTTTGAACTAAAATAGGTCTAAGCCACATTTTTACTTTTGAGAATCTTTATTTTGAAGATTTTAATGAGCATCAATTGAAGTGGTCCCTGAAAGCAATTTTCCCGTGGGTAACATTTAAAGATGAAGGCTGGAATTTTATGTGCCCCTGATGGTGGGTTGGCAGGTAGGGTGTGTCAGTGAAGTTAGGTGCCAGGCCAGCAGTGCCACCTAGCGCCTAACTGCTCCCATTCATCCCCGTTGCAATTTTACCAGTGGTGGAGGAGGCTCGGGTGGCCTGCTCACCCGTTGGCCAATTAATGCCCTTAAGTGGCCAATTACGTGCCTCAGTAAGGATTCTTCAATATGATTGAGTAGGGACGCACACCATTGCTTCACCTGTTCACAAAGGTCTCTGATCCCGTCTAGAGGGCATTGTGCTGTTTCAGCTTTCTAATTGCCAATTAAAGGCCTTCTCCTACCATTGTGGTATTTTACCTACAGCAGGAGATGCCTGGTGCCAAATGCCCAGCCCAGCTGGTGAAATTTGGCTGACTGATGACTGGGCAAGTGGAGGGCCTCCCTTTCAGACCCCCTGTACCAATTGGAAGCTCCCCCCGCCGCCAAAGGTATTCCCCCACCCCAGCATTTCCCCCATATTCCCTCCCCACCCCCTCTACCCCATTTCCCTGACCACCCTGGCCACTCCAACCACTCGCTGGGACCTGGGAGTGCTTAATGGACAGAAAGCAGAGAGTCGAGATAATTGGGACATTTTCAAGTTGGCAGGCTGTAACTAGTAGAGTGCTGCAACTGCTGGGTCTTCAGCTATTTACAACCTATGTTAATGACATAGACAAAGGGTGGAATCATCCCAGATTTGCACTAAGTGTGGTAACGAGCACGTAAAAAGGCATTTACCCACCAACTGCAATGGTGGGTTTTCACGCGTATCATCCCCTTTCCACCTCCACTTACAAGAAACATGCTGTCTTGCTGGCAGGGGCCCTCTGAATCACTTGCTGCACTGTTTCCTTACTTTAGGTGCCATACCTAAACTGCAGCCATGCACACAGTTCTCAATATTTGTAGCTCAGGACTGCTGCAGTGAAGATGTGACCCTGAAAGCCAAGAAAATTTCAGTGGCCCATCACTTTTGGAGGCCCGCCGTGATGTCCTCCACCCCCGCTCTGGCCGCAGAAGGTCCAGCAATCTCACCACTCTGGCTTGAGAGGTGGTGGCAGTGATGGTTAGTGCCAACACTGCACAAAAGAGGTTGAGCATCCAGTGCAGAAAGAGGATGAATGATCTAATCCATGCCGCCAGGGTAAGGCAACTATCTCATCACTCTAAACTCACACACTCGCAGACCCATCACACATTCACTGGCATCTCGCTCAGCGCAAGGGACATCACCAACCATTCTCACACACATGCCCTTAAATGTCCATCTGGCCTCATCTCCTCTGGAGACTGCCTCCTCAGCCCTCACCATCTTGAGGCCACTTGCACAGATCAACATGTGCCCCCGCACACAGCCTTGGATAACTCCCTTCTCCAGTACAGCCCTCGCCCTGCAGCCTCTTCCCTTGCCTGAGGCCACTTCTTCCCCAAGCAAGCCCTAGCCTGGCAGCCATTGCAAAGCCACCCCCTACTTTACGCTGGTCTGGTAGGTAGACACCTGCCCATGAGCCCTCCTAAAAATGATGTGGTGCTGTCTGCAAAGCCTGGCACTGATGACCGCAAGTGCTTCTTAGGTATGGTTGTGAAACAGGTTGGTGTGCAACCATGCTGATGTGCCCGGCTGGTCCAGCGTGGGGGATAATTCCAGCGAGCAGAGCCTATAATGAGATGCTAATGTATTGAAATTAGGTTCCCGACGTGCAGCAGCGGGAAATGCGCCCGCCATTGACGGGTGGAGTGGACGATCACAAACTGATTTCATGATGGCGTAAAATCGATTTTTGGCCTTCTCGCCATATTGTCCACTCATGACCATCTTGATGCCCGCCGCTAATGGGAGCGGAAAATTCTGACCAAAGAGACAGAAATTAATGTATTTAAGTTTGCTGATGATACAAAGCTAGGTGGAAATGTAAGTTGTGAGGGGGACACAAAGAGGAGGCAAAGAAAATTCGACAGGTTAAGTGAGTTGCCAACAAGGTGGCAGAGGGAGTAAACTGTGAGAAAGCGTGAGGTTATTCATTTTGGCTGTAAGAATAGAAAAGCAGAATATATTTTAGAAGAAATTAAAGTTGTAAATGTTAATCTTTAGACAGTCTTGGGTGTACAAGAAACATAGAAAGTTAGCATGCAGGTACAGCAACAATTAGGAAGGCAAATGGCATATTCACCTTTACTGAAAGGTGATTAGAGTACAAGAATAAAGATGTCTTGCTACAATTGTACAGGGCAATAGTGAGACCACACCTGGAATATTATGTTCGGCTTTGGTCTCCATATTTAAGGAAGATATATTTGCATTGGGTGTACAGCAAAGGTTCACTCGATTAGTCGCTGGGATGACATGGTTAACTTATGATGTGAGACTGAGTAAATTGGGCCTATATTCTCTGGATTTTAGAAGAATAAGAGTAGAACATACTAGATTCTGAAGGGGCACGACAGGGTAGACAGAGAGGTTGTTTTCTGTGGCTGGGAAATTGAGAACAAGGGGACAAAGTCTCAGGGTAAGGGGCTGATCATTTAGGATTGAGATAAAGTGAAATTTTTTCACTCAAACGGTTGGGAGTCTTTGGTGTTTTTTAGCCCAGAGGTTTGTGGGTACTCCATCATTGGGTCTATTTAAGGCTGATCCAGACACATTTTTGGCCTCTCAGGGAATCAGGGAACATGGGGACCAGGTGGGAAAGTGGAGTTGAAACTGAGGATCAGCCACAATCGTATTGAATGGCGAGCAGGCTCACTAGGCTGTATGGTCGACTCCTGCCCCTATTTCTTTATTTGTATGTTTATGTCTAGGTAAGGTAATTCCTCTGTGTTGCTATTCATAATGAATTGATTAATATATTTAGGAAAACATCCTCTCTGATTGCTACTTTAGTGAAGCTGTTAACTTTTTTTTAAAATCAGGTAAACAGCTAGGCTAAAATATGAACAGAAGGGCTACACCTGAATAAAGTGTTGCAATTAGCCAGCAAGGAAATTTCTACCAGATTTTAACATCGATATAGTTCCTAGATTTAAATGAATTCAACTTCAAATGTCAAACCTGTGCAGTAATTTTATTTACTATATTTCTGACTTGCAACTCTTACGTTAATAAAATTATTAAATCCTCATATCTTCAGGTTATCTTTATTGTGTCAGTATGTGTTAGTTACCTCCTAATGCTCTTACTGTGGA
The DNA here is from genome assembly GCF_964194155.1 of Cetorhinus maximus. Taxonomy (NCBI): domain Eukaryota; kingdom Metazoa; phylum Chordata; class Chondrichthyes; order Lamniformes; family Cetorhinidae; genus Cetorhinus; species Cetorhinus maximus. Next base: position 67,985,661 of record NC_135888.1, on the reverse strand, counting down.
TCTACCTCACCACTAGGAATTGTGATTTTATTCAGTTCATTGGTTATCATGGGCAGAATTTTCTGCCTGTCGGGCGGGCGGAGCTGGAGCGGCCGCGGGCGGGCACGGACCTGATCGGCGCCGCGATTGGGTCCACGCCGCCATTTTACGCGGGTGGGCCAAATAAGGCCCACCCAGCGCATTTGCGACTCCCGTGGATAGCGGGAGTATGCGGGCTGCGGCGGGTGTGCACAGATCGCCGGGTCCAATGGTGACCCAGCACTCTGTTTAAAGGAAGGCCTGGCAGCCTCCTGTAGGCTGCTCACAATGGCCACGTCGAGGTCACACCGCTGGGGGTCTGCTGAGCAGGGCACTCTGGAGGGAAGGGCAGAGGAGCAGGCCAGGCTGCAGGGTCTGCCCCAGGAGCAGGGCAGGCTGCAGGGTAGGCCAGCAGGCGGCAAATGCGCCTCTCGTTTTTCTGATGATTGCCTTGCTGCCCTCCTCGAGGAGGTGGCAGCACGATGGGAGGTGTTCGTCTCCCAGGATGGGAGGAGGAGACGCCCCCACGTGACCAAACGTGCCTGGGAGGAGGTGGCTGAGGTGGTGAGCTCCCGTGACATGGTGCGGTGCACCTGGACCCAGTGTCATAAGCCCCTCAATGGTTTGTTGCACTCTGGAAGGGTGAGTACCATGTTGACATTGGGCATTTAACCCAGCAGGTAGCCTTAGCCTTTGAGGGCCCCCCGCCAAGTCTTACTGTCGTGATCGCATTGAATCATGTTGGGCATTTCTTGTACGCTGGGTGGGCAAGCAGATAGTGCCCATGCTTAGATCAGCCTGAGTGGTTCATGAGGAGATGAGTTCTCCCCCGCACCATGTGTTGCTCTTAGTCGCACATGACTAGTCTGGGGACAACCTGCAGGAGATGCAGCTGGGCGCATACTCAGGACTCCAACACGTCCTATTCATGGTGATGAGATTGTGGAAGGGGAGCCTCAAGGTGTCGTGACCGAGAGCCACCTGCTGCCCTCGACGCTACACGTAGTTGCGCCTCCTTGCTATGGGAGCAAAGACTGTGTGTTTCCTGAAGTGATGGACTCAGAATATGTCCAATGTGGCCGTTGGGGCAGGGTGGGAGCAGGCGTACTATCTTTGTGTGAGTGATCAGCAGTAGCGGGGAGAGGAGGCCCTAGAGGCCTGATATGGGCCACTGTGGTTGGGGTGCGGCGTGCGGGTGAAGAGTCCATGTGCAAATTGCCGCAATGAATGGTCTTCTCGGTTTTCCAGGAGAAGAATGCTCACAATGCGTCCGAGCGTTCGAAGACTGGAGGCGGCCAGGCCCAGCTGCTGATTTTGAGCCGATTCAAACAGGAGGCCCTGGAGCTTGAGAGGCGCCACACGCCCAGGTCAACTGGTGTCGGTGAGGCTGGGGTGGAACGGCCAGGTATTTGAGGCCAACAGTGAGATCCTCTCTGTATTCCCACCATCCATAGCACTGATGATTGTTTAATTTGTTATTGATGCAACATTGCTCGGTCACAGAGTGATAGAGTCAGAGATGTGGATCAAAGAAAAAGGTCCTTCTGCTCTTCGAGGCTGCGCGCGTCAAACACGTTCCTAAATCTCCTAATCCCATTTCCCAGCACTATGCCCATGGCCTTGTATGTCATGGCATCGCAACTGCACATCCAAATACTTATTATATGTTAGTTACATCTGTGTCCACCACCCTTTCAGGCAGTGCGTCCTGCAATCCCAACACACTCTGTGTGCAAAAGTTGCTCATCACATCACCTGTCAACCTCATGCCCCTTACCTTAAATCTATGCCACCTGGTTACTCATCCCTCCGCCAAGGGGAAAAGTTCCTTTCTGTTGACCCTATCTATGCCCCTCATAATTTTAAAAACCTCAATCATGTCACCCCTCAATCTCCTCTGCTCCAGGCGAAATAACCCCAGTCTATGCTATCTCTCCTCATAAGTCAAACTCTCCAGCCCAGCCAATGTCCTGGTCAATGACCTCTGCACTCTCTCCACTCCAATCACATCCCTCCTGTGAAATGCATTTCACAACTGCACGCAGGACTATAGCTGTGGCCTAGGCAGCATTTTCTGCACTTGGAGCATTACCTCCCTGTTCCTATATTCTATTCCTCAGCTAATAAAGGCGATTATGGCATTTACCTTCTTAAACACCTTATGTACCTGTCCCGCTACCTTAATGGGCCTGTTGATATACACAGCAAGGTCCCTCTGACCCTCCTTACTTTCCACGGTTCTACCATTCATCATGTATTCCCATGCCTTGTTTGTCCTGCCCAAGTGCATCACCTCACACTGATCCACAATCCATTCCATTTGGCATTCCTTAGGACATCTGACCAGCCTGTCTATATCCGCCTGTAATTTGCCATCCCACCAATATTCGTCTCGATAGGTTCTGGAAGGTTGAGTGCATAATGAGCCTGGGGGAAAGGGATGAAGATTGTCACTGTGTGCACACTAACTGATCCACTGTCCTTGTTGTTCATTTCAGCATCATCAGAGCCTGTCCACCAGGAGGAACTGCAGATGCCCCCTCACACCTGAGGGCCCTCAAGTGTCATCTGTGTCACACCATTTCTGCGAGGCAGGCACCAGCGCAGATACGAGCACCTCGGTGGGCATTGCAACGTCGGCTAGTGTCCTGGGGCACAGTTGAGAGGGCACTTCACAATCGCTGGAGGGGCTGGCAGAGACAGAGAGTGCCGATGGCGCCAGCAGTCAGAGGACTGCAGGGGACCAGGCACATGCTCAGTCGGTGCCTGATGATGTGCCTCTGGAGTCATCCATGACACAGCAGCTGCAGGAAATGTGGCTGGGTGTGCGGGAGCATCTGATACATGAGGCTGTGCTTTGCTTGGTGTCCATGGTGGAGGAGTCCATGTGGAGCATCACTGATGCAATGAGCCTCATGGCAGAGCGTCATGCTTCCTCCGTGGAGAGAGTAGCGACTCTCATGGAGAGGGGCTTCCAGGAGAACAATCAGGTTCTCCTGGGGTTACGCTCGGACCTGCAAGCCCTCACAGAGCCAGTGGCCACAGCTGGTCAATGGCTCGTTGCCCTTCCATCGATGGTGAGCAGGGAGGTCCGGGGCGACCTCACATCGGCGGAGCAGCTGCCTGTCGTATCTGTGGGCTCCTCTCACGGCGCTCCGGATGAGGGCACCAGCTGCTCCGCCTCTCTCCCAGTGGCTGCTTCATCCGGTGAGGCTGCGACGACTGGGGAGATGCCAGCTGTGGAACTGGCAGATCCCTCCCTGGCGGGCCCAGCACAGGCTCCACGGGCCAGAGGACAACCGCCAAGGTCATCGAGGCCAACAGGACAGCAGAGTCAGCAGGCTGGCTCAGGTGCCACTCCGAGCGATGGGGCGGCACCAAGACGTAGCACCCGGAAATAAAAGCATAAGGCCCCTTTGGCACACCACGGGTTTCTCACCGGTGCTTTGGTGTTGGCTCGAGATTAGGTACTTATAATTTTTTTCTGCTTGATTAACGTTTTGTTTTGGATTTGTGAGAACTTCTGATGGTTAAAATAAAAACCAGATTTGTTACCATGGCTGAGGGTGGCTCCTATGTTCTGCATTTGTATGTTTAAGATAAATGTCATGAGTGTTTGTTTTGACATTCAAGTTTATGTCCAAAGCCCTGAGTTGCAGCTGATGACCTGGCAGATTTAGCACTTAGGTGCCGAGTATGGAAGCGCCAGGCAAGGCTGGTCCTCCTGATCCATTTGTGTGGAGCTAGCTGAAGGTTCACTGGATTAAAGTCTCCCGGGTGTCCCTACCTCCTTGGTGTAGTCCTGGGTCAGCGTCTAGCCCCTCATCATTCCCCTGTGCTTCCTCATCCTCAGAATCAGTGCTGGATTCATCATGTGCAGCACATCCAGTGTGTCAACGTCTTCATCATCCACTGTGTCCCCCCCTTCCAACGCAAGATTGTGGAGGGTGCAGCATGCAACCACTATCACTGACACACGATCTAGGGGGTACTAGAGTGCGCTCCATGAGCGGTCCAGGCGTCGGAAGTGCATCTTGAGAAGACCGATGGCTTTCTCCACCGCAGCCCTCGTGGAGGCGTGGCTCCTATTGTATCACTGCTCAGCTTCTGTTCTTGGATGGCGGAGAGGCGTCATGAGCCACCTTCTGAGGGATTAGCCCTTGTCATCCAGCAGCCATCCATCCAGCCGAGCCAGAGCACTGAAGAGCCCCGGCACCTGGGAGTGTCGGAGGATGTAGGTGTCATGGGAGCTGCCTGGGTACCTTGCACAGACTTGTAGAATCAGCATCCTGTGGTCACACACTATCTGCACATTCATGGATTGGAAGCCCTTCCTGTTGATGAAGACACCGGGCTCACCTGCTGGCACCTTGATGGCCACATGTGTACAGTCTATAGCACCCTGGACGCAGGAGAAGCCAGCAATGGCTGCGAAGCCTCTGGCTCACTGTGTCTGGCTTGCCTGGTCCCAACTGTAGTGGATGAAGGTCAATGCACGACTGAACAGAGCGTCTGTGACCTGCTTGACACAAGTGTGCACAGCTGATTGGGAGACACCGCAACGATCACACACCGAGCCCTGGAAAGAGCCAGAGGCATAGAAATTGAGGGCAACTGTGACCTTCAGAGCCACTGGCATGGGGTATCCACCCACACAGTTAGGGGAGATCTCAGGGCCAATCATCTGACAGATATAGTTGACTGTCTCCCGTGAGAGTCGGAACCTCCTTTGGCACTGCACCTCAGTCATATTGAGGTAGTTGCTTCGCCGCCTGTAAACCCTGGCAGCAGGATAGTGGCGTCTTCTGTGGCCCCTTCTACCTTGGACTGCCTCTTGGCCCTGCACCCCTTGTGCCTGCACCTGTCCTGGAGGCTGAATGTGCACTCCTGGCCTTCTCCTTATTTTAGCCCTCCCTTCTTCCTCAGAGGAGCTGCCTCCAGTGGACATGTCAGGACCCATACCCAGGCTAAGAGGAGGCATCCAGAAAGCGGCAGGCCCAATAAAGACTACTGACTGCAGAGTGCTGACCTGAAGGTTCAAAGTACAGAGAAAGCTGCTGGAATTCATTCTGAACTGCTTCAGATCACACAGGCAAGTTTAAAAAACTTTCTGCAATAAAGACTCACAGACCAAATTCACGACCCCACTGAGCCCTCTTATCCCGCACGTGGATGAGTTTCATTAAAAAGTCTGTTACCCGCCCGCCCGTTGCACCCGTGCGCTGACCCAAAGATCACACGGGTGCCTGAAAATCGCCGTTGACTGACGAATTAAGGACCTTAACTAGCCCATTAATTAATGGCCGGCGCGTGTCGAACTTCATCGCGCGCGCACCCAGCGAAATATCACAATGGCGCGCGGTGACATTGGGACGCTCGCCTGATGTCACCGCGTGTCATTTTACCCGCTGACGTGCGGAGCCCACCCCCCACATGTCAAGCAGAAAATTCTGCCGCATGTGCTTGTGGAATTATAAATATCACACTGTTTATTCTTCAATGTTCGAAAAATGTAAAGAAAGATGACATGGGTAAGAATTTTCCCCCCGTTGGGGGGGGAAGTGCAGGAGCGGGCGCGGGCAGGTGCACCTCCGATCAGCACCCCCAATTGGGGGCGCGCCGCCCTTTTACGTGGGCAAGACAATTAAGGCCCTCCCATTGTGACATCCGCCAGGAAGTGCTATGCGCTCCCTGTGCGGGCGGGGGGGGTGATTCCTTAAGCCAGGAGTGCGATCTTTTGCGCATGCGCACGAAAGAGCGCATTCATCTCCCTGAGGCTAGGTGCTGCTTCAGGGAGATTGGCGCCAAAGTTAAAAATGGTCAATGGACAAAAATAAACTCCCCCTGACATGTCCCCTCATGTGATACTGTCACATGAGTTGGGACATATCCATCACTTTTATTCAAACTTTTATTACATTTTTAAAAACCCTCATGAAACCACATCCCGCCCGTGGAAGAGGTTCTGAAGCCCGCCTGGGCTCCCAGCCTGCCCGACAACCTTAAGGTTGGACGGGCAGGTGCTTTAACTAGTTCAATTAGTTTTTAAATGGCCTCAATAGGCCGTTGACAGGACGGCGGGCGCACAGCTGATTCGTCTGCACCCCCAGGGGGCGGGGTGATATTGGGAGTTCCGCCCAACATATAATCCTGCGTTATTTTATGTGTCAGCGAGCGGGCCCCGCTCCCCCTGGGACCTGCCCCCCCCGGGCCCCGCCCACCCCGCTCACTGACCTCAATATCCTGACCATGGTATCCAGATGAAAGAGTGATTTAATTATGTCTTTACAAACAAGTATGCTTTGCAGGGTTTTCAGTAGAATAGATTTTATAGGCTCAGAGTGATTAATGTCAGCAGTTTGTGTAACTGTCCTGGTACACCTTTGTCTCCTTTGATGGGTTCATAGCATTGGAACCTTGTGGAAATTGTTAGGAGGCTGCTTGGCTCTGGAAAAAATTGAAATTAAATTTCCATAATAAACTGAATGATTTAATGTATTTAAGGCAGATGTAAAGCATGGAATATTAGATCATTCAAGGAGTGAGACTGGATAGTTGACACTTTACCACAATGCCATTCAAGATTAATCACCTCATAATTACCAAAGATTGAAATTAATACAAATTACCCACAATGAGAGTCACAATTACACTGTTTAGGAGGGTGACCTCGGGCTGATACCTCAGCTGCAGGTGTGACAATGGCTAGGATTTTCCTAGGTTTGCACTAAGTGCTGTAGCATTCAGGTAAAATGGAGCCCTACCCGCTGATGAAAATGGTGGGTTTTCACACTGTATTGTCCTGAACCTGCCTCATTATTTATTCACTCCTGTGAAACATGCTGTTTCCATGGCAAGGGGGCACTCATTTGCCATCTTTAAAAGGCAGCCTCCAGTAAAGTGTTCATTGCCACCAGCTCACACTGCTGCACGGGAGACATAGCCAGCAAAGGAAAAAAGACAGCTGCTCCCCCAGCTTCAATGACGGGTCCCTTGAGCGGCTGCTGGATGCTGTGGAGGCCCGCTGGGATATGCTCTACCCCCGCACTGGCCGCAGGATGGGCAGCAAAGTCACCAACCTGGCTTGGGAGGCGGTGACAGTGGTGGTCAGCGCAAACGTCCTGCAGAGGAGGACAGCCACCCAGTGCTGCAAAAGGATGAATGATCTTCTCTGTTCCATCAAGGTAAGTTACTCTTTTCATCACTCCCAACTCACACACTCACAAACCCATCACACATCCACAGGGCCTTCACTCACTGCCAGTGCAAGCGACATCACCATTCATTCTTTCACACTCACCGTCATTGTCCTCATCCTGTTCATAGGTCTACTCACCACCCACACAGGCCAGTCATACTTATCATCTGGCCCGGCAGGCGTGCTGATACACTCTCCCCAGCTCTATCCATGCAAGACAAACTGGCACACAACAGAAGGGAAGGGTCATAGATAGGTGGAGGGATACCAGAGATCAAAGTTCTGACAAAATTCGAAAACAGACCCATCCAGCTGGCCGGCGATGACTGGTGAGGTCGGCGCTGCCCTACCAAGTGAGGATCCAGCAGTGAAACATACTGTGAGTGATGTGTCCTCTTTCATAGGCCACTGCCATGCACTAATTATCTCTCCTTGCTTTCGCAGGCACATCTTCCAAACAGCTGACAGAGTCCATGACCCAGGGCCTCCAATCAAGCCCCAAAAAAACCTCTGAAGAGGAATCTGAAGGCACCCTCCATGAAATCCCATCACAGCGCTCACCCACACCCTCCACCAGCACAGAGACACACAGGATGAATGATCTCCTCCGTTCTACCAGGGTAAGTCACTCTTCTCATCACTCTCAGCTCACACACTCACAAACCCATCACACATCCACGGGGCCCTTGCTCACTGCTAGTTCAAGGGACATCACCATTCACCCTCTCTCACACACCTTCATTGTCCTCACCCCGTCCATGGGATCACTCACCACCCACACATGCCAGGTACATTTATCATCCAGCCTGGCAGGCGCCCTGCTTACAATTTCTCCATCTCTATTCATGCAGGATAAGCTGGCACACAACCAGAGAGAGAGGTCGCAGACAGGTGGCTGAATGCCTGAAATCAAGGTCCTCACGAACTTTGAAAACAGAGCCATCCAGCTGGCCGACGATGATCTGGACCATTCCTGTGCTGATGGTGAGGTCGGCACTGCTCTACCAAGTGAGGATCCAACAGTGCAACATCCATCAGACAAACTTGCCGTGAGTGATGTGTCCTCTTTCACAGGCCACTGCCATGCACTAATTATCTCTCCTTGCTTTCGCAGGCACATCTGCAAAACAGCTGACGGAGTCCATGACCCAGGGCCTCCAATCAAGCCCCAAAGAATCCTCTGAAGAGGAATCTGAAGGCAACCTCCCTGAAGTCCCATCACAGCGCTCACCCACACCCTCCACCAGCACAGGGACACACACCTCGGTGGGACCTAACCTTAGAGTAGTCTCAGGATCACAATCTGGTGAGCACATCGCACTGTCTGATCCACAGCAGGCGGAGGCAGGGACTTCCCAGCTCTCCAGCACTCGGAGGACTGCTGGAGGCCAGAATTTTGCTGAGTCCCAGTCATATGACGAGCCTCTGGACTCGGTCATGTCACAGTTCCTGAACCTGCAAAGGCAAGCTAGGGAACATGCACTCCTCAGATTGTAAGGTACGATGGAGGAGTCCATCTGCCTTCAGGCTGAGGTGACAGTGCTGGCATTGCAATGCACCAACATCAATACTGGCAGGATGCGGCTGCCATAGAGACCTTGGTCTAGGACATCACTCCTGCACTGCTGCGTGGGCTTAATCCAATCGCTCATACCATATTTGGCCTCCAACAGTATGTACACGAGAGGGGTGCTGGGCAGATTGATCTCACTCCAGCTATCCCTTCCGCTCATGGAGTCAGCCAGGGGCCCTCAGGCACCCATAGGGAGGAGGATCAGCAGCTGCACACTCCGGGGCCATCCACCCAGATGACTCTGGGAGTGACCAGCCCATCCAAATCCCCTCTTCCTGTGACCTCCGCAGCTCCACCTTCACAGGCCAAGGAGGGTGCCACTGTCACACAGCAGGACCCTGAAAGCAGGTCAGGGCCCTCCAAGTCTCATCCCTCCAGAGGACGCCCACCAAAGGCATCACAGACAGGACGTCACAGTCAGCAGTCTGCCTCCACCTCCGCTGTGGATGTCCGGGGAGCACCAAGACATAGGAAAGTTAGATAAAAGTAGTTGCACAGCTTAATCACTTGTATATGCTGCTCACTATTGTCAATAAACTCCTAAGAATGCCTCCCTGCCTGTGTCTCCTTGTTCTGATGAGCAGTGTTCTTTTCACTCAGATGTGAAACCTTTCTGCACAAAATAAAAGGCAGGTGTCTCAGTCCAGGGCCTCTTTCCTGTGCTCTGTGCGGCCGTCAGTACACAGTGATGGTCCAGCCTTGCACTCCCAGGAAACATTACTGATGCCTGCACCTTGGTGGTGCTTGTCATTGCTGCCAGAATGTAGTGGGCAGGCGCCACAGAGCTCTCTCATTCTCTCTGTGTGCTCTCAGCACCTTTAAGGTGGGGCTGGCCCCCATCACACCAGCATCTGTGACCAGTGATGCTGTGTATCAGCTCCTGAAGGGCTGAGGTGTTGAAGGTAGAAACAGCATCAGATGCATCTAAAGTCTCTGAGATGGCTCTGATCATGGAGCGCAAACGAGCTGCCCAAGGCCAGAAAGGAGTTAGACATTCTTAGAGGCTATGTGAAGATCTATGGAGTGTCCTCATTGCATGTTGTCATCATTCTCCTGCATTCAAGCGACTATTAGGGCCTCCACTGCATCTCCATGACAGGATCATTCACACAGAGGGTATTGGCGCTGCCATAAGCCAGACTGGAGTCAAACGTTCACAACTGCGATGGGGACACCTCACTGCATGTCGTCATAATCCTCAACAAACCTGGCAGCTATGAGTTCCTCCCTAGCATGCCTGCCTCATCTAGCCAGTGCGAGGGCCTCACCCCGTCATCGTCACCATGGAGGACTCCCTCACCCTCATCCCTTTCAGCGTCCTGCTCATTGGAGGAGACGTGCAGCTCCTCCTTCTCCTCATCAACCAGCTCCTCTCCCTGTTGCAGTGCCAGGTTGTAAAGGGCGCAGCAGATGACGACGATGCGTGACACCCTCTGTGGACTGTATTGCAGGACCCCACCAGACTGGTCCAGGCACTGGAACCTCCTCTTCAGCATCCCAATGGTCTGCTCCACCAAATTATGAGCTGCAGCATGAGCCTCATTATAGCGTCGCTCAGCTGCAGTCTGAGGCCGCCACACGGGTGTCATCAGCCACGGTCTCTGTGAGTAGCCCTTGTCAACAAGGAGCCAACCCTGCAGCCTCTGTGGACCCTGGAAGACTGCAGAAATCTGTGAGCGACTCAGGATGTAGGCGTCGTGCTCACTCCCTGGAAACTGTGTGCACACCTGCAGGGTGCATTTCTGGTGGTCGTATACCAGCTGCACGTTCAGTGAGTGGAAGCCCTTGTGGTTGATGAAGTCCACCGAGCGACGGAGACCTGAGTGCCACATGAGTCCGGTCAATAGCACCCAGCACCTGTGGGAATCCCGAGATCAGGGCGAATCCAATGGCCCTTGCATCCTGGCTGTCCCAGTCCTGGGTGAAATGCACAAAGTTGTGTGCCATGTAGAAGCTGGCATCTCATGGATGCTTTTGTGGGTGGCGGATTATGAAATTTCACAGAGGTCACTTGTGGAGCCCTGAAAGGAGCCACTGGCATAGAAATTGAGCACTGCAGTCACTTTCACAGCCACTGGCAGTGGATGCCCTCCATGTCGCCTTGGCGCCAAGTCCTGCAGTAAGTGGCAGATGTGAGCCACCAGGTCCCTAGACATGCGCAGTCATCGGCGACACTGGTTCCAAATCAACAGCGGCGGTGTCTATAGACTCTGGGTGTCGCTAGGCACCGAGCAGCCATGGCTCACTCTCACTCCTGGGCAGTGTGTGTGGGAGCCCCTGCTGACCCTTCTTCTTGAGGTTGCTGCTCCTGCCTTTGCACAGCCAGGAGCCTCAGTCGCTCTCTCCTCCATCTTCTACACCCTCTGCAGGCCATCAGGCATACAGCGAGGTCATCAGGATCCATGATCCTGACGTGGTCCTCCTGCAGCATGAAAGAGAGAGAGAGACGTGGTTATCATGGCTGTACTTAGCACCTTTCCTGGCCCTATGTGACTGCCCCTTAATGCTTCCCGGAGAGTGCTGGTCAGCCCTCAGATGGCCAGAGTTGAGTGCGCTGCATGTCTGCCCTGTCAACCTGCGACATGGGGGAGACTGGTCCAAACCGGGATGCTGAGATTGCAAAGGGCTGTGAGCACCTCCAGCAGTGACTGCTACATGGCCAGCATTGGCGAGGAGATTGTACAACGTGTGCAGTCCAACTGCTCTGCGGTCCATAGAGTGGTGGCGGACTCGAAGTCTGTGCCCGGGTTGGGGGTGGAGGGGTGGGGGGGGTAAGCTATGGAGTGCTTGGTGGCCTTTTGGTGCCTTCACATTGCTTTCACGGGCGGGCAGGCTAGGAACCCAGCCCTAATCATATCACTGTGGCTGCGCCTCATCTATCTCAGTTGCAGAGGCATGGTCAGTTTATACAGGTGCCCCTAATGCATGGCAACTTCCCTCACTTACCCTGGTCCCCACCTTGATTGCCTGTGCGCAGGATGCAGCACCAGGGCAGCACTTGACCTGCCCCAGACCCTCCCACCACCAACAATGGTCACCTCCTAGGCTGGCCAGCACTTGCCCCTGGACACCCCCCTCCAAATAGTTACCTCCGAGGCTGGCCAGCACTTGCCCCTTGAGACCCCCACCTCAGCAGGCACCTCCGAGTCTGGCCAGCATTTGTCCCTGGACACCCCCCTCCAAATAGTTACCTCCGAGGCTGGCCAGCACTTGCCCCTTGAGACCCCCCACCTCAGCAGGCACCTCCGAGTCTGGCCAGCACTTGCTCCCGGACACATCCACCCCCCCACCTCCCCCTCACCCCGGCCCCTGCAGTCGCCTCCAAGGCTGGCTAGCATTTGCCCCTGGGCACCTCCCCCCGTGCCAATAGTCGCCTCTGGGGCTAGGCATCAGTTGCCCCCGCTCCCCATCTCCCCTGTAAACAATGGGCGAGCTGTGGAGAACGCTGCTGCTCACTCACCCCAGTTCCCACAAAATCAAGGCCGCCAAGTGCATGTCGCTGCGTGCTGTTATGAAATACGTCAGCGTGCTTTCCCGCTGACGTGGACGGACGATATGGTGGGGCTCCAAGAGCCTAGTAGGATGGCCTTTTAATTATATGCTAGTGAGTTACAATTAGCTCCCCGTTAACCATTGGTGGGAAACACGACCCGCTGTTGGCGGGCTGAGCGGAAGATCGCAACATGCCTTCATGCCATTGTGAAGTGGCTCACGCCATATTTTCCGCACATGCCACCTATCATGCCAGCGGGCTCAGAAAATTACACCCAATCATCCTGATTCCTGAGAAAGTGTATGGCCCTTCATGCTTAATAGGAAGTGTATGGCCCCTTTAAGAACATTGCTTATAAAACCTGAGCGTAGAATGATGTGTTCAAGTGAAGTAGGAGAGCTGAAAAATCTATTGTATTGTCCTGCTCATGTTGTGAGAATTTTTGAAAAGTGCATGAATCTGGATTATTTCAGGTTTGTAGCAGAAAGGAAGCATAGAGTTGGCAGGACTGTGCACCAATTAAAACAACTGGATGAAATATGCAATAACAATGAGAACTGCAGTATAGAAATCCAATGGTATCTTTAGTTATATTAGTTAGTTAGGTTAATAAGATGTAAAACATATTCTAAATTTGTGTCTAATTACAAATTAAACTAAATTGGAGCATTCAATTCTGCTTGATTTTCTTCCCCTTAAATTTTGAATCACTGGCGAGCCAAAGTAAATATTGTTTTCAGTGGCCTACAAGTTAAGCATCAATTAAATTTATTGTGCCAGTATTCCTGAGCCTGAATCTTCGGCTCGGTGAGCGGGGGCGGGGCCTGTTCGCCGAGGCGTAAAATGAGGCGGGGTGATGTCGGGCGTGCGTCCCGATGTCACCGAGCGTCATTTAAATTTTCAGTTTGGCGGGCGGACAACTGAGTCGGCTGCGTGCCTACAGAACTGTCAAAGGCCTATTAAGGCCATTTAAAAAGGCAATGAAGCCATTAGCTGAGCTGCCCATCCAGCCTTAAGGTTGGTGGGCAGGCGAAGAGCCCAGGCGACCTTCACGTTTTTCATGGAACCTCATCCACAGGCAGGATAATAATATATAATATTTGTAATCATATCTTCCTGTAGGTAAGACACTCAATCTCACTGTTAACCGCCCGGCCAATCTTTGTGTCATCCGCAAACTTACTAATCCTACCCCCCACATAGTCATCTATGTTGTTTATATAAATGGCGAATAACAGGGGACCCAGCACAGATCCCTGTGGTATGCCACTGGACACTGGCTTCCAGTCACTAAAGCATCCTTCTGTCATCACCCTCTGTTTCCTACAACTAAGCCAATTTTGAATTCACCTTATCAAATTACCCTGTATCCCATGTTCATTTGCCTTCTTTATAAGTCTCCCATGTGGGACCTTGTCAAAGGCTTTGCTGAAATCCATATAAACTACATCAACTGCACTACCTTCATCTACACACCTGGTCACCTCCTCAAAAAAGTCAATCAAATTTGTTAGACATGACTTCCCTCTGACAAAGCCATGCTGACTATCCCTGATCAAACCTTGCCTTTCCAAGGTTTTAAAATGTAAAACTTGTCTCCCTGAGGCCTCTGTGCCTCAGGGAGATTTCTGCGCTCTTTCGTGTAAAGCACACTCCCTCCTCAGGCAAATCTCCCCCTTCCCCCGCCCGCACAGGGAGCACAGAGCGCTTCCGGGTGCGCGTCACACTGGGTGGGCCTTAATTGGCCCGCCAAGTAAAATGGCGGCACGGACCCAATCGGGGGCGCTGGTCGGGTCCATGCCCACCCATGCCTGCCCCTGCACAACCCCACTAATGGGGGGAAAATTCTACCACTGAGATATTTAATTAAATGTTTTACTTGTTTTAGCTGTGTTAACTTGGCATGAAATGGAATTTAAATGCTTTATGTCTTTAAATCTCTGCTCCAAAATGAGAGAGGCACTTAAATATCAGCCAACTTTAAATGGTAAGATAATCCTGGATGGTGTTTGGGCATTATCCTCTTTCTGTTCTTGGGATTAGCTAAACTAAGCATAAAAATATATTTCCATTTTCATGTCTTGAATACCCTCAAAACACTTCCAATGTAAACCCGAATATAGATTTGAGGAAAAATCTTCAGAGCAATTTTAGCATGTATTTGAATTTTAATTTACATTGCTTGCTTCTCTTTTATGTGGGATGCATATGGTTTTGCTACCTAGAAAGCTGAAGTCTGTTGTATTTCCTACATGAATGGTGGGCATTGTAAACTCAGCTAAAAATCTCTATCTAATTATGCACTTGGATTCCAAGAAATACATTTCCAATCCTAATGGGGACTTGCAACTGAGACATAAGAATATAAGCAATAGGAGAAGGAATCATCTATTTAGCCTATTAGGAATTAGAGATAGTTTAATAAGTTATATTGGTATTTATCATTGTTAGGATGAGTTTTAGCATTAAGCTTGATTTTGTATTTCTGTATCTGTGTGTTAAGAAAGGTCAAATTAAGTTTTAGTTTCACTTTAAAAGGTGCTTGCATTTCTATTGAGGTATTTATGACTATTGTAGCTAAGGTAAACAAACAAGAATAGAAGAACTAGGCTGCTGCCTAGCAACAAGGGTCCAGAGAGGCAGGTCCCTCCCACAGTCATGCACACAGTAAAGAAAAACAGCAGTTTGATTTTGGAAGCTGTTTGAGTCGAGTTGGCTTTGAAAGTAGCTGCTCGAGAGAGACAGGAGAAAAGGGGACAAGTAGCCAGTCCCAATCTAAAGAAAAGACCCCAAAATCCAGGGGAGTGGAACAGGGGAACGTCCCAAGCAGAAATTCTGGTTGAAGGAAGGACAGGAACCTGGAAAAGTTCCTGTTAAGTGAAATTATGAGTGAGAGGCAGAGAGAAAGGCTCCAAGATTCAGATTTAAAGAGACAAAAGCTGCAGGAAGCAAAGTTAAAGCAAGAACAGCTTGCAAGAGGCAAAAAGGTCCAAAGAGACAACTGAAGGCCTGTAACTCTTTGCTATGGGCATGTGAAGCAATGGCACTGTTGACGGCTGAGGCAGTGAGAGAGAGTGTGTGGAAGACAGCTTGAATTCATGTGGTGACCCAGGGAAGAGGAACATCAGAAGGAGAGTTCGAAACCCTGGAGATGAACCCTTGTGGAAGGCATCTGAGAGAAAGTGTTGGGAGAAGATACCAAGGTGAAGGTCTTAGAGAATGGAGATTGGAAACCCTTGTGTGAAAGACGGAGTTCAGTGAGACCGGTTGGCTCACGATGTGACAAGAGTCTGGGGGGAGTTGATGAGAGATACATAGCATTGGGTTGAGGTGGTATCTGTCACTTGATTTCAGGGTGTGGTGTGTCTGACCACAGGGTGCCTTATATTTACATGGACTGTACCTACTCGGAATATTAGAGTATAGGATTGCTTTTGTAACTTGTGTTATCTTTACAAATCTGTACCTATCTGTAAAGGTATAGTTGTGAGTGAAGGAGTATTGTAATATAGTTCATCTTTTCTTGTTTAATAAATGTTTTATGCTTTTGTTAAAAGTTCATTAGCTGACTCCGGTGACTCTGTTCAGTAGCCCCTGTCCACATATCTAAACAAACAAATAAAAGTTAAGGTCTATCAAGCGGCATTTGACTCTGGGATCAGGCTTGTCCGGGGGTAACCACAGCTTGGATCATAACTGGCCGCTGGAGCCTGCTCTGCCATTCAATAGGTTCATGGCTAATCTGATCACAGGCTCAACTCCACTTTTATTCTTGTCTCCATAACCCTTGATTCCCTTGTGGATCAAAAACTCAGCCTTGAATTTATTCAAAGACACAGCTTCCACTGCTCTCTAGAGCAGAGAATTCCAAAGGTTAATGACTTGCAGGGAAAATAAATTCTTGCTCATCTCTGGCTCAGATGGGAGACCCCTTATTTTGAAACTGTGCCCCCTTAGCAATAGATTCCCCAACAAGGGGAATTGTCCTCTCAGCATCTACCTCATCAAGACCCCACACAATCTTATAAAATTCAATAAGATCGCCTCTCATTCTTCTAAACTGCAGTGAGTATAGGCCCAAACTGCTCAACCTTTCCTCATAAGACAATCCCTTCTTACTGGGGATCAAACTAATGAAACTTCTCTGAACTGCCTCCAATCTAAGTATATCCCTCCTTAAATAAGGAGATCAAAACTGTATGTGGTTCTCTAGGTTTGGTCTCACCAATGCTTTGTAGTGTTGTAACAAGACTTTGCTACTTTTATACTGCATTCACCTCGCAATAAATGCCAACAATCTATTTGCCTCCCTAATAACTGCTGTACCTGCATGCTAACATTTTACGTTTATCTATGAGAACAGCCAGATCCCTCTGTACTGCAGCATTCTGTGGTCTCCATCTATTTAAGTAATGTTCTGCTTTGCTATTCTTCCTACCAAACTGAAGAACCTCACATTTTTCCATATTATACACCATCTGTCAAATTTCACCCCACTCAGCTAACCTATCTGTATCTCTTTGCAGACTTGTGTCCTCCCCACAACTTGCTTTCCCACCTATCTTTGTATCATCAGTAAATTTTGCTACAATACATTCTGTCCCTTCATCCAATTTGTTAACATACATTTTAAATAGTTGACGCTCCAGCACTGATCCCTGTGGTACCCCTCCAGTTTTAGTGTCTTCTACCATGAAAGCGGACACAAAATATTTGTTCAAAGTCTCTGCCATTTCCTTGTTTTCATTATTAATTCCCCAGGCTCATCTCCCTAAGGGACCAATGTCTACCTTAGCTACTCTCCTCCTTTCTATAAAATGGTAGAAGCTCTTTCTGTCTGCTTTTATATTTCATCTTGAGTGTTTACTCTCATATTCTAATTTCTTCCTCATTTCTTTAGTCATCCTTTGCTGGTTTCTAAAATGTTCTCAAATCTTCTGGCCTCCAACTAATCTTCACAATACTGTATGTCTTTTCTTTCAATTTGATGCCATCATTAACTTCCTTAATCAGCCACAGATAGTTCACTCTTCTCACAGACTCTTTCTTTCTCAATGAAATATATCTTTGTTGAGGGTTTTGAAATATTTCCTTAAATGTCTGCCACAGTTTTCCTACTGTCTTATCTTTTAACCTATTTTGCTAAAGTGCTTTAGTCAACTCTGTCTTCATTCCTTTGTAATTGCCTTTATTTAAGTTTAAGACACTAGTTTCATATCCAGGTTTCTCACTCTCGAACTGAATGTGAAATTCTTTTATGTTATGATCACTCTTCCCCATGGGATCCTTTACTATGAGATAATTAATCCTGTCATATCACATATTAACATGTCTAAAATAGCCTGTTCCTTGGTTGGTTCCAGAATGTATTGTTCTAAGAAACTGCCTCAAATACACTGTATAAACTCATCCTCAAAGCTTTCTTCATCAATTTGATTTGTCCAATTTATTGGAAGATTAAAATCTCTCATGATCATTGCAATACCTTTCTAATGAGACCCTATTAAGCATTACTCATTGCTACATGCTCAAAGCCAACAACCTGTAGCATTGTAACTTCCAAATGACTTTGTCAATGTGAAAAGAATTCACTTTATAGCAATCTCTGCAAAAAATTAAACCAACCTCTAGGGTATTATCCATTGCGGTAATTCAAAGGCAGCAATGAATATCACCAAAGTCATTGTACAGTTCATTTCCAGCCTGCATTTTTGTTATTCCATTGGCCACATGAAGCCATTCTACCCATCAAATTTTCTCTAATGTGCCTTTCATAAATCGAGATCAGTGGGTACACAAGCATGCAGCAAGTGAATTGTCCATAATCCATGCAAGAATACAATGTTACAATCCAGTTAGGGACTGTTCAAGAGAAATCTGAAGACCTTGCTTTAGCCAACAGACTACACCACATAATTTCACATTTTTATAAAAAACAATATTATTGTATATACAAAAACACCCACAAAACACGCACTATTAACTTACTAATATGATCTATAACTGCAAATATTATGCATTCAGTTTTACTTCTCTTATACTTTATGATATCTTTGAGTTATTTACTTCTGTTGAGACCACCCAAAAATATGCCACAACCTCTGGAAACTACTTTAACTTTTCCTCAGTTGTAGCTAGTGTCAGAGATAAGACTTTCATTTACTACCTCTTGATTGGGGGCACACCAGCCCCTTGTTTTGGTTGCCTTCTTAATGCTTCCAAGTTAATCTGCTGGGCTGCGTTCTTTTGCCACAGGACCCTGTGAGGACTGCTGTAGATTTTTTCACTAGCTTCAAACTTAGCAATCTTCTAGCTTCTTTTCCCTCATGAAATCAGAACTGACATTAAGCCCTTCCCGCATTCGACACAGAAAATGATGAAGTTAGCTTTTTCTCTGCTTGCAGGCTGCCTATTAACTGTCATTTACTTTGGATGTCTCCTCTCAGTGAACTGTAAACTGCATACACCAGGTCCAAACTACAACTAACTATCACAGCAAATACCCAGATAAATTGAAACCAGAGGTCTTCCCTAAGCTGCACCCATCTGCATGATAACATAGGATACTCTGGGATGTCCTCAAACAGGCCTACAGGTTAAGTATCCATCATTTAAAATCCCTTTTTTTATCTGATGGAAGATATGTATTTTACAACACTTCAGGGTTAGCAAATGCTTTTAAAGTAACTTAACTCTAACTCCCAAAACAAAAACATCTCTCTGGACCTCACTTACTGCAAGAATTGCAGATGTCATGTCTCCAGTTCTTTAGCTAAGAAAGTCCTCCTGCTGTTTTATGATCTTACCTTTCTAGCTATTAACCCCAAGTCACCATGGCCCCAACCTTTGAATTATAATTAACTCAGCCTTGGTTGAGTTCTATTTACATCAGATGTTTACTAATCTTAAAATAGGTTTTCCCCAGCTCTCTACAGTTAAAACTTTAATTCCCGAAACTACAAGTTATATTCTAAAATACATGAACAATGAACTGGATATTCTCAACAAAAATAAAACATTATCCATTATAGAGCTATCCTGCTGAGAGCCATCAATGTAAACAGGGCAGTTGCATTCTGTCTGATGTTTGGATTTTACTGCTGAGTCTGAATTGAAGACTTGGGACATGGTGTAAAGAAGCTATTAACTTTTAGTTAACCATCTGCTAATGAAGGTACTTTGAGCCATAGGAGGTAGGATAAAGTATAATCACTTTCTAAAGATATTTATTATAAATTAATATACTATCCTATATCATAAAATATATTGTGATTCAAGCAACTAAACTACTCCTTCATAGCTACTTAACTATCATTTTATTTCTTTGTAGAAAAAATTAATGTCACAATTTTCATGTAGATTGAAATATCTAGTAAAATCCTCCATGAATTTAATATATGATTGTGTCTCCATCTTTCAAACCTAGCCTTGGTATGAATCGCCAAATCAATATTAAACATGCATTGCCAAGCCAGTTGTGACTGTTCAGTTAATGTTATATTGCCTTCAGTGATTCTGCAAATATTTGTCTGGTCACAAATTATTGCAATCATTTGAATGCAATTTTTAGGTAAGTGTTAAAATCTAAGGCACATCAAAAAGACTGTTACTATTTGTTGCTTTCCTCTGACCCAATCCCTACCAAAGTCTAACACAACACTTAATTCAGAACAAGTAATATTCACGTACAATATTCCCAACAAAACTTGCACCAATGTGCAAAGATTACTTACTCCATGATTAGTGCAACACAACAAAATCTATGAACAATATACCTTAAATCAATACTTATCACACAAAAATCTTACAGCAGGATTGTTAAATATTACTGTTTCAGACAGAAGAGAGATCGGCAAACTGCACTGATTTCTTCTCACCACCTGTCCGTAAGCAGTAGGTGTTTTGAATTATTTTTAAATTATGCGGTGGTGTTGTTCCCCAATCCCTCGGCTAATGTGATCCAATTTACTAATAATCTGCAACAAACTCGTGTTATGATTAACTCTGAAGGTAAGTCCATTTCACATTCAAAATCCGGGGGAGGGGTGTTCGCAACTTCCCACTACACACACACGCACGCATGTATGCATGTGCGCACGCACATACATACGTGCGCGCGCGCGCACACACAAACACACACACACATACACACACGCGTGCGTGCACACACACACACATGCGTGCGTGCACGCACACACACACACACACACACAGTGAAAGGTTGGGTGGGGGATAGAAAAAGAAGTTTTACAACTATAGATAGTAACAGTACAAGGGCCACAGAAAAGAATATTATTCCACGTGATTTCCAAAGTCTGGAGTCAGAGTCCAATGAGGGGTTCTTTCACAAAGGAATTTGAGTTCAGCTGGCTGAAGACAAGAGTTGTAGGGTTCACTTTGCAGTTGGTGTAAGTACTGCGGATGAAGTAGGTATACAGAGACTGGGTTGGTTCTGCAGGGGATGGTAGGAAGTCTTCCAGCAGAGACAGGCTTAAAGGAGCTGAGAGATGATAACTGACTGCTTGCTCAGCTGGGTCACTGCAGTCCTTTCCAGTTGATGTTAAAAAAGCAGACTGAGGATTTTGCAGTTCTCAAAGGCATATGCAGATTTCAAAATGGTCACTTTAGTCATGTGACCTAATTTTTCCACGATGACTTCCAAAAGGGATGTTTATCCAGTGTCTGGAACTGAATTTGATTTCAGGACTGATGATGTCCCAGTCATTAGTTGTTGAAAGAGTTACCATCCTGGGATCTGGTATCACAAAGCCTTTGCTTGGCAGAGTCACTGACTCCACTAGCAAAGTGAGATTATCAGATGCAAATGACATCATTTTGGTTTCCTTTTGAAATGGTCCTGGGCAGCCCAGGTGTGATATGAGTCTGTTAGCAGGTCTGCATGCATAATGAGTTTCGATCTGCGTGTCTCTTAGTTTTTGTGATCACAAGAGGCCTATACAATAGGCTGTGAGAGACCACCAGCTGAGAAAATAATTATTTTCTTCATGTGACTCCTGATGGTAGTTCCCAGACAAAGGGCCAACCCTGTGGTCATGGGACTTGTAGCAGCCATCTTTTTTTGGTTCAGCAGAAAGTCAATTTTTTTAAATGGCAAAAGAATAAAGTCCTGGAATTCTTTTCATATTAAATGGAACCCAGCACTACTATTTTCTCTCTCTCTCTCTTATCACCACTGATACAAGCTAAGAACATTCAAAGAAATAAACCTTAATCCTAATGTATTTATTGTGCCCTCATTGTGAACCATGTGTGTTTTCATGATACAAAACTACTCATGAACCTACATAGCTATGATATGTCACATTTCCAACATACTTTATGTTATAACATTGAGACTGAAATCTCAAAACACATCCTGTTTGGCTCAGCTGGGGAGACGGTGGTATAAGTGATAACATCACTGGACTAGGCCCCACCTGATGCTCTGGGGACTCGGTTCAAATGCCACCATGGCAGCTGCTGGAATTGAAATCCAGTTAATTACTAAAACTGGAATTGAAAGCTCGTCTCAGTAATGGTAACCATGACGATTATCATCAATTGTTGTAAAAGCACATCTAGTTCACTAATGCCCCTTTAGGAAGGAAATCTGCTGTCCTTACCTGGTCTGGCCTACATGTGATTCCAGAAACAGCAATGTAGTTGACTCTTAACTGCCCTCTAAAATGGCCTAGTAAGCCACTCAGTTCAAGAGCAATTAGGGAAGGGCAACAAATGCTGGCCTTGCCAGCGACATTCATATTTCATGAAAGAAAAAAAGAAATATCACCTCTCACCTCTAAGTCAGAAGGTTGTGGGTTCAAGACCCATTCCATGAACCAAATACGTAGGCCAGGATTTTCCTGCCCCATTGGAGCCAGGGGCTATGGTGGGCGGATTGGGGAACAATATGGCGAGAAGGCTAAAAATTGGTTTCACACTGCTGTGAAACCAGTATGCAATCGTCGCCTCCATCTGTCAGTGATGGGCCGCGTTTCCCACTGTACACATTGGCAACCTAATTTCAATGCTTTAGCATCTCATTATAAGCCCTGCTCACCAGAATCATCCCCCTATGTCACATTTACCACCCACAGTGTGACTTCAGAACATGTTTCACGACTGCATTTAAATGGTGTTCACCTGGCGACCTGAACTTCGAGGGGAACTCGGAGGTGAGTGCGCAAAACCCTGCGCAGCGCTCGCAAGCTTTGCCCATAGATATCAAGGAAGAGGCACAATGTCTTCACGGGGGCTGCAGGCAAGCAGGCAAGTTACTTTTTCCTGGCTGGCTTTCAGTGTGGTGCTGGAGCAAGGGACAGTGCTGGTCAGGCTGGGGTGGGGGGAGGGAGGGGGAGGGGATTAGGGAGTGGGAGGCAAGGCAGCAGAGACTGAAGGGAGTACTCAAGCACACAAAAGGGGGATGGGGGGAGAGGGGGGAGGGAAGCAGCCATGCACTTGGAAAAGCTTGTGAAAAGTGAGCATTCTTCTGCAGCTGAGACAGTTCAGCAGCAGCTCCATTGACATGCTTGGAATTGGGCCTCTGAAGCTTTTCTGCCCACTCAAGCGATACAAAAGCATGAAAGTGCCACGATATGCTCTACAACATTTCACCCTTCAGACGCAGACTGCAAATTAATGTGCGTTTTAGGGGGCAGCAGGGCAATTGTCCGACTGGGCAAGTTGTAGAATCTCCTTGTGAAAGGCAGCCATGACAGCGAAAATTTTAAGTTAGTTGATTGTTTAATGACCTTCGCGACCCCGGTGCATGCCCGCTGATCGAACTATCGTGCAACTATGCGTTGACATCGTGCCGCTCAGCCGACGTCAACGCGCATCATTTCAAGCTCGAGTGGGTTGGACATGCGCCTGCCCCGCCGAGCTTAAAATTTTGCCCATGGAATAGACATCATCCACTTGCCTGGATGAATACAGTTCCAACAACACCTCAATCAGCTTGACACTCTCCAAGACAAGCAGTCCACTTGATTAGCACCCCATTCACCATCTTAAACATTCATTCCTTCCATTACCAGGCAGCAGCATGTACTGCAGCAAAACGTACTGCAGCAAAGACCAAGACTTCTTTGACAGCGCCCCCCAAACTCCCGACCTCTGCTGCCTCAATGAACAAGGTCAGCAGATGCATGGGAACACTGCCACCTGCAAGTTCCCCACCAAGTCACACAATCTGCTAACTTGGAAATATATCTCCATCTCTGCACTACCACGAGTTCAAAACCCCAGAACTCCCTACCTCCTGTGAAGTATCTTCACCACACAGGTGGCAACTCTTCAAGGTGACAACTCACCACCACCTTCAAGGCCAATTAGGGATGGGCAATAAATAATGGTCGTGCACAGAGACACTGACATCCCATGAATGATTTTTTTCAAAAAAGGCCAGGTCATTGCTTTGGCATAAATTAGTAATCCTGCATATTCTAATTTTTCAGAACCTTTTTGACAATTTTTCTTGGTGAGACAGGTTACAAAATGTGGAGACCATGACTTTGTTACCTAGAAGAACAAGGGCAGCAGATGAAACACCATCATTTGCAAGCTCCCTTCCAAACCATACACATTCCTATCTTGGGAGTATATCACTATTCCTTCACTGTCATGGGGTCAGAATCCTGGAACTCCCTACACTGGGAGTGTACCTACACCATCTGGACTGCAGCATTTCAAGAAGGCAGCTCACCACCAGCTTCTCAAGGGTAATTAGGGATGGATAATAAATGTTGGCCTTGCTGCCACTGGCCAAGGATGAATGAAAAAATTGATTGGAATATTCCATGGCATCTGGATCCAAAACATGTGACTTGGAGCAATTACAAAACCAGTTTAAGAGGATGCATCCATTGTAAAAGGTCATGAAAAACTTTGGATGAGTGTTCAAGAAAACACAGCATGAAGGTAATTGTAATAATTAATGCATTAATCTTTTAACTGGAGAGGGGGTGAAACAACACTGACAGTGCAAGCGCGAGGATTGGACCATTTTGACTCCTAGAGCAAAATTTTTAGCTCGGCGGGCGGGCACACACCCAACCCAATCGAACATAAAATGACACATGTTGACGTCGGGCGAGCGTCCTAACAGCAATGGTCAGTCGTGCGATATTTCATTCAGCAGGCGAGCGCTAGAGTCGGCAGCATACCTGCTGACAAGTAGAAGGCCTGTTAAGGCCATTAAAGGAGCAATTAAATAGAAGTTTTTGCTTGCCATCAGGCCTGCCATGCAGGCGAAAAGGCCAAGCGGCCTTTGCCCTTTTTAGGAAACCTCACCCAGGAGCGGGATGAGATTTCCTAAAGCAAATAAAATAAAATAAAAAATTTTAAATTTAATTAATAACGTGTCCCTGCTCATGTGACAGAGTCACATGAAGGGTATTGTTTTATAGCATTTTTAATTTCTTTACTTTTTTTTAAACTCTTCACCTCCCTGAGGCAGCTCTGTGCCTCAGGGAGATTATGAAGCGTGCACTTGCGCCCATGCGTGAAGTTCACGCTTGCTCCGCTCGTCCTCCTCCCCCCACCTGGGCGCTGCCGCTCATGATGGGTGGGCCTTAATTGGCCCGCCAGCGTGAAATCACCTTCCGGCCTCATTTGCGGGTGGTAGTCGGCTTCCCGACCACCCCTGCCCACCTCTGCCGAGCCCACCCGACAAGGGCAAGATTCTGCCCCTAGAGTTTGTCGTGGTGAATGAGGAACAACTTCCACCTGTATCCAATGGGCATGATGAGGTGGCCGGGGAGGGCGGGGCCAGTGTGGAAGTGGAATTAAACCCAACAGTTAAAATGGTTGCAGCCACGGAAGTATCATCAGAACACAGTAGGAATTTCCTTACCTCTATTTTAATCACCCCCCACTGCATAACACACCACCCCCCACCCTAACCACCCCACCACCCATACCCCCCTACACATTCTGCTGCAGGCACACGGAGTTAAAATCTGGCCAATTTATAGAGTATTCACACGACAATGGTAGAATTAGCACCACACTGTTGTGCTTTGCCTTAAAAGTTGCGCTGTAATCATAAAATGGAGAAAGACTTCTTTCTCACTGTACAGGTTAGTGGCTATGTAAGGTACTGCACCCTTTAAAAGGGTTGTGGGCACCTTCATTGTGTGTTTCAGCCTTTTGCAAGGGGCCATTTTGGACAAGAGAAATGGAAAAATTAATGTGGAAACAGGAATTGGAGTCCATGAACATATGAAGGAACAATTCATAACCCAAATCCTGTCTTTATCTGTCCTGCCTGATTGCTGCTACATGAGGTGAGGTGTGATGCTCTCAGCACCCACAACCCTCTGTCATCTTCTAGCCTCCATGACCCTGTGTCCACCCCTAACACTCCATGCATCATCCCCACAGCAGGCAGCATGCTATGGTAACAAAAATGTAATCAATTTATGCTGTCAAGGGACAAATTTGGATCTTCTCTATTACTAGTGATGCATCCTTATTGTGCTAGTGCACTTATCTGACCTGAAGCCTGTGAAGCTAATTATCTACATGATCACTTATATGTGCCTGGGACTTGCAGATATGTTTGGAGGCTTAATGATGAGTGCAGAGAGCCCAGCTCTGGTGTTTGCTGATCTATGACATGCCTTCTTTCATCTTTTTTAACTCTGTCCTTATGCATTTATTCCATTCTCTTTACTCATGCAGCAGCTCATAGTTATGCTTTTATTTTCCTCCTCCAAGACCTTGGTCACTGGTCTCCACCCACCAGCATGGTGAAAGATTGATGAAACTTACTCAGATGATTCTCTCACACAAGATGACCATGACTATCAATCACTTTATCCACCAAAAAATTCCAGAACCTCGTAAAAAATGAAAACCTGCTTAGTTTCTGGCTGCAAGTATATATGGAAAAGCATTCATAGATTATGGTGTCTGGTTGGACAAGTCTGAACTTATACTGATGCCAGAAACGGCATCTGCAGCTTAAATAAACGTTTAGAATTACACATGCTGTGTCATTTTTTTTTTGCCCGCCAAGTTGGTGATTTTATTAAGAAGCTCCTTTCTATGGCATGTCCTATTGCTATTTTTTCTCTTTTGAACCCCCTGCGAAGTCTTTATTTTTCATAATGGATTGCTTTCATCTTTAACTTCTCACGTAACAAACCTCCTACTGAGTTTGAGCTTATCCACTCACAATCCCAGAGAAACAATTAGCTTGTGCTCCATTTATCTGTTATCTGTCTGCATTACTTTGTGAACATTTTCAGTTTGACTGAACAGGAACATTATAAAGTATAACATGTCACCAAATAGCCATTTATTCAATAAAATTCCTTATATTGTCACATATCCTGGTTCCTTATAACTAGTCGTTATTCAAGATATTGATCTGCAATGCAATTCTAGCTCATACCAGTCTAATTGCATTCTTCTGTCAACATATTAATGTCAGGTTTTCTGAATTTATTACATTAATTTAAGATATGAAACATTGAAATTTATTTTTCCCTGAAGTCATTATGGGCTTTACAAAAATCTGTAGCCACCTTATGCATTAGCAGAGTATTAAACTTACTTTAAATAATCTGATTTCTTCTAGTTTATTACTCTAGTGATCTGTTTGCAATCTCCCTTATCAGCAGGGAATACAAATTATTGCTTTTCAAAATCAGCCAGCAATGTCTTTTGTGAAGTATAAGAAACGCACTGTTGACTTTAACAGCAATTATATGTCGAAGATTTTTTGTGCTCAAGTGTGTCATCTATGAGTCAGTAGTCAATACCAATTTTGTTTTCCCTCATTGATTAAATGATTCTGCTTCTGGGATCTTTTTACTATTATCATAATTTACCGAAACATATTATGCAAAAATTCTCTTCAATTATTTTCTCAGTCACATTCTATTGAAACATTCCATTCAATTATATTCCACAAACAAAAAGCACTGAGATAAACTGTTGTAAAAGTACTTGATCGCTCTACATTGCTGAAATTAAATGCACAGAACACACATTGTGTTTTGTACTGTACTCGGTCCCACATTAACCCTATATGAGCCAAAACCCTTATACCACACTTCCCATACAAACCCTGCTTCTGCCACCCTTCATCTGCATGAGCTTCCTCCTACCTCTATATGAGCTCCTCCTGCTACTCTGCATCGCATGAGCTCCCTCTTGTTACCCTCCCTCCAGCAGCTTTCCTGCCCTCAACCTGGGATTCCACAATCTCTGCCTCAGTACTGCTGCCCACCCAGCCTCAAGCTCCATTCCCCTCCCAGATATTGTGTTGCAATTATGAGGTTTGTAAGATTGTTATGTTTTGGGACTGCATCTTTAATTTATGATAACTGACCTGTTCTGAAATCTGCCAACACACTTGAATGGTTTGATTGTTAGAGATTAAAGGGGACCCACATTGTTTTACTTGGAAGAAGATGCAAGTTGTTTACACTTGGAGACAATGGCAGCAGCCTGTGTCCTAACTGTGGATAGACAGCCTCCAAGGTCCCAGATAAGTGTTGAAAATGTCAGATTGTAACTACTTGTGCTTTAAACTGCCCATTTACTTCCAAAACAAGAGAGTTGCTGTCTCAAGAATATCTATTCAGCATTTTTGCCTGGATATAAGGCCCATGTGATTCACATTGCCATAGAGATGGGGTTTGAGAGGGAAGGCTTTCTAAGATATCCCTGAGAATTCACAAGCAATGTTAGTCATCCAAGATTCAGGAGAGGTAGAGCAGCTATTGGCAGCAAGAAGCTGTGCTTTACCATGCAGCAATGTTGGTGGGAGTTTATTTTCACTTATTTACAGGATGTGGGCATTGCTAGCTAGGCCAGAATTTATTGCCCATCCCTGATTGTCTTTGAGAAGGTGGTGGTGGGCTGCTTTTTTGAACCACTGCAGTCCCTGTCATGTAGGTGCACCTGCAGTGCTGTTAGGGAGGGAGTCCAGGCTTTTGATCCAGCAACAGTGAAGGAACAGTGATATATTTCCAAGTCAGGATAGTGAGTGGCTTGGAGGGGAGCTTCCAGGTGGTGGTGTTCCCATATATCTGCTGCCCTCATCCTTCTAGATGGTAGAAGTTTAGGGTTTGGAAGGTGCTGCCTAAGGAGCAGATAAGTGTTGAAAATGTCAGATTGTAACTACTTGTGCTTTAAACTGCCCATTTACTTCCAAAACAAGAGAGTTGCTGTCTCAAGAATATCTATTCAGCATTTTTGCCTGGATATATTGTATTGCAATTATGAGGTTTGTAAGATTGTTATGTTTTGGGACTGCATCTTTAATTTATGATAACTGACCTGTTCTGAAATCTGCCAACACATCTGAATGGTTTGATTGTTAGAGATTAAAGGGGACCCACATTGTTTTACTTGGAAGAAGATGCAAGTTGTTTACACTTGGAGACAATGGCAGCAGCCTGTGTCTTGTATGTGATTGTACAACAATCTTGTAGATGGTACACACTGCTGCCACTGTGCATCGGTTGTGGAGGGAGTGAATGATTGTGGATGGGGTGCCAATCAAGTGAGCTGGTTTGTCCTGGATGGTGTCAAGCTTCTTGAGTGTTGTTGGAGCTGCACTCATCCAGGCAAGTGGAGAGTATTCCATTACACTCCTGACTCGTGCCTTGTAGATGGTGGACAGGCTTTGGGAAGTCAGGATGTGAGTTACTCGCTGCAGAATTCCTAGCCTCTGACCTGCTCCTGTAGCTACAGTGTTTATATGGCTAGTCCAGTTCAGTTTCTGGTCAATGGTAAACCTCAGGATGTTGATAGGGCAGGATTCCATTGAATGCCATTGAATGTCAAGGGATGATGGTTGGATTCTCTCCTGTTGGAGATGGTTATTGCCTGGCACTTGTGCGGAACAAATGTTACCTGCCACTTGTCAACCCAAGCCTAGATATTGTCCAGGTCTTGCTGCATATGGACGTGAACTGCTTCAGTATGTGAGGAGTCGTGAATGGTGCTGAACATCATGCAATCATCAGCGAACATCCCCACTTCTGACCTTATGATGGAAGGAAGGTCATTGATGAAGCAGCTGAAAATGGTTGGGCTTAGGAACTCCTGCAGTGATGCCCTGGAACTGAGACGATTGACGTCCAACAACCACAACCATCTTCCTTTGTGCTAGGTATGACTCCAACCAGTGGAGAGTTTTCCGCCTGATTCCCATTGACTCCAGTTTTTTTTTAGGGCTCCTTGATGCCACACTGGGTCAAATGCTGCCTTGATGTCAAGGACAGTCACTCTCACCTCACCTCGGGAGTTCAGCCATTTTGTCCATGTTTGAACCAAGGCTGTAATAAGGTTAAAACTCACATTCAGATTGAAAAGACTAAATTCATGAGAAGTTTAAATGAGGCTGGAATATTTGTCTAGCTTGTGCTAGAAGAATAATTTCTGTGGAAAAAAAACTTCACTGTGAAAGACAGTTCTGACACTAAAAGTTCCCAGTCTGAGAAAGTAAAATGGCAGAAGTAAACTCTCAGGGGCCAAGAAACACCTTGTGACTGGTTCTGGGAGAACTGAATGTCTACTTAAAGGACCATGTAAAGTATATCTTTGAAGTGTGTTAACGGTTGTGCTAAAAGAAAAAGGGAAAGCTCTTTTCTGTAGATTAAACTATAAGATGCCTATATCAATATTTGAGCAGTGCTGAGAAAATACATTTAGTCGAAGCTTTTCATCTTGTACTCATCAGGACAATTGCAAGAATATCAATGTCAGGGGAAGCAACAACTTTATACTGTAAGAGGAGAGAGTGCTGATTGGTTGCAAAGTGGACTCTGATTGGCAGACGAATCACCGTGGAAAATGCACCAGTTAATGGTCAAGCATTGTTTGAAATTTAAACCAGGCAGAGTGACTCTGATTGATCAAGGCATTGCCCTGAGGAATGAGTCAGTGAATGGCTGTCACTTATTTTGTTTAATGAAACAGGCACAATGTGTGTACATGTTCTTTCTGTCTGCAAAGAACAGGGTCCAAATAAATGTTCTTGCCATGGACCTCTCTAAGCCGAGCTCTCACAAACATCTTTGTTGGGTTCCATGAGAAACCTGTCTTCGATGGAATAATGCCTATCTCCTACCACTTGCATAGTTCCAATGTGTGGATAATACGTTTGCTATGTTTAAATTCGTAATAGCATGTAATAATTTCCTTGCATGTCATAATGGGCTCCATCCTGCATTCAAATTCACTTTTGAAATGGAGCAGTCAAATTAAATCCCCTTCCTTTACGTACTAGTTGAGAGATTTGCTGGGGGATTCTCTACCATGGTCTACCGCAAGGCTACCTTCACTGGTCAATACACACATTGGGATTCTTACAATTCTAGCGCTATAAGATTGACCTTATTAGCAACTTCATAAATGGGGCTCAAGCCATTTGTTCACCATGCAAGCTTGATGCTGAAATAGGGTGCATCAAAGACATCCTGCGGGAGATTGGCTACCCTAATCAGATCATTTCACGCTGTATATGACACAAGCTGATGAATGGGCCTAAGGCCATCACTTCTGGCCCTGAAAAGTGCCCAGTCTACCTCAGATTACCCTGGAAGGGCAAGGTATCTCAAAACAATTGAAGCTAGCTGCTTGATGCTACTACTATGCAATAGCAACACGAATGTTATTCACCACTAACAGGATACTGCCATCAAGCCAAAAAGATGTTTTAAAACAAAAACAGAATTACCTGGAAAAACTCAGCAGGTCTGGCAGCATCGGTGGAGAAGAAAAGAGTTGACGTTTCGAGTCCTCATGACCCTTCAACAGAACTGAAGTATAGTTAGGAGAGGGGTGAAATATAAGCTGGTTTAAGGTGGGGGGCGGGGGGAGAGAAGTTGAGGGTGGGGTGGTTGTAGGGACAAGCAAGCAGTGATAGGAGCAGATAATCAAAAGATGTCACAGACAAAAGGATCAAAGAGGTGTTGAAGGTGGTGATATTATCTAAGAAAAGTGCTAATTAAGAATGGATGGCAGGACACTCAAGGTACAGCTCTAGTGGGGGTGGTGTGGAAAGACTGACAAGGTATTAGTTGTAGATTTAAAAATAATGGAAATAGGTGGGAAAAGAAAAATCTATATAAATTATTGAAAGAAAAAAAAAAGGGAGGGGGAAGAAACGGGGTGGGGATGGGGGGAGGGGAAGTTTAAGATCTAAAGTTGTTGAATTCAATATTCAGCCCAGAAGGCTGTAAAGTGCCTAGTCGGAAGATGAGGTGCTGTTCCTCCAGTTTGCATTGGGCTTCACTGGAACAATGCAGCAAGCCAAGGACAGACATGTGGGCAAGAAAGCCGGGTGGAGTGTTAAAATGACAAGCGACAGGGAGGTTTGGGTCTTTCTTGCGGACAGAACGTAGGTGTTCTGCAAAGCGGTCGCCCAGATTGCGTTTGGTCTCTCCAATGTAGAGGAGACCGCATTGGGAGCAACGAATGCAGTAGACTAAGTTAGGGGAAATGCAAGTGAAATGCTGCTTCACTTGAAAGGAGTGTTTGGGCCCTTGGACAGTGAGGAGAGAGGAAGTGAAGGGGCAGGTGTTGCATCTTCTGCGTGGGCATGGGGAGGTGCCATAGGTGGGGGTTGAGGAGTAGGGGGTGATGGAGGAGTGGACCAGGGTGTCCCGGAGGGAACGATCCCTACGGAATGCCGCCAGGGGGGGTGAAGGGAAGATGTGTTTGATCAAAAAGATGTTTTGCCTATCTCACAAACGAGTAACGTGGTATATGAATTTCAGTGCCAATGTGATGCTAGGTATGTAGGCCGTACATCCCAAAGACAGCGGATCGTATCAAACATCATGTTCCAGCTACTGTTCGCAATGGATAAGGTACAGACTGTACCCAACTAGCCCGTGCTTGCAGAACTCAAAACACTTTGTCCAACATTAGGTATGATTCCGCAATTGGACAATATTTGCTAAATAATTATCAGTGTGCTAAAAATTACGCTGATGACCAATTTAAGATTGTTAGTCGGGCTTGATGTGTGGTGCATTTGCATGTACTGGAAGCTACATATGTTAATACACAAGGCTCTGTTCTTTGCAGACGGAAAGAACATGTACACACATTGTGCCTGTTTTAGCTAAACAAAATAAATCATAACCCTTTGCTAGTTTATTCCTCAGGGCATGCCTTGACCAATCAGCATCAAGCTGCCTGGTTTAAATTTCAAACAATGCTTGGCAGTTAACTGTCAGTCACCATTAACATGCATTCTCTATGGCAACACCTCCACCAACCAGAGTCTACTTGCCAACCAATCAGCACTCTCTTCTCACAAATATAAAGCTCTTGTTTCCAGTGACATTGGTATTCTTGTGGTGGTCCTGATGAGTGCAAGATGAAAAGCTTCAATAAAATGTATTTTTTCAGCAATACTCAAGTTCTGTACTACCAAATGACTATTTATGCATCAATATTGTTTAGTCATCGTGTGTTTAAGCTGCTTTTTATAGTAAAAGTCTTATGCATGTCCTACATGCCACTGCTTATTCTCTTGGCTCTGTATGGAGGATTCTTTATTGCTTTCTCTATTTGTAAGAAGAAGAAGTGCAATCAATTTATGCAGTCAAACACATGCTCCCAGGTTGTCAAATACACAGATTAAACACAAAGATATTTCAAAGCAATAGAAGGAATTGCAAAAAGGATCATTACACTGAATGCTCTGAAATGGCCTGCTCGCAAAATGAGTAAAAGGAAAATATCTACAACTTGAGGTTTCATGTGCACCAATTGTCAGAAACTGGGGTATGTACCGTATCAGTCTGAATAAGTGAGACTGTTAGTGGTTTGTGCACCTGACATGAATACATGCACTGTAGCTGCTGTGGAATTCAGTGACAAAGTGCAAGAAGGTGAGAGGGTTGATTTCCACTCAGTAAGAGTTGTGTTGTAAAACACCATGATGGAAGGTTTGCAGGAGCTGATACCAGTGCATTATTATTTGCTCTAGAAGGAGAGAACACCCCATCACTGCATAACCACCTCATTCCTTATTACCTCCTGATATGATTTTGTGCAATGTGCTACAGACTGCCATTATTTTTGGTTACCTTCTCGGGAATTATTGAAGGTACTCAGGTATCTGATGTGCTGCTTCATCATGCAAACCAGCACTCTGGTCTAGCTAGAGCCTTTAGTGTAAATGAGATCTGCTGTACTAGCTGAGCAGAATAGGATGAACTGTTAGTCAGTCCACGTCCACACTTTTGACCATCAGATCACTGATTATTTCCTAATCAGTGCACTAATTTTGGTATGGATCAGCACCTGTAGTCTCATAAGCAGAAAATCTTTTATTATCTGGCATGTTCCCCAGGATTAATGGTTTAATTGATTTGCAAGCATTTAGCCATTATGCTGTAATGCCATGGCTTAATAAATCAAAAGGGCCCTCACTGCTTTAATGTGCAAATAATATATGGCCACAATCTCTGTATTATGCAAGTCAATGTCCACTATTCCAGCCAGAATTATTATGCAGACATTCTGTGCATATCAAATGTTAAACACTTATTCCATGGTGAAGCAAGGCTTTATAGCTGAATGGCATAGGTATTGGTGTGCATCTTCATTCCTCATCAGAAGGAAAAAAACAATGCTCTTGACCAGTCAAGGACCCAGTCACTGTTCCCACAATGCTGGGTCCTTGAACTTGGTGAAACATAAAAGATGGGAGAGTCTTGTGGCGAAGACTAACTTCACTCGTATCAGCAGGAAAGCATAGGCCCTGCTCCATCAACTTGGAAGGACAAACCCCACCTATAAACACAGAGTGACCACCGTAATGGATCTCATTGCATGCCACTTGACACAAACATTAAAGGCTACAGTGGACAAAGAATTTTGAAGCCAGGTGATACAGCAGCTTTTGATGGTGGGCACCAGGATCATTAACCATGTCTGAGCCATTCACTTTGGATGAATTAAACACAACCCTGCCAACAACAAAATGTGAAAAAGCTACTGATTCAGCTGGTATTTACATGGACTTCTTAGAAGAATTGGGACCCAAAGTGAAGAAATGGTTGACCCTCTTCTTCTCCGAGGCACTGGCAACAAGTAACCTTCCATCCACTTGGAGAGAGACTAAAATAGTTGCCTTCCTGAAGCAGGGGAAGAATGTTTCTGAGGCATCCAGCTACTGCCTGTTCTCCTTGCTTTGACTGCAGAGCTCTTAATCAGACGCTGCAGCACATAACTGAATACTGCACTCAGAGGGAATTTGCAGGCAGCTTACAAGATATCTCTGCAGTTACACTGGAAGCACTTAGCATGGATATATGATTTGTATATATTAATGATTTGGACTTAAACGTGGGAGGCATGATTGGGGAATTTGCAAATGACACAAAAATTGGCCGTACAGTTAATTATGAAGAGGGTAGCTGTTGTCTCCAGAAAGATATTAATGATTTGGTTGAGTGGGTAGAAAAGTGGCAAATGGAATTCAAACTGGAAAAGTGTGAGGTAATGCAATTGGGGAGGGCTAATAAAGCAAGGGAATAACTCAATAAATGGGAGGAAATTGAGAATGGTTGAGAAAGAGAGGCACTTTGGAGTGCATGTCCACAAGCCCCTGAAGGTGGCAGGACAGATGGATAAGGTGGTAAAGAAAGCATATGGAATGCTTTCCTTTATTGGACAAGGTATTGAATACAAAAGAAGGGATGTAATGATGGAACTGTATAAAATGTTGGTTAGGGCACAGCTGGAATTTTGTGTACTGTTCTGGTCATCACCTTACAGGAAGGACAAAATTGCCCTGGAGGGAGTACAGAGGAGATTTACAAGAATGTTGCCAGGGTTGGAAAATTGCAGCTATGAGGAGAGATTAGATAGGCTAAGGTTATTTTCCTTAGAACGGATGAAGCTGAGAGGTGACTTAATTGAGGTGTACAACATTATGAGGGGCCTAGATAGGATAAGCAAGAAAGACCTGTTTCCCCTAGCTGAGGGGTCAATTACCAATGTCATAGATTTAAGGTGATTGGTAGAAGGATTAAAGGGGACATGAGAAAAAGACTTTTTCACTGAGGGGGTGGTGGGTTTCTGGAATTCACTGCCTAAATTGATGGTTGAGACTGAATCGGTCTCACTTAAAATCACCTGAGGTGCTGTAATCTGTAAGGCTTTGGACCAGGTGCTGGAAAGTGGGATTAAAAATGAGCAACTAATTTCTTTTTCTTTTTTTTGGCCAGCACAGACACAATGGGCTGAATGATCTCTTTCTGTGCTGTAACTTTTCTATGATTCCCTGGTTCTATGGTTGTTATATTTGCTACTATTATATGAAAGATGATACTAAGTAGAGAACCTATTCCCTGCTCTGGAGGACATAAAGGATCCTATGGCACTACTTGAAGAGCAGCAGAGATTTTCAGTTGTAATATAACCAGAAAACCAAAGTAGTGTGAACAAGGTGTAATCACTGAGCTCAGTCCAAATTAAATAACTAATGACCTCTCATTCCCAGTGCAATATTAATTAATCTCTTCTGCAGCTCTTCCACGACCTTGACATTTTTCCTAAAGCAAGGTGCTAAAAGTTAGGCACAATATGCTAACTGTTATCCAAACAGTTATATATTAGCATTACTATTTTTCTTTAGCATCTGATCAAATATTTATAAAGTTTTAGCAATGTCCTTCCATATTGAAAGATTTGTGTAACTGAATCCTTAACCCTTTCTGCTACAATGCTTTTAAAAATTTCTTTTCATCTTGTTATTCCTCCTGCCAAAATGAACGGTTTTAAAATTAATTCTTGGAACGTGGGCTTCACTGCCGAAGCCAACATTTAGTTCCCATCCCTAGTTTTCCTTGAGATGGTAGTGGCAGTGGACTTTCTTTCTCAATGGTTTAATGCAAGTGAGTAGCTTGCTAGGCCACTTCAGAGGAGAGTTAAGAGTCAACCACATTGGTGTTGAACTGAAATCACTTGGGACAGAATTTTGCCCTTGTCGGGTGGGTGTGGCGGGTGTGGCGGATGGGCTCGGGACCGGTCGTGAAGCCAGTGTTACATGAGGGGACATGTCAGGAATTTTTTTTTTCTGTATTTTTAATTTCTGTCACAGAACAGCCAATCTCCCTGAGGCAGCACTTAGCCTCAGGGAGATGAGTGTAGTCTTTCGTGCGCACGTACGAAAGAGCGCACTCTCGATTTTGGGATTGGCCCCCCCGCCCGCACAGGGAGCGCATAGCGCTTCCATGCAGATGTCGCACAGGGTGGGCCTTAATTGGCCTGCCCACGTAAAATGACGCCACGCCACCAATCGGAAGTGCGCCCGCCATTCAACTTCGCCCCCAAAGGGGGGAAAATCCTGCCCATTAGGTTTCAACTGAGATTAGTCTCAATATTGATTGCTGAGGTTCACCAGTTTACATCTCTTTTGTCTTTAAAAAAATTTTATTCACCACTACTCTCTGTTTACTGTTGTTGTGGAGGTCTTGATGTCAAATGTTAAATTTCAGTTTTATCTGCTGGACTCACATATGGAACTTTTTAAATAAAAGCTGTTTCAACTGTTGACACAAAGAGAGTGGGCTGGATTTTATGTGCCCCTGCCGGCCTAGCCCACCACCTCCCTGCCCAGCCCCGAGCCCATCCCCATGACACAGTAAGTGGTCCTATGCCAAAATTGGCTGCCCACTTGCCCTATGTAAATAAATAATTAAGGGTCAATTGAGCTTAGAAAGCCAATTGACCCCAATAATATGCTGCCCATGCCATAATATGGTTGGCGTGGGCAGGCAGGTGGGAGTGGGGAGCCCATTTTGAAAAAAAAGTTTTTAAAAGGGCGGGAAGGAAGGGGGCGTGTACTATCTTCAGTGGGTGCCCTTTGCGTGTCGTTAGCAGCCCCTAAGATAGTATCTTCTCCCTTTCCTTTCTACCCCACTGTTCTCTAAAACCCATGCACCCCCCCAACCCCACCCCCTCACTCTCTAAACTGGCCAAACCCTCCCCGCCCAATACTTCAGATATACCTCACTCTGGGATCCATTGGGCCTCCCTCTATGTATGTTCTTGGGACTCATGGCAGAGCTCAGTAGCGGGCGCCCCCTGGACTGCTGGAGCTGTCAGCTAATTGGATTGGCCAGCAGTTCCCGAGGACCACTTTTAGACAATTTAGCCCACCTGCAGCGTATTATGGCTATGGGGTGGGCTTGCATGGAGTGAGTCAGCCCCCATCCCCCTGATAAAATGCAGCCCACTGATTTAATATGGCTAGCAGAGGTCACCTGACATGTCTGCAGCTGCAAGTTGGTCAAGCTTCTCAAAGTTTCAAATGTGAATTACAACTAGGACATTCCCAGACAACCTTCCTGTTGAATTTCACACATGCAGATGTCAATGATTACTTCAAAGATGGACTGAAACATAACATGGCTGCCATAATTTGCATCACTATATAGCTACATTCTAATTTTGTAAGGATGGAGATGGGGAACCTACAGAGACATTGGCCACCCTGGAGGTCTTGCTACTTCTTTCCTATTTCATTACATAGAAGAATGGGCCACCCGGAAGTGTTGGTTTGGATATTAAACAATAACCACCTAGGCCATAACAGACCTGAGCTAATCAATTATCTTCTGTGGAATACCCAGTTGCCATGGAGAGAGAGGTCATCTGATCAGAACCACCTGCTTTGACATTTCTTTTTTATTACAAAAATACTCTGCTTTTTTTGCAGCAGTCTGGAAAAGTAACATTATATCATCAACGAAAAATGCTCGAAAAACTCAGCAGGTCTGATAGCATCTGTGGAGGGACAGACAGTTAGGCCTGAATTTTCCTGTCAGCGATTTGGGGGGCGGGGCCCGCTCGCCAATGGGAAGATGATGCAGGATAACGTCAGGAGGAACCCCCGACGTCATCCCACCCTATTTAAATATTCAGGAAGGCGGGCAGACAGCGAAATCAGCTGCCCGCCCGCCGCCCGCCGCCCGCCCGCCAATTGAGGCCATTGACAGGATAATTAAGGTAATTAAAGGCCCTGCCCATCCAACCTTAAGGCTGGCAGGCAGGTCAGGAGCCCCAGCGGGCTGCAGATAAAAGATGAAACCTCATCCACTGATGGGATGAAGTTTCATCTCAGTTTTTAAAAAGTATAATAAAGTTTCACTCATATTTATTAACATGCCCCATCTCGTGTGACAGTGCCACATGGGGGAGAAATGTTAATAATTTTTTGATTGTTCTATTTTTCAAGTTTTTCAAACTGTCAGCACTCTCCCTGAGACAGCACTTGGTCGTGCGCAAGCGCGAAAGAGTGCACTTTGACAGATGGGGAATCCCTCCCCCCTGCACAGGAAGCGATTAGCGCTTCCCGTCGGGCAGACTGCTGGACGGGCCTTAATTGGCCCGCCCACTTAAAATGGCGGTGGGCCCCACTTCGGCAGCGGAGTTTGGCTGCCCACCCGCCGCCGAGCCGGTGGGGCCTGCCCACCAACCTAGGGCAAAATTCTGCCCTTAATGTTTCGAGTCCATATGACTCATCTTCAGAGCTAAAGGGAAGTAGAAATGTGGTGAAATATATAGTGTTTAAGGGGGGTGGAACAGGTGAAGCTGGATAGAAGGCCAGTGATAGGTGGAGGCAAAGGAGAGATTGCAAAAGATGTCATAAACAAAAGGTCATAGGGTTGTTAATGGTGGTGGTACTGGCTAAAGGAGGTGCTAATGGTGACATTAAGAGTGGAAAGCAGAACATGATAATGGCGGGACCAGGGTAAGCAATCTGGAAAGTGGCAGATGGCCCTAGTGGGGGTGGGGTGGGGGGAGGGGATGGTGCTGGGAAAAAAGGTTGGAAATAGGCTAAAAGCTGGGGATAAAACAATGAATAAAAATTGAAATAAATTTAAAAAATAATAACAAAAATAAGTGGAAGATAATAAAAATTTAAAAATGAAAATGAATAGAGAAAAAAGGGGAATGAAAAAGGGTTGGGGATGGAGAGAGAGCTCATGGCCTGAAGTTGTTGAACTCAGTGTTAAGTCCGGAAGGCTGTAAAGTGCCTAATCGGAAGATGAGGTGCTGTTCCTCCAGTTTATGTTGAGCTTCACTGGAACATTGCAGCAGGCCAAGGACAGACATGTGGGCGTGAGAGCAGAATGGTGTGTTGAAGTGGCGAGCGACAGGAAGGTCTGGGTCATGCTTGCGAACAGACCGAAGGTGTTCCACAAAGCACTCACCCAGTCTGCATTTGGTCTCTCCAATGTAGAGGAGACCGCATTGGGAGCAGCGAATGCAGTAGACTAAATTGAGGGAAGTGCAAGTGAAATGCTGCTTCACCTGAAAAGAGTGTTTGGGCCCTTGGATGTTGAGGAGGTGGGAATTAAAGGGGGAGGGGTTGCATCTTCTGCGATTGCATGGGAAGGTGCCGTGGGAGGGGGTTAAAGTGTTTGGGGTGATGGAGTGGACCAGGTCTCCCGGAGGGAACGGTCCCTATGTAATGCCAATGGGGGGGTGGGGGAGTGAGGGGAAAATGTGTTTGGTGATGGCATCATGCTGGAATTGGCAGAAATGTCAGAGGATGATCCTTTGAATGCGGAAGCTGGTGGGGTGAAAAGTGAGGTCAAAGGGGGACCCTATCATTGTCCTCACTTCCTGTTGCTTGCCATTTCAACATACCACCCTGCTCTCATGCCCACATGTCCGTCCTTGGCCTGCTGCACTGTTCCAGTGAAGCTCAACGCAAACTGGAGGAATAGCGCCTCATCTTCCGACTAGGCATTTTGCAGCCTTCCGGACTTAATACTGAGTTCAACAACTTCAGACAATGAACTCTCTCTCAATCCCCACCCCTTTTTGACCCCTTTTTTCTATATTCATTTTCATTTTTAAATTTTTATTTATTTCCACTTATTTTTGTATTATTTTTAAAATTCATTTCAATTTTTATTTATTGTTTTATCCCCAGCTTTTAGCCTATTTCCAACCTTTTCTCCCACCACCATCCCCTCCCCCCACCCCACCCCCACAAGGGCCATCTGTCACTTTCCAGATTGCTTACCCTGGTCCTGCCATTATCACATCCTGCTTTTCACTCTTAACGTCACCATTAGCACCTCCTTTAGCCAGTGCCACCACTATTAACAACCCTATGACCATTTGTTTATGACATCTTTTGCAATCTCTCCTTTGCCTCCACCTATCGCTGGCCTTCTATCCAGCTTCACCTATTCCACCCCCTCTTAAACACTATATATTTCACTACATTTCTACTTCCCTTTAGTTCTGAGGAAGAGTCATATGGAATCGAAACGTTAACTCTGGGCTGAATTCTGACCCCCATTGAGGGGGGTTGATCGGGGATGGGTGGGAGCGAGCGTGAACACAATCGGCGCCCCCGATCGAGTGCATGGCGCCATTTTACTTGGGCAGGCCAATTAAGGCCCGCCCAGTTGACACTCACCTCAAAGCGCTGTGCGGTGGGGGGGGGGCTGATTCCCTGAGCCGGGAGTGCGCTCTTTTGCGCGTGCGTGACAGAGCGCAGAAATCTCCCTGAGGCACCTCTGCGCCTCAGGGAGATTTGTTTAAGTTTTAAATTTCTAAATAAAGTATTTGAAAACTTTTATAACGTGTCCTCTCATGTGACAGTGTCACATAAGCTGGGACATATCAATGATTTAAAAAAAAAAATTAATTGAATTTTGCAACACTTCATGAAACCTCATCCAGCCTGTGGAAGAGGTTCCATGAAAAATGCGAAGGCCGCCTGGGCTCTTTGCCTGCCCGCCAACTTTAAGGTTGGATTCGCAGCTCATTTAATTATTTAAATTAGTTTTTAACAGGCCTTAATAGGCCTTTGACAGATCAGTGGGCTGCACGCCCGCCGAACTGAAAATCTAAATGACCCTGCCCCTGCTCGCCGACCGGAGAATTCAGCCCTCTGTCTTTCTCTCCACAGATGCTGTCAGACCTACTTAGTTTTTCCAGCATTTTTTGTTTTTGTTTCAAATTTCCAGCATCTGCCTTTAACATTATATCATACCGTGCCAGCAGACAGAGAAATCCTAAAGAATTCAAATTCCACAGCAGCTTTTTCAAGGATGCAAAACCAAGGATTACAGCTTTAAGAATTGCCTTAGCCACGAAGAAAAGCACCAAGGATTAAAATCAGTGAACCCTTTATTTATTTGCCTTTTTGTGTTGAATCTTAATTTGGCCAAAAATTAACCTCCTCTACTTTGTAACTTGTATTTTTGCATCCTTATGTGTGAGTGTTGCAAAAATTTTGTGTTCACCTTTTTAATATTTTAATATCTTTATCTGGGTGGATTTTTAACACAATAAAAATTAGCCCTTTACTTGTTTAAACATAAGAAAGCATGTCTGACTGAATTCTTTGCAATCAGTCCGTAAACAGTTAAGTAGCTATGCTGAATTGGCAGATTCATCCTTCTAAATTTCAAAGATCCTGGGCAGAATTTTCATATGGCGGGCGGGCTCGGCGGGAGCGGGCAGGGGAGGGCGCGGAGAGGGTCGCCGCCCGCGATTGGCTCCACGCTGCCATTTGACACGGGCGGGCCAATTAAGGCCCACCCAGCATAAGACGCGACCGGTAGCGCTCAGTGCTGCCTGTGCAGGTGAGGGAGGAGGGAGAGTCAGGGCCAGCGCCCTTTCACGCATGTGTGCGAAAGAACACAGCAATCTCCCTGAGGCACAGAGCTGCCTCAGGGAGATTGAATCGATGTTTAAAAAAGTAAAAGAAAGGTTTAAAAAATGATTTAAACATGTCCCCTCATGTGACACAGTCACATGAAATGGGACATGTTTTTAAATTTATGAACATTTATTTAATAAAAGCTTTAGGGAACCTTATCATGCCCGTGGATGAGGTTTCCTAAAAAACACAAAGGCTGCTTGGGCTTTTCGCTTGTCGCCAACCTTAAGGTTGGTTGAGCAGCGTTCACAACTATTTCAATTAATTTATTGATGGCTTTAATAGACCGTTTACATTTCGGCGGGCGCGCAGCCGATTTCGGTGTGTGCCCACCGAATGAAATATCGTGATGGTATGCGGTGACATCTGGACGCACACCCAACATCATTTTACACGTTGGCGTGTTGGGCCAGCCCCCGCATGCTGACTGAAAAATTCTGCTCCCTGTTACAATCAACTGGGGAATGAAAAAATGGGTGAGTCCTTGCACCCTTCTTCACCTGGTTGTACCTGTGTTCTTTAGCCACCTTCCTATTCATCCTGACACCATCCCTTTAAAAACACTATATACAGATAAATATTTACATTTGAATTATTTTAGACAGTACATTAATAGTGCAACTATGTGGAACAATCCCTCCATGTCCATTCGCACAATTGAGTGTAATTTATAGCAATGGACAAAACCCCAAATAACCATAACTGAGCTGAATGAATCAAAACACTGTCACATTTCTTTTTTTTAATGAAAGCACTGATAGAGATTTTTCATAAAACAGTTCACCCAGGCTCTCACTTACATGAGCAAATTACAGGGGGGCATTTTTGCTACCGAGGTGGGTAGCTCAAGTCAGGAAATTTTCCAACGACCCTGGAAGCAGCTCAGAGGTAGCCACAGGGTCAGGCGAGTGCCGAGGTGGGCTATTTAGAAGGCCCACATGGATTTTCTTGGACATTGTCCCAGCCGTTTTAAAAGCTGTTAGGCCTTCTAGCCCTCACACATTTAGGCCAGAATATAATGCTCATCGGGCAGGCACGTGCCCGACCTGACTGACGCGTGATGACGTCGGGCGAGCGTCCCAACTTCATCGCGCATTCGTGCGATACTTTGGTCGGCGGGCACACGTGGGAGTCAGCAGTGTGCCCGCTGACAATTAAAAGGCCTATTAAGGCCATTAAAGTTATAATTGAAAGAAATTTTTTGCTGCCTATTCAACTTTACGGTTGGTCAGCAGGCGAAAAGGCCAAGCGGCCTTTGCATTTTTTAGGAAACCTTATCCACAGACAGAGTCATGAGGGGACTTGTTTTATAACATTTTAAAACTCTTTATTTTTAATGTTCAAAACTCTTCACCTCCCTAAGGCAGCTCTGTGCCTCAGGGAGCTTTTCCAGTCCGCGCCCGCACGCATGTGCGAATTTGCACTCTCGCCCTCCTCCCCTCCAACACAGGCAGCGCTAAGCACTGCTGCATGTGTTTCACGCTGGGCGGACCCTAATTGGCCCTCCATTGTTAAATCACGTTCAGGCCCCAACTGGGGGTGGCGGTCAGCTTCCCTACCGCCCCCACCGAGCCCGCTCAACGAGGGCAAAATTCTGCCCATGGTAAAAATAGCAAGTCTTGAAATGCTGAGGCATAAAAACCAGAATTCTGCTTTTAAAAAAAGTGCTGTTCTTACAGCCCCATTAAAGTGTCAATCATACAGAGCCATTTATAGTTTCAGTAAATGAAGCTATCCCTCACCTCACACTCCTTAATATTGTCCAAACAAACATGTAGGCATTGACAAAACAGAACAAAGAAAGAATAACTTATTATAATTTCAAAAAGGTGTCAATAAATCAAAGCAACGAGTCCACTCCCACCTGTAAAAACAGACCCCTTGCTGAGCTAATCCATTAGTGAATCTTTGAGTTTAGCCATGCATTCATAATTGAGGCCACGTGGAGAAACAGATGTTGGACCATCCAACCCTGTTGATAGAGTTTCCAGATGGCCCTTGGTGCCTTCCCCACCACTTTTTTTCAGTTGGATGCCCTCCCCAACGTCTGCACCACCCAGGTGCACCTTCCCCCTCTGGCCTGTGTGCCAGTGCTCCTACCCTCTTCACACCCCCCTCTGGATCTCCTCTCCAGGCCCTGCTGAGAACCTGCCCGTCACCTCCCCACAACCCACCACCAACTTACCTGCTATCTGGCTCCTGACTCTTCTTCGCTGGAAATGGATGCAGTTCCAGCAGAGGCCACTGCATCCTCTGATGCTGCTGGAACAATTGGCTGGCAACTTTCAGAGACAGTATTCCCTCCCCAGATTGGGTGGATGCCTCGAATTAGGCCACTTAATGGTCATCCAAGCACTAACTGGCTGTTGGGCAGCGTTCTGTAAGAGGAGAGGGTTTCACGGCAAATTTTCCAGTGGTGGTGTGGTGAACCCTAGCCTCCACGATATTTTGCCCATTATGCGGTTTGGCGTTCAATTTTTGTTTCATAACATTTCTGTGAAGTGCCTTAGTGCATTTTCCTGTGTTAAAGGCTTCATATCAATACAAGGTGTAGTATTAAAGAATTATATCTAATGTGGAGCAAGCAAATGAAATTTTTGCCATGCCATTGGATAATCATGTGTGCATCATCATTGCAAATCAAAGAGGAGCTAATTTTTCAGCTCCCTGTTCTGTCAATTAGAAAACTATACATCAATAAGAATGGAGTAAATTCAAAACATGACCAGGATGGGGATAAATAAAGAACTCAGTTGCAGACAACATAGAATATTGTATTTTATTCATTCACAGGATATGGGCTTCGCTGGCTGGGCCAGCATTTATTGCTCATCCCTAGTTGCCCTTGAGAAAGTGGTGGTAAGCTGCCTTCTTGAACCACTGCAGTCCATGTGGTGTAGGTATACCCACAGTGCTGTTAAGAA
Source organism: Cetorhinus maximus (assembly GCF_964194155.1). NCBI lineage: Eukaryota > Metazoa > Chordata > Chondrichthyes > Lamniformes > Cetorhinidae > Cetorhinus > Cetorhinus maximus. The sequence goes on along the minus strand of NC_135888.1, from coordinate 67,940,775 downwards.
GGGAGTTCCAGGGTTTTGACCCAGCGACAGTGAAGGAACGGCAATATTTTTCCAAGTCAGGATGGTGAGTGACTTGGTGGGGAACTTCCAGGCGGCGGTGTTCCCATCTATCTGCTGCCCTTGACCTTCTAGATGGCAGTGGTCATGGGTTTGGAAGGTGCTGTCTAAGGAGCTTTGGTGAGTTCCTACAGCGCACTTGTAGATGGTACACACTGCTGCTACTGTGCGTCGGTGGTGAAGGGAGTGAATATTTGTGGATCTGGTGCCAATCAAGCCAGCTGCTCTGTCCTGGATGGTGTCAAGCTTCTTGAGTGTTGTGGGAGCTGCACTCATCCAGGCAAGTGGGGAGTATTCCATCAAACTCCTGATTTGTGCCTTGTAGATGGTGGACAGACCTTGGGGAGGGAGGAAGTGAGTTACTTATTGCAGGATTCCTAGCTTCTGACCTGCTCTTGTAGCCACAGTATTTATAAGGCTAGTCCAGTTCAGTTTCTGGACTCAGTTCAATATCTCAGGAAGCAGAATATATACAGTTAACAAACCTGGCATCATCTTTTTAAACTGCTGTAATTTAATTCAGTAGTTTCGAGTCTAAGTTTATTTCATTCGACAAGGGTAAAAGTTGTCCTCTGTTGCTTGTTTTACATCAAAGAACTTTTTCTGAAATCAAGGTAAAGACAAATTTCTTCTGGCCAAGTTACTGGGGCCTGACATTGCTCCACAAATAAAAGAAACAGAGATATTTATTTCTCAGTGTAATCAATGACCCACTAACAAAATAACAGACATGTGACTGAAATGTTTATAACCCCTGAGAATGAGATTTTGTTACCAGCTGGGTCTCTCATGCAGCAAGTAAGCCGCTTTTCTGGTTATGAATATTAAAAGGTATTTGGATATAACTCTGGAATGTGCATTTTTTGATGACAAGTAAAAAAAAATTGCAATTTAACAACAAATCCTGGCAATTTCCCTGATGGCAGGCAATTGTTTTCTGCATTTTTCTGGGGTAGGATGGGGGGTGGAAAACAGCATTCAAAAGTGTAGGTATGCCTAATTGAATCTAACATAAAACCTTGGTGCAAACTCAAAAGGCTTAGTCACAAATACAGGTTGAGACCCTGTAGCTATACCATATAGTTGATTACTGCAGAGGTCCAGTGCTACTCCCTCAATTAGGGGAGCATTTAATAACAAGGCATGTTCAAAGCCGATACATATTTATAGCACACAAATGAGGAAAGCCACAACCAAGCACATTAAGCACTTAAACAATTAGCACTTCACATTGAATAATATGAATTCACTTTTAATGTATTTTGCAATCCATTTTTTTTTAATGTTGAAAAAATAAAATTCAGGTCTTGACCACTGACTCAATGGTCCGTGACACCCTCAATTTTTAATATGGCCCAATTGCAGAAATCTGGGGAAAAATTTTCCCCCCATTGAGGGGGGTTGTGTGGGGGCGGATGGAGGCGGGTGCGAACCCGACTGGTGCCCCCGATCGGGGACGCGCAGCCATTTTACATGGACAGGCCAATTAAGGCCTGCCCATCGTGACACGTGCCCGGAGGGGCTGTGCGCTCCCTGTGCGGGCGAGGGGGGTGGTTCCCTGAGTGGTTCCCTGGAGATGCCTCTGGGAGATCCGTTTGACATGTGTAAGTTTAAATAAAGGAAGGAAAAAACTTTTGAAACATGTCCCCTCATGTGATGAGCTCGGACATGTCAAAGGATTAATGTAAACACTTTTATTACATTTTAAAACACTTCATGAGACCTCATCCCACCCGTGGATGAGGTTTCATGAAAAATGCGAAGGCCGCCTGGGCTCTACACCTGCCCGCCATCCTTAAGGTTGGACGGGCAGCTCACTTAATTGAGTTAATGACTATTTAAATGGCCTTAATAAGCCTTTGACAGTTCAGCAGGCATGCAGCCGACTCAACTCCGCACCTGCCGAACTGACAATCTAAATGACGTGCGGTGACGTCAGGACGCATGCCGACATCACCGTGCGTCATTTTATGCATCGGCGAGTAGGTCCCGCCCCCACTCGCCGACCGGAGAATTCTGCCCCAGGATATGTGATGACCTTGCCATAGCCGTGTGAGTGAGAATTTTTAACCAAGAGAAGAAAGACACCTTGCAGAAGACTTGAAAATACTTAAGAACTAATGGAAACTGTGCCAGGTTCACCTAAACCCCCAGAAAACCCTTGTGTCCATGGAATGAATTTTTAGGTCGGCGTGCAGGTGTGCACCCAACCCATTTGGACGTGAAATTGCACAGGATGGCGTCGGGCAAGCGTCCCGACACCATCCGTGCTCGCGCGATATTTTGGTCAGTGGACGTGTGCAAAAGTTGAAAGCATGCCCGCTGACAATTAAGCAGCCAATTAAGGGAATTAAAGTTGGAATTGTCTCCAATTTTCCTTGGTCTGTCCAAGCGTGCATATATTTTAATGTGTGTAAATTAATAAAATGTTTCATTTAGTTTAGTGTTAAATCTCGAGAACCAGTGGTCTGATTCCTGATTTTAGAGTCGCATCTCAAACATAACACTTAAAATTATTGATTCTGACAGTTGTTTAAAGTTTTCCTCTGGGATTTTTAAATAACTCCACTTTACCAACTGCATCGGTCATAACAATTGGCAGACGAATGAATTGGCCAGGCAGCCTTTGCATTTTTCATGAAACCCCATCCAAGGGCGGGATGAGATATCCATTATTAAATAGAAAAAAAACTGTATGGACAGAATTTTTATCATGTATATTTTCAGGTGGCTGATTGTGATACGTGGACATTTTTTTCTGGATTTTAAAAACTTTATTGATTGGTTTTAAAGTCTCCAGGTCCCTGAGGAAGCTCTCTGCCTTCATGGACCTGTCATTCAGCGCTCATCTGCGCTTATGTCAGTGCTCATCCTCCTCCCGCTCCTACCCTGGCAGCACTGAGTACTTCAGCACACGCTTCACGCTGGCTAGCTGTTAATTGGCTAGTCAGCATGAAATCGCGGTCGGGGACCGATCATGGTCAGTGGTCTGTTTCCCAGTCACTCCCAGGCCCACCAATCGCGCCCACATGCCAATCTAAAAATCCTGCCCCATATTTCATTTGAGCACAGGGTATGCAAAGAAACACCCAAGTGCTCTTTTCTGTGATACTTTAATCAGGCAGAAGGATTTTCCAAATTATCTTGGAGTGCTTCTGGATCATAACCTCACAATCTGAGGAAAACTGTAGCCAAAACAAAGGTTAACTTTTGTTCCTCACTTACCTATGTTCCTATAAGATTAACTTGCCTTAACCCACAAGCTAACAGTGATCTGGTGGGAGAAGATGCTCCATCCTGTGGGAGCTTCCTGGTTGTCTCAGTACCTGAATGTTGTACATTAGTATGGACAGGAAGAACACATACAAATTTTGCTGACACACAACTGAACTCCGCTGAGAATCATCACAGGAGTGCGGAATCAAACACCAACAGTTGGCGACCTGTCCTCGCACAAACCTTACAACCACCTCTCAGAAGAGAAGCAATAATAATCAGTGAATACAACCGAGCCCTAGTAAACTCAGATCTACCTGTTAATGAAGATCTCAAGAAGCTTCCGATATGTCACCTTAAGTCTAGGACCTCCTGTTTAGCAGCTGAACTTGGAACTGTCACCTAAAAACAAGTGGTGGAGGATTTGGGAAACCAAAAGGATCATGGAGTATTTGATCAAACCCCTCCCTTCAACCTGCTATGTAAAATACTGCAAACAGCATAAGAATTTCACATGGGTGTTGCAACCCCCTGTGACATAAATGGAGCTGGAAGATTGACAGTGGAGAAGCTATGTAACTCCTGGAGTACCTTGTGAACCCCATTGCTTTCTCAGACCCCTGGATGAATAGTTTCTATTTATTTCCTATCACATTGCTTTTCAAGCTGCCAAACCGAAAGTAATTTTTGTTAACATATTACTTATTATTAGTTTGATATCTCCTGTTGGGAATACTTGTATTGAATTAAGTTTAGGTGCCTCTACAAGGACCTGGGAAAATATCAACCACCTGTATTGAAGCACTTTAAGCAAAATAAAAGAAAACCAATAAAGAAGCACGTCTAAAGCTAATTAAATGGAACATAAATTTATCACATTGTGAGAATTAGTTGTCACTATTTCTCAATGAAAATACAAATTTTATGAGAGGTATTTAGATGCAAGAGTGTGGCTGAGAAAGTTGGCCAAATATAGCCATTTCTCAGGTGTGAAAGGGCTCCCTAAACCTCCAATATAGCATGAAGGAGGTGCATGCTCATTACCATGCACTGTCCTTCATAATGCTAAAGGCTTTATAAAAATTTGGCCTGCTGTGCCCAAGCCTGAACACGTTCTCTTCAATGGCAACTGTTGCCTCTCAACCTGATTGTCCACCCTTTCATGTCCGACTCATCCACCTTCCGACTTGATTGCTCACTCTTCCAACCTGATAGCCCAACTTCCCCACTTACCACAGGACCCCTGTGACTCCCGCCACTCTGGTCTTCAATTATGCTTCACTGGAAAGCTTACTCTTACTCTCTGCAATTTACTGCCTTGATGGAAATGAGGCACAAAATCAGGGGAGGCTGGAGTATCACCACTCAGGGGCAGCAATCGGTAAATGGACGTGCCCAAATTTCTAGAGCAAGTTGTATAAAATTAGAAATAAATGAGGCGGAAATAATATGATAGGATATAAAGTGTTAGGACAATAGGGAAAGGGCATCGTGGGTTTTACTAGGTGGATGAGCACTGACGGACTTCTTCATCTATATTTATCTTGTGATATGCAACTGAAAACATCGGTAAGCAATGCAAGCCATCCAAAGAGGGGCTACGTAAGTCATTTCTGTGACGCTATCACTGGCCTCAATGGAAAAAGGGAATGTAAGCATGTAATATTCCACTGGGGTACAAGATAGAATGTGATGCTATTTTCAATATAATGGCATCAGCACTAGTATAATATTGATTGTTGCAGGTAGAGCAACAGGAAGATGTCCAAACAATTTTGCTTTGATTAAAAATAGAGACTAAAGAAAAATGTCTTATCCTGTGCTCCTAGCCGCAGGGCTCCTCCTGTCATTTTTTAAAATAACAAATTACCCAAAAGTCATTTCTGGCATCTTTTATATTCACAGAAGTTTCCTCATCTGTCTGACGCTCTCCAAATAAATTTATCTACTGCACCTGCTGTACATGACAAACATTAGCTCCCGGGCCAGCATGCAAACAAATGCCAACTCCATGGCTTGTTTTATGCTCCTGTACCAACATTATTTTTGTTTTTGTCGCTTTGTATGTGATGAGGATTATTAGCAAACTGATTTGGTTGTTATATTGTGACAGGCATTTCTTGGGTATTTTCCCTCTCTCTACTACAGCTGATGGCGGATGTTGGACAAGTTATTATTTAAGGCGGACGGAGGTCAACTCTTATGTCCCCCAGATTCCTGGGGGTCCAGCCTGCCAGTATATTGGCAGTACAGTACTGTAGTAATTGAAGGTATAGTCTTTCCGACTGCCTGCCAAGGGTCACGTGATTGTCCTTGGAGACTCCTACCAATGAGCCCTAAGCGCAGGTAATCTTGGTGGAGCGGGGGGGCGGGTGCACATGGCTTTCTAGTTGAGGATCAGGTTCAAGCATGTAGCTTCTGAAAAGCTCCCTGTAATAAAATTATCTATTTCAAGCTGTCTGGTACGCCATGTCTGTACACAGATTTGGCAATGAGGGTATAATTGTTCTGATGCTGCACCTCGCCTTGTGAATGTGAGTACATGAGATCTTAAGAAAAAAAGAAAAGTATACTCACCAGTCAAGCCACACTTTGGCAGAATCAATCCTTATGATGCGACTATGGAAGACTGCAGCCAGTGTGTAGAGCGCCTTGGTTTTTATTTTGTGGCAAACAAAATTACTGTGGAGGAGAGGCAGGAAGCAATCCTTTTGTGTATATGTGGTAGCAAGACATACAATCGCATCTGCAGTCTGAAGGCCCAATTCTAAGTCTTTTAATGAATCAGTAGACCTTGGAAAGATGCATTACCAGTTGAAGCCATCCATAATAATGCAGATGTTTAAGGTTAACTCAAGAGTAATGGCCATGGGAGAGTCCATCACAACCTATATATCAAAGTTGACGCAGTTGACTGAGCACTGCGACTTTGGGGACACACTCAGTGATATGTTGTGGGACCGATTAGTTTGTGGAGTCCACGACGATGCCATTCAGTGCTGTTTACTCGCAGAAGTCAACATTGATTTGAAGCGTGCCATGGGAAATAGCATTCGCCTTGGAAATTGCTGCAGGAGACTCGCAGGCTTTACAACACGTACAACATGGCACTGTTCTTCATGTGGGGTGGGAATCTCCAGTGGGCGTGGTACAAAAATCAGAGGCACTGATAAGTGAAAATCAGAGGCACAGAAGCAAGGTTAACCTGTTACAGATGTGGGAGTAACCATGTGCTGGACACCTGCAGATTCAAGGAGGCAGAATGCCATTACTGCCATTATAAAGGTCATGTAATAAAACAGTGCAGGGCAAAATCGAAACAGCCCATAAGGCAGCAAACCAAAATGATTGAAGTGAATAATACAACAGAACCTGAAGCTGCCGATACCGACATCTATTCCCTGTACAATGGCACAGCAGTAAAAGCGGAACCTATTACTGTCACAACCCAAGTGAATGGGAAGCCACTAATAATGTAGGTAGATACAGGATCCTCAACCACAGTGGTGGGAGAGCACACGGTACCCAGCCACTGAATGCGGAGTGAACAATGGCTCAATTGAAGACAGACACTGGAGAATCCATACAGGTAAAGGGCATTGCCACAGTACCTTTGTCCTATAGGCAACAGACAACTCAGCTTCCAGTGATCATAGTGACAGATAAAGGACCTAATCTTCTGGGCCGACACTAGTTTCAAAGAATTAAGCCAACTGGCCTGAAATATTTCACTTGAGAATAGGAGGAGTTCCTGAACTGTTAAGGAAATCTGACAACGTATTTCGTGATGAATTAGGAAGTTAAAAGGCTTGCAAGCAAAAATATATGTAGATTCTCATGCGACATCCTGTTTCTTTGAGGCCGGCCCTGTGCCTTATGCCCTAAAGGTTCTTGGAAGCTGGCATACAATTAAAGAAAGAGAAATGTGCATTCTAAGTGCCAGAAGTTACTTACCTGGGTCACAGGGTGGATACCATGAGTTTGCATCCGGTAGAAGAGAAAGTTAGGGCAATCAAAGATGCGCCCTCTCCGTCCAGTGCAACTGAACTCAAGTCTTATCTGGGAATGATCAATTATTATACCCCTTCTTGCTAAATTTATCAATAATGTTAGCACCATTACATTTTTTGTTAAAAAAGAATCATCGTTGGTCATGGAGTTCACAACAAGAAGAAGCCTTTGTGAATGTTAAGAAGCTATTACATTCATCATGTTTACTGGTACACTACAACCCATCAAAAGAATTGGTATTAACATGTGATGCGTCTTCTTATGGTGTGGGAGCTGTGTTATCGCATAGGATGGAAGATATATCAGAAAGGCCAATTGGCTATGTCTCCAGAACCCTCTTTGCAGCCAAGAGGGGTTATTCCCAACTAGGAAAGGAAGGTGATATTTAGAGTGAAGAAATTCTACCAGTACCTGCATGGATGATATTTCACCATTGTGTCAGATCATAAATCATTAATGGGTTTATTCAGTGAGCATAAAGCCATTCCATCAATAGCATCAGCAAGAATACAAAACAAAAACAGAATTACCTGGAAAAACTCAGCAGGTCTGGCAGCATCGGTGGAGAATAAATCAGTTAACGTTTCGAGTCCTCATGACCCTTCGGCAGAACTGAGTAACTTACTCAGTTCTGCCGAAGGGTCATGAGGACTCAAAACGTTAACTGATTTCTTCTCCACCGATGCTGCCAGACCTGCTGAGTTTTTCCAGGTAATTCTGTTTTTGTTTTGGATTTCCAGCATCCGCAGTAGCTTTTAGCTTTTTGTTTTTAGCAAGAATACAATGTTGGGCTTTGATATTATCTGAGTATGAGTATACCTTTATGCCATCCTGGCTTGCATATTGCAAATGCGGACACAATCAGTCGTCCCCTGTCACCAGAAAACATTGCACATGCTTCAGTGCCACAAGAAGCTGTGTTCGTACTGAATTACTTGAATTCTTCACCTGTGTGTGTGAAGCAAATTAAGAATTGGATGAACAGAGATCCAATTTTGTCGAAAGTCCGAGGCATTACAAGGGTGGTCAAATTCACCAGTATCTGAAGAGATGAGAACACTCCTTGCCCAAAAAACAGAGTTAAGTTGTCAAGGTGGAATCTTGTGGGGATCAAGAGACATCGTCCATTCACTAGGAAGAGAATCACTCTTGACAGAGCTTCACAGTGCGCATCCAGGCATATTGAAGGTGAAAATGATTATAGATGAAGCGCCACCTATGTACAAGGTTTGGTTTTTCCAAACTTAGCGGGGAAGGTAGCGAAGTATCAGAATAATCAAAAATTGAATCATGATATTCATAGCAAAGTTCAAGGATTCACTATAGGAGGTACAGTTTTTGGGCAGAATTTTGGAAGTGGTCTTGTTGGGCTCCTGGTACAATTGTCTCAGAAGCTGGTCCCTTGTCCTTCCAGGTGGAAGTGGAATTCCGAATTGTTCAAAAACATGTGGATCATCTTAGGAATAGAGCGACATTCCAACAGCCAGCTATTCCACCTGTGATTAATGTCGAACCATTAATCCCTGAGTGACAGATTGACCTAGAATAGACCATGTCTCTGTACAGTTGCCAAACACTGAACTGCACTTTCTAATGAGGTACTGCAGTTCCTGATCATGTCAATCCAATGGAAGAACCTCAAGTGGTAGAGCTATGCTGCTCTAACTGAATAAGGAAACCACCTCAGAGACTTAATCTTTAACTACCTGACTGATAAATTCAAATGCCCTCTATAAATAGGAAGTGTGAAAAACTACAGGGGGAGGAAATATAGTCATTGAAGGTATAGCCTTTCCTACTGCCTATCAGGGGTCATGTGATTGTCCTTGGAGACTCCGATCAATGAACCCTAAATGCAGGTAATCCGGGGGTGGGGGGGGGGGGGGGGGCGGTGGGGGTGGGGGTGGAGTAGGGGGGGAGTGGGGGGGGAGGCGGAGGCGGTGGCCGAGAGCATGGTTCGCAAGTACCCATCCCACCTAGTCCAAAGATGGAGATACCCTCCCAAACCTTTCAGGCAGGGTCATTTGCATGGTTCAAATGTGCTGGCATTACCTACAAAGGTACATTAGCAATAATTGCCCCAAAATGCTCTTGAAAGGCACACCAATCCCAGTCTGATATATGCGAGGTCACATCAGGCTCTGCAAAACTATTCAAAGAATTATGCAGCCTTCAGCTCCAAAAGCAATTAGTTTGTCTCCGCAAAAGGTAATTGAACCTTGGTTTGGACCTTCTGAGGAGGCCTAAATGAAACTCATGCCTGTCTCAGCTGACATCAGTTCCATTGATGCCTTTCAAAGGCTTAATGGGCAGAATTCCCAGGATATGTCAGGAACTCTCTCAACACGATCCTTTAAAATAGTGTGGGTTGGCAGAAGATTCACCCAGAACCCTCCTGTTGGGATTTCAAAATCCAAGACAAACACACAGGAACTTTAAATGAGGTTTGCTGCTCTCTCTAGCCCTGGGAATTTTGGGGCCTGTATAACTTAGTCCTTAGTAACACACAATGGGATGTATAGTTACATGATACAATTTGAGGGAATTGAGCCTATGACTTTTCAATTCTGTTTTGATTCATATCACAAACTTAACATTTCAGATAAAATAAGCACATATTAAATCTTAGTCCTGAAAAATATGTTAGCTTTGGATTTAATGTAGTGATTGACATTTATCTGAAACATTTACCCAAAATGTCCTACTAACTAGGTTGGCAGTAGTTCAACATAAATAATTATTTCATCAAAATGTATGAGAACTTGTGCAGAATTAAAACCCTTTAATTCAGGATGACAGTAGAATTAATACCAGTTATCTAAATTGTTTCATTATATCTCTCCAGGGCTGAAGTGTTCAGATAAACAAGGCCTTCATGGTACAGTAAGCAGGCTTGTCAGCAGAACAGTACTGATCCAGAATTTAGCAAGTGGTGCAGCCAAATTCTCTCACTGAGTACCATACATTCTCTGAGGGCAGGAGTAGTGGGGGGTTGGGGCAAGGGTGACATAAAAACACACTGGTGGCTCAGAACAACCCTCCTATCTAAAAAATACAGCACTGCATTAATTATTTTTCCATTCACACTGACATACCCGGAGGCCTCACTTGACAAAGGACGAATCTCACATGGGCCATCGTCACTCCAGGCCATGACTAACACAGACAGGTGTCAGAAGCAATTTGTGTAAAATCAAAATCCAAGTAATTAAACTAATCTGCCAAGGAGCTAGAGTTTCTTTATTGTATAGCAGGGGCTATGCTGCAGAGTGTGCACCCAGCTATGGTTCATCTCCCCCACCGTGAATGTTATTTTGAGCCAATTGCTGCCTAAATTCTGAACACAAGCTAATGTCAGCCATCAACCACCGTACACTTGTTGACAAAAGAAGATTGTGGGAGCCAGTGGTAGAGCAGAAAATCTAGGTATTCTACTACATTATCAACTAACCCATAAAAGCTGCCAAGGCAATTGGATAATACTCCCCAGAATGTTTGTAGAAGGGGATTGGAGTATAGGCAAGAGGTATCCTACCACTTTTCTGTAGTCAAGATTGCACTTGTGGAGCACTGAAGGATTTGAGGCCCTGGAAGCTTATGTACGTCTAAAATACAGCCTGACCAAAGACCCAGCTAATACATCAAAGCTTCAGAAATTAGTTCATTACTTTCCTTCACATAGAGGAAACTTTTCTCCATAAATTGGATCTGAATGAATTAGCTTTTCAATGAAACCTTGCTTGCCAAATCAGAACTTCATTACACCAAGGTCATCACTAACTCCAGGTCATAGTGGCTGAACATTATTCACACTTTAATGGAGGAAGCAGCTACTTGCAGCTACTTCCAACAGATGGCGCTGGTGAGAAGTGACAAGCATTCTGGGAGAAGTCACCGCAGCCACTGCGACTCAGGAGGGAATCGAGGAGGAGGACTCTTGCACTCAACAGGAGGAAGAGCATCCAACAGAGGGCACTGGTGAGAAGTGACTGAAGCATTCTGGGAGAACTCACCGCAGCCACTGTGACTCAGGAGGGAATTGAGGAGGATCCACTGTCAAAGAACGGAATAGCCCCAAACATTACATTGCTGTAGGGTTTCCATCCCTCTCTCCTCCTCAAACCAAAAAAAAGAGAGCAAAGAAGAGGCAGTGCCTTCAGGAGTGCACCAGACCTACGAGGGACACTCTTCTGCAAGTGGATTTTAAAGAAACATCAGCTGATTGGTGAGTACATTCTGGGAGCAGACTAGGAGGGAGGAGCACCGGAGCGGTGAGTATAAATCTAGCTTACCTCGGGGATTTGCGGCCTTGTCTCCAGGGAGCAGACTTGGAGGGAGGAGCACCGGAGTGGTGACCTCGGGGCTCAGAGTAACTGAAGCCAAAACTGAAAAAGTGATATCACAGGAAAGCTGTGGTTGGTAGGAAATCTGCACCAAATTTGAAAAAAAACGCTGCAAAGCTAATTAATAAATTAATTATCTAAGTAGAGATGGCTGGGCAGGTGATGTGCTGTAGCTGTATGATGTGGGAGCTGGCAGATCCCATTGCGAGCCGCAGTGAGCACATCTGCAGCAAGTGTTGGTTGCTGGAGGAAATCTGGCTCAGAATTGATGAGCTGGAGTCCGAGTTCCGGACGCTGCGGCACATCCGGGAGGGGGAGAGTTACCTGGACGCTTTGTTTCAGGAGGCGGTCACACCTGGTAGATTAAGTACCTCAAGTTTGGTCAGTGGTCAGGGTCAGCAGGGTGTGACTGCAAGTGAGGCAGGTAGAGGGATCCTGTGTTCAGGAACAGAGAAGCCTCAGCTCTTGACCTTGTCCAACAGGTACGAGGTACTTGCTCCCTGTGTGGCTGAGGAACAGGGCTGTAGGGAGGATGAGCCAGCTGACCACGGCACCGTGGCACAGGAGGCCATTCAAGAGGGGGGAGCAAAAAGACAAGTGGTAGTTGTAGGGGATTCTATAATTAGGGGAATTGATAGTATCCTTTGTAAGCAGGATCAAGAGTCCAGCATGGTATGTTGCCTGCCCGGTGCCAAGGTGAGGGATATCTCTGACCGGCTTGAAAGGATATTGGGGAGGGAGGGGGAGGATCCAGTTGTTGTGGTCCACGTTGGGACAAATAACATAGGTAAGACTAGGAAAGAGGACCTGTTTGGGGATTATCAGGAACTAGGAACTAAATTAAAGAACAGGTCCTCAAGGGTTATAATCTCCGGATTACTACCTGAGCCACGTGCAAATTGGCATAGAGACCCGAGAATAAGGGAAGTAAACACGTGGCTAAAGGAGTGGTGAGGGAAAGAGGCGTTCCATTTCGTGGGGCACTGGCATCAGTATTGGAACAGGAGGGATCTGTACCATTGGGATGGTCTCCACCTGAACCGATCTGGGACCAATGTTCTAGCGAAAAGGGTAAATAGGGTGGTCAACAGGACTTTAAACTAGAAAGTTGGGGGGGGGGGGGGTAAAACTCCAAGAAGTATGACTAATGGGAAACAAAGCAGCAGGTTAGCGTGTGGGGGGGTGGATTCAACTTCATGGAAAATTATGAAAAAACTGAAAAGAAAAGAGAGCCCAGGAGAGAATATTAAAGTCCCCAGAACACAAAATAGGACAGACTGTTTGGAAAGGGCTAGGAATCTAACTTCAAGCACATCAGATAAAGGGACAACAATGAGAAAGGGGACGAGAAATACAGGACTGAAGGTGTTGTATCTGAATGCACGCAGTATACGAAATAAGGTAAATGAGCTTGTGGCACAGATTGAAATTGGCAGGTATGATGTGGTGAGCATCACGGAGACATGGCTGCAAGGGGATCAGGACTGGGAGCTAAATATCCAAGGATATACATCCTATCGAAAAGATAGGCAGGTTGGCAGAGGGGGTGGGGTTGCTTTGTTAGTAAGAAAGGAAATTGAATCGATAGCAAGAAATAACGTAGGGTCAGATAATGTAGAATATGTGTGGGTAGAGTTGAGGAATGCAAAGGTAAAAAAACCAAAATGGGAGTTATGTACAGGCCTCCGAACAGTAGTCAGGATGTGGGGCACAAGATACACCATGAGATAGAAAAGGCGTGAAAGAAAGGCAAGGTTACAGTGATCATGGGGGATTTCAATATGCATGTAGACTGGGAAAATCAGGTTGGTAGTGGATCCCAAGAAAAGGAATTTGTGGAATGTCTACGAGATGGCTTTTTTGAGCAGCTTGTGGTGGAGCCCACTAGGGAACAGGCAATTCTAGATTTAGTGATGTGTAATGAGGCAAATTTGATAAGGGAGCTTAAGGTGAAGGAACCCTTAGGAGGAAGTGACCATAATATGATAGAATTTACCCTGCAATTTGAGAGGAAAAAGCTGAAATCAGATGTAACAGTATTATAGTTGAATAAAGGCAAATACAGAGGCATGAGGGAGGAGCTGGCCAGAATTGACTGGGAGATGAGCCTAGCAGGAAAGACAGTGGAACAGCAATGGCAGGAGTTTCTGGAAGTAATTTGGGAGACACAGCAAAAATTCATCCCTAGGAAGAAGAAGCATGCTAAAGGGAGGACGAGGTAACCATGGCTGACAAGGGAAGTCAGGGACAGCATAAAAGCTAAAGAGAAAGCATACAATGCGGCGAAGAGCAGTGGGAAACCAGGGGATTGGGAAGCCTACAAAGACCAACAGAGGACAACTAAAAAAGAAATAAGGAGGGAGAAGATTAAATATGAGGATAAACTAGCCAGTAATATAAAAGAAGATTTCAAGAGTTTTTTTAGATATATAAAGGGTAAGAGAGAGGCAAAAGTGGACATTGGGCCGCTGGAAAATGATGCAGGAGAAGTAGTAGTGGGGAACAAAGAAATGGCAGAGGAACTGAATAGGTACTTTGCGTCAGTCTTCACGGTGGAAGACACGAGTAACATCCCCAAAGTTCAAGAGAGTCGGGGGGCAGAGGTGAGTATGGTGGACATTACCGAGGAGAAGGTGCTAGGAAAACTGAAAGGTCTGAAGGTGGATAAATCACCTGGACCAGATGGATTACACCCCAGAGTTCTAAAGGACATAGCTGGAGGCGTTAGTGGTGATCTTTCGGGAAACACTGGAGTGAGGGAAGGTCCCAGAGGACTGGAAAATCGCTAATGTAACCCCCCTGTTTGAGAAGGGAGTGAGGCAAAAGACGGGAAATTACAGGCTGATTAGCCTGCCCTCGGTCGTTGGTAAGATTTGCGAGTCCATTATTAAGGATGAGATTTCAGAATACTTGGAAGTGCATGATAAAATAGGGAAAAGTCAGCATGGTTTCATCAGGGGGAGGTCATGCCTGACAAATCTGTTAGCATTCTTTGAGGAGGTAAAGAGTAGGTTAGACAAAGGAGAGCCAATGGATGTTATCTACTTGGACTTCCAGAAGGCTTTTGACAAGGTGCCGCACAGGAGGCTGCAAAGTAAGATAAGAGCCCATGGTATTAGAGGCAAGCTACTAGCATGGATAGAAGATTGGCTGTCTGGCAGGAGGCAGAGAGTGGGGATAAGGGGGTCCTTCTCAGGATAGCGGCCGATGACTAGTGGAGTTCCGCAGGGGTCAGTGTTGGGACCACTACTTTTCACTTTATACATTAATGATCTAGATGAAGGAACTGAGGGCATCCTGGCTAAGTTTGCAGATGATACAGAGATAGGTGGAAGGACAGGTAGTATTGAGGAGGTGGGGAGACTGCAGAAGGATTTGGACAGGTTAGGAGAATGGGCAAAGAAGTGGCAGATGGAATACAACGTGGGGAAATGTGAGGTGATGCACTTTGGCAGGAAGAATAGAGGCATAGACTATTTTCTAAATGGGGAGAGAATTCAGAAATCTGGAGTGCAAAGGGACTTGGGAGTCCTAGTCCAGGATTCTCTGAAGGTTAACTTGCAGGTTGAGTGAGTAGTTAGGAAGGCAAATGCAATGTTGGCATTTATTTCGAGAGGACTAGAATATAACAGAAGGGATGTGCTGCTGAGGCTTTATAAGGCTCTGGTCAGACCACATTTAGAATATTGTGAGCAATTTTGGGCCCCGCATCTCTGGAAGGATGTGCTGGCCCTGGAGAGGGTCCAGAGGAGGTTCACGAGAACGATCCCAGGAATGAAAGGCTTAACATATGAGGAACGTTTGAGGACTCTGGGTCTATACTCAATGGAGTTTAGAAGGAAAAGGGGGGGATCTGATTGAAACTTACAGAATACTGAAAAGCCTGGATAGAGTGGACGTGGGGAAGATGTTTCCATTAGTAGGAGAGACTAGGACCCGAGGGCACAGCCTCAGAGTAAAGGGAAGACCTTTTAGAACAGAGATGAGGAGAAACTTCTTTAGTTGGGGAGTGGTGAATCTATGGAATTCATTGCCACAGAAGGCTGTGGAGGCCAGATCATTGAGTGTATTTAAGACCGAGATAGATAGGTTCTTGATTGGTAAGGGGGTCAAAGGTTACGGGGAGAAGGTGGGAGAATGGGGTTGAGAAACTTATCAGCCATGATCGAATGGCGGAGCAGACTCGATGGGCTGAATGGCCTAATTTCTGCTCCTATGTCTTATGGTCTTATGGTCTTGTGAACTTGAAACTAACATGACCAGGTTGTTTATGAAAAAAGGCAGTTTTCTGTACTGTAATGAAGTCAAACTTAAAACTATTAAAATTAACCCCAAATGCGCCTTTATGTTCTTGGAAGGATAAGTGATTAGATACAAGTAAATGCAATTGAGAGTCCAGGAAGTGAACTTTATGTAAATGATGCAAAAATTTTTAGGACCAGCAAACTTGCCTCTGGGAAACCACTACACATTAATTGCTAACCTAACCAAATTCCAATTCTTCCATTTGTAGATGACATGATGTTGGAGGTGTATCAGTGTTCCAACATGTCCTGGGCAGGCTTCAGTCACAGGGCCCATCTTTGTACTCTCCACATACTTTCCCCTTTCATTATGAGGTTTGGCTGGAATGCAGTGCCTGAACATTAACTAAAGCAAAGCGATTTATTAAGGTATTCAAAAGCCAATAAATTAATGTTGCTGCAATAACCAAAGGTTAACAATTTCTTGGTTAAATTATAAGCATAACGATCTCCGTAGAGACCAATGACATTTAAAAAGAAATTCAAACTTCCAGTTAATAGCTGAAAGAATGACACATCACTTTATAGAACTTGTAAATGACTAAAAGCACATTGGCACAAAATTATTTTATTTTTGTAGGCAACTTATACTTTAAGCTACAGAGAAGAACATTCTCCTTTTATACTTAATACACATCACACACTCCACAGAATCACAGTCCTTATAGCAAAAGGTCCACAGTTGCTCCCAGCTTCCAATGGGTCCCCATCTCCCTGTTTGCTGAGTAGTAACTTTAAATAAATGTCTCAGGGCACTTTCCTCAGTTTTCAGAGAGTTTCGTGAACTCATCACCAGCAGTAAAACCTGCTCTGATAATTCATATTCCCCCTGGCCATGCCAGAACAAATCTATCCATAGGTGGCTCTTTGTCTAGAGACCATCTCCCTCCCGCACCTGGCTATGGTGGCTCACAAAGTCTAGCAGCCTTTTTTCTCTCTGCTGACCACACAGAACCCCTGCTGTCTCTGTGATATTCATTGATTCCTAGGAAAGACAGTAACCTGATTTCAAAAATGGCTTCCTCTGCCCTCTTCTCCAAAGCAATGTGAAACAGATAAACCTTGAATCCAAATAGAAATGCTGATTAACTATCATTGATCCCCATTCCCTTTCATCTTAGAAGTAAACAGACAACTTACAGCACAACTGTTTATAATCCAGTTCCTCCAACACCTTTCTGGGATTCTAGGAGACCCAGTCTACTCATTACAAACCCAAAGATTGCTGACATTCAAGTGTAAATACCTTCTACCCACGTCTCAATAAAACAATCTAATCCCTCCTTTGACCTATAAAAATCAAACCACCCAGACTTACTTCCAGGCAGACTGCAGAACAGATCACATTACCCCCTTCATTTACCCTAACTTTAAACCTACGGTCCTGAAATATAATATCTTATAAACCTCATAACTGTAACATAAACATTGCAAATTGTGATTTTGCCCATTTAAGAAGCAGTCACTTAAGGGGAAGTTGCTGCTTTTAAGGGAACGCTAGATAAGCACACATAAGGGGGAAAGGAATAGAAGGATATGTAGTTAGGTTGAGATGAAGTAAGGTTGGAGGAGGCCTGTGTGGAGCAGAACCTCCAACGTAGATCTGTTGGGTCAAATTGACTGATTGTGTACAATAAATTCTATGTAATTCATAAATTTTGTGCAATGATGCCAATACAGGTTATCCAATGACGATCAACAATGAGAACCAGCACCTGTAAACAATGCTAAACATCCATTTCAACTTTACAATGATGTAGGAAAGAATATTACCCATATCACTGTGCCATGCAAGCTATCAGTCAAAGATAAAACAACTTTAATGCCCGATTGCTCCAAATACTTCTGCTGGAGATATGGGAAGAGATTGAAGGCATTCATGACATACTGGTCACCGTTTTGTGAGAGAACCAAGGCTTTGATTCCAGGCATTTGGGCTTACTGCTGCATAAACAAGTTACAATGGGCCATCTTATGTATCAATGTGCACATAACTATTATTAAAAGGTATGGAACAATTCAAATGAGGGATGTTTTGTGTATTATAGCGTTAGGCCACTGTGACATGAAAATAAATACTTTAATATTTTGCCATTTTGTTAAAAATGGACTCTCTGCTGAATCAAAAATGATGGCTGCTACAAATCACATGATTAAAGATGATTGGTCCTTTGCTCTGAGAGCTATCTACAGGAGTTACACAAACAAAATAATTCCTCTCTCAGCCTGTGGAATCTCACACTTGATTGTACAGACCCCTTGTAATCAATAAAAGCAGAAAAAGTGCAGATGAGCTGTCTCCCCAACCTGAAATATCTCAAAAGAGAGAGATCAAAGCTCCTTATACTGGAAGATATGTTAATAGCCACCTTGTCTCTCTCTCCTAAGGTTGAACAATGGAATTCTGGCCAGAAGCACTGAAACTGATTGTTCAGTCGTAATTAACCTATTAATGGGCCATGTGACATGACCTCTGGCCTGTTGGACAGTTTTGACATTACACCTTTGGCCTCACAGGCAGAGTGTCATTTCAACATCAACTGGAAAAGACTCCAGCAGTCTAGCTGAGCAAGCAGTTGATTACCATCTCTCAATGCCTTGAAGCCTGCTTGATTTTAAAAGTCTTTGATCAATGCCTGCCCAGTGGTCTAAGCACAGAAAGCCTGTTTTGTTTCAGCATTATTTGTTTCAAGGATTTTCATGTTATTGTCCCCGATCAGGAACTCATCGGGACTGAATTCCGCCAAGAAGGAAACTTCCTCCAGACTTTGACTTCTCAAACTTTGGAAATTACATGAGCTAATGTTCATTTCTGTGGTTCTTGCACCGTTACTATCCATTGTTCTAAAACTCTTTTTTCTATTCCACCGACTTTGTGTGTGTGTGTAGTGGAGTGGGAAGTTGTGAACACTCTTCCCCAGTGTTTTGAATGTGAAGTAAACTAACTTTGGAAAACGTGACATGGCATATTTTAAAATTAATTCAAAACACCTTCTGCTTATGGACAGTTGTTGAGATGAAATAATTACAGGTTATCTGTCTCTCTCCTGTCCAGAACAATAGTTTTTGTTTAAAAAAACTTTGTATACTTGCAATATTTTAATACTATTGTCACTTGTAGGGCAAGGTGGCATATAATCAACAGAAGCAGATGCATAAGGTGGTAGCCCTAAGAAATTCAAGCCTTCACCCCATTTGAAAAAAACTACCCTGAGTTTATTGGGCAGAAGAGGGAGTACAGGACAGTGAAATCACTGTAATCCCTATGGTTAATACTATTAGAATGTTCCTGTCATGTAACTGTCCTACTGAGTGATTATCACAGAAGCATGCATTCAATCTAATTAATGTCATGAAGAGTATCATGTAATGAGAGTAGTCCTCTGAGCATGTTATTCCAGGGAGTATTTTGACATTTTGCTTTCTCCTGTTTCCTCAGCAATGGAGAAACAGACCGGAGGTGCCTCAACTGACCCCAAGCAAGCTTGCACCCCATATCACAAACACTACCTCAGCCAAACACCACCACAGATACGCAAACCCCAGGGAATTTAGATAGTGAGATTAAGGAGAGTGTACAAGATGAATCACAGTGAAGCGCAAGTGGTGTTGGCTGCTCAAGGCGAGGCACCTGCTGCCTGGAAATCCAACATGGGTCCTGCCTTGGTTGCAGTTACCTCTATCCAGGAGTACCCAATGCAAGGAAGGCAGTAGAGGAAGGGACCGGACGGATTAAGGCTCATGGGATTTGGAGGCGGAGGATGGGGTGGGGTGTAGATGGAGGGGGGTTGGAAGGAGAGGGTAATATTGACATGGATTGAGAATTGATTAATAGACAGAAAACAGAGCCCTAGATTTTTGTCCCTGGGTCAGGTTCGATGATTCTGGAGATATCTCAGCTCGGCGAACCTAACCTTTAAAAATGTCTGCCCGCAGGTCGGATTTTCAGTCCGGGGCTGGACTTAAAAATGGGTCGGGACAGGTGACCCTGGGGTCGAATCTGTAGGCTGCTGGGTGCAGAGGCAGGCTGGGACAAGGCCTGCCTCTGTGCTCAGGCATTGTATATATATAAATAAAAAATTAAAATTAAACAAAAAACATCCCTCCAGCCCTCAACTCTCATCTCCACTCACTCCCCCACACACTTCCTATGTCTCATCCATGCTAACTCATGCCAACCCATTCCCCCACCCACCGCCCATTGCCCTTACCCCCTCACTGCCAACTCACCTAGTATCCTTGGACACTTCTCTGACAACTTTGAAACTTCCTGGATAGGTTTGACAGCTTTGCCAGCTGGACACCTCTTTAATAGTTCCTTGACAGCTGATAGTTCTTTGACAGCTTGACAATTCCAATGAGTTTGTGCATAAAAAGTACTTAATCATGTTCACTTTTAACAATCCCAAAGGGTGCCTTACCTCTCCCAAAGGTGTCCCGGGACCCTATCTAAAGGGGTGCTTTAACTCTCTAAAGAGGTACCCTGCTTACCTATCAAATCTGCCAAGTTCAGACATCCTTTTACCTGTTCTAATCTCCGCACTCCAGATTGCACACTCTTTGCCTTCCAAATTCCCACCTCAGTGGAGGCAGCTGGCGATTTAAATGGTCAGCTGCCTCTCCGAATCGCTCATGCACGAACGCTGGCCCGATTCCAGTCCCACCTCCACAAAGATGGGAAATGCCAGGTTCGTGGGCGGCACTTAGAAATTTTGGCCATTTCCGGGGTTTTTGCCACACAGAGAGCCTCTCTGTTGTGGCGAAAATCCGGGCTAGAGTAAATGAATAAATTAATTATTTTCCAGATGCAGACTGTCACAGGATCTGTGATTGATCTCTAGCTATTTAGAATCTATATCAATGACTTAGATGAAAGGACTGAAGGTAATCTACCCAAGTTTAGATGGAAAAATAAGCCGTGAGCTGTGAAAGGATGCAAAGAGTCTGCAAAGGGATATAGACCATCTAAGAGATTATGCAAGAAAGTGGCAGATGGAGTATAATGTGGGGAAGTGTGGAATTATCCATTTTGGATGGAAGAATAGAAAAGCAGATTTATTTTTTTTAAAAAAGAAGGGTGTATGTCAGTAAATGTTGGCATCTGAAGGGATTTGAGATCCTTGTACATGACAAAAAGTCGACATACAGGAAGAGCAAGCAATTAGAAAGGCAAATGGTATAAGACCATAAGAACATAAGACGTAGGAGCAGAAATTAGGCCATTCGGCCCATCGAGTCTGCTCCGCCATTTAATCATGGCTGATAAGTTTCTCAACCCCATTCTCCCGCCTTCTCCCCGTAACCCCATTACCAATCAAGAACCTATCTATCTCGGTCTTAAGTACACTCAATGATCTAGCCTCCACAGCCTTCTGTGGCAATGAATTCCATAGATTCACCACTCCCCGACTAAAGAAGTTTCTCCTCACTTCTGTTCTAAAAGGTCTTCCCTTTACTCTGAGGCTGTGCCCTCGGGTCCTAGTCTCTCATTCCTTTCCATAAGCCTTTCATTCCTGGGATCATTCTCGTGAACCTCCTCTGGACCCTCTCCAGGACCAGCACATCCTTCCTGAGATACAGGGCCCAAAATTGCTCACAATATTCTAAATGTGGTCTAACCAGAGCCTTATAAAGCCTCAGCAGCACATCCCTGCTTTTATATTCTAGTCCTCTCGAAATAAATGCCAACATTGCATTTACCTTACTAACTACCGACTCAACCTGCAAGTTAACCTTAAGAGAATCCTGGACTAGGACTCCCAAGTCCCTTTGCACTCCAGATTTCTGAATTCTCTCCCCATTTAGAAAATAGTCTATGCCTCTATTCTTCCTACCAAAGTGCATGACCTCACACTTCCCCACATTATATTCCATCTGTCACTTCTTTGCCCATTCTCCTAACCTGTCCAAATCCCTCTGCAGCCTCCCCGCCTCCTCAATACTACCTGAGCTTCCACCTATCTCTGCATCTGCAAACTTAGCCAGGATGCCCTCAGTTCCTTCATCTAGATCATTGTATAAGTGTATAGATCATGTATAAAATGAAAAGTTGTGGTCACAACGCTGACCACTGCGGAACTCCACTTATCACCAGCCGCCACCCTGAAAAGGACCCCCTTATCCCCACTCTCTGCCTCCTGCCAGACAGCCAATTTTCTATCCATGCTAGTACCTTGCCTCTAATACCATGGGCTCTTATCTTACTGAGCAGCCTCCTGTGCGGCACCTTGTCAAAGGCCTTCTGGAAGTCCAAGCAGATAACATCCATTGGCTCTCCTTTGTCTAACCTGCTCGTTTCCTCCTCAAAGAATTCTAACAGATTTGTCAGGCATGACCTCCACCTGATGAAACCATGCTGACTTTGCCCTATTTTATCATGCACTTCCAAGTATTCTGAAATCTCATCCTTAATAATGGACTCGCAAATCTTACCAACGACCGAGGTCAGGCTAATCGGCCTGTAATTCCCCGTTGTTTGCCTCACTCCCTTCTTAAACAGGGGGGTTACATTAGCGATTTTCCAGTCCTCTGGGACCCTCCCTCACTCCAGTGATTCCTGAAAGATCACCACTAACGCCTCCACTATCTCTGCAGCTATCTCCTTCAGAACTCTGGGGTGTAATCCACCTGGCCCAGGTGATTTATCCACCTTCAGACCTTTCAGTTTTCCTAGCACCTTCTCCTTGGTAATGGCCACCATACTCACCTCTGCCCCCCGACTCTCTTGAACTTTGGGGATGTTACTCGTGTCTTCCACCGTGAAGACTGACGCAAAGTATCTAATCAGTTCCTCTGCCATTTCTTTGTTCCCCACTACTACTTCTCCAGCGTCAGTTTCCAGCGGCCCGATGTCCACTTTTGCCTCTCTCTTACCCTTTATATATCTAAAAAAACTCTTGAAATCTTCTTTTATATTACTGGCTAGTTTATCCTCATATTTAATCTTCTCCCTCCTTATTTCTTTTTTAGTTGTCCTCTGTTGGTCTTTGTAGGCTTCCCAATCCCCTGGTTTCCCACTGCTCTTTGCCGCATTGTATGCTTTCTCTTTAGCTTTTATGCTGTCCCTGACTTCCCTTGTCAGCCATGGTTACCTCGTCCTCCCTTTAGCATGCTTCTTCTTCCTAGGGATGAATTTTTGCTGTGTCTCCCAAATTACTCCCAGAAACTCCTGCCATTGCTGTTCCACTGTCTTTCCTGCTAGGCTCATCTCCCAGTCAATTCTGGCCAGCTCCTCCCTCATGCCTCTGTATTTGCCTTTATTCAACTGTAATACCGTTACATCTGATTTCAGCTTTTTCCCCTCAAATTGCAGGGTAAATTCTATCATATTATGGTCACTTCCTCCTAAGGGTTCCTTCACCTTAAGCTCCCTTATCAAATCTGCATTATTACACATCACTAAATCTAGAATTGCCTGTTCCCTAGTGGGCTCCACCACAAGCTGCTCCAAAAAGCCATATACATTAGCCTTTATTGCAAAAGATTGGAGTAAAAGAGCAAGGAAGATTTCCTGAATTTATATACAGATTTAGTGAAACCACACTTGGAGTTCTAGGTACAGTTTTTGTTTCCTTACCCAAGGAAGAAAATACTTGCCTTAGAGTTGTTGCAATACAGATTCACTAGATTGATTCCTGGAATGAATGGACTATCCTATGAGGAGAGATTGGAGTAGAATGACCCTATAGCCTGTGGAGTTTAGAAGAATGAGAGATGATCCCATCGAAACATATCAAATTCTTATATAGCTTGACAGAGTAGATGCTGAGAGATGGTTTCCCTCGGCTAGAGACTCCAGAAGTCGGTTTCAGGATAAGATGGGCAGCCAATAAGAAAGTTGATGAGGAGAAATTCCTTCACTTGTGAATCTTTACAACACTCTACCCCAGAGGGCTGTGGATGTTCAGTCAATGGATATATCGAAGACTGAGATCGATTGATTTTTGAGCACTAAGGCGATCAAGGGATATGGGGGAGGATGGAAAAGTGGTGTTGATTTAGAATTTCAGTCATGATCTTATTGAAGGTCATATGGTCTACTCCTAGGGTGGAATTGTCCCAGCTTTGCACAAAGTGCGTTAGCAGACAAGGAAAAAGTTATTTTACCCGCCGGCCACAATGATGGGTTCTCACACCGCATCGTCCCATTCCTGCCTCATTAACTATGCAGCCACAGGAAACATGCTGTCTCGTTGGCGGGCGGCCTCTGATATGCCCGCCATGCTGTTTCCTCACTGCTTCCTCATGCAGGGCGCCATATTTAAACTGCAGCCGCGCACATACTTCTCAATGCTTGCAGCTCAGGACTACTCCAGTGAAGACATGTCCCCAAAGGCCAAGAAGAGCGCAGCTCCCCCTTGATTCTGTGACACATCCCTGGGACACCTTCTGGATGCCGTGGAGGCCCACCACGATGTCCTCTACCCCAACTCTGGCCGCAGGAGGCCCATCAGTCTCACCACTCTGGCTTGGGAGGCGGTGGCAGAGGTGGTCAGTACCAACGCTGCTTGCAAGAGGTCAGTCATCCAGTGCAGAAAAAGGATTAATGATCTCATCTGTGCTGCCAGAGTAAGGCACACTATCTTACAACTTTAAACTCACACACACAAGGCCATCTCACATTCACTGGCATCTCACTCACTGCCAGCTCAAGGGATATCGCCACTGACTCTCTCACACACATGCTCACATTTCCATCTGGCCTCATCCCCTCTGGAGATTACCTCCTCGGCCCTCATCATTTTGAGGCCATTTGCACAGAATAACATGTGCCCTCACACATATCCTGGGATACCCCTCTTCCCCCTCACCCTGCAGCCTCTTCCCTTGCCTGAGGCCACTTCTCCCCCTTCCCCAGGCAAACGCTATCCCTGCAGCCATTGAAAAGCCACCCCTGCCTTATGGTTGGTCTGGTAGGTAGTGACTTACCCATGAGCCCCAGTAGAAGTGATGTGGTGCTGCTTGCGAAGTAAGATAGGCAAACAAACCTCAAAGTCCCAAGTGAAATGCAGCTCGCCAGGTGCACATCGCTTATGTACAATTGTGCAATCACACCAATGTGCCCGGATGATCTAGTGTGGGGGCATGATTCCGATGAGCAGGGCATATAATAGGATGCTAAAGTATTGATATTAGGTTCCCAATGTGTGGCAGTGGGGCACGTAGCCCACCATTGATGGGTGGAGCAGATGAACACAAATTGGTTTCACAGCAGCGCGAAACCAATTTTTGGCCTTCTCGCCATATTGTTCCCCTCTCTGCACACCATGATGCCCGATGTCAACAGGGCCGGAAAAAAACGGCCCTACTTTTATTTCTTATGTTCCTGTATGGAGAAATGCATAATGTGGATCTGCAGAGTGTTTGTGAATGATCACCTGTACTGCCGTCTGCCATGGAGCATATGACAGCTCCTATGTCACTTTACGCAAAATCCTCAATAGCATAAGTCATAGGTTTACCCAGCATCTATTAATGGAATGCTCATGATCGTTTGTGTGGCTTTTATTGAAGTTTTGACCTCAAACCCTTAGGTCTGCTAAGGAAGTATCTAAGATATGAGGAGATTAAATATAAACAACTTGCAAGCATCATTCGTCAACTTCATAATTAGCTTTCAGGCAAATTAATTGAGAAGTTGAGGGAGAGCACAGCAGCACTGACATACTTGTAGTTGCTACAAATCAAGCGTACACGCTGACAGGATATATGGCACATCCATGCAGAAGTATAGATGTCAGAAATTAGTTTGGATCAGCCAGCCACAACAGTAATAAATGTTACATCTGGCTCAGGTCTAAGGCTTTATAACAATGCTTAACATAAGGAGGTTTAATCTAATCTGATTAAGGTAATGGTTAGCTGAGTCACTACAGGTGAACAAGCTGCCAACTTCGATCTCCAATCTGTGCTGTGTTAGTTGACCTCAGATAAATTGACAGCCAGGGGACTTTAAATGTCCCCACGGTCTCTGGATTATATAAGGGGAAATCAGCAGTCTTTGCCTATGAATCACTATCACTTGATCACAGGGAAGTGGATGCATGTGTGAAAATCAGCTGAGCACAGATTTAGGCTTGCCTGTCATATCCCTCACAAATAGATAGGCTATCACACTCATTAATGCTGGTCACTTACTTGTGAAAAATATTAGTGCCAACCCAGCAACAATGACTTGTTTTAGTGGAATAGTGTCAGAATCCTGGGAAATCACTACTTTGGGTTTTCTTGCTAATTAATGAACCCTAACTTAAATGCAATGACTTGGATGTATATTAATTAACTATGTGCTGCACAGTTGTGATTACATTCTGTGTAAGGATGGTTGAAAGGTGAAAAGATGAGAAACTGAGATTTGGACCTTCGCTGACTGAATGGTCAGAGTTTTGATGTCGGCTTAAAAGAACGCGTGGTGAGGTCAGGCGTGCATCCTGCCACCATCGCGCATCATTTAGACCTCTCGTTTGGCGGGCCCGCACCGAAGGCGGATGCGTGCCTGCTGAACTGTTAAAAGCCTATTAAGGCCATTAAGGAAGTACTTTAGATAATTAACAGCGCTGCCCATCCAACCTTAAGGTTGGCGGGCAGGCGAAGAGCTCAAGAGGAGGTAACGAGTAGGTTAGACAAAGGAGAGCGGATGTTATCTACTTGGACTTCCAGAAGACCTTTGA
The DNA here is from genome assembly GCF_964194155.1 of Cetorhinus maximus. Classification (NCBI taxonomy): domain Eukaryota; kingdom Metazoa; phylum Chordata; class Chondrichthyes; order Lamniformes; family Cetorhinidae; genus Cetorhinus; species Cetorhinus maximus. The sequence goes on along the minus strand of NC_135888.1, from coordinate 67,914,174 downwards.
CAAGGTGCCGCACAAGAGGCTGCAAAGTAAGATAAGAGCCCATGGTGTTAGAGGCAAGGTACTAGCATGGATAGAAGATTGGCTGTCTGGCAGGAGGCAGAGAGTGGGAATAAGGGGGTCCTTCTCAGGATGGCGGCTGGTGACTAGTGGAGTTCCGCAGAGGTCAGTGTTGGGACCATTACTTTTCACTTTATACATTAATGATCTAGATGAAGGAACTGAGGGCATGCTGGCTAAGTTTGAAAATGATACAAAGATAGGTGGAGGGACAGGTAGTATTGAGGAGGTGGGGAGGCTGCAGAAGGATTTGGACAGGTTAGGAGAATGGGCAAGGAAGTGGCAGATGGAATACAACTTGGAGAAGTGTGAGGTCATGCACTTTGGTAGGAAGAATAGAGGCATAGACTATTTTCTAAATGGGGAGAGAATTCAGAAATCTGGAGTGCAAAGGGACTTGGGAGTCCTAGTCCAGGATTCTCTTAAGCTTAACTTGCAGGTTGAGTGAGTAGTTAGGAAGGCAAATGCAATGTTGGCATTTATTTCGAGAGGACTAGAATATAAAAGCAGGGATGTGCTGCTGAGGCTTTATAAGGCTCTGGTCAGACCACATTTAGAAAATTGTGAGCAATTTTGGGCCCCGTATCTCTGGAAGGATGTGCTGGCCATGGAGAGGGTCCAGAGAAGGGTCACAAGAATGATCCCAGGAATGAAAGGCTTAACATATGAGGAATGTTTGAGGACTCTGGGTCTATACTCGATGGAGTTTAGAAGGATGAGGTGGGAATCTGATTGAAACTTACAGAATACTGAAAGGCCTGGATAGAGTGGACGTGGGGAAGATGTTTCCATTAGTAGGAGAGACTAGGACCAGAGGGCACAGCCTCAGAGTAAAGGGAAGACCTTTTAGAACAGAGATAGGAGAAACTTCTTTAGCCAGAGAGTGGTGAATCTATGGAAATCATTGCCACAGAAGGCTGTGGAGGCCAGGTCATTGAGTGTATTTAAGACTGAGATAGATAGGTTCTTGATTGGTAAGGGGATCAAAGGTTACAGGGAGAAGGTGTGAGAATGGGGTTGAGAAACTTATCAGCCATGATTGAATGGCGGAGTAGACTCGATGGGCTCAATGGCCTAATTTCTGCTCCTATGTCTTATGGTCTAAGCGGCCTTCGCATTTTTCAGGAAACCTTATCCACGGGAGGGATGAAGTTTCCTGAACGTTTAACAAAATCACTAAATAAATTTTGCTAAATTGGCAAAATGGCCCAACTCATGTGACACCATCACATGAGATGACATGTGTAAATAATTTTTCGCTTTATTAAAAAATTTCAATGTGTACTTAATCTTCCTGAGGCAGCTCCATGCATCAGGGAGATTTCTGCGCTCTTTCGCGCGGATGCACGAATGCAGGCCCCGGGCCTCCATCTTCCCCCCCCACCGCCCACACAGGTAGTGCTGCCAACCATGCGTCATGCTGGATGGGCCTTAATTCGCCCACCCGTGTAAAATGGCGGCGGGCAGCCGATCGCCCGGGGCTATTGGCTCCGCGCCCACTCCCAACCGGCCCGCCCGACATGCAGAAAATTCTCCCCAATGTTTTATCAGCTTGGAAGGTTTAAAAATCAAATGGTTACAGGTTAAAGACAAAAACACTTCAGCCGAAATCGTGTGGAGTGTGAAAACATACAACTTGCTGTGTGGGAACAGAGAGATAAAACACATCTTGGAGATACTGAAAGTTAGAGTAAGACAAAATAACTAGGCACCAAGGCTACTATTTATCCAGACACCATCCCTGAAATGTTTACAAGCTGATAGGTTTCAAAGTGTGAGAACTCCATGTGCTTGAGAGCCCAGCCTGGCCTGGCTTAGCCTGGCCTGGCCTATGGGGACACATGACACATGATATATTTTATAATTGGATTATTCAAATAAATGCTAGGCAATGATCGAGTTGGTGGTCTCCGTAGGCTTAGCTGTGAAAAGAAAGTATAAGAAGGGATCCCCTGAGGGGAGAGATAGGCCAAAATGAGAGGAGAGGTTTCAAGCCAGAGGAGGTTCAGGACTATCCCACAGACAGAGGGATGGACCTGGCAGGGGGAACCGCACGTGCACATGCTGCATTAACTGGAGTGACTAGGGAGTGATCGTGTGGAGACCATGCTTTTTCCCAGGGCGTAATGGTAATGCTGTGTTTTAATATTACTGTTCAAATATTAACATGTGTCAAGGCTCATTTAAAGTGAATAAAATGTAACCACTGTCACCAATAAGGATCACTTTGAATCCTTTAGGAACTTGAGAATAAGGTGTTAAAGGGTTAATTGACTCTCATACCCCGAATTCTAACAATAAGGAAAAAAAAGGGAAAAATCATCCTTTTATTTGCCCGTCTTCCAATTTTCCAGAACCTTCGTTTCATACCAATCTCAGTTTCTGTCGACACCTGACAATATAATTTGTCATCAGTAAATTTCATATCGTAAGTCCATGTTTTTATGTCTTTTTGGAATAATGTAAATAGGACATCCAAACATACCACTTCAGAACTCCAGTAGTCATTGGGCCCAGGCAGAGCCTTTTCCTTTATTAGCACCATCTACTTTTAAATACCAAGACAGCTTTCAGCTAACTCATTTTCTGGGATTCTACGAGCCTTGATTTTCTTTAAAAGAAATATGTTAGCTCCCAAAGGTCCAATTAATTGCATTGAATGGATTTCACATTTTTCCTAACTTAGCTGCAATCTCAAGAAGTTCAATAAATTCATGAGGCTTGACCTATTGCTTCCAAATCCACATTAACTACTCTTGACAGCACCTATTCTTTAGATGAGCATCAATAGCATTCTATAAGACCTAAGGGCAAGAGCTTTACTTACCAAAGAAACAGTCATTGTTGACAAAAATAAGTTGAGAAATACCATAAAACTAAAGGAAAGAATATATAAAAATAATAGTGTGGACCAAGGGACAGAGATAATGCATAACAGCAAAGGAAGATGAGAAGGTAAGAGGTGTGAAAAGGGAATATAAATGTGAGGGATATCAAGATTAACACAGAAGGTTTTTATAATTGCATCAGAATAAAAAGGTTGTCAAGGGTAATGTGAACCCTTTAAAATGACGTGGGTAATATTGCAAATGAAAATAAGGACATTACAGACTTGTTGATTTTTTTTTGTCAGTCTTCATAGTAGAGGAAGAAGGAACCATTATACCTCACAATCCAGGAAAACAAATAATGAATCAAGGACAGGAACTCACTAAATTTAATTGCCCTTGATTTAGGAATTGTGCCTATAGATTGAAAAATTGCAATGATAACTCCATTAATTAAGAAAGGTTAGAGAGGGAAACCATAATATTATAGACTTGTTAGTCTATTTCTGTTTTAAAGAAATTATTGGAGTTACGGACAATGTGAGCACCTAGAAAACAATGGGCATGGATTTGTCATATCTAACAATAGCAATTTAACTTTTTGAGTATGTAACCAAAGTAGCTGAGAAGGGATGTCCATGCAAACAGTTTATATGAACTCCCAGAGGATCCTAAATATGAGACTAATTAGTTCAAGTTTAAAGTCCATATTATTGAAGGTGAATTATTGACCTGGTTAGTATATTGTTTAAGTCGCTAGAAGACAAAGGGTAAGGATAATGGATATGTACTCTCGTTGGAAAGAAGTAATATTTGATGTTTCATAAGAACCTCAACCGGGACAGAAACTACTCACTAGACTTATTGATGACTTATGGGTAACAGAATAGAGTACCATATATCAAAGTTTCCCGATGACACAAAGATAGGTGGCATAATAAGTAATATGGACAGGAGCATAAAATTAGACAGAGACATTGATGGATTAAGTGAATGGATGAAATTGTGCCAGATCTGTTCCAATGCAGTTAACTATAAGGTTATGATTTTGGAGCAAAAAAGGGTAAGTTGAAGTAGTTTTTAAATCATGAATAACTAGAAACAGTGGAGATCCAAAAAGATTTAGGGATCCATGTGGACAGATTGCTAAAGTGTATTGGTCAAGTAGAAAAAAGGATGGAAAAGGCTCATGCAACATTAGCCTTTGGGCAGAATTTTACCATGCCAGCACGGTGGGGTCGGGGCCATAAAATGCGGTGAGCCGTTCAAAAGTCCATTGACTTTAAAGGGACTGGAAAATCCTACCGGCGGGAGTGGCCCTAAAATTCCACCTATGTCTAGAATAGGCTACAATGTAAAATAGCGGGGTTTTGCTACAGCTGTACAAAACTGTAGCTATACTAAATCTGGACTATGGTGTGCAGTTCTGGGTAAAAGGATGTATTGGGGCAGGATTTTTACGGAATCATAAGTACTCCAGAGTAATTAAAAAATGGCAGGCAGGACCCTGTTCTGGGGTTTCCCCCCCATTCCCCGGAACCCCAATTTTCCATGGTGCAGGATAAGGGTGCGGGTAGTGAGATGGTGCCCTGCACTCCTACCTGATAGATTCCATTGCAGGTGTCACAGACATGTACTGATGACATTACAGATTTTAAGGACAGCTGTTTTAAAGGCAAATTTCTGTCTTCAAACCTTTACATTGAGTTTAAAAGCCTGTTTCAAAATTCAAGTATGGACAGACAACATGACACCTTTCTGTGTTTATTTAAACCTTGTCAAACTCAATTAAAATTTATTAATTTTGCTTCCAATTTCCAACCCTCCATCATTTTCACATGGTCCATCTCTGACACTTCCCTTCCCTTCCTTGACCTCTCTGTCTCAATTTCTGGTGATAGACTGTCCACCAATGTCCATTACAAGCCTACCGACTCCTACAGCTACCTCGACTACATCTCCTCACACCCCGCTTCCTGTAAGGACTCCATCCCATTCTCTCAGTTCCTTCGCCTCCGTCGCATCTGTTCTGATGATGCCACTTTCAAAAACAGTTCCTCTCACATGTCCCCCTTCTTCCTTAACCAAGGTTTTCCACCCACGGTGGTTGACAGGGCCCTCAACCGTGTCCGGCCCATCTCCCGCACATCCACCCTCACACCTTCCTCTCCCTCCCAGAAACATGATAGGGTCCCCCATGTCCTCACTTATCACCCCACCAGCCTCCGCATTCAAAGGATCATCCTCCGCCATTTCCACCAACTCCAGCATGATGCCACCACCAAACACATCTTCCCTTCACTCCCTCTGGTGGCATTCCGTAGGGACTGTTCCCTCCGGGACACCCTGGTCCACTCCTCCATCACCCCCTACACCTCAAGCCCCTCCCAAGGCAACTTCCCATGCATCCGCAGAAGATGCAACACCTGCCCCTTTACTTCCCCTCTCCTCACCGTCCAAGGGCCCAAACACTCCTTTCAAGTGAAGCAACATTTCACTTGCACTTCCCTCAACTTAGTCTACTGCATTCGTTGCTCCCAATGCGGTTTCCTCTACATTGGAGAGACCAAACGCAGACTGGGTGACCGCTTTGCAGAACACCTTAGGTCTGTCTGCAACCATTACCCAGACCTCCCTGTCGCTTGCCATTTCAACACTCCACCCTGCTCTCATGCCCACATGTCCGTCCTTGGCTTGCTGCATTGTTCGAGTGAAGCTCAACGCAAACTGGAGGAACAGCACCTCATCTTCCAACTAGGCACTTTACAGCCTTCTAGACTGAATATTGAGTTCAACAATTTTAGATCATGAACTCTCTCCTCCATCCCCAACCTCTTTCCAATTTTCCCCCTCCTTTTTGTTTTTTCCAATAATTTATATAGATTTTTCTTTTCCCACCTAATTCCATTATTTTTAAATGTATTTCCATCCATTGTTTTATCTCTACCTTTTAGCCTTTTTTGATTCCTTCATCCCACCCCCAATAGGACTATCTGTACCTTGCTTGTCCTGCTTTCTACCCTTAATTAGCCCACTCCTTTAGATAATATCACCACCTTCAACACCTCTTTGTCCTTTTGTCTGTGACATCTTTTGGTTATCTCCACCTATCACTGGCCCTCTATCCAGCTCTACTTGTTCCACCCACCCTGCGCCCCCCCACCCCACCCCCCCAACCCCCTTAAACCAGCTTATATTTCACCTCTTTTCTATTTTTCCTTAGTTCTGTTGAAGCGTCATGCGGACTCGAAACGTTAACTTTGTTCCTCTCCAAAGATGCTGCCAGACCTGCTGAGTTTTTCCAGGTATTTTTGTTTTTGTTTTGGATTTCCAGCAGCCGCAGTTTTTTGCTTTTATCGTAGTGTTTAATTGACTGTCACTTCTCTTCAAGGAATACCTACATTGAAGCAGTTTTGCCCTTCTCTCCGTCAGGATTTTCGTATCTCTCTTTTGCCTTGTTGACCTTCATTGCTTTCCATTTTTCTCCTGGAGCTGAAGAATTTTAAAAACACAAATAAAGAATTTAAAAATATTAAAAACATGTCCCCTCATGTGACCGTCAAATGAGCAGGGACATGCTATAAATGAGGTTTCAACGTTCTAAATTTATTTTAAATTCCTGTTGGAAACGTCATCCCGTAAGGCTGGACAGGCAGCAAAAGATTGCAATTAATTAATACTTTAATGGCTTTAATAGGCCTGTTAATTGTCGGCGGGCACGGGAGACAGCAGTGTGTTCGTTGACTGAAATATCACACAAGTGCATGATGACGTCAGGAGGCTCACCTGGCGTCATTGGGCACTACTTTTTCTCCCATTTGGATCAGGCGCCTACCCGCCCGATGAGAGAAAAATTCTGCCCTAAAGCTTTGTTGCCGGTTATTGTTCAATTGAATCTTTTGCAAATTAAAAGAGGACTACATACAGTCACACACAAATTCTTAGCTCACGGACCACTTTCAGAAAATACCTTTTACATAGTCTTGACACGGGATAAGCATCTCCTACACCCAGCAATTTTCATCATGGTTCATTGGAGTCATGAACAATAGTCTGGATCCGCGAACCTTTTGAAAGGTAAAGTCAAAAGTCTTACCCATGCCCCAATTGCCCTCTCTATGTCAACACATGCCAACACATGCCCCTTCCAAACGGCCCCTCATACTTTCCATGCCAACACACGGCATTTACATGTCCATTAACCCAGTACAGAATCACTTTAGGAATCACTATCTACAGAATCAACCCAAAGTAACAATGAAATGTGTGGGACTGCTTAAAAAGCACCATTCATAATTTTCTTATAATAAGAAAATGGCTGTTGCTACAACCCTATAAAAGTGCCAATGAACCAGATCTTTTAAGTATCAATAATAGAAGCTATAAACATTTGGCACCCCTTTATGAAAGGTTATTGGGAGTGGGTAGGGGGCATGAGTTGGCACTGATTTGGCATGGGACATGAAGGTAGCATGAGGAGTGGGTGGAGGTTTGATGGGCTGCAAGGGGTGAGGGCCCGAAGACCTAAAATGTATGCAAACAACTAGGACAAAGTCCTAGAGAACCAAGGCAGGCCTTTTACCCAGCCCAACTTAGCGTTTAATCACCCCTGTGGCCACCTCTGTTCTGCTTCCTGGGTCAGAGGGCCCGACTCTATCCCTCCCCCACCTCCCTGGAACGAACATTGGGTCTGACAGAGCACTTTTTACTGAGGCAGGACTTCTGAGGCAGGAAATTTCTTGAATCTGGCTACCAGCCTCGTTATCAAAAATCTAGCCTTTGATCTTGGAAGAATTGCAATGCAGATTCACCATAATGTTACCTGGGTTCCAGGGGTTAGTTAATACAAAATAGGATTGTATCCCCTGGCATATTAACGGTTAAAGGGTGATTTGATTGAGTTTTTAAAAGAATTTTGAAAGGAATTGATGGGGGTAGTAGCTAGGGAGAAACTTTTCCCACTAGTAGGGGAATCTAGGATAACGTAACTTTAGAATTAGAGCCAAGCCAATTAAGAGAGAAGTTAGTAAACATTTTTTCACACAAAGAATGGTAGAAGTTTGAGATACATAGTTTTTTTTTGCCAACCAATGTTATTAAGGATCAAGGCAAATAAATGGAACTAGGATGCAGATCAACCATGACCTCATTGAATGGGAGAACAGGCTCAAGGGGCTGAGCAACCTATTCCATCTCCTTTGTTTTTATACACTTTCCTAATATTGATTGCAAACAAACCATTTTATAATTCTCTACTTCATATCTCCTTTTTTTTGATATAGCAATAAGATTCACTATCTTCCAACCTTCAAGTAGAACTCCATTATTTATGAACCCCCACACTTATTAACAACAGCTTTATCTATTTCTCTTATTTCCTTGAGAATTTCAGGGTGTGTCTCACTTGATTTTAATCTTCTCTTCTTGCAGCTGTTTAGAGGGCACATTTCCTTTGTGAATTATGCATAATGAATGATTTATTAAAACATTTATGATTTCTCTGCAGAGTGTGCAATGAAAACATTCCATATTAATACTTTGCATTTCTTCATAATGTGATAGCTTACTTAGGACATTAACTCCAAAGTTAAAATGATTAGTTCCATCATATGTCTACAGTCTTTAGCTGTGTGAAGAATTAATTTGATTCATTTGCGACTTCTTAACATCAATTACTTTTCCATTCAATTGAAAACTTTGACTGATTTTGGACTTGTCACCTACTTCTCAAAGGTAAAATCTCCAGTTGCAGTCCACAGGATGTGTTTCTGTTGTCCTATTATCCTTTCTGATAATCATTAAACTTTGTTATAACTGACTTCCCACTAGAGTTTTATTTCTTTAAAATTGCTATATATACTCAAATAAAGGTTGAAGTTTTGAGACCAAAGTTTTAGGCCAAAGGTTATGTGGCAGACTTTTACATAGGTAATGTTTTTGAGGTAAAAACAAAAAACTGCGGATGCTGGAAATCCAAAACAAAAACAGAAACAGAAATACCTGGAAAAACTCAGCAGCATCGGCGGAGAAGAGCACAGGTGACGTTTCGAGTCCTCATGACCCTTCAACAGAACTAAGTAAAAATAGGAAAGGGTGGAAATATAAGCTAGTTTAGTGGGGGTGGGGGGGAAGGGGGGGTTGTTGGGACAAGCAGTCAAACGCAGACTGGGTGACCGCTTTGCAGAACACCTTCGGTCTGTCCGCAAACATTACCCAGACCTCCCTGTCACTTGCCATTTCAACACTCCACACTGCTCTCTTGCTCACATGTCTGTCCTTGGCTTGCTACATTGTTCCAGTGAAGCTCAATGCAAACTGGAGGAACAGCACCTCATCTTCCGACTAGGCACTTTACAGCCTTCTGGACTGAATATTGAGTTCAACAATTTTAGATCTTGAACTCTCTCCTCCACCCCCACCCCCTTTCCGTTTCTTCCCCCTCCTTTTTGTTTTTTCCAATAATTTATATAGATTTTTCTTTCCCAACTATTTCCATTATTTTTAAATGTATTTCCACCCATCGTTTATCTATACATTTTATGCCCTTTTAGTATTATTTCACCCCACCCCTACTACAGCTATCTGTACCTTGCTTGTCCTGCTCTCCACTCTTAATTAGCACATTCCTTTAGATAATATCATCACCTTCAACACCTCTTTGTTCTTTTGTCTGTAACATCTTTTGGTTATCTCCTCCTATCACTGACTGCTTGTCCCAACAACTCCCGCCCCTTCCCCCACCCCCCTCTTAAACCAGCTTATATTTCACCTCTTTCCTATTTTTACTTAGTTCTGTTGAAGGGTCATGAGGACTCGAAACGTCAACTGTGCTCTTCTCCGCCGATGCTGCCAGACCTGCTGAGTTTTTTCAGGTATTTCTGTTTCTGTTTTTGTAATGTTTTTGAGGTGTTGACACACACGCTTGATTTGGGCCTAAGTCAAATCCAAAAAAGACCATTGGAATGTAATAAAGATGACACAAAGATATGTAGGATAGTAAGATGTGTAGAGGTCGCAAGGATGCGACAAAGGGATATAGGTTGTTTAAGTGAGTAGACAAAGAACTGACAAATGTATAATGTGGGAAACTGAAATTGTCCATTTTGGCAGGAAAAGTAAAAGAGAGGTATATTATCTAAATGGTTTGAGATTGCAAAGCTCTGAGATGCAGAGGGATCAAGATGTCCTCGTGCATGAATTGCAAAAGCTTAGGTATGCAGGTACAGTAAGTAATTAGGAAAGCTAATAAAATGTTATCATTTATTGCAAGGGGAATTGGAATATGAAAGTAGGGAGGTTATGCTTCAGTTATACAGGGCACTAGTGAGATCACATCTGGAGTAATGGGTACAGTACTGGTCTGCTTATTTAAGGAAGGATGTAAATGCATTGGAAGCAGTTCAGAGAAGGTTCACTAGGCTAAAACCTGGAATTGGTGGGTTGTCTTATGAGGAAAGGCTAGGCTTGTATCCGCAGGAGTTAGACGAGTAAGAGGCATCTTGACTGAAATATATAAGATCCTGAGGGGTCCTGACAGGGTTGATGTGGAGAGGATGTTTCCTTTTGTTGGAAAATCTAGTAGTAAGGGCCACTGTTTAAAAATAAGGGATTGCCCATTTAAGACAGAGATGAGGAGATTTTTTCTTTCAGAGGGTCGTGAGTCTTTGAAACTCTCTTGCTCAGAAGGAAGTGGAAGCCAAGTTCTTGAATACTTTTAAGGCAGAGGTAGATAGATTCTTGAGAAGCAAAGGTGTGAAAGGTTATTGGGGGTGGGTGGGAATGTGGAGTTGAGGTTGAAAGCAGATCAGCCATGATCTTTTGAATGGCGGAATGGGCTCGAAGGGCTGAGTGGCCTACTGCTCCTAATTTGTATGTTCGTAGTCTGTGCTATAATAAAGTAAAATCCAACAACACAAAAGAATTTATATTAATTACCTAACGTACATTTATTTTATAAAATTACATACTATATGCATTTCATTCAATGCAATACATTTGCAATGAAATCGAATCATGAACATCTCCAGGTTCTGAAATTTTGGGGTTTTGATGCCTCTGAAACTAGTGTCTTTTAAATGAGGATTATGAAAATGATGCTTATTTTCTGTCGTAAATCACGGGGTCAACTTTTACATGAGATCGACATTTACATGAGTATAAACGTTAATTTTTAGTTTTTAGAACAAGATTATTCAGCATACTTATTAAGCCTGCACACTATTAGGGGTTGACATTCACTGTCTTCAGCTGGTGCTAACAGGACAATGAGATACTGACCACATTTTAATGTCATTGCCACCAATGATTTTGAAAGAGTGTGCAAAGCACCTGCCTGTTTCAGCTGAGAGGCCCCTTTTACTATTTTTTTATTTAGTGAATGCAAATCCCCAAAGTCAAGCAATAGCCTCCTCATTTGTTGAGTTTAAGGTGATGAGTCCGCCACTTAGGGCAACATTTTCCCCCTGCCGGGGGGCCAATTAAGACCCGCCCAGCGTGACATCCGCCAGGAAGTGCTATGCACTCCCTGTATGGGCGATGGGGGGGGATTCCCTCAGCCAGGAGTACACTTTTTCGTGCATGTGCATGAAAGAGCACACTCATCTCCCTGAGGCAAAGCGCTGCCTCAGGGAGATTGGCTCTGATGTAACACTTTCAATAAAGGTGATTAAAAAATTTTGCTGCCATGTCCTCTCATGTGACACTGTCACATGTGAAGGGTTCTCAAAATTCCCACATTTTTCATATCATCAACAAGGATATGACTTTTGGAGTTTTAAACTGCTGAGTTAAGTGTAAAACCCTGCAGACAGGAGGTTGGGCCCATGAAGGCCTGGGGCTGCACATGCCCGGGCCTACTGAGTGCAGTGTGGATTGTTTTGCCTGAAAACAGACGAGAGGAGACAGAATACGCATCCTTTCCTTTAATACAATCAACTCAGAGAAAGACTTCACTTCACACGAAACTGAAGCCCATCAGAATCTTGCATAAATAATCAAAGGCACAATCAATTCAATTATGCGAACCCATCAGTACTCCACACATACAATGGCTTTCAGTTCAAAACTAGTTACTAGGCAGGAAGACAATGATAAACATCATGAGAGGCCATTAAAAACAAAAAGACTACAATCACCTAAGGAAGCCCACCAAAGGACTAACCTTGATTTGGATTCCAATAAGAAATTCAAAAGACAGTATAACTGCGCAAAGATAAAAACAAAAAGCTAAAAGCTACTGCGGATGCTGGAAATCCAAAACAAAACAAAAACAGAATTACCTGGAAAAACTCAGCAAGTCTGGCAGCATCGGCGGAGAAGAAATCAGTTAACGTTTCGAGCCCTCATGGCCCTTCGGCAGAACTGCAGCATAGTTTCAGCAAGGGAGAAATATAAATTGGTTTAAGGTGGGTGGGGGGGGGTGGGGGGAAGAGACACATTGAGGGTGTGGTGTGAGCAGATAATCAAAGGATGTCACAGACAAAAGGGTCAAAGAGGTGTTGAAGGTGGTGGTCTTTGTCTGAGAAAAGTGCTAATTAAGAATGGAAAACAGTGTAACTGCGCAGTCTGTTACGAGAGAGAGAGGGAGAAACCAGCTAGCAGAAGGGTTGCAGTTTTGAAAGCTGACAGAGAGGGAAACCAGCTAGCAGGCAGTGAGCAGTTGGGAGCGGTTGAAACTGAGTTTAAGCAAGAAGATCTGGAGGTTTTTCAGGCCCGCAGGTAACATCACGGCGAGGGAAATGGGGTGGCAGGCTCAACCGAAGACAACAAGGCCGCAATAGCAGCCTTCCACGAAGATCGACCACCCACAACCGCGTCCTCCACTCAACTGAAGAACCTTTGCAGATTCCACAGACCAGGACCATGTGGGGACGGCAGGCCCCTGAGGACACAAAGAGCGTACCCCAAAACTGCAACCGGCTTACCTGGCTGGATTTCGAACTGTCAAGGAACCCTGGGTTGGTGAGCATGATCCCTGACCTCTCCTAGCTCAATTTAGTTAGGTTTTGGGGGTGGGACAAGAGTAAGGGGATTAGTAGCGTGATTTTTCCCTCGTTATGCAGCGTATTCCCCATTCTTAACTAAGTGTACTTTGTAAATCTGTATAATCACAGTGTAATCCTAATGTTATAAATTCATTTGTGACTTCAATAAACTCAGTTTTTCTTGCACCAAAACCAGTTGTCTGCTGCACTTTGTCACAACCACCAAATAAGTCCAAGGTCTAGAACCCAGGGAGTGAGAGCGATTCGAACCGCTCAGAAGTCAGAGGTGAAACTGACTCACACCACCACCCCTTACACATGAGTTGGGACACGTCCACAACTTTTATTTAAACGTTTAATAAAAATTTTAATACCCTCACAAAACCTCATCCCGCCCGTGGATGAGGTTTCATGCTTTTTCCGAGGCCCGCTTGGGCTCTCGGCCTGCCTGCCAACCTTAACGTTGGAGGGGCAGGTCTGTCAATCATGTTAATTAGTTTTTAATGGCCTAAATAGGCCGTTGACAGTTTGGCGGGTGCGCAGCCAATTCAGCTGCGCACCCGCCGAACTGAAAATCTAAATGATATGGGGTGACGTCGGGACGCACGCCCGACGTATCCCCGCATCATTTTACACGTCGGCGAGTGGGCCCCGCCCCTGCTCGCCAACTGGAAGATTTTTTCCTTAGCCTGAAGAGGGCACACTCCTCGGTAATGTGTAGCATTTTTTATGTCTTTCCACGAGTGCATAAACAGTGTGTATGGAGGTTCCAGTAGTGGAGGTTGTCTGCACAGGGGCCCTGGACTGCCCTGAACCAATTTGCCAAGGACCACTCTTACTATGGCAGTTCAAAGCCTACCATTTTACAGATGGGGTTTGTCACCAGGAACCTGTTAGTGACTTCCCATGTTTCCCATTCCTTGATCCAGAGGATGTTTGCTGGTAGATCTTGCTCAGGAAGATTGCTCCATATGGGAAACAGAGATGGAAGGCCGGCAGTAGGTGGGTTGAACAGGTCATCATGGAGTAGTAAGTGAGGTGCAGCATGGATGGTTTCAACCAGCATGAGGGTTTTCGTCAGTCAACGGATGTGTGGCGGAGTGGCATTTGCCAGGACAGGAAGCCAGAGAGGGATGTTGAACTGGATCTTCCAGTTATGATGTGCATTGTTGCATTCACTTGAGTGTCAACAATATATGTGTGTGATGACCTTTTTCAGACCAGTGCACAGTGCTCTGCTGCAGAGTATGATAGGGCTACTGCTTGGTCTGCAGTGTTGTGGCTGCAGAGCCCCACATAGATCAAGCAAGTTTGGTTAGTAGGTTGTATCCGGTTTTGACCTTTGCTGCTGTTTTCTTCAGATGTTCCTGGAAGGACAGAGTCCTGTCTAAAGTCTCTCCCAAGTATGTTGAGTTGGGGTCATGCTTTAGTCTCTGGCCATCCATGTAAATATTCAATTCTTTTTTGGTACTGGCATTGTGGAGGTGGAATACACTGGATATGGCTTTAGAGGGATTCAGTGTGAGACACCATGAGCTGCAGTAGTCCATCAGCTTTGTAACGTCTTTGTTAAGGATCTGGTCCAGAGTGCAGAAGGATAGAGCTTGGGTGGCACAGCAGATATTATTAGCATAGATGAGCTTTTAGCTTGTGGTTGTTAGCAGGTCATTTGTATATATGTTGAACAGGATGGGGCTAGCACTGAGCCCTGTACCATTGGCCTGTCTTCTCCATGCACTTCTCCTTTGCCCAAGGTGGACTCTGAATCATCTGTTGCAAAGGGGTGTTTCCACAACTGTCCTGACCCAGGTTTGAAGTATTCTAGACAGCTTTAAGAGCAGGCCAGTGTGCCAAACTGTATCATAGGCAATTGTGAGGCCCAGTAACACTATGCCTGTCTTGGTCGCAATTAAGGATAGCCTCTACTTCCAGAGGTCTACGTTGCAGGATAAGACACTCAAAGACCTTAAAGCGCACAGAAAGTAGTGAAATCGGTCGATAGCTGGCTGCCCATGTGAGACCTTTTCCAGGTTTTGGTATAGCAATGACTTTTGCCATAAACTACACTTTCAAGAGTGAATTTGAGCTGATGATTCTTGTGTAGAACTGAGTCAGCCTGTCACGAGCATCGGGACCAAGTTGTTTCAGGGATTCTGCTGCAATGTTGTCATATCCTCCAGCTTTGCCACATTTCAGGCCCCTTAATTCTTTCTCCAGTTATGTGGCGTAACATATAGTTGCTGTTTTGTCATCTTGCTCTAGGTGATGTGTTATATTATCTTTTCCAACGGTGTCCTTGTTACATGGAGCAGCTTGGTCCATGGTGACCGATGGGCGATTTACTGCAGGTGATTTGGGGGCTGTTCCAAGACGGGCAAACCAGGCTCCAGCACTTCTGACTGGAAAGAATGAACTTGAGCCCTGCTGTTGTTTCCTCCCATCTGGCACAACATGCAGCATTGAGAGATTCGATGAAGTGGCCTGCTATATCAGGGTCACCAGGTGATTCAGATTCCTTTAGGAGTGCTGAACTCTGCATCAAGGCCTGGGATGTAGGTGGGTCGATAGCCACGAGGAATGGCTGTGCAAGCTGCCACAAAAGTGCTTAAATAATTCTTCCACAGGTAGATTACGAATAAGTGAAGTTACAATGATGCAGTCCAAGGTCTCGCTATATTTTGGCCAATCAGCTTTACAGGAGTTCCATCACATCTTCTTTACACTATTGATGACTGGAAGGCACTGGAGTGTCAGCCTAGATTTTTGTGTTCAAGACTTGTGGGGGCAGATTTTACAGGATGGTGGACGGCTCATCGGTTTGGAGCCAACCTGCTCCACGGCAGCCCGTCCTGTAGCCAAAATGTGCTGTGGTCAGGCTTAGCGAGGCAAATGTGGGTCTGCCGCCCCTCACTGGGGAGGAGGTACCGACCTCTGGAGCTGCCAGCCAATCCAATTGGCAGGCAGCTCCACCAGCCCCAGTAGCGCCAAGGGTGTATTAGTGGCCACTACTGGGATTGCAAGTAGAGGAGTAAGCCTGGAGCAAAAACAAAAATAGCTGGAAAAACTCAGCAGGTCTGACAGCATCTGCGGAGAGAAATATAGTCAATGTTTCGAGTCCGTATGATTCTTCATCAGAACTAAGAAAAAATAGAAATGTGGTGAAATATAAGCTGGTAGAAGGGGGTGGGACAGGTAGAGCTGGATAGAGGGCCAGTGATTGGTGGAGGCAAAGAAGAGATTTCCAAAGATGTCATAGACAAAAGGACAAAGGGGTGTTGACGGTGGTGATATTAGCTAATGAATGTGCTAATAGGTGACACTAAGGGTAGAAAGCAGGACAAGCAAGTGACAGATAGCCCTAGTGGGGGTTGGGTGGGGGGAAGGGATCGAAATAGGCTAAAAGGTGGAGATAAAACAATGAATGGAAATACATTTAAAAATTATAGAAATAGGTGGGAAAAGAAAAATATATATAAAAAAATATATATATATTAAAAATACATAAATTATTGGAAAAAGGGGGATCGGAAAGTGGGTGGGGATGGAGGAGAGAGTTCATGATCTGAAGTTGTTGAACTCAATATTCAGTCCGGAAGGCTGTAAATTGCCTAATCGGAAGATGAGGTGCTGCTCCTCCAGTTTGCGTTGAGTTTCACTGGAACATTGCAGCAGGCCAAGGACAGACATGTGGGCATGAAAGCAGGGTGGTGTGTTGAAATGGTAAGCAACAGGAAGGTCAGGGTCATGCTTGCGGACAGACCGAAGGTGTTCCGCAAAGCGGTCACCCAGTCTGCGTTTGGTCTCTCCAATGTAGAGGAAACCGTGGGCAGGGAGGGTTTGGATTGTCAGGGCGGAGGTGGGGGTGGTGTGGGGGGGGGATTGTGTTTAGGCTGGGGAAGTGAGTTAGGAAGAAGGTGGGGTGTTGATCTTAGGGGGGCTGCAGTCCAATCTGCAAGCCCCCAAAGACCGAAATTCCCCTTCCTTCCCTCCCTTTGAAGAAGGTAGCTGAAAAAATCAGACTGCCCACTCCTGCCCGGCTGCCCGTATCAAACGTTTTATGGTGTGGGCAACATATTATCCGGGTCAATTAGCTTGATAACAACCCTTATTGGCCCTTAATTACGTATTAAAATATGGTAGACGGGGTGCCGATTTCGGCGGGGTGGGGGGGGGGCGGTGGGCACATAAAATATAGTGGGTGCCCACCCCATCACCTTCCTACCCACCCCCAGGTTCACCCCCATAATACAGTGGTGGGGATGGGTTGCCTATTTCTGGGGCACATAAAATGCAGCCAATGGAGTGGGATTATGAACCCACAACCTGACTCAGAGGCAAAAGTGCCACCAGCTAAGCCATGGCTGACACATTGAGTTATGGTTGTCAAGGAAAGAGCTCGAATGCCACTTGTTGCTATTGACTTCTCTTTACATTGCGGTAATAATAAGCAACTTCTAGCTTTTGTCTAAGGAAGTAGAAGTCAACTTAGATGCAATGCCCACTGAGCTGCTGGCAGGCCTTGAAGCAACATACACCTGGATAGGTATCTCATGTGGCGTAACCTGCAGGGCTACAGATCAAATGCTGGAAAGTGGGATTAAGCCGGGTGGCTCGTTTTCCGGATGACGTAGACACGATGGGCCAAGTGCTCTCTTTCTGTGCCGTAAACTCTCTATGGTCCTATGATTCTACACAATAAACCTAAATAAAAGCCATTCCACTGCATACTGGTTCATATATTTCAGTGAGCTTTTATCACTTAATAACAGATTGGTGCGGAGGGAAACATCCACAAAGGCATCATCCTTAAATATGGGAATACTTCAGATATATAATTAGATGTTTAATTGGTGGATGGCAATGAGTGAAATTATTGATAAGTTAACAGTAGGGGAGTTGCACAGGTCTAAGAAAAAAGTTGAATTAAAACTGAAGCTATTGATGCGGTGGGGGTGGCAATCACCTTATATGGAGTTGTGTTGGGGTATACGTGTGGATTATTTTGTAGAAGGGGTGAGAAAAATATGTAGTGTCTGTTGGAAGAGTTGCAGTACTAGGAATTGGTTAAGGCTCTCTGCATGTAAACGGAGCACAAAATTGGAAAGTATTTGATTTATCAGAACAAATGTATAAGCTTTGTCATAAGGACAGCTGTTCAGCGTGTGTTTAATTATTGAACACTTAATAAAGTTGTGCCATCTAGCGCTCAACCCTATTGATTTGAAGCGTCAATTTTAAGTACAAACATACATTTGCCTCTCTTACACCAGTCAGCCAAAAGACTCTAATATCTTGGCCCTGAGTGGCCTGGAGTTGTTCTCCAGCTTCCTCCTTGATTTCCTGGTGCAAGGCTCAGACATACAAATGGCCCAGAATGAGAAAATTTCTCATCTCGTTTCCGATCAGATGGGCAGAATATCTCAGGTGTGTTGCATCTTTCGAGGGTCCATAGATGAAAATTAGGGGCAGAAATTTCCCCCCAATTGAAGATAGGGCACGCGGAGGCACGGCTCTGATCGGCACCCCCGATCGGGAGCGAGGCGCCATTTTATGTGGACAGGCTAATTAAGGCCTGCCCAGCGTGACGTCTGCACAGAAGCGCTATGTGGAATCCCTAAACCCGAGAGTGCGCTCTTTCGCGCTTGCGCACAAAAGAGTGCACTCATTTCCCTGAGGCTAAGTGCTGCCTCAGGGAGATCAGCTGCACGTTGAAAAATATTTAAAATATTTTTTTTAAATTCCCTGACATGTCCCCTCATCTGACACTGTCACATGAGTTGGGACATGTCCATAACTTTTAAAACCACTTTAATTAAATTTTTTAAAACCTAAATGAAACCTTATCCTGCCTGTAGATGAGGTTTCATGCTTTATCTAATGCCTGCCAGGGCTCCTGGCCTGCCCACCAACCTTAAAGTTGGATGGGCATGTCCACTAATTAGTTTAATTGCTCTGTCAATGGCCTCAATTGAGGCCATTGATAGGTCAACGGGCGCACAGTTAATTTTGCTGAGCCCCCGCCTACCTGAAAATATAAATGGGGCAGGGTGACGTTGGGAGTTCCGTCCGATATCACCGCACATCATTTTACGCCTCGGCCAGTGGCCCCCACCCCCCGCTCGCCGACGGGGAAATCCTGGCCTAGGTTTACTTTGATCTTTTACTTTAATGAAACAAAAAAATCCTCATTTCCTCAACAAAGCTCAATAGTAGCACTTGTTGCCAAGTGCCAGTCTCATAATTAGAAAGCTATTGATTTAAGCCCCACTCCAGATACACATAATCAAGGTTTCACCTCTGTTGATCACTGAGGGAGCATTATATCAAAGGCATTCGGAGAAATTTAGTCCCTGCAACAGTGGTTCCTGCCGCCCAGTTGGAGAACCAGTGGGAGGCCTGCATCGCTTCTCTCCAGGAGGCCTGACACAATTTAAATGCAATCAGGTACTTAACTGGCTAGTGTTGGGCTTCCAATGGTTAAGAACTAGAGATAGTTCAAATAAGTTAGATTTGTAGTTGTGATTGTTAGGAATGAGTTTTAGCTTTAAGTTTAAGTTTAATTTGTGTTTCTGTATTTGTGTGTTAAGAAAGGGGGGAATGTGAGCTTTAGTTTCACTTTAACAGGATAACACAAGTTACAAAAGCTATCTTATACTCTAATATTCACAGTAAGTACACAGTGCATGTAAACCAATAGGTGACCTGTGGTTTTATGAGCATCATAATGAGGTTTTATGACCCTTGAAGGGGAGTTAAAACAAACACAACGTAGAAAAAACTGGGCTGTTGCCTAGCAACATGAGGCCCACAGAGAGGCACAGAGAAACCAAAAGCAGTTTAAGTTCAGTTGGTGATTATGCTCTAAGGTGGAGGAAGCAGTTTCAGTCTCTCTCTAGCTGACGTACTAGCAGACTATCTTGGATGATTTGCTCTAAATTTAAAGTAACAATGAATGCCAAGTGAGTTCTGGATCTCAAGGGAGATACCAAGTTGTCAGCAGTTAACTGGGAGAGGGAACTGCAGGGAGCAGGTCCTAAAGGAAAAAGAGAAAGGCCCCTAGGAGCCCTTTAAGTTAAATCAAAGGACAAGGACAGAAATTTGGAACAATAATCTGTTCAGTGGAAGTGAAAGTAAGGAGCAGAGAGGAAGGCTCCAACCTTAAAGGGAGAAAGCTGCAGGATGCAGCCTTAAAGCAAAATAGGCTTGCGAGAAGCCAGAAGATCCAAGGAGACAGCCAAAGTTTGGTGACTCCTTACTATGGGCACGTGAAACAGCTGTGTCCTATCAGCAGGACTGAATATCTCATGCAGAGCGTGTAGAAGGCAAAGCTTGAATGCACGTGGCGATCCAGGGGAGAGGAACATCGGAAGATCAAAACCCTGGAGGTGGATCCTTGTGGAAGACGTATGAGAGAAAGTGTCATATGAGAGAAGATTCCAAAGCAGTGGAGATTGGAAACCCTTGTGTGAAAGACTGA
Source organism: Cetorhinus maximus (assembly GCF_964194155.1). Classification (NCBI taxonomy): domain Eukaryota; kingdom Metazoa; phylum Chordata; class Chondrichthyes; order Lamniformes; family Cetorhinidae; genus Cetorhinus; species Cetorhinus maximus. The sequence continues at coordinate 67,893,829 of NC_135888.1, read as the reverse complement.
GATCAGTGAGACTAGTTGGCTAATGATGTGACAAGTTTCTGGGGGAGTTGATGAGAGACCATAGCATCTGTTTGAGGCGGCATATGTCATTTGCTTTCAGAGTGTGATGTGCCTGACCACAGGTCACCTATTGGTTTACGTGCACTGTGTACTTACTGTGAATATTAGAATATAAGATAGCTTTTGTAACTTGTGTTATCCTTATGAATCTGTACACATCTGTAAAGGTATAGTTGTGGGTGAAGGAGTATTGTAATGTAGTTAATCTTTTCTTGTTTAATAAATGTTTTATTCAATTGTTAAAAGTTCATCAGCTGACTCCTGTGACTCTGTTCAGTAGCCACTCTTCACATTTCTAAACAAAAAATAAAAGTTAGGGTCTATCAAGCAGGTTCCACCCTGGGATCCAACTTGTCCACTAGTAACGTCAGCTGAGATCATAACACAATGCTTTCAAGGACCCAGTTGGGTGCAAGTTCTCCCCCTAAGAGCTGCTGACCAATCAAAGGCAGGCAGCTCTCCAGTTCCAGCAAAGCCTTAGGGAACAGTGCTCCAAGGCCTTTACTCGGGATCATTGCTGGATTCCTGGAGACTGATGAATGGGGCAGGATGGGGTTGCGGCGAGGGAGTTACTGATGAGTTGGCATGGGGGGAGGGGGGTGGGAAACCGGGGTGGGTGTCAGATGCAAGGGAAGGGGAATGACTTTCAATGACACCTTATTTCCAAATGGCAGGTCCCTTGATTAGTCACTTTATGCCTGTCAACAAGTGACCCCCCACTACAAGGCAAACATGAAAGGTTTGCTGGATGGCTTCTGTTCTCCACAGGAAACCCCTGCATGTCCAGTTAAATCCCTGAGCTACCATTAATTCCTGGTGGGTTCAGGGATAGTTGGCTTTAAGTGACTCATTGATGAGCCTGATTATATCTCGCCGCCAGCAGGTGGGCACTGCCTCCCTCTAAATCAGTGCCAATTTTTCCGACGTTGAGAATCAGATGGAGGTACACTTGCCCAATTCTCCTACCACCCTCACCATCATACCCGCCATGACAGAATACACTAATTTCAGCCCATTATCTCTGAGATGAGACATTAAACTGAGGTCCTATCAGCCCTCGCAGTTGACATGAAAGATTTGAAGCCCAGCAAAGAGTTTTTCTAATGTCCCTAGTAATTTTTAACCTTTCAACTAAAACCACGAAAAATTGATTAACTGGTTGTTTATCTTGTTACTGCGGGTGTGACCTAGCTGTAGACTAATTCACTGCGACATTTCCTTGTATTAGCAATAGCAACTACTTCAAAACTACTTCATTGGCTGTGAAGTGCTTTCCTGAAGTCATGTAAAGTGTTATATGAATGCAAGTTCTTTCTTTTACTTCCAGTAAATGTATTATTGTCCTTTTGAGAATTAAATTACCAAAGTCATAAAAGCCAATAAATAAAATCCAGAAAAGTTGACAGAGAGCTATAAAACTGGTACAGAACCAAAAAGACAGTGGACAACTGAAAAACTGCCTTGAATAAGTGCTTATATCCAAAATAATTGCCCCAAGGCAACTGAATAAATATAATATATTTAATTACATTAGATTTAATAATGTTATTAGCTTTGTGGAATCATATTCTGCTATTCAGCCTGTTACTCTGAGAACTGAAATCCAACTGCCTCATGTACAACTTGCAAAAATAAACTATTACAATAACAGTGAAGTGGAACATGAATTTGTATAGTTGCAATTCATGTCGTATCATGTGTGCTCTCTCCAAAGGCAGGCCCTTGGCTCATTGTCTTGGCAGTTTTTGTCAATGGTGGTTTGCATTGCCTTTCACTCTCAGGGACAGGGCAAAGGGCAAGGAGGCAGGTGCCAAGACTACCTCAGCTAGAACAGGAATCAAACCTGCACTGTTTGCATTATTCTGAATGACATAATACCCATGTAGCCATCTGAGCTAACCGGTTCCCCATCATTTTTTTGTTATTCGTTCGTGGGATGGGGGCATCACTGGCTAGGCCAGCAGGTATTGACTATACTTAATTGCCCTTGAGAACTGAGTGGCTTGTTAGGCCATTTAAGAGTCAACCACATTGCTGTGGGTCTGGAGTCATATGTAGAGCCAGACCAGGTGAGGATAGTGGATTTCCTTCCCTAAAGGAAGGTAAGAGTATCAGTGAACCAGGTGGGTTTTTATGACAATCGGCAATTGTTTCATGGTCATCATTAGACTTTTAATTCCAGATTTTTTTTTATTGAATTAAAATTTCACCATCTGCCGTGGTGGGAGTCCAACCCGGATTTTACCTTGAACAAGTATTTGCTACCTGTGTTCACAGTAGAAGACACAGAAAACACTCACAAATAGTAGGAAATCAAGAGGCAAAAGAGAGGGTGGGACTTAAAACAATTATGATGACTAGAGAAAGAGTGCTAGGAAAACGAATGGGACAAAAGGCTGACAAGTCCCCTGAGCTGATTGCCTGCATCCCAGGGTCTTAAAGGAAGGGGTTGTAGAGATAATGGATGCATTAGTTGTACCCTTCCAACATTCCCTAGATTCTGGGAAGCTCCCAGTGGATTGAAGAACTACAAATGAAACATCACTATTCAAGAAATGAAGGGAACAGAAAGCAGGAAACTTTAGGACAGTTAGTCTAACATCTGTCATTGGGAAAATGTTAGAATCTATTATTAAGGAGAGAGTCATTGGACATTTATAAAATCACAATACAATCAGGCAGAATCAATTGATTTTGTGAAAGGGAAATTGGGTTTGACACACTTATTAGAGTTTGTTGAGGACGTAACAAGCAGCAGGATAAAGGGGGACAAGCCAATGTAGATTATTTGGATTTTCAAAAGACATTTGATCAGGTACCATATAAAATCAGATCAGCTATGATCTTATTGAATGGTAGAGCAAGCTTGAGGGACCAAGTGGCCTACTCCTGCTCCTAATTCGTATGTTCATATGTTCATAAAAGGTTACTGCACAAGATGTTGCTCACGGTATTGGGGTGATATATTAGCATGGATAGAGGATTGGCTAACTAGCAGGAAACAGGAAGTTGGGATAAATGGATCATTTTCAGGTTGGCCAGACATAACTAGTGGAGTGTTGCAGGGATCAGGGGTGGGGCCTTGACTATTTATGATCTATACTAATGCCTTTGATAAAGTGACAGACTGTATAGCAGCCAAATTTGCAGATGATACAAAGATAGGTAGGAAAGCAAGTTGCAAGGAGAATATAAAGAGTCTGCAAAAGCATATAGATAAATGCACAAAGAATCAGCAGATGGGGTATAATGTGGGAAAATGTGAGGTTGTCCACTTTGGTATGAATAGAAAAGCAACATATTATTTAAATAGAGAGAGACTGAAAAATGCTGCAGAACAGAGGGATCTGGGTGCCTTGGTACATGAGTCACAAAAAATTAGCATGCAGGTGCAGCAAATAATTAGGAATGCAAATGGAATATCGTCCTTCATTGAAAGTGGGATGGAATATGAAAGTAGGGAAGTCTTTCTACAGCTGTACTGGGCATTGGTGAGACCCACACATGGAGTACTCTGTACAGTTGTGGTCTCCTTACTTAAGGAAGGATATACTTATGGAACTAGTTCAGAAAAGGTTTGTGAGACTGATTCCTGGGATAAATGTGTTGTCTTATGAGGAAAGGTTGAGGAGGTTGGGCCTGTATTCCTTGGAGTTTAAAAGAATGAGAGTTGATCTTATTGATTTTGCTGGGGATGACAGGGTAGATGCTAGGAGAATGTTTCCTCTCATGGAGCAATCTAGAACTTGAGCCACAGTTTAAAGATAAGGCCTCTCTTCATTAAGACAGAGATGGGGGTCATTAGTCTTTGGAATTCTTTTCAATAGAGAGCAATGGAGGCTGAGTCAGTGAATATATTAATGGCTGAATAAGACAGATTTTTGAGCAACAAGAGAGTCATGGGGGACAGGCAAGAAAGTTAAGGCCACAATCAAATCAGCTATGATCTTATCGAATGCTAGAGTAGGCTCGATGTGCTGAATAACCTACTTCTGCTCCTATATCTTATGTTCTGATAATCTTATGATCTTATGGAAACATAACTTGCATTTCTAGTGCTCTCCTCAAGTGCGGGATGGCAGCTAATTCCATTGTGACTTAAGCAGGAAGAAATACTATGGGCAGAATTTTACAGCCTCGTTTCGGCGGTGACAGGGCCGTAAAATGTGGTGAGCCATTATAAATCCCACTGACTTCAGCGGGAACGTAAAATCCCGCTGTCGTAAAATTCTGCCATATGTTACAGCACCAAGTAAACTTCAATTTTTTTCAACTCCCCATCCCCCAGAGTACAGGCTGGCTTATACTCTTCCTCTTCAATTAATGCTGACAGTCTCCTTTCTCCCTCACAGCAAAGTACCACTGAGACACAGTTACCCTGTCAGAGGCTTCTGTCCCTTTCCTTCCCCCTTTGTGTCATCAATTTCCTGTGGTCTTTACTGTCATCCAGTTACCCCTAACCTTAATTTTCATTTATTTCCTCTGCTCCTCCCTCTCTTCGACTGTCATCCATCCCCCCCTCTCTCTTCCCATCCTGACTCGAACTGACCCTAATAAGTGTTCCAGAGCTCTGCGTCACTTAAATGTCTTTTCTCTACTTGAGTGGTTAGAACAGTTACTGCATCCAAAGATGAAGTTTAGTAATAGTTCCCTTACTGACTTAGAAATACATAATGCATACACAGTACTTTGTGAACCCGTTCTAAAATTAACGTGCAATATAAATAATAAAAGAAATTGGAATCCATAAAAATGACTACAAATGTCATGACAGAAATTACAATACCTGCATACATGCCTGGTTCAAGAAGGCAGCTTACCACCACCTTCTCAAGGGCAATTAGGGATGGGCAATGGCCTAGCCAGTGACGCCCACATCCCATGAATGAATAGAAAAATGACCATTTCCAATTAAATAATATTCTCACTTCAACATTATAAATAGGAAACTATGCTGTTCTCAACAAATTATGCACTGCTCTTCACTGAACAGTACAAATAACGTAGTTCTAAAAATGTCAAGATGCAGGAGAGTGTCTGCTAGAGATGATCAGAGCCATGATGATAGCCAGTGGATCAACTTCTCCAGACATTCTCCTGATTTACTTGCACCATGTGTTGCAAAGTATTATTCAATCATGTAATATCAGTCTGGATGGCAATCATAAATTTCTAATAACTACACTCGGAAGTTTAGGGTATCTGCTGGCTACAACCTCAGGAAGTCTGTTGGTAATGAGCCATGGAATCAAGATCATCCTATCTAAACATGGCAAGTCTATATGCACTTTCTACCATCTCCCAGCCACTCAATTTCCTGGTAATGGCTAACATAGGGGATGGGGGACCTTAAAGTAATATTGAAAAAACGCTAATAAATTTCTCCCTTAGTTCTCAAAAGAAATCAAGCATGTTGCAGAAGATTACAGTACCCTGTGTGAATAATCCCAGCCAGCCATCACCTACTTTCTATAATTAGAGATGTTCTTCATCCTCAAAAACTCATCCAGCTTCCTCCTGAGGGACAGCAGTGAATCTATATTTCATGCTGTAATAATCTCTGACTACAGTGACTGAAATGCCTATTTTTCTTGTTCAGTTTGCTTCATTATTAGGTACCTGAGCTTGTGTGCATTTTCCCCTCTGTCCCTCCTGTTGATTCTAACACAAACTGGTTACAAAATACAGGTCATCATGTGTGGGTCTCTTGCTACAGGACATGATGCAGTTAGTTGGTGGAATATGCTAGTTTTTAGCTTAATGGACCACAACACTCTGGTCTCACCTGTAAGGATAAATACTGAATCCAGGGAATGTAATGTACCATGACCACCAATAATCAATCATTATTTTTTTAGCTGGCAGTAATCAGTCTGGTCTGGTTTCTCATTTCTGTTACCATTGGTGGTAAACTGAGGCTCAGAAAATCACTGAGCTAGTTGATAAAGAGGTAGATACGACTCTCAAGATTAGATTGTATAAATACATTCCAATTGTTTCCAGCCCATGTATGTGGTGGTCAGGAAAATAGCTGATTTGGCAGTGGATAAATTCGCCCTATCATCAAGCACAGGTAAGTCACTCTGCATGTTTGTGGTACTTCAGTGATAAGGTGTGTTCACTCCAAGAAAGATTAATTCTAAACTCCAGCCCCCACCAGCCAAAGAGGGTGTAAAAGAATTTGATGAAAGCATTCCCCAAATGGGCTATCTCCCCTGTCCAAACAGCAGATGGAAAACCTGACGGTCGATGCAAAATCAGATAGTTGGCAACTATGCAAAGCTGCTTCTCATTAATCTATTGCATACAGCAATAATATGGGTCCTTGAAATTAAATGTTATCTAAGGGCTGATTCCATGATCAGGTGCCAGTCCTGATCAAATGAATGCATTCAGGGAATGTTAGTCTTAATTCCCAAAAGAAATTATTTTGCTGAGTACACATTTTGAGCACAGGTTATTTGTGCGTGTTTTATGCAAAGCCTTCATTAAGGAAATAAAATGATATTAAAATTGATGCAAAGCATCAGCTGCTGGCATTTCTTTTTGTTATTAGGAATATGCTGAAATCATCAAGCTCTTATTTAAAATAATGCTGGAGTAAAGACTATTTTGCTGAGATCACTATTAGAGGTGAGTGCCATTTAACTTCCAAAGTTAGTTTTCCTGTAGTATTCAATTTTATATTTTGTTTTTCATTTTAAGTTACTTGTTTGGTTTCAAGTCTACTTATAACATTCTTCAGCAAATATAGGATACAGCAAAAGTTGTGGGCCCTGACAATATCACAGTTATAATACTGAAGACTTGTGCTCCATAGCTAGCTATGGCTCTAGGCAAGCTGTTCCAGTACAGCTACAGCACTGGCATCAATCCGACAATATGGAAAATTGCCCAGACATGTCCTGAGTACAAAAAGCAGTACAACTACATTGTGGTCAATTACTGCACCATCAGACTTCTCTCAATAATCAACCAAATAATGGAATGAATCATCAATAGTGCTATCAAGCAGCAGTTTCTTACTAATAAAATAGTTACGATTGGAACTTTAATAGGCTTAATTGCTCTCTTAATTGTCACTTAACAGAACAAGCCACATAAATAATGTGGCTACAACAGCAAGCCAGAATCTAGGAGCAGAATTATTAGGTCAACATGTGAGTGCGAGCCAATCCTGCTCGAGCATAAAATAGCGTGCAATGACATTGGGCAAGTGTCCCGCCGTCATGCCGCGCTTGTGCGATATTTCTGTCGGCAGGCATGTGCAAAGTCAGAAGTGTGCCTACTGACAATGTTGTGAATCATCTGCAAGATGCACTGCAGTAACTCGCCAGGGTTCCTTTGACAGCATCTTCCAAACTTGCAAACCCTACCACCTAGAAGAACAAGGGCAGCAGGCGCATGAGAACACCAACTGCAAGTTCCCTTCTAAGTCACATACTATCCTGCTGATTGGAACTATATCGTCAATCCTTCAGTGTTGCTGAGACAAAACCCTGGAACTCCCTACCGAACAGTGCACTATGAATGTACTTACATCACAAGGCCTTCAGTGGTTTAAAAATTAGACTCACTAGTACCTTCTCAAAGGCAATTAAGGATGGGCAATAAATGATGGCCATGGCTTAATAGAACAAATTACCTTTACAGGCCGACTGATGCAAATTAATCTGTCTGAGAAAATCTACCTTTTCCCCCTTTCAAACCTATAAAATTATCTCATGGACTGAATTTTACTTTGCGAAAGAGGGACTGCCGTAGTCCCGCAGAAGCATAATAGCAGGCCTGATGCGGTTGGGTCATGAACCTGACATCACTATTCCGGTCCACAACAGTGCAGTTGGCCAGCAGGCTCTGAAATCAGCAGCCCACCTGCCATTCTGAAATCAATAATTAAAGGGCATTTAAGCTAGTTAGCAGTCCATTTGATGACCATAATACTTTTCAAAGCATATGAAACACGCCTGGTAGGAAGTTTGATTTTTTTCAGGGTCTCATGAAATTGTGGGTATAAAGGCTGGAGATGGTTCATTGGCTGGATTTTGCTATCTGCCACTGGGTTTTCTGCATTTTCAGCGGACAGGCAAGTGAAATAGGTTGGGGGGCTAGCCCACCACCTTCCCACCTGAGCTCACTCCCATAATACGCTAGGTGGGTAGGCGCCAAAATCGGCAACCTGCCCACCATATGTGAATAAATAATTAAGGGTCCTTTAGGCATATTGACAAGCCAATTGAACTAAATAAAACACTGCCCAAGCCATAACACTGTTGGCATGGGCAGTTGGGTGGGACCGGGCAGACCTTTTTAAAAGACTTAGATGAGGAAACACGGGAAAGAAGGGGGTCACAACATTCTTGGGGTGCCCTATGCCCATTGGGGCACCGCCTCTAGCATACGTCACCCCCCCCACTTTCCTTCCACACAGCATGCCTGACAGAACATGGTGGCACTCCCCCCCACCGCCGACCTCCATCTCCCCCCTCCCTGGGCATTGGGATCCCTCCCTACCATAAAACCTCGGGATGTACCCTCCTTCCTGCAGCCCCAGCAGTGCCAGATCTGAGCAGTGGTTGTGCTGGGATTAATGGAGCTGCTCAGATTGCCAATCAGATTGGCCAGCAGGTCTTGAGGGTGGGACTTCCTCCTGAGGGAGGGGGCGAAAGTCCCACTCCCCACCAAGTTAGCCCACCTGCTGCGGGGTGGTCTGGCGCATAGCAAGCTGGCTACTTCTGGGGGAGTAGCGGGGAGGGGGAGGAGGCGGGGAGGCTGATGAGCAGTCTGCCTTCATGTAAAATGTAATGCAGCCCTATGCCTGACAGGTGATAGTCATTTCTTCAAGAAATCTGCTGGCCGTGAACTTCATAATCAGGGCTCTCCCTCAGGGGAGTGTCCAAAAAGCTGGCGATCCAATCATCTTTCTTCACTGCACCATTTGTGGTGTGAAATGATGTCTCCTGTGGGTTTTGTATATTCTTTGGAGATACATCCTCCAATGAGGAGGAGAAGGAGAAGGAAAAGGCCAGCTGTGCAGGGGCAGGAGTGGCATGTTTTGGAGGAAGGTGTGCAAGCTGCTGAGGAGTGACCGGCTGTAGAGGGAAGCAGCAGCATGCACTCAGGTGTAGGCAAAGTGCATACCATGCCAATCACATTTATAGGGTGTGAATGTTCTACGTTCAGATGATGGAGAGACAATGGGCGGAATCATCCCAGATTTGCACTAAGTGCAGTAGCGGGTGGGTAAAACAACGTTTCACTCGTCAGCCACAATGGCAGGTTTACATGCCATATCATCCCAAACCTGCTGCATTAGTTATGCCATCCCGGGAAGCACACCGTTTCAATGGTGAGCGGGCTCTTATTCACTCACCACACCATCACCTTGTCGCTTCATCAAGCCGGGCGTCATATTTAAAGTCCAACCGCGTGCACACATCTCAGTGCTTCCGGCCCATGGCTACTGCAGAGAAGATGTCCACGAAAGGCAAAAAGACTGCAGCCCCCAGGTTTAGTGATGCATCATTGGAATGCCTTTTGGGCACCCTGGAGGCTCACCATGATGTCTTTTGCACCCGTTCTGACCACAGGGTAAGCAGCGGCGTGACCAACCAGGCTTGGAAGGTGGTGGCAGTGGTGCCAATGCTGCACAGAAGAGGTTGGCCATCCAATGTAGATAGAGGATGAATGATCTCACCCATGCAGCCAAGGTATGGCAACCATCTCATCACTCTAAACTCACACACTCAAGCCCATCACACATTCACTGGCATCTCACTCACTGCCAGCTCAAGGGACATCACCACCCATTCTCACACACATGCCCTCACATGTCTATCTGGCTTATCTACTCTGGAGACTGCCTCCTCAGCCCTCACTATCTTGAGACCACTTGCACAGATCAACATGTGCCCTCACACACACCCTGGGTTACCCTCCTTCCCCAGTGCAGCTCTCATCCTGCAGCCTCTTCTCTTACCTGAGGCCACTTCTCCCCCTTCACCAAGCAAGCCCTAGCCCTGCAATCATTGAAAAGCATCCATATATGGCTGACCTGGTAGGTAGAGACCTGCTGTCCCCCTGAAAATGATGTGGTGCTGACTGTGAGTGTTGATCGAAGCAAGGTAGGCAAATAAACCTTGAAGTCCCGAGCAAAGTGCAGCCTGCCAGGTGCACGTCGCTTATGTGCTGTTGTTAAACACGTCGGTGTGTTTTCCCGCGGACATGGGCGGCCGATCCAGCGGGTTGAGGGGTGGGGGGACGACTCCTGCAGGCAGGCCTAATAATAATATGCTGATGTATTACAATGAAATTCCCGATGTCCAATGGTGGCCAATGCCACCCGCCATCGGCGGACTGAGTGGATGATCACAAACTGGTTTCACACTGTTGTGAAACCGATCGTGCCATATTGCTTGCTCACGCCACCAAACATGCCTGACGCCGGCGGGCATGGAAAATCCTGGCCAATGTCCCTGCAGACTTCGTCTTTCACAAGAGACTCTCACATTCCTCTGTGACATTTGCGCCTGAGACCTCCAATTGTGTGGATGGCCACCCAACTCCTGCGACATCAGAAGTCACAGTGACGCTGAACTTCTTCACCTCTGGGTCTTTTCAGGCTGCCTGGAGACCTAAACAGGATCAGCCAGCCTGTGACACATCACTGCACAAAGGTATTCACTGATGCCATGTTTAGGTGTAACCATTGATATATCTCCCTCACTCCAGACAACAGCACTCAATTGGAAAGAGCCAGAGGTTTTGCAGCCATAGTTGCACGGGTGCAAGGGGTCATTGACTGTACCAGTTTGGCATGAACACACCAGCAGGACAGCCAGGGACTTTTATAAACTACAATGGATACCACTCCATCAATTTACAGATTGTGTGCAACCAACATCAATATGTCATGCAGATTCGTGAAAGGTACCCAGGAAGTAGCCACAATTCATCTATCCTCAGGCACTCCCAGCTGCCAGGGATGTTTACAGACCCTTACACATTGGATGGATGGTTGCTTGGAGACAAAGGTTACTCCTGAAGAAGTGGCTGATGACTCCAGTTTGAAGTGCTAGGATGGAACCCAGGCACCATTATATTGAAAGCCGCCCCACAATCAGGCCCACCGTTGAGCAGACCATCTGCCTAGACAGATCAGGTGGATCTCTCCAATATGGACCAGCCAGAGTTTCCCTCATGATAGTTTGTTGTGCTCTGTATAACTTTGCTATCCAGAGAGGAGAAGCCCTATCAGAGCAGGAGTTGAGGGAAACAGCCCATTCCCCTGATGAGGAGTCAGAGGAAGAGGTGGCTGAGATGCAGCAGGTAGATGACCAAGCAGGTTCCAGAAAGGGTCTTGATGGCTGTGATACATGGGAAGTTCTGATCAGACAATTCCAATAGATAAGTCTCTCCAACTCCATCAGCTTCAGGCAACCAATGGCACTTTCTCTGCACAGCTCCACAACATGAACACCAGTGCCATGTATCGGCAATGTTACTCAGCCAAACAATGTCAATCAGGATGCACATAATCACAGAATCCATTAATAGTAACAATTGAATCCTTATTCATACATCTCAGTTAATGAACACATGTAGCTGGATAATATGTGGAAAACAGCATTCATTTATATGCACAGAAAGGCATTAACATGTGCAAATTTCACAAAACAAAATGGACCGATATGCACCCAAGTGTGACGAATGCAGGGTTTCCTTGAATCTTTGTCGAGTGCTGAGGTGCGATGCTCCCTTTCTGGCATCTGTGGTGGCCATAGGCTGCTGACCCTTATGCCCCCATGCCTGCAATGACTTTGGCAGCCATCCTCTGGTCACCTGAGGCCACGAGGGCCCCGGCATCATGGGAATCTCCTGCAAAGTGACAGGATGCCCATCTATTGACGTGGCACTCAAAGGTAAGTGTGTCAAGTGGCAGAGAGGCGGAGGAGAGGCTACCCCATCAGAAGAGCCCTGAGAGATGCCCCCAGGTGGCATCAGCCACTGCTCGCTCGCTGCGGTTAGGTCCATTTGGTCCTCCCTGCATTCCTGGAAGGGACCAGAAACTGGATGTGACTCCGGGCTCCTCATCCTCCTTTTACCCTGTCTCTTGGCCCCAGAGCTCAGAGATAAGTCAATGGACTGCAGGTCAGAACACATACCCACTATCTCATCAGTGATCTGCTGGGTTTGCCCGCCTATTACAGTCTCAAGTCTGTCAGTGGAAGAAACCATCCGTTCTGTTGAGTGTGTGATTATGGTTCTCATGGCCCGGATGGACTCCTCCAAAGTCCGTTCCAGAACATGCCTCTGGTAGGCAAGGGAATCAAAGGTTATCAGGGGTAGATAGGAATGTGGAAATTGAAACACAAGAAGATCAACCATGATCAGTCTGTGGCACCTGCACATGCAAGTGTGATGTGCTCCCACCAGTTTGTGATTCCCTTAAAGCCCAGTCACACATACCCACCTATCTTCACTGGTGCTGGGTGCAGAGCAAGAATGTAACTCTGCACCCTCTGATAATGTTGGCCCCTTTCCAAATTTTCCCGCCCCACCCATGGTGATGCCCATTGCTGGCGGGACCGGAGAATCCCGCCCTTGGTTTGCAAACAAGATAATCCCATAATGAACCAAAAACACAACCTTCCATGTATGTCCATCTCAAAAATGATGGAGTTCGGTGAGGAGGCAGAAGGTGCTCTTTTCTTTATCCACTTTTCCTCAGAAAGAAGAGCAGTGGCCTTAGCAAGTAGAACTGGTGAGTAAATTAGGGAAGTGTAATATTTTTAAACAAGTTGCTATACTTATTTAACTGAGAAACACCAGGAACAAGGGAAATTTAGGGCCAATATAACAAAGTCATATAAATAATCCAAAGTAGAATAAAGTTAGCATAAGGGAAATAGAGTTAAGACATGGCAGGGCAGCTCAGTCGAGTAGAATGCGTGCCCTGTAATATGCGTGAAGTCATGGACGCTACCAGTGAAGACTACATGTGCAGGAAGTGTCACCAAGTGCAGAAACTTGAGCTCCGGGTTTCAGAGCTCGAGCGGCGGCTGGAGTCACTGTGGCACATCCACAGACTGAGAGCTACATGGATAGCATGTTCAGGGAGGTGGTCACAGCACAGCTAAAAGGCCTGCAGGCAGAGAGGGAATGGGTGACCACCAGGCAGTCCAAGAGAAGTAGGCAGGTAGGGCAGAAGTCCCCTGGGGTCCCGCTCACAAACCGTTTTTCCGTTCTGGAAGCTATTGAGGGTGCTGGTTCCTCAGAGGAGTGCAGTCAGAGCCAAGTTTGTGGCACCACAAGCAGCTCGGCTGTACAGGAGGTGAGGAAGAAGAAAGGAAGAGCTATAGGGATAGGGGACCAATTGGTTAGGTGAACAGACAGGTGTTTCTGTGACTGTAGAATGTGACTCCAGGATAGTATGTTGCCTCCTTGGTGCCAGGGTCAAGAGAGGTTGCAGGACATACTTCTGGGGGAGCGTGATCAGCCAGAGGTCATGGCCCACATTGGTACCAATGACTTAGGTAGGAAGAGGTATATAGTCCTGCAGTCAGAATTTAAGGAGCTAGGTAGAAAATTAGCAAGCAGGACCTCAAATGTAGTAATCTCCAGATTACTCCCAGTGCCACGTGCCAGTGAGTACAGAAATAGAAGGATAAGGCAGATGAATGCGTGGCTGGAAAGTTGGAATGGGAGGGAGGGCTTTATATTCCTGAGACACTGGGACTGGCTCTGGGGGTGATGGCACCTGTACACTCCAGATGGGTTGAACCTGAACAGAGCTGTGAATGAGTTCCTTGTGGGGCATTTTGCTAGTGCTGTTGGGGGGACTTTAAACTAACTCAGCAGGGGTGTGGGAGTCAAGAGAAAATGTTAGAGAGGAATACCAGGGTGCACAAAATATTGGGAGGGACAGATAGCTCTAGTATAGAGAATTGTAAGTTAGGGGTGAGGGAGAAAGTAACAAAATCTAAATCGGGGTTACTATGCATGTATGCGAATGCATGGAGTATAGTAAATAAGATTGGGGAGTTACAGGAGCAGATTGCCATGTGGAAATATGATGTTGTGGTGATAACAGAGACCTGGTTCAAGGAAGGGCAGAATTGGGTGTTAACTATTCCCAGGTACAAGGTGTTCAGAAGAGATAGAAAAGGAAGGAAAGGAGGAGGGGTGGTGGTATTGGTTAAGGAGGGCATTGCAATGCTGGAGAAAGAGGACGTCCCAGAGGGTTCGAGGTCAGAATCAATTTGGCTAGAGCTAAGGAACAAAGAGGGTGCAAATACATTGCTCGGTGTAGTCTATAGACCGCCAAATAGTGAGAAGGACTTAGAAGAACAAATCTGCAAGGAAATTACAGAGAGATGCAAGCATTATAGAGTGGTTATAATGGGTGACTTTGATTACCTGAATGTAGACTGGGACAGTGGTAGTGTAAAGGGCGGAGAGGGGCAAAAGTTCCTAGATTGTGTTCAGAACAATTTTCTACAGCAGTACGTGTCCAACAAGAAAAGAAGCACTGTTGGACCTGGATTTTGGAAATGAGGTGGGCCAAGTAGATCAAGTGTCAGTGGGGTAACATTTAGGAGACAGTAATCATAGTATTGTCCATTTTGGGATGATGATAGGAAAGGACTGTCGGCAGCCCAGAGTAAGAATAATTAACTGGACAAGAGCTGACTTCGATGGGGCAAGAATGGGGCTGGGCCAGATAGACTGGGATGAAAGATTGGCAGGAAAAATGGGCTACCTTGAAAAAAGAATTGGTTTGGGTATAGTCAAGGTATATTCCATGGAAAGGGAAACGTAGGGCAAACAAATCCAGAGCTCCCTGGATGAAAAAGGAAAATGCAATTAAGGTAAAAAAGAAGTGCACTCATGACAGGTGTCAAATAGAAAATACAAGCGACAGCCTAGAGGAATACTGAAGGTTCAGATGGAAGGTGAAAGAGCATATCAGAGAAGTGAAGAGGAACTATGAGAAAACACTGGCAGCCAATTTAAAGGGGAATCCCATAATCCCATAGACATATAAATAGTAAAATGGTGGTGAAAGGAGTAGGGCTGATTAGGGACCTAAAAGGGGATTTACACATGGACGAGGAGGCCATGGCTGAGGTATTAAATTAATACTTTGCATCCATCTTTATCAAGCAGGTAGATGCTACCCAGGCCATGGTGACAGACGAGGAAACTCTGTCACTAGTAGGGTTCAAAATTGACAAGGAGGAAGTATTGAATAGACTGTTGGTACTTAAAGTTGACAAGGCACCAGGACTGGATGAGATGCATCCAAGGATATTGAAGGAAGTGAGAGGAGAAATTGCAGCAGCACTGACCATAATCTTTCAGTCTTCCCTAGACTCGGGGTGGTGCCAGAGGACTGGAGAGTTGCAAATATTACGCCCTTGTTCGAAAAAGGTTGTATGGATAAGCCTAACAAATACAGACCAGTCAGTTTAACTTCAGTGGTGGGCAAGATTCTAGAAACAATTAGTCAGGATAGAATTAGTAGTCACACGGAAATATATGGGTTGATAAGGAAGAGCCAGCATGGATTTCTAATGGGGAAATCGTGTTTAACTAACTTGCTGGAGTTTTTTGAAGGGATAACAGAAAACTTTGATGAGGGTAATGCTGTTGATGTGGTTTACATGGACTTTGAAAAGGAATTTGATACAGTGCCACACAACCAACTTGTGAGAAATGTTATTGCTCATGGAATGAAAGGGACATTAGCAACGTGGATACAAAATTGGCTGAAAAATAGGAAGCAGAGAGTAATGGTCTATGGATATTTTTCAGGCTTGAGGAAGGTTTGTAGTGGAGTTCCCCAGGGATCAGCAATGGGACCCTTGCTTTCCTTGTTATTAATTAATGATCTAGACCTTGGTGTGCAGCGGACAATTTCAAAGTTTGCGGATGATACAAAGCTTAGGAGCATTGTGAACTGTGAGGTGGATGTTGTGGAACTTGAAAAGGATATAGACAAGTTGGTGGAGTGGGCAGATAGGTGGCAGATGAAGTTCAATGCGGAGAAGTGTGAGGTGATGCATTTTGGTAGGAAGAACATGGACAGACAATATAAAATAAGAGGTGAAATTTTGAAGGGGGTGCAGGATCAGAAAGACTTGTGTATATATGTACATAGATCATTGAAGGTGGCAGGACAGGTGGAGAGAGCAGTTGATCAAGCATATAGTACCCTGGGCTTTATTAATAGGGGCATAGAGTACAAGAGCAAGGAGGTTATGCTGAATTTATGTAAGACACTCATTAGTCCTCAGCTGGAGTATTGTGTACAGTTCTGGGCACCATATTATAGGAAGGATGTGAACACATTGGAGAGAGTGCAGAAGAGGTTTACAAGAATGGTTCCAGGGATGAGAAACATCAGCTATGAGGATAGATTGGAGAGGTTGGGACTGTTCTCCTTGGAGAGAAGAAGGCTAAGAGGAGATTTGATATAGGTGTTCAAAATCATTAGAGGGCTGGACAGAGTAGAAAGGGAGAAGCTGTTCTTGTTCGCAAAAGGATCGAGAACGAGAGGGCCCAGATTTAAAGTGGTTTGCAAAAGAAGCAAATGTGTTGTGAGAAAAAACTTTTTCGGGTCTGGAATGCACTGCCTGGAAATGTGGTGGAGGTAGGTTCAATCGAGGCATTCAAGGGGGCATTGGATAATTATTTGAATAGAAACAATGTGCAAGGGTACGGGGAAAAGGCAGGGCAATGGCACTAGGTTATAATGCTCATTTGGAGAGCCGGTGCAGACATGGTGCCGTTAAAATTCTGTGATTCTGTCAAAAATGGTGACAGACTCACTGCTGCAGACCTAGAAGGTCATTGAGCTTTTTTTTTATCATTTTAAAACTTTATTGAAATATTTATACAGCTCTTCTTGAAATCAGTTTAAATGATTCCAATCTTATTAGCAACATCCAATGCATCATAGCCTGAGGCCAGACAGACAGGAGCTTTCTTCTCACCGTCGGGCCTGAAAAGAGTGTTGACTTTAGCTACATCGATATCATACAGGTTCTTGACAGCCTGTTTTATCTGATGTTTATTGGCCTTGATGGCAACAATGAAAACCATTGTTGCCCTCAAATTTCTTCATAGCAGACTCAGTGATCAGGGGGAACTTAATGATAGCATAATAGTCCAATTTGTTCCCCCTGGGGGCATTCTTTCTGGGGTACCTGGGTTGCCTTCTCGGTCTCAGTGTCTTTGGTCTCCTGAAGGTAGGTTTCGTTCTAATTTTCTTCTGCCTGTGACTATGAACTCCCTTCAAAATGGCCTTCTTTGTTTTCAAGGCCTTGGATTTAACCTCAGTCTTGGCAGGGACAGCTTCCTTCTTCGCCTTCGGAGGAGCTTTTTGTGGCACTGAAGCCAGGCTGGCCAGATGGCCCCAAGGTTGCTGACCTCCTCTGTGAACTCCATCCAGGCTGATTTGGTCAGGCTTGGGAGCGTTCACTTCCTGTCAGTGGGAATGAGGGCCTCCCACCTATCATCTAAAGCCTGGAGGATGGCTCACAGGGAGTCATCATCAAACTTTGGGGACGTCCTTGATCTTTTGCTCTCTGCATCTCCTGACACAATTCTCTCAGCCATCTGCGGAGAGATACAGGTAGTTAACAGCCTGATGTTCAATATTGCCATGAACACTTGATATTCCTCACGGTTATGGGTCAGACGCATTCCAATGCTCTTTTTACCATGACAAAGGTCATGAATGCTTCCCAGCTATAAAGACAGTCATACACATTCATAAATAATCACTCAGTTGTTAAAATAAATTCTAAATATTCTACACAAAGTTCTGACGTTCTCAGACACTGTTTCCTGGTGTTGCTGCCGCAGTCCTGTGCAAGGGGTTCCTTTAAATGAGGAATCTTGCCCTCCTCTGGGTCACGGCCTGCCCCCTCTGTGCCCAGACATCTTGCCTTCATTAGGCGATTGGGCATGTGCCCACCATCTCCTGAAGCTGTTGGCCAACTCCCTGCCAGGCGGTCATTAATAGGCTCTTATAGCTGTTATTTGAAGTTTTTCAAAGGCGTGGGTGAGAATTTGTTATCAGGAATGGGCTCCTGCCCACTGCTGAGGTATGTGAAATTCAGCCCCATATCTGTTGAAGTTTTATTACTGAAGTTTTACTTGAAGATAGGCAACATTATATGTATACATCTAATATAACACTATATCTATTGTATTAACATCTCAGCATTAGAGGATAAATTATTCCTAAACACTTTCAGAGTGTCTGTTTCATTTGACTCTATTGGTAACAGAAATAACCAAATAACAAATCTAAATAAATGTAAAAGAATGATTTATATTTTAAGTGACAGATTTCCTTGGTAAAGGAGTTAAATATCCAAACCTTCATGTTTGAGAAGAAAGCTTTTATATAATATTCATTTCTCTGACACTGTTTGCACTGTCTGTCGTGGCTGAAGCCATGTCCTAGAGCTAAAACAGGATGTGACCCCAGTGTACTACGTCATAATGTGGTGAAATCAAATCTTCATTGAAGTTGAACAGAAGAGTAATTATAACCTGGGATGAGTGTTTGTACATGCTTTTGCCCCCAGCAATGAGCTTGCCCTTACACTGAATACATGTGGGTGTGCGCGTGTGTTTGTGTAATATTTATGTCACATATAAGAAATTTTTGGAGAAATAAGTCTCAATGAAAAGCTGCCCGAAGACAAATTTCATCCATAGTTTTCCTACTCAGTATGACTTAGTCTTGGGTTAGTTAAGCCAGCAGTTTTATCACCAACTGATGTGCAATGGTTTCTATTTTAAAAACATTCTCTTTACACTGACTGCACTTCAATAATAGTAACAGTTCCCTGAGGTATAAACATATTATGGGCATAGAATGTCCTTATCTGCTGAAACAAAGGAATGGATGACATTTCTCCCTAACAGTTTGTGCTAACAAGAGACGTATTGCTAATGAATGGTGAATTTCCGAACATATGAAAAATCAGGGAACTGGGGGTTGATGAGTTATGTAACAAAGCCCCACAGATGTTTAGAATGACTTGTCATCCTTGGTAAAAGTGACCAAAGAGATAGGCTGTTGAAATTGGACAGGAATCATGGTCAGAAAAATAAGTAATTTTAGATGAATATTACTGTGTAACAGGGGAAAGGATGGTGGGCGCTATTTAATAGCGGCAACAGGGGTCTCACCCACCAGCTGGAGAGCCAGTGAAATCCCTGTTCACCTCTCTAAAAGAAAGCCCATTGCATTAAATGCCACTCAGGCACTTAACTAGACAGTAGCAGGCCTTCCCCGAGATCAAGGACCCTGGAGGTGGAAGCTCAACACAACGAGAGCTGCTGGCTAATCAGAGGCTGGCAGCTCTATTGAATGGCAGTGCCACCAAGGAGGTGGTGGTTGCTGCCAGAACAACACCCACCTAAGGCCTAGTAATATCCCTGGACCCCAGGCACAGGTGAGTGATGGTGGTAGGGCTTCATGGGGGGTGGTTGAGGGGGGTCGGCAGCAACGGCAGGAATGTGGCTTTGAGTGGGCCCCACCCTTCCCGTTGTCAGGTCACTTTTTTTATTTGTTCATGGGTTGTGGGCATTGCTGGCTAGGCTAGCATTTATTGCCCATCATTAATTGCCTTTCGGAAGCCATCTTCTTGAACTGCTACAGCCTATGTGTTGTAGGAACACCCACAATGCTGTTAGGAAGGGAACTTGATCAGGCACTGAGTGAGAGGGACACCTTCTGGGAGCCCACAAGCAACCCCACATAGGCTTGCTTGGCACGACGAGTCCACCGCCTGCTACTGGGGTTGGGATGCGGCCCTTAAGTGGGCATTAATTGCTAGACTGTATCTTTAATATTTGTTACTCATAATTAAAAGCATTAAGCCATACCTCAGTTTTTTAAATTCTTTCACAGGATGTGGGCATTGCTGGCAAGGTCAGCTTGTGTTGCCTATCGCTAATTGCCCTTGAGAAGGTGGTGGTGAGCTGCCTTCTTGAACCATTCCTAATATTTAGCAACATTTTCTTTTGTTGTCCTAATATTAAGTTCCTAATATTTCCTGTATAAAAAACTGGTATACATTCAACAAATGTTGCTGCACTTTTTTTAGCTCTTGGAGACTGGAGTTCAGAAAGACCCTTCCTTGTAGTTAAGTTGTGTATATTTTGACATGGCTATTTTCAGCGCTAATATAATGTATTCAGAGATGGATAGTAAATTATTGACCCTATCCTGGAATTGATCACATTTTCTAAACCTTGTGGTTATCCTTGACATGATAATTATCTGCCATAGTGGAAAGCTATTTGAGAAAATATTAACATGTTAATTATATACCTTGCTCATATACCTATTTGTAGATGTTGTTATGACTACGGATTATAGCCCCAAATTACTTATGAGCATATTAAACTTTTTAAACGAAGACATGGGTTTTTTTTTTAAAAAGGATCTACAAGCAAAAGCTGGCTGTGACTGCAAAGTAACCACTTGCTGGAAAATTCCTATGTGGATTACACATGACCAACTAGCCCAGAGAGAACAGAATGTTGCATCTAAAAAGATGTCAAGGCATTCTTCAGACAGAGACGCTTCAAAGGAAGGAGATGCAATGCAAATAAAGCTGATTACCATCTCAGCAGAAACCATCTCCTGTTGAATTATATCCCAGGCTATGGGCATGATCTGAGTTGAAAGAAAGCAGTTTCTGGGTGAAAGATATGTTTGTTTTTCCCTTCCAGGGATACATAGAAAAGGGGTTAAAAGTTAACTGCAACCTTGGTCTCAATATGCCAGTCTGGTGTTCTGTTCTGGTGCTAGTGTCTGCTGTGAAGGTCACAGCTCAAGAACATCACTTGCAGGTGAAAAAAAGTCTCTCTCTCCAATTGCTGGAAGCAAGTCACAATTCAGCAAAGCCACAGTCAAAAAGGAAACAGGACAACTCTTTTCAGCTAACCTTCAGTACCAAGAATCCTCAAACTTACTGCTCAACTGCACAATGTCAGCTCTAGCGGAATCATCCAACTTAATGGCCACAATGTTTCATCATCTACTCCTCACAGGCAAGCCAAAGATTAATTTGTATATCTTTTTTAACTTTTGTTTTTGGACTCACTTCTTGGACGCAACTTTCCCCGAATTGCACTAAGTGCATTAGCGGACGGGTAAAAAGGAGTCTTACTCACTGATGAAAATGGAGGGTTTTCACGGCGTATCGTCCCGAGCCCGCCTCATTATTTATTCACCCCTGCGAAACACCGTTTCCATGGTGGGCGGGCTCTCATCCGCCTGCCCACCACCACCCCACTGTTGCAACATGCCAGCCGCCATCCTAAAAGGCAACTGCCAGCAAAGCGCTCATCGCTACCAGCTCACCACCACTGCCCAGGAGACATGGCCAGAAAAGGAGAAAAGATTGCAGCCCCCCCGTTTCAACAACAGATCCCTCGAGTGACAGCTGGATGCCATGGAGGCCCTCCGGGATGTGCTGTACCCCAGCTCTGGCCGCAGGATGAGAAGCAAAGTCTCCAACCCAGCTTGGGAGGGCGGTGGAGCGGTGGAGCGGTGGTCAGTGCCAACGCCATGCAGACAAGGATAGCCACCCAGCGCCACAAGAGGATGAATGATTTCCTCCGTTCCGCCAGGGTAATTCACTCTTTTCATCACACCCAACTCACACACTCACAAACCCATCACACATCCACAGAGCCCTCACTCACTGCCAGTGCAAGCGACATCACCATTCACTCTTTCACACACACCGTCATTGTCCTCATCCCATATGTGGGGCCATATGGGTCTCTCAGGCACCCATAGGGAGGAAGTTTGGCAGGTATACGCTCAGGGCCATCGACCCAGGTGGCTCTGGGAGTGACCGGTCCATCCGAATCCCCTCTTCCTGTGACCCCCCGCAGCTCCAGCTTCACAGCTGAGGAGGGTGCCACTGCCACACAGCAGGACCCCAAACGTAGGCCGGAGCCCACCATGTCTCAGCCAGCCAAGGTCATCACAGACAGGGCATCACAGTCAGCAGGCTGCCTCCACCTCGGCTGTGGATGTCCGGGGAGCACCAAGATGTAGTGGCAGGGTTAGGAAGTTAGATAAAAGTAGTTGCACTGCCTGGGCACGGATGTTGATCACTTGTACACACTGCTCACTATTGTCAATATACTTCTAAGAATGTCTCCCTGCCTGTGGCCCCTTGTTCTGATGCACAAGATAAAAGGCAGGTGTCTCAGATCAGGGCCTCTTCCCTGTGCTCTGTACAGCCTTCAGACCACAGTGATGGTCCAGCCTCACACTCCCTGGAAACATTAATGACAATGTGTGGCACCCTCTGCGGACTGTATTCCAGGAATCCACTAGCCCAGTCCAGGCACCGGAACCGCATCTTCAGCATCCCCATGGTCTGCTTCACCAAGCTGCGAGTTGCAGCATGAGCCTCATTATAGTGTCGCTCTGCTGCAGTCTGAGGCCGCCACACGGGTGTCATCAACCATGACTTCTGTTTTTGTTTTGGATTCCCAGCATCCGCAGTTTTTTGTTTTTATCTCTGGGATTTCTGATATCAGCCAGGCCAGAAGGAGCAATATAATTCCCCATCACGAAGCCAGAAAAAACACTGCATGAGTGAACTTGAGATGTTCATTCATACTTTATGGACCTCGTAGTAATTAGTTATGAAACAGCATTTTATAATGTCTTGTGATGAAGCTTACCTTGCTGTCTCTAATTCAGGAATAGTTTTATATTTTAAGAAGACGAAATATATCTTCCAAAAGAGGGCAAAGCTTTTTAAAAATAACATTGTTTTTTTATCATCAAACTCAGAATGAACAACAACAACCTGCATTTAGACAATGCCTTTAATGTAAACAATGTCCCAGGATGCCGCACAATGTCTGGTTATGCTGCATCAACCACTATGAATGAGGCAAGGCTTGATGGATCAGCTAGTCTTTTTTTGCCTATCATTTTAGAATGTTTGTACATATTCATAATTAGGAATAAAACATGGGTGTCGGATATTAAGATGGTCAAAAAGATAGACTTAATGGACCATCTTAAAGGAATGTGGAGCATTCCAGAGTGTGGGTCCTAGATGCTGAAGCCATGGCTGCCAGCAATGAGACAAATTGTGGAGGGGATACATTAGAGCTGAGGTCAGGGGACCATAGAGAGACTGCCATGCACCTACTCCCTGTGTTTGCATTATTAAAAGTCTTATTCTACAAAAGAAGTACCAACCCCCAAAAATTGAGAAATGGTGGGAAGGTGATGAAATGTGATCACCCTTCCTCAATCTGAATGTCAGAAGTACCAAACATAAAAGTGCCATTTGGTTATCAACCACAACTTAATTGGACGTAAAGCATTTTGGGATTCTCTGAGGACTTGGAAGGTATCATTTGAATGCACTTTCTTCTCTTTTTAAGAACATCTTGCAGAACTGGACAAGATGGAAAGTATTCTGGAATTGTCTTTATTCTGAATTCCAAAGCTTTGAGAGAGCCTGGAAATAGAATCGTTAACAAATTTTAACTTGACAAGTGTGACCAAATGAATTACCTTCAAGGAACAATGGACTGTTAACCTTGACATCAAATATAACTGTTCCCCCATCCATATGAAAAAGAACCTTCAAAGAGAAAAACAATTACTTGAAATAAAGTTTACTACTGTGGAAACTTGGCTATGGCTTATTGTTTCAGAATGTAGAAGTTATATGGAGAACTGTGGAGTGATTGAACAACAGGAATCTGACTGAGGATAATAGATTACATCATAAACTAAGAGCAATTCAAAACTCTTAGGCCGGGAATTTTCCTGTCCTGCCCATGCGGACACCAGCCACTGGCAGGACTGTAACAATCACACCTTTAATCTAACAACTGCATATATCTGTCTCTCTCCGTATTTCCAAAAGAAGCCATTAATTATCATTATGTTGCTAACACAGTAGACTCAATAGAAATAATGGATGTTAAATAGAGGACCAATGTTAAAAAAGTCCAGCAAAAATAAGTCACTTGGTATAGGAAAATAAATAGCTGTTGCTGAGTCACAAGGCAGTAATTCAACTAAACAGCCTGAATGCTGCCAAAAGAATAAGGCTTCAGCAGCCTGTGAATGTCACTGCAATTACAAGATTGATTTAATGGTGAACGCATTGCCAGACATTTGTCACTGTTATGTTAAAGAGCACTGAAGTGTGAAGTTCTTCGCCTCGGTAGAAAAAATAGAAAAGCAGAATATATTTTAAATAATGAGAGAATGAGAAATGCTGGCATTGTACACAAATCACAGAAAGTTAACATGCAGGTACAGCAAGCAATTAGGAAAGTGAATGGCATGTTGGCCTTTTTTGACAAAGTGATTGGAATATATGAGTAAAGAAACCTTACTGCAACAGTCCAGGGTCTTGGTGAGACTGCACCTGGAGGACTGTGTGCAATTTTACTCTCATTTTCAAAGGAACAATACACTCGTCATCAAGGGAATGCAGCAAAGGTTCATTAGACTAGATCAAAGAGGAGAGGTTGAGCAGACTAGGTCTAAATTTCCTAAGGGTTAAGAAGAATGACAGGGGATCTCGTTGAAATGTATAAAAATCTTAGGGGCTTGACAGCCTATGGGCTGGAAGGATGTTTCCCCTGACTGGGAAGTGGAGAACCAGGAGCCGCAGTCTCAGAATAGGAGTGGACCACTTAGGAATATGATGAAGAGCAATTTCTTCACTTAAATGGTTGTGAATCTTTGGAATTCTCTGCCCCAGAAAGCTGTGGGTGCTAAGTTGTTGAGGTTACTCAAACAGATTTTAGATTTTTGGGTACTAAGGGAATCAAGGGATATGGGATAGTGCAGAAACTTGGGGCAGGATTTTCGGGTTGTCGGGCGGGCACGGTGGGCGGGCCTGGGAGCAGCTGGGAAACGGTTCCCTGACCGTGATTGGCCCCCAACCACGATTTCATGCTGGCTGGCCAATTAACGGACAGCCAGTGTGAACTGCGCGCTGAAAGGCACAGCACTGCCAGGGTGGGGGCAGGAGGAGGGCGAGCGCTGAAGTCTGCGCAGGCGCGGAGTAGCATGGAATGAAAGCTCCCTGAAGGCCGAGAGCTGCCTCAGGGAACTGAAGAGTTTTAAAATCAAAAATAAAGATGTGAAAAGTGTGAAAAAATGTCCCCACATAGGACTCCCTTGCACATATACATAATAAAATTTATGTCAAAACATTTTTTTTAAATTAAAGTCGGAAACCTCATCCCGCCCATGGATAAGGTTTCCTCAAAAATACAAAGGCCACCTGACCTATTCACCCGCCCGCCAACCGTAAGGTTGGACAAGCAACGAAAAACCTCTGTTAATTAATGGCCTTAATAGGCCCCTTAATTGTTGGCGACTCTCGTAGGTGCCTGCCAAGCAAAATGTTGCGTGAGTGTGCGATGGTGTCAGGACGCTTGCCTGATCTCATCGTACGCTATTTTACGCCCTATCAGGTCGGGTGTGCAGCCGCCCGCGGGACATAAAATTCTGCCCTTGGAGTTGAAGTAGAAGATCAAAAGTAAATTACTTTCATGAGTTACAGGCTCCCATAGCTGTAATTATTCTGGAGATGTTAAAAAATCAATGATTCAAATTATTTTGTTGCTTGGGCCCATATTAATTTTGGTACAGTGGTTCCACAAAGTGCCATGAGCTGAATTAATAATAAGTCTTTAGATTAGCAAAGAGAGACTTAGGCCTGGATGTGCTTGCTGCTGATAGTAGCATTCATATAACATTTCTCTGACTTCTATTTTAGCAAAGGTGTGAACATAAAGGTTAAAAATAAATCGGTGATGCATCCATTAAAATAGTGCAAATGCAGGAAAGCAGAGCATGTTAAGCAAATGTGTTAGCATTCAGCTGATTTCATCATGCCAACCTTTAAAATTCATCAGGAATAAAGCACATCAGAAATATTAAGAGTACTTAACTGTGCCCACTTGAACTGTAAACTAGTGCAAAAGGTTATTTGTAAAATGCCAGTGATGGAAAATATGAGAGTTCATCTTATGCAAATTGGACTAAAATTGAGATCATTAAATCTATGGAAAACCACATTATCCAACTTCAATAATGTTAAAACCTCTATAGAATTAATTTATTCTTGCTTAAATTGAAATGGCAAGTTTTATATTTTAAGAAGGTACAATATAGATTATTGCTGAAAAAATACATGTTGTCGAAACTTTTTGTCTTGCACTCATCAGGAAAATTCACAAGAATACCAAATGTAAAGGGAACAACAATTTATACTTATGAGAAGAAAGTGCTAATTGGTTGGCAAGTGGACTCTGATTTGTACAGGCATTACCATGGGGCAATTAACTGGTGACTGACAGTTAGCTGCCAAACTTTGTTCAAATTCAAACATGGCAGGTTGACTCTGATTGGTCAAGGCGTTGCCCTGGGGAATGAGCCAAAGAATAGCTGTTGCCCATTTTGTTTAGTTGAAACAGGTGCAATGTGCCAATTGGCAAGATTTTCCATGCCCGCTGGCTTCGGGCGCCATGGTGGGCTTGAGTGGACAATATGGCAGGAAGGCCAAAACTCTGTTTCATGCCATCATGAAACATGTTTACAATCGTCCGCTCTGCCTGTCAATGGCGGATATTGAGAACTTCATTGTAATACGCCTGAATATCATTATGAGCCCAACTGGCAGAAATCATTCCCCACATCAAATTAACTGCCCACTTTGGTGGGAAAGCACACTGGTGCACAACACGCCTTGACAAGTGCAACGTGTAGAAGTCGGGAGCTACCACCTGGGCCTTGCTCACATCACAGACATCCAAGGAGCAGACGATGATGGAGCCTGACAGCAACGAGACCCTGGAGGAATGTACATTGCATGCTGGGTGGATTCTCATGGACATGCCTTCGCCGTGAAGCAGCTCATAGAAGGTGGAAAATCACCGTTGTGGGTCTGCTTTGTGACATCAGTGTCTTGGCCATGGTCTTCTACAGGTGATCATCAAGGCGATGGAGAAGAAGGTCCAGCTGTGAGTGGCAGAGGAAGATGTCCCGGGGGTGGGTGGGGGGGAAGGAAGGTCTAGGTTCGACTGGGAAAGGAAGGAGTGTCAGGGTGGGGGGATGAGTTTGGGAGGGGGGGACACAAAGGTTTCGGGGGGGTGAAGTTGGGAGAGGGGGAACAATGGTGTCAGGGAGGTGATGTTGGGAGGGGGGAACAGTAGTGTCATGGGGTGGTGAGGTTGGGAGGGGGAGGGAGTAAGGGGGAGGAGGGGACAATGGTGGAGAAGACGGCAATTGGGTTGGTAGGTTTGAGGGAGTAAAGGAGTAAGGGAAGGAATTCAGGGGGAGAAGGATTCTGGAGGGGGGAAGGAGTCTGGGGGAAGGAGTCTGGGGGCAGGAAGGAGTCCCTGGGGAAGAAGGTATCCAGGGGTTGGAAGGAGTCCAGGGGTAGGAAGGTGTAGTAATTGTGGTTTTATTTAGTGTGTAATGTACCTTGTCAGGAGAGATCACATGATCTGTAGTAACCAATAGGAGGGTAGCACGAGCTACCTCAGCTGTCAGTGAAAAATATAGTTGGAATTGAAAGCACACATGTAGTTGCTGCTGAGTATATTGTAAATAAACTTAATGTTTCCACCAAAGAAGTGTCTGCACATCAACAGATCACTAATAGTACAACTTGGCCACCCTACAATAAACTGGTGATGAGGATAAAACAGGATTAAACCGAAGAAATAAAGTTAAAAAGAAATCGGCACTGTACCTCACTCAGTGATTGTAAGCAGCAAGCTCCATTAGAATTGAAGAAGTTATCCCCTCTCAAAATGCCACAGTTTGGGCGAACTGTTCCTTTTGAACCAGCCACAGAGGATTGGTTTCAATACATAGAACGCCTTGCGTTTTTTTTCAAGTGACTGAGATTTTGGGGGAAGGGAAGAGGCAAGCGATCCTCTTAAGTACTTGTGGGAGCAAAACCTGCGGTTTGATTTGAAGTTTGATGGCACCCAATGCCCCAAATTTGAAGAATTTTGATGAATTGGTGGACCTCGTGAAGGGTCACTTTCAACCCAAGGCCTTAGTCACAATGCAGAGGTTCAGGTTTAATTCACGAAATAGGGCCCCAGGTGAGACACTTGCATGCTACATGGCAAATCTGAAGCAGTTAATGGAACAGTGTGAGTTTGGTACATCTCTAAACAACATGCACAAAGATCATTTAGCGTATGGTGTGAAAGAGGACACTGTTCAGAAAAGATTATTGTCTGAAGCGAATCGGGATTTCAAGAAGGCGCCAGAGATAGTGCTGGCCATGGAAAGTGCAGTAAGAGATTCAAAAGCAATACAGGGTGCGCAAAATGGTGCCTCCTCCGCATTGGACAGGAAGCCTCAGCCGGAAGTAACACGAGAAAGTAAGACTCTGCCAAGAAGCAGGAAACAGCCCCCGCTAGCTGAAGAATAAAGAAAAATAACCAAGCAGCGAAATCAAAGAATAATTTTGATAGTGGTGGAAACAAACAGCTTTTTAGCAATTGGCAGTTTAAAAAAAATCGAATGCTACTATTGTCACAGAAATGGACATATGATGAGGCAGTGCAAGGAAAGATTCAAGCAGGCTTGTAAACAAAAGAAGAAGCCCAATGAAATCTACAATGCAGAAGAGCCTGAAACAACAAATTCTGGCATATACTCGTTTAATCTGAAAGTTGGAAAGACAGGACCAATATTTATCACAGTGAAAGTAAATGGCAAACCTCTGAGGATGGAAGTGGACATGGGAGCTTCCACTACAGTAATTGGGGAACATACCTTCAGATATTTGAATAATGGTGAACATCAATTAAGTTTAGAAGAAACAGACGCCAAGCTAAAAATATATACAGGTGAAGACCTTCAAGTAAAAGGCATAAACAGAGTAACTGTCCATTACGGAAGCCAATCGGCAAAACCCTTGATAGTGGTAGCAGGTGTTGGGCCAAACCTCCTGGGGCAAAATTGTTTAAAGGAGATTAAGTTAGAATGGTCTGAAATTTTCCAGTTGAGAGCAAGTGGGCAACCAGAGCTACTTAGAAAGTATGCCACCATCTTCAAGGACGAACTAGGGAAAATCCAGGGCCTGCAGGCCAAGATTCATCTGGATCTGGAAGTAACCCCTCTCTTTCTGAAGGCAAAACCGGTGCCATATGCCCTGTGAGAAAAAGTTGACATTGAACTGAACAGACAAGAGAAACTGGGCATTATACAACCTATTCAGCACCCATCGTCTCTGTCCTTAAACCTAACCAAAGTGTCCGAATTTGTGGAGACTACAAACTGACAGTTAATAAAGTAGCTAAGCTAGACAGGTACCCCATTCCAAAAATCGAAGACCTGTATGCGAAGTTGGCAGAATGGGCAATGTACACAAAGCTTGACATGAGTCGTGCTTATCAACAATTAGAGTTGGATAATGCCTCCCGGGAAGTTGTCACAATTAATTGTACCAATATACACGATTGCCTTTCGGTGTCTCCTCAGCTTGTGTCTTCCTTCAGAGAACATTGGAAAGCTTACTGCAGGGACTGCCCCAGGTTGTAGTCTATTTAGATGATGTTTTGGTTACAGGATTCACTGAAAAAGAGCATTTGTCAAACTAGAAGAAGTCTTAAAAATGTTTCTTGCAAGCTGGAGTGAGTTTAAAAAAAGAAAAGTACACATTCCAAGTGAGGGAGGTAATCTATTTGAGTCACCGGGTAGATTCACGGGGCCTCCACCCGGTTGAGGAGAAAGTGAAAGCCATAAGAGAGGCACCTGCGCCAAAGAACGCCTCAGAGCTCAAATCATTCCTAGAAACGATTAACTATTATGTGCGGTTCTTACCCAATTGGTCTACAGTGCTGGCCCCCCTGCATTCTCTACTCAAAAAAAAACAACATTGGTCTTGGGAGACGCCCCAGAAAGAAGCTTTCATAAAGGTGAAACAATTGTTGTACTCGTCCAATCTATTAGTGCATTATGACCAGACAAAAGAATTTTGACCACCAGATTGTGAACCCAAGCCTGCTCTTGATCTAGGCCCCACCAACGTTTGTGTCTCTGCACTGGTGCAGGGTGTGGCTAAGCGCTGTGACAGGTCTTCCAGGCTGCTTATTTCCAGATCTTCAGTGGAGGAGGTGTCCTCTTCTCTGGAGGTGAGGATGTGGATGGAGATGAGAGACTGGCTGGCTAAGGGTGTCGGTTGCTTGGCATAGCTCCCTATGAACCAAAGTAGAGATAATTAGTGCATTGCAGCAGTCAAAAGCAGGAGAGAGACAGCACTCTTCGTTGCGTTGAGAGAGGAATGATGTGGTGCAGGATCCTTACGTGGGTGTTCACCGCTAACTTCAACATCACCGCTGGCACTCACTGCGTCCTCACCAATCAGCGCAATGGCACACTCCTCAAAGTGAAAGAGGGGCCTAATGTGGGCCAATCCACCCCCTCCCAGTCTGGGACCTCCCCCTGCTGTTGTGAGTCAGCTTCTCCTGCATGAAAACAGAAGGAGAGAGTGTGAGCAGGACACGTGGCACTGCATGAAATGTTTGTGTGGTGACCGGAGTTATGGACGAGATGAGTTAGTGAGCTCGAGAGGATATGAGCCTGATGGAGATGTGAGGGTGTGTGTGAGAGTTAGTGATGATGTCCATTGAGATATGAGGTCCCTGAGGATCTGTGATGGGTTTGTGAGTGTGAGAGTTGAGAGTGATGAGAAGAGTGACTTACCCTGGCGGAACAAATGAGGCCATTCATCCTCTTTTGGCACTGAGTGGCTGTTCTCTTTCACAGGGCATTGGCGCTAACCACTGCTGCCACCGCTTCCCATACTGGATTGGTGACCTTACTTGCTGGCCTTCACCCAGAGTGGATGTAAAGGACATCATGGCATCCAAAAGGCACTCGAGGGACGCGTCATTAAATCAGGAGGCTGCAATCATCTTGCCTTTTGGGGCCATGTCTTCTGTGTAGCAGCCCTGGGCTGGAAGCACTGAGAGGTGTGCATGAGGCTGCACTTTAAATATGGCGTCTGGTGTGAGGAAGCAGTGAGGAGATAGTGTGGCGGGTGAATGAGAGCCTGTACGCCATCAAAATGTGTTTCCCAGGAATGCATGATTAATGAAGCGGGATTGGGATGATACGGCATGAAAAGCCACCATTGCGGCCAGCGGGTAAAATGTTCTTTTAAAATGCCACTGCATTTCGTGCAAATCCAGGATGATTCCACCCAATGTGTCAAAACACAGTGTCCAACATTGGCTGTGATTCCTCGATTGGACAACATTTGCTAAACATTCCTGAGTGTGCTAAGAATTACACTGACACTCACATGTGCTAGAAGCTACATATATTAATAAATAGGGCTGTATTATTTGCAAACAGGAAGAAAATGTATACACATTGTGCCTGTTTCAACTAAACAAAATCGGTGACAGCCATTCTCTGGTTCATTCCCCAGGGCAATGCCTTGACCAATCAAAGTCAACCTGCCTGGTTTGGACTTAAACAAAGGTTATTAATTAACTGTCAGTCATCAGTTAACTGGTGCATTCTCCAGGGCGACACCTCTACCAATTAGAGTCCACTTGCCAGCCAATCAGCACTCTCTTCCTATGAAGTATAAATTGTTGTTTCCTTTACATTTGGCATCCTGATGAATGCAAGATGAAAAGCTTCAACAACATGTATCATTTTTCAGCAATACTCAAGTTCTGTACTACCAAATGGCAAATTAAAATGTTAATCTACTTTAATGAAGTTACCATGAGAACGTTCAATGGATAAATTTAATCATATAATGTGTAATAATCACTTTTTAAGTTTTATAGAAAGCTCTATTTTGGATCTTAGAAATTTCAGTTATTGACAAAAAAAAGACAGCTAAAAGAAAATGTAAAAAAATTACTAGTGATTTATGGGAATCCAATTTTGTGACTCTGGGAAGTTTTAGGATGATATATGCTCTATAATAATAATGTGTGTGCCATGCATGTGACGCCTTAAATATTAAAACTACATATTGCAATGCCACCTATAGGACTAATAGGTATTGAAACAGGTATTGCAGCTGCTTAGTTCTGTTGAAGGGTCATGAGGACTCGAAACGTCGACTGTACTCTTCTCCACCGATGCTGCCAGACCTGCTGAGTTTTTCCAGGTATTTTTTATTTTTGTATTGCAGCTGCTTGTCCTGAATTGTGAGAGAAATGTATGACCCACACATGTGAAGTAGCTCACATTTATCCATATTAAATTTCATTATAACGAGTGCCATGTTGGTCAACTGCACATCCTCAAAAGCTTCCAATCTTCTTGGCCTAACAAATTCTGAGTGCAACAATGCAGGTGCTTGTGCCTATCTGCCCAATTCTGTCTACCTACCCAATTCTGACAACATGCTCAACCCTACCTACCTGCAAAGGGCAGGTTCCTGAGCACAATATTAATGTATATCATCTTAAGAAAGCTTTACCTTTTTACTCATCTAGTAAGAATGGGGCAGTGACTTAGGCCATTGAAAGTCATTTAAATTAATTCTTCAAGCAATTAACACTTCAGTGACAACAACTTGTATTTATATAGCACCTTTAATGTTATAAACTGTCCCAAGGTGCTTCGCAGGAGCAGTATAAAATAAAATATGACACAGAGGCACAAAAGAAAATGTTGGTGCTGGTAACCAAAAGTTTTGTCAAAGAGAAAGGTTTGAAGGTGTTTCTTAAAAGAGGAAAGCATGGTAGAGAGAAGAAGAGGCCTAGGGAAGGTATTCCAGAACTCAGGGCATAGGCAAATGAAGGCACAGTAACCAAAGGTGGACCAATTTAAGTTAGGGATGCTCAGGAGGCCAGAATTGGAAAGCACAGATATCCTGGAGGGTTGTGCGGCTGAAGGAGATTTCAGGGATAGGGAGGGTCCGGGAAATAGAGGGATTGCAAAGCAAGGATAAAAATTTTAAAATCAAGGCAGTGCCTAACTGGGAGCTAGTGTAGGTCTGTGGGCACAGGGGTGATGAGTGAATGGAATTTGGTGTGAGTTTTAGATGACCTCAAGTTTCTAGAGGGCCAGTCGTTTTGTGGGCATAGGGTCAAGAGAGCAGGCGGTGGGCCTCATGGACAAGATGAGTTTGAAGAGGTCATGATGGGAAACAGGAGAGAAACTAGAGAAAGATACAATTCAGGGCTAGGGCATGTGGGAGCCCGAGGGCTGAATTGTCCCAGATTTGCACAAAGTGCGGTGGTGGGCAGGAAAAAAGTTGTTTTACCTGCCGGCCATAATGTTGGGTTTTCGCGCCATATCATCCCATTCCCGCCTTATCAATTATGCAATCACAGGGAACACTCTGGATCGCTGGCTGGCGGGCTCGGATTTGCCCGGCCCACCACGACCTCAGTGCTTCCTCACTCTGGGCGCCATATTTAAAGTGCACTAGAGCGCAGGCCTTCTTCATGTCTTCAGTCCAGGACTGGTCCAGGCAATTGCTGGCCCTGAAAGCAAAGAAGACAGCAGCACCCAAATTTAGTGATGCTTCTCTGGGGCACCTGCTGCTCGCAGTGGAAGGCCACCACAATGTCCTCTACCCCCATTCTGGCCGCAGGAGGTCCACCAGGGTCACCGATCTGGCCTAGGAGGCAGTGACAATGGTGGTCGGCACCACGGGAGCACAGAGAAGGTCAGCCATCCAGTGCAGGAAGAGGATGAATGCTCTCATCTATTCCACCAGGGTAAGTCAATCGCCTCATCAGTCTCAACTCACACACTCGCAAACCCATCACACACCCTCAGGGATCTCAAACCTCAAGGGACAACCACTAACTCTCACACACACCCTCACATCTCCATCAGGCTCATATCCTCTCGAGCTCGTGTCCTCATCCTGTCCATGGCTCCACTCACCACACAAACATTCCATGCAGTGCCATGTGTCCTGATTACACTTTCTCCATCTGTTTTCATGCAGGAGATGCTGGCTCACAACAGCAGGGCGGGGTCCCAGACCGGGTGTGGGGTGGCCCACATTAGGCCCCTCACTCACTTTGAGGAATGTGCCATCGTGCTGACTGGTGAGGATGTGGACCATGCCTGCGACGATGGTGAGGTTGGCAGTGAACATCCACGTGAGGATTCTGCACCACATGCATCTCTCAACACAATTGTGAGTGCTCTCTCTCTCCTGCTTTGACTCTGCTGCCATGCACTAATTATCTCTATTTTGTTGCACAGGGAGATCTGCCAAGCGACCAATATCCTCAGTCAGCCAGTCCCTCAGCTCCATCCAGGTCCTCACTTCCAGCCAGGAGGAAACGTCCTCCATTGAAGAGCTGGAAATAAGCAGCCTGGAAGACTCAACGCAGCATTTACCCACACCCTTCAGTCGCGCAGATACAAACACGTCGGTGGGACCTAGATCTAGAGCAGGCTCGGGTTCACAATCTGGTGGTCACGGCACAAACATGTGTCCGCAGCAGGAGGCAGGTTCAGCCAAGCTCCCCAGCACTGAGAGGACTGCTGGGGAAGAAGCATCTGTGGGGTCTGAGCCAGATGCCGAACCTCTGGATTTGGCCTTCCATTTCATCGTGAAGAGTCAGCAGAAGGTGGGGGAACATCATGCAGAGCTGTTAAAAGCTCTCAACAGCGCAGCACGCGAATGGGAAGACTGTGTTGGCCTGCTTTCTGATGATGTGGTGCCCACATGTACACATATGAGGGCCTCCATGGGAAGGATGATGCCTGCCATGGAGACCCTGGTCAAGCAAAATACAGAGGTGCGCCCAGACCTGCCCTCTGTTGTGGTAGCCATGGGCGAGTTCCTGCAGTGGCAACGTGAGAGGGAACCGGGGCACCTCGGCTTCCCTCCAGGTGCTCCTTCCCCACAAGGAGTCAGGCCGGGGCCCTCATGTACCTGAAGGGAGGAGGAGCAGCAGCAGGACATCCCTGAGTCATCCACTCAGGAATCTCAGAGGCTGTCCAGTCCCTCCAAGCCCCCTTTGCCTGTGACCCCCTCAACCTCACCCTCTGCCACTGCAGAGGGAGCAGCTGACCCACAGGACAGCCAAAACAAGCCGGGGCCCTCAATGCCTCTGCTCTCCAGGGGGTGCAGGCCAAAGTCATCAGGGGCAACAGGGCCAACCATTGCACAGGCTGTCTCCACCCCTGCTGCGGCTGACAAGGCTGCACCTAGAGGAAGTGGTAGGCTTAGAAAAGTTTAAAAATTCTGATAACAAGTGGTTTCACAGGTGAATACGTTTTGTCACTTTATAATCTGAAAATATATTCACTTTCACTGAATAATGTGTAATGGTGTCTTTCAGCTTCATTGGCAGGCTTTGCAGGTCCTACCACTACATCCCCTGGTGACTCCCAACTAGCAGTTCAGCTGCATGCAGCAGGACCACGAGTGATTCTAGAGGAGAAATGTGTGGCAAGGCTTTTGGAGCCTTGTGCAAGCTTTCTCCCACGCGGAGCCTTTGTCCATCACACTCATCTCACTATCCTGAGCATTTTCACTGCTCCCTGCTGGCGTTCTCTTTCAGTTGTCCATCTGAGCTGACCTGCATCTCCACCCACCCACTGATCACACTCCCATGCAGCACCTCTACCTGCCCAACATGAGGCTTCGCTCACTCTCGATTTCCACAGCGATGGTCGTAGTAAGATTTTTGCTCAATTCCCCTGTCCTTTCCACTCCCCCAATCACCTATGTATTTTCGTCCATCACTGTCCACACTCCTGGCATCACCTTCCACCTCCCCAACATCACCTACCAATCTGAAATTTTGTCTCTCCAGGATGCTCATGTGAACCTGCACATTCCCTTCCTTCCTGAGAATCTCACCCCCCTCCACATTGATATCCCTGACCTCCTCCTTCCCACCCCAGGGTCAGTGTCTGTCACCCTCACCATCCCTTCTACCATTACTGATGCACCCTCACCCTCCCACCCTTCCAGCACCCTCTGCCCCCTCTCATACTCACCATTCCCTCATACCATCCTTACATTGAGTTCGCTCTCCAGGAGGCAGTCATTGACTCCACAAACCCTTCCCTTGCACGTTCACCTGGACATTGCCCTCCTCACTTATTCCCTCTTCCACCCTTACTCCCTCCTCCCCCCCCCCGGACACCGACACCTTCCTCCTGGACTCCTCCCCCACTCCGAACTCCTGACCTTACACCTTACACCCCCCTTACAGCTACCTCCCCACTTGCTGCATTCTCCCCTGTTACACCTGACTCCCCCGTACTCCCTCCTCCCCACTCCCAACCTCATCCCTTCATCACCTTCGTTGCCCCTCCCCTCCCAACATCACCTCCCCCGACCACTTTGTCCCCCCGCCAACCTCATTTCCGTCCCAGTGCACCTTCCTCTCCCAGTCAAACCTAGACCTTTCTCTACCACCCCGCTAGTACACCTTCCTCTCCCACTCACAGCTGGACCTTCCTCTCCCCAGCCTCGCCGATCATCCAGAGCAACCATGGCCAAGACCATGATGTTCCGAAGCCGACCCGAGACATGAACAAAGACCTCCCACCTTTCGTGAGCTGCTTCGCATGGCACCATGTCCAAGAGAATCCACTCTGCATGCAATGCATGTGTTCCTCCAGGGTCCAGTAGCTGTAGGGCTCCAGCATCTTCTGCTCCACGGATGTCCGCGATCTGAGCGAGGCCTAAATGGTAAGTGCTGACTACTGCACTTTCCAGACATGTTCTGGGCCAGCATGATGCAAAGTGGGTTCACGCCAGCCTTCAGCGGGATTGGCGTTCTGCTATGGTGGACGCAATCAGATGATCTCACAGTGGTTTCACATCGGGATGAAACCGATTTTTGGCCTTCTCACCTTATTGCTCCCCCCGCCACCCACCATGACACTCGATGCTAATGGGGCCAGAAAATTCTGGCCTTAGAGGAAATTCATCCCATGTGGAGTAGTGCTACATTGTTGAAACTTGCTCAGAAAATTTTGTTCTAAATGCTATTTATCTTTTTCAACGCTTGATATATGTTAGTGCAAAAGTATACATCCTTCTGATTAATGTGGAACTGCTGCCATTGACAATTTACATCACCTCCCTACTGGTGAAAATTAGAGCAAAATATAAGCAGACAGCAACACAAGAACAGAATGTGCTACTGAAAGCTTCACTGTGAAACGCTAGAAGCTCCAAGAAGACTTAGGAGCTGAATTTTCATCCTTCCTGCCTGGCAAAAACAGGGTGGTAACATTTTAGAAGTGATTGGTAATGACCTATCACTCCGTTGCTGTTATTATTGAGGCCTCTGCAAGGTTCACTGCCTTCTGTTAATAAGTCAGAGTATGCGCTGTGCATGCTCCAATAAGAGTACTAAAGAGAGCTGAGCTGAAAGCTGAATTCTTATTCACTTTTGTGAGGATATGAGGAGCACTCCTTCCTGGCCCAGGCTGCTGCAGATCCATCTTCCCCTCTTTGAAAGCGGGCTCCAAGAATGTATCTTCCAGAGGCCAACTGACTGGCCAATATTGCAGTGGACTTGGCACTGGCGGACTGCACTGGGGTGCTTGGTTTCCAGCCAGAACCCACCAGTCTGGTCTTTAAGATGAGTCAGGCATTCTGGCAGGGGGTTGGCCAATACATTCACTTCACCATCAGCCTTCATGAAACTTCATAATACCATTCAAAATGTACATTATGTACACTTTTGAAAATTGACATGAAGTATTGTAGCCAGTTTTAGAATGTGTGTCAGGTATTAGTACAATCTTGGCTGTGGTAGTCAGACTGGCAGTTCTATTTGACTTATCCATAACTGTTCCATAGAGGTGATATGTTAGGCTTTGGTCTGTCATATATAATTGTCAGAATACTGTGAGCTAACTAATTAAACTGATGGTTAAATTTGTTTCCCTACATGTTGAGAACAGCAAAACAAATGTTAAATCGAGATTTTTTTAATTATATGCTGGTTTTCCAGTTTACATTTGATTCCATGCATACCAGTTCCTTTGCTTAATGCAAGGGTCTTACTAAATAAGCATGTGTAAATACAAGCAAATATAAGTGGTTTTCTCGTGCTGTAATGTCACTGGTCAGATTTTGGAAAGTGTGTCACTTGATAGAAGAGATTTGCAGGATTTTAAAATGTCTATTGTTGATTAACATATTTTAGTGCACATTTTTTTAACTAATAGTTTTCACTGCATTTCAGTGCTCCCTTTATCTGTGGTATATGATAATCACTATTCCCATGCAACGGCTAGTGAGCAATAATGTCCACAAATTCAAGACGTGTCCATTCTTGGCATTATTCAATTCATATTGGTGGCATTTGGGTGCTTCACAATTAATGGTATGGAAAATCTTCCAGAATTTTTATGGTGGCACTGCATGCTATAATGTTCCTTTCACCAGGGAACTATGGTAATCAATTCCAAGTTTGATTGCTGACTGCCTCTAGTTAAAATGTCCATTTTCTGAAGGTGTATAACGGGTACTTTTCTAATGCTCAACTTGCAATAGGGGCTCTGCCCGCAGAGAGCGCAGATCAGAAATTTGGCGCTCATGGTACGTGATCTTTTGACATACAAATTAATACTATGTGTCCTTTTCGGCTGGAATTTACACCTGAATTCCACAAATATTTGAAAAAGGCACCAGAATGGCATTCAGTAGAATGCTCTTTCAGAGAGCTGAAAAAGCGTGATTGGCCTCCTGCTATGAATGCTATAAAATTGCCTGGTCCTATAAAGGCTGGAAATCTGAAAAAAAAAATGAATTTCTGGAAATAGCTAGCAGGTTCATCACCACCTGTAAAGATAAAAGGCAAATTCATATTTTGGGTGTTGATGCTCCTTTGTCAGAAGTGCTTCAGATGAAGAATTTGCACCCAAAAGGGTCAAAATCCTGAAATTCTCTAACAGCACACCGATAATACACGGACTGCAGTGGTTCAAGAAAGTGGTTCACCACAACCTTCTCGAGGGTGATTAGAGGTGGGCAATAATGCTGGCCTTGCCAAAGACGCCCACATCCAGTAAATAATTTAAGAAAATCATTATCACACAAATTACCTTTGTTTAACCGAAAGTCAAACTATTTTTATGCAATTTATTTTTATTTTTTATTTATTCATTTTTATTTGTATTCAGTTATTCATTGTTTTATACCCTTTTAACCCTCTTTTAATCTCTTTTTCTATCCTTTTCCCCCAATCATCGTCCCCTCCCCCCACCCCACCTCCAAAAGGGCCATCTGTTATTTGTTCCATGTGCTCTTTCGGAGAGTGCTTACCCTTGTTCTGCTATTCACACCTTCTGCTTTCTTACCTTTATGCCAGTATCAGCACTTTCTTTAGCCCTTACCACTAACCTTAGCACTCCCTTTGTCTTGTGTCCATGACATCTTTATCAATTTCTCCTTAGCCCCCACCTATCACTGACTTTCTGTCCAACTTCACCTGCTCCACCCTCCTTAAACAGTATAAATTTCATCACATTTCTACTTCTCTTTAGCTCTGAAGATGTCACACAAACGCAAAACGTTAACTCAGTTTCTCTCTCCACAGATGCTGTCAGGCCTGCTGAGGTTTTCCAGCACTTTCTGTTTTTATTCTATTTTTTGCAGTGTTGACTTTTCTGGAGAGGCTATAGACAGGGAGGATTCCATCCCTTTGTGAGTATTTTTGGTGAGAGCCTTTGAAAAGTAAAATCCATGTACTCTTATATGAAGATTAAAGACGGTGTTGCACTGCACATCTTATTTCTCTTGATATGTTGCTGGAATCAAGTATCCGAGAGAGTTTCATTTTCTTGGGATTGCGTTGGCCAGGACACGGATGTTATCTACAATTCCTCATTCTTTGTTTCATAAGATCTTTGGTATCCTCCAAGATAAGAAGACAAGATGCAAATTTAACATATTGTTTGGAGGAAGTACCACTGACAGTGCTACCACCGACAGTGCAGCCTTCTCTTCTTGCTGCATTATTGTGCCAGCCTCATAAGCTCAAACCCATCAGGAGGGAGACTGCATGCTGTATTAATTTTGATGTTACATCTTCCGCAATATGTCATGTAGTGTTGTTTAACCATGTGTTATTTAGATTCATAATTCCTGGTGCTGTTTTTGAGCCAAATGTTCTTAACTCCCAGCTAATACCACCAGAACTGCAGATTTCTGGAACACTGGGTTTCAGACATAAACCCAAAAGGTTAAGTTAGTTTAACCCTGATTTTTTCTGAATTCCACATAGTTAGAAGTTGTAAAACTTTTTATTTGTAATAGAGTGACTCAAAAAAGAGAAGAGATTAATCGGTCTTAATATGAAAATACAAGGTTTGTTATTTTAGTTGTGAAATAGTGCAACTTTATAGAAAAACATAAACATATGCGGGTAAAGCAGAAAGAAGGATGACTTTGGTCAACCAAAATTGGGAACCTGTTGTTAAGCGTTATCCAGATAGACCCTTCTTTAAGTAATATTATTGATCCATAAGTTTCAAGTTATGGAAACTTGATTCCCATAAATTAGAAATAATCACAATTTAAACTCAAACTGTTGGAGCTTCATCGAGTGTTTTTCTTACAGTTCCCTGTGTAGCTGGCAGACTGATAGACTGATACATTGGCCCAAATCTTCCACTCACTCCATGGGAATTGCCCGTGAAGTTTGAAATTCTGTTGGGCAATTCTCCTGCTTCATTGGACCCTCCAAGAAAGCCTCCAACTCTGAGTTAGTCTTGGAGACTTCAGACAGTCCCAACTTACTTACCTGAATCGTTACACAGGAAATGTTAGACAGAAAAATCCTAGCTTAACTCCTGCATAACTACAGAACTGACTCCTAATCACTCTCACTGACCCCCCCAACTCCCCCCCTTGACTTCTCACCTACCCCCTAACCCCAAATTCCCCTGCCCTACCGGCTCTCCAACTCCCCTTGACCCAACGTGACCTGACCCCATTATCCAACCCCCGTGACCCGACCTGACCTGACCTCACCAGCTGACCACCCCTGACCCACACAACTCCCTCCTCCTATACGACCTGACTGGCCTCTACTTGACCTGACTAATCGCACCACCCAACTCCCCCCCACAACTTCCTGATTCCCCCCTGACCTGACCTGACTAGCCCCCAATTCAACCTGAATAGCCCTCACCACCCGAGTCGATCCAACTTAACTAGCCCCTAACACCCAACTCTCTCTGACCCGACATGACTAGCCCCGACCTGAGAACTCCACCCGACCCAACTACCCCCCAGCTGACCTACCCACTCATCCACCAGCCACACTACCAATTGTCACCCTACCACCCTACGCACATGCCACCCTATAACCTCACCCATCTGCCATGCTACCCACCTATCCACTTACACAGCTGCCACCCTACCATCTCACCCACCCGCCAATCTACATACCTACTACTGTACTCAATTCCACACTGTCACCTAACCCACCTGCCAACCTACCCCTTTACCCACTTACCTCACCCCTTACCCACCCTACCCTCTGACACACTTGAAATCTCTCCATAGCTTTCCAAAGCAGTGTTATGGTGTGCAGTTATGATATTACAATTTTTTGGAAAAACCGCTTTGAGTCACAGAATCACAGAATTTTAATGGCACAGAAGGAGGCCATTTGGCCCATGGTGTCTGCCCCGGATCTCCAAATGAGCATTATGTGCCATTGATCTGCCTTTACCCCTGCATGTTGTTTCTATTTAAATAATCATCTAATGCCTTCTTGAATGCCTCGATTGAACCTGCCTCCGCCACACTTTCAGGCAGTGCATTCCAGACCTGAACCACTTGTTGTGTGAAATAGTTTTTTTCTCGCATCACATTTTCTTCTTTTGCAAATCACTTTAAATCTCTGCCCTCTTGTTGTTGATCCTTTTACGATTGGGAACAGCTTCTCCCTATCTACTCTGTCCAGCCCCCTCATGATTTTGAAAAACTCTATCAAATCTCTTTTTAGCCTTCTCCTCTCCAAGGAGAACAGTCTCAACCGATCCAATCTATCCTCATAGCTGATGTCTCTCATCCCTGGAACCATTCTTGTAAACCTCTTCTGCACTCTCTCCAATGTGTTCATATCCTTCCTAGGCTCAGACTCATAGGACAGAATTTTCCCATTGGCGATTTGGGGTGGGGCCCGCTCGCCGATGGGAAAATGACGCGGATGACATCGGGAGGAACCCCCAAAATCATCCCAGTCCATTTAAATATTGAGGAAGGCGGGCGGACAGCTGATTTCGCTGTCTGCCCGCCGACCTGTCAATGGCCAATTAAGGCAATTGACAGGCTAATTAAGATTGTTAAAGACCCTGCCCGTCCATCCTTAAGGCTGGCGGGCAGGCCAGGAGCCCCAGAGAGCTCCTGATAATACATGAAACCTCATTCACTGGCAGGACGAGATTTCATGTCCGTTTTTAAAAATTTTAATAAAGTTTATGTCCTTTTTATTAACATTCCGCATCTTGTGTGACATTGTCACATGAGGAGGACATGTTAATAATTTTTATATTTTTCTGTTTTTGACACTGTCCTTGATCTCCCTGAGACAGCACTTTGCCTCAGGGAGATGTCCACTCTTCAGCGCGCATGCGTGAAAGAGCGCACTTTGACTAATGGGGAATCCCTCCAGCCCCCCCCCCCCCACCCCCGCACAGGAAGCACTCCTGTCAGGCAGCCCGCTGTTTGGGCCTTAATTGGCCCGCCCACTCAATATGGCGGCGGGCCCCATTTCGGCAGCAGAG
Source organism: Cetorhinus maximus (assembly GCF_964194155.1). Classification (NCBI taxonomy): domain Eukaryota; kingdom Metazoa; phylum Chordata; class Chondrichthyes; order Lamniformes; family Cetorhinidae; genus Cetorhinus; species Cetorhinus maximus. Next base: position 67,850,982 of record NC_135888.1, on the reverse strand, counting down.
TTCGGCTGCCCGTCCGCCGCCGAGCCAGTGGGGCCCGCCCGCCCATCAAGGTAAAAATTCTGGCCATAGATGTTTACAGCACAGGAGGAGGCCATTTGGCCCATCGTGTCCGTGTCAGTCAATAAAGATCTGACTACACTAATCTCATTTTTCATAGCCTTGGAGGCTATGGCAATGCAAGTGAATATCTAAATACTTCTTAAATGCTACAAGAGTTTCTGACTCAACCACCCTTTCAGACAGTGAGTTCCAGACTCCCACCACCCCCTGGATGAAAAAGTTTCTCCTCAACTCCCCTCTTAGTCTTCGACCTCTTACCTTAACTCTATGCCCCCTGGTTATTGACCCCTCCACTAATGGAAAAAGTGCCTTCATTTCCACCCTACCTATGCTCCTCATAATCTTATACACCTCTATCAGGTCCCCTTTCAACCCCATAGCTCAGACCCTCCAGTCCAGGCAGCATCTGGTAAATCTCCCCTGCACCCTCTCCCGTGCAATCAAACCCTTCCTATAATGTGCTGACCAGAACTGCATGCAGTGCTCCAGTTGTGGCTTAACCAACATTTTATACAATTCCAGCATAACCTCTCTGCTCTTGTATTCTATGCCTCAGCTAATAAAGGCAAGTATCCCAAATGCTTTCTTAACCATCTTATCTACCTGCCCTGCTACCTTCAGGGATCTGTGAATATGCACACTGAGGTTCCTCTGATCTTCAGTACTTTCCAGGGTCTTACCATTCATAGTGTTATCCCTTGTCTTGTTAGTCCTCCCCAAGTCCCCATTACCTCACACTTTTCTGGGTTAAATTCCATTTGCCACTGCTCTGCCCACCTGACAAGTCCATTGATATCCGTCTGCAGTTTATGGCTATCCTCCTCACTATTTACCACCGTACCAATTTTGTGTCACCTGCGAACTTCTTGATCATACCCCCTACATTTAAGCCCAAATCATTTTTGTACACCACAAACAGCAAGGGCCACAGCAATGAGCCCTGTGGAACCCCACTGGAAATAGACTTCCAGTCACAGAAACATCCCTCTACCATCACATTCTGCTTCCTGCCTCTCAGCCAATTTTGGATCCAATGTGCCAGTTTGCCTTGGAACCCATGGGCTCTTATTTTCTTGACCAGTTTGCCATGAGGGACCTTATCAAAACCTTGCTAAAGTCCATGTAGACCACATCAAATGCAATACCCTCATCAACAGTTCTGGTTACCTCCTCAAAAAATTTGATCAAATTTGTCAAACACGACCTTCCCTTAATAAATCCATGTTGACTATCCTTGATTAATCTATGTCTCTCCAATGCAGATATATTCTGTCCCTCAGAATTCTTTCTAGTAACTTTCCCACCACCGAGGTTAGACTGATTGGCCTGTAATTTCTTTCCTCCCTTTTTTAATAATGGGACAACTTTAGCATTCCTCCAGTCCTCACCTCACCTGAAGCCAGAGAGAATTTGAAAATGACTGCCAGGGCCCTTGATATCTCTACCCTCGCCTCCCTCAACAACCTGGAACCTGGGATACATCTCATCCTATAATGTGACGCCCAGTACTGTGCACAATACTCCAGCTGAGGTCTAACGAGTGTCATATATAAATTCAGCAGGGAGGCAACATACCATCCAGGAGTCACATCTACGGTCACAGAAATGCCTATCTGTTCCCATAACCCATGAATCCCCTATCAATATTGCTCTTCCTTTCTCCTTCCTCCCCACCTGTACATCTGAGCCGCTCGCGGTGCCATAAACTTGGATCTGATTGCACTCCTCTGAAGAACCAGCATCCTCACCAGCTTCCAAACTGGAAAACTGATTTGCGAGCGGGCCCCCAGGTGTCCCCTGCACTACCTGCCTACTTCTCTTGGACTGCCTGGTGGCCACGCATTCCCTCTCTGTCTCCAGGCCCTTAAGCTGTGGTGTGACCATCTCTCTGAACACGCTATCCACGTAGATCTCAGCCTCGCGAATGCGTCACAGTGACTCCAGCGGCTGCTCGAACTCTGAAACCTGGAGCTCAAGTTTCTGCAGTTGGCAGCACTTCCTGCACATGTGGTCATCTAGGACACTGGTAGCATCCATGACTTCGCACATATTACAGGACATGCATTCTACTCGACTGAGCTGCCCTGCCAGTCTTAACTCTATTTCCCTTACGTTAACTTTATTCTATTTTGGATTATTTATATTACTTTATTATTTTAGCCCTAAATTTCCCTTATTCCTGGCACTTCTCAGTTAAATCCAAGTATATCTATTTGTTTAAAAATATTAAAATTGAAGGTCACAATTTGTAAACCTTGGACTGAGTTTAGTGACTGTTTCCAAATTGGACTCTGAGTGTCATTTGCCTTTCTCCTTGTGAATTCCGGCTGGAACCATTTCAGCCAGACAGAGAGGAGCCACCCTCAGACATATACACTTAAAATTCAATAAGTGTTCCAAAAGAGTAAACAGGAACTCATTGACTTGATGGCTTTTCCTCTAAAGCCAAAAACAGTAAACTGGTTAGGCACTGTAAGGTGTGAACAACCTTGACCCTGTTGATCACGCCAGGGGGTAAGGAGACTTCAGATAACTATTACCACTTGCCTCATATGGAAAGTGACTTGACAGTCTTGTGCAGGTCATATGATAACAGTGGCTATCTTGCTTTACCTGCAAAAGCATAGAAAAGGGCAGAAAGTGGGAAGGTCCACAAAGAACCACCTTCAAAGGGAGAATGGCAACTAGAAACAGCTACTTCTTCTGCTGTAAGTAACTAGACTGTTTGAAAGTGCCATGCCTGCAGAACCAGAAAAAAGGAACATTATCTCCCCCCTGTAAACCTTGATTCCACCTAGTAAGCTCACCGATCAAAGCAACCTCCAGCAATTCAACAGTGGAAGCCACTGCAGCTACAGAGACAGCTCTACATCCTCAAGACCTTCACAGAAACAACTCAATATCTTGACTTCAAAACAGATCAGGCCTTCACCGAATATGAACTAATCTTGATTTATATTTAAAAGTATAATTTTATCTTAATTTATAAGTAATCTTTGTGTGTGTGTGTGTTTGTGTTGGTGTTAGTAACTTAATCTTAAATAACTTCCAGAGAAATAGAGTGAAATAAACTAATCTTTTCTTTTTTAAGTAAAAAGGCTTTGCTGCTGGGTTATTTTTAAATTGAATTTCTCACTCCACGAGTAAGAAAATACAGACAGACAGACACACACACACACACACACAAATGCATTGTTCGCGGGTAACTTTGGAGAAACACATTTTAAAGCATACGTGACAGAAGCTTGGGACATTTAAACTCCTTACCAGAATTATGGCAGCTATTGCTGTGAAAAGGGGGCTTGTATTCCCCTGATGGTCCAGCACTCGGTGGAACCTCTTCGAGGGACTGTAAGCTCTGCGTTTCTGGAGAAGCCAGGATCACAATTCCCAGCTGGAAATGTGGAGCTCTGGTGTGGCAGAGTAAAGTAGGAGCAGAGTGGCAATCCAACAGGCCAAGATTACTCGGCACATGACTGCAGTGCAACCATGAATGTGGCATCCTGGGATATATATTCACGTAACAATTGGGTCCCTCACTCTTTGCAAATAATATAACAATATAACAACCATTGAGTTTCCTTTTTCACATTGTCTGGCAAGAAATTAATATAATTCAAAAAGACAGCTCAGAAGTGCCCTCAAAATTTGAATTTAAATTTTTGTTCCAATGAACGAGCACTGAGCCTGGGTCATCTTAAATTATGCACCACAATCAGCACCAAGATTGCCAAGGCCGCAGTTGTCATGTCAAAGCTGAGAGCTCGAATGTGGACCAACAGCAAACGAGCCGAAAGTGCAAAGCTCCTGAGACGGATGGATGCCCAGAAAGATAGCACATCTCTCAAAAACAACCATAAATGCTGTAAATACAATAAATTATGTTGAAGCAGCTATTGCATATGCAAATGTGGCAACTACCCTGTACACAACAAACTCCCACAAACGGCAATAAAATTAATGAATTGCTTTTTTGACGATGAATCTCTTTTTTGGCAGTGTTCATTGAGCGGGTTCCCCAGTTTTTCTTTGAAAAATGTCATGAGGTGTTTAACTTAACCTTGAATAGACAGCCGGTATTTCAGATTAATGCGTCTTCTAAAGGATAGTCCCTCTGACAAGGCAGCAATCACTGAGCATTATGACTAAAGTATCAGCTTAAATTGTGGATCTCTGTCTTGGAGTAGGGCTCAAACCCAAACCATCTCAATTTATATTTGATTGGCAAAATTGTACATATACTGTACGGGCTGAACCTTCTCAGGGCCGGGCTGCATAGACAAAGGATGGATGGAGTTTTTGTTAGGACCCTGGAGCTTAGATTTCCCTGCATGCTGTGCAGTTTATGTGTTGCCATCGCAACTTCCCCACCCAGAAGTTAATCTGTTTGACAAGCTTGGCTTCCAGTTTAGCGGGGAGCACTTGAAGGAAGCTGCAGTGGCAGAAAAGCAGACTGGTACTGCTAGCGGGAAAGTGAGGGGGGAGTCATGGGATGTGGGTGTCACTCGCATATATTAGCCTTCTCTAATTATCATTGAAGGTAGTGGTAAATTGCCTTCTTGAACTACTGCAAGCTGTGTGGAGAAGATACTCTCACAAGTACTATTGGGAAGGGAGTTCCAGGAGTTTAGCCCAGAGGCAATGAAGGACAATGAGATATTTCCATGTCTCAGGATGGCGTGTGGCCTTGGGCGGAATTTTCCAAGCCCGCTGGCCGTAGTCATGATAGGTGGCATGTGTGGAAATTATGGCAGGACCCACTTCGTGACGGTGTGAAGGCAGGTCGTGATCTTCTGCTCAGCCCGCCAACAGCAGGCCGCGTTTCCCGCTATCGGCTCTCGGAACCCTGCCGTATCGTCCATCTACATTGGCGGGAAAGCGCACCGACGTGTTTCACAACAGCACGCAGGCGACATGCACTTGACGGCCTTGACTTTAGGGGAACTGAAGTGAGTGAACAGTATCATTTTCTACAGCTCGTCCGTTGTTTACCGGCTTCAGGGGTGCCCGGGGTGGGGGGAATGGTGGGTACTGTACTGATGCCTGGCTCCACAGGCAGGGGTGGGGGTGTTTGGGGGCAAGTGCTGGCCGGGAACTGCATCCTGCGCACAGGAAATCGAGGTGGGGGGCAGGGTAAATGAGGGAAGTGGCCATGCATTAGGGACACCTGTATAAACTGACCATGCCTCTGCAACTAAGACAGATTAGGCGCAGCCACAGTGATATGATTGGGTTCAGGCTGCTATCCTGCCCACCCATGTAAGCATTGCAGAGGCACCATAGGGTCACCAAGCGCTCCATACCTTACCCCACTACAACCCCCCATCTGCCACCCCCCCGCCAGCACAGACACCACCACTTTATGGACCGCAGAGCAGTTGGACTGCACACGTTGTACAATCTCCTCACCAACGCTAGCCATGTAGCAATCACTGCTGGAGGCGCTCACAGCCCCTTGCAATCTCAGCATCCCGGTTAGGAGCAGTGTGCCCCATGTCACAGGCTGACAGGGCAGCCATGCAGCGTACTCACCTCTGGCCATCCGAGGGGTGATTAGCACTCTCCGGGAACCATTAATGGGCAGTCACACAAGGCCAGGAAAGGTGCTAAGTACAGCCATGATAACCACATCTCTCTTTCTTTCATGCTGCAGGAGGACTACGTCAGGATCATGGATTCTGGTGGCCTAGCTATATGCCTGATGGCCTGCAGAGACTGCAGAAGACGGAGGAGGTTGTAAAGGGCACAGCAGATGATGACGATTGCAGGGCTCCACCAGACCGGTCCAGGTACTGGAACCGCATCTTCAGCATCCTGATGGTCTCCTCCACCAAGTTGCAAGCTGCAGCATGAGCCTCATGAAGAAGGGGCAGCAGGTGCTCCCGCACACACTGCCCAGGAGCGACAGCGAGCCATGGCTGGTCAGCACTAGTGACACCCAGGGTCTATAGATGCCACCTGCCATTTCTGCAGATGACTGAGAATCAGTGTCACCGACGACTGTGCATGTCTAGGGAACTGGTCGCTCACATCTGCCACTTACTGCAGGACTTGGCGCCAAGGGGACATGGGGGGTATCCACTGCCAGTGGCTGTGAAAGTGACTGCAGTACTCAATTTGTATGCCAGTGGCTCCTTTCTGGGCTCCACATGTGACCTCTGTGGGATTTCACAATTTGCCACCCACAGATGCACCCATGAGGTCACGGATGCCATCTTTTCCATGGCACACAACTTTGTGCATTTCGTCCAGGACTGGGACAGCCAGGATGCAAGGACCATTGGATTCGCCCTGATTTCGGGAGCCCCACAGGTGCAGGGTGCAATTGACTGCACTCATGTGGCACTCAGGTCTCCATCGCTACACATGGTGAACTTCATCAACCGCAAGGGCTTCCATTCACTGAACGTGCAGCTGGTATGCAACCACCAGAAATGCATCCTGCAGGTGTGCGCACGGTTTCCAGGGGGTGTGCACAACACCTACATCCTGAGTCACTCGCGCATCCCTGCAGTCTTCCAGGTTCCACAGAGGCTGCAGGGTTGCCTCCTTGGGGACAAGGGCTACCCGCAGAGGCCATGGTTAATGGCATCCATGCAGCGGCCTCTGGCTGCAGCAGAGCGATGGTATAATGAGGCTCAAGCAGCAGCTCGTAAGCTGGTGCAGCAGACCATCGGGGTGATGAAGAGGAGGTTCCGGTGCCTGGACCGGTCTGGTGGAGCCCTGCAATACAGTCCACAGAGGGTGTCACGCATTGTCGTCGTCTGCTGCACCCTTTACGACCTGACACTGCAACAGGGAGAGGAGCTGGCTGAGAAGGAGATGGAGGAGCTGCACGTCTCCGCCGATGAGGAGGATGCCGATGGGGATGAGGGTGAGGGGGTCCTTGGTGGTGATGAACACAGGAATGAGACTCTCGCACTGGCTAGATAAGGCAGGTGCACTTGGGAGGTCTTCATAGCTGCCAGGTTTGTGGAGGATGATGACGACATGCAGTGAGGTGTCCCTGTAGATCCTCACATTGCAGTTGTGAATGTTTCACTGTGAGAATGCTCCTGTCATGGAGATGCAGTGGAGGCCCCAATAGTCACTCGATCGCAGGAAGATGATGACAACATGCAGTGAGGACACTCCACAGATCTTCACATAGCCTCTGAGAATGTCTGACTCCTGTCCAGCCGGGGGCAGCTCGCTTGCGCTCCATGATCAGGGCCAAATCAGAGACGCAGCCATGAAACTTTAAACGCATCTGATGCTGTGTCTGCCTTCAGCACCTCAGCCTGTTAGGAGCTGGTGCACAGCATCACTGGTCGCAGATGCTGGTATGATAGGGGCCAGACCCACTTTAAAGATGCTGAGAGCACACAGAGAGAATGAGAGAACTCTGTGCTGCCTGCCCACTACATTCTGGCAGCAATGGCCAGCACTGCCGAGGTGCAAGTATCAGTAATGCTTCCGGGGAGTGTGAGGCTGGACCATCACTGTGGTTTGAAGGCCACACAGAGCACAGGGAAGAGGCCTTGGACTGAGACACCTGTCTTTTATCTCGTGCAGAAAGATTTCACATCTGAGTGAAAAGAACACTGCTCATCAGAATAAGGAGCCACAGGCAGGGAGACATTCTTAGGAGTTTATTGACAATGGTGAACAATATGTACAAGCGATCAACACCTGTGCCCAGGCTGTGCAACTACTTTTACCTAACTTTCCTAACCCTGCTGGTACGTCTTGGTGCTCCCTGGACATCCACAGCAGAGGTGGAGGCAGCCTGCTGACTGCAATGCCCTGTCTGTGATGAATTTGGCAGGCGTCCTCTGGAGGGATGAGACTTGGAGAGCCCCGGCCTGCTTTCAGGGTCCTGCTATGTGGCAGTGGCACCATCCTCGGCCTGTGAAGCTGGATCTGCAGAAGTCACAGGAAGAGGGGATTTGGATGGGCCGGTCACTCCCAGAGTCACCTGGATGGATGGCCCCGAAGTGTACACCTGCTGATCCTCCTCCCTCTGGGTGCCCAAAGACCCCTGGCTGATTCCGTGAATGAAAAGGGTAGCTGGAGTGAGATTGAGCTGCCCGGCACCCCTCTCGCATACACACTGTTGGAGGCCAACTATGGCATCAGCGATGGAGTTAAGCCCATGCAGCAGTGCAGGAGTGACATCCTGGACCAAGGTCTCCATGGCAGCCACCATCCTGCCAGTGTTGACCTCAGTGCATTGCAATGCCAGCACTATCACCTCAGAGTGAAGGCGGTTAGACTCCTCCATCATGCCTTGCAATCTGAGGAGTGCAGCGGACATCCCTCCCTGATGTTCCCGAGCTTGCCTTTGCAGCTCCAGCAACTGTGACATGACCAAGTCAAGAGGCTTGTCATCTGACTGGGACTCAGCAAATTTATGGCCTCCAGCAGTCCTCCGAGTGCCGGGGACCTGGAAGTCCCTGCCTCCGCCTGCTGTGGATCAGAAAATGCGATGTGCTCACCAGATTTTGATCCTGGGGCTACTCCAAAAATAGGTCCCACCGAGGTGTGTGTCTCTGCACTGGTGGAGGGTGTGGGTGAGCGCTGTGACGGGACTTCAGGGAGGGTGGCTTCAGATTCCTCTTCAGAGGTTTCTTTGGGGCTTGATTGGAGGCCCTGGGTCATGGGCTCTGTCGGCTGTTTAGAAGATGTGCCTGCAGAAGCAAGGAGAGATAATTAGTGCATGGCAGTGGCCTGTAAAAGAGGACACATCACTCATGACAGGGTAGTCTGATGTATGTTTCACTGCTGGGCCCTCACTTGGTAGAGCAGTGCCGACCTCACCATCAGCACAGGACTGGTCCCAGTCATCACCTGCCAGCTGGATGTTTCTGTTTTCGAATTCTGTTCGAGCTTTGATTTCCGGCATACCTCCACCTTTCTGCGACCTTCCCCTTCTGTTATGAGCCAGTTTGCCCTGCGTGGATAGAGATGGGGAGAGCGTATCAGGACGCCTGCCGGGACAGGTGATAAGTATGCCTGGCCTGTGTGGGTGAGGAGTGGTCCCATGGACAGGATGAGGATGGTAACTGTGTATGTGAAAGAGTGAATGGTGACGTCTCTTGCACTGGCAGTGAGTGAGGGCCCTTCTTTTTATCGTGTCCACGGACAGTCTATACATGACCCAGCCAGAACTAGACACATTTTTGCGTCTTGTTGTTGAATTCGGCAAGATCTGCAACAGTGCAGGGTTCATCTAGCGATAGGCATTGCAGGAGATGTTGCATAGTCTGTGGCTCAGTTCCACATTCACAAGTTGTCGGGCGGGTTGTAAATCCCCATTTGCTTAGTGACACCTTTGAACGACCTACACCAGTCCTAAGTCTGTTAAGGCACTTCCAGGTTGTCCAGTTGCAATTAGCTCCTGGGGGAAGGCTTTCAGCCGGTGGAAATTCCATCACTGGGGGTTGTTCGAGACTGGCGAGCCGGTCTTTCCACAAGATGCGGGCTTCAGATGGGGTTGATTGTAATGGAACAACACTGTTCATGAAGCTCTTCCTTGACTTTAGGCGGATGGGTGTAGGTGTATGACCATGTAGAGGGTGCTTCTCATCTGATGTTTGACGGAGTCGCTCTTTCTTGCTGGCTACCATTCTTCTTATATCGGGGGAGCGATACCCGCCAGGATATATAGGCTGTTGGTGTTTATTGGTTTTAAACAACCTGTGATAAGTCAGCAGCTTGCATTCAGAACGGCATCCATCTTCTTCGCATGAGTAGATCTTTCCCATGCAGGGCAGGCGTATTCGGCAGTGGAATAGCAAAGAGCAAGTGCACTGGTTTGCAATGTTTTCGAGCTTGCTCCCCATTTTGTGTTAGTAAGCTTATTCAGGATGTTGTTTCGTGCGCTCACTTTTGCCTTTGTCTTTTCGATGTGGTTCTTGAAGGTGAGGCATCTGTCAAAGGTGACTCCTAAGTAGATAGGGTGCTCGCAATGCGCCAGTGTTGCTCCACACCAGGTTACTTTAAGCTGGCGTTTGGCTTCACGGTTTCTGAGGTGGAATGTACAAACTTGCGTCTTTGATGGGTTTGCGCGAAGGTGGTTTTCTTCATAGTAGGGTGTAAGTCCCTCCAAGGCCTCAGAAAGCGTTTTCTCCACGGTGTTAAAATCAGTGCTTTGGGCAGCGACACATAAGTCATCAACATATATAAAACGACATGTGACACAGTCTATAGGTTGGTCATTTGTGTAGATGTTGTACAGCAGCGGTACAAGCACACTTCCCTGAGGAAGACCATTCTTCTGAATACGCCACCTGCTGCGCTTCCCACCTAGTTCAACATAGAACCAGCGATTCTGAAGTATGCTTTCTAACAGCTCTGTTAAGTGAATATCTTTTGTCATCTCTAGGATCTTGCAGAGGAGACGTCTATGGTTCACTGTATCGCATGCTGCTGACAGGTCTACAAAAACAGCACCTGTTACCATCCCTTGCTCAAAACCATCTTCGATATGTTATGTGAGGTTGAGCAGTTGGCTTGTTGTTGATTTGCCGGGGCGGAAACCTGCTTGCTCTGGAATGATCTTCTCATCTACAGTTGGTGCTATCCTATTGAGTATCAGGCGTTCAAACGGCTTATTGGTGTGGCAAAGCAGTGAAATTGGCCGAAAACTCTTAGGATCTGAGGGATTTTTTCCGGGCTTTAATAGTGCTATTACATGTGCCTTCTGCCAAATATTAGGTAGCTTGTGTGTTGCCAGACAGTGGTTGAACAATTGTAGGAGCCATTTCTTTGCTTGCTGTCCAAAATGCTTTATCTGCTCCGTTGCTATGTTGTCAAGACCAATTGCTTTCCCGTGTTTTAGACTAGATATACCAGTTTCCAGCTCTTCCATGGTGAATGGTCCAGTGAAGCCAGGGTCATCGCTGTACTTCTTCCTATCTAGTTGTGCTCTTGGTTGTTTCTTGTTGATTTTTCCATTTAGGAGCAAATGGTGTGCAACTTGGTTTGCAGACACATTTGGATGTTGGGCAACTTTCTAGGGATCGCCTCCAAGATTGCATATGAGAGACCATGCCTTCTTGCTGTGTTTTGTAAGATCTGTTGTCTCTATCAAAGTGTCCCAGGTGTTTTGACGCTCTTGAGAGATACTTAACATCATCCTCTCACCGGTAGATATTGTTTCCTCTGAGAAGTGGTCAGATTCAAACATTGAGACATACTCCCAGTAGAGTTCAGTGAGGGCCCTGTTGATATGTGATGGGTTTGTGAGTGTGTGAGTTGGGAGTGATGAAAAGAGTGACTTACCCTGGAGGAACGGAGGAGATCATTTATCCTTTTGCAGCACAGGGTGGTTGTCCTCCTTTGCAGGGCGTTCGCGCTGACCACTGCTGCCACCGCCTCCCAAGCCGGGTTGGTCACATTGCTACCCATCCTGCGGCCAGAGTGGGGGCAGAGCACATCCCAGCGGGCCTCCACGGCATCCAGCAGTCTCTCAAGGGACCCATTGTTTAACCAGGAGTTGCAGTCTTTTTGCCTTTGCTGGCCACATCTCCCGGGCAGCGGTGATGAGCTGGTGGCGATGAGCGCTTTGCTGGCAGTTGCCTTTTAAAGATGGTGGCCAGCGTGATGCAACTTCGGGGTGATGGCGAGTAGGCGAATGAGAGCCCGCCCACCATGAAAACAGCGTGTTCCACGGGAATTCATTTTTAAAAATTTCATTCACAGGATGTGGGCTTCGCTGGCTGGGCCAGCATTTATTGCCCATCCCTAGTTGCCCTTGAGAAGGTGATGGTGAGCTGCCTTCTTGAACTGCTGCAGTCCATGTGGTGTAGGTACACCCACAGTGCTGTTAGGAAGGGAGTTCCAGGATTTTGACCCAGCGACAGTTAAGGAACGGCAATATATTTCCAAGTCAGGATGGTGAGTGACTTGGAGGGAAACACCCACGTGGTGGTATTCCCATATATCTGCTGCCCTTGTCCTTCTAGGTGGTAGTGTTCGTGGGCTTGGAAGGTGCTGTCTAAGGAGCCTTGGTGAATTTCTGCTGTGCATCTTGTAGATGGAACACACTGCTGCTACAGTTCATCAGTGGTGGAGGAAGTGAATGTTTATGGATGTGGTGCCAATCAAGCAGACTGCTTTGTCCTGGATGGTGTCCAGCTTCTTCAGTGTTGTGGTAGCTGCACTCATCCAGGCAAGTGGCGAGTACTCCATCACATTCCTGCCTTGTGCCTTGTAGATGGTGGGCAGGCTTTGTGGAGTCAGAAGGTGAGTTACTCGTTGCACAATTCCTAGCCCCTGACCTGCTCTTGTAGCCATAGTATTTATATGGCTAGCCCAGTTCAGTTACTGGTCAATGGTAACCCCCAGGATGTTGATAGCGGGGGATTCAGTGATGGTAATGCCATTGAACATCAAGGGGCGATGATTGGAGATGGTCATTGCCGGACAATTGTGTGGCGCGAATATTATTTGCTACTTGTCAGCCCAGACCTGGATATTGTCCAGGTCTTGCTGCATTTGGACATGGACCGCTTCAGTATATGAGGACTCGCGAATGGTGCTGAACATTGTGCAACCATAAGCGAACATCCCCACTTTTGACCTTATGATGGAGGGAAGGTCACTGATGAAGTAGCTGAAGCTGGTTGGGCCAAGGACACTATCATGATGAACTCCTGCAGTGATGTTCTGGAGCTGAGATGACTGACCTCCAACAACGACAACCATCTTCCTTTGTGCGAGGTATGACTCCAACCAGCAGAGAGCTTTCCCCCTGATTCCCATTGACTCAAGTTTTGCTAGAGCTCCTTGATGCCACACTCGGTCAAATGCTGCCTTGATGTCAAGGGCAGTCACTCTCACCTCACCTCGGGAGTTCAGCTCTTTTGCCCATGTTTGAACCAAGGCTGTAATGAGGTCAGGAGCTGAGTGGCCTTGGCAGAGCCCAAACTGGGCATCAGTGAACAGGTTATTGCTAAGCAAGTACAGCTTGATAGCACTATTGATGATCCCTTCCATTATTTTACTGATGATCGAGAATAGACTGATAGGGCGGTAATTGGCCGGATTGGATTTGTCCTGCTTTTTGTGTACAAATATATAATGGATATATAATAAGGCAGGCTCAGGAAGATACGGTGTGAAAACTCCATTTTATCCTCCCACTACCACACTTAGTGCAATTCTGGGAAAATTTTCCCTTTGAGGGGAACTTTCAGGTGGTGGTAGTCCTGTACACATGCTGCCCTTGTCCTTCTAGGTAGTGGAGGTTTTGGGTTTGGAAGGTGCTGTCGAGGGAGCTTAGGCGAATTGTTGTAATGCATCTGGAGATGGTACACACTGCAGCTATGGTGCACCAGTGGTGGAGGGAGTGAATTTTTAAGGTGGTGGATAGAGTACCAGTCAAGTGGGCAGCTTTATCTTGGATGGTGTTGAGCTGCTTGAGTGTTGTTGGAGCTGCACTCATTCAGGCAAGTGGAGAGTATTCCACCGCACACCTGACTTGTGTCTTGTAGATGGTGGACAGGTTTTGTGAAGTCAGGAGATGAGTTATTTGCCGCAGTATCCCCAGCCTCTGACCCGCTCTTGCAGCCACAGTATTTATATGGCTGGTCCAGTTCAATTTCTGGACAATGGTAACCCCCCAGAATGTGGATGGTGGGGTTTCAGTGCTGGCAATGTCATTGAACATTGAACGTCAAGGGGAAGCTTTTAAACTCTGATGTTGGAGATGTTCATTGCCTGGCACGTGTGCTTGCCTCCTCCCTGAAGTATCTCCTCAGTCCAGCTGTTGGGTTTTCCCAGGTCTGCAAAACCAGGCTAGTCAATGTAGATTAATTCAGAGACTGTCAACCTCATTAAAATATTTTAATAGCCAAACGGCCTGCTGGGAGTGGGTCGACTGACTGCCCCTTGTCCTATCCCATTAAACTATAGGAAGTTGGTGGGTTGGAGGAAGGTTGGGGTCAGGTTTAAGAGTCTTATGGTGTAACCTGCAGTTCTGAAGTCTAAGCACAGTGACGGGTGTGGAAGTCAGAGTGATTCCTGCTGGGCAGTGGGATGACTGACCACACGTGATCTTGTGCTGTACATTTCATTAAGTATGCATCTGTGCGAAGCACGGAGCATCTCGTGGCAGGACAGGCAGGAAGTCACCATCCCTGCTGTTACCTCATGGGGTCAAAGGTCCAGCAACCATATTTAAAGGACACCCAGACAGCCATTCTCTCGCTGCAAGTCAGGAGCATTAGTCTGGCTTCCTTCTCCAGGCACCCTTCTAAACATGCTGTCTTCCTGCCCAGTACAACGACCCACCCTGCCCGCTGGTCCTCCCCCCGCTCTCAAGCCTCCACTCCACCCTTCCCCTTTGCTGCAGGCACCTGATATGCATGAGGTTATGAACAGCCCCCATAAAGGCTACTGACCTCAAATTCGTGGAAGTGAAGCTCGCCAGGTGCACACCACTATATACATTTGTAAAACTAAACCTTCTAAATTCTCACTGGCGGGGAGCTTAATTTAGTGGGGGAACTTAATTTCAACATGGTGGCCTTTTAATGAGCATGCATGAAATGCTAATGCATGAAAATAGGCTTCTCAAATTTGTTTGTCAGGAAACTCGATCCACCTTTAACCCACCTTGAAAGTGCCAAGAGCAAAATTCCGACGATTCATTCCAATGTCGGGAAACAGATTTTATGGCATCACACCAAATTAAGTTCCCCTGCAACACTACAATTCCCATTGCGGGAGGGACCAGAGGATTCTGCCCTTAGAGTTTTCACATCTCACCTGACCTCAATCTACCTATTTTTGGGACTTAAGATTGAGCTCAGCATCCGTCTCTTCCGTGCCTGGATTTCTCATTGCTGATAATTGCATAAGTGAAACTATTAGTATGGCTTAGATAAATCTTAGTGAATGTTTACCAGAGCATCTTTTTTGGCTTATGCAAATCCCAACATTGTAAGAAATCCTGAGAATGTAATGAAAGTTGAAGGCTGAGTAACTGACACTTGACAATACCATACATCCTATCCTGCATATACAGACACATGCAGATTTTTGTGGAATAAATTATGTGAAAATAATCACAGTCGGTAAGGGAGACAATGTTCTCTTTAGTTGTCAACATGAAAGTGGCAGTAAATGAAAATATAAAGTGCTTCTCCATGAAGGGTGGGACCTAATTAATAGGGAGTAATTGGAGGGCTGGGTTTGGATCAGCATGTCTAGTCTCTGGAAAAGGGCCTCAGAAAGGAAAGAACCACAGGTAGGAAGCATTGCCTAACCACAGACAGGAGAAGTATAGCAGCTGTTTCTGACACAACATACTCTACAAAGCAAAATCCATTTATTCTCTCTAATCCCAAGAGATACTTGTCAAGTGAGATGCTGACCAAGAACAGTTTGCCAGCTGCAGATTTGCCAGACAAACCTGCATTTTCTCTCCCTTATTACGTAACACAGTCTTAGGAACATGTCACGTTGTGCACTCTCAGGGTAGAAAACTGGTTTGTGGCAGGGGAGTGTGGGGAAAGTGCGCATGAAGGGCAAATGGAAAAAAAATGCAAATAGTAATTTGACAACTATCTACCAACTCACACAAAATCTAATAAGTTAATCACAAGTGCAGCTCACAGATTTTAGTGACAGGCAGCCCTGAAGAATGAAGGCTCCTACAGGCAAAACATAATTTTAAGAATTCAAAGCAGGAGGAATTTTTGACTGTTTCATGTTGCAATTATGTAATGTGAATAGTTAATTTGAGCATTTTGCTGTCCTTCTTCCTTAACCAAGGTTTTCCACCCACAGTGGTTGACAGGGCCCTCAACCGTGTTCGGCCCATCTCCCGCGCATCCGCCCTCACACCTTCCTTTCCCTCCCAGAACCACGAAAGGGTCCTCCTTGTCCTCACTTATCACCCCACCAGCCTCCGCGTTCAAAGGATCATCCTCCGCCATTTCCGCCAACTCCAGCATGATGCCACAACCAAACACATCTTCCCTTCACCCACCCCCGGCAGCTTTCTGCAGGGATCATTCCCTCCGGGACACCCTGGTCCACTCCTCCATCACACCCTACACCTCAACCCCCTCCCACGGCACCTTCCCATGCAACCGCAGAAGGTGCAACACCTGCCCCTTTACTTCCCCCTTCCTCGCCATCCAAGGGCCCAAACACTCCTTTCAAGTGAAGGAGCGCTTCACTTGCACTTCCCTCAATTTTGTCTACTGCATTCGCTTCTCCCAATGCAGTCTCCTCTACATTGGAGAGACCAAACGCAGACTGGGTGACAGCTTTGCGGAACACCTTCGGTCTGTCCGCAAGCATGACCCAGACCTCCCTGTCGCTTGCCATTTTAACACACCACCCTGCTCTCATGCCCACATGTCCATCCATGGCCTGCTGCAATGTTCCAGTGAAGCTCAAAGCAAACTGGAGGAACAGCACCTCAGCTTCTGACTAGGCACTTTACAGCCTTCTGGTGTTAATATTGAGTTCAACAATTTCAGATCATGAACTCTCTCCTCCATCCCCATCCCCTTTCCAATCCCCCCTTTTTCTAAGAACTTATAATAATTTTTTTTTTTCTTTTCCCACCTATTTTTAAATTTATTTCGATCCATTGTTTTATCTCTACCTTTTAGCCCATTTTGATCCCTTCCCCCCACCCCACCCCCACTAGGGCCATTTGCCACTAGCTTGTCCTGCTTGCTACCCTTAATGTCCCCATTGGCACATCCCTTAGATAATATCATCACCGTCAACACGCCTTTGTCCTTTTGTCTATGACATCTTTGGCAATTTCTTCTTTGCCTCTACCTATCACTGGCCCTCTATCCAGCTCTACCTGTCCCACCCCTCCTCTACCAGCTTATATTTCACCTCATTTCGCTATTTCCTTAGTTCTGATGAAGAGTCATAAGGACTCGAAACATCAACTGTATTCCTCTCCGCAGATGCTGTCAGACCTGCTGAGTTTTTCCAGGTATTTTTGATTTTGCTGTCTTGCTGTTCATAACTATAAATGCCTGTTAAGAAGACGTGATTATATCCAGAATACATCTGACCAAATCTCCTTTCACATTTTGTAACACGAAGCATTACGGCTGTGAAACTGGACCCCTTATTGAGGCTAATGTCTGTGTGATGGAAGCCCCAATGTGAAAAAATGGCATACAGAGTGCTTGCATCCACTTTTGAGAGACTTTGCATGGCGCCCTGTTGCGGAAAGTGTGTGAGTGAGGGCATGCTATGCGGATGTCGGAGGCTTTCACACTGGGCAGATTGTGAGGTCAATCAGCCTCTCAGGTACAGGTTTAGTGGACCACTTACAAGTGAACACTTGTTGTGGGACATTGTTGTGAGGCCAAGCCCAAACCATCATGATGCAGAGCACCCTCTCTCCTGGTACCATTCATAATGCCTTCACCCTGAGACAGTTCTCCATGCCTTCCGTCTTCCAGCCACCACAAGGAGACAATGCGTGGCTGCTTGGAGACAAGGGATTCCCACTGTTCACATAGCTGATGACTCCCCTCAGTCACCCGCCCACAATGTACCTACTGTGAGAGCCAGGCTGTCACCAGAAACATAGCTGAGCAAAACATCCACATTCTTCAGCAACAGCTCTACTGCCTGGACTGCTCCGGGGAGCTCTACAATATTTGCCAGAGCATGTCCCAAGTTCATGATGGTCTACTGAGTCCACCATAATGTCATTATTGAGAGAGTGCAGCCTTTGCCACAAGGCATCCAAAGGTCACCTTGAGAAGAGGAAGAGGAGGAGGGAGGAAAGATGCATCCAGGATATGCCTTCTTTCCAGCTGAGTGCCTGTTTAGACTCTGGTGCCTTTAGGAAGTTATTCCTTCACCACCCATTGCTTCAGTATTCTACACATTCCCATTCCTCTGCTATGCCTCATCATAGCATTCTCCTGGCCAAAATTATACAATAAGAGTCACCAACGGAAAACTTTTCCACAACAACTTTATCTTACCACCCATCCAATTATTCAAACATAAATGAATGATTCACCCTTGCATATTCCCAAAATGCATGTCTTGCAGGTGCCTTTGCGTGTCCCACTGCTCCTATGCAGTGCTACTTCGGTGGATGCAGCATGGCTAGTGGTAGATTGCTGACTTTCACTGGGAGACACTGCAGATCGTCTTGCAGGATGACATCGAGCAGCCCTGGGCCATGGGGGCTCTGCTTTGGACTGTACCGCCTCAGCATGGGGTAAGGCAGTCTTGACTGGCTTCTGAGAGACACCAACAAGGGCACTTGTGGAGTCATAGTGGTAGAAACATGAATGCTGTCATCCTGAGAGAGAGCAGCAGGTTCATCCACCATGAAGCCACTGCTACTCCCCAGAGGTAATACCTCAGCATCCTGGTTATCTGTTGGAGAGCAGATTACTGGTTACTGCAAGAGCCTGCATGCCCCTTCGAGTACTAAGATCAGTAGCCCCAGCGGCAGTAGTGTGAGCCTTCATGGCAGCAAGCATAGAACTCATGTCTACAGTCTGAGCTTCCAGTGCAGCACTGAAATATTGGGTGACCTCCACTTGTGCTGCAATGGAAACTGAGACAACAGCCACCAAATACTGCTTCATGGCTGGGTCCGCAAATGATGTCACAGAGTTGGCTATGACTTCCACACTGGAATGGATAGGCTGCAAGCTCTGCGCAATGCCCTGTGCCATGTTAGAGTCAGCCTCCTCTACATTCCTCGACAGTGATTGGAGGTTGTCAATGAACCAAGGATCTTGGTGTGCATGTTTATCGACATTTCTCCTTTAGGGCAGCTCATCCTGTAGCAGAACTTATACCAAATCACCATCTGTTGAATTGAAACACAAGCTATCCATTCCCCCAGGCCTTGCTGCAGCCAACTCATGCCCAGTGACTCTCCATGTGCAGATCATAACTCCATAACACTTTGAAGTTCAAGCAATGCCAGTATCTGAGTTAGTGGTTATGAATGTGACATCAAGTGACTGGGATGAATGTGAGAAGGGGCATAAGACAGGAACACACCATCATCTTCAATGTTCTCAATGATGCCGAATGCATCAGGCTCTGTCATCGGTGGCTCTGTATTGTAGAGCCCTGCACCACCATGGCATGGGCTGCACCAATCTGGGTTGGCTGCTGAGAGATGCCAACAAGGGCACTGGAGCCAGCCTCATGATGCATTCTTGCTGAGAGCCCAGGCATCCATTATTCTGTTGAAAGAGCTGTATCCCATTGCCTGATTGACAGCTCTTTCTCAATGATCTATTGCACAATTGCACAATGTTTATTTACATAAGGTAAAGAGGTTTCAAGTGCTTACAGTTTCTGCTACTGATACCTGAAAGGGCCTGGATGATTGACACATTTATAAAAGCAATTATTATGAATGAATAACTATTTTTAAAGCATGCTGAGCCGGTAGATATGTCAATCTCTGCTACTCGCCTGAAGATCTCAAATCCGTGACACCACCTCCGTCAGAACATGGTCATTCATTAATACCTAATATTTCTGATAGGGGGAGGGGGTTGTCACAGGCCTGAAACATCTGTTTCTCTCTCCACAGATGCTGTCTGACCTGCTGAACATTTCCAGCATTTTCAGTTTTTATATACTGTAATTCATATTGGAGAAACTCAAACCTATAAACATGAAACCATGAAAGCACATGATTAATTTTCTCTTGGGATGTCAAGGAGTGAAAGTTTTTCCACAATTTGGTCTATTTTCCAACATTTTGAATTCTAAAATGTACATGGGCATTGAAGCTCCATATTTTTTTATTGAAAACCATTTTCCATTTCCTTTTGAAAACAACTTTCCTTCTCCAAATAACAGCAGATAATCAATCCTGGAGAGCAAATCTGTATTTAAAAAAAATACTTGCCTAATAGAAAATTGGGGATTTTAGTGGCTAGATTTATTGATCACAGGTTCACTCCTGTCAGGACTGCAGGCAGAAAATTTGGAATTGTGTATATAGCCAGTTTGGATATAGGTTTAAAGGAGGTAGCATTGAATTTTTTAATGGATTGTTAATTCCTCAGAAGACTAAAGGAAGTTACAAAGGTGTATTATTAAGATAGGGAAATAGAATTAAAAGGGGCATGTCAAACTCAATGTCAGTAAATATAAAGCAATGCATTTTTTTAATGAGAAGTAACTGCAGTAATTATATTCTAAATGCAAGTAGGCTCAGTGCTGTGGAAGAACAGATGGATTTGTGAGTACAAATTCATAGGATATTAAATGTAATAACTCAGGTTGATAAGGCTCTAGCAAAAGCTAATGGAATTCTAGGTGTTAATCACAAGAGAATACAACAGCCAAGAGGTAAAGATGACCTTTTGTAAAACTTCAATAAGATTTCAGCTAAAGTATTGTGACTAGCATAAAATCATAGAATGGTAACAACAAAGAAGGAGGCCATTCAGCCCATCATATCCATGCCAGCTTTCTGGGAGAGCAGCTCAGCTAGTCCCACGCCCTGCATTTCCCCTTAACCTTGGTAATTTCTTATCTTCAGGTGCTCATCTGATTATATTTTGAAACCACAATTGAATCTGCCCCTGCAAATCTCTCAGACAGTGCATTCCAGATCCTAAACACTTGCTGTGTAGAAAAGAAAACCCTTCTGTGACCATTAGTTCTTTTGCCAATGAATTAAATCTGTGCCCTCCAGTTATTGAGCTCTCCTCCAAAGGGAATAATTCCTCCCCATCTATTCTGTCTAGGTGCTTGTGATTTTTAAAACTTCTATAAAATTTCTTTTCAACTTTCTCTTCTTTAAGGAGAACAACCCCAGTTTCTCCAATCTCGATGTTACTCAAGTCATCACCCCTGCACTCTGCCTAAAGCCTTCACATCCTTCCTAAAGTGTGGTGCCCAGAAATTGGCACAACCTTCAGTTGAGGCCAAACCTGTGCTTTCTAAAGATTCATCATAGCTTCCTTGCTTCTGTACCATATACCTCTATTTATAAAGTCCAGCATCCCATATGCCTCTTTAAACACTTTTCAAACTTCCGAGCCACCAACATTGACTTGAATGTTATACGTTTTACGTATATCTTATAATTTCCACACTATGAAAAGAATATTCAGATATGGAGAATGTACAATGCAAATTCTCTAGAATGTTGCCTATAAAAGAAAAACTTGCAATTGTGTATTATATTGTTAAACGAGCCCTGATCATAGGGCAATATGACAGAAATGTTTAAAATTATGAAAGGAGGGCACAGGGTAGATAGAAGCAGAAAGATACAAATAAGTGAGGTGTCAACAATGAGGGACCATAGATGGAAGATTTAAAGAGGTTTAAATCAGGTTAAAATTTTATTACACTGTATAATACACTCCAAGTTTAGTTTTAGTTCAGATCAGAACTATTTTCTTGTGCACAGTGTGAATGCTGGCTTGAACTGGTTGGGAATAATTGGCTTATTTCTATGTTGGAACTTTGTTTTATAGTTCTATTCTTTTAGTTTGAAATATGCAGGCTCAGAAACATATGAATTCATACATTTCAATTCACAGTGAAATTCCTGATTTCAATCTAAGCCCTACTCGTGTACAGAAACAAAATGTTTATGCTGACTCACACTTTCAAATCAGTAATTTCTCACGCCATGAAATGAGAAAATGATTTCAGAATGACTCCTTAATCATGCAAGAAATATACTTAAACTGGGGTTGTGCATGGAAATACTATATTATTAAAACAGATCACAATCAATTTGCATTAACTGATATCATCTTGCAAAAGTTCTTATGTCACTTTCAATACCAGTTAATTATGTTCCCATAAATAGAACTAATGTGTGGTTATTGTCTCGACTCACTGGGGATAGTGCGCTGCAATATTAAGCCTCACTGCTCCTTGAGCCACGACAAATGTGAAAAAGTTTGATCAATCCACCTAATTGTTTAATTTAGGTTAACAGAATACGAGCACCAGGTTTGTAAACTTAATAAATAAATATCTGTTTATTGAACAAATTGTCTTTAACCAGTGGCAAAAGAAAGAAATATGAACTGCTAATTTCTAACTCTATAGCCTGAACTCTACCCCTTCTTACATCCCTATATACACACATAAAAGACACATAAGACACACAAAAACATGGATTTTAAGGGTGGGATAAAACAATTCAGTAGCACCAATTCCAGAATACAGGATTCGATGGTTTTGATTGATGTCTTCCAAATTCCTGCCAATTCTTTGTTGATGACATGAGGTGGTCTTCCAGCACACTCAGTCTTTAGTTCACTGGTTGAGCACTTGCCTTGCAATGTCTCAAATGGTGATTTTTCCCTTTTCCTCTTGACAGGGTTTCTCAGAGAGAGAGCAGGTTGTAGAGATGTGAGAAGAAAAAGCCAACTAGCTATTATTGCAGAATTATTGGAATCTTACACACACAGGAGAGAGAAGTTTTAGATATTTTCCTTTTCAGTCTAGGAGCTATTCTGCTGTACTGCCCTCTTACAAACCCTGGTCACCTGGTCAAGAGCCAATTAAACGTTGTTGCCAGGCAGTCCCTCATTAGACCAGACTCCTCCTTGGCACCATCCTGTGTTTCATGGTGCACTCTGTTCCTGGACAGCAACATTGTATATGCCCTTCACACTGTTCCAGTAGTCATGTCTTTCAAACTGCAGCCATTGTAATTTTAATCCACAGTCCAACAGAAATAAAAAATATATGTTATTTACATTATAGTTAGTCAATTTCTTAAATTGCATTAAAGCAGAAAATGCTGGAAATGCTCCTCAGCATCTGTGCAGGGAGAAATGGAGTTAGCAGCTAAATTTCGCTGAGGCAGGTAGCAGAAGTCAGGAAAATTCCAAGCTCAGCCCATCTACCTTGGAAGAATGCACCTGGAAAGATGGAATTTTCACAGTGAGGATGGCAGAGG
Organism: Cetorhinus maximus; assembly: GCF_964194155.1. NCBI lineage: Eukaryota > Metazoa > Chordata > Chondrichthyes > Lamniformes > Cetorhinidae > Cetorhinus > Cetorhinus maximus. The sequence goes on along the minus strand of NC_135888.1, from coordinate 67,828,019 downwards.
GGTGGGGAGGGAAGGTGTGGGCTGAAGTCAGGTCAGCTGACCTGGGCGAAAGTTCAGAGGCAGCCACAGAATCTTTCAGGTGTCAAGTCAGGCTGTTTAAAAGGCCTGCCTTGTTGCTGTGGGATTTTGTCCCAGTTATGGTAAAAAAACAAAGAGCACTCCAGCCCTCACCTCTCACACCCCCTCACTCCCCATGTTCCATCCATGCCACCTCCGACTCCCCACCCACCCCCTATGGCCCTTCATACCAACATGTCAAGCTATGCCTCCCCAAACAACCTATATGGCCCCCTCATGCCCCCTATGCAAAGGTAAGCTCCCAGACAACCTCTATGGTCTGTCAGCAGCACCCCCCACTCCATGACAGGGAATGCCCCTCACCAACCCCCATGGCTCCTCATGCTCCTTACCAAGGTATGCCTCCCAAAAAACCCCTATTAACCCTCATGCCCCTAGGCCAAGCTGTAGCACTTCCATGTACATTCATCCACTATACACTGTATATAAGCAATGAATGCTACAGTGACAGTACGATGTGTAAAAAAAAGCTTTTTTTAAAAAAAAGTAATTCGTTGATAACTTTCCACTTTCTTAAAAAAATACTCCTTTTTAATTACAGCCGAATAAAAGTGTCAATCATCCAGACCCTTTAAATTATCAATAGCTGAAACTTCAAGAACTCGAAACCTCTTTATCTTACATAAATAAACATTGTGAAATTGACAGCATAGATCAGAGAGCCAGAGCTGCCAATCAAGCAAAGTTTTCCCTGGGGTTCAGGTGTTTCAACAGAATTTCTGGGCACCCTGCCAAAAATACATGATAGAAGCCACCTCCAGGCACCTGCCAGGCTTGGCCCTTAGTGGGGGGTGGTGTGGGGTTGACCACTGTCAGGGAGGTCCCAGCAGCATCCCCCTTCAGCCCACAAATGGGCTGCTGGATGAGTAACCTCTGTCAGTGATGACCTGCCTACTGGAAGAACACAAGGAAGAGGGAACATACCGCCTGCTGACCCAGCACTTATGTCTCTGAAATGCACCCCCCCCCACCCCCCCTCAAACTCACTGTCAAGGTACCAGAAATATTCCATACGATAATTTTGTTTCTCTCTCCAAGATGTTGCCAGACCTGCTGAGTTTCCAGAATTTCTGTTTTTATTTCAAGTTTCCAGCATCCATGATATTTTTCTCTTAAATTAATGCATTAACATTTTTTGAATCAAGAGAATATAATAGAATTAATATCAGAAACCAGTTATTGTACCAGCACTTTATTCCAGAGCTAGGCATTGCTTATATAATAATTAGTAGCAACAACATATTATTTCAACATGCTACCAGAAGAATTGTAATGTTGATAGGTTATACCAATTTGAGAAAAAGCACCCTAAAATTATTTAGCCTCTGTGACGATCCCTTTCATATTCATCCTAAATATTGTGCTCAATATTTAATTTATAAGTAATTTCAAGAATATTTCAGTGCTTGTTAATTTGCCATGTTATTTTATGAGTACATATCAATATTTCTTATATTCTAAAGAATGCAGCTTATCGGGAGCAGCAACTTTGTTGGGGGGATTTCCTTTTGGAAATTGAAGAGTAATGCAAACGCAGACCAGAATATGTTTGGTTGTCACCTGAATTTTGCTCTAATATTTCTGAATTGTTTGCCCAAACTCTAATCTTTTAACAACTTACTTTGTTATTTTTAGAGTCCATTACCTCAAAACCCTCAGTCAAATTTCTTCTCAGAAATGTAAACAGCATGAAAAGTGGTATTGTAAGTGGTGCTGAAGCAAGCAATTTTCTTCGAGTGTTATTAGTTGAGAATAGCCTTTCATTAGCTTTAATACAGGAGCAAAATAGTGAAGACGCTGGAAATCTGAAATAAGAACAAAAACTGCAGCCCAGGCAGCATCTGCTGAGAGAAACAGATTTTTTGTGCTGTTTTCTTTTTTTGCTGGCTTCTTTCTTTCTCCCTTCATGTTGCATTCAGATGGCTTTTATATAGCCATTCACACCTCATTTGTACACACCCTTTGTTTCTTTACCATAGTCATTACCACTTTATTTGACTTTTAAATTGTGAAATCTTCTATTAGTTAATCTCTCCTGCACCCTCCACTGCTATCACAGACCCCTCCTTTTGTTCTTCCTGCCCCTTCCCCCACCCCTATCACCTTCCACTGGCTAAAAACTCCTACATTTCTATCTTCTATCTGTTCCAATGAAAGGGCATCAACCTGAAACATTGGGGAGAATTTTCTTCCCGTCAGGGATGCTGAGCGGGAGCGGGCACGCAGCTGATCACCGCCCGCAATTGGCTGTGCACCGCCATTTTACGTGGGTGGGCCAATTAAGGCCCGCCCAGTGTGACACACACCCGAAAGCACTGAGCGCTCCCTGTGTGGGTGGGGGAGGTAGGCTGAGTCGGGGCCTACACTCTTGCACATGCACGTGAAAGAGCGCAGAAATCTCCCTGAGGCACGGAGCTGCCTCAGGGAGTTTAATTTCATTATGCAAAATTGAAATAAAGAAAATAAAATTTCAGACATGTCCCCTCATGTGACAGTGGGCAGAATTTTGCCCTCGGATGGCATGCGGGCCCCACCGGCTTGGCAGCAGGCAGACAGCCGACCCCTGCCACCGAAACGGGGCCCACCGCCATTTTGAGTGGGCGGGCCGATTAAGGCCCGCCCAGCAGCCTGCCCAACAGGAAGTTCTATGTGTTTCCTGTTCCGGGGGGGGGAGGGAATCCCCAACTGTCAAAGGACGCTCTTTCGCACATGCGCTCGAAAGAGCGCACTGCTCCCTGAGGCAAAGTCCTGTCTCAGGGAGATTCGTGAGAGGTAAGTAAACTCTAAAAATAGATAAATATTAAAATTATTAACATGTCCCCCTCTCATATGACAATGTCACACGAGATGGGACATGTTAATAGTAAACACTTAAAAGTTATTACATTTTTGAAAAATGGACATGTAACTTCATCCCATCAGTGGATGAAGTTTCATGAATAATCTGGAGCCCTCTGGGGCTCCTGGCCTGCCCGCCAGCCTTAAGCTTGGACGGGCAGGTCTTTAATTATCCTAACTACCCTGTCAATGGCCTCAATTGGCCATTGACAGGTCAGCAGGCACACAGCTTATTTCGCTGTTCGCCAGCCTTCCTAAAAATTTAAAGGGACCGGGATGACGTCGGGGATTCCTCCCGTCGTCATCCCACGTCATTTTCCCCTCGACGAGCTGGCCCCGCTCCCAAATCGCCGAGGGGGAAATCCTAGCCAGTATCACATGAGCTGGAACACGTCAATGAATTTTAATAAAAGAATTTATTTGATTTTTAAATCCTTCATGAAGCCTCATCCCGCCCTTAGGGTTGGACAGGCAGCTCCATTAAGTCTCTTAATTAGTATTTAAATGGCCTTAATAGGCCTTTGACAGTTTAGCGGGCGCACAGCCAACTCCGGTGCGCGCCCACCAAACTGAAAATCGGAATGACGTGCGGTGACATTAGAACACATGCCTGACATCACCACACGTCAGTTTACGCGTCGATGAGTGGGGCTCGCCCCCGCACGCTGACCCGAAGATTCTGGCCATTATCTCTGTTTCTCTCCAAAGGTGCTGCCTGGCCTGATGGATATTTCCAGTATGCATTGTTTTTACTTCTATTAACCTTATTGTCTTTCAGCAATATTTACTAACATAAAGGAAGTGGCATTAATGATTTGTTTCCTTATTATTAGTTATATAGTACTACATTGTAGATTCTTAATTATTACAGAATAAATACATACTCCACATTTTTGTTCCACTGTCTTGTCTAAATTCTAAGGGGGAGAAATTCAATAGCCCCAGGAAATGGGCACTAGGATTGTGATGCAAGGTGAATCCACATCCATTCCTCCTGATGCAGGCAATATTTGTGCTGCCTGTAATTTAAATGAAGGTAGTATGCAATTCAGCGCTAAACGCTGTTGAGTGGTTGAAATCCTCAGCAAAGATGCACAATAACTAGAAAGTCTAGAATGAGATAAAGTTAGCCTGCACAAACTAAAACCTGCCTGCAGCTCTTAAAGGAGAGTTGCATTATTGCTGCAACAGGTGTTGGAAGTGACTGGGAAAGAATAGCTGGCCTGCAAATAAGAGTAACTATGGCATTACAGGGAAGAATGTGTGCTTTGAGATTCTCTGACACAGTGCTGGATGCCTTGGTGCAGGAGGTATATAGGAGGAGAGAGATCCTCTATCCACAGCAGGCCATGATGCCCTCCAGACAAACTTTGCACAGACACTGAGAGCAGATAGTCCCGAGGACAAGGATGCAGTACTGGGGGAAATTTAATGGCCTCATACGAGTGATCTGTGTTAGTGAATTTGCCCTCAGATGCCATATCCTTACAACTGAACTATTATCCATTTCACTACACCTACTTTACTCACCTACCAATAGTTTCTAGCAGCCATGATGCATATCTCACACTTATAGGACGGAATCTTGTTCTCTCACCTGTGGCAATTTTGTTGGCGGGGCAGCATTTAGACAGACGCATGGGGACTCCGCTACCTTGCCACCTCCAACCGATTAAGTTTGGGTGGGAATGTCCTGGATGACCTTCCTGCCCCACCACCAATCGAGGCCCTTAATTGGGCATTCAATTCCCAAGTAAGGGGCTCATCTTGCAAACACTGGTGTTAACCCACTGGTGACAATTGGCCGGATTGGATTTGTCCTGCCTTTTGTGGATATGACATAGCTAGGCAGTTTCCTATATTCTCAGGTAGATGCCATTTTGGAACCTGGTTTGAAACAGCTTGGCTAGGGGCACAGCTAATTCTGGAATAAAAGTCTTTAGTACTACAGCCAGGATGTTGTCAGGGCCCATAAACTTTGCTGTATCAAGTGCCCCCAGCTGATTCTTGATGTCATGTGGAGTGAATTGAATTGGCAAAAGATTGGCATCTGTGATGATGGGGACATCAGGAGGAGGCTAAGATAGATCATCCACTTGGCACTTCTGGCTGAAGACAATTGCAATTGCTTTAACCTTGTAACTTGCTCCAATGTGCTGAGACTGAAAAAAAAATGAGCAAATGGGTTAAGAAATTTAAATGTGCTCTCATTACCAGGTTTGTGATTACTGGGGTTATATTGGGACAAAACAAAATCACTCACTGACTCCAAAGGGACGGTCCAAAAATGATAGCCTATAAAATCAAAAGATGGTCCGGGTCAAATAAAACTGGTGTCAAATCAGGTACAAATGTCCGTTTTATATGCAAATAGTCTTGTGTTTGACATACACTGTATGGATAGAGCAAAATGGACATGATATACATCATTATATAACCAAAACACTGCAGATGCTGGAAATTTGAAATAGAAACAAAAAATTTTGGAAAAACTTTGTAGGCCAGGCAGCATCTGTCAAAAGAGTAACAGAACTTGGTTGAAAGGTCACAGATCTGAAACTCTGTTTCTATCCCCACAGAGGCTAGGAATCCTGCATCTAGTAACTCACCTCCTGACTCCCTAAAGCCTGTCCACCATCTAAAAGGCACAGGTCAGGAGAGTGACGGAATACTCCCCACTTGCCTGGATGAGTGCAGCTCCCACAACACTCAAGAAGCTTGACACCGTCCAGGACAAAGCAGCCTGCTTGACTAGCACCACAACCACAAACATTCACTCCCTCCAACACCAACGCACAGTAGCAGCAGCGTGTGCCACAAGGTGCACTGCAGGAACTCACCAAGGCGCCTTAGCACCTTCCAAACCCACGACCACTACCATCAAGAAGGACAAGGGCAGCAGATAGATGGGAACATTACCACCTGGAAGTTCCCCTCCAAGTCACTCACCATCCTCCAAGTTACTCATCATTCCCATCACTGGAAACATATCGCCATTCCTCCACTGTTGCTGGGTCAAAATCCTGGAACTCCCTTCCCAACAGCACTGTGGGTGTACCTACACCACATGGACTGCAGTGGTTCAAGAAGGCAGCTCACCACCACCTTCTCAAGGGCAAATAGGGATGAGCAATAAAAGCTGGCCCAGCCAGCAAAGCCCACATCCTGTAAATGAAAAAAAAGATGTTGCCTGACCCGCTGAGCATTTCCAGCACTTCTGTTTTATATTTATGATATGCACCATGACAGCCTAAACGCTTATGCTTGCCACAAATGTGTATCCGTGATGCAGTAAGTAAAATATATTCCCAATAAACTAAATGTTAATAGAGCACTGAGTAACATTACTTAAGCACCTGATGAAATAAATATTGATTTGCATTTTTTGCTAATGTTATCAAACCTTTTCCCTTTAGTTTTAAGATATTTTTAACTTTGATTGAGCTATGCAGAAAAAGTTGTAAACACATCAACTTTGGATTATTAAAAGTTTTTATCAACTCAAACATGAGAATTCATTTTAAATAACATGAGTACATTTTTTAATGGCTTGGCAATGTTTTGCCCCTATTTTCTTTTGGAATTTTCCACCTTCTAATCTCACCCTCTGGAAATAGCTCCTGAAATTGCACATTAATGATTTGAGCGGAGTGGTGAATGAATGGCTACGAACTATTCAGGAACCTCTTATAATTAAAAAGGTCCGGGGATCGGCAAGAAGAATGCATGGGATCAAAAGCACACTGCTGATTTTGTTTCAAGACAGAACATCCTGGATGGAAACTGGTGGAATTTTTAACAATTAATACCTTCAGCAAGGCCAGACATGGTAGCAATAAGGATGTGAGGTGATTTTGTTCACATTTAGCAACACCTTTAGCTTCATTAATAAAACATAACTGCCTGCATCCTGCACCATCGACTAATTGCACCCCACAACCTCAACAGTCTGCATGATACACTTTTGATGGTTGGGGATGAATTATAGTACTGGAGCCTAGTCTTAGAGATATGCATTACAAACATGAACCTCCAAACCCAAAAACACTGTTTCCATCTGCTCCTATATGTAGGAACACATGTGATTCCCCAGTTAATGCACATTACCTGGACACAATTAAATTCTCAATTAATAAACAATTAATACCGTATTCCACATTCTCAACTGTCTGCATCCCACAGCCTCAACTGTCTACATCCCACAGCCTCAACGCTCTACATCCCACAGCCTCAACTGTCTACATCCCACATCCTCAACTGTCTACATCCCACAGCCTTAACTGTCTACATCCCACAGCTTCAATTGTCTACATCCCACAGCTTCAACTGTCTGCATCCCACAGCCTCAACTGTCTACATCCCACACCCTCAACTGTCTACATCCCACACCCTCAACTGTCTACATCCCACATCCTCAACTGTCTACATCCCACAGCCTCAACTGTCTACATCCCACAGCCTCAACTGTCTACATCCCACAGCCTCAACTGTCTATATCCAACAGCCTCAACTGTCTACATCCCACAGCCTCAACTGTCTACATCCCACAGCCTCAACTGTCTACATCCCACAGCCTCAACTGTCTACATCCCACAGCCTCAACGTCTACATCCCACAGCCTCAACTGTCTACATCCCACAGCCTCAACTGTCTACATCCCACAGCCTCAGTCTACATCCCACAACCTCAACTGTCTACATCCCACAGCCTCAGCTGTCTACATCCCACAGCCTCAACTGTCTACATCCCACAGCCTCAACTGTCTACATCCCACAGCCTCAACTGTCTACATCCCACAGCCTCAACTGTCTACATCCCACACCTTCAACTGTCTACATCCCACAGCCTCAACTGTCTACATCCCACACCCTCAACTGTCTACATCCCACAACCTCAACTTTATACATCCCACAGCATTGACTGCCTGCATCTCACAACCTCAATTGCCTACATCCCCCAGCCTCAACTGCCTACATCCCCCAGCCTCAACTGCCTACAAGCTGCAGCATTGACTGTCTGCACCTCACAACCTCAACCATCTACATTCCACAGGCTCAACTGTCTACACCCCACAACCTCAACTTTCTACATCCTGCAGCATTGACTGTCTGCATCTTAAAACTTCAACTGTCTTCATCCCGCAGCCTCCACTTTCTACATCCCACACCCTCAACTCTCTACATCCCACAAATTTGACTGTCACAACCTCCACTATCTGAACCTCACAGCTTCAGCTGACTGCATCCCTAGCTCATTGTATTGCTGTAGATTTACCAGAACATTCATTTTACTGATCGGAGTTTAATAATTTAGGTCTGCTTATGTGCACTAATCATAGGATTAATTACATTCGCAATAATAAAACTTGTCTGAAAGCAGGTTACATTGTGACTTAATCAAAGAGTGGGATAAAGCTGGTTGTTGATCTTTCTGCAGCAGATAGTGCAGCTCTGTATCAAGCTTCCTCTTGGTCCAGGCCCTCCATAGACAGTTGTCCTTAGTCATTTTTAATTCGGTATCCACAGGCCTGTAGATATAAGTGGTGACATAATGGAAGGTGGAAGAAGGATTGTTCTGGTGATTGCTGAGCTCTCTGTTTTGCCTTCTAATGATTCCACTTTAAAAACAAACTGTATTTAGGCTTTAAAACCATCCCAAACATTAGTCTTAAGTTAATTTGGCACTGCTGCTAGGCTCTGCAGCTAGCACTTTCATACCTAGGCACTCCTTCAATCCTTGTGAGTTTTTTTTTGTGAGGTCCTTGATATATCGCTTTGTTTACCTCACCCTGTCCTGAGGAATTACATGTGTTTCAAGCACAGTTAGTGTCATGAAGATGGGCTTTCTGCCAACTAATGATTTCAAATCCACCAGCTGAAAGCATGAATTGAACTTTCAAAAAAGAGACATTTTAAAACACAGACTAAAATGAATTGAACTCACAGTCAAGATGGCTACCTAATTTGCATTACTGTACATTCCACATTCTAACCCCATTGAGATGGAGACAGCACATCTGCAAAAGCCCATCAAAGGCAATGACCTCTGAGGAATATGAATAAACCTTATTTCCTATTCCAGTAGCACAACATCCAGATAATCAACTGGGCGGAGACAAACCATCAAACCTAATCACTTGAAAAATGGGACCCTAATTAAGAAGGGGACTTCCAAGGCCTGACCTAATCAAGTTACAATTGGAATACACAATCATGTTTGAATTACTGGTCAGTTGGGAGGGTAGTCACATGACAAGCAAACACTTTGTATGTTTTAGTACATTTTCTCAGCAGAACTATAGATAACCAGCTGAAACGCTGGTTAGGCCACAACTGGAGTACAGCCTGCAGTTCTGGCCACCACATTATGAGAAGGATGTGATTGTACTGGAGAGGATGCAGGGGAGATTTACCAGATGCTGTCTGGTCTGGAGGGTCCGAGCTATGAGGAAAGATTGGATAGGCTGGGGTTTTTTCCCTTGGAGCAGCGAAGGTTGAGAGGGGACCTGATAGAGGTGTATAAGATTATGAGGGGCATAGATAGGGTGGGTAGGTAGGAAGGCACTTTTTCCATTAGTAAAGGGGTCAATAACCAAGAGGGGGGTTGAGGAGAAACTTTTTGACCCAGAGGTTGGTGGGAGTCTGGAACTCACTGCCTAAAAGGGTGGTTGAGTCAGAAACTCTTGTAACATTTAAGAAGTATTTAGACATTCACTTGCGTTGCCATAGCCTCCAGGGCTATAGACCAAGTGCTGGAAAATGGGATTAGTGTAGTCAGATCTTTATTGACTAGCACAGACATGATGGTCCAAATGGCCTCCTTCTGTGCTGTAAACGTCTATGAGTCTATAAGTATATAAAAGGTGAGAGAGATCCTTCCTTCTGCTCTCTCTTTCTCCACCCAACTTGGAAGTTTTTGGGCCCTATCTGTTTCTTTGATTCTCTCTCCATGTGCAGCAGAAAGAGGTTTTAAAGAAAGAATTCAACTCCACGGCTGTGTCTCCAGAAGAACAGATAGATCATCCATCTGCAGTTTTAAACCTTCTTAACACAAAGCAGAGAGCAGAAAGCAGGTGAATGCAACAAGACCATTGGATTCAGCCTGAAGCCAGGAGAGTCACCAAACTATATACTGTGAATTGCTTTTAACTCTTACGGACTATAATTTGGCCAATCTAACCTCCCCCGCTGTGTAACCTACATCTGCGTGTGTGTGAACTTCAAAAGTGTGTGTATTTGTGTTTTGTGTGTGTATGTGTAAAAATTGGTGTGTATTTTATCATTTCACTTAGATCAGTTTAAGTATAGTAAAGCTAACCTCTCTTTATTTAATTCATTCAAAGAGTATGGGCTTCGCTGGCTAGGCCAACATTTATTGCCCATCCCTAGTTGCCCTTGAGAAGGTGGTGGTGAGCTGCCTTCTTGAACCGCTGCAGTCCATGTTTTGTAGGTACAACCACAGTGCTGCTAGGAAGGGAGTTCCAGGATTTTGACCCATTGGCAGTGAAGGAATGGCAATATATTTCCAAGTCAGGATGGCGCGTGGCTTGGAGGGGAACTTTCAGGTGGTGATGTTCGCATGTATTTTCTGCCTTTGTTCTTCTAGACAATAGCGTTGTGGATTTGGAAGGTGCTGTCTAAGGAGACTTGGTGAGTTTCTGTAGTGCATCTTCTAGGTGGTACACATTGCTGCTACTGTGCATCGATGGTGGAGGAAGTGTATGTTTGTGGATGGGGTGCCAACCAAGCAGGCTGCTTTGTCCTGGACTGTGTCAAGCTTTCTGAGTGTTGTTGGAGCTGCACACATCCAGGCAAGTGGGAAGTATCCCATCACACTCCTGACTTGTACCTTGTAGATGGCGGACAGGCTTTGTGGAGTCAGGAGGTGAGTTACTTGCTGCAGGATTCCTAGCCTCTGATTTGCTCTTGTAGCCACAATATGTTTTCTGGTCAATGGTAACCCCCAGGATGTTGATAACACAGGATTTAGCGATGGTAACACCATTGAATATCAGGGGGCGATGGTTAGATTCTCTCTTGTTAGAGATGGTCATTGTCTGGTATTTATATGGAGTGAATGTTACTTGCCACTTGTCAGCCCAAGCCTGGATGGTATACAGGTCTTGCTGCATTTGGACATGGACTGCTTCACTATCTGAGGAGTTGCTGAATGGTGCTGAACATTATGCAATCAACAGTGAACATCCCCAATTCTGACCTTATGATGGAAGGAAGGTCATTGATGAAGCAGCTGAAGATGGTTGGGCCTAGGACACTACCCTGAGGAACTCCTGATGTGATGTTGTGGAGCTGAAATGATTGACCTCCAACAACCACAACCATCTTCCTTTGTGCTAGGTATGACTCCAACCAGCGGAAATTTTCGTCCCTTATTCTCATTGACTCTAGCTTTGCTAGAGCTCCTTGATGCCATGCTCTGTCAAATGCGGCCTTGATGTCAAGGGCAGTCACTCTCACCTCACCTCTGGAGTTCAGCTCTTGTTTTAACCAGGGCTGTAATGAGGTCAGGAGTTGAGTAACCCTGTTGGAACACCCAAAGCTTCCGATGTGGTCTCCTCTACATTGGAGAGACCAAATGCAGACTGGGTGACCGCTTTGCAGAACGCCATAGGGGAACTCCCTCCCTAATGTATGCCACTGTGCCGCCACCTCTGCTGGGTCTGTCCTGCCGGTGGGACAGGACATTGTCTGTCAGATATGATTCCGTAGGCATGACTATGTCAGACCTTTGCCTGACTAGTCTGTTAGACAGCTCTCCCAATTTTGGCACAAGCCCCCAGATGTTAATAAGGACGACTTTGCACGGCTGACAGGGCTGAGTTTGCTGTTGTCATTTCTGGTGTGGTTTGATACAACTGAGTAGCTTGCTAGGCCATTTCAAAGGGCATTTAAGTGTCAATCACATTGCTGTGGGTCTGAAGTCACATGTAGGCCAGACCAGGTAAGGATGGCATATTTCCTTCCCTCAAGGTCATTAGTGAACTAGATGGGTTTTTACGACATTCAACACTGATTTCATGGTCATCATTAAACTTTTAATTCCAGATTTTTATTGAATTCGAATTTCACCATCTGCCTTGGTCGGCATTACCTTTGGCCTCTGGACCCAGAGACAATACCATTACGTCACTACCTCCCCCATTGTCTTTGTTAAACTCAAGAAAACCTGTCCTATTGCTTATTTTATGACCACAGCATGTAAACAGTTAAGTACTCATTGAATTGGCAAGTATATCATTTCCCAACAAAAAAAATCTTGTTGTGGTCGAATGAGGAGAGGGGAAAGAGGGGAGCCTTTCAATCCCTCCTCACCTGGTTGCAACAGTTAGCTTCAGTAATTTTGAAGACATTTGGATCTTTTGGCTTCAACTTAAATATTCCTTACACATTTTGAAAAAAAGTGAAAATTAAAAAGAACAGAGAATAAAACAATTCTGAGAAAAACCAAAAATACCCCCAATGAAATCCAGTACTAATGCAGTACGAGAAAAATGAAGAGTTATAAGAAACACACACAAACATTGGCTGCTTTACAAAGCTCTATTCAACATGAACCTGACCACCCCAGAAAGGCATAGCATGAGCTCACTCTAAATGGATGGAAACGTGTGAAAGGACTTTAGATTGGCTTAAAATAGGATGGGGGCATCCTGCAAAAGTGTTTTCCCACAAAAAATTCCCAACCCCAGACAAATGCCCCTTAACCATGGCCATTGGTGGAGAAGCTCTCTTGCTGGGTATCTCTGGTTCTTCGGAAATTCAAAAAGAAACACAAAGCATTGCCCTTCCTTATTTTGTACTTCATTTTTTGACAGAGAGAATACCAGTCAGTCCTAACAAATGCTTGCTTGTGCTGGAAGCCCTGAAGTTTTTATCTTGATTTTCAATAGATGTCCTAACAATTCAAAAAAATTTAAGCTTTTGTTAAGAGATTTACCATGTGTTTGGGATATAATTCACAGCACGCAGCTTGCTGCTAATACTGAATCATTCTAATTAACAACTACAGAGAATGCTACATTTAACCTCAGGACTATAACTTGTTATTGGAAAAGGCTGGGAGAACTTGGCCCTAAATTCATGCCAACTTTAATTTCATCAATTTAAATAATGGATATAGCTGTGATTATTTATAGCCATGCAAATGAAAGACTGAAGATTAAAATACTCATCCTTTTTGAAATGTTCTGTGGTCCATTGCCTAGGGATTGCTGGATTTTGCAGCCTTCAATGTTATAAATGAGCTTCTGTTAACTCTGAAAGGACTGGCAAACATTTACATAGCTTTCAAAAGGTGTATGACTTTTCTTTTAGTAGTTATTTTTGTAAATTGGCATTTAATATCATTTAGATTTAAAAATCTGCCCAATACCATCCAATGCTTTGTGACATTAAAAGTGAAAGAAAATTCGTATTAGCATACAAATTGCAAAAAAGGTGTGGATGATTTTATAATTACCACCAAATATGCTATACCAAATATGCTACAACATTCTTGGTAGTATAACTAGCAATTCTATGGTATTCTAGTTGCTATGTATCCTCCAATAATGTATCCTCTAATATTGAGACATTTTGTCATACATGAACCTAGCTAAAATAAAGAATACATTTAGCTATTGAAACAATTTCAGAGCCAATTAGCAATATTAAATTACAATTGAAGCAGGTTAAAAAGCAGCTCCTAAATAACATAGGCAGCAGTTGCATTCAGGGCTATGCAATTTTACAAAGAGGCTCTCAAATAAACACTGGGACAGAATCTTAGCCACGCAGAGGCAGCTTTGGAGACAGGAGGTCAGGGAATCTTGAAAGTTGCAAATCAGGTAGACAATTTGATACATTCCTGCCTCCAAGCACTCTTGTTGGAAGCAGGATCAGAACTCCTACCTGCCCGCCAGCCAATCAGTGGCAAGTAGGTGCCCACTAAGGGGCAAATTGTCTACACTGCTGGGATATTTGTGACAGCAGACGAGGTCACAGCTGAGGTCGAAGCCTGGCGGGCGCCTGGAGGTAGTGTCTGGTAGAAGGCTGGGGGTGCCCGCAAGGTGTCCTTTAAATCCCAATAATGAAACAGCGAGTCCCAAAGGGCCAAGGCTGCAGGGCATCCTGTGGAGGTGCTCCCCCACTCCTCGGGAACCACCCACACAATGATGGCCCAGCAGCTCTGACCACACGTATTTTTACCAAATTTTTAATTCTTCAGAGGGTACCTCCATCTTAAGGAGTCTGCACAGCCTCCTTCCTACATCTGCAGTGTCCACCTCTCTCTGCAGTGCTAGCACCCACTTCTCCCATTGGGGCCGCCAGCTACTCACAACCTCGGGTGCTCCAATTGTTCTTCCCGCCTGTGCAGTCCGCACACCATCCCTATTTGGATAGGGTTCCCGGAGGCTTTATTTGCAATGCACTGCACTGCACTGCTTTTATTTGCATTGCATCGTACACTGCACAACGTTTGAGTTTTAATTTCCATTAAACTGAGATAATTTCAGGTCACCTGAACTTCGCTTAAATGGAAAGTTAATTGCTTAATAGATTCTACAGCCATTAAGGGGAGTGAAAAATTCAACTAACAGTTTCTATCTTATGTAAATCTTTCTCAGTGAATTATTATTAATGTGAGTTGTGATATTAATTACTAATGTTTATAGCAGCAGTTAGAACATGAGTCTGTTATAAATTACAATAATATATATTCAGTCGTGTTGGATGATAATATCATTTTATAACAATGATTGTTGGAGAGTAAGGAGTTACAAATAAAACTGAATGATATACATATAACTTATCATGAAGCAACAAGCTGCCAAGAGATAGGAGGAGATGGATCAGTAGTTTTATGTCTTGAATCTATGAGATCACTAGTCAAGTAAATTCGAATTGCCTGCCTTCAGATACACTTGATAGTTGATGCTCGCTATCAATAATGGAGAGAGCCCCATATAAGAATCAACTGTGATTGTTTATTACAACAGAAAGCAGAGCACTAAATCCTTGCGTGATCCCACAACCACCTCCAGCTCTGGACTTACAGTTAACCAGTAGCCTGCCCTGTACAGTGGTTGGTCAGTACTGTCATATGGTTAATCCACTTGCATTCGCTTAAAGGTACATGGTTTTCCACTTACCACAAGTAGGCTGCCTATGACTGAGGGATACTGAATTATATTCTACTCCAGGTGCTGCCATATTATTAGTTATTTTTCTTTTATTCATTCATGTGATGTGAGTGTCATTGGGAAGTCCAGTGTTTCCTGCCTATCTGTACTTGCCTTTCAGCCAACTTCTTGCACTGCAGCAGTCCATCTCATGTAGATGCAGTCACATTCCTTTTAGGGAGAGAGTTCCAGGTTTTTGACCCAGAGATAGTAAAGGAACAGCGATATAGTTCTAAGTCAGGATGGTATGGGCCTTGGAGGAGACCTGCAGTTTGCCGTGTTCCCATGTGTCTGTTATCCTTGTCCTTTTAGGCGGTGGAGGTCGCAGTTTTGGAAGGTGCTGTCAAAGGAACCTCGACGAGTTGTTACAGTGCACCTTGTGGTACGCATTGCTACCACTGTGTGTCAGTGGTGGAAGGATTGAATGTTTAAGGACGTGAATAGGGTATTGATCAAATGGACTATTTTGTCCTGATGGTGTTGAACTTCTTGAGTGCTGTTGGAGCTGCACTCATGCAGGCAAGTGAACAGTATTCTATTACACACTTGATTTTTGCCCTAAATTTCAAGGGGAGATGATCAGAATCTCTCCTGTTGGAGATGCTCATTGCCTGGCACTTGTGTGGCTTGAATCTTACTTGCCAGTTAGCAGACAATCTGAATGTTGTCCAGGTATTGCTGCAGGTGGGCATGGACTGCTTCAGTATCTGAAGAGTTGTAAATGGTACTGAACACTGTAAAATCATCAGCGGACATCCCCACCTCTGACCTTATGCTGGAGGGAAGGTCATTGATGAAGCAGCTGAAGATGGCTGGGCCTTTTCACTACCCTGAGGAACACCTGCAGCAATGTTCTGGGCCTTAGATTATTGACCTCCAACAATTACAACCATCTTCCTTTGTGCTAAGTATGACTCCAGCCAATGGAGAGTTTTCCCCCGATTATCATTCATTTCAATTTTGCTAGGGATTCTTGATGCCACAGTTGGTCAAATGCTGCCTTGATGTCACAGGCAGTCACTCTCAACTCACCTCTTGAATCCAGCTCTTTTATTCATGGTTGGACCAAGGCTGTTATAATGTCTGGAGCCAAGTCTCCCTGGGAGAACCCAAAATGAGCATCAGTCAGCACGTTATTGTTGTGTAAGTGCTGCTTGACAGCACTGTCAATGACACCTTCCATAACTTTGCTGATGATTGAGAGTAAATTGTTAGCCAGTAATTAGCCAGATTGGATTTGTCTTGCTTTTTGTGGACCAGGCCTACCTGGGTAATTTTCCACAGAGGGGCTCTGATTAAGGGTCACACAGACTCGAAAAGTTAACTCTGTTTCTCTCTCCGCAAATGCTGTCAGACCTGTTGAGTTTTTCCAGCATTTTATGTTTCCATTTCCATGTTCCACATTGTCGGGTAAATGCCAGCGTTGTACTTGTACTGGAATAACTTGGTTAGCGCATGGCTAGTTTTGGAGTACAAGTTTTCAGTACTATTGGCAGGGTGTTGTCAGGGCCCATAGTCTTTTCTTATCTGCTGCCTTCAGCTATTCCATGACATCACATGGAGTGAATTGAATTGGCTGATGAGTGGTATCTGTGATGCTGGGGACCTCAGGAATAGGTCGAGATGGATCATCCATTTGGTTGAAGATGGTTGAGAATGCTCAAGACTTGCCTTTTGCACTGATGTGCTGGGCTCCCCCATCACTGAGGGTGGAGATATTCATGGATCCTCCTCCTCCAATTAGTTGTTTAATTGTCCACCAACATTCAGGACTGGATTGGCAGGACTGCAGAGCTTTGGTTTGATTCGCTGGTTGTGGGGTCGCTTAAACCTGTCTATTGAATGCTGCTTCCGCTGTTTGGCATGCCTGTAATCCTGTGTTGTAGCTTCACCAGATTTGCACCTCATTTTTAGGAATGCCTGGTGCAGTTCCTGGCATGCTCTCCTGAACTCACTAAACCAGGATTGATCCACTAGCTTGATAGCAATGGTAGAGTGAAGTATAAGCCAAGCCATGAGGTAACAGATTGTGGTTGAATACAATTCTGCTGCTGCTAATGGCCCACAGTGCCTCATGGATGTCTAGGTTTGAAACCCATCATCTCACTGCAGTGGAAGCTCAGACAGAGGTCATGACATTCAGACTTACTGCCATGCAAGCTCAGACTGCTGTCACCATGATTGCAGTGCTCAAAGGAGCTTACCAGCTCCAACAGCAGTCCAACAATTTGTCCTCCAACATATTACTAAGATTGTTGGTGCTATCCTGGGGGAGTGGCAGTGGCATCTTGGAGCGAGAACCTACTGTCCTGTGTCAGGGTGACAGCATTCGTGCTCCCACCACTGCCACTCTGCCAGTGCCCTTGCTGTTGCCTCTCAGTCCAGACTGCTGCCCCCAATGCTGAGATGGTGCCATCTGAAACCAGGATCTCAGGGGCTAGAGCTGCTCAAGGGCAAACTGCAAGGCCATATGCCGTCTCTCCCAGTTAAAGTCAGTCGCCTTCCAGCAGCCAGGCTGTAGCGTCTGGGGTAGCACTGTATTAGGAGCATAGGTTAGGCAAGGACACCCACAAGACAGGCACTGAGGAATTGCACAAGAATGAATACTTCATTTCTGTTTGTATAATTGGATGTGTTGTTAAGTAAAAATGTTAGTGAAAAGATTTTTGTGGGTGGATTATTGTTAAATGTGGTGTCTCAGATGAATGTAATGGTGGAGAATGGTGGGTACATGTTGGCCGGTGGAAAACGGTTCATTGAATACGTAGTCTGATACCGTGTGCTCAGGTGACCCAACTAGTTGAAAGGGGGACAGGATGGCTCATTCCTACCTCCCCCTGTTCTTTCTCCTCCTGTTCCTCCAGTTCTTCTTCCTCCTCCTGAGGTGGTCTCTGAATGCCTGGAAACAAGGACTGTGCTCTCATAATAGTGATGTTGTGGAGGATGCAACAGGCCACCGCAAACTTTAAGACCCGCTTTAGCATATACTGGAGTGCTCCCCCTAAGTAGTAAAGGCAATGCAACCATTGATCCAGCATGCTAATTGACTGCTCAGTAATACTTAGCTGTGGTTCCTGTGCTGTCACTGTATGCATGCTCTCCTACCCAGGGGCATGGGTGGCAGAAGTGGGGTGGGGAGGGGGGGTGGCACGTCATCAGCCACGTGTAGAGGAGGTAGTTTTTGTCTTTGAGCGGCCAGTCTTTGGTTCATCTAAGAGGGCCGGGTGTAGGTGGAGGAGTGCACCTGAAAAACCCTTGGATGGATCGAGATTTCTGTGGAGAGCCCTCCTCCTCCTCCTTCATTACCAAGATTGCCTCCTCTCCAACCTCTGCTCTACCTCGCGGTCACTTTACAGACCAAGTGACACTGTGACCTCAACCCCTATACCTTGGACAGGAATTTCTTTGTCCTCCATGGATTTGAGCACCATTTCTCAAAAATCACCTCCAAAAACATAGCAGAATACTCCTACAAACCCATCCTAAACAGAAGTATGTCAAAAGCACCAATAGGGAATTACTATTTGACAGATGGGTAGAGACAAACATCTCCAGTCATCACTCATCGATACTCCCAGAAATATGTGATGCCTTGATTGAGAAAGAAGGGGAGATGAGAGATGCCCACGACCGGCATTCAGGTAACAAATTACCCAACCTGAACATCAGACAGAAAATTTGAGTAAAACATCCAACTGATGGTATATGGAGTCCAGCAGAAATTGCCAGCATATATATTTTTTATTATTTATTCATTCACGGGATGTGGGCATTGCTGGCTCAGCCAGCATTTATTGCCCATCCCTAATTGCCCTTGAGAAGGTGGTGGTGAGCTGCCTTCTTGAACCACTGTAGTTCATGTGGTGTAGGCACATCCACAGTGCTGTTGGGAAGAGAATTCTAGGATTTTGACCCAGCGACATAGAAGGAATCATGATATAGTTCCAAGTCAGGATGGTGTAAGGCTCGGAGGGAACTAAGAGGTGATGGCATTCCCATGCATCTGCCCTTGTCCTTCTAGACGGTAGAGGTTGCAGGTTTTGAAGGTGCTGTGAAAGGAGCCTCGGTGAGTTCCTGCAGTGCGTCTTGCACACTGCTGCCATTGTGCTTCAGTGGTGAAGGAAGTTAATGCTTGTGGATAGGGTGCCAATCAAGCAGGATGCTTTGTCCTCAATCATGTCAATCTTCTTGAGTGTTGTTGGAGCTGCACGCATCCAGGCAAGTGGAAAATATTCTATCAGGCTCCTGACTTGTGCCTTGTAGATGGTGGACAGGCTTTGGGGAGTCAAGAGGTGAGTTCCTCGTCACAGAATTCACAGCTTCTGAACTGCTCTTGTAGTATTTATATGGCTAGTCCAGTTCCGTTTCTGATTCATGGTAACCCCCAGGATGCTGATAGTGGGGATTCAGTGATGGTAATGCCATTGAATGTCAAGGGGAGATGGTTAGATTCTCTCTTGTTGAAGATGATCATTGCTTGGCACTTGTGTGTTGCAAATGTATCTTGTCAATTATCAACCCAAGCCTGAATGTTGTCCAGATCTTGCTGTATTTGGAATTTGGACATGGACCGCTTCAGTATCTGAGGAGTCATGAATGGTGCTGAACATTGTGCGATCATCAACAAACATCCCCACTTCTACCCTTATGGAGGGAAAGTTATTGATGTAACAGTTGAAGATGGTTGAGTCTAGGGCACTGCCTTGAGGAGCTCCTGCAGCTATGTCTGTTGGCCATAATGTCTGTGTTCCTGTAGTTCCCGCAAGGCCCTGTAATTTCTGCCAAGAATGGCACATCATTGTCTTTCACATCTTCAATTTCTTGAATAATGGCATAATAGCAGCTACCACACCCTCTTTGCTCTTTCCCTGTTTTTGAGTAGGTGTGCTGCTGCTTCTGTGTCCTACAAACCTCACTGTGTCAGCCATTTTCCTCCACGAAATCTCCCTGTCACCTTGAGTAAATACATGATTTTGCTTTCTCACTTCTGCCTGCCTTGTTAACTACACAGCCTTTGATAACATTAAATATTCCCTCGACTTTAGAAAATCTGATAAAGCCTTCTCTAAGACTCCTATAATAATGCAATCCTGAATTAATTCATCTTTCAGGGCTCTATATTCACAATTCTCAGCTAGCTGATCTAAACCGCTAATAAGTCACCCAGTCCTTGGGTGCATCTATTGAAATTTGTCCTTTCTATGATTGTGTTCCTTCTAAGGCTAAAATATGTATCAAAATCTTTTATAACACCTTTGAATGTCACTGTTTATTCATTTTATGCACTGTCTGACCATTATCTCTTCTGCACTACCACCTATAATATAGAGAAGGGTACTGACCTGTTTCTTGCTAGGCTTCTCTATTAGCCCTGAAGTGATTCTGTACCTGGTAAACCTACAACACCAGCTCTGCAACTTCTCGACTTCATCTGGGTCTTCCACGTGTTCAAAGCACTCTGGTAAGGGTAAGATTTTCTCCATGGCTTTTCTTCACTCTGGACTTTCTTTGAGTTCTTTTGGTGTTTGTTCCTGTGCTGCCCTTTCCTGGCAGCCATTTTGATAGCTGCTTTTTGGTCAGTTGGCCGTTTACTCGGTGCGTTTTCTGTTGTCTTTACTGCTGTCACCATATGTTATCATCATTGTGGGTCTTAGCTGAGGTTGTCCTTGGTTAGGACCAATAGGGACTGCTGGAGGCAAGGCTGTTGGTAAATTGTAACTTTTATTAAATATTCTTCTATCTACAGGATAAAACTTAGCACGAGGTGTCACATAGAACTATCTATCAGCATACTCTGTGTCATGTGAACTTACATTGCTGATGCCGTAGACTGCCAATTTACATTAACCCTTTACGCTACAACATGAACATTCAATAAAGAATGCCCGAAAACACAACAAATCTCACTGAGAAACATGGGGCAGGCTATGACCATTACATCTGATACCATAACAATTCCCAATAAATCTCAACAACGACAAATGTTTACAGAAAATAAATTATATTGTGCTTATTCTAACAAGTGAGACAGGCATAGAAAAATCATCTGTGCCAATCTTCTTTTTCTACTACTATGTTTAGGTGCCACCCCAACATCAGAAGCTGAGGTGGAGGTGTCCTCTGGAGCCATAGGGCCTTTTGGGTTCTAGCCTAATTGGGGGCTGCCCTCATTGGCGCAGAGACACCCCTCTCAGTCTCGCCTGCTGGAGCTATTGGGGTCAATGATGGAAGGGGTAAGGAGGTGCCACTAACCCCGGGGCTATTCTGAAACAAAGGCCCCAGGACAGCTGACACATGATGCTCCACAATCTCAGTGAGTGAATGCACTTCCCTGTATTCTTGAGGGGAAGGGGCTCCTGTAGAGAGGTCCAGGGGCCCCATCTCCTATGCAACTGGCCACTGCTGCACTGAAACCATCACCGGTGTGATGGAAAGCAGGTGAGAGCACACATGGACAGATTGCTCGACTTGGCTTGCCATGGCAGTCAGCAACCTCTCCATGGATGAATCCATGTACTAAAATGCCTGGGACATAGCAGAACCCATGGCGTGCACGGGCTCCTCCATACCCTGTGCAATTCTGCACATAATTCCTTGCATCTCCTCCATATTCCCCCCAGCAGGTTTCTTGTGGCAGCAACCAAATGCCCATCCTCAGCGTGGGGCTCAACAGAAGCCTGATTGTCAGGGGACGCAGTTGTCACATCCTCCCTTAGCTGCTGCTGGGACATGTCTGTGGTGTGCTTGCCAGATCGTGCTTCTGAATCCAAATGTGACCCATCCATAGATCATGTGGGTGTTTCTGTGCTGGTAGAGGCAGATGATGAGGCAGGTGATGGTGCATCCTCTGGGATACTGGCTGCTTCAACCTCAGGGGTGAAGTCTTCGGGCTCCTCCTGAGGCTGAGGTCTGTTCCTTGAGTAGTGATGACCTGTAATGGAGAACAAAAAGGATCACATTAAGGATCATCACAGTTTAAGCATTTCACATTTCACCACATCCAACCTGTGAGCCCATTTGCAATCAGCAGGGTGGTTGCCTCTTCCTCCTTACTCCTAGCTGGACCAGCATCACCACCTGCCACCAATCATGCTTCCCCTTTGCCACAAATCTCCATCACCTCCTCCTCAGCAGCTGTGAGGAGCATCAAGTCAAGAACTCCTCCTCCGGTCCACCTGCTCTCCCTGGCATTTTGGGTCCTGCATGACAAAGTGCAGAGTTAGTTACCTGACAAGTGAAACCCAACTGCCTTGGGCCGAATTTTATTTTCCCATTGGCGGGGGCATGTTTGGTGGCATGAACAGACAATATGGTGAGAAGGCCAAAAATCGGTTTCAGGACATTGTGAAACCAATTTGCAATTGAGGGATGGAATCTAAGCAAGGAGACACAAGTGAGGAAAACAAAGATAGGAATGAAAGAAAAGTAGAAAGCAAAAGTGGAGGAAACAAGGGTAGCAGCAAATAGGGCCATGGTACAAAAAAAATGTGCAAAAATGTTAAAGAAACAAGTCTAAAGGCTCTGTATCTGAATGCAAGGAACATTCGCAATAAAGTAGATTAATTAACAGCATGAATAGGTATGATTGTGATTACGGAGACATGGCTGCAGGGTGACCAAAGCTGGGAACTGAATATGCAAGGATACTCGGCATTTAGGGGCGGACAGGCAAAAAGGAAAAGGAGGTGAGGTGGCGTTGTTAGTTAAAGATGAAATCAGTGTGATAGTGAGAGAGGATATTGGCTCAGAAGATCTAGATGTAGAATCAGGAGCTAAGGAGCACAAGGGGTGGAAAACATTAGTGGGAGTTATCTATAGACCTCCAAATATTAGTGATAAGGTAGGGGATGGCATTAGACAGGAAATTTGAGATTCATGTAACAAGGATGCTGCAGTAATTATGGGTGACTTTAATCTACATATAGATTGGGCAAACCAAATTAGCAATAATACTGTGGCAGATAAATTCTTGTAGTGTGTACGAGATCATTTTTTAGACCAGTATGTCGAGGAACCGATGAGGCAGCGGGCTATCTGAAATTTGGTATTGTGCAATGAGAAGGGGTTAATTAATAATCTTGTTGTGTGGGGTCATTTCGGGAACAGTGACCAAAAGGTGGTAGAATTCTTCATTAGGATGGAAAATGAAATAGCCCAATCTGAAACTAGGGTCCTATATCTAAACAAAGGAAACTATGAAGGTATGAGGTGTGAGTTGCCTAAGATAGATTGGGGAACTTCATTAAAAGGCATGATGGTGGATAGACAATAGCTAATATTTAAGGAATGAATGTATGCATTGCGACAATTATACATTCTGTCCTGGCGCAATATCATAACAGGAAAAGCAACCCAACCATGGCTAACAAAAGAAATTAAGGATAGTATTAGATCTAAAGGGGAGTCATATAAAGTTGGTAGACAAAGTAGCAAGCCTGAGGATAAGGAACAGTTTAGAATTCAGCAAAGGAGGACCAAGAGATTGATTAAGAGGGGAAAAATAGAGTATGAGAGTAAACTTGCAAGGAAAATAAAAGCGGACTGTAAAAGCTTCTATAAAGATGTAAAATGAAAAAGATTAGTGAAGTCAAATGGAGGTCCCTTACAGTCCAAAACAGGAGAATTTATAATAGAGAACAAGGAAATGGCAGGGCAATTAACCAACTGCTTTAGTTCTGTCTTCACGGAGGAAGACACAAATAACTTCCCAAAAATGCTAGGGAACCAAGGTCTTGCCAGCAGGAGGAATTGAAGGAAATTAGTATTACTAAAACAAAAGTGCTGGAAAAATTAATGGGACTGAAGCTGATAAATCCCCAGGGCCTGATAATTTACATCCCAGATTACTTTCGCAATCTCTCCTTTGCCTCCACCTATCACTGGCCTTCTATCCAGCTTCACCTGTTCCGCCCCCCTTAAACACTATATATTTCACCACATTTCTACTTCCCTTCAGCTCTGAAGGTGAGTCATATGGACTCGAAATGTTAACTCTGCCTTTCTCTCCACAGATGCTGTCAGACCTGCTGAGTTTTTCCAGCATTTTTTGTTTTTGTTTCAAATGTCCAAGTGTTTTGGCCTCAATTGCCATGTGGCTGATCACGTATTCACTCTCTTGGCATCACTGCCCACCTGCAGATACATTATCGATAGGCACACAAGAGACTCCTGTTAATGATGCGACACTGGCACTTACCTTTACGGATCAGAGCTAGTCATTGACCCATTTCCTGCATTCGATCCAGGTTGCTCACCTCCTTTGTCCAGGCTACCTTGGTCTGTTGGGAGGGCATTCTTATGCCATCTTCAGGATAGAGAACCTCCCATCTTTCTCTGCTGGAGGAGAACGTGCAGGGGGGCATCGATGAACTGTGGGGCTGGTCTGCTTCGACAGTCAGATATTTCTTCAAATAATGTGGCGCTCTCAATTACTGGAGTGTCCTGGCCATGATGCCCAGCCTCTCTATTTGAACAGGATGCTCTTTAATAGGACACAAAATTGAGACAGCATTTTCTGCTGATGGTGGGTTTCACCAATTAAAATCTTCCCTCACCATTAATCACATGTGTTTTCCCTTTGTGCTGTTGGCACTTAGAATTTAATTGCATGGGAAAGGACATATAGAGAGAAAGTGGAAGTGGCTTAGCACTGGAATTTGATAATTCTTTCAACTTTGTGCACAAGATGCCTTAGTGAATTAGTTTTAACTCATCAGGGCCTGACCAGTAACAACTATAATTTATCACAGGGATACTAAGAGCAATCAGGTCACATGCCTGTCATTATTGGAGTGTGCTCAGGCAGATAAGAAATTGCAACATTTCCATTTAGTTGCGTTTAAAACTGAAAAAGTGGTATAACGCAATGGAAAGCTGCAGATAATTTAAGTGTAGGCCAAGTGCTATCTCATAGTAAAACTTGCAGGCACAATTGATGGATGTGGTAAAGTGGAGTGCTTTAAGAGAATGTAGTTAGCTGACCATGTGACTGTATTGACCAATTGCTACACAGCACGGGCTTCTTGTGTAACTGTAAGTCTAGAGCTGGAAGTGATTGAAGAAACACACATGGTGTTAGTGTTCTGTTCTTAGTTCCAATAAACTACCAGTGTTTGTTCAGTTAATCGGTCTCTTTGCCTGTGTTGTTTCAAGCACCAACTAATGTGTTAGTATCAAGAGGGCAGCTAGCGTTCGCCGGACAAAACGAACCCAATAACCAAAAACATAAAACTGGTGATGAGAATAAACTGGATCAATTGACGGCAATCAAGAAATCCACGGTAAGCCAGCTATGTTACTTAGCCCCTACCTTGAAGGCTGTTTAAAAGCACAGTCTTCTTAGCCATCGTGTATGCTGCAGTTTGGGCATCTTGAACCATTCGACCCTTTTCCGATGACTGGGTCGAATGCCTGGCATTCTTCTTTACTGCAAACGACATCACGGGGGAGGAAAAGAAGAGGGAGATTCTTTTGTCCACATGCGGGTACAAAACGTATGGGCTGATCTGCAGTCTCACGTCACCTAACACTCCCAACACAAAGACTTTCAACATGTTAGTAAACATTGTAAAAAACCACCTGAAGCCAAAGCCCTCAGTCACTATGCAGCGTTTTAAATTCAATTCGAGAATTAGGCTTCTAGGAGAGACAATCGCTGGCTATGTAGCTGCTTTAAAGAAATTAACAGAATGTTGAGAGTTTGGAACTTCAATTAATGACATGTTGAGAGACTGATTGATGTGCGGAATCGGGGATGGTGATATTCAAAAGTGGTTGCTATCTGAAACTAACCTAGACTTCAGTAAGGCATTAGAATTGACAACAGCTATGGAGAGTGCTGCTAAAGACTCGGAGGAAATGAAAGGTACACAAAATGGCGCCGTCCATCTTGTAGTGTGGGAAGGGCCGGTGACAAAAGGTGCAAAAACGTCGGGTTCTGCAGAAAGGCAGGGAACGCCCACTATGTACAGACCATTGAAGAACAACAGTACTACAGTGAAAACATACAACATTAATGAGGGAAATGCATTCAGGCAGCCTGCAGGCAATCGACAGTTCAGAAATATCGAATGCTTTTTCTGCCACTGCAATGGTCACATAATGCAGCACTATAAAGATAGGCTGAGCCAGCATTTTAAAAACAAAGGTACAAATCGCGAAATCTGTCTCATTAAAGAGAAAGCAAAATCTGACATCTATTCATTATACCACCTGAAAGCAGGTAGAACTAACCCAATCCAGGTAGTCATTAGTGTCAATGAACAACCCATCAAGATGGAGGTTGATACTGGGGCAGCAGTGTCTGTCTTAGGGGAACAACGTTCAGACACTTGACTAAAGGAGTCCATCCTTTATGTTTGGAAGAATCATACACGAAGTTAAAAACATACAGACGAAGAAATGAGAGTGAATGGGATACGTCAAGTCCTGTTGCACTATTGGGATCAGTCTGCAAATTTACCCCTTATGGTAGTAGCTGGGGCGGGCTCCAGCTTAATTGGTTGCAACTGGCTCAAAAAGATTATATTGCAATGGGCCGAGATTTTTCAAATTAGAATGAGAGATTTACAGGAATTACAGAAAAGCATGCTTCCGTTTTCAGTGACGAGCTAGGAAGGATTTGTGGGCTAGAAGCCAAAATCCACGTGAAGCCTAACGCAACCCCCAGATATATGAAAGCCAGACCAGTTCCTTATGCTCTACTGGACAAGGTTGAGGCTGAGATAAACAGGCTGGAAAAGTTGGGTATCTTATAATTGGTGCAATTTTCCGAGTGGGCGTCACCCATAGTACCCGTACTGAAGCCGGACCAAAGTGTTTGCGTATGTGGTGACTATAAGTTAACTGTAAGTAGAGTGGCCAACTTGATAGACACTCGATACTGAGGATTGACGAATTATATTTGAAATTGGCAGGGGGCAGCACATATTCAAAACTCAACAGGAACCACGCCTACCAGCAGGTAGAGTTGGAAGAAGGCTGTAGGGAATTCGTGACCATCAATACACATCAAGGATTGTTTCAATACACTCGACTACCCTTTGGGGTCTCATTGGCGTGTGCTATTTTCCGGTGTACCATGGAAAATCTGCTTCAGGGACTGCTCCATGTCGTTGTTTATCTGGATAATGTCTTAGCCACTGGATGAACTGATGAAGAACACTTAGCTAATTTGGAGGAGGTGCTGAAACACTTTTCACAAGTGGGGATGCACTTGAAGCAAGAAAAATGTCTTTTCCAAGCCAGAGAGGTAGTTTACTTGGGCCATAAGGTCGACACAAAGGGCCTGCATCGCGTGGAAGAAAAGATCAAGGCTATTCGTGAGGCACCTGCACCAAGAAACACTACAGAACTAAAGGCCTTCTTAGGCATGATAAGCTACTGTGGCCGATTTCTCCCAAACCTATCAACCGTACTGGCTCCATTGCTTAAGAAAAACTGTAAATGGATTTCGCAAGCTCCGGACCAGGATGTGTTTCTGAAGGTAAAGCAATTGTTAAGATCATCGGCCCTATTGGTCCACTTTGATCCAAAGAAAGAATTGATTTTAACTTGTGATGCATCCCCTTATGGGGTAGGGGCTGTACTTTCATATTGGATGGTGGATGACTCTGAACGACCTTGTTGGTTATACATCACACACACTCAGTGCTACAGGGCGACAATATTCTCAGATTGAGAAGGAGGGCTTGTCTGTTGTGTTTGGTGTTCGGAAATTCCATCAATACTTCCACAGTCGCCACTTTCACATTATATCCAACCACAGGCCTCTGTTGGGATTGTTTGGGGAGGATAAGGCGATACCCCCCATTGCATCTGGTCACATCCAGAGGTGGGCATTGATATTGGCTGCTTATGAATACACGTTTATTCACTGATCGAGAAGCCAGATCGCACATGCTGACATGCTGAGCCGCCTCTCCCTGCCAGATAACAACGTGAAGGTTCCAATTCCCCAGGAACTTGTCTTAGTACAAAATTTTTTGGATTTCTCCCCTGTCCAAGCCAACCAAATCCATGAGTGGACAAGCCGAGACCCACTTTTATCTCACATCCAGGAGCAGGTCTTGAATGGATGGTCAGGCAAGCCAAAGTCTGACGACATGAAGCCCTATTTCAATCGCAGATATGAGCTCACCTGCCAGGAGGCATATTGCTCTGGGGAGCAAGGGTTATCATGCCCCCAAGAGGGCAAAGGCCATTACTGGCCAAATTACATCATGCTCGCCCTAGCATTAGTAGGATGAAGATGCTCATGCGCAGCTACTTGTGATGGCCAGCAATGAACACAGACATTGAAACCCTAGTCAAAAGTTGTCCCCAATGCCAGCAGGTACAAAAGCTACCCCCCTTAGCTCCATTGCACCCTGGGAATGGCAGGGGCGGCCATGGATGTGCCTCCATGTCGATTACATTGGGCCCTTCTTGGGCACAATGTTCCTTTTACTAAAAGACGCCCACTCCAAGTGGATGGATGTCTACAAAGTCCGGTCACCCATGTCTGCTGCTACCGTAGACCGTTTGCGACAGAGTTTTGCAGTGCATGGGTTACCAGAGGTGCTCGTGTCAAACAACGGGACTGTATTTACCAGCGGGGAATTCCACAGGTTTATAATCCTCAACGGAATAACTCATATCAAAACCTCGCCTTACCACCCTGCCTCTTATGGTTTGGCTGAGTGGGCAGTCTAAACTTTTAAGTTCGGGATGTTAAAGCTGGAAAGGGATTCCATCTGCACCAGATTGTCACGGTTCCTGGTCGCATACCGGATGACGCCACACACGACCTCCGGTGTTGCCCTCGCTGAATTACTGATGAAGCGATGTCTCCACTCCCATCGAACTCTTATCAGACCAAATTTAGTGGGGAGGGTGGAGAGAAGCCAAGAGGCTCAGAAGACTAGACATGATGGCCATAATCATGAAAGAAATTTCACGGTGAGAGACACAGTTCTTGTGAAGAACTTTGGAGATGGGCCCAATTCGCTATTAGGCGAAGTGAGTGTAGTGATAGGACCCCTCTCCTATAATGTGCCAGTAAACGAACGAATAATTAGACAACATGTGGATCATCTCTGGAGAAGAGAGACAGTCCTACAAGAAGGAATGCCGTCATCATTTGCGCCTGAGCCTGCACCACAAGTGGAAGAAATGTCACGCAATTTGGAAGTACCAGTGGGGCCTGTTGGACCTGAGAGGGTCGAAGACACAAACTTGTCCACTTCCACCGAATAGCTTGGTGGACAGTTGACCCCTGAGAACGGAGTCTCAGAAAAAACAGCCGAGGTCGTTGAGCTACGACACATCCGAGGAAACCTCCTGAGAGACTTGACTTATAAATAGTTATTCATGTAAATAATTGGGATGTTGTGGTGCTTGCCAATTGTACTTTCAAGTAAAGGGCAGGGATTTGGTAAAGCGGAATGCTATGTTCCTTTAAGAAAATGATTGTATTGATCAATCGCTACACAGCACGTGCTTTTGGGTAACTGTAAGTCTAGAGCTGGAGGTGATCGAAGAAGAACACATGATGTTAGTGCTATGTTTTTAGTTCCAATAAACCACCAGTGTTTGTTCAGTTAATTGGTCCCTCTGCCTGTATTGTTTCAGGCATCAGCTAATGTGTTGGTATTAAGGGGGCAGCTAGTGTTCGCCGGACAAAGCGAACCTGATAACTAAAAACATAAAAATAGATAACTGAAAATAAGGCTTTTAGATTTTACATGTCCCCTTGTACTTATTTAAATCCAAGAGCTGTAACAATGCACATTGAACTGGGTGATGTAAAAACCTTAAAGGTTTTAAACTCATACATAAACATAATGTGATTTACATCAATAAAACCCTAAGGGCTTCATGTGCAAGTAACTTCTTTCTCCATGCATTTCTCAAAATTTCTTAACTATGATTCTATCATTACTGCAATGTGAATGGAATTGGAGTTAACATCTTGAAAATAAAATGACAACATAAATGACTCAAAATGCATTTCCTGTTTAGTTTCCCCAGCCATAGTTTACCAATTTTCTGCTGTTAAATCTGAATGAACGTTAACAATGCACCCATTTATTTTTAGCTATCTCAGAGCTGCACACTGGTAATCATGTGCTTTTCAACTTGATGTCAGATTGTTACTGATTTTTAGGAAGTATATAGCTGTGTTAAAAATAATCAATTTGATTCTGTGGTTTCTGGCATCTGAAAAAAGAATCAGTTAATAAGCAGTGACAGTGATAGAGTGCATACATTACAAGGTCACAAGATAACGAAGGCTGGTCAGCTCAACTTGAATCATCCATCCACAAAGACCTATTGCTTCCCCCATCATTGCATCCAACTGGTTCCTAAGCTGCCTTGGGCCATCATCAGCAGCAGAATTATATTCAACGGCAATCTGTAACCTCATGGCCTGGCGTATTGCCCACTCTACCATTACCATCAAACCGGGGAATCAACCCTGATTCAATGAAGAGTCAGGAGGGCATGCCAGGAGCAGCACCAGGCAGACCTAAAAATGAGGTGTCAGCCTGGTGAAGCTACAAACAGGGCTACATGCATGGCAAATAGAGGAAGCAGCATACAATAGGCAGAGCTAAGAGATCTCACAACATACAGATCAGATCCAAGCTCTGCAGTCCTAACACATCCAGTCATGAATGCTGGTGGACAATTAAACAACCAACTAACAACTAAGCAAAATTGCCCAGCTATGCCCTGTCTACAAAAAGCAGGACAAATCCAATCCAGCAAATTAACCTCCCCCATCAGTCTATTCTCAATCATCAGCAAAGTGATGGAAGGGGTCATCAACAGTGCCATCAAGCGGCACTTGCTCAGCAATAACCTCCTCATTGACACTCAGTTTGGACTCTACCAGTATCACTCTGCTCCTGACCTTATTACAGCCTTAGTCCAAACATGTTTTCAGCTATGCATTGAGTGATATATTGCTTTCTTTAAAAAAAAAATATTCATATTATCTTTTTACCTTTTTCTGATCTTTCACCTTCAAGCATGAATCTTGCTGGGATGTCTGGTTTCTTGGGCAGGCACAACCTGGATGTTGTGGGGGGGACTCCATCCTGAACTATGGTGACTCCTCCCAGCTGCCTGATGAGCTCCTTGTCATTGCTGATGGCGAGCTGCATGTGGTGGAGGCTGATCTGAGAGGTAAGAGGTGAGGCGAGAGTGACTGCCCTTGACATCAAGACCACATTTGACTAAGTGTGGTATCAAGGAGCCCTAGCAAAACTGGAGTAAAAAGGAATCGGGGGGAAAATCTCCGCTGGTTGGAGTCATACCTAGCACATAGGAAGTTGGTTGTGGTTATTGGAGGTCAGTCATCTCAGCTCCAGAACATCACCACAGGAGTTCCTCAGGGTTGTGTCCTAGGCCCAACCATCTGTAGCTGCTTCATTAATTACCTTCCTTCCATCATAAGGTCAGAAGTGGGGATGTTCACTGATGATTGCACAATGTTCAGCACTATTAGTGACTCCTCAGATACTGAAGCAGTCCATGTCCAAATGCAGCAAGGCCTGGACAATATCCAGGCTTGGGCTGACAAGTGGCAAGTAACATTTGCGCCACACAAGTGCCAGGCAATGACCAGCTCCAACAAGAGAGAATCTACCCATCGCCCCCCGATGTTCAATGGCATTACCATTGAATCCCTCACTATCAACATCCTGAAGGTTACCATTGAACAGAAACTGAACTGGACTAGCCATATGACTATCATTGTTACAAGTGCAGGTCAGAGATTGGGAATCCTGTGGTGAGTAATTTACCTCCTGACTCCTCAAAACTGTCCACCATCTACAGGTCATAAGTCAGGAGTGTGATGGAATACTCTCCACTTGCCTGGATGAGTGCAGTTCCAACAACACTCAAGAAGCTTGACACCATCCAAGACTGTATTGACTACACCAGAGAGATACACCATAGCCCAGCTGCTTTTTCTTTTGCAACCAAATCATGGTAAGCACTGAAATATGGATACATAAGCACACATTTTGCAGTCAGCGGGCAAGTGACAGTGCTTATCACTGACCTTGAAGAAAGATCGACCAAACTCTGTAATGTGGATTTTGTCTTTCCTGACATTTATTCACTCTTTATAATTTTACCATGGGCAGAATAAAGATTGGACATACACTCAGCAAAATATCGTAAACAAACTTTCAAAAAAATATACTATTTTAAAATTCAATTAAATATTTATCATGGAATGGACAGTTTGACATACCACAAATACAAAATTAGCTTTTCAGGGCCAGATAAGTTGTTCTTTAGTAATGATGACTTTGTATGGTGTTAAAAGGTCAGTTACCTCTCATTAAAAAACATGTAACTTTTTCAAGGGCTTCTACAGTGAAAATAGTAGTGTAAAAAGAAGAGGCTCATTGCAATTCAGTGATTTATGCAATTTCCATCTGCAAAGGCTACAACAACTCACCCTGTGAGGAACAGAGAATCACTGAAAGCAACTCCTGGATTTCTATACTTAGCTGAAGAAGTTGTTGTCAGTTTCACAGAGTGATGATTGCGAACAGTCAGTTTCACTGCCATTGTCACCGCAAAAATCCAACAGTTGGTCTCTCATCCAACTTCTAGATCTGCCTTTCAGTGGTTATCATATTTAGCCTGAGAGTTTATTAGCAATACAATGGATGCCTGCCTTCAGCGTAATGGGAGGACCTCTGCAGAATGGTTGATGTTCTGCATAGCTAATCCAAATCCTTATACAGCATTTGCCATCACCAGCTGCTTAATTCAGGTCCTCACATGAGGTTCTTGGTTAAAAGTTAACTTTACTTCAGAGTGCCCATCTGCACTCTCAGATGGACTTTAAAGATCCCATAGCTGTATCTTAAAGAAGGACAGGAGAGTTTTCATGGTGTGCTAGCCAACTTTTATCCCTCAACCAATATAATAAAACAGGTCATTTATCTCATTGCTGTTTGCAGTGTGAAATTATTGGCCACTTTTCTCCACATTACAACAGCAACTACAAATGAAAAAGTACATCACGAACTGTGAAGTGTTTGCCTTGTAAAAGATGTAATAGTCTTTTTCAGGTAATTGAGAAGAATAGAAGGTACCAGAAAGAGCTGGCAGGCTCATTGGTTTTTGTAAAGAGAAAATACAGGTTATATTTCTTTTTGTCTTTTCAGATGCTGGCAGACCTTCTGCATATTTCTAGCACTTTCATATTTCATTTCTGATTTTCAGCACTTTATTTCTCTTTTTTTTGCAAAAGATGTGAATATCTTCATTATTATCTGGAAATAGGTGCCCTTAACTGAGTCACCTATATGCTTCTGTGCTTGTAGCATTGTAACCGAGACTCCAGATTGACTACTATCAATAAGCCAGCTCCTCACACTTAGGGTAGAATTTCCTCCCCATCGGGCAGACTGGGCAGGAGCGGGCGCAGGCGGGCACGCAGCTATTTTATGTGGGTGGGCCAGTTAAGACCCGCCCAGCGTGACGCGCACCCGGAAGCGCTCAGTGCTACCTGTGCGGGCGGGGGGAGGAGGTAGAGTCAGGGCCTGCGCTCTTTCGTGCATGCACACAAAAGAGCACAGAAATCTCCCTGAGGCACAGAGCTTAATGTTGGACCGGCAGCCCTAACAAGTACTTCAATTAGTTGATAAATGGCCTTAATAGGCCGTTGACAATTTGGCGGGTATACAGCCGGCTCTGGTGCATGCCTGCCGAACTGAAGATCGGAATGATGCGCAGTGACATTGGGATGCACGCCCGACATCACCGCGTGTCATTTTACGCGTCGGCGTGCGGGACCTGCCCCCGCACGCCGACCAGAAGGTTTTGCCCTTAGAGGTTACATTGACATCTCTCATTTTGGATGTGAACCCATAGCATTTTCTCAAGAGTCCAGGAGTCCAATGTCAGGGTAAAAGAGTTGGAGCAGATCAAATGCAGGAAACTGGCCACAGACATTGATGTCACAGAATCTGAATTAAAAGCAGTTTATAACAATATAAGGGAATGTTCTAGTTGTCTGCTTAAGGAAACAAATAACATGTCCTGCAGTTAACAATGGGAAATTATAGCATAAATACTGGTATCCCTGAAGACTTGGAGTTTATAATGCATATGTAGAATAGCCTAAAAGAAGGAAAGCTATTTTGAGGGGTGCCCTGGTAGATTCTGACTGACAATCTGCAGCATGTCTTTTCTGATTATGCTCCAATATATCAATATGATTGCCAAAAGCATCAGCATTGCTTGAATTATATTTCCTATATTTAAGCTTAAGCCCTCTTGCTCCCTTTTCAAATGATAAATGTTGAGATGCTTTGTGAAGTATTTAGAAATTAGGAATTCCCTGCACTTGTAATTCCAGAACGCAATAACCAAGTGTGAGAAGTTCCTTCTAAATTTTAATTTAGCTGTCCTTTAACATTTTTGGAGGCTTTTACATTATCACTTTAAACAGAAGAGTTAGGGTTTCCACTTCAGTGCCCAAATGTGCTCAAAATTTCATTGGTTAGGTTACAGTCCAAGTTACCACTAAATTTCATTTGCATAATCACAAAGGTAAATTCTTAATTGAACCAACACAATTGACAACATAATAAAGTGTAATAGTTTATTTTTTCCGTATTAAAAATATTCCTTTGAATACTTAGAGAGTGGTAACCTGTTGCAGTCGAAAATGGGTTTGTCACCAAAATGTTTAAAGAGGGACCTGTGAGAAACCTGATTTATAGTCACTAAAAATGAGATAAAATAATGGTGTTAAGCAATTTATTAGTTTCACTGGTGTATTCTAGCCCATTTCTTTACTTAAGTGGCCCAACATTCACCATCAAAATAATAACATAATAGGACTCATTGGTACTTATGAGCAATGCCACAGAATCTTCAGTTGAGGGCAGATACGTGACTAAATGTAAAAGTCAAAAAGCTTCTGATGGGGATGTGCCGCCCCACTGTTAGTATTGCAAAAATGGCAACTTGCTGCCTGAATCACTATTAAAATGTGTTGAGTGTGAAGTTCTTTATTTACATGGTATAGATGGAAAAAAAACTTACCTTGAAAAGCTAATTTTAAATATCCTTTTAATGGCATAATCAGTGTTAACTACTGCTAGCCCACTCTCTGGCACTGAAATCTCATTTCTTCAGGGGCAGAATTTTCCAGTTGGCATGTGGGGGCAGGCCCCGCACGTCCGCACGTAAAATGACGCGCGGTGACATAGGGCGAGCGCCCTGATGTCACCACGTGCCATCACGATATTTCGTTGGGCGGACGTGCGATGATGTCGGAAACTCGCCCGCCATTAATTAACGGGCTACTTAAGGCACTTGACTCACCAATCAATGCTGATTTTTTGGTGCCCGTGCAATCTCCGGGTTGGCACACGGACACAACGGGCAGGCAGGTAGGGCACATTTGTATTAACCTCATCCATGAGCGGCATAAGAGGGCTCACTGAGGTTCTGAGTGTGCACAGTCAAGTATTTATTTTTGAAAGTTTTTGAAACTTGTCTGTGTGATCTGCAGTACTTCAAAATGCATGCCAGCTGCTTTTTCTGGACTCTTAACCTTCAGGGCAACACTCTGCAGTGAGGAATCTTATCTGGGCCTGCAGGTTTCAGGAAGCCTTCCCTTATCCTGGGAATGGGAGCTGAACTGTCCACTGTAGGCAGCTCCTCTGAGGAAAAAGGGAGGGCTAGAATAAGGAGAAGGCCAGGAGTGCACATTCAGCCTCCAGGGAGCCACCTTTGGGAGGACAGGCGCAGGCACAAGGTGCGCAGGGACAAGAGGTAGTCCAAGGCAGAAGGGGCCGCAGAAAACACCACTATCCTGCTGCCAGGGTATACAGGCGGCGATGCAGCTACCTCAATTTGACTGAGGTGCAGTGCCGAAGGAGGCTCTGACTGTCAAGGGAGACAGTCAGCTATATCTGTCAGATGATTGGCCCTGAGATCTCCCCTAACTGTGTGGGTGGACACCCCATGCCAGTGACTTTGAAGGTCACAGCCCTCAACTTCTATGCCTCTGGCTCCTTCCAGGGGTCGGTGGGTGATCTTTGCGGTGTCTCCCAATCAGCTGTCCACACTTGTGTCAAGCAGGTTACAGATGCTATGTTCTGATGTGCATTCACCTTCATTCACTACCACTGGGACCAGGCAAGCCAGACACAGCGAGCTAGGGGCTTCGCAGCCATTGCTGGCTTCCCCCGCGTCCAGGATGCAATAGACTGCACACATGTGGCCATCAAGGCGCCAGCAGATGTGCCCGGTGCCTTAGTCAACAGGAAGGGCTTCCACTCCATGAACGTGCAGATAGTGTGTGATCACAGGATGCTGATTCTACAAGTCTGTGCAAGGTACCCAGGCAGCTCCCACGACGCCTACATCCTCAGACACTCCCAGGTGCCGGGGCCCTTCAGTGCTCCAGCCCAGCTGGATGGATGGCTGCTGGATGACAAGGGCTATCCCCTCAGAAGGTGGCTCATGACGCCACTATGCCATCCAAGAACAGAAGCTGAGCAGCGGTACAATAGGAGCCACGCCTCCATAGGACTGTGGTGGAGAGAACCATCGGTCTTCTCAAGATGCGCTTCCGAAGCCTGGACCGCTCAGGGGGCGCACTCCAGTACCCCCCAGATCGTGTGTTGGTGGTAGTGGTTGCATGCTGCGCTCTCCACAATCTTGTGCTGGAAAGGGGGGACACAGTGGATGATGAAGACGTCAACGCAGTGTCTGCGGCTGCACACGATGAGTCCATCAGTGAGTCCGACGATGAGCACGCACAGGGAAATGCTGAGGGGGGAGACGCTGACCCGGGCATACTCCAGGGAGGCAGCGACACCCGGGAGGCTTTAATCCACCGAACTTTCAGCTAGCCCACCACAGATGGACCATCAGGACAAGCCTGGGCTGTAGGCTCCATACTCGATACCTAAGTGCAAAATCTGCCAGGTCAGGAACAGTCACTAAGGGCCATGTTAATAAAGTTGAATGTCCCATAAAGCACTCATTACAGCTTTGGAAACCATACACATGCAGAGGAAAAGAGGACCCCTCAGCCATGGTGACATATCTGAATTTAATATGTCAAGCAAACCAACTTATTCCAAAAAAAAGACAATAGTGTTACAAATCAAAACAAATCATAAGGACCTCATCTCAGGCCAACACAAAAGCAGCAGTGAAAAACCCGTGGTGTGCCTAAGGTGCCTTATGTTTTCGTTTGCGGGTGCTATGTCTTGGTGCTGCCCCATCACTCGAAGTGGCACCTGAGCCAGCCTGCTGACTCTGCTGTCCTGTTGGCCTCGATGACCTTGGCGGTCGTCCTCTGGCCTGTGGAGCCTGTGCAGGTCCCATCTAGGAGGGAGCTGCCAGTTCCACAGCTGGCATCTCCCCAGTCGTCTCAGCCTCACCGGATGCTACGGTCATTGGGAGAGGGGCGGAGGAGCTGCCACCCTCATCCAGAGTGCCCTGAGAGGTGCCCGCAGAGGCGCCAGGCAGCTGCTGCACCGACGTGAGGTCGCTTCGGACCTCCCTGCTCACTGTGGATGGAGGGGCACCAAGCTGGGAAAGTTGATGACCAAACCATCTCCCACACTGGCACTGACCAGCTGAGGTCAATGCCGATGTGAGGGCCTGCTGGTCAGAGCCCTGATGGGCCTCCTGGAGCAGCCTCTCCACGAGAGTCGCCAATTTCTCCATGGAGGACACATGGCGCTCAGACATGTGGCTCATTGCTTCGGCAATTGTCCATGTAGACTCTTCCACCACGGAGACCAAGCCAAGCATAGCCTCATGTATCTCCCCCAGATGCTCCCGCATTTCCTGCCCCTGTTGCGTCACGGACGACTCCAGAGGAACATCATCAGGCACTGACTGAGCATGTGCCTGGTCCCCTGAATTCCTCCCACTGCTGGTGCCGTGGGCACTCTCTGTCTCTGCCAGCTCCTCCAACGACTGTGAAGTGCCCTTGCCACTGTGCCCCGGGACACTAGCTGTTGTTCGAATTTCCACCGAGCTGCTCGTATCTGAGCTGGTGCCTGCCTGGCAGAGATAGTGTAACGCTGGTGAGTCCGTGACTTCAGGGCCCTCAGGTGTGAAAGGGGGCCTTTGCTGCTCCTCCTCCTGACCCTGCTCCGATGATGCTAAAAGGAAGAACAAGGACAATGGATCAGTTAATGTGGAGACAATGACAAAGTGCATCCCTGTCCCCAGGATCATTATGCGCTCATCCTTCCATAACCAATGGTCAAGCCATGTTGCAAAACTAAATCAATTAACATTCAGCACTGCTATGGCTGTTGGGAGAACAATGCTGACCTCACTGCTGAGCATATAAACCTGGCTATGGCACCCCAGCCTCACCGACACCAGTGGACCTGGGTGCATGGCGCCTCTCCAGATCCAGGGTCTCCTGCTCGAAGCAGCTAAGAATGGCGATCTGTGCCTGGCTGCCGCCAGTCCTCACACACTCTGCCGCCTTATGAGCATTCTTCTCCTGAAAATGAGAGAAGAACGTTGATTAGTGAAAATTGCACATGGACTCTCTTCGCACACAGCCCACCCCAACCAGAGTGGGACATATCAGGGCTCCAAAGCCTCCTCACCCGCTGCTGCCAAACACTCACACAAAGATGCTAGACCTGCTCCCCACCCCCCACTCCCCCACGCTTTGGACACATGCTGCCTACATCACATTAGGCACCACACGTATATCCTTCCACAGCAAGGAGGCGCAAGCACGTGGAGCGCAGAGGGTAGCAGATGGTTCGTAGCCACGCCACCTTTAAGCTCCCCTCCCAGCATGTCATCACCCTGACTTGGACATGTCCTGCAGTTCAAACACAGTGCCTAGGTGCAGCTCCTCCAGGTTGCCCCCAGACCAGTCATGTGGGACTCAGTGTAACACATGCTGCGGGGGCAAAACCCATCTCTTCATCACCCTCTCAGGCTGACCTCAGCATGGGCAATATGTACTGGCCCACCCAGCAACAAGGACAAATGCCATCAATGATTCAATGCAGTCACTACGCTCAGACTTAGGGGGAGTGGGGGGGGCGGTGGTGCAGCAGGGGAGTAAGCCAACCTGGTGGGTTAAGTGCCCAATGCCAACATGGTACTCACCCTTCCAGAGCGCAACAAGTCGTTGAAGCACTTGAGACACTGGATCCAGGTGCGCCGCACCACGTCAGGGGAGCTCACCACCTCCGTCACCTTCGTTTTGTCATGTGGGGGGGCCTCCTCCTCCCATCCTGGAGTACGAGGACCTCCCGCCATGCTGCTACCTCCTTGAGGAGGGCAGCAAGGCAGTCAACCAAAAAACGAGGGGCACACTGGCCCCCTGTCCTACCCTCCGGACTGGCCTGTCCCGCTAACCTACCCTCCAGCCTCGCCTGCTCCACTGGCCTACCCTCCGGACTGGCCTGTCCCGCTGCCCCACCCTCCAGCCTCGCCTGCTCCGCTGGCCCACCCTCCGGACTGGCCTGCTCCACTGGCCTACCCTCCAGCCTCGCCTGCTCCGCTGGCCTACCCTCCGGACTGGCCTGTCCCGCTGCCCCACCCTCCAGCCTCTCCTGCTCCGCTGGCCTACCCTCCGGACTGGCCTGCTCCACTGGCCTACCCTCCAGCCTCGCCTGCTCCTCTGGCCTACCCTCCGGACTGGCCTGTCCCGCTGCCCCACCCTCCAGCCTCGCCTGCTCCGCTGGCCTACCCTCCGGACTGGCCTGCTCCGCTGGCCTACCCTCCGGACTGGCCTGTCCCACTGCCCTACCCTCCAGCCTCGCCTGCTCCTCTGGCCTACCTTCTGGACTGGCCTGCTCACCAGAAGCCCTCTGGTGATCCCTACCACTTGCCATTGTGAGCAGCCTTGCAAAGGCTGCCAGCAGTTCATATAAACAGGCTGCCGGGTCGCCATTGGACCCAGTGGACAGTGCATTCCCGCTGTTGCCCGCCCACTCCTGCTATCCTCGGGAGTCGCGTATTACGCTGGGCGGGCCTTAATTGGCACGCCCGATTAAAATGGATGCACGGACCCAATCGCAGGCGGCGATAGGGTCCATGCCCGCCTGTGCCCACACCCGCTCCACCCTCCCGCAGACCAGAAAATTTAGCCCCAGACTTTATTTGTTGTTGGAGATTTTTAAAATTAAGTTTATTTTTTATTTCACTTTTCCTTTCTGTCTTTTTATCTCTCTATCTCTCCTTCACTCACTCACTCTCAGTTTTGTAGACAGGGTCTGATTTGTTAAATTGAATCTTGAACCAGATTGTGGAAAACACAAATGTAAATGGCTTTAGGGTAACTTCCTTCCATTTAAAGTTCCCTGAACTTTTGTACTCGTTTGGACTCTTCTGCCCAGATTATGCAAACGTTACTGGCATAAACAAACAGAAACCCCTTTCAAAATGTAGTGGTTTTAAACAGGATGACACCCTGGCTATCATTCCCACATCATACACAGTATAATAATTTCAGAAAGCTGTTCAGTTTCAATGTGACACAAACAAAGATTTCATTTCTTTCCTTCAGTGAATTACCATCATATGTTTCAATCAAAGGCATTAGTATATACCATTTTATGCTGGCATAAGATCCCACCTCCTAACAGGAGTCTGAAATACATCTTGACAGAGAACTTAATTGCTGTGGTTTATAGGGACATTTCATCATTTATTTACAGATGAATTGATATCAGTTCATTGATTTTTCCTCTTAACTTAAATTTCAAGTTCCATTAACTTTGTGACCAATTGGCATAGAAGAAGTTCTGTTTCTTTGAGTTAAATGTCCCCACGGCAGTTTTGATATTTATGGCTATCCCTATTGGAACCTTTCATTTTCTGCTCAGTGATTCCGTCACAATATGTTTCAATTGCAGGAATCAGAGGTGCAATCAGATAATCGTTAAGACGCATTGATAACATTGTTATTACAAGATTGATGAATTGGCATGTAATAAATGACCAATTGTTACTGAAGTCATGGGATACCAGAACAATTCATTTAAAATGAGGATATAAAAAGCATTCCAGTAATAGCTGTAAATCGGGAGGTGGAGCTGAGCGAGGAACTTGGTGAAATTACAATCACCAGGGAAGCGGTACTGAGCAAACTGATAGAGCTGCGGGCTGACAAGTCTCCAGGTCCAGATAGACTTCATCCTAGGGTTTTAAAAGAGGTAGCTAACGAGGTAGTAGTTGATGTTAATTTTCCAAAATTCCCTAGATTCTGGAAAGGTTCCATCAGACTGGAAAGTAGCAAATATAACCCACCTATTCAAGAAGGGAGGGAGGCAGAAAACAGGGAACTATAGGTCAGGTAACTTAATGTCTGTTGTGGGGAAGGTGCTAGAGTTGATTGCTAAGGAGGTTATGGCTGGGCACTGAAAAAAATACAAGGTAATCGGGAAGAGCCAGCATGGTTTTATGAAAGAGCAATCATGGGCAGAATTTTGCCCTTGGCGTGTGGGATCAGCGGGGCTGGTCGGAAAGCTGACCACCCGCGTTCGGCAGCACTCCATGATTTTATGCAGGCGGGCCAATTAAGGCCCACCCAGCATGATACACAAATGGCGGCCCTGAGCATTGCGTGTGCGGGCAAGGGGGTTGCGCGAGCAGGCCTAGTGCGACCTTAACGCATGCACGCGAGAAAGCGCAGAACAATCTCCCTGAGGCATGGAGCTGCCTCAGGGAGGTGAAGAATATATTGAACAAATTATTGAACATCAGAAAAATTTAATAAAACATGACCCATGAGCATGGGCATGTTTTTAATTTAAAAATTAAGTTTTT
Source organism: Cetorhinus maximus (assembly GCF_964194155.1). NCBI lineage: Eukaryota > Metazoa > Chordata > Chondrichthyes > Lamniformes > Cetorhinidae > Cetorhinus > Cetorhinus maximus. The sequence continues at coordinate 67,786,123 of NC_135888.1, read as the reverse complement.
ATTTTATTTGCATTTGCTTTTGGAAACCTCATCCAGCCCGTGGATGTTTTTTCCAAAAATTGCAAAGGCCGCTTGGCCTATTCGCCTGCCTGCCAACCATTAGGTTGAATGGGCAGTGAAAAATTAAACTCAGTTAATAACTTAACGGTTTTAATAGGCCTTCTAATTGTTAGCGGGCACAGTGCCGGCTCTGGAGCGCGTCCGCCGACTGAACTATCGTGCAACTGCGCATTTATGTCAGCACGCTCGGTCATCACACGTCATTTCACATTCGGTCAGGTCGGGCGCCTGCCCATCCGCTGAGCTAAAAACTCTGGCGCATGTTTAAACAATTTATTAAAGTTCTTTAATAAAAAGGAGTAACATGTACTGTGGATAAAAGGGAACTTGCAGGTGTACTGTAGTTGGATTTCTGGAAGGCATTAGATAAGGTTCCACATCAAAGGTTATTGCAGAAAATGAAAGCTTATGGTGTAATGGTAACATATTAGCCTGGATAGAGGATTGACTGTCTGGCAGAAAAAGGAGAGTATGCATAAATGGGTGTTTGTCTGATTGTCAGGGCGTGATGAGTGGGGTCCCACAGGGGTCTGTACTGGGGTCTCAACTTTTTACAATTTACATCGATGACTTAGATGAGGGGAGCAAAGGCATGGTAGCTAAATTTGCAGACAACACAAGGATAGGTAGGAAAATATGTTGTGAAGAAAGTATAAGAATTTTGCAGATGGATATAGATAAGTTGAGTGAGTGGGCAAAAATCTGGCAGATTGAGTATAATGTGGGAGAATGTGAAGTTGTTCACTTTGGCAGGAAGAATAAAAGAATAAAAGTTTATTAGATTGATACCTGGATTAAGCGAGTTGTCTTATGAGGAAAGGTTGGACAGGCTGGGCTTGTTTCCACTGGAGTTTAGAAGAGTGAGGGGTGAATTGATTGAAGTATAGAAGATCCTGAGCGGCCTTGACAAGGTGGATGTGGAAAGGATACTTCCACTGTAGGTGAGCTCAGAACTAGGGGGCATTGTTTTAAAATTAGGGGTTACCCTTGTAGAACAGAGATGAGGAGAAATGTTCTTCTCTCAGAGGTTTGTGTAACTTAGGAACCCTTTGCCTCAGAAGACGGTGGAAGCGGGGTCACTGAATATTTTTAAGACAGGTAGATAGAGTTTTTTTAGGCAAGGGAATCAAGGGTTATCAGGGGCAGATGAGAATGTAGGACTCAGCACAGACAGATCAGCCATGATCTTAGTTAATGGCGAAGTAGGCTTGAGGGGCCGAATGGCTTATTTCTGCTCCTATTTCATGGGCAGAATTTTGACCTCGGTGGGTGGGAGCACGCCCTACCCGCTCAAGCGTAAAATGACGCACTTTGACGTCAGGCGAACTTTCCGACATCAACGTACAGTCACGCGATATTTCAGTCGGCGGGTGCACACGGGAATCGGCAGTGCACCTGCCAACAATAAAAAGGCCTATTAAGGCCATTAAAAAGATAATTAAATAAAATTTTTCACTGCCCATCCAACCTGCCGCTTGCATTTCACACTGGGCAGGCCTTAATTGGCCCACCAGCATAAAATCATGGTCTGATCCCAATCGCGGGCAGCGGCCAGCATCCCGCTGAGCCCGCCCGACATGGGCAAAATTCTGCCCCACATGTTTGCATCTATGAAAGTGAAATGCTGTGGTTTCTGTAATAAAAACAGAAAGCGCTGGAAACATTCAGCAGATCAGGCAGCATCTGTGGAGAGAGAACCAGAGGTGACATTTCAGGTGGTTGGTATTTCATCAGGACTGCTATCCGTGTCACTTAAACGTTCCTCTTTATAGTGAAAATCTGTCTTAGAGTTGTACCTCCATCAGTACTAATTTTAATAAGTGCTGCACTTATACAGAATGCATTAGTTTTAATGCTTGAATAATTTTGGTTTAATTCGCTTTGTTATTTGCACTGATTTGGACTTTGAGTAACAAATGAAGCCAAAGCCTGATCAGAAAACATTGCCATGGAAAAATCAAACTGAGGTCTGATAGAGAATCTCAAAGTATTATCCTTTCCTTTCCTTTGCTTTGAATGCTGTAACATTTTTCATTTTTATTTTACAGTTTTCAGCATTTGCATTATTTTTTTTCTCCCTTCAAATTGTGACCAAGTTTTTTCTGTTTATGCAGTCATATGACTCTAAAATTGCTCTGACCTACTGGTTGATTTGAATTGGGCTTGAAACAGAAGAATTTTGGTGGGACCCAGAAAGTGCCAAATCTTCTACTGCCACTTGGAATATCACTACCTTTGTGTCAACAAGCTTTTTAATTGCTGGAGAGGGAGGAGGGCAATTATCAAACCTAACCCTGCATCTGTCTTCATACCAGGGCTGAGGTTCCTCTGTGAGCTACTTTTTCACTGCATTTTTTAATGATTTCATTAAATCATCTCTAATATGGCAAATCAATGTCTTAAAAATAGGGCAAGGAGGGATTTCAAGTCAATAATGTCTACATGCATGAACTTTACAGCATAGAATCAGTGGATAGTAATGATGAGTTAGGATTCTAGCTGATTTTTTGCCCCTTCTTTGCAAAGGGGCATTGAGGCCAATTTCTGGAGTTCAATTGGTGGAATAACTGAAATCATCTGATGAAACACAAAGCAAGAATCTGCAACTTTCCTGGTCAGTGCGGTTTATTATCAGGGTGGACACACTTTTGCCCACTGGGCCACCTAGACTGTTCACCCAGTTCCTTATTATGCAAGAGTTGAAAGCAAAGCCCAAATATAAAACTCCTAGGGAAAAATGCTAGAACCGGAAGTCAAATTAAGCATAATGGCAAACAACAGGAAGGACAATTTTCCAAATTCACATTGCCGGTGGGAAGCCTCTCCTGCTGAAATGTACCTCAGGAGATTACAGATGCTACCTACAATGGATGCCACTTGGAATATCTTTTGCGTCAACAAGCTTTTTAATCACAAATGGATGGAAAATTGCAGACCAACGCATCCATCATTTTCCAATATGTGCACCTGGAGGGGTATGCTTCCTGCCAGCAGTGCAAACTCAGAAAAAATCCTTTTTCTGTTAACTTGGTGTGTGATGATTGCATGTAATGTAGAAAAAAAAGTACACTGTCATTCATCTTTTAATAATCACTCCTTTTGACTTAAAAAAAAAATTCTCTCTTGGCACGTTCATTATTCTTTTCTCTCTGGAAGGCCATTAAACCTTAGTTCCTTGATTGCATATGTTTATGGATGTAAACTAATAATTTCTTTCCTGATACAGTTATTTTCAGATGAAAAGTCACTCAATTTTCCCATTTCCTATCACATCAAACAGTCTAATACCACAAACACAGGATATCAACTAACCAATTTCCCAAATGGAGGAAATGCTGACTCGACCTGTCTAAACATAAGTATTGAATTTAAAGTTTAAATTCTAAACATGTTGACACAAAAATTTAGGAGGAAGAATTTTGAGATTGAAGATCAAGTGCAATTTTATTATCTGAACTGTGCTCAGTATGATAAGAAAGCAAGCTGTCAGAAAATTGACAAAAATATTGTTTCAATTGGATGATTATTTTCACTGGTCAATCAATTAAAAGAAGAAAGAAGGAGTATGATTGCTAGGTTTGTATGATGCTAAGTGTATGCCCAAGTATTTCCTTTTTGTAAATCCTGTAAAATGTTCAAAGAAACCCTGTGGGGAATAATCTGCTTGGTGTAACAGCAGGAAAACTTGTACAGAATTGCTAATATAAACATTGTTGCACTCTGCCACTGAAGCAACTAAGGGCAGAATTTTCTGCCTACCGGGCAGGCAAGCCCGACCCAATCGCCGGCGGGCGGGGAGCCGATCCCTGCCACAGAAGCGGGCCGCACCGCCATTTTATGTGGGCAGGCCTATTAAGGCCCGCCCAGCGTGACACCCGGTGGGAAGTGCTATGCGCTTCCTGTGGGGGCGGGGGGGTGGGTGATTCCCCAAATATGAGATTGCGCTCTTTCGCACATGCGCACAAAAGAGCGTACACCTCCCTGCGGTTAAATGCTACCTCAGGGAGATCGCTGACAGATGTATAAACATTAATAAATTTCATTAAAGCTTTATTCAACTTTTTAAATCCCTACATGAAACCTCATCCTGCCGGTGGATGAGGTTTCATGTTTTTTCTATTCCCCATCGGGGCTTCTGGCCTGCCCACCAACCTTAAGGTTGGATGGGCAGGTCCTTTAATTGTTTTAATGATCCGTCAATGGGCTCAATTGGCCATTGACTGGTCGGCGGACCCGCAGCTGATTTTGCTGCGCCCCCGCCTTCCTGGAAATTTAAATGGGGCGGGATGACGTTGGGGGTTCCCCCGACATCATCCCATGTCATTTTGCGTGTCAGCAAGCAGGCCCCACCCCCTGCTCGCTGATGGAAAAATTCAGCCCTAAGTGTCTGTTTCAGCTTTGACATAAGGTTTAATTTTTCCAATGATGATCGGGTCTTGTTGCTGAGTTGAAAGCAGGAACCACCTCCATGTCTGCGACATGATAAATGAGGCACTTATCTCATTGGGCAGGAGCTTCTGGTCAGTGAGCTGGGGGGGGCGTAAAATGATGCGGGATGACTTTGGGCTGAACTCCCGATGTCACCCCGCGTTCCCATTTTCCTCATTCCCATTTTCAGGTCAGCGGGGGCGCAGCCAAATCAGCTGTGTGCCCGCCAACCTGTCAATGAACAGGCTATTGAGGCCATTGAAAAACTAATTAAGGTCATTATTGGATCTGCCCATCCAGCCTTAAGGTTGGCGGGCAGGCCGGGAGCCCTGGTGGGCTTCAGAAAAAGCATGAAACCTCATCCATGGGCGGGATGAGGTTTATGAGGGTATTTAATTTTTTAAGAAATGTTTCGATAAAACTTATGGACATGTCCCAACTCATGTGACAGTGGCATGGCAGGGAAAATTTTTAAACATGTTTATTAAAAGTTTTAAATCGGAGCCGATCTCCCTGAGGCAGCACTTAGCCTCAGGGAGATCTGTGCGCGTAAGAGTGCACTCCCGGCTGAGGGAATCCACCCCCCCCCCTCCCCCTGCCCACACGGGGAGCGCATAGCGCTTCCTGGCGGATGTTACGCTAGGCGGGCCTTAATTGGCCCACCCATGTAAAATGGCGGCGTGCCGATCGGAGGCACGCCCGCTGCCACACCCGCACTTCCCCCCCAACAGAGGGAACTTTTTCCCATTATATGTACTCCACATAGTGACTGGAATACTGCAGAGCAACCATGAGCCATATGGTTGTGGAGGATAGCTTTGATCTCCAGGGGCTGCATTTTACCCATGGTGGCTAATTAACAAGCTATCGCTGCCGATGCTGCCCAATTGAGGATGGCAACCAGCACCCCCACAGCTGCCAGTCCAATCAGGTGGTTGGTAGCCCAGTAGCCTTGGCATCACTGACATTAGCAGCAGCCGCTGCTGAAGCTGTATGATGCAGGAGTCGATGCCTCCATGGTGAGGCTCCCTCAAATTCAAGGTAAGTTAATTTTTAAAAAGCTGGAGCCACGCTTGCATAAAAGAGCGCTCCTCTCCAGGAACCTGCTGGGAGGCCAGCAGGGTAAATACTGGGACCGGGGGTGGTAGAGATGGGGGTTGGGGTGGGAGGGTGGGGGTGGGGGTCAGTGGCCCTTAATGCAACACTTAAGTGGCTCAATTTGTTGCCCAGCGGGCAACTGCATTGCAGAGGTTTACACTGCTGATAATATGCTATGGCGGCGAAAAGATGTTGGACACTCTTCCTAATGCTGAGATATTATCAGCATTCCCATCTCCCAGCCAGTGGCCAAGGAATCGGGAAAATTTAGCCCACAGTTGCCCTGGTGGATACAACATTAGAGAGTTAAATTTCTGTGCTATGCACAAGGGCCATGTTAACCGTTGTTACACTGAACTATGTCAATTTCCATCCCAATGCATTATCAAGATGATTATTGAAAATAATGCCAATTACAAATGCATATTAGCACATTTTAAAGTCCCAACCCCATAAATTAAAAAAAAGAACTGTGATTTGTAGGCACTATGAATCCTGGAGCAGGATTTTCCCATTGGCGAGCGGGGGGTGGGGCCCGTAAAATGACACACGGTGATTTCAGGCGGAACTCCCGACGTCACTGCACCCCATTTAATTTTTCAGGAAGGCGGGGGTGCAGCAAAATCAGCTGCGTGCCTGCTGACCTGTCAATGGCCAACTGAGGCCATTGATAGAGTCATCTAACTAATTAATGGACCTGCCCGTCCAACCTTAAGGTTGGCGGGCAGGCTATTAGAAAAAGCATGAAACCTGATCCACGGGTGGGATTTAAAAAAGGTTTTAAAAAATATAATTAAAGTTTTTTTGCAAAGTTATGGACATGTCCCAACTCATGTGACAGTATCACATGAGGGGACATGTCAAGGAATTTTTTTTTCTCTATTTTTAATATTTTTTACTGTAGAGACGATCTCCCTGAGGCTGCACTTAGCCTCAGGGAGATGAGTGTGCTCTTTCGTGCGCATGCGCAAAAGAGCGCACTCTCAGGTTGAGGGATTCCCCCCGCACCCCCCCACCCCCGCCCACACAAGGAGCACATAGTGCTTCCGTGCGGACGTCATGCTGGGCGGGTCTTAATTGGCCTGCCCATGTAAAATGGCGCCACACCCCCAATCGGGGGTGCCGATCAGAGACACGCCTTTGCATGCCTGCATTTCAACTTCACCCCCAACGGGGTGAAAATCCTGCCCCTGGTCGGACCATGGAAGTAAACAAAAAGAATCCTAAATGCAAACAATACATTTGTGGAAATTTTACTTTGGCTCAGGCTTTTTGTTTGATGATCAAATTTTCCCTCATGATGAATCCAAAATGGCCATACATGCTCCCCTTTCCAGTGGCCCTTTGGGCAATCTGTCCTCAGATGCTTAGAAGGCTGCCACAGTACGCTGAGGGCAGGCGAGGGGAAGAGAGTGGAGTGCGCTATTTCTTCAGGCTTCCACAGGTTTGGGGATCAGTTACAGAGAACCACCACGCAAGGCTACATGGACTTCATCGATGAAATTAAGTCTGCTCATGTTGATTCGTGTCTTTGGTGGGGTAGTGCCCAGGGACAGCAACAACGTGTCAAGTATTGCTGTTTCTCAGGGTGGAAACACATCTACAACCTCTATTCAATCACCTCCAATGCCTGCATTGATAGCAGAAAATACAGGACCAGGCTGTCCATGCATATACCAATGTCACACAGCCTGTAACTGGTCTATTTTAGGATTGAGCTACTCAGAAGTGAGGCCATTTTAGCCTGAAGAGGTTCCTACTGGCCACCGAACATGCTCCTACCACTGAAATATCAGTTGTACAAAGCTCACATTATAGTTCTTTCTGCAACGTTCTTGGCAGGGTTTGGGAGCAGCAATCATTGGCGGCTATGACATCAACAGCACATTTGTAATTTGCATTGAAAAGGTAATAAGTGATATATGGCACATGTGAAAAGGATGTGCAAAAGGCATACCATTCCATTAATGCAGTGAGCATATTACATGTTAGGAAACACACTCCAATATGAGAGCTGCATAAATTTCTTGCTATAGCAAAGAGTTCAATCCCTCTGGCTCTTCTTTCACCTGGAGACCTATGGTCTCCAGGACAATACCGTTAAGTGTGCAGCAAACAGCATCAAAACTAGAAACTCTCATTAAGTTGTGCCAAGTACTTGAAGCATGCCTATGGTGTGCTTGATAATTCTGACAGAGATATTTTTCTCATTATATGTGCACTCCACATGGTGACTTGGAATGCTGCAGAGCAATCATGAACCATAGCTTCCGAGGATAGCTTTAATCTCGAGGGGCCCTAACATTGCATTTCAGCATCAAGTATTCATGTCATCATGGACTGCCTTAAAATGAAGGTATTGCAGTGGCTACTGGAAAAGTAAATATTAACTTGTAGCATCAAAGGTTGAAAATGAGTTGCACACTGAGAGAGTGCAATGCTTTCCAAATTATGTTGGTCAAGGCATTGTATAATGGAGAAGAAGTATCATGTTCATACATTTGTTTCATAAAACACCTTCTGGACTCCTTCCATCCTGAAATTGTAGAGTGCTCCAATAATGCTGTTGGTTATCCATGGGGAAGGGGATTAACTGTGATGTTTGAGCGAACAATGCAACCATGATTTACTTCACAGTTATGTACAACTGATTGACTGATCTGTGTAACAGTTCCCAGTAGCAGCTCGAAACGATGGCAACACATAAAAGTTCACTGCATTTGTGCCTTGTATAACCATTGGCAGTGCAGTGCACCCAGTGGCATTTAGCTGCAGATCTTCCTAATGCATGCAGAATAATTCAGTGCCAATGTCCCTGGTGAATTGACACCTCTGCATTTTTTAAATTTTTTCGTGGGGTGCAGGCATTGTTTCCTAGACCATGTTTATTGCCCTTCCCTTGAGAAGATGGTGATGAGCCACCTTCTTGAACCTTCCCTTGCAGCCCATGTGGTGTAGGTACACCCACAATACTGTTAGGAAGGGAATTCCAGGATTTTGACCCAGCCACAGTGGAGGAATGGCGATATAGTTCCAAGTCAGGATGGTGTGCAACTTGGAGGGGAACTTGCAGGTGGTGACGTTCTAATGCATCTGTTGCCCTTGTCCTTCTTGATGGTAGAGGTTTTGGGTTTGGAAAGTTCTGTTGAAAGAGCCTTGGTGAGTTGTTGCAGCGCATTTTGTAGATTGTACACACTGCTGCTATTGTGCATTAGTGGTGGAGGAAGTGAATGTTGTGAATGCGCCATTCCTTGGACAAGTGCAAGTTGGCATACTCTAGAGTAGATGGGAGCCAGTAACAATTGGTACAGCCTGACCTGCCGGCCATCCACTATCATCTTCTTTGCTAAAACAGCACAGCTATAGGGAAATTCCCAGTTGGAAATCTATTGTGCCAATATAGCATCAGGCCTAGGGAAACACAGAACCACAAAGGATTTTGAAACACCTCGGGCAAAAAAAAAAGATGACACAAGAAAAGCGACTGTTCTCATTGACTGATTTCAAAATAATCCACAGTACATAGCAGCCCAGAATTCCTGCATGCTGCATGAAAACAGTTTGAAATTGGCAGAAATTATGGAAAATGAGAATCAGGCTTTGTTTCCTAGCAGGAACAAGACAAGGAAAATGGCTGCAAAACTTGCAGTAATGGAATGTGGCTAGCAGTGCTGGTTGAAGATTTATAATCATTTTTTTTTTCTAACTTTGCTGCTTTGTTTAGTTCAATAAGCAATTGGGCATCAATTTATTTTTAAGACCTACCTCTGTCCGCTTAGCAAACACTAGTTGTCAGGAATGTTGCTAATGTAGGTTGATATTTTCCTATCATTAATATCTAATTTGAATTCATCTGCCAAAATGAAAGGTAAATCAACATCTACCACCATTTTCTGAAAATCCTGGAAATAACATGGGCCAGAATTTTACATTCGGCGTGCAAGTGCGCGGTCAGCAGGCACGAGCGTAATATGACACGCATGACATCGGGCATGCATCCCGGCGTCATGCGCACTCGCTCAATATTTTGTTTGGCGAGCGTAAGGCTCTCCCTCCTCCCCCTGCCTGCATAGGTAGTGCGCAGCGCTTCCGTTCGCAAACCACGCAGGGCGGGCCTTAATTGGCCCGCCTGCATGAAATCACGGTGCGGAGCCGATGGCGGGTGGCAGTTGGCTTCAGGCCCGCCCCCGTCCGCTCTCGCCGAGCCCGCCCAACGAGGGAAAAATCCTGGCCATGAAATGTTGTGGGCTCTTGAAATAGCTCACCAGCCCCTATTGCCTTTACCAAACAAAACTGGTCATTATTAGCTAAGGACTTCCAGCCCAGAATGTTATCAAGTCATTATACACTAATTTATGTGCATCAGCCCACAGACAGCAGGGGCTTCCTATAAAACTGTAATGCTAATAGAGCAATTATAACTTAAGTAAATGGGTGGTGTTCCGGCAAAATTAGTCTGCACCCAATTTTTCAGTTGAGAATGTCCATACTGGCCCCGATTTTACATTGAGGATAACAGTGCTCACCATTATTATGGAGTAAATCAGACAGCTGCTTCCAGAGACCACACACACAGTTACATACAGAAACCAGGAAATTGTGGTCCAGGTTCCCCTGCTCCTCCACAGACATTCAGGTGCATGTGAATTTCCCACATTATGATCAGTTATAATTACTGCCAGACAACTCCTCTGGCACTGAAATTTTAATTTTACAAGTATAAAATCTTATTCCTTCAGAATTTTCTATGGGTAGAAGATTTAAAAAAAAAGAACAATTTTTACTTTTGCTTTCTGTGGTGTTTTATCTCTCTTTTTTAATTCCATCTTTCTTTTGCTCTATTTAACTTTTTGTATACATTTTTATAATGAATTAAATCTAATTTATATTTCCTGGTTTATACTTTTTGGTTTAGACTCGACAGGATAGAAATTGGTCTAAATAGATCGTTGGGTAAGGGGGTCAGAGTTCATGACCTGCCCATTCCCATGCCGATCGATCTGGGCATCTCATAACTTTTGTGCCCTGTTATAACTAAATGAGAAGGGGTGAACTGGCTCCCTTCTATTCAACCTCCTCGGTTCATCACAACAAAGGTTTAAGTTTCTTTTTACAAGGCTTTGCCTTTTCCAAAATAGGATGTATTTAGCTATTTAAGCTGTGAGCAATAAGGAACCAATCAAGGAAAGTTTTCTTGAGTCAAAGAAAGAGCAAATTTTTAAACAATGAAACCCGAGAAAAATAATGCAAAATGTGGCATCAAGCATTCTGTACTCATACTGCCATTAGGGCCCACACGCACACACATGTATCAGAAATAAGGGGAGCTAGAGTCCAATAAAAAAAAGGTAAAAGATTATTTGGTTAGGTGTCCTTTGATTGTCCTTGAGGCGTAGATTTTAAACATTGTGACCAATTTATGTTAGCTGGTTTCTTGGATGCAGTTAGGTGTAGAAGTTGTTGCAATTATTACAAGCTAGGGGATTTTTCAATCCTCAATCTAAGTACGGTGGCAGGTGGGAAAAGCGACATTTTCCCCACCGAACTCAAGGTGGCTTTTTGCGTTGCATTCTCTGGCCCCCGCCTCATTACTGATGCAAAAACTGGAAGCACATCTGATTACGAGGGGGTGGCCTCTGATTTTTCCCTCCCGTTGTGCCCTCAGCAGTTCTCTCCTCTAGGTGCCATATTTAAAGTGCAGCTGCAATCAGCCTTCTCAATGTCTCCAGGCCAGGATAGCCCCACAGAAGAAATGGCCTCAAAGGGCGAGAGAAGTACGGCTCCCAAGTTCAGTGGCGTTTTGCTGGGGCACCTACCAAACACTATTGAGGCCCACCAGGATGTCCCCTATCCCAGCGATAGTCAGAGGAGGTCCACCAATGCCACCACTCTGGCTTAGGAGAATGTGGCTTCGGTGGTCAGTGCAAATATGGGGCAGAAAAGATCTGCAATCCAGTGCAGGAAGAGGATAAATGATCTCATCCATTCCTGCAGGATAAGTCAACCACCTCATCACCCTCAACTCACACGCTCACGCCCCCATTGTCTGCGTCTCTCCTCCTGACCCTCCTGTTCGTGCTCTGGCTCCACTTGACCATGCCCCTCCTGCTGGAGCTGTGCACGGAGTCACCTCTCTGTCCTTCATCTCATCCATTGCATTAGGACCCTGACAAAGGCAGCATTGAGACCTGGATCCATATCTGTTTTTGCCTTCTCTCTGAAAGGAAACATTGAAGACATTAATGATTCAAGGGGCAAGAAAGTGAAGCTCAGAAAATGACACATTTGGAGACTGTAAGGGTCCATAGCTTTTCCTGACCTACTTGCATGGTGGCTGATGCTGCCTTACCCCTGAGACACTAGCACACACATCGAGGTGACCGAGATGGCATCGCCGATATGTAACATCTTGAGCCCTGCGTGGGATGCAAAAGTTTAAGTGAGGTGAGTGACCCAATCTAGCTCAGTACTCCAATCTCTGATGTGGCATATTAATGACCACTCAGTTGCTCATGGTCAATGAGTGGATGCCCTTTGTCACATTAGGAGTGTCACATCTGATAAACACGTGAGAGGCCTTCATTGACTGAATGCCATCTATGATGCAGCTGTGTCTCCCTCACTATTGCCTGCATTCCCAAATTCTGCATTCCTGTGTTTTATACTTGAGATGCAGCAACTGTGTTGTGAAGCCACTGAGTTCTGTGTGGCTCTTTAACAGTGCCAATGAAGCCATTGGCTTTAAGTGGCTTTCATTGCAAGGAGGTCTTCCTCCTTTCTTTCTAAGCAGACCCCTGCTCACTCCGGCAACAACAAGAGGTTAGAGGGCGAACCCAGAAAGGTCCCCCTCGTGTTCGCCCTTCCCCCTAACTGCCATTCCACCACCTTCCCTCCCTGTTGACCCCCTTGTGTGTGTCAGCCCGACCCCTCGCCTTGCAGCCCACCCCCGGTTGAAGTGCTAGTTTCTGAAAGTGGAGGCCGAAATATCACGCGACTGCAGGATGCTCACCCGACATCAACACGCGTCGTTTCACGTTCGAGCAGATCAGGTGCGTGCCCACTCACCAAGCTAAACATTTTGCCCTATGAGCATTTGAAGTGAATTGCATAGATGTAAGATCGCAGAAACAAGATAAGCACGTGAGGCAGAAAGGAATACAAGGATATGTTTATGGGGTTAGATGAGGAAAGGTGGAAGTATGCTGTATGGAGCACAAACACTGGCATGGACTTATTAGGTCAAATGGCCTGTTTCTGTAGATACTATGTAATATTTTGTGGCTTTCTAGGCCAATTTTTGAGGTTGCTAATAAAGTTGATGTCAAAAATTAAACACAAATCAACAAATGTTATTCCATTCATAAAATTAAGTGTGAAATGTTATGCTTTTTAAGGCCTTTTGATCTGGAATTTACTGACAAACTACTGAAGTGGAAATTACACATTACTTTTAAGTGCTGAGAAAATATCTCAAATTAGCCAGAACCAAATTGAATGAGTCTGTTTGAGGCATTTAAAGACAGCCAGTCAAGCCAGAGAGCTGCTGAAAATACAAAAAGGAAAAGAACTGCTGCACAACAATAAGTGTTCTCACGGAAGACCATTAACCTGAAACATTGGGCAGAATTTCATGGTCCCCCCATCAGCAGGTGTGAAGCTGGTGGGGCTCATAAAATGCAGCACATGGCATGCACAAGGCCTACCCGCCCTCCCCAACATGTCTCTCATTTATGGGGGAACCAATTAATGGCCACTTAAGTGCCTCATCCCATCCCCACCACTATTTTACCTGTGGCAGGGAGAGACCCGTGCCAGCCGGGTAGCCCAGCTTACTATGAGTAAGTTGGTGTCAGGTAATGCTGGGGAGGACCTCCTTTGGGATCCCCTGTGCCCATCGGATGCAGCCCCCACAAGGTCATACCCCTCCCTTTAACCCTTCCCCCTGGCGTCAAATCACATCCCCCCCCCCCCCCCACCCCACTCACATCCCCCCTCTTGCTGGGGCTGCCAGCCAATCCCTGTTGACTCCCTGAACTAACATGAAGTCTGGCCCCTATTTGCTCCCCTTCTTCGGGAATTGTCTGTAATTCCAGCAGTGGCCATTGTTCAAACCAGGCACTGTTGAGACTACGGAGCTGTCAGCCACTTGGATTGGTCAGCAGCTCCAAAGGCAGGACTACCTCCTGAGTTGGTGGCGCAAGTCTTGCCCTTGGCCAATTAATGACCCGCTGAGTGTTAAATGGCTGAGTGGATACATTCTCCATCGACTTTTGGGGTGGCTGGGCAGGAAACACCATCATTAGACAAAACCATTCTTAAAGCGCAGGGTGGGAGCTTTAACTTGGTGGGCCGCATGGTTTTGAGTATAGGTGCAGTATTACAACTGGCTAAAATGATAACACACCAGGAATAAGCACCAACCCACTGTCTTCAAAATTTCACTCAATCGTGTTAGGCTGCATAACACCATGCGGAGACGTTCCAGAAGTTTCACCACTGAACCCGGCATTCACCATTTTCACCAGGGGTGATCAGGGGCAGGTTGTAGTTTGCACATCTGTAGTTCACAGAGGTAGCTGTGCAGCTGCCTTTAAACAGAAGAATGTTTCATTGCTAGGATGTCTGAAACATGACTGTGGGCTTTAGACATTTGAGGAAAAGGTATAAAGCTACAAGAGTTATTTGGAGAGTCAAGGTACTCTTTTGGAGAGGCCCAGGTATCCTTCTGGAGAGTTAAGGTATCCCTTTGGGAAAGGTGAGGTACTCCTTTGGGAGAGGTGAAGTACTCCTTTGGGAGCTGTAAGATGCCCTTTGCGATTATTAGGAGTAGATTGAACGTGCATAAAAAAATAAGGTCAGTGGAACAGTTAAGCTGTCAAGTAATTTAAATTTAAAATTTTGAAATAAAAACAGTCTGCTGTGACTGCTTGAAATTTCACGAGATGTCTGTTGACATAAGCCTGAGGGTCTTTATTAAAGGATTAGTGCTGCTTGACTGCTTCCACAACCTATCATTATCACAGTGGTTGGGAAGGGGGGTGGGGGATGGCTGTAAGTTCATAGTTTGATTGACAGATCCAGGTGCTTATAAGTAAATTAGTTGTCTTTGATGTGGGGCAATGAATACAAGTGTTTTTTTTCACACAAGGGATGAAGTGCTTGAATAAATTATTGCTTTATAAGGGTTTAAGTACTTGAAGGAATTTAAATGTATTTTTTTTTACCAATGAGAGTGTTTTTTTTTAAATAGTAATGTATGCAAAATACACTTAGAACCTCATTTTGTTTAATCTCAGCATGGTTCCTGAGGTCTGCCCATGGTGGATACTGGGTGAGTTGGCATGAAGGGTGTAAGAAAAAGGGTCGTGGGGCATGGGTTGGCATGAGTTGGCACTAAGTTGGTATAAGAGCTATAAAGGGCCATGGATGTGGATGGGGGCATGAGGTGGCATGAGTTGGCATGGAGGGGGCATAGGGAGTTTGTGGGAACTGCGAGGGTGTAAGGAGTGAGAGCTTAAGGGTAGTTTTTGGCTCTATTGCTTTTTTCACAGCTGGGGTGAAGTCCTGGAATGTAGAAGTGTTTCATTACTGCACTCCAGAGAGGCCTGGCACTAACCTTTAGGCTATTTCCCCTAATTCTACATTCCCCAACTGACAGAAATAATTTCTCTCCATCTGCCCTATTTGTTCCTCTTAATATCTTGAAAACTTTGATTAAAGCACCCCTTAATCTGCTATATTACAGGGAATACAACCCTAGTTTGGGTAACCTAGGGGTTAGTTGTTGAAGGATAGAACTGGAGTCAATCTTCACACACCTTTATATTTATTCATAGAGTGACACATTACAAGCATACACCTTCTAACCCAGCAACTGCAGTTTCAGCATGTATGCAAATGAATTCAAGTGAATCACCAGTACCTGTACATAATTGAAAACAATTAATATACAATTAACAAACCTCTCCTTGTAATTTAATCCCTTTGAATTCTATTCCCCAAGATGTAAAGGCCAGCATTCCATTAGCTAGTTTTGATTATTTTGTGCAGTTTACCAATATATATCAGGGAGCACTGCACCCAATTGGTACAATGTACACCTCAAAAACCTGTGTCCAAAAATGAAGGATCCTGGTGGCCAAAAGCCACCATCTCAGCCTATGTCTCAACATTAGTATCATCCAAGTTATCGATAAAACAGAAGAATGTGTTTGCTTTCTAGTACATTGCTATATAACCTGCAAAGCCTAACTTTACAAAGCATACAATCTTCAAAATTGAATGTTGCGGTTATGCTACTGACAAGAAGATATAATAATTCTCATGGTGTTATTGGAATTTATTGTAAAATAGAGTAATGGCGGGGTGTATCTGTGTGTCTCTATGTGTCTGTGTATGTGTGTGAGACTTAATTGAATTATCCTGGGTGCTTTGATCTAGGAAGAGAGGTTAGGTTTGAAATGTTAATTAGGTAATCATGGGGAAGTTTAGAAACAGGTGTAAATGAACATTTGCATTTTGAAATAAACCAGACTAGATTGTTTTCAAAGGAGGGGTGAAATGTATCACCTAGCCAGGTGAAGTTTAGAAACAGTGTGTTTTATTGTTCCCAAAGATTACTGGTAAAACTTAGTACTATGAGAGGATTTTATTATCAGGGAGATAAAGTCCAAAAACATAGTGAAACAATGGGTATTTCCATTCAAAGAGGAATATGTGTATAAAGGAGCAAAGGCTTTGTGTAAGGGTAGGCATTTTAAGATCTTACAAGTGTGAAAAAGCCTTCAGCATCTATGCCTCAAACTATTGTCTCCAGGGACTGAAGTGAAGAGCACTCACTTTGAATTTGACTCGTTCAGGGTATCATGTTTCTTTAAAAACAGAATTACCTGGAAAAACTCAGCAAGTCTGGCAGCATCGGTGGAGAAGAAATCAGTCAACGTTTCGAGCCCTCATGGCCCTTCAGCAGAACTGAAGCATAGTTTCAACAAGGGAGAAATATAAATTGGTTTAAGGTGGGTGGGGGGGAAGAGACACATTGAGGGTGTGGTGTGAGCAGATAATCAAAAGATGTCAGAGACAAAAGGGTCAAAGAGGTGTTGAAGGTGGTGGTCTTTGTCTGAGAAAAGTGCTAATTAAGAATGCAAGACAGGATATTCAAAGTACAGCTCTAGTGGGGGTGGGGTGGAAAGACAAAGGTCTTTCCACCCCACCCCCACTAGAGCTGTACTTTGAATATCCTGTCTTGCATTCTTAATTAGCACTTTTCTCAGACAAAGACCACCACCTTCAACACCTCTTTGACCCTTTTGTCTCTGACATCTTTTGATTATCTGCTCACACCACACCCTCAATGTGTCTCTTCCCCCCCACCCACCTTAAACCAATTTATATTTCTCCCTTGTTGAAACTATGCTTCAGTTCTGCTGAAGGGCCATGAGGGCTCGAAACGTTGACTGATTTCTTCTCCACCGATGCTGCCAGACTTGCTGAGTTTTTCCAGGTAATTCTGTTTTTATTTTGTTTTGGATTTCCAGCATCCGCAGTAGCTTTTAGCTTTTTGTTTTTATCATGTTTCTTTGCCTGGGTCTCTTAATATCTATGTGTTTTACTGTTGCCTTAACGAAAGTGTAACTGGGAGTTACATTGATTAGGGGAGTTAGAAGTTATTATAGTAGTGATTTGTAGATGTATGTATGTATTTAACATGATTTCTCTTATTATTAAATGTTTGATTTAGTTTTATAAAAACCTATAAGACTTGGTGGTCTGATTACTATTGAATTCAAGGCATGCATCTCAAAATTTATACCAATTGAAAATTAGTTGTGACAGTTGTTTCAAATTCCCTCTGGGATTTGAACAACTCAGCATTTACCATCTGCTGTGTCATAACACTACTTTCAATTGAACTCAAGTAAGGCAATGAAACTGAAATGTGGAACTGAATTGCACTAGATTAATTTTTCTTTCATAATGTCATACTTTCTACTTAGCCTTTGGAGCAATTTCATGCATTACATGTACTTACTTTCACAAGTACAATATCCCTTTCTCTTCTTAATTTTTATAATTTGTACTTTCAGTCAGCTGAACAATTTGCAAATAATCTATTGTATTTTAAACATCCTCCCTAAGTGATTATTTCTGATTGGATTATGGATTGAATTCTTTGGATTTATATATTTATTAATACATTATGCAGACTTTATTTAGTAATTTAAATGCTTTAATGTTTTAGCAAATGTCATATGCAACCACCGCTAATTGGCAAAGGGTTGCAGTTTTTAGCTGGTGTTAGCTGATACCAGTATTATCATCAGCAACACCAAGTAATAGTGCAGTAATTTTATATTGTTTGAGTGTCAAATTTCTCAAATAAAACCATCAGTTTTTCTCCTTTACAATGACCAATGGAATGAATTTGGATTACCAGGGTAATGACAACCATTCTTCTTCTGAGATGATGGAATTTAGATTTAAAAAACAACTTTTAAATGCAGATTACATGAAGAGATGCCACTGAGTTTTCCAAAGTATTTGGCTCAGCTCCTAGCAGTAAATCACAGTTGGATTTTAGTACAACCTGAGTGACAAATCGTATCGATGGATATTTGAAACATTAATGTAATTTGTTGTTTGTTAAATTATTTGAACCATTCACAGGTTTTGATATGCTTCTTCTTCACCTTAAGTTCTCTGCCCGGAGGCCTGTTGACCCACACTGCCACAACCACCACCACAGGAAGTGCAAAGAGGTAGGAAATCTCACTACAGGTAAAGAAACTGTAATCTTCAATAGCAATTTACAAAGTAGCCTTCTCAACATGATATTTGCTATGGAGCTATCTTGCTGCTCTTTCCACTATTAATTTAGTGAGTCTGTTTATCAGTGTTACAGAGCATAATTGAAGAAATAGGACAATGAATTCCAGTACATTGCAGTAAAATTTTAAATATGAGAATCTCAATATAATTTGTTTAGATTAAACAAAACTCAACATCACATTTCATTATTTCCAAATACTTGCAATTCCACAACAGCTGTGACAGGAATGCTCAATAAGGCTAGTTAATGTTTTCACACCAGGTCCCGAATTTCATGCTTGGCGTACGTGCCAAGTCAGCGGGAGTGGAAGTGGATGTGGAATCCATTCCTAGCCGCGGTCATGTTGCAAATGCAATTTCACACTGGATGGCCAATTAAGGTCCACCTAATGTGAAATGTGTCTTCTCAATAGTCAGGAAGGGCTGGGCAGGAGCCTGTCGGGCACTGGGTCCAATGGCGACCCGGCGGGCACTTAAAAATTAGCAGAGACAGCTCCCTGAAGGCTGCCAGTGGAGGGGGGAGAACCTTTGGAGTCTGCCCAGGAAACCATTTAATTCGAACAATGGCCTTACCAGCGGCTGGAGGCATCAGGCGGGAGGGCAAGCCTGGTGGGCACTCGCCTCCCACCACCCCCCCACCATCCCCATTTCTTGGACAAATGTCTCACGGTCCTTGTGGAGGAGGTCGGTGTCAGGCTGGACACTTTAGTACCCAGGGATCATGGGAGGAGGCATGCGCACCTGACCAAAAAAGCCTGGGAGGAGGTGGCAGCCGAGGTCAGTGCCCACGACATTGTGCTGTACACATGGGTGCAGTGCTGCAAAAGGTTCAACGATCTGCTGCGCTTGGCAAGGGTGAGTACCGAGTTGGCATGGACCAGTGTAAAGAAGTGTTAAGGGCTGGCCACTCCACCCCATGGAGCTCAGGGGTGTTATAATCTGAGCGCCAACTGTCACTGACACCAGCGCCAGCCAAGGGAGTGAGCTCTGGTTGCTTGACCTGAGTGCTTTGCAGGTCGAGGCCCATGATCCGGATGTGCCCTGCAAGGTGTTCCAGAATGGGGTTGGTTGGGGGGAGGTTTGCCAGGCTGCAATGGCGCTACATGTAGAGAGTGGACAAATCAATGCTCCTCTGTCATTTCAGGAAAAGAGAAGCCATAACACCAATGAAATAAGTAAGACAAGCGGAGGACCCCCAAACCTCCTCATTCTGACAAGGTACGAGATAGATGCCTTGGAGCTGGAGTGCCGCCACCCACCTCAGTCAGCCAGTCATAGACACACAGGGGTATCAGACGAAGATAAGAGTGCAGTGTACACAGGTGACAGTGTCAAATTGTGCAAACATTCTTGTAGGCTCATCATTAATGGGAGCCTCAAACCTGGTGTCCCCTTTGATCATTGAAAGACGATGGCACCATGATGCAGATCTCCATTGTCTCACCAGGGTGCCTGGCATGCACAGTGAAAGTGTGATGACTTAAACTAATGACATGACCTTGTTCTCCCCTAGAAACACCAGCTCGCCCATGAACACAGAATCCCGAAGAGCCACCATTGATCCCAGAGAACCATTGGCCATTAGATGCACCTGCATCACACTCCCTCTCTGCACCAAGATCCAGTGCAGATACTAACACCTCAGTGGGCATTAGATCATTGGCTATAATGTCGGTGCGCAGCAGTGAGGGCACTTCAAACTCGCTTGAGGAGCAGGCAGAGGCAGAGAGTGCTCAGGGTGCTGGCAGTTGGAGGGCTGCAGGAGACCAGGACGATGCTGATTCGAAGGCAGATGATGAGCCTCTGGAGTCGTCCATTAGGCAGCAGATGTTGGATGTCCAGCAGGAGGATCTGGCGGAGATCCATGAGGACAAGCATGCCATGGTCTCTGTTGTGAAGAAGTCCATGCGGAGCATTGACCCTCTCGGCCGAGAGCACTGCCTCCTCCATTGAGACAGTGGCAACTCTTGTGGAGAGGCAGCTTCAGGGGCAGAATCAGGGGTTCCTGGGTTTGTGCTCGGACCTGTAGTCCTCACACAGGCACTGACCTCAGGAGATCAGTGCCAGCGTGGGAGATGGATGAGGGACTCAGTGTCCCAGCTAGGTGCCCGTCCATCAATGGCAAGCAGGGAGGTCCAGAGTGACCTCATGTCAGTGTGCCAGCTGCTTGTCACCTCAGTGGGCTCCTCCCAGGGCACTCTAGATGATGGCAGAAGCTCCTCCGCCCCTCTGCCAGTGACCGTGGCATCTGATGGGGTTGTGATGACTGGGGAGGTGCCAGCTGTGGCACTGGCCGCTCCCTCCTAGGGCCAGCACAGGTTTCACTGACCAGGACAGCACAGTCAGCAGGCTGTGCTGCTACCAGCAGTGGTGGGGCAGTGGCGGGGGGAGTGGGGTGGGCAACAAGACGCAGCACTCGAAAAAATAAGTTTAAGGCATTGTGAGCGCAAGAGGGACATGGGTGATCTTCTGTTCTGCCATGTTTTGTTCTGTTTACTGGTGTAACCATTAACACCTTATGTTGTTATGTTCATTTGATGTGAGGGCCACCATGATATGAATTTTGCTTTTGTTTTTATGGCCTGAGTACGCTTCACTTGTTTTGTTGGTGCAGGGCACGCCAGTATCTCATGCTGGACGTGAGTGGCTCTAAATTTTTTTGCACAGGCACTGAGTGAACTTTGGGTTCAAAGGAAAGTGTCATTTCAGACATCCAGGCGGGAGGCGGCAGCCCTGGCATGAGAAGTGTTGGATCCCCAGTGTCCCTGCCTCCCTGAAGGTTACAGAGGATTGCCTCCACACCCTCAGCACTCTCCTCACTGTGCTCCTCTTCTGACTCACCACTGGATTCTTCCTCTGTGGCCAGTGGAGCTGCCTCAAGATCCTCTTCCTCCAGTGGGTCCCCTCTTGCCAGTGTCAGATTGTGGAGAGCGCAGAATGTAACCACCCGCTCTGGGGGGTATTGCAGTGCTCCCCCTGAATGGTCCAGGCATTGGAAGCGCATCTTCAGAAGACCGATGGCCCTCTCTATCACTGCCCTTGTGGAGGCATGACTACTATTATAACGCTGCTCTGTTTCTGTTCTTGGGTGGCAGAGAGGCATCATAAGCCAACTTTTCAATGGATAGCCCTTGTCACCCAGCAGCCATCCATCCAGTTGAGCTGGAGCAGTGAACAGCCTTGGCACCTGGGAGTGTCTGAGAATGTAATCATCATGGGAGCTGCCAGGGTACCTTGCACAGACTTGCAGAATCCGCGTCTTGTGGTCACAAACTATCTGGATATTCATTGAGGAGAATTCCTTCTTGTTGACAAAGGCACCCAGCTGACCCACCGGTGCCTTGAGGGCCACATGTGTGCAGTCAATGGCACCCTGAAACCCAGCAATCTTTAAATACCTCAGCCTGGCTGGACTTGTCCATATGAAAATGAATAAATGTCATTACCCGCCTGAACAGAGCATCAGTCACCAGCTTGACGCAGCTGTGGACAGCTGATTGGGACACTTCACAAAGATCTCCCACTGAACCCTGGAAAGAGCCGGAGGCATAGAAGTTGAGGGCCACTGTGACCTTCAAAGCCACTGGCATGGGGTGTCCACCCACACAGTCAGAGCTGATCTCAGGCCCAATCATCTGACAAATGGAGGTCACAGTCTCCCTGGAGAGATGGAGCCTCCTTCGGCATTGCACCTCAGACATGTTGAGGTTCCTGTATCACTGCCTGTAAACCCTGGCAGCAGGATAGTGGCTTCTTCTGTGGCCCCTTCTGCCTTGGACTACCTGCTGGCCCAGCACCTCTTGTGCCAATGCCTCTCCTCCCACAGGTCCCTCCCCTGGAATCTGCATAGGGAAACCTGGCCTCCTCTCCCTTCTGCTTCTCTCCTCCTCCTCAGAGGAGGTGCCATCAGCAGAGAGCACCCATTACCAAGCTCACAGAAGGCTTTCTGGTGCCTGGGTCCACATGATCAAAATTTTCCAGGGGCCTTGGAGATACTAAAAAGTCCTGCGATGAAGCCTAGAATTGCTAAGACTGAGGCTCAGAACAGAGATAAAGATATCAAGTTCAAATAAGCAACCAGCAGCTAACTATCTCCTAAACCACTCAGCACTCACACTGGCAATGCTGCAGACATTTTTTATCCCGCCCCGGATGAGGTTTTGTTAAAAGCGGGCTGCCCGCCTGCCCGTTTGCCAGTGCAACGAGCACGAAATCACATGGGCAACATAAAATTGGGATCAATTGCCTTCTTAATGGCCTTAAGTGGCCCTTTAATTGTTGGTGGGCGCGTCTCCAGCACTTGCACATGCCCGCCCACCTGAAGGGTGCTCGTGTGTGGGATGATGTTGGGATGCTCGCCCGACATCACAGAATCTTACAGTGCAGAAGAGGCCCTTCGGCCCATCGAGTCTGCACCGACACGTGAGAAACTACCTAGTCCCATTTACCAGTACTTGGCCCATAGCTTTGAATGTTATGACGTGCCAAGTGCTCATCCAGGTACTTTTTAAAGGATGTGAGGCAACCTGCCTCTGCCACCCTCCCAGGCAGTGCATTCCAGACCGTCACCACCCTCTGGGTAAAAAAGTTTTTCCTCACATCCCCCCTAAACCTCCTGCCCCTCACCTTGAACGTATGTCCCCTTGTGGCTGACCCTTCAACTCAGGGGAACAGCTGCTCCCTATCCACCCTGTTCATGCCTCTCAGTCTTCTCTGCTCCAATGAAAAAAACCAAAGTCTATCCAACCTCTCTTCATAACTTTAATGTTTCATCCCAGGCAACATCCTGGTGAATCTCTTCTGCACTCCCTCCAGTGCAATCACATCCTTCCTATAATGTGGCGACCAGAACTGCACACAGTACTCCAGCTGTGGCCTCACCAAGGTTCTATACAACTCCAACATGACCTCCCTACTTTTGTAATCTATGCCTCGATTGATAAAGGCAAGTGTCCCATATGCCTTTTTCACCACCCCACTAACATGCCCCTCTGCCTTCAGAGATCTATGGACACACACACCAAGGTCCCTTTGTTCCTCAGAACTTCCTAGTGTCATGCCATTCATTGAATATTTCCTTGTCAAATTACTCCTTCCAAACTGTATCACCTCACACTTTTCAGGGTTAAATTCCATCTGCCACTTATCTGCCCACTTGACCATCCCATCTATATCTTCCTGTAGCCCAAGACACTCAACCTCACTATTAACCACCCAGCAATCTTTGTGTCATCCACAAACTTACTAATCCTACCCCCCACATAGTCATCTTGTGCTATCTCACCTCTGTTCAGGTTGGGCGTGCAACTGCCATGAGATGTAAAACCCTGGCCCAGGTGAAAAAGGGAGAGCAACTGCAGTAATGAGGGTCCATCTGGTGCACAGCAAGGGGCCAGCATATTGAAGTGCATGGGGAGACAGATCTTAGAGGATCATCTAAATGTAGCTGCTTTGCCAAGCATTTATCATGAAAGTGCTGCAGTTAAAATGGAGATTCTTCTCATAAAAACCAACTGTAATTAGCAACAAAAACAGAAAATGCTGGAAAAACTCAGCAGGCCTAACAGCATCTGTAGAGAGAAAAAAAACAACGGAGTTAATGTTTCGAGTCCATATGACTCTTCTTCAGAGCTAAAGAGAAGTAAAAATGTCTTGAGATTTATATTTTTTAAGGGGGATGGAGCAGGTGAAGCTGAATAGAAGGCCAGCAATTGGTTGGGGTAAAGGAGAGATTGCCAGGGATGTCATGAACAAAAGGACAAAGAGGTGTTAATGGTAGTGGTACTGGCTAAAGGAGGTGCTGATGGCGGCGTTAAGGTAAGAAAGCAGAATTTGATAATGTAATGGCAGGACAAAGGTAAGCGCTCTGGAAAGAGCAACATGAACAAGTGACAGATGGCCCTAGTGGGGGTAGGGAGGGGGGAGGGGAGGGGACAGTGGTGGGAAAAGAGATTGAAAATAGGATAAAATGTGGGTATAAAACAATGAATAAAAATTAAAATGAATACAAAATATAAATTAGTGGATAAAAAATATAAGTTAAAAAGTTAAAAAAATAAAAATTTTAAAATTTGAAATGAATATTGACAAAATGGGGTGAGGCTGGAGGAGAGAGTTCATGATCTGAAATTGTTGAACTCAATGTTAGTCCGGAAGGCTGTAAAGTGCCTAGTCGGAAGATGAGGTGCTGTTCCTCCAGTTTGCGCTGAGCTTCACTGGAACATTGCAGCAGGCCAAGGACAGACATGTGGGCATGAGGACAGGGTGGTGTGTTGAAATGGCAAGCGACAGGGAGGTCTGGGTCATGCTTGTGGACAGACCAGAGGTGTTCCACAAAGCGGTCACCCAGTTTGCGTTTGGTCTCTCCAATGTAGAGGAAACCGCACTGGGAATGGCGAATGCAATAACCAAATTGAAGGAGGTGCAAGTGAAGCGCTGCTTCACCTGAAAGGAGTGTTTGGGCCATTGGATGGTGAGGAGGGAGGAGATAAAAGGGCAGTTGTTGCACCTTCTGCAATTGCTTGGGAAGGTGCCATGAGAGCCGGAATGAGGTGTTAGGGGTGATGGAGGAGTGGACCAGGGTGTCCCAGAGGGAATGGTCTCTACGGAATGCCGACATGGGGGGGTGAAGAGATGTGTTTGGTGATGGCATCATGCTGAAGTTGGCGGAAATGGCAGAAGATGATCCTTTGAATGCGAAGGCTAGTGGGGTGAAAAGTGAGGACAAGGGGGACCCTATCATGGTTCTGGGAGGGAGAGGAATGTGTGACGGCGGAGGCACAGGAGATGGGTCGGACACGGTTGAGGGCCCTGTCAACCACAGTGGGTGGGAAACCTTGGTTAAGGGAGAAGGAAGACATGTCAGAAGCACCGTTTTGGAAAGTGGCATCATGAGAACAGATGCGACGGAGGTGAAGGAACTGAGAGAATGGGATACAGGAAGCAGGGTGTCAGGAGCTGTAGTCAAAGCAGTTGTGGGATTCGGTGGGCTTGTAATGAATATTAGTGGACAGCCTATCACCAGAAATTGAGACAGAGAGGTCAAATGAGGGAAGGGAAGTGTCAGAGATGGACCATGCGAGGGTGATGGAGGGGTGGAAATTAGAAGCAAAATTGATAAATTTTTCCAGGTCCAGACGAGAGCATGAAGCAGCACCAAAACAGTTATCGATGTACCAAAGAAAGAGTTGTAGGAGGGGCTGTACATAGTGAGCTCCCCAACACACTGCTGTTTTTAACATAGAGAACTGACAATACCCACTAATGTGCTGTACACAGAGAGCTCCCCAAACCACTACCATATTGTACATAGAGAACTCCCTGCCCACCACTGTACTGCTGTACTGTACATAGCCAGCTCACCCTACCCACCACTCTACTGTACATAGAGAGCTCCACTACCCACTACTCTACTGCACATAGAGAGTTCAGCCTACCCTCTAATATACTGTACATAAATAATTCACCCTGCCCACTACTACACTTAACATAGAGAACTCACATTGCCCATTACTGCACCAAGCATAGAGACCTCTTCTACACACTACTATTCTGTACATAGAGACTGGAATTAGCAAATGGCCACCTCAAGATAATATTTTTAGTTGGAATGTCACTACGGGGTTAGCTGCTGAGAAAAATGTTCTTTGTGATACTGTATTTGTATTTCCTTCAGTTCATTTGCAAAATCTTTATTGTGATTATTATAGTACTATTATTTCAGGATCATCATTCTTTTCTCCATTGAATGAGCTGCAAATGAAGGACTGTACTTCAGTATAAAACGAACACTCGTAGTCAATTTTACTATCTCCTCTTCTCAGATCTAAGTAAGATTTCTTCTATTCTGTATTAACCTAAATGTTGTTTACCACACCAAAAAAGCGCATAGTGTGAAGACAGGGTTTTAGAAATTTGCTTGGAATTATAGGGGAGAATTTTCTCCCCATCGGTCGGGTAGTTCGGGAGTGGGCACGGGCATTGCCACCCGTGATCGGCTGCGCGCCGTCATTTTGTGTGGGCGAGCCAATTAAGGCCCACCCAGCATGACGCGCACCTGGAAGCTCTTAGCGCTACCTGTGTGGGTGGGGGGAGGAGGGAGAGTTGGGGCTTGCGCTGCAGAAATCTCCCTGAGGCAGCTCCGTGCCTCAGAGAGATTATTTTCTTTATGAAAACTTCAAAAAAAAAGAAAAACTTATTCAGGCATGTCCCCTCTTGTGACAGTGTCATATGAGCTGGGACATGTCAATGAATTTTATTAAAAACTTTTATTAAACTTATAAACCCTTCATCAAACCTCATCCCACCCATGGATGAGGTTCCATGAAAAACGCGAAGGCCGCCTGGGCTCTTTGCCTGCCCACCAACCTTAAGGTTGGACGGCCAGCTCAGACAAGTACCTCAGTTAGTTTAATAATGGCTTTTATAGGCCTTTGACAGTTTGGCGGGCACGCAGCCGGCTCTGCTGCGCACCTGCCGAACTGAGGATCGGAATGACACACGGTGATGTCGGGACACACGCCTGACGTCACCACACATCATTTTACGCGTCGGCGAGCGGGGCCCGCCCCGCATAACCCACCCCGCCCCCTCCCCCGCATGCCAACCTGAAGATTCAGGCCATAATATTACTTCATTGGTCTCCTGTTCACACTTACCTCTCATTTTATTGCATTAATATGAATATAAATTTGGGCTGGGTTCGCTGATTGTGTAAAATTAAATTTGCACATTTTATTATTTTATTGTTTTAAACAACTATATATTTTTCATTTAAATCTGTGAAAGAATAGTTAAAATATATTTTTTAAATTGCTCTTGTGAATCATAAGGTCCATTTCGAAGCCATTGGAGTCACATGCTTACATGTATCTTAAACGATTCCTTAAGCATCAAGATTGCAAATGCATAAAATGTGACCAACCTAGTGTGGTTATTAGCATAATAGAGTAGACATTAATTGTGTGTTACCTTTTTGTTTAAAGGTTTCTATGCCTCTCAAGTACATCAGGTATTCCTACAGTGATATTTTCTCTGTCACTGCAAGCCAAGAGCTGGCCTAGACATTTTTTTCATTACACTTATCATTATCTGATTATATATTGACTTTTCAGAACAATATTCAAAGTCAGTGTGAGGTCATCACAACTATCAGACTTTACACTGTTCCTTGTGCACAGTGAATTAATTTATATTTTATATAAACGCATGCATACCCCAATGTCGATAAACTATTAAACTGTATCTTGTGCTGTCAAGTAGGAGGCTGGGAGAGGTTTAAAAAGCAACAGAGGAATACAAAAGAAGAAATAAGGTGCAAAAAGGAAATGATAAACCTCACAAAGGATACCAAAGCTAACAAAAGTTTTCATAAACATGTTAAGAAAAAGAGAATAATAACAGGGAACATTGGCCCATTAAAGATAGAAACAGGTGATACTATAATGGAGTCTAAGAAATAGCAAGATTTGAAGCGTGAATATTTGCATTGTTTTCACACTAGAGGAAGGGAACAAAATATCAGTGGTACAAGGTCTTGTGAAGAACTAAGTGAAGTAATGTAAGTAAGAAAATGGTGATGGAAAAAATAATGAGACTTATGAAAGACTTAAAAAAGGCAAACATCCAGGTCTTAATGGTTTCCAGAGTAGAGTGTTAAAAAAAAACAGATGGAGATATTCCAGTTGTGTTAGTCATAATTTTCTGAAGCTCATTGGATTGGGAATTATGCCTTTCGATAGAAAATCTGCAACTGGCACTCAATTATTTAAGAAAAGAGAAAGGGAGAAACCAAGGAATTACAGAAACAGTTTATTGTCAGTTGTGGGCAAGTAACTGAAATTCATCATCAGGGACAGAATGACTGAGCATTTGTACAAGTATGAGCTGATCAAAGTGAGTCAGTGTAGTGTTGTGAGGGTAGGTCATGTCTGATCAATTTAATTGAAGGTTTGACAAGATTGCTAACGTGGCAGACAGGGGAGTGCCTATGAAAGTAGCCAAATGATGTGTCAGAGTAGCGTTTTAATCAGCTAGTACAAATTCCTGATTGACAGACATTGTTAACTCCTAGTTAATTAGGATATATCTATTCAATCGATTGATGACAGGCTATAGCTCTGAATCATCCAACACTTATGTTGTACTTTCCACTCTCCACTATTACAACCTTTCAAGTAGCTGAAAAAGCTGAAACTTGAAAACACTTATATCAGCACCCTTCCAAAAGCTTTTTCATTAAAATCCACACACTGGAATCCTAAGAAAAACATAGGAAGCTAAAATTGTTGTTTAATGAGTTCTAATATAGAACACCAAGTGAAAATCATGACAGTGAATTTCTATTGTTGTCTCTTTGAAAACTTGAAACCTATACTATTCGAATTGTCTGGGTCAGACCATCTGCATTTTCCAAATGCATGATAATCATTGTTGTTTTTATTTTTATCGTGAATAACAATGACTTCGGATACAAATGATGGAAGAGTACAATCTGCAGAAAACAATTACAAAGATATTTTCTGTTTTCCTTATATCCCCTGAATTAGTTATTGGATGTAAAGGTTCTTTGAGATGTCCTGAGGTTTGAAAGGTGCTAGATAAATGCTACCTTTTCTTTCTTTTTGAATAAATTATTCTTTATAGTGACATAACATGTTAAAAATCCTCAATT
Source organism: Cetorhinus maximus (assembly GCF_964194155.1). Lineage (NCBI taxonomy): Eukaryota > Metazoa > Chordata > Chondrichthyes > Lamniformes > Cetorhinidae > Cetorhinus > Cetorhinus maximus. The sequence goes on along the minus strand of NC_135888.1, from coordinate 67,757,037 downwards.
AAGTACAGTCTGGATTATAATACTTTGGTGTTTCAGCTAAAGACTACTCAATCAGACATTAACCAACTGAAAGCAGGCTAAAAGATACATAATGCAATGGAAAAATGCAGTTCATGTTACTTGTGTATCAAAATAGCATGACAATTTTTTTCTTGAACCTGAATTGAAGTCAGCAAACTACATGTCGCTTTTGCAACAATCAAATGATCCTCGTGATCTAATGGAAAAACTGAATGAAAATTATAATACTACTATGGGCCAATCTAATCTAAGCAATTATAAAGTGTAACTGGATAAGAAAGCCTGTGAAAGTTACTCATGCTTCAGAAAAGTCTTTGGAGATGAGGGATAATTATTTCAGACAATATCGGATTTGCATTTGTCACAGTAGTACTGATATTAGTCACATTATTTCTTCCATTGTTTTCATGGCTGTCAATACACAGATTATTTTAATTGCTTATGCTGCATGGTGTAGCATCAGTCCTGGAGCAATCCATGTTGTTTATCACAAATTTATGGTGTAGTGCACAGAAGAGTTCAAACGACCAAGATGTTCTGCCAGAACCATCTAAGATAATTTAATATGCACCATCTCAAATAACTTAAAAATAACTTGTTAAATACATTTTCACAGTGCAGCAAATGTGAATGAGAAATCTTCAGTCTTCTAGCCAACTGAGAAGGAAGGGAATTTTAAAAAATTTGTTCATGGCATGTGGGCGTCGCTGGCTAGGCCAGCGTTTATTGCCCATCCCTAATTGCCCTTGAGAAGGTGGTGGTGAGCTGACTTCTTGAACTGCTGCAGTCCATGTGGTGTAGGTACACCCACAGTGCTGTTAGGGAAGGAGTCCCAGGATTTTGACCCAGCAACAGTGAAGGAATGGTGACATATTTCCAAGTCAGGATGGTGAGTGACTTGAAGGAGAGCTTCCAGATGGTGGCGTTCCCATGTGTCTGCTGCCCTCATCCTTCTATGTGGTAGTGGTCATGGGTTTGGAAGGTGCCGTTTAAGGAGGTTTGTTGAGTTCCTGCAGTGCATCTTGTAGATGTTACACACTGTTGCTGCTGTGCGTCGGTGGTGGAGGAAGCGAATGTTTGTGGATGTGGTGCCAATCAAGTGGGCTGCTTTGCCCTGGATGGTGTCAACCTTCTTGAGCGTTGTTAAAGCTGCACTCATCCAGGCAAGTGGACAGTATTCAATCGCACTCCTGACTTGTGCCTTATAGATGGTGGGCAGGTTTTGGGGGAGTCAGGAGGTGAGTTATTCATCGCAGGATTCCTAGCCCCTGACCTGCGTTTATAGCCACAGTATTTATATGGCTAGTCCAGTTCAGTGTCTGGTCAATGGTAACCCCCCAGAATGTTGATAATGGGGGATTCAGTGATAATAATTCCATTGAATGTCAAGGGGCGATGGTTAGATTCTGCTTTGTTGGAGACGGTCATTGCCTGGCACCTGTGTGGCACAAATGTTACTTGCCACTTGTCAGCCTAAGCCTAGATATTGTTCAGTTCTTGCTGCATTTGGACATGGACTGCCTCAGTATCTGAGGAATCACAAATGGTGCTGAAAACTGCAATCATCAGCAAACATCCCCACTTCTGACCTTATGATGGAAGGAAGGTCATTGATGAAACAGCTGAAGATGGTTGGGCCGAGGACACTACCCTGAGGAACTCTTGCAGTGATGTCCTAGAACTGAGATGATTGACCTCCAATGACAACAACCATCTTCCTTTGTGGTAGGTGTGACTTCAGCCAGCAGAGTTTTCCCCCCCGATTCCCACTGACCCCAGTTTTGCTAGGGCTCCTCAGTCAAATGCAGCCTTGATGTCAAGGGCAGTCACTCTCACCTCGCCTCAGGAGTTCAGCTTTATTGTCTATATTTGAACCAAGTCTGTAATAAGGTCAGGAGCTGAGTGACTGGCAGAACCCAAGCTGAGCACCAGTTAGCAGGTTGTTGTTGAGTAAGTGCCGCTTGATAGCACTGTGGATGACCCCTTCCATTACTTTGCTGATGACCGAGAGGAGACAGATGGGGTGATAATTGGCTGGGTTGGATTTCTCCTGCTTTTTGTGTGCAGGACACACCTGGGCAATTTCCCACATTGCTGGGTAGGTGCTGGTATTGTAGCTGTACTGGAACAGCTTGGCTAGCAGTGCAGCAAGTTCTTTCACAAGTTCTTTCACAGCATATTGATTGAAAGATTTTAAAGTTCATACTCCACTTTACTGAATCAGAACTATCATTATAATTCAACAAATGCAGTTCCCTTCCAATAAAATAAATCTCAACGTGTTGCTCAGCACAGCCTTGTATTCTTTCAGAATTTTATATTACTCTGAACCTATACAAAATGTACAGTCTGTGTGTTCGGCTTTTATTTTCTGAGGCAAAATATTGCTACTGTTAATAATTTGGAATCAACTGCTTGTAGGGTAAAATCCCCTTGACTGTCTATGAATGTGCACAGTATAATCACCGTGACAGTTGAGGCCCAAAGTTTGACAGGATGGCCAAATCTGCACTGTACTTGTCACCCTAGATGATTTCTACAGCTTATAATTGAATTGTGTCCTTGTCATCTGCAGTGACAAACTAATTCCGGTACATTGTTGTTGCACTGCCAGATAGCCCCATATATTATTTGTTGATTATGATTAAAATGTGAAATACTTCGTGCAGCTGTTGCCATGTAGTACTTGAAATAGTAACCTTGCTGCTCTTGAAGTGAGATACAATCAAGCATGTTCAAAATTATGTTAAATACACCACTGAAGTGTGGAAGGAATGAGAACCTGTTATCATACATCGCCCCAATTAACAGGGGGTGCATTAAAACAAGCATGCTTGGTAATAACTAATGCTGGATTATGGCTAAGCAAATTTTTTTTAATTTAAAAAAACAAGGTGAAAAATCAAACCCATAGTCCAGGACACTATTTAAACAATTATTTACCAAATAAGCAAGACTCAAAAAGGTACATTTAGATTATTGCTTTATTTTCCTTGTGAGACCATGAAAAGAAGGGTTAGCCCAACAGACGGTCCCAGCACTAACCTGGATTTAGGACGTGGATGAGGTCCTAACACTTCCCACCCAGAATAGGTGTGACTGTCAGGATTTAAGTGAAGTCCAAAAGTTAAACTAGTCCTGGCCTCTTTTTTGCTGCCATGAGCGAGTATAGAACTGACAACAAAACTGGCCAGAGAAAAACTGGCCTGTAGAGTAAATGGTTAACATCAAAAGCACATAATGCTGATGGCCAGGATTTTACGGCCCGCCGCTGTGTGTCTCCCCCGGCGGATACGGCGAGCCATTTATATCTCCATTAAGTTCGGCGGGATTGTAATATCCCGCTGGGCGGGAGGAGCTGTAAATTCCTGGCCTATGCTGTAAGGACACATGATTAAGTTTCTGAGACCTAGAGGGAAGGAGCAGTATAGCCTAGCGTAGAGTTACTGAGATGTACATAGATCTGTAAATGAAGAAGAATAATTTTATGAGTTACAGTCAAAAGTACCTTTCTCAGTGAAACAGACAAGCCCTAAAGAACCCCATCTAGACCCCGAACACATGACAAAACATGGACCACAGTTAATATCTGTTTTCCCCTAGGATTTCCTTAAAATTCCTATTTTCCTGCTTATCTGGATGTCAAAAAAATCCCATGATACTAATTGATGAGCAGAATGATTGTTCTCCTGACGTTATAACTAATATTCTCTATCAATCAACACCACCAAAAGCAGATTATCTGGCCACTGATGCATGGGAGGCTTGCTGCATGTAAATTGGCTGAATGTTTGTCTGTTTAACAACTATGAACTCATTTCAAATATAATTAGTTTGTTATTTCTATGGGCTGTTCTAAGATTCTAAGATCTAAGAGGTACTTGAGATCTTATGTAAATGCAAGGTTTTTTTCCCTCTTGATTGCAATTTCCAAACATATTCCTTGACTCAGCTGGGATACCGAGGACTTTCCAACAATTAGGAAAGAAAAATCTGTGGGTAAAGTAATTTAAGAAGCTCATAGTGTTTAGTTCTTAGCAGCGCTGACAAAACAACCTGGAGCAAATACCCTACCCAGCCTTTTACTCTGGAAATAATATTTAGTGCAGAAGACATAGGAAATAGGCAGATGTTTGGAAACAGGATGAGAATGGAAACACCATCACAAGTCACTTGTAGAAACTACGGTCAAGGTAATAATTAATTTGTCATAAAATTCGGTAAGAAATTAACAAGTTCTAATCAAAGCTGACCTCAAAGGTATTCAGTTCCTGGTAAAAAGAATGTGAGATTCAACATTAGATGAAGAACCTAAGTATCCTTGCATTTATATTCCAAATCAATAAGACTGAAGAAAACAAAAAGCTTAAAAGATAGGTTTAAGCGACAGTCCACAATTATTTACGCAGTTTCACAGACATGGGGCTGAATCTTCTGGCTGATGTGAGTGTGGCGGAGCCTGCACGTCAGTGCTTAAAATGTCACGCGCTGACGTCGCGCGAGCATCCCAACGTCAGTGCACGGCATTGCGATATTTAGGTTGGCGGGCGAGCTATGCAGCGCGACGCACGCCCACCATTAATTAAAGGCCTTGTTAAGGCCCTTAAGTCACCAACTGACGAGGATTTTGAGGGGCCCGTGTGATCTTCAGCTCGGCGCATGGGCCCAACGGGCAGGCAGGTAAGTGATTTTTTAACAAACCTCATCCACGGGCGGGATGAGGTTTGATAGCGGTTTTAAGAAAGTTTAATAAAGTTTTTGTGCACTTCATTAACATGTCCCATCTCGTGTGACATTTTCACATGAGGGGGACATGTTAATGATCTTCTAATTGTTCTATTTTTATTCTTTCACAGCCTTTCAGTGATCTCTCTGAGGCACCACTTAGCCGAGCGCACTCTAGCAGTTGGGGAATCCCCCCCACGCTGGGCAGGCCTTAATTGGTCCACCCACATAAAATGGCAGGGGGGCCTGTTTCGGCAGCGGTGATCGGCTGCCCGCCCGCTGCCGAGCCGGTCAGGCCCACCTGCCCATGAAGAGCAAAATTTAACCCATGATTTTCATAAGCTTACCAGCAGATTCTTAACTCATTCCTAAATAGATTTTTGCATTTTGTAGATAATTTTCATACTTGTCCCACCAATCCAACTATAGGCCAATATCCCTGACTTAAAAACTGTCCCTTCTAGCCAATAACAATGTTCGTTCACTACTTCAGAGCTGCATGAGTATGTCTGAAATGCTTGGTTTTATTACATGCCTCTCAGTCAATAAAGGCAACATATTTATAATCAGAAGAAACAATATTATATTTTATTTTGAGATTATCTAGTTTACGAAGTTAAACACCATTAACATTTATTTAAATGTAAAGTCTTCCAATTGAGAAGCATGTATGGGGATAACTAATTACATACTAGAAACTTTGGCCCAGTTTTTGTCAACAGTGTGTCATTCCTGGCATCGTAATCAGAGCTGAGCACCACTTCCACTTCCTCTCTTTTCGCCTTTTCCCACACGATTATAATTAAAATTCTAAGTGCCAGTGGCATCCATGCAAAATATGTGAGGTTTAGCAGCAGGGGAAGCTCTTCGTTCATGAAACCCACTGTCAGCTGACAATGCTGTATCAGGCAGCCAATTAAAGAACCTCCTATTCAAACACAAGAACACAAGAATTAAGAGCATGAGTAGGCCATTCAGCCCCTTAAACATGCTCTGCCATTCGATAAAATTATGGCTGATCTGATTGTGGCCTCAACTTCACTTTCTTACCTGACCCCATAATCCTTGATTTACTTGCTGATCAAAAATATATCTAACTCAGCCTTGAATATATTCAATGGCCCAGCTTCCAATGCTCTCTGGGGAAGAGAATTCCACAGACAAATGACACTCTGAGAGAAAAAAAATTGACGTCATCTTAGTCTTAAATGAAGACCCCTAATTTTTAAACTGTGTTCCCCTGGTTCCAGACTCCCCCATAAGGGAAAACATCCTTTTAGCATCCACCCTGTAAAGTTGCCTCAGGATCTTATATGTTTCAATAAGATCACCTCTCAGTCTTCTAAACTCCAATGGGTCAAGGCTCAACCTGCTCAAGCTTTCCTCCTAAGATAACCTCTACATCCAGGAATCAATTCAATTAACCTTCTCTGAACTGATTCTAATGCAATTATATCCTTTCTTAAGTAAGAAGACCAAAACTGTACACAGTACTCCAGATATGGTCTCACCAACACCTTGTGCAAATGTAGCATAACTTCCTTACTTGTGTATTCAATTCTCCTTGAAATAAATGCCAAAATTCCATTTGCCTTCTAATCACTTGCTGCACCTGCATATCAATTCTTTTGTGATTCATGTATTAGGTTCATGTATCAGGACACCCAGATCCCTTGATACTGTAGAATTCTGCAGTCTCTCTCCAGTCAAATAATAGACTGCTTTTCTTTCCTGCCAGTGGACAAGTTCCCATTTTCCCACATTCCCATTTCCACATGCTAAATTTTTGCCCACTCACTGAACTTATCTAAATCCCCCTCCATACTTTTTATGTCCTCTTGACAACTTACTTTACTACCTATCTTTGTGTCATCAGCATTGGAGCCCCAGCACTGACCCCTGTGGCACTCCAATAGTAACAGCTTGCCAACCCGAAAATGACCCATTTTTCTCTGTTTCCTATTAGCTAATTAATCCTCCATCCATGCTAATATGTCACCCCTTCCACCATGAACTCTTATTTTCTGAAGTAATCTTTGATGTGGCACCTTGTCGAATGCTTTTTGGAAACCCAAGTACATCACATCCACAGATACCCTTTATCCATGTTCCTTGTTACTTGCGTGAAGATCTCCAATAAATTAGTTAAACACAATTTTCCTTTCAGAAAAACATATTGACTCCACCTGATTGTATTATGATTTTCTAAATTTCCTGTTATTCCCTCTTTAATAATGGGTTCTAGTATTTTTCCTATGATAGACATTAGGCTAACTAGCCTACAGTTTCCCGCTTACTGTCTCCCTCTTTTATTGAATAGAGGTGTTGTGATTTTCCAATCTACTGGGAACATTCCAGAATCTATGGAATTTTGGCAGATCAAAATGAATGCATTTACTATCTCAGCTGCCACTTCTGTTAAGACCCTAGGATGAAAACCATTCAGGGGCTTGTCAAGCTTCAGTTCTAATAGTTTTCCCAGTACCTTTTCCCTAGTGATTGTGATTTTTTTTAAGTTCCTCCCTCAGTTTTGCCTTTTGATTTTCAAGTATTCCTGGTATGATTTTTGTGTCTTCTATAGTGAAGACAGATGCAAAATACCTGTTCAGCGCTTCTGCAGCTTTCTTTATTAATTCTCCTGTCTCACCCTCTTGGGGACCAACACTAACTTTAGTTACTCTTTTGCTTTTTAAATACTTGTGGTAACTCTTACTATCTGCTTTTTATATTTCTAGCTAGCTTACTCTCACTCTACTTTCTCTCTCATTATATTTTTAGTCACTCTCTGCTGATTGCTAAAATCTGTCCAATCTTCTGAACTAGCACTAATCTTTGTCATATTGAATGCTGTTTCTTTCAATTTGATACTATCATTAACTTCCTTAGTTAGCCACTGATGGTGCATCCTTCTCCTGTAGTCTTTCTTTCTCAATGGAATATATCTTTGCTGAGAGTTATGGAATATTTCCTTTACTGTCCTTCCATTTAACCAATTTTTCCAATATATTTATTTCTATTTGAGTTAACAATTCACCAGTCTTGTTATGAATGCTACAGGCATTCAGACACAGAGCTTTTAATTCTGTCGTTTTACATGGAAGCTGTGAATTACTACAAGACAATCCACTGCTTGGGGGAGCCATATTCTTTGGAGAGTTGAGTGACTGCCGAAACAGTTGGTGCAAGTTGGGACGTGAGCAGCAGAGTTTATGGAAGATAGAATATGAATATGGGAAGCCAATAAGGAGTGTGTTGGAATAGTCAAGCCAAGAGGTAAATCCTGCCTGAATGAGGGTTCAGCAGTAGATAAGCTGAGGCAAGGGCAGAGTAATAGAGGTGGAAATAGGCTATCATAATGAAGGAGCAGATGTGTAGTACACAAATCATCTTGGAGTCAAATATGATACCAAAATTGCAAACAGTCTATTTCATCCTCAGACAGTTGCCAGGCAAAGGGATAGAATTGGTGGCTAGGGAATAGAGTTTTGTGGTGGGGACTGAAGATAATGGCTTTGGTCTTCCCAATATTTAGTTAGAGGAAATTTCTGCTCAACCAGCACTGATGTCATCATCACATTGCTATTTTGTGGGAGTTTGCTTTGCACAAATCGGCTAATGTGTGTTTCTTACATTACAACAGTGACTGTAAAACACTCTGGAATGTCCTGAGGATGTGTAAGATGCTATATGAATTCAAGTCTGCCTGTCTGAATGTAGCTGTCTGTTTTTCTTCCTTTCCTCCTTACACTTGTGGAAACCACAACAATGCTTTAGAATTAGCAGAAGCACAATAATAACAGTTCAGATCTGCAAAAATATTCAGTACTGCATTAAATGTTAACATGCTACACATAGTTGAACGATGTGTCCCTCATTTTTAAACTGCAGTCAAGAGGCACGCAGACACTGACTATAGAATGGTGCCCATTAATTTATTAGCTATATTTCCTCTGGGAGTTTCTTTCACAATTTTAAAATAAGTCTTTGGCTATGTGAAATAATGCCCCTATGCTAACAATCATTTCTATGATGTCATACAACATGTCTTAAATCAGTACATTTACACTGCAACATGGAGCTACTGCCAGCTTCAACATTACTTCCTGTCGAAGGGCATTAACACTAATCCCAATACGGAGCACTTCACCTCTGTGCTTGTACAACTACAGCAGCTTGATTCACTGGCTTCTCAAGGTCACCTACATTTTTAATGTTACCAGATTGCTGGTAGGACCTTCCATGAGCAGCCGAGGACCTTTTTACACTTGGGTTTGTTTTTGCTATTCTGTAAGCAGCACCAATTAAATGCAAGCCAGCTTGAGAATCTTTGCTTAGGCAGCATAATAGGGTGTTTCTGTTCCATCATCAGGCATGCAAAATTAACAAAAATTGTCTTTTGTTCTGACATGTCTCAGGGAATGTTAATATAGGAAACATCAATGGATATTAATCAGTATAAGAAAAGAGTCTAATGCTCTTAGAAGAGAAGGAAAATCCTGGGTCTATGTCCTCTTCCCATCACTGCTGGTATTTAACCAGCAGCGGAAGGTGGGGAAGCCACTTTGTCATCCGAAGAGACCATCTGTTAAACCTGGCGGCCTCCCTTCAGGCTCACGTTGGGTGTGTCTCTCCTGATCAGTCCCCACCAACAGCATGGGCCAACCCCAGGGGAGAAACCCCTGCCTACATGAAAGACCCCTCCTGCACCAGGGCCTGCCTCAGTATTGTGTTAGTAAGGTAGATTATCATCAAGTTATTCATTGTTTAATTTCTTTATGCTGTATTGTAGTTTCTTTACTAATTGTAATTCTAAACATTGGAAAAGGTTCCATTTAGTCCCTGAGTGTCATAAACCAAATCAAAACAAATCACTTTCAGCTACATTGAAATTGCTCTAAGGGATTAAAAATTTTCTGCAGATATCAAACAGACTTTTTAAAATAAATTATTCACAATTCTTTTAGAAAAAAATCTTCCAGTGCTTTATCTCTCAGTAACTGAACAAAAAATTTAAAAAACATATTTCTTAGCATTACATTTATCCATTGAATGATCTTTCATACCATTTAATGGCTTTTTCAAGGATTTCGCTGGAAAGCTTTGGCTTGTTTGAAGGTCCAAGCTTGGATTCCATGTATGCTCAGAACTGTGATCTGTTAGCTGAATAAATGGTGCCCTCAGAGCATATGCACTGCATCCAATTCTCTGCATGTAACAGTGCCATTTAGTCAGCTGAACTACCAGGATATTTCATTTCAGCATTTACAATCAGTGCGTTTCCAAATTATTTGATAAAATGCTGGCAGACAAACTTCGTTTTTTTTAATGAGAATCTAGCCAGGTAAGCATCTCAGGGTGAAACACTGAAAGACTGCTGATTTTACAGCTAATGTGGGTTTTGTAGTTTAATGGAGTTTCCATCAGGGCAAAACTGATTTGAAAGTTTTAGATACAACACATGCTTTATGTGCATATTACGTATATTTAACTGCTTCATAATTAACCAGGAACAACTGTAATTGTCACAGAAGCCTAACTCATGTCAATTTGTTTTTCCATCCATTTCTGGGAAACAGTCTGGGACAACCAGCTTTGGGAGTCAGACAAATGGCCATCTGGCTGAATAGTAAGAAGCTTCCTATTTATACTGTGAATGTGTACAGTCAGAGGTTAAGGCTTACTCACGAATGATCTGACCTACTTTGCTGCTCAATCCATCACGCTGTAAGCATTCTGACTTCAAAGCAAAATCAGGACGTTTCCAACTATATTTAAATCCGCTGACTATTCTGCCAGATGCTGCAAGGTGAAGAGGATTTGGCCAGGAGACAGTGGAGACAGTCAGCCACTTTATATATGTTGATGACAACTGTCGACATGAATGGTGCGATACCATTAAAATAATAAAAGGAGATATATTATTTTCTGTGCTTTAAGATTCTTTTGAAAGTAAATGCATATTTTCACACCAAGAAAAAAATTGAAAAAAGTATTGTGATGAGCCTTGGTCCAGAAGCAGTACAATAAGGAACAATTGTAATGTTTAAAAAATGCCTAGGGAATCTGTAATTGGTTTTTAAGAACATTTGAAAGAAACTTTTAAGAGGTTGCATTAACTGTAAAGGGACCAATTACAATTTTCTTGGATAATAAAAATACAGGTCCATGTGGCCTGGCAGCCTTTAACTTGACAGCCGTGTGGCTAACAGATATGAAGGAGAGATGGTGGTAGAAGGCAATCAGCACAAAGATGCAGGAGCTCTTGGAGACACTGGGCGGAATTTTCTGTGCCCACTGGCATCGGGTGTGCTTGGTGGCATGAGCAGACAATATGGTAAGAAGGCCAGAAATGGTTTTCACGACATTGAGAAACCAGTTTGTGATCATCCGCTCAGCCCACCGATGGTGGACCATGTTTATACCATCTGATATCAGGAGTCTCACTGAAATACATCTGCGTACCATTATAAGGCCAGCCTGCCAGAATCGCCTACCTGCCCACCTCCCCCCATCAACCCCCGCCGCTGGATTGTCCACCCACATTGGCATGATTACACGCCGGTGCAGAACATATTTTGACAAGTGTGACATGCAAAAGTTGGGACTTACCGCCAGGGCCTTGCTCACGTTGTGGACATCTGAGGAGCAGAAGATGCTGGAGCCCAATAGCAGCGGCAAACTGGAGGAAAATCCATGGAATGCTGAGTGGATTCTTATGGACATGTCTCTGCTGTGAAGCAGCTCATGGAAGTTGGAAAGTCACCGGTGAGGGTCTGCTCACAATGGATGGTGGTCGACAGGATGAAGAGGAAGGTTTAGGATCGACTGGAAGAGGATGGAGTGAGGTTGCGGGGGAGGGGGGGGATGAAGTTGACAGGGTGGGGTGAAGTTGGGAGGAGTGGAATGAAAGTGAAAGGACGGGGTGAGGTTGGGAGGGGTGGAATGACAGTGAAAGGACGGGGTGAAGTTGGGAGGAGTGGAATGAAAGTGAAAGGACGGGGTAAGGTTGGGAGGGGTGGAATGAAAGTGAAAGGACGGGGTGAGGTTGGGAGGGGTGGAATGACAGTGAAAGGACGGGGTGAAGTTGGGAGGAGTGGAATGAAAGTGAAAGGACGGGGTAAGGTTGGGAGGGGTGGAATGAAAGTGAAAGGACGGGGTGAGGTTGGGAGGGGTGGAATGACAGTGAAAGGACAGGGTGAGGTTGGGGGGGTGTGGAATGAAAGTGTAAGGACGGGGTGAGGTTGGGAGGGGTGGAATGAAAGTGAAAGGACAGGGTGAAGTTGGGAGGGGTGGAATGAAAGTGAAAGGGGACGGGGTGAGGTTGGGAGGGGTGGAATGAAAGTGAAAGGGGACGGGGTGAGGTTGGGAGGGGTGGAATGAAAGTGAAAGGACGGGGTGAGGTTGGGAGGGGTGGAATGAAAGTGAAAGGACGGGGTGAGGTTGGGAGGGGTGAAATGAAAGCGAAAGGACGGGGTGAGGTTGGGAGGGGTGGAATGACAGTGTAAGGACAGGGTGAGGTTGGGAGGGGTGGAATGATGGTGCCACGGTGGGGTGAGGTTGGGAGGTGGGAATGAAGGTGTTGGGGGGAGGTTGGGAGGGGGAGGAGGGGGTAACAGGGAAGGAGACGGAAACTGGGGAGGAAGGTGTAAGGGGGGTGGAATGTTTAAGGGAAGGAGTTTGGAGGCGCAAGTACTGAGAGGAGAGGGGGCCCGGGGGTGAGGGCAAGGAGTGCCGAGAAGGAAGGGAGTACGGGTGGGGGAAGGAGAGTGGAGAGGGGAGGGATTCTGGGGGAGGAAGGTGTGCAAAAAGGGGAAGAAGTCCAGTGAGAGGAAGAAGTAAGGGTGGAGGAAGGAGTTGGGAAGGGGGAAGGACTAAGCGCAGGTAGACACCAGAGATCGAGGACCAACAGAGGTGGAAGGGCTTCCAAGGGAGAAAGGGGTTCCAAGGGGGGTTGGGGTCCAGATGGGGTGATGTACAGGTGAACATGCAAGGGCTCTGATAAATCCATGAATGTCTTCTGGGGAGCGAGCTGAGGGTGTGTATGGTATGAGGGAATGGTGAGAATGACCGAGGACAGAGTGAGGAGGTAGGGTGGGAGGGTGAGGTTTCGATGGTAGCAGTAGAAGGGTGGTTGGTGGGTAATTGCAGGCAGTCACGGACCCTGGGGGTGGGAAGGAGGAGGTCAGGGAGGTGAATGTAGATGGGGGTGGGATTTTTGGGAAGGAAGGGAATGTATACGTTCACTTGGACATCCCGGAAAGAAAAGGGCTGAGGCTGGTAGGTCACGGAGGGGAGATGGAAGGTGATGCCAGGGGGTGTCAACTGTGATCGGGAAAGGAAATGGGTGACTGGCGGAGGGGAAAAATATAGGAGCACACATGAAAAACTGAATCACCACGATGCTGTCCAAATCGAAAGTGAAATGACAGTCGTGGTGGGCGAGATCAGGTGCTGCATGGGAGTGTGATCATTGGGTGGGCAGAGATGCAGGTCAGCTCAGATGGACAACTGAAAGAGAACCCCAGCAGGCAGCATTGAAAAAGCTCAGGACTGTGAGATTAGAGTGCTATGTGAAGGATCCACATGTGTGTGACAGTGCTCGCACGAGGCTCCGAAAGACCCTGCCACACACACACTTCTCCCTGCAGAATCACCAGTTGGCCAGCTGCTCCTTCTGCGGTGACAGAGGATGAGGTTGAGGGGCTTACAGGCAAAGGGGACTCAGACGAAGAGGACAACCTCTGAGATTCCTGAGTAGATGACCCAGGGGTGACCAGCTACCGATTCCCCTCCCTTCGGGTGCCCAGGGGCCCGGCCTGACTCCTTGAGGGGAGAGAGCGCCTGTAGGGATGTCAAGGTGCCCCATTTCCCTCTCGCGTTGCCACTGCAGGAACTCACCCATGGTTACGGCTGTAGAGTGCAGGTCTGCACACATTTCCGTGTTCTGTTGGACTAGGGTCTCCATGGCATCCGTCATCCTCCCCTGGAGACCTTTAGACATGCACATGTGGGCACAACTTCATCAGAGAGCAGGCGGACGCACCCCTATGACTCACATGCCAATCGTTTGAGGGCTTCCAACAGCCCTGCCTGATGTTCTCCCACCGCCTGCTGACTCTCAGGGACGAGTTGGAAGGCCGAATCCAGAGGCTGGTCATCTGTGTTGAACCTCATAGATGCCTCTTACCCAGCAGTCCTTCAAGTACCAGGGAGCTTGGCTGAACCTGCCTCCTTCTGCTGTGGACACGTGTCTGTGCTCTAGATCTAGGTCACTTGGCATGGCTCTCCCTGTGAACCAAAGTAGAGATAATTAGAACATGTCAGCAGAGTCAAAAAGCAGGAGAGAGAGCACTCACAGTTGTGTTGTGAGAGGGATGATGTGGTGCAGGATCCTCACAAGGCCGGCCTCACCATCGCCACAGGCACGGTCCATGTCCTCACCAGTCAGCACAATGGCACACTCCTCAAAGGGAGTGTGGGGCCTAATGTGGGCTGCTCCACCACTGGTCTGGGACCTCTCCCTGCTGATGTGAGCCAGCTTCTCCTGCGTGTAAACAGATGGAGAGTGTGAGTAGGATACATGGCACTGCTTGGAATGTTTGTGTGGTGAGCGGAGCCATGGAAAGGATGAGGACTCGAGCTTGAGAGGGTGTGAGCCTGATGGAGATGTGAGGGCGTGTGTGAGAATTAGTGGTGTTGTCCCTTGAAGTGTGAGATCCCTGTGGATGTGTGATGGATTTGTGAGCGTGTGAGTTGAGAGTGATGAGAAGAATGACTTATGGTCTCCACCTGAACCGATCTGGGACCAATGTTCTAGCGAAAAGGGTAAATAGGGTGGTCAACAGGACTTTAAACTAGAAAGTGGTGGGGAGGGAAGGGTAAAACTCCAAGAAGTATGACTAATGGGAAACAAAGCAGCAGGTTAGCGTGTGGGGGGGTGGATTCAACTTCATGGAAAATTATGAAAAAACTGAAAAGAAAGGAGAGCCCAGGAGAGGCTGTTAAAGTCCCCAGAACACAAAATAGGACAGAGTGTTTGGAAAGGGCTAGGAATCTAACTTCAAGCACATCAGATAAAGGGACGACAATGAGAAAGGGGACGGGAAATACAGGACTGAAGGTGTTGTATCTGAATGCACGCAGTATACGAAATAAGGTAAATGAGCTTGTGGCGCAGATTGAAATTGGCAGGTATGATGTGGTGGGCATCAGGCAGACATGGCTGCAAGGGGATCAGGACTGGGAGCTAAATATCCAAGGATATACATCCTATCAAAAAGATAGGCAGGTTGGCAGAGGGGGTGGGGTTGCTTTGTTAGTAAGAAATGAAATTAAATCGATAGCAAGAAATGACGTAGGGTCAGATGATGTAGAATCTGTGTTGGTAGAGTTGAGGAACCGCAAAGGTAAAAAAACCATAATGGGAGTTATGTACAGGCCTCTGAACTGTAGTCAGGATGTGGGGCACAAGATACACCAGGAGATAGAAAAAGCGTTTAAGAAAGGCAAGGTTACAGTGATCATGGGGGATTTCAATAAGCAGATAGACTGGGAAAATCAGGTTGGTAGTGGATCCCAAGAAAAGGAATTTGTAGAATGTCTACGAGATGGCTTTTTGGAGAAGCTTGTGGTGGAGCCCACTTGAGAACAGGCAATTCTAGATTTAGTGATGTTTAATGAGGCAGATTTGATAAGGGAGCTTAAGGTGAAGGAACCCTTAGAAGGAAGTGACCATAATATGATAGAATTTACCCTGCAATTTGAGAGGAAAAAGCTGGAATCAAATGTAACGGTATTACAGTTGAATAAAGGCAACTACAGAGGCATGAGGGAGGAGCTGGCCAGAATTGACTGGGAGATGAGCCTAGCAGGAAAGACAGTGGAACAGCAATGGCAGGAGTTTCTGGAAGTAATTTGGGAGACACAGCAAAAATTCATCCCTAGGAAGAAGAAGCATGCTAAAGGGAGGACGAGGTAACCATGGCTGACAAGGGAAGTCAGGGACAGCATAAAAGCTAAAGAGAAAGCATACAATGCGGCGAAGAGCAGTGGGAAACCAGGAGATTGGGAAGCCTACAAAGACCAACAGAGGACAACTAAAAAAGAAATAAGGAGGGAGAAGATTAAATATGAAGGTAAACTAGCCAGTAATATAAAAGAAGATTTCAAGAGTTTTTTTAGATATATAAAGGGTAAGAGAGAGGCAAAAGTGGACATTGGGCTGCTGGAAAATGATGCTGGAGAAGTAGTAGTGAGGAACAAAGAAATGGCGGAGGAACTGAATAGGTACTTTGCGTCAGTCTTCACGGTGGAAGACACGAGTAACATCCCCAAAGTTCAAGAGAGTCGGGCGGCAGAGGTGAGTATGGTGGCCATTACCAAGGAGAAGGTGCTAGGAAAACTGAAAGGTCTGAAGGTGGATAAATCACCTGGGCCAGGTGGATTACACCCCAGAGTTCTGAAGGAGATAGCTGAAGAGATAGTGGAGGCATTAGTGGTGATCTTTCAGGCATCACTGGAGTGAGGGAGGGACCCAGAGGACTGGAAAATTGCTAATTTAACCCTCCTGTTTAAGAAGGGAGTGAGGCAAAAGACGGGAAATGACAGGCCGATTAGCCTGACCTCGGTCGTTGGTAAGATTTTAGAGTCCATTATTAAGGATGAGATTTCAGAATACTTGGAAATGCATGATAAAATAGGGCAAAGTCAGCATGGTTTCATCAAGGGGAGGTCATGCCTGACAAATCTGTTAGAATTCTTTGAGGAGGTAATGAGTAGGTTAGACAAAGGAGAGCCAATGTATGTTATCTACTTGGACTTCCAGAAGGCCTTTGACAAGGTGCTGCACAGGAGGCTGCTCAGTAAGATAAGAGCCCATGGTGTTAGAGGCGAGGTACTAGCATGGATAGAAGATTGGCTGTCTGGCAGGAGGCAGAGAGACGGGATAAGGGGGTCCTTCTCAGGATGGCGGCTGGTGACTAGTGGAGTTCCGCAGGGGTCAGTGTTGGGACCACAACTTTTCACTTTATACATTAATGATCTAGATGAAGGAACTGAGAGTATCCTGGCTAAGTTTGCAGATGATACAGATGATACAAAGATAGGTGGAGGGACAGGTAGTATTGAGGAGGCAGGGAGGCTGCAGAAGGATTTGGACAGGTTAGGAGAATGGGCAAAGAAGTGGCAGATGGAATACAACGTGGGGAAGTGTGAGGTCATGCACTTTGGTAGGAAGAATAGAGGCATAGACTATTTTCTAAATATTAAATATAATAAGAAATATTTTTTTATTTACATAAAACCATATCATGCCATAGAATGTGTTAAAAGCAAGCGACATTTGATAAATTAGCAATAAAGTAGGGAAGAGGTATTAGCTGAGTTTGAACTCCTCAGCCAGGAATTTCTGTTCGCCGGGTGGGTGCATCGGGTGGGCCCAGGAGCGGCCGGCGATAGATCCAATTAATGGCCAACAAGCATGAAGTGCTTGCTGCAATGCTCAGCACTGCCTGGGTGGGGGTGGGAGGAGGGTGGGTGCAGAAGTCTGCACATGCACGCGGGAGCGCTCGCTGAAAGTTCCCTGAGGGCACAGAGCTTCCTCAGGGAGCTGAAGAATTGGAGAAACAAAACTAAAATTTAAAAGATGATATAAACATGTCCCCACAATTTCAGTCACATGAAGAGGGACATGTTTGAAATGAAGTTGAAATTTTTTTCCGCTTTTTCACTTGCCGTTGGAACCCCCATTCTGCCCATGGATGAGGTTTCGTAAAAAATGCAAAGGTCACCTGGCCTATTCGCCCTCCCGCCAACCAAAGCGGGCAGCGAAAAATACAAATCAATTACCTGTTTTAGGGCCTTAATATTGCAGGATCCCGAACAACCTTTCCAACCTTCACATGCAACATGAATGTCTTACAGCGTTGCAAGGCCTTAAGACCAACCCAGACATACACATCAGTAAACCTGACAAAGGGATGGGAATAGTCATCCTTAACAAGCGTGACTATATCAACAAAATGCACACCATTCTTAATGACGGGCCCAAATTCTTACCCATTGGGCCTGCTGTGCAACATGACTGGTCTGCCTTGCTCAAAAGTAAGTTTAAAAAATGCTTGTTGGACTTGTGTAAGAGCAATGTGCCACCATGTGATATAGATGACAGGGTTCATCCTCACGGCTTGCTAAGTCCACGTATGTATGGGCTGCCCAAGACACACAAAACTGCTGTCCCTCAATTCCCAATCTTATCTATGACCAGTTCTGCACAACATGAATTGGCCAAATGGTTGGGCGAATTGTTACAGCCAGTTTTGACCAAGTTATTCTTGTACATGGTGAAGGATTCCTTTTGCGAAGGCAATACAGGACTTGCACATTGATAGCAATGCTGTGTCCATGTGCTCATTTGGCATTGATAGCCTATCCACCAATTCTCCACTTAAGGAAGCCATAGATATTTGCACTGCAGCACTATATCATGGCGATCTAGACCCCCCACCATTACATGAATCAGTATTCACTGAACGTGTGAACTCGGCAACTCGTGCAGTAGAGTTCAATTTTAATGACACCACATATGCTCATGGTGTTGCCATAGAACCCCCTCTAGGCCCAGCTCTCGCAAACAACTTTGTTGGGTTCCATGAGAAACATGTCTACGAGGAAATGACACCGAACCTCCTGCCCCTCGCATATTTCCGACTTGTGGATGATAGGTTGTTATATTTAAATCCGCAGTTGCATGTAATAATTTCCTTACCTGTCTTAATGGGCTCTATCCTGCACTCAAATTCACCTTTGAAATGGAGCAGTCAAATGAACTCCCCTCCTTTGATGTACTAGTTGAGAAATCTGCCAGGGGATTCTCTACTATAGTCTACCGCAAGCCTACCTTCACTGGTCAATATACGCGTTGGGATTCTTACAGTTCCACATGCTATAAGATTGGTCTTATTGGCAGCCTTGTAAATAGAGTCTGAGCCAGTTGCTCATCATGCAAGCTTAATGCTGAAATAGGGCACATCAAAGGAATCCTGCAGGGTAATTGCTACCCTGATCAGATCATTTCACGCTGTGTATTGCGCAAACTCACAAACAGGCCTAAGGCTGTCACTTTTGGCCCTGAAAAGTGTCCAGTCTACCTCAGATTACCCCAGAAGGGCAAGGTATCTCAAAAATTTGAGCAACAGGTGAAGCTAGTTGTTTCACACTGCTACTATGCAGTAGCAACACGAGTGGTATTCGCCACTAACAGGATGCTCAGTCAAGCCAAAAAGACGTTCTGCATATCACACAAATGAGTGATGTAGTATATGAATTTCAGTTCCAGAGTGATGCAAGGTATGTAGACCATACGTCTCAAAGGCTGGCGGATCATATCAAACAGCGTGTCCCAGCCATTCTTCGCATCAGGCAGGATACAGACCATACCCAACCAGCCCGTGCTTGTGAAACTGAAAACACAGTGTCCAACATTAGATGTGATTCTGTGTTTGGACGTTTGCTAAATAATCCTCAATGTGCTAAGAATTACACTCACAACCAATTTAAGATCGTCAGTTATGCTCACAGTGTGGTGCATTTGCGTCTTCTGGAAGCTACATATATTAATACACAGCCCTGTTCTTTGCAGACAGAAAGAACATGTACACACACTGCACCTGTTTCAGCTAAACAAAGTAGGCGACAGCCATTTGTTGACTCATTCCTCAGGGCAATGTCTTGACCAATCAGAGTCAAACTGTGTGGTTTAAATTTCAAAGAATGCTTGGCAGTTAACTGTCAGTCACCATCAGTGGTGCATTCTCCTTGTCAACGCCACTTGCCAACCAATCAGCACTCTCTTCACATAGAGTATAAATTTGTTGGTTTCCCCCTTATATTGATATTCTTGCAAGAGTTCTGATGAGCGCAAGACGAAAAACTTAGACATGTCTCTTTTTTCAGCAACGCTTAAGTTCTGCACTACCAAGCGACTATGAAGTGGAGTCATAATGACATAGGGAAGCCCGGGAGCAAATTGCATGCAGCAAGATCATGCACATAGTAAATATGATGAATGACCAGTTAATCAGGTTATTTTTTTGTGCTATTAGTTTCGGGAGGAAATGTGGCGAGAACTGCTCCCTGCTTCTCTATGCATATTGCCACAGGATCTTTTACATCCACATGAATAGACAGATGAGTCTGAATTATATGGGCACCCGTTCCCTGCCCCACTCTGGGCTAAAAAAATTGTGAGGAACCCGCCAAAGGAAATATTGGTTTACCCGCAGCCGTTTATTGATCAATTGGTCATTAATGGGCTGGAGGCAGGATTTCCATCCCTCAGGAACAGGAAGTCCCACCTCAGAGAGTTGCCAGCCAATCAGAGGCTAGCAGCTCTCTCGAGCTTTGGGACAACAGACATGTGGCACTGTATCGGGATTTGAGTAAGAGTTTGGGGGTCTCGCCGCGTGCCAAGCTGGCAGGCCTTCGCAAGTGGGTGATGGGGGCAAGAGTTTGAGAGGCCATGGAGGGCGGGTAGGAGTGTAAAACCTAAGGTGGAGCACTCTGATGGGCCCAGGGACATGTTAAGGAGGGACCCCAACTCTTCCACCACCAGCAAATGCAGGAAAATCTGCCAGGCTGGCGATTTGACATGGACCTCTCCTACCGCTGGTTAAATCCCCGCAGAGGGCCAAGATGATGCCCTTTGGTGGCCATTAATTAGTATAATTGCGGTGGGACGGGGGCAGACAGGTGGGCAGCAGGCAGGCCATATGCTGGATTTCACGAGCACCCAATTTAAATCTGATTCTGAATAATCCCAGATAAAGCAACTTGAACTTTATTCTTCATTAACATTTCTCAGCTATTTTAAACTGCTTTAAAAAATGCATTCCTTGCCTTGATAATTTCATCTTCACCTTCTTGTCTTTGCCTTTCCAGTACCATGATTCTCTTATTTTCCAATACAGTGAATCGTGCAATTGGGAAGTTTTCTGACCAACATTTTCTCATCATCCCTCAGTGCCCTGAAGCCGAACAGCTACTCTCAATTTTCTTTCACAATCCAGCACGGCATGTTAACTCATTTCCCTGATAGTTCTGATCCTATTCAGGTCCCATCGTCCATTATTCTGATGAGTGTGTTGTGCTGTTTCTTGCTTTTTAAACAATTTGGGGAATTTTATTTAATATATACTTTTAGTTTATACCATTGCAAGACATGACTCCTCCTTTCCTTTTCTGAACTTTGTACCAAGCACATCTTTCCAGTTCCTCTGCAAAATACTGGTTCACCCTCCCTCCCCTATTTCCTGTTGTCTTCCCTGACAATTTCCTGTCCAAACACAGGAGAAATAACACTGACCCATTCACCTCTCCACAAAGTTATCCAGATCATCAAACATTTATTCTGTGCAAGGCAGCTATTTATGGTTACCTGCTCTATCTAACATATTGTAATCAAGGCCATGGTGTGTATTCCTTTATGTTCGGAAAACAAAATGTAGATTCGGCGATTACTTTGATAAATATCTCAGTTCTAGAGAACAATCTATCGCGAGGCTGCCTGTGCCTTATAAACTCTCCCTTCCACTCTGCCCGATTTATCATTAGCTTGAAGAAAAGGCACTTTGCAACTTTCTGATCTGAGAACTGATTTCAGACTTTGGGCAGAATCATCCCAGAGTTGCACTAAGTGCGGCAGCGGGCGTAAAAAACGACATTTTACCCACCGGCTGCAATGGTGGGAAACACGCCGGATCACTGGCAGGCAGGCTCGGATTTGCCCGCCACGCTGTGACCTCAGCACTTCCTCACTCCGGGCACCATATTTAAAGCGCACCCGAGCACAGCCTACTTCATGTCTACAGGCCAGGACTGCTCCAAGCGACAGGTGGCCCCGAAAGCAAAGGTAACAGTAGCCCTCAAATTTAGCGATGCCTCTCTGGGGCGACTGCTGGACACAGTGGAAGGCCGCCACAAACTCCCCTATCCCGGCTCTGGCTGCAGGAGGTCCACCAATCCGGCTTGGGAGGTGCTGGTGGCAGCGGTGGTCAGCACCACCGGAGTCCAGAGGAGGTCAGCCATCCAGTGCAAGATGAGAATGAACAATCTCATCCATTCCGCCAGGGTAAGTCAACCACCTCATCACTCTCAACACGCATTCCTAAACCCATCACAATCCACAGGGATCTCACACCTTAAGAGACAACAACACTAACTCTCACATACACCCTTACATCTCTATCAGATTCATATCCTCTGGAGCTCGCATCCTCATCCCATCCATGGCTCTGCTCACCACACAAATATTCCACACATCCTTATCATCTGCTGTCACATGTGTCCTGCTCACACTCATTTCATCTGTTTTCACTCAGAAGAAGCTGGGTCACAACAGGAGGGAGAGGTACCAGGTCAGGGTAGCATTAGGGCATCAGGCCGCTCACTCACTTTGAGGAGCGTGCCATCGCGCTGACTGGTGAGGATATGGACCATGCCAGCGGCAACGGTGAGGCAAACACCCACGTGAGGATCCTGCACCACATCGTCCCTCTCTCAATGCAACTGTGAGTGCCCTCTCTCTTGTTTTTGACTCTGCTGCAATGCTCTAATTATCTCTACTTTGGTTCACAGGGAGCTCTGCCAAGTGACTGACACCCTCAGCCAGCCAGTCCCTCAGCTCCATCCAGGTCCTCACCTCCAGCCAAGAGGACGCCTCCTCCATTGAATAGCTGGACTACGTATGATCCTGGAGGGAGAAGTGTATGGGTGACAAAGCCTTTCGAAGCCTCATGCAAGCACTCTCCCATACACGCATATCCTTCATCTATCACACTCATCTCACTGTCCTGATCATTTTCAATGCTGCCTGCTGGGGTTCTCTCTCAGTTGTCAATCTGAGCTGACCTACATCTCTGCCCACCCACTGGTCAAACTCCCACGCAGCACCTGACCTCGTCCAACACGAGGCTCCACTCACTTTTGATTTCTGCAAAATGGTAGTTGTCCAGCTTGAGAAAAGCTTCCCATCCTTTCCCCTCCCCCAGTCACTCATGTCCTTTCCCCCAACACAGTGGACCCTCCCCGACCTTCAACCTTCCCACCATTACCATATAGCCCAAACCATACTCCTTCGCGGATGTTAAAGTGAAGGTGCCTTCCTGAAAATCCCACCCCATCCACATTGACCTCCCTGACCTCCTCCTTCCCACCCCCATGATCCGTGTTTGCCTCTGTGTCCCCACAAACCACCCTAACCACCACTTTTACATAGACCGATACATCCTCACCCTTCCACCCTACCGGCTCCCTCTGCCCACTCTCACATTCACCATCCCATCCTACCACACCAACCACAAGTTCACTCCCCAGGAGGCTCACATTGACTCCACAGACCCCTCCCTTGCACACTCACCTGGACATTCGCCCCCCAACGCCTTCCTCCGCCCTTATACTCCCCTCCCCCAGGCACCTCCCAAAACATTCAGAGCTCCCTCCCTTACACCTACCTTCCCACTTGCACCAGTCTCCCCTGTTACACCCTCCACCCCATACTCCCTCCTCTCCGCTCCAAACCTCACCCCCCAGCACCTTTGCTCCCCTCCTAGCCCCATCTCCCAAACACCATCGACGCCCCCCTCTAACCTCACCCACCCAAGTGGTACACCCTCCACTCCCACTCACACCTAGACTTTCCTCTCCTCGCCACCCCTCTGCTACAGTCCCCTTCGTTGATCACCCGTATCAACCCATGGTGAAGTTCCGAAGTAGATCCGAAGCATCAACGGAGACCATGGAAGGTGGTGTGCGCTCCTGGTGAAGTTTGTGAAATCCCGAAGCTCCAGCGAAGTTGAAGCTGCTGCATGGAGACCTCCCAACTTCCGAGAGCTGTTTCACAGCGGAGCCATGTGCATGAGGATCCACCCAAAATGCGAAGCATGTGTTACTCTAGGGTCCAGTAGCTGTAGGCCTCCAGCATCTTCTCCTCAGATGTCTGGAATCTAAACAAGGACCTAAAGGTAAGTCCTGACTTCTGCATGTCCACACTTGCCCAGGTGTGTTCTGGGCTGATGTGTTTTCCCGCCCATGCAACGGTAAATCGAGCGTTGGGGGATGATGCAAATCAGGTTCACGCTGGCCTCCAGTGGGATTCACAATCCGCTATGGTGGACACCATCAGATGATCCCGCTGTGATTTCACGCCGGCATGAAACAGCCCCTCCTGCTGAGTTCTCCCCCTCCTCCCCCACCTGCCATGACACCAACCGCAAAAGGAAATGGACACTTCCACCCTTTGGCTATATTTTCCTTTTACATCTCACTCCCAGGTGTTCCATCGTTCCAAATTCCTCATATTTCAACAGATTTCCAGCTTCCTTAGCTCTCTTTGAGTCCTTAATGCCTTACTGTTTTTGTGTTTTTCTTACTGAGATGAGTTGTCACATTATTTTGTCAATGATTTCTTCTGGGTTTGTCTAGCTTTTGTGTTGCGCGCAAAAATTACCCTCTCCTGATTGCATTAATATGCCAGTCTGCCTTTTATTTTCCAAAGTTGAAAAAGGAGCCATACCTAGACAATTATCCAGCTTGTACTCCCGACATCTGATAACTGACCTGCTGTGTATTTCCAGTGTTTCAGATTTTCTTTCAGATTTCCAGCATCTGCAGTATCGCTTTGCTTTCACACGCCAGCATGAGCTATCCTGACAGCTTTGCAGCTTTGCTGACACTTCTGTCAATTCTATCTTGTTACTAATATCCAGTAACACAAACAAAAGAGGAAAATTGTAATTTTGAAGTGGAATTGAAATTTCTGCAACAAAGATTTAATAATAAAATGCTTCCTAATTTTTTTTTAAATGCTATTTCAAATTAAAGGTAATGGAGTATGCATAATTGTATTGTACAGCATATTTGAATTTTTTTTCCAATAATATTACATCACTCCTCTTCTGGCTCATTAAATTTGCCAGAAATCATAGCCTAGATTCTAAACAAATTGCTAAAAACCTAAAAATGCTGTGAATAGACACGCCCAAAAATGTTAACGCAGATGCTAACAGATCTGCTGTGTATTTCTAACAGTTTCTGTTCTACCAGAGTTGAATGACACTGTGTGGGCTTAAGTATTATCTGCCCTTCTTGGTTTGTGTGGAAGAAATCCATAAGGCTTAAGAACTACTTTTACCTTTTTTTCAAAACATAAATATTGCACAAGTAGTTGTTACTTACTATAGCTCAAACAGCTGTTGTGCACTTAACAGAGCAGCATGTCCTAAGTATAGCCATGGGTTCTGTTCAATGAGAGATCAGAATCAGCCCTTTTCAAAAGGAAGCAAGGGGATGTGACAAAAGCTGCCAGTTAGAGGGATGGAATCCAAAAAGTAACAGAGGCCAACAATCAATGAGAAAATGGAGATGTGTGGAAGAAGATCCTAAGCTGCTCCAGGTAAGATCAGTCATTCCCTCCTAGTTTAATGAGACTGTTTTGGAACCTGAGGAACTACTTGCGCATCTGCAAGATGCTCACACTAAAGACTTGTGTCAACACATTGGGGTTAATTTTCACCTGGGCACTTCCATAGGATTCAAGGTGGATGGAAGGAGCTCACGGGCTGCCCATTGAGAGCAGCCCTTCATCATTTTCATAGTCAGGCCACATTGGCATTCTGTCAGTAAGTCCTCACACGATGAAGAAGTTTATTGGTTGGAAGAGGAGGCAAATTTGGAAGCGCCACCATGGAATATGGTTGACCCAGTTAAGTTAAGGGATGGGGAAGTGATCCCAGGTAGGACTGTGGAGGGTCACAAAACAGAATCATAGAGGCCATTCAGACTGTCATGTCTGTACTGGCCCTCTGAAGGGTCATGTAATAGATGGCAGGTTGACAAAAAAAATCATTTAACACCTTTTGTCAGCCTTTCTTTTGAGCAGCCTTCAGATCTCTTTCAGCTTGTTGACTTTAACATTTACACATCTACATCTGCTGCATTCTTTGTCTCTGCTTGGTTCTAGGGCTTTAGGGCAGCCCTCACCGCTTGTGCACCGATTTGAGAGTACTGAATGTAACTCAGGCCAGCCTGCCTCCAGAACGCCAGCAACTTCACCTCGTTCCTTGTCCATTTAAAAACATCCCACTAATTATCATGAGTTTTTATTGTATATGCCAGTAATAAGGTTACAAATTCAACAGCCTGCTGAAATTGCAATTCATTGGCAGTCAATCCTGGCACCATAAACGAACAGCCAGTGTCAATAGTCACGAACAACCTAGCTAATGAGCTCAATTAAGCAGTAACTACCTATTCATTTTCATTAGGAGGCTCACCAAAGTGCTTTCAGCCCAAAGAAATAGCAGAGAACAGAATTGCCAGAAATTGGAATCTATGGTTCAAAACATATAACATGCCAGAAATTGGGATTGTTTGTGTTCGATGTTTGTACACCATGGGTGCGAGTTAAATGCCCCCCCTTGGCGAGTTTGGTCATGGGGGGCATTTAATCAGATAGGAGGGTTGCAGGTGGGATGTCCACCATGTTCCACCTCTGCCCTGATTGGTCCGGGCAGCCTTTGCACCCCACCGCTAATTGAGGGGCCTGAACTCCCTGGGAGTGGTAATCACTCTTGTTGGGGGGTGGGATTGGGTCAGGTTGGGCCTGGTGGCAGGGGCCTTGAAGGGCTGTGGTCGAGCCTTGGGTGGGGGATGGAGGCGAGTCAGATCGGGTTCAGCAGAGCCTGAGGATGGGCCAGACCTGTGGGGGCTGGTTGGGCCTCAGAAGGCCTTGTGCGGGGGAGGGTGTTGTGCCTCTTTGTGGGGGAGTCAGGCCTTGGGGGGGGTCAGGCCTGGGGGATGGAGGGGTCAGGCCTCGGGTCGGGTCTGGTCGGGCCTGGGGGTGTGGGGGGGTGGTGGGTAATGACTGGTAAGTGAGATTTGGGCCTGCTGGGTGGGTGGGGTGGGAGGAGTCCCATGGGGGTGCGGGAATTCCCATGCAGGGGTGTCGGTTGTCATTCAGTAAGGAGAGTCCCCTGGGGTGTCAGGGGTGTGGGGTATCCTGTGGGTGGGGCAGTTGGGGGGTGGGAGGGTGGGGAGCCCCTTGGGTGGGATAGTTAGGGGAAGAGGGGAGTCTCCTGGGGATCGGGGGTGTTGGGGGAGTATGATGGGGGTTGGCATCTGTACAATAGTTACCCAGCAGTTAGAAGTGGTTTTAATACTTCTAACCTTTTCTGGGTAACTATTGGCGTAACCCAGTCAGAATCATCTGAGGTTTGCAATTTCAATCACATTTTTGGATGGTTCCCAGTGCTGAGCACTTGCTGAGAGGAAGTTTGCACTTTTGGGCAATTGCTGTGCAAACCTTACCTGGGAACTTCCGAAGGGGATTCGCCAGCACATTTTTCCAGTAACCCCACCCCGATACGACGCTGGGGAGCTTGCAAGTTACAACTGGAGGTCCTTAAGTGGGCAATTCCCACCGCTGCAGGCATTCAGCCAGTGGCGGGTGGCAGCCTCAACACGCCAAAAGCCAGGAAAGTAAACCCTGTTGGATTTGTTGCACTCTGTGCCTGATTTAGAGACCCAGCATCAGGAAGGATGGGTGCCCGCTGAGAGCCAATCTCTGTGCTTGCTGCTGACCCTCTCCCACATCTCCCAACCCCCATCCCTCGACCTTGTTGTCACACCCCCCTGCCAATCACCTGTGCCTGGGTCCATCAGCAATCTTGGTGCCTTCCTGATGGCGCTACCAAGTAATGAAGAGCTGCCGGCCTTTGATTAGCTGACAACTCTCAACAGGTGGCACTTGCACCCCTGGGGGGACCTCGATCCTGGGGAAGGCCCGATACTGCCCAGTTAAATGCCTTATTGGCACTTAATGAGGTGGCCTTCCCGAAAAGAGTCGACGTGGGTAACTTGCTGGCTCTCCAGCCAGCAGGTGAGATCTCTGATGCCAGCATTAAATACCTAAGAGTGGCCTTAGATTAACAAAATGGCGCCTACAGTGCAGAAACATGTGCACACATGAGGAAAGTCACTCTGCACCACATATTGGTGAAGCATTTGCTCCTGTGCAGTGATTGTCTTCTGAAAGTGTGAAAAGTAGGCAGATCATGGCTGCAATCAGCAGGGAACACTGATTTGACATGAACACTGCTATTTTGGAGCTCAACATTCTCTTAAACTTGCACACTGAGTACATGTTCAGCAACAGGAAGGATCCACCATGTAACAGTGCTATTTAAAGGAATCATCAACTACTTACAAGTTAATTGCTGGTTGATTTTATCTGGCTGTTGCTACATTTCTACAAGTGCGTTTGGTGCTTTTTATAGTTGTTTCAAGTTGCAAAAGTCTACAGGGAGTTCAGCAGTTTTTTGCTGACTTCAAGACTTCTGCACAAAGCAGTTGCTCATAGACATGGATGCATTAGCAGTCATTCCCCTTGGAATATAGCATGACCTGAGCACTGAATAAAGGAAAGGGAGAAGGGCACTCAGCGGGACGCTATATCTGCCAGGATGTTCAGGAAGCAATTCTGCTACTTGAACCTTAACAGGGAACTATCTGTGAGACATCTGCACTTCAGTGAGGACATCCTTACTGAAACCTGCCACCTACTGCAGCCACAAATGTAACCTGAAAGCATGGTAAAGACCACATTGCCACTAGCTGTTTAAGTCGTTGTAGTTTTACATTTCTGGTTCCTTCCAGTCTGGAGCTGGAGATATTTGCAACATCGCGCAGTTTGCTGTTTATCCACCGCTGTCTAAACAGGGTCACTGAGGTTTTCTACTCACTGAAAGCTAATTACATTTCATTTTCTCTTGCCAGAGACAAGCAGATAGAGGAGCATGGAACTTCACTAGGATTGCAGGCTTCCCTGTTGTTCAGGGTGCCATTGACTGCAGGCACGTCACTTTGCGGTGCTGAATGTCAACTCAGTTATATACAGAAACCGAAAGGGATACCACACGCTCAGCATTCAGCTGGTGTTAACCACAGACAGTGAATCATGCAGTCAATGCTCAATATCCTTGCAGCAATCATGACGCCTTCATTCAATGGCAGTCCACTGTACCAACTGCATTTGGTGCTACAAGGAAAAACTAAAGGGTTGTTACCAGGTAACAAAGGCTATCCGTTTACAGCGTGGTTCATACGCATAACCCACATGAACAAAACATGCTTACAATGAAAGTCATGCCAAATGTGATAGAAAAGACCATTATCATGCTGAAGCACCAGTTTAGTTGCCTGGTCTGCTCTGAAGGAGCCCTGCTGGCAGAGGGTGTCAAGATTTGTGATGGTCTGCTGAATGCTACATCAGCTCACTGGCTGGAGGCGATTGCCCTAACTGCCATTAGCCATCAACTGTACAGCGGGCGGTTGGGGAGGAGAAGAAGAAGTAGGAAGAGGAAGGGAGGAGGCAAACTAGACAGCCCCTTTCTGGCCAGACTGAAGAACTTATCTGAGTGTGGTACCTGTAACCACAATTGCGATTCGCCATTCACCAACTGTGCCACACCTTACCTACCTTGTCACTGGCAATTAAAACAATATAAAACAAATTAAACATTCCAAATCAAATTTATAATGAAATCATGCCACATTTGTCACTACAGTGGATCACAGCCCAAATTACTTACAGGAATATTGAACTTTTTAAAGGGAGATATGTGTTTTTTTTTAAAAAAGACATACAATCAAAAGCAGGCTGAAAATGTAAAGTAACAACTTTCTGGAAAATTCCTGTGTGGATTTTCCCTGATTGCCTAGCCGAGAGAGAGAATATGGAATATCGCACCTAAAAAGGCGTCCAGGCCTACTTCAGACAGAGACACTTGAAAGGAAGAGATGTAATGCAAAAGGCTAAACTCTAACTAAACTGTAGATGCAGAGACAATGGAGACTGATTACCACATCTCAGCAGAAACCATCTACTGTTGAATTATATCTCAGAATGTGGAAATGGTCTGAGTTGAAAGAAAGCAGATTCTGGGTGAAAGACATGTTTTTTCCCTTCCAGGGATACACAAGGAAATGGGTTTAAAAGCTAGCTGCAAGCCTGATCTGTGTGTTCCAGTTCTGGTGTGTTAATGTGTGCTGTGAAGGTCACAGCAGAAGAACATCAACTAGACATCCCTGCAACATGCAGGTAAAAGTCTATCTCTCTCTCTCTCTCTGGAGGCAAGTCAGCAAAGCCACAGTCAAAAAGGAAACAGAACAACTCCTTCAACTAACCTGCAGAACCAAGTGTCTCCAAACAAACTGCTCAACTGCCGAAGTCAGCTCTACCAGAATCACCCAACTAAACGGCCACAATGTTTCACCATCTACTCCTCACAGACAAGCCAAAGGCTGATTCGTATATATTTTTTAACTTTTATTTTTGGACTCAACTTTTCATTTCTGACCTGTGTGTATGTGTGTTGCTGTTTTATTATTGTTCTTGGGTTTTTAGTAATTAATATACTTACTTTTGCATTGACTCAAGAAAGCTTGGTTTAATTGGCTCATTCTAAAACATAAATACATTTGGACTGAGAAGAGGTATCCATGAGGGAAGGGATCCCTTTTAAATTAAACCTTTCTGCAGCCAATCAAGGAAGTTGATTTTTTTTAAAGTTTATTCATGGATGTGGGTGTCATTGGCTAGGCCAGCATTTATTTCCCATCCCTAACCACCCTCATTCAGAGGGCATTTTAAGAGTCAACCACAATGCTGTGGGTCCGGAGTCACATGTAGGCTAGACCAGGTAAACACAGCAGATTTCCCACGCTAAGGGACATTGGTGAATGAGATGGATTTTTACAAAAATCAGCAATGGTTTTGTGGTCAGCATCAAACTTTATTGAATTCAAATTTCACCATCTGCCATGGTGGGATTTGAACCCAGGTCCCCAGAGTATAACCCTTGGTCTCTCAAATACTAGTCCAGTGACAATACCACTATGCCACCACTTCCCCATTATAAAGGAGGGGAGCCATTTCAATCCTCCTTACCTGGGAGAAAATTGGGGTTCCATTCGGGAAGTTAACACTTTGGGGTACCTCATCCGGGATCATAACAAATTGGAGAACCTCATCCCGGGACCAATCATAACACATTGCATACAAAAGTCAAAAAATCACCCTAGTCTGTTTGCTTATAGTGCTCCTACACATTGTCACCCCATTGACTGCAGCATGGTTGATGGAAGGCTGCTAACTTCTGGTGAAGGGGACTGGTGGCCCTGGAGCACCACACTGGGTAGTCCTGGGTCTAGAAAGCCAGCACCATCTCGGTTTGGGCAGCAACCATTTGTGCTGGCTGGCTAGACCAGGCAACAGCAGGGGCAAAGGCATAGTGACAGAGATGGGAAGGTGAATACTGTCTTCATGAGAGAGGACGGTTGGTTCATTCTCCAAGGAGCCACTGTCACTACTCCAGTTTGGTGCCTCAGCAATCCTAATAATCTGTAGGATGGCAGATTGCTGGTTGATTGTGACACCCTGCAAGCCCCTTTGAATGCTGGCATCCACAACCATGATGGCAGCAGCCTGACCTTGCATGAGAACAGCCTGAGCTTTTACTTCATTGGAATACAATATTGGAAGTTACTATCCCATATTGGTGAAGCATTTGCTCATGTGCAGTTATTGTCTTCTGAAAGTGTGCAGAGTAGGCAGATCATGACATCAATCAGCGGGCAATGCTGATTTGATGTCAACACTGCCATTTTAGAGAGTAACATTCTCTTAACCTCACGCACCTCGCGAAGAATCCCCCTGCAACAGTACTGCTTAAAGAGATCATCAACTACTTACAGGCATTCAGGTCTTGGGTGGCTGCTGCTTGTGTATGGAAGCTGAGTCAGCAGCCATCAGAAGCAACCTAATGGTTAAGTCCACAAGTATACAAATGGAATTGGTTACCACTTCCATGCTGGAAAGGGTGGCCTCAAAACTCTTTGCAAAGTCCTTTTTTATCAGTTGGTACTGGACTCCTTCATGCTCCTGCACATTTACTGCAGTCTTTCTCACTGACCTGCCAATGTACCAGGCTTTTTGTTGTGGATACCCTGTGAGTTGTCTCATTGAAATACCCGTCTGAATCCTCCGCAGCAGAACTTGTGAGAGACTTCACCATCCGATGAACTGGCTACATTGCACTATACCTGCGCTATCCTTGTTCCTTCCCTGGCTGCAGCCTACTCATGCCCAGTCTCTCACCTTGTGCATTTCCCACTTCTATGCCAGCCTCTTAAGTTGTATGCAGTGTCAGAATATGAGCTGGTGGCTGAAAGTGTGAATTTGAGTGACTGTGCATCTTCATCATCTCTGTATTCTTGCTGTTCCTCACCAGCCTGACCAGCTTGCACTTCTTGGGCATCTGAAAGGAGAAAGGCACAAGGGTAAGGCTGTGGTACATGGACTCGGGGGGAGGGGGAGAGTGGGGAAGGAAGTATGAGGTTCATGCTTCTACCACCAGCAACTTGTAAATTAGAAAAGTGTGTGGGATGAGGGAAGACTGAGATGTGAAGATACAATCGTTTTCAATGGTTTCAAGCCCGCTGCTGTCCACCGTATCAACAATGGCTGAGCCAATAATGGCCAGCACCTTCTCCACCATGGGAGTAAGGGCATGCACCAGTGCCTTTCCCTACCAATTATGTACTGCTACCTCGGGTCACGCACCACTTTATCCTGCAAGACAGACGGAACTGTGCCACTGAGTGTAGTGCAACTGTTTGGGAGATTAAGCTGTCATGGTTGATTAACTGGCCATATGTTCAAGCCATGCAATGTGAGTATGAGGCTTGTAGCAGTGCTTGTGCATGAGGATGAGGTGAAGCTATGAATGTTAGTTTTGAATTGTGATTGATAGATTCCAATAATCTATCTCATCATAGCAAAGCACAGATTCTTTAAGTGTTCATAAAATCACAGAAAATCTTTTCCCTGCACCCATTGTGTCACCAGCTAAACTAAACACAACATCACAAACTGTAGGTGAGTGATGGGATGTGGTAAACTGAGCGGTGTCTGAGGGTAGTAGTATATTTGGTAGGATATGGCATTTGGAGATGCATTCATTGAAGTTCTCACAGTTCTGCATCTTGTCCTCAGGGCTTGATTCCTGGCAATGATCTCCACCACTATCTGCTCCCACTGAACATTTGGCTGGAGGCCCACCTGACCCCCAACGGATACTGGACATCTCTCCCACTTGCCACCTCCTCCCAGAGCCTCCAGTCATCTCCCCCATGTTGTGCCATTCTTCAATGTTGCCCCAGTCAGATTCACTTTCTTGCACAATTACCAGTGCCTACTCCAGCCACAACACACCTCCCTTTAAACAATGCAAGGTAGCCTTAAGTGGTGCAGGCTTGAGTTGTTTTTTTTCCATTCTTTCACAGGATATGGGTGGCCCTGGCTAGGCCAGCTTATATTGCCCACCTCTGACTGCTCTTGAGAAGGCAGTGGCGAGCCACCTTCTTGAATTGCTGCAGGGTGTATATACACCCATAATGCTGTCCATTCCGTTTCAGGCTTCCTAGAAGTTTAATTCAATTGGCTGGCTTGGTAGGCCATTTCAGGGGGTAGTTAAGAGTTAACCACAGTGCTTTGGGTCTGGTGTTACATGTAGGCCAAACCAGATAAGAACGGCAGTTTTCCTTCCTTCTCTAAAGGGCATTAATGAATCAGATGGGTTTATTCCTGACAATCGACAATGGTTTCATGGTCATTATTACCAAGACTAGCTTTATATTTTTTTAATTCCAGATTTATTAATTGAATTTAAACCTAAGTCCCCAGAGCATTAATTCGGCCTCGGGATTACAAGCCTAATGACATTACCACCTTGCCACCATCCCACCAAAGTTACTTGCCATTCACAATATTGGTTCCCTGCAGATGCATCTAGCTGATTAACAGTGTGGTTAGCGTGGAATGGATAGAGAAATCATTACAATGAGCAGGCAGCATGATGTCAGCCTACTATCTCCATTGCAATCAACAGGACCAAGTTACCTGTCTGGCCTACATGTGGCTTCAAGCCCAGGTTAATCACGCATTAAATGCTGCAAGACCTGGACAATAGCCAGGATTGGGCTGACAAGTGGCCAGTAACATTCATACCACACAAGTGCCAGGCAATGACCGTCTCTAACAAGAGAGAATCTAACCATCTTCCCTTGACTTTCAATGGCATTACCATCACTGAATCCCCCACTATCAACATCCTGGGGGTTACCATTGACCAGAAACTGAACTGGACTAGCCATATAAACACTGTGGCTACAAGAGCAGGTCAGAGGTAGGAATCCTGCGACGAGTAACTCACCTCCTGAGCCCCCAAAGCCTGTCCACCATCTATAAGGCACAAGTCAGGAGTGTGATGGAATACTCTCCACTTGCCTGGATGAGTGCAGCTCTAACACTCAAGGAGCTTGACACTATCCAGGACAAAGCAGCCTGCTTGATTGGCACCCCATCCACAAATGTTTACTCCCTCCATCACCGATGCACAGTGACAGCATTATGTACCATCTACAACATAGGTGGGAACCTTTTTCTTATCACGGGCCATTCACAGATAGACAAAATCAGTCATGGGCCACACACACAAAAATCAACTTAATTTAGTTTTTTTTAGAGAGAATACAGAAATGTTCAACTCACCCGCTGCTTTGATGCAATGGCTGAATTTGAATATCATATTGTCAAACATTATTATAGTAATTTAGCTGACACTTTTATCCAAGGAAAATTTGTAATGATGATGATAAATGCTATTTTGAAGGTGCTAAGTCTATATTTTTAAGTCGGCACTGGAGTGCTGCTTTAGGCTGCATTAGAGTGCTTAAGTTGGAGTTTGGGTGAGAGAGGGAGTTCAGTGAAGAGGGAAGGAGGGATCCTTTCATTTTCTACCTTTCCTCAGAAAGAATTGCAGCAGCCTTGGTAAGTAGGGCCTGGTGAGTATTTTCTCTGTCCTTAATATTCTCTAAACTACAGAAGTAAAATTAAAGGGAATAATTTAAGGGTAAGTCATGGCAGAGCAGCTGGGCCAAGTGGAATGCTCATCCTGTGAAATGTGGGAAGTCAGAGACACTTCCAGTGTCCAGGGCGACCATGAGTGCAGGAAGTGTCTCCAGCTGCAGTTACTCAAAATCTGCTTTCCACAGCTGCAGCTGTGGGGAGTCACTGTGGGACATCCTCAAGGATGAGATCTTCGTGGATAGTACATACAGCGAGGTGGCCACACTACAGGTAAGGAGTGCACAGGCAGAAAGGGAATAGGCGATTGCCAGATAGAGTAAAATCACTAGGCAGGTAGTGCAGTAATCCCCTGGGTCCATTTACCCCTTTTACAGATTTTCCGTTTTGGATACTGCTGGGGAAGATGGTTATTCAGGGGAATGCAGCAAAAGCCAAGTCCATGGCAGCACAAGTGGCTCAGCTACACAGGGGTGGAGAAAAAAGAGTGGGAGAGCAATAGTGATAGGGGATTCTATCATAACGGGAACTGATAGATGTTTCTGGAGCCACAGACGTGACACCAGGATGGTATGTTGCCTCCCTGGTGCCAGGGTCAAGGATGCCACCGAGTGACCGCAGGACCTTCTGAAGGGGACGGGTGAACAGCCAGAGGTCATGGTCCATATTGGTACCAACAAGAAAGGGGGATAAGGTTCTTAAAGCAGAATATAGGGAGCTAGGAAATAAATTAAAAAGCAGGACCTCAAAGGTAGTAATCTCAGGATTACTCCCAGTGCCACATGCTGGAGAGATCAGGTATAGTAGAATAGACCAGATGACTGCATGGCTGAAGAGGGAGAGATTTAGATTCCTGAGGCATTGGGATCGATTCTGGGAAGATGGGACTGGTACAAGCTGGACGGCAATGGGACAGCAAATAGGGCCATAGTACAAAAGAAATGTGTAAAAATGTTAAAAAGACAAGTCTAAAAGCACTGTATCTGAATGCATGGTACAGTCGCAGTAAGGTAGATGAATTAACAGTGCAAATAGATGTAAATGGGTACAATATGATTGCAATTATGGAGGCATGGCTGCAGGGTAACCAAGGCTGGGGACTAAATATCCAAGGATACTCGAGATTTAGGAAGGACAGGCAAAAAGGAAAAGGAGTTGGGATGGTGTTGTTAGGTAAGGATTAAACCAGTGTGATAGTGAAAGAAGATATTGGCTCAGAAAATCTAGATGCATAATCAGTCTGGGTGGAGCTAAGCAACAAGGGGTGAAAACATTAGCAGGAGTTGTCTATAAGCCTCCAAACAGTAGTGGTTAGGTAGCAGATGGCATTAAACAGGAAAATAGAGATGCATGTAACAAGGATGCTACAATAATCATGGGTGACTTTAATTTACATATAGACAGGACAAGCCAAATTAGCAATAATCTTGTGTGGAATAATTTCTGGAGTGTGTATGAGATGGTTTTTTAGACCAGTACATCGAGGAACCAACTTGGTAAAAGGCTATCCTCGATTTGGTATTGTGCAATGAGCAGGGGTTAATTAATAATCTTGTTGTGCAGGGTCCTTTAGGGAACAGTGATGATTACATGATAGAATTCTTCATTAGGATGGAAAGTGAAGTAGTCCAATCTGAAACTAGGGTCCTAAATCTAAATAAAGCAATCTATGAAGGTATGAGGAGTGAATTGGCTAAGATAGATTGGGGAACTTCATTAAAAGGCGGATATGCAATGGCTAATCTTTAAGGAACAAATGTATGCATTGCAACAGTTATACATTCCTTTGTGGCGCAAAAACACAACAGGAAAAGTAGCCCAACCATGGCTAACAAAGGAAATTTAGGATAGTATTAGATCCAAAGGGGAGTCATATAAAATTGTTAGAAAAAGTAACAAGTCTGAGGATTGGGAGCAGTTTAGAATTCAGCAAAGGAGGACCAAGAGATTGATTAAGAGGGAAAAATAGAGTATGGGAGTAAACTTGCAAGGAACATAAAAGCAGACTGTAAAAACTTCTATAAGTATGTAAAAGAAAAAGATTAGTGAAGACAAATGTAGGTCCCTTACTGTCTGAAATGGGAGAATTTATACTATAGAATAAGGAAATGGCAGAGCGATGAAACAATTAGTTTAGTTCTGTCTTCACAGAAGAAGACATAAATAACTTCCCAGAAATATTAGGGAACCAAAGGCCTAGTGAGAAGGAAGAATTGAAGGAAATTAGTATTACTAAAAAAATAGTGTTGGAGAAATTAATGGGGGAGAAAGCTGATAAATCCCAAGGGCCTGATAATCTACATCCCAGGGTTCTAAAGGAGGTGGCCATGGAAATAGTGGATGTGTTGGTTGTCACCTTCCAAAATCCTGGAGATTCTGTAACAGTCCTGCAGATTAGAGTGTAACCCCACTATTTAAAAAAGGAGGGAGGGAGAAAACAGCGAATCACAGATCAGTTAGCATAACATCAGCAGTAGGGAAAATGCTGGATCTACTATAAAGGGTGTGATAACAGGACACTTATAAAATATCAACAGGATTAGACAAAGTCAAAATGGATTTATGAAAGGGAAATCATATTTGACAAACCTACTGGAGTTTTTTGAGGATGTAAATAACAGAATAGATAAGGGAAAACCAGTGGATATGGTGTATTTGGATTTTCAGAAAGCTTTTGATAAAGTCCCACATAAGAGGTTGATCTGAAAAAATTAAAGCACAAGAGGTAATATATTGGCATGGTTTGAGAATTGATTAGCAGACAGGGAACAGAGAGTAGGAATAAATGGGTCTTTTTTGGAGTAGCAGGCAGTAACTAGTGCGATACCTCAGGAATCAATGCTTAGGCCCCAGCTATTCACAATATATATCAATGATTTGGATGAGGGAACCAAATGTAATATTTCTAAGTTTGCTGATAGCACGAAACTTAATGGAAATGTGAATGGTGAGGAGGATGTTAAGAGGCTTCTAGGCGATTTAGACAAGTTGAGTGAGTGGGCAAATACATGGCAGGTGCAGTATAAAATGGATAAATGTGAGGTTATCCGATTCGGTAGAAAAAACAGAATAGCAGAGTATTATTTAAATGGTGACAGATTGGGAAATGTTGATGTACAAAGGGATCTGGGTGTCCTTGTACACCAATCACTGAAAGCAAGCATGCAGGTGCAGTAAGCAGCCAAGATGGCAAATGGTATGTTGGCCTTCATTGCAAGAGGATTTGAGTACAAAAGCAGGGACGTCTTACTGTAGCTGCAAGGGCCTTGGCACAATTTTGGTCTCCTTACCTAAGAAAGCATATTCTTGCCATAGAGGGAATGCAACAAAGGTTCACCAGAATGATTCCTGGGATGGCAGGATTGTTGTACGAGGAGGAAATTGCTCGATTAGGCCTATATTCACTGGAGTTTAGAAGAATGAGAGGGGCTCTCATTGAAATTTATAAAATTCAGACAGGGCTGGACAGACTGGATGCAGGGATGATGTTTCCTCTGGCTGGGGGTGGGGCGGGTCCAGTACATGGGGCCACAGTCTCAGGGTACGGGGTAGGCCATTTAGGACTGAGATGAGGAGGACCTCTTCATTCACGGGGTGGTGAACCTGTGGAATTCTCTACCACGAAGGCTGTGGAGGCCAAGTCACTGAATATACTTAAGAAGGAAATAGATAGATTTCTAGACTCTAAAGGCGTTAAGGACTATGGGGAGAGAGCTGGAGTATGGTGTTGAGATAGAGGATCAGCCATGATCATATTGAATGGCAGAGCAGGCTCAAAGGGCTGAATGACCTACTCCAGCTCCTGTTTTCCATGTTGTTAGAAATCTAACTGTGGGCCAGATTAAATTGAGTAGCGGGCTGGATCCAGCCAACATTCCGTAGTTTCCCCACCCCGATCTACAAGATGCACTCCAAGAATTCACCATGGCTCCTTAGACAGCACCGTCCAAACCCACGACCTCCACCATCTAGAATGACAAGGGCAGCAGACACATGGGAACACCACCACTTGCAGGTGCACCCTCCACGCCACTTCCCATTCTGACTTGGAAATATTTCGCTGTTCCTTCACTTTCACTGAGCCAAAATCCTGGAACTTCTCCCTAACAGCACTGTGGGTGTACCTACACCACATGGACTGCAGCGATTCAAGAAGGAGCTCACTACCGCCTTCTCAGGGACAATTAGGGATGGGCAATAAATGTTGGCCTAGCCAGCGATGTCCACATCCCATGAATGAATAAAAACAAAACAAAAAAATCACAATCCCAACACCCATTTTTGAAGAATACGCCTCTATAATTTTGGGAAGAAACATACTAAACTTAAACAAAGAACAGGTAGCATATGGAATAGCTTCACTGCCAAAATAAATGCAGTCACTGCCACTGCTACAATTGCTGCTGTAGGATCAAAATCCCCTCAAACTGGGAAATTTATGGAAAATAATTCAAACCCATGTTTATGTTTTGACCTCATGATTGGAACTATAAATTATAAAAAGATAAGCTGCAGTCAGCAGTACAGGGCTAGGCAGCAAGGGGTTAATTCGGACATTTAAAAACATTTAGTAAAAGAAAGTGACTTATCAAAAGGGTTCAGACATTGACTGACTGCTATCAGAGAACAGTGGAACCAGGGAAATGCCATTACCTGCCATCAACTAATGCAATCAAGAAGTCTGATTACCCAATACAATGGCACAAAGGACATATCATCAATACAAAACATTCAAGCAATTATGCAACTAAGGTCTGCACCACAGACAATAGTACTGGAATAGGGTCATTCAAAACTTCATTAACTTTGGAGTCAGGGGCAGTTACTGTGCCACTCAAGCAGCAAGAGAATTTCTCTTACAATAAGTGTTTTCAGCCATATCGTGATGATACTGGCCCGAAGGTTTTGGGCTACAGTCGGAAGAAGGGTCGAGTTTGGTCACTTTGACTCAGGCCTACAGTCAATACCGGACAGACCAGCCGTGTTGGGGATTGTAAATTTCAGCCAAATCATAGTGATATTGGCCTGAGGGTTTTGTGAAGATTTGGGCCGAAAACTTGGAGTTTTTGCAAGTACTTGTCATTTGTTTCAGCAATATTTTGGTGATGTGGTCTGAGGGTTTTTCCTTTCAGGACAAGACATGGTATTTTGCCTGTGTTTTTGTAAGTTTAAACGGGGTCATGGGGGCTTTGTGTGGAGTTAGCATTTTTGTAAGTTTAAATCCAAGTTGTGGTGACTTTGTGTCAGGTACTGGGGACAGGCTGTTTTAAATTTTGAATTTTGTACTTTGGGGCTGTAATTCAATAAAGCAATTGTGAATTATCAGAAGAAACTTGTCTTGCTGGCCATTCTGTTCAAGCATACACTTGTGAATCTGGTGTCATAAACTTGAGTGTGGGGAGGGTCTCTGAGGGAAAAGGGAAATCCCTGCACTGCAAAAGAAAGCAATCCAATTTTCACTTGCAGTGGAAGGTAACATTTCTCTGAGGCATGCACATATTTCTGAGCATCACAGGCAGGAATTCTGGTGAAGAAAATGATATTGGCCAAGAAGTATCTAATCAGACACTGAGAACCAATATGTCTGAATAGACTTTCATTATCTATTAGTTACTGAAGAATTTACAATAAGCCACAGAAGGATTCTTAACTTCCTCGGTCAATGTTATTCTCAATCTTTGGGTGTTTACTGTACTAAGTCTAAAATGGGAGAAGCCTCAGCTACAAATGAAAAATATTTTGAGCAAGATTGTCCAGAATTGATTATACACATGGGAGACTATATGGTCTCTCCTAGGTGGACATTGCTCTGCTCTGGAGAGAACAGCCCCCTCATCAATAGAAACAGATTTTGGTTCAGTTTTGCATCACATTACCCCACTGTTCAATTCTGTTGGTTCACATCTTTACCATTAGGTTTCTATTTCCAATCTTTGGCATTCTGGCCTGTTAGACCTTACACAAATTTTAGTCAGCCCTATGATTAGTTCTGTAGGTTTCCCCTGTAGGAGGGAATGTCAGAGCAACTGTCTAGATGGCTGAAGGCACAGCCACCAATGGTACATCAAAAGGAATGTAGTGCACTAAAGGCTAGAGTCAGAGGAATAGTGATTCCTGTCGGAGGATGTATCATTAGAGAATGTTACAGTGATAGAGGGAGGCAAGAATGTGCAGGAATATAAGAGGAAAACATAAAACATATGGCATTGGGTAGTCAGAACCATTGTAGCTTAGCAAGGACAGAAGTGTTACTGGTGGATGACTTGATGCAGGACAGAATAAGGCAGCAGAGTTTTGGATGAACTGAAGTTTATGAAGGAAGGGACACTGCCTAAGATTGAGGTGGAATAGTCCGTCAGGGACAATGACATAATAGCGTTTTCAGTGGAAAGGAAGCTGAGGTACAGAAATAGCCAGGTCATGATGGAAGTCAGTGGTCTTTATGATGGAAGTCACATGGGTTCAGAAAGTTAGCTTGGGGTCAGATAGTTTGACAATTTGCTAAAATTGTAAGCAGTCTGGCTCAGCCTGAGGTGGCGGCTGAGGAGGATGGAATTGGTGACAAAGGAACAAGGTTTATGGGAGGGACTGAAGATATGGCTTTGGTGCTTCAAATATTTAGCTGAAGGAAATTTCAACTCATCAAACATTAGATACCAGACATTCTGACAGCACAGAGGCAGTAGAGGGATCAAGAGAGGTAATGGGTTTTACTGCATGGAATAATTGATATGTAACCTGTAGCTTTTCATTGTCAATTACTTGTGCTTCCATTTGGATGACAAGATTTCAAGGTTACATCCTTAGGACCGACTATTTGCATTCTATTAACCATATTTCATTGAAGCTCATCAAACCAGAATCAGTTTGAGCTGATAAAACTGTTATTCCACCTGCCACCTTAGCATCAATGCAAAAGATGTTGGAAGACATTGTTATCAATTGATGTGCCCTCTGCCAACAAATTTTGCAATGCATTATGAGCACTGAGAGTTTGAAAAAGTCAATACATAATAACAGGGGATTGATTGATGGTTATAAGACCATAAGACATAAGAGCAGAAATTTGGCCATTCGGCCCATCGAGTCTGCTCCGCCATTCAATAATGGCTGATAAGTTTCTCAACCCCATTCTCCTGCCTTCTCCCCGTAACCTTTGATCCCCTTACCAATCAAGAGCCTATCTATCTCGGTCTTAAATACACTCAATGACCTGGCCTCCACAGCCTTCTGTGGCAATGAATTCCATAGATTCACCACTCTCTGGCTAAAGAAGTTTCTCCTCATCTCTGTTCTAAAAGGTCTTCCCTTTACTCTGAGGCTGTGCCCTCGGTTCCTAATCTCTCCTACTAATGGAAACATCTTCCCCACGTCCACTCTATCCAGGCCTTTCAGTATTCTGTAAGTTTCAATCAGATCTCCCCTCATCCTTCTAAACTCCATCGAGTATAGACCAAGAGTCTTCAAACGTTCCTCATATGTTAAGCCTTTCATTCCTCCGTTCTCGTGAACCTCCTCTGGACCCTCTCCAGGACCAGCACATCCTACCTGAGATACGGGTCCCAAAATTGCTCACAATATTCTAAAT
Organism: Cetorhinus maximus; assembly: GCF_964194155.1. Lineage (NCBI taxonomy): Eukaryota > Metazoa > Chordata > Chondrichthyes > Lamniformes > Cetorhinidae > Cetorhinus > Cetorhinus maximus. Next base: position 67,714,726 of record NC_135888.1, on the reverse strand, counting down.
GTGGTCTGACCAGAGCCTTATAAAGCCTCAGCAGCACATCCCTGCTTTTATATTCTAGTCCTCTCGAAATAAATGCCAACATTGCATTTGCCTTCCTAACTACCGACTCAACCTGCAAGTTAACCTTAAGAGAATCCTGGACTAGGACTCCCAAGTCCCTTTGCACTCCAGATTTCTGAATTCTCTCCCCATTTAGAAAATAGTCTATGTCTCTATTCTTCCTACCAAAGCGCATGACCTCACACTTGCCCACGTTGTGTTCCATCTGCCACTTCTTTGCCCATTCTCCTAACCTGTCCAAATCCTTCTGCAGCCTCCCCGCCTCCTCAATACTACCTGTCCCTCCACCTATCTTTGTATCATCTGCAAACTTAGCCAGGATGCCCTCAGTTCCTTCATCTAGATCATTACTGTATAAAGTGAAAAGTTGTGGTCCCAACACTGACCCCTGCGGAACTCCACTAGTCACCGGCCACCATCCTGAGAAGGACCCACTTATCCCCACTCTCTGCCTCCTGCCAGACAGCCAATCTTCTATCCATGCTAGCACCTTGCCTCTAACACCATGGGCTCTTATCTTACTGAGCAGCCTCCTATGCGGCACCTTGTCAAAGGCCTTCTGGAAGTCCAAGTAGATAAGATCCATTGGCTCTCTTTTGTCTAACCCACTTGTTACCTCCTCAAAGAATTCTAACAGATTTGTCAGGCATGACCTCCCCTTGATGAAACCATGCTGACTTTGCCCTGTTTTACCGTGCACTTCCAAATATTCTGAAATCTCATCCTTAATAATGGACTCTAAAGTCTTACCAATGGCTGAGGTCAGGCTAATCGGCTGTAATTTCCCGTCGTTTGCCTCACTCCCTTCTTAAACAGGGGGGTTACATTAGCGATTTTCCAGTCCTCTGGGACCCTCCCTCACTCCAGTGATTCCTGAAAGATCACCACTAACGCCTGCACTATCTCTTCAGCTATCTCCTTCAGAACTCTGGGGTGTAATCCATCCGTTCCAGGTGATTTATCCACATTCAGACCTTTCAGTTTTCCTAGCACCTTCTCCTTGGTAATGGCCACCATACTCACCTCTGCCGCCCGACTCTCTTGAACTTTGGGGATGTTACTCGTGTCTTCCACTGTGAAAACTGACGCAAAGTACCTATTCAGTTCCTCCGCCATTTCCTTGTTCCCCACTACTACTTCTCCAGCGTCATTTTCCAGCGGCCCAATGTCCACTTTTGCCTCTCTCTTACCCTTTATATATCTAAAAAAACTCTTGCAATCTTCTTTTATATTACTGGCTAGTTTACCCTCATATTTAATCTTCTCCCTCCTCATTTCTTTTTTAGTTGTCCTCTGTTGGTCTTTGTAGGCTTCCCAATCCCCTGGTTTCCCACTGCTCTTCGCCGCATTGTATGCTTTCTCTTTAGCTTTTATGCTGTCCCTGACTTCCCTTGTCAGCCATGGTTGCCTCGTCCTCCCTTTAGTATGCTTCTTCTTCCTAGGGATGAATTTTTACTGTGTCTCCCAAATTACTCCCAAAAACTCCTGCCATTGCTCTTCCACTGTCTTTCCTGCTAGGCTCATCTCCCAGTCAATTCTGGCCAGCTCCTCCCTCATGCCTCTGTAGTTGCCTTTATTCAACTGTAATACCGTTACATCTGATTCCAGATTTTTCCTCTCAAATTGCAGGGTAAATTCTATCATATTATGGTCACTTTCTCCTAAGGGTTCCTTCACCTTAAGCTCCCTTATCAAATCTGCCTCATTACATATCACTAAAGCTAGAATTGCCTGTTCCCTAGTGGGCTCCACCACAATCTGCTCCAAAAAGCCATCTCGTAGACATTCCACAAATTCCTTTTCTTGGGATCCACTACCAACCTGATTTTCCCAGTCTACCTGCATATTGAAATCCCCCATGATCACTGTAACCTTGCCTTTCTTTCACGCCTTTTCTATCTCCTGGTGTATCTTGTGCCCCACATCCTGACTACTGTTCGAAGGCCTGTACATAACTCCCGTTATGGTTTTTTTACCTTTGCGGTTACTCAACTCTACCAACACAGATTCTACATCATCTGACCCTACGTCATTTCTTGCTATCGATTTAATTTCATTTCTTACTAACAAAGCAACCCCACCCCCTCTGCCAACCTGCCTATCTTTTCGATAGGATGTATATCCTTGGATATTTAGCTCCCAGTCCTGATCCCCTTGCAGCCATGTCTCCGTGATGCCCACCACATTATACTCGCCAATTTCAATTTGCGCCACAAGCTCATTTACCTTATTTCGTATACTGCGTGCATTCAGATACAACACCTTCAGTCCTGTATTTCCCGTCCCCTTTCTCATTGTCGTCCTTTTATCTTATGTGCTTGAAGTTAGATTCCTAGCCCTTTCCAAACACTCTGTCCTATTTTGTGTTCTGGGGACTTTAATAGCCTCTCCTAGGCTCTCCTTTCTTTTCAGTTTTTTCATAATTTTCCATAAGTTGAATCCACCCCCCCACACGCTAACCTGCTGCTTTGTTTCCCTAATAACTGCTTTATCTGAGTAAAGTAGCCTTGGGCCTTGAATAGATGCCAACCTGCTCCTTCCCAAAAGTTGGATGGGCTCATGCTTAATTCATCAAGCTTATTATTAATGGAGGCTTATCAGTGATGCGCTAAATAACCTTGAACCTAGACGCACTAATATTGGACTATAAGTAACATACAAATATACGAGTTAGAAGCAGGAGAGGGCCACTTGACCCACTGAGTCTGCTCCGCCATTCATGGCTGATCTGATCATAACCACAACTCCACATTGCTGCCTAGCCACGATAACCTTTCACCACCTTGTTGATCAAGGATCCATCTACCTCTGCCTTAAAAATATTCAAATACAGCACCACCAATGCTGAGAGATTGTGAAGTCAGTAATTAAGTTACAGTTTATACTCATAATGATTTATATTTTGTTGATTATTGTTAAGAATCAACTTAGTTTTATTGTAAAACTTGTGATTGCAATTGTGGTTAAACAAAATAGTGTTAGCATTACTGAAATATATGTTTGATAACTGTTATGGACAAGAGAGAGACAGACAACCTGTACTGATATCCTCTTACCACCTGTCTGTAAGCAGAGGATATTTTGAATTAGCTGAAGTTCTACCTGTCCCCGGTGTTGCATAGGATGAGTCTGGCCACGCTGCCGCGGAACACTCCAAGTAGTTGGACCGTGCCGTACCACCTATCCCTCGTAGAAAAATTTATGCAGAGGAACACCTTTGACCACAAGTCCATCAGGCAGTGGTCGGCACGTAACGTCTTAGAGGCCCTGAGGGAAAAGGAGAGGGTGGATCCTGTGGGATGGTACCCCGAGCAGACTGTCAAAGTCATTTGGCAGAATGCATCATCGCCAGAACTTTCCAACAAGCACCAAGACGTTGCTTGGCTGGTGGTGAGAAAGGCCCTCCCCGTTAGATCCTTCCTACACGCCAGGAGTCAGGAGTCTCACCCCCTCGGCATGTTGCCCTCGAGGTGGCTGTGGTGGGAAAGAGACCATTGTTCACCTCCTTGTAGATTGTGCCTTTGCAAAGAAGGTCTGGAGAGAGATGCAGTGGTTTCTGTCAAGGTTCATCCCGAGCAGTTCTGTGACACAGGACTCTGTGCTCTACGGGCTGTTCCCAGGGACACAGACCGAGACAAACATCAACTGCAGCTGGAGGATCATCCACTCGGTGAAATACGCTCTTTAGTCTGCCTGAAACTTGTTGGTCTTCCAGCGCAAAGAGTTGTCCCCGACCGAGTGTTGCAGACTGGCACATTCCAAAGTCCAGGACTACGTACTGAGGGACGCACTAAAGCTTGGGGCAGCCGCCGCAAAGGCGCAATGGGGAAGGGTCGCTGCCTAAGACCTTTCTGCCACAGTGCACCGAGGGACTGGGAACTGTTTAAATCCCCTCGGGCTGTACAGCTCAAAATGAATGTCTGCAAATGTTTGTAATATTCATTGTTTGTACTGATGCACCTTGTGATACATGTTGTAAAAGTTGAACCTGATTGCACCTTTGTAATGGTGATTTTGAAATGGTTTGGAATGTGGTTGAAGATATTTTATGAATAAAGTATATTTTTGCAAAAAAAAATATATTTTGAATTAGTTATTAAAAGAATAGGCAGTGGGCTGTTTTCCCAATCCTTCAGTTTTTTTGTGATCCAATTTCATTTATAATCCAGTAAGATCAAGTTCAAATTAAGTTTGAAGGCTAGTTTATCTTACACATTCAAAACCCGGAAAAAGGAGTGTTAATAACTTCCCACTCCACACCTGCAAGGGGCGGGGGGTGGGGGTGGATGGCTGGATAGAGAAAAGGAGTTTTACGATACAGCGACCACAGAAAATGAATATCAGTTCCAGAGCCCAAAGTCAGAGTCCAGAGGGTGTTTCCTGAGTGGTGGGGTTCAGTTCCAATGAGTTTCTGGTTGGTTAAATGATATGAAAATCCTTGAAATGAACAAGGCTGCTGCACAAGGGGCTTTCTGTGTTTAGACCGCTTGACAGGCGTTGATCAGAGATTTTAAAATCAAGCAGGCTTTGTGGAGTTGAGACTGCTTACCCAGCCCGGCTATTGGAATTCTGTCCAGTTGATGTTAAAACAACAATTTGACTGTGAGGCTCAAAAATGTAATGTTAAAATTGCCCAAAAGGCCAGAGGCTGGGGTCATGTGACGTGGCCTATTAATGGTTAATTGCATCTTAACCATTAGCTTCTGTGCTGCTGGACGGATTTCCATTGTTCCTTCTTAGGGGAGAGACGACTTGGTTATTAGCATCTCTTCGAGTAATGAGTTTTGATATTCCTCTTTTGTGAAAGTTCAGGATGGGGGAGTCAGTTCTTCTGCACTTCCTCTGCTTTCATTGATTTGTACAATGAAGTGTGAAATTCCAGAGAATTATTTTGTTCTTGGAACTGCTGGGGATAGCTCCCAGACAGAGGGCCAACCCTGTGATCAGGTGATTTGTAGCAGCCATCTTAATTTTCTTTGTTCAGCAGGAAATATCTAGTTTTCTTAAAAAGATAGCAATAAGGATAAAGTTTTTGAGCATACACTGTTGTGTTTCTTTTAATATTGTAGGAACCCAACAATCCTCTTGCATTCAGAGAAAAAAAGTGAATTGTATTTCAGTTTTTTTTTTCTTGTATGGTCTTGCAAAAGAGAACCAAGAAGTAAAGAGGTATGCAGTCATTCTCTCATTCATACCAGAAAGTCAGACACACAGCTAGCAGAGGCAATGTCAGTTTTTGCTGCATTTGTGTAATTTAAACTCAGGATATGACATCAACAAGGGCATTGTCCATTTGTGCGATGTGGGTAATGTTTTGGTTGACCTGGAAACAATCAAAATCTGTCTTTAATGAGGAAAGACTATTCAGGTATTAGAGTTCCGAATTTTCCTTTTTCTTTGGGGGGTCAGGCGTAAGCAAAGACATTTGCTAAGGCTCTCAGTGTGCGTTTCACGTTGGCTGGCCGTTAATTGGCCAGCCAGCGTGAAATCGCAGTCAGAGCCCGATTGGGCCCGATCCATTTTGTGGACGTTTCTGGGCCCACCCGCCCACTGTACCTGCCCGATAAAGGGGAAATCCTATCCCATGTCTTCTGGAGCACTCTTGCCCTCTGATGGATGTTCAACACCCCCTGTATTTTGATGTTGCTTTTCAACTAGGTGACGCATCACCTTCACTCTTTCTGGGTCTATTCAGGAACTTCCTTGGTCCCCATTTAAATTTGCCATAAAGCTATCGGCTAAACCAATATTGGCTCATTCGTTTTTTCCTTTGGCTTGGGAATGGGCACTACCCTAACTTGTTCCATGTCCCCTGGAACACTTCTGCCCTCAAGTGGAGGTTCAGCCCCCACTATACTCCCTTGTGGCTCTTCAAATGGATGAGGCACCACACTTATTATCTGCTTATCTGTTTGGTAGCTCCCTTCATCCCTATTTAAATAAGAAAGAAGTTTTCTACCAGCCATGCTTCAGGTGATTCTTTAATGTTTTTCTTTCCTGGTTTAATAATTCACCTTCTTTGGCTCTTTGACTAAGCGGGGCATCTCCCTATCTCTTATCCTGCTCTGGGACTTCTCTGGTCCTTGTTTAATTCTGGCACAGCTGTATTTGCCAACCCACCTTTTGGGATATTCTGTGGATCTGTTTTAAATTCCACTAGTCCTTCCTGGACCTCTTTTAACTCTACTGACCTGGCTTTAGCCTTGCTAAATTCAAGCAGCTCTCCCTCAGTTGTAATGGGTTCTATTTTACCCTTTAGGGCCTCAGAACATTCAACAGCTCCCTGCACTCCTGCAGATTCCTGATGGCTGCTGTTGGCCTCTTTTCTGGTTAACACTAGCTAACACCTTGCTGCCAACCAAATCATTTCTGGGGAGGAAATCGATAACTGCTACTGGTAGTTCAGGGACAAATCCTATCATTACAGGGTCTGAACCTCCGTCACACTGTAGGTGAACAGTATGGAGGGGAATAAACATGGATCCTCCTCCCACTCCACTCCACTGATCAGTGCCTTGGCCTTCACAGACGATTTGGTGTAGGTTTATGTTTCTCGCCAATATTAAGGACTGAGAGGCCCCTCTGTCCCAGAGCAGTACCACGGTCTCGCTCACATTGTGGGATGAGTACAGGGACACTTTTCCTGAATGGACGAAAGCAAAAACTCTCTAAGGGTTTGCCCAGCTCAGCCACACATAGTGCCATGCCCTCCACTGTTTCTGTAGTGAGGGCCTCTGTCTGCTCTGCTGCACTAACCATCGGGGCATCCTTCTGGGGACTACTCTTATGGGGCCCAATTAGATCCATAGCCTTCCCTCTCAATCTCCAGCATTTAAGTCTGGAGTGACCTATTTTATTACAATGGGAGCATACTGGCCACTGGGCATTCTCTTTTCAGGCTGCAGAAGGTCTTCTCACACCCTCATTGGTATTTTCCATTCTGGTTGGAGGGCCTTTCCTATCTTTGTCACTCTCATCTTTCTAATAGTCATGGGGATGGTTTGGAAAGGGTCTGCCTGAGTGTAATAAGCTGATATGAAATATACCTTTAAGACAAGTATTGCAATGTAAGATCACATGATCCTAATACCCAATAGCAGAGTAGCGTGGGCTACCTCTCTGCAGAGTCTTGAGTTAGTCACTGATGCATGAAGACAGAGTTTGATGTTGTGAGCATACAAGCATAGCTGCAGAATTTAGTTTGTAAATAAACAGCATGTATTTATTTTAACAACGATCTCCTGACATTCTCTGTCTCTGTACCAACTCGGTCACCCTAGTAAAAGCATGAAACGCGGATACTTTAGCCCCAAGAAACCTAAGGGCACTGGATCCAACAAATTGGCGATGAGAGTAAAAGCACGAAGAATCATGGAAAAGAAACGAGGTAAAAAGCAAGAAAGAACAAAGGAATCCAGAAGTGCAGAAATAAAGCCATACCTTACACAGTAGTCATAAGTAAAGTAAAATTTCCTTCTGAGCATTGAAGTGATCCCCTCAGAGCATGCCGCAATTTGGAAGAGTGGAGCCGTTCAATCCAACCTCAGATGACTGGTTGGATCAGACGCCTCGCGTTCTTCTTCCAGGCAAACAACATTGCAGGGTAGGAGAAGAAGCGCGCGATCCTTCTGTCCACGTGTGGGAGTAAAACATACGGACTAATTCGGAATCTGATGGTGCCCAGTACCCCACGGTTGAAAAGTTTTGATGATTTAGTGAACCTCACAAAGAATCATTATCAGTCCAAGACATCGGTGATGATGCAACGGTTTAAACTTAACTCAAGGAATAGAGCTGCGGGGGAGACAGTTGCTTGTTATATGGCAACTCTGAAGCAATTAACTGAATATTGCGAGTTTGGTACATCTATCAATGATATGCTTAGAGATTATTTGGTGTGCAGCATAAATAAAAATGCAATTCAGAAGAGATTACTTGCTGAAACAAATCTAGATATTCAGAAGGCATTGGAAACCGCTCTTGCAATGGAAAGTGCAGTGCGAGACTCAGAAGCCATTTGAGGAGCTCAAAATGGCACCGTCCTCCATGATGGGCATGGAGCCTCAACCAAAAAGAGCGTGAAAGTGCAGAGCTTTATTCTGAAGCAGGAAGCAGCCATCGCTAGTAGCAAATTAAAAGGGCTAACTCAGCAGCAAAAAACATGGCATAACAGTGGTAGAGTTAGAAGCAAAAACCCTGGACTGAATCCCAGTTCAAGAATATTGAATGTTTCTTCCGCCAACGTAATGGACACCTCAAGAGACATTGTAAAGATAGAATCAAGCAGACTTCCAGACAATAGCAAAAACTCCATGAGATAAATAGTGTTGAAAAGCCTGGAGTAATAGATGGTGATATCTATTCGCTATATAATTTAAAGGTAGGAAGAACGGAGCCTATCCATATGATCATGAGTGTGAATGAGAAGCCTATCAGAATGGAGGTGGATACTGGTGCAGCCACTACGGTGATTGGTGAGCATACTATCAAATGCCTGAATCTTGGAGAACATAAGCTGAATTTAGAAGAAACTGATGAAAAGTTAAATAGCTACACAGGGGAAGACATACAAGCTAAGGGTGCATGTAAAGTCACAGTACGTTATGTAGGTCAAACAGAGAGATTATCTTTGATGGTAGTAGCAGGCGAGAGACCTAGTCTCCTCGGACAAAACTGGCAGAAAGAAATTAAATTGAAATGGACTGAAATTTTCCAACTGAGAACTAATGGGTTATCACAGCCATTAGAAAAATATGTCTCAATTTTCAAGGAAGAACTTGGAAAAATTGAGGGGCTACAAGCAAAAATTCATGTAGATCCAGAGGCAACACCAAGGTTCATGAAGGTCAGGCCAGTACCTTATGCAATGCAAGTAAGCTAGATGCTGAACTGGACAGATTAGAAAGATTGGGAGTGATACAACCAGTACAATTTTCAGAGTGGGAAAGTCCAATTGTACGTGTTCTCAAACCTGACCGAAGCATTCGAATATGTGGGGACTTCAAATTAACAGTTCCCACATATTAATAAAGTGGTAAAATTGGATAGACACCCATACCTAAAATAGAAAATTTATACACTAGACTGGCAGGTGGAGAGGTCTACACAAAGTTAGATATGAGTCATGCCTACCAGCAATTGGAATTAGAAAATGCATCCTGGAAGTTTGTCACAATAAATACACACAAGGGATTGTATCAATACAACTGTTTGCCAATTGGCATATCTTCTGCTTGCACCATATTCCAAAGAACCATGGAAAACTTATTGCAGAGATTGTCCCATGTGGTAGTTTATTTGGATGACATTCTCATGACTGCACTCACTGAAGAGGAACATTTGAAGAACTTGGAAGAAGTTCTGAAACAGTTATCGCAGGTAGGAGTGAGAATGAAGAGGGAAAAGTGCACATTCAAGGCAAAAGAGGTAACTTGCCTAGGTCATAAGGTAGATTCACAAGGCCTACATCCAGTTGAAGAAAAAGTGAAAGCCATTAGAGAAGCACTAGCGTCAAAGAATACATCCAACTGATATCATTCTTAGGGATGATCAACTACTACGGGCGTTTTCTTCCTAATTTGTCAACAGAACTGGAGGCACTGTATTACTTGTTCAAGATAAACCAGAGATGGTCATGGAAAACACCACAAAGAGAAGCTTACACAAAAGTGAAAAGGTTGCTACAATCTTCTACGCTGCTAGTACATTTTGACCCAAAGGAAGAGTTGATATTAACGTGCGACATTTCACCTTATGGAGTAGGAGTAATGCTTTCTCATCGAATGGATGATAGATCAGAATGACCTATAGGATATATGTCGAGAACACTCAGTACTGCAGAGAAAAAGTACTCTAATTGAAAAAGAAGGCCTGGCAATCATTTTTGGTGTTAAAAAGTTTCATCAATTTGTACATTTCACTATCATAATGGACCACAAGCCATTATTAGGACTATTCAGTGAAGACAAGGCTATACCCTCTATAGCCACTGCAAGAGTACAAAGATGGGCATTGATCTTGGCAGCGAATGAGTATACTTTTATTCATAGACCCGGAAGTCAAATTGTAAATGCAGATGCACTCAGTTGTTTACCCTTGCAAGGAAAAGTTGAGGATGTTCCAATTCCTCAGGAGCTCGTTTTGTTGTTGACCTTCCTGGACTCATCACCAATATGTGCTACACAAATTAAAGATTGGACGAACCTAGACCCAGGGGCTGAAATTTCTGTTTGGTGGTGGGGGCGAAGCGGGAGAGGGCGCGGGCAGGCGCGGACCGGATCACCGCCCACAATCGGGTCCGCACCGCCATTTTAAGCGAGTGGGCCAATTAAGGCCTGCCCAGCATAATGCGCAACTCCCGAGGATAGCGGGAGTGGGTGGGCAGCAGTGGGATTGCATTGTCCACCGGGTCCAATGGTGACCCGGCAGCCTGTTTATCTGAAGCGCTGGCAGCCTTTGCAAGGCTGCTCACAATGGCAAGTGGAAGGGCTCACCAGAGGGCTTCTAGTGAGCAGGCCAGTCCGGAGGGTAGGCCAGAGGAGCAGGCGAGGCTCTAGGGTAGGGCAGTGGGACAGGCCAGGCCGGAGGGTAAGGCGGGGGGGCCAGTGTGCCCCTCGTTTCTTGGATGACTGCCTTGCTGCCCTCCTCGAGGAGGTGACAGCACGGCGGAAGGTGCTGGTTCCTCAGGACGGGAGGAGGGAGCCCCCCACATGAGGAAACGTGTCTGGGAGGAGGTGGCGGAGATGGTGAGCTCCCGCGACTTAGTGCGGCGCACCTGGATCCAGTCTCCCAAGCACTTAAATGCTTGACAGGGTGAGTATCATGTTGGTATTGGTCATGTAACCCAGCAGGTCGGTTTACCCGCTTGTTCCCCCACCACTCTCATTGATGGCATTTGTCCTTTGCTGAGTGGGTAAGCAGATACTTCCCATGCTGAAATCAGCCTGAGAGGGTGATGAAGAGATGTGTTTTGCCCCCGCAGCACATGACTGGTTTGGGGGCAACCTGGAGGAGCTGCACCTAGGTGCTGTGTTTGAACTGCAGGACATGTCCAAGTCAGGATGATGACATGCTGGGTGGGGAGTTTCAAGGTGGTGTGGCAACGAACCATCTGCTGCCCTCTGCACTCCATGTGCTTGCGCCTCCTTGCTATGGAAGGATATACCGTGTGGTGCCTAATGTGATGTTGGCAGCATGTGTCCAAGGGGGGTGGTGAGGGGGTGCAGAGAAGGCCTAGCATCTTTGTGTGAGCGTTTGGCAGCAGCGGGGTGAGGATGCTCTGGAGCCCTGATATGTGCCACTCTGGTTGGGGTGGGCCGTGTGCGAAGAGAGTCCATGTGGAATTTTCACTAATCAATGCTCGTCTCATTTTCAGATGAATGTTCATAACGCGGCAGAACGTCCGAGGACTGAGGTGGCCAGGCACAGATCGCCATTCTTAGCCGCCTCGAGTAGGAGGCCCTGGATCTAGACAGGCGCCATGCACCCGGGTCCACTGGTGTCGGTGAGGCTGGGGTGCCACAGCCAGGTATTTATGCCCAGCACTGAGGTCAGCATTGTTCTCCCAACAGCCATAGCAGTGCTGAATGTTAATTGATTTAATTTTGCAACATGGCTTGACCATTGGTTTTGGAAGGATGAGAGCATAATGATCCAGGGGACAGGGACGCACTTTGTCATTGTCTCCACGTTAACTGATCCACTGTCGTTGTTCTTCTTCTCAGCATCAGTGGAGCAGGGCCAGGAGGAGGAGCAGCAGAGGCCCCCTCTCACACCTGAGGGCCCTGAAGTCTCACCAGCGTCACACCATCTCTGCGAGGCAGGCACCAGCGCAGAAGCTAGCACCTTGGTGGGAATTCAAACATCGGCTAGTGTCCCGAGGCACAGTGGTGAGAGCACTTCACAGTCGTTGGAGGAGCTGGTGGAGACAGAGAGTGCCCATGGCGCCAGCAGTCGGAGGACTGCAGGGGACCAGGCACATGCTCAGTCAGTGCCTGATGATGTGCCTCTGGAATCGTCCGGGATGCAGCAGGGCCAGGAAATGCGGTCGGGTGTGCGGGAGCATCTGGAGGAGATACATGAGGTTATGCTTGGCTTGGTGTCCATCATGGAGGAATCTACATGGACGATCGCCGAAGCAATGAGCCACATGTCCGAATCCCATGTGTCCTCCATGGAAAGACTGGCGACTCTCGTGGAGAGGCTGCTCCAGGAGACCCGTCAGGGCTTCCTGGGGATGCACGCTGACCAGCAAGCCCTCACATCAGCATTGACCTCAGCTAGTCAGTGTCAGTGTGGGAGATGGTTTTGGCATCAACTTTCCCAGCTCGGTGCCCATCCATCCACAGTGAGTAGGGAGGTCCAAAGCGACCTCACATCGGCACAGCAGCTGCCTGGCGCCTCTGCGGGCACCTCTTAGGGCACTCCGGATGAGGGCAGCAGCTCCTCTGTCCCTCTCCCAGTGACTGTAGCATCCAGTCAGGCAGCAATGACTGGGGAGATGTCAGCTGTGGGACTAGCAGTTCCCTTCCAGGCAGGGCCAGCACAGGCTCCACAGGCCAGAGGACGACCGCCAAGGTCATCAAGGCCAACAAGACAGCAGAGTCAGCAGGCTGGCTCAGGTGCCACTCCGAGCGATGGGGTAGCACCAAGACGTAGCACCCGGAAACGAAAACTTAAGGCATCTTAGGCATACCATGGGTTTTTCCCTGCTGCTTTTGTGTTGGCCCCAGATGAGGTCCTTATTATTAACTTTGTTTTGTAACACTATTGTCTTTTTTTTGGAATAAGTTGGTTTGCTTGACGTAATAAATTCAGATATGTCACCATGGCTGAGGGTGCCTCTTTTCTTTGCATATGGATGGTTTCCAAAACTGTAATGAGTGCTTTGTTGGACATTCAGCTTTATTAACAAGGCCCTTATTGACTGTTCCTAACCTGGCAGATTTTGCACCTAGGTGTCGAGTATCGAGCCTATAGGCCAGGCTTGTCCTGCTGATCCATCTGTGGGTGGCTAGCTGAAGGTTCGTTGGATTAAAGCCTCCTGGGTGTCCCTACCTCCCTGGAGTATGCCCGGGTCAGCATCTCCCCCCTCAGCATTCCCCTGTGCATGCTCATCCTCGGACTCACTGCTGGACTCATCATGTGCAGCCGCGGCCACTGTGTTGTCATCTTCATCGTCCACTGTGTCCCCGCTTTCCAGCACAAGATTGTGGAGAGCGCAGCATGCAACCACTATCACTGACACACAATCTGGGGGGTACTGGAGTGCGCCCCTTGAGCGGTCCAGGCATCGGAAGCGCATCTTGAGAAGACCGATGGTTCTCTCCACTACAATCCTTGTGGAGGTGTGGCTCCTATTGTACCGCTGCTCAGCTTCTGATCTTGGATGGCAGAGAGGCGTCATTAGCCACCTTCTGAGGGGATAGCCCTTGTCATCCACCAGCCAACCATCAAGCCGGGCTGGAGCACTGAAGAGCCCTGGCACCTGGGAGTGTCTGAGGATGTAGGTGTCGTGGGAGCTGCCTGGGTAGAATCAGCATCCTGTGATCACACACTATCTGCACGTTCATGGAGTGGAAGCCCTTCCTGCTGGTACCTTGATGGCCATATGTGTGCAGCCTATTGCCCCCTGGATGCAGGGGAAGCCAGCAATGGCCGCAAAGCCTCTGGCTCGCTGTGTCTGGCTTGCCTGGTCCCAACAGTAGTGGATGAAGGTCAATGCACATCTGAACAGAGCGTTTGTAACCTGTTTGACACAATTGTGGACAGCTGATTGGGAGATACTGCAGTGATCACCCACCGACCCATGGAAGGAGCCAGAGGCATAGAAGTTGAGGGCAGCTGTGACCTTCAGAGCCACTGGCATAGGGTGTCCACCCACATAGTTAGCAGAGATCTCAGGCCCAATCATCTGACAGATATAGTTGACTGTCTCCCTTAAGAGACGAAGCCTCCTTTGGCACTGTACCTCGGACATATTGAGGTAGCTGCTTCGCCACCTGTATACCCTGGCAGCAGGATAGTGGCATCTTCTGTGACCCCTTCCGCCTTGGGCTACCTCTTGGCCCTGCGCCCCTTGTGCCTGCACCTGTCCTCCCAAAGGTGGCTCCCCTGGAGGCTGAATGTGAACTCCTGGCCTCCCCCACTTCTAGCCCTCCCTTTCTATTCGGAGAAGCTGCCTCTCGTGGACAATTCAGCTCCCATCCCCTGGCTAATGGAACGCTTCCTGAAACCTGCAGGCCCAGAAAAGATTACTCACTGCCGAGTGCTGACCTGAAGGTTAAGAGTCCAGAGAAAGCAGCTGGGATGCATTTTGAAGTACTGCAGAGCAGACAGGCAAGCTTCAAAAACTTTCATAAATAAATACTTGACTATGCACACTCGCGACCCCGCTGACCCCTCTTATCCCGCCCATGGATGAGATTAATCCAAATGTGTCCTACCCGCCTGCCCGTTGCGCCCGTGCGCCGACCCGAAGACAGCATGGGCACTGAAAAAATCGACATTGATTGGCGCCTCAAGGACCTTAAGTGGCCCATTAATTAATGGCAGGTGCACATCGGGCATTATCGTGCACCCACCCAGCGAAATATCACGATGGCGCGCGGTAACGTCGGGACGCTTGCCCGACGTCACCGCGCATCATCTTATGCACGGACGTGCGGGGTCTGCCCCTCGCACGCCAATGGGAAAATTCTGCCCCCAGTCTTGTCCAAAGTGAAGAATCAAGTTCTTTATGGTTGGTCACAAACACAAGTGTCTGATGAAAAGAAACCGTATACCATAGAAGCTACGAGTTAACCAGCCAAGATGGTACTTTATTGTGGGGAGCTTGGGTGATTGTTCCACCAAAAGGACGAAAGCCATTGTTATCTGAACCTCACAGCGCACATCCTGGAATTTCCAAAATGAAGGCAATAGCACGCAGTTATATGTGGTGGCCGGGAATTGATGAAGATATAGAAAACCTAGTGAGAAGTTGTATGCAGTGTTAGCAAGTGCAAAAATTACCTGCAACAGCTGCTTAACATCCCTGGGAGTGGCCAGGAAGGCCATGGGTACGAATACACATCAGTTATGTGGGACCTTTTATGGGAACAATGTTTCATAGACACCCATTCAAAATGGACGGACATGTATGAAGTGAGGTCACCCACATCTTCAGCGGCAATAGACAAGCTACGACAAAGCTTCGCTATAAATGGATTACCTCAAGTGCCTAAAGTACCTAAAGTAACAAATAATGGTATTTTTATTAAATAATTGTATTCACAAGTGCTGAATTTAACTGATTTACAAGCCTCAATGGTATTGTTCATGTGAAACATCTCCATACCACCCTTCTTCAGATGGACTCGCTGAGAAAGCATTTCAGATGTTCAAATCTGGTATGAAGAAGTTATCTGGAGATTCGATAGTGACTAAATTGGCACATTTTCTTTTCCATTATAGAGCCACCCCTCATGCAACAACAGGTGTCACACCTGTGGAATTGTTGATGAAGCAACATCTCCAATTGAGACTAAGCCTAGTCATCCCAAATTTGGGGGGAGGGTAGAAGGAAGGTGGGAAAATCAGAAAATGGGACATGATTGTCACAGTCAGAACAGAACATATAATGTAGGATAGAAGGTATTTGTGAAAATTTTAAAGAAGGACCAACATAATTGTTCAGTGAAATTAGTGTTGTAACGGGACCTCTTTCCTACCTTGTGAACGTCAGAGATCAAATAATAAGGAGACATGGATCACTTACGAACAGGAGAAACCAAGTATCCAGAAATGTTTCCACCAGAGCTCGAGACTAAATCAACATTCCCTGGTGGAAGGACTCAGCCAAGAACAAATGTATTTGAAGGATCGACTATACCTGAAAGAGTCGAAGAAACAAATTTACAGGTACCTGCAGCAATATCTGAAACTCAGATGACTTCAGTAAGGGAGATTCCAAAGCAAACTTCAGAAGCTGTAGAGTTGAGATGTTCTACACACATAAGGAAACCCCTAGAGAGACTGACTTTGTAAATAATTGACCTGTGTAAATAACTTGATATATTGAAAAATTGTAAAATATACTTTTCATTAAAGGGGGAGGGATGTATTAACCTGATGTGTATTATACCTTTAAGACAAGTATTGTAATGTAAGGTCACATGATCTTAATACCCAATAGCAGAGTAGCAAGGGCTATGTCTCTGTGCAGAGTTTTGAGTTAATCACTGATGAGTGAAGACAGTTTTAAGTTGTGAGCACACAAGTGTAGCTGTAGAATTTAGTTTGTAAATAAACAGCATGTATTTATTCTAACAATGATCTCCTGATGTTCTCTCTATCTGTACCAATTCCGTCACCCCAGTAAAAGCATGCAACCTGGATCCTTCAGGCCCAACAAACCTAGGGGCACTGGATCCAACACTGAGCTTCCAGGCCTATGCGTGAGATCATAGATGCTTGCTGTGATAGCTACGTCCCTGACCATGAGGATTCTCTGCTCCTCTAAGTGCATCCGTAGGTTGGAGCATAAGCAGTTTTAAATTCCTCCAACAATATCAAGTCACACAATCTCTCATAGGTGCGTTGGAGTTTTAAAGAGTGGATCCAAAGGCCAAACACAATTTGCTTCAGCTATTCGAACTCGGTGTAGGTCTGGGTGGGTTTCTTACAAGTGTCCTGGAATTACTGGCAATATGCCTCTGGGTCTAACTCATAGGCACGGAGGATGGCAGCCTTGGTCTGTTCATAATTAGTGGACATATCAGGGATTAGCATGAAATAGAGCTCTTGAGCTCTCCCTGACAGCTGCCCTTGAATTAAAAACATCCAGATATTGGTGGCCATTTTAGCTGCCCTGCTACTATCTCAAAAGTGGTGGAAAAAGATTCCGTGTCACTTGGAATTTAGGAATGAATCTAACCTACTTAAGGGCTTCAGAGAGTGGTTCCGGGGTAGGGAAATAGGGGCTGTTACCAGGTAGAGAGAGGTTTTGCCTCGCAGCTTCCAGCTGTCTGGTCTCTCTCTCCCTTTAAGCTGCTAACTCCATTTCCAATTTTCAGGACTGGAATTCTTCTCTCTCCTGCTCTCTCTCTCTTTCCATTTCCTGAGCTTTTCTCTCTCTCCCTATCTCTCCCTTTCTATTTCTCTTTCTCTTTTCTGAAATTCTAGCTGCATTCTGAGATTTGCCAGCTCAAATTTGGCTAGGGGAAGGGATTCAGAGTCAGGGTTGAATTCCTCATTTATCTGCTCTGTTTGATAAGTGATGTCCAAGTGCTGGGCCAGCAACTGGATCAGTTCATTTCTTTTCATCTTACTCGGCAGTTTCAATTGTACTTCCCTAGCTACAGCTTTCAGTTGCTCTGTGCTTAGGGACACTAACGTTTCACTGTTTAGGTCTCCTTGATTTACCCATATCTGTACATCGAAAGATGCCATTTTCTTAATAGTAAAGGAAAGGAATTTGCTGTGGTAATTTCCTGTGTTTGAAAAATCATTCCAGCCACTAAATTTTTCCCTCTTGGCTTCTAGCTGATTCTTTTATATCAGATTCAGCTCTCTCTTATGATTTGGACTCTGGTCAAATTTTGTCAGATTATCTTGTTTGATCAAATTTGGTTCAAGTGCGTCTGTCCTGGACCTGGGGAACAATACAAACGGCACTGATTTCCTCTTACCACCTCTCCGTAAGTGTTTTGAATTATTTTTTATAATAATAGGCAGTGGTGTGTTTTCCTAGTCCCTTGGTTTTTGTGATCCAAATTTACTAATAGTCCACAGCAAACTCGAGTTAGGATTAACTCAGAAGGATAGTTTATTTTTCACATTCAAAACCCAGAAAAAAGATTGTTAGCAACTTCCCACTCCACCCACACCCACACATACAGACAAACACACACAGTGTAAAGGCAGGGTGTGGGGGGTGATTGTGGGTGGTGGGGACTTATAGAAAATGAGTTTTACAGTACAAGGACCACAGAAAATGAATATTAGTTGACGTGAGCTCCAGAATTCAAAGTCAGAGGGTGTCCAGTTCCGATGAGTTTTTGGTTGATTAAATGTTTCAAAAATGCTTGAAACTAGCAAGGCTGCTGCACAGTGGGCTTTCTGTGTTTAGACCACTTGGCAGGTGTTGATCAGAGACTTAAAATCAAGCAGGCCTCCTGGAGTTGAGACTGCTTACCCAGCCTGGCTGCTGGAGTTCTGTCAGTTGATGTTAAAACAGCAGTCTGACTGTGAGGCTCAAAGATGCTTAAAGCTGCAATGTTAAAATTGCCCAAAAGGCTGGGGGTCATGTGGCATGGCCTATTAGTGGTTAATTGCAGCTTAACAATTAGTTAAAAGCAAAATACTGCGGATGCTGGAAATCTCAAACAAAACCAAAAATAGCTGGAAAAACTCAGCTTTTTTTGTTTTTGTTAACAATTAGTTTCTGTGCTCCTGGCCAGGATTCCATTGTTCCTCCTTAGGAGAGAGACGACTTGGTTATTAGCATCTCTTCTAGTGTAACAAGTTTTGATCTTTCTTTTTGTGATAGTTCAGGATGGGGGAGCCAGTTCGTCTGCACTTCTTCTGCTTTTGTTGATTATAAGGGGTTTGTACAATGAAGTGTGAAATTCCAGGAGTTTAAAAAAGAATTATTTTGTTCTTGAAACTGCTGGCAATAGCTCCCAGGCAGAGGGCCAAGTCTGTGATCAGGTAACTGGCAGCAGCCATCTTAATTTTCTTTGTTCAGCAGAATAAGTCCTGTTTTTTAAAAAACAAAATAGCAATAGCAATACATCTTTGAACATACAGCGTTGAATTTCTTTTCATGTAGGAACCCAACATAATCTTACAAATTGCTGCTTGATATATTCTTTTGATCATTTGCTAAGCAGGATCATTGCTTGAGACTTGCGATGGTCTGCTTGATGTGGGCTATAATTGGCTGATGTATCGGATTGTGGCACTATTTGACTACCAAGCATGCATCCCTGAGAGGAGTCATTTGCCAAGCGTGCATGAAATTGCTTTTGTCTTCATTGTTTGAAATTCCTTAATACAGCCATGTATCAACAGCCATGACAATCATATTGAAACAATGAAATTTTCTCTCCATTCACTATTCCACTACCTCTTATAGTTCATTTTCAATCATAAAGGGGGAGTTGCAAGTTAAAAATCACTCCAGAGTTATAAATCATTGGTCATTAACTTAATTAAGATTGGGGCAAGAAACAAAACTTCATTTCACCTACATTTTGGGATTAATGTAAATACAAACTTTGGTTAATGATCTTGCTGTGACTGATCTCCACACGAAGTGTGCCAGTGACTTTTAGGTGTCTCTGGCAACTGCCTGAAACAGGTATTAGGTGGCCTGTATATGCAAAGCAGAGTACTAAAGATAGTTGTAGGACCCCAATGAAAATTAGCGTACAAATGAATGAAGCTTGCGTCATACAAACTCTGCTTAGTTGTACTATGTCTTGAGGGCCTAACTGACAGTTCTTAAAGGGACTTCTAAAGGATCTCAAGAAATAATCAAAATAATTTAAAGTTACATTTCTGTATAACCAAGAAGAGTAAGAGTATTGAAGGTTGCTGTTGACCCAGGCTCACACCGCTTCTCTTCACCACCCAACCCATGACCTACATGCAGGTTCACTTAATGTTGCAGCCAGCCAGATTTCATCAGGCCCTGACCAGTGAGCTGCATAGGATTACGCAAATAGAACATGAGAACACGAAAAATGGGAGCAGGAGTAGGCCGTCTGGCCTCTCAAACCTGTGTCAAAATTCAATAAGATCATGGCTGATTTGATTGTGGTCTTAATTCCACTTTCTGGTCTGCCACCCATGTTCCTTGACTCCTTTGCAGATCAAAAAGCTTTTAGCCTTGAATATGATCAATGATCCAGCCTCCACTACTCTCTAGGGCAGTGAATTCCAAAGATTAATGACCCTCTGAGAGAAAAAATTACTCTTCATCTTGTTACAAAAGTACAATAATTTTCATAATATTATTTTGGTTTATTGTAAAGTAGGTTTATCGGTGTGAGTGCAGATCGTTCTGTCTGTGTGATTTAATTACCTTGGACTCAGGTAGCCTGCAAGCTTGAAATTATCAAAAGAAGTTAGGTGTACAAATGTACTTGAAATGCTAATGAGTAAACATGGTTGGGATCTTAGCATGTAAGGTGTGAAGGGAAGGAGTTGGTTGGATTTCAGAGGGATGTTAGAATGTTTATGCCTAGCCAGATAAGGCTAAGCAGTATGTTTATTTTTCCCAAAGGTTACTGACAATATTGGCAACATTAAAGTTTTTATATTATGAGAAAGGTACATTCGGAATGGAATTTACATATTAAAGAGAGCAAAATGTATATCAAAGAGAAGGAAAGGCTATGGTGGGGGCCATGTAACATCTAACAACAATGTGTAAATCAGCCTTCAGGAAGCCTCCAGCATTTGTGCATAAGTCTGCTGTGTCCAGTAACTAAAGTTGGAGACAAGCTTTTGAAATTCCATTGCCAAGTGGGTACAGTGGTAACTTGCTGGCTTGTTTCTTTTTAATTTAAAATCTATTTTGGACTGTTGCCTTAAAGTGGATGTGTAATTGGAAGTCAGGTTAATTAGGAATTTTTGGACTTGTTATAGTAGTAAGTAATTGTAGTTTTATATATGTGCTTAAAATATTTTCTTTTGTTAATAAATATTTTAATTTATTTTTTTAAATCTCTCAAGTGGATTCATTGCTTCTGAAATCAGTGCATACATCTTCTTGTAATAAATACAAATTTCAAAACCATTGGGATAGCATGGCCAAATTTCCCTTGTGGATTTGGCCCACCTGACAGACATCATCTGCCACATCATAACAATCTCCATCATAAATGGGAGAGCCCTTATTTTGACACCGTGCTTCCTGGCTACAGATTCCCCACAAGGGGAAATATCCTTTCAGCATCTACCTTGTCAAGCCCCTCGGAATCTTATATGTTTCAATAAGATCACCTCTCATTTTTCTAAATTCCAATGAGTATAGGCCCAACCTGCTCAACCTTTCCTCATTAAAAAAAACCCTCATCCTAGGAATCAACCTAGTGAACGTTCTCTGAACTGCCTCCAATGCAAGTTCATCACTCCTGAAATTAGGGGTGGGATTTTCCAGTTCCGTCAGTGAAGGGCATCATGGTGGTGTAATGTCTTGACAGACCAGGCAAGCTTTAACAAGCAACAGACAACCTTTGGGCAGAATTTTATGCATTGTGGGAAGGTGCACGCCTGACCCAATGAGTTGTGAAATCGGGGTGAGATAATATCAGGCAAGCGTCCCGACGTCATCGTGCACTCGTGTGATATTTCACTCGGCAGGCACACGTAAAAGACAGAAGCGCGCCTGCCGACAATTAAGAGGGCAATTAAGCCCATTAACGGTGCAATTGCCTCTGATTATTCATGGCCTGTCCAACCTTATAGTTGGCGGATGCGCAAATCGGCCAGGTGACCTTTGTATTTTTCATCAAACCTCTTCCAAGGGCAGGGTGACATCTCCATTAAGAAAAAAAATAAAAATAAATATCTGGGGACAACATTTTTATGAAATATGCTTTCAGGTGCTTGATTGTGATGCATGGACATTTTTTACAGCTTCTTACACCATTATTTCATCGTTTGCACGTCTGAAGCTCCCTGAGGCAGCTGTCTGCCTTCAGGGAGGCCTGTCGCAGCGCTCACCCGCGCCCATTGCGATGTCATCGCCCATCCTCTTCCCGTCCCCACCCCGGCAGCACTGAGCTTTTCAATGCACATTTCACGTTAGCTGGCTGTTAATTGGCCAGCCAGTGTGAAATCACGGTCGGGGGCCAATCGTGGCTGGCGGTCCGTTTCCCGGCCACTCCCGAGCCCACCAATCGTGTGTGCCTGCCAAGGGTAAAATTCAGGCCTTTATTACAGAGAGCTTTTTCAGATGCTACATGTTCGATCATAACTCGCATCAGGAAGCCCCGCCCCACGGATTGCCCACGCTTAGGGCTCAATGGTTGAAGCCTCCAAGAACATTACATGACCCCTGATAGACAGCAGGTGAGGCTATACTTTCAGTTACTATAGGCAGACAGGATGGGAAAGTTTGGAGAGGGCCAAAAATCCGTTTCCTGCCGGTGCGAAAATAGATCGCGATTCTCCACATCCGGCTTTAATGGCAGATCAGTTAACCCACCATACTATGTCACAAACCTGATTTGCATGCTCATTATGAAGCCAGCTTGCCTGAATCACACCCCTCAGTCCAGATCAAGTAGACTGGCCTGATACACGATACGATATAAGTGACGTGCACCTGGCGAGCTCCATTTCCCTCATGACTTTGAGTTATTTTCTACTTTTTTAATGTGGAGCACTCACGGCTGCTCTGACTGCATGCCAGGTAGCACAGGGAAGAGCAGCAGGAAGGCAAGGGAGTTTCTACGCCAAGGCATTCCATTTCAGGCTAGCAGTAGGACAGGGGGTGAATGGAAGGGACTGGAGTGCAAAGGCTTCACTGGGGCGGGGGAGAGAAGACTGGGAAGGATGCACACAGACACATGACTTGGGGGGGGCGATGGTGTGGGAAATGTCCTTGGGTCCAGAATGGATAGACAGTCCTGGGTAGGAGCACAAAAGCTGGTTGGGGCCAGCATGGATAGACAGTCCTGTGTCTAAACACCACAATTTAGAGCGCTGAGCTTGGAATGACTGTCCTTATCCCAGTGCAGGAAAGGGGAGGGCATGTCAGTCCTATGTCAGTCGTATCCAGCATAGTGCATGCAGGGCATGGTCACCCCCTCATACACATCGGTCCTAGGGGTTTCTAGCTTCATACTGTGCTGCAGATGGAACAGCCACAGTCTGGAGAGGCATCTGCAGCCTGTAGATTGGAAAGATGTAGTGTGGGGGTGAGTACTCGATGGTCTCATGGTGGGGGTCCCTGTAGGACACAATGTAATAGGCCTCAAGATGGGGAGGGCTCAGGTCTACATGGGGCATCGGGACATCAACATCAAATGGTTCAAGGCGGAGGACAGGGATGTCAACCACAATGATTATGGGATCAAGGTTTAAGGGGGGAGGAAGGAGGGTGATTGGAGGGAGGGAAACCGGAACATGATGCTCCTCCAGCACGAAGGGAGGGGTTTCCACACTCACAGGGGACAGCTCAAAGCTGGTCTAGTAGTAGACCCTCAGCACAGCCATTTTCCAAGCTGAAGCAACGATGCAGTTGAAAGTATGAAAACATTTGCAGGGGAGGGCCCTCAGGGCTTGTGGGAGGAGTCAACCACTGCAGTCGTGGGGCAGTTGAAAATTCCAATTTCCCAAATGAAGGAAGGCACAGCTGAGATATGTCAGGAGCATGCAAATGGCAATGGAGGGAATTTGGAGCCTTAACTCTAATAGGGAAATCCTGAGATTAGGTAGGCACAATAGACAAGGGACAACAGGCCAAAATGCAGATGCCTAGTGCCCATAGCACCACTAAACCTTGCAACTGGCAGGTTAAGAGATGGGAACATCACCCCATCCCCCCACCCCGCCCCACCTCAAATACTCTCATTCCCTCACTGGACATTTGGGCAAAGAATACAGTCTGAGGTGCCCTGCCTGAGGCTTCTAGCGCCTGGCAGAACTCCTTCAGACCCAAGCTCCAGCTTCAAAGCATTGTCATTGGAGTGGTGTTTGTTGATGGGTGGGGGGGTGGGGATGGTAATGGATGTGCTTCAGGTGATCTTGTATGCTGTAATAACACTGCAAAAGGGCTATGTGGGAATGTAACGGCTGGAATGAAAGTAACCCATTGGCGCCACACTCAGTCTCTAGTCAGCGACAGGAAGATGACCTTTGGAAGCTTATGCTTACTCATGTTTCTCTTCAATGTTCCTGCGGAGATGCGAACGAGGGAAATGTAGCATTCACCCTGGCATACAGGCAACAACAAAGTTGAATAAGATGGTAACATTGCCGCTGGAATCGACAAAGGGAAGAGCCTCACCCTGATGAGGAAGGGACAGGGGGGCCCCATCAACATCCAGCAGCTGAGGCTGACAGCCATTGCGCTGAGGCACCGGGCAAGGCCAAGCGTGTACAGAAGATGCTTCTCATTCTTCCAGAAGAGCGAGAGACAGTGCCCCCATCGACGCCTCCACATGTCTAGGGATCTGGTGGCTCACATCTGCCATGTTGTCCAGGAGGAGTTGATGCTGCAGGTATTGGAAGATCATCCATTGCCAGTGGCTTTAAAAGTCACCGCCGCTCTGAACTTCTTCACGAATAGTTCATTCCAGGGCTCCATTAGTGACTTCTGTGGCATTTCTCAAGCATCTACTCACAAATGCACATTGTTATCGTACAGCGGATGGTAAATGCTGAGCTGCTCAAAACCCAGAGAGAAACTTGAAACAGCTGCCACAACTGTTTTGCAATTTGTATTTTATTTCAAGATGGGTGCCTTGTATTCAGTAGTAATAAGTCCACCAACATTTAGAAGTTTTTCACAAAATTAAATTGAACATTTATCAATAAAAGAAAAGATTTTAAGCCCAAACGTAGATCTATAAATTATTACTATATTAACTCCTAAATCCCCTAATTAATCTGGCTCCCAGTTATACCTCCGTTAAGGCAACAGTAAAGCAAAATATAAGTTTAAACAAGCCCAGGCAAAGCACACAATACTCCGGGCGGTGACATTCAAAATGAGTTTTCTTAGCTTTGGTTCCTGCAGACAGCAACTTGATGCACAGAGGCTGGAGGTTTTTCACACTTGTGTTAGATCTTAGAATTCCCTCTCCCTTATACATAGCCTCATCTCCTTTATACATGTTTCACCCTTTTTAATGTAAATTCTATTGTTCCAATGTGTCTTTGCAATTTTACTTTTCTCATAATATAAATCTTTCATAGTACTAATATTATCAGTAATGTTTGGGAAAAATAAACACACTGTTCGGCATAGTTTCTTATGGCTAGGTGTAACATCTTACCATCTCTTTGAAATTCAAACTAACCTAATTTATCTAAAAATGCAAATGTTCCTTACACCTCACATTCTAAAACTTTAGCCATGTTTACATATTTAGCATTTCAAACCTAGTTTCCCTTATGATAACTCAAAAGCTCCAGACCAGCTGTCTCCAATTCAATTAAACCACCCCCCCCCCACACACATCCATACAAAGAAACTAACCCAAACCCCACTATTAACCTACCTATACAATAAATCACAATAATATTATGAAAATTATTATATTTTCATGACAATATGAGAGGTTACTGATGTCCCGTTTAGCAAAGCTCACAATTATGTGCAGCTTTCTTGAGATCAAGCCAGCTCGGCTACCAGAGCATGAGGCTTTGCAGCTATTTCCAGAGTCCAATAGGTGCAGGGTGCCACTGACTGTACTCATAAGTTTTTAAGAGCTCCCTGGCAACTCCAATTTGTCAACAGGAAAGGGTTCCACTTTCTCAATGTTCTCTGGTCTGCAATCACCAGAAGCGCATTATGCAGACATGTGCCAGATACCCAGGAAGCTGCCATGTCTCGTACATCTTCAGTCAATTGCAGGTTTCACATATCTTCGAGGGACCTCAGCACAAACAGGGCTGGCTCATTGCTGACAAAGGCTACCCCCAAAGGATGTGGTTGATGGTGCCTGTTCGGCAGCTACAAAGTGCCTCAGAGGAAAGGTATAACGCTCCTCATGTTGCAACACACCCATTGATAGAGCAGATCATTGGCATCTTGAAGATGTGATTCCGATGTCTGGACAGGTCAGACTGCTCTCCAGTACATTCCCCAGAGGGTCTCATGCATCATCGTCTATTGCTATGCCTTACACAACCTGGCACTCCAAAGGAGGGATGTCTTGCCAGATGATGAGTTGGAGGAGCTGCCCATGTCCTCTGATGTTGAAGACATCGAGAGGGCTGAGAGCAAGGAAGCTGAGGGAGCAGGGGAAGAGGCCATGGCTTGGGCCAGACAAGGCAGGTATGCATGTGAAATGCTAATAGCCACCAGGTTCCAGGAGGTTGATGAAGACCAGCTTTGAAGATCCTCTTTGACTAGTGTCCTCAATGCTGGGTCCACCAATCCTCCTCATCTCAATGCACCACCTCAATCTCTGAATGAGTAGTTGTACACTAGTGTCACAATGTCCTTATCCTAGGAAGGTCAGGCAGCTTGGGGAGTGTGTTGCCTTTCTGTAATGTGATAATAAGTGCAACAGGGCATTTCATGAACACTGTTGAGATGGTTCTGCCTCCTCAAGCATATCGCCAACATTCCACTGGCTACAGTAGCCTACAAGAGGTAGAAGCAGCACTGAAATCCTCTTTGCACTCATGATAGTATGCCTGCATT
Organism: Cetorhinus maximus; assembly: GCF_964194155.1. Lineage (NCBI taxonomy): Eukaryota > Metazoa > Chordata > Chondrichthyes > Lamniformes > Cetorhinidae > Cetorhinus > Cetorhinus maximus. Next base: position 67,688,295 of record NC_135888.1, on the reverse strand, counting down.
CTGGCAAGGAGCCTCAAGGTAGTAAATCGTCACTGAGTGGACATCATCTTTATTTGTGAGTCCGACTGAGATAGCGCATCGTGGTTTTAACACTCAACTAATCGTTCATGCAAGACAAGCGTTTATACCTCTTCATCATACTCAGTTCTCAGCATTACAAACACCCTCAGAGCACAGTCACCTGTAACTATCAGTGAAGGATATGGGGCTGCAGTTCAGCTCACTTTTCATTGGTCCACTAACACCTCATGAGCACCGTATTCTGATACCTGCCTGCCACTCATGAACATGCCTCTGTTTGGAGTCTCTCATTGCCCCCTGATGCCCAGCCCTGGCCTTTGCGCTCTTGAAAATACAGACACACCATGTAGCCCACAAGGTACCAAATCATTCCTAATAAAGAGCACGCATCAGATGTATTCTATCTTCGCTGTTATCACATTTCAGGGCTAAATATTTTCAACCCAACAGCTTAACATATGCATGTGGAAGCCAGGCACAACAATGCCAGAGTTAGCTGCACAGAACCATTTGGATTGACCAACTGAGATTCCATTATAAAAGATTTAATAGCTGAGCATGTGGAAAACAGTGGCAGAATCGGACAGAGTCAGCATAGATTTATGAAAGGAAAATCATGCTTGACAAATCTACTGGAATTTTTTGAGGATGTAACGAGTAGAGTTGATGAGGGGGAGCCAATGGATGTGGTTTATTTGGACTTTCAGAAGGCTTTCAACAAAGTCCCACATAAGAGATTAGTGTGTAAAATTAAAGCACATGGGATTGGGGGTAGTGTATTGAGATGGATAGAAAACTGGTTGGCAGACAGGAAACAAAGAGTAGGAATAAACGGGTCTTTTTCCGAATGGCAGGCAGTGACTAGTGGAGTACCGCAGGGGTCGGTGCCGGGACCCCAGCTATTCACAATATTGATGATTTAGATGAGGGAATTAAAAGTAATATCTCCAAATTTGCAGATGACACAAAATTGGGTGGGAGGGTGAGCTGTGAGGAGGATGCAGAGATGCTTCAGTTTGATTTGGACAAGCTGATTGAGTGGGCAAATGCATGGCAGATGCAGTATAATGTGGATAAATGTGAGGTTATCCACTTTGGTAGCAAAAACAGGAAGGCAGATTATTATCTGAATGGCTATAAATTGAGAGAGGAGACCTGGGTGTCCTTGTACACCAGCCGTTGAAGGTAAGCATGCAGGTGCAGCAGGTGGTAAAGAAGGCAAATGGTATGTTGGCCTTCATAGGCAGAGGATTTGAGTACAGGAACAGGGATGTCTTGCTGCAATTGTACATGGCCTTAGTGAGACCACACCTGGAATATTGTGTGCAGTTTTGGTCTCCTTATCTGAGGAAGGATGTACTTGCTATAGAGAGAGTGCAGCGAAGGTTTACCCAACTGATTCCTGGGATGGCGGGACTGACATATGAGGAGAGATTGAGTCAATTAGGATTATATCCAGGATGGTCTGAGGGCCCTTAGATTTTTCCTTGAACAGAGGCCCAAACAATCCCCATCCACCACTACTCTCCTCCGTCTGGCTGAACTTGTTCTCACACTGAACAATTTCTCCTTTAACTCCTCTCACTTCCTCCAAATAAAAGGTGTGGCTATGGGTACCCACATGGGCCCCAGCTATGCCTGTCTCTTTATGGGGTATGTGGAACATTCCTTGCTCCAGTCCTACTCCAACCCCCTCCCACAACTCTTTCTCCGGTACATCGATGATTACTTCGGTGCTGCTTCATGCTCTCGTCGGAACCTGGAAAAATTTATTAATTTTGCTTCCAATCTCCACCCCTCCATCATTTTCACATGGTCCGTCTTTGACACTTCTCTTCCCTTCCTTGACCTCTCTGTCTCAATTTCTGATGATAGACTGTCCACCAATATCCATTACAAGCCTACCGACTCCCACAGCTACCTCAACTACAGCTCCTCACATCCCGCTTCCTGTAAGGACTCCATCCCATTCTCTCAGTTCCTTCGCCTCCGTCGCATCTGTTCTGATGACGCTACCTTCAAAAACAGTTCCTCTGACATGTCCTCCTTCTTCCTTAACCGAGGTTTTCCACCCACGGTGGTTGACAGGGCCCTCAACCGTGTCCGGCCCATCTCCCGCGCATCCACCCTCACGCCTTCTCCTCCCTCCCAGAAACATGATAGGGTCCCCCTTGTCCTCACTTATCACCCCACCAGCCTCCGCATTCAAAGGATCATCCTCCACCATTTCCGCCAACTCCAGCATGATGCCACCACCAAACACATCTTCCCTTCACCCCCCCGGCGGCATTCTGTAGGGATCGTTCGCTCTGGGACACCCTGGTCCACTCCTCCATCACCCCCTACTCCTCAACCCCCACCTATGGCACCTCCCCATGCCCACGCAGAAGATGCAACACCTGCCCCTTCACTTCCTCTCTCCTCACCGTCCAAGGGCCCAAACACTCCTTTCAAGTGAAGCAGCATTTCACTTGCATTTCCCCTAACTTAGTCTACTGCATTCGTTGCTCCCAATGCGGTCTCCTCTACATTGGAGAGACCAAACGCAAACTGGGCGACCGCTTTGCGGAACACCTTCAGTCTGTCCGCAAGAAAGACCCAAACCTCCCTGTCGCTTGCCATTTTAACACTCCACCCTGCTCTCTTGCCCACATGTCTGTCCTTGGCTTGCTGCATTGTTCCAGTGAAGCCCAACGCAAACTGGAGGAACAGCACCTCATCCTCCGACTAGGCACTTTACAGCCTTCCGGGCTGAATATTGAATTCAACAACTTTAGATCTTAAACTCCCCCTCCCCCCATCCCCACCCAGTTTCCTCCCCCCCAATCCCCTTTTTTTTTTCAATAATTTATATAGATTTTTCTTTTCCCACCTATTTCCATTATTTTTAAATCTACAACTAATACCTTGTTGGTCTTTCCACCCCACCCCCACTAGAGCTGTACCTTGAGTGTCCTGCCATCCATTCTTAATTAGCACTTTTCTTAGATAATATCACCACCTTCAACACCTCTTTGATCCTTTTGTCTGTGACATATTTTGATTATCTGCTCCTATCACTGCTTGCTTGTCCCTACAACCACCCCACCCTCAACTTCTCTCCCCCTGCCCCCCACCTTAAACCAGCTTATATTTCACCCCTCTCCTAACTATACTTCAGTTCTGTTGAAGGGTCGTGTGGACCCGAAACGTCGACTCTTTTCTTCTCCACCGATGCTGCCAGACCTGCTGAGTTTTTCCAGGTAATTCTGTTTTTGTTTTATATTCGCTGGAGTTCAGAAGAATGAGGGGGGATCTCATAGAAACCTATAAAATTCTAACAGGACTAGACAGGGTAGATGCAGGAAGGATGTTCCTGGTGGTGGGGGAGTCCAGGACCAGGGGTTACAGCCTGAGGATACGGGGTAGACCATTTAGGACTGAGATGAGGAGAAATTTCTTCACCCAGAGAGTGGTGAGCCTGTGGAATTCGCTACCACAGATAAGTAGTTGAGGCTAAAACATTGTATGTTTTCAAGAAGGAGATAGATATAGCTCTTGGGGCAAAAGGGATCAAAGGGTACGGGGAGAAAGCAGGAGCAGGCTATTGAGTTGGATGATCAGCCATGATCATAATGAATGGTGGAGCAGGCTCGAAGGGCCTACTCCTGCTCCTAGTTTCTATGTTTCTATGTTTCTAACTGGCAGAGGGTTTATGTCAGGAAACGCTAGCCAGGCCTTATAGACCAGCACTACATCCTCCCATGTCCAAATTATCCATGTGGGGCCTCTGCACACAACTCTTAGGTCGCAAACGTTTAAACATCTAGCAGGAAACACATGGACCAACATGTGCCAGCGAGGTTCTGAGCTCAGAAGCATGGAAATGGGAAGGTGGGCACTGATATTGGGTTGCTGTTCAGATTTCCATATGGACAAACGTGGTCAAAAATGGGCAAGGAAACCTCCTGCTGATTATCATGTACCGCCCTCCCTCAGCTGATGAATCAGTGCTCCTCCATATTGAACACCACCTGGAGGATGCACTGCGGGTGACAAGGGCGCAGAATGTACTCTGGGTGGGGGAACATCAATGTCCACCACCAAGAGTGGCTCGGAAGCACCACTACTGACCAAGCTGGCTGAGTCCTAAAGGACACAGCTGCTAGACTGGGTCTGCAACAGGTGGTGAGGGAACCAAAAAAAGGGAAAAACATACTTGACCTCATTCTCACCAACCATCCTGCCGCAGATGCATCTGTCCATGACAGTATTGGTAGGAGTGACTACTGCACATCGTTGTGGAGATGAAGTCCCACCTTCACATTGAGGATACCCTCCATCATGTTGTGTGGTGCTACCACCTGCTAAATGGGATAGATTTCGAACAGAGCTAGCAATTCAAGACTGGGCATCCATGCAGCACTGCGGGCCATCAGCAGCAAGAGAATTGTACATCTACAAGATGCACTGCAGGTATTCACCAAGGCTCCTCCAACAGCACCATCCAAACCCACGACCACTACCATCTAGAAAGATAAGGGCAGCAGATAGATGGGAACACCACCACATGGAAGTTCCCCTCCAAGTCACTCACCATCCTGACCTGCAAATATATCACTGTCCTTTCACTGTCGCTGGGTCAAAATCCTGGAACTCCCTTCCTAACAGCACTGTGGGTGTACCTACACCACATGGACTGCAGCGGTTTAAGATGGCAGCTCACCACCACCTTCTCAAGGGCAACTAGGTGCAATAAATGCTGGCCCAGCCAGCAAAGCCCACATCCCATGAATGAATTTTAAAAAATCATTAGAGAATGGTCCAGGCAGACACGAGCACATACAAGCTCAGAGTTTGGGCTCATAGGTAGAGCACACTGAAGGCTGATGAGATAACATGGAGCTCCATGAAAGATGCCCCATCTCCATGCACCCCTACATTTCATTATCTAGGATACACACTGAGCAGCCTGCAATACAGAAGTATTGCGGGAGAACATCAGCCTCCAGCTTCCACAGTCATGATTTAACATCAGTTAAATCTCTGAAGCCAGTCTCAGAGAAGCCTTGGACAGCCACAAATTTCTTTGAGGCTGACACTTCACTAATGTTGATACTGAGCAGAGAATGGACAAACATTGTTGTGAGATGGTTCAACACAACATTGACCCAAGGCATATGATGGGATATCTGTAAGAAGTGGGGTGAGGGGTTCACATAGAAGAGGCATACACAACAGGAGAAGTGGAATGAATGGAAATTTATTTTCATTTGAGGAAATGTTACAAAGATTGTGAGCACTCGTGCAACCTTTGCGCTCGTGGTATTTCTTCAGCTTTCTAAACCTACCACTATGTCTTGATGAATCCCAGACATCCACAGCTGAGATTGAGGCAGCCTGCTAACTGTTTTCTGTGATGACTTTGGCAGGCGTCCTCTGGAGGACAAAGACCTGGAAGCCCTGGCCTGCTTTGAGGCTCCTGCTGTGGGGCAGGTTCACACTGCTCGGCCTATGGAGTTGCAGCTGATTGGGCCACAAGCAGAGGGGGTTGGGATCGGCTGGACAGTCTCGGAGTCAGCTGGATAGATGTCCCTGGGGTGTCCAGCAGTTGGTCCTTGTTCCTGTCTGTGGCCGAGAGTCCCTGGCTGATTCCATGAGGAGAAGCGGCACCTGGAGTGATGTCGAGGTGCCCTGTCCCCTCTCGTTTAGGCCATGGAATACAACTCCCAGCACACATCAAGCCCTATGTCTTGGACCAAGGTCTCCATGGTGGTTGCCATCCTACCAGTGTTGACCTCGGTACACTGGCATGTTGGCATTATGACCTCAGACTGAACGTGGTTGGACTCCTCCATCATATGTGGCAATCTATTGACTGCACCCCACAACCCTGCCTGACATTCTTGTGTCTGTCTTTACAGCTCCAACATCTGTGCTAGGGCCTTGTCCAGAGGCTTGTCATCTGAATGGGACTCTGCAGAGTCCTGGCCTCCAGCAGCCCTTCATGTGCCGGAGGCCTTGGATGTGCCTGCCTCCACCTGCTGTGGACCAGAATCTGTGCTGTGCTCACCAAGTTGTGAACTCAAGCCTGCTCTACAATTTGGGTCCACTGAGGTGTATGTCTCTGCACTGTTGGAGTGTGTGGGTGATGGCTCGACACCTAGTGGATACTCAGGATCCTCAGCTGAGGTGGTGTGGGAGCTGGGGCTGAGGGGCTGGCTGCCAGTGATCCTCTTGCTTTTGCCACTGGTGCCTGTCAAAGAGAGAAGAGATAATTGGTGATTTGCTGCATAGTCAACAACATTGCAAAGCACTCATGGTATCGTTGGGGGAAGGTTGAGCTGGTATTGGTTCCTCACTTAGTTGGGAGACGCCAGTATGACCATCGGCGCAGGCACGGTCCTGGACCTCCCTGGCCAGCTCTGCCACCCGCTCTTTGTACTTTGTGAGAGCCTTTAGCTCAGGCTTCCCCCAGCACCGGGCTGGTCTCTCTCCCTTTTGTTGTGGGTGAGCTTGTCCTGCGTAAAGACAGATGGACAGACTGTGAGCAGGACGGATGCCAAGGCAGGTGATAAGGACGCCTGCCTTACGTGGGTGGTGAGTGCACCTTTGAAAGGGCTGAGGACACGGGCTGCACAGAATGTTAGACAAAATTAAGATGTCAAAGTGTGAGTGAGTCAGTGGTGATGTCCCTTGTGCTGGTAGTGTGTGAGATCCCTGTGGAGTGTAACTCTGCAAATGCCTGATGGGCTAATGAAAGTGAGAGTTGAGAATGAGGAGAAGGTTGACTTACCTTGGTGGTGCAGTTGAGATCATTCATCCTTTTTTTCCACTGCATGGTGGATCTCCTGTGTGTAGAGTTGGCGCTGACCACGCTGGCCACCTCCTCCCAAGGCAGTGTGCGGAGGTTGGTGGACCTCCTTATCCCATCACGGGGGTACAGTACATCTCGGCATTCCTCCGTCGCGTCCAGCTGAAATCCCAGTGCTCTGTCACTGAATTTGGAGGCACTGGGCTTCTTGCCTTTTGGGGGCCATCAGTTGTCATGGGCCAGCCCTGGGCTGCAGAAAGTCAATGACGGGTATGGGTGTGGCTTAAATATGGCACCTAGCAAGATGTTCCTGTAAGATCGCGGCAGGGTGGACGAATCACAGCCCACCCCTCCACGAGATTGGACGTGCTTCCTGTTCATGAATATATAATAAGCTGCTATGCAGACAATCTGGCACACAAATCTGCCATTCTGGCTGGCGGGAAACGTTCCACTTTTGCCGCCTGCCACTGCACTTAGTCTCTGCAGTGGAAAATCCCACCCAAAGAAACTGAAACAGTACAATTCACTCTAGGTGTGCCTTCACCAATGCCCTGTACAATTACTTGCACCCACGTGCTATTTTTTTTTGTGATTCAAGTACAAGGACACCAAAATCCCTTTGTCCCGCAATATTCTGCAGATTCTCCCCATTCAAGTGGTATTCTGCATTTTTCCCCCACCAAAGTGGTCAATTTCATATTTTCCCACATGATATTCCATCTGCCAAATCTTTGCCCATTCACTTAACCTAACTTTGTATCCTCCTCACAACTTGTTTTCCTATCTATCTTTGTATTGACAGCAAATTTGACTACAATACACTAGGTCCCTTCATCTAAGTCACTAATAAAGGCTGTAAATAGTTGAAGTCCCAGCACTGATTCTTGCAGCATTCCACTAGTTACAGTTTGCCAACCTGAAACTGGGCATTGCCACTTGTCGGTCACATATTTGGATGAGATCCAAGGCCAAATTTTAATCGGGCCTCATGCCAGTAGGCTCAAAGCAATCACTTAAACAACTTTTCCCCCATTTTAGGCAGAAATCTAATTTCCTGGCTATGGAGTGTTGTCATGATGTAGCATGTGCAGATGAAGAATAGACTGTGAAATTAATTATGCATACATCATTTAAATACATCTCTATCAACTTGAGGGACAAGTTTATTAATTATATATTTCTCCTTTAAAGGATTTTAAATTCAGTACTTATATGTTCATCTACTGTATGCGCTAAAACAACATTAATAACCATTAAGTTTAAATTGCACTTATACATTAAGTGATTTATAGATACCATTGAATTTGATTGATTATTATTTTATTCAATAAGTAAATATGGATCAATAATTCATAAATGCAGGGTATTTTTACTTTATTTCTTAAAATACCCAATCTTTTCTACAATTAAGGGTCATAAAGATGAAACTACTGTACAAACTAGGTTTACTTGAAATGTCGACTTACTGGAAACAATCCATAAATAGTGTACAATATGGTGAAAAGTAGCTGGATACAGTGTTTAATCTGCTTCTGAAGCAGGATCCATATAAACGCTGAAATTACAGTGGTACTTTATATTTGAAGGTCACTCCATAATAACTCCTAAATGTGGGCACTAGAGACATAAATTAATTTTTACTTTGAAGGGGTTGTGTAGTTTTAACAAACTTCTTTTATGAGAAATCCTTCTCAGTTGCACATTTTACTGTGAAAATGGAAACCTGTATCACAGCTTACAAATAAAAATGTTGTGCCAATTTACAAAACATTTCACCATCAACAGCGAAGGGATTAAAATCAATGAAATTTTGTATGTTATACAAAAATGTTTCATGCAGTGAAAATGTGATGATTTTTGAATTAGGTAGGTGCTTGAAATTCTAAGAAACGTCACTGCAGTTTTCAAAGTTTTCTTTGTTTAGCCACAATAATTCTGACTAATATCAATAATGAATTACACTCCAAGTTGCATACCAATATAAATCACTGATGACTCAGTTCACTTTGATGTTATTTACTTCCAGTTCTACATCATTTAATCAAATGAGCTTTTTTGTTTTATCCCATCAAATTTGCCAAGTGAGGTTGATAGAAGTACCAAAGTCCTATTCTATCTGATTAACTCAGGCTCATTAGTGTAATGGAACTATTATTAATCTGCTTATTGTTTGTCACATACTTTGAATAGATGCAATGCAAGATTTAAAATGTCTATACTAGAAACCCAATAAAGTAATGATTTAGTTGTCACTCCTTAAATGAATTGAATGAGTATTGCATCTATTGGGAGGACAAGTTGATCTTGGCATGCAACATGTGAAATGCAAGTGTCTGTACATAGGGATGAAAATGTGAAACTGTTACAGAGATTGCTGATGTTTTAATGCACACTTCACCTTTGCAGATGTTGCTGACTTACAAAAATGCCTAGTGAAACTGATTGCTGGTCCTATTAATTCTGGATACAGGAAACAATTTATAGTCAAATTATGGAATACCACAACACCTTAGGAAAATGGTGGCGTATGAGGTGCCAGTGAAAGAAGTTGTTCTTTTTACTTTCAGACTGTGCCCACAGGACTGCATGGCAGCACAGGGCAGGGGAGGAACATTTGGGTGCACAGTTGGCCAATAACTGACAATGGTACCAACTGACAAGTTGGCGCCTTCCTCTCGTGTATATTGGCTGCAGGTGTCATTGCAGAAGAAATTGCAGCTCTGCATTTAGCTAGCTGCTGACCAAAAGTTCATATAGCGAGTCCTAGAGGTAAATATATAAACAGAAAAAATACTGCACTTCCTGAAATTTCCTACCTACCAATACCATGGGAGTACCTTCACCAAATAAATTGCAGTGGTTCAAAAAGGTAGTCACCACCATCTTCTCAAGCGCATTAAGGATGGGCAATAAATGCTGGCATTGCCAGTGACACCCACATCCCGTGAATGAACAAAAATGTTTTAAAAATGTTAGAAATGTGAGCAAACAGCAGACTTAGGGTCTTCACTCATCTTCCATTTGGAAACTTGATACCTATTTGCCAGGTGTAATCACTCAAAAAAGTACTTTAATATCTATTTGTGTGCATCACAGATCACTGAGCATTACTCAAATATAGGGAGCCTTTCCCTCTTCTTGCCTCCATAGCCGAAAGACACGGTGGTGGGGGCGGGGTGTGGGCGGAATGGGGGGGGGGTTGCAAATTTTGATGGGTGGTAGCAGATCAGTGACTGATTTTAAATGTCTTCTGATTTTTATTGCCATTGATTTAAAGATGGAGACCATTTTACACTCAAGTTAAAATGAACACATTCAATAAAAATAACAAAGCAAAATCTTCAGACAAACTTGCCTTACCCGCATGTGAACATTCACTCACCTTGTGTACTTTATACCTTCTTCATCCTACCCATTGCCCTTCAATGTATGTCACACTTATTTTGCCTAAGTTACATTTTATTCTCCCCTTATTGAAGTGTTTTAGCAAACTAATTAAAAAATAAACATCACTAGATATAATTTTCCGGAATTTGTTTCTTCATTTAATTAGATGATTCTATTTATTTCTTAAATTACAATTTCAGAGGTAATGCATCTATTAGAGGGAGACTGTTTCAACTGCAGCGGCTTCCTGTTTAAGCTTCTTCTGGCAAAACCAATGTGAACCTTTCCAAATTTTCATGCACTTTAATTTAAATCCTGGATCTGTGGGTCCAGAGACCTTCTGGGAGCTTTCACTCCCATTCAGTTTTCATTTCAGCACCACATAATTTGCTGATTCTGATTTCAATGAGATAACCTATTTAAGTCAGACATACTTCTTCCCTCAGAAATATCAATTTTTGACACAAATACCCTAGGATAACCTTAACAGGTTTGTATCCATTTATGAATTACACTGCTTATTTGAAACCTGTCAGCTATGCCATTTACAACGCTAGGTTTATGTGGCGCCTAAATAATAGTGGTTAATTCAGTTTTGCAATAGAACTGCTCCTTTGTTCTTGAGAAATCAATGTGATTTATTTAATTAGGAAAATGCAGTACATTTACTCTTTGCAAATCCTATTGAAGAATTTCTCATCGCACCTTGGTTTTACTACCCAATTAGAATAATGAATAATGTCAATTTCTGATATGTGTCATATTGACAGTCTGTGCAATATCTAGCCACTGCTGGTGGGGAGAAATGATTAGGGCTGTACATGGATCTGAGCTAATGAATTAGGCAAATAACTTGGCAGGTTTTATTAAGTCAAGCCAGGACTGATTTTGTCTTTCCAAGTTCAGTTCTGTCATTTACAAGGACACAATTCAACCACAGTAAAATGATAGAAATTGAATGTATGTTTCAATCGCCAATGCAACAGGTGAGCTTTAAGAGTTGCATTATGTAACTCTACAATGCTCCACCCTACTATTTAAATAAACTGAAACTTGCAATCGTGAACAGCAGTGGAACATCAATTTAAGATCATCTTACAATATTGAGCTTGCTGGTTAAGCTGTGCAATCAGCAGAACAGATTTAAGGTGAATGATTTTATTCAGCTAGTTTTAGCATTAAATATAGGCAAAAATAACAAACCTGTGAATTGTCTATCAATCTTCACATCCAAAGGATTAATAAAATGCTACAGAAAGCTGATATAATTTTGGTGACTGGAGGGATATATCAAGGTTATCCCATGACAGCTGAGACAAGCAAGCTGGCATTAAACGTATATTTATTTATAAAATTTAATTTGTTTTCAGAATGTAAGTAACACTGACAAAGCCTTATTTTTATTGCCCATCCCTAGCTGCCCTGAAAAAGAAATGATTGGTTTTCCCTTTGATCCTTTAACATTTGTCATTGTTATTCTTTGCTCCACCTAAACTAGAAATAATCCATCATCAACACTTTTTCAAGAAAGTGCTCACCAATTTCTGTCACCTTCTGAAATCAGACCTGCAGTCTCAGAGCAGGGCAAGGACAGCATTGCCAGTGGCTGTGAAGGTGACTGTGTTCATGATTTTCTTCATGGTGGGATCCTTCCAAGGTGACATCTGTAGCATCTTCCAGTTCACTGTCCACGACTGCACCAGAGAGGAGATCGATATTCTTTATGTCAGGAGAGCTCATTGTGTTCTCTCTGACAAGAGAGAAGCAGGTGGAATGTGTACATGACTTTGCCAGAATAGCAGGCTTCCCCATGGTGTAGGGTGCCATGCACACATGTGGCTTTGCAAGGGTACATCTCAATGCTGAGGCGAAACGCAACTGCAAATGTGCAGTTGGTGGGTAAACATGCTCAGCAGACCATGCAGGTGAATGCCCATTATCCTGGCAGCAGTAATGGTCGCTTTGTTTTGCTGTTCCTTCAGTAGTTGAGCCACCACATCAAATCAGAGTGTGGCTGCTGGATAACAACGGCTCTTGCTTAATGATTGACTCATCACTTTGCCCTGCAACCCAATCACACGTGGCCAGCAGGTGTACCAATGAAAGCCATGCTGCTACATGAAGCATCACAGAGCACACAATTGGAATGCTGAAGCAACAGTTTTTCTGCCTGGACCACCTTGGAAGATCCCGATGATGCTCTCCAGAGCATGTGCCCTGGGTCATGGTGTCTGCTGTATCCTCCACAACCTGGTCATCATGAGGGCACAGCCCTTACCACCAGAGATTATTCTATCTTCACCAGGGAGGTGAAGCCTGGAGGGGAGGGAGGAGAAGCATGTGGGAGCATAATGGAGAGAGAGGGAGCACCCGCAGGAGACAGACCTTGAGGCCCAATGTGGGAAGGAGGCCCGTGAAGAAGGTGCCCCCTCCTTTCCTACCTGAGACACAAGCAGGGTGACCTGCCAGGCTTCCCCTCTTCCCCTTAATTCCTCCCACCAGCCACTTACAGGCCTCATTTGGGACAAGAGTGAGTGGGCCACCTTCAGCCTTGCCGGCCCACATAAAACTATGGAAAAGTCAGGGGTAGGCGGGAGGACGGCAAGAAAGCCACCCGGGGAGCTTTACTTGCTCCCACTTGCAAACTCACTGGCAGGAGGCTCTAAAATTCTGCCCATAGCATCATAGAATGGTTACAGCATAGGATGAGGCCATTCAGCCCATTGTGTCTGTGCCAGCTCTGTGCAAGAGCAGCTCAGCTAATCTCAAGCGAGGTGACAGTGACTGCCCATGACATCAAGGCCATATCTGACCAAGTGTGGCATCAAGGAGCCCTAGCAAATCTTCAGACAATGGGAATCGGGGGGAAATTCTCCGCTGGTTTGAGTCATATCTAACACATAGGAAGATGGTTGTGGTTGTTGGAGGTCAATCATCTCAGATGCAGGACATCACTGCAGGAGTTCCACAGAGTAGTGTCCTAGGCCCAACCACCTTCAGCTGTTTCATACAAACATACGTACGAGCATACAAATTAGGAGCATGAGTAGACCACTCAGACTCTTGAGCCTGCTCCACCATTCGGTAAGATCATAGCTGATCTGAATGTAACCTCAACCCCACATTCCTGCCTACCCCCGATAACCTTTCACCCCCTTGTTAATCAAGAATCTATCTAGCTGAGCCTTAAAAATATTCAAAGACTCTGCTTCTACCACCTTTTGAGGAAGAGAGTTCCAAAGATTCACTACCCTCTGAGAAAAATTTCTGCTCATCTCTGTCTTAAATGAGAGATCCCTTATTTTTAAGAGATCCCTAGTTCTAGATTCTCCCACAGGAGGAAACATCCTCTCCACATCCACCCTGCCCAGGCCGCTCAGGATCTTAAAGGTTTCAATTAAGTCACCTCTTACTCTTCTAAATTCCAGTGGATACAAACCTAAACTGTCCAGCCTTTCCTCATAAGACAACCTGCTCATTCCTGGTATTAGTCTAGTAAACCTTCTCTGTACTGCTTCTAACGCATTTACATCTTTCTTTAAACTTCTTACAACTGAAGCATAGCCTCTCTACTATTGTAATCAATTCCCTTCACAATAAATGATAACATTCTATTAGCATTTCTAATTACTTACTGTACCTGTATACTAACCTTTTGTGATTCATGCACTAGGACACTCAGAGCCCTCTGAATCTCAGAGCTCCGCAATCTTTCACTATTTAGATACTAAGCTTCCTTTTTATTCTTATGGCCAAAATAAATGATTTCACATTTGCCCACATTATACTCCATTTGCCCATTGTTTTAACCTATCTATGTCACTTCGTAGCCTCCTTACAATCTCTTCACAATTTAGTTTCCTATCTATCTTTGTGTTGTCAGCAAATTTAGCCACCAATCCTTCGGTCCCTTCATCAAAGTCATTTATATAAATTGTAAAAAGTTGAGGCCCCAGCACTGATCCCTGTGGCACACTACTCATCATATCCTGGCAACTAGAAAAAGACCCATTTATGTCAACTCTCTACTTCCTGTTAGCTAACCAATCTTCTATCCATGCCAATATGTTACCCCCTACATCATGAGCTTTTATTTTCTGCAATAAGCTTTGTTGCGGCACTTTATCAAATGCCTTCTAGAAATCTAAGTATAGTACCTCCACCAGTTCCCCTTTATCCACAGCACATGTGACTCCTTCAAAGAACTCCTTCAATGACCTTCCCTCCATCATAAGGTCAGAAGTGAGAATGTTCACTGATGATTGCACAATGTTCAGCATCATTCACAACTCCTCAGATGCTGAAGCAGTCCATGCCCATGTGCAGCAAGAACTGGGCAAAGTCCAGACTTGAGTTGATAAGTAACAAGTTACATTCTTGCCACATAAGTGCCAGGTGTTACGAACAATATATAATTTTATGTTAAATATATATATTTATGTATCGAGAAAGGTAAAAATGGTTTCAGTTTCAGTTAGATTTTGTTTATGAAACTTGGTGCTTGGCAGTCTGGATAGACCTAAGAATAAAACGTTTTAGATCTTTTGAATTTGTTTGTGTATATACATTTTTAATGAGGTCTTATGATGCCTGAAGTTAAAGAAATGGTTTCAAAGGGGTTGAAAACTCAGTGATTCTGAAAAATAAAACACAAAGTAAAAAAGTTTTACTGTTGCCTAGAAACAGTGATCCAGTGATACAGGCACAGAAAAGATGGGAGTTAAGAGGGGGAGTCTTCAATGTGTGTCAGAGAGAGAAGACAGGGATTTTAAGCTCTCTAAGGAGCAGAACTACAAGGATGTTGGATAGTAGTTAACTGAATAATCAGTTATAAGACTCAGTAAAAGTGATCAGTTTAGCAGAGGTGCTATTGGAATACTGAGTTTGTTTGTTTGCTCTGCAGTTGCAGAAACAGTGAGTTTAGAGTGGGTTTTTTAGGTGCCTTGGGAAAGATATGAGTTGGGTGAGAAGCATCTAGTGAATGCTCAGGAATTCAGCTGAAAGAAAACCACTTGCAACTGTGCCAGTCCCAAGTGAGAAGCTTTTGTGTCAAGCGCTTCACTGGTTTATATGCCTGTAAAGATATCGCTGGGGTAAAGGAATAGTGTCAATTCAAATCGTCTTCTTGTCTTTGTATTGCGATCTTTCCAACCATTTTGTCTGGCATAATATAGTTCACTTTTCTTGTATTAATAAATATTTTATTCTTTGTATTATAGGTTCATCAGCAGACTCCTGTAAATTTGTTCAGTAACTTTCCTCCGCAGTTTCTTAAAAAAAATGTTATGATCTATCAAGCCAGGTTTCACTCTGGGATCTGACTTGTCCAGTATTAACATCAACTGGGATTGTAACACAGGCAATGACTATCTCCAACAAGAGAGGATCTAACCATCCCCCCTTGACATTCAATAGCACTACCATCACTGAATCCCCCACTATCAACATCCTGGGGATTACCATTGACCAGAAACTGAACTGAACTAGCCATATAAATATTGTGGCTAGAAGAGCAGGTCAGTAACTAGGAATCTTGTGATGAATAACTCACCTCCTGACTCCCCAAAGCCTGTCCATCATCTACAAGGCACAAGTCAAGAGTGTGATGAATAATTCTCCATTTGCCA
The DNA here is from genome assembly GCF_964194155.1 of Cetorhinus maximus. Classification (NCBI taxonomy): domain Eukaryota; kingdom Metazoa; phylum Chordata; class Chondrichthyes; order Lamniformes; family Cetorhinidae; genus Cetorhinus; species Cetorhinus maximus. The sequence continues at coordinate 67,672,464 of NC_135888.1, read as the reverse complement.
GGATGAGTGAACTCCAACATCACTCATGAAGCTCGACACCTTTCAGGAAAAAGCAGCCTGCTTGATTGGCACCCCACCCACCACTTTCAACATCCACTCCCTCCACAGGGACAGCGGATGTTTGGGAACACGACCATCTACAAGTTCCCCTCCAAGCCACAGACCATCCTGACTTGGAACTATATTGCCATTCTTTCACTGTCACTAGGTCAAAATCCTAGAACTTCCTCCCTAACAGCAAAAAAACCCACTATGGGTGTACCTATACCACATGGACTGCAGCGGTTCAAGAAGGCAGCTCACCATCACCTTCTTAAGGAATGGGCAATAAAAATGCTGGTCTGGCCAAGTGATGTCCATGTCCTGTGAAAGAATTTTTTAAAACTGCCCCGCCCTTTCCCATAGGCATGCAGATTATTTCCCTCAAGTGCTTATCCAATTCCCTTTTGAAAGCCATGATTGAATCTGCATTTACCACATCACAGGCAGTGAATTCCAGATCCTGACCATTCGTTGTGTAAAAAAGCTTTCCCTCATGTTGCTGTTGCTCCTTTCACCAATCAAACCTTGACCCTTCTGCTGTGGATAAAGGGGAACCGGTGGGTGTGCTATCCTTAGATTTCAGAAGGCATTTGATAAAGTGCTACATCAAAGGTTATTGCAGAAAATAAAAGCTCGTGGTGTACGGGGTAACATATTGGCATGAATAGAAGATTGGTTAGCTAACAGGAAGCAGAGACTTGGCATGAATAGGTCTTTTTCTGGTTGGTGGAATGTGACAAGTGGGGGCTGTTTCTCGCTATCCTCTCTGTCCAGACCCCGCATGATTTTGAACACTTCTATCAATTCTCCCCTTAATCTTCTCTTCTCCAAGGAGAACAACTTCAACTTGTCCACTCTACCCATGTAACCAAAGCTCCTCTTCTCTGGTACCATCTTTGTGAATCTTCTGCATCTTCTCTAAAGCATTCACATTTTCTTAAAGTGCAGTGCCCAGAACAGTACTCTAGTTGAGGCTGCACCAAAACTTTATAAAGATCATCATAACTTCCATAGCGATCCTTGTGACCATTTCCTGACCTAATCCAACTGTTCTCCCCTTATATTTGTGAAATATCACGCCTCTCCTTAAATTCTACAGATGTTTTAATTTTTTTTATGTTTGTTTATTATAATCCAGTTTCTACCTCAATCCCATTGTGTATGTCCCAGTCTTTATTTTAATGACACACATCTAATCTGAAAGAATCTGTCAAGGCCTATTTTGTTAAAATACCAACTCTTTGGGTAAATTCCCAATATAGACTGAATCAATGAAACTCAGAAATAATAAATTTCTCAGTTCTTGAGATGCACCAGTTGAGTAGGTTACAAATATCAGCTAATAGGTACAAAAGGTTACATTTTCCTGCTCTGACTGCAAAATAATTGTCTGATACAATAATAAATATCTTTTGCTTTGTGGAAAGGAAATTAGTATTTACTGAATGGAAGGAGCGATGGCCTCCATTTCAAGATATTAACTTATGGGGGAAAATAGATTTTGATTGAGATAGAGGGAAAGCGTATCAGATTTGCGCTAAGTGCAAACCCACTGCATTACTTATGCATTCTCGGGAAACATGGCATTTCCATGGTGGGCAGGCTCTCATTCGCCCGCCACGCCATCACCCCGCCACTTCATCACGCCAGGCACCACATTTAAAGTACAGCCGCGCTCAGTGCTTCCAGCCCAGAACTGCAGCAAAGAAAACATGGCCCCAAGAAACGAGAAGACTGCAGCCCTCGAGCATCTTTTGGATGCCGGGGTGGCCCGCTGTGATGTCCTCTACCCCTGCACTGGCCGCAGGAGGGGCAGCTACATTACCACTCCAGCTTGGTAGGCAATGGCAGTGGTGATCAGTGTCAATGTTACACCAAAGAGGATGGCTATCCAATTATCTCACCCGTTCAACCAGGGTATGGCAGCCATCTCATCACTCTAAAATCACGCACTCGAACGCATCACACATTCTCTGGCATCTCTTTCACTGCCAGCTCAAGGGACATCACCACCCAATCTCACACACATACCCTCACATGTCCATCTGGCCTCATTTCCCCTGGAGACTGCCTCCCCAGCTGTCACCATCTTGAACCACTTGCGCAGATCAACATGTACCCCTACACACACCCTCCTACCCTCCTTCCTCAGAACATCTCTCGTCCTGTAGCCTCTTCTCTTGCCTGAGGCTGCTTCACCCCCTTTCCCAAGCAAGACCTTGTCCTGCAGCTGTTGAAAAGCCACCCACATATGGCTGATCTGGTCTGGCAGAGACCTACCCCTGAAACCCCCTAAAAGTGATGTGGTGCTGTCTGTGAGTGCTGACCAAAGCAAGACAGGCAAACAAGCCATGAAGCCCTAAGCAAAGTGCAGATCGTCAAGTGCATGCCTTATATATGCTGTTGTGAAACATATTGGCGTGTTTTCCCGCCGACATGGGCAGACAACCCAGCGGGGGGGAATGAGTCCAGCGGGCTAGCCTTATAATGATATACTGAGGTTCCCAACGCCCAATGGCAGGGGATGTGGCCCGCCATTGGCAGGCAGAGCAGTTGATCACAAACTGGTTTCACAACATCATGAAATACATTTTTGGTCTCGCCATATTGTCCGCTCACGCCACCAAACACACCCAACACCAGCGGGCACAGAAAATCCCAGCCAGAAATTCAAATATATAGCTGTGCTTTCTTTTTGACAACATAATAGCACCTGAGGTTTTGATGTCCTACCTTTAGGCATTCCTGCTGCCTGGGTCTACTCTCCCTATCTGTGTGCTACAGAAAAGATGAACTTATCTGTAGCTTCTCCCATAAAATAATAAGATAGCAATTAAATTAAACTGGTTTGCATGTGAAGATGATCAACACATACAGAACATTGCCAGAGGCTTGATGCCTAAGGCTCACACAAAATTAGATCTCAGACCTTCCTGAATGCTAGCGCTGCCTCCAGAGGCATATCATCACTTTGTTCTGCTCCAATTTGCTGACAATTGTTGGAACCACATCTTCCAGAACAAGATTTTCTTTTAAAATATGGAAGGACATTGCATTATCTGGAAACTTGGAACCTGATTTGGATTTTTTTATAAGGTCATAAGTTCACCTTGGAATGTGAACAAGCATGTTTTTCCAAGAAATCATCTAACCAGCATGGTACTTGAGGGGGGGATTCTGTTTGCTTATTGAACTGCAATCACTGTAATTGATGGAAAAAAACTGTTTTAAAGGCAAAAGCCTGGTGATTTACTGGAAATCACCCAACGGAGGAGCTTTGTGTTTTGTGCTTGATTTTTTGAACTCAGATGTAAATGAACTGAGAAGATGAAGCTGCCGAGATCACACTCTTCTTGCCTTGTCTGAAATAGAGTGGTTATCAGTATCCAGCTAGGAATTCTCATCTCAGTGGAGCTTGTCTGTCCTTAGAAACTGAGGGGGCTGAGATTAGAAGGATTGATCTGGCGGAAGTTCCGTTGGTGAGAAACTCCAGGAATCTATTGGGTCTAGCAATCTGTCTTCACACAAGGTAACTCCAGATCGGCAGTGTCAAAACCCTGTGAACTTTATCTTTTGTTTTATAAAGTATTTTCTTCAACCGCCCATCCCTGCAGCGACCCTATCTGTTTGTCCTTTGTCTGTTTGTTTGGGTGTGTGTCTGTGTGTGCTCGGGATAGATAGTTATACCTCCAGATTGCAAATTATGTGTTAACCAGTTCTTGTGACTTGTTTTTAAAAAGAAGTTTTGTTTTATAATAAATTAATCATTCTGAGTTTATTGAAAAAAGCCTGGTTAAGGTTTCTTTTATCCTTGGTCCTACAGGAGCGAAGGTAAATAATTGGCCATTTTGGTGATTAAACTTTTAATCTAATGGTGCAACCTGTGGAGTAGTGGGGCAAGATAAACTGTGCACTCCTCCCATCTCGGATATAACATAAATTGGGGGCTCTTGCAGGATTTTAAAACTGGACAATGGGTGATTGGACGCAAAATAATAATAATTGGTAAAAACGATAAAATGACAGATACCAGGTTTCTTATACATTAGTAAGCCAAAACGGCTTTGAAAGTTGCTAAAATTTTTCTAAAGTTGGAAGATTTATCCCTGACTGGTTTACAAAAGGTAACCAAGGCTAAGCTAATGGAATTGGCTAGAATTAATTGTAGGGTCGAGGAAAGCAGACATAGTTGTGCTAATACCACAGCATTTGAAATTGGAAGGGACACAAGAGTGCCCAGGTTCTCCAGGAGATGAGTCAATTCAGTTAGCTAGGATTCAGTTGTAGCTGAAGAAGCTTGAACAGGAAGGAGAATTGGAATTGAAAAGTCTTGAGAGTGAGAGGAAAAGAAAAAGAAATAGCATTTAAGAAGCTGCAACTGGAATTTCAGGCAAGGGAGAAGGATAAATAAAGAGAGGCAAAGTTGAGAGAGAAGGAATGAGAAAGGGAATATCAGCTTAAAAGGCTGGCATTAAAAAAAGAGGCCTCAGATGCTGGGGAAAGTCCTGATCATGAAAACACTGCTCCCAACCCAAAGCCCAGTGCTGAGATATTTAAATTTGTACAAGCCCTTCCAAAGTTTGAGGAAAGGAATGTAGAGGCATTCTTAATTTCGTTTCAGAAGGTAGCTAAGCAAATGAAGTGGCCAAAAGAAAACTGGGCGTTGCTCCAGCAGAGTAGGTTGGTGGGTAGAGTTCATAATGTTTGTATATCACTTTCAGAAGAGGTTTCTGTAGATTATGATGCAGTGAAAAAGGATATTCTTGGAGTTTATGAGTTGGTCCCTGAGGCATACAGGCAAAAATTTCAAAACATAAAGAAACAGCCTGGGCAGACCTATATTGAATTTGAGAGGGTAAAGCAAAATAATTTTGACCACTGGAGATGGGAATTAAAGGTAGATACAATGTATGAAGCTCTTAGGGAAATAATTCTCCTGGAAGAATTTAAAAATCCACTTCCTGCAGCAGTTAGATTCCATATTGAAGACCAAAGGGCTGCAACAGCTAGACAGGCAACAGAGAAGGCTGACAATTATGAGCTGGTCCATAAATCCAAACCCTTTTCCCACCACCACCTCAAACCCAAGAAGGATAGAAGGTGAGAAGGTTAAGGAAGTCAAGTAGCCAGAGAAGTGAAGAGACAGCTGGGAATACCCCGGGAATTCCTCCTCAGACTGGAAAGGTAGGCGCTGAAGGTAGAAGTGATATTCGAGGGCCTAAGTGCTCCCATTGTAACAAGGTGGGACATGTTTGTGCTGATTGCTGGAAGTTGCATGGGAAATCCATGGGGTATATAAGGGCGATCCTGAGTGAAAATATAACAGATCAAGCTGTAGCATTAACCGTGGCCATTCCTCAAACTTTGGAAGGGCTTGTAAAAATTTAAACATCTCCGCACTGGGTTTGGTTTAAGGGTAGTTTATTCATCGTCAGAACTTTCCCCAGCATCTAAGGCCTTTTTTTTAATGCCAGCCTTTTAAGCTGGTATGCTGTTTCTCATTCCTTTTCTTTCTCCTTTGCCTCTTTCTTTATGTTTCTCCCTTGCCTGAATTCCAGCTTCAGCTTGTTAAATGCTTCTTTTTCTTTTTTATCTCTCTCTCTCAACACTTTTCAATTCCAATTCTCTTTCCTGTTCAAGCTGCTTCATCTGCAGCTGAATCCTAGTTAGCTTAATTGACTCATCTCCTGAAGGACATGGTCCCTCTTGTATGACTTCCAATTTCAAATGCTGCATCATTACCTCAACTATGTCTGCTTTCCTCGCCCCTTGAAACCAAGTATGAACACTGCTATGAGTTCACAAGAGGTGAATGAGATACATAAGCATCATAAAGAATTCATTTTGAGAGGAAAAATAACCCCTTATCCCTCAAATTAGACAGCTAAACCTGTAATTATATTAAGAGATACGGGAGTCACTCAAACACTTTTTCTGGGGACAGGTATAACTTTCCCACCAAAAAGCACACTAAAAGCCAAATTTTAATAAATGGTATTGGTGGGGAGTATATACCCACACCTTTGCATTGGGTGCACCTGGAGTGTGACCTGAGTAATGATTGGGACAGTGACAGTAGGGGTTGTTCAGGAGTTATCCATAGACAGAATTACTCCTGGGAAACGATTTAGATGAAAGAAAAGTAGTAGCTTCTCCCATAATTACAGGAATCCCAAGTGAGGTTAAAGAGATGGAGCAGTTACAAGAAAAGGTTCCAGGAATTTTTCTTTTGTAGGTGATGACCCAAGCAATGCCTAAGCAAAGTCCATCATTGGGGGTCAAAGTCATACCAGAAACAGATTTTACGTTGGCTGAAATTTTCTTTAAAGACTTAGACAATCCAAAAGGGATGCTTAATACATTTTCTCTAGTTGAGGCTCTACATGGTGGTGTTAAGTAAGATAGTAGAATCAGCCCAAACTGAAGCTGAAGCTGAGGAAGTTTCAAAATGTTATTATATTAAAAATGGGATAGTAATGAGGAAGTGTGGACCTCCTCACAGACCTGCAGATGCAGAGTGGACGGTTGTTCATCAGGCAGTGGTACGGCCCAAATTTCGTAAAGAGATTTTACAGATAGCACATGAAATTCCTATGACAGTACATGTAGGGATACAGAAAACCCAAGCACAGATAAACCGACAGTTTTACTGGCCAGGTCTTCTTAAGGGTATGGTGCAAATTTGTAAAACATGCCATACCTTCCAGGTGGTGGGAAAACCACAACCTACAATCAAACTAGCACCCTTAATTCCCATACCAGTTTTTGGGCAACCATTTAGTGGGGTTAGTAGACTGTGTGGGGCCTTTTTTTTCATTCAAAGGCTTCGCGACGTCGTGAAACCAATTTTTGGCCTCCTTGCCATATTGTCCGCTCATGCTGCCAAACACGCCCGCTGCCAACAGGCACAGAAAATTCTGCCCAATGAGTAGTTTGGGTATAAAACAGTTAAAGTCCATGACATATCATCCACAGACACAGGGAGCTTTAGAAAGGTACTATCAAACTCTCAAAACAATGATTAAAGCATATTGTCATGAATTTCACCATGATTGGGACAAAGGACTGGACCTACTTTTATTTACTACCCGAGATTCACCAAATGAATCTATCGGTTTTTGTCCTTTTGAATTAATTTATGGACATGAGATAAGATGTCCTCTGAAATTAATCAAAGAAAGTTTTTTTTTGGAGAGAGAGACAAATCCTCTATGTTAGAATATGTGTCCATGTTCCAGGAGCAGCTCACGGGAGGTGTCAAGAACATCTTAAAGTTTCTCAAACAAAGATGAAGGAATGGGAAGGTACACAAGCTGCAACCCTAACATTACAACCAGGGGGTAAAGCATTAGTGTTATTGCCTTTACAGCAGGAACCTCTGAAAGCACAGTTCTATGATCCATACAAAGTAATTAAGAAGGTTGGTAAAATAAATTATTTGATAGACACCCTAGATCACAGAAAAAAAAATCAGCTGTGCCATATCAATATGTTAAAACAATATGTAGGGAGGAAAGTAAGAAGGAGCACATATGTCAGGTTGTAAGCATAGTGGAGGACAAAAGAGACAGTGAGAGGGACGCGGAAAGAAACTTAGACAGTTCACAAATTGAACTCGCTACTCCAGTTAGCTAACACTGAAATATTAGGACAGTTAGACAACATATTTTTATACTTAGGGTGGAGATTCCCAGATTTGCACTAAGTGTGGTGTCGGGCCGGTGAAATGGAGTCCTACCCGCCAATGAATATGGTGAGTTTTCACGCCGTATCTTCCTGAGCCCACCTCATCATATATTCACTCCCGCGAAACATGCCATTTCCATGGTGGGCGGGCTCTCGTTCGGCTGCCCGCCATCACCCCGCTGTTGCATCACGCCAGCCGCCACCTTTAAAAGGCAGCTACCAGCAAAGCGCTCATCCGCACCAGCCCATCGGTGCCTGGGAGACATGGCCTGCAAAGGCAAAAAGACTGCAGCCCCCCGCTTCAATGACTGGTCCCTCAAGCAACTGCTGGATGCCATGGAGGCCTGCCGGGATGTGCTCTACCCCCACTCTGGCCGCAGGATGGGTAGCAATGTCACCAACCTGGCTTGGGAGGCGGTGTCAGCGGTGGCCTGCAGAGGAGGACAGCCACCCAGTGCCACAAAAGGATGAATGATCTCCTCCATTCCATCAGGGTAAGTCACTCTTTTCATCACTCTCAACTCACACATTCACAAACCCATCACACACCCAGAGGGCCCTCCCTCACTGCCAGTGCAAGTGACATCACCAGTCACTCTTTCACACACACTGTCATTATCCTCATCCCATCCATGGGGCCACTCACCACCCACTTATCATCTGGCCCAGTAGGCGTCCTGATACATTCTCCCCAGCTCGATCCATGCAGGACAAACTGGCTCACAACAAGAGGGAAAAGTCACAGACAGGTGGTGGTATGCCGGAAATCAAAGTTCTGACAGAATTCGAAAACAGAGCCATCCAGCTGGTCGGCAATGATCGGGACCGATCCTGTGCTGATGGTAAGGTCGGTGCTGCTCTACCAAGTGAGGATCCAGCAGTGATCAGACAACCATGCCGTGAGTGATGTGTCCTCTTTCACAGGCCACTGCCATGCACTAGTTATCTCCCCCTGCTTTCACAGGCACATCTGCCAAACGGCCGACAGAGTCCATGACCCAGGGCCTCCAATCAAGTCCCGAAGAAACCTCTGAAGAGGAATCTGAAGGCACCCTCCCTGAAGACCCATCACAGCGCTCACCCACACCCTCCACCAGCACAGAGACACACACCTCGGTGGGACCTAGATTTACAATAGCCGCAGGATCACAATATGGTTAGCACATTGCACATTCTGATCGACAACAGGCGGAGGCAGGGACTTCGCAGGTCCCTGGCACTCGGAGAACATTGCTGAGTTCAAGTCAGATGGCGAGCCTCTGGACTCAGTCATGTTACAGTTGCTGGAGCTGCAAAGGGAAGCTCAGGAACATCAGGAAGGGATGTCCACTGCACTCCTCAGATTGCAAGGCACGATGGAGAAGTCTGTCCGACTTCAGGCTGAGGTGATAGCGCTGGCATTGCAATGCACCGAGGTCAACACTGGCAGGATGGCGGCTGCCATGGAGACCTTTGTCCAGGACGTAACTCCTGCACTGATGCACGGGCTGAACCCCATCGTTGATGCCATAGTTGGCCTCCAACAGTGTGTACGCGAGAGGGGTGCAGGGCAGCTCAATCTCACTCCAGCTACCCCTTCCACTCATGGAGCCAACCAGGGGTCTTCGGGTGCCCATAGGGAGGAAGATCAGCAAGTGCACACTCCGGGGCCATCCACCCAGGTGACCGGCCATCTGACTCTCCTCTTCTTGTGACCTCCGCAGATCCAGCTTCACAGGCTGAGGAAGGTGTCACTGCCACACAGCAGGACCTCGAAAGTAGGCCAGGGCCCGCCATGTCTTAGCCCTCCAGAGGATGCCCGTCAAAGTCATCACAGACAGGGCGTCGCAGTCAGCGGGCTGCCTCCACCTCCACTGTGGATATCCGGGAAGCACCAAGGCAGGGTTAAGAAAGTTAGGTAAAAGTAATTGCACAGCCTGGCCATGGGTGTTGATCACCTGTACATACTGTTCCCTATTGTCAATAAACTCCGAAGAATGTCTCCCTGCCTGCGGCTCCTTGTTCTGATGAGCAGTCACTCAGATGTGAAATCTTTCTGCACAAGATCAAAGGCAAGTGTCTCAGTCCAGGGCATCTTCCATGTGCTCTGTGCAGCCTTCAGACCACATCAATGGGTAGCCTCACACTCCCTGGAAACATTACTGATACCAGCACCTCGGCAGTGCTGGTCACTGCTGCCAGAATGTAGTGGGCAGGCAGCACAGAGTTCTGTCATACTCTCTGCATACTCTCAGCATCTTTAAGGTGGGGCTGGACCCCATCACACCCGCACTGCGACCAGTGATGCTGTGCACCAGCTCCTGAAGGGCTGAGGTGCTGAAGGCGGACACAGCATCAGATGCATCTAAAGTTTCATGGCTGTGTCTCTAAGATGACCCTGATCACGGAGCGCAAGCAAGCTGCCCTCAGCCAGACAGGAGTCAGACATTCTCAGAGGCTATGTGAAGATCTATGGAGTGTCCTCACTGCATGTTGTCACCATCTTCCTGCGATCGAGTGACTATTAGGGCCTCCACTGCATCTCCATGAGCATTCTCATAAAGGGCATTGGCGCTGCCATAGCCAGACTGGAGTCAAGCGTTCACAACTGCGATATCAGGATCTACAGGGACACCTCACTGCATGTTGTCATCATCCTCCAAAAATCTGGCAGCTATGAGGGCCTCCCGAGTATGCCTGCCTCATCTAGCCAGCGCGGGGGCTTCATCCCCATTGTCGTCACCATCAAGTACCCCTTCACCCTCACCACTATCGGCATCATCCTCATTCGAGGAGACGTGCAGCTCCTCCATCTCCTCCTCAGCCAGCTCCTCTCCCTGTTGCAGCGCCAGGTTGAAAAGGGCACAGCAGATGATGACGATGCGTGACACCCTCTGTGGACTGTATTGCAGGACCCCACCAGACTGGTCCATGCACCGGAACTGCATCTTCAGCAGCCCGATGGTCTGCTCCACCAAGTTGCGAGCTGCAGCATGAGCCTCATTATAGCGTCGCTCTGCTGCAGTCTGAGGCTGCTGCATGGGTATCATCAGCCAAGGCCTCTGCGAGTAGCCCTTGTCCTCAAGGAGCCAACCCTGCAGCCTCTGTGGATCCTGGAAGACTGCAGGGATCTGCGAGTGACTCAGGATGTAGGCGTCGTGCCCACTCCCTGGAAACTGTGTGCACACCTGCAGGATGCATTTCTGGTGGTTGCATACCAACTGCAAGTTCAGTGAGTGGAAGCTCTTGCGATTGATGAAGTCCAACGAGCGACGGAGACCTGAGAGCCACACGAGTGCAGTCCATCGCACCCTGCACCTGTGGGAATCCCGAGATCAGGGCGAATCCAATGGTCCTTGCCTCCTGGCTGTCCTGGTCCCGGACGAAATGCACAAAGTTGTGTGCCATGCAGAAGATGGCAGCCATGACCTCATGGATGCATTTGTCGGTGGTGGATTATGAAATCTCACAGAGGTCACCTATGGAGCCCTGAAAGGAGCCACTGGCATAGACATTGAGCGCTGCAGTCACTTTCGCAGCCACTGGCAGTGGATGCCCTCCATGTCCCCTTGACGCCAAGTCCTGCAGTAAGTGGCAGATGTGAGCCACCAGGTCCCTAGACATGTGCAGTTGTCAGTGACACTGGTTCTCAGTCATCTGCAGGAATGGCAGGCAGTGTCTATAGACCCTGGGCGTCGCTAGGCACTGACCAGCCATGCCTCACTGTCGCTCCTGGGCAGCTTGTGCGGGAGCCGCTGCTGCCCCTTCTTCATGAGGTTGCTGCTCCTGCCTTTGCACGGCCAGGAGCCTCAGTCGCTCTCTCCTCCATCTTCTACGGTCTCTGCAGGCCATCAGGCATACAGCTAGGTCATCAGGATCCATGATCCTGATGTGGTCCTCCTGCAGCATAAAAGAGAGAGAGAGACGTGATTATCATGGCTGTACTTAGCAACTTTCCTGGCCCTGTGTGACTGCCCCTCAATGCTTCCCGGAAAGTGCTGGTCACCCCTTGGATGGCCAGAGATAAATGCGCTGTATGGCTGCCCTGTCAACCTGCAACATGGGGGACACTGGTCCAAACTAGGGTGCTGAGATTGCAAAGGGCTGTGAGCACCTCCAGCAGTGATTGCTACATGGCCAGCATTGGCGAGGAGATTGTACAATGTGTGCAGTCCAACTGCTCCGTGGTCCAGTAAAGTGTTGGTGGACTTGAAGAATGTGCCGGGGGGTGGGGAGTGCGGGTGGGTAGGAGGTGGGGCGGGGCGGGGGAAAGGTATGGAGCACTTGGTGACCCTTTGGTGCCTCTGTGATGCTTGCATGGGCAGGCAGGCTAGGAACCCAGCCCTAATCATATCACTGTGGCTGCACCTGATCTGTCTTAGTTGCAGAGGCATGGTCAGTTTATACAGGTGCCCCTAATGCATGGCCACTTCCCTCACTTACCCTGCCCCCACCTTGATTGCCTGTGCGTGGGATAAAGCGCCAGGGCAGCTCTTGAACTCCCCTTCAGCAATCACCTTAAAGGTTGTCCAGCATTTGCCCCCAGACAACCCCACCCCTCAGCAGTCACCTCCGACGCTGGCCAGTACTTATCCCCAAAAACCTCTGCTCCTCAGCAGTCGCCTGTGGGGCCAGGCATCAGCTTCCCCCGCACCGACAGCACCCCTGAGGCCTGTAAACAATGGGCAAGCTGTGGAGAACGCTGCTGTTCACTCACCTCAGCTCCCCTAAAGTGAAGGCCACCAAGTGCATGCTGCCTGCGTGCTTTTGTGAAACACATCGGCGTGCTTTCCCGCCAATGTGGACGGATGATACGGTGGGGTTCCAAGAGCCTGGTGGGATGGCCTTATAATTATATGCTGATGTATTACAATTAGCTTCCCGCTGACCGATTGTGGGAAACGCGGCCCTGCATTGGCGGGCTGAGCAGAGGATCGTGACCTGCCTTCACGCTGTTGTGAAGTGGGTCCCACCATATTTTCCACGCATGCCACCTATCATGCCCACCACCAGCAAAGTCGGAAAATTCCGCCCTTAGAGGCGGGACAACGGCAGGATCTAGTTAAGTTACTTACAGAATTTAAAGGCATCTGTAAGAATAAACTAACATGCACAACTTTAGCCATGCATCATGTGGGTGTAGGGGAATTTTATCCTCTGAAACAACATCCTTATCATTTAAGTCCAGAGAAACAAGCTCAAATGAAAGTAGAAAGTCAATATATGTTATAAAATCATCTAATTGAACCTAGTCAAAGCAGTTTGAGTTCTCCAGTAGTGTTAGTGCGTAATCCTGATTGGTGAACCAGATTCTGCAGATTATGGGAAGGTTAATACAGTAATGGATTCCTATCCAATCCATTGTTTAGAAGATTGCATTGACAGGGTTGGCAGTGCCATGCTGCTTGCTAAGATAGATAGATGGATACTGGTGAGTATCTTTAATGTCGCAAGCTAAGGAGATATTTTCTTTCATCACGCCAAATGGTCTATACCAATGCCAAGTTATGCCATTTGAGCTAAAAAATGCTCCAGCCACCTTCCAAAGGCTAATGAATCCAGTTGTGATCAGTGTTTCTAACTGTGTAGTTTACTTGGATGATGTATTAATTTACAGCAACACTTGGAAAGATCATTTAAAACAATTGCAAGCCTTATTTAAACAATTACAGTCAGCAGATCTAGTAATAAACTTGCCAAGAGTGAGGTGGCGAAAGCATGAGTATATTGTCCAGGGCATATTGTTGGGCAAAGGGAAGTGTTGCCAAGAACAACTAAAGCACAGGCTTTGATGGGATTCCTTGTCCCTAAAACTAAACCAGAAATCATGAGATTTTTAGGGATGTGTGGCTTCTATTGTAAGTTTGTGCCAAACTTCAGCATGATAGCTGCTCCACTAATAGATTTATTGCAAAAGAAGGCAAACATGGTATGGTCAGAGAGTGCCAGACATCTTTTGAGGAACTGAGGGCGATCCTAATTAACAAGATTAATCAGGCATAGAGAAGCCAGTGGGGTACTTTTCTAAAATAAAATTAAATCAGCATCAAAAGAGATACTCCATGGTAGAAAAGGAAACCGTGGGATTGTTCCTGGCTCTTAAACATTTTGAGGTATATATCCATCATGGGCAGGATTTTGCCCTTGTTGGGCGGGCTCGGCGGGGGTGGCCGAGGGCGGCCAGGAAGCCAAATGGTGCCCGCGATCGGGGCCGGACCACAATTTTTTGCTGGGCTGACCTTAATTGGCTCAACGCTGCCTATGCGGGCTGAGGAGGAGGGTGAGCGCGAACTTTGCGCTCAAGAAAACCCCTGAGGCTGCTCTGTGCAGTTTTCAAACAAAAAGTAAAGATTTTAAAAATGTTATAAAACATGTCCCCTCATGTGACTCTGTCACATGAGCAGGGAAATGTTATAAATAAAACGTAAAATGTTTTATTTTATTTTTATTTGCTGCTGGAAACCTCATCCTGGTCCTGGATGAGGTTTCCTAAAAGGTGCAAAGGTTGCTTGGCCTTTTTGCCTGCCGGCCAACCATAAGGTTGGATGGGCAGTGAGAAATTGAAGTTAATTATCTTTTTAATGGCCTTAATAGGCCTTTTAATTGTCAGCGGGCACACTGCCGATTCCCGAAGCTCGCCCAATGTCAACGTGCGCCATTTTACGCTCAAGCGGCTCGGGCGCGCGCCCGCCTGCTGAGGTAAAAATTCTGCCCCATGGCTCTAAAGAGATATTAGTATATACTTACCATAACCCCTTGGTCTTTGCAGAAAAATTTAAGACTCAGAATGACAGACTGTATTATAACATAAAGATTGTTAATATTGCTGGAAACGATAATACAATTGCTGATGCATTATCAAGAATGTATTTTTTGTAAAATTATCTAGAAATTAGGAAAAACAGAAAACCGTACAGATTCTGTATAAGGATTGAATGGCTGAGAAGTGAGTGTTTGAATTTTTATTTATGTATTGTAGAAATCTTTTCCTGTACACTTTGTAATGAAACACATTTGGAAATAGCATTTCATTTCTTGAAGGTGGATACACGTTAGAACCATATCTTCCAGGACAACATTTTCTTTTAAAATATGGAAGGCCATTGCATTATCTGGGCACTTGGAAGTTGACCTAGGTTTTTTCTTAAAGTGTCATAAATTCATCTTGTAATATGAACAAGCATGCCTTTTCCAATAAATCATCTGGCCTGCATGCATTTGATGGGAGAGAGCTGTTTGCTTATAGAATTGCAATCATTGTAATTGATGCAGAAAAAAAGCTGTTTTAAAGGCAAAGGCCTGGTGATTTACTGGAAATCACCTGATGGAGCAGTTATATGTTTTGAGCTTGTTTTTTGAACTCAGTTGGGAAGGAACTGAGAAAGTAAAGCTGCTCAGCTCACACTCTCCTTGCCTTGTCTGAAATAGAGTGGTTATCAGTATGCAGCTAGGAATTCTCTTCTCAGTGGAACTTGTCTGTCCTTGGAAGCACAAGGGGCCAAGACAAGAAGGATCAGTCCAGCTCTAGTTTGCTCCATGCTGAAGCTCCGTTGGTGAGAACCTCCAGGCATCTACTAGCAATACTAGCAATCTGTCTTCACATGCGGGAGCTCCTGATTGAGAGTGTTGAAATCCTGCAAACTTTATCTTTTGTCTTATGAAGTATTTTCTTCAACTGCTCATCTCTGCAGAAAACCTATCTGTTTGTTCTTTGTTTGTTTGTGTGTGCATATATGTGTGCTGGAGAATTTTAAGAGGGATAGATAGTTACACTTCCAGCTTACAAATTTTGTGTTAACCAGTTCTTGAAACTTTTGTTTTATGATAAATCAGTCATTCTTGGTTTATTTAAAGAAGCCTTATTAACATCTCTTTTACTCTGAGTCTGACAGTGGTGAAGGTAAATCATTGGCTATTTTGGTGAGCGAATTAAACTCTTAAACTAATGGAGCGACCTGTGGAGTAGTGGAGTTAGATATACTGCACACTCCTCCCATCCCAGTCATAACGCAATCTGCCTCGGGAAGTCCTGGCTTGGGGTGGGGAGGGAGTGGGGATGAGAAAGGGAGTGGTCTAGCATGGTCCAGCAGTGGTGCACAGTACCAGGGAGAAAGGAAGTGCTCTTCACAGCTCCACATTTTTGGTGGTTCCAGCAGTCTCTTTGTGGACCACTGGTTAGGCCACAAGTATACCAAATAACCCTGAGCAGAGCAGACCTGGCACCTGCTCCACTCAGCAATTCCAATTTTCAAAAGAGGTCATTAAACAGGCATAACACCCAGCATTAACATATGAAAGGAGGTAAATGCCTGGAATTCTGCCTTTATCAATACTCTGGTGGATGTAGTATAGACCCAGGTTGGGCATGGGTGTATCCTAAAATTAGTCACTGGGCAGAATTTTGCCCTTGGTGGGCATGCAGGCTCCACCGGCTCGGCGGCGGGCAGACAGCCGACCCCCGCCACTGAAATGGGGCCCGCTGCCATTTTGAACGGGCGGGCCAATTAAGGCCCACCCAGCAGCCTGCCCGACAGGAAGCGCTATGCGCTTCTTGTGCAGGGGGGGAAGGGAATCCCCATCTGTCAAAGTGCGCTCTTTCGCGCATGCGCACGAAAGAGCGCACTGCTCCCTGAGGCCAAGTGCTGTCTCAGGGAGATTAGTGACAGGTAAAAAAACTTGAAAAATAGAAAAATATTAAAATTATTAACATGTCCCCCTCATGTGACAATGTCACGTGAGATGGGACATGTAAATAAGAAACACATTAACTTTATGAAACTTTTTAAAAGCTGACATGAAACCTCTTCCCGCCAGTCGATGAAGTTTTATGTATAATCAGGAGCCCGCTGGGGCTCCTGGCCTGCCCGCCAGCCTTAAGATTGGACGGGCAGGGTCTTTAACAATCTTAATTAGCCTGTCAATGGCCTTAATTGGCCATTGACAGGTTGGCAGGCGGACGGCTAATTTCGCTGTCCGCCCGCCTTTCTGAAAACTTAAAGGGACCGGGACGACATCGGGGGTTCCTCCCGACATCATCCCGCGTCATTTTCCCGTCAGCGAGCAGGCCCTGCCCCCAAATTGCCGACAGGAAAATCCTGGCCATTGTTTTCTGCCTGTAAAGCAGGCTTAATGAGGACCAATTTCTTCTCCGGTATGTCTGCAAGTAACTTATATTTATATTTATATTTATGAAATGGAAATTATTATTTGAATTTTAAAAATATTCTTGCTTATTGGCAAATAGAATTGAATTTGCAGCCATGGTCCTATGTCGAGACTGCAGCCAACTTGATTTGAGGTGCTAATTGATGTGCATAATGCCAAAAGGTACAGCATGGGGTGCATTTCCTTTTAATAATCATTAACAAGATTTGTTAGCACATTTATATGTCCAGCCCTCCATTCAAACTGGGTAACAACAGAGCTCATTATGGATAAGCAAAAAGAAAATTGGATATATATTATGATTAATTAGTAAAAGTCCACATTTTGTTTGACTAATTTTAGTCTTATCCATTATTCATAGAGATCAACTAAAATGGCCAATTAGAATAATCATCACTATTTGTGAATACAATGACAAATGTGGTTTTAATATCCAATTTCCATCACTTCACAGTTATTTCTGAGGTATTATATAGCATTTGTGTTTCAGTCTGTGAATTTGCATTTAGACTAGCTGTTACTTGAAGCTCATCTGCCTCAGTTATTACTTCATTAGGATCAGAGATAAAGGAGCATTCAAACCATGGTGATATATACTGCACTGTATATATACTGTATACACTTATATTATAATGTTTCCTACATCATACTTAAATCTAATTAACGGCTCAGTCAGCTACACCAAGTTTTTTTCAGTATAAGTTTTTTCCTAACATCTATATTTGCAATAAACCACAACCTGGGGCCCCCAAGGCCTCAGCTTTCCAGAGAACCAATGCCCAAATAATCGGAGACAACAGGGCCAAACATTTCACAGGCTGTCTCCATCCCCGCTACGGATGTCAGGGCAACACCTAGAAGAAATGGTAGGCCTAGAAAAGTTAAGATTTTCTGATCACAAGTGGTTGCACGGGTAAACACATTTTTTCACTTTATAATCAGAAAACATATTCACTTTCACTGAATAATATGTAATGGTGCCTTTCAACTTCATTGACAGGCTTTGCAAATCCTCCACTTGCATCCCCTGCACTAGCAATTCAGCTGCACCCAGCTGGCCCACGAGTGATTCTGGAGGGAGATGTGTCTGTGTGGCAGGGCCTTTCGGAACCTCATGCAAGCACTCCCCACACACATGGATCCTTCGTCCCTTACACTCACCATAATGTTTCGAGCATTTTCAATGCTGCCTGCTGTGGTTCTCATTCAGTTGTCTATTTGAGCTGACCTGTATCTCTGCCCACCATCCTTTCCCTGCGCCCCCAGTCATCCATGTCCTTTCCCACATCACTGTTGACCCCTCTGGCATCACCTTCCACCTCACCACCATCACCTACCAGCCAGGGTCCTTTTCTTTCCAGAATGTCCAGGTGAACGTGCACGTTCCCTAACTTCCTGAGAATCCCACCCCATCCTCCTTTGACCTCCCCGACCTCCTCCTTCCCACCCCCAGGGCCCGTGTCTGCCTCCAAGACCCCACCAACCACCCTCACCTTCCCTTCTACTGCCACGTTCACAACCTCACCCTGCCACCCTACAAGTTCATGCCGCCCTTTCTCATTGTCACCATTCCCCCCTACGATGCCCATCCTCATTTCACTCCCCAGGAGGCAGTCATCAATTCCACAGGCACTTTCCTTGAACATTCACCTGGACATCCCCCCAACTCACTCTTTCCTCCCTTATTAATCATTCCTCCACCCGGACTCCTTCCTGCCCTTGGAATCCTTGCCCACCTCCGAACTCCTTCTCCCCTCCGAATTGCTTCCCCTCTGTGAAGCCCTTCCTTTACATCTTCCTCCCACCTTCCCCCCCTGCCTCCTCAGTTGCTGCATTCTCCTCCATTATATCCCTCTCCCCCCCCACCCGCAACCTCACCCCCAACACCATCATTGCCCCCTCTCAACTTCACCCTCCTGGCACCATCATTCCCCCATCCCAACCTCGCCCACCCCCCACCGAAACCATTGTTCTCCCCTGCTCCCAACTTCACCAAGCCCTCCGACACCATCATTCCACCCCTTCCAAACTCACCCCACTAGTACAACTTCCTCTCCCAGCCAATCCTGGACCTTCTTCTCTCACCCACATGGGTTGTACTAAAGAACTCATGGGTTCAGACCCCTGTGCCTCCTTTAATCTGCCAAGTTTCCTGAGGTCAGCGAAAACTGGCGGCCTATAATTAAAATCGAATGACTATTAAAATGAAGGCTTGCATCCTCGTTGTAATTTTCAAATAGCTAACTTGCTTCCAATGCATGGATTGGTCGCCTGCCCTTCCTCCGTCCTCCATTAAACCTGGAAGTGGATGGATTCAAGATGGAATGGGATCCTATTCATGATCCCTAATCCACTCGTTTTTTCGGAGTTGAAATCCAGCCCTAGGTTTTAAAATGACCATACCCATAAATGTTCATGCTTCAGGTCTTTTCAAGTTCATATGGGAGACCTAAGAGTAGGCCATTCCACAATTTATTAATTTCATTAGTGCCACCAAGGCTCTACTGAAACACGTAACATGCAGAACCAGGGATATGCGCCTTATCCAGATTGCAAGACTTCTTCCACATCATCAGTTTCCCAAGGGAATTAACAATTGCGTACACATGCATATTTGATTTCCATCAGGCCAAACTATACAGTCCTATAACAGTAAAAAGGTATTACTCAGTCAATGGACAAATATTGTGTGACATCAACCTGGACATACTCCAAGGAACTGCTAAGTACCCTGGGAGTCTCATGACTCTTGCATCCAGTGTACAGTTCAACTTTCAAAATCATTTACTCTTGGCTAATGGAGTGTGAAAGGCCAACAGACTGTGGAAGTTCAGCCTCAAAGTGCCGCTAAACAGGATTTCTAAAATTAATGTGTGTGTGTGAAGTGGGTAAGAGAAGCTTGATTCCTGAGAGTTTAGTGAAAGTGTAAGCTAAAATTATCAACATTTTAAAAGTTAGACAACAAGGGAAGGCAGTACGAGGAACCCGAGTGCTGTATGTGGAGTGTGATACATGGGCCATCATGGATCCTTAGTGTGCCCAAACACAATAAATTCTCGTTAAATGTCAGATAGTTAAAGCAGAAATTGGGAATTCTCTTCAGCATCAGAGAGGGTGAAAGGTTTTATCCTCCTTTGGTTTGGGCACCATTCTAATTTATGATAGTTTGTACACACGCATGTTACCGTAAGTGAAAGTTTTCCATATCCCATTAAAGAGTTAATGCTCCCAGGACAATAAAGGAACTGGAAAAGCTGGTGAGTAAAGATAAAAGCTTAGGCTATCACTTAACATTAAAGACAATCTACAAGATGTGACTATTTTACTAAGCTTTTCTTCTCTTCTACCTGACATAGATTACAATGTAACCTGTAGATCTATTCTGTGCAAAGTAAAAATTTGAAGATTTCTGATATAGAATCTTAATAGAATCAAATTATCTAAGATCATCTCTTCATTTTCAGCATTATCTAACTATTTTTTTCAATAAAATGTAATCATATTATGATGTTTATTCAAGCAATAATGTTTAATGATAATATTATGAAAAGCATGTAAGCAAGGCGTTCATTCCTTGGAGCAAGTACAAGAGCAGATTAGAATTGCTTTGACTGGTGACTTTCCAGACAGTAAATGGCTGTTGGCTGTATAATATGCCTTTAAAACTACTTTATTTTCAGCTCAGGTCAAATGTTCTGATGTTTCTTCAACGCGCACAGGTCATAATCTTCACTTCACAGAGGTAAAATAAAACTGAATAGTTATGAAGAAAACAAAAATACATGATATTTCACGTGTAGATGGAGATGTTTTTCTTTTTAATGTGCAATAATTCTTTTTCACTAATTTTCTCCCCATGCTTCTGAAGACAATGGTTGCCAGTCACTTCAGGGTATCATGCCCAATTGGCTATTATTCATGTATGAAGCTTGATAGTGAAAAAGAATGATCCATTTTATCACTGGGATATGAATGTGACTTATAGTGTCTTCCTATGACTTCCAAACTCACACACTTCTTTGCTTGGGATGGGAAGAGGGAGGAGGAGGGACACCAGTTAGCAGCTCAGAATGGTACCCAGGCCAGCTTTCCTCTTCTTAACTTACAGGTTCTGAGGCCAATAGCAGACTCAGCTCCAATCCAATGATTCATGACAGATCAGCAAAGGTTCAACCTATGAACTCTCTGGTCTGTACGCCACAGTTATTTAAGGGAAGTTTACCCATTGCTCGATAACTAAAGACTTAGAGAAACCCTAAATTTAAAAAATGTTATTTTTAGATCTTTCATAGGGTGTTCAAGTGAAACGGAACACTCATTCTTTTCTTCCAATTTTTAAAACTTCTAATAAAAAAAAACACAATCTATTGGGAAAATGTTTTAAAGTAATGCATTAAATAATATTTAGGTTTCTTTTTCAAGCCTATGATAATGCAGAAGAATTTGAACTCTCTGTGCACCAAAAAGTAGGCTTCTGTTTAATAAAGGATATACAAACCTGACAGTTGATTTGGGATGATTGATTTACTGTAGAATAAAACACCAATCTTACCCAGCAATTATTTTTTTATTGGAGCCCCAAATGTTCTGTCAGTGCTTTCCTAAGTTCTTTACCTATTCATGGTATTAATGACCAATCATGGAAAGGTCTTAAACCACAGGAAATTTAAACTTATTTAAATGTAAGCTTCAATAATTCAAACTTCCTTCATCCAAACAAAAATTGGGATAGAGTTTCTGAAATTGGGCTAATTTTGAGAAGTGCTTTTTCTTTTTCAGCTTCCCAGTCAAACTCATTTACATATCACCAAGCCAAATTATGTCATGAGCTAGTGCAATGTTTTAGAACATTCTTTCCCCCGCAATTATTTATTTATTTTTAAAAATTCATTCACGGGTGTGGGCTTCGCCGGCTGGGCCAGCATTTATTGCCCATCCCTACTTGCCCTTGAGAAGGTGGTGGTGAGCTGCCTTCTTGAACCGCTGTAGTCCATGTGATGTAGGTACACCCACAGTTCTGTTAGGAAGGGAGTTCCAGGGTTTTGACCCAGCAACAGTGAAGGAACGGCGATATATTTCCAAGTCAGGATGGTGAGTGACTTGGAGGGGAACTTTCAGTTTCAAGAACTTCCAGGAAATCCCAGGTTGCAGAAACTCGCAATGGTGATTAATTCAATCTGGAGGCATGGCCAGTTTTGTGAGCAGGGGTGGATGCAAGCAAGATATATTCTCAAACCAGCACAAAATATTGGAGAAACTCAAGGTACACTCGCGTAACTTGTGTTTAATATTGCGTGATTTTTGGCGCTAGTTTCACCAATTTTGGTTTAATCAGAGAAAAGAAACAGCACAACCTAGTGGAAATCCATGCCATGGTATCTAATTTTATAAATTTTCATCTTAATTCTGGAGTAGGTATGATTTTCTAATCAAATGAGCAGCCACATGGCTGAAAGTAGACCATTTTTATGATGAGGTCACATTAAAAACGAGAAATTCTTTTATTTTAAATTAGCCAGGGTGCATCACAGAGTGCTAGACACAGACAAAAGAATCGGGGTTGGGGGCGGTTGGGGGGGTTGTGGGGGTTGGGGTGGTTGGCTGCTGTGGTGTAGGTGGGAGATGAGGAGACTTTATTTATGCAGCAGGTTTTTATAATCTATAATGATTCAATTATACCTTTAAAAGGGGATTGGATATATATCTAAATAGGAAAAAAATGCAGTGCTTACAGAAAAAGAGCAAAGAATCCTCTACACAGATGCTGTCAGACCTGCTGAGTTTTTCCAGCTATTTTTGTTTTTGTTTCAGATTTCCAGCATCCGCAGTATTTTGATTTTATATTATTAAAGAAGTGGAACTAATTGGATAGTTGTTTCTAAAACTTGGCCCATGCACAATGGGCCAGTTGGCCTCCTGCTTGCTGTAAAATTCCATGATTCTAAGACCACAAAAGCCCATGCCATAAGTCTTTTTTCTTGTCTGGGCTGTTACATACAAACATATGAATTAGGAGCAGGAGCAGGCCACTCCACCCTTCGAGCCTGCTCCACCATTCAACAAGATCATGGCTGATCTAATTGTAACCTCACTACCCTATCACAAGTACTTCTTTACAAAGTGTATGGAAATAATCAGAAGCCAACTTACTCTGTACTGCTGCCGCACATGGCTCATTAATTCAACCATGCAAAGTAAAGGTAGATGTGAGAGAGGGCCACTCACACACTAGTGCATAACATGGAGCCCCACGAAGAAAGGATTTTAATTAACTTTTTAATGTAAAAGTTGCCTACCTTCGTAAAAGTATGTGGTATACTTTAAAAAATATTAGGTAAGCATAACAATTCCTAATCATGCTTTAGAGTAAGCAGTTTCTGTGCAAGGAATATCTGTATTGTTTCTAAACTTAATTATTGATACAACTCCATTTTTATGATAATACGCTAGAAAGAGCATTTTGGAAAATTATAATCCAAAAGTTATTAAATGTAATTTAGGAATGACCAGAATAAAATATACTTTTCCCTTTAACCTTTGACTATCGAAATTACTTTTCACCATTTTAACAGCTGGCATATGTCACTTTACTTTTTAAGTTGGTATCATGCAGTAGAAAAAACATTCAACCGCTGAAAAGTTTAACGTATTCTAGAAAGGACATGAAAAATGTCCTCGTGCAGTTGACTGTCACTGTAAATTAAGAAACCAGGCGGCAGACGGGTTGTCAATTTTTAAATGGTAATGCACATACGTACAGTAACACCAGGCAGATGCCAGCTGAGATTCAGAATGTATTATTGAATTGTGAAATCTAGATGGGATTATGATAGCAGAGCATGACATGAAACAATTCTGATCCAACAGTTGCTTTAGCCCTTTTTAACCCCTATTCAGCTTTTCTGCCAAGAAGATAAGCTGGTCCTGTTTTAACAATTTAACACATCAATGCAATTTAACAAGTTAAAACTTCAATTTCATTCTCAGCAGAAACATAATCTAAGAAGAACATTGCGTAAACATCATCTTCTTTACTTTGAGACCCTGGAGTCTCCATTGTTTTCTTTGGCACCATTCACCCGAAATTGGGGAAATCATCGCAAAAGATCACAGAATTTTAAGACCTAGTACAACTCGAGTTTCTGTGATCTTATGTATGAGTTTTAAAAATATTGCATATACTGGAAGCTGGCCCCAGTCACAAAACTGTCATGCCCCCTGATCTGGCATAAGAACATAAGGACATAAGAAATAGAAGCAGGAGTAGGCCATTCAGCCCTTCGAACCCTCTCTGTCATTCAGTAAGGTCATTGCTGATCTTCTATTTCAACACCATGTTCCTGCACCAACGCTTACCCCTTAATATTTTTAACATGTAGAAATCTATCAACCTCAGTCTTGAACGTACATAGTGGCATATAGCCACCCTCATTGTGATACAAGAAGCAACCAATTTTCATGGCTTAAGGAGAGGAGCAATAATTACTCTTTTGCTTTACTAAACAGGCAAATCAGTGCTAACTCTGTTCTTTGCTTCCCCTTTAAGAAGTAGTCCTAGGTAAATCTTCACATAAGATTAATTGTTTATGATTTAAATCATTCCACATTGCTTTATTATGACATTTTGATATAACAATCAAAATGTAGAGCAGTAACTTTACTGCAGTTGACTCACTGATGGGGTGTTGCTTTTTATATCTCCAGTGATTTGAAAGCTTTGTATCAACTCATACCCAGTCCTTCTTGCCCAGCTTGCCCCTCTCCTACATTGGCTCTCTGTGCCTCAAATTTACGATTCTAATCTTTTGTGTTTCAACCTCTTCAAGGCCTCGCTATTTCTGTAACCTCTACCAGCCCTACAACCACCCAAACTTTCCATTCTTCTACCATTTCTCTTGTGTATTCTCTTCTTTAACTCTTCCATTGACAGCCATGTCTTTAGACACCAAGCCTGGTGCTCAGAAAGTATCTTCCTGAACATTCCCACTTCCCTTAACTTTTTTAAAACTCTCTTTAGAAACCCCTTTTTGAGCATGCTTTTGGTCACCTACTCCTAAGTATTAATACTCCTTTGGTTCATGTCATGAAACTAACATATTCTTTTCATTATATTATTGTGGTTTATTGTAAAGTAGGTTTATGGGGGTGAGTGTGGATGGTTATCTGTGTAGCTGATTTAATTGAATTAGAGTCAGATAGACCTCAGCTTGAAATTATCAAAAGAAGTGAGGGGTAAAAGGTATTTGAAATATTAATGAGTAAACATGGATGAGGTCTTAGTATATAGGCTGTGAAAAAAATTTGCATTTTTAGATAAGTAAAAGGTAAGAGTTGTTTAGGTTTCAAAGGGATAATAGGATGTTTACAACTAACAAGATAAGCAAGGCCAAGCAGTGTGTTTATTTTTCCCAAAGGTACTGACCACATTGGCAACATGAATAATTTTTTATATTATGGGAAAAGTACATTCCCAAAGACATTCCAATGGAATTTACAGATTAAAGAGAGAGAGACATATATAGAGAGAATGAAAGGTTATGTTGTGGGGTCTTATAAGATCTAAGAGGGCATATAAAACAGCATTGGGGAAGCCCCCAGCCACTTTGGCAGAAGTTTGCTGTGTCCGGTAACCAAAGGTGGAGAAAAGCCTTTGGAATTCCACTGTCAAGTGGGTGCTGTGGTGGCCTTGCTGGTTTGTGTATTTCAATTCAAAATCTATTTTGGGATTGTTGCCTTAATGGGGATGTACAGTTGAGAGTCATGTTAATTAGGGATTTTGGATTTGTTATAGTATTGAGTAACTATAATCTTATGTATGTGCTTGAACTCTTTTCTTTGGTTAATAAATGTTTTAATTTAGTTTTTAAAATCTCTAAAGGGCTTAGTGGACTCATTAATTCTGAATTAAGTGCACAAATCTTCTACTAATAAACACAAATTGCAAAACCATTGTGATAGTGTGGCCAAGTTTCCCTTGTGGATTTGGTCTGCCTGGC
The DNA here is from genome assembly GCF_964194155.1 of Cetorhinus maximus. Classification (NCBI taxonomy): domain Eukaryota; kingdom Metazoa; phylum Chordata; class Chondrichthyes; order Lamniformes; family Cetorhinidae; genus Cetorhinus; species Cetorhinus maximus. The sequence continues at coordinate 67,646,596 of NC_135888.1, read as the reverse complement.
ACAGATTACCTGCCACATCATAACATTCAGCATCCATTTTTTGTGAGGCACTTTGTGATATTTATCTGTGATAAAGCTGCTATATAAATGCAAATTGTTTTGTCACTTTCTACCACTTGAAGGCAGCCCTAATGTTAACATATCACTGGGTGGTTACTAACATAATGAGCACAAGTTCTGGATTTTGAATTAAAGTCTGGAGCTAACCTTTCTGTAATTCAATGGGGAAACTAGAGAGAGTGGGTGTAAGCTAGCAGGCCTCTCTACTTGCAAAACACAGAAACACATTACTTGAAGTTCATAAAATCAATTTGCCACCAAGGGTAGTGAATGGCAAACACATACAGTCAATGGCACCTATGAAGGTTACAATATCTATTATGAAAACACAAGCTGACAACTCAAATCCCTCTCCTCGTGTGAAGGAAATAGTTACCTGCCTGATGCTTTGATGAGGTTACAGACACAGGATCAAAACTACTTTGTAATAACTATCCACCGTGCTGTCTGCTTATATACAGAACAAGTGTGACACAAGCGGGTGCTGTTTATTGAACAATTCAGTTTGCACCTGCTGTTCAGTTAGTTTAAACATTACATCTCATTACAGATTGGTTTCACAAGAATCTGTGGATGTGCTACTGTTGTAGTATCCTGTGCACATTTAACACAATCATAAATTGCATGTTAATTGATACAGTGCAATTCTCACATTTTTCTAAGCGGATAAGAGGCTTGACCTAAGTGAATGCAAGCATCAGCCCTGTCCAGACTAAATTCACAAGATCAGAAAAGGCGGGAAGAAGAAATAAATCACAGTCCAATCCAAGAATTTTAACAGGAATTTAGTGAAACGTAAAGTAATTGGTATAATGAGCACCCAACGTTCTGATTTCTATTCTTAGGTGGTCTGAGGATTTTCAAACTTAATCAAGAAGCTTGAAATTTGTTACAAGCTCCTCAACGTGTTTTCATGTGATGGAAGCTGGTTGACTCTCAATGGAGTTAAGCCACAAATATAGGGCTGAATTCTCCCCCCGTCGGGGGAGAAGTTGATGGGCAGGCGCATGCGGGCGTGCTTCCGATTGGCGCCCCCAATTGGAGGCGCAGTGCCATTTTGCAGCAGCGTGACGTCCACACGGAAGCTCTATGCGCTCCCTGTGCAGGCAGGGGGGAATGCCTAAAATCGAGAATGCGCTCTTTCGCGCATGCACATGTAAGAGTGCACTCATCTCCCTGACGCTAAGGGCTGCCTCAGGGAGATCGCCTCCACTTTCAAAAATATTAACAATAGAAAAAAAATCCCTTACATGTCCCCTCATGTGACAATGTCACTGTGGATGAGGTTTCATGTTTTTTCTACTTCCCACCTGGGCTCCTAGCCTGCCCGCCAACCTTAAGGTTGGACAGGCAGCTCCACTAATTACTTTAATTGCTCTGTCAATGGCCTCAATTGGCCATTAACAGGTCAGCGGGCCCCCAGCTGATTTTGCTGTGCCCCGGCCTTCCTGAAAATTGAAATGGGGCGGGGTGACGTCGCGAGTTCCACCCGACATCATCCCGTGTCAGTTTATGCCTCGGCGAGCGGGTCCCGTCCCCCGCTCGCCGACGGTAAAATCCAGCCCATAGTGTGTCACAACTCGTTGGGGATAGTGCGCTGTGATATCAAGCCCCACTGTTCCCTGAGCTGCGGCAAATGTGAAAAAGTTTGATCAAACGACCAGATTGTCCCAATTCTACCTAACTGTTTAATTTAGGTTAACAGAATACAAGCACCAGGCTTGTAAATGTATTAAGTAAATAACTGTTTATTGAACAAACTGTCGTTAACCAGTGGCAAAAGAAAGAAATATGAACTGCTAATTTCTAACTCTATAACATAAACTCTACTCTTTCTTAAATCCCTATACACACACGTACAAGATACATAGGACACACAAAACATGAATTTTAAGGGTGGAATAAAACAGTTCAATAGCACCAATTCTGGAGTATAGGATTTGATGGGTTGATTTTGATCGAAGTCTTCCAAATTCCTTTCATTTCTTGTTGATGACATGAGATGGTCCCCCAGCACTTTCAGTCTTTAATGCACTGGTTGAGCACTTGCCTTTCAATGGCTCTAACAGTGATTTTCCCCTTTGCCTCTTGACAGAAGTTTTCAGAGAGAGAGCAGGTTATAGAGATATGAGGAGGGAAAAAGCAAGCTAGCTATTACTGTAGGATTGTTGGAATCTTACACACAGGGGAGAGAGAGGTTTTAGGTATTTTTTCCATTCAGGCTCAGAGCTATTCAGCTGCACTGTCCTCACACAAAACCTGGTCACCTGGTCAGGAGACAATTAAAACATTGTAGAAACATAGCAACATAAAAAATTGGAGCAGGAGTAGACCATTTGGCCCTTCAAGCCTGCTCCGCCATTCAATATGCTCCTCTATCTCAATGCCATATCCCCGCTTTCTCTCCATACCCCTTGATGACCCTAAAATCTAAAAATAGCAATTTCTTTCTTGAATATACTCAATGACCTGGCCTCCACAGCATTCTGTGGTAGAGAATTCCATAGGTTGACCAACCTCTGAGTGAAGAGATTTTTCCTAATCTCAGTCTTAAATGGCCTGTCCCATATCCTGAGACTGTGGCCCCTGGTTCTAGACTCCCCAATCAGTGGAAACATCCTCCCTGCATCTAGTCTGTCTAGCCCTGTTAGAATTTTATACATTTCAATCAGACCCTGGTAGCTCCCTTGGCCCAGGACTCTTTTCCAGCACCACCCTGTCTTCCAGGGCACACTCTGTTCCAGCACGGCAACATTGTATATACCTCTCATCCTGTTCCAGTAGACATGTCTTTCAAACTGCAGCCATTGTAATTTTAATCCACAATCCAACAGGAAATAAAAGATACGTTAGTTACAACTGATGGATATTCCTTTGATCCCTCTGCCCACATGGACCTCTTACCCGTTCCAACTCCAATTCCATCTCCATCTACAAACAATGTTCCCTCAGTCATGTTCAAATACCAACTGTCTCAATCTTGGCCATCCATTCACCAAAATATTTCTGCAGCTATCAATCTGCTTAATTACACCCTCACTTATCTTTGATATCCTTAATTTCAGTGAAACCCTTATCTCTCTCAATGCTGTTGTTCCTATGCTAACCAACTGGTTTAGCTATTTATCAGAACATCTAGCTGACCTACCTCAGGCAGTAGAAACATAGAACCAAAGAAAAGTTACAGTGCAGAAAGAGACCATTCAGCCCATTGTGACTGTGTCAACCAAAAAGAGCAGAAAGAAACTAACCACTCATTTTAATCTCACTTTCCAGCACCTGGTCCATAGCCTTGCAGGTTACAGCATTTCAGATACAGATCCAGGTACCTTTTAAATGAGTTGAGCATTTCAGCCTCAACCACTAACTTAGGCAGTGAATTTCAGATGCCCACCATCCTCTAGGTGAAAAAGTTTTTCTTCATGTCCACTGTAATCCTTCTACCAATCATCTTAAATCTATGCCCCCTGGCAATTGACCCCCGCAGCCACGGGAAACATGTCTTCCCTGTCTACTCTATCTAGGCCCCTCAATTTAATACACCCCAATTCAGTAACCCCTCAGCTTCCTCTGTTCTAAGGAAAACAACCCTAGCCTATCCAATCTCCCCTCATAGCTACAATTTTCAAGTCCTGGCAACATTCTTGCAAATCTCCTGTGCACTCTATCCAGAGCAATTATGTCCTTCCTGTAATGTGGTGACCAGAGCTGTACACAAAATTCCAGCTGTGGCTTAAACAGCATTTTATACAGTTCTATCATTACATCCCTGTTTTGTATTCAATTTCTCACCCAATAAAGGAAAGTATTCCATATGCTTTCTTGACCACCTTGTCCACCTGTCCTGCCACCTTTAAAGACCTGTGGACATGCACTCAAAGGTCTCTCACTTCCTCAACCCCTCTCAATAACTTCCTGTTTATTGAGTATTCTCTTGCTTTGTTTGCCCTCCCCAAATGCATTACCTCACACGTTTCCAGGTTGAATTCCATTTGCCAATTATCCGACCACCCAACAAAACCATTGATATCATTCTGGAGTCGACAGTTATCGCCTTCACTATCAAATATGCATGCAATTTTTGTGTCATCTGCAAATTTCCCAATCATGCCTCCCACATTAAAGTCTAAATCATTAATGTATACAATAAACAGCAAGGGCCCCAAAACTGAGCCCTGTGGAACACCACTGGAAACTGTTTTCCATTTGCAAAATTTCCATCGGCCATTACCCTTTGTTTCCTGTCACTGAGCCAATTTTGGATCCAACCTACTACTTTCCCCTGTATCCCATGAGATCTCATTTTCCTGACCAGTCTGCCATGTGGAACCTTGTCAAATGCCTTACTGAAATCCAAATAGACAACATCCATTCTACTTCCCTCATCAATGCTTCTTGGTACTTCCTCAAAAAATTCTATTAGTTAGTAAGACACAATCTTCCCCTAACAAAACCATGCTGACTACCCCTGATCAATCCGTGCCTTTCTAAGTGACAGTTCATCCTGTCTCTCAGAATTGTTTCCAATAATTTGCCCACCACCTAAGTCAGACTGACCGGCCTATAATTTTCTGTCCTATTCCTTGCACCCTTTTTAAATATTGGAACAATGTTCGCAGACCTCCAATCCTCTGGGGCCTCACCTGTATCTAGTGAGGATTGGAAAATGATCCTCAGAGCATCCATTATTTCCTCCCTGGCTTCCTTCAACAGCCTGGGATACAATCCATCTGGCCCTGGTGATTTCTTCACCTTCAAGTATGCCAATCTCAGCAGTACTTCCTCTCACACTATGCTTATTGTATCTAATGTTTCACACTCCTCCTCTTTAACTAGAATGTCTCCATCATCCCTTTCCTTAGCAAAGATAGAGGCCCAGTGCTCATTGAGAACCCTGCCCACATCTCCTGCATTAACCTACAAGTTACCATGTACACCTCTGATGGGCCCTACATTTTCTTTAGTTATTCTCTTGCTCATAATGTACTGGTAAAAGGCCTTAGGACTTTCTTTGATTTTACCTGCCAATATTTTTTCGTACCCTCTCCTTGCTTTCCTAATTTCCATTTTTACTTCACCCCTGTACTTTCTATACTCCTGTATGCTTTCTACAGTATTAAGTATTTGTGATTGTCATAAACTTTCTTTTTCTGCTTTATCTTGGCCTGTACTCTTCTGGATAACCAGAGGACATTAGATTTGGCAGTACCACCCTTTTTCTTTGTGGGGACATGTCTACACTGTGCCCATAGAATCTCACCTTTGAATGCCTCCCACTGATTTGACACAGTTTTTCCTTCTAATAGCTGTATCCAGTCCACTCTTACCAGCCCACTTCTCAGCTTTGTAAAGAGCCTGCTCTCCTCTACAAAAATTGCTCACAACTCCAGGAGCATCCTGGAATGCGAAGGTAACATTGACTTATTTTCTCCACCAGCCATCTCCTTCAACCCCGTCTCTCCTATCACCCGCATCCTCACCTTCAACAAGTGCAAGGGGCTCGGGGACCCCTTTGTCACCAAGATTGAGACCATTCATTCAGCTGCCTCTGCCTTGTGCCACTCCCCATGTTTAAAGCCAAACTTCCCCTAGGTTTCCCAACTGGTCCAGGCTGGAACTGACATCTTTCTTTAGTTTCTCTCTTACCTCATGCTCTCTCTAAGGTCATCTTGTCCATGAGGCCCAGCCGAATTTTTGCATGGTTGCGCATACAGAAGCAGGCCATTCAACCTGTTGTGTCTGTGCTAGTCTCTGCCAGAGCAAATTAGTTAGGTTCACACACTAGCCCTTCCCCTGTAGCCCTGCAATTTTTTTCCCCCTTTGGGTGCTTTTCCAATTTACTTTTGAGCAGAAGATAAGGAGTCCATATCTAGCATGAGTATCATGATGTCTCAGGCATTTGTGCTGATGATCACCTCCATTGAATGAGAGGCTAGCCTCATGGGGCCAACCAACAAGAAGATGATGGTCCATACCATACCACACTTCGGCTGCCACTTTGCACAGCATCGATCAAATTGTAGTCTTGATGGCCAAGTGCTCTTCCATTCTTGGTATAGCAGAAAGTACAAGATGGCCCTGACAAGAAAGATGGATACAGGGATGCTGGCAGTGGGGGCTCTTCTCAAGTTGCCCCAAAATCACAGCCGTTGTCCTCCTTCCCCTCCAACAGAGCCACACATGCTGTGCCATGCGCAATGACCTACTCTATACCTGCACAATGCAGCTGGGGCTATATTTGACTGGCTCAACAATACAGAGGACATCCGTCATGGGTACCTCATGTATCAGAGCAGGGGAACTAGCAGCCTGCTCCAGCTCTGCTGAAGAAACAGAGGGAGGACCACATAGAAGTAATTAAAAGTGTAAAAGGAAAAGTTGCACAAAGGGAATCATGTGGGTCCTTATAACATTGTTATCGTTGTATTATTGCTCTTTCTTTAAATGAAAAAATGAGTTTTTGTGAACTATTCATTGTCAACAGTGTCTACTTTGTTGGATCCTCCATTGAGCCATGTTTGTTTTATTCTGATGAATAGCATGAGCAGCCTAGATGAGGAGTTAAGGCTATGAATGTATTGGGTGGACGTGTGCCCGTAAGGAGGAGGATTGCTGGTGTAGGGGTGGAGGGGATTTGCAGGGGTTATGATGAAAAGATTTCAACGCTGCAGCCACATTTCTCAAGGGAAACGTGCCTGGATGAGGACATTGGTGTTTCTCAGGCAGGCAGGACTGCAGCTTTAGGTACCGACAGAACTTCAGGATGCTCCTCCTCTGATCCACCTTCCCTTGGTACCAGCTCCAATCCTCTCTGAAGTTCCATATTGTGCAGGGCATAACAGATAAGAACAATCCCGACTCGGGTTGTATTGAAGGGTGACCTAGATCGGTCAATGTAGTGGAACTTTATTTTCAACACGCCAATGACTGTTCTATGCTGGTCCTACTGATAATATGGCTCTTGTTGTACCTCTCCCCTTCCTCTTTGCTGGTGTTCCTCACTGGGGTCAGCAGCCAGATTTTGAGTGGGTACCCTTGTTTCCCAGGAGTCATTCAATGAGGCTGTCTGGTGTAGTGAAGAGCTTCAGAATCTGAGACTATTGAAGGGTAAATGATGAAAGCTCCCTTGACATTTGACGCAAACTTATAGTATCCTCAGAGAATATTCAACTCTTTGAAGTGGGGCTCATACCTTTAACTTTCTGCCTCGGAGGTGAGAATGCTACCAACTGAACCACAACTATTTATGATAGTATGAATTCTAGGATCACTCTGCTAAAATGTAGTATTATTGCTTAAATCTTTATTTAAATTGAATCGATCAACCAATCCAAACTAGTGCAAAAATCCTCTCAGCACCAATTAAAATTATATTTTCCCCAAAAACAATTTAAAATCCATCTTGTAAGAATATTTACTGAATTTTTGGGGTCAAACAGATAGAATGGCCAACCCTTGTAAGCATTTTAGAGGATAGAAATTGTTTCCACTATTTAGCATATAAGATATGAATCTTCTTGTACCTGACTTTGCTGCAGATTTACTAGTAAAAAGGCTCAGTCAATTCTCTGGCCTGGAAACATTTATTATAAGAATCCTTTAAATGTATCCACAAGCTCTACAAAATATAGGTCCATGTTTATAAGCATCATGAACTTTCTAATCAGTAAAAAATTGATAAAATACTATGTAATCAGAAGGTAATTACCTCAGTTTTACTTTAGAATCACCAAATTTACTGATAGTGTATCTCCCATAATGTTTCAGTTGAAAAAAAAATTTAGAATAATGCTTTTTGGGTGATTTATTTAAATGAGATAATGACGAGACAGTGAATAATAATTATCTGTCCTCAATGTTCTGAAGCAGAAATTAGCTTCCCCCTATTCATAGATTAGGAGGCACTGTAATTGTACATTATTGTAATTGTAGAATAGTCTGACTGCTATCAATGAACAATTACATTGGGCGGAATTTTACGCCCCCTCCCACCGGCAGGATTTTCCAGTCCCTCCAAAGTCAATGGACTTATGAACAGCTCGCCGCATTTTCCAGCGCCGACCCCCACCGTGACGGGGCTGTAAAATTCTGTCCGTTGGTTGTTTCTTCTTCCTGATTTAGATAGAGGGCTGCCATACAAGACTTTTAAAACCAAGCTCTAAATTTTAAGTAATAATAGAGCAGGTAAACTGTTTTGTTCCAAACAGTTATCAACTTTTTAAAAAAGCAATTTGCATGTGTGTCCACTCCAATTTTATTTTCAGGCATCAATTTCTGAGAACATTCCTGAATAGCAAGTTATTTTACGGCTTTGTAAAGTGCAAAAAGGAAAATAAAATCCCTCTTAAATAGCAAGCACAACAAAATATGGTGATATTGTTCATGTTCATCAGAATTTGTAGAGGGAAATAATAGCCTTTTGACCAGAAAGACCGAACACTATAGGAGCGTTGCAGTCTGTTGTAAAACATAAACTATTAACTTTACATAAACCAACAAATAGAATTTATTTTTATCCATTATAATGTGCTTAGTTTTTATGGTTATTACTGAATAAAAGTTACAGACAACTTATCAGAATATTAATATTGTCAAGGTATTTTCTAACATCCAGAACTTTTCAGCAAATATAAATTTAGTCAGGTGCATTTGCTTTGTCTGCTACGAGTGCTTACCACGGTAATAACAGCTTGTGCTTTGTTTGCATCTTTAATGTAATAAAACATCTGAAAGCACTTTAACAGAGGTAAAAAAATAAACAATGCAGCCTTTTAGGGTTTAATTTGAAGTTTCGGCTGTGAATTGCATGATTCCTGAGTTCTGGTAGTTGTGAAGCCAAAGCTCAATATTATTGTTCTCCAGGCAACATAGATGATTCCTGCTGCAAGACCACAGAGAGTCTCCCTTCAGGTGCATTCGCACTCTCCAGGTTTAGTGCCAGTGAAAAGCTTCAGTGCAAAGCAAAACTGCTTTGAAACCAACATTGAAGGTGCAGCTTAAATGCAACCTTTGTTACTCTACTAAAATCTTCTAAAAAACCAATGTTATCCACTAAGCATTCTTCAACCTTTATGTCATAATCTCAAAGGAATTATATAGAGCTAGATAATGGGTGTTATATATATAGTAAACAAATGAACTTGTTTTTGGCAAAGGAGCTATTGCATTTAAATATACATTTTTCTGCCTACTGTTTTAACCATTTTGTATTTATAGATTACAGAAACAGAATGATTCTGAAATATCAAGCTGGTTGATGGGTTTAGGATTAATATGATGTCTGCAGTGCCATATTATTCTTCGTGGCAATGTGATTCTTCTACAGCAGAATGACAAAGATTTGTAGCTGCTGTTTTTAAATTGATGAGCTGCCTTCAGGTGTAATTAATTTCAAGTAGCATTTATCGCATCTTCCAAAATATTAATTAGTAAATGTGCTTATTTCCATTTGTTATGCGGGCATAATTCTAAATTGACATTTCCATTATAATCACGTGACTGCATAAGCAAATTATTTTCCTAAATAAAAGTATTTTGTAGTTGTGCCTCACGGTGATGATGGAATGCAGCGACCTTTCTTGGCAATAAAAACTATACCGGGGTCACTTTGAACTACAGTTCACCAGATTTTGAAGTGTTAGTCTCTTAGCTCAGTCCTAGGCATGCCAGTATTTATGTTAAAAAGCAAAATACTGCAAATGCTGGAAATCTGAAATAAAAACTGAAACTGCTGGAAAAACTCAGCAGGCCCGGCAGCATCTGTGGAGAGAGTAACAGAGTTAATGTTTCGAGTCTGTATGACCCTTCTTCAGAGCTGAGTATTAATGTTGCCAGTTTGTATACATTGATGGTGCTGTGTAAAGGAAACACCAGGGCTCAGTTAGAGATTGTAGAGATTGCTTCTATTCAATATTAATGAATAGTTAAGTTAGGATAGGTTTTCATTTTCATCTCTTGGCAGCAATCAATGGAATGAAAATCGGACTGGGTTTATTATGCACGGGTGAAATAATTTCCAGTACGGTAATGAGGGTGAAGATCTGCCCCATGGTTTGCCCAGAGATCCAAAGGCATTCTAGTCTGGGATAGCAATTTTTGACTACTTATTCTGAATTCTTTGAAGAAAGTAAAGGTTTGGCATTGGCCAGAGTTCAGGAGGCAGAGGCTTCCCACAAATTTAAGTTAGCAGTTCACAAAAAGAAATTGTCAATCGTTGAGAGTATGCTTATGTGTGTTTTGTAGTGTGCAGTAAAAGTTGTTTGTATTTCAAAACCTCTCCTGACTTTCCATCAAAGGGAAGCTGGTATCAGTGGTCTTTAGCCCATCTTTGGAGAACAAACAAACATTATTTCTATTGTTTTCATATACCAAGAAATGTGGAGAATCAGGTGTTCTCAACTGTGTAAACTGTCCATTGCTCACTCATCATTTATGTAAATATGCCATTTATTAGTTCAAAATCTATGGCTGGGATTTTCCGGTCCTACCCGTGGTGGGAATTAATGAGAGTGGGGCAGAAAATTTGACGGACCAGCCAAAGGTCTGTTGGCCTTGGGCAGGGATTTCTGGTCCCATGGCAGGTGGAACCAGAAAATTCCGTGTTATGTCTCTTAATGGAATCCTTATTCACTCCAGCTCTGTAAAGAGAGTGATATATTCCAGTGGCCAAGGATTGTGGGTTTTCTGTTACATTCCTTGGCTTGTAGCATCACTTGCCTAGATATTGCACCGAAAAGGGTGTGTTGCAGATTGAACTTAATTGCAAGGGCAATGGAGTATAAAAGTACAGAAGTCTTGCTACAACTAGGGCATTGATGCAACCACACCTAGTTTTGGTCTCCTTATTTAAGGAGGGATATATTTGCATTGGAGGCTGTTCAGAGAAGGTTCATTAGGCTTATTCCTGGGATGAAGGGGTCATATTATGACACAAGGTTGAACAGTTTGAACCTATTCTCACTGGAGTTTGGAAGAATAAGAGGTGATCTTATTGAAACATTTAAGATTCCGTGGGGTTTGACAAGCGTAGATGCTGAGAGGATGTTTCCCCTCATGGGGGAATCTAGAGCAAGGAGGCACAGTTTCAGAGTAATGGGTCTCCCATTTAAGACAGAGATGAGGAGGAATTTCTTCTCTTAGAGGGTCATGAATCTTTGGAAATCTATACTACAGAGAGCAATGGAGGCTGAGTCATTGAATATATTCAAGGCTGAGTTAAATAGGTTTTTGATAACCAAGGGAGTTAATGGTTATGAGGGGCAGGAAGGAAAGTGGATTTGAGGCCACGATCAGATCAACCATTGTGTTATTGAATGAGCAGGCTTGAGAGCTGAATGGCCTACTCCTGCTCCTATTTCTTTTGTTCTTATTTGCAATGTGAGGTTTGTTTAAAGGAGTGGCAGTGACACTGAGACCAAGGGAATGTCAAGTAGAAACCCAAAATATTGTGCCATCTCCTATCTGTATCAATACCTTTTTTTCATTCTTTTACAGGATGTGAGCATCGCTGGCAAGGCCAGCATTTATTGCTCATCCCTAATTTCCCTTGAGAAGGTGGTGGTGAGTTGCCTTCATGAACCATTGCAGTCCATGTGGTGTAGGTACACCCACAGTGCTGTTAGGAAAAGAGTTCCAGGATTTTGACTCAGCCACAGAGGAGGAACATGACATATTTCCAAGTTAGGATGGTGTGTGGTTTGGAGGGGAACTTGCAGCTGGTGATGTTCTCATGCATCTGCTGCTTTTGACCTTCTAGCTGGTGGAGGTCACGAGTTTGGAAGTTGCTGTTGAAGCAGCCCTCGACGAGTTACTGCAGTGCATCTTGTAGATGGTACACATTGCTGCTACTGTGCACCAGTGGTGGAGGGAGTGAATATTTATAAAAGCAAAATACTTTCCAGCGTATGCTGGAAATCTGAAACAAAAACAGAAAATGCTGAAAAAACTCAGCAGGTCTCACAGCATCTGTGAAGAGCGAAACAGAGTTAAGGTTTCGAGTCCGTATGACTCTTCTTCAGAGTTTGACTCTGAAGAAGTGTCATACGGACTTGAAAAGTCAACTTTGTTTCTCTCTTCACAGATGCTGTCAGACCTGCTGAGTTTTTTCCAGCATTTTCTGTTTTTGTGTGAGTAAATGTTTATGGCCATGCCAATCACATGGGCTGCTTTGTCCTGGATAGTGTTGAGCTTCTTGAGTTTTGTTGCGACAGAGAACTCCACAGCTACTGGGAGATTCCAAGTCAACATGAAGGAGGTGGCACAACCCCATGGATAGCACATTTGTGAATGGTAGCCATCTCAAGCATTGTTCCTGGCTCATTGCTAAGTTGAGCCATCCACCCAGAAGATTTTTTGTGGGTAGGGTCTTCTATGGAGAATCCTCCTCTTTGCTCATCACAGTGCTTTCCCCTCTCTGCCTTCTCCTCTCTCCAGGCTTTCTCATTTTTCAGAGTATAACATACTTGCCACCATACTTACACAAGGCAATGTTACTTCCACACTCGCTGTAGACAGCAAAAATCTCCAAATTGCTCCAGTAACTCAACATAAGTGCTTCCACAAACTTGGTCTGAACACAAGTAAGTCAAAAGCACCTCAACTGCAACTTACTGAGCGGCTCTTCAAATACCCCAGAACAAGACCCACCTTGCTTCATAATGCTTGCTGTTTCAGGGGTAAATGACAAAGATGTTGCATGATTAAACTTGGTATATTGCGATTGCATCAGCCTGCTCACTGCTACACAACTGAATTTCGGACCCTTTCTCTATTTATTAGATGATGTCGGCTGTTTTGAAGTGATTATAGTTTAGTAAATTTACTATAAGTCAACATCACTTCAGTTTTTGTTTGGAACAGCTTGTAGTGCATTATACTGCAACAACATTCAATGAATTTGCATAAACACCTCCACAAGCTTAAATAAAACTGAATACTGTCAAGGATGACAGATATGAACATTTCAATTACATTTGTTTTGTTTGTTTCCGTTATAGAGTTGATTTCCAGGCAACGTTTCATGGTGACACGTTTAACTTTATTTACAAGACAGCGGCAGCAACTAAATGCGTGCATTAAACTCTATGGGGAGAATTTTCTCCCCGTCGGGTGGGCTGGGCGGGAACGGGCGTGCAGCCGATTGCCACCTGCGATCGGCTGCGCGCCACCATTTTAAATGGGCGGGCCAATTAAGGTCCGCCCAGCATGATGTGCACCCGAAAGTGCTCAGCGCTACCTGTGTGGGCGGGGGGAGGAGGGAGAGTCGGGGTCTGTACTCTTTTGCACATGTGCGCGAAAGAGCACAGAAATCTCCCTGAGGCACAGAGCTGCCTCAGGGAGATTAAGGGAAGTCATAAAAATTTGATAAATAAAAAAATACAATTATTCAGACATGATCCCACATGTGACATTGTCACATGAGGTGGGACATGTTTATCAATTTACATGAAACACTTTATTAAATTAATAAGCCATTCATGAAACCTCATCCCTCTCGTGGATGAGGTTCCACGAAAAATGCAAAGGCCACCTGGGCTCTTTGCCTGCCTTAACCTTAAGGTTGGACGGGCAGCCCTGACAAGTGCCTCAATTAGTTGATTAATGGCCTTAATAGGCCTTTGACAGTTCGGCGGGCGCGCAGTCAACTCCGGTGCATGCCCACTGAACTGAAGACCGGAATGACACACAATGACGTCGGGACGCACGCCCGACATCACCGCACGTCATTTTACGCATCAGCCAGCGGCGCCCACCCCCGCACGACAACCAGAAGATTCAGGCCTGTAACTAAAGAAGAACTCTCCGCTGGAGGTTTCCCGTGCTACTAGCTCATTGGTCTGAGCCACCACTAAATTCCAGTGGGCTCTGGGGTGATTGGTGTCAATTTGTTCATTAATGAGCCTAATTTCCATCCCGCTGCGAGTAGATGAGTTTCTCACATCAGCCTCTTCCCACTTCCAACTTCATCACGGGAGGCTTTCCCGCTGCTGCGAGACTGACATGTGGCCTCTCCTGCGATTAAGTGGGCCCAGCTGCCATGTTTCCTGCCATGACATGCTGGTTTAAATCCCGCCCATTAAATAAGTTGCCCTCTTTACAGATGCTGCTGAGTGGTTGTGGCATTTTCTGTTTTTGTTTCAGATTTTCAGTGTCACCAATATTTTGCTATTGCTATCGGGCCTAAAATGTTTGAGGAACTTCAAATTCCTCCTCCAATAAACCATGTTCAAGAAGTCTGATACTAACTTGATCTCATCTTTCTACTGATCCTTTTTTTCTTGTTAATTAAATTTATCAATCTGTCAGAAGTCAACCTAGTTAATAAACTTCACAGACTCAATGCTGCATTAAAACGTTAGCCCTGCAGCACATTACAAAAGATCTGAATATGCATCAAGGAGAAATTATTTTTATCAAAGTATACTTCAAATAGTGCATTTCTGCTTTAGATTTGACTGATAACTTAGAACAGACTGCTGTAGGTGAACTTGTATAAAATAGAAGGGAATATGATTGACATATTATTCTCCAGGTATCAGCAGTTGAATTATTCTAGCTTTGTGCAAGTGAAACGAATGCATTAGTTTTATTAAAATGTTCACCCTCTAGGGCATCTTAGTTCATTATGTAGAGGATGAATCAGGCCATTTGATCATTTGCAATGAAGTGATGTTTCACATGAATTTAGAAATTAGTCATATCTGCATCTACTGTTCTCAGTTGGAGGTAAGCACTGCGGGCTGTTGTAACTAAGGCAACATTGCTCTCAGTCATTCACACTCGGTATATTTAAAAATACGGGGGGGGAGAATTCAATAGTCCCTGAAAATGGACCCAGGGGGCACAATGTACAATTAACCCATACTGTTGCTCCCGATGGCAGGTGGCACAGTCATTTTGTACAACCTGCTAATTTGCATGACTTCTGCATGCAGCAGGTGCCTCAAGTTCATGCAAGGTTAGCTCCATTTAAAACTAGTCTGCACTATTGAAAGCTAGCCTGCACTTATTAAAGAGGGGGTTCATTTCTGGCTGAAGCAAGTGCCAAAACTGTTTGTGGAAGAGAGTCTGAGCAGGAAAAGAGTGAATTATGGTGCAATTCGCTGGGGAAGCATGCTCCAACATTCTCTGACATACAGCGGGTGCCTTGGTGGAGGTGGTGCAAAGGAAAGTAATCTATCCACAGGAGGCCCTCCAGTCAAACTTTGCAAATGCAGTGGGACCATATAGCTATGGCAGTCAATGAGGGATCAAGTCCCGAGGACCTGGATGCAGTGCCACAAAAAGTTCAATAACCTCACACATGTGGTCAAGGTCAATGGATGTAACTTCAAATGCCATAACCCACCAGCTACAGAACTAGCCTCACATGCCCATCACTTGCCAACCATCAATCATGACTCATATCAGACATTAATAAAAACAGAAAATGCTGGAAACATTCAGCAGGTTTGACAGCATCTGTGGAGCGAGACATTGAGTTAACGTTTGAGGTTGATGACCTTTCATCATGGCATTCTTAACATTCTTAGGTTCATCGTACCCTCACACACTTAGCACTGCTGCATTCCTCACACCTACATCTCATAGCTAGCACACGCTGGCAGCTATTCAGGGACGATAGCTACATCACTCAAACACAATGCATCACATTCATTGGCACACTTCCTTCTCCCTTACAGGACACTGTGCCGCATAACTGGAGGCAGCAGAAACTAAGCGGTGGGACACGGTTGCATGTCCTTACCCCAGTGGAACATATGGTAGTCACCATCATTGGAGCAGTTATCACTAAGGCCTTGGTCAACAACTGAGTTGAAACCATAGAACATGGGAGTATCTTTACACTTGGTCCCCCTTCTCAAGCTCCACTTGCCCCACCATCTCCCAATCTCTTCTTCTGATTTACAAGCTACAGACGGCGTAAACAAGTACCTCTTGCATTCCCCTCTGCCCTCACTACAACCTTACCCTTGTGCCTTTTTTCATTCATATACCCAAAAACATTAACCTGAAAAACATAATTAATTTGTAAGCTCATAGTAAGGGATCCTCTGGAGAAGAGTGATCATAAATGATAAATTTCACATTCAGTTCAAATGTGAATGTACATATGTCCAAAACTAGAACATTAAACTTAAATAAAGCCAATTATGTAGGTATTAGGTATGAGTTGGTTAAAGTAGATTGAGAAATTTGATTATACGGTTTGACAGCAGATAAGCAATGCTGAACTTTTAAATAAATACTTTATAATTCTCAATAAATATGTATTCTATTGAGAAATAAAAACTTTATGGGGAAAGTGACCCATCTGTGGCTAACTAAACAGGTTAAGGATAGTATTAGATTAAAAGAAGCAGTTTATCATTTTGCTATGAAATATAGTCAGCCTGAGGATTGGGAGAAGTTTAGAAACCAACAAAAGGTGACCATAATGGATAAAGAGGGAGAAAATAGAATATGAGAGTAATTTAACCAAAAATATTAAAACAGGATCCCAGAGCTTCTACAAGTATGCAAAAAGGAAGAGAGTAATGGTCCCTTAGAGATTGAGATCCGATATTATAATGAATAACAGTGTAACTCTTGCTGCCAACTGGAAAGGCTTCAGGAACAATCATGCATGCACACTCGCCCCTCAGTGCAGCTGCTGGGGCATGCACAATTGTTCCTGAAGCCTTTCTGGTTGGCGGCAGGATGGAATTTTTGTTTGATTTTTGGACAATTTACTCAGAAACTGGCAGGACAAAGTAGTATAAAGTGTTAATAGCTATTATACTCATAGCTAGAGTGCATCATCAGTGGTATCAGATCACTTGTAACTGGAACTTGAGGGATGAAGGTTCTAATACAGGCTTGCTGAAGTCTGTCTCTGTAAATAGTCAATATATGTTCACTAGTTTGAAATACTATGCTTTCCAGCTCTCTTCTGTTGAAGACATCCAGAACCCAGTCATGATATTAATACATGGTGGCAACGGCCTGCGAACCAATTACTAAGGATCCCAGTCAACATCAATAAAAGTGGGAAAAGTGAAGGCCGACAGCCCAGCAGAGCACACTCCAGAAATGCCTGCAACAACAATCAGAGCAAATAATTGATACCAGAGTCCCACAATAGGTGACTAGAAATGCACAGCGTTATGGAGAAAGTCCTACATCTGCTGAAGTCTCAGGATCTTGTGGAGATCCTTGACCAAGCTGCACACTGGAGAAACTGGCGTCGCTGATTCAGTTGATACCAGACTGCCTCCAAACTCACTCAGAAACCAGATAAGGATCAGGTCGGTGTTCTCTTTTTTGTAATCGGTAGCTGTGCTGACAATATTTTAAGATTAGGGGGCTGATAAAAAAAACACTAAAAATGAAGAAGTCATCAATGCTATCAGTTCCTACTTTAGCCTATGACACAATATTATCATTGCCTGGGCAATGTTCAACTAGTGCAACCAGAAATGTGGAGAGAATATTGATTCTTTTATTAATGCCTGTGTCACTTAGCAGATACCTGTGAATATGGTACATTGAGAGAAGAGCTCATCAGAGACTGCATCATAGTATGGGTGATCAATGAAGTATTGTCAGGCTTCTTACAGTCCAGAGAAGACATCACTTTGTCGAAAGCAGGCAGGCAAGCAAAACAGCCTATTCGTCAGAGTCATAGGGTCCTTCCTGGGGACAGACCACCGACTCGGTCCACTTCGTGAACCATAGGGCTATCAGCGTGTCTGTCAGGAAACAGAGCCAGTATGAAGAGGGCATGGTCAGCGCCATTGTTCCTTGTCTGCATTGTGGCAGGAATAAACCTCATCAGCCCGAAGCTTGCCTAGCCATTAATGCCACGTGTGGTTCCTGCCTCAAGTGGGGATATTTTAAAATAGTATGCCACAGCAGCAGGAAGCTTCCATCTTCAGGTCAAAAATCTAAAGGTAGACAATTCCTATCTGCAAGCATCCAAGAAATAGTTGAAACTGAAGAACAGGATGTTTTCTTCTCAGATGAAGTGTCAGGGTCACAAGAGGATTTCTGGTATGCAGATTTCATGGTCAATGGCTGGAAGACAAATTTTGAACTGGACACAGGAGGATGTGTATCCATTCTTTTCGATGCCACACCATGCTGAAATCTGAATTTCTCCATTCGCCATTCAACTTCACAGTGCAGGAGGCCTTCCATTCAAGGTGCAAGGAGAGATAACTGCTACATTTCATTATAATGGCATAGAGCTCACCAATACTCTATATGCCATTCCTAATCAACATTGCTCCTTGTTGAGCAGAGAAGTTTGTATAGCTTTGTATCTACTTTATTCACTAGCCTCAGGAGAAACTCAAAACAAAAACAGAATTACCTGGAAAAACTCAGCAGGTCTGGCAGCATCGGCGGAGAAGAAATCAGTTAACGTTTCGAGCCTTCATGGCCCTTCGGCAGAACTGAAACTCAAGTTGGCTCACAATGCTATGAATCAGTTTTCATAGAAAAACATCCATCCCCACAACCACAGAAGGATATTGTAGATCTTTCACTTCTCTTTGAGGACAGGCTAGATGAAGTGGGAGACAAGTGCACCATGGATGAAGGTGACCAGCCGCAAGGTGACATTCCAGTCCTTAAATTGCTTCTTCGGGAAAGAGTGGGAGAGGACAAAACCAAGACGTCACTGATATCAATGATTTGTCACAAGAGGTGATCCTGAACCTTGCTTTACTTTTTAAAGACAGATGATGAAGGCAATAGCCCAATACTTTTGCTGAGGGGGATCAGCATATTAGTGAAGAAGGTACTACAGATGCAATTCTGCTGAAGACACCAATGACTTACAACAACAAACTGATGCAGCAACTCTTTTGTACAATGAAGAACAAAGGCCAGGAATTCTCACTACTGCCACAGTAACTGTTGCAGAACAAATACCTGCTATTGTTGAATTTGAAGTTAAATCTCGAGATCAAAAAACTATCGAGGTGCTGACCACAGGTCTTACAGGCCATAAGTGTACAAGAAAGTGTAATTTATCTGCCTCTGCATGTTTCTTTCACTGCTGATGCTGGTGATAGCATACATCCTGATGAAGTTCCAAAGATATTCAGGCCCATAGAGGAGCAAACTCACACCAAAGAGAGTGTGGTCGTTGAACCACTACCTACAGAAAAATAAATTCCTACAGTATTAGTAAGGCAATAATTTTTTTTTTTCAGAATATTCTTTGCCCTTCTCTTTGTCAATCTGATTCAGTGATGTATGAGGCATTAAATAAAACCTCGTTGCAGCAGTACAAGTTTGTAGAGCCTCTACAGCTGCACAAATCCTCACAGGAGCTGAACCAGCTTCATTCTGTCAAGTAAGAGCAGCCAGCAGTTCAACCTTTCCCTAAAGCATCCAAAAGAACAGAAAGAAAAAGGAGAAGAAAATGAAAATCTCTGTTCAATGCCTTTATACTACGGACGAGAAGCAGAAATCTCTCTCAGCAGAGGTCAGTGCCTTGCAAGGAGAAGATTCAGGAGAGGATACATCCTATACATCCTCAAAGAGAGCCAAGGACATAATTGTGGATTGATGCCGATGGCACAAGAGACGGCCGGGTGTGGGGGGTTTGGATGGGGTGATGGGGGAGTAGGAGTAGGATAAAAATGTAAATAGTTTATGGGTAAAATGAAAGACTTGGGGGAAGTGTAGTATAAAGGGTTAATAGCTATTATACTAATAGCTAGAGTGCATCATCAGTGATGTCAAATCACATGTAACTGGAACCTGAGGAAAGAAGGTTCTAATTAGAACCATAGAACCATAGAAAAGTTACAGCACAGAAGGAGGCCGTTTGGCCCATCTTGTCCATGCCAGCCTGAGGACACCCAGGTGCCCTTTCTAATCCCACTTTCCTGCACCCTGCCCATAGCCCTGCAGCTTACAGCACTTAAGGTGCAGATCCAGGTACTTTTTAAAAGAATTTAGAGTTTCTGCCTCTACCACCAACTTGGGCAGCGAATTCCAGACACCCACTACCCTCTGCGTAAAAAAGTTCTTCCTCATGTCCCCCCTACACCTTCTGCCACTTATCTTGAATCTATGTCCCCTGGTTCTAGAATTCTCCACCACTCTATCTATTCCCCTCATAATTTTGTACACCTCAATTAAGTCACCTCTCAGCCTTCTTTGTTCTAAGGAAAATAACACCAACCTATCCAATCTCTCCTTGTAGCTACACTTTTCTAACCCTGGCAACATTCTTGTAAACCTCCTCTGCGCTCTCTCCAGAGCTATTACATCATTCCTGTGATGTGGTGACCAGAACTGCACACAATACTCCAGTTGTGGCCTCACCAGTGTTTTATACAATTCCAACATTATATCCTTACTTTTATATTCTATACCTCTACCAGTGAAGGAGAGCATTCCATATGCCTTCTTTACAACCTTGTCCACTTGAACTGCTGCCTTCAGGGACCTGTGTACTTGTACGCCAAGATCTCTCACTTCATCTACCGCTCTTAGTATATTCCCATTTATTGTGTAATCCCTGTAACTATTTGACCTCCCTAAATGTATGATATCACACTTCTCTATGTTAAAATCCATCTGCCACTTTACCGCACAACTCCACCAACCCATCTATATCGTTTTGGAGATTATGGCTATCCTCGACACTATCCACTACTCGGCCAATCTTTGTGTCATCTGCAAATTTCCCAATCGTGCCCCCCATGTTCACGTCCAAATCGTTAATATATAACACAAACAGCAAGGGTCCCAACACCGAGCCCTGTGGAACACCACTTGAGACAACTTTCCATTTGCAAGGGCATCCATCGACCATTTGTTTCCTGTTACAAAGCCAACCTTTTATCCAGTTTGCCACATTACCCTGAATCCCATGGGCTTTTACTTTCCTGACCAATCTGCCATGTGGGACCTAGTCAAATGCCTTGCTAAAATCCATGTACACAACATCCACTGCACTACCTTCATCAACCCTTCTTGTCACTTCCTCAAAGAATTCAATCAAATTTGTGAGGCAAGACCTTCCTTTAACAAATCCATGCTGACCATCCCTGACTAGTCCATGCTTTTCCACATGACAGTTGAGTCTTGCTAAAGTCTCCCTCTGTAAATAGTGTAAATAGTCAATAAATATTCACTGGTTGTGATACTTACACAGAAAACAGGCCTCACATCCATTCCACTCTGGGTCCAAAATTGCACCTGCACCTTTGAAAGAGAAATATCTGCATCTACAGTGGGGTTAAAGCTCCCACACAGAATACAAATTAACTTGCCACAATAAATCAGCCCATGAAAATAAACAAAATATATAGAATGATATTTTTTCACCCAACGTGTTAAGGTTTTATGCAGTGAGTTCTCACACAGGCTTGGCAGTTGATAGATAATGGGGTGCTTAATCCCAGGGCCATAGTTTTGAATTCTGCATGTGATAATAATTTCTTTATTAAATATTTTATTCAACATATTATTTTTTATTGATTTTTACCAAAAAAAATTACAATCAATGCTCCACAGTCTCTGAGCTCATTGGAAGTTAGGAATCTCATTTACTGAAATTTCCTGATTTCCGGAACTGTCAGAAGCTTGTTTTACAGATACAGTTAAATATACAGATAAATTATGGGCTGAAATTTTTGTTTGGCGGGCGGACTGGTGCCTGGCCCACTCCAGCGTGAAATAACAGGCCTTGACGTCTGCCGAATGTGCCAACATCAATGTGTAGTCACGGGATAGTTCGGTCAGCGGGCGCGCGCCGGAGTCAGCAGCACGCCTGCCAACAATTAAAAGTCCTATTAAGGCCATTAAATAATCAATTGACCTCAATTTTTCACTGCCCGTCCAACCTAACGGTTGGCAGGCAGGCGAAAAGGCCAAGCAGCCTTTACATTTTTTGGGAAACCTCATCCATGGGCGGGATGAGGTTTCCAAAAGCAAATAATAATAAAATAAAAGTTTTACAATTGAATTAATAACATGTCCCTGCTCATGTGACAGAGTCACATGAGGGGACATGTTTTATTATATTTTTATTTTCTTTATTTTCTTTTTTAACAACACTTCATCTCGCTGTGCAGCTCTGTGCCTCAGGTAGAATATGAAGTGCTCATACGCGTGTATGCGCGAAGTTCCCGCTCAGCCCGCTCACTCTCCTCCCCTCCCCGCCCCCGGCACAGGCAGCGCTCAGCGCTGCTGCTCGCGTTTCACGCTGGGTGGGCTTTAATTGGCCCACCAGCGTGAAATCGCGGTCTGGAGCCGATCACAGGTGGCAATTGGCTTCCCGACCACCCCTGCCCATTCCTGCCAAGACCACCCATCAAGGACAAAATTCTGCTCTCTATGTAAACTAGAATTTGGAATTCATTAAGAACTGCACAATCTAAAAACAGGTAACTTTAACTTTATTGTTAGTCTATGTCAAGCCAACTTGTTCATATTAATGCAACTGCATGTGCAGGATGTGCTTCCCTAGTGTTGCGACACGAATAAACAATGCCAATGGGAAATAAGGAAATGGCAAAGATGTATAATGAATATTTTCTGTCTGTCTTCACAGTAGAAGTTATAAAAAGCATACCAAAATATAGGGCAATCCTTCATGCGAGCTTTACCTGCAGACAGGTCCTTGGCTCTTGATCGGCTGGTACTTCATCTCTAGCTGTTTTTGTCTGCCGTGGTTTGCTATTACCTTCCATTCTTAGATACAAGGGGAGCAGGCAGGCCTCAAGTCTACTGCAATCAGAACAGGAATTTAGTGTACGGTTGGCACTAATCTGGTCAACACACTAGCCATCTAGCCAACTGAGCTGACCAGCCTCCAGTGGGAGATCAAAGGTCTTGAGGAAATTTGGGAATATGAAGAAGAAAAAGTACTGGACTAAAAGCTAAAAATCCCCAGGACCTGATGGCCTACATACTATGGTTCTAAAGCAGGTGCCTGCAGAGATAATGGTTGCAGTAATTGTGATCTTCTGGAATTGTCCCAGTGGATTCGAAGATAGCAAACGTGATAGCAAATGATAGCAAGAAAGGAAGGGGCAAGAGAATCAGGAGCTATATGCCAGTTACTCTAACATCAGTTGCTGAGAAAACACTGGAAATCATTATTAACAGAGTGGTAGAGGGTACTTAGAAAATCATAGTATGACTGCACAGAGTCGACATGGTTTTATAAAAGGGAAATCATGTTTGACAAAACTACTTTGAGATGAAAGTAGCAGGATAAATAAGTGGATGTAGTGTTTTGGACTTTCGATAAGCAGTCAATAAGGTGTCACAAGGGAGGTCATTGCACAATTAACAAGGGTTCTGGGGGTTTCGGTAATGTGGATAGAGATCTGATTAGAAGACATTCGGGCCACGTAAGAGCCAGTCAATGACCTTCTCCAACAAGGAAGAATTTTATCACCTCCTGTTGATGCTCAATGGTATTACCATCACTGAATCCCCCACCATCAACATTCTGGGGGTTAACGTTGTCCAGAAACTTAACTATACCAGCCATATAAATGCTATGGCTACAAAACCAGGTCAGAGCTGGGAATTCTGCAGAAAGTAACTCATCTCCTGATTCCCCAAAGCCTGCCTACCATCTATAAGGCATAAGTCAGGAGTGCGGTGGAATATCTCCGCTTACCTGGATATATACACCAGCAACAACATTCAAGAAGCTCGGCATCATCTAGGACAAAGCACCCCACTTGATCACCAGCCCATCCACCATCTTAAACATTCACCCCATCCACCATCAATATAAAGTAGCAGCTTGGTGTACCATCTGCAAGATCCACTATATCAATTTTTTTTATTCTTTCATAGGATATGGGTGTCGCTGGCTAGGCCAGCATTTATTGCCTATCCCTAATTGCCCTCGAGAAGGCAATGGTGAGCCATCTTCTCAAAGCACTGCAATCCATGTGCTGTAGGTACATCCAAAGATATGTCAGGGAGGGAGTGCCAGGACTTTGAACCAGTGATAGTGAAGGAACAGCTATATAGTTCCAAATCAGGATGATGTGTTATCAATTCACCAAGACTCCTTTAACAGTACCTTCCAAATTTGCAACCTCTGCCACCTAGAAGGACAAGGGCAACAGCTGCCTGGGAACATCAGCACCTGGAAGTTCCCCTCCAAGTCACACATAGTCCTGACTTAGAACTATATCATCATGCTTCCATCGTCACTGGGTCAAAATCCTGGAACTCCCTCTCAAATGGCACTGGGTGTATCTGCATCACGTGGATTGCTGCAATGGTTCTAAAAGGAGGGTCAGCACCACATTCTCAAGGCAATTAGGGATGGATAATAAATGCTGGCCTTCACAGTGATGACCACATCCCATGAACAAACATTTTAAAAAGAAGGTTGCTTCCAGGCATGGGTGACTTGGTAGGGTTTTCTTTGGGGATTGAGCATGATGGGGAGAATGAAGGGAGGTCTTGCAGAGTAAGGCAAGTTTCTAGGAGAGAGAGCAAGAGGTCGTGGGAGAAAGTCTCTTAGCAGGAAAGCATATCTGCTGAGGATCATTAAATAACAATTCACTGACTTAAATTTCAGTGAGGGCCATTGCACAAAACATTTTTATTTCACAAAAGAAGGTTAGGATTGAAATCTGCCGACTGCAGCAGCCACAATTGCAGCTTCAAAGTAGAGAAAAGACAGCATTGCCTGGAGCTGCCAAGGTGACTGTGATTCTTAACGTTCATGTGTTGGCTCCTTCCAGGCTGCAGCTGGAAATGTGAGCAACATCTCACAGTTTGCAATACACTGCTGTATTAAAGAGGTCATTGAAACTCTCTATACACACATTAATATAACATTCTTCGTCTCGTTGGGCTCAGACAGAATATTTACGGAGTCTGCTGAGATGAGGAAAACATTTATCACACAGTTAGAATTAACCTCTAATACTACAAATAACATTTTCGTCTCATTGGGAAGCAGGTAACATGAGCATGAGGCTTTGCAGGAATTGCAATTTAGCATGCTATCTGCAAAACAATGAATGGGCAGGGGATAATCATGTACCGTGATCCCATGCCTATCTTTCAGGGGTTAACAATTTTCTCCATCACTTGGACCAGAATTTCCTCATCGGCGAGCGGGGGCGGCCCACGCACGCTGATGCGTAAAATGATGCCCGCTGACGTCAGGCGAGTGTCCCAACGTCACCACGTGCCATCGCGATATTTAGGTGGGTGAGCGCACGGTGTTCTCCAATGCGCGCCTGCCATTAATTAATGATCTACTAAAGGCCCTTGAGGCAGAAATTGTCGGGGATTTTTCGGGGCCCATGCGATCTTCAGGACGTCGCATGGGCACAACGGGCAGGAGGGTAGGCCACATTTGAATAAACCTCATCCATGGGCGGGAGAAGAGGGGTGAGTGGGGTCGCGAGTGGTATCTGTTAAATATTTAATTGTGAAAGTTATTGATACTTGCCTGTGTGAGCAGGAATACTTCAAAACTCTTCACAGCTGCTTGGACAGGAGTAACAGCATTCAGGTCAGGACTTGAGTAAAATCATTTCTGGGGCCTTGCTGGTTTCAGGAAGTGTTCCCTTAGCCTGGAAATGGGAGTTGTGCTATCCACTGGAGGCACCTCCTGAGGAGGAAGGGAGGGCCAGAAGGGGGAGGAGGCCAGGAGTCCACATTCAGCCTCCAGGGGAGCCACCTTTGGGAGGCGAGGTACAGGTACATGGGGTGCAGGGCCAACAGGAAGTCTAAGGCAGAAGGGGCTGCAGAAGACGCCACTATCCTGCTGCCAGGGTATCCAGGTGGCGAAGCAGCTACCTCAATGTGTCTGAGGTACAGTGCCGAAGGAGGCTCTACCTCTCAAGGGAGACAGTCACCTCCATTTGTCAGGTGATAGGCCCTGAGATCTGCGCCAACTGTATGGGTGGGCACCCCATGCTAGTGGCGCTGAAGGTCATGGCTGCCCTCAATTCCTATGCCTCCGGCTCATTCCAGGGGTCTGTGAGTGATCTTTGCGGAGTCTCCCAAAGTGACAGATGCTCTGTTCAGGTGTGCATTGACTTTCATCCGCTACTGTTGGGACGAGGCCAGCCAGACAGAGCGAGCCAGAGGCTTCGCAGCCATTTCTGACTTCCCCTGTGTCCAGGGTGCAATAGCCTGCACACATGTGGCCATCAAGGCGCCAGCAGGTGAGCCCGGTGCCTTCATCAACAGGAAGGGCTTCCACTCCATGAATGTGCAGATAGTGTGTGACCACAGGATGCTGATTCTACAAGTCTGTGCAAGGTACCCAGGCAGCTCCCACGACGCCTACATCCTCAGACACTCCCAGGTGCCGGGGCTCTTCAGTGCTCTGGCTCGGTTTGATAGCTGGCTGCTGGATGACAAAGGCTATCCCCTCAGAAGGTGGCTCATGACGCCTCTCCACCATCCAAGAACAGAAGCTGAGCAGCGGTACAATAGGAGCCACGCCTCCACAAGGGCTGTGGTGGAGAGAACCATCGGTCCTCTCAAGATGCGCTTCTGATACCTGGGTCGCTCAGGGGGCACATTCCAATACCCCTCAGGTCGTGTGTCACTGATAGTGGCTGCATGCTGCGCTCTCCACAATCTTGCGCTGGAAAGGGGTGATGCAGTGGATGAAGAAGATGTAGACGCAATTGCTCCGGCTGCACACAATGAGTCCAGCAGTGAGTCCGACGATGAGCACGCACAGGAGAATGCTGGGGGGTAGGCGCTGCCCCGGGCATACTCCAGGGAGGCAGCTGTGCTTAAGGTGCCTAAAGTTTATGCTTGCGGGTGCTACGTTTAGGTGCTCCCCCCTCACTGGCACTAGCATCTGAGACAGCCGGCAAACTGTGCTGTCCTGTTGGCCTCGATGACCTTGGCGGACGACCTCTGGCCCGTGGAGCCTTTGATGGCCCTGCTTGGGAGGGAGTGGCCAGCTCCACAGCTGGCATCTCCTCAGTCACCGCAGCCTCATCAGATGCCACGGTCGCTGGCAGAGGGGCGGAGGAACTGCTGCCCTCATCCGGACTGCTCTGAGAGGAGCCCGCAGAGATGACAGGCAGCTGCTGCGCCAACGTGAGGTCGCTTCGGGCCTCCCTGCTCACCGTAGATGGATGGACACCGAGCTGGGGTACTTAGTGCCCAAACTGTCTTCCACACTGGCACTGACCAGCTGAGGTCAATGCCACTGTGAGGGCTTGCAGGTCCAAGCGCAACCCCAGGAAGCCCTGATTGTTCTCCTGGAGGAGCCTCTCCACAGGAGTCTCCACTCTCTCCAAGGAAGAAGCATAGCGCTTGGCCATGAGGATCATTGCATTGGTGATGCTCCACGTGGACCCCTCCAGCACGGAGATCATGCCACGCATAGTATCCCCGCCAGATCCTCCTGCATACGCTGCTGCACTTCCAGCATTCGCTACCTCATGGATGACTTCAGAAACACATCATCAGTCACCGACCGAGCATATGCCTGGTCCCCTGCAGTCCTCCGACTGCTGGCGCTATGGGCACTCAAGCGAGTGTGAAGTGCCCTCACTGCTGTGCCCCGGGACACTAGCCGATGATCTAATTCCTACAGAGGTGCTAGTATCTGTGCTGGTGCCTGCCTGGCAGAGATGGTGTGATGCTGGTGAGTCCAATTGTTCAGGGCCTCAGGTGTGTGAGGTGGTCCCTCTGCCTCCTCCTCCTGGCCCTGCTCCAGTGATGCTAAAAGGAAGAACAAGGACATTTGATTAGTTAAAGTGGAGACAATGTCAATGTACATCCCTGTCCCCCGGATCATTATGCGCTCATCCTCTCATAATCAATGGTCAGCCCGTGTTGGAAGTTTCAATCATTGAGCATTCAGCAGGCCATGGCTGCTGGGACACACATGGTGACCTCAGTGCTCGTCAAACACACCTCCCCGTGGCACCCCAGCCTCACTGCCACTGGTGGATCTGGGCGCATAGCGCCTCTCCAGATCCATGGCCTGCTGCTCATATCAAGTCACGATGGCCATCTGGGCCTGCCCTCCGCCAGTCCACATCCGCTTAGTGGAATTGTGCACAGTCTTCTCCTGAAAAAGAGAGAAGAGCATTGATTGGTCCAGCCTGTACCTGGGTTCCCATCGCACCCCTGCCACCCCAGCCAGAGTGGGACATTGCAGGGCTCCAGTGCTTCATCACCCTGCAGCTGCCACACACTCACACCAAGAAGCCAGGGCTGACCACCCCCCCCACCCCACCCCTTGCCCACATGCTACCTCCATCACATTTGGCACCACACGGTCTAACCTTGCAAAGCAAGAGACACAAGCACATGGTACGCCAAGGGCAGCAGATGGATTGGTACCCCGCCACCTGGAAGCTCCCCTCCCAGCATGTTAGCATCCTGACTTCGACATGCTTCCCAGTTCCAGCACTACACCTAGGTGCAGATCCTTGAGGTCGCCCCCAAAACAGTACTCTGGGTGTCAGTGCCACACATGCTGCGGGTGCAGAACCCATTGCAGCACTACCCTCTCAGGTTGAACTAGGCATGGGCAATATCTGCTGGCCCACCTAGTGAGGGAAACATGCTGTGAGGAATTCAATGCTGTGACTGCACTCAGTGTTTTGGGGGCGGGGAGGGGGGGTGGCCTTGGGGGGGAAAGGTTACCGAAGTGACCTCTGCCAACATGGTACTCACCCTTCCCGAGCACAAGAGGTCGTTGAATCACTTGCGTCGCACCATGTCTTGGGAGCTGACTATCTCTGCCGCCTCCTCCCAGGCACGTTTGGTCAGGTGGAATGGCCTCTGCCTCCTGTTCCTCGGAACGAGGACCTCCCTCCGTGCTGCCACCTCTGCCAGGATGTCAGCTAGGCACTCATCGGAAGACTGAGGGGCACACTGCCCCGCTGCCCTATCCTCCGGCCTGGCCTGCCCTCCAGCAGCGCTCTGGTGAGCCCTTCTACTGGCCATTGTGATCAGCCTTTCCAAGGCTACCAGCACTTCATTAAAACAGGCCGTATGGTCCAATGGTGACCCAGCGATCATTGCACTCCTGCCGCTGCCCGCCCACTCCCGCTATCCTCGGGAGTCGTGCATTATGCTGGGCGGGCCTTAATTGGCCCACCCACGTAAAATGGCGGCACGGACCCGATCACGGGCAGCAGTCAGCTCTGCACCCACCCGCTCCTACTCTCAACCGGCCCACCCAACATGGGGAAAATTCTCCCCTTGGTTCTGCAGGAAGGTGTGATATGTGAGGAAAGTGTATATGTCTCGGAATGTTAGCTTGTCATTAGCGGCGGAAGGACACCCATTAATTGGCCACTTAAGGGTCTCAATTGCCCATGGGCAGACCCAATGCCTCCCCCACCGCTGGTAAAGTTGCAGCAGGGGCAGGTGGGTAGAAGCCAATAAAAGCACCACTGGCATGGCACTCAATTTTACGTTCCCCGCTCCCTCCCACCCCTCCCCACCTGCCATCTCTCCTCCAGCGGGCCATAGAATTCCAGCCTTTATCTCTGCAAATCAACCTCAGTGGTGTTCTTTTTTAATGGCCTTATTAACCTGTGTTGCTACTTTGAGTCCAAAAGATACTGCTGATGCTAGAAATCTGAAACAGAAACAGAAAATGCTGGAACTATTCAGCAGGTCTCTCAATAACAGCTCAGAGAGAAACAAAGTTAAGGTTTCAGGTTGTGACCTTTCATGATGGTGTCAAATGTTAGCTATGGCACTTATTTCTCTTGTCAATTTACACAGATACAGTTCCTCACCCTCACTTCCTCATCTTTTATAATTATGTTATCCTGCTATATTTAACTGCTAGCCTGTTCTTTATGGAACATTGTTTCAGTTATTCCCCTGGCTACTTGCTATGAATTATTACCTCCAGTTTGCCTGTTTTGCCTCGAATACACTGTATACATTGTTGTAGAGGGAAAGTAATTTGTTTATATTAATAGTTTCACTTACCTTTTTTAAAACAGTCATTTTAAACTTACGTTTATTCTCTCTTATTCTTCTCTGTTTTGGACCTTTACTTTCACTTCCTATTTCTTTAATCTTCAGGCTTATGTTATTTTCACTAGACCCCTCCATCTATCTTACTAGTTTTCCACTTATCTACAGCATTCATAATATCTGTTTCACCATCCTCCATGATCAGACACCTCCCCCAGTTTTCTGGTGTCCTTGACAAGGCCTCCAAACTGCCTCTGGTCTCTGATGTCTCCCAAGCCCAGGCATCGATCTGCATCCTCTTCTGGCCCCCAACATCTGATTCCATACTCCACTCGCCCCCTGCTCCAGACCCTCAGTCTTTCCTGACTCTGGGACTCATATCATCCTTTCCCAACCCTCCTCATCTTGGCCTTCCCAAACCACCTGGCTTCTCTCTGCTCTCTGGCTCTGACTTGGTTTCACAGGTTTATCCACCCTCCAGCCGCCAGTCTCTCAATCTGGGTGGTTATGGCCAGGAAACAGATAAAAAGTGCTAATCAGAGCCTGCTATTAAATTCGACTGAATCTTTGGACCTCAACCCAGCACCAGATCCCCACCACCCAGCACCCCCACCACCCCTTTCTTACTTAATACACAGTCCATTCGATGAGTTCATCACTGTGTGAACTATTTCTTCTATATAGTATTGATTATTGTTGCTTGGCTAAGTCCATGGCAAGCCAAGGCTCAAAGCTATTGATTCAGGCTCCAAACTTTGCCACTTAGGGGCTGAATACAACTGATTCTGGGGCTTTATTGCATGTAAATTCAAACATTGACTGAATTTTATATTTCAAATGTGCACATGCAAAAGAACATTTGTATGCTCACTGCCGCCTTCTCAAGGGCAATTAGGGATGGGCAATAAATGCTGGCCCAGCCAGCGAAGCCCACATTCCATGAATGAATCAAAAAAATTTTTTTTAATAACCTCCTACAGGAACGTACGTTCATGAAAAGGGGAAGGAAAGTGTCAGGACAGAACTTTTTAATTAAACTACTCTACACATTCTGTTATTCCTTTAAAATGTAAAATTTCTTAATGGCATGGAGGCACTCAGGTCATATCTCTGCTATTGGCCACTGCAAAACTATATTTCAATTGGGGTGCACATTTTTCAACACATGAACATATGAATTAGGAGCAGGAGTAGGCCACTCAGCCCCTCAAGCCTGCTCCGCCATTCAATAAGATCTTGGCTGATCCAATTGTAACCTCAACCCCACATTCCAGCCTAGTCCCGATAACCCTTCACCCCCTTGTTAATCAATAATCTATCTAGCTCTGCCTTAAAAATATTCAAAGACTTTGCTTCCACTGGCTTTTGAAGAAGAGTTCCAAAGACTCACTATCCTCTGAGAGAAAAAATTTCTCCTAATCTCTGTTTTAAATGAGCGACCCATTATTTTTAAACAGGGGTTTATGACTATGAGGTCAAGAAATTGCCTCAAAAATCAATTACTTTTCAGATACTTTTTTTTATCTTTTTCCACTTAAAAACATGTATTGATTGTTCTCTTCTAACTTTGAGGTTGAATCCAACGTAACATCTCAACATTGTTATGACACTTGCAAGGCCATTCTCACCTAACCTGAAGTGCCCCCATCTAGCAGCTGAAAATGCCTTTCTCTAGTGCTCAGATAAGCTGTTGTTGATTGCTCGCTGCTGACATTTAGCACGCGTCATGAATTCTTTCAAACATTCTTTCCAATCATACTTGAGGCAAACATGTCTGCTCATTGCAGTGCAGCCATGTGTGGTAGATCTTGAAATGCAGTAGACACTGTCATATGCTTTAGGGTTGGATGTCATGCTTTCTAAGATGCTGAAAGTAGCTTGCAATGCTGAGAAACTAAAAGGCGTCCTTGATAACATTTCAACCACCTATGGTGACAGAATTTCTTTTTTGTTTTTAACACAGTATATTATATATTTTTTTCTACAGACTACCAAGCTGCCAATGAAAATGGGGGATGTTTGGTGTTCACAACACACATTTTCTGAAAATGTGCTTCTTTTTCAACAAAATGTTTTGTTTCAAACATACTTTATTTGGTAGCACTCTTGCCTCTGAGTTACAAGGTTCTGGATTCAAGTCCCACTCCAGGACTTCAGCATAAAAATCCAGATTTGCACTCCAGTACTGGGAGAGTGCTGCACTGTTGGAAGTGCTGTCTTTTTGACAAGAGGTCAAACTACCTGCACTCTCAGGTGGATGTTAAAGATTCCATGGCACTGCTTGAAGTAGGAGCATTGGAGTTAGTCCTGGTGTCCTGGCCAATATTTATTCCTTAATCAACAGCCCCCAAAAATATAGTTTGCCTGGTCATTATCACATGCTGTCTGAAGGAGCTTGCTATTGCAAATTGGCTGCTGTTCTGACATTACAACAGTAGGCAATCATTTCAGCTATGGCTCATAATTCTCCATTTCTTTATCATATTTGCTGATCTGTCTGATCATACGAACATATGAATTAGAGGCAGGAGTAGGCCACTCAACCCCTCAAGCCTTCTCTGCCATTTAATAAGATCATGGCTGATCTGATTGTAACCTCAACTCCACATTCTTGCCTAGTCCTGATAATCTTTCACCCCCTTGCTTATCAAGAACCCATCCACCTCTGCCTTAAAGATACTCCGCCTCAACCACCTTTTGAGAGAGAGAATTCCAAAGTCTCGCTATCCTCTGAGAGAAAAAGCATCCTCATCTCTATCCTAAATAGGTGACCCCTTATTTTGAAACAGTGACCCCGAGTTTTAGATTCTGCCACAAGAAACATCTTTTCCACATTCACCCTGTCAAGTCCCCACAGGATCTTATATGTTTGAATCAAATCGCCTCTTACTCTTCTAAACTCCAGCAGATACAAGCCTAGCCTGTCCAGCCTTTCCTCATTAGACAACTTGCTCTTTCCAGGTATTAATCTAGTAAACATTCTCCGAACTGCTTCTAATTCATTTACATCTTTCCTTAAGTAATGAGACCAATACTGTACACGATACTCCAGATGTGAACCTCACCAATGCCCTGTATAACAGAAGCATAATCTCCCTACTCTTGTATTCAGTTCCCTTTGAAATAAATAATAACATTCTATTAACTTTTCTAATTACTTGCTGCACCTGAATACTAACCTTTTTGTGATTTATGCACCAGGACACCCAGATCCCTCTGTATCTCAGAGCTCTGCAATCTCTCACCATTTAGATAATAAGCCTCTTTTTCATTCATCCTGCCAAAATGGACAACCTCACATTTTCTCACATTATAATCCATTTGCCAGATCTTTGCTCACTCACCTAACCTATCTGTATCCTTTTATTACTGCCTTATGTCCTCTTCACAACTTACTTTTCTGCTTTGTTTCATCAGTAAATGTAGCAACCATGCCATCCCTTCATCCAAATCATTTATATAAATTGTAAAGAGCTGAGGCCTCAGCAGTGATCCCTGTGGCACATCACCTATCTCATCCTGCCAAACAGAAAATGAGCCATTTATGCCTGCTTTCTGTTTCCTGTTAGCTAGCCAACTTCTATCCATGCCAATATGTTACCCCCTACACCATGATCTTTTATTTTCTGCAATAACCTTAGATGAGGCACCTTATCAAATGTCTTCTGAAAATCTAAGTACAGTACATCCACCAGTTCCCCTTTATCCACAGCGCCTGTTATCTCTTCAAAGAACTCCAGTGGAGAAGTGGGCAGAATGAGGTGAATATTGGTTGATCAATTTACCACAATAGAATAGTGCCTAATGTTCTTCATTGACTGTAAAGCACTTTTGAGTCGTCTGCTGATTGTGAAAAGTGCTGTCCGTATAAACACAACACTTTTAGGAAAATGTTGTCAACCGAAAACTAGCAACTAATCATGAAGTCCCTACAATCATCATCTCTTAACGTCCTTCAAGCAGCTAACACCATGATAAAGTTTATTGATGCAGCTGTGAATTGCAGTTATAGGGGCGAGTAACTCAATGCCTGAGGACATTTTGTTTTAATTGCCAGGCCCTGTAAGTCCTGAGGATCTCTGCAATGCAACATCACAAGGATCTATTGCTGCCCCCTTCAAATATGCAAAGATTAAGGCAACTCTGAAAATACATTACAGAGATGGTGAACTCTGTCAGCAACAAGAAAGGCCTGGATGTAAGTCAGGAAATAAAGTTATATGACCTAAAGCAGAGAACAAAGGTAAAGCAGCGGCATAGCACAAAATGTGGTAAATTTATCAACCCACACTGACTTCACTGACACCCACTACTCCATGTTCAGACACATCAGTGAATATGGCAAAGAAATGGAGAATTACCAGGCATAGCTGAAAGGATTGGCTATGGCTCCAAGGAGCTAACCATTCTTCCTTCAAAGAATTGCGTCATTTATGATTGCATCAGAATCATAGAAATGGATACTTCTCAAAACTGTGCATCTGGCGCTGCCTCCTTATTCTTTCCACATTTGTGGAACAGTATCAATGCCTATTTTGATATGCCAAACAGTCAATGATGCCCAGTACCTCAAGGAAGTCAGTAATTTGGAAAAACTGTTGCTGCCTTGCTGTCACCTGCTATCGATGTGTATGTAGCAAGATATTACGCCACCACCATACTGACACACCACTTAATTATCTTCTCAATAGAGTAGCAGAAAGCAAAGTAGATAACACCTGAGATATTCCTTTTTCAAATTCATGAGCACCAGCTCTGGCCCTAGAGTTAAACACTAACCCTCCACAGTGCATAATTGTGCACCTGTTCCATCATTAATTGCCTGCACAAGCTTTTAAAACAAGAATCAGCTTTGTCAAAATTTTGTTGATCCATTTTTAGAACAGTAGGAATCCTGAAAGCAAATAGTTTCTCCACACTTTCTACCTATGTTCCAACACTCTACTAATATCTACTTTTAGGTGATTGAAGCTTGTCGGAAACATCACATTTATTTCAGTGAATTAACACAAAATAAGTAAACATTATTACATCAGTAGTTTTACTATACAAATAGGAAGTTCTGGAGATACTCAGGAGGCAAGGCAGCATTTGTGGAAAAGAAACAGAGGGCGGAATATTCTGCTCCCGCCAGTATTGAGAATCATGGTGGATGGGGGCATCTAATTTGGCGGGAGGCAAAAATTCTGTTTCCTGACGCTGAGATAAACTGTTGGAGCTTTTTTCTCCCAAATTTCATGGCAGGTTAGGGGATATTTGATCCTCCCGACATACAATGTCGGGAATCCCATTTGCATGCACTAACACCTCGTACGTACTGATTAAAAGGCCACCTCGCCAGAATTAAGTTCACCTTCAAGTTACGTTCCCTGCCAGCAGGAATTTAGGGGGCTCAGTTTTATGAATGTATATAAGTGGCATGCATCTGGCGAGCTTCACCTCCTCAACTTTGAGGTCCATAGATGTTGCTTTCTCCTTCTTTGGGACCTCGCATAACTTCACTCGAGTGCCGTTAGCAAACACTGCGCCAAGGCTGGACAAGAAGGGCAGGCAAAGGCTGGAAGGGGGGAATGGGTAGTTTGGAAGATTGGAGCAAAGGCTGGATACAGGAGGCAGGTTTAAGAGGGAAGGATGAGGAGAGTGCCAGGGGAGAGTTGGGGGCGGTGGGGGGTAGGAAGTCCAGGGAATGGGGAGAATGGGGGTAGAGAGTGCAGGGGAGTGTCTTGGAAGTGGGGATCAGTGGTGTCAACAATGATGTCCTGGTGATATGAAGGAACAGTCACAGTCAGAGTGGGGAGTGGGATGCAATAGGGTGGCAGATCCAGTACAAGAGTCTGGCAGGTGAAATTCTCATTGGGTGGGTCACAGAAGGAGAACTATACAAGTAGCTTGGATAATGGGAGGGGGCAGGATAAGAGGAATGGTGATATTGGGCGGGTCTATGGTGATGGGAGAAAGTTGATGGGTAACAGGGGAAGGATAGGAGGTGACATGCACCATTTTTCCAAACTGACCTTGATCATGCAGTTAGTCAATCAGTGAGATTCCTCGAGGTGGGAGGTGGGTCTTATCAGGTGGATGGGCTTGAAGGTCAGCACAAGTGGCCAACTAAAGGGATACCCTAATAATTATGAGGCAGCTGGATGTCAAAGGTTCTCACTTGTGTTCTCCTCTTTATGGTGAAGCCCACATTGCGACAGGTGTGTTCCAGATTCATAGACTTCATAGCATTGAGATCCCAGCAAGGTGTGGAGCTGCCGTTCACTCTGTGCCATTTGCCGTCGGCTACAGTCAGAGGCAGGGATAAGGAAGGGTGGGAGGCGGAATGCCTCCAAGGGGCATGGCTGGTGGAGGGCAGCCAACCCGTGAGTCCAAATCTCTATCTTCCCAGGTGAATGGTCATGGCTGACATGCTTTTAGTTAGTTAGTTTTTCTATGCTGCCAAGTTTTGAGGGTAGTGGAAACAAGCAGAAAAGAGTGCATGTGAGGCTTTTTGCACATGGCTCTCATCACCCTGGTCAAAGGAAACATCTCCATATGCATTCATGCATGAACAGGAGGGACACCCATTTCTGGTCCCCCAGGAAGGGGTGAGGTGGGGATGCCATGTCTAGACAGAGGCCAGGTGAAGGTTTTGCACTTGCCTGGTGGCTTTGAGATAGAGGGAAAGCTGTAAAGGATATGCTCACTTAATGTATCACTTCAATTCATTCACGTGACCACTGAGGCATCGATGTTACAGGCTGCAATCGACCCTGTCCTTGTAATGGCTCTCATCCCAATGAAGAGAAGGAGGGCCCATCTTGTTGGCACAGGACAATGAGGAGCAAGGGCCTGAGCAGTATGAGGCAGCAGGGCCTCTATAAGGTCAAGAGGCTGGCGAACAAGACCCACTGCAACAGCGAGCATTAGTCCGACAATGGGTGTATCGTCGGCAGTGTTCTTATCTAGAGATGAGTAATAAGCAATGCCTGAGGCGCCCTCGTGTGTCCCGCGATGTGGCTGCTGATATCTGCCAGCTTCTCCAGTATGAGCTGCGGCCACAAGGATTCTGAAGAGTAATGTGGAGTTCCTAGCCTGCAATGAGAGAATATCCGTCCAAATGCCATTTAAATATGATGCCAGGACCTTTGATCCCATAAGGTAATGATAGGATGTGCAACTTCGCCAAGCTCCTCATTGATGCATAGTTAATCAGCTCAAAAGCGGAAGTTTATGTGTGTTCACCCACCTCGCTGCCCAGTGGGAATCATGTCAGCTTTCCTGTCTGCCACCAGACTTAGTCTCCTGAATGGAAAATTTTGCCTAGAGACAAATAAATCAGTGTTTCCCTTGGGCTAAATGCTTGGGGCCCTGGATGGTGGAAAGGGAGGAGTTAAAAGGGCAGGTGTTGTATCTCCTGTGCTTGTATGTGAGGGTGCCATGGGAAGGAGAGCAAGTGATGGAGAGTGATGGAAGAGTGGTCCAGGGGGTCAGAGAGGGAATGGTTCCTTTCGAATGATGAAGGGGGTAGAGAGGGGAAGACGATCAGTTCCTA
This sequence comes from Cetorhinus maximus, assembly GCF_964194155.1. Lineage (NCBI taxonomy): Eukaryota > Metazoa > Chordata > Chondrichthyes > Lamniformes > Cetorhinidae > Cetorhinus > Cetorhinus maximus. The sequence goes on along the minus strand of NC_135888.1, from coordinate 67,609,083 downwards.
GCAACGGCTTCAGCTTCATCCCTTTATGCCTGTCCCTCAATCAATTTTGAGTTCAGCATGTTGTGAGCTCTTCTTCCATTGCCTTCACCTCTGTGTCCATTTCTTAGGCCAGGAGACTTCCTCAGCACAACAGACCCTTTGTCCCACCTTCAGACACAAACTCTGAAGTGATTTTACAAATAACATGGGCAGAAATTCACGCTGAGCGGAGGGGTCGCACTCCCGACCCCCTTGAACGTAAAATGACGCTCGATATTTCGGTCGATGGGTGTGCGCAAGAGTCAGCAGTGCGCTCGCCATCAATTAACAGGCTTATTAAAGCCATTAAAGTTCTAATTGAACGAAAATTTTCACTGCCTGTCCAACCTTACAATTGGCGGGCAGGCGAAAAGGCCAAGCGCCCTTTGGATTTTTTAGGGAATCTCAACCAGCGGCGGGGTGAAGTTTCCCACAGCAATTAAAAATTAAATTAAAATTTTAAAAATTCATTCATAACATGTCCCTGCTCCTGTGACAGAGTCATGCAGCCAGCACCACCAGAGGACAGAGAAGGTCAGTCATCCAGTGCAGGAAGAGGGTGACTGAGTCACATGAGGGGACATGTTTTTAACAGTGGTAACTTTTTTATTTTTGTGCTTTTAAATCTTCAGCTCCCTGAGGCAGTTCTGTGCCTCAGGGAGCTCTCATTGCGCACACTCGAGCACATGCACGAACTTCCGCACTCGCCCTCCTCCAACCCCCACCCCGGCAGCGCTGAGCACTGCAGCGCACCTTTCACGCTGGCTGGCTGTTAATTGGCCAGTGAAATCTATGTCGGGGCCCAATCGCAGGCGGCGATCAGCTTCACGGCCGCTCCTAGGCCTGTCTGCAGCACCCACCCGACAAGGTAAAAATCCTGGCCTATAATAACACAATGGGCGGAATTGTCCCAGATTTGCACAAAGTGCAGTAGCAGTCAGGTTCTCCTTCCCTTCAAGAAGTCAGGCCAGAGGCCTTGGGCACCCGAAGGGAGGAGGAGCGGTAGCTGGACACTCCTGGGTCATCCACTCAGGAATCTCAGAGGCTGTCCTCTCCCTCCAAGTCCCCTTTGCCTGTGACTCCCTCATCCTCATCCTCTGTCATCACAGAGGGAGTAGCTGACCCACAGGAGGATATCCAAAGCAAGCTGGGGCCCTCAAGACTCTGGATCTCCAGAGAACGCATGCCAAAGTCACCAGAGGCAACAGGGCCAACCATTGCACAGGCTGTCTCCACCCCAGCTGCGGATGTCAGGGCAGCACCTAGAAGAAGTGGTAGGCCTAGAAAAGTTAAGAATTTCAGCTCACAAGTGGTTATACGGGTTAACACATTTTGTCACTTTATAATCTGAAAATATATTCACTGTCGCTGAATAATGTGTAATGGTGTCTTTCAGCTTCATTTACAGGCTTCACGAGTCCTACCCCTGCATCCCCCCCACTAGCAGTTCAGCTGCACGCAGCCAGGCCATGAATGATTCTGGAGGGAGAAGTGTGTGTGTGGCAGGGCCTTTCAGAGCTTCATGCGAGCTCTCTCCCACACACGCAAATCCCTCCTCCATCACAGTCATCTCACTGTCCAGAGCATTTTCAATGCTAACTGCTGGGGTTCACTTTCAGTTGTCCATCTGAGCTGACCTGCATCTCTGTCCACCCACTGATCACACTCCCATGCAGCACTTGTGCCCGTTCAATACGAGGCTCCGCTCACTTTCGATTTGAAAAACATGGTCGTAGTCATGTTTCTCATAAGTTCCTCCATCCTTCCCCCTCCCCCAGTCACCCATGTCCTTTCCCCCATCACTGTTGACCCCATTGGCATCACCTTTCTCCTCCCCACCGTCACCTACCAGCCAGAATTCCTTTCTTTCAGGGATGTCCAGGTGAATGTGTACGTTCCCTACCTGCCTGAGAATCCCACCCTCATCCACTTTGACTCCTCAGCCTCCTCCTTCCCACCCCCAGGGTCTCAGTGTGCCTCCGAATTCCCACCAACCACCCTTGCCATCCCTGCTACTGCTACCATTGCACCCTCACCCTCCCATGCTTCCGGCTCACTCTGCCCCCTCTCATACTCACCATTTCCTCCTACCAAGCCCAGCCTTAGTTCGCTCCCCAGGAGGTAGTCATCGACTCCACAAACCCTTCCTTGCACATTCAACTGGACATCCCTGACCCTTTACTCCCTCCTCCACCCTTTCTCTCTGCTCCACCTTATTCCCTCCGCCACACTTATTCCTTCCCCCTTCCGAACTCCTTCCTCCCCCTGGACTCATTTCTCCCCCTGGACTCCTCCCGCCCTCCAAACTCCTCCCTCCCTCCGAAATCTTTCCCCCTCCAAAATCTTTCCCTTACACCTTCCTCCTCCCTTACACCTACCTCCCCACTTTCAGCATTCTCCCTCATTTCACCCTCCTTCCCCGTACTCCCTTCTCCCCCTCCCATCCTTGCTCCCCAACACCTTCTTCCCCCCTCCCAACCTCACACCCTTGGCACCTTCTCTCCCCCATCCCCCAACCTCACACCCCCCCCTCCCCCTGACCCCATATACCTTCCTCTCCTCATCACACTTAGACCTTCCTCTCCCAGTTGCCACACCCCACCCCGGTACACCTTGTTCTCCCACGCATAGCTGGATCTTTCTCTACCATCCCCCCACCCTTGCCAATCATCCATAACAATCCATGGTCAAAACCTTGATGTTCCAAAGCAGACGTGAGGCATCAACGCAGACCCTCCCACCTTCCTAGAGTTGCTTCATGATGGAGGCATGTCCATGAGGATCCACCCAGCATGCGATGCATGTGTTCCTCCAGGGTCCTGTAGCTGCAGGGCCCCATCATCTTCTGCTTCTCGGATGTCCGCATTCTGAGCAAGGCCCTAACGGTAAGTCCCAACTTTTACACGTTACGCTTTTCCAGGCGTGTTCTGGACCAGCGTGGTTTCCCACTGATGTAAATCTGGCGTGGAGGCGGGGGGTTGGTGATTCCAGTCAGGCCTTACTTTGCTTCCCATCAGCGGGATGCAAAGTTGGTTCATGCTGACCTCCAGCAGGATTGGCGTTCCGCCATGGCGGACACCATCGGATGATCCCGCTGTGCTTTCACGTCGGCATGAAGTGATTTTTGGCCTTCTCACTATATTGTAATTCCACCCCCCACCTCTGCAAGCCCCCCCCCCCCACCCCCCACCCACCTGACACCCGATGCCAACGGTGCCAGAAAATTCCAGCCAAATATGCATTTAGCAAAGTTTTGTAAAGAAATAAAAAGATACATAACAGTATACATATAGTTTTGTCACAGCTTGATATTGGTCCTCATGAATTTTTTTATCGCCTTTTGAAGAAGCAAAGTTAGCCAGAGCCTGGAGGAAATTAGTAGCATATGAAGAATCCATCTTGGTAAACAGACGTCAACTAATGTCAATTTCTTTATTGTCTACTAAGTAAGCATTCATAAACAAAATATCTATCAAAGGGAATAATTAGTGTCAAGTGGTGAGCAGATGCCTAGAATATGATTAAAGGCTAGATTTAGGAGCCTAGCTAAACTATAGAGCCTGCATGCATCATTGAAACCAGCATATTTGTTCTGAAAAGATTCTAGCTTCCGATTGAAGGAAACCAAGATCATCAAGGAAATCATTAACACTGATAGAATGAGGAAACTGTTAGTCTCTTAGAGGTGCCCGTAACAGATGCTGGAGAGCTGTAAAAATTTGAGAGTTTCACCCTGACAAATCTCTGCCCATTTTGTGTGCCATTTGAATTCCTGGCAGAGCTTGGGGCAGACACTGGAAATTCCCATCCGAAAAAGTTGGGGCTCCATGGAACTGAGCACATCAGTTAAACAGCAATGTGATTTTGCACAGGTTACAATATCATCAAATTACCCAGTTTACAAATATCATCACATTGATATAATTTGGGCAGTCACAGGTTCAAGCTTTACCACTCAAGTGCCAGAGCATTTAAAGAACAAACTGTTTTCAAAGATCTATTTTGACCTTTTTTGTGATCTTCTGAATGATTTTTTTTGTTCTCCACTTAACTTCTCAAGAGGTAAGTATAAACATTTCTGGACTTGTCAGTAAAGCAAAACATGCAACACAGCAGGAGAACAGATAGCACAAGCATGATATATCAATACTATCCAACCATAATGTTGGATGCTTCCCAATTATAGTATGTCATACTCTCAGTCATACTGCAAGAAAAAGAATGAACCAGTGTGATCAACTGCCAGCAAAGTGTCATGACCACGCAAAAGGCATTTCCCGGAATTGGTCCGTGAACTAAGAATTTGTGTGTGTGCATGTAGTCGCCTTTTACCTTGTGAATTATTCAATTTTTTAAAAAGCCAGCAGACAAGCTTTAGTCTTAAACCAGATAAAGGTTAGTTTATTTCAAAACTATTGCTGGAAGTTACTTCAGAAAAAGTGATAGAGTTAGTAACTAAAGTACAGACACAAAAGTTAAAAACAGATAAAGATTTTAAAAATACATAAAGCAGAGATTTCAGATCACTCCCTGTGAGATATCGTTGCAGACCCGTCATTTGAATTCCTTCTTTCTGAAGTGAAGGAGTTGAAACTTGAGGTTTGGTTTAGCGGCTGCAATGGCTTTGGTAGTTGAATAGTTGGAGTTTGCCTTTGCAGGTGGAGTTAATAAGTGAAACAGGAGTTTTACAGTACTGAAGGTAGTGAATCTTGGTAGCCTGGTTTTAACACAGCAGTCTGATAGCTGTTTCTGGAAACCTTCCTCGGTGTCTCCCTGTTGAGAAGCAGTTTGTGTTTCAAGGTGTCCCTCTCATGATGTTCACTATGATTCCCGCTTTAGTCAGCTTCCAGCCTTTCTTATAATAACAAATCCAAAGATGTCTCCTCCCATACTGCTGAATCATGCTTCCATATTAGCTATTGGCCATTGCAACAGCCTTTCTCCCTCCTGGAGTTCTTTTTTAGCTTTTCATTAAGGTCCTTATCGGTTAATTGTCCTTGTTCTAAAAGAAGACTGGCAAGTGGAAGCATCTCATTTATACTTGTGGAACACTGCCTGAATTTCTAATGTCTTTTGTGATCCTTCTTGAGTTAAGCAGTCTGATAAGGTTTCAAACTAACACAGAAAAGTGCTAAGATAAAAGCAAAAAACTGTGGATGCTGGAAATCCAAAACAAAAATAAAAATACCTGGAAAAACTCAGCAGGTCTGGCAGCATCTGCGGAGAGGAACACAGTTAACGTTTCGAGTCCGTATGACTCTTCAACAGAACTAAGTAAAAATAGAAAAGAGGTGAAATATAAGCTGGTTTAAGTTGGGGGGGGGGGGGTGGGACAGGTAGAGCTGGATAGAGGGCCAGTGATAGGTGAAGATAGCCAAAAGATGTCATAGACAAAAGCACAAAGAGGTGTTGAAGATGGTGATATTATCTAAGGAATGTGCTAATTAAGGGTAGAAAGCAGGACAAGCAAGGGACAGATAGCCCTAGTGGGAGTGGGGTGAGGTGAAGGGAAGGGATCGAAATAGGCTAAAAGGTAGAGATAAAATAATGGATGGAAATACATTTAAAAATAATGGAAATAGGTGGGAAAAGAAAAATCTATATAAATTATTGGAAAAGAAAAGGGGAGATCGGAACCCCTTTCCGATATATTATATTTCACCTCTTTTCTATTTTTACTTAGTTCTGTTGAAGAGTCATACGGACTCAAAACGTTAACTGTGTTCCTCTCCGCAGATGCTGCCAGACCTGCTGAGTTTTTCCAGGTATTTTTATTTTTGTTTCAGAAAAGTGCTAAGTTCTCCGTCCATACATCCCTTTGCTGAACAAAGGTTTTTACAAGTTTTTTTTTAGCAAACATGCTTTTCAAACAGTAGTCCTTAGAAATCTATAATATCACAACTACATGTTCACGACACCACTAGCCTTACTGGAAAAAATGGAAATATACATATTTTATTTTTTTTTATAGAATTACATTGAATAAACAAAAGATTTTTAAAAAACACATTTTTTCTACACTCAGGTGGATGGCTGAGTTAGGCTTTTTTTTATCTGGGTTTCTTTTCCCTTTTCTTTCCGTTTTTTACAACAGTCTGCACTGACTTTAACTTTGGAGCTGCTGTGCACTTGCTATCTGTAGCTTTTCATTATTGATGCTTTCAAAGAATGTGCCAGACAAATACAAAGCTAAATCAATTGCTGCTTCTTCACCTGAACGCATTTACTGTTCACTTCCCAGACTTAAACCTTTGAACTTTTCCCTTTGAGTGGAGTGAGTGAGCATGTTAGCAATGGCCTCTTTCTTTGCCAATAACTCAAGCCTTCTTTGATCAAAGTCTCTTTTTGATGACACAAGAATGTCATTTAGATGCTTTTTTTGCTCTAACAAGAATGTTTGATATTCTTGTCTGGTTTGTTCTTTAAAGAGTTTAAAATTTGTCAGTTTTTCCTCATTACACTCATATCAGATCTTATTTAATTATTTGCGAGCTAGATCGACAGCTTCTTCCTTTTGAGTTTTATTTAGCTTGGCCCCTCAATTCACAAATTAATCCATCAAGTCATGGTTTGAACTGAATTCAGTGCCTCCTAGTTTTGTAGCTGCATTCTGTGATTTCACTCTGATGGGTGGAATTGATCTTCAGTCAACTTTTCTTAGTGGAAACATTTAACTTTATTTACAAGACAGCAGCAGCAACTACACGTGTGCACCAAACTCCATAACTGAAGAAGAACTCTCTTGTAGAGGTTGCCCATGCTGTTAATACATTGGTTTACACAGATCATGTGACCTTACAGGATTATTCTTAAAGCTACAGTCCTATATTTCCCAAAACTATAATTACTACATTCCTCCCCCTTTAAGTTTTCTGTACATTTTGTACTTACGAGGATATTTATCCCATGAAATTACAAGTTCAGTCTTTCAGGTGGTTTCTTGATCTGTACAGAAAGTTGCAGCTCCATGATGTCAGATTCTTTTGCAGAAAACACATTCTCTGGAACCAGATTAACATCAGGTACCTCATTAGGTACTTGCAGCTCAGAGTCTTCACTGGCAGAGACAATGGGCATGTCTATCCTTGGTTGAACAGCTTCAACAGGAACCACAGGTTCAGTAATGGTTACAGGTGGAACATTTTTTTGTTTGGGTATCTCTCTTTTTCTTAAATGATCCACATGCTTACGGATCATCTGCCCCTCCACTTCCACATGGTACAACAATGGTCTGGTCACAGAATTCACTTTAGCAGGTAACCAGGTCGGTCCTCCACTGAAATTCTTTACAACAGTAAATTGTCGCTCATGACTGTGCAAATCATGAGTCACTTTTTGGTTTCCTTGACTTTTCTCCACCTTCACCTCTAAATTGGGAAGTATTAGGCTTAGTCTTGTCCGATGACAGCACCTCACCAACAATTCTGCAGGTGTTGCTCCTATCATGGTGTGGGGGGTTGCTCTGTCGTGAAATAGAAAACAAGCAAGTTGGGTCTCCAATGAATCACCCTGTTAACTTTTTCACTCCCGCCTTAAAAGTTTGAATTGTTCTTTCCGCCCGTCCATTTGATAGCAGATGGTACGGTGCAGTCTGCACATGGTTGAAGCTGATAAATCGTTGTAACTCTTTGCTCGTAAATGCAGTACGGTTATCTGAGGTTACCTTTGGTAATCTGTGGGTGGCGAAGCTCTAATATAGTTTTTCCAAAGTAGCGCCTGATGTCGGCAACTTTGCCTCATCAACATCTAACCACTTGGAATGAGCACCTATAATCAGTATAAACATGGTTCCAAGGAAAGCACCTATGTAATCAGTATACAATTGCACCCATGGTCTACCAGGCCACTTCCATGGGTGCAATGGGGCTGTCAACGGCAACTTTTGTAGCTGTTGACACTACACCAAGTGTTGTACCACATTTTAAATATTGCCGTCCATCACCGGCCACCAAAGATAACTCCATGCTACCACCTTCATTCGGGAGATCCCTGGATGGGTATTGTGTAGCTCTACTAAAAGTCGTTCCCTTCCCTGTGGAGGAACTACTACCAGTGAACCCCATAATAGAATACCATCTTGACTGCTCAGCTCGTGTCTTCGGTTGAAAAACGGCTTCAATTCATCAGAGACTGGTTCCTGGGACCAACCGTGTAACACTTGGTCTCTCACTCGAGATCACAATTTACCCAGTTTCTTATCTACCTAGCACAGACCGGTGAGAAATCTAGAAAATTCATTACTAACACGAGCTCCTGTGGGATTGGGACATGTTCATCGTTCTCTTGCAAAGGAAGGTGACTTAGGGCATTGGCATTTGCTATATAAATCCCTGGTCTATGTACAAAGGTGTACTCATATGCCACCAAAATTAGGGCCCATCTTTGTATTCTTGCAGAAGCTATGGGAGGTATAGCCTTTTCCTCGCTAAACAGATCCAAAAGTGGTTTGTGGTCTGATACTATCGTGAAATGTCACCTGTGCACATATTGGTGGAATTTCTTTACACCAAAAATAATCGACAGACCTCCCTTTTCGATCTGAGAATATCCATTTTCAGCTATGGTAAGTGACTGGATACACAGCCTATTTAGCCTCTCTGTGCCGTCGTCCATTTTGTGAGATAGTACCGCCCCTCACTCCATAGGGGGACACATCACAGGTTAGTACCAATTCCTTCATCTGGTCATAATGCATTAACAAATTTGAAGAGTGTAAAAGCTGTTTTACTCTCATGAAAGCTTCTTTTTGGGTACCTCCCAAAACCAATGCTGTTTTTTTTTCTTAGCAATGAATGTAGAGGGGCTAGAACTATGGATAAATTTGGTAGAAATCGCCCATAATAATTTAGCATACCAAAAAATGATTTCTATTCAGAGGTGTTCTTGGATGCAGGCGCCTCTCTTATTGTTTTTATCTTCTCTTCAACTGGATACAACCCTTGGGCATCTACCCAGCGGCCTAAATAAATGACTTCATTTGCTTGAAAAATGCTTTTTCCCTTCTTCAGGTGCACTTTGGCTTCTAAAAAATCGTTTCAGGGCTTCCTCTAGGTTATCCAGCTCCACTTGCTGATATGTGTCAAGCTTTGTATACGTTGTCCCTCCTGCTAATTTGGCATATAGGTCTTAAATTTTGGGAATAGGGTGCCTGTCCAGTTTGGCTGCTCTGTTGACTGTTAGTTTATAATCCCCACAGAGCAGGACGGTCTGGTGTGGTTTAAGGATAGGGACTATGAGTGTTGCCCACTCTGAGAGCTGAACTGTTTTTATGATCACCAGCCTCTCTAGTCGGTTCAGCTCAGCATCAGCCTTCTCTCTCAGGGTGTATGGCACCGGTCTTGCTTTCAAGAAGCGAGGGGTTGCTTCTGGATCCAGATAAATCTTGGCCTGTAGGCCTTGGGTTTTTCCCAGTTCATCCTTGAGGATCATGTCATTTTTTTTAGCAGCTCTAGTAGTCCACCTGTTCGCAACTGAAAGATTTCAGACAAGTTTAATTTAATTTCTTTCAACCAATCACGCCCAGAAGGCTTGGACCTTCACCTTCTACCACCATCACTGGTAGCTGTGCCGATTGGTGTCTACAATGAACAGTTGCTCTGGTAATACCTTTCACTTGGATTTCTTCGCCTGTGTACATTTTCAACTTAGCAGATGTTTGTTCCAAATTTAATTGTTGATCACCTCTATTTAAATACCTTAAAGTGTGCTTTCCTATTACAGTGTCTATTTCTATTCTTAGTGGTTTACCATTCACTTGCACTGCAACAAACATTGGCTCTGTCTTCCCAATGTTGATTAATAAATAAATGTCACAATTGGTTGTTTCGGGCTCTTCTACACTAGAAACTTCATTGGACTTCATTTGTTGCTTGGAGGCTTGTTTAAATCTTGCTTTGCACTGTCTCATTATCTGTCCACTTCTGTGACACAAATAACATTTACTTTCTTAAACTGCCAAGCGCTAGAAGATGGATTGTTTCCACATCGATGAAAGCCATTTTTTGATTTAGTTGTTAAGCTGTTTCCTCTCATTTTTCAGTTAGCGGAGGCTGTTTCCCACTTTGCAGCAGAGTCCCAGCTTTTCGCACCACTTTTGGCTGACTGTTCCCACCCAACTAGTAGAACGGCACCATTTTGCACTCCTTGAAATGCTTGTGAATTCCTTACAGCACTTTCCATCGCCGGCGCTATTTCTAACGTTTTCTTAAAACTAAGATTCACTTCAGCTAACAATCTTCGCTGAATAGTGTCTTCCTGTACACCACATGCTAAACGATCTCTGAGCATGTCATTCAGGGTTTCACCAAAATAACAATATTCTCTTAGTTGTTTTAATTTTGCCACATAGGTAGAAATTGTCTCTCCCGGGGCTCTATTCCGTGAATTGAACCTGAACTTCTGCATTGTGACTGAGGGCTTGAGTTGAAAATGTCCCTTAACCAGGTCCATTAATTCACTGAGAGTCTTCAAATCTGGGCGAGGTACAACACTGAATGTCAGGAAATTATAATAATTTTCATAATATTATTGGAATTTATTGTAGCGTAATAGTGGGATCTGTGTCTATGGGTCTGTGTGTGTGTGTGTGTGTGTGTGTGTGTGCCTTAATTGAATTAATTACAAAAGCATTTTTATTGGTCTGGATTGTATAGAGATGTAATCAAATTCTGTAGAACATGTTACACATGTCAGGTGATAAGAAAACCACAAGCAGTGATTAAGCCAGCACCTTTAATTCCAATTCCAGCATTTGAAGAACCTTTTACTAGGGTCATGATTGATTGTGTAGGACCCATCCCTAAGATTAAAAGTGTAAATCAAGACTTACTGGCAATAATGGATGTGTCTACAAGGTTTCCTGAAGTGAAATCTTGGAGAAATATTACAACAAAGAAAATTGTGGAAGAGTTTAAAGAGGGTATTCTCTTCAATCCAGCAACTACCACATAGGCCAGTTGAAGAGGAGAAACTACAATCCCCGATCACATAGCGACCACAGAGACTCAGGCTTCCTTTAACCGGTTTTATTCAAGCATATGCAAGGGAGCTGCAATCATTCCTAAGAATGAAGGCCCAGCTCCCAGATTGATTACATTTCATTACTTTTGTACTTTTTCTTATCACAATACATTTGAGTACATTTGAATACATCCAATTGGTAACCGACACACAAGTCCCATGTTAACACTATCTTATTGAGTACATAAACATGTGCTTTTGCTAACCAATTATTCTAAAGATGTATACATAATTATATTATCCAATCAAAATTAAAACACGTATGCAAAGACCTTGTTTCTCACAACTCAAGACTGCTTGTGTTTTATCAAAGCCTGCTCTTTGCCCATTGTATGTCTTCCCATATCTAAGCTAAAACCACCTGCCCCTTCCCTATGTGAGAGGGGGGTACATGCAATCTATTTTATGTCCTCCTTGTGTCTTCAGCCTGACTCTCAAGGCTGTGCAATGTTCATCTGGTAATTGTCAACTCTTAATATGCTTAACAGCCATGTCTGCCTGGAGATTTTAAGTGTTCTTCAATAAATTCTTACAGTGTTCTCTTTTAGCATTTTTAATTTTCCCCTAACAAGTTCACTAAGTTTTTTTTACAAGAAACGGTTTACCAAAGGAAATACAAACATATCAGGGTTCAAATTTCATGTCACAGCTGTTTAAGGAAGTAATGAACAGTTTGGGGATAAAACGGATTAAGTCAACAGTTTATCATCTTGAGTCACAAGAGGTTTTGAAAAGATGGCAGCAAACTCAAAAACTATGATGAGGGTATATAGTTAGGATTATCGACAGGATTGGGATGGGGAATTCCATTCCTGTTATTTGTTATTAGGGATGCTCCTAATGCATCGACTGGTTTTAGTCCTTTTGAACTAATTGATGTTCATGAGGTAAGGGGACCATGAGAAATTGATGGGCAAAAATTCAGAAACTACTCTCCTGGATTATGTATCAAACTTCAGAGAGAGATTGAACACAGCATGTGAGTTAGCTAGGGAACATTTAAAGATGTCACAGCAAGTGATGAAAGTGAGGGTAAACAGGGAAGCTACAGCTCATAGTTTTGTTGCTGGGGAGAAAGTGCTGGTTCTGTTACCAGTACTGGATAACTCGTTAAAGGCAAGGTTTAGTGGACCTTACAGGATTGAAAAGAAACTGAGTGAAGTAAATTATTTAATAAATACACCAAATGGAAGAAAGAAGCAGAGGGTGTGTCATGTAAATATGCTTAAAAAGTGCTTTGGCAGGGAAGAGGTGTTAGTGGTGGTAGATTAAGAGATAGAGGTAGAAATGCTGGATTCTGAAATTGATTTTCCTCTAATCAAATTGGATAATGAGGGGGCACTTGAAAATTTAAATGTAATTTGGGGTTACCTCCCATACAAGTGTCAAAGTGATTTGGAGAAGCTATTGCAGTCACACAAAGCTATTTGTGGGAATAAGCTGGGGAAGACAAATTTAGCTATACATGATGTATGTGTACAAGTTTCATTTTTGATAAGGCAACATCCTTATAGATTAAATTTGGCAAAGTTATCATAAGTACAGAAAGAAATTGAATTCATGCCTCATAGTGATATCATTGAGCCTAGTTGCAGTAACTGGAGTTTGCCTATTGTACTGGTACAGAAACCAAATAGAACACAAAGACTGTGTGTGGACTATCGAAAGGTGAATGCAGTGAGAAAAGCAGATTCATATCCTATACCATGGTTGGAAAATTGCATTAAGAATGTGAGACAATCAAAATTTTTCACAAAGATCAACTTGCTAAGAGGATATTGGCAAGTAACGTTGTCGGAGAAAGCAAAAGAGTTATCGGCTTTTGTGATGCCAGATGGACTATATCAGTTTAAAGTCATGCCGTTTGGTATGAAAATTGCATCTGCAACATTTCAAAGACTGACAAACAGTAATTGCAGGTCTGAGCAAGTGTGCTGTTTATATTGACGAGTTGATAGCTTTCAGTCAGACATGGGAGGAGCATTTGCAACATTTGGAAGAATTATTTTAATCGATTACAAGAAGCTAATTTGGTGATGAACTTGGCTAAAAGTGAATTTGCAAAAGCACAGGATATGTATGTAGGCCATAGCATGGACATGTTAAGGTGGCTCCAAGAGATGTGAAAGTCAAGGTTATCGTGGGTTCCCCCATGCCTACAACAAAACAAGAAGTTTTGAGATTTCTGGAAATTAGTGGATTTTACCAGAAACTTTTACCAAATGTCAGCAGCGTGGCTGCTCCATTGACTGAACTATTAAAAAATAACAAAGTTACAATGGACACAAGAGTGTCAGAAAGCATATGGCAGTTTGAAGGCTGTATTAACTAAGATACCAGTTTTGGCAGTACATTATTGTGCCAAGCAATTTAAGTTGGCCGTTGATCCAAGCGATACAGGCATTGGGGCTGTATTTTTATAAGATGATACTGGAATTGAGAAACCAATAGGGTGTTTTTCATGGAAGTTGAATGTACTACAGGGAAGATATTCAATGATTGAAAAGGAGACTTTGGGCGTGGTGTTAGCATTGCAGCATTTTGAAATTTACATGGCAAACAATTCATCAGGAACAATTGTTTACACGGACCACAATTCTTTAAAGTTTCTGGACAAAGTTCAAGACAAAATTGCAAGGCTATTCAGATGGCATTTATTACTGCAACCATTCAATCTACAGATTATACATGTGGCTGGATGGGAAAATCTGATTGTCAAGAGTTTAAAGCTTAAAGCGAAACTTGGACATTTAAAACCTGGACACTGGACTTGAATTATTAATGTTGATACCAAGGAATTGTGCTGTATCTTCTGGTCGGTGAGCGGGGGCGGTGCCCGCTCGCCGACAGGTAAAATGACGCGGTGTGACGTCGGGCATGCGTCCCGATGTCATGGCGCGTCATTCTGACTTTCAGTTCGGTGGATGCGCACCCAAGCCGGTTGCGCACCCGCTGACCAGTCAACGGCATTTTAAGGCCATTAGTAAAGTAGTTGAAGTCATTAATGGACCTGCCCATCCAACCTTAAAGTTGGTGGGCAGGCCGGGAGCCCTGGTGGGCTTCTGAAAAAGCATGAGACCTCATCCACGGGTGGGATGAGGTTTCATGATGATTTAAAAATCTCACAATATTTTTAAATAAAAGTTATGGACATGTCCCAACTCATGTGACAGTGTCACATGAGGGGACATGGCAGGGAATTTTTTTCTCAGCTTTATTTAAAGTTTAAAATGTGAGCCGATCTCCCTGAGGCAACACTTTACCTCAGGGAGATCTGTGTACTCTTCCGCGCGCATGCGCGCAAGAGCCCACTCCCGGCTGAGGGAATCCCCCCCACGCCTGCACAGGGAGCATATAGCACTTCCTGGCGGATGTCACGCTGGGCGGGCCTTAATTGGCCCGCCCACGTAAAATGGCTGCACACCCCCAAACGGGGGCGCCGATTGGAAGTCTACCCGCCCATGCCCACTCCTGCACTTCCCCCCAACGGGGGGGGAAGATGTTGCTCATATTGTTACGTTAATGCATGCATCTGGTAATGTAATATTGTAATAAGTATAGGAGGTGATGTAAGATGGATTCTGAAATTTTTTTTAGGAGGGGGGTATCAGGGAGATGTCATAATTCTAATAATGGTGTGTGTGTGTCTATGTGTGTGTGTGTGTCTTAATTGAATTTAAGACAGCTGGTCTGATGGCTTTGATGTAAGAAGAGAAACTAGGTTTGAAATGCTAAATAGGTAAACATGGGTGAAGTTTTAGATTGTGAGGTGTAAAGAGAACATTTGCATTTTTAAATAAACTAGAGTAGCTAAATTCAAAAGAGGGGGTGAAATGTTGCATCTAGCCAGAAGAAGTTAAGAAACAGTGTGTTTATTTTTCCAAAAGATTACTGTTAAAATTAGTACCATGATAGATCTTTATTCTTAGAGAGGTAAAGTCCAAAGACAGGGTGGAACAATGGGAATTTGCATTTAAAGGGGAAAATATGTATAAAGGAGAGAAGGCCCTTGTGTAAGGGCAGGCATTTTTAAGGTCTAACACAAGTGTGAAAAGCCTCCAGCATCTAAGCATCAAGCTGCTGTCTATAAAGAACTGAAGTTAAGAAAACTCACTATGAATTCGACTGTTCAGGGTATCATGTTACTTTGCCTGGGCCTTTTAAAATCTATGTGTTTTACTGTTGCCTTAACGGAGGTGCAACGGGGAATTAGATTAATCAAGGGAGCTAGGAGTTATCATAGCAGTAATTTGTGGACCTATGTATGTGCTTAAAATGATCTATTTTATTAATAAATGTTTAATTTGGTTTTGTAAAGACCCTCTAAGACTCAATGGTTTTATTGCTGCTGAATTCAAGGCATGCATCTCAAAATAAATATGCAAATTGCAAAACAGTTGTGGCAGTTGTTTCAAGTTTCCCTTTGGGATTTGAGCAGCTCCATATTTACCATCGGCTGTGCCATAACACCGAATCTGATTTATCCTCGTCGCCAGTTTGTTAGCGTTGATCTTCAGACAACTTATCTTAGTTGAAACATTTAACTTTATTTACAAGACAGCAGCAGCAACTATATGTGTATATCAAACCCCATAATTAAAGAAGAACTCTCCAATAGAGGTTCCCCGTGCTGTTAACACATTGATTTACACCGATCATGTGATCTTACAACACAGGATTATTCTTAAAATTACAGTCTGAGATTTCCCAAAACTATAACTACTACAGTGTGGCCATGCCTTGTGCTGCTACAGGCTATTTAATTCAGGGTTAGCTGCTATTAACCCTTCAGGATCACTCTGAGATCTCAATTCTTTCTGTGGTCCATTTTGGTTTGGGAATTCTGAAGATCCCTTTTCTGCCTCTTTCCAGTCAGTGGGCTTGGCATCAGCCCTTTTAACTATCAAGTGACTTCCCTCAGTCTCTGTAACTAAGTGGGACATCTCCCTAACTGTTTCTTTATCTGTTTGTGGGTTTCCTTTGTCCCTGTTTAATTCTTTTTTTTTCTTTTTTTTCATTCACAGGATGTGGGCTTTGCTGGCTGGACCAGCATTAATTGCCCATCCCTAGTTTTCCTTGAGAAGGTGGTGGTGAGCTGGCTTCTTGAACTGCTGCAATCCATGTGGTGTAGGTACAATCACAGTGCTGTTAAGAAGGGAGTTCCAGGATTTTGACCCAGTGACAGTGAAGGAACAGTGATATATTTCCAAGTCAGGACGGTGAGTGACTGGGAGAGGAACTTCTAGGTGGTGGTGTCCCCTTCTATCTGCTGCCCTTGTCCTTCTAGGTGGTAGTGGTCGTGGGTTTGCAAGATGCTGTCGAAGGAGCCTTGGTGAATTCCTGCAGTGCATCTTGTAGATGGTATACACTGCTGCTACTGTGCGTTGGTGGTGGAGGGAGTGAGTGTTTGTGGTTGGGGTGCCAATCAAGCGGGCTGCTTTGTCCTGAATGGTGTTAAGCTTCTTGAGTGTTGTGGGAACTGCACTCATCCAGGCAAGTGGGGAGTATTCCATCACACTCCTGACTTGTGCCCTGTAGATGGTGGACAGGCTTTGGGGAGTCAGGAGGTCAGTTACTCATCACAGGATTCCTAGACTCTGACCTGCTTTTGTAGCCACAGTATTTATATGGCTAGTCCAGTTCAGTTTCTGGTCAATGGTAACCCCCAGGATGTTGATAGTGGGGGATTCAGCAATTCAGCCATTAATAGGTGATGGTTGGATTCTCTATTGTTGGAGATGGAAATTGCCTGACACTTGTATGGAGTGAAGATTACTTGCAACTTGTCAGCCCAACCATGGATATTGTCCAGGTCTTGCTGCATTTAGACATGGACTGCTTCAGTATCTGAGGAGTCTTTAATGGTGTTGAACATTGTGCAATCATCCGCGAACATCCCCACTTCTGACCTTATGATGGGGAGAAGGTCATTGATAAAGTAACTGGAGATGGTTGGGCCTAGGACACAACCCTGAGGAACTCCTGCAGTGATGTCCTGGAGCTGAGATCACTGACTTCCAACAACCACAACCATCTTCCTTTGTGCTAGATATGACTCCAACCAGTGGAGAATTTTACCCGATTCCCATTGACTCCAGTTTTGCTAGGGCTCCTTGATGCCACACTCGGTCAAATGCTGCCTTGATGTCAAGGGCAGTCACTCTCACCTCACCTTGGAAGTTCAGCTCTTTTGTCCATGTTTGAACCAAGGTTGTAATGAGGTCCCTGGCGGAACCCAAACTTGGCATCAGTGATCTGGCTATTGTTAAGCAAGTGCCTCTTGATAGCACTGTTGATGACCCCTTCCATTACTGATAACTAAGAGTAGATTGATGGGGTGGTAATTGGCTGGGATGGATTTGTCCTACTTTTTGTGTACAGGACATAACTGGGCAATTTTCCACAAAGCCGGGTAGATGCCAGTGTTGTAGTTGTTCTGGAAGAGTTTGGCTAGGGGCACGGCAAGTTCTGGAGCACAAGTCTTCAGTACTATTGCTGGACTATTGTCAGGGCCCATAGCCTTTACACTTTCCAGTGCCTTCAGCCATTTCTTGTTATCACATGGAGTGAATCGAGTTGCCTGAAGACTGGCATCTGTGATGTTTGGGACCTCCGGAGGAGACCGAGATGGGTTATCTACTCGACACTTCTGGCTGAAGATTGTAGCAAATGCTTCAGCCTTATCTTTTGCACTGATGTGCTCGGCTCCTCCACCATTGTGGGTGGGGATATATGTGGAGCCTCTTCTCCATTGAGTTGTTTAATTGTCCACCACCATTCACAACTGAATGTGGTAGGATTGCAGTGCTTAGATCTGATTTGTTAGTTGTGGGATCGCTTAGCTCTGTCTATCACTTTCTGCTTATGCTGTTTGGCATGCCAGTAGTCCAAACAACATCTATGGGCTCTAGCCTCACTATTTCAACCTTCATGGGTTGTATTACGCTGATGTGGGGCTTCTGAAACCTTTTCAACTGTCTGCAACTTTACAGATTCCTACTGTTGGAATTGATTGGTGGGCTTAGCCTCTTTTAACTGTTTTTGAGTTTTGTGGGGTAACACCCTCCAGCCTTGAGGTCATTTCCTAGCAGAAGGACAACCCCTTGCGTGTGGGCAAGTTTGAGATTACACCCATCGTTACCAACCCAGTAATAAATTCACTCTTTCAGTGAATTTTCACCAATGCTACCTCAACACCTTCTCCAATTAGTTCTTTGTCTATCACTTTGGAATTTGCCTTGCTTCTGCATGGGAAATCCTCAGTTCCCACAGCTAGCAGCATCTGTAAACAACCTGTACACCGAAGAATGTTTATCTCCTTTCTTTTGGTTCTTTTGAACCACTAGGGGCCATTTCCCCCCACACACACAAGCCTGATAGGTTTCTGTGCCTTCCTTTGAATTTGCACAAAGGGTTACGATTTTAGTGACCACAGGTATGAGCTGCTCTGGAATTTTGTCATTGGCTTCCTTCACATACCAGCAGTGTTCGTTTATATGGCCCAGTTTTCCACTATTGAAACATGCAGGGCACGGCCCTGCAGCTCTGCCTTCTACAATTCTTCTCTTTAAGGTTGGGAAGAAGCTTCCCCATTTTCTCTTTTCCCTTGGGATCTATTTTTTTTTTCCCTCAGTCTCCCTCTTTTCTTTCCCCTGCTGATACAAACCATTTGACCCGTGCCTGCTATGGTTCAGGGGTCTGTGAGTCAATTCATTGACTCAGCCCCCGTGGCAGCTGTCCTTGCTGAGGTAAGCTTTCGTTCCTCAAGGTGTATTTTAATATTGTAAGGGTGACAATGTTGAACTCCTCAAACATCACCAATTCTCTTGTTCCATCAAAAGTACGCTTTATTTTTAACGTGTGCACCCATCAGTCAAACACAATCTGTTTTGACTCTTCCAAATACCAGATATGTTTGTGTGAGCTTTTAATGGTAATTTTGGAATTGCTAATGATATGCCTCTGGCATGAGTTCATAGGCACTCCGGATTGCATTTTAGTCTGTTTGTAATCAGCAGTCACTTCAGGGGAAGATCTTTTGGGCTTTTCCTCTTAGCTGACCCTGGATCACCGGGGTCCACGCTTCCTGGGGTCAACATAGCTGATCTGCTATTTTTTCAAAAGCAGTAAAGAAGGATTCTACATCTCCCTTTTCGAATTTGGGAACAAATTTGGAGAATTTTAGAACTTTGAAGCCTGTTTCGGGGTTATGGAGATTTTGGCTGTCATTAGGCAGAGTGAGATTTCCCCTAGCTGCTTCAAGCTGACATTGGTCTTCATCTCTCTGCGCTTGCAGCTCCAATTCCAACTTCCGAAGCAAGGAATTCTGTTCTTTCCTTTCCCTCTCTTTCTCTTTTTCCTGAAACTCTAACTCCTTTTCTCAGGCTAGTCTTTCTTTTGGGGCTTGACTTTCTTCCGTCTCTTTCTGAGCTTTAAGTTCTAGCTCCTTTTCATGGGCTAATCGGTCCTCCCTTTCTTTCCGGGCTTTAAACTCCAGCTCAGTCCTCAACTTCTCCAGCTCTATTTGGAATAAAGTAACCTGGCCTGTTTCTGAATCAGCTTCTGCTGCCTGTTCTGATTCTGTACTGAGTTCAGAATGCTCAGCCAGCATTTTCAATAATTCCTGTCCCTTTGCCTTACTGGGGGTCTTAAGTCACAGCTGCCTAGCAATGGCTTTTAGTTGCTTCATGTTTAAGGATGCTAACTTTCCTGACTGATAAGCTCCTGGGCATCAAAAGTTGCTATCTTAATGTATTATTGGTACATTTTATAAACAAAGCTTGTTGCTGTAGCGTCTGGTTTGGCTTCAAAACAATTTGGACTTTGGTATTTCCCTTCTACTTCCAATTTCTTGCAGTTCAAGATTTGGCTCTTTTCGCAATGGATTAAACCGCTTTTTTAGTACAAATCTGGCTTTGGTTTGTTTTGCAATGGGTGCAGTCCTGGACAAGAGACCCCAGTTGTCACAGCCACATAAAAGGCATTTCCTTGAAGTGGTCTGTGAGGCAAGAATTTGTTTTGTGCATATGTAGCCCCCTTTTACTTTGTGAGTGATTCAATTTTTAAAAATAACCCAGCAGATAAGCCTTAGTCTTAAACAAGATAAAGGGAAGTCTATTACAAAACTACTGCTGGAAGTTACTTCAGGAGAAAGTGCTAAAATTATTAACTAAAATGCAGACATAAAGGTCAAAAGCAGATAAACTTAAAAAAACTTAAAGATGAGATTTCAAATTGCGTGATATCATTGCAGGCTCATTCCTTCTTTCTGAAGTGAAGGGGTTGAAACTTGAGATTTAGTTTAGCAGCCACGATGGCTTTTATCATTGAGGAGTTGGAGTTTGCCTTTGCAGGTGGACTCAATAAGCAGAACAGGGCCTGGGGGTGAGTGAAGCCTCCTGTATTCACTTTTAAATACTGCAGGGGGTGGCTGTTGGGTAGCCTCTTCGTACAGCAGTCTAATAGTTGTTTCTGGAACAAAAACAAAAATAGCTGGAAAAACTCAGCAGGTCTGACAGCATCTGCGGAGAGGAACACAGTTAACGTTTCGAGTCCATATGACTCTTCATCAGAACTAAGGAAAAATAGAAATGAGGTGGTGTTCTTTTCCCACCTATTTCTATTATTTTTAAATTACTTCCATTCATTGTTTTATCTCCACCTTTTAGCCTATTTCGATCCCTTCCCCCCACCCCATCCCCACTAGGGTTATGGGTTATCTGTCACTTGCTCGTCCTGCTTTCTGCCCTTAATGTCACCATTAGCACATTCCTTAGCTAATATCACCACCATCAACACCCCTTTGTCCTTTTGTCTATGACATCTTTGGCAATCTCTTCTATGCCTCCACCTATCACTGGCCCTCTATCCAGCTCTACCCATCCCACCCCCCTCTACCAGCTTATATTTCACCTCATTTCTATTTTTCCTTAGTTCTGATGAAGAGTCATACAGACTCGAAACGTTAACTATGTTCCTCTCCGCAGATGCTGTCAGACTTGCTGAGTTTTTCTAGCTACTTTTGTTTTTGTTTCAGATTTCCAGCATCCGCAGTGTTTTGCTTTTATCTTAGTTATTTCTGGAAACCGTCTTCAGTGTCTCCCTGTTGAGAAGAAGTTTGTGTTTCAAGGTGTCCCTCTCATGATGTTTCCTATGGTTCTCCCTTTAGGCAGTATCCAGCCTTTTCTTATAGTAAGAAACCCAAAGATGTCTTCTCCAAAATTGATGAATCATGCTTCCATATTAGGTATTAGCTATTGAAACAGCTGTTCCATCCCCTGGAGTTCTTTTTTAGCTTTTCATTAAGTTCCTTATCAGTTAATTGTCTTTATTCTGAAAGAAGACCAGCTAGTGGAAGGATCTCATTTACACTTGTGGAGCATTTATTGAATTTCAAATGTCTTTTGTGATCCTTCCTGATAAGCAGTCTGATAAGGTTTCAAACAAAAACAGAAATGTGCCAAGTTGTCCATCTGCACATCCCTTTTCTGAACAAAGGTTTTTAAAAGTTTTTTTAGCAAACATGTGCGTTTCAAACAGTAGTCCTTAA
The DNA here is from genome assembly GCF_964194155.1 of Cetorhinus maximus. Classification (NCBI taxonomy): domain Eukaryota; kingdom Metazoa; phylum Chordata; class Chondrichthyes; order Lamniformes; family Cetorhinidae; genus Cetorhinus; species Cetorhinus maximus. Next base: position 67,587,497 of record NC_135888.1, on the reverse strand, counting down.
AAATCTCTAATATCATAACTACACATTCATTACAATAGCCTGATTATTAAAAACAAAAATAAAAATACCTGGAAAAACTCAGCAGGTCTGGCAGCATCTGCAGAGAGGAACACAGTTAACGTTTCGAGTCCGTATAACTCTTCAACAGAACTAAGTAAAAATAGAAAAGAGGTGAAATTTAAGCTGGTTTAAGGTGGGGGTGGGGGGAGTGGGGGTGGGACAGGTAGAGCTGGATAGAGGGCCAGTGATAGGTGGAGATAGCCAAAAGATGTCATAGACAAAAGGACAAAGAGGTGTTGAAGGTGGTGATATTATCTAAGGAATGTGCTAATTAAGGATAGAAAGCAGGACAAGCAAGGCACAGATAGCCCTAGTGGGGGTGGGGTGGGATGAAGGGAAGGGATCGGCTAAAAGGTAGAGATAAAATAATGGATGGAAATACATTTAAAAATAATGGAAATAGGTGGGAAAAGAAAAATCTATATAAAGTATTGGAAAAAAAGAGGGGGGTCGGAAAGGAGGTGGGGATGGAGGAGAGAGTTCATGATCTAAAATTGTTGAACTCAATATTCAGTCCGGAAGGCTGTAAAGTGCCTATTTTTACTTAGTCCTGTTGAAGAGTCATATGGACTCGAAACATTAACTGTGTTCCTCTCCGCAGATGCTGTCAGACCTGCTGAGTTTTTCCAGGTATTTTTATTTTTGTTTTGGATTTCCAGCATCCGCAGTTTTTTGCTTTTAGCCTGATTATTAATATCTGCCAAGATATCAGTAACCCCATGTGAAGGCATTACTAGATGTACCTGCCATTGACTGTGGTCATCTGTCTGTATTCAGAGGGCTAAGTCTTCAGAGAGCCAGATGCAGGGCATGGTCACCTGTTGTAAGAACATCTGCTACTAACATGTAGCATCAGCCTGTCAAAGCTGATGGTGGCAGCAGACAACTCCAATGTCAGTCAGCTCTACCTACTTCCAAGCATATCGCAATGCTCACTCACAAAGATGATGTCATGAGGGAGCAAAAAGGGCCACCTTCCTCACAGCCATTTTATGTAAAACCACGTCAGCAGCCATCAAAGGGAGAGAGGCAAGGTAATTTGCTGCTGCCACTTGCCTATGGATTGATGTCCAAAAGTACAGTCCTTTACATTTTTGGCTGTCAATTTCTTCACAATCTCCCACGCATCCATTCACTTCCATCACCCCAACCCACCGCCAACCCCCAAACCCTCCACCACCCCCACACATACACCAACCCCTCAGCCTTGTAAAAGTCTGCTGATAAATTGAAATTAATTTTGAGCCCTTGCAAAGCTGGAATATTTTTTGTCCCATTATTCTGCATTTCTTTTTAATTGTCCATGTCCTTTCAAATTTTACCTTCATGCAATTTCCATTCTCACATACTACACTCATCAAAATTGAATTTGGGACTGTGAATAATTCTGCAAATAAACTGACCCCAGGAGATTAAGGATTCTCAGCACATTACCATCCTGCAAAATTTGCATCAACTCTTAAAGATTCAGAATTTTAGAATTTTACATTACAAAAGGAGGCATCTGGCTGTTTGCATCTGTCAGGTCTCTCTTAAGACTATAGTTCCATTCTCCTACTCCTACTCTTTAAATCTAGTTTTTTGAAATATTTATCCTCTTTCCTTCTAAAATCTATAATTGATTCTGCTTCCTCCACTTTTTCTGGAATGCCATTCCATCTCCTTACAGCCCTCTGCAATTAAAAACTCCTTCCACTATAGCCTTCCCCCTTTTTGTTGATGATCATTAATTTATATCACATCAGGGACTATGTTTAAAAAGTACTGTACTTCATTGGCTGTAAAGCATTTTGGGACATTCCAAGTTTGTGAAATATGTTATATAAATGCAAGTCTTTCTTTAATTACCAAAACACTGACTTGTCTTTCCCAACTTACCTTACCACAGAATCACACAGTGCAGAAGAGGCCCTGCGGCTCATCGAGTCTGCACCGACACGAGAAACACCTGACCTACCTACCTAATCCTATTTACCAGCATTTGGTCCATAGCCTTGAATGTTATGACGTGCCAAGTGCTCATCCGGTACTTTTTAAAGGATGTGAGGCAACCCGCCTCCACCACCCTCCCAGGCAGCACATTCCAGACTGTCACCACCCTCTGGGAGAAAGTTTTTCCTCACATCCCCCCTAAACCTCCTGTCCCTCACCTTGAACGTATGTCCCCTCGTGACGGACCCTTCAACTAAGGGGAACAGCTGCTCCCTATCCACCCTGTCCATGCCCCTCATAATCTTGTACACCTCGATCAGGTCACCCCTCAGTCTTCTCTGCTCCAACGAAAACAAGCCAAGTCTATCCAGCCTCTCTTCATAACTTAAATGTTTCATCCCAGGCAACATACTGGTAAATGTCCTCTGCACCCCCTCCAGTACAATCACATCCTTCCTATAATGTGGCGGCCAGAACTGCACACAGTACTCCAGCTGTGGCCTCACCAAGGCTCTATACAACTTCAACATGACCTCCCTACTTTTGTAATCTATGCCTCGATTGATAAAGAAAGTGTCCCATATGCCTTTTTCACCACCCCACTAACATGCCTCTCTGTCTTCAGAGATCTATGGACACACACGCCAAGATCCCTTTGTTCCTCAGAACTTCGTAGTGTCATGCCGTTCATTGAATACTTCCTTGTCAAATTACTCATTCCAAAGTATCACCTCATCCGCCAACTCCAGCATGATGCCACCACCAAACACATCTTCCCTTCACCCCCCCCGGCGGCATTCCGTAGGGATCATTCCCTCCAGGACACCCTGGTCCACTCCTCCATCATCCCCTACACCTCAACCCCCTCCCACGGCACCTTCCCATGCAACCGCAGAAGGTGCAACACCTGCCCCTTTACTTCCCCTCTCCTCACCGTTCAAGGGCCCAAACACTCCTTTCAAGTGAAGCAGCATTTCACTTGCACTTCCCTCAATTTAGTCTACTGCAGTCATTGCTCCCAATGTGATTTCCTCTACACTGGAGAGACCAAATGCAGACTGGGTGACCGCTTTGCAGAACACCTTCGGTCTGTCCGCAAGCATGACCCAGACCTCCCTGTTGCTTGCCATTTCAACACTCCACCCTGCTCTCATGCCCACATGTCCATCCTTGGCCTGCTGCATTGTTCTAGTGAAGCTCAATGCAAACTGGAGGAACAGCACCTCATCTTCCGACTAGGCACTTTACAGCCTTGCGGACTGAATATTGAGTTCAACAATTTTAGATCATGAACTCTCTCCTCCATCCCCACCCCCTTTCCGATCCCCCTTTTTTTTTCCAATAATTTATATAGATTTTTCTTTTCCACCTATTTCCATTATTTTTAAATGCATTTCCATCCATTGTTTTATCTCTACCTTTTAGCCTATTTCAATCCCTTCCCTTCATCCCACCCCACCCCCACTAGGGCTATCTGTACCTTGCTTGTCCTGCTTTCTACCCTTAATTAGCACATTCCTTAGATAATATCACCACCTTCAACACCTCTCTGTCCTTTTGTCTATGACATCTTTTGGCTATCTGCACCTATCACTGGCCCTCTATTCAGCTCTACCCACATTCCACCCTTAAACCAGCTTATATTTCACCTCTTTTCTATTTATACTTAGTTCTGTTGAAGAGTCATACAGACTCGAAACGTTAACTGTGTTCCTCTCTGCAGATGCTGCCAGACCTACTGAGTTTCACCAGGTATTTTTATTTTTGTTTTGGGCCTCCAATACCTTGTCACTCCCTATATCAATTTGCTTAAGAAACTCGCAGGCTCTCTCCCCAAGTTTGACACCTTCATCCTCATTCTCTTGGGTGAAGACGGATGTGGAGTATGCATTCAATACTCTCGCGATGTCCTCTGGCTCCACCCACAGATTGCCCCCTTGGTCCCTTATGGGCCCTACTCTTTCCCTGGTTATCCTCTTCCCATTGATATATTTATAGAATATCTTGGGATTTTCCCTACATTTACCAGCCAGAGCTTTCTCATATCCCCTCTTTGCTCTCCTACTTGCTTTCTTAAGCTCCACCCTGTACTTTCTGTACTCCATTAATGCCTCCGCTGATTTGCTTCCCTTGAAACTGCTAAAAGCCTTTCTTTTCCTTCTCATCATAACCTGAATATCTATGGTCATCCATGGTTCTCTGGGCTTGTTATTCCTTCCTATCACCCTAAAGGGAACATGTTGAGCCTCTACCCTCCCCATTTCCTTTCTGAACGCCCCCCCACTGTTCCTCTGTAGATTTCCCCACAAGTATCTGTTCCCAGTCTACCTTGGCCAGATCCTGCCTTATTTTACTAAAATCCACTCTCCCCCAATCCAAAACATTTTTTTGCAACTTGTCTATTTCTTTGTCCATAACAAACTTAAATTGTACCATGTTGTGGTCGCTATCACTAAAATGCTCCCCCACCACCACCTGAGCCACCTGTCCGGTTTCATTCCCCAGAATTAGGTCCAGCACTGTGCCGTCCCTTGTTGGACCCTCTACATGTTGACCTAAAAAGTTCTCCTGTACACATCTCAAGAAATCCATTCCATCCAAGCCCTTAACACTATGTCTATCCCAATTAATGTTGGGAAAGTTGAAATCACCTAACATAGTTACCCTATTGATATTGTTTTTACACACCTCTGCAAATTGTGCACGTTTGCTCCTCAATTTCCTGCTGACTCCTTAACTAATAATGCCTCCTCCTCTTTTACCCCCTCCCCTTTCTCCGAATGTTGAGCTGCCAATCCTGCCCCTCCCTCAACCAAACTTCAGTGATGGCTACTATAACGCAATTCCACATGTCAATCCTCACCCTTAACTCATCCGTTTTACCTGTAATGCTCCTGGCATTTCAGTAGAGGCCATCCAGCCTTGCCTTACTCCTTTGAAATTTAATGCAGCTGTACTCCCTCTGACTTGATTGTTTTACTGTATTATGATGTGTCCCTATTCTGCTAACATTCTGTGTCCCCTTCCTCTGCCGAATTAGTTTAAACTCCTCCCAACAGCACTCGCAAACCCACCCGCCAGGGTGTTAGTCCCGCTCTGGTTCAGATGTAGACCGTCCCGCTTGTACAGGTCCCACCTTCCCCAGAAATGGTCCCAGTGAACCAGCAATCTAAAACCCTCCCTCCTGCACCAACTCTTGAGCCACGTATTCATCTGCGCTATTCTCCTATTTCTGAGCTCGCTAGCACGTGGCACTGGGAGTAATCCAGAGAATACAACCCGAGAGGTCTTGCTTTTTAATCTATTGCCTAACTCCCTGAATTCTTGATGCAAGACCTCATCCCTCTTTCTACCTATGTCATTGGTACCAACATGTACCATGACCCCTGCCTTATCACCCTCCCCATTCAGGATGCCCTGCAGCCGTTCAGTGACATCCCGGACCCTGGCACCAGGGAGGCAACATACCATCCTGGAGTCACATCGATGGCCACAGTCCCGCCTATCTGTTCCCCTGACTATAGAATCCCCTATTGCTATTGCTCTTCCTCCCTTCCTCCCCTCCCGTACAGACAGGCTGCTTGTGGTGCCAGAAGCTTGGCTCTGTCTGCACTCCCTGGAAGAACCAGCACCCTCATCAGCCTCCAAAATGGAATACTTAGAACCATAGAACCATAGAAAAGTTACAGCACAGAAGGGGGCCATTCAGCCTATCTTGTCCATGCCAGCCTGAGGACACCCAGGTACCCTTTCTAATCCCACCTTCCTGCACCCGGCCCATTGCCCTGCAGCTTACAGCACTTAAGGTGCAGATCCAGACCCTTCATACAGACCTCCATAACTGAACAGCTCCAATAGGTCTCCTCTTAATCTTTTCTCTGCTAATGAAAGTAGCCCCAGTTCCTCTGGGCTTTCCTCTTAAATAAAGCTTTTCATTCCTCGTATCATCTGGCTGAATTACGTCTACACCGTCTTTGATTTTAACATCTTTTCTAAAGCAAAATGCCCAAAATTGCCCATAATATTCTAAATAGGCCCTAACAAATGGCATGTATAGTTTGGCATTACTACTTTGCCTTTAGGATCCCTCCCACCATTTACAAAATATTCCACGCAGCTAGCTTAGAACTTCAAAAGTATGAATGCATTGGACAAAATGCTATACCATACATATTGCATATCAAAAACAAAACATTCTTTAAATGACAACATTGAAAGATTGTAACACATAATATAGCAGATGCAATACATGTTAGATGATTAAACTTGACAGCTAAGTAAGGATTATGCTCTCACAGGAAAGCTATGTGGCAGGCAAGCATTTTCTTTCAAGCAAAAAGCTGACAAGACCTTTCTTGACTCACAAAGGTGTGCTCCTGCTGTCTTTCAACAGCATACCATCTGCACTACCAAGGGAGAGGTTTATGGCCCAGACAGCTCATCTGGACTAGTGAGTGAATAAGTATGGTGATAAGAGGCAGTAGGATAGATTTTTAAAAATCTAATTATCAGCCTTGGCTTAATGGTAGCACGCTTGCCTGGGTCGGTTGAGTGGATGTCCAAACACCCTACAGAACTTGAGCACAAAGGACGGAGTCCTATGCACTTAGATTCTGACAGAGTGTTGAGTCCATATTTGGGTCAGCAACTCATTACCTGTGAGTAATGGCCCTTCTAAGTAAACTTTCTGGGGGGGCAGCCAATTAAAAGGGCACCTCTGTGATTCCGACCCAATTAGAAAAAGCAGATGGGAGGAGCAATCAGAAGCCTAATTGAGACTACAGCATTTAAAGCAACAGCGAAAGCACACACACAGCTGCAGAGCTGTGTGTACTGGACAGCAAAGCTGCAGAAGAACAGTGAGGATGAAGATGGATGCTAGAAGGGAAGGACAGTCACATGATCGATAAAGTGATGATATGTCACTTGAGGTGATGCTGGAAGTGTGAGGGAATGGAGGAATATCCTCCTTCCAAAGGATGAGAGGAGGAGGCAAGCCAGCTTCACTATACAGACTTGGTTTGAGGTCGTGGAGAGATCAGTAATGAGAGTTTGATGCCAAGGGCAAAGGGCCAGTGCTGGAAACAATTCGATGACATTTTGAGTCCAGCAAGGTGAGTGATTTCCAATCCCATAATGATCATGGGTAGGTTAAAATATGGAAATGGTATGAAACTGTAAGTTCTCAACACAGGGCAGAGAACGTGTAAGCGCCAGAGCAGTGGTGGGCTTAACCGCATTGATGGGTACACTCCCCTCAATTGACCTTGCATGCAGATCAATGCCAGAAAGCATCATAGGCGCCTCTGAATTTTCATGCTCTACCAGCACGTCCTCCTCATCAACCTCTGTAGGATATCACAAGCCTCCACCCACAAATACATCCATGAGGTCACAGATGCCATCTTGGTGAGGGCACACAACTTTGTGCATTTCGCTGAGGACCAGGAAAGCAGGATATAAGAGTGATTGGATTTGCCCTGATATCACTCCTTGAAAGGGTGGTTGAGACAGAAACTCTCGTAACATTTGAGAAGCATTTAGATATTCACTATGGGGAGGTGGTGGCGTAGTGACATTGTCACTGGACTGGTAATCCAGGAACCCAGGGTAATTCTCTAGGGACCCGAGTTTGAATCCCACCACAGCAATGGTGGAATTTAAATTCGTAAATTTCTGGAATTAAAAGTCTGATGATGACCATGAAACCATTGTTGATTGTTGCAAAAGCCTACCTGGTTCACTAATGTCCTTTAGGAAATGAAATCTGCTGTCCTTACCTGGTCTAGCCTACATGTGACTCCAGATCCAAAGCAATGTGGTTGATTCTAAAAAATGCCCTCTGAACAAAGGCAATTAGGGATGGGCAATAAATGCTGGCTTAGCCAGTGACGCCCACACCCCCATGAATGAATATTAAAAAAAACTTGCGTTGCCACAGCCTCCAGGGCTATGGAGTGCTGGAAAATGGGATTAGTGATTGGATTTGTTGGCAGGCGTGGACATGATGGGCCGAGTGGCCTCCCTCTGTGCTGTAAACGTGTATGAGACTCTATGAGTCTATGAATCTCAGGTGCCATTGACTGCACTCACGTGGCGCTCAGATCTACGCAGTCAACTATATCAACCGCAAGGGCTTCCACTTGCTGAATGTGCAGCTGGTGTGCAACCACCAGAAATGCATCGTTCAGGTCTGCACACAGTTTCCGGAGAGTGTGCACGACACCTACATTCTCAGTCGATCACAAATCATTGATGTATTCCAGCATCCACAGAAGCTGCAGGGATGGCTCCTCAGGGACAAGGGCTACCTGCAGGGGATATGGCTGATGACACCTGTGTGGCGGACTGCAGCAGAGCAAAAGTATAATGAGCCTCATGCTGCAATCTGCAGCTTGGCGGAGCAGACCATTGTGATAATGAAAATGAGGTTCCAATGCCTGGACCGGTCTAGTGGAGCTTGGCAATACAGTGAACAGAGGGTGTCACACATCATCATCACCTGCTGCGCCATTTACAAACTGGCGCTGCAACGGGGAGAGGGGCTGGCTGAGGAGGAGATGTAGGTCATCTCTGATGAGGAGGATGCCGATCAGGATGAGGGTGAGGAGGTCCTCGAAGGCGACGATGATGGGGATGAGGCCCTCACACTGGCCGGACGAGGCAGGCGCACTCGGGAGGCCCTCATAGCTGCTAGATTTATGGAGGATGATGACGACATGCAGTGAGGAGACACCATAAGATCTTCACATTGCATTTATGAATGTTTGACTCCAGTCTGGCTTATGGCAACGCATATACCCTCAGTGATAATGCTTCTGCCATGGGGTTGCAGTGGAGGCCCTAATAGTCGCTTGATTGCAGGAGGATAATGATAACATGAAATGAAGACACTCCATAGATCTTCATAGACAGCCTCTGAGAATGTCCAACTCCTGTCTGGTCAAGGGAAGCTCACTTGTGCTCTTGTGGTCAGGGTCAGATCATGGAGACGCAGCCGTGAAACTTTAAAAGCACCTGATCCTTTGTCCGCCTTCAGCACCTGAGCCCTTTAGGATCCCAGCGTCACTGGTCACAGATGCTGAAGAGATGGGGGCCAGCCCCACTTTAAAGGTGCTGAGGGCACACTGAGAGAATGAAAGAAGACTGTGATGCCTGCCCATTACGTTCTAGCAGCAAAGATGAGCACTGTCAAGGTGCAGGAGTCAGTAATGTGTCAAGGGAGTGTGAGGCCGGATCATCACTAACGTCTGAAGGCTGCACAGGGAAGAGGCCCTGGATAGAGACACCTGCCTTTACCTTGTGCAGAAAGGTTTCACATCTGAGTGACATGAACACTGCTCATCAGAACAAGGAGCCATAGGCAGGGAAATACTCTTGGGAGTTTATTGGCAATAGTGAACAGTATGTACAAGCGATTAACACCCATGCCCAAGCTGTGCAACTACATGTTCTTAACTTTCCTAACCCTGCCGCTACGTCTTGGCGCTACCCGAACATTCATCGGGAGGTGGAGGCAGCCTGCTGACTGTTACACCCTGTCGTCTGTGATGACTTTGGAGGGCATCCTCTAGAGGGCTGAGACTTGGAAGGCCCCAGCCTGCTTTCGGAGTCCTGCTGTGTGACAGTGGCACCCTCCTCGGTCTGTGGAGCTGGAGTTGCAGAGGTCACAGGAAGAACGGATTCGGATGGGCCGGACACTCTTGGAGTCACCTGAGTGGGTGGTCCCAGAAAGGACACCTGCTCATCTTCCTCCCTATGGGTGTCCAAGGCCCCAGGCCAACTCCTTGAGAAGAAGGAGTAACTGGAGTGAGGTCGAACTTCCTTGCCCTCTCTCACTTTCACGCTGTTGGAGGCCTACTATGGCATCAGCGTTAGAGTTGAGCCCACCCAGCAGTGCGGGAGCAACGTCCTGGACCAAGGTCTCCATGGCAGCCGTCACCCCACCAGTGTTGACCTTGGTGCATTGGCATGACAGCGCTATCACCTCAGCCTGAAGGTGGATGGACTCCTCCATCATGCCTTGCAATCTGAGGAGTGCAGCGGACATCCCTCCCTGATGTTCTCGAGCTTGCCTTTGCAGCGCCAGCAACTGCGACATGACTGAGTCCAGAGGGTCGTCATCTGACTCAGGCTCAACAAATTTCTGGACTCCAGCAGTCCTCCGAGTGCCGGGGACCTGGAAGTCCCTGCAGCCACCTGCTGTGGATCAGAAAGTGTGATGTGCTCACCAGCTTGTGATCCCGAGTCTACTCTTACGGTCCCACCGAGGTGTGTGTCTCTGCGCTGGTGGAGGGTTTGGGTGAGCGCTGTGATGGGATTTCAGGGAGGGTGCCTTCAGATGCCTCCTCAGAAGTTTCTTTGGGGCTTGATTGGAGGCCTTGGGTTGTGGACTTTGCCGGCTGTTTGGCAGATGTGTCTGCGGAAGCAAGGGGAGATAATTAGTGCATGGCAGTGGCCTGTGAAACAGGACACATCACTCATGGTTGTCTGATTGATGTTGCATGGCTGGACCCTCACTTGATAGACCACTGCTGACCTCACTGTCAGCACAGGAACAGTCCAGATCCACATCAGCCAGCTGGATGGCTCTGTTTTCAAAGTCCGTGAGGACCTTGATCTCAGGCATTCCTCCACCGGTCTGCGACCTCTCCCTGTTATTGTGTACCAGCTTCTCCTGCATGAATAGATATGGAGAGAGTGTAAGCAGGATGCCTGATGGGCCAGATGATAAGTATGCCTGGCATGTGTGGGTAGTGAGTGGTCCCATGGATGGGATGAGGACAATGGAGGTGTGTGTAAGTGAATGGTAATGTCCCTTGAACTGGCTGTGAATGAGATCCTTGTGAATGTGTGATGGGTTTGTGAGTGTGTGAGTTGAGAGTGATGAGAAGAGTGACTTACCCTGGCAGAATGGAGGAGATCATTCATCCTCTTCAGCACTGGAAGGCTGTCCTTTTTTGAAGGTTGTTAGTGCTGACTACAGCTGCCATGCCTCCCAAGCCCGGTTGGTCATGCCGCTACCCATCCTGCGGCCAGAGAGGGGGTAGAGGACTTTGCGGTGGGCCTCCAAGGCATTCAAAAGGTGTTCCAGTGACACATCACTAAACCGGGGGGCTGCAGTCTTTTTGCCTTTCATGGATATCTTCCCTGCATCAGTCTTGGGCTGGAAGCACTGAGATGTGTCCACGTGGTTGGAATTTAAATATGGTGCCCGGCGTGCTGAAGCAGCAAGATGATGGCGTGGTAGATGAATGAGAGCCCTCCCACCATGGAAACGGCATGTTTCCCAGGAATGCAGCAGATTTGTGATGATACGGCGTGGAAGACCGCCATCGCAGCCAACTATTTAAACATCATTTTACCCGCCCACTACCACACTTAGTACAAACCTGGGACAATTCTGCCCTTTGTTCTACATCACAATGTTTCAATTCTATAAGTGCATTGCAAATACAGACAATTCCAAACTGGTACTGGGAGTATTTCCGATGCTCCATTCACCAGTCTCCCATGTTACAAACCTCCATAAACATGAGTTTGGCCAAAACTCTCTTGCCTGTACCTAACTCACACCAAGAGAAGAATTTTACAGTCTCCTGCCGGCGGGATTGAAGGTGGGGTCCTGTAAAATTCCCTGGTAGTCTAACCACCACCTTCCCACCCACCTTCAGTCTTTCCGCAATATTACCAAGGGTGGCCCGCCCTCACCCCAATTGATGGTGTTAAGAACAATGTTTAACTTTAAGTTTAGTTTATATTTATATTTATGCGTTAAGAAAGGTGGAACATGGTTCCAGTTTCATTTAGTTCTTTTTGTGAGCTTGGTACCAGGAAGTCTGGAAGGCTTCCTAGCAAAAAAGTCAGGTTTTCTGGATTTGTTTGCATACATGAATCTTAAATGAGGTTTTACAACCCTTGAAGTGAAGAGAAGGGGTTCGCAGTTTAGTGATTTCAGGAAAAAATACAAAGCAGAAAATATTGTACTGTTGCCTGTACAGGGGTCCACTGACACACAGAGACGCAGGGAAACATAGAAAGAAGTTCAGTGTGTGTATGTCAGAGAGTGAAGACAGGAGTTCTTAGCTGTCTGATAAGAAATACTGCAAGGCTGCTGGGAGATTGAGTTTAGGGAACTCATGTGTTTGCTCTGCAGTTGAAGTAATAGTGAGTTTCAAGTGTGGTTTTGGGTGTCTCAGGGAGAGATACCAGCTGCAAAAAAAAATCTAGTGAATGCTCAGAAATTTGCTAAAGGAAAACCATTTGCAATAGGGCCAGCCCAAGCAAGAAGCTTTGTTGTTAAGATAGTGGTAAATCTTCACTGGGTTTTTGTGTCTGTTAGGATAAAAGGAACAGTCTGAATTTGAATCATTTTCTGGTGTTTGTATTGCAATTTTTCCAACCTTTTTGCTTGGTGTAATATAGTTCATTTTTCCTTCTTTAATAAATGTTTTATTCTTTGTTAAAAGTTCATCGGTAAACTCCTGTGAATTTGCTCTTTAACTTTTCTCCACAGTTTCTAAAAAAAAGTTAGAATCTATCAAGCCAGGTTTCACACTGGGATCTAACCTGTCCAGTGTTAACATCAGCTGGGATTGTAACAAAGTGGGGTCTCGCCCGTTACAAAAATCCTTGAATTTAGGTGGGATCTGTGAATCCTTAAAGAAAAAAGTATGTGGAGTTACTGGGCACAGGAGCAAGGTTTGCTGTGAAGTGTTTTACATGGGTTGGAACTCAAAAATGGCTATGACTGTTGCTAAGACTTTTCTGGGAGTAAAAGTTATAACAGGTAGATTATTTGAAATCCTTGACCAAGGTTAAACTGTGAGAGTTAGCAAATAAATTGAATGTAGAAATAAAAGCAGAATTTCAGAACGATGATATGATTAACGTAATTACCCAGTATTTAGAATTAAAAGGAGAGAAACATGAAATTGGAGTCTCACAGCTACAGTTAGCAAAAATTCAATTGCAGATGAAGCAACTTGAAATAGAAAGAGACAAAGAAAGGCAGAAACTTGAATTGGAGGATAAAGAAAGAGTAAAAGAAATGGAAAGGATAAAGCTTGAGCTTGAATTTCAAAGAGAGAAAGAAATCAGACAATATGACTTGGCTGGAGAAAAGCTTTGAATAAAGGAAGAAAGAAGAGATAGCAGTTCAGAGGATGATTCTGATTCCACTGAGGAGTTTGATTTAACTAAAAATCTTCATTTAGTGCCTAAATTTACAGAAATTGAAGTTGAAAGGTATTTCACCTCATTTGGAAAGATAGCTGTGAAGTTGGAGTGGTAAAAAGATGCTTGGACCTTAATGTTACAAAGTCTCCTGTCAGGTACAGCTATGAATGAATACACATCTGTCAGAAGAGCAATCTGCAGACTATGAAGTGGTTAAAAGGGCAACACTCAATGCTTATGAGCTGTCCTTGAAGCTAATCAATTAAAGATTAGGCCTATAAGAAAAAGTCGAATCAGGCATTTGTAGAATTTGTGAGGAAAAGGAAATGCTGTGAGATCAGTGGTTTTAATCACTGAAGTTAGAGAAAAAAATTTGAGAACGTGAGGGAAAGTATGATTATGGAAGAATTCCAAAATAGTATTCCAGTAACAATTAAGACTTCTTTAGATGAGCAACAAGTAAAGATCTGAGAAGCGGCAGTTTGGCTGATGCCTATGATATCACACACAGACAGTTACATGTTGGAAATGGTCATATGGGAACCAATAGAGAAATCGGAGGAATAGAAAACCTGCTGGTGGAATAGGTACTAGTTTTAGGGAACAGATAGAAGGACATCAAATTATAAAGGAGATTGGCTAGAATCTAAAAGTAATGTAAAGAAAATAGTATGCTTCCATTGCAATAAAACTGGACATACTAAAGTTAATTACTGGAAATTAATTGGGAGATCTATTGCAATAATAGGGATGCCGAAAGAACCCTTAGGAAAAATTAACTTTGGCAGGAGAGAAGTGACATAACAGTAGCCATAATGCAGGTGCACAGTGAAGGCTCAGATTCTACCAAAGAGGTAGGGACAATTCCTCAGATTAGTCAAGTAAGTGTGGAAAAACAAATTATGGAAAGGTTTAAAGATCTTGTTTAAAGAAGAGAGTTATTCCCTTATTCTGGAGCTGAGGTCAGAGGAAGAGGGGATTTGAATGGGCTGGACACTCCTGGAGTCACCTGGATGGATTGGCCTGGGGGGTACAACTGCTGATCCTTCTCCCTATGGGTGCCTGAGGGCCCAAAGGGTTGCTGGATTGAAATCAGGCTGCCCTGCACCCCTCTCGGATACAGACTGTTGGAGGCCAACTATGGCATTGGACTATATGGAGCAGGGCTGCACCAGACCGGTCCAGGCACCGGAACCCCATTTTCAGCATCCTGATGGTTTACTCCACCAAGTTGCGAGTTGCAGCATGAGCCTCATTATACCTTCGCTTTGCTGCAGTCTGAGGCCACCGCACGGGTGTCATCAGCCACATCCTCTGCAGGCAGCCCTTGTCCCCGAGGAGTCAATCCTGCAGCTTCTGTGGACCCTGGAAGACTCCAGGGATCTGTGACCAACTAATTGTTTAAGAGTCATGGGTACTCCCTGGAAGCTGTGTGCAGATTTGCATTTGTGAGCGTTGCACACCAGCTGCCCATTCAGTGAATGGAAGCCCTTGCGGTTGACATTGTTGACCCCTTGTTGCGACGGAGATCTGAGCGCCACATGAGTGCAGTCGATTGCACCCTGCAACTGTGGGAAATCTAAGGTTTGGGCAAATCCAATCGCTCTTGCATCCCGGTTCTCCTGGTCCCAGGCATTATGCACAAAGGTGTGAGTGCTCGCGAAGGTGGCATCCATGACCTCATGGATACATTTGTGGGTGGAGGCTTCTGATATCCCACAGAGCTTACCCGTGGAGCCCTGAAAGGAGCCACTGGCTTAAAAGCTGATCACTTTCACGGTCACTGGCAGTGGATGCCCTCCATGTTCCCGTGACGCCAAATCCTGCAGTAGCTGGCAGATGTGACTGACCAGTTCCTGAGACATGCGCAGTTTTCGCCGACACTGGTTTTCGGTCATCTGCAGGAATGATCAGCAGCGTCTGTAGACCCAGAGTCTGGCTAGGCGCCATACAGAAACGGCTCGCCTTGGCTCTTAAGTGGCATGTGTGGGAGCTCCAGCCGCCCCTCCTTCCTTAGGATGCTACTCCTCCCTCTGCACAGCCACGTATCTCCACCTCTCCTTTCTCCGCTGTCTCCGCTCTCTGTACGCCACGAGGCACATAGCTAGTGCACCAGGCTTCATGCTTCTGATGTACTCCTCCTTCAGGATGACAGTGAGAGATGCATGGTTTGGCTTGGGTACACTAAGAACATCTCTTGTTTAAGTCTGAAGGCCCTTTAACGCATGACGGAGAGTGCTGGCCACCACTTGGAGGGATGTCCAGAGATTAGTGTGCTGCATGGCTGCCCGAATCCCCACCCAGCTCCACCCCACTCCACCTGACCGATTGGTGGCAGCTTTGCCCATTCGGCTGCATGCTGTGCTCTCAGCTCAGGTGCAGCCATTCTCCTAACCCACAAGGCATGGCTGGACTGTTAGCTTGAACCGTGGGGGAGACTGGTCCAAACCAGAGTGACGGCATTGCAAGGGGCTGTGAGTGCCTCCACCAGTGACTGCTCCACGGCCAGCTTTAGCAAGGAGATTGTACAATGTGCCCAGTCGTCCAACTGTTGTGCAGTCCATTAAAACACTTATTGGTTTTAGCCTATGCCCGATGGGTGAAAAGCTCTGGAGGACTTGGTGGCACGTTCATGCCTCTGCGTTGTTTGAGTGGGCAGATAAGCTAGAGGCTCGACTCCAAGCATGTCAATGTGGCTGCGTCTGAACTGCCTCAGCTGCAGAGGAATGTCACTTTTATACAAGGTTTCCCTCTTGCGTGGCCACTTCCCTGCAACCCCCCCTCCCCGCATGTGCCTGTGTACTATGTTCAACCACATGGCAGCCCTTGCTGTCCTTGCCAATGCGCCTCAACCGCAGGGCAGCCCTTGCTGCCCTCCCCAACACGCCTCAACCTTGAAGTCCAACAGGCGACCTGGGTGAACGCTGTGCAACTCACCTCCGAGTTCCCCTCAAAGTGCAGCCCACCAAGTACATGCCTTATGCATGCTGTTGTGAAACATGTCAGCGTGTAATCACGCCGACATGAGCAGACGATCCAGTGGGGGGTGGGGGATGATTCCGGCGGGCTGGCCTCATAATGATATGCAGATGTATCACAACGACGCACCCGACATCCGATGGCAGGAAACTCAGCCCGCCATTGATGGGCTGAGTGGACAATCGCAAACTAGTTTCACGATGTTGTAAAACCGATTTCTGGCCTTCTCGCCATATTGTCTGCTCTTGCCACCTCACTCGAACACGCACGGAAAATTCCGCCCCATGATTCAAGTCTATTGTCAGGAATGTCCTAATGATTAGGATAAAGAGCTTCATTTTTACTGTTTGCCATTAGGGGTGCCCCTAATAAGTCAACAGCATTCAGTTCTTTTGAACTGATGTATGGGCATGAGGTGAGACGACCCCTTAAATTAATTTTTTTTTAAATTATAAACCAAAGCTCTGAGACTACACTTTTGACTTACCTGTCAAATTTCCAGGAAAGATTAACCAAAGCATGTGAGTTGGCCAAAGAGGGTTTGAAAATTGTTCAACGAACAATGAAAGCTAAAACAGATAAAAATGCCAAAACTCGAAATTTTGCCACTGGAGGCAAGGTGTTAGCATTGTTATCTGTCTCTGGTGAAACATTTAAAAGCGAGGTTCATCAGACCTTATCAAATCAAAAAGAAACTCAATGATGTAAATTACATAGTGAGTACTCCAGACAGGAGGAAAAGTCAGTGAGTGTGTCACGTTAATATGGTAAAGCAATATTATGACAGGTAAGATGGTCAGGATACAAGTGTATTCACAGGTAAAAGGTGTAGGGAGTGAAATAAAAATATCTGAACACTGAGATTGAATCAGAAGTCGAAAATTTAAAAATCGACCCTCCAGTAATCAGATTGGATAATACAGAGGTGCTTAAAAATTTGGATGTCAAATTAAGCTATCTTCCAGAAAACTGTCAAGGTGACTTACGAAAGCTGTTACAAACTCATGAATCATTTTGTGTGAATTGACAAGGGAAAAAACATCTTTGGCTGTACATGATGTTAATATAGGGGATACATTACCCACAAAGCATCATCCTTGCAGACTTAATCCAGAGAAGTTAGCCCAAGTGAGGGAAGATGACATTTCATGATGGAAAATGACATTATTGAACCAAGTCACAGTAGCTGGAGTTCACCTATTGTAATGGTACCGAAATGGGATGGGTCGGAGCGATTATGTATAGAATATCGCAAAATTAATGCAATAACAAAGACTGATTCATATGTAATTCCACAATTAGAAGACTGTATTGAGAAAATTGGACAGGCAATGTTTGTTACAAAGATTGATTTATTGAAGGGGTATTGGCAAGTTCTATTTACCAATACAGCCAAAGAAATATCCACTTTCATAACCCTAGATGGACTTTATCAACATAAAGTCATGCCTTGCGGAATGAAAAATGCACCAGCAACTTTTCAAAGATTAACCAACAAGGTTGTTGAAAGATTATGCAACTGTTTGGTATATATTGATGATTTAGTTGTATTCAGCCAAACCTGGGAGAAACATTTAGAACACTTGAACGAATTGTTTGATCAGTTACCAAGAGCCAATTTGGTCATAAACTTGGGAAAAAGTGAATTTTTTAAAGTGAAACCAAGTTATTTGGGCCACACGTGGGACAAGACCTATTAGCACCTAGAGAAGCCAAAATAAGGGTTATCTTGGATTTTCCAGTACCTAAGGCAAAATGAGAGATTTTGCAAAATATAGGCATGAGTGGATTCTGTTGGAAGTTCGTTCCGAATTTCAGTACTGTAGTGGCCCTCCTGACAAGCTTGTTAAAGAAAAGCAAGAAATTAGATTGGACAAAGGAGAATCAAAGTGCCTTTGACAGCTCAAAAGCTGTACTGACTATTGCACCAGTTTTAGCAGCACTGAATTACGCTAAGCCATTTAACCTGGCTGTTGATGCCCATGACAAGGTGTTTGTGTAGTTTTATTACAGGAGGATGAGATGGGGATCAAAAGGCCAGTCAGTTACTTTTCTCAAAAGTTAAATTCTTACCAGCAGAGATACTCAAAACTGTGGAAAAAGGGACTTTGAGTTTGGTGTTGGCTCTACAACATTTTGAAATCTACATAACTAACAACATTGCAGAGACTGTTATTTATAAGGACCATAATCCTCTAACCTTTTTAGCAAACTTTCATGCCAAGAACCTGAGATTATTACATTGGAGTTTAATGCTACAACTGTATAATTTGAAAATTATTCATGTAGCAGAAAGAGACAATATTATAGCAGATGTTTTAACAAGAACTTTTCTTATTAATTCATGGGATGTACACATCACTGGCTAGGCCAGCATTTATTGCCCACCCCTAATTGTCCTTGAGAAGGTGGCGCTGAGCTGCCTTCTTGAACCACTCCGGTCCTTATGGTGTAGGTACACCCTTCGGGACTTTAGAATCTGAGGACTGATTGTAGTCCCAGTCCTGCCACTGCTGCTGCAGGAGCTGCTGGTCAATTAGATTGGCTGGCAGCTCTTTGTGGTAGGACTTCCGCCCAAGTGAGGAGCAGAACTCCCGTCTCCAGCCAATTAATGCTCCTTGGGCATTAAATGGCTGGTGGAGGTGCCGTGGATGGCAGGAATATACCACCATCCTAAAAGTCCTACCTGATGTGTCATTCACCCATCACCCATTTGCTCACCCGTCTACATTGAGGTATTGCCAGATCAGAGCCAGTTTTAAAATTTTCTGGCTGCTTATTTTGCAAAGAGATGTTTTAGATGCATGTTGAATAAGTGTTTAAATTTGACAATTGTATCGTTTTCATGAAGGAAAATCTACACCACCAACAAAATGCTGAACATTCAACTTATTTGAGGCAGCAGTTACATTGTTCTGCCTGAGACAAATAGGTATTTCATATATATGTTGCCAAAGGGACAATTGCTTTTTCCACCACAATGCACAGCCAGGACTCATATTGGGCTTTAACCCTGAGGGCTACATTCCAATTATGCAGCCTGCCAGGGTTTAGGTAGTTTAATAGTTGAGCCTGATGAAGTGCCTCTGTGACAAGTGAAGCTTTGCATTTGAAATATTGCTTGTTTATTTTGTAATGTGTTCTAAGCGATCAGGGATTATTCATGCGCATCTGAAAAAGAACAGAAAAACAAGGAAGAAAATTCTGGATTAACAATATCACCATTTGAGTGAGGAGTGCCAACTGAGACAATAAATTTGTTAGGTTTGTCCAGATTGCCCCTCCTTACTAATGTCAGCCCATTGAAGGTGCAGGAAAATCTGACAGGGATCCTAGGATTTATAGGCTACCTGCATTTCTGAAAGGGAAGATGCCATTGGTTAATCCTGCCTTCTCTCAGTGTGGATTTCTCATGGAAAGAGCAAGTGCTCAACCAGTGAACTAAAGGTTGAAAGTACTGGAAGACCACCTCGTGTTCATCAACAAGAAATGAAAGGAATTTGGAAGACATCGATCAAAATCAACCCATCGAACCCTGTACTCCGGAATTGGTGCTATTGAACTGTTTTATCCCACCCTTAAAATCCATGTTTTGTGTGTGTGTATGTGTGTGTATAGGGATTTAAGAAGGGGTAGGGTTCAGCTTATAAAGTTAGAAATTAGCAGTTCATATTTCTTTCTTTTGCCACTGGTTAACAACAGTTCGTTCTATAAACAGTTACTGCTTCTTAAATTTACAAAGCTGGTGCTCATATTCTGTTAACCTAAATTAAACAATTGTTGATTGGGTTGATCAAACTTTTTCATATTTGCCATGGCTCAGGGAGCAGTGGGGCTTGATATTGCAGCGCATTATCCCCAGTGAGTCGTGACACTCGAAACGAACATTAACAGAGCACCCCATTTCTTGCCGTAAATAACCCGGTAATGCAACAAACCAGGAGGAAGGGGGGTCATCTTCCTTGGTGACAGATACAAAGTCCCTGTCAAAGAGTCTGGTGATAGTGGGCAGAGTTTGCTGAGCACATTAAGATCAAAACCATCCTATCAAGGGCCTGGCTATAATTTTGTACAGTCAAATACCTGCTTGAAATAAAGATAAAGGCTAAGACTGGTTTCTTCCAACAGAGTTTCATTTTTGGTCCATAAAACTCTACAGACAGCTTGTCTCACCTGTTTTCTCTTTTTCTCTCTTTGATTAAACCAATTAAACTAAATTAACATAACAAGGGGCAAATTATAAGGGATACTGCAAAAGAAAAACTGATCTTAAAGGAAACTTACAAACATCAAACGGGGAGGTGCCCACCGAGCACGGATGTTGCGTGCTCCCTCTCCATGGACACCTGGCCACAAACGTAGCTGCAGAAGAGGGGCAGACAGTTGGGCTGGACAACCCCCTCGATCGCCCAATGCCTGGACCTGTTGATGGCCAACTCGGCCAGGCCCAGGAGCAGGTTCATAGGAGGTCCTCCTCCCTCCCCGCTGCCCACACCGCTTCGTACCAGGTGCCCGCATTTTCTCTTTTACTCTTTTGAATAAACCAATTAAACGAAAGTAAGAAAATGAGGGACAAATTAAAAGAGCAGCCCCTTAAAGGGATACGGCAAAAAGAAAAAACTTATCTTAAATGAAACTTAAAAACATCAAATTAAAATGTGATTAAAGGGGTCAGTAAAGCACCCCAGCCCCCACAGTGCCTAACAGGCATGGAAGGCCTCAATCGGGTCAGTGGACACCACATGCTCCTTCTCCAGGTACACCTGGCCGTGAATGTAGCCGCAGAAGAGGGGCAGAGAGTCGGACCGGACGACCCCCTCGATTGTCCGCTGCCTGGTCGCACTGGATGCCTGTGTTTTCTTATTGATACATTCAAATAGATACTTAGCTCGTTAACTGATAATTACCAATTGAACGCCTTGTGAGTTAACTATTTCCTTCCCCAACATATTACTGAAATAAATTCAATGACTTGACCAAAGCTGCCAAGGCAAGGCTCCCATTCACAGTTATATTACCCTCTGCACCACCCTACACCATCATCCTGTAACCCCAACATTAACATGCCATCACTGCCACATTTCCCATTCCTCTCCTCCATTCACAAGGGCACACTTCAATTCACTTTCTTCTGCTTCTGCTTGCAGACTCTGCACCTGATACATCTTTAACAGTTAATGGCTTCTCTTCTCCACAGGCTGCTGCTTCTTCCTCTCACCGTGTACACACTGTTATATTGCCACAGATACCTTCACATCAGTTTAATAATCCAAAGACTTCAACAAGGTAAGTTAATGCATAGCGTGGGAGAGATGGCCAGAACTAGAGCAGAGTCATCAGAAATGCCAGTGGAGGTAGAAGCTATTGATGTCATTGACAGAAGGAAGATAATAAGCATGGCCGACGGCAAACTTGGAGGGAATATCCCACATAGTTTGGCTAGCTCCCTCACACACTGTGCATGATAATGTGGTAGCGAAATTAGTTGCCATAAGTAACTATTGCTTTCCCTTAGCACTTAAACTGACCTTGTCTATCTCCCTTCCTTTCCAGGCCCATCACAAAGCATGGAACCAGCTATAGCAGAAAAGAGGTGACAGTGCTCCACGATGTGCACCTAACCCTTGCAAGCACCAGCAGTGCCAAGGGAGAGGCACATGTTGTCCTCTCTCAGTTTGAGGTATTGATGGGGTATCAGTGTGTTGTCAATCAGTAGCCTGTATTCTGAGAAAGTGAGTTATGGGGGTCTGCATTGGGTGATTCAGCAAGCACAGGTTAGCAGGAGCAAGGACAGGAGGAAAGAAGGACAAAAGGTTGAGCCCGCATAATAACTCTGCTATAGGGAACACAGTCATTTAAAATCCTGTAAGCATACACCAGTAATTGTTTGGTGCCTTGGATTCCCTGTCAGGAAGTTTTCACACTATGTCAGTGTGTTTGGGTGAGTCCACTTTAATTTCTGTGGAATCCTCACGCATGGTATTGAGGCAACGCACCAACTGTGGAGTATCTGATCAAGCCAATACTGTAGTGAGATCCTCAGGTCTGGGGCATGCATCACCAGCCCTGTCAACCAGATTTAAACTGCTACCAATCAGGATCTGGGCTCCATTATTTCCACAAGCTTGCAAAGCCTGAGAGAAAACATGAGTAGAAACTGCAATAGGATTACAGCATTCCTGGAATCTGCTTTCAGCTCACTGCACATGTAGTGCCCCAAACAAGTGGTGACGGTGCCAAGGAAAAAGCGCATGTCGTCTTCTCTCAGGATGACAACACACCTGACACCACATCAACCTCTCAATCAGTGCCTGTCCTGATTTCAGAAAGCAATGTGGGTCAGACTGCACTGGACATAGCCAAGTTGTTGCAGTTTGCAACTAGGTCATCTTAGGCCTGACCTTCCCAAGGTCACTAAGCACAGCTCTCTCACGTATCCTCATTGATGACAGTCACCTTCTGTAGTAATTATGGTTTATTTAGTGTGTAATATGCCTTTAAGAAAAATGCTTGTTAAGGAAGATCACATGATCTATAGCAAACAATAGGAGAGTCGCGCAGGCTACCTCAGTAGTCAGCAGTGTAGAGATAGAGTTTGAGTTGAAAGCACACATGTAGTAGCTGCTGAATACCTTGTAAATAAACTTAAAGTTTCCACCCAAGGAGAGTCTACAGATCAACTCTATCAATAGTACCAACTTGGCCACCATTCACAACAAACTAGAGACGAGGATAAACAAGTTTAACAGGAGAAATCAAGTGGAAAGAAACTGGCACTGTAACTCACCCAGTGATTGTAAGTAGAAAGATTGTTAGAATTAAAGAAGATACTCCCTCTTAAAATGCTCCAATTCGGAATTGATCCTTTCGATCCGGCCACAGACAATTGGTCTCATTACGTAAAATGCCTCATGTTCTTTTTTCAAGCGAACGAGATTATGGGGCAAGAGAAAAGTTGAGCGATCCTCTTAAGTACATGTGGGAATAAAACTTACAGCTTGATTCAAAGTTTGATGGCACCCGGTGCCCCAGATTTGAAAAATTTTGATGAATTGGTGGGCCTCATAAAGGGTCATTGCCAGCCAAAGCCCTCGGTAATGATGCAACATTTCAAGTTTAACTCGAGAAATAGAGACCCGGGTGAGACAATTGCATGCTATGTGGCAAATATGAGGCAGCTAGCAGCACATTGTGAGCTTGGTACATCCCTAAATGAAATGTTCAGAGGCCATTTAGTGTGTGGTGTGAATGAGGACACGGTGCAAAAAGGATTATTGTTCGAAGTGAATTTGGATTTCAAGAAGGCACTAGAGATAGTACTAGCCATGGAAAGCGCAGTAAGAGATTCAAAAGCAATACAGGGTGTGCAAAACGGTGCCGTCCTCCACATCGGGTGGGAAACCCCAGCTGTAAAGGGCGCGAAAATGCAAGATTCTGCCGAGAAGCAGGAAACAGCCCCCGCCAGCCGGAAAATAAGAAAATCAAAAGCGAAATCAAAGAATAATTTCAATAGGGGTGGAAACAAGCAGTCTTTTAACAATTGGCAGTTTTAAAAAATCAAATGTTATTATTGTCACAGAAATGGTCGTATGATGAGGCAGTGCAAGGAAAGATTCAAGCAGGCTTGTAAACAAAAGAAAAAAACCAATGAAATCTACAATGTAGAAGCTCCTGAAACAACAAATTCAGACATTTACTCATTATTTAATCTGAAAGCTGGAAAGGCAGAACCAATATTTGTCACAGTGAAAGTAAATGGCAAACCTGTTAAAATGGAAGTGGACACAGGAGCTTCCACTACAGTAATTGGGGAACATACCTTCTGATATCTGAATAATAGTGAATATCAATTAAGGTTAGAAGAAACAGCTTCCAAACTAAAAACATTCAAGTAAAAGGCATAAGCAGAGTAACTGCCCACTATGGAAGCCAATCGGCAAAGTCACCCTTGATGGTGGTAGCAGGCGAGGGGCCAAGCGTCCTGGGGTGAAACAGGTTAAACAAGATTAAGTTAGAATGGGCTGAAATTTTCCAGTTGAAAGCAAGTGGGCTACCAGAGCTACTTCAAAAGTACGCCACAGACTTCAAGGACGAACTTGGGAAAATCCAGTGGCTGTAGCAAAAATTCATGTGGACCCAGAAGCAATCCCTCAATTCATGAAGGCAAGACTGGTACCATATGAACTGTGAGAAAACATCAACGCCGAACTGGATAGACTAGAGAAACTGGGCGTTATACAACCTGTGCAGTTCTCAGAATGGGCAACGCCCATAGACCCTGTCCTTAAACCCGACCAAAGCATCCAAATTTGTGAAGACTGCAAATTGACAGTTAATAAAGTAACTGAGCTAGTCAGGCACCCCATTCCAAAAATCAAAGACCTGTATGCCAAGCTGGCAGATGGAACCACCTACATGAAGCTTGATATGAGTCATGCTTAACAACAACTAGATAATGCCTCCCGGGAATTTGTCACAATTAATACACACAAAGGGTTGCACCAATATACACGATTATCTTTCTCCATCTCCTCAGCTTGTGACATCTTTCAGAGAACAATGGAAAGCTTACTGCAGGGACTGCCCCAGGTTGTAGTCTATTTAAACGATGTATTGGTGACAGGATTCACTGAAAAAGAGCATTTGGCAAATGTAGAAGAAGTCTTAAAATGTTTTTTGCAAGCTGGAGTGTGTTTTTAAAAAAGTGCACGTTCCAAGTGAGGGAGGTAATCTGTTTGGGTCACTGGGTAGATTCATAGGGCCTCCACCCGGTTGAAGAGAAAGTGAGAGCCAAAGAACACCTCAGAGCTCAAATCATTCAGAGGAATAATTAATTATCATGAGCGGTTCATACCCAATTTGTCTGTAGTGCTGGCTCCCCTGCATTCTCTACTCAAAAAGAACCAACGTTGGCCTTGGGAGATGCCCCAGAAAGATGGTTTCATTAAGGTGAAACAATTGTTACACTCGCCCAACCTATTAGTGCATTATGACCAGATGAAAGAGTTGGTGCTGACATGTGATGCATCTCCCTACGGAGTGGGATCAGTGCTCTCTCATCGGATGGACAATGGCATGGAACGGCTTACAGGCTACATATCAAAAACATTCAGCACACCAGAAAAGGGATACTCATAGATAGAAAAAGAAGACCTGTCCATCATCTTTGGTGTCAAGAAATTTCACTAGTACGTACATGGCCGCCACTTTACAATCGTTTCAGACCACAAACCATTGACAGGATTGTTTAGTGAGGACAAGGCTATACCACCCATAGCCTCAGCAAGAATACAACAATGGGCTTTAATCCTGGCAGCATATGAATGTACTTTCATTCATAGGCCTGGCAATCAAATCACAAATGCCGATGCACTTAGTTGTTTGCCTTTACAAGAAAATGATGAGGACATTCCATTTCTACAGGAACTTGTTTCATTGTTAAATTTCTTAGATTCCTCGCCAGTATGTGCTCGACAGATAAGAGACAGGTTGCGACCCAGTCCTATCTCAAGTATGAGAACAAGTGCTTCATGGTTGGCCACAAGAGCCTGTATCTGACAAAATGAAAGCTTACTTCAACAGGAGATATGAAATAACTCACGAGGATGGCATCTTATTGTGGGGAGCACGAGTGATAGTCCCTCCAAAGGGAAGAGAGCCTCTTTTAATTGAACTACACAGTGCCCATCCAGGAATTTCCCTAATGAAGACCATAGCACACAGCTATCTACGTTGGCCAGGGATGGATGGTGAAATACAGAGTTTAGTGAATAATTGTGTGCAATGTCAGCAACTGCAAAAGCTGCCATCTCCATTACTCCATTACACCCTTGGGAGTGGCCAGGTAGACCCTGGGCGTGGTTACACATTGACTATGTGGGACCTTTCCTAGAAACAATGTTTCTGCTCACTGTCGATGTCCATTCAAAATGGATGGACATATATGAGGTGAAGTCACCAACGTTGCCTGCTACAATTGAGAAGCTACATCAAAGTTTTGCCATTCACGGCAAAGTTTTGCCATTCAGGACTACCAGAAGTAGTCATTTCTGATAACAGCATTTGCAAGTGCTGAGTTTCAATGGTTTATCAGCCTCAACTGTATCATGCATCTAAAAACTTCATTGCACCACCCTTCCTTAAATGGACTGGCCGAAAGGGATGTTCAAACATTCAGTGCAGACATGAAAAAGCTAACATGCGATTCCTTAGCAACCAACCTAGCACGCTTCCTTTTCCATTACAGGACTACCCCTCACACACAACAACAGGTGTCACACCTGCTGAGTTATTGTTGAAACACCATGTCAGGTTGGGATTGAGTTTAATAATGCTGAATTTAGAGGGGAAGGTTGAAAGGAGTCAGGGAAGCCAGAAAACTAAACATGACTGACATAGTTGTGAGCGACAGTGTACGTGAAGAATTTTGGAGAAGGACCAAAGTGGTTACTGGGTAAAATAAGTGCAGTGACAGGACCTCTATCTTACCATGTGAAGGTGGAAGGCCAGGTCATACATAAGGACCATTTAAGGAAGAGAGAAACAGATCACCAAGAACTGATTCCACCAGTATTCACGATCGGCTCTGCGTTTCCTGTTGAGGATACTCAACCCAGGACAGGCATGTCTGATGTACCTGTAAGAGTTCAGGATACAGAACTGCAGGTGCCCAGCGAAGCACCTGATGTTCAGGCAACTCCGGAAAAGGAGATTCCTGATAAAGCTTCGAAAGCTGTAGAGCTGAGACGTCCTACACGCATCAGGAAACGACCTGAAAGAATGAACTTATAAATTTCTTACCCAGTGTAAATATTTTATTGTCTTGAGAGATTTGTACTTGTAAAAATAATATGTATATCTAAGTAAAGGGGGAGGAATGTAGTAATTATTGTTTTATTTAGTGCGTAAGAATAGTGCTTGTTAAGGAAAATAACATGATCTATGTTAATCAATAGGAGAGTAGTGCAGGCTACCTCAGTGGTCAGTAATGTAGAGATAGGGCTGAATTTTCCCAGAATTGCACTAAGTGTGGTAGCGGGTGCGTAAAATGGAGTCCTACCCGCCGATGAAAATGGCAGGTTTTCATGCCATATCTTCCCGAGCTCACCTCATTAAATATTCACTTCTGCGAAACACGCCGTTTCCATGGCAGGCGGGCTCTCATTCGCCCACTCGCCATCACCCCGCTGTTGCATCACGCCGGCAGCCATCTTTAAAAGGCAGCTGCAGCAAAGCGTTCATCGCCACCAGCTCACCACCGCTGCCTGGGAGACATGGCCAGCAAAAAGATCGCAGTCCCCGCTTCAACAACGGGTCACTCAAGCAACTGCTGGATGCTGTAGAGGCCCATCGGAATGTTCTGGCCGCAGGATGGGCAGCAAAATCACCAACCCAGCTTGGGAGGCGGTGGCAGCGGTGGTCAGTGCCAGCACCCTTCAGAAGAGGGCAGCCATCCAGTGCCACAGAAGTATGAATGATCTCTCTTCTGTCAGGGTAAGTCACTCTTTTCATCACTCCCAACTCATACACTCACGAATCCACCACACACCCACAGGGCCCTCACTCACTGCCAGTTCAATCATATCACCGTTCGCTCATTCACACACACCATCATTGTCCTCAACCCGTCCATGGGACCACTCGTCACCCACACAGGCCAGGCATACTTATCATCTAGCCTGGAAGATGTCCTGATACACTCTCCCCATCTCTATCCATGTAGGACAAACTGACTCACAACAGGAGGGAAAGGTCGCAGACAGGTGAAAGGATGCCGGAAATCAAAGTTCTCACAGAATTTGAAAACAGAGTCATCCAGCTGGCCAGCGATGACCAGGACCGGTCCTGTGCTGAGGTGAGGTCGGCGCTACTCTAGCAAGTGAGGATCCAGCGCGCAACATCCATCAGACAGCCATGCCGTGAGTGATGTGTCCTCTTTCACAGGCCACTGCCATGAACTAATTATCTGCCCTTGCTTTCGCAGGCACATCTGGGAAGCAGCCGATGGAGTCCATGACCCAGGGCCTCCGAGCAAGCTCTGAGGAAACCTCTGAAGAGGAATCTGAAGGCACCCTCCTCGCAGTCCCATCACAGCGCTCACCCACACCCTCCACCAGCACAGAGACGTACACCTCGGTGGGACCTAGCTTTAGAATAGCCTCAGGACCACAATCTGGTGAGCACATCCCACTGTCTGATCCACAACAGGTGGAGGCAGGGACTTCCCAGGTCCCTGGCACTCGGAAGACCGCTGGAGCCCAGAACATTGCTGAGTCCGAGTCAGATGACGAACCTCTGGACTCGGTCATGGCACAGTTGCTGCAGCTGCAAAGGCAAGCTCGGGAACATCAGGAAGGGGTGTCCGCTGCGCTCCTCAGATTGCAAGGCACGGTGGAGGAGTCCATCTGTCTTCAGGCTGAGGTGGTAGTGCCAGCATTGCAACTCACCAAGGTCAACCCTGGCAGGAAGGTGGCCGCCATGGAGACCTTGGTCCAGGATGTCACTCCTGCACTGCTGCACGGGCTTAACCCCATTGCTGATGCCATAGTTGGCCTCCAACAGTGTGTATGCGAGAGGGGTGTTGGGCAGCTCGATTTCACTCATCCTTTCCATTCATGGCATCAGCCAGGGGCCCTCGGGCACCCATAGGGAGGAGGATCAGCAGGTGCACACTCCGGGGCCATTCACCCAGGTAATTCTGGGTGTGACCGGCCCATCTGATCCCCTCTTCCTGTGACCTCAGTAGATTCAGCTTCACAGGCCGAGGAGGGTGCCACTGCCACATAGCAGGACCCCGGAAGCAGGCCGGGGCCCTCCAGATCTCAGCCCTCCAGAGGATGCCCGCCAAATTCATCAGAGACGGTGTCACAGTCAGCAGGCTGCCTCCACCTCCACTGTGGATATCCGGGGAGCACCAAGACAGAGCGGCTGGGTTAGGAAAGTTAAGGAGAATTAGTTGCACAGCCTGGGCACGGGTGTTAATCACTTGTACATAATGTTCACTATTGTCAATAATCTCCAAAGAATGTCTCCCTGCCTATGGCTCCTTGTTCTGATGAGCAGTGTTCATGTCACTCAGATGTGAAACTTTTCTGCACAAGATAAAGGCAGGTGTCTCAGTCCAGGGCCTCTTACCTGTGCTCTGTGGCAGCCTTCAAACCACAGTGATGGTCTATCCTCACACTCCCTGGAAGCATTACTGATGCCTGCACCTCAGCAGTGCTGGTCATTGCTGCCAGAATGTAGTGGGCAGGTGCCACAGAGTTCTCTCATTCTCTCTGTGTGCTCTCAGCACCTTTAAGGTGGGGCTGGCCCCCATCACACCAGCATCTGCGACCAGTGATACTGTGCACCAGCTCATGAAGGGCTGAAGTGTTGAAGGCAGACACAGCATCAGATGCATCTAAAGTTTCATGGCTGCGCCTCTGAGATGGCTCTGATCATGGAGTGCAAGCTGCTCTCAGCCAGACAGGAGTCAGGCATTCTCAGGGACCATGTGAAGATCTATGGAGTGTCCTCACTGCATTTCGTCATCATCCTCCACAAATATGACAGCTATAAGGGCCTCCCGAGTGCGCTTGCCTCATCTAGCCAGTGCGAGAGCCTCATCCCCATCGTTGTCACCACCAAGGACCCCATCACCCTCATCCCCATCAGCGTCCTCCTCATTGGAAGAGACGTGCAGCTCCTCCATCTCATCAGCAGCCAGCTCCTCACCCCATTGCAGCGCCAGGTTGTAAAGGGCACAGCAGACAATTATGATGCGTGACACCCTCTGTGGACTGTATTGCAGGGCTCCACCAGACCGGTCCAGGCACCGGAACCTCCTCTTCAGCATCCCAATGGTCTGCTCCACTAAGTTGTGAGCTACTGCATGAGCCTCATTATAGCATCGCTCTGCTGCAGTCTGAGGCTGCCGCACGGGTTTCATCAGCCAAGGCCTCTGCGAGTAGCCCTTGTCCTCAAGGAGCCAACCCTGCAGCCTCTGTGGAACCTGAAAGACTGCAGGGCTGTGCGAGCGACTCAGGATGTAGGCGTTGTGCACACTCCCTGGAAACTGTGTTTATACCTGCAGGATGCGTTTTTGGTGGTCACATACCAGTGAATGGAAGTCCTTGCAGTTGATGAAGTCCACTGAGTGTAGCAATGGAGACCTGAGCGTCGCATGAGTGCAGTTAATCACACCCTGCACCTGTGGGAATCGCCAGATCACGGCGAATCCAACAGCCCTTGCATCCTGGCTGTCTCGGTCCCAGGCGAAATGCACAAAGTTGTGTGCCATGGAGAAGATGGCATCCGTGACCTCATGGGTGCATTTGTGGGTGGTGAATTGTGATATCCCACAGAGGGCCCCTGTGGAGCCCTGAAAGGAGCCACTGGCGTAGAAATTGAGCGCCGTGGTCACTTTCACAGCCACTGGTATTGAATGCCCTCCATGTCCCCTTCTTCATGAGGCTGCTGCTCCTGCCTTTGCTTGGCCAGGTGCTTCAGCTGCTCTCTCCTCCATCTTCTACGGTCTCTGTGGGCCATCAGGCATACAGCTAGTTCACCAGGATCCATGAACCTGACATCCTCCTACAGCATGAAAGAGAGAGAGAGACGTGGTTATCATGGCTGTACTTAGCACCTTTCCTGGCCCTGTGTGACTGCCCCTTAATGCTTCCCAGAGAGTGCTGGTCACCCCACGGATGGCCAGAGATGAGTGCGCTGCATGGCTGCCCTGTCAACCTGTGATATGTGGACACTGATCCAAACCAGGATGCTGAGATTGTAAGGGGCTGTGAGCGCCTCCAGCAGTGACTGCTACATGGCCAGCATTGGCGAGGAGATTGTACAACGTGTGCAGTCCAACTGCTTCGCGGTCCAATAAAGTGGTGGCGGACTCGAAGTCTGTGCCGGGTGGCTGGGGGGGGTGGTGTTGTGGGGGGTGGGGAGGGGTGGTGAGGGGGTTGGGCTGTGGTGAGGTATGGAGCACTTGCTGGCCCGTTGGTGCCTCCACATTGCTTGTATGGGCAAGCTAGGGGCCTGACCCCAATCATATCACTGTGGCTGCACCTGATCTGTCTTGGTTGCACAGGCATGGTCAGTTCATACAGGTGTCCCTAATGCGTGGCCATTTCCCTCGATACCCTGCCCCCCACCTCGATTTCCTGTGCACGGATGCAGTGCCAGGGCAGCACTTCAACGCCCCCCCTCCAGCAGTGGCCTCCAAGGCTGGCCAGCACTTGCCCCCGATACCCCCCACCCCTCAGCAGTCGCCTGTGGGGCCAAGCATCAGTTTCCCTCAGTGTCCCTGAGGCCTGTAAACAACAGGCGAGCTGTGGAGAACGCTGCTGTTCACTCACCTCAGTTCCCCTAAAGTGAAGGCTGCCAAGCGCACGTTGCCTCCGTGCTGTTGTGAAACACGTCAGCGTGCTTTCCCGCCGACGTGGACGGACAATATGGCGGGTTCCAAGGAGCCTGGCGGGATGGCCTTATAATTATATGCTAATGTTACAATTAGCTCCCCGCCGACTGATGGCAGGAAAAACAGCCCGCCATCGGTGGGCTGAACGGAAGATTGCAACCTGCCTTCACACCGTCGTTAAGTGGGTCCCGCCATATTTTCTGCCCACGCCATCTACCATGCCCGCTGCTTGCAGGCTTGGAAAATTCCGCCCATAGAGTTTGACTTGAAAGCACACGTGTAGTTGCTGCTGAGTGCCTTCTAAATAAACTGAAAGTTTCCTCCCAAGAAGTGGCTGCAGATCAACTTTATCTACAGTACCAACTCGGCCACCACTCACAACAGCTTCCACCTCCCATGCTGAGGTCACTGAAATGTTATAATTGGTGAAAGAACATTTAAGGCAGGCATTAGTGGCTTGCGCCCAAGGTGATCAGTAGCTTCTTTGTTGCATTGTGTTTCATTGTCAATCACACTTTTTTGATGGATTTCTTTCTGTGAAGTGTTTGGCAAGTTTTGCTCCTGACACATTCAGCAGATTTGATTAATATTGCTAATATCATATGCTTCAGCATGGAATGAACAAGGGATAAAGATTCAGGACCACAGTCACCTTCAGTGCTCCAGGTAAAGATGTGGTGCAGTAAACACAGTACTAGCTTTGTTGGTGCACACTACTCTGTTTCTTAGTTAATTAAGGATTTTTAATATACAAAACCTTTTATCACATGCCTAGTAGTGCTTGTGTTCCTTAAAAATATTGAGCTCAGATTGAAGAGCCTCATTCAACAGCCACAAATGAATTCAATCCGAGAAAACTCACCTTCCTCATTATTTCAATCTGGGAACATGGACAGTTTTGAAGATGGGGCCAACTTTAGGCAAAATTACTTTTAAAACAGCATTAAGAATCGCAGAAAATCGAATCAATTTATGCTTGGTCTAACTTTTGTTTCACATTTGATCTTTTGCATGATTTGGCAGATTTCACCCGAATAAACAAACACAAGCTAGCAAAAGCTCTTGGCCTAGAAGTAGGTTCCATTGGATTCAAATCGAAAATCTAACAAGAGGCCCGATCCAAAATGGTTTCAGTTGCACTTCCAAGGATGACCAGGCAGGCAAGGCCTCAAACCAATTTAAAGGGTCCTAAAGTCCTGTTTTGGACTTTTGACTTTCAGCAGCATTGTAAAAGGGGCAATAGTGAATCAGTAGCCCATTTTACATCTCTTCCCATTTGTATTCCCTTTGGCGTGGAATGCAGGTTTTTGATGTTCACCATCATTATCCCTCTGGATCTGACTGCAACTTCAAGGTTGGGTGCAAGCAAAGATTTATGCGTAAATCCTGGAGTTACTGTCTGTCATTCATTGCTCTGCCACAGGCTGCACTGTGGACTTCTATATTACTATAGATTCATAGACCTCTAAGAGCAGCATTCTTCAAGGTTTGAGGTGATCATGGTTGCTTTGTATCTGATCGCAAATTACAAGCAATTACAGATTTTAAATATTTCAAAGTGAATAAAGGTGTTGCATTTTCTCTTCAGCACAATCCCTTAACTATTACACAAAATAATCTGTTATTGTTTTATTTAAATGTATGTGAAAGAACTCATGAAAAAACTGAATACTCAAAAATTTAACAATTAAATTACAAATGAGTTGTTCTATTGTGATATCCTCTTTTCTCCTCTACTTGTTATGCTTATAATGCCTTTTCCTATATGTAAAAAACAATATGAAAATGTATGTTGCTATTGCCAAAACAGATTTCAACTAATATGTAAAATTCTTTGCCTACAATCTTTTCATCCCAAATTCTATATCTAAAGATTTGTCCTTTCTCAAAATTCTAAAAATAATTTGAGAATCCACCTTCAAAGAACAAGCAATCCAGTGTGCCGTATAAGAATGAGACCTATTGCATAAGTTTCCACATTACTGGATCAAGCATACAATGGCAAGCTGGTCCTAAAATACACATAACAGCTTATCGAGTTGACACAGTTCTGAGGCGTTCAGCAAGCAAAAAGGAAACTCTGCAAGTGAAATTTTTGGTTTCTACTTCTGTCTGAGCATTTAACAAATGAATAAAATATTTTGATAAATACATTACTCCTAAGTAGAACTCAGCTGTGGAAGAAATCAACTAGAATTTTCAGCAATAGCTGAACATTTTTAACAAGTCAGCCAAATGTATCATTAAATTAGCTTTTGTGCTGTTTTCAATTAGCTTGTCCAATTTTAGTGACTATTCATTGTGAAGTGCCCTAAATATTCTTTTACATCTGTTACATAAAAATCAACACCACTCCTCTTACATGTAATATGTCAAAAGATGCATAAAACACATCCAGAGGGTTCGGGTGTCATTTCAGAAGGGTGCAAAGAGTAGAGACTTGCGGAACTGAGTTAGAAAAATTATCATGGAGAGTTACAACAAGGAAGCAACAGTGTACCTTTATCCAATAAAAACATTAGTGTACCATATGAAACTCATACTTCTGAAATTATTTGGAAATGAATGGCATTCTTTCTGATAGGCTTGCACTTCAACACATTAAACTGTCCACTCTGATATTTAAGAATGCAAAACGATTTTCAGAAACAATTTGATACTTACCACAAGTGTAAAACAAAACTCCCAAATGCTGCTGAGGCTGCACTGCTTCCCCTAACATAGTAAACATTCAATCTCATAGTTGTCAATTGTATAGCTTCAATATTCATTACAGGATCCCACACAAATCAGCTTAACATATTCGAAGCAAAAGGAGATTTTTCATTGCTATTCACATGTGAAGTTGTAGGCTCAGTTTTCAAAGTGTCTGTTCAGCTGTCAGCTTCTGAACATTATTCTTCCATGTCTGTAGCTTTCTCATCTTTAAACTCTACAAAGAATTCTTATCAATTGACATGCGGGGGGCTTTCAAACGTCAGTTGATAAGAATTCAGGACCGGCATGTTCCTGCTAGGATGAAGGATAAGTATGGTAAGTTTCAGGAACCTTGGATAACGAAGGATATTGTGAGATTAGTCAAAAAGGGGAAGCATTCGTAAGGGCTAGAAGGCTGGGAACAGATGAAGCCCGTGGAGAATATAAAGAAAGTAGGAAGAAACTTAAGCAAGGAGTCAGGAGGACTAAAAGGGGTCATGAAAAGTCATTGGCAACCAGGATTAAGGAAAATCCCAAAGCCTTTTATACATATGTAAAAAGCAAGAGGGTAGCCAGGGAAAGGGCAGGCCCACTCAGGGACAGAGGTGGGAATGTGTGTGTGGAGCCAGAAGAAATGGGAGAGATACTAAATGAGTACTTCTCATCAGTATTCACCAAAGAGAAGGACTTAGCAGTCTAGGGAAGAGTGTGTAGATAGCCTGGATCATGTTGAGATCATAAAAGAGGTGTTAGGCGTCTTGAAGAATATTAAGGTGGATAAGTCCCCATGGCCAGATGGGATCTACCCCAGAGCACTGAGGGAGGCAAGGGAGGAGATTGCTGGGGCCTTGACAGAAATCTTTGTATCCTCACTGGCTACAGGTGAGGTCCCAGAGGATTGGAGAATGGCCAATGTTGTTCCATTGTTTAAAAAGGGTAGCAGGGATAATCCAGGAAATTACAGGCTGGTGAGCCTTACATCAGTGGTAGGGAAATTATTGGAGTAGATTCTTCGTGACAGGATTTACTACCATTTAAAAGCAAATGGGCGTATTAGTGAGAGGCAGCATGGTTTTGTGAAGGGGCGGTCGTGTCTCACTACCTTGATCGAGTTTTTCGAGGAAGTGACAAAGATGATCGATGATGGAAGGGCAGTGGATGTTATCTACATGGATTTCAGTAAGGCCTTTGACAAGGTCCCTCATGGCAGACTGGTACAGAAGGTAAAGTCGCAAGGGATCAGAGGTGAGCTGGCAAGGTGGATACAGAATTGGCTTGGTCATAGAAGACAGAGGGTAGCAGTGGAAGGGTGTTTTTCCGAATGGAGAGCTGTGACTAGTGGTGTTCCACAGGGATCAGTGATGGGACCTTTGCTGTTTGTAGTATACGTAAATGATTTGGAGGAAAATGTAACTGGGCTAATTAGTAAATTTGTAGACGACACTAAGGTTGGAGGAGTTGCAGATAGTGAAAAGGATTGTCAAAGGATACAACAGGATATAGATCGGTTGGGGACTTGGGCGGAGAAATGGCAGATGGAGTTTAATCCGGACAAATGTGAGGTAATGCATTTTGGAAGGTCTAATACAGGTAGGAATTATACAGTAAATGGCAGAACCCTTAAGTGCATTGATGGGCAGAGGGATCTGGGCGTACAGGTCCACAGGTCACTGAAAGTGGCAACGCAGGTGGATAAGGTAGTCAGGAAGGCATATAGCTTGCTTGCCTTCATCGGCAGGGGTATTGAGTATAAAAGCTGGGAAGTCATGCTGCAGCTGTATAGAACCTTGGTTAGGCCACACTTGGAATATTGCGTGCAATTCTGGTCACCACATTACAAGAAGGGTATGGAGGTGTTGGAGAGGGTGCAGAGGAGGTTTACCAGGATGCTGCCTGGTCTGGAGGTTATTAGCTATGAGGAGAGGTTGGAGAAACTCGGATTGTTCTCACTAGAGCGACAGAGATTGAGGGACGACTTGATAGAAGTTTACAAAATTATGAGTGGCATGGACAGAGTAGATAGTCAGAAGCTTTTTCCCCAGGGTAGAAGAGTCAATTACTAGGGGACATAGATTTAAGGTGAGAGGAGAAAACTTTAGAGGTGATGTGCGGGGCAAGTTTTTTACGCAGAGGGTAGTGAATGCCTGGAATTCGCTGCCAGAGGAGGTGGTGGAAGCAGGTACGATAGTGATGTTTAAGAGGGAGCTTGACAAATACATGAATAGGATGGGAATAGAGGGATATGGACCCCGGAAGTGCAAAATGTTTTAGTTTGACAGGCAATATGATCGGCGCAGGCTTGGAGGGCCTAAGGGCCTGTTCCTGTGCTGTACTTTTCTTTGTTCTTTGAATATCCAAGCTGAATCCATAGTTAAATTAAAAGCAAAAGTTTAAAAGCAAAACTCTGAAGAAGAGTCATATAGACTTGAAACGTTAACTCTGTTTCTCTCTCTACAGATGCTGCCAGACCTCCAGAGTTTGTTCCAGCTTTTTCTGTTTTTATTCCATAGTTGATTTGTCCCCTTCTTCTTTAGCTGAAAGTGTATCTTCATTTTTAAGTCCCTTTCCCAACACAAACATTTCAAATCCTCCTTTTGAAAAAACAAGTTCAAAATGGCTTCTTTTTGTGCCAACAACTCGATCCTTCGTTGGTCAAAATCTTCCTTAAAGCCATTTTAAGAATATCATTCAGATGTTTTTTATGCTCAAGCAGAAAGATTTGATATTCTTTTTGGCCTGATCTTTAAACAATTTGTAATCCTTCAGTTTTTCCCAGCCCCATTCAGATCATATTTTATTTCCAAGCAATATCAACAGCCTCATCATTTTGGTCCTTCAATTTTCTTTCTAATACTTTGAGTCTTCCTTTCAACTCAGAAATTACTTTATTCCAATCATCTTGAGGTTGTAACCGATCTTTTGAACTCAGTCCAGTGGCCTGGATTTTTCCAGATGTATGCTGTATCAGAACACTGACAGGCTTTACCACTTCTTGTGCTTTCTCAACACTGGTAGGACCATTTAATTCAGTGTTAACTGTCATTAGCCCTTTAGGGTCACTCTGAGGTCTCAGTCCTTTCTGTGACATCTGAACTGCAACTAAAAACTTTTGCAGCAAACACCCAGTTCAGTTGAAACCAAGTAACTTCTCTAAGCTCCACCCATCTCCACAGTGATGTACCTCCACTGGGCTGTCCTCAAACTGATTTTTAGATTAATTATCCCTCATTTACAAATTTTTCTTTGATATAATGAAAGTGGGTTTTACAACCTTTCAAGGTTTACTAAACCAATTTAGCTCAACCTCCCAAAATAAAAACATCTCTCTAGACTGCCGTTGTCCTTGTAAGCATTGCAGATGTCATGTCTCCAGCTCTTTAGTTAAGTAAGCCCAACTGGTTGTTCCATTGCCCTATCGCTTCTAAACTGAATTTATTAAACAAACATGGGTCACCTTTTGAACTGCCATTTCTTGAGGAATTCTGGCAATCTCTAAAGCCCAGAATTTTAATTACTTCATCTTTACAGCAATAAGCTTCTCAGCACAGAACATTTGTTCTAAATATTGACGTGAACCATGAACTAGATATTTTCAACAACATGCATGAACGCAAAGAAAGCTTTGAAATAAAAGCAAATTCTGTCTCACTTCAGTTGTTCTTGAAATGTACATTAAGTGCATTCAGATATTTGAGGCTCAAGATCATATTTCTAGGAGCTTTACAAATAGTGGCGCTGTGTCTAAGAACAGAAGAATTGTGTGCAATATCCCAAAATTAATTAAAAAGCACATAAAACTCAAAATTATCAAATGGACACATTAGCAACTTAATATGGAGGATGCTTATCAAGTTTTAACAGGAAATTATCTGTTCATGTGAAGAATATGGAATCCATACGAACTAAATCATGGCCTGAATTTTGCACTTGTTGGGCGTACTTGATTAGCAGATCCAGAAGCAGCTGCGATTTCCGCTCCCAGCCACGATCGAACCCCAAACGTGATTTCACGCTAGCTGGTCAATTAAACTCTGGCCAGCATGAAACGTGCCCATACATTGGCAATGTATGAATGGCAGGAGTGGGGGCGTGGCAGACACCGGGACCAATGGGGACCCAGCGGCGCATTTAAAAACAGCAAAGGCAGCTTCCTGAAGGCTGCCAGGAAGTTTTGAGGAGCCTCAGAGAGCTGTCTTGGAGAGACTTTTGAAATTTGCAGGAGTTATGGCCTCAGCACCTGCTGCCACCCCACCTCCTCCCCTCCGCCACCCCTTCCCCGGTTCTCACACTCTAGAGGAGGGCTACTGTGACCTTCAGAGCAACTGGCATTGGTGCCCACCCACACAGTTGGAGACGATCTCCGGTACAATCACCCGGCATAATGATGTCACGGTGTCCCTAGAGAAGCAGAGCCTCCTGCAGCACTGGACCTCAAGCATGTTGAGGTAGCTGGATTGCTGCCTGTAAACTCTGGCAGCGGGATAGTGGCATCTTCTGCATTCTGCCTTGCTCTCCCTGCTGGCCCTGCACCCCCTGTGCCTGCACTTCCTCCCACAAGTCTCTCCTTGGGACGCTGCCTGCGGACACCTGGCCTCCTCTCCCTTCTGCCCCTCTCTTCCTTTTCAGGGGAGATCCCGCCAGTGGAGTAAACAATCCCTATCTGTTGAAATGCAGATGGCACTGCCCCGTGCAATGAAGGGTGCACTTGGCAGGAATCCTCCAAGAGAGTTAACAAAACAACAGAATCCTCAAAACAAAGCTAACAAAGCAAATACGTCAGCAAAAACCACAGGAAAAGATCTGAAATCTCAGCACTAAAGCAGCAGCAAACTCTCACCTGAACTCCTAACTCACACAGCCAATGTTCCAGCCCCCTTTTATCCCGTCCTTGGATGAGAAATGAGGAAAAACAGATTGGCTGACTGCCTGTGTTGCCCAAGCGACGAGTGCTAAATCGCACGAGCAATGCAAAATTCAATTCAATCGGGTTATTAATGGGCTTAATTGCCCACTTAATTGTCAATGGACACACTTCCAATTCCCGCGTGCGCCCAGCAACCATCAGGCTGCGCACGAGTCCAAAGACGTTGGGACATGCACCCGATGTCTTCACGCGCTATTTCACACGATTGCGGGTTGGGCACGCACTCACTCATTCAACGTAATATTCTGGCCCATGGAGCTTGCAGTAGATCATATCTCATGAACTTCAGGGAATTTTTGAAGAAGGAGGTAAATTAGTGCAGAACAGAGAACAGTAGCATAACAGATATAATTCAGATGAATTTTCAGAAAACGTTTGATCAGCTTTAAAAGATGAGCTTTATAATAGAAGTTAAAGCTGGTGGAATTAATGGAAAATTAACTGGGCTGAAAACCAATATAACAATAAAAGGTAAACCCAAAAATTATTGTCAGACTTTGTTTTATATTCCTCCTATGAAGTGCCTTGGGGCGTTTCATTATGTAAAGTCGCTGCATAAATATTTGGTGATGATGGTGGCAGTGGTGGTGATGGCTGACCCACAAGATTACCTCTTAATGTTTTCTTAGCACTTTCTAAAAGGTCCACATCTCTTTCAATATAATGAATAGAGAGTGTAATTTCTTAAACCATTTATGAGTACTTCATCTTGATGCCCCTCCCCCATCCCCATCGCTCCAATGGAGGCAGGCTGCTGACTCAGATGCTCCACTGACCTGGGTGATCTTGGCGGGCGTCCTCTGGTTGCTGGAGGCTGTGAGGGCCCCGATTAGGAGGGAGAGAGTCCTGCACAGTGGTAGGACATTCCTCAGTCATTGCAGATTCTTCAGAGACTCCTGTCACTGGCAGAAAGGCAGAGGAGCTGCTGTCACCACCAGCTGCTCCCAAATGCAAAGAACTGTTGCTCCTCTGCCAACATGAGGCTTCATTGTATCTCCCTGCTCACTATAGATGGGTGAGTAGTTAGCAGAGACATCAGGTGCCTCATCCATCTCTCAGACTGGCAATGCCCTACTGAGGTCACTGCCAGTGTGTGG
This sequence comes from Cetorhinus maximus, assembly GCF_964194155.1. Lineage (NCBI taxonomy): Eukaryota > Metazoa > Chordata > Chondrichthyes > Lamniformes > Cetorhinidae > Cetorhinus > Cetorhinus maximus. The sequence continues at coordinate 67,547,224 of NC_135888.1, read as the reverse complement.
GCTTACAGTCTGAACACAACCCGATAAACTCTTGGCTAAGCTGCTGGAGCTGACTCTCCATGATAGTCGCCAATCTCTCGATGGAGGAAGCCGTGAGTTCGGAGTTGAGGGTGACCACAGTGCTCATGACCCGCATGAACCCCTGCATTGAACGGGCCAGGGCACACATACCCTCTGAAAGCTCTGCCAGATCTCCACATACATCCTGCTGGACATTCAGCATTTGCTGCCTGATGGATGACTCCAGAGACTCATTATTTGCCTGGGGATCAACATCTCCCTGGTCTCCAATACTCCTCCAGCTGTCACAGGCCTGGGAGCTCTCAGTCTCTGATAGCTGCTCAGGTGAATGCGATGTGCTTCCCTCAGTATGTACTACCATCTGTACCGATGTACTCAACCCCACCGAGGTGCCAGTACCTGAGGTGGTGCGAGATGCGGAACGAGGATGTGATGCAGCAGCATCTGAGGGTCCCTCCTCCTCTCAGGTTAATGGTGGACAATCCAGATCCTCTACCGGTCTGGACGAAGATCCATCTGATGGGTGAGAAACAGCAGCGAGTATACATGAGTATTAAAGAAGCAGTGTAAGCAGCTGCTGCTGCATTCTGCACATGGGCATTGTGCAATTCAAACATTAACTGATGCAAGAACACAGGGGAACAGTGAACATAACCTTGCATTCCTTACCCTTGAGTCCCTCACTTCTGAAGCATCCCCTCCCCCAAAAGTGTATTCCCTTCGCTCTCAATCTCCTCAAAATTCTCTGCCTCTCCTCGACCAGCAGATCTCACCTCCTGCTTGCATGCCAACTCTAAAATGTCCTCCTCTGTCACCGTCAGCACAACCAGGTTTGGAACTCGACCACCTGTATAGCTGAGTTCCAGCGCATTGTGCATCCTGTTTGCCTGTGAAGACAAGACAATATTACTGAGTCCATTTTCTATATGGGTGAGGTTTACACATTCCTCCCCCGCATCGCTGGCCCATGTGCCCAACACATGGTAGGACTTCTCCTACCATCCTGGTCTGGTATCCTACCTAGTCCTAAGTAGCCTGGCTCGACACAGGTATCCTTTGAGTCCGGAGCCAATCGCATACCAACCACCTTCCAGCCCCACCAAGTGCATGTCCACTCATATACATTCATTCAAGGTGCAAATGGGCTTCTTTACTCACCCTTGCAGAGTAGAAAAGGTCATTCACCCTCTTCTGACACTGCACCGAGGTCCTACGCACGAGCCCACAGCTGCTCACTATCACTGCCACCTCTGTTCAGGCATTCTTGGTCAGATGTGGAGGCTTACCCTTGCCATCATCTGACAGTAGTTTCTCCTGCTGATCACTGACTGCCTGCAGGAGGGCCCACAAGCAGTCATTGGAGAAACAAGGAGCTGTTTGCGTGCAAACATTTCCACTGTCACTTGCTTGGCTTTGTCCAGTGGCTGCCTCGCCACAAATCCTATCACAAGCTGGTGCTGCTTGTGCTGCAGGATAGCAGCAATTGACTGTCTCTGAAGAGGGTCCTGCCACTGGACAAAGTCCCAAATTTGTTCCCTCGGTCTTCCCAACACCCTTCCTGCTATCCTTATAAATCACGAGCCTGCAGCTAGCTTCATGGAAGAGCCCACCCTGCTGCCCCCACCCTCCGCCCCCCACCATGACCCCACGACAGCACTGACTCTTTCAACAATCAACTTTCATGCTGGTTGCCTGTTATTTGGCCTGCCAGTGCATGATTGCTGTCAGGCAGAATGTTAGAAATTAATTAAATTTATTTTTCTTAACCAGGCCTGACCCAAGGTAATCAAAAGGAACGTGATAGCATTTGGGCTTGTGACCTCGCAAACTGTAGAATTATTTATCATTCTCTTTAACCTTTATGAGGCCATCGTTGTGCTAACATATTGCAAAGTAATATTATTCAATGATGTCATGTAAATCGTATGGATAATTGTGCCATATCTGCCATGATGGTGGTGGATTCAGTGAAGGTAATGCCATGAATGTCAAGGGAGGTGGTTAGATTCTCTTTGGGAGATGGTCTTTGCTTGGCAGTTGTGTGATGCAAATATTATTTGCCATTTATCAGTCCAAGCCTGAATGTTGGTGAGGGCTTGCTGCTTGCTGTTTGAGGAGTTGCAGATTGAACTGAACACTCTAATCATGGGCAAACACCTCCACTTCTGATCCTTTGATGAAGGGATTGATGAAGCAGCTGAAGCTGGTTGGGTCTAGGATATTTCCTTGAGGAATTCCTGTAACAATATCCTGTGGTTGAGATGATTAGTCTCCAACAAGCACAACCATCTTCCTTTGTGTGTGGTATGACTCTAGCCAGTGGAGAGCTTTCCCACTGATTCTTATTGACTCCAATTTTAACAGTGCTCCTTGATGCCACACTAGGGGCTGTATTTTACATGCTCCCAGTGGCCGTTTTCTTTCTGGGCTGGGGTGGGGTGGGGTGGGGGTCAGTTAAAATAGGAGGGGGGGCAGTTAAAATAGGGTGGGTGCCCATCCCACCATCTTCCCACCTATCCCTGAACTCACCCCCACATTTAAATGAATAATCAAAGATCAATTAGGCTTGTTATAAGCCAATTGACCCTGATAAACACTGCCCACACAATAACACATTTGGTGTGGGCAGCCAGGTGGGAGCAGGAAGCCCAATTTTTTAATTCAAATGTTTAAAGGCTGGGAAGGAAGGAGAGAGGTCGCTCTTTGGGACTGCCCTTTGCTGATTGCGGGGCAGCCCCCCTTAGGTCAACCAACCCCCTTCCTTCCTACCCGCTGTCTCCCTTAAACCCACCCCGCCAGCCCCTCTCCCTAATCTATACAAACTCTCCCAGCCCAAGACCCCAGGCTTACCTGCTCCAGGGATCCATGGGCCTTGGTCCTCTTCTTCTTCTGCAGTCCCAGCAGTGGCCACTGACGCTTTCCTGTTGCTACCGGGACTGGTGAAATGGACTGGCCGGCAGCTCCAGAGGGTGGGACTTCCTCCCTAATAGGGACGGAAGTCCCACTTGGCCCTCATTAGTCCAGCACGGAGCGCTTTATGGCTATGGGGTAGGTCACCGTGGAGCATGTCGTCTCCATGCCAACATTGTTTCCGGGGTGGGGGTGGGGTCGGGGGGGAGGGTGTGCCGTCCACCCCCTTCCCCCCACTGTATTATTCAGCTCTGGGTCAAATGCTATCTAAAACAAAAACAGAATTACCTGGAAAAACTCAGCAGGTCTGGCAGCATCGGCGGAGAAGAAAAGAGTTGACGTTTCGAGTCCTCATGACCCTTCAGCAGAACTGAGTAAAGTTAGGAGAGGGGTGAAATATAAGCTGGTTTAAGGTGGGGGGAGAGAAGTTGTGGGGGAGTGTGGTTGTAGGGACAAGCAAGCAGTGATAGGAGCAGATAATCAAAAGATGTCACAGACAAAAGGAAGGTGGTGATATTATCTAAGAGAATGTGCTAATTAAGAATGGATGGCAGGACACTCAAGGTACAGCTCTAGTGGGGGTGGGGTGGAAAGACTGACAGGGTATTACAGTTATAGATTTTAAAATAATGGAAATAGGTGGGAAAAGAAAAATCTATATAAATTATTGGAAAGAACAAAAGGGAGGGGGAAGAAACGGAAAGGGGGGTGGGGATGGGGGAGGGAGTTTAAGATCTAAAGTTGTTGAATTCAATATTCAGTCCGGAAGGCTGTAAAGTGCCTAGTCGGAAGATGAGGTGCTGTTCCTCCAGTTTGCGTTGGGCTTCACTGGAACAATGCAGCAAGCCAAGGACAGACATGTGGGCAAGAGAGCAGGGTGGAGTGTTAAAATGGCAAGCGACAAGGAGGTTTGGGTCTTCCTTGCGGACAGACCGCAGGTGTTCTGCAAAGCGGTCGCCCAGTTTGTGTTTGGTCTCTCCAATGTAGAGGAGACCGCATTGGGAGCAACGACTGCAGTAGACTAAGTTAGGGGAAATGCAAGTGAAATGCTGCTTCACTTGAGAGGAGTGTTTGGGCCCTTGGACGGTGAGGAGAGAGGAAGTGAAGGGGTAGGTGTTGCATCTTCTGTGTGGGCATGGGGAGGTGCCATAGGTGGGGGTTGAGGAGTAGGGGGTGATGGAGGAGTGGACCAGGGTATCCCGGAGGGAACGATCCCTACGGAATGCCGCCGGGGGGGGTGAAGGGAAGATGTGTTTGGTGGTGGCATCATGCTGGAGTTGGCGGAAATGGCGGAGGATGATCCTTTGAATGCGGAGGCTAGTGGGGTGATAAGTGAGGACAAGGGGGACCCTATCATGTTTCTGGGAGGGAGGAGAAGGTGTGAGGGCGGATGCGCAGGAGATGGGCCAGACACGGTTGAAGGCCCTGTCAACGACCATGGGTGGAAAACCTCGGTTAAGGAAGAAGGTGGACATGTCAGAGGAACTGTTTTTGAAGGTAGCGTCATCAGAACAGATGCGACGGAGGCGAAGGAACTGAGAGAATGGGATGGAGTCCTTACAGGAAGCGGGGTGTGAGGAGCTGTAGTCGAGGTAGCTGTGGGAGTCGGTAGGCTTGTAATGGATATTGGTGGACAGTCTATCATCAGAAATTGAGACAGAGAGGTCAAGGAAGGGAAGGGAAGTGTCAGAGATGGACCATGAGAAAATGATGGAGGGTGGAGATTGGAAGCAAAATTAATACATTTTTCCAGGTCCCGACGAGAGCATGAAGCCGCACCGAAGTAATCATCGATGTACCGGAGAAAGAGTTGTGGGAGGGGGCCGGAATAGGACTGGAACAAGGAATGTTCCACGTACCCCATAAAGAGACAGGCATAGCTGGGGCCACCAGCTTTCTTTTCCCACCTATTTCCATTATTTTAAAATCTATAACTGTAATACCCTGTCAGTCTTTCCACCCCACCCCCACTAGAGCTGTACCTTGAGTGTCCTGCCATCCATTCTTAATTAGCACATTCTCCCAGATAATATCACCACCTTCAACACCTCTTTGTTCCTTTTGTCTGTGACATCTTTTGTTTATCTGCTCCTATCACTGATTACTTGTCCCTACAACCACACCCTCTAACTTCCCTCCCCCCACACCCCCCCCTCCCTCCCCCACCTTAAACCAGCTTATATTTCACCTCTCTCCTAACTTTACTCAGTTCTGCTGAAGGGTCATGAGGACTCGAAACGTCAACTCTTTTCTTCTCCGCCGATGCTGCCAGACCTGCTGAGTTTTTCCAGGTAATTCTGTTTTTGTTTTGGATTTCCAGCATCCGCAGTAGTTTTTTGTTTTTATCAAATGCCATCTAGATGTTAAGGGTGGTTTCCATCCTCTGACATTCAACTCTCTTGTCCATGTCTGGACTAAGCGAGTGAGGTCTGGAACAAAGCGGTCCGGCAGAATCAAACTGAGCATCCGTGAGCAGGTGATTGCCGTGTAAGTACTGCTTGAAAGCACTGATAATATCCATCATTTTGATGGTGATTGAGAGTAGACTAATGGGAGGTAATTGGTCAGATTGGATTTGTTCTGCTATTTGTGGACAGGACATACATGTGCAATTTTCCATATTGTCAGGTAGATGCTAGCATTGTAGCTGTACTGAAACAACTTGGCTACAGCGCTGGCTAGTTCTGGAGCAGAAGTCTTCAGCACTACAGCTGCGATGTTATCAAGGCCCATAGCCTTTGCTACGTCCAGTGCAGTTAGCCATCTCTTGATATCACATGGAGTAAATCAAATTTGCTGAAGACTATATCTATGATGGTGGGGACATCAGGAGGAGGCCCAAGATGGATCATGCATTTCTGGCTGACGATGGATGCAAATGCATCAGCTTTGGCTTTTCCATTAACGTGCTGGTCTCCCCCATCATTCAAGATGGGATGTTTGTGGAGCCTCCTCCTCCACTTAGTTATGTAATTGTCCACCACCATTCACAACCAGAAGTGGCAAGCCTGCCAAACCTAGACCTGATCTGTTTGTGGGATCACTTAGCTCTATCTATAACATGCTGCTTTCACTATTTAGGATGCATGTAGTCCTGCCTTGTAGCTTCATCAGGTTGGCACCTCATTTTTAGGTGTGCCCCGTGCTGCTCCAGGCGCTCTCTCCTGCACTCGTCATTGAACCAGGGTTGATCCCCCAGCTAGGTGGTAATGGTAGAGTGAGGGATATGCTGGGTCATAAGGTTACAGATTGTGGTTAAATACAATTCTGCTGCTGATGGCTCTTCTTCTCTTCGATGTAAACATACCAATCATACACAAGGATTGGTGAAACAATTATCTGGGTTCTTTATTTGAAGATAAGACTATATACTGGGAGACTAAGTATTGTACACCTAATCTCAACCCTGCTGCTTCCTAACTGACTGTAAGTCATGGGACTAATATTTCATATCTTGTTATGGTATGTAGTGATTGACAGTAGTTTAAGATAAACCCCCTTAAAGGTGCATGTCATTACATCACAACATCCTCCTTTTTTCTAATTAAAGATTTACCTTTAAAGAATCAAATATGATGACAAACAAAATGACATTGTGTCTCTGAAATGTATCGGCAATTTGCTTATCTATCCAACTTTGGTTATGGTGGTCTTTGCTGGAGACTGCTTTACCTTTTCAGAATGCTGGTTAGAGGTCCTTTGTGTTACATCTTTGACTGTGTAAGATAAGACTATATACAGATAGAATTAACTGGGAGACTAAGAGTGGAATTTTCCGTGCCCATTGGCGCCAGGTGTCATGGTGGGTGTGAGCGGATAATATGGTGGAAAGGCCAATTAGCAAACGTCCCCTCTGCTCCCCAATGGCAGGCCACATTTCCCACCGCCGCACGTTGGAAACTTCATTTTAATACATCTGCATATCATTATAAGCCCAGCTCGCCAGAATCATTCCCCCATTTCAAATTTACTGCCCACATCGGGGAGAAAACACACTGTTGCAGAACATATCTTGACAAGCGTGACATGCGAAAGTCGGGACTTACCGTCAGGGCCTTGCTCACATCATGGACCTCCGAGAAGCAAAAGGATCTGGAGCCTGACAGCAACGGGATCCTGGGGGGACATGCATCACTTGCTCAGTGGATTCTCATGGACATGGCTCCTCTGCGAAGCAGCTCACAGAAGGCGGAAGGTCACCACTAAGAGTCTGCTTTGAGACATCAGTGTCTTGGCCATGGTCTACAACATGATCGTTGAGGGGGTAGAGACGAAGGTATAGGTTTGACTAGGAGAGGAAGGTGTACCGGGGTGGGGGGTGGGGGGTGGGGCGGGGGAGAGGTTGGAGGGGAGGGTGGGGGCAATGGTGCTGGGGGGTGGTGAGGTTGGGACGGGAACAAAGGTGTCGGGGTTGAGGTTGGGAGGGGGGAGCAATGGGGTCGGGGGCAATGAGGTTGGGGGTGGGAGGAGAGAGTATGGAGGGAGGAGGGTGTAACCGGGGAGAAATTGGCAACTGGGGAGGTAGGTGTAAGGGGGAGGGTATGAGGAAAGGGGTTCAGAGGAGGGAAGGAGCCCAGGGAGAGGAAGGAGTACAGTGGGGGAAAGAAGTCCGGAGGGGGAAGAAGTCCAGAGGGTGGAAGGAGTCTGGAAGGGGGAAGGAGTCCAGAGGCGGAGGAGTCTGGGGGTAGGAAAGAGTAAGAGTGGAGGAAGCAGAAAGGGGGAGGCGTCAAGGTAAATGTGCATGGGAGAGGTCTGTGGAGTCGATGACTGCCTCCTGGGGAGCAAAATGAGGGTGGGTGTGGTAGGAGAGAATGTTGGGAATGAGAGGGGGCAGAGTGAGCGGTAGGGTGGGAGGGTGAGGGTACGATGGTAGTGGTGGAAGGGACAGCGAGGGTGGTTGGTGGGGACTCGGATGCAGACAGGGACCCTGGAGGTGGGAAGGAGGAGGTTGGAGAGGTCGATGTGGATGGGGGTGGGATTCTCGGGAAAGTAGAGAAAGTGCATGTTCACCTGGACATCCTGGAAAGAAAAGGGTTGTGACTAGTAGGTGATGGTGGGGAGATGGAAGGTGATGCCTGCGGAGGGGGCCAAAGTGATGGGGAAAAGGACATGGGTGATTGTGGGAGGGGAAAGGATGGGGCAGCTGTAGACTTTAGCAGCACCATGTTTCTAAAATCAAAAGCGAGCGGAGCCTCATGTTGGATAGGCACAGGTGCTGCATGGGAGAGTGATCAGTGGATGGACAGAGATGCAGGTCAGCTCAGAAGGACAACTGAAAGAGAACCCCAGCAGGCAGCATTGAAAATGCTGGGGACATTGAGATGAGTGTGATGGAGGAAGGATTTGCGTGCGTGAGAGAGAGCTTGCATGAGGCTCTGAAAGGCCCTGCCACATACACACTTGTCCCTCCAGAATCATTCGTGGTCCAGCAGTGTGCAGCTGAACTGCTGGGGATGGTGGGGGTGGTGGGGGGGGATTCAAGGGGAGGAACGCAAAGCCTGTAAATGAAGCTGAAAGATGCCATTACATTATCAGTGAAAGTGAATATATTTTCAAATTATAAAGTCACCATGCAACCATTTGTGATCAGAAATTCTTAACTTTTCTAGGTCTAATACTTCTAGGTGCTGCTCTGACCTCCATAGCAGGGCTGGAGACAACCTGTGCAATGGTTGGTCCTGTTGTCTCTGATAACTTTGGCGTGTGCCCTCTGGACAGCCAAGGCCTTGAGGGCCCCACCTTGCTTTAGTTGTCCTCCTGTGGGCCAGCTACTCCCCCCCCACCCCCACCACTGCGGTGACAGAACGAGGTTGAGGGGGTCACAGGCAAAGGGGACTCGGAGGGAGAGGACAGCTTCTGAGATTCCTGAGTAGATGACCCAGGGGTGTCCGGCTGCCGCTCCTCCTCCCTTTGGGTGCCCCAGGGCCCCGGCCTGACTCCTTGAGGTGAAGGAGCATCTGGAGTTTTGCCTACCTGCCCTGTTTCCCTCTCACGTTGCTACTGCAGGATACCGCGATAGAGTGCAGGTCTGCCCACATCTCCACCTTCTGCTGGACCAGGGTCTCCATGGCATCCGCCATCCTTCCCATGGAGACCTTCCTCCGCACACATGTGAGCACCACTTCATCAGACAGCAGGTGGATGTACCTCCGTCTCATGAGCCACTCTGTTGAGGGCTTCCAACAGCTCTGTGTGATGTTCTGAGAGTGGAGAGAACCAAACCTGCGAGGGACGCCTCTACTCAGACAGTGGATAAATAGGGGGCGAGGCTTGGGGCCTTCATTCATCTTCCGGGAGCGGAGACAACCAGACCTGCGAGGGGCGACTCTACTCAGGCAGCAGGCTGAGTTTGAAAAAATCCAGGAGTGATTACAGGAAAACTGTAAATTCATTGGTTGGTGAGAAGCTGCAGTTAGGGAGTGTGTTTAAATAGCTTAAAATTAGAAAAACATATCATTTATAAAGAAGTAGCTACTTGGGTTTCAGTAAGGAACACTAGCAACAGTGGAGTAAAGTTAAATCAAGTCAAAGTGAAATAAAATAATGAAGTAAACCAAAGTAAGGTAAATTTAGTGTAAGTGTAGTAAAGTTAAGTTACTGGTAATTTATTTTGCTAATTCTACTTACTCTAAGTGTAATAAATTGTTTTTAGAGTAATGTGATGGCAGGTCAGCTCGGTCAAGGGGAGTGTACATCCTGCAGTATGTGTGAAGTCATGGACGTACCATGTATCACTGACAAACACATCTGTAGGATGTGTCACCGGCTGCACAAGCTTGAGCTCCAGGTTTCGGAACTTGAGCGGCAGCTGGAGTCACTGTTGTGCATCCGCAAGGCAGCGGACTACATGATAGCACATTTAGGGAGGTGGTCACACTGCAGATAAGACATATAGCCAGAGAGGGAATGGATGACTGCCAGGCAGTCTAAGAGAACCAGGCAGATAGTGCAGGAGTCCCCTAATTAGTTTTCCATTTTGGATGCTGATGAGAGCGATGGTTCCTCAGGGGAGTGCAGGCAGAGCCAAGCCTGTGGCACCACTGGCGACACAGCTGTACAGGGTGGGGAGGAAGAAAAATGGAAGGGCAATAGTGATAGGGGATTCCATAGTCAGGGGATCAGACTGGTGCTTCTGCGGCAGTAAACTTGGCTCCAGGATGGTGTGTTGCCTTCCTGGCGCCAAGGTCAAGGATATCATGGAGCAGCTGCAGGACATCCTTCAGGGGGAGAGGGATCAGCCAGAAGTCGTGGTCCACGTTGGTACCAATGACATAGGTAGGGAGGTGGATGAGGTCCTGAAAGCAGATTTCAGGGAATTAGGAAGGAAATTAAAAAGCAGGACCTCAAGAGCAGTAATCTCAGGATTACTCCCAGTACCACGTGCTAGTGAGCATAGGAATAGGAGAATTGATCGATTAAATACGTGGCTGGAGAATTGGTGTAGAAGAGAGGGCATCAGATTTCTGAGGCATTGGGACTGTTTCTGGGGCAGGTGGGACCTGTACAAGCTGGATGGGTTACATCTTAACAGGACTGGGATTGATATAGAGAAGTAAATGATTACTTTGTGTCTAATTTCACTGAGGAAAATACAGGAAATCTCCCAGATTTAGAGATCAAAGGGACTTGGGAGAATGAGGAGTTTAAGGAAATTAGTATATGTTAGAAGGTTGTATTGGAGAAATTAATGGGACTGAAAGATGATAACTCCCCGGGACCTGATATTCTGCATCCTAGGGTGTTGAAAAGAGGTTGCTGTAGTGATAGTGGATGCATTGTTGATCATTTTCCAAAATTCTATAGATTCTAGAATGGTTCCTGCAGATTGGAAGATAGTAAATGTCACCCCACTATTTCAGAAGGGAGGGAGAAAGACAACAAGGAACTATAGACCTGTTAGCCTTGCATCAGTAGTAGGTAAAGTGCTAGAATCTATTTTAAACGATGTGATAAATGGATACTTGGATAATCATGACCTGATTGGGCATAGTCAACATGGATTTGCTGACTTGGGAAATCATGTTTGACGAACTTGTTGGAGCTTTTTGAGGATGTTACTAACAAAACTGATAAAGGAGAGTCGAAGTACGTAGTACACTTGGATTTTCAGAAAGCTTTTGATAAAGTCCCCCACAGGAGGTTGATTAGCGAAATAAAAGCACATGGGATAGGAGGCAATATATTTTCATGGATTAAGGATCGGCTAACAGACAGAAAACAGAGAGTCAGAATAAATGGGTCATTCTCACATTGGCAGGCTATGACTGGTGGGGTAACGCAAGGATCAGTACTTGGGCTCCAGCTGCTCACAATATATATCAATGATTTGGATGTGGGGACCAAATGTAATGTTTCCAAGGTCACGGACGATATAAAGCTAAGCAGGAATGTGTGTTGTGAGGAAGGTGTAAAGCAGCTACAGGAGGATTTGGACAGACTTAGTGAGTGGGCAAGGACATAGCAAATGGAATATAATGTGGAAAAATGTGAGGTTATCCACTATCGTAGAAAGAACAAATGTGCAGAGTATTTCTTAAATTGTAAGAGATTAGAAAGCGTAGATGTACAAAGGGACCTGGGTTTCCTTGTCCATAAGTCACTGAAAGCTAACATGCAGGTGCAGCAGGCGATTAGGAAGACTAATGGAATGTTAGCAAGAGGATGTGAGTACAGGAGTAGTGATGTCTTGCTTCAACTGTATAGAAGCTTGGTTAGACTGCACCTGGAGTGCTGTGTGCAGTTTTGGTTCCCTTACCTCAGAAAGGATATTATTGCCATAGAGGGAGTACAACAAAGGTTCACCAGAGTTGTCCCGGGGATGGCAGGACTGTCTTATGAAGAGAGATTGCGGAAACTGGGCCTGTATTCTCTAGAGTTTCGGAGGTGATCTCATTGAAGCCTACAAAATACTTAAAGGAATAGACAGGGTAGATGCAGGTAAGATGTTTCCCCTGGTTGGGAATCTAGAACCAGGGGACACCATTTCAGAATAAGGGGGAAGCCACTTAGGACTGAGATAAGGAGAAATTTCTTTACTCAGAGAGTTGTGAATCTTTGGTATTCTCTATCTCACAGGGCCGTGGAAGGTCAGTTATTGAGTATGTTTAAGGCAGAGATTGATAGGTTTCTGATTAATAATAACATAAAGGGTTATGGGGTTAGTGTTGGTAAAAAGCATTGAAGTGTTTGATCAGCCACGATCGTATTGAATGGCAGAGCAGGCTCGATGGCTTGAATGGCCTTCTCCTGTTCCTATGTTCCTATTTTCTTCCACTTTCTGCTCCACGATGAGCTGGAAGGCCAAATCTGGAGGCTTGTCATCTGACTCGGACCTCACAGGTGCCTCTTTCCCAACAGTTCTCCGAGTAACAGGGAGCTCGGCTGAACCTGCCTCTTCCTGCTGCGGACACATGATCGTGCGGTGACCACCAGACGGTAAACCCAAGCCTGCTCTAGATCTAGGTTCCACTGAGGCATGTGTCTCTGCGCTGGTGGAGGGTGTGGGTAAGCGCTGTGACAGATCCTCCAGGCTGCTTATTCCCAGCACTTCAATGGAGGAGATGTCCTGTTGGCTGGAGGTGAGGATCTGGATGGAGTTGAGGGACTGGCTGGCTGAGGGTGTTAGTCGTTTGGCAGAGCTCCCTGTGAGCCAAAGTGGAGATAATTAGCGCATGACAGCAGAGTCAAAAGCAGGAGAGAGAGCACTCAAAGTTGTGTGAAAGAGGGACGATGTGGTGCAGGATCCTCACGAGGATGCTCACCGCTGATCTCACCATCGCCACAGACACATTACACGCCGTCACCAGTCAATATGATGGCATGTTCATCAAAGAGAGTGAGGGGCCTAACGTGAGCCACACCCCCAACCCCCCACCGGTCTGGGACCTCTCCCTGCTGCTCTGAGCCAGCTTCTCCTGCATGAAAACAAGTGGAGAGAGTGTGAGTAGGACACATGGCACTACATGGAATGTTTGTGTGGTAAGCGGAGCTATGGATGGGATGAGGACGTGAGCCCAGAGGATATGAGCCTGATGGAGATGTGAGGGTGTGTGAGAGTTTGTGGTGTTGTCATTTGAGGTGTGAGATCCCTGTGGATGTGTGATGGGTTTGTGAGTGTGAGTTGAGAGTGATGAGAGGAATGATTAATGTTGGCGGAAAGAAGAAGACCATTCATCCTCTTTTGGCACAGGGTGACTCTCCTCTTTTGCAGAGCATTGGCGCTGAACACCGCTTCCACCGCCTCCCCTGCTGGTTTGGTGACCTTTCTTGCTGGCCTTCACCCAGAGCGGGGGTAGAGAACATCATGGCAAGCCTCCACTGCTTCCAGTAGGTGCTCAAGGAAGGTCTCGCTAAAGCTGAGGGCAGCACTTTTCCTCTCTTTGACAGCCATCAGTTCCCAGCAGCTCCCAACCCTTGAAAGTGTTAGCTCTTTGCAGGGGCGGCCTTTAAATATGGTGCCTGGTTTACTGAAGACCTGATGTGACCGCGGGGTGGGCAAATGAGAGGATGCCCTACCAGCGATCCGCCATGTTTCCCAGGGATGCATGATTAATGAGGCGGAATTGGGACGATGTGGTGTAGAAAGCCTTCACTGCGGCTGATGGGTAAAATGTCCTTTGTCCCGCCCACTACTGTACTTAGTACAAATCTGGGACAATTCCACCCTAAGTTTTGTACATGTAATCTCTACCCTGCTGCTTGCCAACTGACTGCAAGTCATGGAACTAGTACATCACATCCTGTCAAGGTATATAATTATTGACAGTCGTTTAAGACATGCCCCCTTAAAGGTGCATGCCATAATTTCACAAAACACAATGTCCAGTTTTGAGATCCAACATCTGTTCCAAATTTATCCTACTTAGCACGACGGTAGTGCCACATTACAGGGTAGAAGGTTTCCTGAGCCTAGAGATGGAGTTTGTGGTGGGCGCTGAAGACAGTCACTTCAGTCTTCACAATGTTTAGTGGGAAGAGATTTTGGCTTGTCCAAGATTGGGTATCTGACAAGCAGCTTGACAGGGTCAGTTGAGAGTTTAAGAAAGGTGGTGAAGACGTTTTGCTAGGTGTCATACACTAAACGGCCAGCCAGCATGAAACGCACACCGAAATGCTCAGCGCTGCCGGGGTGGGGGCGGGAAGAGTGCGGGCGCCGACATAACCCAGGTTGTGGGTGAGCACTTGGAGAGAGCTCCCTGAAGGCAGACAGCTGCCCCAGGGAGCTGCAGACCTCCACAGGCTAAAGGACACAACAAAAATGCTGCAAAATGTGTCCATGCAGCACAATCAAGCACCTGAAAGCATACCTCATTGTAAACCAGTTACCAGATATCTCTTTTTATTTTACTTCCCCCGGAGATTTCATCCCACCCTAGATCGAAGTTTGAGCAAAAATGTGAATGCTGCCTGGGAGAATGGCCTGCCCACCAACTGTGAATGTGGACAGGCCACGTAAAACTACTGTTGATTGCATCATTAATGGGCTTAATTGCCCACTTAATTGTCGGCGGGCACAGCTCCGACTTCCTCGCGCACTCGCCGAATGAAAGACTGCGCGAATGCGCAATGACGTCAGGACACTTGCCGGACATCATCTTGCACTATTTTATGTCTGTTCAGGTCAGGCGCACGCACACCCACCCGTGGGACATAAAATTCTGGCCCTGGTGCACTTTCGGGCAAGATTTGCAGGAAAATCTTTTGCTATGACTGGATAGGTAAAAGCTAAACAAAGCATGAAGAGTACCACTCAACAGAATGACAGGAGGGAGGTGTTGGAAGAGAATGGCATGGTCAACCGTTTCAAAGGCTGGAGAGAGGTTGAGAAGGTTGAGGAGGGATAGTGCAGTGACAGGGTCAGAAACTGAAATGGGCATGGATATGTGAGACCCCTTTGAAAAAAATGAGAATTTGGAGACAAGGTGATAGTTTGCAAGAACTGCAGGGTCAAAAGTCTATTTTTTGAAGAAGGGATAATGTTGGCAGAATTGAAGTGGATGGGGGAATCTCTGAAGAAATGGAATCCTGTACAATATTAGCTAGCAGTGGGGGACGAGGAGGGGAAGTTGAGTGGTCAGTAGTTAAGTGGGAATTGGGTTGAGAGAGCAAGATATGAGTCTCCTGGACAAGATGAGCTCAATGAGGGCATGTACTCCATTATCATAAGAGGAGAAATAGGGCAGTGTGAATCAACTGCCATGAAAGTAAGGCCATCTGATTACATATGGGGTCTTCTGATACAAATTGTTATATGTAGGCATCTAAATTATTAGCAATGGATTATTTCATAATCTATCAATTCTGATGTGAATACATTTATATATTTTAGCTCCTGTCACTGTTTAATAATCTAAAACTTGGTATTGCCCTTGTTAACTTTCTCTGATTCCTTTTTAGTAGCACTATAGATTTTCATAACTGTGATAACATCTGGACACAATATTTAACATGTTATTTCTATTCTGGCCTTTCTATATTTGCTTTTTCCATTGTTCTAACCAAACGTAATGCAAATTCCAGGAAGACTATCTTGTATTCCAATTGCAAACTCTGTAACTTCAAACCTTAATTTTCTTTTCCATTTCCTTCTCAGTTTGTCAGTCTCATTTACATTGTCATCTTTTTTGGTGGTGTTTTGCTCAATTTTTGTCTTTCTGTCACAGTTCCATAGCGCAAATAATCTTTATATATAATACAGCACTTTCACCTCATTCCAGCCTGATTCACAATATCTTAGAACAATTAACAACTCCTCCTGTCTTACATGTGATATCTTAAGACAATTAACAACTCCATTTCTATTACATATTTGACCATTGACCCTTGACTGTTTTTGCTCCTTACCTTTGTTTTGATCAATTCTATAAAGGGACAAACTTAACTTCCTTTACCATATCATATAAATTAACCTTTCTTTTTCTAGTTTAAAACACTTATGAATCTGTTGTGGTTTTACATTTTCTCTTTTTTCCCCTATATTATACAAATTGTCACAGAACATAATGGAAACCTCCAAGGTTAATCAGATCAGGAAAAGACTCACATGCGTCATCCCAGAAAAACAGTGCCAAAAATTGCAAACCAACATAAACATAACGGATAAAAGCAAAATACTGCGGATGCTGGAAATCTAGAACAAAAACAAAAATACCTGGAAAAACTCAGCAGGTTGACCGCAATTTCAAGCTGGCTGGGGGGTGGGGAGGAAGGCGAGCTCGGAAGTTAGTGCATGCCCACGTATGCAGCTCAGTGAAAGCTCCCTGAAGGCACAGAGCTACCTCAGGGAACTGATGATTAAAAATAGAGTTTTTAAAAAATAAGGAAAACATGTCCCCTCATGTGACTCTGCCATGAGCAGGGACATGTTGCAAATGACTTTTAAAAGATTTTATATTCTTTACTCACTGATCGAAGCCTCATCCTGCCCATGGATGAGGCTTTGCAAAAAATGCAAAGACCGCTTGGCCTACTTGCCCGCCCACCAACCAAACAGTTGGATGGGCAGCAAAAAATTCCATGTAATTAATTGATTAAGGGCCTCAATAGGCCTCTTAATTGTCGGCGGGCGCACTGCTGCCTCTCGCGTGCACCCACCAAGCGAAATATCGCGAGAGTACGCGATGACATTGGGACACTTGCCGGACATCATCACGCACTATTTTACTCCCGTTCAGTTCAGGCATGTGCCCACCTGATGAGGGAAAAACTCTGCCCTAAATATTTATGAACATTATCGTACTTTAGGTATTATAGTGTCTAAAGAATTTTTAAAAAGGATGATAGCCATATCGTGCTGATTAATTCTGACCTGGAGCTGAAAATTTAATAACACTTTTCTTATCAAATGGCAATTTTAATGTACTCAGTTGTGGAAATAATTTTAACTTTTGCTGATAGTAAAAGAAAAGGCACTGTTGGGTTGAATACTCATTATGTACATCTCCCAGTTTTCTATTCCATTGAGAGAAGTGGAAGTTATTTTACAGTTTCTCACTTTTTAATCATAAAAACATTTTAAGTTTTTACTGAAACTACCTCCAAAACAACAATCAATAAAACCCACAAATTCATTTCTAGCTGCTTGTGGCAAAAACTATTAACCAAGTTTAAAATATTTTTATGAAACTTTGATTTCTTTAGACAACTTGACAAAAAAATCAGATTTAATTTTTAGATTGTCAAAAATTCACAGAAGTTATTGCAAAGATACATTTCCAACTCTCATAACATGGGGTTGAGATTACTTTCAGATCAGCCAAGATCTTATTGAATGGCAGAGCAGGCTTGAGGGACTGAATGGCCTATTCCTGCTCCTAATTCATATGTTCGCATGTAGGCTCATAGGTAAATGCCATTCTGTCAGTATGAACATTTGGGAGCAATATTTACCAGTGTCAATGATGGCAGCCACATATTGATGAATCATCTGTCACAATTGGAATATGGAGGCTTTCTTCATGGCAGCAATGTGCTCTGTAACCTGGCAACCAAAATTCTTGTATCATGGAATACAAGAACGCATATAAAATATGAATATTGTCTTTGTATTTCCATACAATCTCATGGCAGAGTTGAAAGAGCTGCGCCCAGGTTGGCTGTAAATGTGATCTAGAAGGACAACTATGCATGGGCTTTGGTCTAAAATATAAGGAAAGAGCTTGTTTTAAAATCACAAGAAAACATTTCATGTGGAACTGTAAGAATACCAATGCATATGTTGGCCAGTGAAGGTAGGCTTGCAGTAGACCCTGGTAGAGAATCCCTTGGCAGATTTCTCAATTAGTACATCAAAAAAGGGGAGTTCATTTGACTGCTCCATTTCAAAGGTGAATTTGAACACAGAATGGAGCCCATTAGGACATGTAAGGAAATTATTACATGCAGCTGCAGACTTAAAAATAGCGAACGTATCATCCGCATATCAGAAGTACCCCCTTCCTTGACATACTAGTTGAGAAATCTGTCAGGGGGTTCTCTACCACAGTCTACTGCAAGCCTACCTTAACTGGTCAATACGTGCGTTGGGATTCTTACAGTTCCACATGCTATAAGATTGGTCTTATTGGCAACCTTGTAAATAGAGCCTGAGCCATTTGCTCACCATGCACTCTTGATGCTGAAATAGGGTGCATCAAAGGCATCCTGCAGGATAATGGCCACCCCTGATCAGATTATTTCACGCTGTATATCACGCAAACTCACAAATGGGCCTAAGGCTGTCACTTTCGGCCATGAAAAGTGACCAGTCTACCTCAGATTACCCTGAAAGGGCAAGGTATCTCAAACATGTAAGCAACAGGTGAAGCTAACTCTTTCACACTGCTACTATGCAGTAGCAACATGAGTGGTATTCACCACTAACAAGATGCACCCGTCAAGCCAAAAAGATGTTCTGCCTACCACACAAATGAGTAATGTGGTCTATGAATTTCAGTGCCAGTGTGATGAGTGTTATGTAGGCTGTAAGTCCCAAAAGACTGACAGATTGTATCAAACAGCATGTTACAGCTACTGTTCACGATGGGCAAGGTATAGACGGTACCCAACAAACCTGTGCTTGCAAAACTCAAAACACAGTGTCCAACATTAGATGTGATTCGGCAATTGGACAACATTTGCTAAATAATCCTCAGTGTGCTAAGAGTTACACTGAAAACCAATTTAAGATTGTAGCAAGACCTTGACAATATCCACACTCGGGCTGATAAGTGGCAAGTAACATTCACGTCACACAACTGCCAGACAATGAACATCTCCAATAAGACAGTATCTACCATTGCCTCTTGACATTCAATGGCATTACCACTGCTGAATCCCCACAATATGCTGGGGGTTACCATTGACCAGAAACTGAACTGGGCTAGCCATATAAATACTGTGGCTACAAGAGCAGGTGTAGCAGTTCAAGAAGGCAGCTCACCACCACCTTCCCAAGGGCAATTAGGAATGGGCAATAAATGCTGGCCTAGCCAGTGACGCCCATGTCCCATGGATGAATTTTTTTTTTTAATCCGTGATTTGTGCTGCATTGATGATAACTCCATCTGTTTTCCGATAATGAATGGTGACTGAGAGATCTTCATCTATTTAAAGGAAGTCAAGTTGAAATTGCTAATCAAGAGTCCCAAGCCAAAAACTATACATTTTCATCAATAGCATCCATCAGTTTCTTGTCTGTAAGTCAGAAACAATACCGTTGATTATGTTGAAAAATTCATGTACCTTTGCGGTAATATTCACAATAATAGTAGTGAACAGAAGAATGGGTTTTATCATATCCAGCATGCCCAGGCTCCAACAGAACCTGTGATGGCGTAGAGATAGTTAAAAAATAGAGGAAGCTTAGAATCTTTAATTCTCCATGTTACTGGAACTGCTGATTGGCACTGAAACTGGTTTCTGCTTTGGGCTGAACTGCAGTAAATATCAGCCTTAGTCATCTGCCATCTATTCCACTGGCCAAAACATGTTACCAATGCCACATTGGAATAACATTGATCCATTACCAAATGTGCCAGCCAATCAATTATTGTGCTACTTTATTCAAGTCATTGGGTGACCTAAAAGACGCTGGTTAGTAACCAATGAAGCAAAAGTGCCCTCAAAACATGACTGCTGGACTCTAAGTTGTTTATTGATCAACTACTTGAAAAATCAGGCATAGCAGTGAGACTTATTCTTCAAGCTATCTGATCAGCATCAGGCAACAGAAGCAGCTGGGATCATTATGTTTTTAAATTCACTATGTAGAATTGATTAATTGACTGACTGACATGCAAATAACAAGAAAGAAATTAACTTTTCATTCCAATTAATTAGCTGGCATCTCAATCATGTGATAATATGCTTTATATGATTGAGTTTGTTTTTAATTAAATAGAGTACATGAATGTCACATGACTGTCAACCCCCTGTGCTTAAATTAAAATGAAAAGAATGTGAACAGTGCAGTATTCTTGTAACATCTTTACCGTTTCGCATAACAAACAGATATCCCAAAAAGAAAAACAATTTTCAACTCCCACCCAAAATAAGCCTGAAGTCAATGGAGCAGCCATTCTACCCACTTGAAACAAAGCATCGGGAGATCCAAATTATTTTCAGATTTAGCCCTCATTTCAATTCACCAGGTGAGCTGAGGGCACTAGATGGGCACACTGCTGCAGCTTGCCAGTTACAGGAGGACAGGAAAATCATCCAGTACTTTTGATAAAAACAAAAAGCTAAAAGCTACTGCGGATGCTGGAAATCCAAAACAAAACAAAAACAGAATTACCTGGAAAAACTCAGCAAGTCTGGCAGCATCGGCGGAGAAGAAATCAGTTAACGTTTCGAGCCTTCATGGCCCTTCGGCAGAACTGCAGCATAGTTTCAACAAGGGAGAAATATAAATTGGTTTAAGGTGGGTGGAGGGGGTGGGGGGGGGAAGAGACACATTGAGGGTGTGGTGTGAGCAGATAATCAAAAGATGTCACAGACAAAAGGGTCAAAGAGGTGTTGAAGATGGTGGTCTTTGTCTGAGAAAAGTGCTAATTAAGAATGGAAAACAGGATATTTAAAGTACAGCTCTAGTGGGGGTGGGGTGGAAAGACTAAAGGTTTTAGTTTTAGATTTAAAAATAATGGAAATAGGTGGGGAAAGAAGAATCTATATAAATTATTGAAAAAAAAAGCGGGTGGGGGGGGGAAAGAAACGGGGTGGGGATGGGGGGAGGGGGAGTTTAAGATCTAAAGTTGTTGAATTCAATATTCAGCCCAGAGGGCTGTAAAGTGCCTAGTCGGAAGATGAGGTGCTGTTCCTCCAGTTTGCGTTGGGCTTCACTGGAACAATGCAGCAAGCCAAGGACAGACATGTTGGCAAGGGAACAGGGTGGAGTGTTAAAATGGCAAGCGACAGACCGCAGGTGTTCCGCAAAACGGTCGCCCAGTTTGCGTTTGGTCTCTCCAATGTAGAGGAGACCGCATTGGGAGCAACAAATGCAGTAGACTAAGTTAGGGGAAATGCAAGTGAAATGCTGCTTCACTTGAAAGGAGTGTTTGGGCCCTTGGACGGTGAGGAGAGAGGAAGTGAAGGGGCAGGTGTTGCATCTTCTGCGTGGGCATGGGGAGGTGCCATAAGTGGGGGTTGAGGAGTAGGGGGTGATGGAGGAGTGGACCAGGGTGTCCCGGAGGGAACGATCCCTACGGAATGCCGTCAAGGGGGGTGAAGGGAAGATGTGTTTGGTGGTGGCATCATGCTGGAGTTGGTGGAAATGGCGGAGGATGATCCTTTGAATGCGGAGGCTGGTGGGGTGATAAGTGAGGACAAGGGGGACCCTATCATGTTTCTGGGAAGGAGGAGAAGGCGTGAGGGAGGATGCGCGGGATATGGGCTGGACACGGTTGAGGGCCCTGTCAACGACCGTGGATGGAAAACCTCGGTTAAGGAAGAAGGAGGACATGTCAGAGGAGCTGTTTTTGAAGGTAGCGTCATCAGAACAGATGCGACGGAGGCCAAGGAACTGAGAGAATGGGATGGAGTCCTTACAGGAAGCGGGGTGTGAGGAGCTGTAGTCGAGGTAGCTGTGGGAGTCGGTAGGCTTGTAATGGATATTGGTGGACAGTCTATCATCAGAAATTGAGACAGAGAGGTCAAGGAAGGGAAGAGAAGTGTCAGAGATGGACCATGTGAAGATGATGGAGGGGTGGAGATTGGAAGCAAAATTAATAAATTTTTCCAGGTCCCGACGAGAGCATGAAGTACTTTTGAGCTGGCATCTGGTACGTGGGCCATAGGTGCAGCAATCCCAGAAACTGGCAAGCAAAGGTAGGCAGTGGGCTATATTGCCCCCGGCCCCTCAAATATAAAATAAAAGTAGGTTTGAAGTTTTCCCTGGAATAGCCACAGGCTATTCTTTTAAGCACCATTGGTTAGGTCATTCATTGCCTTTATAAAGCCCAAGATCCAATACGCCTTGTTAACCATTCTCTCAACCTGCCCTGCCACCTTCAACAATTTGTGCACATCTACTCCCAGCTGTCTCTGCTCCTGTACTTCTTTTAGAACTGTGCCCTTTATCTTATGTTGGCCCTCCTCCTTCTTCCCACCAAAATGTAGCACTTTACACTTCTCTGTAATGAATTTCATCTGCCACGTGTGTGCCCATTTCAGCAGCCTATGTCTTCTTGAAGCCTATCATTATCCTCCTCAGAGTTCTCAATACTTCCAAGCTTAGTGTCATCTGCAAGTTTTGAAATTGTCTGCTGCACACTCAAGTCTATGTCATTAATATTAATAGAAAAGCAGCAGTTCTAGTACTGACCCTTGGAGAACCCCACTGTATAACACCCTCCTGCCCAAAAAGCACTGTTCACCAATACTCTCTGTTTTCTGCCACTCAGCCAAATTTGTATCCATGCTGTCACTGTCCCTTTTATTCCGTGAGCTTTGACTTTGCTGTAAGCCTGTTATGCGGTACGTCATCAAACCCCCTTTGGAGATCCATATACACCACATTAACCACTTAACCGGATCAGCCTTCTTTGTAACCTCATCAAAAAACTCTATCAAATTAGCTAAACATGTTTTGCCTTTAACAAATCCATGCAAGCTTTCCTTAGTTAACCCACATTTGTCCCAGTGACTGTTAATTTTATCCCAGGTTATCATTTCTAAAAGCGTTCCCACTACGGAGAAGTAACTGACTGGCTTGTAGTTGCTGGGTTTAACCTTGCACCCTTTTCTGAGCAAGGGTGTAACATTTTCAATTCTCTGGTCCTCTAGCACCACACTTGTATTTACGGAGGATTGGAAGTTTATTGCCAATGTTTCTGCAATTGCCCTACTTCCTCAGTATCCTCAGATACATCTCATCCTGTCCAGGTGACTTACCAACTTTAAATATAGTCAGTCTTTCTCTTATCTCCTCTTTATTTTTTAACCTATCCAGTATCTAAACTTCCTACTCTTTCACTATGACTTCAGCAGCATCTTCTTTCTTCATAAAGACAGATGCAAAGTACTCATTTAGTGCCTCAGTTATTCCCTCTACGTCCATTCATAAACCGCCTTTTTGAACTCTAATTGACCCACCCATCCTTTTACTGCCCTTTTACTGTTTGTATGCCTATAGAAAATTTTGGATTCCCTTCTCATAGGCTCGAATTTTACGGTCCCATCATGGCGGGGGAGGGGCCGTAAAATGCGGCAAGCCAACTTAAACTTCATTGACTCCGGCGGGAACGTAAAATCCCGCTGCCGTAAAATTCCACCCATATCATTTCTTTGCTTCTTTAATTACTTTTTTCCCTTTCCCTCTACACTTTCCATATTCAGCCTTGTATCAACAACCTGACATTTATCTTGTGCACCCTTTTTCTGCTTCATCTTATGCTCCATCTCTTTTCCCATCCAGGAAACACTGGATTTGTCTGTCATGCCTTTCCCCCTTTTGAGAAGGTACCTCGACTGTACCTGATCCACCTCCTCTTCAAAGGCTGGCTGTTGTTCTTTTACAGTTTTGCCTTCCAATTTTTGGTTCCCCTTTACCTGGGCCAGATCCGTTCTCATCCCACTAAAATTACTGTTCCCCCATTTAAATATTTTTTTTGTTCTAGATTGCTCCTTGTTATTTTCCAAAGGTAACTCCAACCTTTTGATACAATGATCACTGTCCCCGAAATGTTCCCCAACTGCCGCTTGATCCATTTGGCCCAACTCAGTCCCCAGAACCAGATCCATCAACACCTCCTTCTTCATTGGGCTACAAACGTACTGATCTATGCCTGCAGCTTGCCAACTTTACTTACCATGCTTCGTGCATGCGCATACATTCACTGCAAATCTGATTTGGATCTTATTGCATTCTCTTGTACTCTGATCCTGTCTAATGTGTTACTATTTCTCACTCTAGTGCTATGTACTGTATCTCTCCCAGTCCTTCATGCACCTTGTTTTTCTTTTCTAATGTTATATGCTGGTTCCCAACCCACTGCTAAATTAATTTAAACCCTCCCCAACAGCACTAACAAACCACCCAGCAAGGAGATTGGTCCCTATGCTGCAGAGTTGCAACCTGTCTGGCCTGTACAGGTCCCACCAACCCCAGAACCAATCCCAATGTCCCAAGAGTCTAAAGGCCTCCCGCCTGCACCATCTTTCTAGCCACACATTCATCTACTCAATCTTCCTATTTCTATACTCACTCGTGCAAGACACCAGGAATAACTGAGAGATTACAATTGTTGAGATTCTGCTTGCTAATCTCTTCCCTCCCTGCTCAACCAAATAGCCTCCAACCCCAAAGTGTGAGTTTGGCCCCATTAGTGAATAATTTAAACAATATATTATACCATATCCACAATAGCTGTGTAATCTGTAATATTTCAGGATCCCAAGAAAACACAGTAAGTTTACATAAGTTGCAGAATAATTTTTACTTTGTTTCTTAAATATACTAAAGTTATCCTTACTTAATTCAAAAATTACTATTTACAAACAAGTATTTTAAACTACTGTTGCTTTTCTCCAATTCAACTCTGCTTCTATAATTTTGCATTAATGGAACTTTCTGACTTTTTTTACATTATGTTAGCAAGTTAATGGGTGGAATTGTCCCAGGTTTGCACGAAGTGCGGTAGCGGGCAGGAAAAAGGACGTTTTACCTGCTGGCTGTAATGGTGGCATTTCACGCTGTATCGTCTGCTTTCTGCCTCATTAATTATGCATCCACAGGAAACAGGCCGCCTCGTTGGCGGGCAGCCTCTGAATCACCCGCTATGCCGTTACCTCACCCCCGGTGCCATATCTAAACTACAGCCACGCACACAGTTCTCAATGCTTGCAGCCCAGGACTGTTCCAGTGAAGGCATGGCCCTGAAAGCCAAGAAGAGTTCAGAGGCCCATCACTGAAATGCCTTTTGGAGGCCCGCCTTGATGTCCTCCACCCCAGCTCTGGCCGCAGGAGGTCCAGCAATCTTACCACTCCGGCTTGGGAGGCAGTGGCAGTGGTGGTCAATGCCAATGCTGTACAAAGAGGTTGGTCATCCAGTGCAGAATGAGAATGAATGATCTCATCTGTGCTGCCAGGGTAAGGCAACCATCTCATCACTCTAAACTCACACACCCACAAGGTCATCATACATTCACTGTCATCTCACTCATTGCCTGCTCAAGGGGCATCACCGCTCACTCTCTCTCACACACCCTCAAATCTCCATCTGGCCTAATCTCCCCTGGAGACTGCCTCCTCAGTCTTCACCAGCTTGAGGCCACTTGCACAGATCAACTTGTGCCCCCACACACACCCTGGGATACCCGCCTTCCCCAGTAGAGCCCTCACCCTGCAGCCTCTTCCCTTGCCTGAGGTCACTTCTCCTCCTTCACCAAGCAAGCCCTAGCCTTCAGCCATTGAAAAGCAACCCCCACCTTACGGCTGGTCTGGTAGGTAGCGACCTGCCCGTGAGTCCTGCTTAAAAGTGATGTGGTGCTGTCTGCGAAGCCTGGCACTGATGACTGCGAATGCTGCCCAAAGCAAGACAGGCAAACAAACTTCGAAGTCGTGAGCAAAGTGCAACTCGCCAGGTGTGTGTCACTTATGTACAGTTGTGAAACACATCAGCATGATGATCCAGCGTGGGGGGATGATTCTGGTGGGCAGAGCTTATAATGATATGCAGATGTATGAAAATGAAGTTCCCAACGTGCAGCGGTGGGAAATGCAGCCTGCCACTAACAGGCAGAGCGAACGATTGCTAACTGATTTCACAATGGCATGATACCAATTTTTGGCTTTCCTGCCATATTGTCCGCTCACGCCCGCCAGGATGCCCAAAGCCAATGGGCATGGAAAATTCCACCCAAGGTTGTACAACGTACCAAGGAAAACATTACCCACTAGTTATGTAATTTAAGCAGTAGTTATTGATTAAGAAGGCTTCCAGGTTATCATTTATGAATCAATCAAAATAGATTAAACTAACTAAATTAGCATGTATCATTAACATGCTTGCTATGGCTTTTGAATGTTTGTATGTCAGAATGTGAATAAACTTTCCTATTGTTATTGTCACATGTTATATCATTGATTTTGTACAAAGAAATGGGAAAGCAATAAATTTGTTGTTTTATTGAATGTGCTGAGCAGGCTTTTTAAACTGACACAGAGATGGTGTGGCTGGCAGGGAGCACCTCCTTCAATGGCCTCATTTCCACATCTTGCATCCCCCCCAACCCCCTGCAAAAGACCTGCTAGCCCCATATGCTCCCTCCAGCATCTCCATAAAGACCCACGCCCCACTCTCACCTCCCCTCCTCATTGTGAGACCACACACACTTCCCTGGTCCTGGACTCTGGGACTTAGAAGTTGGGGACTACTTATAGTCCAGTCCTGGCCACTGTGCAACAGGCACTGCTGGGACTACTGAGGTGCTGACCAATCTGATTGTCCAGCAGCTTTCTGGGGTGGGACTTCCGCCCGAGTGAGGGGCAGAATCCCGTCTCCAGCCAATTAATGCTAAACGACCACAGGGCAGCCAGTATCAGTGGAAATGCATTACCTGCTGAGTCTGTGGGGGTGGGGGTGGGAGTGTGAGGTGGGGAACCCCACCATCCCATAAGTCCTGCTCCTTGTCTGTGGTGCCTTTCGATGGGCAAAAATGGCATTGCTCTGAAAAAATCTCTTCAGCCACTGGAACCAGACGATTGAAGGAGATCCTTGCAACGATCTTCCCTGAGGTAGAAATCAGGGCAATTCCTCTGTAGCTACCGTAATTGTAATTGTCACCATTCTTGAATTATAATCATAATCACAGCATCCCTGAGATCCCCCATCATTCACTCCTCCCCCTAGATCAGGCATGAGTTTGTACAATATTGCTAGCAGTGTATCTCTGCTGCTGTCATATTTCAGAATTTTGACAGGGATTCTATCTGCTCCAGAGATGTATTTCTGCTTTTGAATGACTTTTCAACTTTGCACCAAAGTTGAGCCAGGTGGAGTATTGAGGAATGGAATTTAAGAAGTTCAATTCAAAGCCAGAGTCTTGGCTGAGGAGTTCTTCAAAATGTTCTCTCTATCAAATGCCAACTGCTTCCCTGTCATTGATGAGATCCTCTTCAGGCTTGGCTCTCAGCGTGCCGGGCCCTTAAGTGCTTGTGCGATAGATTGTCTTGATAATGCTGAAGAAACGGCTCATGTCATTGGTATCCATGAGTTGTTGAATCTCCCACATTATTCCTATCCACCATTTATTCTTTATGTCACAGGTTTTAAGCTGTACCGTTGCTTACAGGTGCTTGTAGGACTGGAACACAGGAATATAGGACTTAGGAGCAGGAGTAGGCCATTTGGCCCTTCAAGCCTGTTCTGACATTCAATAAGATCATGACTGATCAGGTTGTGGCATTAATTCCACCTTCCTGTCTGCCCCCATAACTCTCAACTCCCTTGTCTATAAAAAAAAATCTAATTCAGCCTTGAATAAATTCAATGACGCAGCCTCCACTGCTCTCTGTGGAAAAGAATTCCACAGGCTAACAACCCTCTAAGAGAAAGAATTTTTCCTCATCTCTGTCTTAAAAGGGAGACCACTTATTTTTAAACTGTGTTCCTAGTCTTTCCCACAAGAGGATATATCCACCTGTTATCCACTCTATCACATTCCCTCCAGGGTCTTATATGCTTCAATAAGTTCACCTCTCATTCTTCTTAACTCCAATGAGTATAGGCCCAACCTGTTTAGCCTTTTCTTCATAAGATAAGCCCTTCATCCCAGGAATGAGTCAAGTGAACCTTCCCTGAACTGCTTCTAATGCAATTATATCCTTTTTCAAATAAGGAGTCCAAAACAAGATACACAATACTCCAGATGTGGTTTCATCAAGGCCCTGTAAGCTGCAGTGTAGCTTCCCTCCTTTTATATTCCATCCTTCTTGCAATAAACACCAACAACATTCCTGTTTTTCCCTTGCGGTGTGAAATTTCCAGTCTGCAAAAGTTTTGTGCTTATGCTCGATTAGATCCTTGGTCATATATTACTTCATTTGGTCATTCTCATCAAGCCAGTCACAATAATCTTAACTCAGTGAAGACAGGGATCAAAAAAGTCTGTGTCATCCCACCAAACCCCTTCCCCACCTTCTTCATTGCAATGTAGCATCTCACCTTGTTATGACCACTCTATTTTACAAGATTGTTATGTTTTAAATTGCCTCCTTTAATTCAAGATAAAGTGCGACCTCTTGCGAAATCTGCCCAAAGACAAGTCCATGTGACCTGGTAGCCATGGGGACAAGGGCTCAGGTCAAACTTATTGAATGTAACGTGCAGGTTTTTAACACCTGAACACAAAAGAGGAGGCAGCTGTTCTTGCACAGACTCTCAGAGTCAGTCAGACAGAGAGATTTAGGGGAGAAGACCCACAACATGTGCTGCTACATCAAGCATGGGAAAGCGATTGTTTTTGAGTTGACCACCAAGCAGAGTGCTGGTCAGGATGGATCCCCTGTTCGAAGAGATTAAGCTTTTGGAGAGGAAAAGACCAAGGAGTCACCAAGGGGTGCCTTGCTACTGGAAGTATGCTCAGAAGATTGAGTGAGTGGGGACTTTGTTTGAAAAAATACTGAAAGATTCGCCCTAGCGGGGCAGGGAGAAGAGATCCTTTTAAAGCAAGGAGGAGCTTAGTGTTTTAAACACAAGACTACATTTCTGCTGAAAATGCGGTGTAATGTATAAACACGGCATGGGGTTTTCAGCTGTATTAAGAAGTTAATAAAGAATACCTTTTCTGTATTTAGCTTTTAGTTTCCTACTAAATGATGTTTAGTCAATGTTGGTTTTAGTTTATTTGTTACAGTAAAAGTCTTAAAACATGAATACTTTTTATGTGATCCTTTGCTTCAGTCATTGGAAAATTCATATCTCTCTTTTAAAAGTTATCAGTTTCTACATGGTTCACAACAGCCTGCAGCAAACTACCAAAGGGGTGGAGATAATTTATAGAACAGGCAGGAAACTGTTCAACTTGCAATACCTTCAATCCAAAACCAAAATTGTTCGAACTTCAGTAGTTGAGCTCCAGTATGCAGATGACGCTTGTGTATGCGCTTACTCAGAAACTGAGTTCCAAGTCATTGCTGACTCCTTCTCTGAAGCAAATGAGAAAATGGGTCTTTCGCAAAACACCCGGAAAAATAAGGCACTCTTCCAATCAGCATCCACAGCACAACATCTCCCACCCCCCCATTGATTAAGATCAAAGATTAAGAATAAAATGTGGACCATTTTCCATAACTTGGAAGTCTCCTCACGACGAAGGATGAGTAGATGATGAAATGTATCATCATCTCCAACGTGCCAGCCCAGCCTTTGGCTGACTGAGGAAAAGAGCATTTGAGGACCAGTATTTCAAACTGGAGACTAAGGTCATGGGGGAGAATTTTCTCCCTGTCGGATGGGCTGGACAGGAACGGGTGCGGGTGGGCGCGGAGCCCATCACCATCCGCAATCGGTTGCACACTTACATTTTACGTGGGCGGGCCAATTAAGGCTGCCTCAGTGCTACCTGTGCGGGCGGGGTGAGGAGGGAGAGTCAGGGCCTGCGCCCTTTCGCGCATGCACACAAAAGAGCGCAGAAATCTCCCTGAGGCACGGAGCTGCCTCAGGGAGATTAAGTTCAATCATAAAGAAGGGAAAAATAAAAAAATAAAATTATTCAGACATATCCCCTCATGTGACATTGTCACATGAGCTGGGACATTTGTATGAATTTTCATAAAACATTTTATTGAATTAATAAACCCTTCATGAAACCTCATCCCGCCCGTGGATGAAGTTCCATGAAAAATGCGAAGGCCGCCTGGGCTCTTCGCCTGCCCGCCAACCTTAAGGTTGGACGAGCAGCCCTGGCGAATACTTCAATTTGTTCATTAATGGCCTTACCAAGCTTTTGACAGATCGGTGGGCGCGCAGCTGACTCCTGTGCGCGCCCGCCGAACTGAAGATCAGAATGATGTGCGGTGACATCGGGACGCACACCCGATGTCAGTGCGAGTCATTTTACACGCCGGGGTGTGGGGCCTGTCCCCACATGCTGAACAGAAGATTCTGCCCATGGTTTACTCAGCAGCAGTGTTCCCCATATTCCTATATGCTTCAGTGAATTTGACAACATACAGCAGACACCTCAAAGCACTGCAGAAGTGCCATCAGTAATGCCTTCACAAGATTCTCCAAATCCAGTTGCAAGAAAACAGTATCCAACATTACCGGCACCGAGGCAATTATCTTGCAAAACCTGCTCCACTGGGCAGGACATGCCGCTCTGATGCCTGATACCAGACTCCTGAAAGTAACTGCTCTATTCACAACTCAGTCATAGCATTGTCCCAGGAGGACAATGGAAACACTTTAGGGATATACCCAAAGCATCCCTGGAGAGGTCAAATACCCCTGCCGCCTCATGGGAGTCCCTGTCCTGTGACTGACCAAACTAGAGAAGGTTCATTTGGGAAGACAGCGAATACATCGGGCGACTTAGTTGGGAACAGGTAAAAGAAAAGTCGAGATGTCGGAGACAGCACACAAACCTTTGAGGAAATCATCTGATCGACCCTTCAAGCACCACCTGCCTCACAATTGGCAGAATCTGCAGATTGCATATTGGGTTTATCAGCCAGCTCAGAACCCATTGAACCAGAGTGGAAGCAGATAATCCTTGCTCCCGAGGGACTGCCTAAGAGGGAGACAGAGTAACGTCATAGACGAGTCCCTACATATCCAAACTCATTATATTTCTTGGCATTTTTCTACAAGAAAAAAATGATATAGTTAGGTTGGAAGATTTCATTAATTAACTACAAGTGAGCAGGATAAAAGGCACTAATAAAGTATACCTAATACAGTACAATTCAAGTATAAGTTCTTTGCATGTGTGTTGTAAAATAGGTAGCTTAGATATTTGAAAGAACTATATCATTATTGAAAAACTGCTATTCATTTAGTTGGTTTCTATGATAACTGCAGCAGTTGGACATAGAGCAAATATTGTCTTATAAACTATCTTACCTCTTGTAAAAAATTACTTCAGTCCTCTGTATGTATAATGACAAAAACAGAGGGAAACATTCGACTCAAATGGGAGCTTTGTAGAGAAGGGCTTGAAGGATGATTCCCAGCATCACAAGGACTAAGTGATGAGGAAATAATTTCTACCAATATTTGGAAGTCAAGTAATGATACTCTGGTCACATTGCAAAATTGCCATAGGTTAAAATAGGTCTTATAATAATATCCTTTTTTAAGCTATGATGGTATGCAGGCACTTGTGCCCACATCACTTATATGTCTTAAATCAAGAAGAAGTCTAAATCTTGGTAGATCACATGGTTAACTTTCACAACTATAAAACACTAGCTCCTTACTCGAAGCCAACAAATTAGCTGTGCATTTCTTTTTGCTTTTGGCTTGTGTTAATACTCCAAATTTCACAAAGTCACTGATCATTAAATGTTTCAGGGATTTATCCAGAGGTCATTTTAATTATAGCCACAATTGCCTGAGATCCCATTAGCCTACCTGCAGATATTAACCAACTCCATTTATCTTTGAAATGTAGGTACTTTGAAAGATTATCAAATAATAGTTAGACATCAACCACCTAAAGAAAATAATAAAAATAATGTTGCTGATGATGACTGGCACACTAAAAAGCTGACACCCCACACTTCTGCAAGAACCAAATTCAACATACAGTGTTCCTTCAGATACCCTCTAGGACATCATGCTAAAGATCTCAGATAAATGCTACGCCTGCTGTTCAATTGACAATCAATATGAAAGAATACTTAATAGATTGAGTTGTACCAGAAACATAAATTACTGGACCACAAAGGAAATGTCTGATGAGTCACTTTAATCTAAGCAAATTGGACTGCACAGTAAAGCTTGGATAGGCTGCGACAAACCATTTTAGCATAAAGTTCATGACAAAACATTTCTGAAGCATTTGAAATACCAGACAAGTCACTGTAATAAATAGTTCCAATGATTTGATACAAATAATGCTTAGTATTCAAATCATATTCTACAGACTTCCATATGATAAGCAATTTCCACACTTTGGACAAAGTGATTTGCAGAAAAGTTGGAGAATCAAATCCACAAGTTTTATTTGTCTAAAATTTATTTGAATGTGCTTTTTTAAAAAAAATACATAGAGGCTTTGTGTGGGTGTATGTAGAATAAAGAGAACAAATCAGAGTGAAAAACATTGACTTTTGAAAACCTTAGAGAAGAAAATGGTTAGAAGGGAGGAGAGGATGAGGATAGAGGAGGAGAACAAAGGGTTGAGCATGAAGATAATGGTGTGGTAGGGTCTTGTCTTACATCACCCACCCTGGGAAAGACGAGCAAATGGAGTTGGTTGGGGATAAATAGACGGTTGATGGTGAGGCGAATGACAAAGAAGTGAGCAGAAGGAGCAGAATGAGGGTTGTGGGTAGTTCAAAGGGTAAGAGATAGGGGTAGCAGTGGGAGTGGATAAAGATACGAAAAACAATGAGTTTTTCAGGGGTAGAAATGGCAGTAAGGATGTGTTAAGAAGGGGAGCCTATATTGGAAAGGAAAGACGATTGGGCATATGCTGGGAGTGGGTGGGTGGGAATAAGATAGGAAAAGCAGCTGAGAGCCAGAGATCACATTTTCCCACAGTCTCCACTAGACCGTACAGCCTGCAGTCCTTGCCGGTTCCTTTCTCTGCCACACCATCCATCACCTGGCACCTGAAAAGGCAAAATGAAACAGAGAAGCAGAAAAGAACAGACAGAGAAGTAAACAAAAAATTAAGGGAGAAAGAATTAGGAAAGAAAGACACAAGCAGAAAATGAGAGAAAAACAGCAACAAAATGACAAAGGTGATGAGAGAGAGCTCATATTTTCAGACTTGCCATGTGGAATATCATAGCAGCTCCATTGACATAAATATAAAAATGTAAGCATTGATACAAAACTCTATTATGCCCAAGATGAAAATATTTTTCTCAATTTATTTTGGCAGATCAGAGGCTATAGGCTTCATTATTGTTCATCTCAGTTTACAGCAAGAATAGTTTTTGCTGTCATGTTGATTTTAAGACTCCTTTCCTCATGACTCATGTTAAGACAAAAGGTTGGATCTGTGGAAAATGTTTCAATTAAGAACAATTTCACTGACTGATATTGATGAAGTAATATGTACTATGTGCTAGAAATACAATATGCGTCACTTTTATTTCATTGTTAAGGGCATCGCTAATTATATTCCTCAACTTACTCTGTTCACAACATAATTGTTCAGTTTAGTCGATCAGTTTATTAATATTTCTTGATAATAGGACAACCGTGATGACTGTTTCATAACATGAAGAATAATGGTTTTGTTGATGCATCTAGTTTCTGTCACTACTCATTAAAGTAAAATGTAAGTGGAAATCTGTGCAGTAAGCCCACAGCACCAACTATACTTTGACACTTCGCATGTATGCTCTTTGATTACTCAGACATTTACTGGCACTACTATTTAATTATTCTTTGCACAGTTAGGCTTAGAGGAAATCAATGTGGACTTTTTCTGGATTGAAATGGGAAGCAATGGATTGCTAGAAGTTTTCATAAAAATGTACAGTATTCAGCTCCATTCACAATCCTTCACACAATGAAGCAGTCCATGTCACATACAGAAAACCTAGAGAGCACCTAGTCTTGGACTGATAAGTGCCAGGCAATATTCATACTACTCAAGTGGTAGGCAATGACTATCTCCAACAAAAGGGAATCCAGCCACCTTCTCTACACATCAGTGGCATTATCATTGCCAAATTCCCAGCTATGCTGGAGGGTGTCCATTGGCCAAAAACACACTCAAAAACCAGATAAATTTTGTAGCTAATAGAGTAGGTCAGAGGCTGGATATTCTTCAGCAAGTAATTCTCTTGCTAATTACCCAAAGCTTCTCCATCACCTACAACAGAAAGACAGAATATTCTCTACTTGCCTGGATGAGTGCAGCTCTAACAACACTTATAAGGTTCAGCAGCATCCAGGCCAAAGTAATTAGCTTAATCTGCACCTCATCCACCACCCCAAATATCCACCCTCTCCACCACTGGTGTTTCATGGCTGCAGTGAATATTGCCTAAAGGATGTACTACAGCAACTCACCAATGCCTTTTCGACAGCACCTCCCAAACACACGATCTCCACCATTTAATAGGACAAGGAATGTAAATGCACAGGAGTTCCATCATCTTCAGGTTCACCTCCAAGTCACACGTTATCCAGAGTTGGACATATGTTCCTTCATTGCCACTGGGTCAAAATCCTGAAGGTCCCTACCCAGCTGAATTATGGGTGCACCTTCATCACACACACTGCAATGGTTCAGGAAGATGGCTCACAGTGTGGTGTGCCTTTCTCAAGGGTGACTAAGGATGGGCAATAAATGCTGGCCTTGAAAATGAGAATGAATGAAACAATCTGAGAGTGATTTTTTTTAAAAACCAGACTTATATGAATGAATGATAGCCAGCAGACTGGGAGGAATTAATTAAGTCAGGGAGAAACTCTGGGTCCAGCCTTCTGAAACAATTGAACACAGAAAACACAATGAGGAAAATTTTTATCAAGGAGCATAAATGAACATGAGAAGCACTCATAGCAAATTAAACTGAAGATGGCAATAGCAGCTGGAAACTACAATGTGATATGAATAAATGAAATATGATTTAATGCAGTGGACAGAGATCAGCCCCAAATAGCAGATACATAATGTTCAGGAAGGATAGAACAGGAAGAAAGGCGGCTGCAGCTCTATGTGAGGGGCACTTTGGAGGTAAAAGAAATCAACCTTTTGAGAAAGGAAGAACTGCATGTCATACTCACTTAGCTGGAGGTTTTCGATGCGAAGAGCTAAAATAACTCTCGGGTGCTGCTCTGGGCCAACCATAACAAGAATAAGTTGGAGAACAGAATATAGGAGATAGCAATGATATGTGAAAATAGCAAGGTTACATTATATTTCAATCAACCAAGTATGAATTGTGAATGCTCAAGTGGCCTAGAGTCTGAATTGATGAAAGTAATGCATGATTGCCTCATGACATTGTCCGTTAGGGATGCCACAAAAGAAACTCTCAGCTTGACTTAGTAATGATAAGTGACCCTGGCAGCATATTATAAATGGAATTCATGGCACCCTGTTAACAGCCACAATATATTACATTTTGGTATGAGTTAGTATTAAACATTGCTGAAGTGGAATATACAGGTATGAGATTTATATAAAAAAGACATGATTCTGGATTTTGGCTACCAGGGTGGATAGCTCAAGTTGGGATATTTCCTGACTCGCCAGACTAGCCTTGGTAAAAAGTACCCTGAATCACAAGATTCTCGCACCATTGTGGTGGGATTGGTGGGGGGGGGGCAGAGTGATGGGTGAGGGTGAAGTAGAGCCCATTCACCCAGGTAGCAGAGCATAGATAACTACAGGATGGGCAGGCACCGAGGTGGGCTGGTTAGAAGGCCTGCTTCAGCTTTCTAGGTCCTTGTCCCAGTTATTTTATGACATTTTAGGCCCTTTATGCCTTATTCTTCACAGCTCTTCACCTTCCTACAACCCCCCCATGGCCCCTCATGCCCTTCATGCCAACCCCATAGTCACTCACCCAGTATCCACCATGGGCAGAACTCAGGAGCCACGTGGAGATGAAATAAAATAAACTTCTAAAAATCTAATAAAGTTTTCACTATAGAGGCTCGATAGTGAAAAGACTCTCATTCATGAAAGTATCAAAACTTATAAATATCCTCAAGCAGTTGATCTCCAATAAAAATAAACTAATTTTCTGTTCATAATCCTAATCCTTTAATAGCCACATTATGCTGTCAATCAAACTGTTAACTCAGAACCACCTGCTAATATAATAGTAGCTTTTGAAACTCAGCCAAGCATTAATAATGAATAGCCCTTAGGGAAATGTCAATAAAGAACTCTATTGAAACCGCTTGAATAGATGCTACACCAGCAGACCTGTCAGTCAAAGCAGTCCAGCAGAGGTTTTTTCCAATAGCAATCATTCATTGCTGCAGCCTATTTTGGTTTTGCAGTTGAAAGAAAAGGGTAGTTAAAAACCTTTAGGTCTTTTTGTAGGGCTTCAAGAACATTTATGTCTACCCCATAAATTCATGACTCCAATAGTGAGGGTTTAGTCCCTTGCAACAGTGAAAATGGGATGTTTGAACTTAGCACTAAGTTCAAATGGCCCTGCTGAGTTTGAGTTTCCCTCCTGTATGAATCATGCTCTACCTTATTTCTCTGACAAAAATGGTATCTGGTATCTTTCAGAAATGGAGGAAAGGCTTCCACATCAGGGTTCTACCCACCATTTTTAAAGGTTCGTGTAGTCTTCCCAACTCCAAAAAAATCCTGCCCAAGGTGTGACACAATTCCTCAATGGCATAGAGCTGACTATACACATGTCAAAGACATAGAGAGCATATTACAATCATATTGATGAACCCACCTCCGCAAATCCGGTGAGGTTAGCTCCCATTGTACTCACATGGAATCACAGGCACCACAATAACCCTGAGGCCATTTTCACTGTAGTTAGTAAATTCACCTTTCGGTTTAGTCTAAAATTAAATCTAGATAGCAATGGAAATATCTAGACATTTGGAAAGTTAAAAAACCTAATCGTTCTTGTTAAGTGAAAATTATGAAAAACATATGATTTAATGTGAATGTTAGGAGCATATTGTTTAAGTGTCAAGTGGATCTCCAGCATCAGTTTTGCATTTTAGCTAATATAGAAGTTACCCACTGAGATGAGCCATGGAGTAATGCACTTTCATTGATGATGCACATCGGTGAGGTGAGAGTGACTGCCCTTGACATCTAGGCAGCATTTGACCGAGTATGGCATTAAGGAGCCCAAGCAAAACTGGAGTCAATGGGAATCAGGGGGAAAGCTTTCCGCTGGTTGGAGTCATACCCAGCATAAAGAAAGAAGGTTGTGGCTGTTGGAGGTCAATCTTCTCAGTTCCAGGACATCACTGCAGAAGTTACTCAGGGTAGTGTCCTCAGCCCAACCACCTTCAGCTGCTTCATCAATGACCTTCCCTCCATCATAAGGTCAGAATTGGGGATGTTTGCTGATGATTGCACAATGTTCAGCACTATTTGCAACTCCTTAGATACTGAAGCGGTCCATATCCAAATGGAGCGAGAGCTGGGCAACATTCAGGCTTGGGCTGATAAGTGGCAAGCAACATTCATGCCACACAAGTGCCAGGCAATGACCATCTCCAAAAAGAGAGGATCCAACCATCTCCCCTTGACATTCAATGGCATTACCATCACTGAATAGCCCAATATCAACATCCTGGTGGTTACTATTGACCAGAAACTGAACTAGACCAGCTATATAAATACTGTGGCTACAAGAGCAGGTTCAAGGTGGGAATGCTGCAGTGAGTGACTCACCTCCTGACTCCCCAAAGCCTGTCCACCACCTACAATGCACAAGTCAGGAGTGTGATGGAATATCTCTACTTGCCTGGATGACTGCAGCTCCAACAACACTCAAGGAACTTGAAACCATCCAGGGCAAAGCAGCCCACTTGCCTGGCACCCCATCTACCACCTCTAACATCCATTCCTTCCACCACCAGCGCACAATGGCAGCAGTGTATACCATCTACAAGAAGCATTGCAGCAACTTACCAAGCGTCCTTTGACAGCACCTTCCAAACCCATGACCTCTACCAGCCAGAAGAACAATGGCAGAAGATGCATGGAAATGCCATCACCAACTGCAAGTTCCCCTCCAAGTCACACACCATCCTAACTTGGAAATATATCACTATTCCTTCACCGTTGCTGGGTCAATATCCTGGAACTCCATCCTAACAGCATTATGGGTGTACTACACCAACGGGTCAAGAAGGCGGCTCACCATCTTCTCAAGGGGAATTACGGATGGGCAATAAAAATGCAGGCCTAGCCAGCGACACCCACGCCCTGAGAAAGAATAAACAAAAAAATCTGTTAAGACCTGGAGATCTAAGGAAGCAATAATAATCTATAGGGATAGGTTTAAGCCAATGAGTCCTAGCCGGAATTTCATGCTTGGTGCACACGTCAAGTTAACGGGAGCGGAAGCGGATGTGGAATCTGCTCTTGGCTGCGGTCGCATTGCAAGTGTGATTTCACACTGAATGGCCAATTAAGGTCTGCTCAGCATGAAATGTGTCTTCTCAATGGTCTGGAAGGGCTGGGTGGGGAGGTGGGGGGGTGGGGGGGAGGGGTTGGCTGTCGGGCACCGAGTCTAATTGTGACCCGATGGACACTTTAAAACCAGCAGAGGCAGCTCCCTGAAGGCTGCCAGGGGAGAATCTTTGGAGTCTGTACAGGAAACCATTTCCTTCAAACAATGGTCTTACCAGTGGCTGGAGGCATCAGGCGGGAGGCCAAGTCAGGTGGGCATTCAGCCCCGTTGTTTCTTGGATGAGTACATCGTGGTGCTTGTGGAGGAGGTTGGTATCAGGCGGGACACTCTAGTACCCATGGATGGCAGGAGGAAGCCACCGCACCTGACCATAAAAGTCTGGGAGAAGGTGGCAGCCGAGGTCAGCGGCTATGATGTTGTGCGGCGCAAATCGGTGCAGCACTGCAAAAGGTTCAACGATCTGCTTCCCTTGGCAAGAGTGAGTACCGAGTTGGTATGGATCAGTGTGGAGAAGTGTTAATGGCTGGCAGTCCCCAGTGGAGCTCAGTGGTATTGGAGCCTGAGTGCCCGCTGTCACTGACACTGGCACCAGCCAAGGAGGTGTGCCGTGTGGGTCGAGGGTCACGACTCAGATGTGCCCTGCAAAGTGTCCCAGAGAAGGGGGTTTGCCGGGCTGCAATGGCGCTGCACAGAAAGTGAACAAATCAATGCTCCTCTGTCATTTCAGAGGAAGAGAAGCCATAACACCATGAAAGAACTATCACAAGCGGAGGCCCCCCGAACCTCCTCATTCTGACGAGGTACAAGATGGATGCCTTAGAGCTGGAGAGCCACCACCCACCTGGGTTAGCCGGTTGTGGGGAGGCAGGGGTCTCTGACGAAGATAAGAGCGCAGTGCAGAGAGGTGAGAGTGTCAGATTGTGCAAACATTCTTGTGTAGTCTCATCATTAATGGG
Organism: Cetorhinus maximus; assembly: GCF_964194155.1. Taxonomy (NCBI): domain Eukaryota; kingdom Metazoa; phylum Chordata; class Chondrichthyes; order Lamniformes; family Cetorhinidae; genus Cetorhinus; species Cetorhinus maximus. Next base: position 67,508,092 of record NC_135888.1, on the reverse strand, counting down.
AACCTCAAACCTGGAGTCCCCATTGATTACTGAAAAACAATGGAACCATGATGCAGATCTCCATTGTCTCACCAGGGTGCCTGGCATGCACAGTGACAGTGTAATGACATTTCATTGTTCTCCCCTAGAATCACCAGCTTGCCAATGAACACAGGGCCCCGAAGAGCAACTCTTGACACCAGAGGACCACTGGGCTTTAGATGCACCTGCATCACAGCCCCTCTCTGCACCAAGCTCCAGCGGAGATAGCAGCACCTCAGTGGGCATTAGATCTTCGGCTAGAATGTCGGTGCGCAGTGGTGAGGACACTTCAAACTTGCTCCAGGAGCAGGCAGAGGCAGAGAGTTCCCAGGGTGCTAGCAATCAGAGGACTGCTGGAGACCAGAACGATGCTGATTTGATGACAAATAATGAGCCTCTGGAGTTGTCCATTAGGCGGCAGATGCTGGATGTCCAGCAAGATGTGTGGGAGGATCTGGCGGAGATCCATGAGGGTATGCGTGCCATGGTCTCTGTTGTGGAGGAGTCCATGTGGAGCAGGAGCACTGCGTTAACCCTCATGGCTGAGTGCACTGCCTCCTCCATTGGGAAAGTGGCGACTTTCATGGACAGGCAACTCCAGAGACAAAATCAGGGATTCCTAGGGTTGCGCTCAGACCTGCAAGCCCTCAAACAGGCAATGACCTCAGTGCCAGTGTGTGAGATGGATGAAGCACCCAGTCTCCCAGCTAGGTGCCCGTCTATCAATGGCAAGCAGCAAGGTCCACTTTGACCTCACCTTGGTACATGAGCCGTTTGTCTCTGCAGGCTCCCCTAAGGGCACTCTGGATGATGGTAACAGCTCCTCCGTCCCTCTGCCAGTGACCGTGGCAACTGGTGAGGCTGCAATAACTGGGGAGATGCCAGCTGTGGCATTGGCCACTCTCCCCCAGACGGGGCCTGCACAGGGTCCAGTGGCCAGGGGATCATCAAGGCCAACAGGAAAGCACCGTCAGCAGACTGCCTTCAATGCTGCTGCCAGCAAGGGGCCGGGGGGTGGGGGCTGGGTCAACAAGACGCAGCACTCGTAGACTGAAGTTTAAGGCACCGTGAGCACATGAGGGATGGTTCATGGGTAATTTTCTGTTCTGCCATGTTTTGTTCTGTTTACTGGTGTCACCATTAACACCATATATTGTTATGTTCATTTGATGTGAGGGCCAACATGATATAAATTTTGCTTTTGTCTTAATGACCTGAGTACGCTTCACTTGTTTTGTTGGTGCAGGGCACACCAGTGTCTCATGCCGGACGTGAATGGTCCTAAACTTTATTGCACAGGCACTGAGTGGACTTTGAGTTCAAAGGAAAGGGTCATTTCAAACATCCGGGAGGGAGACGGGTGCATGAGGTGGAAGCAGATCTTTGGCAGCCTAGCTGAAGGAGCGTTCAATCAAGGCATCCCTGCCTCCTTGAAGGATCCAGAGGCCTGCCCCCACGTCCTCACCACCCTCCTCACCGGGCTCCTCTTCTGACTCACCACTGGATTCATCCTCTGTGGCCTGTGGAGCTGCCTCAAGATCCTTTTCCTCCAGTGGGTCCCCCCTTGCCAGAGCCAGATTGTGTAGAGCGCAGCATACAACCACTATCAGTGACACTTGCTCAGGAGGGTGTTGTAGTACTCCCCCTGAACGGTCCAGGCATCAGAAGCACATCTTCAGAAGACTTATGGGCCTCTCTATCACTGCCCTTGTGGAGGCACGACTCCTATGATAATGCTGCACTGCCTCTGTTCCTGGGTAGCGGAGAGGTGTCATAGGCCACCTTTTCAATGGATAGCTCTTATCACCCAGCAGCCAGCCATCCAGTTGAGCTGGAGCAGTGAACAGCTTTGGCACCTGGGAGTGTCTGAGGATGTAATCATAATGGGAGCTGCCAGGTTACCTTGCACAGACTTGCAGAACCTGCATCTTGTGGTCACAAATTTTCTGGACGTTCATGGAGTGGAAGCCCTTCCTGTTGACAAAGGCACCCGGCTGACCCACTGGCGCCTTTGTGGCCACATGTGCACAGTTGATTGCACCTTGGATGAGGGGGAACCCAGCAATCGCTGCAAAGCCTCTGGCTCGTTCAGCCTGGCTGGCCTCGTCCATACGGAAATGAATAAATGTCATTACCCGCCTGAACAGAGTATCAGTCACCAGCTTGATGCAACTGTGGACAACTGATTGGGACACTTCACAAAGATCCCCAACTGACCCCTGGAAAGAGCCAGAAGCTTAGAAGTTGAGGGCCACTGTGACCTTCAGAGCCGCTGGCATGGGGTGTCCACCCACATAGTTGGAGGTGATCTCAGACCCAATCATCTGACAAATGAAGGTCACTGTCTCCCTGGAGAAGCGGAGCCCCTTTTGGCATTGCATCTTGGACATGTTGAAGTAGCTGCATCACCGCCTGTAAACCCTGGCAGCAGGATAGTAGCGTCTTCTGTCTTGGACTACCTGCTGGCCCTGCGCCCCTTGTGCCTGAGCCTCTCCTCCCACAGGGCATGCCCCTGGAAGCTGCATGAGGACACCTGGCCTCCTCTTACTTCTGCCCTTCTCTTCATCCTCAGGGGAGGTGCCACTAGCAGAGAGCACAATTCCCATTACCAAGGTAACAGAAAGCTGTCTGGCGCCTGGAGGAGTCCACATGGTCAAAATCCTCTGGGAGCCTTGGAGACACCAATAAGTCCAGAAATGAAGCCCAGAAATGCTGGGACTAAAGTTGTCAAGTTCAAATGAGCAACCAGCAGCAAACTATCTCTTAAACTCCTCACTACTCACAACGGCAATGCTGCAGACCCTTTTTATCCTGCCCTTGGATGAGGTTTCATTAAAAGTGGGCTGCCTGCACGGGCAACGTAAAATCAGGATCAATTCCCTTTTTAATGGCCTTAAGTGGCTCTTAAATTGTTGGCGGGCACAGCTCCAACACCCACGCGTGCCTGCCGACCTGAAGATTGCTCGCATGCAGGCTGATGTCAAGACGCTCGCCCACAGTCATCTTGCACTATTTCATGTCCGTTCAGGTCAGGCACATGCCCACTTGCAAGACATGAAATTCTGGCCCTAATGTTTGTTTCACCATTATCTGTCTAGGTGGAAAGAAAGTGTAAAATTTCACACGAGAAATGATTCACTTGAATAATTCTAGATATAATAATAATCCTAAATTAATGTTGTGAAGAAAGGCTTAACACTGGAGATGACAAATTTAAGTTTAAAATTCATAAACTCATCATGATACAGAAGGAAGCTATTCATCCCATCAAGCCCATGCCAGCCATCTCCAGACAGTCCCATTCTCCCATTCTAACCTGTAGTTCTACAAGTTTATTTTCCTCAAGTGCCCATCCAATATCCTTTTGAAATCATCAGTTTTTGCTGCTTCCACCTCGCTCATAGAGTTGTGGCCTAACCAGAGCTTCATAAAAGTTCAGCATATCTTCCTGCTTTTGTACTCAGCACCTCTATTTATGAAGCCCAGGGTTTTACATGCTTTGCTAATTATTCTGTCAATATGTCCTGCCACTTTCAAAAGTTTATGCACATAAACCTGCAGGTCCCTCTATCTCTGCATATTCCTTAGAACTGTGCCATTAAATCTATATTGCCTCTCCCAATTCCTTCTGTTGCCGAAATGCATCACCTCACATTTCTCTGTATTAAATTTCATGTAACATTGGTCTGTCTATTTTGCTAGTGTATGTCCTGTTGCAGTTGGTTGGTATTGTCCTCACTGTTTGCCACACCTCCATGTTTGGTAATACAGATTTTCAAAATTATGAAGCATTCTAAGAAGGTACATAGTGTTAAGTGGTTCATTGGTTGGTGAATTTTAACAGAAGAAGATAGAGGTGTTATGGACAGGAAGGGGATTATTCTGAGATCCACACTCAGTGCCATGCGCCACCATATGAACACACTCGACCTCTCCCTCCAGCAGCACCGCCGCACCCTTTTTCAAAGCTGCGCGTGCCCCCAGTTTCATTTTATTCTTCGCCTCATCCATCGCCTCAACAAGAAACTTTTTCTCTTTCTCTCAAGTGCTAAGGAACGCAAGCTCCAACAACTCATCGACTCCAACACCCATCTGGGACCCTCCACCCCTGCTTGTCCCTCCGTCCTCACCCCATCTTCCAATCCCAGCCCCAGCCGCGTATTCACTATACCCCCTGACCTTCCCCTCTCCGATGCTGAACGTTCAGTGCTCAGCAAAGGACTTAGTTTCATACCCTTACGCCCTCATCTCAATGAATTTCGGGCTCGGCATGATGCTGAACTCTTCTTCCGCCGTCTTCGTCTCCGTGCTCACTTCTTTGGGCAGGAGTCCTCTCCCCGTTCAACGGATCCTTTTGCCCACCTCCAATATTCTCCCTCCAGTTGGACCCCTCCCTCTGGATTCTTACCTTCTCTTGATCTTTTCATTGAGAACTGTCGGCGTGACATTAGCCGTCTCAATTTCTCTGCTCCTCTCACCCATTCTAATCTGTCTCTCTCTGAATTCACTGCACTCCGTTCTCTCAGGTCCAACCCCAACATTGTCATCAAACCCGCTGACAAGGGTGGTACTGTTGTTCTCTGGCGCATTGACCTCTACCTCGCGGAGGCTGAGCGTCAACTCGCAGACATTTCCTCCTACCTCTCCCTGGACCATGACCCCACCACAGAACATCAAGCCATTGTTTCCTGGACTGTCACTGACCTCATCTCCTCTGGAGATCTTCCTCCCACAGCTTCCAACTTGATAGTCGCCCAACCTCGGACGGCCCGCTTCTACCTCCTACCCAAAATCCACAAACAGAACTGTCCTGGCAGACCGATCGTGTCAGCCTGTTTTGCCCCACGGAACTCATTTCTCGTTATCTTGACTCCCTTCTCTCTCCCCTTGTCCAGTCCCTTCCCACCTACATCCGTGATTCCTCTGACACCTTACGTCACATCAACAATTTCCAGTTCCCTGGCCCCAACCGTTTCCTCTTCACCATGGATGTCCAATCCCTCTACACCTCCATCCCCCACCAGGATGGTCTGAGGGCCCTTAGCTTCTTCCTTGAACAGAGGCCCCAACAATCCCCATCCACCACTACTCTCCTCCGTCTGGCTGAACTTGTTCTCACACTGAACAATTTCTCCTTTAACTCCTCTCACTTCCTCCAAATAAAAGGTGTGGCTATGGGTACCCGCATGGGCCCCAGCTATGCCTGTCTCTTTATGGGGTATGTGGAACATTCCTTGTTCCAGTCCTACTCCGGCCCCCTCCCACAACTCTTTCTCCGGTACATCGATGATTACTTCGGTGCTGCTTCATGCTCTCGTCGGGACCTGGAAAAATTTATTAATTTTGCTTCCAATCTCCACCCCTCCATCATCTTCACATGGTCCATCCCTGACACTTCTCTTCCCTTCCTTGACCTCTCTGTCTCAATTTCTGATGATAGACTGTCCACCAATATCCATTACAAGCCTACCGACTCCCACAGCTACCTCGACTACAGCTCCTCACACCCCGCTTCCTGTAAAGACTCCATCCCATTCTCTCAGTTCCTTCGCCTCCATCGCATCTGTTCTGATGACGCTACCTTCAAAAACAGCTCCTCTGACATGTCCTCCTTCTTCCTTAACCGAGGTTTTCCATCCACGGTCGTTGACAGGGCCCTCAACCGTGTCCGGCCCATATCCCGCGCATCCTCCCTCACGCCTTCTCCTCCTTCCCAGAAACATGATAGGGTCCCCCTTGTCCTCACTTATCACCCCACCAGCCTCCGCATTCAAAGGATCATCCTCCGCCATTTCCGCCAACTCCAGCATGATGCCACCACCAAACACATCTTCCCTTCACCCCCCCTGACGGCATTCCGTAGGGATCGTTCCCTCCGGGACACCCTGGTCCACTCCTCCATCACCCCCTACTCCTCAACCCCCACTTATGGCACCTCCCCATGCCCACGCAGAAGATGCAACACCTGCCCCTTCACTTCCTCTCTCCTCACCGTCCAAGGGCCCAAACACTCCTTTCAAGTGAAGCAGCATTTCACTTGCATTTCCCCTAACTTAGTCTACTGCATTCGTTGCTCCCAATGCGGTCTCCTCTACATTGGAGAGACCAAACGCAAACTGGGCGACCGTTTTGCGGAACACCTGCGGTCTGTCCGCAAGAAAGACCCAAACCTCCCTGTCGCTTGCCATTTTAACACTCCACCCTGTTCTCTTGCCCACATGTCTGTCCTTGGCTTGCTGTATTGTTCCAGTGAAGCCCAACGCAAACTGGAGGAACAGCACCTCATCTTCCGACTAGGCACTTTACAGCCTTCTGGGCTGAATATTGAATTCAACAACTTTAGATCTTAAACTCCCCCTCCCCCCATCCCCACCCCGTTTCTTACCCACCCCCCCCACTGCCCCCCCCCCGCCTCCCCCCCCCCGCTTTTTTTTCAATAATTTATATAGATTCTTCTTTCCCCACCTATTTCCATTATTTTTAAATCTAAAACTAAAACCTTGTTAGCCTCTCCACCCCACCCCCACTAGAGCTGTACTTTGAATATCCTGTCTTCCATTCTTAATTAGCACTTTTCTCAGACAAAACACCTCTTTGACCCTTTTGTCTGTGACATCTTTTGATTATCTGCTCATCTCCACAATCACCACACCCTCAATGTCTCTCTCTCCCCCCACCCCCCCACCCCACCACCCCCCCCAAACCTTAAACCAATTTATATTTCTCTCTTCTTCTAACTATGCTTCAGTTCTGCCGAAGGGCCATGAAGGCTCGAAACGTTAACTGATTTCTTCTCCGCCGATGCTGCCAGACCTGCTGAGTTTTTCCAGGTAATTCTGTTTTTGTTTTTAATTTAAGAGCCCTGATTTCTCCTCTCACTACCCATTCGTAAACAGAAAGTGTTTTGGAATTCGGATTTCCCCCATTATAAGTGGTGGGATGTTTTCCCCAGCCCTTCAGTTTGGGAGTGATCTAATCCTCAGTTAATAACCCCACAGCAAACTCGAGATAAGGTAAAATAAGGGATTTGGTTTATCTCACACATGCACAAAACACGGAAGGGCTTTCGCAATGTCTGCCCCTTTTTCCACTCATACAATAAAATACAGATAAGGGAAAGAAAGGGGTACAGGATCACGAAAAAAATAAGAGTCATGGTTTCACATGAGTACAGAGTCCAGAATCAAAAGTCCAGTGCCGCATTCCTTCAGAGGTTAGCAGGCTGAAACTATTACAGGATGATCTGACTTTCCAGAAATGAGGACCTCTACGATAGAAGAAGGCACGTAGAGATGAAGGAGTCATATAGGCACCTATACAGGAGTTCCAATGTTCCAGTGTCGATGAGGGCCAGGCAATTTACCTGGACAGAGCTCTTTCTGCTGCTACCTGTTACATGATAAAATGGTAGACTGCCTGGGTTCAGTTCCACACGGCAATATTACAAGTTCTAGCAGCATGGGGAAGGTCATATGACATATTTCCCACTTCTTCACCTCAGTGTTGGACAAAGGATACATTTGCCCAGAACCTTGAGGTGTTTAATAGAGGAGTCAAGGTCCCTTTTATCCTTACAGGTATTTAGGCTTTGTCGGCCAGCTCTGCCTTAGAAATGTAAATGGTGTAGGTGCATTTCTTTGGAATTTAATTTTCTGCAGTCACAAGGGCATTAGCAACTCTTTAAAGATAATGAGGTCCCTGCTGGTATCTGAGGGTTAGAAATTCCTCTGGTATGAGTCATGATTGTCAGGGTAGAGCCTTGGTTCATTTAAAATAAAATAATAATTTTATGGAGTACCAGGTTGACTAAGATATATATTTCTTTCCTGTCTTCTGGCCTGGACAGAGGACTCAAAATTATTACTAGAAGAATGAAAGGGAAGTCGGGATTGTTTTTTTTTTCCACACTTGGTTAGTAAACCATGGAATTCTTTGCCTGTGGTACAGAAAGACTAGCATTTATATAGTTCCTTTTGTAATGCTCTTTGACCCAGACGAAGTATGTTAAGGAAAATTTGTAATTGCTTTAAAATGCCTGTAGAATCTGTCATTGTTTTTAAGAATGATTTAAAAGGGATGTTAAGAGTTTGCGTCAACTGTAAAGGGATAAATTGTATCTTTAAAAAAGTGATATGTTGAAGCTTTTTGTCTTGCAAAGAACACTTTGCAAAAATACCAATATAGGGGAAAACAACAATTTATACTTTATGTGAAAAGAGTGCTGATTGGTTGGCAAGTGGACTCTGATTGGTAGAGGCATTGCCATGGAGGATGCACCAGTGATGGTGACTGACAGTTAACTGCCAAGCATTCATCAAAGCATTGTCCTGAGGAATGAGTCAGCGAATGGCTGTCACTTATTTTGTTTAGCTGAAACAGGTGCAATGTGTCTACATGTTTTTTCTGTCTGCAGAGAATAGGGCCCAGTGTATTAATATATGTAGCTTCCAGTGCATGCAAATGTGCCACACTGCGAGTCTGACTGACAATCTTAAATTGGTTGTTGGCATAATTCTTAGCACACTGAGGTTTATTTAGCAAATGCTGTCCAATTACAGAATCACATCTAATGTTGGACACTGTGTTTTGAGTTTTGCAAGCACGGGGCTGGTTGGGTACAGCCTGTACCTTGCTTGTTGTGAACAGCGGCCAAGGTGCACTGTTTGATACAATCCACCAGTCTTCGGGGCATACAGCTCATTTGACATTGCTAGCTTATTCACCAATGTTCCACTTAAGGATGCCATAGATATGGCCAGACACAGAGAAGACAGACAAAGAAGTGACTGCTGGAAAGAACAAAGGATAGCTGCAGCAGACAGGAGAACACAGAGGCACGTTTACAAATGTGCCTTTACATTACACAGGACAGAAAGCTGAAGACCGGGTGAGAGCAGGATTTGTGAAACTGGACAATTTTACTGCTGCTACTTCAGTTTTACCAGTGCCAACCAGACTATTTATTGGGACTTATTAAAGGATAGGATAAAGGAGTCCCTGGGAATCAAGTCTGGCTAGGTTGCAGGACCTAGCTCAGGAGGTCCTGCAAGAGTGTGCCTTTCTGGTGACAACCATCCCTGGGGACCTTGAATGCAATTTGGAGGCAGGTGAACAAGGCTCAAAAACTGAATGGAGTGAGTGGGAAATTGAGAGGTCTTACACACCAGAGGTCAAGTTAGAGAACTTTGGAACTGTACGTAGTACCACATCTGGAGGGAGTGATGCAAATGCTTGTGGTCATGTAAGGCACTTTTGTTGTATCAATTATTTACAGGGAAATTTATTTGTTTAATTGAAGTTTTATTTGCCTGTTAATTTGTGTTTAATTTCCATTAGGTCTTTACAGCCAATTAAATAACTTCGAAGTGTAGTCACTAATGTAATGGAGTTAGCTACTATGGCAGAGACTATAATATCATTCAAAGGGATACTTATTTAAGAAGAAAGAAGATATAATAATATGGGAAAATGAGGATTTAGTTTAGAAATATCCAGTTGAGTAGTTAGGACTGAATAACAGAGTCACAGAATATTAAGGTGTAGAGGGAGGCAATTCAGCCTATCATGTCTGCACCAGAGCATTATGACTTAGTGCCATTCTCCTACCTTTTCCCCATACTCTTGCACATTTTCTCTATACAAGTTATCATCTAATGCCCTCTTGAATGCCTCGATTGAACCTGCCTCCACCACACTTCCAGGCAGTGCATTCCAGACTCGAACTACTCGCTGTGTGAAAAAGTTTTTTCTCACTTCATATTTGCTTCTGTTGCAAATCACTTTAAATCTGTGCCCTTTCATTATCGGTCCTTTTATGAGCGGAAACAGTTTCTCCTTATCTACTCTATCCAGGCCCCTCTATCAAATCTCCTTTTAGCCTTCTCCTCTCGAAGGAAAACAGTGCCAACCTTTCCAATCTATCTTCAAAACTGGAGTTTCTCAATCCTGGAACCATTCTTCTGAACCTCTTCTGCATTCTCTCCAATGCGTTCACATTCTTCCTATAATGTGGTGCCCAGAACGGTACACAATACTCCCGTTGAGGACTAACTAGTGTCTTTATAAGGTCAGCATAATCTCCCTTCTCTTGTACTCTATGCCCCTATTAATAAATCCCAGGATACTATATGCTTTATTAACTGCTCTCTCCACCTGTCCTGCCACCTTCAATGCTCTATGCACATATACACACAGGTCCCTCTACTACAGGAACAGCATAATGATCAAATAGCCTCCTTCTGTGCTGTAAATTCTACCATTCGATGATATAGCTTCTCGTGATGAATCTCAAAATAAAGCATTTCACACATAATAAATTACTTGATGGGCATTCACTCATTATGTAGGTAAATGCAATAATCATTCCGCATCTAACCACTGAACTTTTTTATGGTTGTGGTTGAGGAAAGAATGCTGGATGTGATGCCAGGTGAACTCACTGTTCATCTTTGAATAGTGCCACAGAATCTTTAATGTCTAGTGAATGACTTTGAACAGATAGATGTACTTTCAATTGAACATGACATCCAAATAGTAGCATTCCCAAAACTCAGATGTGCTTAAATTCTGAAGCAGGGCTCCAACTTACAGCCTCTAGACTCTCCAACTGAACTATGAAGACATGAGAAAATAGGTACATCTTAAAATAGACCATGAGGAGTAAAGAATTCTACTTCAATAATACTAATTGCAAAAATTTAAAGTGTAAGAAAAAGAAATCAGCATCAACTTTTTGAATTAGCTTAGTGTATTTATATATATATATTTGTAACATTTTGCATCTAATTGGGGAAATCTTCATTTGGGATACTGCAAACATTAAATTATTAGCCATAAGATGAACATCTTGGGAATTAAATTCAAAATTATGTTTTGTGCAGTTCCTCCTACTATACGTCATTGCATAGGGTTATTTTAAAAATCAAGCTCATAACACATTGCTCGCAACCACATATTTGTTTAATATAATTATATTTTCTAACATATTTTGTACAGTTTTTAACAGTTGCTTGTCAGTTCAGAATGGCAAAATCCCACCTCATAACTATGACAAGATAATTGCCATTTTCTTCATTTATATATTTTAAAAGGAAAGGCCATTATTAAGCATTAATTAACTCAGGTTCACATAACCACGCATTAAAATTTTAACAGTGGGGATTTAAGGTGACCAAGTATGCTCTGTCATGCACAATTTAGAAGACTTGCACACATCTCACAGGGAGCAACCACTCAGGTGATAAGAAACCAGTATTAGAGCAACAGAGCGCTTCAACAAGGCTTGCCACAGAGTGGGATGGTTAGCTTTCGTGCTATCCATAATTATGAAGAGCAGTGAGTAGACCTCATTTAAATAATATTAGATTTGTATGAAATTAATGTGTAAATTGTTAGCTGGAATAATGCCATTTTGTCTGAGGAGTATATTTCAGTAAATAAAAACAAAAAACTGCGGATGCTGGAAATCCAAAACAAAAACAGAAATACCTGGAGAAAGTCAGCAGGTCTGGCATCATCGGCGGAGAAGAGCAAAGTTGACGTTTCGAGTCCTCATGACCCTTCAACAGAACTAAGTAGAAATAGGAAAGGGGTGAAATATAAGCTAGTTTAAGTGGGGGGGGGGGGGGGGGGGGGGAGAAGGGAGTGGGGGAGTTGTTGGGACAAGCAAGCAGTGACAGGAGGAGATAACCAAAAGATGTCACAGACAAAAGAAGGTGGTGATATTATCTAAAAGAATGTGCTAATTAAGAGTGGAGAGCAGGACAAGCAAGGTAGCTCTAGTGGGGGTGGGGTGAAATAAACCATGGGTGGAATACCATTTAAAAATAATGGAAATAAGTGGGAAAAGAAAAATCTATATAAATCATTGGAAAAAACAAAAGGGAGGGGGAAGAAACGGAAAGGGGGTGGGGATGGAGGAGGGAGTTCAAGATCTAAAGTTGTTAAACTCAATATTCAGTCCGGAAGGCTTTAAAGTGCCTAGTCGGAAGATGAGGTGCTGTTCCTCCAGTTTGCGTTGAGCTTCACTGGAACAATGCAGCAAGCCAAGGACAGACATGTGGGCAAAAGAGCAGAGTGGAGTGTTAAAATGGCAAGCAACAGGGCAGGTCTTCTGCAAAGCGGTCACCCAGTCTGCGTTTGGTCTCTCCAATGTAGAGGAAACCGCATTGGGAGCAACGAATGCAGTAGACTAAGTTGGGGGAAATGCAAGTGAAATGCTGCTTCACTTGAAAGGAGTGTTTGGGCCCTTGGACGGTGAGGAGAGAGGAAGTGAAGGGGCAGGTGTTGCATATTTTGCGTTTGCATGGGGAGGTGCCGTTGTGGGGGTTGAGGAGTAGGGGGTGATGGAGGAGTGGACCAGGGTGTCACGGAGGGAACGATCCCTACGGAATGCTGCCAGGGGGATCAAGGGAAGATGTGTTTGGTGGTGGCATCATGCTGGAGTTGGTGGAAATGGCGGAGGATGATCCTTTGAATGCGGAGGCTGGTGGGGTGATAAGTGAGGACAAGGGGGACCCTATCATGTTTCTGGGAGGGAGGAGAAGGCGTGAGGGTGGATGCGCGGGAGATGGGCCGGACACGGTTGAGGGCCCTGTCAACCACCGTGGGTGGAAAACCTTGGTTAAGGAAGAAGGAAGACATGTCAGAGGAACTATTTTTGAAAGTGGCATCATTAGAACAGATGCGACGGAGGCGAAGGAACTGAGAGAATGGGATGGAGTCCTTACAGGAAGCGGGGTGTGAGGAGCTGTAGTCGAGGTAGCTGTGGGAGTCGGTAGGCTAGTAAAGGATAGACTGTCCACCAATATAAGCAAAGGACTTAGTTTCATACCCTTACGCCCTCATCTCAATGAATTTCAGGCTCGGCACGATGCTGAACTCTTCTTCCGCCGCCTTCATCTCCGTGCTCACTTCTTTGGGCAGGAGTCCTCTCCCTGTTCAACGGATCCTTTTACCCACATCCAATATTCTCCCTCCATCCCATTCTCTCAGTTCCTTCGCCTCCGTCGCATCTGTTCTAACGATGCCACTTTCAAAAACAGTTCCTCTGACATGTCTTCCTTCTTCCTTAACCAAGGTTTTCCACCCACGGCGGTTGACAGGGCCCTCAACCGTGTCCGGCCCATCTCCCGCGCATCCGCCCTCACGCCTTCTCCTCCTTCCCAGAAACATGATAGGGTCCCCCTAGTCCTCACTTATCACCCCACCAGCCTCCGCATTCAAAGGATCATCCTCCGCCCTTTCCACCAACTCCAGCATGATGCCACCACCAAACACATCTTCCCTTCATCCCCCTGGCAGCATTCCGTAGGGATCGTTCCCTCCGTGACACCCTGGTCCGCTCCTCCATCACTCCCTACTCCTCAAACCCCACCTACGGCACCTCCCCATGCAAACGCAAAATATGCAACACCTGCCCCTTCACTTCCTCTCTCCTCACCGTCCAAGGGCCCAAACACTCCTTTCAAATGAAGCAGCATTTCACTTGCATTTCCCCCAACTTAGTCTACTGCATTCGTTGCTCCCAATGCGGTTTCCTCTACATTGGAGAGACCAAACGCAGACTGGGTGACCGCTTTGCAGAACACCTTCGGTCTGTCTGCAAGCATGACCCAGACTACCCTGTTGCTTGCCATTTTAACACTCCACTCTGCTCTTTTGCCCACATGTCTGTCCTTGGCTTGCTGCATTGTTCCAGTGAAGCTCAACGCAAACTGGAGGAACAGCACCTCATCTTCCGACTAGGCACTTTAAAGCCTTCCGGACTGAATATTGAGTTCAACAACTTTAGATCTTGAACTCCCTCCTCCATCCCCACTCCCTTTCCGTTTCTTCCCCCTCCCTTTTGTTTTTTCCAATAATTTATATAGATCTTTCTTTTCCCACCTATTTCCATTATTTTTAAATGGTATTCCACCCATGGTTTATTTCACCCCACCCCCACTAGAGCTACCTTGCTTGTCCTGCTCTCCACTCTTAATTAGCACATTCTTTTAGATAATATCACCACCTTCAACACCTCTTTGTTCTTTTGTCTGTGACATCTTTTGGTTATCTCCTCCTGTCACTGCTTGCTTGTCCCAACAACTCCCCCACCCACTTCTCCACCCCCACCCCCCACCCCCCTTAAACTAGCTTATATTTCACCCCTTTCCTATTTATACTTAGTTCTGTTGAAGGGTCATGAGAACTCGAAACGTCAACTTTGCTCTTCTCCGCCGATGCTGCCAGACCTGCTGACTTTTTCCAGGTATTTCTGTTTTTGTTTAGTATATTTAGTATGATAGTTAAGCACCTCTACTGTAATTTTGGCTTTGAATTCAACCTTGGAGCATGTAAAAATGTAGGTATTTAAATCTGTTACGACAAGCAAAAAACATAGATGTGCATTTTCCTTTAAGGAAAGCTGGCATAGTCACCTCCACATTGCCAGAGATCAGAAGCAGACAAAACCTCCTTAGGCTGACAGATTCAACAACATTCTAACATTCATAAGGAAAAACAGTATAGAGGGAGGCCTTTTCTCCTCCCCCTTTAAGCACACACACATTCATGAAGACATGGTGGATTATCACAAATCGATCACCAGAGAAAACAAATGCATACCTACAATTAAAACGCCAAAAATTGATGGTCTTCTTTCTTAATAACTCAACTGCCTGGAATTGAATATCCCTTGGACACATTGAACTGCTAAAAAAATAAAAATCTTCTTCTGTTGCCATGGCTCCAGCTACAGATGGAAGCTGTTTGCCCACCATGATGGCAGACAACTAATGTATGAGAGACATGCAGTGCTGGAATGAATGTGCAGAGGGGATTTTGCATTCTGCACATAAGCATTGCTATTTTTATGTAAAGAATAGGACAACTAAGGTATAAAATGATTGAAATATATAAAAAATAGCTCAATTTGTGTTATATTCTGTCTGAATTTAGCTCTATTCAATTTAATTATTTGAATAGTTTGAATAGTTATCAAATATACCTTAGAGATAAAGTAATATATACAGATATGTATATAATCAAATATAAAATCTCAAGATGATTTAAGTATAAATACCCATTCAAAATATGAATGTACTGTATGATTGGTTTTAGTGGTTTTAAACAATTATATATCAAGCATCTAGTTCTTCAACAGCATGGAACCTGACATGGCGTATCAATCAAATCTAAATGCACTTCATATTCTGTTTGAGTTGTGTAGATAGTTTTGCAGTCAGCATGTCTACTCTTTTAGTTTCTCAAATAAGTATTTATTTCAGATTGCTAATAATAGGGGCTGTCCTGCAATCCCAGAAGTCGCAGGCTATTTAGAGAATCCTTTCTCAGTATTCTATGTACTTTAAATTTAAGTCTGAATTAATTTGATGATGTGTGAAAATGAACCCTGGGACTAAAATCTAGATGTTAGGTGTTAGCAATGACCCTTAAAAATCAATGAGAAGTGGTTCTCACTGAGTTGGGCTTAATGCTCCATCAACAGAGTTAAGAAACAGAGTCTAATGTTTCAATTTGTAATTACTGCATGCAAAAAAAAAGTATTTTTCACCTCCCTGTTATCTAATTATTTGGTTATTACAATATCCAGCAGTTTAAAACTTTTAGCATAATACTTAGCATTTTAAATTCAGTTTAGCATGCCACCAGTAGTGTCATTAATATTTGGCTCTCACACACCTAATTAAGATGCAAGGAGCTAATTTCTCAGTAGGTGGCCAAAACATTGATACTGGTATGTAAAGTGCTTCAGCAATTTGTTCCAAGTATTGGTTTGTGACAGCACAATCAATGACCCATGGAATGAATTCTCATGTCTGGATTTCTCTATGCTCCAGTGCTATATATATTGCAGTTATGTAATGTGGCGCTGGCTTACAGCAGGCTTTAGCTGCAGAAGCCTTGTGTTTACTGGTCTAGGAGTGTCCTTTTATCCACTAAACAAATGAATCATTCAAGCAAAGCAGCTTCTGATGGCTCTAAAATCCCTTGGGTTTTACTCTAAAGGAATATGGTGCACACCAACAGGAAACAAATTTAAATTTGTATAAGAAACCTATTTTTTGTTTGAGGGGACATCTTAGATCTTCTTTAATTATTCAGCAGTTGCTGACTATCAGCCAGAGCATTTATTTTCACTTTAGAGCATAAATACCTGGATTGTTCTTCCATTTTAGTCATACATGCTTTAAAGAATGTTTGCTTTCAACTTTTGTTATCGTTGCAAAACACCTTCTTGTATCTGAAAAACAGTTTAGAGATTTTTTTTATTGGTGGTACTTTAGCTATGATAACATTTGTGCCTAATCCTTTTAGTATTTTGACAGCATTTCTGGACTGCACTCAATAAAATAGGCTAGTATTATTTTATTTTATCATATCGTTATGTATTCTATCATTCCATACAATTTTAAATTCTGCTTTGTAAGACGTACTATTTTCTGCAGTTATGAAAGAATAAAGCAGTGTTTTCTGGAGGATATTCAAATTCAAAGGGAGAAACTCCAAGTGTTTTCTGTGTGGCTGATGGCAAATAGTCTAAAATGGTTGCGTTATCATTGAACATCACATGGTCCTAACAACTGTTGTGTTTGGACAAGAAGTGTGTTTCACAAACAGGTGACGCTATTTAAATATGATAGGAGTGAATTTCCTCACCAGGTTCAGTGCATTAGTGACAAGAGAAAGAATTCAGGCAGAGAAATTGAATGGAAACCATTTTTACACAATTTTCACCAGTAAAACGTTTTGCCCGAGGAGCCTTGCACTCTTTGAACCTTCCCATGATCCAACTGAAGTCTAACTGACATCATTTATATATATCAAAATTAGGGTCAGTAGGGCAGCAGTTCCAACTTTCCTGGTTTTTCAGTCCAAATGAACACTGGACAATTTAGATGAATGTCAGCCTATACAGGCAAACATGAAGAGTTCCTCAGTGAAGGGTCAGTGTGAATGCCAAAAAAGTCTTTTTTTTAACCACTTTCCAGTGCTGCTCCCAGGTACAATCTGAGGGTTGGGATTGTTGGAAGTGTTTGGATGCTTGTGCTCTACAAAAGGCTTATGGCATTAAGGTGGTCATCAGAAGCCTTAATCCTGACAGGAAGCTGCTGCTGGAGTTTGTTCTGGACAGACTGGGAATGATTCCCATGGCCCATTGGTTTGGTATTCTGAAGTGGAAGGCCAAATGTCTGCATGATGCTACTGCCCTGAGAGAAAGCAGGATCAGGCAGGAGAACTTCAGCTAACTCATTGAAGTGTTCTGCTATTCATGGGTGCCTTGCTCTGCGATCTTGTTTGACAACTGGCTCCAGAGGACCCTACTGCAAAGTATGATAAAATGAATGATTAGATTTGCAGTGAAGTTATTGGGCGATCAAGCGAGTAGGCCAAACACTGCTCCTTCCTTACCTGGTTCATAACGCAGTCTGCCACCGCAATGTGTAGGACATACTGGTCTGAATTTTTCAGGCGGCAGGTGGGCTCGGCGGGGGAGCGGGCGGGGGCAGTCGTGGAGCCGATCGCCGCCCACAATCGACTCCATGCCGCCATTTTATGCAGGCAGGCCAATTAAGGCCCACCCGGCATAATACGCGAGCCATAGCACTCAGCACTACCTGTGCTGGTGGGGCGAGGAGGGACAATCGGGGCCAGCGCATGCGCACGAAAGAGCGCTTCAATCTCCCTGAGGCTCGGAGGTACCTCAGGGAGATTGATTCAATGTTGACGTAATTAAATAAATGGTTGAACAATTTAGTTAAACATGTCCCTTCATGTGACTGTGTCACATGAGATGGGACATGTGTTTATATTTATGAAAGTTTTTTAGTTTAATTAATAAAAGCTTTAGGAAACCTCATCCCGTTCATGGATGAAGTTTCCTAAAACACGCGAAGGCCGCTTGGCGTTTTTGCCTGTCCGTCAATGTTAAGGTTGGACGGGCAGCGTTTACAGTGGCCTTAATTAGTTCCTTAATGGCCTTAATAGGCCGTTTACATTTCGGCCGGCACGCAGCTGGCTCCAGCGCACACCCACCGAACGAAACATCGCAACTCAGCATGATGAAGTTAGCACACACGCCTGACATCATCGCGCATCAGTGTCGGGCCCGCCCCCGCGTGCCGACTGAAATGGTTAGCAGGAAAATGCAGAGCCTGCATAATTGTTGTTAACATCATTTATATGAAAGTTGAATGAAAATTGAGGAAAACATTTTTTTTTCAAAAGTACCTGTTGTTTTACTGAACATACAGGCTGTGTAATTGAGTGGCTCTTGATTGATTCCTTGACAGAATCAAAATGCTGGTCCCGATTGAGCCACACATTTATGATTACATTTTATGATTAATCCTTCTAACATTAGCTCCTACTCCTGCCCACCCAGTTGCTGTCAGGCTTAATCCTGCCCTCAACTTCCTGGCATCTGTTTCAATCTCTCCCTCCTCCATCTGATGTTCACCTTCCTTTCTCTATGGCTTTAATTTTAATTTTCCAAAATTTCCTAGGTTCGGGGTAGGTCCCATTCGGATTGGAAGGTAGCAAATGTAACTCCATTATTCAAAAAGGGAGGGAGACAGAAAGTGGGAAACTACAGGCCAGTTAGCTTAACATCTGTCATAGGAAAAATGTTAGAAGCTATTATTAAAGAAGCTACAGCTGGGCATTTGGATAAGGTCAAGGTAGTTAGGCAGATTCAACATGGTTTTGTGAAAGGGAAATTATATTTACCCAACTTATTGGAGTTTTTTGAGGAAGTAACATGTGCTATGGATAAAGGAGAACCGGTGGATGTGCTGTACTTAGATTTCCAGAAGGCATTTGATAACGTGCCACATCAAAGAATATCGCTGGGAATTGTCATGTTATTATAATGATATAATACCTAATTGCTCATAAGGGACTTGGTAAACATGTTATGGGTTCATTTCTTAAGACTAGGTATGTGAGAACAGCTACTAGTAGGTACAAAGCTTGAAGACATCAGAGCTGTATGTGTGTGTGTGCTCTGCTCAAAGCAAAAGTGAAACAATGACTGAATGACAGGATATATTTCCATTTTCCCTTCCAGTGACATCAGAGACATGGCAAAGGCAGAGAATGAAGATCTCAGACATAGGCCTGAGCAGGAATTAAAAATCGCGATCCCAGAGGTGACTCAGAATCCTGATGCCTCCGGAATGGTCTTATATTTCCAAAGGGCTGGCAGGCAGGAGGGAGCAGGAAATGAGGTCACCACCAATTAACAGCCCCTTGAGCTAATTAAGGAGCTAATTACAGGGCCTATCAGCTCACCATTGGAATACTTAAAGCTCAATTCTTTGAACCTGGACAGTCTGGAGCATGATTGTGCACAGCTGCCGGGATTCCTGTGGCATCACCAGAAACTCTCACAGCATCAATTGATTGATCTATAACCGATTTCTCCTGGATCTCCTTGCACCAACTCCAATGCTGCCCCATAATGTCACCTGCAATGCCCCCTTACATTGCCGTGGACGCTGCCCGGCTTCTAAGGGAACTGCCTGCTCTCTTCGGCAATGCAGCAGAAATCACCTACAGGCTTCCGCCTGCATTCACAGCTGGCACCAGGCAGGCAGCCCCACCACATCGTGGAGACACTCGAGGCCCGTAGTTGGGTGCCGAGCTCTTTTCCTGGTCAATTCGGCCATTTAACATTTGAACGTAGATCTCCAACCATACACTGAAAATCTGGCCCATAGAGTTCAAAGATAAACTGAGAGCAGGAATCTTGGAAGCAGGAAGGAGGAGGTGGGAATCATAGAGATGCAGAGGCATCAGAAGGATAGGGAACAACAACTTATATTTATATAGCACCTATAATGTAATAAAACATCCAGTGTGGTTCACAGGAGCATTATATAACAAAATTTGACACTGAGCCATGCAAAACAATATTGGGGCAGATGACCAAAAGCTCGGTCAAAGATTTAGGTTTTAAAAAGTATCTTTGAGTAGGAAAGCAAGGTAGACAGCCAGAGGTGTTTACGGAGGGAATTCCAGAGCTGAAAGTATGGCCACCAATGGTGGACCAAGTAAAATCAGGGAAGCTCAAGAAGCCAAAATTAGAGGAATGCAGATATCTTGGAGGGTTGTGAGGCTAGAGGAGATTACAGAGATGGGGAGGGGCGAGGCCATGGAGGGGTTTGAAAACAGGGATGACAATCTTATCGAGACATTGATTAACCAGGAGCCAATGTAGGTCAGCAAGCACAGGAGTGATAGGCGAATGGGATATGGTGCAAAAAAGGACATAGATTAGAAGAATTCTCAATGACCTCAAGTTTATGGAAGTTAGAATGTGGGAGGCCAGCCAAGAGTGCATTTGAATAGTCAAGTCCAGAGGTAACAAAAGAATTAATTGAGATCTCAGCAGCAGGTGACATGAGATAGAGGCAAAGTTGGATGATATTAGAGGTAGAAATAGGAAGTCTTAGTGATGGCATGGAAATCTGTTTGGAAGCTTATCCCGGGTACAAATATGACACCAAGATTGTGAACAGTCTGCTTCAGCCTCAGACATTTGACAGGGAGAAGGGTAGAGTCAGCGGCCAGTGAATGGAGTTTGTGGTGGGCAGCAAAGACAATAGCTTCAATCTCCCCATATTTAGTGGAAGGAAATTTCTGCTCGTCTAGCACTATATGTTGAACAAGCAGTCTGACCATTTAGTTACTATGGAGGAGATGAGAAAGGTAATGGTGCGGTAGAGCAGGGTGCCACCAGCGTTCCTGTGGAAATTGACACTGTATTCTTGAATGAAATCGCTGAGCAGCAGCATGTAGATGAGAACTAAGAGGAGGCCAAGGGTAGATCCTTGGGGGACACCAGAGGTAAAGGTGCATGGGCAAGAAAAGAACCCATTGTAGAAGACTGAAGTAGAGAAAATTCCCAAAGGGAGAGAATGAGGGGTAAAGCAGTTTTCAGTCAGTGAAGGCCACGGGATAAAAGGGGCAGTAAAATATGGCACAAAACTGACTAAGGAATAGAAAACAGTAAGTCATGCTGAATGGCTGTTTTTCAGACTAGAGTGAGGTATACCGTGGTGACATTAAGGTTCAGTACAAGGACCACGGCTGTTTTTCAATGTATGCCTAGGACTTGGGAGTACAGGGCACAATTCTGAAATTTGCAGATGTGAAATCTGAAATTTGACCCAAAATTGGGAAGAGCAGTAAACTATGCAGAAGATAAGAATACACTTCAAGAGGACAGGTTGGAGAATAGACGGTTACATATAAAGTGAAATGCAACAGAGAAAAGCATGATGAAATAAATTTTGAAAGTGGAGAGTCAATACTAGCTAAATAGTCCATTTTTAAAGGAGGGTGCCAGAAAAGTGACACATGGGGGTATTTGTGCACATATCTTTGAAGGTGACAAGACAGGTCAAAAAAGCAGTCAATAATGCATTTGGATCATGAACTTTATAGAGGCATAGAGTACAAAAGGCAGGAAATAACTAAAATATGAAGTTATGAATGTTGGGTATTTGTTGTGATTGATATCGTTGGTAGGTGAATTAAGGTGAGGGGTTGGGGTGGGGGTTAATGAGCATTGGCTAAGGCTGGTGCAGCTGGTAGGATATGGCCTTTGAAGATGGCACATGGACTGCAGCTGTTCAAGAAGGCAGTTCACCACCACCTTCTCAAGGGCAACTAGGGATGGGTAATAAATGCTGACCCAGCCAGTGAAGCTCACATCCTGTGAATGAATAAAAAAATGCATTCAATATGGCCTTGACCGTTCAAGTGAGTCACTTGAACCTTTTGCGGCACTGTATCCAGGTCCTCTGGGCTTGACGTCTGGCATTGGCCTCCACAACTATTTTCTCCCGCTGCACTCTAACCATATGTTTGGTAAGGCACCTGCCCACCAACCCCCTGCGGATACAGGACCTCTCTTCTCTTCTCCATCTCCTCCACCAAGATTTCTCGTGGAGCTTCTGAGAGCTCGCTCTCTCCCATGTTGCGCCATTCTTCACTGTTTCTCAGGACCAATTGAACTCCTACACAGCTCTCAGCACCTGCTCCAGTCACAATGCACCTCCCCTTTAACAGGTACAGGCTACCCATAAGTGGTGCTAGAAAGTTACAATTTTGAGACCCTTGCTGTTTCTTGCAAGCAATGAACAGTGCAGTTGGTGATAGCTTCATGCAGAAATCATTCTAATGAGCAAGCAGCACATAATTGGCATGCTGCCTGGATGTCAATCAATGAGAACACATCGTGATCCTCACGCCTGTTTTTTGTGCTATCCAATTTAGCCCCAAACTGTTTCCGATAGCTAAATGTTCAATAACCAAGTGTACAGATTTAAGGTGACTGGCAAAAGAACCAAAGGTTATGCAGGGAAAAACATTTTTCATGCAACAAGTGGTTAGGATTTGGAATGCCCCAGCTGATAGGGTGGTGAATACAGATTCAATGGTCACTTTCAGAATGGAACTGGATAATTACTTCAAGGAGAAAGATACTGCAGGGATATGAGGGAAGAGCCAGGGAGTGGGACTAATTGGATTGCTGTTCAAAAGAGCCAGCGTAGGCTCAATGACCTCATTCTGTGCTGTACTATCCCTTAATAATATGATTCTAACAATGTCTCAAGGTTAACTGATGAGTTGTTAAACAAGTCTAATATTATCCTATAAAGAATTATAAGCTGGAGCAAATGTTATTTATTATACGTAATCTTGTAATTAAATGCTCCTCTCCATCTACGCTTTCGGTATAGAAAAGGTAAAGTGAGTCTATTTAGAGAAGCTGGAGTAAAAGACCAGAGAGAATATTCATAGAGCTACCGAGAAAAATTCTGTGGTTTGGACTAATTAGTTATATATGGTTCTAAGCAGATGCTAGTTTCGCCCCTGGACCTTCACATCATCAGTGGGGGAAGGAACAAATGATCTTCTGCTTCTGTGGTTCCATTTAATTGGAAAATAATGTAAAATTGGAATAGAACAACAACCTGAATTCCATTTCATAGCATTCTGAGATCTACAGTGCCAATTGATTAATGTATCTATAGCTCTCTCACTAACAAAGAGCTAATGCTTTTATAAAATCGTTACAGGACTCAAAAATATCCACTATTATAGAAGGTCTACGGTGGTCATGCATCCATTTTGATTATCTTTATTACAAAAATGAATAATTAAGCAAATAAAATGGAGCCTCAATGTGGAAACAGAAAAAGGATTCATATTCTTAATGTGTAAGTTTCTATTAACCAAAGTAAAGCCTCCATTGAGAGTTAATGAAAGCTAATTTGTCATCAGCCGCAGTTTGGGCTTTTCAGCATAGACTTTGCCCTTAACTGAATTTTTCTTGCCATGTTTTCACCATTTCTCAATTATTATTTCTCAACTCGCCCCAGAAAGCAAATTGATGCAGTAATTGGCTTAGGTCTGACCTACTTGCTAGCTGCTTGTTGCCCCATATAGCGACAAGTAAATAAAAGGCACAATTGCAGAACCACAGGCAATCATGTACATCAGAGGCTCATTTTTAGGTCAGTTTTAATTTTAAAATATACATTTCATTGGAATTAATTAAATAAAACATTACATATAAGATAAAATTGTTTTATTGTATAAAAATAAATTGTTTTGTTTATCCAAGGTGAAATTACAGAACATCTGATTATACTTAATCTGGCTTAATTCTGTATCATTTGATTTGGAGTCAGCTGAGGCTCAGTTGGTACGATTCTTGTCTCTGAATCAGAAGGTTGTGGATTTTAGTCCCATTCCAGAAATTTGAGAATAAAAATTTAGGTTGACACTTCAGTGCTATACTATTGGTGGTGTCGTTCAGGTACCCTGAAAGATATTCAGATATCTTACCTACTCTCTCAGATAGATGTGAAAGGTCCATGGTGCTATTTTGAAGAAAACCAGTGGAGTTATCCCTGGCAGCCTGGCTAATATTTACACCTCAATCAACATTACAGGAACAGATTGCCTGGTCATTATCCCAATGCTGTTTGTAGAGCTTGTGTGCAAAATGGCTGCCACATTCCCTACAAGAGTGATTACTCTTCAAAAGTATTTCATTGGCTGTGGCACTTTGGAACAGCCTGAGGCCATGGAAGGCATCATTTAAAATCAAGTCTTTCTTTGTTTTTTTTTTAAATTTATTTAATATCTTTGCCAGGTACCCTGGATACTGCCTACATGTGGTCACTTGATTTGAATGGAAATGATAAGAGAAATATAAGTGTAGGCTCCGGAAAGAAACTGATTTCTAGCAAGTGTTACATTTGTGTACTAATCCAGTTAGTGGATTAAAAACAAACAAGGAATATAACATATCGCATGAAGTGAAATGTCAAGTGAGCGCAAAGTGTCATCTAGTTGTGTCAGAGCAAACTGCTTTATTTGAACCATTCACAGGAATCCTCCCTCCCACCTTGATCATAATAATGGAAAAGCTGGCACTGGAAGAAATTCAAATTTTGGTACAGCTGTTCTGACAAAATTTCAATCCACCATTGGGTAATATTAGAAACAACTAACCTGTCTCAACAGCTAGCTGAACATGGCATAATGTCTAGGGTACAAGTAAGAATGGGAAGTATGAATTTGTAAACAATGGATAAAATTCAAGTTTTTATGTAAGTATAGCTCTTTTTCGGTGCCCTGTGTACCAGAAACCATTCTTAGCAATTGATTACAATGAATGTTCTGAGAAATAGTAGACTTATCTGATTTGAATCAGTCTGTCTGATTTTATGAACCTGGATGATCTAAGTTACTTTAAGAAGTCATTGCTTAAGTTTTCTGTGCCACAGTGAGAATATTGTGGCCAAGTCATTATTATTAAGGTTATGGATACCTTATTGACATGACCTTTAAGGAATGACGAGATAATTTTAGGAAAAATTGGATTGTAGATACGTGGCAGCAGAGTTTCCACTTTGGACGCAATCAGTGTTTCTAGCACCAATTGCATCCAAAATTTTGCAGTTTTGTGAAGTATATTTTTCCCCCCATTTTCTGCTCCAGCCTTTTTTGAAGGTCGCCAAATGCAAAATCTCCCCTGAACTAGTGCAATCAGGCAGCGCTTTGAAAGTTACTTTTTTTTTAAAATGTTGCTTTAAAAATATTTCTTTATATATTTAAGAGTAGTAACTTGGTAAAGTTTGATAAATGCAGATGAAAATCAATTTATCACAAAAAATAAACCTTTTTAATCACTGTATCAATTCACCACCTTTGAATTTAAATGTTCAAAAATATACAAAACTATTTTCAGGGTAGATTGAGGTACAGTAGTCAGTTCCTTCGAAAATCTAAAAAGAAAATTATTTAGAACTTTTCAAAAACATACCTATTAGTGGCCTTGAGCTTAAAAGGTCCAGCTTAATTTTTAGAGGCTCCTCAAAGGCCCACGAATGAGTGCAATTAATGGAAATTCCCAATGGTAACTAATTCACCCTGGGATGAGGACAGTTTTCTAGGAAGGGTTCACTTGTAGCATAACATTTTTTAAAAAGAAAAAAGACTTGCATTTATTTTGCGCTTTCACAGCCACAGGACACCACACAGCGCTTTAGTCAATGACATACATTTTGCAGTGTAGTCACTGTGCAATGTTGGAAATGTTGCTACCAATTTGTGCACAGCAAGCTCCCACAAACAGCGATGTGAGCCATGTTCACATTGATTAGCAGAGTAGGCTTAAGGGCCCATATGGCCCACTCCTGCTCCTACTTCTTAAGTACTTATAATGGTCAAATAATTTGATTTTGTGATGTTGAGTGAGGGATAAATAATAGCCAGGACACCAGGAAGAGCTCCTCTGATCTTCATTGAAATAGTGGTCTTCTATGTCCAACTGAGAGGACAGATGGGGGCCTTTGTTTAATGTATCACCAGGACTTCAGCCTCCATTTCCACACTTTGCCTTTTTCCCAAAGGGAAGGAGCAGCTGTTAGAACAGGCCCGCTCCTATTATTGAAGTACTTAACATCATTATGGACTCAGAGCCCGTCCCCGGTAAGTTTTCTAATTTTTAGCGAGACAGCCGGACTTTAACAGCTGCTGAGAGTTAGACCAGCTCAACGGAGGCGGGGCAGGGTTGATTGTAAGCTCATGTGAGAAGGTACAGCTTGAACTGGTACTGAGGAGGCTGAGCAGGGCAGAGAGGTCCTACCTCGTTATATAAAAAGTTACTAATTTTAAAGAATGCATCACCAGCCTACCCTGTCCCAGGCTCGAGGCCTCTCGCTGCCCTCCAAAATGTGGGAAATTTTAACTTGGCCAACTTTTGTCCTAAAACACTAATTTGAAAACAGCAATGGCTGCCAAAGTGAGTCACAACATGGCGCATTTTTTAACTGGATCGCCTCTGTCTCCGGGCCTTTGTCAAATCATCAGGTGCAGACATGTCCCTTTGGCAATTAGCACCCAACCCGGTCAAAATAACCGCTCCCTGTTCCTCGTCAAGGACAGGTTTGCAACCTGGAATCAAACCCACTTCCTGATTCCAACTTCCAATGGGCATGTCCAGCCTATTATGAAGCATGAGTTAGAGGCAAAAAGAGAGTTTAAAAGGCAAATAAAAAGAGTTTGCCTCCTTTACAGTTCATCGTTAAATGCTATAGTTTGAGTTGTATCCGTGTTCATTAAGGAGAGTTATGACAGTGCTGTGATTGGAGGATGTAACTACCCATCAAACAATGTCTTTCTCAGATTTTTGTTTCTGCCAACTGGCAAGCTGTCATGTAAAAAATCAACAATGTAAATGTGGAAAAGCCTTCAGATGAGTTAAACATGTTCTTCTAATAGATAGAGATAGAGTACATTTCACACAATTGAAAGGTTAGCCCAGTATTATGTAAATGTTTGATCTTTTCCCATTGCTTTTATGTATTCAGTTTAGACATCTGTTGATATAGTTCTTAAGTCTGTTTTTTACTTGGGGAGTTTTATGGGGTCTTGGCTGAAATCCAACTGCCATCTCCCAATTCCCACATCCAACATGAAATCCAGTCCATTGTTTAAGCCTGGTTTTGCCCTATGGAACTTAAGTCTTCCTGTATTAACTTTACTTTTTCTCCTTTTGTGCAGTCTCGTCTGACATGAATCCACAGGTCTTTCAGCAACCTCTGCCACTTTAAGAGTTTCCGGTTTTCTGTCCCTAACCACCTCCTTTTCACCATGGATGTTCAGTTCCTTTATGCCATAATTTTCCATCAGAACAGCCTGTGGGCTCACCACTTCTTCCTTCAACAGAGGTCCAGAAATCTCCATCCACTGCAACCCTCTTCCACCTTGCTAAACTTGTTCTTACATTCAACAGCTTCTCTTTTGGCTCTTCTCACTTTCTGCAAATAAAATATGGGAACCTGTATCAGGCCTGGTTAGCCTGTCTTTTCGTGGGATGCATGGAACATGCTTTGTTCCACTCCTATAGAGGACAGCTCCACTACCTCTTTTTCCAATGCATTGATGATTATTGGTGATGCTTCTTGCTCTCACCACAAGGAGGAAAATCCTATCATCTCTGCTTCAAATTGTCATTCTCCCTCACCTTCACATAATCCACCTCTGACTCTTCCCTTCCCTTCCCTAACTTCACTACCTCCACTTCTTTATAGAACACTGTCGCTCAGGCGGCACATAACTGAGAATTTCCAGTCACTTGTCATTTTAATTCTCAATGTCCCACTCCTCTTCTGGTCTCTCTGTCCTCGGTCTCGTACCCTGTTCCCAGTCAAGCTCAACAGAAGCTCAAGGCAGAGCACCTTTTGATTAACCACTTCTACAACCTTCTGGACTCAACATGAAATTCATCAAATTTCAGATCTTAACAGTTGCTCCCAGTTGTTTAGAAAGCAGATGATAGCTGCTGCCATTTACAGAATTCTAGGCTTATCTTCTGTTTCCTTACTTATCCCATTACGACCCACTTCTGCACCATCACCTATTTTGTAATTTAATCACTCTGCCTTCCAGCATTTCACAGACCTACCATATTGTTTTTTACTTCCTCCTTCACTTTTCCCTGCATCTGTGCTTGTATAAAACCCATTACATCTCTAACTCTTTCCAATTCTGTCAAAAGGTCACCAACATTAAATTATTAACTCTTTTTCTCTCTTCACAGACATTGTCAGACCTGCTGAGTACTTCCAGTGTTTTCTGTTTTATTTCCATTTTCCAGCGTCTGCAGTATTTTACTTTTGTATATATTTATTTTTGAACTGAACGACTGTGAAACATGGGTCCATACCCTCTGCATTCCCCAGTGTCGGATTTGGGGTTATCCCAAAGATGCGCTGGGCAATCCCTCTGGGAAATTCCCAAGCAAGGATTTGCATGGCAATTGCCCAAAAGTGCACAATTCCTCTGGACAATTGCACTGTGCTGGGAACCATCCGAAAACGCAGTTTAAATTGCAAACTTTAGATAGTTCCACCAGGTTTACAGCAATAGTTACTCAGAAAAAGCTAGAAGAATTAAAACCTCTTCTAACTTCTGAGTAACTATTGTAAAGACCCGGACCAACCCCACAGGACCCACCCCCCGCCCCTCCAGGGGACTCCCTTCACCCCCACCCCCACAACCTCTAACACTCCCACCCGCCGACCTCTGACACACCCCACCCACCGACCTCTAAAAGCCCCCCCCGACCTCTGACACCCCCATCCCCCGATCCCCCACCTCCTGACCTCTGATGCCCACACCCCTCCGAGTTCCAAACAATCCCCATCCCCCCCACCTCTGACAACCCACAGCCCCCAACCTCTGACAAACCCCACCCAGACCTCGGACCTCCCCACACTCCCCACGGACTTCCAACACCCCATCATCCCCTCCACCCCTCGGACCTTCGACTGACCACCGCCCCGACCTTGGAACCCCTCACCCTTACTCCGCCCCCCCAAATGGACTTCTGACCATCCCCCGCCTCACCGGATCTCCAACCGCCCCCAGACCTCCGATCCAAACCCCCCAGACCACCCCCGGACACCCCCACCCCCCCAAATCCTATCCACTTATCTTCTCCTTGGCCTGTCAATTTCCCTGGCCCTTTTAACTTACCTGCTTTGCAGCAGCAAGTGCCGTTAAAAACGAGCCGTGGCCTCCTTGAATACACTGTATCTAGAATTCGCTGGGGCCTGTGAGAATTCTTTCGGCAGGCCCCATGCAGCTCCTGTCAGCGGAAGTGTCAAGATAATTTTCAAGACCAGGTAAGTAGGTATTTATTTTTTCTAATTCCTGCAGGCCAGCACTTTCCGACACTAGTCAGAAGTTACGGCCCATTAATATTTAAAGTATTACTCTAGTAATTATTATGTTCCTAGCACTTGCATTATGAAAGTAAGGTTGTTGATCTGTGCATTTAAATTCCAACATAATCAGCAAATAGCAAGTGAGTTAAATCATTGGAATTTTAACAAATTTCTCGCAAAGGGAAACCAAAATCTCAATTCAGAAATTACCGTTGGTTATATTAGCAGACAAGAGTTTAATGTGTTCACCTGATGACTCTCTGTCCACTTGGTCAACATGGGGATCAACCATCACTTCTACTAAGATGGCAGTCACATGGGTCTGGAGTGTCCACGAGGCAGCACCATTCAACCAAGGTCAACCAAACCAGGGTAAGAGATCTAGGAATTTAAAATGCCAACTGGATTCAGTGCAAATTAAGTTTCCACAAACTTTTGTGCTAATTATAAAAACATTGTGGTGGAAGCTGGCCCTGCCCACAAAACTGGCCAAGTGCCACAACCCACCACCCCCCAACCGTCACCACCACCCCCATCCCACCACCCCCACCATCTCACCACTCCCAACAGCACCCCCAGCTCCCCACCCCCACCAACCCACCAACCCACCATCCCCCAACCCGCCACGCAGATCAAATTGATCAATAATTGCGCCTGTTTACAGGCCTTCAAGGAGGTTCTTAAAATTAAGCTATTAAAATCAGGTACAAGGATGCTGATTGGCTACTTTTCAAAGTTTTTAAAAATTAAACAGGTGATTTTACTAAGAAACTGACTACTGTAGATGAATGAAACTAGTAAATGGTTCAGTATAGTTTTTTTAAAGTCATGTTCCATTATTTAAAATTAAATTGCTCATGGGTGGACAAGACAATCTGGTTAAAAATGCTTAATTTTTGCTGTATTAAGAAAATGGTCCCAGGTTACCAACCTTAAACCCTTTTTAATGCAAAAAAAATTCTGCTCAAAATCCGTTAATTCATGGGAGATTTTGCATTCATCAATGTGCAAATAAGTTTGAGCAGAAACTTGAGCAAAATAATCACTTCTGAAAATGAGCGCAATTTGCACCAGATTGTTGATTGATTACATCCCAAAGTGGAAACTCTAAGCCAAGGTGTTATTCACAAAATGTTCCATCACGTCATCCTCTTTAATGTTGTTTCATTTAGCTGCTCATATAGACTGGGATTTAAGGGTTCCTGAGCTGGAAGTCCATATGGAAATGCAGAAAGAGACCACCATAAGATTACTACATTGTGAGACCATTGCTGATCCTTATCTCTTGGGGAATGGAGGACTCGGGCCGGGCGGGGTGGGCTTGGATCTGGCTTTCTGTTTCCACTGAGGTGTTTGAAGAGCCTTTCTGGCAACTCCATGGTATTGTATTTATTCCTACGTTGACTGCTATAACAATACAATGGGTTAAAAACAAAAAACTACTGCGGATGCTGGAAATCCAAAACAAAAACAGAATTACCTGGAAAAACTCAGCAGGTCTGGCAGCATCGGTGGAGAAGAAAATAGTCGACGTTTCGGGTCCACACGACCCTTCAACAGAACTGAAGTATAGTTAGGAGAGGGGTGAAATATAATACAATGGGTTTTCCACTGGGGATTGTCCAAAAATATCTGCTTTCTTAAAGATTAAGAGGACAAGCATTGGAATTCCTCCATATTTTAAAGGGGTGATTATAACCTTGCCCACCAACAGAAACCAAAGAATGGGTGGTTAAAAAAAAAGTCCATGGGATTCAACAGACACTGTAACCCCCACCTCCCACCCACCCCCATGATCTCCCAAGCTCCGATTTTCACCTGGTCTTCTAAGCAGGTGAGAATCACAGCAGCCGTAAGCCAGCCAAATCCATCTTTCACTACGCAGATTGGGTTCCATTGGTGCCACTGAGGCCAGAATGCTATTTTAGCTGTGGGCCTGAGCAGGGGCTATCCCACCAGGCTAACAATACAGGGAAGAAAGCGAGGTTATTAGCTATGAGGAGAGGCTAGAGAAACTCAGATTGTTCTCACTAGAGCGACGGAGATTGAGGGGCAACTTGATGGAAGTTTACAAAATTATGAGTGGCATGGACAGAGTAGATAGTCAGAAACTTTTTCCCAGGGTGGAAGAGTCAATTACTAGGGGACATAGATTTAAGGTGAGAGGAGAAAACTATAGAGGAGATGCGCGGGGCAAGTTTTTTACGCAGAGGGTAGTGAGTGTCTGGAATTTGCTGCCAGAGGAGGTGGTGGAAGCAGGTACGATAGTGGTGTTTAACAGGCAGCTTGACAAATACATGAATAGGATGGGAATAGATGGATACGGACCCCGGAAGTGCAAAATGTTTTAGTTTGACAGGCAATATGATCGGCGCAGGCTTGGAGGGCCAAAGGGCCTGTTCCTGTGCTGTACTTTTCTTTGTTCTTTGTTCTTTCTTTGAGACCAGAGGAGGCCAAAAAAGGCAAGTCCATTTACTTTTTAGTTAAAACTTTTGTCATGGCGCCAGAAGGAGCAAGAGTGCTCCTCTGAGGCTTGCAAGAAATGTTCTGGCCATCCCCGGCACAATGACATGAATCCGTCATCATCCCACACCACATCCTCAAACCAACTTACTTTAGTGTGAAGGTCCGTTCCATTCTCTGAACCAAAAATGCAGATGAGGATGGCTCACCTACACTTGCTAGAAATGACGTACTTTCATAGCTGGGGGACCTGTTCTCCACAAATAAAAGGAATATATTCAAGCCTTGCACCTTTTTTGAATTATCCAGGAGCATGGGGAGCCGATATTTCCCCATTACTTTCTCCATGGCAACACCTCAGCCAATCAACCTGCCAACCAATCAGTATCATTATACCCTACAGTATAAACTGCTGTGATCATTTGAAATTTGACATTCTGTGGTTTGTCCAGGTGAGTACAAGATAAAAAGCTTCGGCAACATGTCTGTCCTTTCATCAAAATTCAGGTTTACTACCAAGCGACAGAGTCATTACCAACACTTGCTCTTCAGAAAAATGGAGCATTAATGGGAGCATTATGATTTGAAATTGTTGAACTCAATGTTGAGTCTGGCAGGTTGTAAAGTGCCTAATCGAAAGGAATCTAATCATTCTTTCACTGAGCTTCACTGGACCCAAACAGGACCCTGAGAACATAGGGGTCAGAGGGGGAGCTTTCCAATGTTTTCTGCCAATTTTATTTGTTGCAGAACAGATAAAACATTATCAAGGGACAACCTGCTGTTAAATAACAATTTCAGAGCAGCACACAGCATGAACAGCAACTGTCAGTAGTTCTGGAATATGATCCAGGATGCCATCCTGACTGATTATACTTCAAGCACTATAGTTTCACAAGAAGTATCAAATGAAACCCACTAGAATACAAGATCCTGTAGTTATAGCAGCCAGGAGAACGTGAGCAATGGCTGTTGTCGCTACCATGTCGAAATATTTGTTCATCACAGCTGTGCTTAGGCTGAGCGCACTGTAAGACAATTCTTTTCTCATTTATCCGATGAGTTGGAAATTACTAGTGGCTTGAACTTTTTCCCCTGCTTCCGAGATGCTTGTTCACTGAGCGTTAAACTAAAGCCTGACTGCTATGAACCTGTAGTTTTGAATATTCAATCGACTGATTTCTCCCTCAATTTAGGATACGATTAGAAAGGACTGAGATAGATCAAAGAAATTTGCTCTAGAAAACATGCTGTTTCACCACTAAAGTGAAAAACACCAGGGGGCTATTTAATTTGGGCCTTTATCAGGCAGGTGGCGGGTGGGCCAGTCACTTGGCCCACAAGCTGCGGTCAGCAGGAGGTTCAATCGGTGTTCATGTTGGGCCACATTAAGACTGTGATCAGCAAGCTGCCAGTATTAATTATGTTCCTTCTTGGCAGTTTGCTGATTGAGAGGGCAGAAAGCTGAATCACCAGTACCTTAAAGAGGAGGGGTGGGCTCGATAGGAGTAAAAGGAAGCTGCAATTTATAATGACAGGGAAATTTTCTGAAGCGCTTGCTTCATCTTGAAAACAGAAAAACTACATACAGTGTTTCACAGATATGTAACCAGACAACAGTTGACGCTGAATCAAAGGATGGATTTGGAGCAGTGATTAAAGCCTAGTCAATGAGATGGGTTTTAAGGGAGGGGGAGGGAGGTAGACTGCTGAAGCAGTTCAAGGAGAGAATTCTGGAGTTAGATGGTACTGATAGTTGATGGTAAGACTGCCAATGGTGGGCGAATGGAGTAAAGGATTCTCAAGAGGCCAGAATTGAAACACAAATGTGTTGGAAGATGTCATCGACAGTGCTTTAAAGCAGTGTTTACACAACAATAACCTGTTCACTGATGCTCAGTTTGGTTCTGCCAGAGTTGCTCAGCTCCTGAACTCATTACAGCCTTTGTCCAAGCATTGACAAAAGAGCTGAACTCAAAAGGTGAGGTGAGAGTGACTGCCCTTGACATCAAGGCAGTGTTTGACTGAGTGTGGCATCAAGGAGCCCTAGCAAAACTGATGGGAATCAGGGAGAAAACGCTCCACTGGTTGGAGTCATACCTAGCAGAAAGGAAAATGTTTGTGGTTGTTGGAGGTCAATCATCTCAGGACATTATTGACGGAGTTCCTCAGGGTAGTGTCCTAGGCCCAACAATCTTCAGCTGTTTCATGAATGACTTTCCCTCCATTGTAAGGTCAGAAGTAGGTATGTTCACTGATGATTGCACAATATTCAGTACATTCGCGACTTCTCAGATACTTAAACAGTCCATATCCATATGCAGCAAGACCTGGACAACATTTAGACTTAGGCTGATAAGCGGCAAGTAACATTTGTGCCACAAGTGCCAAGCAATGACCTTCTCCAACAAGAGAGAATTTATCCATGTCCGCTTGTCATTCAATGGCATTACCATCAATGAATCTCCCACCATCGACATCCTGGGACTTACCATTGACCAGAAACTGAACTGGGCCAACCATATAAATACAATGGCTATAAGGTCAGAGGCTGGGAATTCTATGGTGAGTAATTCATCTCCTGAATCCCCAAAGCTTATCCACCATCTACAAGGCACAAGTCAGGAGTGTTATGGAATACTCTCCATTTGCCTTGATGAGTGCAGCTTCAACAACATTCAAGAAGCTCAACACCATCCAGGACAAAGCAGCCCACTTGATTGGCACCACCTTAAACATTTGCTCCCTTCACCACCTACGCACAGTGACAGCAATTTGTATCATCTATAAGATGCACTGCATCAACTCACCAAGGCTCCTTCAACAGCACCTTCTAAACCTGTCACCTCTACAACCTAGGAGGACAAGGCCAGCAGATGTATGGGAACACCAACCCCTCCACGTTCCCCTCCAAGTCACTCACCATCCTGACTTGGAACTATATCACCGTTACTTCACTGTCACTGGGTCAAAATCCTGGAACTCCCTTCCTAATAGCACTCTGGGTGTACCTACATCACCTGGGCTTCAGTGGTTCAAGAAGGTGGCTCACCAATCACCTTCTCAACGGCAATTTGGTATGGGCAACAAATACTGACAGAGCCATATCCACATCCCGTGAAGAATTTTTAAAAATATCATAGAGCTGGAGATGGTTGCAGAGATAGGGAAGGGAGAGGTCATTGAGGTATAGGAACACAAAGATGAGAATTTTAAATTGAAGCTTTGGGGTTACTGGGAGCCAAGGAGAGTCAGGGAGTGGAATAATGGAATCGGGCTGGTTGAGTGGTAAGTGGTGAAGAATGAGGTGCATGCCAAAGAATTTTGGAATAGCTGCAATATATAGAGGGTGGAGAATGGGAAGAGGGAGTCACGAGAGTAATGAAATAGTTGAATGTGAAAGTGACAAAGGCATGAACCACACTTTTAGCAACAGACGGGTTGAGGCAGGACAGAACCAGGCAATGTTATGAAGGTGGACGTAGAAAGTCTTTGCAAAGGAGCGGTTATGGGGTTGGAAACTCAGCTATGAATCAAATAGAATGCTGAGGATGCCAAAGGTCTGTGGCAGTAGCTGGGGAGTGGGACAGAATTGAAAACAAGTGTGGAAGTATGTAGCTGGGCTGGACATCAGGCAAACAGATTGACCACAAAGAGGCTGTTTCACCTCTGTGGCAGGGATGGAAATCCAATTGGGAAAATGCAATGACAGAATTGTAAGAACAATGGGCACAG
Source organism: Cetorhinus maximus (assembly GCF_964194155.1). Classification (NCBI taxonomy): domain Eukaryota; kingdom Metazoa; phylum Chordata; class Chondrichthyes; order Lamniformes; family Cetorhinidae; genus Cetorhinus; species Cetorhinus maximus. The sequence goes on along the minus strand of NC_135888.1, from coordinate 67,472,612 downwards.
ATTTAGGAGGCCACAATATGTTCAAGGATTTTGGAAAAGGAAAGGTGGTTAGAAATTGGTAGTAATTTACAAAAATAAAGTGATCAATTGTCATTCTCAGAAGGTGTAACAACAGTCATTCTGAAAAAGGGGACAGCACATGAGGGAAAAGAAACATTGCATGGGGGTCAGGAACAAAAACTGGGTGGTCAGCAGTTGAATCAAGAGACCAGGAGGTGGGTCTCGTGGACAAAATGAGCTCAGAGGGGGCATGAGGGGAGATAGAGAAACTAAAAATAAATGCAGTTTCAGTGCCGAGGCAGAGGAGAATGTTGGGTACGTAGCAAAGAGATCAAATATTGGAAGCCTCTAAGACTGAAAGAATGAAAGTACAATGCAGTACAACTAAGTGCCAGGTCTGCTTCCAACTTTTCCATGCTGCAGCTAAAGAAGCCTTTAAACACAGCTGGAAATGGCTACTTCCTGGCTTATACTGTCAATGATTTGTAAAAGGTTTGAAAAACTGCCAGTAGCAGCATGAGTAGGGACGAAAATAGCATCAGCATCTTAACTGCATCATTTGGCTCTCATCTGTATTTATCAGTGAGGCCCCTGCCTGTTTCCGATAGGAGCTCTGGCTGTTTAATTCCAGATCCGCACGAAAAATTAAAGTGCTCAACATCATCGTAGACCTGCTATCACCTAATTTTTAGGCATAACTGAGGCAGTATTGAGATGAAAATAACCTAAAGCCATACAATTTAACCTGCACTTCACAGAAACATGCAAACATTTTTGACCCATATTTGAAAATACTTTTTCATTATTATTATTCTTATTATTTCCTTTTAAGTTCAGTGGTCCTTCATACTGCTCTTCTCGAAACAAAAGTACTCTAAGTATTATTCTCTTACCATGAAACCTTTCACAAACCACTTATTTTCATTGTTAAAATTCAGCTTGGGTGATCACCTCACTGACATAATGCCACCTAGTGGTAGAGATCAGCAAACAAACAAATTGGAAGTGTGAGGAGAATCAAAGTAAAATCCTGGCCCTCTCCAGTAAAGAACTGTACAGAATTTGGAATGAACTAAAGAGAGAAGGAAAACATAATATTTGAACTGGAGAAGATAAACTAAGTTTACATGACACTTCCTCTTTGTTACTGGGAAATAATATTGTATTTCCTTTGAAATATCATGACTTATAGTGGATGGATATTGTACTGCAAATTTGATCTCCAGGATATAAGAGAGTGAAAGACTGTTAATTTAACTCCCACAGATTGTACAAAACACTGTCAAATTGTTGGACTTGAAGGGGCAATAAAATCAATAAAACCATGCAAAAAATGTTCAAAGAATGTAATTGGCAGGGTGACTATTCATATAATAATATTTGTAGCATAACAGATCTAAAAATAGTCTCTAGCATGTTTTCATGAGAATCAAGTTGATTACAATTCCCAGTTAATACTTAATGAGAAAATAGTTATATGTACATCTTTTCATACCATTATCACTATAGATTTAATTATGAACATAATAATGAAGCATCAATAATTTGTAAGATTTTTTTTACATTTTAAACTTCTTAGGCATTTTAATATTTTATATATTAGAAATAGACACAGTATGGCCATAAGACCAGAACAGGGGATGGTGTAGTGGTATTGTTGCTGGACTAGTAATCCAGAGACCCAGGGGAATGCTCTGGGAACCAGGGTTTGAAGCCCACGACAAGGGATGGTGGAATCTGAATTCAAGAAGAATCTAATGATGACCATGAAACCATTGTTGATTGTGAACCCACCTGATTCACTAATGCCCATTTAGGGAGGGAAATCTGTTGCCCTTACCTGGTCTGGCCTACATGTGACTCCAGACCCACAGCAATGACTCTTAATTGCCCCTGAAATGGCCTAGCAAGCCACTCAGTGTATTGCACTGCTACAAAGCCTCAAAAAAGGAATGAAACCTGATGGACCACCCAGCATCAACCTAGGCACTGGAAATGACAATGGCAATCACAGTCCTGTCAACCCTGCAAAGCCCTCTTTACTAACATCTGGGGGCTAGTGCCAAAATTGGAACACCTGTCTCACAGGCTTAGTCAAGCATTAGCCTGATATAGTCATCCTTATGGAATCATACCTTACAGATAATGTTCCACCGGCAGGACAGACCCAGCAGAGGTGACGGCACAGTGATATACATCAGGAGGGAATTGCCCTAGGAGTCCTCTACATCGACTCTGGACCCCATGAAGCCTCATGGCATCAGGTCAAACATGATTACCACATACCGCCCTCATGCAGCTGATGAATCAGTGCTCCTCCATGTTGAAAACCACTTGGAGGAAGCATTGAGGGTGGCAAGGGTGCAGAATGTGGGGGACTTCAATGTTCGTCACCAAGAGAGGCTCGGTAGCACCATTACTGACCGAGCTGGCCGAGTCCTAAAGGACATAGCTGCTAGACTGGGTCTGCGGCAAGTGGTGAGGGAACCAACAAGAGGGAAAGCATACTTGACCTCATACTCACCGACCTGCCTGCCGCAGATGCATCTGTTCATGGCACTTTCGGTAGAAGTTACCACCACACAGTCATTGTGGAGATGAAGTCCCGCCTTCACATTGAGGATACCCTCCATCGTGTTGTGTGGTCCTAACACCATGCTAACTGGAACAGATTTCGAACACATCGAGCAACTCAAGACTGGACATCCATGAGGCGCTGTGGGCCATCATCAGCAGCAGAATTGCTCTCGAACATAATCTGTAACCTCATGGCCCAGCATATCCCCCACTCTACCATTACCATCAAGCCAGGGGATCAACCCTGGTTCAATGAAAGAGTGCAGGAGGGCATGCCAGGAGCAGCACCAGGCATATTTAAAAATAAGGTGTCAGCCTGGTGAAGCGATCACATGGACTACTTGCATGCCAAACAGCTTAAGCAGCAAGTGATAGACAGGGCTAAGTGACCCCACAACCAACGCATCAGATCTAAGCTCTGCAGTGCTGCCACATCTAGTCATGAGTGGTGGTAGACAATTAAACAGCTCACTGGAGGAGGATGCTCCACAAATAACCCCATCCTCAATGATGGGGGAGCCTAGCACATCAGCGCAAAAGATAAGGCTGAAGCATTTGCTACAATCTTCAGCCAGAAGTGCCGAATGGATGATCCATTTCGGCCTCCTCCAGAGGGCCCCAGCATCACAGATGCCAGTCTTCAGCCAATTCCATTCACTCCACGTGATATCATGAAATGTCTGAAGGTACTGGATACTGCAAAGGCTATGGGCCCTGACAATATTCCGGCAATACTACTGAAGGCTTGTGCTCCAGAACTTGCCGCACCCCTCACAAAGCTGTTCCAGTACAACTACAACACTGGCATTTACCCGGCTATGTGGAAAATTGCCCGGGTATGTCCTGTATACAAGAAGCAGGACAAATCCAACTCGGCCAATTACCGACCCATTAGTCTACTCTCGATCATCAGTAAAATAATGCAAGGGGTCATCAACCCTGCTATCGAGCGGCACTTGTTTAGCAATAACCTGTTCACTGACACCCAGTTTGAGCTCCGCAAGAACAAAATAAAAACAGAATTACCTGGAAAAACTCAGCAAGTCTGGCAGCATCGGTGGAGAAGAAATCAGTCAACGTTTCGAGCCATCATGGCCCTTCAGCAGAACTGAAGCAGTTCTGCTGAAGGGCCATGAGGGCTCGAAACGTTGACTGATTTCTTCTCCACCGATGCTGCCAGACTTGCTGAGTTTTTCCAGGTAATTCTGTTTTTATTTTGTTTTGGATTTCCAGCATCCGCAGTAGCTTTTAGCTTTTTGTTTTTATCTTTGAGCTCCGCAAGGGCCACTCAGGTCCTGGCCTCATTACAGCCTTGGTTCAAACATGGACAAAAGAGCTGAACTCCCGAGGTTAGGTGAGAGTGACCGCCCTTGACATCAGGACAGCATTTGACTGAGTGTGGCATCAAGGAGCCCTAGCAAAACTGGAGTCAATGGGAATCAGTGGGAAAGCTCTCCCTGGTTGGAGTCATACCTAGCACAAAGGAAGATGATTATGGTTGTTGGAGGTCAGACATCTCAGCTCAAGCATTTCACTGCAGGGGTTCCTCAGGGTGGTGTCCTCAGCCCAACCATTTTTAGCTGCTTTATCAATGACATTCCTTCCAACATAAGGTCAGAGGTGGGGATTTTCGCTGATGATTGCACAATGTTCCACATGATTCACGACTCCTCAGATACTGAAGCAGTCCATGTCCAAATGCTGCAAGACCTGGACAATATTCAGGCTTGAGCTAATAAGTGGCAAGTAACATTTGCGTCACACAAGTGCCAGGCAATGACCATCTCCAACAAGAGAGAATCCAATCATTGCCCCATGATATTCAATGGAATTACCATCACTGAATCCCCCACTAGCAACATCCTGGGGGTTATCTTTGACCAGAAACTGAATTGGGCTGGCCATATAAATACTGTGGCTTCAAGAGCAGGTCAGAGGCTAGGAATCCTGTGATGAGTAACTCCCCTCATGACTCCCCAAAGCCTGTCCACCATCAACAAGGTGCAAGTCAGGAGTGTGATGGAATACACTCCACTTGCCTGGATTAGTGCAGCTCCCACAACACTCAAGAAGCTTGACACCATCCAGGACAAAGCAGCCTGCTTGATTGGCACCACATCCACAAACATTCACTCCCTCCACCACCGACGCACAGTAGCAGCAGTATGCACCATCTACAAGATGCGCAGCAGGAATTCAGCAAGACTCCTTAGACAGCACCTTCCAGACCCACGACCGCTGCCACCTAGAAGGACAAGGGCTACAGGTAGATGGGAACACCACCACTTGGAAGTTCACTCACCATCCTGACTTGGAAATATATCACCGTTCCTTCACTGTCGCTGTGTCAAAATCCTGGAACTCCTTCCCTAACAGCACTGTGGGTGTACCTACACCACATGGACTGCAGCAGTTCAAGAAGGCAGCTCACCTCCATCTTTTCAAGGACAACTAGGAATGGGCAATAAATGCTGGCCCAGCCAGCGAAGCCTACATCCCAAGAATGAATTTAATAAAACTGAAAATCACCTTCACCGACAAGCCAAATTGGCAATCAAATGTGTTCTGTATGAAACCTACACATATTGTTCTTCTCTGAAGGTCAAATCAAAATTACTTTCCGTGAGCACCCAGTTAAAATCTCTACAGACTGACAGCGATTTCACAATATTTCCTAAGATTCTTTCAGTGTCCTGTGGAGTGGAAAATCTTCTTGAGCAATAACACAAAATGGGCATTATTGAATCTGCCACCCATTATGTGCTCCGACTGATATTCAATTTGACTGAATATCAAAGCAGGGCACTTTAACAGGTGGTTGATTTCATGCCACTTATTAGTACTCCTGCCCAAGTATATTTTAAACATGAATAATTGCAATGTGCCAAGATGTTCTTCACGGTCTTTTTTTTCCCAAGTTAAATGTTCAGCCATACATTCCCAGCTGAGTGTTATATATTCAAAGGCAGTCTGAACTGCCAGTTTCCAAAACTAAGAATCATGTTCAGCACAAAATTAGATTTGCTGAATGGTATACTTTCCTAAAGTACTGCCATCAATTCCAGAGATACCAAACTGCTGAACTCTATTAAAAAGGTCTTTGAGTTTTTCAGTAAAGCCCAGGGGTCTGAATTTTCTTGTTTCCTAGAAGTTTCCAAAATTAGTTGGCCTTTAACACTTCAGTAAATATTGCTGTCTCAAAACATAATAAATCAAACCCGATGTTACTAATTTAAGGGAAACTTGTCAAATAGCCTGAACACATAATCTAAGCTGACATTTCTGTGTGGTACTGAGGGAATGTTGCACTGTTGGGAGTTATGCCTTTGGATGATAAGTTAAACATTAAGTTGGATGTAAAAGATTCTATGGCAATAATTGAAGATCTGGTGAGTTCTCCTAATGTTCTGGATAGTATTTTTCTCTCGTTCACCATTATTAAAATAGTGACAATTTGTCTCACTTTTTTTTTGGGACCTGTGTCTACATAAATTATACAGCCACTGCACTCCAAATGTAAGAAATTGTCTCTGAAGTATTCTGTCTCATGCTGAGTATGTGAAAGGCACTGTATAAATGCAAGCCTTTTCTTTCTTTGAAGGATTTCTGGTCCATTCCACAGCTGTAAGTTTTGGCAGTGGAAAGTTGCAGCGCCTAAATATTGCTGCTGATACTTATGGTGAGCTGGGGTGCCTGGGTGAGGCTGTGAACAGGGGTAGATCCCAGAAAGGCCACAGATGTCATATCCCTTTGAAATTAATGTCTGAACCTCACTTATATCGTTCCACTTCCTGCCTGATGGGAAAACCACTGACAGGACGTCGCAGCTGGGGACTCTTGGGGCAGAATTATCCCAGATTTGCACTAAGTGTGGTAGCAGGCGGGAAAAAAGTCGCTTTACCCACCAGCTGCAATGGCGAGCTTTCACACCATATCGTCCCATTCCCGGCGCATCCCACCTCGTTAATAATGCATTTCCGGGAAACACGCCGGATCAATGCCAGGGCGGCCTCTAATTTGCCCACCCCACCATCACCTCAGGCCTTTAGTAATCCAGGCGCTATATTTAAAAGCCGCCCCTGCACAAAGCTAGCACTCTCCAAGGGACCAGAAGCTGCTGGAAGGTCATAGCTGCCAAAGGGAGGAAACATGCTGCCCCCGAATTTAGCAACGCCTTCCTTGGGCACTTACTGGATGCAGTGGAGGCCCGCCGTGAAGTCCTCTACCCTCGATCTGAGTGAAGACCAGCAAGAAAATGTCACCAATCCAGTATGGGAGGCGGTGGCAACGGTGGTGAGCTCCAACAACCTGCAAAAGAGAACAGCCACCCAGTGCTGAAAGAGGATGAATGATCTCCTCCGTTCTGCCGGGGTAAGTCACTTTTCTCATTACTCTCAACTCATGCACTCACAAACCCATCACACATCCACAGGGATATCACTCACTGCCAGTTTAAGGGACATCACCATTCAGTCTCTCACACACACCTTCATCTGCCCTGCAAATCATGTCCTCATCCCGTCCATGGCACCACTCATCACCCACACAGCCCAGGCATCCTTCTCATCTGGCCTGGCAGGTGTCCTGCTTACACTCTCTCCATCTGTATTTATGCAGGACAAGCTGGCACACAACAAAAGGGAGAGGCCACAGACTGGTGGAAGAATGCCCGACATCAAGAGCCTGACCAACTTTAAGAATAGAGTCATCCAACAGGCACATCTGGAAAGCAGCCGAAGGGGTCCGCGAGCCAGATCTTTGACTCAAGCCTTGGAGATGCCTCGGATGAAGAATCTGATCGCTGTTAATGTGTGGCAGATGACGCGTGCCGGGCATTCCAAATCCAAGGAAGAAACTTGATCACGCTGTCACAACAATTTTACAATTCGTATTTTATTTCGAGATGCGTGTCTTGAATTCAGTAGTCCACCAAGACGCTAGAGATTTTTTTATAAAGCTAAATTAAACATTTATTAACAAGGAAAAGATTTCAAGCACATACATAGGCCTACAAGTTACTACTATAACTCCTAAAACCTCTAATTAATCTGGCTTCCAGTTAACCCCTGTTAAGGCAACGGTAAAAAATAGATTTAACAGATCCAGGCAAGTCAAACACAATACCTTGGACAGTGGAATTCAAAGTGGCTTTTCCCAGCTTCAGTTTCTGTAGACAGCAGCTTAATGCACAAATACTGGAGGCTTTTCACACTCCTGGTAGATCATACAATGCCTTCCCTGACACATAGCCTCATTCTCCTTTATACATGTTTCTCCCTTTTAGTGCAAAATCCATTCTTCCCATATGTCTTTGGAACTTTACTTTTCTCATAATATAAATCTTTTCATGGTGCTCATATTATCAATAACCTTTGGGAAAAATGAACATACTGCTTGGCCTAGCTTCTCTGGCTAGGTGTAACATCCTACCATCTTGTTGAAATTCACACTAGTCTGATTTATCTAAAAATGCAAATTCTCCTCACCACACATTCCAAAACTTCAGCCATGTTTACGTATTTAGCATTTCAAACCGAGCTTCCTTTTGATGAGTCAAAGCCTCCAGACCAGCTGTCTCCAATTCAATTAAATCCCACACACACACAGACAAACTATCTAAACCCCACTATTAACCTACTTTAACAATAAATCACAATAATATTATGAGAATTATTATAATTTCATGACATGATGCCCTAATTGAAGACCTGTCACAATGCTCACCCATACCCTCCAGCAGTGCAGAGGCCCATATCTTATCTCTAGCTCTAGAGTAGCTTCAGGGTCACAAACTGGTCAGCACATCGCATTGCCTGATCCACAGCAGACGGCAGTGGCAGCAACTTCCCAGGGTTCTGGCACTCAGAAGACTGCTGTAGACCAGAAATTTGCTGAGTCTGAGTCATATGACGAGCCCCTGGACTTGGTCATGTCACAGCTGCAGCAGCTGCAAAGGCAAGCTCAGGATCATTAGGCAGGGATGTCCGCTACACTCCTCAGGTTGCAGGGCACAATGGAGGAGTCCGTCCGCTTTCAGTCTGAGGTGATAGCATTGGCATGCCAATGCACCGGGTTCAACACCAGTAGGATGGCTACCGCCATGGAGACCTTGGTCGAGGACATCGGTCCTGCACTGCCGCACAGGCTGAACTCCATCACTGATGTCATAGCTAGCTTCCAGCAGTGTCAATATGAGAGGGGTGCAGGGCAGCTCGATCTCACGTCAGCTTCCCCTTCTCCTCAAGGAGTCAGCCAGGGGCCCTCAGGCACCCCGAAGGATAAGGATCAGCAGGTACACAACCCAGGGTCTTCCACTCAGGTGACTCCGAGATTGTCCAGCCCATCTGAATCCCCTCTTCCTGTGACCTTAGCAGCTCCAGCTCTACAGGCCAAGGAGGGTGCCTCTGCCACACAGCAGGATCCTGAAAGCAGGCCAGGGCCCTCCAGACATTGGCCCTCCAGAACATGCCTGCCAGGATGGATATAGCAGCCAGCAGGCTGCCTCCACCTCCGCTGCGGATGTCAGAGAAGCACCAAGGCATAACGGTAAGGTTAGATAAGCTAAGATGATGTAGTTGCACAGACTGGGCACGGGTGTCAATAACTTGTGCATAATGTTCACTATTGTAAATAAACTCCCAAGAAGGTCTCCTTGCCTATAGCTCCTTGTTATGATGAGCAGTATTTGTGTCACTCAGATGAGCGTGGATATGGGCTTCACTGGCTGGGCCAGAATTTTTTGCCCATCCCTAGTTGCCCTTGAGAAGGTGGTGGTGAACTGCCTTCTGGTACCACTGTAGCCAATTTGGTGCAGGTACACCCACAGTTCTGTTAGGAATTGAGTTCCAGGATTTTGACCCAGCGACAGTGAGTGAAGGAACGGCGATATATTCCCAAGTCAGGATTGTGAGTGACTTGGAGGGGAACTTCCAAGTGGTGGTGTTCCCATGTGTCTCCTGCCCTTGTTCTTCTAGATGGTAGTGGTCGTGGGTTTGGTAGGTACTATCTAAGGAGCCTTAATGAATTCCTGCAGTGCATCTTGTAGATGGCACACACTGCTGCTACTGTGCGTCAGTGGCAGAGGGAGCGAATGTTTGTGGATGTGCTGTCAATCAAGCGGATTGCTTTGTCCTGGATGGTGTCAAACTTCTTGAGTGTTGTGGGAGCCGCACTCATCCAGGTAAGTGGGGGGTATTCCATCATACTCCTGACTTGTACCTCATAGATGGTGCACAGGCTTTGGGGAGTCAGGAGGGGAGTTACTCATTGCAGGATTCCTAGCCTCTGACCTGCTCTTGTAGTCAAAGTATTTATATGGCTTGTCCAGTTCAATTTCTGGTCAATGGCAACCCCCAGGATGTTGATAGTGGGGGATTCAGTGATGGTAATGTCATTGAACATCAGGGGGCGATGATTGGGTTCTCTCTTGTTGGAGATGGTCATTGAATGACATTTGTGAGGCGCGAATGTTACTTGCCACTTGTCAGCCCAAGCCTGGATATTGTCCAGGTCTTGCAGCATTTGGACATGGATTGCTTTAGTATCTGAGGAGTCGCGAATGGTGCTGAACATTGTGCAATCATCAGCGAACATCCCCACTTCTGATCTTATGATGAAAGGAAGGTCATTGATGAAGCAGCTGAAGATGTTTGGGCCGAGGACACTACCCTGAGGAACTCCTGCTGTGATGTCCTGGAGCTGAGATGACTGACCTCCAACAGCCACAACTATTTTTTTTGTGCTAGGTATGGCTCCAACCAGTGGAGAGTTTTCCCCCTGATTCCCATTGACTCCAGTTTTGCTATGGCTCCTTGATATCTCACTTGGTCAAATGCTGCCATTATGTCAAGGGCAGTCACTCTCACCTCACCTCGTGAGTTCAGCTCTTTTGTCCATGTTTGAGCCAAGACTGTAATGAGGTCAGGAACTGAGTTACCCTGGCGGAACCCAAACTGGGTGTCAGTGAGCAGGTTATTGCTAAACAAGTGTTGCCTGTGCCTCCTGCAAATGCACGGCGCCTCTTCCTTGATGTCCTACAGGCAATGCTTACAAGCGATGGGCAAGTTTTGTGCACTCACCTCCGAGTTCCCCTTGAAGTTCAGCTTGCCAGGTGCACGCCTTTTAAAGGCAGCCGTGAAACACGCCGTTCTGATGTCACACTGACGTGGGCAGTAAATTTAACATGGGGGGGATGATTCCAGCAAGCAGGGCTTATAATGAGATGCTAAAGCGTTGAAATTAGGTTCTCGACACCCGGCAGCAGGAAACGCGCCCCGCCATTGACAAGTGGAGCAGACGATCGCAAACCGGTTTCACCATGGCCTGAAGCCGATTTTTCGTTTTCTCACCATATTTTCCCCACTGTCATGATGCCAGGTGCCAAAGGGGCACAAAACTTCCGGCCTTAGATGGGGTCATTGGCAATCGGGAGCTGAGATGAGGGGTGGAGAGATCAGCCAGATCAGCAAGAGGGAGGGAGGACATTGGGGCAGGATAAAGAGGCTATTATTATTTGGATAAATATCTTTGTACACTGCGGCTTGCTATACTTGTGTAACCTCTGATATCATTAAATGTAAATACAGGTTTTGGCCAGTAGCCACTTTCGCACACCACGTGGAATATGGTGTCAGAAGTGTGCAGCTGGGACTGAGTGGATTTCGATAGCTACAAGAGAGCCAGCAGCTATGAAAAACAGCAGAGGATAATTGAAACTTAAGTCTGCAACATGTACAGGACATCAACTGCTGTGAGTCATTATGGCTTCAAATATTTCAATTCCTGCTCCTATAGAGAAGAGGAGAGATCTAAGGGTGGATTGGAAATTCTTCCAGTCTCAATGGCAGAATTATGAGATTGCCTCAGAGTTGAAAAAGAAACATGAACAAATAAGAGCAGCAACTCAGTTATCAGTGCTGGGGAAAGAGTACTACAAGTTGTATTGCACTCTAGACCTCACTGAGGAGCAGAAAGGCTGGACTTGTGAAATTTTGGAGGCCGTAAAGACCCATTTTGAACCCTCTAGTAATGTATTTTATGAACGCTATGTATTTAGCGCTAGAGCTCAGAAAAAGTGGGAGAATATTAATCAGTATGTGACTGCACTGAGACAGCTAGTTGAGTCTTGTGAGTTTGGGCAACTGAAGGATGATCTCATCATTGATAAAATTGTCTTGAGAACAAGAGATCCTGCTGTGAGAGCATGTATGCTGAGAGAAGAGAAACCTACTCTCAAGAAAGCTATTGACATGTGCAGAAGCTCCGAGATTGCGAATCATCAGCTGAAGGGTTTTGATGGGAGAACTAATGAGGCTTTGCATTATGCTGAGAGGTAATCCAAGTCTTCCAAGTCAAGGAGAAAAGGAAGGACAATTTACAGAAGGGACGCAGAAATATCAAGGTCAGAGTACTGGATGCAAATACTGTGGAGAACACCACAGAAACGAAAAGGAAGCATGTCCAGCGTGGGAAAAGCAATGCTCCAACTGCTAGAAGCTGAACCATTTTGCATGCAAGCGTTCTGCTGGAAAGAAGAAAAGCAAGCCTGTAAAGATGGTTGCTGGAGAGATGGTGGTCGATGGTTCTGAAGAATCACTCTACATCCTGGAACAGGTTGGTGCTGTCAAGTCTTGAGGTAACAAATGGTTTGTGACTGTTGGAAAGGTGGCTGCAGAAGGAGAGCATTAAATTAATGTGGAATGTCGGATAGACACTGGTGCTACACGCAACATCATAAGTTTGCAGACCCATATGAAGTTGCTCAAGATGGTGACCCAAAAGTAAAGCTGCCCAAAGTTGAGCCTATATGGTGGAATGATACTCACTCCAATAGCACAAAGTAAGTTGAGAGTCCAGTACAATAGAAGAAAGAAGATTTCATTTCCAGATTCTGGGCACTAAGCAAAATCCACTCATCCCAGCTGAAACAAGTCAAAAGCTTGAACTGGTAACCCTCCGTGTGCCAGAAGAGATTTGCAATTTTTCACATGACATGAAGCCATTGACTGCTGAACAGATCCTGACAAATTACAAAGATATTTTCACAGGTCTTGGATGCCTTCCTGGTGAATATCATCTTGAAATCGTTGACAGTGCGAAGCCAACTCAGCACCTTCCAAGGAGAGTTAATTCCAGCTGCTCTCAGGTCCATCCTGAAAGACAAGATAGAGGAGCTTGAAAAGTTGCGAAGAATCAAAAAAAGTGACAACTCCTATAGACTGATTAACAGCATGGTAGCAGTGAAAAAACCTGGACAGGGGAGAGTGTGCATAGGTCCAAAGCTTTGAAAGATCTTATGCCAAGCATTGAAGAAATTCTGCCACAACTTGACAAGGCAAAGGTCTTTACCATTCTAGAGATGAAGGATGAATACAGGCAAGTGAAGCTGGATGAAAGCAGCAGTTTTTCTGACTATATTCTGGATGCCATTTGGGAGATACAGATGGTTTCATATGCCATTGGGCATTTTTACTACTCCAAAAGGGTAACAATGCAAGCAGCATGAGATAGACAATGATCTTCCAGGATTAGAAGCGATCGTAGATGATCTGCTGGTGTATAGATGTGGAGATGTGATGGAAGAAGCCAGCACAGACCATGATCAGAATCTAGTGAGACTGCTAGAAAAAGCTCGCCAGATGAATCTGAAGCTGAACAAGCAAAGGATGTAGCTGAAGATGACTGAAGTCAAGTACATAAGTCATCTACTACACTTAAAGGACATCACCCTGACCCCGGTATGGTGTGAGCTGTAGCAGAAATGCAGCATCCAACAGATGTGAATACATGGGCGGCAATGGCGTAGTGGTATTGTTGCTCGATTAGGCATCCAGAGACCAAGGATAATGGTCTGGATATCAGGGTTCGAATCTCACCACGGCAGGTGGTGGAATTTGAATTCAATAAAAATCTGGAATTAAAAGTCTAATGATGACCATGAAACCAACTGGTAAAAACCCCAACTGGATCTGCTGTCCTTATCTGGCCTGGCCTATATGTGACTCCAGACCCACAGCAATGTGATTGACTCTTATGGCCTAGCAAGTCACTCAGTGGTACCAAACCGTTACAAAGTCACAAAAAAGGAATGAAGCCAGATGGACCACCCGGCATCGACCTAGGCACCTGAAACAACAGTGGCAATCTCAGCACTGTTGACCTGGCAAAGTCCTCCTTACTATCATCTGGGGGCTAGAAATTGAGAGAGCTGTCTCGCATCAGCCTGACATCATGGAATCATATCTTACAGATAATGTCCCAGACACCACGATCACCATCCCTGGGTATGTCCACAGAGGTGGTGGCACACTCATATACAGCCGTGAGGGAGTTGCCCTGTCCTCAACATCGACTGTGGACCACATGAAGTCTCAGGTCAAAAATGATTACCATGTACCACCCTCCCTCAGCTGATGAATCAGTTCTCTTCCATGCTGAACATGGAGGAAACACCGAGGGTTGCAAGGGTGCAGGATGTACTCTGGGTGGGGGAACATCAATGTCCATCACAAAAAGTAGTTCAGTGGCACCACTACTGACCGAGCTGGCCAAGTCCTAAAGGACATGGCTGCTAGACTGGGTCTGCGGCAGGTAGTGAGGGAATCAACAAGAGAGAAAAACTTACTTGACCTCATCCTCACCAACTTGACTGTGCAGATGCATCTGTCCATGACAGTATCGGTAGGAGTGACCAGCGCACAGTCATTGTGGAGACGAAGTTATACCTTCAAATTGAGGATACCCTCCATTGTGTTGTGTGACACTACCACCGTACTAAATGGGATAGATTTCGAACAGATCTATCAACTCAAGACTAGGCATTCATGAGGCTCTGTGGGCCATCAGCAGCAGCATAATTGTACTCAAACACAATCTGTAACCTCATAGCACGGCATATCCCCCTCTCTACCATTACCACCAAGCCAGGGAGTCAATCCTGGTTCAACGAAGAGTGCAGGAGCGCATACCAGGAGCAGCACCAGGCATACCTAAAAATAAGGTGTCAACCTGGTGAAGCTACAACACAGTAATATTTGTATGCCAAACAGCATAAGCAGCAAGTGATAGACAGGGCTAAGTGATCCCATGACCAACAGGTCACCCCTAAGCTCTGCAGTCCGGCCACATCCAGTCATGAATGGTCGTGGATAATTAAACAACTCACTGGAGAAGGAGGTTCCGCAAATATCCCCATCCTCAATGATGGAAGAGCCCAGCACATCTGCGCAAAAGATAAGGCTGGAGCATTTGCTACAATATTCAGCCAGAAGTGCCGAGTGGATGAGCCATCTCAGCCGCCTCCGGAGGCCCCCCCAGCATAGATGCCAGTCTTCAGCCAATTCAATTCACTCCATGTGATATCAAGAAACGGCTGAAGGCACTGGGTAGTGTAAAGGCTATGGGCCCTGACAATATTCCAGCAATAGAACTAAAGACTTGTGTTCCAGAATTTGCCACACCCCTAGCCAAGCTGTTCCAGTACAGCTACAACACTGGCATCTACACGGCTTTGTGGAAAATTGCCCAGGTGTGTCCTGTACACAAAAAGCAGGATAAATCAAGCCCAGCCAATTACCGACCCATCAGTCCACTCTCGATCATCAGTGAAGTAATGGAAGGGGTCATCGACAGTGCTATCAAGCGGTACTTGCTTAGCAATAACCTGCTTACTGATGCCCAGTTTGGATTCCACCAGGGCTACTCAGCTCCTGACCTCATTACAGCCTTGGTTCAAACATAGAAAAAAAAGCTGAACTCACAAAGTGAGGTGAGAGTGACTGCCCTTGACATCAAGGCCTCATTTGACCAAGTGTGGCATCAAGGAGCCTTAGCAAAACTGAAGTTAATGGGAATCAGGGGGAAAACTCTCTGTTGGTTGGTGTCATACCTAGCACAAGGGAAGATGGTTGTGGTTGTTGGAGGTCAGTCATCTGAGCTCCAGGACATTGCTGCAGGGGTTCCTCAGGATAGTGTCCTCGGCCCAACCATCTGTACTTGCTTCATCAATGACCTTCCTTCCATCATAAGGTCAGAAGTGGGGATGTTCACTGATGATTGCACAAAGTTCAGCACCATTCATGACTCCTCAGATACTGAAGCAGTCCATGTCCAAATGCAGCAAGACCTGGACAATATCCAGGCTTGGGCTGACAAATGGCATGTAACATTTGCTCCATACAAGTGTCAGGCAATGACCATCTCCAACAAAAGAGAATCCAATCATCACCCCCTGATGCTCAATGGCATTACAGTCACTGAATACCCCACTATCAACATCCGGGGGGTTACCATTGACCAGAAACTGAACTGGGCTAGCCATAAAAATACTATGGCTATAAGAGCAGGTCAGAGGCTACGAATCCTGCGACGAGTAACTCACCTCTTGACTCCCCAAAGCCTGTCCACCATCTACAAGGTACAAGTCAGGAGTGTGATGGAATACTCCCCACTTGCCTGGATGAGTGCAGCCCCCACAGCACTCAGAAGCTTGACACTGTCCATGTCAAAGCAACCCGCTTGATTGGCACCACATCCACAAACATTCACTCCCTCCACCACCGACGCACAGTAGCAGCAGTGTGTACCACCTACAAGATGCACTGCAGGAATTCACCAAGGCTCTTTTGGCAGCACTTTCCAAACCCACGACCACTATCATCTAGAAGGATAAGGGCAACAGTTAGATGGGAATACCACCACCTGGAAGTTCCCCTCCAAGTCACTCACCATCCTGACTTGGAAATATATCGCAGTTCCTTCACTGTCACTGGGTCAAAATCCTGGAACTCCTTTCCTAACAGCACTGTGGGTGTACCTACACCACATGGACTGCAGCGGTTCAAGATGGCAGCTCACTACCACCTTCTCAAGGGCAACTAGGGATGGGCAATAAATGCTGGCCCAGCCAGCGAAGCCCACATCCCATGAATAAATAAAAAAAGTTCAATAATTTGTAGGATCTGTGAATTACCTAGCAAACTCCTTACCCAATTTGTCATCAGAGTGTGAACCTCTATGCAAGCTCACTGCGAAGGATGGTCAGTGGTACTGGGACACAGAACAAAAAGCTTTCATTCGCATCAAAAAACTTGTGATAACAACACAGGTGCTAAGGTACTGTGATGTCACCCTGCAGTGTAATGCCAGTGAAACAGGACTTGAAACAACCATCATAATCAGCTTGTGTTTGCATCCAGAACTTGAACGCAAACTGAATGATGCTACACACAAGTCAAGAAAACTGCTTGGCTTTTGTCTTTGCTTGTGTGCATTTCAACCACTACCAGTTTGCAAGAGAGAATGTGACGGTGGAGTCTGATCACAAGCCACATCAAAGCACCTACCTTAAACCGCTTCTCTCTGCTTCAAGTGTTTGCAAAGGATGTTACTTTATTCGCAGAGATATAATTTGGAAGTGAAGTACAAAGAAGGGAAGCAGATGTTTATCACCAACATGCTGTTAACAGCTGCTTTCCTTCCTTTTGAAGGAAATTAATGATGCTCATGCAGAGTGTGAAATCTTCCAGATTCAATGAGAAGCAATAACATGTTCTGGAAATCATCAACCCGGCAGAGAGACTGAATCTGACAGACAAGTGTCTTGTTTAGATCAAGCGAGCTATGCAGCAAAAGGCAACTCTTCAAGTACTGTGATGAAAGAATGGCCATGAAACCAAAGAGGACTCACCTCTTGCTATAAGAGATTATTGCGCATATAAGATGACATCTTGTACAAAGAAACTAGAATCATTATCCCTAAGGAAATAAGAAAAGAGATGCTGAAGTACAGGTGAGGTCCCAGAGGATTGGAAGTCTGTGAACGTTGTACCATTAATTAAAAAGCGTACGAGGGATAGGACAGAAAATTACAAGCTGGTCAATCTGACTTCGGTGGTGAGCAAGTTATCAGAAACAATTCAGAGAAACAGGAAAAACTGCCACTTAGAAAGGCACAGATTGATCAGTGATAGTCAGCATGGTTTTGTTAGGGGAAGCTCGTGTCTTACTAACATAATAGAATTTTTTAAGGAAGTAACAAGGAGGATTGATAAGGGTAGTGCAGTGGATGTTGTCTATATGGATTTCAGTAAGGTAGTTGACAAGGTCCCACATGGCAGACTGGTCAGGAAAGTGAGATCTCATGGGATACGGGGGAAGGTGGTAAGTTGGATCCAAAATTGGCTTGCGACAGGAAACAAAGGGTAATGGTCGATAGCTGTTATTGCGAATGGAAAATGGTTTCCAATGGTGTTCCACAGTGCTCAGTGTTGGGGCCCTTGCTGTTTGTTGTATATATTAATGATTTAGACTTAAACGTGGGAGGCATGATTGGGAAATTTGCAGATGACATAGAAATTGGCCGTGTAGTCGATAGTGACTACACTATCATATCAACTCCAGAATGATATCAATGGTTTGGTTGAATGGGCGGAGAAGTGGCAAATGGAATTCAATCCGGAAAAGTGTGAGGAAATGCATTTGGGAACGGCAAACAAAGCAAGGGGATACTCAATAAATGGGAAGTTATTGAGAGGGGTTGAGGAAGTGAGAGGTCTTAGAGTGCATGTCCAGAGGTTCTTGAAGGTGGCAGGACAGGTGGACAAGGTGGTCAAGAAAGCATATGGAAAGCTTTCCTTTATTGGGTGAGGTATTGAATACAAAAGCAGGGATGCAATGATGGAACTGTATAAAATGCTGGTTAAGCCACAGCTGGAATTTTGTATACAGTTCTGGTCACCACATTACAGGAAGGACATAATTGCTCTGGAGACAGTGCAGAGGAGATTTACAAGAATGTTACCAGGGCTTGAAAATTGCAGCTATGCGGAGCGATTGGGTTGGGTTATTTTCCTAGGGGGTCTAAGGGGTGACCAAAAAATTGAGGTGTACAAAATTATGAGGGGCTGAGATAGGGTAGACAGGAAAGCCTTGTTTCCCCTAGCTGAGGGGTCAATTACCAGGGGGCACAGATTTAAGGTGATTGGTAGAAGCAATAGAAGGGACATGAGGAAAAAAATTTTTACCCAAAGGGTGGTGAGCATCTGGAATTCACTGCCTAAGTTGGTGATTGAGGTTGAAATGCTCAACTCATTTAAAAGGTACCTGGATCTGCATCTGAAGTGCTGTAAATGCAAGGCTGCAGACCAGGTGCTGGAAAGTGGGATCAAAATGAGCAGCTGGTTTCTATTTTTCTCTTTTTGACTGTTGCAGACACGATGGGCTGAATGGCCTCTTTCTGTACTGTAACTTTTCTATGGTTCTATCCATGCAAGCCATGAAAGAATTGAGTCTCATCTGAGACCAGCAAGAAAAATGCTTCACTGGCCAAACATGAGCAATGAGATTAAGAACCATATCAACCAGTGCAGTGTTTGTAATGAAGCTCAAGCTAAGCAAACTAAAGAGCCGCCCATGACTCATGATATCCCAGACAGACCACAGATGAAGCTTGGAGTAAACCTCTTCACTCCCTTTGGAACTATCTCATCACCATCAACTACAAACTACAGAGAGTTAGACAAGCTGATGTTAACGATTACCAGTGAGATTAGAGAATGTCTAAAAGCATGCTTCAGTTGTCATAACATTCCTGACATTGTGATGAGCAACAATGGCCCTCAGTTCACGAGTGAAGATTCAGACACTTCATGAATAAGTGAGAAATTAAGCACTACACATCATTTGTACAATATCCCCAGTCAAATGGAAAAGCTGAGGCAGTGGTGAAAATTTGATGCAGCACAGATGTGTGTGTATTGGCACAGCCGATGGTAAATGCTGAGTTGTTCAAATTCCAGAGGGAAACTTGAAACAACTGCCACAACTTGTTTTACAATTTGTATAAATTTTGAGACGCTTGAATTCAGTAGTAATAAGGCCACCAAGTCTTATAGGTTTCTACAAAACTAGATTAAGCATTTATTAATAGAAGAAATTATTTTAAATACATAAATAGATCTACAAATTACTACTATGATAATTTCTAAATCCCTCAATTAATATAACTCCCAGTTACACTTTCATTAAGGCAACAGTAAGGCACATAGATTTTAAAAGACCCAGGCAAAGAAACATGATACCCTGAACAATTCAATGTGAGTTTCCTTAACTTCAGTTCTTTGTAGACAATAGCTTGAGGTGTAGATTCTGAAGGCTTTTCACACTTGTTAGATCCTAAAATGCCTACCCTTATACTTAGCCTTCGCTCCTTTATACATATTTTCCCCTTTGAATGCAAATTCCCATTGTTTCACTATGTCTTTGGACTTTACCTTTCTGATAATAAAAATCTCTCATAGTACTTATTTTACCAGTAATCTTTGGGAAAAATAAACACACTGTTTCTGAACTCCACCTGGCTAGGTGGCACATTTCACCCCTCCTTTGAAATCAATCTAGCCTGGTTTATTTAAAAATGCAAATGTCCTTTTACTCCTATGTCTACCTACTTAACATTTTGAAACTAGTTCATCTTCTAAAACATCAAAGCCTTCAGACCAGCTGCCTTTAATCCAATTAAGTCTCTCACACACAGACAGACAGACAGACAGACAGACAGACAGACAGACAGACACAAATACCACTATTTGACAATAAATTCCAATAAAATAAATTATTATATCTTCCTGATAGTGTACAAGGCAATCTTAGAGTGGAGAAACACTCCTACTGAAGGTATGGAAAATAGTCCAGTCCAGCAACTGCTAATTACTCTTCCAACATCTAAAAATCTACTGAATCCAGAAGTAGTAACAGGAGTGAGTTCTAAGAGCGAAATGAAACAACAGAAAGCCAAATTCCACTTGGATAAAGCAGCCAAATCATTGCCACAACTGAGTTGGATTGCTGGTCAAAGTGCAAACATTCAACACACTCAACAAAAGTCAGCCCACAACAGTCAGTTGCCAAAACTTGGGACCTGTGTAGAGAAATTGTCGTACAAGGTTAAAGTGAACAGATCTATCACCACTACTGTAAGTGTCGATGTGCAACTGGAGAAGCTGCTCCTTCACAGGAGACAGCTGATGAGGCAGAATTGATTATGCCAACTGAACAAACATCAGTCTCAGGAGTCAACAATTCCCCAATAAATGCAACAGTTCAGCAGCAACAATCACCAGAGCAGCAACATTCTCCAGAGAGGCAATATTATCCCAGGAAATAGCAGACACCAGACGAACAGCCAAGAACAACTCACACACATTGGAAGACTTGAACAATTTAAAGATTGTGTGTGCTATGCGTGTCTAGAGACAAGGGAAATTGGAACAGACTAGAAAGAACAAACAATTCTTTTGTTCATGCGTGATAATTTTCTTTATGGAGTATTTATGTCGAGTAACATGCGAAGGATAGGGCGTGAAAATTATTTTTATTTTTATGAACGGGGAGATTTGGATAAATACCTTTGTACACTGTGGCTTGTCATACTCATGTAACCTCTGATGTCATTCTATGTAAATAAAGATTTTGGGCAGTAGCCATTTTCACCACAAGGAACAGTGAAGAGAAGATTGGCCATTGCGACAGATAGAAGAAAGGTCGGGAGGAGTGTTCCTGTTCCTCCTTCCTCCTGGCTCACAGGAAATCCTCTGGAAAGCACCTGACTTGTGTAGCCGGGAGCTCTTGCCTCCCTTTCACTGCTGGGATTCCTGAGCTTAGGAAACCCACACAGCAGCTGCAAATTTTAATGGGGTCCCCCAATTACACTGTGGGAGCCCAACTGAAATATGTTAATGAAATGTCCCACTGATTCACCTCTTACCTTTTTGAATGCAATGGAGAATGATTATTGAGGTGAACACTCATGAGTTGTGCTTTTGAAATTGCAGACAAAGTTAATTAACATTAATGCTGCATCATCATGGGAAAGATTGAAATGATGCTCAATCCTGGCATGATAATGACCAAACATCAGTTTTATAAGAACATGTTGAAAAAAATCACAGACACTCAGACAGCACAATATCCATCACCATAAAATGGCAGCGGATGTCTGAGTGGCATTTTGGGGATATGTTCCCTATATTTAAGTTTAACCTCCTCTACACCCTCTCTCACCCATTGTGGTGGGGTGGCTGGAGGCTTAATATTGAGGCCATTATTTCTATAACATATGAAAGTTTTAACTACCAGCAGAGAATGGGAACCTAAAATCACATCTTTAGATCTCTTACCTTTTTGAATGCAATGGAGAATGATTATTGAAGTGAACACTCCTGAGTTGTGCTTTTTAAATTGCAGACAAAGTTAATTAACATTAATGCTGCATCGTCATGGGAAAGATTGAAATGATGTTCAATCCTGACATGATAATGACCAAACATCAGCTTTATAAGAACATGTTGAAAAAAATCTTCAGAAAATTAACTAAAATGCATTGTTAATTATATTATCAAAGGAATTGTGTTCAAAAATGATGCATCTCTGAAAACATACAATTTAATTTTCCTGCAAGCTCAGTGAAGCATATTGAAAACACAGGATATACAAAAATTACTAATAAATGTTTCCCTTTGTAGAACACATGAGTATGAATTGTAGTCGACTGTAATTTGAACTCTGGAGTTATAGTTAACTCTACAGCTACCAATGTCAGATCAGTAGTGCAAAATAACTGCAGCCCCAGGCAGGCCAATGAATTCCGTCATCATACATCACACATAACACTCACTCATAAAGAAAGGGAACTGGATGTGGTTGTTGGAGGTCAATCATCTCAGCCCCAGGACATTATGCAGGAGTTCCTCAGGATAGTGTCCTAGACCCAACCATCTTCAACTGCTTCAATGGCCTTCCCTTCATCCTAACGTCAGTTTGCTGTTGACTGCTCAGATACTAATGCAACCCATGCCCACATGCAGTAAGTCTTGGACAACATTCAAGCTTGGGTTGTTAAGTGGCAAATAACATTGCGCCACACAAGTACCAAGCAATGACCATCTCCAACAAGAGAGAACCATCGTCCCTTGACGTTCAGTTGAATCCTGTGTCATCAACATCCTGGGGCGTTACTATTGATCAGAAACTAAACTGGCATCAGCTATTTAAATACTACAGCAACTAGAGCAGGCAAGTAATTCACCTCCTGACTCCCAAAGGTCTGTCCAGTATCTAACAAGGCATAAGTCAGGAGTATGATAGAATATTCCCCACTTACCTGGATGAGCGCATCTCCAACAACACTCAACACAAGGAGCTCAACGCCAGTCAGTACAAAGCAGCCCACTTGATCAGCATCCCATTCACTTAAACATTCACTTCCCCCACTACAGGTGCACAGTGGCAGTAGTGTGTACTATAAGTTGCACTGCCGAAACTCACCCAGGCTTCTTGGTGACACCTTCTAAACCTGCGACCTCTACTTCTTAGCATAAGAGCAGCAGGGGCATGGGAACACTGCTACCTGCAAGTTCTCCTCCAAGCCACACATCATCCTGACTTATAACTATATAGCTGTTCCTTCACTGTCACTGGGTCAAAATCATGGAACTCCTTACCTAACAGCACCTTGGGTGTACCTACACCAGATGGACTGCAGTCGTTCAAGACGGCAGCTCACCACTATGTTCTCAAGGGCAATTTGGGATAGGTAACAAATGGTAGCCTTGCAGTGACCCCCGCCTCCCAGGAATAAAAATAAACATATAATCAGAAAGGAACTCTAACTCAATACCACTAACTGCAAAAATGTTTTTGGCTTCAACTTTAACATTCTTTTTTTAATTCAGTTGGTTGAAGAGAGTTAGTTGTTCCTACTTAAATTTTTTTGCCCAGTTTATTAATAATAGTTATCCAGTATGGTTACTAATGGAATTTCAAATCAAAATGTAACATAGTTTATGTTATGACAAAGCAGTTGGTAAATGCTGAGATGTTTAAATCCCAGAGGGAAACTTGAACAACTGTCATAATCTATATTTTCAATTGGTATGTTTGAGGCGCAGCTCTGAATTCAAGGATAAAACCGCCAAGCCTCAAGAGGCTTTTTATATAAAACTAAAGTAAACGTGTATTAATTTAACAACAAATTAAACACATACACATGTCTACAAATTACTACCATAATAACTTTTTAACAAATCCCCAAATTAATCACTCCCAGATAAATCTTCACCGAGGCAACAAAAACTCATAGGCTTTAAACAGACACCAGGCAAAGCACATTTGACCTTATGAATTCAAAATGAGGTTCCTTTTAATTTGTTTCCTTTGCAGACATAGTTGTAGGCTTGCAGGCTGGTTAGATCTTAAATGCCTCTGACTTATACACACAAATTCTTTTCTGTTTATACCTAGTTCCCCCCGTTGAATGTAAATTTTCCATTGTATTACTAGTTATTTTTAATTTTAGCCCTCCTAACAATAATCCTGTCATTCCACCAATTTTATTAGTAATATAAACACATTGCTTGGCATCTCCCAGCTAGGTGCAAGATTTTACCCATTCTTTTGAATGGCTTATGCAACAAATGCAAACTTACACTTTACCTCTCCTCCTTACATTTATCTAATTAAGATCTCAAAACTACTATACATCAAAGCACCCAGACTAGCTGACTTTAATCTAATTAAGACACACATTGATACAGACACTACTACAATTCCAATTTAACAATAATTTCCAACAACATTATAGACATTAATATCTCTTCATGACACTTAGAAAAATAAGTTAGATAGCAATTTTAAATTCTCATTCTGATGTAGAGCTCTCTATTGGTAATTGATATGAGCTATTTTGTGAGTTGATTGAAAATGTCTTACAGCTATGCAATATTTTTATTTTAATTGTGTTATTTTATTGTTATTATTGATATATATACATATATAGAGATGTTAAAATATAAATTTGTATACAATAAAATGGGATATATGCAAATCTTCAAATAATATTGTATTCTACATTTCCTTGCCACTTGTTGGAGAGTATGAAAGAAGAGACACAGTACTGTAGCATTGCACAGTGGAAGACAAAATGGTTGCAGTTGCTCACTTATTGTTTCAAAAGAATTAAATAACCATATGACACAAATGTAAGACTTTAGAATACATACATGAATGTGTCACTGTAACTATCTCATCTACTATCATGCGCTATTCTCCAGTATTCAGAGTATTCAGTGTTGTTCCTTCTCTTTCTCTTGCTCTCCAACTAAAGGTGAAGGAATGTTAATAGTACACAGGGTTATTCCATGTTTGACAGAAAGTGAAATATTTTTGTACAAATTGAACTATTTTAAGAAACTACTAACCTTGTAATTTATTTTTTCTTCCTACTTGTAAGTGCCTGGCTTTCACTTTGGAACATGACGGAAGTTAGATGTTCATTATGTGAGGACTCACTGGTGAATATCCAGATCCAGCTTTCAATTAAGCCCAATCCATAGAATAAGACATTGTTTAGAATTCAGACTCGATAGCAAAGTTGTGCAAGTAAAACTAGGAGGTATCAATTAAGTCAAAACAAATTGGATCAAATCAAACCTCTTTGTATGTCCATTCAAAGTATTTGTAAATCTGCACTGTTAAAGCTAGACATAATTCAGGCTATATAAAGCTAGGCATTATTTCCTAAGCCAACACAGAGTTAATTTCTATACAATTCTGCAGTTTTCTAATGGTATTGCACTCATCATTCATATTTACACATGTCTAATGTTACAGACAGAAGGGGATTTAATTTAAAAGCCCTGATCAAGCTTGGGTAGAGGTAGCATTTCAAGGTGTAGAGTCAAGACAGGAGAGCAAAATAGTGACATGAGAAATGAGGGTCAGCGAATGACAGGAAGGGACAGAGAGGAAAAAAAAACCTAAGAATACATCAGCAGTCAAGGCTAGATGTTACAAAGGTAACAAAAAGGCAAAACTGAAGGCTCTCTATCTGAATGCATGTAGTATTCATAACAAAGTAAATGAATTGATAGCCCACATTGAAGTAAATAAATAAGATCTGATAGCAATTACGGAGACATGGCTGCAGGACAACAAATACTGGGCCCTTAATATTGGAGGGTACATGACATTCAAGAAGAATAGGAAGCTAGGTAAAGGTGGAAGGGTGGCACTGTTAATCAAAGAGGGCATTGGTGCAATAGTTAGACATGACCTTGGTTCAGGAGATCAGGATGTAGAATTGGTTTGGTTGGAGATGAGAAAAAGTAGGGGAAATATACCATTAGTGGGAGTGGTCTACAGGCCCTCTGACAGTAGCCACAGTATCGGACAAAGTATTCAAGAGAAAATATTGAGTGCTTGTGATAAAGGGATGACAATAATCATGGGTGATTTTAATCTACATATTAACTGGAAAAATCAGATTGGCAGTAGTAGCCTGGATGAGGAGTTCATGGAATGCTTTCAAGATAGTTTCTTAGAGCAACATGTTCTGAAACCAACCAGTAAGCAGGTTATATTAGACTTGGTATTGTGTAACGTGACAGGATTAATTAATGACCTCAGAGTAAAGGCATCACTAGGTAGCAGCAACCACAATATAATTGAATTTTATGCCCAATTTGAAGGGAGAAGAGTGGGTCTAAGACTGGTATCTTAAACTTAAATAAGGGCAACTATGTGGGGATGAAAGCTGAGCTAGCTAAAGTGAACTGGGAAACTAGGCTAGAGGATAGATCAATAGAGAAGCAGTGGCAGGCATTTAAGGGGATATTTCAGAGTATTCAGAACAAGTATATTCCTACTATAAAGAAAAATTCTAAGGGGAGGACCCACCATCTGCGGTTAACTAAAGATGTTAAGGAAAGCTGAAACTTAAGGAAAAAGCATACAACTTCACAAAGATGAGCGGCAGGACAGATGATTGGGCAGAATATAAAAAATGGCAGGGAATGAATAAAAGGTTAATCAGGAGAAAGAAATTAGAGTATGAGAGGAAGCTAGCTAGAAATGTAAAAATGGTTAGTAAGAGTTTCTACAGGTATTTAAAAAGAAAAAGAGTAAGCAAATTGAGTGTTGGTCCTCTAGGGAGTGACAGTGGGGAATTAATAGTGGAAAATAAAGGAAATGGCAGAAGAAATGAACAAATACTTTGCTTCTACGTTCACTATAGAGGATACAAAAAACATTCCAGTAATAGCTGCAAATCAGGAGGTGAATGAGAGAAAGGAACTTGGTGAAATTGAAATCACTAGGAAAATGGTACTGAGCAAATTGATGGAGCTGCAGGCTGACAAGTCTCCGGGTCCCAACAGACTACACCCTAGGGTCTTAAAAGAGGTGGCTAATGAGGTAGTTGATGCACTGGTGTTAATTTTCCAAAACTCACTACATTCTGGAAAGCTTCCATCAGATTGGAAAGTAGCAAATATAACCCCTGTATTCAAGGGAGGGAGGCAGAAAACAGGAAACTATAGGCCAGTTAGCTTGACGTCTGTTGTGGGGAAGTTATTAGAATCGATCATTAAGGAGGTTATAGCTGGGCACTTAGAAGAGCTCAAGGCAATAGGGAAGAGTAAGCATGGTTTTGAGAGAGGGAAATCATGTTTAACCAATTTATTTGAGCTTTTTGAAGGAGTAATATGCACAGTGGATAAAGGGGAGCTTTACACCATGTACTGTACTTGGATTTCCAGAAGGCATTTGATAAAGTGCCACATCAAAGATTATTATGGAAAATAAAAGAGCATGGTATAGTGGGTAACATATTAGCATGGATAGAAGATTGGTTGGCTGGTAGAAAGCAGAGAATATGCATAAAGGGGTATTTTTCTGATTGGCAGGATGTCGTAAGCGGAGTCCCAAAGATGTGTGTACTGGGGGCTCAACTTTTTACAATTTACATCAATGACTTAGATGAGGGGAGTGAAGACATGGTGGCTAAATTTGCAGATGATACAAAGATAGGTGGGAAAGTATGTTGTGAAGAGGACATGAGGAGGTTGTAGATGGATATAGATAGGTTGAGTGAGTGGGAAAAGATCTGGAAAATGGAGTTTAATGTGGGAAAATGTGAAGTTGTTCACTTTGGCAGGAAGAACAAAAAAGCAGAGTATTACTTAAATGGAGAACGGCTGCATAATTCTGAGGTGCAGAGGGATTTAGGTGTTATAGCATGAGTCACAAAAAGTTAGTATGCAGGTACAGCAAGTAATTAAGGTGGCTAATAGAATGCTATCCTTTATTATGAGAGGGATTGAACAGAAAAGTGAGGGTGTTATTGTTTAGTTATACAGGGCATTGGTGAGACCATACCTCGAATACTGTGTGCAGTTTTGGTCTCCTTATTTAAGGAAGGATGCAAGTGCATTGGAGGCAGTTCAAAGGAGGTTTACTAGATTGATACCTGGAATGAGTGGGTTGTCATATGAGGAAAGGTTGGGCAGACTGGGCTTGTTTCTACTGGAGTTTAGAAGAGTGAGAGGTGATTTGATTCTGAATGGTCTTGACAAGGTGGACATCGAAAGGATGTTTCCTTTTGTGGCTGAATCCAGAACTAGGAGGCACTATTTTAAAATTAGGGGATGCCCTTTTAGGGCAGAGATGAGGAGAATTTTTTTCTCTCAAAAGGTTGTGTGACTTTGGAATTCTCTGCCTCAGAAGGTGGTGGAGGCGGGATCATTGAATATTTTTAAGGCAGTGGTCAATAGATTCTTGTTAGGCAAGAGGATCAAGGGTTATCGGGGTTAGCTGGGAACGTGGAAATCAAAACACAAGAAAATCAGCCATGATCTTATTGAATAGCGAAGCAGGCTCGAGGGGCCAAATGGTCTATTCTTGTTCCCATTTCTTATGTTCTGATTTCTCCTTCTACCACCCATCCCTAAATAGAAAGGTGTTTTGATTTTTGATTTCCCCTTTTGTATGCAGTGGTATATTCCCAAACCCCTGTTTTGGTGTGATCCAATTTCCATTAGTAACCCCAGAGCAAACTTGAAATAGCAAACTGAGATCAAATCCCAAGGAGTTGTACAAAGAGAATTTACATTTCTAAGGCCAGGCTCTGGCCAATGGAGACGAGCCATCTGTGAGGACTAAGGACCCTGAAATCTCTGTCAAACTTATTAATGGATGAAACATCAACCATCTCAAAAATCCAGATCAGGAATATATATCCTTTGCCCAAACCAAAGGGAATAAGTGGGAGTTATGTCACATGAAGCCACTCCCAACACCCCCTCAAGCTGCTAGAACCTGTAATATTGTGGAGCTGAAAGAGGCAGCCTGCCATCTTCCATCAACCAAACAACAGCAGAACTCTGTACAGGTTTAAATTGCCTGGCCCTCATCTACACAGTTTCTACAAGAACTTCTGAGCTCCGTACCAGCGCCTATAAGATGAATTCACCCCTACAGGCCCATCGCATGGAAGTCATCTCTACTGGAAAAGTGAATTATCCAGCATTAGTCTTCAGCCAGCCAACTTTGAAAGAATACACCATTGGACTTTGATTCTGGACTCTTGACTCCATGAAACAATAATTCTTATCTTCTCTGTGGTCTTTGCCCTGTTCGTCTTTCTTTCTCTGATCTGTCTTTTATTGTATGAATGTGCCAGGGGCTATGTAGCAACACCTCCTCCCATGTTTTGAGTGTGTTAAAATAAACTAACCATTTTAGTTCGTTATCTCAGTATTCTCAGTGATCTCAGTGATCACAAGGGCATTAGCACCTCTTTAGAGATGACGAGACTGCTGCTGTTTCTGAAGGCTGCTGTTTCTGAAGGCCAGAAATTCCTTATATGTGAGTCATAACTCGTTCTGGCTTCAAGTCATTTTAAAGCTTTTGTCCATTTTTTTAGAAATAATTTTATAGATCAGCCAGGATGATATATAGCCCCTGATGTGAAAAGTAGCAGATTTTGTTACATAAGACAGCCAACAAAGGCTTTTACAAGTGAATTCTGAGTTCAATCTCTAAATTCCAAGGCACTCACTTTATTACACGAATAGACCAAAAGAAAAGTCATTTTTGTCATTGTGTACTGCATTCTGTGATGGCAGTAATCAGCAAATATGTTCAGATGCACAGGAACTGTGGCTATTGTAGAAAATGTCTGATTTTTAAAATTGTAAAAATACAGGTTATAAAAATTGTGTATTTTCCTGATATTCTCATTTGATACAAGTACAAATTTAAGATGTTTAATCTGGTTTAGTGGATAATCAACAAATAGAGCCATCTTGATAATTACAGCTTATAATTTTATGTTCACAATCAGCACAGGTCAAACATTCAGTGAGGAATGAACAAAGCTACAATATACAGAAATTGTAATTAGCATGCATATTTTACACAATTTTCTCGAGTCTTTTGTGCAGATCAAAAATGCATACAACTTTGAGAAGTTTGTTCAGATATGTAAAATAATACTTTGTATATATAGAGCTGAATTCTCCTGCTGGTGATATTGCAGCAGGGAAGGACTTCACCATCTGGACCCAGTTTCCTGGGTAGGACAGAGGTGGTCATCAAATATTTTGTGTGGGCTCCTAGTGAGACCTGGTCACCACAAGATTGGAAATGCTAAAAAAGGTCATTCAGTAAGGGAGACATGGCACTTGCCTTCCAAAAAAAAAGGCATCATCGAACCTTTTGCCACTGCCCCAGGGACTATTCATATCCCCTTCTTGAGTGTCTGGAAGAGCAGGATCATCAGCAGAAGGCAGCTTTTTGGACCCGACTGATGTTTACAAGTTATGAGCAGGGATGGGAGGCCAGCAGCCTTCCTAGCTGTGAGTAAAGTTATGGAGCACGTGGAAAATGGCAAATTTTCTAGAAACCCCAGGAGAGCATGAGGAGTTGTCTTCAATTGGTCTAGACATATACGGTTAGTTTTTGTAATGCAAAGACATGTTAGCACAGGAAGTGATGTTCAATTGGTACAAGACATCGGTTAGGCTACTTAACTGGAATATTGCATACATTTCCCAGAACCCCATTATAGCAACAATGTTTGAGTTATGGAAAGGCTACATCAACAAACCTAAGTAAGGAAAAAGCCTCAAAATAACCCATTTGATTTATTTTCATTGGGACAGACATTAAAGGGAGCATCGAACACATTTTCAATATTTTGCAAGGATTTGAGAGGGTAACAAATCCTTGACATGTTAGTAAATCTGTAATTCAGGGCTATCAGTGGAATATGAACCTACAAAATTGACAGGCAGGAAAAGACCAGCTGATCCATCAAGCCTGCCCCACATGACTAATGGCTGAACCATCATGGCTAAACATTTCTTCCCTTCCCTGACTTCCTCCTCCATCCCCCGCTGCCGCACATCCAACCATGCACGTTACCTCTTGCTCCCTCCACCACCGATGCAGCCAAGAAATCTCCTTGAAAAAGCAAAGGAAAAGACAAAAAATAAAATGGGGTCAATAAGGGAAAAAATACTTCATAAAATTCCACTCCATCCTCCTCAAGCAATTGAAACTGGTCCAGGGGATCACATGGACCAAATGACAAAGCTGAAGTTGGAAGATAGGTTTCCACACAGAGGGTTATTAAAATATAGAATGCTTTACCACAAGTGGCTACTGAGGCATAGGCTGTAATATCATTTAAAAAGGATTAGATACGTATTTCAGAAGGAAGACCATAATAGTATATGGAAAAATGGCAGGGAAATAGAATTAGAGTAAATAGCTTTCTTTAAAGAGCCAGCACCAGCAAAGAGACCAAATTACCTCCTTTCATATTGTAATTTCTATGATTGAGTGAAAATTTCTGTAGAAGGGATAAATTGGAATAGGAACATAGCAGTGGAGTATAGCAGAACTTGTGCTTCACAAGACCCAGTATAATATTTTAGTTTTTTCATTGACCTCCAGTTGAATCCACCCCAATGTCTTTTTTTCAGAGGGACACCCTATTATTTTTCAACAAGCCAATTAAATCAGACAAGTTGGACTTGAAATGTTAACCCTGTTTCTCTCTCTACAGATGTTACCAGGCCTCCTGAGCTTTTCCAGCACTTTGTTTTTATTTCAGGTTTTCGGCGTCTGCAGTATTTTGCTTTTATTCAATTAAAGCAGTCCTCTTGTTTATGTTAAATAACCACTTTCAAGGCTCATTAAAACATTCCTTTCAAGAAAACAGAACTCAAACAGAATGTTTTTAAAACAAAATCTATGTAAAATGCAGAAGATAGCATTGTTGTGCACTGAGAAGCTTAAGTTAGGTATCAAATGCATTGGAATTACAAAATTAAATACAAGGTTTCACACAAACATTTTGAAGATAAATGGCAACTCTGAAGTTATATGGTATGAAGCTATTTAGCTTATTCAAGTACAAAGTTAGTTTACATGCAGCCCGTACTTCTAGCATTTTTTTATGTGCAAAAGGTTCTCTTGTGTGTAATTGAAAGCCTTCTTTAACATAATGGATTCCCTCGTTGTAAAAGTTGTAATGATTTGAAGGAAAGTGGTTTATTTTTATATTTATTTAAGTATGAGTGTGTTGCTGATAAAATCAGCATTTATTGTCCATCCATAATTGCCTTTAAGAAGGTGGTGGCGAGCCACCTGCTTGAACTGCTGCAGTCCATGTGGTGTAGTACACCCAAGTGCCATTAGGAAGGGAATTCCAGGGTTTTGACCTAGTGACAGTGGAGGAACAGTGATATAGCTCCAAGTCAGAATGGTGCGTGACTTGGAGGGATACTTGCAACTGACGTTGTTCCGATATGTCCTTGTTCTTTGAGTTGGTAGAGGTCATAAGTTTGGAAGGTGCTGTCAGAGGAGCCTCAGCATGTCACTGCAGTACATCTTTTACATGGTACACACTACTGTCACCATGTGCTAATAGTGGAAGGAGTGAATGCTCTTAGGCTGGTGGATGGGATGCCAAACAGGCTACTTTGTTCTGAATAACCAATGACGATGGTTTGTGCTGTGGTGGTCAACTCCATGCTAAGCTTTGCCTGGTGTAGCTCAGGAGCCCCACTCTGGCATGGCAGTCTCTGCTGCATTTACTGCAGAGGGCAAATGAGAAAGTACACGATTCACTAGCCTCTGTTTTCTCTGGGCCCTATTCTCAGCCAGCTGAGGTTTTCATTTCTGCTCACCTCTTCCAATGCTCTTCCAAACAGTCAGCCTCCAAAGTACGCAGCCATCAGCGACTGTCTTCCTGCTGTCGGTGTCAATGTCCGCCATCTTCATATCTCACTTGCAGGTGTCCTTGTAGTAGAGGCATAGACACCAAGGAGATTGTGATCCAGTGACCTGTTCACAGTACAGAAGGTTTTTAAGTATATGGATGTCATCCATCTTATGAACATGGCCATGCCAGCTCAGGTGTCGCTGACTTAGCAAAGAGTGTATGCTGATGGAATTAGCACACTCCAGGACCTCTGAGTTGGTGACTTTGTCCTGCTAAGTGATGCCAAGGATATGTCTGAGACAGTGAAGGGGGAAATTGTTCAGCCTTTTCTCCTAGCACACGTTGTCCAGGTCTCACCACTGTGGAGGAGTGTGCTGAGGATGCAGGTTTGGTAGACTCGCAGTTTGATGTTCTCAGTTAGGTTGCTGTTGTTCCACATTCTCTTACTCAGTTTGGACATTACAGCTGTGGCTTTTGTAACGTGTGTGTTGATTTCAGCATCAAATGACAAATTGCTGGTGATTATGGAGCTTAGATATGTGAAGCTATCAACAATGTCCAGGGTCACATTGCCAATGCTGATAGATGGCAGTATGGCAACATCCTGGACTGTGACATTTATCTTCCTGATGTTGATGGTCAAACCAAACTCTTTACAGAGAGAGAGTCTGTCCACTTGCCACTGAAGTTATTCCTGAGTATGGAATGTTGGTGCGGCATCGTCAGCGTAGAGCAACTCTCTGATAAGGACGTGGTGCACCTTTGTCTTGGATCTCAGGTGAGCAAGGCTGAACAGCTTTCCATCAGTTCTGGTATGTATGCCTACCCCTCTGTAGATGACTAGAAGAAATATGACAGCAGCAAAGAGAAGAATATGTCAAAGAGTGTCGGTGCCAGAACACAACCCTGTTTGACCCCACTGTGGATCTCAAAGGGTTTAAATGTTGCTCCATCATAGCTAACCTTACCCATCCTGTTGTCATGGAAAGAGAGGACCACATTGAGCAGCTTCGGTGGGCAGCCAATTTTCTCCAGCAGTTTAAATAGATCGCCTCTGCTTGCATGGTCGAATGCCTTGCTGAGATCGATAAAGGCAATTTTCGTAGTCTCCTTTGTTACGGCACTTCCCTTGCAGTTGCTGGACTGAGAAAGTCATGTCAATTGTAGATCTTCCAGTTCTGAAAACCACATTGGGATTCAGGCTAGATGCGTTCAGCCAGGATCTGCAGTCTGACAAGGGTAACATGATCAAATACTTTTCCCATGATGCTCAGCAGGATGATGCCTGAATAGTTGTAATAACTGCAGTCACCCTTGTTCTCGTACAGGGTAACAATCTTGCATCATGCATTTCCTGGCATTTCCCCCTTCCTCCAGCAGAAGCAGAGAAGTTTGTGCAGATGCCGCGTGATGAGTTCAAGCAACTTGGAGCTTTGACCATGGCAAGTGAGTTTGTTGAACCCCTCCACCGTGGGTTTGATATCCAGCTCTGCCATGACGGGCAGGCTTTCTATGGCATCTAGAGCTTCCTTAGTGTCAGTGTTCTCCCTTAAGTAGAACTCAAGTTGGTGATGACATCCCAGCCTTTGTTTTCAATGGAGCAGTTTTCTTTGCTGATCTACTTATTGCCTTTTTGATCCCTTCATACATGCCCTACATTCCCTGTGTCGAAGCGCATCTGGATGTTCTGGCATAGTTGTAGCTGGTAGGCACTGGTGCACTGACTAGCTAGTGCACTGACTAGCAGTCTGTTGGACTTTACTTCCAACGACTCTTAGCGCATTTAGGGTCTTCTTGCTCGTATCTCCCTTGTAACGAATGAGAGTGGACTGCTTTCAATGAAAAGTTCCATCACAGCAATGTTAGCCTCAAACCAGTCCATGTTTCTCCATTCTTACCTCCCATATGTTGAGAGTGTGATATTAGAGATACTGTCTCAAACTATGTTCCAGGTGTCAGCCTTGGTTTAGTGGTAGCGGTCTTGTCTCTGAGTTAGAATGTCATGAGTTCAAACCCCACGCCTGACCCCCCCATCTTAACTGGTATTTCAGTCCAGCAGTGTCCTGGATGGCAACTAGCTTTTAACTGTTTTTGAAGCTGCATTCATTCAGGCAAGTAGAGTGTATTCCATTACACCACTGACTTGTGCCTTGCAGATGGTTAACATCTTTGGGGAGTTAGGAGGTGAGTTACTTGCCACAGAATTCCAAGCTTCTGGCACTAGTCAGAAGGATAAAATGCAAATATGGCTGTATGCAAAACTGCCAAGATTTCCTCGCTTTATGAATTTAGATGGCTGCTTTCCCTAGCTAACTCCAGTAAATAGTTTGGACACAGGGATATTTATTAGGGGTCAAAAGGTAATAAATACAGTTCAAAAAAATTAAATTGTGGCTGATCAATATATTCAAAGCAACAAATGCATTCCTGAAAATATGCTCTCTCTTACAAAAATATTTTTCATTTATTTTAGTAGTTCTCTTCAGTCTGAATTTTAAACAGCTTGAGGCAAGTGTGTGGAGTTGTTTACAAAAATTATTTAAAGCGTAGATAGTGACCAGCAAACTTGGTTGTCCCCTTCCTAGTCACACGCTCATGTTTACCCTTACCTGAAAGGGTACTAGTGTAGCATTTAGAAATAGAACTAAACTTTATTTTATTATGGGTAGCCATGTTTTGACTTGTATACAGTAATCTATTGCCATATGATACACATCAATGATGACATGCTATATTCTATTCTTCTGCTGGGTGTTGGGGTATTGCTCTTGGACGTACCTTTTGTGGGACATTGCACACTGAAGGTGATGTTCTATGAATTAATTTACAGATCAATTTTGCCTGTCATTGCTATGTTGTGAAAAAGGTGACAAACAATTTTCTCACCCATAGTGCAATTTATATCAGCAGCAAATTGCCCAACGGTTGCTGATAGTAACGGAATATTATTACTGCAAAAAGAAAACCTTACTCAGGATCTAGAGGTAGTAAAGAATGTTCTGGTATGCAGTGCTTGGGATAGTTACATTTCTCAAACAGATATGTAAAGTTTTTTTTAACGATTTAAAAAGGTTACAGGTAGCACCATAAGTTAGAATGCTGTCCTTTTGTTTCCGTATGCTAGATTTCAATCCAACCCTGCCCAGGGTGATGAAAGCCTCCCACAGATCCATTTAAATCAACTTGGCTTAGCTGGTACCACTATCCCTTCTATGTCAGAAGCTCATGGGTTCATACTGCACTCTAGGACTTAACCACATGATCTAATTTAACCCTTCTGTCAAGTGCCTAAGGTCTGTTCATTAGGTATGGGATACATCGAAACCATCATTCAGTGCTTTATAAATGCAATTCTTCCTCTTTCTTTGAATAAACTGACCTTATGTTGGATCCTTGGTCACTAGTTTAGTTGGACTAATGGGTCTGTGTTGACGCTTGCTTCGGGATGACCAAGTTGGTACCATAGACATGGCAGATCAGTAGACAGTTCTTATGTAGAACACATTCTATTTATTTACAAAGGAACTCAGCAGCTACACTTGTATACTTACAATTAAAACACTGTATCTACATTACAGACACTTACTCTTGACTACTAGCTACAGGCTATAGAGTATTAAGGTAGCCCGTGCTACTCTGTCATAGGATAATAAGATCATATGATCTTCTATTATAACATTCTTCTTAAAGATGTATTACACATCAGATTACCACATTCCTCTCCCTTTACTCAGAAATATATTTTACTGTTACAGTTACAATTCTTCTCAAAATATCAAATTATTTACACAGATAAGGAATTTACAAATTCAGTCTTTCTGGGGTTTTCCTTACACATGTAGAACGTTTCAGCTCTCCAGCTTCAGATGTTTTGTCCAGAACCTGTTTTTCTGGTGTTGTCCGAACATCAGGTTCTTCAGTGGGCACCTGCAAATCTGTTTCCTCAACTCTTGCATGTACAGCCGATCCTTCAAACATACCTGTATTCAGTTGTGTTCTTTCAACAGGAGATGTTGCCACAATCCTGAACACTGGAGGAATCATTTCCTGATGCTTTGTTTCTCTCCTCCTTATATGACCTATATGTTTCCATATGATTCAGTCTTCTACTTTCACGTGGTAAGAAAGAGGTCCAGTGACTTCACTTATATCACCTGATAACGGGTCCTTCACTAAACTTTTTCACATATACAGTAAACTTTCTGTCTTGGCTATGTTAGTCATGTCCAGTTTTCTGACTTCCCTGATTCCTTTCCACCTTCCCCCTTTAAATTTGGCATTACTAAGTTCAATCTCATTCTGAGACAGCGATTCATCAACAATTCCGCAGGTGTGACACCTGTTGTCATGTGAGAGGTGGTTCTATAACGGAAAATAAAACATGCTAACTTGGTCTGTCCAGCAGCATCGGTGGAGAAGAAAAGAGTTGACGTTTCAAGTCCAATGACCCTTCAACAGAAGTTCTGTTGAAGGGTCATTGGACTCGAAACGTCAACTCTTTTCTTCTCCACCGATGCTGCCGGACCTGCTGAGTTTTTCCAGGTAATTGTGTTTTTGTTTTTGTTTTTGTTTTGGATTTCCAGCATCCACACTAGTTTTTTGTTTTTATGCTAACTTGGTCGCTATGGAGTCTCCAGTTAATTTTTTCATACCATTTTTGAAAGTTTGAATTGCTTGCTCAGCTGCTCCATTTGAAGAAGGGTGGTATGGTGAAGTTTTTACATGAGTAATACTTTTGAGGCTGATAAACTCTTGAAACTTAGCACTCATAAATGCCGTGCCATTGTCTTTTATGTCCACTTCTGGTAGCCCGTTGATGGCGAAGCCTTGTCGTAGTTTGTCAATTATAGCAGGAGACGTTGGTGAATTTATTTCATATATATGCCCATCCGTTTTGAGTGAGCATCAACAATAAGGAGAAATATTGTCCACATAAAAAGTCCCACATAGTCGATATGCAATCGCACCCATGGCCTTCCTGGCCAGTCCCATATGTGTAACGGAGCTGCTGTGGATAACATTTGCACTTGCTGACACCGCATACAACTTCTCACTAAGCTCTTCTATGTTATGAATCTCATGGGGTTTTATCTTTTGATTGAAAATCTGCCTGATTCTATCCTTACAATGTATCACGAGGTGTCCATTTCAATGACAGTACAAACATTTGATTTTTTTAAACTTCGATTCATTACAAGATTGTCTGCTTCCACCTCTGTTACCATTATTCCATATTTTCACTGCAAAGTCACTTTTTTTTATTTGTTTGTAAGCTGTGGCTGCTTCCCGCTTCTCATCAGAGCTGCACATTTTCGCAATCTTTATGGCTGGGGCTCCCCGCCCAACATGGAGGACGGCGCCATTTTGCACTCCTCGTATGGCTTTCAAGTCCCTCATTGTGCCTTCCATAACCAGTGCTATTTCCTGCGCCTTCATTTATAGATGTACCAAACTCGAAATATTCTGTTAACTGTTTCATACTTGCCACATAACAAATAACTGTCTTTCCTGGATCCCTATTTCTTGAGTTAAATTTGAACCATTGCATTGTTACCAAGGGCTTGGGCTGGTAATGATTTTTCACAAGGTTCACTAAATCATCAAAACTTTTCAAATGTGGGGCACTGGGTTCCATTATGCTTCAGATCAATCCATAAGTCTTACTCCCACACATGGATAAGAGGCTCACGCGCCTCTTCTCCTCCCCCGCAATATCATTAGTTTGGAAAAAGAATGCGAGGCATTCAACATAATGAGACCAATCATCCGCCATTGGGTCAAAAGGGTCAACTCTTCCAAACTGCGACATGCTTCAAGGGGACTGCTTCAAAGATTAGGGCGAAAATTCTATTTACAATTACCTTGCGAGGTACAGCTCGATCTCGGTTCACTTGATTTCCTTCCTCACTTTTCTTTCTTTTTTCACCTCATTGCCAGTTTGTTGGGTCCTTGGTCACTAGTTTAGTTGGACTAATGGATCCGGGTTGCAGCTTGTTTCAGGATGACCAAGTTAGTACCATAGACATAGAGGAGAAGCAGACATTTCTTAAGTAGAACATATTCTATTTATTTACAAAGGAACTCAGCAGCCAAAATTGTGCGCTTACAACTAAAACTCAGTCTCTATATTACAGACTCTTAGTCTAGACTACTAACTACAGACTACAGAATACAAACTACTAAAGTAGACCGCGCTACTCTACCATTGGATAATAAGATCATGTGATCTTCTATTATAACATTCTTCTTAAAGATATATTACACATCAGATTACCACATCTTCCTGCCGTTCAAACCATTTAGAATTAAAGTGTTAACCCACTCACCAGAAAGACATAATAGTTGGTATTGAAAATGGAAGAACACATCTTTGAAGAGTATGGCTTTGATTTTCATTGGGATATTGGAGAAATGGTAGGAATTCTGCTCAGGTACATAATCCTACTGAAACGTGCTCTTATTTTCCTAGTAATGAGGGGAGGGGGTGCTCTGGACAAGTGTCAGATGGAAATCTTTCTTGAGGTTGCTCTGCTGCTTTAGTTGTTTCTGCTGCTGGAAAGGAGCAAAATGGAGCTTAGCTGCAGCAGTTCAAAGGCTGCTCTAGTTTAAGGGGAAGCACAGCAGTTTAGGAGACGGGAAAGGGAGAAGAGAGAGAAGAACGAGAGAAATAGAACTGGAACTCAAGCTATAATTTTTATGGAAGAAGATTGAACAACTTTAAGAGGGTCTACATTAACCAAAGACCTGACTTTTTTGAAATGATGATGGAACTCATATTGCAAGACAAGGATATGGGGATGAACTCTTTCGCACCAGGAAAGGGAGCCCCAGAAAAACAATTTTCAATCAGTTAGGTTGGAAATGGTTCGTATAGTTATTGATACCAAAACCATCATACTCTCTGCAATTTTAATGACCTAATCTAATTGGCCAACTTAAGTGAAGACATGTGTACCAATGCAGATATTAAAATAATGCTGGAAGCATGACTTAGCTACATGCCCTCCAGGACCACAAAGTGTAAGAGATCATTCAGGTGCTTCAAACCATAATAAAACCACACCAATCCTCTCCGCACACAGACCTCTCCTCTAACACTCCACTGTCATATTTTCTGCAGTGCTTGAGTGAAAAGTAAGAAATTTATGCATTACCTATACCCGAAAGCACTAGTCTGCTGAGACCTGGAATTGTGAAGTAGTCTAGCCTATCTAAATATTTGTTTTCTTTGCAAATGGGAAGCATGCGCATTTTAGAAAACAAATTAGGTGAGGGGGTAGAGGAAGGATAACCATCAGGCCCCTGAGTAAATATGAAAAGGAAACCTTATACCTCCTTGGCAGACATACCACAGAAATGTGTAGGAGTTGGTGGTGGCAGGCAGAGATATATTGAGGAAAGAGGTCAGATTCAAGTTAGCAACTGATAAAGTACTTATAGGGATTTTTGCAGTTCAAATAAATCCTCAGTAGCAGAACAGGCGAAAGAATATGTGTGTCTCATTGGCTGCGAAGGTGGAAGAAGACTGCAATGGCAAAGTGATCCTGGTCATTCTAGTTTAACAAACCACCAAAATCTGACCACCAATCCGCCAAGATCTTGCGGACAATGATGGCAGCTCAAAGTGCCCACTTAAACAAAGTCACATACGGGCTTCTATCAGTGTTCATTTGTCAAGTTCTCTGGCAATGGAGAATTGGCAACAGGGGCAGGGCTGTGAATCTGGGAGCACCTAGTCAAGAACACAGGCGACAGATGCGTGAAGGTTATTGGATACCTGTATCAAGGCAGAGGTATCTTTGGATAGCAGCATCTGTAACTGTGCAGTCCTCTTCAGGATACCATCTGCTCATCCCAAATGGGGAGGAGGTTAGATAAAGTGCCCGAAAAATAGGTTGCCCCACTTTCTCCTGGGTGGGGAACCCCATCCTGCAGGATCACTCTCTTTGTGGTCAAAGAAAGAAAACTTTAAATTTTCCAATTTGGAAGGTTAGAAACTCATGGATAATCCCGGACTGACCACCTGGAAAGAAGAACTGCAATCATACCACATGAGCTATCAAGACTCCAAACTGACATTGCCGCCCTCAGTGAGACCTCACCTTCCTGAGGAGGGACAGCTGAAGGAACAAGCACAGAGATCCACCTTCTACTGGAAAGGAAAGGCTGACAGTGACTTTCATGTACACAGAGTTGGTTTTGCCATCTGGAATAAGATCTTGGTTGCACTGCCAGTACTCCAGAGTTGTATAAATGAAAGGCTTGTGACTCTTCACCTGTATCTCAGTAGTAACCAATGTGCCACTGTCATCAGAACTTAGTCCCCAACCCTTGACTCCAATGAAGACGTTAGGAAAAAGTTCTATTCTGATCTTGATGAAGTCCTCACTGCCATCTGAAAAGAAGGAAAGACCATTCTTCTGTGGGACTTTAATGCCAGGGTTGGCCATGTTTCTGATGTCTGGAGTGGAACCATTGGGAAAAACAGAGTAGGAAAAGCCAATGCAAATGGCATCTTCCTACTG
Source organism: Cetorhinus maximus (assembly GCF_964194155.1). Lineage (NCBI taxonomy): Eukaryota > Metazoa > Chordata > Chondrichthyes > Lamniformes > Cetorhinidae > Cetorhinus > Cetorhinus maximus. Next base: position 67,431,446 of record NC_135888.1, on the reverse strand, counting down.
ACAAAATGTGCTCAGCATGGCCTCATTACAACGAACATCCTATTCCACCAGGACAAATACAAAACCACATGAGGCTGTGGTCAAAGCATTATGTCATTGTTATTTACATCAAAGATCAAAGTGATATCTGTATTACTCTATCCATGCTGATGGGTGTTGGATAGGTCATCGACTTGTTTGATTAGTAATAAACATCCACCTAGCACCAAGATATCGCAAGGCCCAAAAGTCCATGAGGTCGAAAATTCATGCCTCAGTTCTAAAGCAGCCCAACCAAAGAGAGGAATTCCAGATGTGGCTCATGACCAATCTGGAAAATCTTCACACATCCAACTCAATTCCAGAACAGCGGGGTTAAATAAAGTCAGCTGTAGTTGACTCTTGTGCCCAAACTATTGGGTTAGAGCATTGTTGTTAGCAGGACTGATTCAATGACAACCATGCTACAATATGTGGAAAAACGAGCAGCTTTCATTGCCTGGCAGAACAATCCAAGGTCAAAGTCAAGAAGACAGCATTCCAAAAGCTCAAGGCTGGTGCCTAAAGACAAATCTGGAAGATAAAGGATACGTGGTGGAAAGAGAAAGCCCAAGGGATCCAACAATATGTTGACCATCACAACATGCAAAGCTTTATTGAGACCACTAGGGACCCAAATGGACAAAATCCTCTTTGCTCACAGGATGCTGTTTCTCTTCTTAAGGATGACAATTCATCTGTCAACACTGGGAAGAACATTTTCAGCTATGAATCAATGGTGACAGTTGATATTCTCTATGCTATCCCCCAGTACCCTCTGGTAGATTCCACTGGTGAATGACCATTGATGAGAGAGCTGCAACAAGCAATCAAATGGATAAGAAAAAAACAACAAAGCCAGCAGCCCCGATGATATTCCAGCGGAGGTCTTCAAAGCTAGTGGGCTTTTGCTAACATCCAGACTCCGTGCACTCACCCTACAGATTTGGGAGGGAAAAGAACTACCCCTCCTCTCCTACCACCACCACCCCGACTTCCGGAATGTGATAATCGTAACTATATTCAAGAGGGGAAATAAATCATGCTGTGAAAACTATCGAGGTACTTCCTCCTGTCCACAAAGAGGGAAATCCTGACATGCATTCTCCTGAATCACCTACTTTCTGTGGCTGAATCGCCTACTTCCTATGGTTGAGACACAGTGTGACTTTAGACCTTCCAGAGGAATCTCCAACATGGTCTTCATTGCCAGAGTAATCCAAGAAAAGCATTAACAACAAACACCAGGAAATCTTCAATGCATTCATCAACTGACCAAACCATTTGACTCAGTAAATCACGAGGCTCTATGGATTGAGCTTCAGATATTTAGATGATCAAGCAACTTCATCTCAAACCTGCAACCAATATGACTTCAAATGCCTTGAGTGGAATATCTGAAACAGACACTTTCAAAATCTGGACCTGGGTCAAGCAAGGCTTTATGATAGCCCCCCCCACTAGTTACAATCTACCTAACAGTGGTTATTCACCTCATTAAAGATCAACTGCCTTTTGGTGTCAGTATTTGGTACCGCATAGATGGCAAACTCTAACCTTAATCATCTCCGTGCCAAAACTAAACTGACCACCGTAGGCATAGATGATCTACAGTTCGTGGATGACTGTAGTGTCGTTGTCACTTTTCACCAGTTCTGCATGCCACTCTCAATCTCTTCAATTCTGTGTACAAGAAACTCAACCTATGCTTGAATGTTGCCAAAACAAAACTCATATCAGTACATACCTAGACAGCCAAATATTCCACCACCCATATATGTTGAAAGAGAGACACTAGAATATGTTGACCAGTTCTCATAATTTGCAGCTACCCCTCTCAAAAGGCCACCATTGATGAGGGGATCCAACACCAGATTAGCCAGGTCAGTCTTCTACAAACTATGGCGGTGAATGTTCAAAAAGCAAAGACCTCCGCAAATCAACAAAAGTCCTAGTGTACAGAGCAGTTGTCATCACCACATTCCTGTACTGTAGTGAGAGCTGGACTATGTATCAGTGACACAAAAGAGCACTAGAGAAATTCATTCAGCAATGCCTCCACTACACCCTCTGGATTCAATGGGAGGACCATCGAACAAATGCTAGTGTCCTTCTTGAAGACAGCTTTTAAGCTTTCAGGCTAAACTCTTGCAAAATCAACTTCAACAGACTGGACACACTGTGTCTGAATGGCTGAATAATGTCTCCCCCACCACATCCTGTTTTCACAATTCTCAAATGCCTAGTATTCCAGGGGAGGGCACAGGTAATGCTTCAAAGACACTCTCCCTTAAGCGCGACAGAATTGATATTGAAGGCTGGGAGGGGCTTGCTACCATTTATTCAAAATGGTGACAACTTGTCCATCAAGCTACATCACGCTTTCGAATCACAACAACTTAATCATGAAACAGAGCAGCAGCAGAGAAGGAAACAAAAGGAAGCAAATATTGCATTCTGGATCTCATTACCTTGTGGGACATCCTGCCCCATGTTCCCAAAGATCTGTGGGTCGAGAATCCACCTGTTCAATTACATGAAGATCCATGGCAGAAACTCATGGCCCCGAGTAGATGTCATCCTCAATTCGAGGGACGGCCGACAATGACGACTTACCGGGCTGTCTTCTTTCATTCTTAGAACTTGAAAGGCCTCCTAGCATTGCTCAGTTACAATTTCTTGTTCACAAATTACAGTGCATCCTTGGCGAATGAAGAGCATTTGTGTCTCTCCTGAGGTGCTGGATCTTTAGAAAGAGAAAGATTTGAGAACAGCCCAACATCTCCAAAATGTCCATTCCTGCACCTGATTCACTGACTCCATAATAGCATCTTATTATTCAAACATCAGCTCAGAAACAACCACTTGGATGGAGTTAAATAGTAAGACCAGGCAAACCATAGGCCATCATTTAGCAGAAATTATTGGGATGGAATGATGAGGAATCAACTGTAACACCCCAGGAGGAGCAGAAGCAACTGTTCTTACCTGAACAACCTAAGGAACAAGACATCAGCAGCTCTTTCAGAAAGCTTCATCATTTGGAAGCATAGATCTGATGGGCAGGCAGTGGAGACAGTCTCTTCTCCTGTATTGTGTATGGTCAATAAATGGTGGGAATCCACATACCACAGCTTCAAAATCATGAACGAAGTTTGACTTGATCTGAGGAACAACTGGGGATTGTGGTAATCCAGGAGATAATTGCTTTATCAATGGCCTGGGAATGGTTTAGGCCAATTAATGACAATAAATTTGAAAAATGTTCTATTTCTCAGCTTATTGAGTCAAAAAGAAAATTAGGAGTACCATGGTCACATGAATCATTTACTGTCAGTGAAAATGGTCTAACATTCATAGAATCATAGAAACTTACAGTACAAGAGGGGCCATTCAGCCCATCATGCCTGTTATGGTTCCTTGAAAGAGTTCTCATCCTTAGTCCCACTTCAGCTTTTTATCCATAACCCTGTAACATCCTCAACCTCAAATATCTGTCCAACTACCTTTTAAATATTATTTATGGTATCAGCTCCAACTTAATTTTCAGTTAAAGTGTTCCAGATCCCAACAACTCTCAGAGTGAAAACATGTCTCCTCATCTCCCCTCTAGATTTCTTACCAAAGATTTTGAATTCATTGCCTCTGGTTAACCCACTTGCTAATGGGCACAGCCTTTTTCTATCTACGACGTCAGAACTTCTCTTTATCTTGAAACATCTATTAGGTCACCTCTTCATCTTCCTTGTTACTAGAAGAACAGTCCTAACTTTCCCAACCTCTTCTTATATCTGAAGACCCTCGACCAGGTAACATTCTGGTAAACCTCCTCTGTACCATTTCTAAGGCCTTTACATCTTTTTTGAAGTGTGGTGCCCAGAAGTGTCCACGATACTCCGGCTAAGACTTAACCAGTGATTTATGAAGTTCCAGCATGATCCTTCGCTGTTACATTCTATGCTTCTATTTATAAACCCAGCTAACTGTTGGGGAAGGAAACAGTTAACTCACAAGGAGTTCAGTTGGTAATTATCTGTTAACTATCTAAGTACCTATTTGAATGTATAAAACAGAAAACAGGTAAGACAAGTTCTCCATAGAGTTTTATGGACCAAAAATAAAACTCTGTTGGAAGAAGCCAATCTTAGTCTTTATCTTTATTTCAAGCAGGTATTGTGATTTTATCATTAACCCATATACTTTCTTAACCATCTTATTAACTTGTCTTGCCAGCTTTAAAGATTTGTGTCAATGGACACCAAGATCCCACTATCTATACTTCTCCAATTTGTGCCATTTTTCATATTCCTCCTTCCCACATTAGTCCTCCCAAAGTGCATCACTTCACACTTCTCCACATAGAACTCCATCTGCTATATTTCTGCCCAGTTCACTTTCCTGTCTATGTCATCCAGAAGTCTATAACTGTCCTCATCATTATCTACTACTTTGCCAAGTTTTGCATCATCTGCAAACATTATAATGCAGGCCCCTACACCTGAGTCTAGGTTGTTTATAAAAATTAAAATAAGCAATAGACCCAAAGCTGACCCTTGAGGAACATCACTGAAAACCACCTCCCAGTCTGAAAAAGATCGATTCACCACCGCACTCTGCTTCCTGTCATTGACACAATTCCATATCCGTACCACCACTATCCCCACCCCCTTAATTCACGGGCTTCCAACCTCCTGTATGGCATTTTGTTGAATGCCTTATGAAAGTCTATATGTAGAACACTACCATGATCAATCTTCCCTGTTACCTCAAAGAATTTCATCAAGTTTGTTAAACACCATTTGCCTTTAACAAATCCATGCTGGCTCTTCTTGATTAACCTATAACTTTCCATATAAAGTTTATTTTGGCTCCGATAATGGTTTCCAATATCTTCCCCATCACCAATGTTAGGCTGACTGGTGTGCAGTTTGCCAGCTTACCCTCTCCCCTTTCTTTAAAAGTGGTTTAACTTTAGCAACCCTGCAGTCCTCTGGCACTATTCCTCTATCCAATGAGGATTGAAAGATTGCGGCCAAAGACCCTGCTTTTTCTACCTTTTGCTTTTTTCAGCAACCTACAATGCTGCTGTACAGAAAAATCTGGGTGTCCTTGTACACGAACCACAAAAAGTTGGCATGCAGATACAGAAAATAATTAAGAAGGCGAATGGAATGTTGGCCTTTATCACAGGGGGGATGGTGTATAAAAGTCTTGCTACAATTGTACAGGACTGTACCTGGAGTACTTTGCACAGTTTTGGTCTCCTTACTTAAGGAAGAAAATACTTGCATTGGAAGCAGTCCAGAGAAGGTTCACTCGGCTGATTCCTGGGCTGAAATGGTTGTCTCATGGGGAAAGGTTGAGCAGGTTGGGCCTATAGTCCTTGGACTTCAGAAGAACGAGAGGTGATCTTATTGAAATATATAATATTCTGAGGGAACTTGACAGTTTAGATGCTGAGAGGATTTTTTTTTTCACCAGATCTGGGTGTCACTGGCTAGGCCAGCATTTTTATTGCCCATCCCTAATTGCCCGTGAGAAGGTGAGCCACCATTTTGAATCACTGTAGTCCATGTTGTGTAGATACACCCAGGATGCTGTTTCTTCTCATGGGAGAATCTAGAACTGGTGGCACAGTTTAAAAATAAGGGGTCTCCCATTTAAGACAGAGATAAGGAGGATTTTTTTTTCTCTCAAGAGTCGTTAGTGTAGGAATTTTCTTCTACAGAGAGCAGTAGAGGCTTGGACATTGAATATATTCAAGGCTGAGTTAGACAGATTTTTTATCTACAGGGAGTCAAAGGTTATGGCAGACAGACAGGAAAGTGGAGTTAAGGCCACAATCAGATTAGCCATGCTCTTATTGAATGACAGAGCAGCCTCAATGAGCCAAATGGCCTGCTCCTGCTCCTATTTCTTTTGATCTAGGATGTATTCCATCCAGACCAGGTGACTGACAATGTTTAGCAATGCCAATCATTTTTGTTCATCTTCTCTATCTATTAATATCCTGTTCAAAAAGGACGGTTACGTACTCATTTAATACCTTAACCAGGTCTTCTGCCTCTATATGAAGACTTCTCTTTGGGTCTTTAATAGGCCCAACTTTTTCCCTAACTAACTGCTTACACTTTACATGTGTATAAAATGTTTTGGGGTTCAATTTAACATTACCTAATCTTTTCTCATAACCTCTCCATGCCTCCTGTATTAACTTTTTAAATTATCTCCTGCACTTCCTATAGTCTTTCTGGTTATTAATTGAATCCTGCTGCTAACATGTGTCATAAGCCTCCTTTTTTTGTTTTATGCTATGTTTTATTTCCTTTGTCATTCAGGCATCAGTGGATTTGAACGCTCTACCTTACCTTCAAAGGAATATGTCTAGTTTGTACCCTTTGATCCCTTTCATTGCTCCATTACCACTTTATCCTGCAGTCACATTTCCAATCTACCTGTGCTAAGTCACTTCTTAAATTACTGAAATTAGCTCTTCCCACTTGAGCATTTTGATCTTCAATATTTTCTGGTCTCTTTCTGTAATTACTCTCACTGTCAGCTAGGTGATCTCCTACTGTAACATTCTCCACTTGCCCTATTTCATTTCCTAGAACCACATCCAACACCTCTTCCTTCATTGTTGGACTGAAGATCTATTCATTGAGAAAGTTCTACTGTACACATATCAGAAATTCTTCTCCTTCCCCACCCTTAGCAATATGTTTTCCCCAGTCTATATCAGGGTAATGTAAGTCTCCTAAAATAATTACACGATTTTTGAAACACTTTTGGAATTTGTCAACAAATTTGCTCATCTATCTCATTCTCGTGATTTGGAGGTCTATAAAAAATAACTCCTAGCAATGTAACAGCTCCCCCTCTGCTCCTTTACTCAGACACAATAGATTTAGTCCTAGAACCTAGTCATAACAACACTGCGGATGTACGTACACCACATGGATTGCAGCGATTCAAGGCGGCAGTTCACCACCACCTTCCCAATGGCAGTTGGGGACGAGCAATAAATCCTGGCTTAGCACATCCAGTGGAAGAATTTTTTTAAATTCTAGTATATCCTTTCTATAAAGTAATTTAATCCTTAACCAATACTGCCACTCTTTTCCCTTCTCTATCATTTCTGAAAACTTGGTAAACAGGAATGTTATAATCCATTCTATGCTTTTACCAGTTTTCAGGGCTAATGTGAATGTATGACGGAGGAAATGCTGCATTTTCAGAAGGTACTGCCTTTCAGATTTTACATTAAATCAAAGTCTTGATTGCCCTTTTGGCTGGATGCAATATTGGTTGCCATATTTCCTACATTATTACAACAGTGACAACTTCAAAAGCACTTCATTGGCTGTAAAGCACCTTGCAATGTCCAGAGACTGTGAAAGGTGCTAGAAATGCGCAAGTTCCTTCTTTCTTCAATCACTCTACACCGATAAGTAGACCACCAAGTAATCCCTCATTTTAAAATGTATTGAAGCAACATAACAAAGGATTCTTATTACCTACTTCTTCCAGGGAAGTGCTGTCATTAGGTGCTAACTGTACAATGGTAAAATTTTAGCAGTACCCTTGCTTAGATATCATTTACCACAAATCTCAAACTGAAATCTGTCTATCTCGGTCTACAAGTACAGATCTCTGATTAAAGCAGACTGCTGGGTGAAACTAAAAATAAAGTTAAATAATTCTCTGATATTAGAATTGAGAGGTTCCTCGGAAATAAGTAATACAAATGGCTTCGAATATCTGAAATTGGGAGTCTAACTAATTCGGGTGAGATTGGTTCAATAGTTTCATAAATTAGTCTTTTAAATTTACAAATAACAAATCATTGCAATTGTTTTACCTTTGTTGAAAAATACACTGCAGGTGTTAATAAAAGGAACTTTGGCAGCAAAATTACTGTTTTATTGGTAATAGGCAACCTGGTCAGCTTCATATATTAGGTTTGCACATATTGAGAGTAAAATTCCTCAAAGGTTTTCCAAACATACATGGCCCAATGGATATTACCAAATGAATATTAAAGAAAGATTATTCATTAAAGAAAAGACTTGGATTTCTAGAATGCCTTATCACACCTCTCAGAAACAAAGTGGTTCAAGAACAATTGATTAAACACAGTGGCTGTTGCTATGTAGGCAGCATGACAGCCATTTTATGTCAGTAAGATATTACAAAGAAATAACTAACCTGTAAAAATTATATTTTTTTTGTTCATCTGGCACAAGGGGAAATCCCTGTTGTTCCCAGAGTATAGCAATGGAAACATTAATGTCCACCTAAACATGTAGACTTGGCCTCAGTTTGATGTTTCATCTGAAGGGTACCAATTCCAACAAAACAGCACTTCCTCAGTACTGTACTGATGTGCCAACTTGAGTTACCTGCTTAAGTTCTGGAGTAGGGCATGATCCCAGAACCTTTTGAATCAGGAAGGAATACCAGTATTGGTACAAATCTGAAAATAAAAATTGGTTTCAGAGTTGACTGCAGTAGCATTTATTCTTTAAAAGTTGCATCCTGCAACTCAACCTATGTCACACTAAGTCCACTCACTCCAGAGTAGGGAGCTGCCCAGGGCTCTGCTCTGTCAAAATTCCTGGAATTTTTAGTAGCCTTGAGTCAGTGCTTGACTGTTGCCAATCTATCTTTGGTATAACATTTGACATCCATGTCTCTAGGCCTATATTGCTTTCAGATCCACTTTACTTCAGACTTCACATTCAAAATCTTTTTTTAGCTCTGCCCTCTTTGGCCTGTGAATTTGGCATTTTAGTCATATAAATTTATTGAAATTTACTACAATCACATCAATAGCAAGCCACAGCCGTATCTTTTCTGAGCATCACCTTTAGTGTTACTTAAGTTTGTTCATTTAATTTTTGAACAATCAAACAGCATTTACCATTCATCCTGCCCTTATTTTTGTCTGGAATTTCACAAGTGTATACAAAACTACCACATAGAACAAATTTGTGACCCTTTGAAAGTATGTGCAACTGCTAAAACTTGAGTTGGCATATCCTTTTACATCGCACTCGATTTTTATTTCCATTGTTGATTTGCTATCACTTATTTTATCTATCACACAAATTCTAGATCTACCCAAATAAAAAAATTTCCAATCCTTACACTATTATTCTTGCGCCCTCTTGTCCTTCATGGCATGAATTTTACTGATTGGGCTGATAACCTGACATCAGGTCAATATATAGGTCGATGGCACACATGGTGGGGGTTGGGGCAGGCAGCAGAACATCCTCATCAATTTGACAAGGAAAAGCTAATTAAGGGCAGCAGGTGGGGGAACAGACAAATTAAGGCTGGTGTTCCGCTCACTGTAAACCATTTTTAAAGGCGCATCTGCAGCATTCAGGCAGCCTGGAGCTAAAGGTTGGAATGGAGGAGGTTTCTATCAACAGAGGCTGGAGAGAAATGGCTTCAGCAAGAGGAAATGTTGCTCCGCAATTTAGCGAGACTTCCTTGGAGGTGCTCCTGTAAGCAGCGAGGCAAAGAAGGGATAATCTGTAATTTGAAGACTGGAGGAGGAGGCTATCAGGCTAACAAAAATGGCTGGAGATGGCAGAGATACTGAGCAACCGAGAGGTGGTTGCAATAACCTGGATCAAATGGAGGAAAAGATTTAATGACCTGCTGCAGTCTGAAAAGGTGAGTGGCATTTAGAGTGCAAACTGGGAGCCCAGCATGAATTAAAAGGTACCCATGAAATGTGAGGTCAGGTGGTGGATCCATGCATGGGGCAACACCAAGCAACAATGTCTACATTGAGGCACACAAAACCCCATCAAAAGCGATCAATGATGGCTGCGTTTAGTTGGCAACGTCACTATGCCAGCTTCACGTTTATGATGCCTCAGGGTGATAAGCACAGATGGCCTTAATAAAAGAGTGGCATTGTGTACGTCTGTGCTTATGGGAGAACTGTGCTTAGAATGTCATGGAGCATTAACGAGCCAGAGGTGGGGTGCCTCACCATGGTGACATCGATGGAAGAGGAGGCGATTGAGATCAGATGAGTCATGGCAAGGCAGACTACTGCTGAGGCCAAGGCAGGTGTAGAAACGATGGAGAGTGAGTAGAGTAGAGTAGAGCAGAATGATGGTTGTATCCAACATTCCCTAGACCATGTCTGGCATATGGCATCTGTGTGAGCCTTTAACCCCACTGGAAGCTCCTGACCAAGGGAAAGCACCAGAACTTGGTTGAAGGAACAGCTGTTTTATTAGGGATGGGCAATAAATGCTGGCCTGGCCAGCGACAATCACATCCTGTAAACAAAGTTTAAAAAATTCAAATCTTGTCTCTCCACCCGGTACAGAGACAGGTGAGGAAGAGCTGAGAGTTCCTGCTATACTGGAAAACTCAGAGGATGCAATAGTATCTCAATACATTTGGGTGGAATTTAATTCCTCCCTCCATGGCAATTTGGTGGCAGAGCTGGCATTTAATCAGGTGGAAAGGTGGTGGATGGGTACCCCAATACATTTCGACCTCCACCCCGATTAAGTTCATGGAGGGAAGGCCTGTGGACAGCTTTTCTGTCCCTCCGCCAATTGAGGCCCTTAAGTGAGGGTGGCACACCAGGCAGGAAGCATGGCAAGCAAACCCATGCAGGGTTGCTTGTGGGCTCCCAGGGAGGGTCCCTTGTTCAAAGGCATTCAGTGCCTGATCCAGGGACCTGCCACTGGTAAGGGGTGGGGTCCCACTGAAAGCCAGTCCCCTGCCCTTTCTGCTGACTCCACCCCACTCCCTAGAAATCCTAGTCTGACCCCCTTTCCTCAATTCCTTTCTTGCCCAAAAATCTCTCAATTTCAGTATTGAATACACTCAAAACACTGAACTCATATATCTCTCTCAGGTAGACAATTCCGAAGATTCTCAACCCTCTGAGTGAAGAAATTCCTCCTCATCTTACTTTTGAATGGCCAACCCTGTATCCTGAGACTATGACCCAAGGTTTAGGATCTAGCAGTGGAACAGCCTCTCAGCACCTACTCTATCAAGACCTTTCAGAACCTTTTATGTTTCAATGAGGTCACCTCTCATTCCTATAAACTGCAGGGAATTTGGGCCCATTCCACTCGATCTATCCCCTCATCCCAGGAATCAATCTAATGAACATTTATGATGCTCACTCTAAGGCAAGTTGTTCCTTCCTTTGGTGGTCTCACCAAAATTCTGTACAATTGCAGCAAGAGTTCTTTATACTTGTACTCCAACTCCCTTGCTATAAACGCCAACATATCATTGGCCTTCTTAATTTCTTGCTATACCTACGTCTTGGCTTTCTGTGATTATTGGACCCCTAAATCCCACGAAGTAACAACATTTACTATTTTCTCACATTTTGGTATTCTCCTTTTCTATTCTTCCTACCAAATTGGATAATTTCACATTTGCCCACACTATACTTCATCTACCACCTTCTTGTCCAATCAATCTATATCCCTTTGCAGCCTCTTTATGTCTTCCTTATAGTGTACTATCACATCTAACTTTGTATCATCAACAAACTTGTAAATAACAGAGTCCCTGGGCAGGATTTTTAAGTCTTGATAAAGGCAGGAATGCCAAAAAATAACATCGCCGACTGGCATGGCAGTTTCATGTCACCATTCCTCAAGTTCAGAGAAGGCAGGCCCTAGAAACTTGCTCATTTGGGAATGAGGCCAAATAATGCCAACAAGTTCATTGTCAACTCATTATGGGTCAGTTTAGAATTTTGGTGAAAGCGCACAGGTTACTCACTAGATCAAGGGTTGACCCAGTGCACGGAGGTTCTCGGAGACAATGGCTATCACCTCTTTATGTGACCAGGAGATAGAGCCACAGAGGGGCTACAACTGAAGCACCTGGTCACAAGGAGCCCCATCCAGCAGGTCATCATACTCCTGAAGATGCGATTCCAGTACCTGAACTAGTTGAGTGGTGCCCTGCAGTATGCTTCTGCAAGGGTCTTGCACATTGTGCTGATCTGCTGCACTCTCCGTAACATGGCCCCCAGAGAGGTGAAGACCTTGAAGAGGGCAAGGCCCTGGAATAACACTGCTCATTGAAGGGAGAGGAGGAGCAGGAGGTGGAAGAGTGAGAGGAAGATGACAAAAGCGAAAATGCCCACATTTACAAGTGAAACCAAACTCAATGTTGTAGTTCACCAATGTCCTTTAGGGAAGGAAATCTGCCATTCTACTTGTTCTGGCCTACACGTGACTCCAGGAACAAGGGTAATTAGGGATGGGCAATAAATGCTGGCCTAGGCAGTGACACTGTCATCTCATGAACAAATTTTTTTAAAAAACCTCTGGTTCTCTTTTGTTTTTCCCTCCTTTTTTTATTCATGAACGGGATGTAGGCCTTGCTGACTGGGCCAGCATTTATTGCCCATCCCTAGTTGCCCTTGAGAAGGTGGTGATCAGCTGTTTTCTTGAATTACTGCAGTCCCCATGTGGTGTAGATACACCCACAGTGCTGTTAGGAAAGGAGTTCCAGGATTTTGACCCAGTGACAGTGAAGGGACGACGATATATTTCCAAGTCAGGATGGTGAGTGACTTGGAGGGGAACTTCCAGATGGTGGTGCTCCCATCTATCTATTGCCCTTGTCCTTCTAGATGGTAGTGGTCGTGAGTTTGGAAAGTGCTGTCTGAGGAGCCGTGGTGAATTCCTGCAGTGCATCTTGTAGATGGTACACACTGCTGCTACAGTGAGTCGGTGGTTGGGGGAGTGAATGTTTGTGGATGTGGTGCCAATCAAGCGGGCTGCTTTGTCCTGGATGATGTCTAGCTTCTTGAGTGTTGTGAGAGCTGCACTCACCCAGGCAAGTGGGGAGTATTCCATCAAACTCCTAACTTGTGCATTGTAGATGATGGACAGGCTTTGGGGAGTCAGGAGGTGAGTTACTCATCACAGAATTCCTAGCCTCTGACCTGCCCTTGTAGCCACAGTATTTATATAGCTAGTCCAGTTCAGTTTCTGGTCAATGGTAACCCCCAGGATGTTGATGGTGTGGGATTCAGCAATGGTAATGTCATTGAACGTCAAGGGGCGATGGTTAGATTCTCTCTTGTTGGAGATGGTCATTGCCTGGCACTTGAGTGGCACAAATGTTACTTGCCACTTATCAGTCCAAGTCCAGATATTATCCAGGTCTTTCTACATTTGGACATGGACTGTTTCGGTATCTAAGGAGTCGTGAATGGTGCTGAACACTGTGCATTCATCAGCAAACATCCCCACTTCTGATCTTATGATGGAAGGAAGGTCATTGATGAAGCAGCTGAAGCCTTGGTTGGGCCAAGGACACTACCCTGAGGAACTCCTGCAGTGATGTCCTGGAACTGAGATGACTGACCTCCAACAACCACAATCATCTTCCTTTATGCTAGGTATGACTCCAACCAGTGGAGAATTTTCCCCCGATTTCCATTGACCCCAATTTTGCTAGGGCTCCTTGAAGCCACATTTGGTGAAATGCGGCCTTGATGTCAAGGGCAGTCACTCTCACCCCACCTCAAGATTTCAGGTCTTTTGTCCATGTTTGAACCAAGGCTGTAATGAGGTCAGGAGCTGAGTGGTCCTAGCGGAACCTAAACTGGGAATCAGTGAGCAAGTTATTGCCAAGCAAGTGCTGCTTGATGGCACTGTTGATGACCCCTTCCATTACGTTGCTGATGATCGAGTGTAGACTGATGGGTCGGTAATTGGCCGAGTTGGATTAGTCCTGCTTTTTGTGTACAGGACCATAACTGGGCAATTTTCCACATAGCCGGGTAGATGCCAGTATTGTAGCTGTACTGGGACAGCTTGGTTAGGGGCGCGGCAAGTTCTGGAGCACAAGTCTTCAGTACCATTGTTGGAATATTGTCAGGGACAATAACTTTGTACTATCCAGTGCCTTCAGCCATTTCTTGATATCACGTGGAGTGAATCGAATTGGCTGAAGACTGGCACCTGTGATGGGGGTCCTCCGGAGGAGGCCGAGATGGATCATCCACTCGGCACCTCTGGCTGAAGATTGTAGCAAATTCACTGATGTGCTAGGTCCCCCCCATCATTGAGGATGGGGATATTTGTGGAGCCTCCTCCTCCAGTGAGTTGATTAGTTGTCCACCACCATTCACGACTGGATGTGGCAGGACTACAGAGCCTAGATCTGATCCATTGGTTGTGGGATCGCTTAGTTCAGCCTAGCACTTGCTGCTTATGCTGTTTGGCATGCAAGTAGTCCTGTGTTATGGTTTCACCAAATTGACACCTCATTTTTAGGTATGCTTGGTGCTGCTCCTGGCATGCCCTCCTGCACTCTTCATTGAACCAGGGTTGATCCCCTGGCTTGATGGTAACAGTAGAGTGGGGACATGCTGGGCCATGAGGTTACAAATTGTGTTCAAGTACAATTCTGCTGCTGCTGATGGCCCACAGCGCCTCATGGATGCCCAGTCTTGAGTTGCTAGATCTGTTCAAAATCTATCCCATTTAGCACAGTGGCAGTGCCACACAACACGATGGAGGGTATCTTCAATGTGGAGGTGGGACTTCATCTCCACAATGACTGTGCGGTGGTCACTCCTACCGATACTTTCATGGACAGATGCATCTGCGGCAGGCAGGTTGGTGAGGATGAGATCAAGTCTGTTTTTCCCTCTTGTTGGTTTCCTCACCACCTGCCGCAGACCCAGTCTAGCAGCTATGTCCTTTAGGACTCGGCCAGCTCAGTCAGTAGTGGTGCTATCGAGCCGCCCTTGGTGATGGGCATTGAAGTCCTCTGCTCAGAGTACATTCTGCGCCCTCGCTACTTCAGTGCTTCCTCCAAGTTGTGTTCAACATGGAGGAGCACTGATTCATCAGCTGAGAGGGGTGTAGCATTTGGTAATCAGCAGGAGATTTCCTTGCCCTGATGCCATGAGACTTCATGGGGCCTGGAGTCGATGTTGCGGACTTCCAGGGCAACTCTCTCCCAACTGTATATCACTATGCTGCCACCTCTGCTGGGTGTTTCCTGTCCCATTGGTAGAGATGATGATGATGGTGGTGGTGTTGGGGACATTATCTGTAAGGTATGATTCCATGAGGATGAAATAACAGGCTGTTGCTTGACTAATCTATGAGACAGCTCTCCCAATTTTGGCACCAGCCCCCAGATGTTAGTAAGGAGGAGTTTGCAGAATCGACAGTGCTCAGTTTGCTGTTGACGCCTCCGGTGCCTAGGTCGATGCCAAGTGGTCCGTCCTGTTTCATTCCTTTTTTGACACTTTGTAGCAGTTTGATACAACTAAGCAGCTTGCTAGGCCAGACCAGCCAGACCAGGTAAGGACAGCAAACTTGCTTCCCTAAAGGACATTAGAGAACCAGAAGGGTTTTTACAACAATCAACACTGGTTTCATGGCCATCATTAGACTTTTAATTCAACCTCTACCCTGTTGCTCTATTGAATTCAAATGCCACCATCTGCCATGGCAAGATTCAAACCCAGAGCATTACCCTGGGTTTCAGGGTTACTCGTTCAGCGACAATACCACTACGCCATCGCCTCCCCGTGAATTTGTGACCTTGCAATCCATGGGGATCATTTAAGCATTAAGGGAACTCCAGAAGATCAAAACCAATGCATTCACTATCTCTACATCCGCCTCTTTTAAAATAGTCATAGGCCATCAAGCTGGTGGGGCGTGTTGGTTTTTATTCCAGTAATTTCTCCAGTTTTTTTTCTATACTTTACAGAGCCCTGATATTTGGGCCTGTAGGAAGCCTCATGACTGAACCAATTCTCAGCAAGCATGGTCAGAGGTGATGGATAAAAGGAGAGCTATTTCCCAGATCCATAAGCTTTGGGAGTGGAGGAGAAAAAATAACGGGAACAGGAGTAGTCCCTTTAGCCCCTCATTCCACCATTCACTTAGTTCATGATTGATCTGTGTTTCACTGGCACTGTCTAGGTTAATACAACTAATGACTGAGCTGTTTTGACCCCCCCTGCCCTGATTCTGTGAACAACTTCCTATCTCCATCTCTGTCCAAGCTGAAATGAGCAAATTCAGAACGGGGTAGAGGTTGAAGCTGAGCTGTCCATACATAAAGAATGTTTTGTTGAGACAGCAGTGAACTACCAAGAATTGCATTGTTACTGCTTTCAAAAGAAAAGGGGGTAAAATTAGAATAAAACAATCGCATAATAGAATGCAAGGAGAATGAAATTGTTTTTCTAAAGTTTGACATTTAACCTATCCAGCCTGCATTAAAGTAGAATAAGCAGAAGTAACTCCACTTAAATAGTTATTTTTTACCTACTCATTAGAACTTATCCTTTAAAACATTTTCCAAATGTCTCCATGGCCTTACCCTTCCCTTCATCAGCCCTAGAAACTGCCAAGGTGAGCTGCCTCACCTGTAGCAGTCCTCCAATTCTGCCCTCTCACATAACCTTGATGTTACTTGCTCCACCACAGTTGACTGTGCCTTCATCTATTTAGTTTCTAAATGCTGGGCTTTAGTCCCTAGACCTCTCTAGCTGCTTGTTTTCTCTCCTCCTTTAAGTTGCTTTTAAAATTTTGACTTAACAACCCCTTATGTGGGTCAGTGTCAAATTTTGTTGGCAACATTCCTGTAAGCAACTTGGGGCATCTTACTACCTTAAAAAACCTATATAATTGCAAATTGTCGTTGTTGTTATTGTAGTCAATTGTCCTTATGTTAAACAACATGAGGTAGAAATTTGTCCAGTATGGCGGTGAAAATGCCTGGTATCCTTTCGGCCTGTCCATTAAAGTCATGCTTGATATTTAGTTCTATTGACTGCAATGGAATTAAATACCAGACGTTGCATATAACTAGTGGTCAATCAGATACCGCCCTTTCTGCACCACACCGTGATGAATTTCTACCTCCTTAAATTTGAATAACAAAGCTTTTAGGGTTACTGAAAACAGATAACCTTTAGATAGGGAGAGGAATGAACTAGGATTACTAAAGAGAAGTTGTAGGGTTACATATAGTTCAAACAGGACTGAACACAGATAATTATATTATCATCAAGAAGGAGTCTACTTTTTTTATGCACGCTCCCAGATATACAAATGGCTGTCAAAAGCTATTTGTTTCATTCCCTATTGTTTGCTCTTTGCAATGATTAGTTAAGCAAATACTTAAATAAGAGAAATAAATCACAGAAGGATGATAATTTTCTTAATGAAACACTGCCCAGGGTTAAAAGAAACAATTTTACCTTTAATTTAATGGTTATTATTAGAAATTGCTGCATTGTTTGTTTCTTGTTGATACTATCAGAAGGATGGAAAATAAGAAGTGCGCAGCCAGCCTATTTGTTTTGATGTGATTGAAATCTGATTTCTGGAGTCGATGTTTCTGTTCTAGATGTGGCTTGTGCCCTCCATGGAAACTAAAGCCATGCTGCTCAAGTCAGCAGTAAAAAAAAACACCAATTAGCATGGGAGCTGTTAGGTAGTGATTAAATATTTTGACAATAAAAATAACTGTGATAAAAGTGCCAGTGCCTGCTGAAATAGCTGTGTGGGGAACAAAAGAACAGGATAGGTTATGGTTGTTACTCATGCATTTTATTGCTGCTCTGTACATGTGCTTACTGATGAAGAGCTGCCTCACCTGTAGCAAATATTCAAGTCCCTGAATTACACAACTATGGTCTGCTGACTTCACGCGTAGGAAGAAGTGACACGGCGCCTCATGTCTAAAATGTGGAGAATCATGGAGGTGCAGAATAAATTCAAGGGCATCAACAAAGCTGCCAAGGTAATTTATTACGTTAAAAATTGTGGTCAGCACTGTACTTCATCATATTTTGTACAAACTATAGGGCTTGAAGAGTCCTGGTGCTATTTACCACAAGTGACTAATGTGGTAAAAAGAAAATGAGTGAAGCATTCATCTCAAAGGCACATCAAATAAGGTTTTAGGTTCAGCAGTTATGTATGAATGAGCCAATGAACTATGGGAAATTGAAGCATGAAAAGCAGAGCACTTACTGTGAATTTGAATGATGAACAGCTGGAATGTACAGAAAACCCATGAAGTCTTCCACCTGCACCTATCATTTTGAACAGCAAGGTGGTTTCTTCAGCCCTCCTCAAGTGTCTTTGGGCTCTTTCAATCCTCATCCTTCATCTCTGCAAAACATAGGTAACTAAATTTTAGAACATTCAGGCAGTGAGTTCTAGACCCCTACCAACTTCTGGGTGAAAAAATTCTCAGCTCCTCTCTAATCCTTCTACCAATTACATTAAAAGCACACTCCCTGATTGTTGACTCTCTGCTAAGGGAAATAGGTCTGCCCTTGCCACTCTGTCTAGGCCCTTCATAATGTTATATGTCTCAATTAAATCTTCCCTCCAGCCTGTCCAATTTTTCCTCATAGATAAAATTCTCCAGCACTAGAACATTCTCGTAAATCTCCTTTGTACTGTCTCGAGTGCGATCACATCCTTCCTGTAATACAGTGACCAGAACTGTATGCGGTACCTTCCTGTAATACAGTGACCAGAACTGTATGCGGTATTCCAGCTGTGACCTAACTGGTGGTGTTATACAGTTTTAGCATAACCTCCTTGCTCTAATATTCTATGCCTCAATTAATAAATGAAAACATTCCATATGCCTTCTTAACCACCTTATCTGTCTGTCCTGTTACCATCAGGGATCTGTGGATATGCACTCCAAGGTTCATCTGTTCCTATAAACCTCACATAAACTTACCACTTATTGTGTACACCCTTGCCATGTTTGCCTTCCCCAAATATATTACCTCACACTTAACTGGATTGAACTCCATTTGTCATTTTCCTGGCCACCTGACCCATCCATTGGTATCTTCCCATGTGATGGTCTTTGACCAGGAAGTAGTAACAGTAAGGAAAATGTTTAATTTCTGTAAAATGTTTGAAAACAATTAAGAGTTTGTGTAAATTGTAAATGGATCAGTTGTAATTTTACTGGATAAAAAGAAATACTGGTCCATGTGACCTTGTGACCCTAGACCTGGAAGTAGGAAGGAAGTTAAGGCACAGAAGCCATGTGGTCAGACACAAAGGAGAACTGCAAGACAGGAGAGCTGCAGACAGAAGACAATCAATGCACAGATGCAGACACAAAGCAAAAACAGAAGATCTAGCTGCTGCCTATGGAGAACTGGCTAAGTCCTTGAAAGAAAGGGGCTGGAATAAAAGCACAATAAGAATAGCTGGAGATGAGCTGAGAAAGTTCCAGAAGGAAGTGTTCCATTCAGGAAAAATTGCAAGGGCAGAACCCTGTTTGCAGGAAGCTGCTACCTGCAGAGAATTATCTGAGGACTTGAAGGAAAGGGGCAGGAATTCAACTTGGATGACCTGTATAGCTTGTGATGAATATCTAGTTCATGGTTCATCTTAATATTCTACAGGTAATGTTTAGTTCTGGGAAGATTAAAGTTTAACTGCAGAAAAATGATGAATGCAACTGGAGCAACTTGGAGTCTATTATATTTAAAAGGCTTGGGCCATGTTGATTTAAGGGGTTAACAGCTAGAAAGGTAAAAGCCATAAAACAGCAGGTGGGCTTACTTTGCTGGAGAGTTGGATATGTGGTGTCCACACTGCTTGCAAAGAAGTGCAATCTAGAGAGATGCTTTGTTTTGGGAGTTAGAGCTAAATTTGTTCAAAAGCATTCAGTGAATCCTGAAAGGCTAATTCATCATGGAGATGGCTGGGACTTAAGAAGGTTCTCTGGTTTCAATTTATTTGAGTGTTCTACAGCAGGGGAAGAGCTGGACATCAGAAAGGCCTGCTGTTAGCACGTTCCAGGCAGTTTGGGCTCAGAGAAGTCCTAAGGAGCTGAGAAGATAGTGGAAGGTCATTGGTTCTGTGCTGGAAGCAGTTAAGGCTCAGAGAAGATCTGAAAGCCATTTATAGCTTGCTGCAGCCGGGAGACTGGAGTTTAGAGAAACCCAGGAGCAGTGCCAACTTGGTGAACCTAACAGTCTGAAAAAGAGCTGGACTGTGCTGGTAAATAGAGGAGTGCAGCTTGTGAATCCCATGGAACAGTCTCAGAAGAGTCATCAGAAGGTGAGCAGTTGTTGAGACAGCCCAAGTCAGAGCGGCTTTTGAGGGAATTCAGAGGTCACATCTTCAAAAGTGTAGAGTTGAAATCGTTTCTGAGGGTGGCAGGGTTTTAATGAGATTCTGTAACTTAGAGTGGGTTGCTGAGAAATCCAATCAGTTTTGGTCACATCTGCCATTTAATGTGCAGCGTCATGTGTTTGACCACAGTTCTGCCTGTTAATTCATATTTACCTCATCTTACTTCTGAATGTCAGAGTATAAGATAGGTGTTGTAAATTGTTTTACCTTTATGACTTTGCATAGTAAAGTTTATTTTGTTTGTTTAAAACCGTGGTTTTATTCTCCTGGTAGATAACTAGGATTTCAAACTTTGTCTACTTTAAACAAAAAGTTACTGGTCCCTAATCAGATCATAACAATCTGAAACGGGGACCAAAGGCGGTGTGGACTGCCTTCTA
Organism: Cetorhinus maximus; assembly: GCF_964194155.1. Taxonomy (NCBI): domain Eukaryota; kingdom Metazoa; phylum Chordata; class Chondrichthyes; order Lamniformes; family Cetorhinidae; genus Cetorhinus; species Cetorhinus maximus. Next base: position 67,410,865 of record NC_135888.1, on the reverse strand, counting down.
AATCAGTGACATAGTCATTGTTGTTTCTGCTGTTCTATGTATGACTTATAGTTCGTACTGACCGTGATTTGCCTGTTAACTTACATTTAATTTATGTTCATACTTATTCATATGAAATCTTGTTGGTAATTTCTTCATTTGGAGGTGGTCATTTGTAAATTTGGTTATTTTGGTCTACAATCCTCATTGGGATTGTAATACTAAAGTCTACAACTTTCTTCCTGACTACCAACCACACAAGCAATAATTTTGTCATCTGAAGACTTGTTAATAATGCTCCATACATTTAAGTCTAAATCATTGATATACACAATGAAAAGCAAAGGACCTAGTAATAACCCCTGTGAAATCCACTGGAAACAACTTTCCAGTCTCAAAAACACTGGTTAACCATCATCCTTTCCATCTTGCCATTGAGCCAATTTTATGTCCAACTTGCCACTTTCCCCTACTTTTCTGATCAGTCTGAAATGTGGAGCCTTGTCAAAAGCCTTGCTAAAATTCATGCAGGTTACATCAAAAACATTGTTCTTAAAGACCTTTAACACCAATCAAGCTAGTCAGAAACAAACTTCCCTTAATAAATACATACTGATTGCCCCTGACTAATTGATGCCTTTCTGAAGGACCATTTATACTAGCCCTCAGACTTTTTTCCAATATTTTGCCCACCACTGAGGTTAAGGTGACTGGCAGTCTATCCTTTTCACCCTTTTTAAATGCCAGTACAAAGTTAGCAGTCCTCTGGCACCACTAAGGAGATTGGAAAATGATGATCAGAGCCTCCATTATTTCTGCCTTTGTTTTTCTTTGCAGCCAGGGGTACATTTAATCCAGACCCTGGTGATTTGTCTAATTTCAAAGATGCTAAGCACTTTAATATTTCCTCTCTGTTTATTTCATCATATTTCACACACCACCTCCTTAATTAGTGTTCCATCATCGCTCTCTTCTGTGAAGTATTCATTAAAAACCTAACCCATATCTTTTGCCTCAACATACAAGTTATCTTTATGATCCCTAATTGGCCCTACTCTTTCCTTAATTATCCTCTTGCTCTTTATTTATAAAACATCTTTGGGTTTCTTTGATTTTACTTGCCAGTATTTTTTATGCCCTCCCTTTGCCTTACTAATTTATTTTATAATTTCCATATTCCTTTAGGCTTTCTGCAGTATTGAACTTAACTCAAGGGCAATTAGGGACGAGCAATAAATGCTGGCCTAGCCAGTGACACTCACATCCCATGAATGAATTTTTTTTTTTAATTTCAGTATCTGGCATAAGGTTCCCTTTTTTGCCTTATCTTTCCCTGTATACTCTTTGACATTTTGTGTGCTGTAAATATTATGCAATGCTACTATGCAATGCAGTCACAATGTATGATTTCATGAGCAACCCTCACAGACAGGCTGATAGCCAGTCTCTCATAAGCAATTAAATGATAAAATCACCGCCATTCCACAGGATTGTTGTCTTTGATTTCTGAAAAATACTGGATAGCCATCAGCTTCAATGAATAACCATATATTTCTGATAAGTTTTAAGGCAGTATCAGAACTGCAAAAGACAAATGCAACAATCAATATTATCCTCATAATGTTCAGCAGTGACTGTTAGGGCTCAACTAATGATTTACTGACACTGTGTGGCTGGTGTGAGCAGGCATTTGAATTCTTCATCGTACTATGGATCCATTGAAATCTGCTGTTCATTGTTTCCTGCTTACTTGGACCTCTCGTTTTTGATATTATGGAGTACGCCATCTCTTCTCTGAACACTTGCTTTGAGGTGCACAGCAAGGTCCTTGCCTATCCTCTCACCCAGTGATCCAAGCAATTAAATTGTTATTAAAAAAAAAATTCCAAAATACTGCCCACTGAGTAGTCTGGTTTTGGCCCGGGACTTGTTGTAACATTCCTCAGCTCTACTGGTTGTCATGACAATTGTTTTTATTTGGGAGGATTGAAGAAAATAGCCAGAATTCTCCAGAAGCCATCCATTCAGCCTGCTATCTCCCTAAAACAGATTGTTAATTTGAAACATCATGTGATGCACAAAACTTGGCAGCTGCCACAATACCTGGGGTAAAGTTTCCGTTAGTTTGTGCCAGCATGACCTGTGCAAAATAGGTGAAATCGGCTGGGTCAGAACAAAAGATCAGGGGTTTCTGCAAGCCTTAATACTGGTTTAAAAATTGTTTCAGCCGAAGCAGACCTCCCCCACAAAACTGACCACATCCCCAGACTGAAAAGAATAAGCATGGTGAGTTTCTGCCCATGCCCTGTTTATGGCCATTTGAGGAGTTTCTTCAAACTGCGCTAATTTCCTTAGGCTCACAGGTACTAGTAGTAGATGCTTTTTAAAAGTTTTATTTAGTAAAACATGACTAACTTACTAAGAGGTTGAGCAGTGTACACCCATGAAACTAGTGAATTTTTTTAAGTTATTTAATTCCGATTAATCACAGTTTTCACGATAAACCCATTTACAGCTGTGTTAATATAATTGCACTCTTAAATGCACCAATGAACTTTTTTTATACCTTTAAAAAAGTAAATAGTTATGTTCCAAAATGCTGCCAGATTGCACTGGTCCATAGAAGATTTTGTGTTTGTGATTATGTAAATGGATTTGGGCAAAAGCTTGAATCTTAACATTATTTCAGAAAAATAGCACAATTTCAGGTGCAATTTGCACCCTATTTCCCCAGTTGCACCTAGAGCAGAAACTATACATCTTGATGTTAATATGCAGCATATTCATGTTGACATGTACACTATCTGCACAAGCACTGAGCAGATGATGTCCAGGGAATTATAGACCAGTCAGCTTAAGATCACTGATAGGAAAAGAATGGGATTGCTACTAAAGGAGAGAACAGAAGAAGATCTAGAAATGAGAAATACAATGATGAATTGTCAGCATGGATTTCAAAAAGAAAAATTTTGCTTAGTCAACCTTATTGAACTTTTTGAGGAGGTAACAGAGAGAGTACACAATAGTAATGCAGTAGATGTAATTTATCTGGTTTTCCAAAAGGCCTTTGATAATATGTCCCATAATGAATAAAGTCAGAGAATGCAGAGTTCGGAGATAAGTGGAGAAATAGGATGCCTGGATAACTGTTTCTGCTGATATAATTCCCAGATGGCCTCATTATGTATGCAATCAGTAGAGGGCAGCATGATGGAACCAACAACTCAACAAGTAGATTTACAGTGGCTTAATTACGAAGCTAAAAACCAGCAAAAGAAAATCTTGCTACAGGCCTGGATATTTCAGCATAAATGCAGCATTATTCTCAGTGTACTCCTGCAACTCTTTCCTTAAAGGTTTTATACCATTTGTTTTCTTATTTCACTTCAAAACTCTTTCCTGATTTACCAATTTCTCAGTGGTCTTACCCCACCCTCCCTCTCTCTATCTGTAAATGGAGTAGTTATTATAATTGCTATTCTACTCAAATGCCCGCTACACAATGACAAGAACAGAGAAGCACAGAATCTATGTACTTCTTAAACCTGCTCTCAATAGCTTTGATTCAGCAAGTGGCAGAAGGCTAAATTTGAGACATAAAAGCATGCAGCTCCCCATTAAATTGAAACTTTGCCTAATCACCTACTAAGCTAATGGAGTTTGATACAGAACAGGATTTCCACCAAAATTACTACTAATGCAAGATTCCAACTATGAGAAAAACATGTTTTCCAGCCATTTTTTTTTTTGTTGCCAGTTGAGAATCAATGAGAAATTTTCTATTCCAATATCAAACATGTTTCCCTCATCAATTAACTTAGCTACATTCTCAAAACAATCCGAAACATTTATTGTGAGTGGTCTCTTGTATAAACCCATTTAGAAATTTGTAAGTTACTTCAAATCACACTCTGTAATGTTTATCATTATTGAAGTCAATCTAACTGGTTTGTAACTTAGCTATTCTTACTTGAAAATTACCATAGTTATTTTAGAAATGTTAAAAGGTTCTCAGCACTTTTATTGAAGAGGAGCGTGGAGTTCTCACAGTGTCCTGAGCAATATTCATTTTGCAAATAATACTGCAAAACTGGCCATTATCTCATTGCTTTGCTAGGGGCCAGATTTTTGAGGAGTGAGACCCAACTCTGGGGGCCTTTTAAAAAAAAAAGTCAACCCTATTTGTGGCAGCCATGCGTTCTTATTTATTTTTACATGGGATACAGACATCACTAGCAAGGCCAGCATTTGTGGCCCATCCCTAACTGCCTTTGAACTGAATGGTTTGCCATTACTGTGGATCCAGTCACATGTAGGCCAGACCAGATAAGTATGACATATTTCCTTCCCTAAAGGAAGGACCTTAGTGAACCAGATGGGTTTGTTATGACAATTTCAGGACTAGCTTCCAATTCCAGGTTTTTTATTAATTGAAATTAAATTCTACCATCTGCCATGGTGGGATTTGAACCCATGTCCCCAGAGAATTACCCTTGGTCCCTGGATTACTAGTGCAGTGACATTACCACTATGCCACCATCTCCCACAGACACTATTTTTGCTGGCAGTGGGAATGGAGCAGGGTGTGACTCTCACAGGCAGGAAACCCAAACTCGGCAGAGATATTTGAAATTAGCGCCGAGTTCAAACAGATCCCATTTTTGCTGTTCCAAGGGTCTTAACCCGCAATGTGGGAGTCACAAATTTATGGAGGAGACATAAAGGCTCTTGAAGGGTGGCTAAGGTCTGTTAAGTAATAAAAACAAAAAGTGCTGGAAAAGCTCAGCAGGTCTGGCAGCATCTGTGGAGAGAAACAAAAGTTATTTGGGCTGTAATTTCTAACCTCCCCAGCATCGGATTTGGGGGTATTCCAAAGATATACTGGGAAATTCCTCTCGGAAGTTCCCAGGTAAGGGTTTGCACTTCATTTGCATAGAAGTGCACACTTCCTCTGGACAATTGCCCTGCGCTGGGAACCATCCGAAAATGCTGTTTAAATCACAAACTTCGGATGGTTCCGCCAGGGTTAAACCAATAGAAAAAGTTAGAAGAATTAAAACCTCTTCTAACTTCTGGGTAACTATTGTAAAGACCCAGACCAACCTCACGGGACTCACCCCACCCCACCCGACCTCAGACATCCCGCTCCCCAGCCCATCGACCCGCCCACCCCCTAGACCTCCGATACCCCACCCGCTACTCCCTCTCTCCACAGCCCTGACCTTCAACACCCCCTAACCCTAACCTGACCTCCAACCCTGTCCACCTCCCCAGACCCCAGACCCTCCCACCCCACTCCCCATGGAGTTCCGGCCCATCCCACCGGACCTCCGACCTACCTCCCCTCTCAACCTCAGATCCCGCAAACACTCCCAAGCCTCGCACCCCCTCACACCCCACAGACATCTGATCCGCTCCTACCTCACCCCCCCTTCAGGCTTCTGACTGACGTCCCCACCACCATCCACCACCCTCCCACCATCCCCCGCCTCCACTGACCTCAGACCCCCCCCAACCCCTCCTCTTATCCAGGACCTTGAGCCGCCTCCCACACCCCCTCCAAACCTCAGACCCACCAACCGTCCCTCCGGACCTTGGACTGCCTCCCACACCCCGACCGGACCTCCGACCGACCCCACGTCCCAACCCCCTAAGATGCTCTCCCAACCCCCTCGATCCCCAGGAGCCTTGCCACCCCCCAAATCCTATCCACTTATCTTAGACACTTACCTTCTCCCTGGCCTGTCAACTTCCCTGGCCCTCTAAACTTACCTGCTTTACGGCAGCTAGTGCCATCAGAAAGGGGCATGGCCTCCTTGAATCTGTAGGTGCTGCACTTTGCTAGGGCCTGTGAGGAGTCTTTTGATGCAGGCCCAAGCAGCTCCAGTGAACGGAAGGGTTTACATAATTTTCAAGACCAGGTAAGTGTGCATTTATTTCTTCTAATTCCTGTGGGCCAGCACTTTCCAACCCTAATTGGAAGTTACAGCCCAATGTTTCGAGGCCAATATGGCTCCTTTTCAGAAATGAAGAGAGGTAGAAATTTGATGGGTTCTATGCTGTTGTAAAAGGTAGGGGTGCAGCAGAGGTGTCAGGTAGAAGAAAAGGGAAGGTCAAAGATAAGTTAGAGGACAAGAGATAGTAAACACCAAAGATACCATGGAACAAAAGACAAATGGAGTGGAATTGTTGTAGTAAAGAAACAAAGCTTTTGCCCAGAGTATGTGTTAATAGCAGAATAATGGTCAGTTCTTCTGAAAAGAAAAACATGAAAACAAGATACAAAGTGTCACTTTGGGGAAAAAATCAAAATGGAGGACAGAGTTCATTGCCTGAATTTGGTGAACAATCAGTAAGGGACGCAAAAGGAGACAGGCGACTATACGGGTGAGACAGAGAACGAGTAAGTAGTGAATTGGGTTCATGTGGGAATTTGGTGCACTGGGGAAAGAGGTGTGGAATACATAGGGATTACTCTAGGTTAATTAAGAGAGAAACTAAATTAAGTTAACTCAATAACATAAGTAACAATGGCAGGACAGGTGTTATGTTGCAGCTGAGGAATATGGGGATTTTTGGACACTAAGGCAATCCATGACAAACACTTCTGCAGAAAGTGTAAGCAGCTAGAGGAACTCAGGATCAGGATTACTGATCTGGAAGCTAAACTGCAGACACGGTGCAACATAAGGAAGGGGGACAAATACCTGGACATTTTATTCCAGAAGATGGTCACACCTCTTAAAATAGGGTTGTCTGTTTTGATCAGTGGTCAGGGGCAGGAGGATGTCACCGTGAATGAAGCAGGTAAAGGGACCAAGCAGACAGTAGTGAAAGAGCATCAGACATTGCAATTGTCAAACAGGTTCGAGGTGCTCACAACCTGTGTGGACAAATGCGAGGTCTGCAAGATTGGTGAGCAGGCTGGCTATTGCACCATGGTACAGGAAGCCGTTCAAGCGGGAGGAGCAAACATGAATTTAGTGATAATAGAGGACGGTATAGTGAGGGGGGTTGACATTGTTCTCTGCAGCATAGAACGAGAGTCCAGAAGGCTGTGTTGCCTGCCTGGTGCCAGGGGGTGGGACATCTCAGGCTGGAGAGGAACTTGCAGTGGGAGGGGGAGGATTCAGTCATTATGGCCTATGTAGGTACCAACAACATAGGCAAGGCAAAGAAAGAAGTTCTGCATTGTCAGTATGAGGAGCTAGGTACCAAATTAAGAAGCAGAACCTCAAAGGTAATCTCACTGGATTTTTACCTGAGCCACTTGCAAATTGGCGTAGGGCAAATAAGATTAGAGTGATGATTGCATGGCTCAAAGACTGGTGTGGGAGAAGTGGGTTCTGGTTCATGGGGTATTGGCACCTGTACTGGGGAAGGTGTAGGCTAAACCATTAGGACAGTCTACATCTGAACCATGCTTGGACGATTGTTCTTGCGAATCGAATAACTAGGGAAGTAGAGAGTGCTGAAAACTAAATAAGGGGGATGAGGGATCAAGCTTGGGTGGATGTCGCAAATGAAGGGGTAGATCCAAGGCAGGAGAGCATAATAGTAAAATAGGAAATGAGGATCATAGAATAGCAGGAAGGGACAGAGAGATCAAATTTAAGAATGCACCAATAGCCAAGACTAGATGTTACAAAGATAAAAAAAAGACAAAACTAAAGATTCTATATCTGAATGTGCATAGCATTCGTAACAAAGTAAATTAACTGAGAACACACATTGAAGTAAATAAATATGATCTGACAGCCATTACAGAGATGTGGCTACAGGATTACAAAGATTGGGTCGTGATTATTGAGAGGTTAATGACATTCAAGAAGAATAGGAAGCTAGGTAAAGGTAGAGGGGTAGCACTATTGATCAAGAGGAGCATTGGTGCTATCCTTACTCAACACTGGGGAGGTGATGGCATAGTGGTACTGTTGCTTGACCAGAAGCCCAGGGTAATGCTCTGGGGACCTGGATTTGAATCCTGCCACGGGATAATAGAATTTGAATCCAATAAAAATATGGAATAAAAATATGGAATTAAAAGCCTAATGATGCCAATGAAACCATTGTTAATTGTTGTTAAAAACCCAACTTTCGTCCTTGCCTGGCCTGGCCTGCTTGCTCCAGGCACACAGCAATGGTGGTTGACTCTTAAATGCCCGGCCTAGCAAGCCATTCAGTTGTATCAAACCACTACAAAGCGGAATGAAACCAGATGGACCACCCAGCATCAACCTAGGCACCGGAAACAACAATGGCAATCTCAGCCCTGTCGACCCTGCAAAGTCCTCCTTACTAACATCTGGGGGCTAGTGCCAAAATTGGGAGAGCTGTCTCACAGACATAGTCATCCCCACAGAATCATATCTTACAGATCATGTCCCAGACACCACCATCACTATCCCTGGGTATGTCCTATCCCACCAGCAGAGGTGGCAGCACAGTGGTAAACAGTCAGGAGGGAGTTCTCAACATTGACTCTGGACCGCATGATGTCTCATGGCTTCAAGACAAACATGGGCAAGGAAACCTCCTGCTGATTACCATGTACCGCTCTCCCTCAGCTGATGAATCAGTGCTCCTCCATGATGACCAGCGTTTGGAGGAAGCACTGACGGTGGCAAGGGTGCAGAATGTTCAATCACCAAGAGTGGCTCAGTAGCACCACTACTGGCCAAGTCCTAAATAACATAGCAGCTAGCCTGGTTCTGCGGCAGGTGGGGAGGGAACCAACAAGAGGGAAAAACATACTTGGCCTCATCCTCACCAACCTGCCTGCGCAGATGCATTTGTCCATGACACTATCGATAGGAGTGACCAGCGCACTGTCATTGTGGAGACGAAGTCCCGGCTTCACATTGAGGATACCCTCCATCATGTTGTGTGACACTACCACTGTGCTAAATGGGATAGATTTCGAACAGATTTAGCAACTCAAAATCGTGAGGCGCTGTGGATGATCCATCTCAGCCTCCTCCAGACGTCCCCAGCATCACGGATGATTGCATGATGTTCAGCACCATTCACAACCCTTCAGATACTGAAGCAATCCATGTCCAAATGCAGCAAGACCTGGACAATATCCAGGCTTGGGCTGACAAGTGGCAAGTGATATTCGTGCCACACAAGTGTCAGGCAATGACCATCTCCAACAAGAGATAATCCAACCATCGCCCCTTGATGTTTAATGGCATTACAATCAGTAAAACCCTGACTATCAACACCCTGGGGGTTACCATTGACCAGAAACTGAATTGAACTAGTCATATAAATACTGTGACTACAAGAGCAGGTCAGAGGCTAGGAGTTCTGCGACGAGTAACTCACCTCTTCACTCCCCAAAGTTTGTCCACCATCTACAAGGTACAAGTCAGGAGTGTGATGGAATACTCCCCACTTACCTGGATGAATACAGTTGCCACAACATTCAAGAAGCTTGACACTGTCCACGGAAAAGCAGCCCGCTTGATTGTCACCACATCCACAAACATTCACTCCCTCCACCATTGACGCACAGTAGCAGCAGTGTGTACCATCTACAAGATGCACTGCAAGAATTCACCAAGTCTCCTTGAACAGCACCTTCCAAACCCATGACCACTACCATCTAGAAGAACAAGGGCAGCAGATAGATGGGAACACCACCACCTGAAAGTTCTCCTCCAAGTCACTCACCATCCTGACTTGAAAATGTATCACCGTTCCTTCACTGTCGCTGAGTCAAAATCCTGGAATTCCCTCCCTAATAGCACAGTGGGTGTGCCTACACCACATGGACTGCAGCAGTTCAAGAAGGCAGCTCACCACCACCTTCTCAAGAGCAACCAGGGATGAGCAATCAATACTGGTCTAGACAGGAATGCCCACATCCCATGAATAAATAATTTTAAAAAGTGCCCAATCAGAAGATGAGGTGCTGTTTATCCACCTTGCATTGGGTTTCACTGGAACATTGCAGCAGGCCAAGTACAGAAATGTGAGCATGAGAGCAAGATGGCGAATTGAAATGGCAAGCAACAGGAAGGTCGTGGTTATGCTTGCGGATTGAGTGGAGGCGTTCTGCAATGCGGACACCCAGATTGTGTTTGGTCTCCCCAATGTAGAGGAGACCACATTCTGAGCAGCAAATACAGTAGACTAAATTGACAGAAGTACAAGTAAATTATTGTTTCACCTGGAAGAAATGTTTGGGGCCTTGGATGGTGAGGATAGAGGTAGTATAGGGGCAGGTATTACACCTCCAGTGATTGCATAGCATGATGCTGTGGGAAGGGGCAGAGGTGCTGGGGTGATAGAGGAGTGGAGCAGGGTGGTGTGGAGGGAATTGTCCCTTTGGAATGCTAACGGAGGAGGGGGGGAAATGACATAATGCTGGAGGTGGCAGAAATGCTGGAGGATGGTCGTTTGAATACGGAGGCTGGTGTGGTAGAAAGTGAGGACAAGAAGAACCCTGTTGTGGTTCTTAGAGGGAGGGGAAGTGGTGAGGGCAGAAGGGCGGGAAATAGGTCAGACACATTTGAGGGCCCTGTCAACCACAGAGGGGGAGGGAAGTCTATGGTTCAGGAAAAAGGAAGACACCTCGGAAGTGAAGTTGTGGAACGTTCCATCATCAAAAGAGATGCAACGGAGACTGAAAACTGGGAGAATGGAATGGGGTCCTTACAGGAAGGAGGGTGTGAGGAAGTGTAGTTGAGGTGGCTGAGGGAGTCTGTAGACTTGAAATGAATACTAGTAGACATCTATCCCCAGAAATGGAGGCAGAGAAGTCAAGGAAGAGAAGGGAAGTATCAGAGATGGACTATGTGAAGGTGAGAGAAGAGTGTAAATTAGAAGCAAAATTGATTAACTTTTCCAGTTCCAGACGAGCGCAGAAAGTGACACAATACAGTCATCGATGTACTGGAAAAAGAATTGTGGGAGGGGGCCTGAGTAGGAACGGAACAAGGAATGCTCCACATACCCCACAAAAAGACAGTCATAACTAAGGCCCATGCAGATATCCATAGCCACATTTTTTATCTGGAGGAAGTGAGACAAATTAATGGGGAGAACAGGTTCAGCCAGGTGGAGCGGAGTGGCGGTGGATGGGGATTCTTCGTGCCTCTGTTCAAGGAAGAAACGGAGAGCCCTCAGGACATCCTGGTGGGGGATGGAGGTGTAGAGGGACTGGACATCCATGGTGAAGAGGAGGCGGTTGGGGCCATGGAATTGGAAATTGTTGTTATGATGTAGGGTGTCGGAAGAATCACGAATGTAGGTGGGAAAGAGGCTGGACAAGGGGAAAAAAAATAGAATCAAGATAGGAAGAAGTAAGTTCAGTGAGGCAGGAACAGGCTGAAACTATAGGTCTACCAGGATAGTCTTATTTGTAGATTTTATGGGAAGGAGGTAGAGGCTGGCTGTTCTGGGGTAGGGGACTACAAGGTGGGAAACTGTGAAGGGAAGGTTTTCAGAGGAGATTAGATCAGTGACAGTCCTGGAAACAATGAGTGATGTTCAGTAGTGGAGTCATGTTCCAGGGGAGGTAGAAAGAAGTATCTGAGCATTGGCACTCAGCCTCTGCATGGTAGATGTCAGTACGCCAAACAACAACATCATCATCATCCTTGTCAATAGGTTTGATAACAAAACCAGGGTTAGACCTGAGAGAACAGAGTCCAGCAAGTTCAGAGGGTGACAGGTTAGAGTGGGTGAGGGGACCAGCAAAATTAAGATGGCTGATGTCGTACCGACAGTTCTCAATGAAAAGTTCAAGAGCAGGTAAGGGGCCAGAGGGAGGGATCCAGTGTAAGGTGAGTATTTGAGGCAGGCAAAAGCATCCATTGAGCAAGGGAAGGACTGCTGCCCAAAGTAGTGTGCATGGAGGCAAAAGTAATGGAAGAAGAGTTCAATGTCATGACGAGCCTGAAATTCATTGAGGTGGGTGAGTAAGGAGATAAAACTGAGTCCTTTGCTGAACAGAGATTATTCAGCAGAGGGAGAAAGATCAGAGTGTATAGTGAATACATGATGAGAGGTGGGATTAGAAAAAGGGATGGCATCAGAGGAAAGGGAAGGAGAGGAAGGATCCGGAGGGGCATCGGTACCCATAAGTTGTTGGAGCTTGTTGGAGGTCTGTTAAGTGTCTTGAACTGAAGTCATTTAAATCCCCAGCCCTTTAAACATGGAAAAAACAAGCTGCAGCTATAAGTTAAAAGTCAACGGCTCTCCAAATTTTCCTGTCCCACCTGCAACCACGCCCATTGGTGGCAGGGCCAAAATATTCCAGCCAAAGTCTCAAAGAACCAAGGTTGTCTTTTTAACCACTTAGGCACTCACCCACCTCCATGGCTGCCTCACAACTGCTTCCAGATGCAGCAGGCCCAACTCAGTCACACCCAACCCTACCCCCCACCCTAAGCAAAAATCTTGTGTATAGAGGTTGTTTCCATGGCGACAGGTCTCCCAAATCAGAAGATTTCCGGATTCAAGCTTCCTGCCTCCATATCGAAAATACAGCCTGAGGACTTTGTTGTGTGCAAGTTGGCTTCTGAGTTTTCTTACAACAGAGACCATACATCTAAAATAATTTATTGACTGTGAATCGCTTCAGAAAACTTTGAGAACATGAAAGGTGCTATAATAAATGCAAGTTTGGCTTCTATTATCCTGACTTACTTGAAACTACGGATAATTCTGCAAATTCTTCCACATGTTATATCAGCTAGCTCAAATGTGAATGCATCACCTTGCAAGCTTGATGCAATGCTGACCTTTGGGGTTGGTACTGTGAAGTGGCAATCAACTTGGCAAGTATGACCACAACTTTGGCTGTCTTCAAACTCGGGGGTGGGGTGGGGGGGAGGCGGGAGGGAGAGGGTGTCCTCCATCACTTGTCTCCAGACTAATGACTGCATTCAGGATTCCAATTCCCATTGTTTAATCCTGGTCACTTCTGAATCCCCTACTCAGTCAGCTTTGACAAAGACTATTAACCAGTTGGGATGCATTTTAAGACATCCCCGTTTCCTGCATTAATGCCTTCGATTGTTGACGATGCATTTTAATTGTATCTATCACTTTAAAAATGACTCACAGGCAATTTTCTTGATCCACCATTGATTTCCTCCCTATAATCATCTGAGCTTATACCTGGGGACTGATTTTAACTGCTCCCACCAGTTAAGAAATTGGCAGCGGCTGGTTAGTCATTGGTTTTACACCCTGCCCAATTTTCCAGTCCAATGAAGACATGGAATATATTGCATTCACCTGAGAGGGCAGACAGGGCCTCAATTTAATATCCAAAAGGCTGTGAATACAACAGTGCAACATTATTTTATCCTCGATTTTGTGCTCAAGCGTCTGGAATGAAATTTGATCTTCTAACTCAAAGGTGAAGGTGCTGCCACTGAGCCAAAGCTGATGACTTTTAAGCATTGAGCTCTTAGCCATTTAGAAATTGCTCACATCTAAAGATGAAAATCAAGCCCACTAAATGCAATGGTCTCAGAAGTTTAATTGACAATATATTTAAATAACTTCATATCCAGTGCACGTATACAGTCAATTCTGCTTGTTCAAAACCACTTTATTTGAAACATCATTTAATTTGAAATGAGATCACACCAAAAATTCCTCCTATTGAAAATTCATTGTTTAATTCATACTGCATTATTTAAATGTCAAGTCATTCAAGCGCAAATTCCTAGTGAATTGAGCTTCAAGCCATGAAATGTATGACTTTATTCCAATTCAAAACAAGATCACCATCAGATGCCCAGCAGCAATTTGAGAATGTGGCTAACCAGAAGTACTTGTTCTTATCACAGAGGGAAAATATAAGATTAAATATCCAGAAAAGCAGCCTGGAGAAAGGAAGAAAATGGCAACACAGAAATTAACATCTCTTCCACTGCCCTCTCCCTTGACATGAAGAACAAAGAGCAAATTACTGCCAATAACAAGCAGAAATTTTCCATCTGAAAAATGGGTCTGCATGCAGCTTGTCCAAAGTTGAAATAGCTTTTACTGAGCTGATTAAAGCAGGCTCAGACATGTATTCTTCCTGGATCACCCAATCTCATTTTGTTAGAAAAGACAAATTAATTCAAAAAATTTGGAAACAATACTGTTTCTCCAATGTTGATTCAAAAACCATCACACAAACTATACTGATGTAGTATTTTACAAAATAATTATAGTTGGCATTTCATTGAAATCCCCATTAAATTCCTCTTATTCTTGCTGCCAGCTAATCTGATTTTCTTTTTGCCCAAAAAGTAACTCTAAACTAAGGGGAGTATACCATCCCCCCAGAAGCACCAATACCAAAAAAATACCAAAAAATAGTTAAGGACAAAGAAATATGAGAATATCCTAAATTAAATGCTGTACAGACAACAACTTACTTTTTCAATTATTTTTGCTTACAGCAATGTCTCATGAACAGCAATGGTGGGGTTGTTTGAGAGACAAACATTGGCCAGACTGCCAGGAGGTCTCCCTGCTCTTTTTTGAGTTGCGCCATGAAATCTTTCGCCTTTAGAAAAACAGACAAGGCAGAGCCTTGATTTAACTTCACACCTAAAAGACAGCACTTCCAACAGTGCAGCATTTCCTCAGTACTTCACTGAAGTGTCAGTCTAGGTGTACTTTTGCCCCCATGATCTTCTGACACAAAAGTCAGAGTGACACCAGTGAACAAAGCTTGACAATTGTAGGACAAATGCTTTCTGACAACATCATGATGTTTATGCTATTTTCGTTATGTTCAAATCCCTACATAATCTCTCCCTTCCCCATCTCTGTAACATTTTTCAGACTTACAGCCCCCCAATATTTCTTCAGTCCTCTAATTCTAGCCTGTACTGCATTTCCATTACCCCATCATTGGGGGGCATGCCTTCAACTGCCTATGTTCAAAGTTCTGAAAGTCCCTCCATAAACCTCGCCCCCTCATTACCTTTCTCTCTTTCTTGAAGGACAGGATATTTCAGATGACAGGTTTCCCACCACCCAAAGAGTTGACAGGGAAAGCATACCAGCTGCGCTACAGCCATTTGATGCTCCACGGAGCCCGTCACTTGGGAGTAAGTCCCACCTTACAGAGCTGCCAACCAATCAGATTAGCTGGCAGCTCTGTAGTCCCAGCAGTGCCAGGTTCAAGTGGTGGCCACTACTGGAACTGCAGGTAGTCCCTGAAGAAGAGGGAGTAATGGAGGCCAGACTTCAGGTATGTGCCAGGTGTTGACAGAGCCCGGTTAGTAGATCCCAGTGAAGAACATGAGGAGGGTTGAGGACTGTGTTTGAGAGGCTGCAGAGGGGAAAGGGAGGGTTAACGGGAGGTATGACATTGTGGGGAGGGGTGCCTCTGATAGGCAGAAGGGACCCCCAAAGGAGGTACCGCCTTGCCCAACACCAGCTTGCCCAGTAATAGCTGTCAGGCTACCCACGTGGCATGGGTCATGCACTGGCATGGATAAAAATAGTGGTAGAGGCAGAATGAGGCACTTAAACAGCCATTAATTGGCCACTTAAGGGCATCAATAGGCCCAAGGGGAGCAGGTTGTCTGACGTCTTCACACCCTCCTGTAAATGTGTGACAGGTTGGAGTGGGTGTGTAGGCAGCATGCAGGCCACACGTTGCATTTTACAAGGCCCCAGTCTTCAAACCCGCCAGAGGGGGACTGTAAAAGTATGCCCTAAAATACTCTTCAAAATGCTACTCTTTGACCTATTTTTGATCACCTGTCCAAACACCCTAGGTGATTCATTTGATTCAATTTTATTTGAGAAAGCTCCTATGCAGCACCTTGGGATGTTAATGTATTAAAGATGCTAGATAAATGCCAGTTGTTGTTGTTAAAATATGATACAGCACTCAGCCATCTACTTACAATCTGTTATTAGCTACAGGGGAAATTTCCTGTTGAAAATCACAGAGAAGAAATAAACTGGCTAAGTTGATAATATTTGATTATTAATGGCAGAAGGCAGTACACTGAAAGGAGAATGAGGCACAAACATTAGAAAGGAAGTGATAAGTTGAATTTGTGCTTAGTTTGAGGAACATAGGAATATCCATACAGATAGGAACATCCATACAGAAAAGAACAGGAACCATTTTGTTTGTCTTGTACCTTCCTGGTGCACCCATAATACAATAATAATGAAGTTGTTTAATAATCATTGCAATTAATTTCTCTCATTAGTCCACAGTAGATCCAGACATGAAGAAAGGAAAAATCCGGAGGTGGAGAGGTGAGCAGGAGGAGTGTGGTCCCTCGTACCTGGAGACAGTGTCTCAGGTGGTTCAAGGGTCTCAGGAGGATGGGAAAGTTGAGTGACATAACACTTTCAGGTGCCAAGCCCCATACACTAACTTTCTCAGCATTCTTCCCCGGGCCTCCTGCAGTACCAACAGTGGCCGCCACTCTTGGTGGCATTGATGGTATTGCAAAACTGTTGGCCAGCAGCTCTATGAGGCGGGACTTCCTCCTGGAGAGCAGCAGAGATCTCACCTCATAATATTTAAAGGCCCACCAGTCTTAAAACAGGATGAGCCAACCAAGTGGAGGCAGGCTTGCCCCCAACATATATACTGGGGTGTGGGGAACCCGCCCTCAGCATATAATTCAGCCAAAGGTGTTCAGTCACTTAATCCTTCATTATAGACTCTAGCAATTTCCCAACAACAGCTGTTGGGCTGACTGCTCAATTCCCTGGCCTCCCTCTCTCACCTTTTTTAAATAGCAAAGTGACATGCACAATATTCCAATCCTAAGAAATGGTTCCCAAAATGAAAGAACTTTGGAAGATTATAGTTACGACACCTTCAATGTTTTCACCAGTTCCTTTAAAACTCTGCGTTAGAAACCACCTGGTCCTGGGGATGTGTTACTCTCTGATTCCATTATTTTCTCCATTACTGTTATTTTGCTTACATTAAATTTAATGAATCCTGTCCCTGATTCAATATTAGTTTCCTTGGGGTGTCTGGTATGCTGACCTCTTCCTCTACTGTAAATACTGATACAAAGTAATTATTCAGCAGATCTTCCATTTGCATATTTTCAATGACAATATTACGTTTATCGGTCTTCAAGATTGTTCCTGGCCACCCTCTTTTTCCCAAGATAATGTTTTGTGTTGATGTTGATATTCATTATAAGTCTCTTTTCATACTCTCTTTTTCTAGCTCTTAGTAACTATTTTGTCGCCCTTTGGTGTTTGTATCTTTTCCATTTGCCAAGATCTGTGCTATCCTTTGCATATTCACATGCTTTTTTCCTTTTGATTTTATGTTCTCTTTAGTTTCCCATGGCTATCTTTTTTGGCAAGTAGAGCTCTTGCCTCTTAGCGGTATAAGTTGTTTCTGTATTGCAATAAATGCTTTTACAAACACCTCCTACTGATCTTCTGTCGCTTTATCCATTAACATTTCTGCCCAGTCCGATTTCATCATGTTGAAGTCAGCCTTACCTAAATCTAGAATCTTAGTAGCTATTTCCCATTTTTTCGCTCCAAACATTACATTGAACTCAATCATATTGTGAAGACTATTGGACATAAGTTCACGCGCCATAGGCTGTTAACTAAATCTGGTTCATTATTCATTACTAAATCTAGGTTTGTTGGTTCTAGGTCATATTGCTACAGGAAAACTATCCTGGACACACTCAGAAAATGTCCTGCCTTTCTGCACATGCACTGTCTGCTTACCCTATCTATGTGAAAGTTAAAATCCCCATTAAAACCACTGAACTTTTGCCACATGCTTGTCTAATCCCTGCATTTATACAATCTATCACTTCACAGCTGCTAATGGAGGGCCTATATACAATTCTCATTACAGCTTTAAATACTTTTCTGTTTCTTAATTCTATCCATAAAGTCTTGTCTGCCTGTTTTTACCCCTCATTGTATCTTCTCTTACCATTAAAGTGATTTCAACCTTAATTACTAAAACTACTACTTACCCCTTTACCATTTTCCTTAACTTTCCTGTAGGCCATATAACCTGGTATATTTAGTTCCCAGCCCTGACTATCATGCAGCCATGTCTCAGTGCTACTCTTCACTGAAACCAAAAAGTAAAATGTCCATTAAATGGATCACATGGTTTAAATATACAGATATCACAAATTGCAGAAACCACTGTTCACTACAGGTCATCGTTGATCAACATCTCTTCAGAAATTAAAGTCTCTGGAAAGGAAAAACTCTATATTATTACCCCAAACATTCTGCCTATTTTATCAAAATAGACTTCAGACTAACAGCTTGGCCGGGATTTTCGATGCCCGCCGGCATCTGGCGTGTTCGGTGGCATGAGCAGACAATATGGAAAGAAGGCCAAAAATCGGTTTCACAATGGCGTGAAACCAGTTTGTGATCATTCGCTCTGCCTGGCGATGGCGGGCTGCATTTCCTGCCATCGGGCATTGGGAAACTTATTGTAATACATCAGAATATCATTCTAAGGCCAGCACCCTCCGGCTGAATTGTCCGCCCACGTCAGTGGGAAACCACGCTGATGTGTTTCACAACAGCACATAAGCAACATGCACCTGGCAGGCTACACTTTGCTCGGGACTTCGAGGTTTGTTTGCTTACCTTGCTTCAGTCAGCACTCGCAGTCATCGGTGCCAGGCTTCACAGACAGCAGCACACCACTTTTAGGGTGGCTCATGGACAATCTCTACCTACCAAGTCAACCATATGTGGGTGGCTTTTCAATGACTGCAGGACAAGGTCTTGCTTGGGGAACGGGGAGAATTGGCCTCAGACAAGGGAAGAGACTGCAGGCTGAGAGCTGTACTGGGGAAGGAGGGTATCCCAGGGTGTGTGTCGGGGCACATGTTGATCTGTGCAAGTGGCCTCAAGATGGTGAGGGCTGAGGAGGCAGTCTCCAGAGGAGATGAGGCCAGATGGATGTGTGAGGGTGGTGATGTTCCTTGAGCTGGCAGTGAGTGAGATGTCAGTGAATATGTGATGGGCTTGAGTGTGTGACTTTAGAGTGATGAGATGGTAGCCATACTCTGGCTGCACAGATGAGATCATTCATCCTCTATCTGCATTGGATGGCCAACCTCTTCTGTGCAGCATTGGCACTGACCACCGCTGCCACTGCCTGCCATGCTGGATTGGTGATGTCGCTGCCCATCCTGCAGCCAGAGCAGGGGTAGAGGACATCATGGTGGACCTCCACAGCAGACAAATGGCATTCCAGTGACACGTCATTAAACCTGGGGCTGCAGTCTTTTTGCCTCTCATGGACATCTCCCCTGCAGTAGCTGGAAGCCCTGAGATGTGTGTGCGCAGCTAAACTTTAAATATGGCACCTGGCGTGATGAAGCAGCGAGGTGATGGCGGGTGGGCAAATTAGAGCCTGCCCGCTCCGGAAATGGTGTGTTTCCCAGGAATGCATAAATAATGTGGCGGTCTTGGGACGAAATAGCGTGAAAACCCAAAGCTACCACACTGAGTGCAAATCTGAGACAAATCTGCCCCTTGAAACAGAAAAGAAAGTAATTCAGAAGCTCAGAATATAAACAAAATTTATTTTGGATTGAATGTACAGCTACAGCTGCCCCCAAGATCTGTAAGAAAATTGTGAAAACAATAGTTCACTGGTTATAACATACAGTTTTGAGCTGTTGGTAAAGTTGTTCAGCCAACAAAACATAACATTGAGAGCCCACCTGTTTCAGACTGTAGACCCCTTATCAAATATCTGAAGATCTTGAAATGCCACTTTAGGTTGGCACTGGTCAGAGTGTTTGCCATGTGCTGTGCTCCTTCTGATTAGTTCCATGGGTGATGGAGCTAATAAAGCTCAGAAAAAGTAAGTTTGAAATTATGGGACCCAGGGGAGTTCAACTGGAAATTCTGAAGAGAATGAGATGGGCCAAACTTCTTTCTGGTTGTTGGAAAAGATTCAAAAGAACAAGCATATGATGGTATAATTATTGTCACAGTTATTAGCACTGGAGTTATGAACTATTTATTATTTTCTACTGTGCAAGAAAATTGCATAGTGTCACAACTACTCTAAATCTAATATTTCTACTCTTACTCACTTGTTTTATTGCTGTTTAATTTTTTGGCAATTTAATTCCAAGGCAAGCAGATAGTTGGGCAGTTAAAATTAGCTGGTAACTTTACCTGCTGACATCCGACCTGGTTCTCAATGTTTTCAAGTTTAACCTCCTCTTCTAAATGGATGACAACAGCCCCTGCCTGAGGATACAGGATCCTCCATCAGATATGTAGATTGTATTTGACAGTATCATTGGACCCTGACAGTAATTTTAACTCTGTCCTGAAGAGGACAGATGGTTTGTCCACCTTGTGAAGACAACAGGAAAAGGATCCCGGACCAGCAGAGACCATTTCAGGTAGGCTTTCTATTTGCATTCCTTCGTGGAGGCAAGAAGGAGCAGGGGTGCACCACAATGAAAGTTTAGACCTCATCTATCCTGGTCTTCCCTCCCACGAGACGATCCTGAAATCTCTACTCTATCAGTTATTGGTAAGCTTCCTTTTGGTGCCATCTGGCAGCCTCCTGCCACTTGAACTTCCACTTCCACCCACTAGCCTACTGCTGCTTTCCACGTGTTTTGGTGGGAAGCTGACAGATGGAATCCTGCTGAAGCCTAAGAGTTAAAATTGCCTAGGCCTCATGCTGCCATGGCTGGTGGAGGTGATTTTAGTGTCAACCCGCAACTCCTCCCCAACCGCCTGCCCGAATCCCACGCCAAACTACTATTCACCATATAGAATTGAGCAAATTCAAGGGCGTAAGTCATCACAGATATGAATCATTATAATTCGTGAATAATCTCAATAACGTACACAAAATCATCTAATATTTCCAAATGAATTAGCAAGCAAAATAACCAAACACAAAATACCAACAGAATGATGCATTTACTAAGGTAAAGAGGGATATTTTACAGTGTTTAGAATAACTGCTGTGTCTCCACGATATGTTTTGTTTTAGGAAATGTATATTATGAAGTGGTGTTTACTGCAGTTGTGGGATTTTAATTTTTGGGTAAAAAAAACTGGCCAGAGGAAACAAACCTAAAATCTTACATGATCCCATTTCAATCAACTTCTAATAATCAGTAGAAATGTGCATTCTAAACTGCTATTTTAATGTAGAAATCACCAAAGTTAGTCTGGAATATAGTGGTGGTAGATTGTGGCCAACTCATTGTTTTACAGAGCTAAATCCTAAATCCGCAATTATTAAAGAAGCTTACCTTAGTATTTTTGGTCAATTTTGTTTCATGTCAAATAGGCTGATATGGAGGGTCCATGCATGTGCATATTTATGGAACAGGAAGAGGGATTGACAACAGCTTTGCTTTGATGGCTTGGATTCCGAAACCCGATGCAAACTAGTCCAGTCCACGGTTGATTTAAACGGGGAGAAAATAAACATTTGCGTTCCCAGAACCCTACCTCACTCAGATAACATCATAAAATTAGTGGCAAATAGAATTCAATCCAGAAAGAAAAATGGATGTCACAGCTCATCCAAAACTCTGCTGACCGTATCCTAATTCATGCCAAGTCCCCTTCAGCCATCATCCATGTGTTCACTGGCCTACATTGGTTCCAAGTCCAAAAACATCTCCAATTTAAAATTAAAAGTAAAATACTGCGGATGCCGGAAATCTGAAATAAAAACAGAAAACGCTGGTAAAACTCAGCAGGTCTGGCAGCATCTGTGGAGAGAGAAACAGTTAGCGTTTTGAGTCCATATGACTCTTTTTCAGAGCTAAAGAGAAGTAGAAATGAGATGTGATGGATTGTATGCTGTGCAAGAGGAGGTGGAGCAGATGGAGCAAGATAGAAGGTAGGGATAGGTGACAGCTAGGGAGAGATTGACAAAGATGTCATAGACACAAGTATATGTCATGGGCACAGTATAAAATCCATCACATCACATTTCTGCTTCTCTTTAGCTCTGAAGAAGATTCATACGGACTCAAAACGTTAACTCTGTTTCTCTCTCCACAAGTGCTGTCAGACCTGCTGAGTTTTACCAGCATTTCCTGTTCCAATTTAAAATTCCCATCCTTGGGTTCAAATCCCTCGATGGCCTGGCTCCTCCAAATCTCTGTAACCTTCTCCAACCTACAATCCTCAGAGAATTCTGTGTTCCTCGAATTCTGGCCGCTTCACATCCTGATTTCCTTTGTGCCACCATTGAAGAACAGACTTTCAGCTGTCCATGCCCTAAGCTCCAAAATTCCCTCCCTAAACCTTTCTGTCTCTCTCTCTCTCCTCTGTTAAAATGCTGCTTAAAACCTTGGGTAGTCAAAATATAGCATACAATAACTTAGTACAATGGGGACAGACTTGTTAAGCTTGTGTTTACATAATGCTGGAAACCAGAGCATGTGGTTGTGACAAAGACAGGTTGCTCAGAATTGTATTCTAGTTGTTTGGCACAATTCTGGGAGCTGTGCTCATTATTTTTTAATAATGATATTGTGAGGGTAGAACTATATGCCAGGAACCAAGGTTAGGGATGTGTGTGTACTCTGATGGCTGCTTCTGGGTGGATGGGAATGTTGTTGAAAAACTGTTTCTCTCTCCACAGATGCTGCCAGACCTGCTGAGTTTTACCAGCGTTTTCTGTTTTTATTTCAGATTTCCGGCATCCGCAGTATTTTACTTTTAATTTTAAATTGGAGATGTTTTTGGACTTGGAATAAAACGCATATGGCTAAACTATGAGGTCATTTTATGATATTTATCTAAACTGTTAAGTTTATGGCCTAGATGATGCTCTCTGTGGCAAAGAAACAACATTCACCTGTCACTGATGACTACCTACAGACTTTTCACACATTTGTCAGTGGAGAATTCCTCTAAGCTGATGTCTGTCTCAGTGCAGCACCCTCCACAGGGCATATGTTGCATCTGTGAGCAAGGCAAGAAACAGCACAGCTCAACAGCCAATCAGATTGAAGAATCCCCCCTCAGACACGCAGAGCCCGAATTAGAAAGTATGAAGCAGAAAATGCAAATTCAGTTCAAATCATGTACAGAAAGAATTAAAATGGAAAATACTGATGTAATTAAAGTAGGGAGATAAAAGAGACAGATAGGAAAGCCTTTAAAAAACAAGTTTCTAATTTGTTTCAACTATCCAACATTAATTTTCTTCTGAGGGCATAAGAATCTAGATTTTTTCAGGGTCGAAGAGGTTTTTCTACTGTAATTATCACATATACCACGATGAAAAACTAATTTACTCCTGAATGCAACAAGTAATGTTTTCAGCTGCCTTTAGTGCAGAACTAGTGAGCAAGTATCCCAGGTTCACACTGTTGTAGTCATTTCAATGATCAGACTATCAGTGAAGACTGCAACAGCGCACCCTGTGGGCAGAATTTTCCATGCCCGCTGGCATCGGACATGTTCAGTGGTGTGAGCGGACAAGAAGGCGAGAAGGATAAAATTCAGTTTCGCGATGTTGTGAAACCAATTTGCATTCATCTGCTCTGCCCAACAATGGTGGGCCGTGTTTCCTGCCGTCTGACATTGGGAACCTCATTGTAATACATCTGCATATCATTATAAGGCCAGCCCGCCGGAATCATCCCCCACAATGGATCGTATGAGCACGTCAGCGAATTTCACAACAGCATTGATAAGGCATGCAGTTGGTGGGCTGCAATTTGAGGGGAACTCAGAGGTAAGTGCACAGTAACCTTGCACAGTGCTCACCTGTTGGACTTCAAGGTTGAGGCAAGTTCAGTGGGGGACAAGGGCTGCCCTGCGGTTGAGGCAAGTTGCGGGGGGGGTGGTGGCAAGGGCTACCTTACAGTTGAGGCCAGTTGGTAGTTGGGGGGGGGGGGGGGGTGGGGCAAGGGCTGCCCTGCAGTTGAGGCAAGTTGGGAGTGTGACAAGGGGTGTCCTGCAGTTGATGGTAGTGCACAAGCACGTACAGGGTGAGGGGAGGGAAGCAGCCATGCATCAGGGAAAACTTGTATAAAGTGACCATTCCTCCACTGCTGAGACAGTTAAGACGCAGCCACATTGACATGCATGAAGTCAAGCTTCTAACTTATCTGTCCACTCAAGCAATGCAGAGGCATGAAAGTGCCACCAACTGCTCCAGAGCATTTCACCCCTTGGGCACGGACTGCAAACTAATAAGTGTTTAAGTGGACTGCAGAACGGTTGGATGACTGCACACTTTGTACAATCTCCTTGCTAAAGCTCGCCGTGGAACAGTCAGTGGTGGAGGTGCTCACTGCCCCTTGCAAAGGCATTATTCAGGTTTGGACCAGTCTCCCCCATGGTTCAAGCTGACAGTGCAGCCTTGCAGCGCAGGTTAGGAGAATGCCAACGCCTGAGCTGAGAGCAGTACCTACAGGCAAAGCTGCCGCTTATCGATCAGTGGAGTGGGGCGGAGGTGGGTGGGGTTTCGGGCAGCCATGCAGCGCACTAAACTCTGGCCATACAAGTGGTGGCTCACACTCTCCGGGATGCATTAAGGGGCCTTCAGACTAGACCAAGAGAGGTTCTTAGAACACCCAAACTAACCCACGCATCTCCCTCTTTCATCCTGCAGGAGGAGTACATCAGCAGCATAGAACCTGGTGACCTAGCTGTATGTCCCGTCGTGTACAGAGAGAGATGATGATGGAGAAGAGGGCAATGGAGGCAGCAGACTGCACAGAGGGAGGAGCAGCACCCTCAGCAAGAAGGGGCAGCTGGGGCCTCCCACACATCACTGAAGAGCCACAGTGAGCCATTGCTGGTGGGCGCCTAGCTAGACCCAGGGTCTATAGACGGCGTCTTTCATTCCTGTAGATGATCGAGAACCAGTGTTGCCAAAGACTGCACATGTCTAGGGTACTGGTCGGTCACATATGTCAGCGGATGCAGGATTTGGCACCACGGGGATATGGAGGGCATTGGCCTTCTCGCCAGGGGCCATGAAAGTGACTGTAACACTCAATCTTTACGCCAATAGCTCTTTTCAGGGCTCCACAGGTGTAGAATCTCGCAAGCCTCCACTCACAAATGCATCCATGAGGTCACAGACGCCATCTTCATGAAGGCAGAAAACTGTGCATTTCACCCTGGACCAGGAAAGCCAGATGCACGAGTGATTGGATCTGCCCATATCTCAGGCTTCCCGCAGGTGCAGGGCACAGAGGAGATGGAGGAGCTGGAGGTCTCCTCCGATGAGGAGGACATCGACGAGGGTGAGGGTGAGGAAGTCCTCGAAGGTGACGATGATGGCAATGAGGCCATCGCACAGGAGAGATGAGGTCAGAACGCTCAAGGGGCCCTCATAGCTGCTAGATTTGTGGATGATGATGACGATATGCAGTGAGGAGATGCCATAGATCATTGCATCTGTGGACATTTGACTCCAGTCTGGTTTATGGCAGCGCACATACCCTCTGCGATAAGGTTCCTATCATGGAGACGCAGCAAAGGCCCTAATAGTCACTCAATTCCAGGAGAATGATGACGACATGTAGTGAAAACACTCATAGATCTTCACATAGCCTCTGTGAATCTTTGACTCCTGTCTGGCTGAGGGCAGCTCGCTTGCGCTCTGTGATCAGGGTCATATCATAGATACACAGCCGTGAAACTTTAAATGCACCTGAATCTTTGTCAGCCTTCAGCATCTGTACCCTTCAGGAGCACAGCGTCACCGGTCACAGATGCTGAAAAGGGGGCCAGACCCACCCTCATGGTGCCGAGAACACACATTGAGAATGATGGAACTCTGTGATGCCTGCCCACGACATTCTGGCAGCAATGACAAGCATTGCTGAGGTACAGGCAACAGTAATGTGTCCAGGGAGTGTGAGGCCAGACCATCACTCTGGTCTGAAGGCCTCACAAAGTACAAGGAAGAGGCCTATGTCTATCTTGTGCAGGAACCAAGGTTTCACATTTGAGAGACACAAACACTGCTCATCAGAACAAGGAGCCATAGGCAGGGAGACATTCTTGGGAGTTTATTGACAATAGTGAACACTATGTACAAGTGATTAACACCCATGCCCAGGCTGTGCAACTGTGGCTCAGTTCATAGCACCCTCGCCTTTGAATCAGAAGGTTGTGGGTTCATGTCCCACTCCCGGAAACCAAGAACTGTGAATGTACTCGAAAGAGTTACAATCTGTGACTGTTGATAACTCGAAAGAGTTACATCTCCTTAACTTTCCTAACCCTGCCGCTACATCTTGGTGCTCCCTGGACATCCACAGCAGAGGTGGAGGCAGCTTGCTGACTGCTACACCCTGTCTGTGGTGATCTTGGTGGGCGTCCTCTGGAGGGCCGAGACCTGGAGAGCTCCAGCCTGCTTTCGGGGTCCTGCTGTGTGGTAGTGGCACCCTCCTCGGTCTGTGGAGCTGGAGCTGCTGTGGTTACAGGAAAAGTGGATTCAGGTGAGCCAGAAACTCCTGGACTCACCTGGGTGGATGGCCCCGGATGTGCACCTGCTGATCCTCCTCCCTCTGGGTGCCCCCTGGCTGACTCCTTGAGAAGAAGGGGTAGCTGGAGTGAGATCGAGCTGCCCCGCACCCCTCTCACGTACACACTGTTGGAGGCCAACTATGGCATCAGTGATGGAGTTCAGCCCACTCAGCAGTGCAGGAGCGAAGTCCTGGACCAAGGTCTCCATGGCGGCCGCCATCCTACCAATGTTGACCTCGGTGCCTTTGCAGTTCCAGCAACTGAGTTTTGACCGACTCCAGAGGCTCAGTATCTGACTCAGACTCAGCAGATTTCTGGCCTCCAGCAGTCCTCCAAATGCAAGAGACCTGGGTAGTCCCCACTGCTGCCTACTGTAGATCAGACAGTGTGATGTGCTCATCAGATCGTGATCCACAGTGTGCTCCATAGCTAGGTCCCACCAAAGTGAGGGGTGTGGTTGAGCATTGTGACGGGTCTTCAATGAAGGTGCTTTCAGATTCCTCTTCAGAGGTTTCTTCGGGACTTAATTGGAGACCCTGGGTCATGGATTCTGTCGGCTGTTTGGCAGATGTGCCTGCGAAAGCAAGGAGAGATAATTAGTGCATGGCAGTGGCCTGTGAAAGAGGACACATCACTCACGGCATGGTTGTCTGATGGATGTTGCACTGCTGGATCCTCACTTGGTAGAGCAGCGCCGACCTCATCGTCAGCACAGGACCGGTCCAGATCCTTGCCAGCCAGCTGGATGGCTCTGTTTTCAAAGTCCGTGAGGACCTTGATTTCAGGCATTCCTCCACCAGTCTGCAACCTCTTGTTGTGTGCCAACTTGTCCTGCATGAATAGAGATGGAGAGAGTGTAAGTAGGATACCTGCCAGGCCAGATGATAAATGTGCCTGGCATGTGTGGATGGTGAGTGGTCCCATGGATGGGATGAGGACAATGAAGGTGTGTATGTGACAGTGAATGGTGATATCCGTTGAACTGGCCACGAGTGAGATCCCTGTGGATGTGTGATGGGTTTGTGAATGTGTGAGTTGAGAGTGATGAGGAGAGTGACTTACCTGGCGAAACAGAGGAGAGCATTCATCCTTTTTCGGCACTGGTTGGCTGTCCTCTTTTGCAGGGCATTGGCACTGAGCACCGCTGCCACTGCCTCCCAAGCCGGAATAGTAATGTTGCTGCCATCCTACGGCCAGAGTTGGGATAGAGGATGTCACGGCAAGCCCCCACTGCATCCAAAAGGCACTGGAGGGATGCGTCATTAATCCTGGGGGCTGCAGTCTTCTTGCCTTTTGGGGCCATGTCTTCTGTGCAGCAGCCGTGGGCTGGAAGCACTGAGAGGTGCGCGCATGGCTGCACTTTAAATATGGCGCCTGGCGTGATGAAGCAGCGACGTGATGGCATGGCAGGTGAATGAGAGCCAGCCTGCCATGGAAAAAGCGGGTTTCCCGGGAATCCATAATAAATGCAGTGGGATTGGGACAATACGGCGTGAGAAACCGCCATTGCGGCCGGCAGGTAATACGTTGTTTCTGCCGCCCACTACAGCACTTAGTGTAAACCTGGGACGATTCTACCCTGTGTATCCTGGCAGTAGCTTCCTGATTTCTGTGCTTACTGCGTATGTGTGGATGGCAGAAATTAATGTCAGATTTATGCTGCAATAATGGTGAGAGCTGACAGCCTCACCATCAGTATTACATCAAAATGCAGGCCTATGTGCTTTAACTGTTATTTTTATCTTTAGGAGTACAAAGTGTGCTCAGAGGATTTATAAATGGGAATTTTGAAGAGGTAGTAAAATTAATATTTTTGGATTTTTTTCTAACAAATGTGAAATTTGAGATAATCAACATCCTTCACACAAAAATAAACATTTAATTATATAGATAATGCTTGTATTTATATTCAATAGTTTTCTTTACCTATTCAATACAGTTCACTCACAATGTCACCTCTTACTATTCTGAAATGCTAAAAGACTAATCAACAAACACTCCATTTTCCTCACGGTTCTCAATATGTGACTGCCTTTTTCCACAATCCCGAAGCTTTCATTTTCAAATATGTTACCTTACCTTTGTCACAGTTAATATAATTTTTCAACCTTTAATTCAAGGGTGCTCTACAGTCCAGGAATTTATTATGCACTTCACCTTCCTTTTAAATTAGAAACCTAATCCTCTTTACTGGGGTTAGTGGGAATGCAGGACAGAATTGTATCTCAAACAAAGCGCTGTTTAAAACACAATGGAAACAGATTGCTCACTTCGTATAGAGCACCAATTAAATTGTAAGCCGCAGTTCCACATAAGATACTATGCATAACTTTAATGGTATACATTTTCTGTAATGTCTCAGCAGTTTCCAGCTAAGTACCCATGGTTCAAAATACCAAGTCCTTACTTCTTACATGTTGAATGATTCGTGATCTATGGTACAGGCTACAACTGGAACTTCTGGGCCCATTTATTTTCACATGGCTGTGTTTGAAAATATATTGGCCTGAATTTTGTTGTAAAATTAATAGTAACATTAACTATCAGCTCTTAAAGTTATTAAAGAGAAATCTGGACAGGAACTTACAGCGACTCCACATGTACATGGATATCTGGGTGTTGCTGTCCAAATCGTCATGTTCCTCCAAAATGTTCGCTGTAATTATATCTCACCAAAGGATTCAGCATTCACATACATGCAGCACATAAAGTTGGGGTACTTACCCTGTAGATATCCACTAAACTCACCAGGAATAGTTCATGCGTGTCTATTCTAGTGCAAGTGGAAATTTAACAGTTAAAAAGTCATAATCAAACAACCTCACTGGCACTGACAATTAAGTTTTATAAATGTGGAGTCATATTCCTCCAAATATTACTTATTGTTGGAGATTTAAAAAATAAAGAAGTTTTTATTTTACTTTTACTTTCTGCCCCTTCTTTCTCTCTGTCATAATTTAGTTTTTCTTTCTCTCTCTTTGGCCTGAATTTTTATGCAGATGGAGAGTTCTGATTTTCATTCCGGGGGTGGGAGCGAGGTGTAATGGGTGTCATGCCCTCCATCCCTCGAAACAGGTTGGAGGCAGCATCAGGGCTGCTGCATGCAGAGGCTGGCTGGGCAAAAGGCTGGCCTTGGTGATCCGGCACTTTGTCACAGCCACAAAAAAAGCCCATACACTTTCCATGGCCCATCCATGTCAATCTATGCCACCCCATGCCCCCACATACCCACATGACCCTCATATGCCCAATGCCAACCCATGCCCTTCCACCTACTCCCAATGGCCCTTCATAACCTCCATGCCAACATATACACCTCTACCCATCTTCATGGTTCTTTATAGTCCTATGCCAATTTTGGGACTGTGAGGATGTATAGAGATACTGCTAGAGATTGGGCAGCAAGACTCTCAGATTATGAACATAAACCATTGGCAAACTATCCACTTCTTATCCTGCTAGAATCATATTAACCACTAGGGCATTGGTTTGGAGAGTTATCCAGGGGTGAGTATGAAGAGTTCCAGATCATGTGAGATCTTCCAGTCTTCTACAAAGATTTGATTTTGAATTTTTATTGCTGGGACTGCATCTTGGAGTCATTGTAGATCCAACATGACCACAAAAATACTGTTCACTTTTCCCATCCCCTCATCAAAGAAGGATAGTGACCATAAGTAATGCAACTGTTTGATTCAGGAATGGTACGCACCTATATATATGTATGTTCTCATAAGCATAGTCTAGCATTTTATGAGCTGTTGTCTCAAGCATGAATATCCTCATCAACTGAACCAGAAATATTTACCATCAGCATACAGGAAGAATTTATGCGGTGTACCATTTAATAAACTAGCAACTTGATTTTCTGTACAACAAAGTTAAGCACTGCAAGCCAGGCTTACTCATCACCAGCTGCTTTAACCACTGAGAGGCTTATACAAAGAGATGTATGAGCTATCAGGCTCGGGTTAACTTGGTATCTAGGGTCATCAAACTAGTCAGTTCAACCCAGAACATGTTCTCCCTACAACCATTTTCTTCTTTTTCCACTAATCCATCTATTGTCCTGGTTTTCACAAGGGAGCCTTTCCTCCACCCTGAAGTCGGTCTATCCTGTGACCTAGGCCATTATCCTCAGTTTCAATAAAAGCTTGGAATCAGAAAAGGCTTTAGACAAATACAGCTTTATAGTATTTTTCATCCATGAAGTTTTGGTCAGCAGAATTTATAAAGCCCCATCTTTTCACTTACAAGTAAGTAGAAAACCAAATCTATGAGTAGCCAAGACAGCTCTGAGGCACTAGCTATTAGGAATTTAATTACTTGTTGCTTAAGTTAATGTTGTGCACAATAGGAATCTTTCTACAAGAAAAGACAAGCAGTGCCTGTGTGAAGTATAGTAATTAACATCCATTATCGCACACTCAGCCCTTGGGAAACCACTAACAAAATGAGTGGTTTTGATGCTACTGAACATATCTCTAACAACTGGAATATTGCATTTATTACAATATGAACATTTAAATTTGTCTAAAACTATTAGTCATATACTAAATTCCTTGAAAGCCCTTTGAATGCAGACAGCTTCAGTGACATGTGTCTTTCCATATAGTTGAGTGCTATCCACAAATGTGCTAAAACTGCTCCCTGTGTAGCTCCTACAGCCATTGCTCTCAGCACGAGCCATATGTATTTACCATTGTCTTTGGTTTGCTTCAGTGTACCAAACCAAATAACAATATTATTCCCCTTTAATTCATAAATCCTTAACCTCCTAATTTTCTTTCTGCAAAGTGTGTTGTCAAGCCCATTTTAAAGTCTGGCTAACCACTCAACATCTACATAGTCACCAACTCAAAGAAAGTCAGTAAATTTGAGTCATGACTTCCCATTTCTGAAAGCATGTTAGCTTTCTATGACAGTCACAGTCACAATGGATGTTTTTTTTTAAACTGCATTTATTCAAGTTCCAGATCATAGGCATTCATAGAATTAGCTGCATAAGTAACATTAAACATTAGCACTGATCTGGCTGACATGTTTTTTTTCCATTAGCATTGTGCCCATCATTCTACTTTGTTTTCATTCAGTTCGTTATCCATTTCTGATTCCTAATCTTGCTTTCAGGATCATATTTATCATGAGCAACATTTTCTCTCTGCAAAAGGGCTACAATAGATTACTATTAAAGCCTGACATACTTCTTTTATTACTTAGCTTAATTCCATTGACCCAGATACCTCAGGTTATGTAGCCGACCAACATTCACTCTCTTGGCTGGCACATCAAAATGGCTACTTGTGAAAGGAATTGGAGGGCTGCCAGATTTCAAGTGGCTATCCCACAATACAAATTCCCATTTTCAGATAAAGATGAATGTGAAAAAAAATAAGAATCTTTGTCTAAGACTTAGCAATGTACTGGCTGCTTCAGTCCTGTCACAGGACACAACAACAATTTGGATTTATATAGCACCTATAATGCAGTAAAATATCCCAAGGCACTTCACAGGTGCATTACCAAACAAAATTTGATACTGAGATACATAAGGAGATATTAAGGCAGATTAATTGAAGAGTAAAGCTTTATGGAGTATCATAAAGAAGGAAAGTGAGGAAGAAAGGTGCTTTGTCTTGTGCCTGGGGTCTACATGGAGTTTCTTTGGGTTTGTCTATTTTCCCTAAGTAGGCCACTGAAGACTGTCTTTTGTTAATTTATTTACAGCTCTATGTGCATCTTAGGAACTCTGCACAAGTTTGGGCTTCTATTGCTTAGTTAAGTGTCATTGCATCATAGTTACATCAGAATCAGCTGCTTCTGATGTTAACCCTTTACTCAATATCTCCTCTCAAGTCTTTATCCCAACTATATACATCCTCCTACATCTCCCCATAAAGTCTCAGACTTCACAGGGTTAGTCTCTGGGGTGCCTTGACCAATCACCCTGATCTTGTTCTAATCACTTTCTGAGGTCGAGGACATTCTGCACTCTTTTCATTCGATACGAATGTCCTTCTCCTGGGTGGCTGTCGTGCTTTGTCTTGTTTCTTGTTCCTTACCTCCATCCAGATCTAAATAGTAAGTCCAAGTTTCTATTGGCTTTCTTTCCAAGGATATTAAGGCATTGCATTTTCTCTTTATATTTACCTGGTCCTTCTCAATATGGTAAGCTCTCGGCTGTGGACCTCTTTCTTTTATTATACTTCTTTCTGTTGGACTCGCATCCATAATCACTCGCCAGGCTGCAGCATTGACAAGTCTCGTGCTATGTGCCTGAACTTGAAGTTACAAGCTTGTTTGTGTCTCTGTTCCTCCTCACACTTTTAACTCTCTTGTGGTCATTTCGGGTGATGTTTGGTTCCA
Source organism: Cetorhinus maximus (assembly GCF_964194155.1). NCBI lineage: Eukaryota > Metazoa > Chordata > Chondrichthyes > Lamniformes > Cetorhinidae > Cetorhinus > Cetorhinus maximus. Next base: position 67,378,063 of record NC_135888.1, on the reverse strand, counting down.
GTTTCTGTTGCAGAGCTGGAAGTTGTATTCCGTCATCTTCCCATTAACAACTCTGATGGTGAAAACCCATTTTACAGTGGTGAGGTCTGGCAACTAAGAAGGTCTAAGTTGAGATCTTCATTCTTCTTCATCAAGTCTTTGATGGTTGTAACACCTATCTCCATTCACTTGAGGATATTGAGGTGAGCTAGTCACGTAAATGAATCAATATTCCTTCGCAAAGTTGTGGGATAAATTATTAGCAAAGTGTGGACCATTGCCTGACGCTACAATGTCCGGGATGCCATATGTTGCATAGATTCTCTTCAGTGACTGAATGACTGCTTCCAACATGATGCTGTGCAATCTGTTCACTTCAACCCATCTGGAGTAGTAATCAATCACAATAAGAAATACCTTGCCATTAAAATCAAATAAATCAATTCCCAGGCACTCTCATGGCCTTGTTGGAAAGTGGAGGGTGACAATGGTTATCTTTGCTCTTGGCTGTTCACTGCACACATAAGGCAATTCAAAATTAGTTCTTCTACAGAACTAGTAATGCCTGGTAATCACTGATTGCTGGGCTCTTGCTCAACATTTTCTATCCCTAAATGACCTTGATGAATTTTTTGAAGAATATCAAGCTGAAGTATTCTTGGAATGACTATTCTGTCATTAAAAGCTAGGATTTCATCAATGATTGTGGGGTGCTTTTTCTACTTACAGTACTGCCATAATACTGGGCTGTTAGGAGTGTAGTCTGGCCATCCTTCCAGACAGTATTCCTTTAACTGGACACATTCATCATCTTGCTGTTGTGTTTGTTTTATCTCCTGCAGCTTCTTTGCAGTAGCCGGTAGGTTATGATAATGAGTGATGTATACACGTCCACCTCCTCAATGAAAATCAAGTCTTCCAGTTTGGTCCCTTCAACCGGCATTCTTTATAGTGCATCTCCTGCCATCGGGTATTTCCAGATGATAACTGAGTACAATCAAACTCAGTTACTGAATGATACCTCATTAGTCTCAGTCTGAAGCGTTGAATTCTAGTCAGCAACTTTGCAATCTCCTTCATGTTCAGAACAGTGACTAATGGCTTTTTTGAATTCAATTTTAAACCACAATCTCATCACGTAGTCTGAGAACTTCTCTCAAGCCCATGTTGCTGCCAGTGCTTCTTTCTAAATTGTAGCATATCTTTTGTATCTGTGAGTGATCTTGAGGTGTAATAAACTTGGTCTACATTTACCATCTCTTTGTACTTGGAATAGAACTGTACCCAGACTTGTAGATAATGCATCTGCTGCTCCTATGGTTGGCAGTTCTGGATCATAGGGTAAAATTATCCCCCTGTCGAGGGGGAAGTGCAGGAGCGGGCGCGGGCGCGGGCAGACGCGCCTCCGATCAGCACCAATCTGGGGAGCACCGCCATTTAATGTGGGTGGGACGATTAAGACCCACCCAGCGTGACGTCCGACAGGAAGCACTATGCACTCCCTGTGTTGGCGGGTGGGGGGTATCCCAAAATCAAGAGTGCGCTCTTTTGCGCATGTGCACGAAGGAGCGCACTCATCTCCTTGAGGCTAAGTGCTGCCTCAGGGAGATCAGCTCAGAATTAAAACTTTTAAGACAAATGTTTAAAAAATTTCCCTGACATGTCCCCTCATTTGACACTGTCACATGAGTTGGGACATGTCCATCACTTTTACTCAAACCTTTATTAAATATTTTAAGACCCTCATGAAACCTCATCCCGTCCGTGGATGAGGTTTCATGCTTTTTCTTAAGCCAGCCAGGGCTCCCGGCCTGCCCGACAACTAAGGTTGGATGGGCAGCCCTGTCAATTACCTAAATTGGTTTATTAATGGCCTCAATTGGCCATTGACAGGTCGGGGGGGCGCACAGCTGACTTAGCTGCGCCCCTGCCAATCTGAAAATAGAAATGATGAGGGGCGACGTCGGGAGTTCCGCCCAACGTCATCCCATGTCATTTTACACGTCGGCGAGGGGGCCCCGCCCCCGCTCGCCGACCGGAAGATCCTCCCCATAGTGTGATAAAATTTCAGGAGAAATTAGAAGATTTATGATCCTCTCAAAAGCATTTTGGTGGCCCACATTTCAGCCCCACTGTTGACCTTGTCCCAATAGCTGTCTCAAAGGCTCATTGGATTTCTGCCAAATTTGCTAGGAACTTGCCTACTTTGTTGACCATTCCTAGGAATCTCTGTAGATCTGTAATATTGCTGGGTCATGGAAACTCTCTGATCACTCTTGTTTTCTGTGAGTCGACTGTTATTCTGAAGCTTGCACAATGTGCCCTGGAAATTTAGTCATAGGTTTTGCAAATTGACAATTTTCATTCAAAGTAAAATCTGCATTCTGTGGAACTTTCCCGATTGCTCTCAATCTACAGTTACGCTGTTCCTTCATGGAACTTGTACATGTATGTCGTCCATATGGCATATTACTCCTTCCATGCCTTCTAGGGTCTAAGATATTGTCCTCTGGAATATTTATGGAGCATTGTAAAAGTGGCCAGCAGTCTGGATTCTTTGTCCAGAGGCATCTGCAAAATCCACTGTTTGCATCTAATTTGGTGAATGGATATTTTTAGTTAGTTTGGCAAGACTCCCATCCACTGATGCCATTGGGTGGATCTCATGCACACTGATTTATTTAGCTGAGTCAAGTCCACACAGATTTTAACTGAGCTGTTTGGTTTTGGGACCGTGACCATTCTAGAATATCAATTTGTCAGTACGGTTACGAGGGAGATAATCCACTGCTGTATCTCCCTATCCTTGTATTTTAATTTTGCCACGTGTTGTCCTATGACTTTCCATGTAGTCCCACCTGGATCTTGTAACTGAATGGATTATGGCTGTCGTGTAACGTGCTTAAGCCACTTAACTTCATTAGAATAAACTGAAGGACCTTCCCCTAAGTCTAATTTAAATTCTGTGGGCTGTCCATCCACTTCAAGTTTAATGCCCCAGTATTAGGAAGCTATTTCTTTTATCTGTGGTTGTTCCACTTCTTGTATCTGGTTTGGCCTTAATGGTTTTTCCTTCCTTTTGCAGGCTGTGTCTTAGCTCGACAGACAAGTTTAAAATGTCCTAATTTCCCACAGCGTGACACTCAGTTCCCCCTGCTGGGCATTCTTCCCGCTGGTGCAGGGTTATCCTCCACACCGAGAGCACTTCAAGGTGGCAGTTGGTGTGCTTTTCCCCTTTTGCAAGTGTTTGTTTTGGTGCCTCTTCTGGCCTACATATTGAACAGCCTCACTCAGTTGCTTCCGAGGAACCTCACTTTCCCTGTGAACAAACACTGCTTTTCTTTCTGAACTCAATTTGCCTCGCATTTTGTATTGCCTTTAATTAAAGTTAGATGATCTCTCGTGTACAAGAGACCTGACAGAGCTTCATCTAGGACCCCAACTACCATGCAATCATGAATCAATTCAGCCCCCAATATTCGTAGTCACAATTTTCTGCCAGACTGTATAGATCATTGATGAATGAATCCATGCTTTCACCTGGGGCTGCATTTTCCGGTTGGCGAGCAGGGCGGGGCCCGCTTACCGATGCGTAAAATGACGCAGGGTGACGTCAGGCGTGCATCCCGATGTCACCGCATGTCATTCTGAACTTTAGTTCAGCAGGCGCGCACCAGAGTCGGCTGCCTGCCCGCCGAACTGTCAATGGCCACTTAAGGCCTTTAAAAAAGTAATTAACCCAATTGATGGACCTGCCCATCCAACCTTAAGGTTGGCGGGCAGACGAAGAGCCCAGGCAGCCTTCAGAAAAAACATCAAACCTCATCCACGGGGGGGATGAGATTTCATGAGGGATTTAAAATGTGTATAAAATTTTTAAATAAAAGTAATTGACATGTCCCTGCTCATGTGACAGTGTCACATGAGGGGGCATGTCAGGAATATTTTTTTCTCCCTTTAATACAGTTTTCAAACCTGAGCCGATCTCCCTGAGGCAGCACTTTGCCTCAGGGAGATCTGTTCGCTCTTTCACGCGCATGTGCAGAAGGGCTCAGGGAATCCCCCCCCGGCCCGCACAGGGGGCGTACAGCGCTTCCAGACGGGCATCACGTCGGGTGGGCCTTTACTGGCCCGCCCACATAAACTGGCGGTGCACCCCCAACTGGGAGCACTGATCAGGAATCCGCCCACTCACGCCCACTCCTGCACAACCCCCCGATGGGGGAAATATGCTGCCCCTGGTCTTTGTTTTCGCTTGTTAAATTTTTCTTGTTCTATGATTACATTTTTGCGAATGTCAAAATACGAATCAAATGCCTGGAGGACCTCAGAGCTTGAAGTCTCATCGACTCCCTGTCTCACTATTATGTCACCGGAAATATCTCCAACTACATAAAGTACTAACCTGATCATTCTGTTCCTTTTTGTGCAAACCAGAAGTGGTTCTATACCTGAAAAACCTCTTTCCCCAGTTGTCCTAAAACTGATCTTGTTGCGATCCTTCAACATTTTGGAAAGGTTCTGGGAGTGGCAGTGTAGATTCCATACTTGTACCAAGCTCTGAACTTGTTGCTGCGCCACTGGTGTTGTTGATTCTGGTCTGTGTTCACTGCTGTCTGAACTCTGGGTCTGTGTCTCAGTTTGCATCTGTTGTACCTGCAATGCTCCAGTTTTTTTGATGAGTCTTCAATTTGCTCCTTACCTCCTGCTTTCAAGGATCTGTAGGCTTGTCAGGTCTATAATCTACTCTTTGAGTTTTTCTGGCTCCTTTGTTCGCTGTCTGCTGCCACCATGTTTTGTCATGTGTTCGGAGTCTAGGTGGGGTTCTTTGGGGTTCGTCTATTTTCCCAAAGTAAGGAGACTCAAGATTGCAGTTTTTTTTAAACCATTATTATTTATTTACAACTCCATGTACATCTTTGGAACTCTGCATGAGGTTGGACTCCTCCTCCCTCCAGATCTCTGTTACTTATCCATGTGTCATTATAGCATAGTTACATCAGCATCAGGTGCTTCTGATGTTAACCCTTTACTCTACAAAAGGCACAGAGGTTTAGGGAGGACATTCCAAAGTTTTGAGCCTTGGTAGCTGTAGCCACAGCCTCCAAAGATGGAGGAATTAAAATCAGTGACATGCAGGAGGCCAGAGTTAGAGGAGGACAGATATCTCAATGGGTTGTAGAGCTGGAGGAGATTGGAGAATGGGAGGGGAAAATCCATGCAGTGCTTTGAAAACAAGGATGAAAAGTTCAAAATGGGGGTGTTGCTCAGTCAGGAGCCAATGTAGGTAGCAAGCGTAGGGTGATGGGTGAACAGAACTAGGTGAGATTTAGCACACTGGCAGCAGAGATTTGGATGAGCTTAAGCTTATGGAAGGTGGAAGACAGGAGGCTGGCCAGAAGTGAATTGGAATAATCAAGTCCAGAGGTAATAAATGAAGGTTTTAGCAGCAGATAAACTGAGACAGGGACAGATTCAAGCAATTCACCCACAGAAATAGGTCATTCAGTTCACTTCGATACAAAATGTAACAGATTGTAGTTGTTTTTATCTCAGTCAAACATTGAAGGTGGAGACATCAATTTAAGTATGAAGCTCTTATGAAGTTTGCTCAACAATGTATTTGATTAGCAGTTTTTTTTTCAAAAATAACAATGTTTACTTTCAATTTATTTGTTCCCTGTCAATTTCTGGAAGCCTACCAGGTAAGATAATAACCTTTATTTGAAGTCTTTGAGGAGTAGTAGCCGGGCTGAATTACTTCAAAAGATAGTAAAAAGGAATCAGCACATAAGAGTACACAGTTTTGCACAGAAATGCGATAGCAATTAACTGTTATCCTTACTCAGCGAGACAGATTTTGCAATAACCAAACTTAACCATGTTGTGTCATCATTGTTGTTCATACTTACTATTTAATAAATTAGTCTGACATTTAATATCTAATTCGTAGTGTCGTGAAATATTTATTTTGCTGCCTTCCCAAATCAAGAAAAATGAGAGGGAATGTAATTAAACTTCAGGAAAAAGAAGTTGAAATAAAGTGAAGAGGTTCTCAATTCTATCACTGGGAGACTCACTAATTTATCTTGTTAAAGCACTGTTTAGCACTGAGAGTGAATGCTCACCTGTTCGGGATCCAAAGAATGACTTGCTTTAAAAGTGATTTTTCTAAAAATGAGAGGAAACTGTGAGATCCCAAAATAACGTGGTGCTCCAGCCCCTCACTTCTCACACCTTAGCCTTAATTCAGCTGGAACAAAATATTAATTGAATTGCAGTAGTTTTGACTGACTAATTCTCAAAGGATTATTTTGTCAGCTCAGCCAAAGTGTTGCTAAATGTTTCAAGACTATGTTGGCTGTACAAATACTGATAGGTTAAAAAAGACAGTTCAAAAATGCACTTTTTTTTCAAAATGTAACGCTGTTCCTTTTTTTCCCCTGAGATGAGAGTATGAATCCTCTAAATCTTCCTCCTCTTATTCTCAATTTTCCCATTTTCACAAATCCATCTTAAACCATGAAAGCGGGGCCACTAAGTCCCCAGATTCAAAGACTACAGCAACCAATCTTTTGTTATCTTGAGGCCTCAGTTCTTTCCTTATTCTGCTGCCTGTGTAATCTGTCACCCAAATATAGCACAGGATTATGGCACAATGAAATATGTATACTTCAATAAGTTTGCAAAAATAAACCAGCAACAAGATGAAGTCATGCGCAAAACCAGCATTTTAAAAATATTTGATCAAGCAAAATACAAACGTTTACCTGTAGAGGATTCTAGCTCATTTATTCTCACCTAATCTATTGTTCAAGGTTCTGTAGACATTTGTTTCCATGAAAAATTTGTCCGTTGTTTGCGTCATAATAGCACAAAGGAAAATAGTTGTGGTTTTTGGAAGTCAATCACCTGAGCCCCAGGACATCACTGCAGGAGTTCCTCAATGTAGTGTCCTAGGCACAGCCTTCTTCAGTTTCTTCATCAATGACCTTCCCTCCAAGAGAAGATCAGAAGTGAAGACATTCACTTATGACTGCATTGTGTTCATTCACAGCTCTTAAGATACTGAAGCAGTTAATGCCCACATGCAGCAAGATGTGGACAACATTCAGGCTTGGGCTGATACCTGGCAAGTAATATTCATGTCACACATGTACCAGCATCTCCAACAAGAGGGAATCTAATCATCTCTCTTTGGCATTCAAAATCATTAGCATCACTGAATTTCCCAACCATCAACAACCTGGAGCTTACCATTGACCAGAAACATAACTTGTGTATGCAACCCAGGAAATTTGGGTCCATACTCATTGGAAGAAAACCATGGGATTCCATGCCAGAAGCAGCAATTGGAAAAATCCCATACAGAAAAAATGTTCTTGTGCTTTATTCCCTTCCCACACACATCTACACAATTCCAAACTATTTACACTACTGTCAGTTCTAATTAAATACAACAACTTAAATTCTTCCGGTCTCTGGATCATTGGATACCAGACGTATAACCCAAGACATGTGTCGTGACCCCATGGAAGTCCCAATGCACTGACTCCGTAGGAATGGCCTGGGATGTTTGAACTCCCAATGGGCAATTCCCCTGCTCCCTGGGACCCTCCAAAAAAGTCCCCAACTCTCCAAGTTAGAGTAGGAGACTTCAGACAGTTCCTAGTTACTTACCTGAATAGTTACCCAGGAAATGCTAGAGCGAAAATTTCTAGTCTAACACTTCGGTAACTATATAACTGACCTCCTAATCACTCCCTCTGACCCCCAGCCCTCGACTTCCCCCTCAACCCCATGACCACACCTCCAGCCCCCCTACCCACTCAAGCACCCTACCCACCTACCACACTGGCCAGCTGCCACTCTACCCACCTACGACCCTACCCAGCTACCACCCTACCCACTTACTTCACCCACCTACCCAATTTCACACCCACACACTCAACCATTCACTCACCCATTCACTCACGATCACACTGAGAATCTTGGGGATCTTTAAAAAATTACCAGAATACAGCAGCTAGTGCCGTAAAAAGGAGGTATGGCTTCTGCACAGATTCTTTTCGCTGCTATCTCCATGGATCCCTGCGCTGAGGGAGTTGTGTAGTGCCCTCCATTGAGACGTTCAGACAGGAAAATTGTATGCAGGTAAGTGGGTAGTTTTCTATCTGATCAGCGTCCGATACAAGGGTTCTGATGCTGACTAGATCATTTGGATCAATAGTATGTTCATCATAATTTACATACGAACTTACAAATTAGGGGCAGGAGTAGGCCATTCAGCCCCTCGAGTCTGCTCCACCATTTGATAAGATCATGGCTGATCTGATTGTGGTCTCAACTCCGCTTTCTTTCTACCACTGATAACATTTGACTCCCTTGTCAATCAAGAATCTAACTCAGCCTTAAAAATATTCAGTGACCCTGACTTCACCACTCTCTGGGAAAGAGAGTTCCAAAGACTCACGACACTCTGAGAGAAAAAATTTCTTCTCATCTCCATCTTAAATGGGAGACCACTTATTTTTAAACAATGTTCCCTTGTTCTAGTCTCTCCCACAAGGGGAAACATCCTTTCAGCAACCACCCTGTCAAGTCCCCTCAGAATCTGATGTGTTTCAGTAACATCACCTCTCATTCTTCCAAACTCAAGTGGATACAAGCCTAGGCTATCCAGCCTTTCCTCACAAAATAATCCCTTCATCCCAGGAATCAGTTAGTGAATATTCTCTGAACTGCTTCTAATGCTTATATTCTTTCTTAACTAAAGAAACCAAAACTATACACAGTACTCCAGATGTGGTCTCACCAATGCCCTATACAACTATAGAAAAACTTCCCTACTTTTATATTCCACTCCCCTTGCAATAAACAACAACATTCCATTTGCATTCCTAAGTATTTGCTGAACCTGCATACTTATTGTGGTTCATATGCCAGGACACCTGGGTCCCTCTGTACTGTATAGTTCTGTAATCTCTCTCATGTTGCTTTACTAGTCTCCCTGCCAAAGTGGACAAGTCATAGGTGAGAGTTTCAGCAACAAATGGGCTGATATAGGGGCAATGCAGGCAATGTTACAAAGGAAAGGATATGTCAGAAACTCAGCTCGGGGCTAAATAGGACCCAGAGATTAAATACTGTCTGGTTCATCATGTAACAACATAAAGAAAAGAAAGAGTTGTGCAGATGCCTTTGAACAAAAGCTGCAAATAAAGATATAAGATAAATGTATCCGTAAATATAGTAAGATTACTTAGGAGAAAGAGAGAATGAGTCAGAGCTGAATAATGTTTTTTTGTCCAGTTGGATATAGCACAAGGTGGGCAAGATACATAATTAAGCAAACAAGAGTTTTGATAAACAGCATGATAATTATTAGATCCTGCTTATTCAAGAGCACATGTAAAGAGAAGCAACATGGAATCAATGGAATGAAAATTGGGTATGTTCTACAACTGCTGGATGACTCATTCTGCCAGTTTACTTCCCAAGTGGTGGAGACAAGAATTTACCCCATCATTATGATCCAGTCTGAAACACTTCTGAGCATAGGTGAACATAATGTGACCTTCACTTTCAGTGACAATAGGGCAGAATAATGTGAGCCTTGCACTCCAATTCCTTGTTTAATTTATTTTTCTTTTAATTCTTTCATGGGATGTGAGCATCACTGGCTGGCCAGCATTTGTTGTCCATCCATAATTACCCCTGAGGATGTGGTAGTGAGCCGCCTTCTTCAACATCTGCAGTCCATGTGGTGCAGATACACCCACAGTGCTGTTAGGAAGGAAGTTCCATGATTTTGGCCTAACAACAGTGAAAGGATGACAATATAGTTCCAAGTCAGGGTGGTGTGTGGCTTGGAGGGGAAGTTGCAGAAGGCTGCATTTCCATGCATCTGCTGCCCTTGTCCTTCTAGGTGGTACAGGTTTGGAAAGTGCTTTGTAAAGAAACTTGGAGAGTTGCTGCAGTGCATCTTGTATATGGAGTACATACTGCTGCCACTGTGCATCAGTGGTGGAGGGAGTGAATGTTTAAATTGGTGGGTAAGGTGCCAAATAAGTGGGCTAATTTGTCCTGGATGGTGTCGAAATTCTTGAGTATTGTTGGAGCTGCACTCATTCAGGCAAGTGAAGAGTATTCCATCACACTCCTAATTTTTGCCTTGTAGATGGTGGACAGGCTTTGGGTGTTACTCGCTGCAGAATTCTCAGCCTCTGACCTGCACTTGTAGCCACAGTATTTATATGGATAGTCCAGTTCAGTTTCTGGTCAATGGTAACCCCCACCAAGTGTTGATAGTGGGGGATTCAGCAATGGTAGTGCCATTGAATGTCAAGGGGAGATGGTTAGATGCTCTCTTGTTAGAGATGGTCAATGCCTGGCATTTGTGGCACGAATGTTACTTGCCATTTATCAGCCCAAGCATGAATGCTGTCCAGCTCTTGCTGCATATGGGCACTGACTGCTTTGATATCTGAAGAGTTGTGAATGATACAGAATACCAAGCAATCATCAGTGAACATGTCTGACCTTATGATGGAGGGAAGGTCACTGATGAAGCAGCTGAAGATCTTTGGACCTAGGTCACTGCCCTGAGGAATGCCTGCAGTGATATCCCCAGACTGAGGTTATTGGCCTCCAACAACCACAATCATCTTTCTTTGTGCTAGGTATGACTCCATGGCTTTACCCCAGATTTCCATTAACTTCAATTTCCCTAGGGCTCTTTGTTGCCACACTTAGTTAAATGCTGCCCTGATGTCAAGGCTACTCTCACCTCGCTTGAGTTTACCTTTTTTGTCCATATTTGGACCAAGGCTGTAGTGAGGTCAGGAACCTAGTGGCCCTAGCAGAACACAAACTGAGCAACAATGAGCTGGTTAGTGCTGAGTAAGTGTCGCCTGATAGCACTGTCAATAACACTTCCATCACTTTGCCAATTATTAAGAGTAGACTGATGGGACAGCAATGGGCTGGTTGGATTTGTCCAGCTTTTTGTGTACAGGACATACCTGGGCAATTTTCCACATTACCTGAAGAATGACATCTGTGATGCTGGGAACATCAGGAGGAGGCTCAGATAGATAATCTAATCAGCATTTCTGGCTGAAGATGTTTGCAAAGGCTTCCGCCTTGTCTTTTATACTGATGTGCTGGGCTCCCCGATCATTGAGGATGGGTTATTTGTGGAGCCTCCTCCTCAAGTTCATTGTTTAATTGCCCCACCACCTTTAACAACTAGATGTGATAGGACTGCAGAGCTTAGATTGGATCCATTGGCTGTGAAATCACTTAGCTCCAACACATGCTGCTTCTGTTTTTTTTGGAATGTATGTAGTCCTGTGTTGTAGCTTCATCAGATTGCCACCTCATTTTTAGGTCTTCCTGGTGCTGCTCCTAGCATTCTACCCTGCACTCCTCATTGAACCAGGGTTGATCCCCTGGCTTGATGGTAATAGAAAGGAGGGCTTTGCAGGGTCAACTGCAGAGTGTGTCTTTGTCACTTCTACCGACTTGGTTGATGCTGGCTGGTCCATCCGGTTTTATTCGTTTTTGACTTTCTTGGCACGGTTTGATACAACTGAGTGGCTGGCTTAGCCGATCAAGAGAGCAGTCACATACAGGCCCGACAAGTAAGGATGGCAGATTTCCTTCCCTAAAGAACATTCATGAACTAGATGGGTTTTTATGACAATCCAATAGTTTCATGGTCACTGTTTCTGAGACTAGCTTTTGATTCCAGATCTGTTAATTAAATTGAAAATTATACCAGCTGCCATGGTGGGATTTGAATCCATATCCCCAGAGCTCAAGCCTGAGCCTCTGGACTACAAGTCCAGTAATGTTACCACTACACTGCCATCCCCATTCTTGCACAGCATTTGCTTCTTAACTGTAAAATCTTTCAAAACGGCATATATTCACACTCCCAATTGATACCTCTTTGTTTCACAAGTGAACTTGTACCATAAATGACATTCATCATGGGAAATCAGTAAAATAATGGGTGCCTTTGTTTATACCACTGATGAGTACAAAACAATGATGCAGAATTTAGATGCTGTACTTGCTGTAATATAATCACATTTTGTATTGAAAAGCCTCATTTACATATATATTAGAGGTTTTTCAGCTAGCACACTCCCAAAGGAGAAGAGAATGTATGCACTACTCAACAAAGGCACACATCTACGTTCAATTTTTCATTAAAAAGCACAGAATCATAGTGAATGAAAAAATATTCATTGTATCAAATATGACTCCAGGTAGGAAATCTTCAACAAAATAACAGCAGGTAGAATAAAGCTACTAATAAGATATCCCGGCAAATACCAAAAGTCTATTAATAAGCAACGATCAAGCAGCAAGGCACCAGATTTCAAGGGATTCAAACTTGATATCAATTGGTTGCAACAAAACTTGTACTGACACACAGCAGAAATTAACACATTAAGGGCAGAGTTTTACTGGCCCACGTGAGGCAGGAACAGAGAAGGGGGTGTCAGTAAAATGTCAGGTTGGTTCTCTGTCATTGTCTCATCACCAGGGAGGTTTCCTACCAGCATGCTGAGAGGTGGATTGTCTGCTAGCTCCCTGGAGGAGGGCAGCGAGTTTGCCTAAATAAGGGCCAACAGTGGAGCAGCCCCCGCTGTGCTGGCAGACTGCCAGTTTAGTGGCCTTTGGCAGCCCAGGAGGCCGTAAGAGCCAGAGGTTTCATGCCCCACATACGGGGCCATGAACACAAAAAGCTCCTGTGTCCCCAGTGATCCTCCAGAGGGCTTTGCCATCCAATCTGTCTGGCCTCCCACCCTCAGCTATCCTGAAGTTTAATTTTTACTTAACTGTCTGGAGGCACAATCACAGAATCACACAGTGCAGAAGAGGCCCTTCAGCCCATCGAGCTTGCACCAACACATCAGAAACACCTGACTTACCTACCTAATCCCATTTACCAGCACTTGGCCCATAGCCTTGAATGTTATGACGTGCCAAGTGCACATCCAGGTACTTTTTAAAGGATGTGAGGCAACCTGCCTCTGCCACCCTCCCAGGCAGTACATTCCAGACCATCACCACCCTCTGGGTAAAAAAGTTTTTCCTCACATCCCCCCTAAACCTCCTGCCCCTCACCTTGAACTTATGCCCCCTCGTGACTGACCCTTCAACTAAGGGGAACAGCTGCTCCCTATCCACCCTATCCATGCCCCTCATAATCTTGTACACCTCGATCAGGTCGCCCCTCAGTCTTCTCTGCTCCAATGAAAACAACCCAAGTCTATCCAAGCTCTCTTCATAACTTAAATGTTTCATCCCAGGCAACATCCTGGTGAATTTCCTCTGTACCCCCTCCAGTGCAATCACATCCTTCCTTTAATGTAGTGATCAGAACTACACACAGTACTCCAGCCGCGGCCTCACTAAGATTCTATACAACTCCAACTACTTTTGTAATCTATGCTTTGATTGATAAAGGCAAGTGTCCCATATGCCTTTTTCACCACCCCACTAACATGCCCCTCTGCCTTCAGAGATCTATGGATGCCAAGGTCCCTTTGTCCCTTAGAACTTCCTAGTGTCATGCCGTTCATTGAATACTTCCTTGTCAAATTACTCCTTCCAAAGTGTATCACCTCACACTTTTCAGGGTTAAATTCCATCTGCCACTTATCTGCCCATTTGACCATCCCATCTATATCTTCCTGTAGCCCAAGACACTCAACCTCTCTATTAACCACCCGGCCAATATTTGTGTCACCCGCAAACTGACTAATTCTACTCCCCACATAGTCATCTATGTCATTTATATAAATGACAAATAATAGGGGACCCAGCACAGATCCCTGTGGTATGCCACTGGACACTGGCTTCCAGTCGCTAAAGCATCCTTCTGTCATCACCCTCTGTCTCCTACAACTAAGCCAATGGTGCAGTGGTTAGTGCTCAGGGACCTGGGTTCAATCCTGACCTCGGGTGTCTGTCTGTGTGGAGTTTGCACGTTCTCCCCATCTCCATGTGGGTTTCTGCCAGGTGCTCCGATTTCCTCCCCCCTGTCCAAAGACATGCTGATTAGGTGGATTGGCTACAGTAAATTGTCCCCCAGTGTGTGCCCTGTAATGGACTGGTGTCCTGTTCTCTGTCTGCCATGCCCAGCGCCCATTGCCCGTCAGGATAGGCTCTGTCTCCCTGCAACCTTCAATTGGATGAAGCGGTTCTGGAAGAGTGAGTGTCTGGATGTGCCTCCATTTTGAGGTGCCCTGAGGTTTCCTACTTATCTCGGCAGTGCCCACCTCTCCCGGAGACGCTGCTGAGACATCAGAGCCTTTGGCCCTCTTGGCAAGCCTGCAGGCAGCCAGTTAGAAGACTGCCTCTGGTAAAATCGCCAAACTGGTCCACTGCCAGCAAGTGCAGGCTCCAGACTCGCTTTTTGCCTCGAAGTCAGGGTACCAAAGCCTGCAGTAAAATTCGGCCCCATAGTTCCAAACAGATGATAGAATAGTTTCAAGGTTACTGGACAAAGAAGCATGCTTTGTATACCTCTTCCTTACCTAAATAGGTATTAGGCTCCAGTCAGTATCAATGTCTGCCTACACAAGCTTAGGTTTCTTCCTCTTGTCTTCTACCCCTGTTTTTGGCTATCAAAATCCTTCTTCTTTTATGCTCAAAAGCGACCATTTGACTCATTAAGACACAAGGCCAATCATTTTTGTCCACAGCTCAAATTCTGGTTTTTAAACATCTTAAGCTTTAAATAGGCATTTCCTGCTCCATTCTACATTTTAAGGAAAACAGAGCTCTTATTACATAAGTGGCATTGGGTTATTTTGAGAGTGAGGGACAGCATCTGCATTTCAGCTCTGATTCCTTTGCATGCATTCATCAACAGTTTAGTTCACATTTGACACATCCTTTCACGCCTCACGTGACAATTCGCAAACTACGGTTCATTCTTATACACGTTCTCATTATTAAAAAATAAGAGAAGAGAAAGTTTAATCCAACCCCTTACAAAAATAAAAAATGCTACCAATGAACAACAGGAAAGGACCACAAAAACAAACAAACTCCTCACAATGTTTCTTTTGCAATTGGTTCCAATAGGCAACAAATTTTCTGGGAATGTAAAATATGATGCTGCAACTAAAATTTTACCATAAACTAATTAAATTAGTTTTATTAAATTAAATAATTCACAACAAAACTCCCTATAGTGTCACCTTTGCATTGGGCACCCTTAAAACATTTCTCTCTCGCAAACCCACCCTGTTTACTGGGCCTTGGGACTTCACCCCTGATTTTAACTCCTTGTGAATTATCAGTAAATGGGGAGCGAGGAACATTTGAAATTCGCCATGAGCAGCCTCAGAAAACAGGCCCAGGTTACTGTTAACTCCCACAGCTCATCAGAATCTCACAGGCATGCAGGTTTCACACACAACTCACTAAAACACTAGGAAGCCTGTCCATTTCAGGAGTCCAATTTCCGGCAGGCCAGCCAGAAGCAGCAGTCTACTTCTTAAAGTGAGGTCACTCACTCAGTATATTTTGCGGAGCAGCCGGGAGGCATCATGCTATGTTGAGAAACCAAGCCACAAAGTTCTCAGAGATCTTCCTGCATGTCCTGCACAAAAACGTCAAGGTGATGAGGGAAATTTGTTTTCCAGTCAGTGGCAGCAGGATCCCCAATTACTGAGTCAAGATTCACCTGGGGCAGCATACAGAGAGCGGAAGATGGAGGCCTCCAGCGACCATTGAGTGGAACATCTACCACATGGACCCTTACATTGAAGGAGCCTCCAGGGTGTGGATCTTTGTGCTGCAGGAGCCTCCAGGATGTGGATCTTTGTGCTGCAGGTTGTCGGCTGTATGAGGTATTGTTGGACGGTGATGGACTGTGCTGTGGGTGGATTAGACGGGGAGGAGAGGAATTAAGAGATGGGGCAGGTGTGGAGACCTAGAGGGGGACAGGGGAGGTTGGGGGTTGTGGGGGAAAGAGAGAGATTCTGCAGGGGTCGTAGAATGAGTAGGGTGGCATGGAGTGGGAGGATGGGAAGGGCCATGTTGGAATGTGGGAAGTGGGGCAGGGTGTGTAGGTTTGAGTAGTCATGGAGTGGATGTGCAGGTGTGAACGGGCATGGGGGGGTGGAAGAGGGGAAAGTGGTTCAAAGGGTGTGGTCTATGGTGTCAACTGATGAGTACTGCAGGGCATACTGAGGGAATGGTTGATAGTAAGGAATGGTGAGGGTTAAGGGGGCAGTGGGAGCCGGTAGGATAGGAGGGTGCGTGTCCTGCGGTGATGACGGAAGGAATGCTAAGGGATATTGGCAGGGACAAGGAAGTAAAACCAGATTCGGGGTGTTGACAGGATGAGCGGGGGAAGCATGTCTATTGTCACAGTGGGGCTAGGCTCCTCAGGAAGGTAGGGGACATGGATATTCACATGGAGGGTGATGGGGGAGGGTTCTAGGGTGACTGTGGGGAGGTCAAAGTTCACACTGGGGGTCAATGGTTATGAGGGGGGAGGGTGTGGGTCACGGAGGAAAGTTGGAAGGTGTTGGGCTCAACCTGAAAAGTCACACACACCATGGCTGCTTGCAACTATCCAGAGCCTCGAGGTGGAGATCTTGAAATGCTGCATGGGATTTGAGTCAGCAGGGGTGGGGCGGAGCAGCAGGTCAGCTCAGCTGGACAACTGAAGGGGAATCCCAGCACATAGTACTGACAATGCTGAGACATTTCAGCAGCTGATCGCGTGAAAGGAAAAGGCTCAGTGTGCATGAGGGGCTTCTTGAACATGGCTCGCAAAGGCCCTGGCAAAGATCCTAGTCTCCCTGCACGTGCATGATTCTGGGGGACATAGACCCAGCCTGGGGTGGCCCCCTAATGATGGTGGGGGTTGTGGGGGAGGGGGCGACAGAGGTTTTTTTAATGATTACAAATCACAATTAAACCCTATCAACCTCATTAAAGTGCAAGTGTTCTATTTACAAAATTGTAACATCATTAACAAGTATAGTGCATCTGTGCAACCACATGTGAAATCATAACTTCCTAATCTTTCATCCCCTATGACTTCTTCTAGGTGTTCCCCTGACATCTGCAGCAGGGGTGGAGGCAGCCTGCTGGCCAATTTGCCCTGTTGTCTTTGACGACTTTGGTGGACATCCTCTGGACATGCAAGGCTTGGAGGGCCCTGGCTTACTTTGGCTCTCTTGCTGTGGGACAGCTGCTCCCTCTGCGGCCACAGAGGATGAAGCTTAAGGGGGTTACAGGCAAGGGGGATTCCGAAGGGCCGGACACCCTCAGAGTTTCCTGAGTGGATTTCCTGGGATGTTCAACAGCCACTGTTCCTCCCTTTGGATGCCCGAGGGCCCCTGCCTGACTCCATGAGGAGAAAGGGCACCTGGAGGGAAGTTGAAGTGCCCCACCCTCCTCTAACATAACCACAGCAAGACCTCGCCCATGGTTACAGTGATGGAGTGCAGATCTGCGTGCATCTCCGATAGTAACTGGGCTTTCTGCTGGACAAGGTTCCCAATGTTGTTCACCATCTTCCCCATGGAGACCTCCATGTACACACAGGTCAGAACAACTTCACCAGAGAGCAGGCGAACGGATTCCTCTGCCTCTCTGAGGGCATCCACCACCTTTGTTTGAGTTTCCCCCCCTTCTCGCTGCATCCCCAGCATCTCAGACAGGGCCGATCCCAGAGGCTCGTCATCTGACTTGCACATCACAGATGCCTCTTCCCCAGCAGTCCTCCAGCCGATGAGCTTGGCTGACCCTGCCTCCTCCTGCTGTGGACACATGTCCGTGTGAGACCCTGCCTAAACTAGACCTAATACCCACCAAGGTGTGTGTCTCTGGGCTGTTGGAGGGTGCAGGTGACTGCTGTGACAGCTCGACAGATGCACTTTCTTCCTCCTCCCCAACGTCCTCAGTCCTCTTCAGGCTGGAGGTGCTGCTGGACAGGGCTTCTTCTTCTGGCCTTCCCCTCTTCCTGCTGGCACCTGCAAGTGAGAGAGGAGAGAGGGAGTGGCTGCATAAGCTGCCTCCAACATGGAGGAACACATGACACTTAGGTTTCTAAGTGACTACTTTATGCATGGATCATTACTGGATGGAGGCTGCCCGCCAACCTCTCCATCTTCACAGGTTCAGTCCCATTCCTCCCCTACCAGCTCAGCTGCCCGCTCCTCAAACTCTGTAAGGTTCCTCAATTCAGGCAGGACCCCTCCCGTCTTCTCTCTCTCTCCTGCCTAACACCTAATCACCTTACATCCCACCGCCCCCACCAATCCCAGACAGCATCTGAGCTCTCTGTGTGGAAGGGTCAGGGGCCCTCAGTGGCCTCTCCACCTGCATACTAGATGGACTGCAGGGGGGCTATGAGGCATCATCTTATCAAGTTGAGTAGCTCTTAATATCATGGGAGGCAAGGATGGTGCCCTTGCCACTGAGGCCCATGTCCCCTCTACCATTCAGGAAGGTGAGTGTGGGCAGTTGAGGGTTCCCTTACCCTGGCAGCATGGATGAGGTCATTCATCCATTTCCAGCACTACAGGGCAGTCCTCTGGTGGAGGCCAAGGGCACTGACCACCCTGGCGGCTTCCTCCCATGTAGGGTTCGTCATACGGCTCGGCCTCCTCCTTCCATCCTCAGGGCACAGGATGCCCCTCCTGGCCTCCACTGCATTGAGCAGCACATCAAGAGAAGAGTCGCTAAAGTCACTGAATCTACATATGAACATATGAATTAGGAGCAGGAGTAGACCACTCAGCCCTTCGAGCCTGCTCCGTCATTCGATAAGATCATGTCTGGTCGATTTTAACTTAAACTCCACAGTCCTGCCTATCCCTGATAACCTTTCACCGCAATGCTTATCAAGAATCTGTGTACCTCTGCTGTTAAAATATTCAAAGGTTCGGCCTCCACCCCATTTTGAGGACAGTTCAAAAGACTCACCCTCCGAGAGAAAAAAAATTTCCTCTTCTTTGCCCATGTCTTAAATGGGTGACCCCTTATTTTTAAACAGTGAGCTCTAGTTCTGAATTCTCTCACAAGAAACATCCTTTCCCCATTTATCCTGTCATGTCCCATCAGGATTGTTTGTGTTTCAATCAATTCACCTCTTACTCTTCTAAACTCCAGCAGGTATAAGCCTGGCCTGTGCAGCTTTTCCCCAAACGACAACCTGCGCATTCCAGGTATTAGATTAATAAACCTTCTCTGAACGGCTTCCAAAGCATTTACATCCTTCCTTAAATAAGGAGACCAATACTGTTCACAGTACTCCAGATGTGGTCTCACCAATGCCTTGTATAACTAAAGCATAACCTCTCTACTTATGCATTCAATTTCCCTCGCATTAAACAATAATATTTTACTTGCTTTCCCAATTACCTGCTGTATCTGCACACTAACCGTTTGCGATTCATGCACTAGGACACCTAAATAACTCTGCATCTCAGAGCTCTTCAGTCTCTCACCATTTAGATAATATGCTTCTTTTTTATTCTTCCTGCCAAAAAGGACAATTTCACATTATTCACGTATTACTCCATTTGCCAGATCTTTGCCCAGTCACGTAATCTATCTGTATCCTTTGTAGCCTCCTTATGTCCTTTTCACAACTTACTTTCCTACCTATCTTTGTGTCATTAATCAGGGAGCCAGAGCCCAGCACTGCACGATTTGGCGCAAATTCCCACCAGGCTCCATGGCGGGAAACATTCCTGTTTCCTGCCTCCACTGTGGGGCTTAGGCCCAGAATGGAAAATCCCAGCCATGGTTAATGTAAACCATGGACAAAGGTAATGGAAGAGTAGTGAAGTAATGGCCTTTAGCCAGGACTATAATTACTAGGGAAGCTAGGAAAATCGAGGGTTGGTCACCTTGCTACTGAGCTCAGCAAATATAACAGGGCCTCCCAGAGCATTCGCAACACCACATGAGTGCGTGCAGTTGCTGGGTAAGAAAGTCTAAATTTTTATTTTGTACAAACCTAATTTTGTTTATAGCATATATAAATAGTCAATTTAGTGTGACTTACAATAGCGTGCCAGAGTTGAGCGCTTCAGGGTATTAAGCAGAGGAAAGGAAAGAGGTGTTTGGTTGCTTTTGCCTAAACTTTTTCAGCCTCCAGCAATTGATTATTGCTCTGCTACAGGAGAAGAAGCTGGTCAATTGGTGAGTATCTGGTAAGTGATTAAGGTTTATTCTATTCCTGAGGCTCAAAATAATATATTTTGAGTGAGAGGTGAACGGGAGACGATAAAAGGCACAGATCGAGAGGCCTACCTGCTGTGAGACCAGTGACGGAATGACGTCATGAACCACAACGTGATGCGAGTGCAAGGAAAGCAGCTGATTGGTGAGTATTTCTAGTCTTTAGTTTGTGTTTAGGTCTCTAAACTTTTTTTCTCATTTTCTTAAAAATAGCTTAAGTATAAGATCGATACTGGTGTAAAAAAATTAATTACGATAAAGTGTAAAGAGTGGGGGATTTTTCAAGTGTAAAGAGCAAGGATATGAGAGTAATTCATTAATAAATTAAATTAAATATGGAGCAATAGCAGGATGGGTGATGTGTTGCTGCTGCAGCATGTGGGAACTGCTGGACACCAAGATGATCCAGAGCGAACTCACTTATAGTAAGTGCTTGCTGCTTGAGGAACTTCGGATCTGAGTTGAGGAGCTGGAATCCGAGCTGCAGACATTGCGTCACATCAGGGATAGGGAAAGTCATCTGGACACTTTGCTTCAGGAGGTGGTCACACCCCTCAGATTAGGTAGTTCAAATTTGGTCCACGGTCAGGGACAGGAGGGTGTGACTGCAGGTGAGGCAAGTATAGGGATCCAAGGGGTAGCGTTAGAGGAGCCTCGGCCCCTGCAATTGTCCAACAGTTATGAGGTTCTTGCAAGCTGTGTGGATGAGAGCAGAGACTGCAGGCTAAGCGGTACCGTGGTACAGGGAGCCATTCAAGTGGGGGGAAGAAAAACAAACTTAGTAGTGGTAGGGGACAGTATAATTCGGGGGAATAGGTACTGTTCTCTGCAGCCTTGAGCATGAGTCCAGAAGGCTGTGTTGCCTGCCCGGTGCCAAGGTGAAGGACATCTCCTCAGGGCTGGAGAGGAACTTGGGGTGGGAGGGGAGGGATCCAGTTGTCGCCATCCACGTTGGTACCAACAGCATTATTAGGACTAGAAAAGAGGTTCTGCTGAAAGAATTTGAACAGTTAGGAGCTAAATTAAAAAGCAGAACCTCCAAGTAATCTCGGGATTACTACCAGAGCCATGGGTAAACTGGTATAGAGTAAATAAAGTCAAAGATTTAAATGTGTGGCTCAAAGATTGGTGTGGGAGGAATAGGTTTCAGTTCATGGGCCACTGGGACCAACTACTGGGGTAGCAGGGTGAAAGCTAAATACTGCAGATGCTGGAAATCTAAAAGAAAAACAGAAAATGCTGGAAAAACTCAGCAGGTCTGACAGTATCTGTGGAAAGACAAACACTTAATGTTTCAAATCCGTATGACCCTTCTTCAGAGCTACAGAAAAGTAGAAATGTGGTGAAATTTATACTGTTTAAGGTGGATGGTAGGCCAACGATAGGGAGGGCAAAGGAGAAATTGACAAAGATGCCATGAACACAAGGACAAAGGGAATATTAATTGTAGTGGTAAGGGCTAAAAAAGGTGCTGATAGTGGCATAAAGGTAAGAAAGCAGAATGTGATAATAGCAGGACAGGGGTAAGCACTCTGAAAAGAACAACATGAACAAGTGACAGATGGCCCTTGTGGGGGTGGGGTTGGGGGAGGTGGCAGTGGTAGGGAAAAATGAATCGAAAATAGGATAAAAATGGGCCATAAAAAAGGGGATAAAACAATGAATAAATGAGTAAAAATAAAAATAAATAAAAATAAAAATATGTGGATTTTAAAAAATTGAATTTGGAAAAAAGGATAAAAAGGGGTGAAAGATGGGGGAGAGAGTTCATGAAGTTGTTGAACTCAGTGTTAAGTATGGAAGACTGTAAAGTGCCTAATCGGAAGATGAGGTGCTGTTCCTGCAGTTTGCGTTGAGCTTCACTGGAACATTGCAGCAGGCCAAGGATAGACATGTGGGTATGAGAGCAGGATGGTGTGTTGAAATGGCAAGCAATAGGAAGGTCTGGGTCATGCTTGCGGACAGACTGAAGGTGTTCCACAAAGCAATCACCCAGTCTGCGTTTGGTCTCTCCAATGTAGAGGAGACTGTATTGGGAGCAGTGAATGCAGTAGACCAAATTGAAGGAGGTACAAGTGAAGCGCTGCTTCACCTGAAAGGAGTGTTTGGACACTTGGACGGTGAGGAAGGGTGGCAGTAAAGGGGCAGGTGTTGCACCTTCTGTGATTGCATGGGGAGGTGCTGTGGGAGGTGTTGGGGGTGATGGAGGAGTGGACCAGGGTGTCCCAGAGGGAAAGGTCCCTACGGAATGCTGACAGGGGGTTGAGGGAAACATGTGTTTGGTGGTGGCATCATGCTGGAGTTGGCGGAAATGACGGAGGATGATCCTTTGAATGTGGAGGCTGGTGGGAGGAAATCTGAGGACAAGAGGAACCCTATCATGGTTCTGGGAAGGAGAGGAAGGTGTGAGGGCAGAGGCGCGGGAGAAGGGTCAGAGAAAGAAGCTGTTCCGGTGGTACGGGCTTCACTTGAACCATGCTGGGACCAGTGCCCTGGTGAATCGAATAACAAGGGCGTTAGAGAGGGCTGTAAACTAAATAGACTAGGGGAGGCTTCTGGAGAGGGGATATGTAGCCTTACAATGCAAAAGGATATGGCAACTTTGCAGGGCAGCTACTTAGGTAATGGTACTCAGAGAGTGATAGGAAGGGACAGAGTGTACAAACATTTTAAAAAAGCAGCAAATAGGGTCAAAGGAGGAGAAAATAGTAAAAAGGCAAAATTAATGGCTCTTTACCTAAATGAACGTAGTATTCGGAACAAAAAAAATCAATTAACAGCACAAATAGATGGGTGTCGTCTTATAGCCATTACAGAGACATAGTTACAAGGCGATCAAAGCTGGGAACTAAATATTCAGGAATATGTGACTTTTCGAAAGGACAGGCAGGAAGGAATGGGTGGTGGGGTAGGTTTGTTAGTACAAGCTGGAATAAGTACAATAGCAAGAAATGATCTTTGATCAGAAGATGTAGAATCAATATAGGTGGAACTAAAAAATAACAAGGGGAAGAAGACACTGATGGGAATTCTGTAGGACAGAGAGTAAATCAAGGGATAATGAGGGCATGTAAAAATGGCAGTACATTAATCATGGGTGACTTTAATCTTCATGTAGATTGGGAAAATCAAATTGGCAGAGGTAACCACGATCAAGACTTCATAGGGCTGAATCTTCTGGCTGACATGCGGGTGGCGGAGCCTGCACACCAGCGCTGAAAATGTCACGCGAGCGTCCCAACGTCAGCACACAGCATCACGATATTTCGGTCGGCGGGCGCGCTGTGCAGTGGGACGTGCGCCATGTCATTAGTTAAAGGTCTTGTTAAAGCCATTAACTCACCAATCAACCAGGATTTTGGGCCCATGTGAACTTCGGCTTGGTGCACAGACCCAATGGGCAAGCGGGTAAGTGATTTTTTTACAAGCCTCATCCAGTGGCGGGATGAGATTTGATTTCGGATTTAAAAACATTTATTAAAGGTTTTGTGTACTTCATTAACATGTCCCATCTCGTGTGACATTTTCACATCAGGGGGACATGTTAGTGAATTTTTTACTGTTCTATTTTTTATATTTGCCAGCCTTTCAGCGATCTCCCTGAGGCAGCACTTTGCCTTAGAGAGATGTGCCCTCTTTCGTGTACATGTGCGAAAGAGCACACTGACAGTTGGGGAATCCCACCCCCACCCCCACCCCCACAGGAGGCGCATAGCGCTCCCCGCTGGGCGGCCCACTGGGCAGGCCTTAATTGGCCCACCCACGTAAAATGGCGGCGGGGCCCATTTCAGCGGTGGCGATCGGCTCCCCTCCCGCCGCCGAGTCAATCGGGCCCGCCTGCCCATCAAGGGAAAAATTCTGCCCATAGTATATTTGGGACAGTTTCCTAGAACAATATGTTGTGTATCCAACCAGGGATCAGGTTATTTTGGATCTGCAATATGTAATGAGGCAGGTTTAATATATGATCTTAGAGTAAAAGATCCCCTAGGAAACATTGACCATAACATGGTAGAATTTAGCGCTCAGTTTGAGAACGAGAAACTTGGGGCAGAATTTTCTGGCTGGCGGTGGGGGGGTCGGAGCGGGAGCGAGCACAAGTGGGCAGCGGCCCGCCCAGTGTGAATCGCAGCCCTGAGGTCAGCGGGAGTGGGCGGCGGGGGGACTGCAATGATCGCTGGGTCCAGTGGCGTCTCGGCAGCCTGTTTTAAAAAGCTGCTGCAGTCTTTCAAAGGCTGTGAATCATGGCTGGTGGAAGGGCTCCCCAGAGCGCTGCTGGTGAGCAGGCCAGGCAGGAGGGTAGGGCAGGGGGGCACTGTGCCCCTCGTTTTTCTGACGATTGCCTTGCTGCCCTCCTCAGGGAGGTGGCAGCATGGTGGGAGGTTCTCGTATCCCAGGACGGGAGGAGGAGGCCCCCCCACATGACCAAATGTACCTGGGAGGAGGGAGTGAGCTCCCGCGACACGGTGCGGCGTGCCTGGGTCCAGTGTCGCAAATGCTTCAATGACCTGTTGCGTTCAGGAAGGGTGAGTACTATGTTGGCATTGGTCACTTTTAACCCAGCAGGTAGGCTTTCCCTGCTGGTGCCCACCCCCCACGCCCCCCCCACCACCCCGCCCCCCACCACCCCCCCACCCCACCCCCCTCAAGTCTGAGTGTAGTGACTGCATTGAATCATTGACGGCATGTGTCATTTGCTGGGTGGGCCAGCAGATATTGCCCAGGTCGAGGTCACCCTGAGAGGGCGGTGAAGAGATGGGTCCTGCCCCCGCAGCATGTGGTACACTGAGACCCACATGGCTGTTTTGGGGGCAACCTGGAGGAGCTACACCTTGGCGCTATGCTGGAACTCCAGGACATGTCAAAGTCAGGGTGATGACATGCTGGGAGGGGAGCTTCAAGGTGGCATTGGCACCAATTGATCTGCTGTCCTCTGCACTCCACATGCTTGCGCCTCCTTGCTATGGAAGGTTAGACCATGTGGTGCCTAATGTGATGTAGGCAGCATGTGGCCAAGGGGGTGGCATGGGGGGGACAGGCCTAGCATCTTTGTGTGAGTGTTCGGCAGCAGTGGGGTGAGGAGGCACTGGAGCCCTCAATGTCCCACTCTGGTTGGGGTGGGCCATGCGCGAAGAGAATTCAGGTACAAGTAGCACTAATCAATGCTCTTCTCTCCTTTTCAGGAGAAGAATGCACATAATGCCGCCGAGTGGGTGAGGACTGGTGGCGGGCCGGCACAGTTAGCGATTCTCAGCCGCTTCAAGCAGGAGGCCTTAGATTTGGAGAGGCGCCATGCACCCAGGTCCCTCGGTGTCAGTGAGGCTGGCAGGTACGTATGCCCAACAGTGAGGTTACCATTGTTCTCCCAGCAGCCCCGGCAGTGCTGAATGTTCAGTGATTTAATTTTGCAACATGGCTTGACCATTTCTTATGGAAGGATGAGCGTATAATGATCCGGGGGACAGGGATGCACGTTGACATTGTCTCCACGTCAACTGATCCAACGTACTTGTTCTTCCTTTCAGCATCAATGGAGCAGGGCCGGGAGGAGGAGCAGCAGATGCCCCCTCTCACACCTGAGGGTCCTGAAGTCTCACCAGCGTCACACCACCTCTGCCAGGCAGGCACCAGCGCAGATACTAGCACCTCAGTGGGAATTAGAACATCAGCCAGTGTCCCGGGGCACAGCGGTGAGGGCACTTCACTGGAGGAGATGGTAGAGAAAGAGAGTGCCCATGGTGCCAGCAGTTGGAGGACTGCAGAGGACCAGGCACATGCTCAGTCAGTACCTGATGAGGTGCCTCTGGAGTCATCCACGACGCAGCAAATGCAGGAAATGCAGCTGAGTGTGCGGGAGCATCTGGGGGAGATACATCAGGCCATGCTTGGCTTGGTCTCCGTGGTAGAGGAGTCTACACAGATGATCGCCAAAGCAATGCGCCTCATGTCCGAGCACCATGTGTCCTCCATGGAGAGAGTGGCGACTCTCATGGAGAGGCTCCTCCAGGAGACCCATTAGGGCTTCCTGGGGATGTGCTCTGACCAGCAAGCCCTCACATCGGCATTTACCTCAGCTGGTCAGTGCCAGTGTGGGAGATGGTCTTGGCACCAAGTTTCCTAGCTCAGTGTCCATCCATCCACGGTAAGCAGGGAGGTCTGAAGCGACCTCATGTCAGCGCAGCAGCTGCCTGTCATCTCTGCTGGCTCCTCTCAGTGAGGGGTCAGTACCAAGACATAGCACCCGAGAAAGTAAACATAAGGCACCTTAGGCACACCATGGATTTATCACTGGTGCTTTTGTGTTGGCCCGCAATGAGGTCTTTATGATTTGGTGTGATGATTAACACCTTTTTCATTTTGTTTCATTAAGTTTCTTTGGTTGTAATATTAAATTCACACATGTCACCATGGCTGAGGGTGCCTCTTTTCTTCTGCAGGTGGATGGTTTCCAATAATGTTATGAGTGTTTTGTGGGACATTCAGCTTTATTAACAAGGACCTTAGTTAATGTTCCTAACCAGGCAGATTTTGCACTTAGGTCTCGAATATGGAGCATACAGCCCAGGCTTGTCCTGGAGGTCCATATGTGGTGTGCTAGCTGAAGGTTCGTTGGATTAAAGCCTCCCAGGTGTCCCTGCCTCCCTGGAGTATGCCTGGGTCAGCGTCTACCCCTTCAGCATTTCCCTGTGCGTGCTCATCCTCGGACTCACTGCTGGACTCATCGTATGCAGCCGCAACCAACGCGTCTATGTCTTCATCGTCCACAGCGTCCCCCATTTCCAGCGCAAGATTGTGGAGAGTGCAGCATGCAACCACTATCAGTGACATATGAAGTGGGGGGTACAGGAGTGCGCCCCCTGAGCGGTCCAGGCATTGGAAGTGCATCTTGAGAAGACCAATGGCTCTCTCCACCACAGTCCTATGGAGGCATGGCTACTATTGTACCGGTGCTCAGTTTCTGTTCTTGGATGGCGGAGAGGCATCATGAGCCACCTTCTGAGGGGATAGCCCTTGTCACCCAGCAGCCATCCATCAAGCTGGGCTGGAGCAGTGAAGAGTTCCGGCACCTGGGAGTGTCTGAGGATGTAGGCATAATGGGAGCTGCCTGGGTACCTTGCGCAGACTTGTAGAATCAGCATCCTGTGATCACACACTATCTGCATGTTCAGGGAGTGGAAGCCCTTCCTGTTGACGAAGGCACCGGGCTCACCTGCTGGTGCCTTGAAGCCTCTGGCTCGCTGTGTCTGGCTTGCCTGGTCCCAGTACAGTAGAGGATGAAGGTCAATGCACGCCTGAACAAAGCGTCTGTAACCTGCTTGACACAAATGTGGACAGCTGATTGAGAGAGACACCGTAGAGATCACCCACCGATTCCTGGAAGGAGCCAGAGGCATAGAAGTTGAGGGCAGCTGTGACCTTTAGAGCCATTGGCATGGAGTGTCCACCCACACAGTTAGCGGAGATCTCAGGCCCAAACATCTGACAGATATAGTTGGCTGTCTCCCTTGAGAGACGGAGCCTCCTTCAGCACTGCACCTCAGTCATATTGAGGTAGCTGCTTCGCTGCCCGTATACCCTGGCAGCAGGATAGTGGCGTCTTCTGCGGCCCCTTCCACCTTGGACTACCTCTTGTCCCTGCACCCCTTGTGCCTGTGCCTGACCTCCCAAAGGTGGCTCACCTGGAGGCTGAATGTGCACTCCTGGCCTCCTCCCCCTTCTAGCCTTCCCTTCCTCACCAGGGGAGGTGCCTCCAGTGGAGAGTTCAGCTCCCATTCCCAGACTAAAGGAAAACTTCCTGAAACATGCAGGCCCAAAAAAGATTCCTCACAGCAGAGTGCTGACCTGAAGGTTGTGACTCCAGACCAAACAGCTGGTATGCGTTTTGAAGTATTGCAGATCACGCAGGGAAGCATCAATAACTTTGAAACATCAATATTTGACAGAGCACAGTCGCGACCCCACTGAGCCCTCTTATCCCGCCCATGGATGAGGTTTATACAAATGTGTCCTACCTGCCTGCCCATTGCGCCCGTGCGCCGACCCAAAGATTGCACGGGTGCCGAAAAATCACGGTTGATTGACGCCTCAAGGGCCTTAAGTGGCCCATTAATTAATGGCGGGAGCACATCGGAGATCATCGCGCGCCCACCCAATGAAATATCACAATGACGCACAGTGACATCGGCACGCTCGCCAGACATCACCGCACATCATTTTACGTGCATGCATGCCAACGGGAAAATCCTGCCCTTAAATAAGGGTAATTACAAAGGAATGAGGGCAGAGTTGACAAGTGGACTGGGAAAGGAGTTTAGCAGAAAAGACAGTTGATGAACAATGGCAGACGTTTAAGAAAATATTTCATATCTCACAACAAAGATATATCCCAGTGAGGAAGAAGGATTCTAGGAAGGGGATAAACCAACCATGGTTAACCAAGGAAGTTCAGGATGGTATCAAATTGAAAGAAAAAACATACAACGTGGCAAAGCTTAGTGGTAAACCAGAGGATTGGGAAAGTTTTAAAAACCAACAAAATATGAGCAAAAAAAATAAAGAGCAGAAAATAAACTTTGAGGGTAAACTAGCAAATAATATTAAAACAGGCAGTAAGAACTTCTTTAAATATATAAAAAGGAAGAGAGAGGCCAAAGTGAACATAGGCCTCTTAGAGAATGAGGCTGAGGAAATTATAAGGGGGAACCAGGAAATGGCAGAGGAGTTGAATAAATGCTTTGCATCAGTCTTCATGGTAGATGACACGAATTGCATTCCAAAAATACTAAATAATCAAGGGGCAAAAGCAGGGGAGGAACAAAGTAGCTACAGAGATAGTGGATGCACTGGTAGTAACCTTCCAGGAATCTTTAGATTCTGGAAAAGTCCCAGAGGATTGGAAAACTGCCTATATCATCCTTATTCAAAAGGGCAGGGAGGCAAAAAACAGGTAACTATATACCAGTTAGCATAACATCCATCATTGGGAAAATATTAGAGTCTATTATAAAGGATGTAATAGTAGAGCATTTAGAAATGCATAGTATAATCAAACAGAGTCAACATGGCTTCATGAAGGGAAAATCATACCTGACAAATTTATTAGGATTCTTTGAAGAGTCAACAAGCAGAGTAGATAAAGGGGAGCCAGTAGATGTAATATATTTGTACTTTAAAATGTAATTTGATAAGGTACCGCACCATAAGGCTACTTAATAAGATAAGAGCCCATGGTGTTGGGGGTAGTATATTAGCATGGATAGAGGGTTGGCTAACTAACAACAGACAGAGAGTTGAGATAAGGGGGGCATTTTCAGGATGGTAACCTGTAAATAATGGAGTGCCACAGGGATCAGTGCTGGGGCCACAATTATTTACAATATATATTAATGAATTGGATGAGGGAAGTGAATGTACTATCGCCAAGTTTGCGGATTACCACAAAAATATGTGGCAAGGCAATTGGTGAGGATGACACAAAAAGTCTACAGAGGGAAAAGACGGGTTAAGTGAGTAGGCAAAAACTTGGCAGATGGAATATAATGTAGGAAAATGTAAGCTTATGCACTTTGGCAGGAAGGATAGAGGTGCTGAATATTATTTAAATGGAGAAAGACTGCAGAATGCTGCAACACAGAGGGATTTGAGGGTCCTCATGCATGAATCACAAAAAGCTAGCGTACAAGTTCAGCAGGCAATAGGGAAGGCAAATGGAATGTTGGACAAAAACAAAAATACCTGGAAAAACTCAGCAGGTCTGGCAGCATCTGTGGAGAGGAACACAGTTAACGTTTTGATTCTGAATGACCCTTCAACAGAACTAAGTAAAAATAGAAGAGAGGTGAAATATAAGTTGGTTTAAGGGGGGAGGGGTGGGACAAGTAGAGCTGGATACAGGGCCAGTGATAGGTGGAGATAACCAAAAGATGTCACAGACAAAAGGACAAAGAGGTGTTGAAGGTGGTGATATTATCTAAGGAATGTGCTAATTAAGGGTAGAAAGGGTAAAAATAGAATGCTGGCCTTTATTTCAAAGGGAATAGAATATAAAAATAGGGAAGCCTTGCTAAAACTAGACAAGGCACTAGTTAGACCACATCTAGAATACTTTGAACAGTTTTGGTCCCCTTATCTAAGGAAATTGGCATTGGAAGCAGTCCAGAGAAGGTTCACTAGGTTGATCCTAGGTATGGAGGGATTTTCTTATAAGGAGAGGTTGAATAAATTGGGTCTCATTGGAGATTAGAAGAATGAGAGGCGACCTTATTGAAACATAAGGGTCTTAGGGTGCTTGACAGGGTAGATGCTGAGAGGTTGTTTCTCTTGTGGGAGAGTCTAGGACCAAAGGGCATAATCTCAGAATAAAGGGTCGCCCATTTAAGACAGAGAGGAGGAGGAATTTATCCTCTCAGAGGGTAGTAAATCTGTGGAATTCTTTACCACAGAGGGCTGTAGAGGCTGGGTCGTTAAGTATATTCAAGGCTGAGATAGACAGATTTTTAATCAGTAAGGAAAGGAAGGGTTATGGGGAAAAGGCAGGAAAGTGGAGTTGAGGATTATCAGATCAGCCATGGTCTCGTTGAATGGTGGAGCAGACTCGAATGGCCTACTTCTGCCCTTATGTCTTATGGTCTTACACACCTTGTCTGTGACTTCAATTTCCTCCAACAAATTTACAAGTAAAAGTTTTGCACCTAGAACTTTCATTCATTGCACAAAGGCAATGGGGAAACTTTCCCAAACAATAGGGGAATGGTTTGAACATGTGCGGGGAGTTAAATCCCCTAAAAGTGACGTTGAGTCAAGAGCCCAACATCATCCCACTCTCTCCTGGCTTTCGCTCAGGCAGGTGTGAAAGCAAGAGATTAACCCACAAGCAACTGTCGAGTAAGCAATTAAAATATTCAAATAGCCCATTAAGTTGTTTTTTAACCGATGATTCTGACTTTAACTGCCAGCGGAGCTATTTCCCCAGCTGTTAGTAACCTGCTAGGATCACTGAGATGAGGGTACAACTGGGAGAGCTTCTTCAGTGAAACTGACTGTCTGGGAAGCCTTTGCTCAGTGAAATTAAAGAGCTGCAGCCATGGCTGGGTAGGAGCCTGCTGCTCACAACACTCCTTCTCAGAGAGTGTTTCCAGTGCTCGACAGGCAATTGCCAGCTTCTTGGACATCACTTCACCTGTCTTTGTATTTCACTCACTTTCAATTGCACTTCCCTGCTGCCAGCCTTCACTATGGCATGGCAACAGCTTATGCAGCTCCACCTTACAACCAGTGAAGAACAAGAGGAACAGCAACAGTACCAACAGCGGCAGAGTAAAACCAGCACTAACTTGCCTTCTCTTCAGCCACAGGCCACTCCACAGGGCTGAGGGGATGGGCACAGAGATCCAACTCCAAGGAGGCAAGGCCCCCTCCCCTCCACCTCCCCACAAGGTCTACAAGCAGAGGATTAGTTCTCCCAACATGCCTGCGCACCAGTGTCTTCAGGGTGCTCAGCTTTTCACAGCAGGTCACTGCTGCAGTGTCTGGAACAAGACCTCCATTCATAGTGGACCAGGTGGGTATGTATTGGCATTGTCTGTCAAGGTGCCTGTCACTGGAGGGCTGACCCCAGGTCACTGCCTCTCCCTGAGGTTTTGTGCCTCCTTCTCCTACAAGGAGAAAAATCAGAGCATTATGAGTGTTCATAATGGCTTGTGTGAGAGGAGGGAAGGACAACATTTGTGGAGGGTGACTGTGAGGCATGAATCTGAGAAGGTAATGGGATCAGGGTGGGTGTGGGTGTTAGCTGTTCAGATGGGAATGTGAGGTGCCTGGATTGGAAGAGATGAGTGGAGCTGCAAGGTGTGTTGTCTGAGGAGTGCTGCATCAGAGAACGCTGGGAAACTCAGAGTCTGGACTTGGCACCTTTCCCACCCTCCTCAGATCCTTAATCCTCTTGGTGCACTGTCTCCACGTTGGACGGACCATACTTCTAATGCAGACTTCCTTAGCTCTTTCCATCCATACGTTCTTGGCTAGAGCGGTTGTCCTCTACCACCCACCATTGGGAGAGCTCACACCACTGCAGTCCCTGAGGTTCCACAGCAGCATCTCCAGGTAAAAGTGAGAGATGCAGGAAGGTCGGGGGAAGCTGTCTCAGATCTCCACTGAATTCCTCTGATTGATGCAACCTCAAAAGTCCAAATCCAGTCAAGTCATTGTATTTCAAGCTGTGGTCCCTTTAATTGGAAATCCTTCCTTTGATAGATCCAGTGTATCATCCCACCTGTACTTCCCGATTGGTCAGGGAACCTGGAGGCAGGATGCTAATGCTGTGGCTCAGTTAAGGAGCCTCAGAAAAGCTCACTACTTAATCAACCCAGCTCCCAAACCACTAATAGTCCCATCATCTCAGCAGGGACTAGGTTCAGAAAATACCATCCAACAACTCCAAGCCTGTCTCTATTTATGAATCACCACATCATCCAGCAAAAGGACACTACTCATATTATGTCTCCTTCTCATCACTAACATATATAAATCTCTTCCTTTACTCCCTTCAAAAAAGCCACTAGCAACATTCTCTTCTCATTTACTAGCCTTTGCACAATTTCTCTCAAAGCTCCTTGCTCATTTTGTATTCCACACATCTTACAATTCAACACCTTCTCATTATTGATGCCTCTTCTTTCTTCTCACTCTCAGCATCTGAACAACAAACAGGCTCCCCACATATCTGCAATCTTCTTTGTAGGAGATACTAACTCTTGCCTTCCCTCTCTGCAGGACAAGACAGTGCACAATATGAGGAGAGGAGTATGACTTGGGGAGGAGTTACCAATCCCATGGTACTGTCGGAGTTGAACAATAAGTGCCTGAGATTAGTGGTTTCTCCAAAGCTGTCAAAATAGGAGACTCCAAGGCTTCTGTGAACAGGGTATCTGACTATTACTTGTGTTTCTTAATCCTTCACGAACCCCTGAAAAATGCACAATCACTAAGTTTGATTACATCCTGCCAATTGGAATACCATTCTCTTCATCTTCTGCCTCCTAAGTAATTTCCAACACTTATCAGACTTTTGTGTGGAACCTATATAAATAAATAACATCCATAGACTCCCCTATATATAGCATGCTAGTAACGTCCACAAAAAATTCAATTAGGCTATTTAATTTTACAATTCACATTATATAGCAGCTAACTTATTTTGAGGACATACATTGGCATTAAACATCTTTATGTTTGTGGTAATTGTTTAAACAATCAGAATTTGCAACAAAAGCAGAGCTTCTATATAGTTGCAGTCCTAGTTTTGTAATTTTTTAATGTTGAATGTAATCACTTGTTAAAATATGCTCTGCCGGAGTTGTTAATATTAAATTTAATGCTGCAAAACTGAAAACTTCATGATAAATGAAAATAGAGCTATCTTTTTTCTCTGCAAAAGTCATTTATTCAGCAAAGTCCCGAAATTGAGAAATGAACCACAATTATGTACCTTGTAGTATTTAGTACCAATAGTCACAGGGAAATTGGAGAAGATTCCCTTATACAAAATCTACAAAACTGTAAAAAGAAATCAGTTTAATTATAAGGATAATCTGTATAATTGCCTGAAAAGACCAGTAATTATGTTGTAATGTGTGTGGACTGGCCAACTGCCACCATGACAAAGATGCCTGTGTATTGAGCAAAAGCAATGCTTATTTTCCTTTGATTTTACAGTAGTGGCTCAGCTAGGAATGAAAATTTGAGAGTGTTGATTTATGGTGGACAGTTTGAAGCAGGTTAAAGGCAATTCAGTTTGCCCCTCTGCTTCTCAGCCCCACTGAGCAACAAGGCAGAATCAGAAACCTAAGAGAACGTAATGAAGAGCCAACCACTTACTCCATCATCTGGAGCAGGGCCAAGATTGGGTCATCTAGTTAGGGCCGAATGTCCAAACCATTCTACCAGTCCAAACAGTGGAAATGAGGAGCTGTAATAGGTTCATTAATGTCCTTTAGGGAAGGAAATCTGCTGCCCTTACCTGGCCTGACCTACATGTGACTCCAGACCCACAGCAACGTGGTAGGCTCTTAAATGCCCTCTGAACAAAGGCAATTAGGGATGGGCAATAAATGCTGGCCTAGCCAGTGATGCCCACATCCCATGAATGAATTTTAAAAAACATACTCCAAGAACAGGTTGAGATTAGAAACACAACAGGGGTCCCCACCCCTCAGTTCGTACAGGCTCAGACTTGACTGGGCCTAGGTGGTAATTGGGCGGGCCATTCAACTCATTCGCCCTAGTATTTCAATCGCTTACCCTGAATATCTTTGATCCATTATGTTACCCAATAGAATACTCTAAACAATTATCAGCTTTTAAACGAAGACATTTATTCTAAGTACTGTTTTAAATTCTACCGGCTTAAATTGCCGTAAATTAATTCTGGATTCATCTTATCTAAATTTAATATTCCTCAATAGCATCACCTTTAAACACCTTTTCACTATGTTAGAGTTTAAGGGCTGGCCCTGTGGAGACATGGTTGGAGATGAGGGAGAGCTGCATTGGGTTGGCTCCCCGACGCATTCCTGCTTCTGGATGATATTCTCGGGTTGGGCTAGGAACCGCATTGGCTGCCAACTTCAGGCAGCCAAGTAGACCCCACTTAGGGGCATCCCAGCACTTGAATGATGTCAGAGCAGCACCCCCAATCCCCCACCAAGGACAAAGGCCACCAGCTCAATGGAGGTGGCCATTGGAGCTGGAGTCTCACAGGGATGAAAGGGCCCATTCGTGAAACACCTGCAGAAGGGTTTATCCACCACCCTGATGGCTCTACTTTCTTCGGGCCTTGTTAACTTATAACTTCTATGCAGGCAGCCACATTTTCTGGACATTTAACGTGATAAAGCTGTCATTTTGATGTCCCCAAGTCTCCCTGTAATTTTATGCCATTTATTTTCTACACATGCTTCCTCTAAGTTGCTTCAGTTTCTTTGTTAGTCTGATTGATTTGATAGTTCTCTCTATCCTTCCCTGGATACTTCAGAGTTTTATAAGGCCTTTCTTTCTCTCTTATGTTTGCTATGATTCTCTTAGACACTCATGTTAACTTTTCTCTTCTCAATTTGTTCCCGTGATAAATTTCCTCTGAAATGGAAAAGACATCTTGAAGCTTCCTGACTTTACCATCCCACCTTTTCTATTTTATCCTTTCAAAAACATTTCATCTCTTCACCATTTGCTGTCCTGAAATCCATCTTAATTATCTTTGATCTGTCCTCACTTCAATCTCAAAAGGAACACTACAATATGGTTAGATTTTCATCTGCGTGTCTGGCAGAGAGCCAGCAGAATTCCTAGCTCTGTGATCCCGACTTTTAAAAATGTCAGAGCGAACATATTTTCATTCCAGGTGTGTCAGGCTGGGCAACCCCAGAACAAATGCTGAGGATGCCAAGTAAGGAGACGGGCTGGGCGGAACACCTGTCTCAGTGCTCCAGCACTGTGTTCAAGTTTTTAAAAAATATATAAAAACATAATATAGCATTCCAGGCATCACCCCTTACACCCCTCACCTTCCCAAACACTCCTCATGCTCCATCTATGTCAAGCCATGTCACCTCATACCTCCTTCTCATCCCCCGTGGCCTATCATAACCCCATGCCAACCTATACCCACCTCCATGGCCTTTTTATAGTCCGTATTCCAACTTATGCCCCCCTTCCCACCCCCATGGCCCTTTACTGCCCCTATGCCCTTCTGCCACTCCCCATGGCCCTTTATAGCCCGTATGCCCTTCTGCCACTCCCCATGGCCCTTTATAGCCCCTATGCCCTTCTGCCACTCCCCATGGCCCTTTATAGCCCCTATGCCAACCTATGCCTCACCCACCCCTTACCTTTTGTAGCCCCTATGCAAACTTAGTGCTAACTCATGCCACCCCATGCTCCCCACAAACCACGAGTTGCACTCACACCTATCATGCCAATTCACCCATTGGCCGGGATTTGTTATGCCTGCTGGTGTCGGGCGTGTGCAGTGGCACAATCAGTTTTATGATGGCATGAAACCACTTTGCGACTGTCTGCTCAGCCCGCTGATGGCGGGCCACATTCTCCGCCATCAGATGTCAAGAACCTCATTGTAATACATTATACACGCCGGAATCGTCCCCGCCCACTGGATCGTCTGCCACGTCAGTGGGAAAGCACACACCACTGTAGAACACGTCTTGACAATTGTGACATGGAGATGTCGGACCTTACCCACCAGGGCCTTGCTCACATCACAGGCATTTGAGGAGCAGAAGGTGCTGGAGCCCGGCACTAATGGCACACTGCAGAAATGCCCATGGTATGCTAGGCTGATTCTCATAGACATGCTCTGCATGCACACGGAAGTCATCGTTGATGCTCACAACAGGTGATGGTCGAGGGAGTGGGAGAGGAAGGGCTAGGGTCGGCTGAGAGAGGAAGAGGTGTCCAGATGTGGAGTAAGGTTTGGAGTGGGAATGAAGGTGTCAGGATGGATTGAGGTTGGGAGTGGGGGAATGAAGGTGTCAGGATGGGGTGAAATTGGGAAGGGGGGAAATGAAGGTGTCGGGGGGTAGGGAGAAAAGAGAGGGTAATGGGAGAAGACAGCAACTGGGGGTGTAAGAGGGGTGGAAGGTGCAAGGGGCGGGTGACCAGTGGGAGGAAGGGGTGCGGTTAGGATAGGGCGTCTGTGGGAAGGAAGTGGGTGCGGAGAGAGGAGGGAGTAAGGATATAGGAAGAAGTAAGAGCAGAGGAAGGAGTCAGGAAGGTGGTGGGAGTAAGGCTGGAGGAAGAACTGAAGCTGGAGGAAGAGATAAGGCTGGTGGAAGGAGTCAGGATGGGGTGAGGTTGGGGCTTGGGAATTAAGGTTTCACAATGGGATGAGGTTGCGGGGGGGGAATTAAGGTGTCTGGGAGGTAGAATGGTGGAGGGGGAGGTAACAGGGGAGAAGACGGCAACTGGGGAGGTGTGCAGAGAGGGGAGGGTGTCCGGGTGGGGAGGAAGGGGTGCGGAGAGGTGAGCGTGAGGGATGGGGATGTGCAGGTGAACGTGCACGGGGTAGGTCAGATAGGTCCATGTCTGTCTCCTGGGGAGCAAACTGAGGATGGGAGTGGTATAGTGGAAGGGTGAGAATGACCAAGAGTAGAGTGAGGCGGTAGTGATATAAGGGACGGCGAGGGTGGTTGGTGGGGACTCAGAGGCAGACACGGACCCTGAGGGTGGGAAGGAGGAGGTCGAGGAGGTGAATGAGGTGGGACTTTCAGGAAGGATGGGAATGTGCACATTTACCTGGACATCCTCAAAGGAAAAGGTTTGTGGCTGGTATATAATGGAGAGGAGGTGGAGGGTGATGCTGGGAGTGGGGGGGGGTCAACTATGATGGGGAGAGGAAATGGGTGACCGGGAGAAGGGTAAAAGATGGGGGAACGCACAATGCAGTGAAACCAGACCGTGTTGGCTAAATCGGAAGTGAAATGAGAGTCATGTTGGGTGAGATCAGGTGCTGCATGGGAGTGTGATCAGTGGGTGGGCGGAGATGCAGGTCAGCTCAGATGGACAACTGAAAGTGAACCCCAGCAGGCAGCATTCAAAATGCTCAGGACATTGGGATGAGTGTGAAATGAGAAGGATCCACGTGCATGGGAGAGTGCTTGCATGAGGCTCTGAAAGGCCCTGCCACACAAACACTTTTCCCTCCAGAATCACTCATGAGCCGACTGCTCCCCATGCCCCACTTATACATTACACTGCACTCTCCAAGGAATTGTAGTCTTTACAGTAAAAAGTCCAAAGTTACTCCCAGCTTCCAACAGGCTCACTTCTCCCCATTTCACTGAGTTGTAACATCCAGTGTTCATTGAAAGTCATTTCCCTCAGTCTTCTGAGAATCCTCAAAACGACTTCCAGCAGCAAGGCCCACTCCGGCGACTCCCTCTCCCAGCCATGCAAATCTTCCAGTGTCCTTAAATTTCTGAAGTTCCATCTCTTCAACCAGAGAACAAGCTCCCACGCACATTCTGCCTAATGGCTAACAGAGAACAGCCTTTTCCCCTGATATTTGCAGCAGCTGCTCTTTCCCAGTCTCTTTTTCTCACTCCAGGGCCTCTGAGTCAGACTGACTGAGAGTCCATAAGTCTGCACAAAGCAAGGCCAGCTACTTCTGCCTTTGTGTCCAGGTGTGCCCATGGCAATCAGATCACATCGACTTATTGCAGGTCACATGCTCCATTTTACCTTGAATTAAAAGATACAGTTTAAAACATCACCATCTTATAAAACTTCGCACTCATAACAAGAGTCACCTGACTATACTTCAGCAAGACGAGCAAATAGCCTGTCACACCAGCACTTTTAAACATTAACATTGGCACCAAAATTTGAAGTTTTCCCATTGAGAGTTAGTTATGAATTGTGAGTGAAAGGTTATGAAGAAGATAAATTTCAGAGCTGAATTTCAATTGCCCAATGTTTAAATACTTGTAGTTATATGTAATGAATCATTCATTACAGATGAGTTGCAATTAGATGCTGCATTCTTCCATTGAAAGAAACATTGTCTGAAAGATTGGGCCAAGACTTTCATGGAGTGTCATTCACAGTCAGATTGCCACTCTGCTCCTATTTACTTACAAAAGTGCAGCAGCACCTCTCTTGCTTGACCTTCTGGCTCAGGCCAGGTGAGAAAAGTGCAGTGCAGCTGTTCAGGAACCCTCTCAGTCGATTGCAGTAGAGTCGGGGGAAAGGAAGCCATGCCCCTTTTTGGTGATAGTCAGAGGGTTGGGAGGATGGTCGTGGGTGAGCGGGTAGTCAGGGGTGTTGGTAGGGTAGTTGGAGGTGTGCGGATGTAGTTTGGAGGTTGGGAGGGTAGTCAGGTGGTTGGAGGAGTAGTCAGGGATTGGGGGCAGTCATGGGTGGGTGAGTGGGGGATAATCTGGAGGGTGGGGGATAGTCGGTGGGTGGGAGGGTACTTGGTAATCGGTAGTCAGGGAGGGGGGTCCCCCAGCGCATCATTGGGGTGTCTCCTGAGATCAGAAGTTATGGGCCAATATGTCTGATACAAGATTATTTTCAATATTGGTTGAAAACCAATAGCATACCCTACTCTACAACTGTACAAATCTGTTTTTTGCTTTCAAAGTTTTGGATTAAGGACTTCTCCAGCCATGAAAATACTGTACCAGGAGCAGTAGCATTTCTAAGATCATTTGTAATCCATTTGGAAGTTTAAAAACTTTGATTGTTACATGAAAGTTGAGTCTGGATTAAATTCATAACTGGTAAAGGTTCGTTTCGAAGTTAGGTCAATATTTACTTGATCACGGAGGTTACATTTCACTATAGTTTCTGCAGCTTAATATTTCAAACCAAACAAAAACAATTTTTTGCTATGTATCTTTGAAAAATTAACAAATTATTTTATTTTAACAGCTGGAGCAAAATGAAATGGACAAATCAAGGACATGCAATTATAACATTAGTTGCAGATCAATTAAGATTGCTAATTAAAAATGGTTTCAATATGGTTCCTGTTTTAAGTGCTGAAACTCACCAGTCAAGAATATCGCCCCCTATAGAATGCAAACAAACTTTGACCTTTTTTTAATTTATTCTTTCATGGGATGTGGGCGTTGCTGACAAGGCCAGCATTTGTTGCCCATCCCTAATTACCCTTGAACTGAGTGACTTGCCCGGCCATTTCAGAGGGCAGTTAAGAGTCAACCACATTTCTGAGGATCCTGAGTGACATGTAGGCCAGACCAGGTGAGGTTCGCAGATTTCCTTCCCTAAAGGACACTAGTGAACCAGGTGGGTTTTTACGACAATCGATAAGAGTTTCATGGGCTGGGATATTCCGTTCCTGCCTGCCATGACATCCGCTGTGGGTGGGAGTGGAAAATGTCGCAAGAACCTAAAAATCTGTTCAACGTCAGCAGGAAAACAGGGTCCTATTGTCCACGCAGGCCTTCAATGGTAGAGGGCGTTTCCTGATACACAATGTCAGGAAGGCCATTTCAATCCATTTATATGTGATGAATAGTCATTATAAAGTCTGCTTGCTAGT
The DNA here is from genome assembly GCF_964194155.1 of Cetorhinus maximus. NCBI lineage: Eukaryota > Metazoa > Chordata > Chondrichthyes > Lamniformes > Cetorhinidae > Cetorhinus > Cetorhinus maximus. The sequence goes on along the minus strand of NC_135888.1, from coordinate 67,337,766 downwards.
ATCAACCCCTCACGCTGGGTCAAGAGGTCATGTTGGCATCTAATTAGACTGGCGTGTTTCACAGCTGCATATAAGCGACATGCACCTGATAACCAGCACTTCACTTGTGACTTTGAGGTTTGCTCGGCACCGCAACTCAGTGTCAGGCTTCACAGGCAGCACCACATCGCCCTCAGGGGGGTATCACAGGCAAGTCTCAGCCTACCAGACCAACGGTAAGGCAGGGGTGCTGTGGAAGGGGCTGCAGGGTAAGGCCTCCACGGGAACGGGGCAAAAGTGGCAAAGGATGCTCTCCAACATATGACAATGGGGGTGCGGGTTGGAATCGTCCTCTGGGCCACAATGGGGAACAATGTCTCACAGAGGGTCATAAGCAAACTGTGGCCAGAGTTGAAAGGTGATAGAGTGACAAGGTGCTTAACTTTACAGTGTTGACCTTGCAAGGACTGTCCCTGTCCTAGACAAGGGAGGGGGGGTGTATGTAAGTAAAATGTCATTCGTGCCCAGCAAGTTGTGCTCAGGGTGTGGTCATTGTAATGGGCACCTCAGTGCAGCGGCTTTCTGGCTCAATAATGGACCGCGTTTGGCACATTCATAGTCAGGGTAGGCTGTTGATGGTTATTGTAGGAATTGGAATTGTAGGGCCATTTGAGGGTTTTATGGGGGTGGGTGTTGGTGGGCTCAAAGCTCACTGTGCAATAGGACTTAAGGGGTGGGCTAATCTGCCAATGGGGCATAGGCACATCTACCTCAATGCATTCAGGGGTTACTCAGGGATATCCTCCACAATCAAAATGACATAAAGATTTGGAGGGGAAGGCTTGAAAACCCTTGGAGGAAGATATATGAACATAATGCACCCCGAGGACGATGGCAGGGATTACAGCACTCACAAGTGGGGTGGGGGGGGGGTCCAAGCTGGACTGGTAGTGAGGCCTTAGCAGCACCACCTTACAACCTGAAGGGATGGCACAGCACAAAATTACTCTGAGGAATAGCTCAGCTGGTGAGGGCTCTGAGGGCTGTTTGGAGGACTGGTGTACTGCACTGTGAGGGCCAATTAAAGTGGAACCAAACTGAACTGTGTATTGCCAAATGGGGATACTCTTTCAAGTTATCAACAGTCACAGATTGCAACTCTTTCAAGTACAATCACAGTTCTTGGTTTCCAGGAGTTGGACATGAACCCACAACCCTCTGATTCAAAGGCGAGGGTGCTATGAACTGAGCCACAGCTGATGCACACCTGAGACATGTTAGGAGCCTTTCAATGATAATGCAGGGAATCAGGAGAGTGAAGCAATGAAGCACATTCATGTGAGATTAATGACCAACATGAAAGTAGTAGAATTCCTTGCTTTTACCCCTTGTTACAACCATGCCAATTGCCCAGAGTGATAATGAGGTCTAGATCATTAGGATAATAAAACCGGAAAATCTCAGCAGGTCTGGCAGTACCTGTGGATCTTTGAAGAAGAGTCATACGGACTCAAAACATTAACTCTATTTCTCTCTCCACAGATGCTGCCAGACCTGCTGAGCTTTTCCAGCATTTTCTGTTTTTATTTCAGATTTCCAGCATCTGCAGCATTTTGCTTTTATCCTAGAACAATTAGGGTACTGGGCAAGCTGCAGATGTGTCTTTAAGGCAGGAGCTCATAGTTCTAGCGCTGGCAGGCTCATATATATGAAGTCTCAGAGCCACATCCAATAATCATAGTTCCTCAAATCAGACCTCCTGAGAATCACGGAGTGTAGTAGGACAGTGGAGTGATTGAGGATCCCAGCGTCTGGCCAAACCAATTGCATAGCAGCCAGTCATGTCAAGGTTGGGGGTTGGGGGGGAATGTCCCTTGCACTAGCCAGGATTTCAGTGTTGAATAGATGCCGTAACTGGATCCAAGCCCTTGAACCCACAGTTACACACTGGAAATATACAAAAATTGGAGCTTTGGAGGCTTATGGGGACTCATTTTTTTTTTCTTATTAATGCTGCAGAGGGAGTAACTTATGAAGATGGAGGCTGGATTTGTTGCTGCCTGCATTCTTGCATCCAGGCAGGAGAGAAGGCAGAGGCGATTGCGATTGTGATGCCACGCTCACCAGAGGGAAGAGCTAAACCCTCAAGAGCAAGGGGCAGCAACGCCCCCCTCCAGACGCAGAGGGTGAGACTAACAGAAACATGGTGCCTAGGCGGCTCTTGAGACAGATTCTGCAGACCTTGCATGTCTTATCTACAGATGAGAGAGAGACAGTGTCACCAATGCCTTAGCATGTCCAGGGATCTGGTGACTCACATTTGTCACATTCTCCAGGATATGGCACCATGGGAACTGGGAGGCCATCCATTGCCAGTGGCTCTGAAAGTCACTGCCACATGAGTGGCTCCTTCCAGGGCTCCACTGGGGACCTGTGCGGGATCTCCCACGCGTCAACGCACAAATGCATACATGAGGTGACGGATGTCCTTTTTGAGAAGGCCCACAATTACGTGCGCTTTGCCAGAGAGCAAGAGAGCCAGCAGACCAGAGCACTGATCTTTGCTAGATTGCTGGATTCCCACAGGTGCAGGGTGCTATTGACTGCACTCATGTGGCTATCAAAGTTCACTGGCAACAGGGACTCCAGGATATAAACAAGAAAGGATTCCACTCGCTCAAAGTGCAGCTGGTCTGCAACCATAAGAAGCAAATAATGCAGGTGTATGCAATAGGAAGCTGCTATGACTCATACATTTTGAGCAGATCGCTGATCCCTGACATTTTCGAGGGACCACACAGAATCCAAGGTTGGCTCCTTGGCGACAAAGGGTATTCACAAAGGATCTGGCTGATGATGCCCATGCGGCAGCCACAAAACCTTGCAGAGAGAAGGTACAATGATGTTCATATCGCTACCCGAACACTGGCAGAGCAGAGCATTGGCAGTTTGAAGATGCAGTTTTGAGGCCTCAAAAGATCTGGTGGAGCATTCCAGTACTCTGCCCAGAGGGTCTCCCAGATCATCACTGTCTGCTGCGCATTGCACAACTTGGCGCTGCAAAGTGAGGAGGACTTGCCAGATGCAGAAATGGAGGAGCTGCACATCTCCTCCGATGAGGAGGACATCGAAGGGGATGAGGGTGAAGAATTCGAGGAATCTGAGGCCACAGGAGAAGAGGTTATAGCACGGCCCATATGAGGCAGGCGTGTATGTAAGGCCCTCATAGCCACCAGATTCCAAGAGGGGGATGATGAGGGCAATCTCCTGTACCTTCTTGGACAAGTGCCCTCTCTCATGAACACACATGAACACCAATGTTTCTAACCCTCTCCTTGCAACCATGCACTTTAATCTGAGCATGAACTCTCAACTATTCTGTCAACTGTTGTCCTGGTCCTTTGAAGAATGATGAAGGGTCAGTAACATGTGTTCCTGTTGAGAGGAGATCCAACCTGGATGAGGGTGTTCCAGCATCACACATCAGAAGGTAAAGCCTCTTGTAACATCTCTGCAGCATCGCAGTTGCCATGGAAGCCCAGCAGAGGCAGGAGCAGCTCCACAATCCTCAGGTACTCATAGCTATATGCCTTCAGTCTAACAAAGCTCCTCAAGGAGATCCATCAGCCAAAACAGGACAACACATTCTGTGTTATCTCAATGATTTAACCGAGAGGTCACACTTGGGCCAAGGCAACGGGGATGTTACACACTTCTAACTCCATTGTGACATCACCTAGTCCTTGTGCCCCCTTCTCCTCCATCACATTGACACCTGTCACTCTCAGATGGCGATGAGAATGTGCATTCATCCTGATCTTTCCATGGATTTGAGCTTCTAATTTGCTGATCAGTCTGCCATCTGTGACCTTGTCAAAATCCTTGCTAAAATCCATGCTTATTACCTCAAATTCACTACCCTCATCAACCTTCCCTGTTACCTCCTCAAAAAATGTAATTGTTAGTCGGACACGACCTTGCCTTAACAAATCCATGCTGACTGTCCTTGATCAGCACATGTCTTTCTAAATGATTTACATCGATTCTCAGAATTTTTTCCACTTAGATAAAGGCAAAATACTGCGGGTGCACCTTAGGATCACAAAGTTCACACGGTCAGTCTGTGCTCATGGCCAGCCCAGGCCATGCCAGCTGCAAAATGCAAACACACCATGAAGCTGTAAAGGTGATGCTTGTTTGATAACAAAGAGCACTCATTAGATCCATTACATTCTGGGTTCCATCCCATTAGCACTCTCAAAAGTGACAAAAGCTGCCATATACGCTTCCAGAGCATGCTCCAAGGCTCCTTTGATGGCACCACATGACCATTTGTTTTGATCTTCAATGAACACAGTGAGGATATAGATGAGGGGAAGCTACTCAAAACGTGTGGCTCAGCTCTGTATCCCAACATTGTGATGGGAGCCTTGTGGCCACAAATGCAGACAATTGCAAAGTTAGAAAGGCAGAAGGCTGGAGGCTTGAGTGCCAGCAAAATGAAGTGCCCTCGAGGGTCAGAGCCCCAGCACTTAAATGTGGAAAAGGCACTCACACTTTTCAGTGAGCTTAGCAATTGTGCACTGTGAGAGTCTGCAATGCGTAAGGTGGACAGGATCGCACACGAGCTCTGAGTAAGGCCTCAGGATAGGAAGTCCTGCCACATGACAGTGAGTAAATGGAGTGTGAGGACCTATGACCCTTCGCCATGTGTTTACACATGCCTTATGGAATTGAGACCTTCACCTTACAATACTGCATCTTAGCCTCAATCTTAAACAGGAAAGAATGAAGAATACATCAAGCAACACATCATGTGAACAATGTTCCTTACACAAACTTGACACTAAGGATGAGGCATCAATGATGTAGGAAATGATATGAGAGCGCACACACACTGTGGGGATGTGGAAACTGACAACATCTACCAGAGGCACCTGGTTTCAACATCTGCAAGAAGTGGCAATCGGGACCATTGTGTCACACCTGATGGACAACAACACAGCTGATCATAAAGAGGAGGCATACACAGACAAATGGGTGGTATTCTATTTACATTAGTGTCAAGTATACAATATGTGGTTATCACCCATGTCACCATCATTCTCCTAATATTTCTTAGTTTTCCTAACCCTTGCGTCTTGCAGCATTTCAGACATCCACAGCGGAGATGGAGGCAGCCTGCTGACTGCTACGCCCTGTTGTCTGTGATGACTTTGGTGGGCGTCCTCTGGAGGGCGGGGACTTGGATAGCCCTGGCCTGCTTTGAGTCTCCTGCTGTGGGCCCTCCTCGGCCTGTGGAGCTGGAGGTGATGGGATCACAGGAAGAGGGGATTGAAGTCGGCTGGATACGCCGGGAGTCACCTCGGTGGCTCCAGGTTGTCCAGATGCTGGTCCTCCTCCCTACAGGCACCTGGCTGACTTCTTATGAAGAGTAAGCCGGAGTGAGATTGAGTTACCCTGCCCCCCTCTCACATAGCCACTGATGGATGCCACCAATGGCTACAGCAATAGAGTGCTACTCCTGCAGCAGTGCAGGACTAATGTCCTGGACCAAGGTCTCTATAGCAGCCGCCATCCTACCAGTGTTGACCTCAGTGCATTGGCATGCCAGCGCTATAACCACAGCCTGAACGCAGGCACACTCCTCCATCATTTATTGCAATCTGTGCAAAGCAGCTGACAACTCTTCCTGATATTCCCTTGGTTGTCGCTGGAGCTCCACCAACTGAGTTAGAACGAGGTCCAGAAGCTCGTCATGAGATTCAGATTCAGCAGAATCCTGGTCTGTGGCAGTCCTCCGAACACCGGCTACCTCGGATATCCCTGCTTCCACCTGCTGCAGACCAGGTTGTGGGCGGTGCCCACCAGATTGTGACCCCAAAACTACTCTAGAACTAAGTCCCACCAAAGTGTGTGTTTCTGCGCTGGTGCAGGGTGTGGATAAGCCCTGTGATGGGTCTTCAACAGTGCTCTCCTCTTCTTCTACCTCCAAAGTGTATTAAGGGCTGGAGATAAGGGCCTGGCTGAATGATGTCCTCGGACGCTTTCCAAAGATGCCTATGAAAGAAAGTAGAGATTACTTTAGGATGGGAAGCAACTGGAAGATAGCAGAATGGCCTCACAGTCTGGTTGTCTGAGGGAAGAGCTGGTGCAGCGTCCTCACTTGGGTTGACACTGCCTTTCTCACCGTCGCCACATGCACGATCCCTGTCCTCTCCGGCCAGCATGATAGCATGTTCCTCATATCTAGTGAGGGCCTTAATTTCAGCCATTCCACCCCCTGTCTAGGACCTCTCCCTCCTATTGTGTACAAGCTTGTCCTGCATGAAGACAAATGGCGAGATTGTGGGCAGGACACATGCCTAGACAGATGACAAGGATGCCTGCCTTGTGTGGGTGGTGAGTGGAGTAGTGCATGGGATGATGACGCGATGTACACAGGACACAAGGCCAGATGGAGATGCGAAGGTGTGTGTCAGAGAGTGAGTGGCAATGTGCCTTCAGCTGGCAGTGTGTGAGATACCTGTGGAATGTCATCCTGCTACATCCTGATGGGCTTGTGAGTATGTGAGTTGAGGGTGATGAGGTGGTTGACTTACCATGTTGGAACGGATGAGATCATTCATCCTCTTCCTGCACTGGATCGTAGATCTTTTCTGCCCCGTATTTGCACTGACCACCAAAGCCACATTCTCCTAAGCCGGAGCATTGGTGGACCTCCTCCGGCCATCACTGGGATAGAGGCTTTTTTTTAATTCACTCATGGGATGTGGGCTTCACTGGCTAGGCCAGCACTTATTTTCCATCCCTAGTTGCCCTTGAGAAGGTGGTGGTGAGCTGCCTTCTTGAACCGCTGCAGTCCATGTGGTATAGGTACATCCACAGTGCTGTTAGGGAGGGAATTCCATGATTTTGACCCAGTGACAGTGAAGGAACGGCGATATATTTCCAAGTCAGGATGGTGAGTGGCTTGAAGGGGAACTTCCAGGTGGTGGTGTTCCCATGTATCTGCTGCCCTTGTCCTTCTAGATGGTAGTGGTCGTGGGTTTGGAAGGTGCTGTCTAAGGAGGCTTGGTGAGTTACTGCAGTGAGAGAGGAGGACCCTAGCCAGGCAGTCAGCAGCACCTAGAGGAGAGTGGAAAAGGAGGACTCAAGGACAGGCAGTCAGCAGCACCTAGCACCTAACATCACAGGAGAAACATAAGTTCATTGGTTGGTGAGTAACTGCTATTAGGGAGTGTCATCAAATAGCTGAGAATTAGAAAAACACATTCTTTTTAAAAGAAGAGGCTACTTACATTTAAGTAAGAAAGACAAGCAATAGGGAAATAAAGTTAAGTTAAGGCGGGGTAAAATAAAATTGCATAAATGAACCAAAATAAAATAAAGTTAACGCAAGGGAAGTAAATTGAAACCATGGCAGGACAGCTCGGTCATGTGGATTGTGTGTCTTATAACATGTGGAAAGTTATGGAAGCTACCAGTATCCTAGAAGACCACATGTGCAGGAAGTGTCACCAGCTGCAGAACATTGAGCTCCGGGTTTCAGAGCTCGAGCGGTGGCTGGAGTCACTGTGGCGCATCCACGAGATTGAGAGCTACGTGGACAGCATGTTCAGAGAGGTGGTCACACCGCAACTTAGGAGCCTAGAGACAGAAAGGGAATGGGTGACTGCCAGGCAGTCTAAGAAAAATAGGCAGGTAGTGCAGGAGTCCCCTGGGGTCTCCTCACTGATCAATTTTCCATTTTGTATACCAGTGAGGGTGTTGGTTCCTCGGAGGAGTGCAGTCAGAGCCAAGTTTGTGGCACTACAGGCAGCTCTGTTGGACAGGAGGGGAGAAAGAAGAGGGGAAGAGCAGTAATGATAGCAGATTCATTAGTTAGGTGAACAGACAGGTGTTCCTGTGGCCATAGGCGTGACTCCAGGATGGTATGTTGCCTCCCCGATGCCGGGGTCAAAGATGTCACTGAGTGGCTGCAGGACATTCTTCTGGGGGAGGATGATCAGCCAGAGGTCGTGGTCCACATTGGTCCAATGACTTAGGTAGGAAAGGGGTGAGGTCCTGAAAGCAGACTTTCGGGAGCTAGGAAGGATATTGAAAAGCAGGACATCGAAAGCAGTAATCTCAGGATTAGTCCCAGTCCCACATGCAAGGAGAATTGAGCGAATAAACACACGATTGGAAAGCTGGTGTAGGAGATTTCTGAGGCATTGGGACCGGTTCTGGGGAAGGTGGGACCTGTACAAGCGGGACAGTCTACACCTGAACAGGACTGGGACGAATATCCTCACAGGGAAGTTTTCTAGTGCCGTTGCGGAGTGGAGGGGACGGGGGTTTAAGCTAGATTGGCGGGAACCTAAGGGCAAATTCAGAGCAGGCTACGGGAGATGGAGAATTAGTGAGTGACTCTGAGAGACAGAAGCAGCACAGGTTAAAAAGTGTACAGCACAGGAATTTGGTGGTGTTAAAAGGTATATATCTAAATGCAAGGAGCATAGAAAATAAAGCTGTTGAGCTGAAGGCACAGGTAGACACATGGCAGCATGATGTCATCACTATAACGGAAACTTGGCTTAAGGAAGGGCAAAAATGGCAGCTCAACCTCCCTGGAGATAGAGTTTTTAGGCGGAATAGGGAGAGAGAGTAAAAGATAGTGGAGGTGCAGCATTATTGGTTAAAGAATCAATTACAGCTGTGAGGAGGGATGATATACTAAATGAAGCATCAAATGAGGCCATATGGGTTGAGCTCAGAAATAAAAAAGGGGCAGCCACTCTGCTAGGAGTGTACTATAGGCCCCCAAATATTGGAAGGGAGTTAGAAGAACAAATATGTAGACAGATTTCTGAGTGTAAAAACAATAAGGCAGTAATAGTTGGGGACTTCAACTACCCTAACATCAATTGGGATATGAACAGTATGAATGGCACAGACGGCAGAAAATTCTTGAACTGAATTCAAGAGAACTTTTTTAGCCAGCACTTGACCAGCCCAACAAGAGGGGGTGCAATCCTAGATTTAGTCTTAGGAAATGAAACTGGGCAAGTGGGTAAAGTAGCAGTGGGGGACCAATTTGGAGATAGTTACCATAATATAGTTAGATTTAGCATGGTTCTATCTTGTGGGTGGTACACACTGCTGCCACTGTGCACTGTGGTGGAGGGAGTGAATGTTTGTGAATGTGGTGCCAATCAAGTGAGCTGCTTTGTCTTGGATGGTGTCAAGCTTCTTGTGTGTTGTGGGAGCTGCACTCATCCAGGCAAGTGGAGAGTGTTCAATCACACTCCTGACTTGTGCCTTCTAGATAATGGACAGGTTTTGGGAGGTCAGGAGGTGAGTTACTCACCACAGGATTCCTTGCCTCTGACCTTCTCTTGTATCCATCATATATATATGGCTGGTCAATGGTAACCCCAGGATGTTGATAATGGGGGATTCAGTGATGGTAATGCCATTGAATGTCAAGGGGCGATGGTTAGATTCTCTCTTGTTTTTAGATGTTCGTTGCCTGGCACTTGTGTGACACAAATGTTACTTGCCACTTGTCAGCCCAAGCCAGGATATTATCCAGGTCTTTCTGCATTTGGACGTGGACTGTTTCAGTATCTGAGGAGTCGTGAATGGTGCTGAACATCATGCAATCATCAGCAAACCTCCCCACTTCTGACCTTATGATGGAGGGAAGATCATTGATGAAGCAGCTAAAGATAGTTGGGCTCAGAGCACTAACCTGACGAGTTCCTGCAGCGATGTCCTGGAACTGACATAGATGACCCCCAACAACCACAACCATCTTTCTTTGTGCTAGGTATGACATCCCAGTGGGCTTCAACAGTGACCAGCAGTTGGCCCAGCGAAACATCACTAAAAATGGGAGCCTCACTCTTCTTGCCTTTTGGGTCCATTTCTTCTGTGGGGCTACCCTGGCCTGGAGACATTGAGAAGGTTGATTGCAGCTGCACTTTAAATAAGGCACCCAGAGAAAAGGGGCAGGCAAATCAGAGGCTGCCCACCATCCAATGTGCTTCTGGTTTTTGCATCGGTAATGAGGCGGGGAGCAGACAACACGACATGAAAAGCTGCCATTGTGCTCAGTGGGGATAAAGCCGGTTTCCCCACTTGGAGCACAGATGGGAAAATGCCACCCACGGTCACCATTTCTGAGACTAGTTTACAATTCCAGGTTTTATTATTTGAATTTAAATTCCACCAGCTGCTATGATGGGATTTGAACCCACATCCCCAGGGTATTAGCCTGGGCTACTAGGCAGGTGATTTTACCACTACGCCACCATCGCTCCCAGACCTGCAGGTGTGTAGCTTACATCAACTGTAGTAGCATAATTTTCTCAAACAACATTCCTTTGTGCATTAGTAACATAAAAGAATATCCTTCCTTTCAGTGTTAGTACACAGATGTAAACAAACCACCATTTACAGTTTTAAGAAAATGAGATAATACATGTACAACACTAAATGAATCAAATGCACAAACAATAACTCATGCTTAACATTTTAAAAAAGCACTGTTACCACTGCAAAGTGCCTTGCAGAATACTTTATTGTATTTGTGTAAAGTACTGTAAACTGGAATGATGCATTCAGTGACCCAATGTCATTGTTGTGTCATTGACCACATTGATTATAACTTAAAGGGGAAGGAAAGTGAATAAGTGGATAACTGCCTATTCAAAGTTCTCCAACAGTTGTCTTACCATTCACACTGATAAAATATATTCTGAAACATCTGCAATTTGCAGATGCTGTGTAACTGTGTCATTCAGTAGGGCTGCATGTACTTAGATCAAGATGCCACATTTTATTAAAATTAACATTCTCAGGATATGAATGTCACTGACGGGGCATGCATTTATTAATCTTCTCTGGTTGCCTTTGGAAGGTGGTGGTGAATCTTCTTTTACCACTGCAATCTATCTGGTGAAAGGAGAACACAGTATTGTTAAATAGGGGGTTCTAGCATTTTGCTCCAGCAACAATGAAGAATTGGTACTTAATGTCCAATATAGTCAATGACATAACTTAAGGTAGGCTTGAGTTGATAGGAACTTGGAAAGACCAACATACTGAATGACTTGTATGAGCCTCGCCATTCAATTGTGTTTAACATACACATACAAATTCCTCACGGCAATGCCTTGACCAATCAGGGTCAAGCTGCCTGGTTTAAATTTCAAACAATGCTTAGTATTTAACTGTCAGTCATGATCAGTAGTGCATTCTCCATGGCAACACCACTTCCCAACCAATCAGCATTCTCTTCACATTGTTAGGAAATAGAGATAGTTTAAGTTTTTTGGTATTTGTAGGTGTTAGAATTGAGTTCTAGTTTTAAAGTTTAAGTTTGATTTCTATTTCTGTACCTGTGTGTTAAGAAAGGTCAAATGGAGTTTTAGTTTCACTTTAAAAAGGGTGCTTGCATTTCAAATGAGGAGTTTTATGACCCCTAAAGAGAAAGTAAACATACAAGGGTAGAAGGATTGAACTGTTGCCTAGCAACAGGTGGCAGATAGGCAGGGTCCTCCCACAGACATACACACGAAAGAAACAGGAGATTTAAATTCAGTTGAAGCCCGACACTGGGAGAGGGAACTGCAGATTTCCCAAAAGAACAAAAAGGTCCCGAGTGAAGAAAAACTCCAAAAATCCAGGATAGTGGAAGAGGGGAAAGTCCAAAGGAGACATTGTAGTCAAAGGAAGGACAGGAGCCTGGGAAAAGGTCCTGTTAAGTGAAGTTAAGAGTGAGGGGCAGAGAGAAAGGCTCCAAGATTCAGATTTAAAGTGAGGACAGCTTGCAAGAAGCAAGAAGGTTCAAAGAGACAACTGAAAGTCTATAATTCTTTGCTATGGGCATGTGAAGCAGTGGTGCACTGTTGAGGCTGAGTTGGTGAGACAGAACGCATAGAAGACAGCTTGAATGCATGTAGTGACCCAGGAAAGAGGAACATCAGAAGGAGAGTTCGAAACCCTGGTGATGAACCCTTGCGGAAGCATCGATTTGGGAGAAGATTCCAAAGTGAGGTCCTGGAGAGTGGAGATTGGAAACCCTCATGTGAAGGACGGAATTCAGTGCAACTGGTTGGCTCATGGGTGTGACAAGTGTCTGGGGGCATTGAGGAGAGATACATAGCTTCTGTTTGATATGGTACCTGTCACTTGGTTTCAGAGTGTGGTGTATCTGACCACAGGGTGCCATTGGCTTACATGGACTGGGTACTTACCCTGAACTTTATAATATAAGATAGTTTTTGTAACTTGTATTATCCTTACAAATCTGTATACACCTGTAAAGGTATAGTTGTGAGTGAAAGAATGTTGTAATATAGTTCATCTTTTCTTGTTGAATAAATATTTTATTCTTTTGTTAAAAGTTCATCAGCTGACCCCTGTGATTCTGTTCAGGAGCTACTCTCCACGTATCTAAACAAACAAAAGTTAGGATCTATCAAGTTGGGTTTCACTCTGGGATCAGGCTTGTCCTGGGGTAAGCACAGTTGGGGATCATAACAACATACAGTGTAAATTGTTGTTTTCCCCTTTATTTTGGTATTCTTGCAAGTGGCCTGGTAAGTGTAAGACAAAAAGCTTATACATATCTCTTTTTTCACCAATACTTAAGTTCTGTACTACCAAATGTCATACAAATTTGTTGGTTGTCTAATAAATTATGCTTGTACAATGTGTCAAAAACTAAAGCATTGCTTTTGTATTCCTTTAAATTGGTTACAAAAGAATGATTAATTTCAATGTTTCAGGATCTATTTCCATTGCGTTCTTAAATCTTTCTGGTGCAAGTAGTGAGTGCTGATTACCTCAATATTGTGTTGTGTGTGAAATGACACTGAACCTGATGGTGTCGAAGGAGATTAATTAGTACACACAGTTGAAAGAAAGAGATTCTTGAAGCATCCTGGATTATTGATTTTATCTCAGCTAATGTCCAGCATCTTTGAAGGATCCAGATTGAATACTATCTCAAATATCTTCATTTCTGAAGAAATTGTAGCATGGTGGACCAGATGAAGTGTCAAATCTAAAACATCCACACCATTAAAGCTCTACAGGCTACTTAAATGCACAAAGTAATGTTTCCTGTAAATCCCAGGAGTTGTAGATTTAATTATCCTTGTATGTTAACAATTTCTAATGATTATTGACCAGCAGAACAAGTTTCCACAATGTAAACTCTGGTCACTTTACTGATTTACAAGTTGCAAGATGTAGAACCACTGTTTACATGAAAAACCATAGAATAACCTTGATTTTCTGTTAAAGAGCTAAGTGATGGCTGTGGAATTTGTGGACCAACTTCCATACCAAGTTAATGTATTAGGGCTGTGCCTGGAGAATGCCCCCTTTATTTGGCAGGCTATCATCAATTAATTTTAACTGTGGCGTCTCCACAAAATCAAAATATAGTCAGCACTTTTACCAAAGGCTTTGAGAAACATGCATTTCAGACATGTCAAGACACAATATGGAAAGCGCATATTATACCAGCCAATTTTCTTTCTGCTACATCTGTTCTTTCATGTTTGGAATATCAGACATTGCTTTCATGGGTTATAGGAGCACATATATTGAAGGTGTGTGTTAATGAATCCGATACGATAAATATTCTAGGATTTTCCAAATACCATTCACCTTGCCATAATTTTCATGTGGACTTGGGACTCAAAATGCTTCATGATATTGTTAGAAAAATAGATATATTTGTATGTATATACGTGTGTGTATATATCAAATCCACATTATTTACATTTCTGATCCAATTGCCAGAAGCTGATAAGCTGACATTAGTCAACTGTGACTAGTTTGCCCAGATTTGAATCTTAGCTGGAGACATGCTGCCAGGAGGAATTACTGCATAATATTCTGATGTGTGCATGAATTGCTACACTGATCCCTGCATCATCAACAATTACAACATTTACTTCCACACTGCAATGCTCTTACTGGCCATCACCTGCTCACATCTAAATGGAGCCAAATATTTTCATTTGGGGTGATTTGAAACCAAACTGAAAACAAGATTGGATCTGACAAACCAATCTGACCACACTTAACAACTAACTGAATCAGTTAAGTAGAAACAGCATGAGTCATATACCTCTCACATTTGTAAAGTCTTTCGGTCAGTTTTAAGCCAAAATTTATCAAGAAAAAAACTTCAGAATCGATCCGTTCACATCAGCTATCCTGTGTGGTGGAACTCCTTTCTAATCTATGTTCTGGTGATCATTTATAAATTTCAAATTACAATAAGAAGGAAACTCTCATGTCCAAACATGACAAAGACATACTATGTTATAGCACTGAATATTAAGAATGCACGCAAGTGCCGTCCGCCATGTTGTGTTAACATTCTGCAGCAAAACTGGAGTATCCTCTCCAGGATAGAAGTCTGGGAAAATGGACACCCTGGGCTGCCCAAACATCATGGTCTCTCACCCCCTGACATCCCCAGTTGAGTCCAAAGGAAGGCAAAGCATTATGGCATTGGCTTGGTTTCAGGGGCTGCTGGACAGATGACACATTTAGACATCAGCCTGCGGAAGAATGCAGTGCTATCCAATAATGGCAAGAGTCTGTTACAGTACTCAAGAAGGCTTGGAACATAAACATATTGTGATGTCATTGAATAGGTTTTCCGGCTAATAGTCCTTCCCAACAGCATGCTAGAAAGGTCATGTTTATAGCGCGATGGTCTACTTAGTTTTCTGCTTAAAGGGAAAGATTACAAACTAAAAAATAATTGCATTATTGGCAAAGCACAGAATTCCCAAAAACATCAGCATATTTCATATCAGCTACAAAGGATAAAGGGGGAGAAATTGGAAATGACCTGAAAGTGGGCTCAGGTATCATAGTACATGATTAACCTCTGCCCATCCATTGCAACTCCAGGTATGGTCTAACTAGATCTTTGTATAGCTGAAGTATGACCTCTACTACCCTGTATTCTAGTCCTCTAGATATAAGGAACCAGCATTCCATTAGCCTTTATGATTATTCCCTGTGCCTGTTCATGACATTTTAATAATCTGTGCATCTGAAACCCCCAACTCTCTTCAGACCTCTGCTGTTCCTAGCTTTCCTCTATTTAAAAAGTACTCTTTTTAGGTTGAAGCTGGATGATCTCACATTTGCCTACATTGAAATCCATTTGCCACAGTTTTGCCCATTCACTTAATGTAACAATATCTCTTTGAAAAGTTACGTTTCCATCCACACTGCTTATAACACCATCCACATTTGTGTCATCAGTAGATCTGGGTATGTGGCATTCTAACCCATCATCTAAGTCATTGATAAATATGGTAAATGTTTGACACAACACAGACCCTTATAGGACACCATTCATCACCTTCTTTATTTCACATTCAGTGCATCATTTAAATCCAATTTATATTTCCTGATTTATACTTTACACTGTGTTTCAGTGAGGTTACTTCAATCCGATTGGTTAAAGAGCTTCTTCTTTGCTTGCCCTGTTTCATTCTATAGAGGGCACCACATTGGTACAGACTCCACATTAGTGAAAATATCCACTGACAAGTCCATGGAGAGTCTGTGGTCAGATGTGAGAGTGGAGAATGGTGAATGGCATTCCTTCACCACTGAGAGCAAAATTTGACCATATGGTCATGATTTTCCACCACCAGCTTAGAATCTGTGTTACTTTAGTACAAATTCAGAACCGAGTTCTGTTTAAGTGAATAAAGGTTCCATGAGAAACATGTCTTCGACAGAATGAAACTTAGCCTCCTACCCTTCAAATATTGCCGATATGTAGATGATACGTTTGCTATAGTTAAATCTGAAGCTGCATGTAATAATTTCCTTACATGCCTTAATGGGCTCCATCCTGCGCTCAAATTCACCTTTGAAATGGAGCAGTCAAATGAACTCCCCCTTCCTTGACGTACTAATTGAGAAATCTGCCGGGGGATTCTCTATCACGGTCTACCGCAAGCCTAACTTCATTGGTCAATATACGCATTGGGATTCTTACAGTTCCACATGCTATAAGATTGGTCTTATTGGCAACTTTGTAATTAGGGTCCGAGCTATTTGCTCACCATGCACTCTTGATGCTGAAATAGGGCGCAAAGGCATCCTGAAAGTAATGGCTACCCTATTCAGAAAATTTCGCACTGTACATCACACAAACTCATGAACAGGCCTAAGGCCACCACTTTCGTGACATTTTGATAGACATTCTGCCTATTTCACACATGATTAATGTAGTGTATGAATTTCAATGCCAGTGTGATGCTAGGTATGTAGGCCGTACATCCCAAAGACTGACGGATCTTGTCCCAGCCGGTGGTCTTCACATTGTGCAAGGTACAGACTGTACCCAACTAGCCCGTGCTTGCAAAACTTAAAACACAGTGTCCAACATTAGATGTGATTCCGCAATTGGACAATATTTGCTAAATAATCCTCAGTGTGCTAAAAACTATGCTGACAACCAATTTAAGATTGCCAGTCAGGCTTGCAGTGTGGCGCATTGGGTGTACTGGAAACTACATATATTAATACACAGGGCCCTGTTCTTTGCAGACAGAAAGAACATTGTGCCTGTTTCAGTTAAATAAAGTAAGTGATAGCCATTCGCTGACTCATTCCTCAGGGCAATGCCTTGACCAATCAGGGTCAAGCTGCATGGTTCAAATTTCAAACAATGTTTGCAGTTATCTGTCAGCCACCATCACTGCTGCATTCTCCATGGCAATGCCTCTACCAATCAGAGTCCACTTGCCAACCAATCAGCACTCTCTTCACATATAATATAAATTGCTATTTTCCCCTTATATTGGTATTCTTGCGGTGTCCTGATGAGTGTAAGACAAAAAGCTTCAACATGTCCCTTTTTCAGCAATATTCAAGCTCTGTACTACCAAACAACTATAAAGACTTGTAATGAGTAAAGATTTTCTTTCATCCTAGTTAGGAGATAATGGTTTAGGTTTTGCGTTAGTGCTCCACCAAATCTCACAGCAAATTTGGGAGGTCACACAATTTAGAATAAAGTGAAAATCCAGATGTTGCTATCAGTGATTCCCTACTTCTCCAGCTGGTGTGATTTTGAAGTCTCACCAGACCACAATCAACAGGAAATGGTTGAGAACTTCCATTATTACACTGTCTCACTGGAAATGCATTTGCAAAAGTTACACTTTATTGAATGAGGTGTAACTGCATTTTTAATTGTGTACTAAATTCAAAAATACTTATGAACAACATCTCTAGCCCTGAAAAAATTACTTTTATGTTTTCAAAATGTCAAATTTCTCCAATATGATAAAAAGCATTATGTTTTTATAATAAAATATTTTTTTTAATTTGTTTATTTTTATTTTACCTTCTATCTTCATCTAATCACAATCATTTATTTTGCTATCTGAAATTTTAAATTAGAAATAAAAGGATTCAATGCTTTTGAATGCTTGGCTTGGTGTCTGTGAGAATTCTTCAATATGATTGATTGCTTATCCTGCTTGCTGGCATCACTGCTGCTGCATACTTGGATATCCCTTTGACTTGGTGCCAAATTTAAACTGCCATTGGGAAAGAGAAAGGCTGGGCCACAAAGATTGTTACATCACTGTGGGCAGCTTCCTTTTAGGTCAGCAGTGTACACCATTGATTCACTATGGACTGCAAAGTGCAAGCTACTGTTTACAATTTGATGTTGTACTTCATAATAATTTAAAACATTTGCAAATTATAAGAAACTAAAATTTAAGCCCTTAGAATCATTTATGGATTCTATGGAGTGAGACAAGTATAGATATATGCCTGTGACATTTTTGTGCTCAATTCTCTCAGAACCAATTTCCACAAATAAACATAAGACAATTGCAGGGCTCCTCAATGTAAGACAGCACATCGTACCTACAGATTGCTAATCTCACTTCCCTATTGTAAGGAACATATATTTTTATTTCTGTTGGGCTGTTGTGAAGAGCATATCTTTTTATTTTCTGGTGGACTGTGGATTAGAATTACAATGGCTGCAGGTTAAAAGACATATCCACTGGAACAGGATTAGATATATATACAATGTTGCATCCCTGGAACAGAGTGTGCCATGAAAGACAGAATGGTGATGGAAAGGAGTCCTGGAACAAGGGAGCTGCCTGAGAACAGCATTTTAATTGGCTCCTGACCAGGTGACCAGGTTTTGTGTGAGAAGCAGTGCAGCTGAAGAGCTCCTATCCTGAAAGCAACAAGAACTAAAACTTCTTTCTCCTGTGTGTGGAAGATTCCAGTAATTCCACAATAATAGCTAGCTGGTTTTTCCTTCTCATATCTCTATAACCTGCTCTCTCTCTGAAAACCTCTGTCAAGAGGCAAAAGGTGAAAATTACCATTAGAGACATTGAGAGGCAAGTGCTCAACCAGTGAACTAAAAACCAAAAGTGCTGGAAGATCACCTCATGTCCATCAACAAGAACTGAAAGGAATTTGGAAGACATTAATCAAAACCAACCCATCAAATCATATACTCCAGAATTGGTGCCTTTGAACTGTTTTATCCCACCCTTAAAATCCAAGTTTTTGTGCTCTTATGTGTCTTGGATGTGTGTGTATAGAGATATAAGGAGGGGGTAGAGTTTAAGTTATAGAGTTAGAAATTAGCAGTTCATATTTCTTTCTTTTGCCGCTGGTTAACGACAGTTTGTTCAATAAACAGTTATTTACTTATTAAGTTTACAAACCTGGTGCTTATATTCTGTTAACCTAAATTAAACAGTTAGGTAGAATTCAGACAATCTGGTGGTTTGGTCAAATTTCTCACATTTGTCGCAGCTCAGGGAACAGTAGGGCTTTGTATTACAGCGCACTATCCCCAGTGAGCTGTGACACTATAGTGCTATAAAAATAGATTTACAAAGTGGCTCCCATTAAGAAGATATACATCACATGGCCAGATAAAGATTACATGTGTGTCAATGGGTTTGTCAAAGTAACTACAAAACATGTCACATTATCACCAAATGTGAATTAGCCTGATGGAAAGAGTAAATTGTTAACAAATACCCCAGAGTGGAGTCAATTTAAAATAAAAGTTTTAATCTAAACCTAAAAACACTAGCCCTGATTTTAAGCAGGGGCTCATTTTCAGCAGGTGATTTCTGATGTCAGTTCAAAAGTCACACTCTGGAAAAGAAAAAGATACCCAGCCATTTTAATTTCCAGGCCTCAATTAAATGTCATTGGCCAACTTCCTTCCTGTTCAGGATGGGAAGTCAGTGGAAGTAGAACAATTTGGCTGCCCACCTAACAGGTAAGCCGACAGGGTTGACTGCTGGACTGTCCCACGAGGTCCATTCAATCAAGAGCAGGGGTAATATCACAATGGGTAAAGGGTGAGATTTCCTAGTGGCGTCCAGGAGAGCGTTCCTGCAATCTATTGCATCGCTACTTGCGGTTCTTTCTCTGCATAGCTGGTTGCCCATTGCCCTTCATTATCGGAGTTATTATACTGCCAAAAAACAACATTGGCTGCAAAGCAAGATCATGAAAGGTGCTATTTAAATGAGAGTTCTTTTTTAAAAATATCTTTCTTAAATTCAACATGTGCATTACATACTTGGCTGCATGCTTCAAGAATTTCTAAAAATTTAGGGATTAACTATAATGAAGTCTCCTGCCTTGTGGTTTCTCATAAATACATTCATATGACAGGCTATTTAATTTGTTTAAATTGCTGGAATGTACAGAAATTAGCTTAATAGTTCTGCAACCATTGCCATGTCAGTTGTTAGCAAATAATTAGAAAACTCCTGGAATCATAAATAGCTAAAATTATTGTTCATTCATTATCAGTATGTTTTTATGTGATTACTGCACTGCTAAATCATTGGACGTATTTGAATATTTTACCTCATCCACAATTTTATTACTAATATGTTTTTTTCACAAAAGCTCAAGATTAACATACTTGTAATTCAAAAATTGGCCATTCTTTTCTGATTTGGGTTAATGGATTTTACTTTTACAAAACTATTTCCCAAAATAAAATAAAATAAATATTTATCTATAGACCCTTCAATTGAAAATGGTTTTGGGGTATGATCAGCTTATCTGCACAATAAATCTGAATAAAGTACTGGTAATGATATCAGCTGCTAATATTTACCACATATCTTACAGAAATGAGGCATATAGTGTCCGTATCTGTCCCCTATTTTAAATCAAAGTATTAATAGATTGTAATAGAAATCACAGGATGATTTTAAATAGATGAGTTACGTTGACCTCTAATGGAATAACTCAATTATTAAAGAGCAGGGTTTCAATATTACTTCAATAATTTCAGTAATAGAAACAATGAATTTTACCAGCAGTAGTACAAAGATTATGATGTCTGTGACTCACTGTCAGCTAAAGTTGTACTGAGCTAATGTAATGTGAAGTATAATGTCGTTGTTCCTGCAGGATATTAGCTTTTAGAAAATTCATTCTTGTGCCAATTAGATTTTAAACTAGTGTTATTGAATTTGCTCTTTGCCTTTGGTTAAAGGGTAAATATCCAATAGTTTAAGTCCAACTTAAACAAAGTATACCTGAAGGATATAGTCCCAATTGACTCTTTGGACATGACACTGCTTATTTATTGGTTTGTGTGTGTCCAGAGGGGTTGAATGGCATGAGCTATGGGTGGGAGTAAAACTCAGAATTATTAAGTAGTTCTTGGTTGAAAACTTGATTTTTGCAAGATGTGACAATTGTGTCAAAGTAAATCTTTTAAAGTTCAAGCATGTTTTTCTTTCACTCAACTATTTAATGAAAATAGAGTGGGAGCTGGTGAGTTATTAAGATAGCAGAGGAAAAGATTAAGAAAGAACTTCCCATTTCATTCAATAAGACATTTTGAAACTGCCATTAGTTTTGGACTCATACACCAGTATATCAGAAAACAACCTCAAAAAAGATATTTTATCATTTCTGTTATCAGCCAAATGACCAAAAATCATTTCAACTTATCAATATTAAAGGCATGACTGCAGATGATCAGATTTTGTTTGCCCATTTTGGGCCTTTAAAAAAAATCTCTTTGTACATGTGCCTCCACACTTTATAATCAAATCAAGTTTAATAAACGCAAGGTATTTATGAGTTGTACGTCAATATTGCATCATATCAGAATGGCAGCAAACTGATACTGGCCATTCTTCATTGAAAGCAGTTTTCAAAAAAATACAACTTATAACTCATTCAGAAAGAACAATCACAATTTTAGAGCATGTAGTGAGTGAACAAATATTATGACAAGGTAACTGATGAGGGGCAAGATGTATGCCATGCTGTGAGGCTAATAGGAATTATTAAATTTTCAAACAATTCATAGAGAACTGGGTTATGACTGGATTCCTTGTATTGCTGAAAAATTAAGCAGCTTTGAATAACAAAGCCTTTCAAATATATTAAAAGCTTAATTCTTTTAGCTTGTCATCAACGCTCTAGCCTTTGCAATGATTGTTGAATCTTATACACCCCTTCTTTCTCATTTAGTGTAGCAGAGTAGTTATCTCACCGTCTTCTGTGACACTTATTCTTGGTCTCCTGGGAAGACATAATAGCAATAAACTTCCATATATAGATTGGGTATCCATTCTCTCCTGCATCAACTAACTCTCATGTAAATCCACCTTACACGTTGGTAGCTATATTTGGTTTAGATATAGGTTAAGTCTCTCTCTTCCCTTATTCTCAAGAAAACATGCATAATAGTGGCACACAAGAATTTGCCTATATCTCACTCAACATGACTTTAGCTTTAGTTCTGTCCAAGCTTTCATGACCTCCATCCTTCCTTGTTCACCTCAATAATTCTAAAACACCACCATGTTAATTACAAAAATCTGTTCTGGTTGTGAAAGGTTCTTTATCATTACAGCTGCATCTTGAAGTGCCATAATTTGTAGTGCTAACATTTTCTGTTTGGCCAAAGCTCCAGAGTTTACAGTTCACTGAAAACTCAATTTATAAAGCTGCTTTACTATAGTTTTAGGCTATCACAGAACATCACTAGGCAGCATTATGTCTTGACGTCAATACTGTTATATTGAGAGATGCAATATTTAAAAATACTGGATGGGTTCACTGTCACATTAGCAGAGAGAAGAGAGACGGAGCATGACATGGACAGAGAGATAGATTTTGTGCTGACAATGAAAATACTTTAGCAGTGTAACTCTTTTGAGTCAAAACAATAAACTAAATTAACAAAAACAAGGGAGAAATCAAGCACAGCCCCTAAGTCAGGTCAGCTGTAAAATCAAGGAAAAACTTTAAAGGAACCTTACAAACATCAAACTAAGATGTGATTAAAGGGGTCAACAAAACACCCGCAGTGTATTCTATAAAGGCAACCAAAATATTCCTTTGGATAGAATACAAAATCTATTTCAGATCTGCAGAAACTGAAAAAAAAGCACACAAACCTGCAGCTCCAACAGAAAATTCCCCATCACTAGATCTTTGCCAACATTTAAATAGATTTTTGGACACAGCTGGCTAAAATAAAAGCAACCGTAGTTTATCAAGACACAGAAATAACAATCAAAAAGTGTAACCAATACCCAGACTGCAAAAATCAAACACAAAATACAAAACAAACGTGCATGCCAAACATCAGCATTTGAAAGAGACAGTCAGCATTGAAATCCATATTTCAGCTTGCCGTCATTTCATGAAAAGAATCTGTTTTTGTTTCCCATTGCAATAAGTTGGAGGGTAGGACTGGAGTCTGGCTGAATTGATCAGAACAGTTCAAGGTGGTCAGAGGGCTGTCACTCAGAAGTTATTTTGCCCCCTATTGTGCACAAAAATGAGGCACAAGCAATTTAACATAAGCTACAGCTTGCAGTTACGGGTATATTTATTTAGTATTTGTCTAGTTAGTGATAATAAAGTATTCACATGGCTTAATCCAAAGATTACTAACCTCAAGGTCCTACCTTTTAATTTCTCTCCTGGTTCCTTAAAATCTGTCTGCATGATCTCTTCCCTTTTTCCACCTACAGTGTGGACTATAACCTCTGGCTATGCAACCACCCTCCTCGTAATGTTCTGCAGCCGCTCAGCAACATGTTTGATCCTGGCATTATATCATCCTGGAGTCACATAGAGTCATAGAGGTCCACAGCACAGAAAAAGGCTCTTCAGCCCATCGAGTCTGCACTGGTCAAACAAGTATCTTACTATTCTAATCTCATTTTCCAGCACTAGACCCATAGCCTTGTATGCCATGGCATCGCAAGTGCACATCCAAATACTTCTTAAATGTTATAAGAGTTTCTGCCTCTGCCACCCTTTCAGGCAGTGAGTTCCAGATTCCCACCACCCCCTGGGTGAAAAAATTCTTCCTCACATCCCCTCTAAACCTCCTGTCCCTTACCTTACATCTATGCCCTCTGGTTATTGATCCCTTCACCAAGGGGAAAAGTTCCTTCCTGTCTACCCTATCTATGTCCCTCATAATTTTATACACCTCAATCATGTCCCCCCTCAATACCCTCTGCTCCAGGTAAAATAACCCCAGTCTATCCATTCTCTCCTCATAACTAAAACTCTCCAGCCCAGGCAACATCCTGGTAAATCTCCTCTGCACGCTCTCTAGTACAATCACATCCTTCCTATAATGCAGATTCCAGAGCTGCACGCAATACTTTATAGTTGTGGCCGAGCCAGCATTTTATACAGTTCCAGCATAACCTCCCTGCTCTTATATTCTAAGCCTCAGCTAAAAAAGGCAAGTATCCCATATGACTTCTTAACCACCTTATCTACCTGTCCCGCTAGCTTAAGGGACCGGTGGACATGCACACTTAAGGTCCCTCTGATCCTCAGAAATCCCAAAGTCCTACCATTCATGGTGTATTCCCATGCCTTGTTTGTCCTGCCCAAGTGCATGACCTCACACTTACCCGGATTAAATTCCATTTGCCACTGATCAGCCCATGTAATCAGCCTGTCTATATCCTCCTGTAATCTAAGGCTATCCTCCTCACTATTTTCCATCCCAGCAATGTTCATGTCATCCGCGAACTTACTCATCAACCCTCCTACATTCAAGTCTAAATCATTTATACATACCACAAACAGCAAGGGGCCCAACACCGATCCCTGTGGAACCCTACTGGACACAGGCATCCAGTCACAAAAACACCCCTTGACCATCACCCTCAGCTTCTTGTCATGCAGCCAATTCTGGATCCAGTTTGTCAAATTGCCTTGGATCCCATGGGCTCTTACCTTCGTTATCAGTCTCCCATGTGGGACCTTATCAAAAGCCTTGCTGAAGTCCAAGTAGACTACGTCAAATGCATTTCCCTCATTTACACACCTGGTCACCTCTTCGAAAAATTCAATCAAATTGGTCAGACATGACCTCCTCTTAATAAAACCATGCTGACTGTCCTTGGTTAATCCCTGCCTCTCCAAGTGTAGATTAACTCTGTCCTTCAAAATTGCTTCCAATAATTTCCCCACCACCAAGGTTAGACTGACTGGCCTGTAGTTCCCTGGTTTATCCCTTCCTCCCTTCATGAATAACGGTGCCACATTGCCTGTCTTCCAGTCATCTGGCACCTCTCCTGTGGCCAGAGAGGTATTGAAAATTATTGCCAGTGTCCCTGCAATCTCCTCCCTTGCCTCACTCAACAGCCTGGGATACATTTCATCCGGGCGTGGAGATTTATCTACTTTTAAGCCTGCCAGGCCACTTAGAACCTCCTCCCTTTCTATGCTAATTTCTTTAATTATATCATTTAGAATCCTACCTACGTCTTCTGGCTCCACACACAAATTACCACTATGGTCCTTAATGGGCCCTACTCTTTCCCTAGTTATCCTCTTATTCTTAATGTACTTATAAAATAACTTTGGATTTTCCTTTATTTTACCTGCCAATGTTTTTCCCTTCCCCCTTTTTCCTTTCATGATTTCCTTTTTAAGTTTCTCCCTACACATTCCATACTCCTCTAGGGCTTCTGCTGTTTTGAGCCCTTGGTATCTGCCATAAACCTCCCTTTTTCTCTTTATCCAATCCTCTATATCCCTCGACATCCAGGGTTCCCTGGATTTGTTGGTCCCACCCTTTGTCTTTACTGGAATATGTTGGCCCTGTACTCTTCCCTATTTCCTTCTTGAATGAGTCCCACTACTCTGATGCAGATTTACCTAAAATTAACTGCTCCCAGTCCACTCTGGCCAAATCATATCTGATTAAAATCGATCTTCCCCCAATTTAGAACTGATTTCTGGCCCATCCTTGACCTTTTCCATAACAACCTTGAATCTAAAGGAGTTATGATCACTGTCTGCAAAATGCTCCCCCACTGATACCTCTACCACTTGCCCAGCTTCATTCCCTAAAATTAAGTGCAGGACCGCCCCCACTCTTGTAGGACCTTCTACGTACTGGCTTAACAAGCTCTCCTGGATGCATTTTAAGAATTTTGCTCTCTCTAAACCTATCACACTATGACTAACCCAGTTAATGTTGGGGAAGTTGAAATCCCCCAATATTACTATCCTATTATTTTTACACTTCTCTGAAATGTGCCTGTATATCTGCTCTTCTATTTCTCTCTGACTGTTTGGGGGCCTATAGTACCCCCAGCAATGTGATTGCTCTTTTTTTGTTTTTAAGTTCTACCCATATGGCTTCATTTAAGGAGCCTTCTAAGATGTCATCCCTCCTTACTGCTGTAATTGATTCCTTGATCAACATTGCGATACCCCCTCCTCTTTTACAGCCTTCCCTATATCGCCTGAAGACCCTATATCCTGGAATATTGAGCTGCCAATCCTGCCCCTCTCTCAACCATGTCTCTGTGACAGCAATGACATCATACTTCCATGTGTTAATTTTTGCCCTCAGCTCATCTGCCTTATTCTTCAGACTCCTTGCATTAAAATAAACACCATCCAACCTTGCCAAACTCCCTAGTGCCTTAACTGGCCTATAATTTCTATGCCTTCCAGACTAACTTGCACTCTCTTCTAATTTTGGCTGTGCACCTCCCTCTGCCGAACAACCTCTCAGGATCCCATCCCCCTGCCAAGTTACTTTAAACCCTCCCCACCAGCGCTAGCACACCTCCCCGCAAGGATGTCGGTCCCATTCCAGTTCAGGTGCAACCTGTCTGCCTTATACAGGTCCCACCGCCCCCAGAAATGGTCCCAATGTCCCAGAAATCTAAAGCCCTCCCTCCTGCACCATCTCTCCAGCCACACATTCATCTGGACTAACCTCCTATTTCTATACTCACTAGCGCGTGGCACCAGAAGTAATCCAGAGGTTACTACCTTTGAGGTCCTGTTTTTTAATCTGCTTCCTAGCTCCCTAAATACTACTTGCAGGATCTCATCCCTCTTTCTACCTATGTCATTGGTACCAATATGTACCACGATCTCTGTCTGTTTGCCCTCCCCCTTTAGAATGCCCTGCAGCCATTCAGTGACACCCTTGACCCTGGCACCAGGGAGGCAACATGCCATCCTGGAGTCATGTCTACGGCCGCAGAAATGCCTGTCTGTTCCCCTTACTATCGAGTCTCCTACCACTATTGCTCTTCCCCTCTTTTTCCTCCCCCGCTGTGCAGCTAAGCCACCCATTCCCTCTCTGTCTGCACTTCCTTAAACTGTGGGGTGACCACCTCTAAAAACGTGCTATCCACTAAACTCTCAGCCTTGCAGATGCACCTCAAGTGCCTCCAGATGCCGCTCAAGCTCCGAAACTCGGAGCTCAAGTAACTGTAGCTGGTGGCACTTCCAGCACACGTGGTCGGTCAGAGCGCAAGGAGCCTCTAGGACTTCCTACATGTTTCAGGCGTTACATAACACGGGACTAAGCTGCCCTGCCATGCGTCTAATTGAAAAAAATTCCTTACCTTAAGTTAAATACGGTAAAAAAAAGTTAAATTATTTATGTACTTTAAATAAAAACTAGAACTCTTACCTTTCCTTAGCTTAATCTATTTTAAACTGGAGAAAAACTGAAGAAAAAGCAGGAGAAAAACACTTACCCATTACTCACCAATCAGTTCTCACCTTTGTGCTGACGTCACTTTTTGAAGCTTCTCCGCACTCGTTCTGATCTCTCTGCCGCTCTTTTGCGCTGTCTTGTGATGTCACATCTGTGGCTGCAGAAAAGCTGGTTAGTTCCTTTAACTATAAAATCCCCTATCACTATTGCTTTTCCGACCTTCCTCCTCCTGCAAACCACACCTGCCTCTCTCACATCTCCACCCACCACCGCACTCCCCCACCCCCCGCTCCCCACCCCCGCCCAGCCATGTAACTGATCCACCGATGCTGTCAAGGAAGCTGAAATATGATAAAACAATTACTTTTTAATGTTTGTTTATTATTTTAAGAATCTCTGGTTTTTTTATCGTAATGAAGAAATTTGACATTCTACAAATATAAAATTAGCTTTCTGGGGCCAGAGAGGTTGTTTAGTAGTAATAATGATGTAGCACACAGTTTGAAAACTCAGTTACACTTCATTCAACAAGGCGTATCTTTTTCAAGGCTTTTTTTACAGCAGAATGAATAATTTAAAATGTGGAAGTTCTCATCAATTCAAGTGATTTGTAAGATTTTCATCTGCAAGGACTTCAACAGTGCATCTGTGCTGCTTGCTGAGGAGTTTCCTCTTTATAGACTCTCCCCCATCAGTGACTCTCTCCAGCCAAAAAGCTCAAGAAGCTCTAAATTCAGTGACTGCCATGAAAATTTCCAAGTAAATCCATGTAACAACCAGGGTAAGTATAACACAAACAGTGGTTCTGGATGAAACACCGCACAGTCCAGGAAGGATAGAACCAGCAATGGGAACTTTAAACTTCCCATGTAAATCCCACAGATGTGTGCAGGTTGGGACTTCATCGGGGTCTTGAGGCACATCAGTGACATAAGTGCATTGGAGGCCTTTCTCAATACCGGAGATTTGGGCTAATGATGTGCTACATTGCAGGAAGAAGGAACTGCACATGTTTTAGACCAAGAATCCAAGTAGAACATTTAATATAGCACTGATGAATAAACAAGTAACTGATGAAATTCCTGAGAAAAGCAGAGCACATTCACCAAGTATCTGGCCCCACTATATTAGGCAGGAGAGTGGAAGCATCCCCACAAATGCTTGGAGAGCGGAGATCCGACTGAATTTAACCCCGAAAGCAGCCCCCAAATTTAGTGACACCTCTCTGGGTTGCCTGCTAGATGCAGTGGAAGCCCGCCATGAACTCATCTACCCCCGTTTTGGGCAAGCTCACCTATCCAGCATGGGAGGCGGTGGCAGTGGAGGCGGTGGTGAACGCCAACACCCTCCAAAAGAGGACAGCCGCCCAGTGCCGCAAGAGGGCGAATGATCTCTTCCGTTCCGCCAGGTTAAGTCACTCTTCTCATCAGTCTCAACTCACACACTCACAATCCCATCACATCTCCACAGGGTTCACAACTACTGCCAGCTCAAGAGACATCACCACCCACTCTCTCACAAACACGCTCATCTCCCCTGCCCATCGTGTCCTCATGCTGTCCATGGCACCACTCACACTCCACACATGCCAGGCATCCTTTTCATCTTGCCTGGCAGGCATTTTGCTTTCTATCTGTCTCCACGCAGGTTGAACTAGTCCACAACAACAGGGAGACGTGCCATACTGGTGGAATAATGCCCGGGATCAAGGTCCTCACGGCCTTTGAAAATAGAGCCTACCAGCTGGCTGGCGAGGAAGTGGATCCTTCCTATGGAGACAGTGAGGTCAGCGGTACTCAGTACATTGAGGATCCTGCACTACAACATTCATCAGACAACCGCTGTTTGAGTGATGTCTCCTGTTTCACTGTCCCCTGCCATGCACTAACTATCTCTCTTTTCTATTGCAGGCACATTCGAGAAGCAACCTTTTATTTTATTCATTCACGGAATGTGAGCTTTGCTGGCTGGGCCAGCATTTATTGCCCATCCCTAGTTGCCCTTGAGAAGGTAGTGGTAAGTTGCCTTCTTGAACCGCTGCAGTCCATGTGACGTAGGTACACCCATAGTCTTGTTATGGAGGGAGTTCCAGGATTTTGACCCAGCGACAGTGAAGGAATGGTGATATATTTCCAAGTCAAGAAGTGAGTGACTTGGAGGGACTTCCAGGTGGTGGTGTTCCCATGTATCTGCTGCCTTTGTCCTTCTAGATGGTAGTGGTCGTGGGTTTAGAAGGTGCTGTCTAAGGAGCCTTGGTGAATTCCTGCAATGCATCTTGTAGATGGTACACACTGCTGCTACTATGCGTCGGTAGTGGAAGGAGTGAATGTTTGTGGATGTGGTGCCAATCAGGTGGGCTGCTTTGTCATGAACGGTGTCGAGCTTCTTGAGTGCTGTGGGAGCTGCACTCATCCAGGCAAGTGGAGAGTATTCCATCACACCCCTAACTTGTGCCTTGTAGATGGTGGACAGGCTTTGGGGAGTCAGGAGGTGAGTTACTTATCACAGGATTCCTTGCTTCTGACCTGCTCTGGTAGCCACAATATATATGGCCAGTCCAGTTCAGTTTCTGGTCAATGGTAACTCCCAGGATGTTAATAGTGGGGGATTCAGCGACGGTAATGCCATTGAATGTCAAGGGGCAATGGTTACATTCTCTTTTTTTGGGGATGGTCATTGCCTGGCACTTGTGTGGCATGAATATTACGTGGGTAGCCACAAGCCAGGTCACCAACCCCAGCCCTGAGGGCATCTTGGAAGAGGAATCCGCAGATGCACCAATGGAAGACCCACACCCTCCACCAACGCAGAGGCACTAGTTCTAGATTAGACTCAGGTCACAACCTGGTGTGCACACTGCACTGTCTGATCCACAGCAAGCAGAGGCAGGGAAATTCAAGGATGCCGGCACTCAGGTTAGCTGGAGGCCAGGAATCTGCTGAGTCTGATTCAGATAACAAGCCTCTGGACTTGGTTCTACTTCAGTTGCTGGAGCTGCAAAGATAAGCTAGGGAACATCAGGAAGAGCTGTCTACTGCAATCCTCAGATTGCAAGGCACGATGGAGGAGTCTGTGCGCCTTCTGTCTGAGGTGATAGCGCCAGCATGCCAACGTGCTGAGGTCAACACTGAGAGAATGGTGGCTGCCATGGAGGCCTTAGTCCAGGACATTGGTCCTGCGCTCCTGCAGGAGCTGCACTCTATCGGTGAGGCATTTGCTGGCATCCATCAGTGTCAACACGAGACGGTGGGGCGGGGCATCTCAAACTTATTCCAACTGCACCTTTCTCTCAAGGAGTCAGGGGCCTTGGGCCACCCACTAGAAAGAGGATCAGCAGGTGCACACCCCCAGCCCATCCACCCAGGTGACTCCAGGAGTGTTCGGCCCACCTGATTCCCCTCTTCCTGTGAGCCCGACAGCTTCAACTCCACAAGCCATGGAGGGTGCCACTGCCATATCGCAGTACCCCGAAAGCAGGCCTGGGCCCTCCAGGTCTCGGCCCTCCAGAGGACACCCACCAAGGTCATTAAAGATAGGGCGTCGCAGTCAGCAATTTGCCTCCACTTCTGCTGCAGCTGCGGGGAGAGCACCAAGATGTAGCAGCAGGGTTAGGAAGGGTAAGAAGATGTAGTTGCGCAGACACAAGTGTGAATCACTTATACATAGTGTTCACGATTGTAAATAAACTCCCAAGAATGTCTCCTTGTCTATAGCTCCTTGTTATGATGAGCAGTGTTTGTGTCACTCAGATGCAAAACTTTGGTTCCTGCATAAGATAAAGGCAAGTGCCTCAGTCCAAGGCCTCTTCCCTGTGCAGTGTATAACATTCTGATGCCTGCACCTCGATGGTGCTGGTCATTGCTGCCAGAGAGTCATGTGCAAGCGTCACAGAGTTCCATCATTCTCTCTGTGTGATCTCAGCACCTTTGAGGTGGGGATGGCCCCCATCTCTTCAGCATTTGTGACCGGTGACGATGTGCTTCTGAAGGGGTCAGGTGCTGAAGGCTGACAAAGAGTCAGGTGCATTTAAAGTTTCACAGCTGCCTAATCTTCTGGCCTTCCACCCATCTTTGTGCATTTATATGCTTTTTCTTTAAGTTTGATATTATCTTGAATTTTTTTAGTTAACCATGAATGGTGGGTCCTCCCTTGGAATTTTTCTTTCTCGCAATGCTTGAAAAAACAGGAACTGGCCTTTACATCACCTCAGCAAAACATTGATAAATTTTTAAGATCCTACAACCTAACAATGGATAACATTAAGGATGACCCTAAACGACTTGTGAACGGAATCTTGGAAACTGGGTGTTGCAAGGGAGTGATCTTCACCTCTCAGTATCCTGCTTGATTCAAGGACATTAACAAAAAACAAAGGATGTTGTCCAGCATGAGTGTTTAACATGTTTCCTGCTGGTTTAACTCTTTTAGGGTAGACATGTTAGAACTACACAGTTGGATTTTTAGATTCATTGGGATCACTCCAGCGTCTCTCAAGGGAAAGGTAGCTGCTGTAGTGTAGCGATGATAGTTCTCCCCTTAGTTGGGATAAAAGTATCTTGCTGGACTGGGTAGCTTTGTCCACAGGGATTCAAGGTAAATACTACTTTAAGTATTGATAGATATCTTAAATATCTCTCTGTAACAATAATAAGATATGGATTTTTTAGTAGAAACATGATTACACTTACTTTTCATAGAACTGTCACTGTTGCAATTGAATTACCATCAAAAGTGAATTGCATGGTTGGTTCTTTAATAAACTTTTATATACTTTAGAAAATATATTAGATGGGATTTTCCCCTTCGTGCACTAAGGATTTTCCCATTGGCGTGCGGGGGAGGGTCCCGCATGCCGACGAGTAAAATGATGCGCGGTGACATCAGGCGAGCGTCCTGACATCACCGCGCACCAACGCAATATTTCAGTGGGCGGGTGCACGATGATCTCCGATGCGCGCCCGCCATTAATTAATGGGCCACTTAAGGCCCTTGAGGCACCAATTGATGGCGATTTTTCAGGCCCCTTGCGATCTTCGGGTCATCGCATGGGCACAACGGGCAGGCGGGTAAGAGACATTTGTATAAACCTCATCCAAGGGCAAGATAAGAGGGCTCAGTGGGGTCACGAGTGTGCCCTGTCAAATATTTAATTTGGAAAGTAACCGATACTTGCCTGTGTGAACTGAAATACTTCAAAACTCATACCAGCTGCTTGGGCTGGACTCACAACCTTCAGTCAGCACTGTGCAGTGAAGAATTGTTTTGGAGCCTGCAGATTTCAGGAAGCCTTCCCTTAGCCTGGGAATGGGAGCTGAACTCTCCACTGGAGGCACCTCCCCTGGGGAGGAAGGGAGGGCTAGAAGGGGGAGGAGACCAGGAGTGCACATTCAGCCCCCAGGGGAGCCACCTTTGGGTTGAGAGGCACAGGCACAAGGGGTGCAGGGCCAAGAGGTAGTCCAAGGCGGAAGGGGCCGCAGAAGATGCCACTATCCTCCTGCCAGGGTATACAGGCGGCAAAGCAGCTACCTCAATATGTCTGAGGTGCAGTGCCGAAGGAGGCTCCATCTCTCAAGGGAGACAGTCAACTTTATCTGTCAGATGATTGGACCTGAAATCTCTGCCAGCAGTATGGGTGGACACCCCATGCAAGTGGCTCTAAAGGTCACAGCTGCCTTCAACTTCTATGCCTCTGGCTCCTTCCGGGGTAAGTGGCTGATCTTTGCAGTGTCTCCCAATCAGCTGTCCACTCTTGAATCAAGTAGGTGACAGACGCTCTGCTCAGGTGTGCATTGATCTTCATCCACTACCACTGGGACCAGGCAAGCCAGACACAGCTTCACAGCCATTGCTGGCTTCTCCCATGTCCAGGGTGCAATAGACTGCACACATGTGGCCATCAAGGCGCCAGCAGGTGAGCCCGGTGCCTTCATCAACAGGAAGGGCTTCCACTCCATGAACGTGCAGATAGTGTGTGATCACAGGATGCTGATTCTATAAGTCTGTGCAAGGTACCCAGGCAGCTCCCACGATGCCGACATCCTCAGACACTCCCAGGTGCCGGGGCTCTTCAGTGCTCCAGCCCGACTGGATGATTGGCTGCTGGGTGACAAGGGCTATCCCCACAGAAGGTGGATCACAATGTCCCTCCGCCATCCATGAACAGAAGCTGAGCAGTGGTACAATAGGAGCCACGCCTCCCACAAGGGCTGTGGTGGAGAGAACTATCGGTCCTCTCAAGATGCGATTCCGATGCCTGGACCATTCTCGGGGCGCACTCCAGTACCCCCCAGATCGTGTGCCACCGATAGTGGTTGCATGCTGCGCTCTCCACAATCTTGCACTGGAAAGGGGGGACGCTGTGGACAAAGAAGATGTAGATACATTGGCTGCGGCTGCACACGATGAGTCCAACAGTGAGTCCGAGGATGAGCACGCACAGGGAAATGCTGAGGGGGTAGACACTGATCTGGGCATACTCCAGGGAGACAGGGACACCCAGGAGGCTTTAATGCAATGAGCCTTCAGCTAGCACACCACAGATGGACCTCCAGCAGAAGCCTGGGCTGCAAGCTCCATACTCGATTCCTGAGTGCAAAATCTGCCTGGATAGGATCATTAACTAAGGGCCTTGTCAATAAAGCTGAATGTCCCACAAATCACTCATAACATTATTGGTAACCTTCCACCTGCAGAAGAAAAGAAGCACCCTCAGCCATGGTGACATGTCTGAATTTAATGGTATAACAAAAGGAACTTAAGAAAACAAAATGGCAAAGGTGTTAAAAATCACACCAACTCATAGAGACCACATTGCAGGCCAACACAAAAGCACCAGTGATAAACCTGTGGTGTGCCTAAGGTGCTTTACATTTACGCTTTCGGGTGCTATGTCTTGGTGCTGCCCCCTCGCTGGGACTGGCATTCTGAGCCAGCCTGCTGACTCTGCTGTCCCGTTGGCCTCGATGACCTTGGCGGCCATCCTATGGCCCATGCAGCCTGTGCTGGCCCCGCCTGGGAGGGAGCTGCCAGTTCCACAGCTGGCATCTCCCCAGTTATTGCAGCCTCAGTAGATCCTACGGTCATTGGCAGAGGGGCAGAGGAGCTGCCACCCTCATCCGGAGTGCCCTGAGAGGAGCCCGCAGAGACGACAGGCAGCTGCTGCACCGACGTGAGGTCGCTTTGGACCTCCCTGCTCACCATAGATGGATGGGCACTGAGCTGGGAAACTTGGTGCCCAGACCATCTCCCACACTGGCACTGACCGACTGAGGTCAATGCTGATGTGAGGGCTTGCTGGTCAGACCGCATCCTCAGGGAGTGCTGATTGGTCTCCTGTAGGAGCCTCTCCACAAGAGTTGCCACTCTCTCCATGGAGGAGGCATAGTGCTCAGCCATGAGGCTCATTGCATTGGTGATGGTCTGCGTAGACTCCTCCACCATGGACACCCAGCCAAACATAGCCTCACGTATCTCCCCCAGATGCTCCTGCACACCCGGCCGCATTTCCTGCGTTTGCTGCGTCGTGGACGACTCCTCCGACTGCTGGCACTATGGGCACTCTCTGTCTCTGCCAGCTCCTCCAGCGACTGTGAAGTGCCCTCACCGCTGCGCCCCAGGACACTAGCCTATGATTTAATTCCCACCGAGGTGCTAGTATCTGCGCTGGTGCCTGCCTGGCAGAGATGGTGTGACGCTGGTGGATCCGAGACTTCAGGGCCCTCAAGTGTGAGAGGGGGCCTTTGCTGCTTCTCCTCCTGGTCCTGCTCCGCTGATGCTGAAAGGAAGAACAAGGACATTTGATTTGTTAACGTGGAGACAATGTCAATGTGCATCCCTGTCCCCCGGATCATTATGCGCTCATCCTTCCATAAGCAATGGTCAAGCCATGTTGCAAACTGCAATCACTGAACATTCAGCACTGCCATGGCTGTTGGGAGAGCAATGGTGACCTGAATGTTGGGCAAACATAACTGCCCGTGACATCCCAGCCTCACTGACACCAGTAGATCTGGGCGCATGGCACCTCTCCAGGCCTAGGGCCTCCTGCTCGAACTGGGTAAGCATCGCCACCTGGGCCAGCCCGCCACCAGTCCTCACCCATTCGGCGGCATTAAGTGCATTCTTCTCCTGAAAAGGATAGAAGAGCAATGATTAGTGCTACTTGTACCTGGCTTCTCTTCGCGGCCGGCCCACCCCAACCAGAGTGGGACATTGAGGGCTCCAGTGCCTCCTCACCTCACTGCTGCTGAACACTCACACAAAGATGCTAGACCTGTCCCCCACAACCCCTTGGCTAAATGCTGCCTACATCACATGTGGCACCACATGGTCTAAACTTCCATAGCAAGGAGGCACAAGCACGTGAAGCGCAGAGGGCAGCAGATCGATCGATGCCAATGCCACTTTGAAGCTCCCCTCCCAGCATGTAATCACCCTGACTTTGACATGTCCTGGAGTTCCAGCACTGCGCCTAGGTGTAGCTCCTCCAGGCTGCCCCCAAAACAGTAATGTGGGGGTCTCAGTGTACCACATGCTGCAGGGGCAGAGCCCATCTCTTCACTACCCTCTCAGGGTGACCTAGGCATGGGCAATATCTGCTGACCCACCCAGCGAAGGACACATGCCGTGTATGATTCAGTGCAGTCACTACACTCAGACTTGGGGAGTGTGTGTCAGGCCACCAGGGGGGAAAGCCTACCTGCTGGGTCAAGTGACTAATGCGAACATGGTACTCACCCTTCCTGAGCGCAAGAGGTCATTGAAGCGCTTGCGGCACTGGATCCACAAGTGTCGCACCATGTTGTGGGAGCTCACGACCTTCACAGCCTCCTCCCAGGTGCATTTGGCCATGCTGGGGGTGCCTCCTTCACCTGTCCTGTGGTATGAGGTCCTCCTGCCATGTTGCCACCTCCTCGAGGAGAGCAGCAAGGCTATCAACTGAAAAATGAGGGGCACATTGCCCCCCTTCCCTACCCACCTGCCTGGCCTGCTCACCAGCAGCGCACTGGGGAGCCCTTCCACTGGCCATGATTCACAGCCTTTGAAAGGCTGCAACAGCTTTTTAAAACAGGCCGCCGGGTCACCACTGGACCCAGCAGTCATTGCAGACCTGCCGCCGCCCGCCCACTCCCGCTGTCCTCGGGAGCCGCAATTCATGCTGGGCGGGCCTTAATTGGCCCGCCCACCTAAAATGGCGGCGCAGACCCAATCGTGGGCAGAGATTGGGTCCGCGCCCATCCATGCCTGATCCCGCTCCCACTCCGCCCACCCGACAGGGAGAAAATTCTGCTCTAAGTGTGTCGGCAGACATGAAAAATATTTTACCAATGGCGTGTTTTTGCACCATTTCATCCACTTCCCACTGTATTAATTGTGCACACATGGGAAACATACTGGATCATGGGCATGTGGCCTCTGATTCACCTGCCCTGCCATGAGCTCACTACTTCCTCACTCTGGGCGCCATATTTAAAGGACACCCATGCACAGCTTTTTCAAAGTCTGCAGCCCAGGACTGCTTCACAGGAGACATGGTTCCCAAAGGGAAGAAGCATGCTGCTCCAAAATTCAGTAATGCCTCACTGGAATGCCTGCTGGGTGCAGTTGAAGCCCACCATGATGTCCTTTACCCCCATGATAGCCAAATGAGGTCCACCAACCTCACCACTCCAGCTTGGGAGGCAGTGGCAGCGGTAGTCAGTGCCAACGCAGCACAGAAGAGATCAGCCACCCAGTGCAGAAAGAGGGTGAACGATCTCATCTGTACCACCAGAGTAAGTCAACCATCTCAACACTCTCAACTCACACACTCACAAGCCCATCACACATTCACAGGGATCTCATACACTGCCAGCTCAAGGGACATCACCACTCACTATCATACGCACTTTCCCATCTCCATCTGTGCTTATCTCCTCTCAAGCTTGCCCCCTTATCCCGTCCATGGCTCCACTCAGCACCCACACATACCAGGCACCCTTATGATTTTCCCTGGCATGTGTGTTTCAAAAACTCTCCATCTGTCTTTATGCAGAACAAGCTCACTCACAATCACAGGGAGAGCTCACAGACTGGTGGTGGAATGCAGGAACTCAAGGTGCTCACTTCCTTCGAGAACAGAGACATCGAGCTGGCTGGAGAGGATGTGGACCATGGGTGTGGCAATGGTGAGGTCGGCGGCAAACACCCACCTGAGGATCCTGCGCCAGCTCATCCTGCAGACAACGATACAGTAAGCGCATTCCCGTTTTAGAATTGTCAGCCATGCACTAATGGGCCGGGATTTTCCGTGCCCGCCAGCGTTGGGCATATTTGGTGGCGTCAGCAGAAAATATGGACAGCGTGAAACCAGTTTGCGATCGTCCGCTCAGCCCGCCTGCCATGGGAACCTCATTGTAATACATCAGCATATATAAGGCCAGCCCGCCGGACTCATCCCCCCACCCGCTGGATCTTCCGTCCTCATTGGCTGGAAAACACGCCCACATGTTTTACAACAGCACATAAGTGACAAGCACCTGGTAGGCTGCACTTCCTCAGGACTTCAAGGCACGTTTGCCTACCTTGCTTCGGGCAGCACTTACAGTCATCAACGCCAGGCTTCACAGACAGCACCACATCACTTTTAGGGGGCTCACAGGTAGGTCTCTACCCACCAGACCAGCCACATATGGGTGGCTTTTCAACAGTTGCAGGGCAAGGGCTTGCTTGGGGAAGGGAGAAAAATGGCCTCGGGGAAGGGAAGAGGCTGCAGGACGAGAGCTGTATTGGGGAAGGAGGGTATCCCAGGGTGTCTGTGGGGGCACATGTTGATCTGTGCAAGTAGCCTCAAGATGGTGAGGGCTGAGGAGGCAGTCTCCAGAGGAGAGGAGGCCAGATGGACATGTGAGGGTATGTGTGTGTGAATGGGTGGTGAAGTCCTTAAGCTGGCAGTGAGTGAGATGCCAGTGAATGTGTCATGGGCTTGAGTGTGGGGGTTTAGAGTGATGAGATGGTTGTACAGATGAGATCATTCACCTTCTATCTGCATTGGATGGCCAACCTCTTCTGTGCAGCATTGGCACTAACCGTCACTGCCACCACCTGCCATGCTGGATTGGTGATGCTGCTGCCCATCCTATGGCCAGAGCAGGGTTAGAGGACATCACGGTGGGCCTCCACAGTGTCCAAATGGCATTCCAGTGACACGTCATTAAACCTGGGGGCTGCAGTCTTTTTGCCTCTCGTGGACATCTTCCCTACAGTTGTCATGAGCTGGAAACACTGAGATATGTGCGCACGGCTGAACTTTAAATATGGTGGCTGGCTTGATGAAGAGGTGAGGTGATGGCGTGGTGTGCGAATGAGAGTCCACCCGCCATGGAAACGGTATGTTTCCTAGGAATGCATAAGTAATGCTGTGGGTTTGGGGTGATTCACCGTGAAAACTCACCATCGCAGCCAGTGGGTAAAACAGTGTTTTACCCTCCCGCTATCGCACTTAGTGCAAATCTGGGATGATTCCGCCCATGAGCTCTACTTTCTTTCATAGGCATCTCTGCCAATTGCCTGAGGCCCACACCAGCCAGGCCCTTAACTGGAGCCCTGACGATACCTCCGATGAGGAACCTGAGTACAACACCATTGAAGATCCGTCACAGCGCTCACCCACACCCTCCACCACCGCAGAAACATATACCTCGGTGGGACCTAGTCCTAGAGCAGCCTCAGGGTCACAATCTGGTGAGCATAGCACACAGATGCAGGGACATCCAACATCGCCAGCATTCAGAGGACCATGGGAGGCCAGGAATCTGTGGAGTCCAAGTCAGATGTCACGCCTCCAGACTCAGCCCTAAATGAGTTTGCAGAGCTGCAGCGACAATCACGGGAACATCAGAAAGGGATATCAGCTGCATTCCTCAGATTGCAACGGACAATGGAGGAGTTCATCCACATTCTGTCTGAGGTGCTAACACCGGCATGCCAAAGTACCAAGGACAACACAGATAGGGTGGCAGCCGCCATGGTGACCTTGGTCCAGGACATCGGTCCTGCACTGCTGCAGGAACAGCACTCCATCGCTGTAGCCATTGGTGGCATCCATCAGTGGCTATGTGAGAGGGGGGGCAGGGCAACCCAATCTCACTCCAGCTTACCCTTCTTCTCAAGAAGTCACCCAGGGGTCCTCGGGTGCCCATAGGGAGGAGGTTGGACAGTAGTTGGACACCCCAGGACCATCCACCCAGATGGCTCCGGGGGTATCCAGCTGAGTTCAATCCCCTTTTCCTTTGTGACCACATCACCTCCAGCTCCACAGGCCGAGGAGGGTGCACATGCCCCACAGCAGGGCACTCAAAGCAGGTCTTGGCACTCCAGAGGACTCCCACCAAAGTCATCACAGACAGGCAGTCAGCAGGGACCCCACCTCCGCTGTGGATGTCAGGGGTGCACCCAGATGCAGCGGTCGGGTCAGAAAATTTAACAATGTTTAGGAGCACAATGGTGGCACAGGTGTTCACAAAATGTACATAATGTTCTCAGTATAAATAGAATCACACCTATTTCACATCTCCTCTTGAGTATGCCTCCTTTTTATGATGAGCTGTGTTGCTGCCAAGCAGGTGTGATACATGGTCCCTCCTCCCAATTATCACAGATGTCGCTATCATGGGCCTCTCATCTATGTAGTGTGTGTCCATATCACCACAGTGTGTGCCCCATTTTCAGATCATTCTCAACATCAGTGCTGCCTCGATCATAATGTTAAATGTGCTTGTGGAACGAACCTCATTCTCATGCTTTGCAGGGTCATGTCATGGCTGAGGCAGAGGTGTTCTCCCCTCTCATCTGCATTCTTGAAAGGTGAAGGTGCAGTGTACAAGGAGAGATGTGTATATGCATGGAGAAGGGTCATACATTGTGCAATTCCATGTGTTCTCTGTTATCCAGCAGGGTTTTCATGCTATGAGCCCAAACTCAGAGCTCATGTATGCTCCTGTCTACCAACCACGTTTCTAATTTTCTGAGTGTATATCTGCTAAGCTCACCTATAAGTTGGGGCACCTTGCCACTTCAAGGTGCCAAAGTTCTGCCCCTCTCAGCCATATTATTGGCCTGGTGCTTGAACCTACACCCTTGAGCGTTTCTCAACCTGTAATTTCCTGTATTGTAGCCACAAAGCTCTTGTCACAATGTTGGGATGCAGCGCGGTGCATTCCATCACCTAAACACTCGCTGAAACGTGTGATGCTAATTGTAAATGGTGTTTTTTGGCTGTTAATAGACCCTTTGAGCATGCCCTGGAAGTGCACATCGTAGATTTAGACAATGTTGAGGGAGTAATGGGATAGGAGCAAGGATATACTGAAGGCAAAGTCTGCTTTTTATTCGCAATTTCTCTTCACCTTGAGAGCCCCTTGGTCTGAACATTTTGTAGCTCACAAGGGCCAGGGCTGGCCATGAAGGCACAATGTTTGTCTTAAAGAGGGGGCATTTTAATGTCTGGCATGCAAGTGGCTGACCATCCTCAGGTGGTCCACATGCCTAGGAAGGTGAGGATAAAAGCAGGCCAGCATCCTCAACTAGGAGTATCAGATGTTAACGTGATAAAGAAGGTGACACAGAGGATTGAATTATCTCAGAATAGATGCACACCTGCGGAATGTCCTCGGCTGCTTTGGCCCAAGTGTCACCCATCAGTTTCACCATTGAAGTTACACAGAATGTGTTGTCCCATTTCTGGAGATGGATCTCCTTGAAGAGCTTTGCCAGATTGAAGGCATCCAGCTATGAGCCTATTGAGGATTGTGCAAAAGCTCCTGGCTCTTGTAGGCTGCTTTTGTGACTGAGATGCTGGAAAGACGCTTAGAGAGGCAGAGCTTTCTGATGTCTGATGCCAGGACAACCTCCTCCAGTTACACCTCATCTCAGCAAGGACACATGCTCCCAAGTCTTCAACATCTTTCAAAGGATCAGGACAATGTGCCTGATGTGTAACTATTCACTCTCAAATTGAAGTGCATGGTTGAAATGAGAGGAATAGCAATGCTGATGTTCATGTTGGCCCATGATGGAGGGCACTTGTCCAAGAGGGTGCTCACTGCAACTCATCATCCTCCTTGTGGAATCTGGTGGCTATGAGGGCCTCATGCGCACTCCTGCCTCATCTGGCCCATGCTATGGCCTCTTACCCTACAGCTCAGCTTCCTTGAACTCAATGCCCTCATTCCCTTCAATGTCCTCCTCATCGGAGGAGACATACAGTTCCTCCATGTCGGCATCTGGCAAGTCCTCCCCACTTTGGAACACCAGGTGATGCAGCATGCAGCAAGCCACGATGATCTGTGAGACCCTCTGGGGCGTGTACTGGAGTGCTCCACCAGATCTGTCCAAGCATCGGAATCGCATCTTTAAGATTCCTATGGTGTGTTTCGGGTAGCGGCATGAACATCGTTATACCTTCTCTCTGTAGGAATCTGTGGCTGCCGCACGGGCGTCATCAGCCACATCCTTTGTGGGTACCCTTTGTCACTGAGGAGCCAAACCTGGATCCTGTGTGGTCCCTCGAAGATACCCGGGATCTGCAATCTGCTCAAGATGTATGAATCGTGGCAGCTTCCTGGATATCTGGCGCAAACCTGCATGATCAGTTTCCTATGGCCACAGACCAGCTGTACACTTAGTGAGTGGAAGCCTTTCCTGGTTATGTGTTGCAGTGCTTGTTGCCAAGGAGCTTTTATAGCTGCATGAGTGCAGTCGATAACACCCTGCACCTGTGGGAATCCAGAAATCTCAGCAGAGACCACTGTTCTGGCATCCTGGCTTACTTGCTCTCTGTCGAAGTTGACGTAATTGTGGGCCTGGGCAAAAAGGGCGCCTGTTACCACATTAATGCATTTGTGCGTGGATATTTGAAAGACCGACCGTTTACATGACTGACTGCTATGAGATTGCTTTGGCCAGGTGTTTGGATGTGCTGCTTTCAGCCCAGGCACTGGGATCCTCATTCACTGCACTCTAATACCACACTCTTTGGAATAAACATGAAGGAAAATATTTGTTAAGGAAATGAGATTTTTTGAGGGGAACCTGAGGCTTCTCCTCTGTGAACCTACCAGAGCCACGATTCCAACACACATCTGAAGCTTGTCCAGTCGCCAATTGCTCTGGAGTTCACTATCGCACTGGGGAATTTCTATGCTGCGAACCAGGGGTTAAAACAAGGAGATCAATTAGTGCCGCATTTCTGGATTAGTCTCGCATGAATGCACATCATTGCCTCACTTTCCTGATTCCCTGCATTATCATTGAAAGGCTCCTGACATGTCTCAGCTGTGCCTCTCTCCTCATTTGGGAATACGCAGTTCAGTTGGGTTGGAAGATGGTGGTGCTAAGCTCTCACTGCAAGGCGAACTTAGATCCTCTAAGTGTGAGTGTGGAAACCCATCCCATTATCCCAGAAGAGATTAATGCTCAGGTTTCCCTCCCTCCAAGACCTCTCAATCCTCCCTATGTATTCCTTGATCCCATCGTGATTGTGGTAGGTATCCATTTGTTAGCCCCTGAACATTTTGAGGTGATTGTGCCTATGCCCCGTGAAGACCTCTTCTCTCCCCATCTTGAGGCCACTTGCACAGTTAAACATACAGCCACCCACCACACAGTTGGATGCCCCCACAACACCCTTTCCCCATCTGTAGGCTGCAGATGCCTCCCCTGGCTGAGTGTGCTATCTGCTGCCCAGTATTATGCCAGAAATGCCCCAGACTGAGACGAATGATGTTATGGCAATGCCCTGCGCACAACGTGCTGGGCATGACTGAAACTCACTGACATGCCCACCCCTTCCCTCGTCTGGGGCAAGGACAGTCTTTGCAAACTCAACAACGTAACTGAAGCACTTCTTCCCTCAACACTCTTCCCATTCTGGCCCCGAGTGGCTTATGCCATTCTGTAACTCTCTCCCCATCCTGGCACTGAGGACGCTAAACCCCCCGCAACCCCGTCCCCCCAATTATGTGTCTGAGTGGAACTTCCCCCACTTATTCTCCACCAGTGGAGCCCTTGTCCTGCGCCTCCTTCCCATGCCTCGGGCCAGTTTCCCCCCTCCCCAGTGGAGCACTAACCCTGTAGCCCAATAAAAGACACCGCTGGTCTGGTAGGTAGAGACTTGCCTGTAGCAACTCCCTGAAAGCGACATTGTTCTGCCTGCGAAGCCTGACGATGATTACAATGAGCACTGTGCAATGTAAGGTAAGCGCACAAGCCTCAAAGCCATGAGCAAAGTGCATGCCGCCAGGTGAGTGTCGCTTATATGACGTTGTGAAACACGTTGTTCTAATTGCATGCCAACGTGTCCTGATGGTCCAGTGTGTGGGGGATGATTCCGGCCAGCAGTCCTTACAATGAGATGCAAATATATTGACATGACATTCCCAACATGCCGCAGCAGGAAACGCAGCCCATTATTCAAGGCTGCAGCACACAATTGCGAACTGGTTTTATGACGACGTAAAACTGATTTTTTGGCTCCTCTCAATATTTTCCGCCCCCACCTGCCATGATGTCCACCTTGGGCGGGAGCAGAAAATCCCAGCCATTGCCTCATATTGTCTTCAGTATCCATCTCCGTACACACTTCAGTGGAGAGGTACATTGTTGAGGAGAGATGCCCAGACTCTTATAATTTCTAGCCAATCCTTGTTTAAAAGGCCATCTGTCTGCACGACAGTAATATCCTCTGGTGGTTCCTTCCCTTCGGGAAGAGTTAGAAAAGATTTTTAGATCCATTTAACTGTCTGTAAGGCCTGTCTTCCTCAACCTTAAGAGAGAGTAATCATCCAAGGAATACGCTTGATCCAGAATAGTCCGAAAAAGGGGCTAGGATTATAATCCAGTGCAGTCCTGCTTCTGGGCCACAAGGAGTGTGGGAAATGCAATTAACTGGTGGACCCAGCTGCTCCCACTTCCCTGAGAAACCTTAACAGTTAATGTCAAATTTAAATGGCTGCAAAATCTGAGCAATGGAGACTTATTTACATAATATAATCACAGGCCCACCTCTCCAGAATAGGTTATTGCTACATTCCCTAATGCTCCCCAGTTAAACCAGAAGTAGGTGCCTTCACTGTGGGTTGGGGACAGGTTTCAAATTTTTGCCAGTTTAACCACTTCTCAACCCCCTCCCATGTGGGAGGACTTAGGATTTAAAAATTTTCCCATCGCATTTCAAAACCTGGACATTCATTTTATCAATTCTAGCCAGCATTCACCTAATAACCATGTATAATGCAGGTTAACATGATATTCATATCAATGTTACATTGCAAATGATACCACACAATAGCTGAAGAAATGTATAAATCATAACACACAGGCTGCCACAACATTTTCACTAATGTCTTTTGTATTATTAGACCTAGTATTGTCATATGCCTCATTGCACTGCATTATTACTCTAATTGCTCTACTCATCCAAGGAACTCCAGCTTGTGGGGATGTGCAATTTGTGTCCTAATTCTTTCCCGCTTAAAAGTTTATTATTTGTTCAGTCAACACAATCTAAATGACAACAGGTCCATTAGTATAG
This sequence comes from Cetorhinus maximus, assembly GCF_964194155.1. NCBI lineage: Eukaryota > Metazoa > Chordata > Chondrichthyes > Lamniformes > Cetorhinidae > Cetorhinus > Cetorhinus maximus. The sequence continues at coordinate 67,293,181 of NC_135888.1, read as the reverse complement.
ACAAGATGCATTTACTGTTAGATTCCTTCTTTCATGAAATATAAACATGTTTCTTTTCTGATCCGCTAAGCATTTGTAAGAGATATTTATAACTCAAATTCACAGCATCTCTCAAATAGTTGTTTCATTCGATTTACATATTTGGAGGCAATTGAGACTAACATCATTCTGTACAGTACAATATAGAAAGCTGGTCAGAACGTAAAAACCTACATTGTTAAGAATGATTTTCTCTATTATTATTCCTGTTATCACCAACAGCTAGTTAATCACCCGTAGTAACTCAACATTCACAGCAGATTACTGTCACCTGCTCACTTAATGGCTTATTTTACAATTCATGGCTACTCATCAAGAATTTGTCAGTCGACAGTCTGACTGTTCTGTGCAAGGGAATTATTAAATGCCTCTCCTGAGACTATATAATAGTTGAGCACAACAGGAGCCTAAGAGTTCTGTTTTCTTTTCTGCACATATTAACATTTATTTAATAACTTTAAGAATATTTCCTTTCTATTTCCTATAAATTTAGGAAGCTAGGAGGAGGTGCATTATAGTTGACCTCAACATTTAAACGTATGTAAGTAATTGCCCGTCTTGATAGTTCTACCCTGTTTAATGTCCAATTTTATTTAAGTAGAACATTCTGAATCTACCAAAATCCTAATGAACACTTTTTGCTTTGTTTAAATCCATGATCCCAACCAAAGATAGTAATCACAATACCCAGGAATACAATAACTAGGAATCTGGGTATCTACTATTATTTGATCAATTATTCAATATTCACTCTCTCCACCACAGTAGCAGCAGTGTACACCATCTACAAGATGCACTGCAGCAACTCACCAAGGCTCCTTAGACAGCACCTTCCAAACCCACGACCACGACCATCTAGAAGGGCAGCAGATAGATGGGAGCACCACCACCTGGAAGTTCCCCTCCAAGTCACTCACCATCCTGACTTGGACATATATTGCCGTTCCTTCACTGTCGTTGGGTCAAAATCCTGGAACTCCCTCCCTGTCAGTGTGTGTACCTGTACCACATGGACTGCAGCAGTTCAAGAAGGCAGCTCACCACCACCTTCTCAAGGGCAATTAGGGATGGGCAATAAATGCTGGCCCAGCCACTGAAGCCCACATCTCGTGAATGAATAAAAAAAGAATTTCAGCTACTTGCCTTTCCTTAATGAGTCACCTGCCTTCATCTCCTGTGGCTATAAATAACTCCCTCACCTCACGATATAAATCTACTGTCTCAACTATTCTTTTAACTTTGATAATTCTGGAAGGTTTCAACATTTTAGCAGATTAATACATTCCATATTGCAGGTTACAGAGGCCAAATAGGCGTTTGTTCAACGAGGTTTGGAAAAAATAATCCAATTACCATGCTACACCATATGACCCTGTAAAATCACAAAGAATGCTTTATCTATCCAAATGAGATTTTTTTTCACATAATTTTTTATGGAAAATGCGTATCAAGCCAAATTTTTCCCCTGAGAATTATCAACTAATTGACATCTAAGTTCCATCATTTGGTTTGATATATTGTGTTGCAAGATAGCTGAAGTTAGTAAAATTACAGAAGAATTCCAATGGTCTCAATCCCTAAGATGGTCAAATAGTAAAAAAAAATATGATCCGGGTAGAGAGGATGTGGTCTACCTATTCTACCTTATTTATTAAAGATCAAACCAAATTTCACTCTGCTGATGCTAGCTTTTTTTAAATGTTACTATTGCCATCACATACAGAATGGCATAGTATAGGCGATTTGAAGCTTCAAGGTGATTTACACAAGTTGAGTGAGTGGGCAAATACATGGCAGATGTAGTATAACGTAGATAAGTGTGAAGTTATCCGCTTTGGTAGGAAAAACAGAATGGCAGAGAATTATTTAAATTATTGGGAAATATTGATGGACAAAGGCACCTGGGTGTCCTTGTACACCAATCACTGAAAGCAAGCATGTAGGTGCAGCAAGCAGTTAAGAAGGCAAATGGTATGATGGCCTTCATTGCGAGAGGTCTTGAGTACAGGAGCAAGAATGCCTTACTGCAGCTGTACAGGGCCTTGGTGAGACCACACCAGGAATATTGTGTGCAGTTTTGGTCACTTTACAAAGGATATACTTGCCATAGAGGGAGTGCAGCGCAGGTTCACCAGACTGATTCCTGGGATTAAAGGATTATCATTTGAGGAGAGATTGGATCGACTAGGCCTATATTCACTGGAGTTTAGAAGAATGAGAGGGGATCTCATTGAAACGTGTAAAATTCTGACAGGGCTCGAAAGACTGGATGCAGGGATGATGTTTCCTCTGGCTGGGGGGTGTAGAACAAGGGGTCACAGTCTCAGGATACAGGGTAGGCCATTTAGAACTGAGATGAGTAGAAGCTTCTTCACTCAGATGGTGGTGAACCTATGGAATTCTTTACCACAGAAGGTTGTGGATGCCAAGTCACTGAATATATTTAAGAAGGAAATAGATAAATTCCTGGACTTTAAAGGAGTCAAGGGGTATGGGGAGAGAGCAGGAATATGGCATTGAGATAGAGGATCACCCATGACCATATTGAATGGCGGAGCAAGCTCAAGGGGTCAAACGGCCTATTCCTGCTCCTATTTTCTGTGTGTCTATAATATTGCAAATGCATTCTCTTAATGGACATGTTAATGTTTTTACTCAGCTGATGCTAATATGTTTGCCCCAGTCTTTGTTTCTTCAAATGGTCTGTAAAATATTTTTCTTTTATTATTGTTCTTGCAGTCCTTCAGTTCATGTACAGCCCATCATATATGTTGTTTACAAATATGCAGCAAACTCCAAGCCTCTATCACAAAATGCCATGGGTCTCCAAAACTCCTGGGAAAATCTAGGGCATGTATGTGGTGTAGCTTCGCGACAGATAATGACTTAGAAAATAGAATAACCTACACTATACAGTACAGTACATTTAGCTCAGTTGGCTAGCTGACTAGAGTGTGATGCAGAATGATGCTAACAGTGTGTGTTCAATCCCCATGCTGGCTCTGGTAGTTCATGGAGGCCTTGCTTCCTCACTTAACCCCATACTTGCAGAGTGGCACCCCTCAAGCTATGAGTAGCCAAAAATGTTTCGTTGATGGAGAGAGATGCCTATGGTCTTTTGAGACAATAGCTAGAGACATGCATACAGAATGAAGCATAATTTACATTTAAACTGACTTTCTTTGAAAGTGAATAATTGTACATTTCCAGGAGAATGCTGTCAAACAGTTTAAATGAAGCATGTTTATTTAAGATAAATGAAATTCCATCACTGTATTTTAGCTTGAATAAGGAAACACTTGAAAAGGGGAATTCATTCACAGGGATTTCAAAATATCTAGTCACAACATGCTGCCGTTTAGACAGAATGAAATTTCATAAGCAGAATAGTGGATTTAGTAACACACTTTAGATAGCATGCAGTTTATGCTCAAAGTAGCTTCAAAGTTAACCTTATTGAAGTAAAAAATGTAATTATGCAGAATGGTCATCGAATAGTCGATTTGAGTTTCAAAGTGTCTATTAGTACAATAAGGGAAGATGATATATAATGAGAATAAATATAATTTAGAAAACCAATTCTCTCCATTGCCCAGATGTATCAAAGTAGGCTTACTTTCACTTGTGCTCGCACATTCACATTTAGAAATAAAAATGATATTTTGGGCTGCATTTTCATCCTCGACATAGGTACTGGGAGTCAGGAAAATTCCCAGCTTGCCCCTCCCACTTCAGGAGAAAGTGCCCACAAAGAAGGGATTTTCATTGCAGGTTTGGGGGGGTGGGGGGTGGGGGTGGGGTGGGTAGGGGACGGGGGTGGGGGTGGTAGGTTGTGGGTGGCGGGTTGCTGTCATGTTGGCTGACCCAGGAAAATATTCAGAGGCAGCCACAGGGGCTGCGGGTGTGCAGGCTGGTTAAAAAGCCCGCCTTGGTGCTGTGGGATTTCGTCCCAGTCATAATAAAAACAGAAAGGTGCTCCAGCCCTCAACCCTCACACTCCCTCATCCCTAACACACTCCCCATGCCCCAATCATGGCCCCTCATGACCCCCGTGCCAAGGTATGTCCCCCACCCATTCCCCCGGCCCCTTAAGTCCTCCATGCCAAGGTATGCCTCTGATCCACCCCCTGTGGTCCCTCATGCCCCCATGCCAAGCTGTGGCACTTACATGCCCATTCACCCACAATACACTGTATAGAACCAATTAACCCTATAATGATAATAGGATGCGTTAAAAAACTTTTTTAAAAAGTAGTCAATTATTGGTAACTTTGCACTTTCTTTAAAAAATCCTTTATACCACATCCCAATAAAAGTGTCAAGCATCCGTGCTTTAAAGCATCAATAGCTGAAACTGCAAGCACTTTTGGTACTCTAATGGATGTCTGAACTCTCAGCCAAGAATAAATAATGAGGCTTTGCTGAGAGCCCAAAAATCCATTTTTGAAACATCTGTTATTGAAAAGCCCTATTGAAACACCTGAGCCCCAGGGAAAACATTACTTGATTGACAGCTATGGCTCTTTGATCTATGCTTTCAATTGCATGATATTTAGTTACACATGATAAAGAGGTTTTGTGTGCTGGCAGTTTCAGCTATTGATGGTTAAAGGGTCTGGATGATTGACATTTTAATTGGCCTGTAGTAAAAAGAAGTATTTTTTTTAAAGAAAGTGGATAGTTATCAATGAATGTCTGTGTTTTAAAGCTATTTTTACACATATTATTGTCACTATATGGTTCATTGCTTCTATCCAGTGTATAGTGGCTGAATGGATATGGAAGTGCAATAGCTTGGCATGGGTGGGCATGATGGGCCATATGGGTTGGTTGGGGTCATATCTTGGCAAGGGTGCATGAGGGGACATAGGGGTGTGGGTGTTAGGGCATAGATTAGCATGGGGGCATGAGGAAGACCTTTTGAACTTACCTTTCAAATTATTTCCTCAGAGTATGGTTTACAACATGTCTGAGGTGCCGTGCACCACAAATCTTTGAAAAGCCGGCTCTTTGTAGAGTACTAGGGCATGCCTATCACTGCAATGGACCAGGCCAGGTCGGGAGTGCAGGGTGGGGCTCGTGAATAAGATCAGGAATCCAAGAATCAATACCAGCCTGCTATTTTTAAAGGGCTCCCAAGTCATCCTGACTTTGTGAAAATGCAGCCCATTAAGTAGATAAATAGAAAGCATGAAAAAATTTATAAAGATTAGCCATGATGTTGGGGGAGGCCTCCAATCTCCCACACCCTCACTTTTTCTGTTGCCTCCATGCTTCAAATTTCCATTTCTTCTCTGCATAAAGAATCAAAGGTCAAAGCTCAGGTGACACCACCCCCACCCCCTTACATCTGCATGTGCTGTCTCTTGTCATTTGCAGCTTTAATATGCAAGCTCATATAAAAGGAATGTACATTAGAAAAAAGAAACAGAGAGGAGATCTGTATCACCTGAATGTGCAGTGTCAACAAGGAACCTCCTGCTCTCGGCATACTTGTTTTTTGCTATCAATTACTGGACCATAAGATAAGCAGGTTGAGATGCTACCTTATAAATCAACTTTGGGTAACATGAGCATGCTAGCATAGAAACAGTTGGTAGCATGTTGTAAGCTTTCTCCCTCTGTGGTAGTTCACAGTGAAGTGCAGTTAAGATGCATCATACAGCAGCATTGTAAAATCATGCCATCTCAGCACAATTACTTTGGAAATCCTGGCAAATCCCTATTTTAAACATAGAAAGATTCACAGCACTGAAGGTCATTCTGTCCATCATGTCCATGCTGGCCAAGAAAGAGATATCCAGTTAATCCCACCTTCCAGCTCTAGGTCTTATTGACTAATACATATCAAATGCTATAAAAATTCTTTGCCTGCTTCCAAACTTAAGCCACCAATGAGACCTAATTCGCTCTCCATCACTTCCATCTATGTTGCTATGACACAGTTCTTTAATGGAGGCTTTCCTCCTTATCTTGCCCCATACTTAATGTGGGATGGTGCCCCTCAAGCTGTATAAAAAATTGTCTGTCTCTCTCTCTCATGAAGAAAGATGCCTATGGCCCTTCATGGACCATGGCTAATTACATACCTTACTTACTACAAAGTGGTCTTGACCTCAAATCCAAACCCCTCCTCTTCACAGCACCACCAACCAATATCACTGAAAGCTAAAGATGCCCTCCCCTATTTCCCACCTGCCGAGACATTTTCCACCCCTTACTACAAGCACAGTTTGAAAGGTAAACAGCAGCTTTTTTAAGAGTTGGTGGGTGTCCACATCAGCATATAAAACACTCCAGAGGCAAAACTGGGTAATCCAGGGAAAAAGAGCACGGGCATTGTGATAAGCAATTAACCTACACCCATTCCTCCTGATACAGGCATTGTGCAAATGTCATATGGCATGCTTATTTATTTGATAGCAGCATGCAGCCCAGTTCTAAACTTACCGTTGAGTATCTGCATACCTCAGCACAGGGCCCAAAATTGTTGCAGCCAAGGGGGAAGTAGAGCCATGCCTTCTTTTTACAGCACTAGCTTGGATGGGTAGCTGGTTGGGGGGTGGGTTGGGAGGATAGTTGGGGGGTGCTGGACAGGTAGCCGTGGGGGTGGGTGTAGTTGGGAGGCTGGCAGGTGGTCTGGGGAAAGGACGGCTGGGGGAGTGAAGTGAGTGGTTGAGGGGTTGGGTGGGTTGGGGAGAATAGGGGGGCTATCTAGTGGTGGGTTGGGGGTGGCAGTCGGGGTGGGGAGTGCTCTGTGCCATAGTTACCTAGGAGTTAGAAGTGCTTTTAATCTTTCTAACTTTTCCTGGTAACTATTCTGCTAAGAGTCAGAACCATCCAAAGTTTCCAATTTAAATCAAAGTTAAATTTCCTGGGCAATTCCTGCGCAGTCCTTGCCTGGGGACTTTCACAGGTTCTCCCAGCATATTTTCTAGGGTACGACCCCTCCCTGGGGAAGGTAAGTTCTGGGCCACTGATATAGAATATCGTGAGAACTGAATACAATGATATACATCCCCTGGTACAAGTTACAGTGCAGAATTTAATGGATGGTGGGACTTTCTGCCTTCTCCACCCAAAGAATCGGTGGGGAACGCATCCCTGCCAATCATGGATGCTCCAGGGTCATCTAAGACTCCATGACCATAGGCATCTCCCTCCGTCTCAGAGAGCCACTGGTCAATCTTCCAGTGCTGCAAGCAGTCCCATGAGACTAAGTGCTGGAAACCATAGGACCAGGTAAGTCAGGGGTCCTCAGGGAGATTATACAGCTCTCACTCACGCACATGCGTGAACTTCGCGCCTGCCCCACTCGCCCTCCTACTCACCTTCTCCCCACCCCCTCCCGCAAAGGCAGCGCTCAGCGCTGCCACTCACGTTTCATGCTGGGCAGGCCTTATTTTGCCCGCCAGCATGAAATTGCCTTCCGGGCCTGATCGCGGGCAGCAGTCGGCTTCCCGCCCGTCCCCACCAGGCCCGCACGCCAAGGGCAAAACTCTGCCCTTAAGTCTGATCCAGTTACAGCAAACTGTACATTGCAATATCTGTAATTTTACAAACCAGCGACAATGAAGGGATATAGTTACAAATCAGGATGTGGTGGGTTCCCACGGATCTGCTGCACTTGTCCTTCTAGCTGGTAGTGATCATAAGTTTGGAAGCTGCTGTCAAAGCAGGTTTGATGAATCATTGCAGTGCATCTTGTAGATGGTATGTCTTGCTGGTGGTGGAGGGAGTGAATGCTTAAGGTAGTGTGTATGTTTTGGGGGTAAAACCCCTTTAGTTCAAATCTCTTGGTTCTAAATACTTAATTTACAACAATGGGGTCCTCAGTTATGCCTGACCTAACAAGGTACGAATTTATTAATCAATTACATATACTTAACAACAGCAGTGAAGACAACTGGAACTTTCTTGTCCCTCAAGGCCCTAGGATTCCTTAAATGCTGCCAGCACAGGTGATGCCTTTCTTTTTCTGTTTCTGAAGTGACATTACATTGAACAGTGTCTCAGAAGAATTATACCACAGAACCAATGGTAAACTGCCAACAAAAGCTTTTGAGTTTTCAACTTTTATTGCCAGTTCTGACTGGCTCATTTGTTATTAGGAAGTAGTCCAAATTACCTCTTTTCATTGGCTTAGGGTGACGGTCATCTGGTGTCACCTCACATCTGTAACTAGAATTAAGCCGGATGAGACAAATGTCCACCTCCTATTTCCTTAGGCTCTAGAAGTTACATTCCATTGTGAACAAATTACATATCCTTTTATATACAGATGGCAGTTGTACAAACAAGCTACATCCTCTTATCAATAACACAAACTATCATAAACAATTCATATAAAACATGTTAACCTAGTTCCACCGATACTCAGGAAATGAAGAATACATGTTAGCAGTAATTCCTAACATAACGTCAGAAGGTGTTCTGTACTACAGATATGGTTAAAAGATCAAACTTAGCAAACCTAAGTCTGATTCAAAGACATGACGGTTCTTGTTTTAAGATGAGGTATCAAATTAAGTTCAAGCTGCTTAGCTAAACCCTTTGCTTATTTCTTGAAAGCTGACAAAGGGATCTGCAATTATAGATGGTGCAATTAAGATGAATAGAACTGCTTGAACCCAGACCGTTCGGCACCTTTAAAGTCAACAAGTTTATCAAGAACAATTTCTTCAAGTAGCTCCCTTTCTGTTCCCATGCTGCCTTAACTATTAATTGTCTCACCCACAGAAATTCACACTGAACTATTTAAGAGGTAGTTAAGACAAAATTCATAAATATTAGTTCAACAAATACAAACCCTTCTAAGAATTTAACATTATTATCAAAAATTTACAGATGGATGTGATACCACTCAAGTTGGCTTCTTGGGTGTTGTTGGAGTTGCACTCATCCAGTCAAGAGATTCCTTGATTCCCTGAGAGATCAAAAATCTATCAAAACCTTGAATATACTCAATGATGGAGCATCCACAACTCCCTTAGGTAGATAATTCCAAACATTCACAACCCTATGAATGAAGAAATTTCTCCTAATTTCAGTCCTTGATAACCAACCCCTTATACTGAGGCTGTGCCCTCAGGTTCTAGATTCCCCAGTGGGGATAAACTGAGTAATTCTCATCTACCCTGTAAAGCCCTTTCAGGATCCTGTATGTTTCAACGTGATTACATCTCATTCTTTAAAACACCAGAGAATGCCGACTCTCTTATCCAGGAACCAATTAGCAAATCTTCATTGTACAACTTCTAACGTATGTATTTCCTTCCTTAGAAATATAAAGCCCTGTACCATGATAACAATACTTCCTTGTTCTTCTACTCCAGTCCCTTTGTGTTACAGGCCAACATGTCATTTTCCTTCCTAATTACTTGCTGTAGCTGCACGTTGTCTTTCATGTTCTTTCTACTAGTACACCCTAGTCTCTCTGTACATCAACATTTACAAATTTCACGCCTTTTAAGAATATTCTGCTTTTTTATTCTTACTATTAAAGTGAATAACCTGAAGGAATCTGAAGGGATGTCATTTCTTCAATGTGCAGCTTACATGCGATCACTAGCAGCACATCATGAAGGTCAATATCTGCCAACCAGCAAGTTGCTGTGATGCATTTACAGATCTGCAGCCATGGTTCACAACTCCCTGAGAAAGCCCTAGGCACCATCTGAGCACTTGTGCAATGAGAGCCACACAGCTGCCAGGAATATCACTGAGCAGATAACTGGAATCCTCAGGCAGAGGTTTAGATGCATTGGCCATTCCAAGAGGTGCTCTGCAAAACTCAACCAAAAAAACCTCCAGAATTGCATCTCAGATCACAGAAACACAAACATCACCTTTCATGGACGAATACCAAATCTAGTCTTCCCCAATTATAAAAGATCAGTTTCTGCAGGTTCCAGGTTTTTCCCTTCAAGATATGCCCTTGAAAAAGAAACATTTGTTGGGCTATGGAGAAAGAGCAAGGAAGTGTAACTAATTGGATTGCTATTTCAAAGTGCCAGTGTAGGTAAAATGAGCTGAATAGTCTCCTGCTATGCAGCATCATTCAGTGAGACAGATTTCTATATGGAAAATCCACAGCATACCCAAGGTTAAGCAAACGAAGCATTGGAATCACTTCACACTTACTTTATCCATCCAATTACAATCACTATTTTAAACAAGTGCCTCATCTCAGGTTGGGCAGAAAGCACAAGTATGTTGCCATATGTTGCTATTTAACATACATCTGCAAGTCCAGAAATACAGAGAGCTTCACTGTCACATCTGGGCCTAATCTACGTGCCCAATTGTGGTCTGATGCTTGTTCTTCCAGCATTCTTTTAGTTACTGATCATTGACTTCAAGTCCACCCTCCATAGACATCTTAAAACAAAGGTCTGCACAATCAACTGAGCCAACTTGAAAAGGAGATGATGGATTATGCCCACGGTGTATGTCACCTCTGACGAAATAATAAGGTACACTTTGACTGGTAATGGTGGGGGCAGGGGATGGTAGATTGGTGGCGGTGGCAAAAGAGGACTTGATAATCTTACACTCAATAAAAGAATTAAGTTCCCATCTGGAGAAACTGGAAATCACCCAACTATAAAACTAGGCTCCTTGCAGCATTTCACATACACTATACTTTACTTACAGACTGCCTCCTCAACTGTGTGCTGTTTGTCACCACACAAACACACAACCACCTCTTCCCACCTCCCCTCTCCCCACTCACTCACTCACTCACTCAGCAGCCCCTCTCCCAAACCCCTTCCCCCACTCACTCATTCAGCAGCCCCTCACCCCAATCCCCCTCCTCCCACTCATTCACTCCCCTACTCCCCAAACTACCAGGCTGGGCCCACTCCAGGCCTGCCAAAATTGGGCTTATGGCAACTTAACTTTTTTTCAGAGTGCCGGCTCCACACTTTCTCCTGAGTCGTGGCCGAGTGAACTTAATGCAGCACATACACAGGAGCACATGTGCAGAAACCAAAGATGAAAGGGCAACAGCAGGAGGAAACTCCTCAGCAGTCCTCCAGTAGCTGCCCAAGAAATACAGGACAAATGGCCGGGGCACCAACCAATGGGACATGAAACAAAATATAAAATTATGGGATATTCCCATAAAATATAAGATGGTTGTTCACCCTGCGTGATGCAGCAAAGTACTTGATGGTCAAGCACCTTATTATTCCCTCTCCTGGCTTGCTCTCTTCTGCATTTGCAAAGGTACATGGTGTGCAAATAAAATGCACCTGGAATTGTTGCAAATCGTGCAGAGACAGTAGGTCAGTCACTTCCTGGCACATGATTGAGACTGTTTCTTTTCCAAAATGTTGCAATTATTATCTCATTTTTTTAATCAATGCACTTTCGCCTTCCAAAAGGGGTTTGCAGCTGTCAAAACAGTTGACAGTATAATGGCATCCATTCGTCTTGGGAGATGATGGACTGCGCCCAGGGTGTATGTCATTTCCATATTGAACATTATCTGTTGTGACTGTAGATGCTAATCCAGCTTCCGCAGCTGGCACAGAAATGGCATTGGCCCGAGATGGACTAATGTACTTCCTTCCAGCAGACTCTCTTTTCTGCCATCTGGTCATTTCTTTTGTACTCTGCTTTTTCCGCGCTCTTCCTGATGCTTGTCTCCAGGCACTCTGGTCAGCAGCGAGGGCTTCCCATGCATCGACTCCAATCCCAGTCATCTTGAATGTCGCTTGCAGACATCCTTGTATCGCAGACATGGGAGACCTGTTAGTCTCATATAGTATGAATATTTGCATATCACCCTGACCCTCAGTTTATACATAAAAAAACAAAATATAAACTTAATTTTATTACATTTTGTGGCATTTGCTAACATTTCCTGCCATGGCACAAGTATGGTCAAGATCCCTGTTGTAATATTGAGCTGTTAACCTGTCCTTGTAATGTCATTTTTCAAGTAATCCCTGTTCCCTCTTTGAATTCACATAAATGTAGCTGCTTGTAAATTGTAGTTAAATTCAATTAAATGTCAGTTAGTTACTTGTAAATATCAATCTTTAGATTAAAGTCTTCCTTTCTTAAATAAATGTTTTATACTACAACAAAAAGCTCTATCTATCTGATGAACACAAACAAAACACATTTATACAAATTATTAATGGATCTTATGTGGCATTGTTCATGATTAATAAATTATACTTTGTCTTGTAAGGATGGTGTTATATTTTGCAAGTACCACAAGTGTTATTCTACTGGTAAGATTAAGTGGTGTTACTTTAAAGTTTGAAAAGCATTTTGCTATTAACACTGAGTGAGATCAGAATTTAATTGTCTTTGAGATTAAGGTCACAAACTTGGTTTGCTTTTCTAAATGCTATTTGATGGATCACTGAGAGATTACATACACTCTGGTTTCAACTACTAAGTCAAGTTAATGCTTAAAGTATGGCACTTGAAATAGAATGCATGCCAGATATTGTGTTTTTAACATACTTGCAAATTTCCCAAGATTCTGCTTATGGCATGTTTTTTATAATTTGTTCATGGGATGTGGGTGTCATTGGTTAAACCATCATTTTTTGCCCATCCCTCATTGCCCTTGAGAAGGTGATGGTAAGCCACCTTCTTGAACTACTGCAGCCCATGAAGTGTATCTACACACACATAGTGCTGTTTGGGAGCATGAAATCACAGTCGGGGCCCGATCACGGTTGGGAGCCCATTTCCTGATCGTGCGTGGGAAAGGGAAAAATCCAGGCTGATGTGAAGGCAGATTGAGGAGAGACAATATAAACTAAATAGTACACTTTTAAAGAGGGTGAAAGAACAGAGACTTGGTGTATGCACACATAAATCTTTGAATGTGGCAGGACAAGTCAAGAAGACTATAAAATATTTTAAAGGGTTCTTGGTTTTATAAATAAAGACGAGATTTAGCATAATGCAAGAAAGTTAATAAAACAGGTTAATGCCCAGCTGGAGTAGTGTGTTAAACTCTGGATTCACAGTTTAGGAAGAATGCTAAGGCCTTGAAGAGGGTGGAGAAAAGATATGCTCAAATGGTAGCAGGGAAGAGGGACTTCAGTTATGTGGAGACTATAGAGAATCTCGGATAGGTTTCCTTCAAACATAGAAGGTTAAGAGAAGATTAATAGGTTGTTCAAAACTTTAACGGATTTCGATAAAGTGAATGAGGAGAAAGTGTTCCACATAGCAAAAGGGTTGGTAACCCAAGGCATAGATTTAAGTTAATTAGCAAAAAAAGCAGAGATGAGATTAGGAGTATTTTCTCTTTAAGCAACAATTCATTATGATCTGAAATGCATATTCTGAAAGGGGATGGAAGCAAATCCAATTGTGTTATGATCCCAGCTGAGATTACCCCTGGACAAGCCTGATCCCAGGGTGGAACCCAGCTTGATAGATCCTAACTTTTATTTGTTTGTTTAAATACGTGGAGAGGGGCTACTGAACAGAGTCACCGGAGTCAGCTAATGAACTTTTAACAAAAGTATAAAACATTTATTGAACAAGAAAAGATGAACTAATACTCCTTCACCCACAACTATATCTTTACAGATATATACAGATTTGTAAGGATAACACAAGTTACGAAAAGCTATCTTATATTTTAATATTCACAGTAAGTACACTGTAAGTAAGGCAACCTGTGATCAGACACACCACACTCTGAAACCAAGTGACAGATGCCACCTCAACCAGATGCTATGGATCTCTCCTCAACTCCCCCCAGGCGCTTGTTACACTGTGAGCCAACCGGTGTCACTGAATTCCGTTTTTCACACAAGGGTTTCCAATCTCCACTCTCCAAGAACTCACTTTGGAATCTTCTCCCAAACCAACATTTTCTCTCAGACGCCTTCCGAAAGGGTTCACTTCGAGGGTTTCGAACTCTCGTTCTGATGTTCCTCTTCCCTGGGTCACCACATGCATCCAAGCTGTCTTCCACACACTCTCTCTCACCAACTCAGCTGTCAACAGTACACCACTGCTTCACATGCCCATAGCAAAAAAAAACTAAACTCACCTCGACCTTTTCTTTACACACAGATATAGAAATACAAATCAAACTTAAACATTAAAGCTAAAACTCATGCCTAACACCCATAAATACCAATATAACCTACTTAAACTATCTCTATTTCCTAACAATAGTAACTTTCAAATGGATAATTGGATAAATACTTGAAGGAAAGAAAATTGCAAGGCTAAGGAGAAAGAGCAAGGAGTGGAACTAATGGGATAGCTTTCTCATAGAGCCAGTACAGGCATGATGGACTACATGGTCTCCATCTAGGGTGTACAATTCTATGCTTCTAGGTTAAAATATTTATCCATGAATAATAGCAGAGTAAAGTCCTCTGTACATGACTGTGCACGCAGCATTGAGATGGGGAGAGGTGAGGTCCACAGTGGGCACAGGAACATCTATAGTTATGGGCTCAGGTTGGGGGGTTGGAATATTGACCACAATTACAATAGGATCCAGGATTATTGGGGGAGACTGGAGAATAACGGGAGGGAGCGCTACCTGCACACCCTGGGGTTCCAGGAAGATTGGAGGGACCCGAGCACTCAGAGGCGGGGGTCGAAGCTGGTCTCATAATAGAACTTTAACACCACCATCTTGCCAACATGAAGTAATGGCGCAGAAACAAATCAAAAATGGAAAAGAATCTGGACAGAAGGGGTCGGAGTCAGTGATGGAGGAGCCAGCCTGCACTCGGCGGGGCTCATTTCAGGGGGCAGCCTCAAACTGCTTGGACTCAAAGATTGAAATGGAGTCAGGGCAGCTAGAAAAGAAGAAGATTTCTTTGAGAAGGTTCCATTGGAGCCATTGCCCTTTTTTGTGCTTTAAACAGAGACTGCAGGAGTCACTGGCTTCACAATGCTATTTTCCCACCGGCGAGTTTCTGATTTTTGGCCTCTCTGAATTTTCTAGTCCCGGCCACCACGAAACACACCACAGGCTGGAGGGGAAAATTCTGCCCAATATTACAGATCGGTGATCTTTCATCAGAAAGGTCACTGACCTGAAATGTTAACGCTGTTTCTCTCTCCACAGGTGCTGTCCACATACAAATGATGTTATGCAGACATACAGTTGGTCCATTTGAACTTCAACACAGATGTATGTGAGAATGTAAATGAGGGCAAGTGTATAGGAAGTGCAGCTGCTGCATATGTGCCAGATCATCAATGAAAGCCTGTAATGTGCTTCACCAATTGACATGGATCAGGGACCAAAGGGCACCCAGTCACTGGTGAAGTGCAAATTAAGGTTGACCAGCAGACAGGATAATAGATTGCAGGAGTGCCTTTGGTAAGGTCACAGATTTCATAATGTGTCCAAAGCACTCCTGTTCTGTGGGATTGAAATGTAAAGTATCAGGATTGGCATCATTGGCACCTCAATATGTGTGCGCGCCTCAGGTGCAAGGCTGATTCAGCTATTGGCGCAGATGCAGCTCTGGGCATGACACTGTCTTTCTGTGTGCAAGTGAGAGGTCTACTATATCTGCCCAGTGTTCATTAATCTCTTGCATCTGTCATTCCCCAGGGAGAAGGAGGATAGAATAATGGAGCCTGTGGTCAATGCTGCCTTATTGCTGGCAGTGATCCGACTGAAGAGGAGAAGGGCCAGGCGCCATCTCACCCAGCTTCAAGGAAAGACCTGGTCTCATGTCCATGGTCCAGGGGAGCCCCAGCAACAACTATAGGATGAGGAGGTTCGACCCATTCCAAGGAAGCAACTCGCACGACCAAGGTTCTACCGAAGAAGACTTTCCTATCTGGAGATGAGCAACAGACAATGCCGCTCCTGTCTGCGCTTGCAAAAAGAGGTGGTGGATCATATCTGCCACATTCTGCAGTAGGATCTAACACCCCATGGACTGGGACGCCATCCCCTGAAGGTCACTGCAACAGTCAATTTTTTTTGCCTGCGGATCATTCCATTGATCCACAGGTAACCTATGCGGCATCTCAGTCCTTAGCACATAAATGCATTAAAAAGGTGACAGATTCCCTCTACAGTAAGGCTCATCATTATGTGAACTTCACACTTGATGAAGATAGCCAGGCTGCTAGATTTCTGGGTTTGCAGATATCTCAGGCTTCCCTAGAGCACAGGGTATAATCAATTGCACATGTGTGGCTTTGAGAGCTCCATGGCAACAGCCCCTGACGTTCATTAACAGGAAAGGATTCCACTCCTGTGCGAGCACCAGGAGCACATCATGCACATTTGTGCAAGGTGCCCTGGGAGTTCCCATGACTCCTACATCCTGAGTCACTCCCAGGTGCCTCACATATTCAAAGGGCCTCAGCAAATACAGGGCTGGCTGCTTGGGGATAAGGGGTACCTGGGCAAATGATGGCGCATGATGCCAGTGCAACGTCCTCTGAGTCACTCACAGGAGAGGTAAAACGAGGTGCATAAGGCATTGATTCATCATATTGCAAACCATTGACACCCTGAAGATGCAGTTGCGATGCTTGGGCTGCTCAGGCAGGGCTCTGCAGTAGTTTCCACAGAGGATGAGCCGATTCATCATGGTCTGTTGCACCCTTCACAAACCGGTGCTTCAAATGGAGGATCTCTTGCCAGAGGGAGACATGGAGCAAGCTGACAGCTCCTCGAATGATGAAGAACAGGAAGAGCAGGAACCTGAATTGGGAGGTGAGGGTCTGCTTCCAGATGAGGATGCCTTCAAAGGAGCACAACGTGGAAGACATGCGCATGACACACTGATAGCCACACGATTCCAGGATGATTAAGGTACAGGCAATAGGACACATGCACATTCCTTCTATCCCTTAGTGCCATGCCAGTGGATTGAAAGGCCTTTACAACCAGTGACATCAACAGCAATTTCAGCATTCAGCCTTGCACCTTCAAACCTCATGATTCACTCGGCCTTGTTCATAGGAAAGGGCAGCAGCGATCCCCCTTCTGTGCTCTGGGAAGTGATAGTTGCCACAACAGCGCAGACACTGGATCAAAAGACTTGATGCAGTTGTCGCCACATTTATGAGAAGCTTTTAGCGGACACTGAGATGCGCGCATGGTTAGAGAGACTATCATGGCTGCAGGTCTTGTGCTTTGGCACGACCAATGAAGGCAGCCTTTTCATTTGGTGAAACAGTTACAACCACACCTCCAAGGCTAGTGAGCATGCCTAACTCCATGCTGTCTTGTAAGGAGTATGGATGCTGGCACATTTTGCAGATGCTTCAGTAAAGAGTTCCACACATATCCCTGACTTAACACAAGGGTAGAATAAGTATCACGAGTCAGCTACACATCACATGAATGTGAGGCTGACAAAGGGAGGCAAACACTGAGTGGGAGCATGGCTCACCCTCACAATAAGAGGGCACATAAATGCATATGCACAATGCTTTCAAATGACGAGACCATTCTCATGAACAGCAAATGCATTTACAAAGGTGCATTTTATTTACACCTGAAGTGATTTCAAAGCTTCTTAATTGTTCTAACCCTACCACCATGTCCAGGTGCATCCCCGACATCAGCAGCAGAGATGGAGGAAGCCTGCTGACCACTTCGCCCTGTTATCTTTGATGACAATGATGGCTGTCCTCTAAAGAGCCAGGAGCTGGAGGGCTCCTGCCTGCTTTGGGTGTCCTGCTGGAGGGCCAGTGCACCATCTCGGTCTGTACAGCTGCAGGTAATGGGGTCACAGGCAGAGGGGATTGGGATCGGTTGGACTCTTGGTGTCACCTGGGGTGTCCATCTGCTGGTCCTCTTCCCTGTGGGTGCCCAAGGGCCCCTGCCTGACTCCCTGAGGAGATGGGAGAACTGGAGGGAGGTCAAGGTGCCCCAGCCTCCTCTTAGCTAGCCAGTGATGGATCCCACCAATGACTATAATGATGTAGTGAAGGTCCGAATGCAAATCCGGCAGGACCTGTTGGACCAAGGTCTCCAAGGTGGTCGGCACCCTTCCCATAGAGACCTTGAGACACTCGCCTGTCAGAGTCACATCAAACAGAATGCGGACGGACTCCTCCATCTTTAGTCTGTTGACTGACTCTCACAACTCCATCTGATTTTCTGCCATCTTCACTTGCATCTTGTTTGACATGATCGTTTCCAAAGGCACGTCATCTGACTCAGACTCAGAGGATGCCTGATCTCCAGCAACCCTCTGAGTGCCAGAGACCTGGGCTGTCACTGCCTCTGATTACTGTGGAGACATGTCTTTGAGGTCTTCCCCAGAATGTGACCCAGAGTGCACTCTATAATTAGGACCCACTGCGATGTGTCTCTCTGAGCTGCAGGTGAATGCATTGACGGGTATTCTTCTAATGATTTCTCAGCTTCCTCATCTCAGGTGACCTAGGGGTTGGGGCTTATGCTGAGTCTAGAGGTGTGTCTGGATCTGCTGGTTCTGGTAAGAGAGAGCAGATAGATTTAATTCAGTAACAGACTGAATACAACATTGCAAGTCACTCACTGAGAACATTAGGATGTGATCAACTCATGGAGGGCTCATCTGTACTGGCTTGCTGAGAGAGGCCGGTCTCACTTGCCCCACAGGAGCGATATCTCTCCTCCCCTGCCAACTCAGCGGCATCCTCCTCAAATTTTATGAGCTCCACGATATTGCACCCCCACCCCTCAGCCTGCTGCGGTCTGGGATCTCTCCCTCTTGTTATGCACAAGCTTGGCCTGGATGAAGACAAGTAGATAGAATATGATGAGGAGAGATGGAGGAGAGGTTGGAAAGCTTGCATGCCTGCTGTGTGTGCTGAGCCCTCCCCAGTAAGGGCCAAGGATGGAGTTTGTGCAGCACGATAGATGAGATGCTGATGATGTTTAAATGCCCATGAGACAATCAGTGCTGATGTCTCCCCTGCTAATATTGTGTGAGATCCCTGAGCAGTGTAACCCTTTGAGAGTGTCACGACTCACTGGGTATAGTGCGCTCCAATATCAAGCCCCACTGCTCCCTAAGCCACAGCAAATGTGAAGAGTTTGATCAACCCACCTAAAATGTTTAATTTAGGTTAACAGAATACAAGCACCAGGTTTGTAAACTTAATAAGTAAATAACTGTTTATTGAACAAATTGTCTTTAACCAGTGGCAAAAAAAGGAAATATGAACAACTAATTTATAACCCTTTAACCTAAACTCTACCCCTTCTTAAACCCCTATACACACACATACAAGGCACATAAGACACACAAAAACATGGATTTTAAGGGCGGGATAAAATTGTTCAATAGCACCAATTCCGGAGTACAGAATTCAATAGGTTGATTTTGATCGGTGTCTTCCAAATTCTTTTCAGTTCTTTGTTGATGACACAAGATCGTCTTCCCAGCATTTTGAGTTCACTGGTTGAGCGCTTGCTTTTCAATGTCTCCAACCATGATTTTCCCCTTTTCCTCTTGACAGGGGTTTTCCAGAGACAGAGCAGGTTATAGAGATATGAGGGGAAAAAAACAGCTAGCTATTATTGTAGAATTACTGGAATCTTACACAGACAGGAGAAAGAGGTTTTAGGTCTTTAAGAGGAGAGTGTGAGAGGGGGACCCTGGGGCAGGCAGTCAGCAGCACCTAGAGGAGGGTGCGAGAGGAGGACTCTGGGACAGGCAGTCAGCAGCACCTAGAGGAGAGTGTGAGAGGAGGACCCTGGGACAGACAGTCAGCAGCACCTAGGGGAGAGTGCGAGAGGAGGGCCTGAGACAGGCAGTCAGCAGCACCTAGAGGATCTAGTCTATCTAGAGGATCTAGCATCTAGTCTATACTCAAGTAGGAGTAAGGGTAAAATAACAGCAAGGGTCCATGTTCTATTTAGTTAAGATATGTCTGGAGAGCTCAGTCCTGTGATTTGCACATCCCGCACTATGCAGGAAATCCTAGACACTCCTGGCGGTCTTGATGACCATGTGTGCAGGAAGTGGCTCCAACTGTGGCAACTCGAGCTCAGGGTTTTGGAGCTTGAGCAGCAGCAGGGGGCACTATGGTGCATCCATGAGGCTGAGAAGTTCATGGATAGCACATTTCAGGATGTAGTCACCCCGCAGCTTAAGGAAGTGCAAGCACAGAGGGAATGGGTGACCTCCAGACAGAAGAAGGGGACCAGACAGGCAGTGAGGGAATCCCCATCTTGCTTGCAAACTGTTTTTCGGCCTTGGAAAATGGTGAGGGTGATGGTTCCTTTGTGGAGGTCAACCACAGCCAAGGTCATGGCACTGTGGGTGGTCCAGCTGCTCAGGGTGGGAGGAAGAAGTGTGGAACGGCAATAGTGGTAAGGGACTCGTTAGCGAGGGAAGCAGACAGGCGCTTAAGCGGCCGTAGTCGTGGATGCAGAATGATATGTTGCCTCCCGGGTGCCAGGGTCAAGATGTTATGGAACGGTTGCAGGGCATTCTGAAGGGGGAGGGTGAACAGCCAGAGGTCGTGGTCCATGTTGGAACCAATGACATAGGAAGAAAGAGAAACGAGGTCCTGCAAACAGACTTTAGGGAGTTATTCAGGAAATTGAAAAGCAGGACTTCAAAGGTAGTAATCTCTAGATTACTCCCGGTGCCACACAGTAGTGAGTATAGGAACAGAAGGATAGAGCAGATGAATGCATGGCTGGAGAGGTGGTGCAGAAGGGAGGGCTTTAGATTCATGCAGCATTGGGGCTGTTTCTGGGGGAGCTGGGACCTGTACAAGTTGGACATGTTATATTTGAACAGGAACGGGACCGACATCCTTGTGGGGAGGTTTGCCAATGCTGTTGGGGCGGATTTAAACTAAATTGGCAGGGGGGTGGGATCCTGAAAAGTAGTTCAGAGGGGAGAGAAGCTAAGATTGAATTATAAGTTGAAACGCTAGTAAGTGAATCTGGAAGGCAGAGGAAACATAGGCTAGATAAGGAAGCAGTGAGTTTAGCAAGACTAAATGGAATATATTTTAATGCAAGGAGTCTGAGGAATAAGTCAGACGAGCTGAGGGCACAGATAGGCACACGGGAGTATGATATCATAGCTATGACCGAGCCTTGGCAAATAGAAAGGCAGGATTGGCAGCTCAACATTCCTGGTTATAGGGTATTCAGATGAGATTGAGAGGGGGTTAAAACAGAAGGAGGGTTTGCAATATTGATCAAGGAATCAATTATAGCAGTGAGGAGGGATGATATCTTGGAAGGATCATCAAATGAAGCCAAATGAGTAGAGGTAAAAAACATAAAAGGGGAAAACACGCTGCTGGGTGTGTACTATAGGCCCCCAAACAGTCAGGGAGAGATAGAGGATCAAACATGTCATCAAATTTCAGAGTAGTGTAAGAATAACAGGGCAGTAATAGTAGGGGATTTTAACTACCCAAATATTCATTGGGATAGTTTGAGTGTGTAAGGTAGGGAGGGAGCAAAATTCTTAAGTTGCACCGAGGAGAACTTTTCTAGCCAGTAAGTAGAAAGCCCAGCAAGGGAGGGGGCAGTTCCAGACCTAATATTCGGAAATGAGCCCAGACAGGTGGAAGGTGTATCAGTAGGGAAGCATTTTGGAGATAGTGACCATAACTCAGATTTAGGATAGTAATGGAAAAGGATAGGGTTGGGCTGGGAATAAAAGTTCTAAACTGGGGAAAGGCTAATTTTACTAAGATGAGATGCAATTTGGCCCAAGTGGACCAAACTGTGGGAGGCATTCAAGGAGGAAGTAGTGGGAGTACAGGGCAAATATGTTCCCGCAAAGACAAGGAGGGGGAACCAAGTCCAGAGAACCCTGGACGTCAAGGGACAAAAAGTTTAGGATTAAGAAAAAAAGAGAAGCTTATGGCAGATACCAAGGGCTCAATACGGCAGAGCCCTTAGAGGAGTATAAAAAGTGCAGAAGGGAAATTAAAAAGGAAATTAGGAAAGCTAAGAGAGTGCATGAGAAAGCATTGGTGGGTAGAATAAAGGAAAACTCCAAGGGGCTTTTTTAAAATATAAAGAGCAAGAGAATAACTAGGGGCAGTTAGGGGCCATAGAGGTAAACTGTGCGTGAGCCCGGAAAACACGGGTGCAGTCCTCACTGAATATATTGCATCAGTCTTCACAATGGAAAAGGATATAAGCATCAGGGTGGAGGACTGTGAAATATTAGAGGAAATTAACAGAGAGATAGGGGGTAATTGCGGGTTGAATAGCCTTAAAAGTGGATAAATCCACAGGCCTGATGAGATGTATCCTAGGCTGTTGAGGGAGGAAAGGGGCCCTGGCAATAATTTTCAAATCCTCTCTGGCCGTAGGTGAGGTGCCAGAGGACTGCTAACATTGTCCCATTATTAAGAAAGGGAGGAAGAGATAAACCAGGAAATTACAGGCCAGTCAGTCTAACCTCAGTAGTGGGGAAGTTACTCAAAAGAATTTTGAGGGACCGAATCTATCCGCACTTGGAGAGTCAGCATGGATTTGTTAAGGGAAGGTCGTGTTTGACAAATTTGATCAAATTTTCTGAGGAGGTAATCAGGAGTGTTGATGAGGGTAATGCATTTGATGTGGTCCACATGGACTTTAGCAAGGCTTTTGATAAGGTCCCTCATGGCAGACTGATCAAGAAAGTAAGGGCCCAAGGCAAAGTATCACGTTGAATCCAAAATCGACTGAGAGGCAAGAAGCAGAGGGTGATGGTAGAGGGATGTTTCTGTGACTAGAGGTCTGTTTCCAGTGGGGTTCCACAGGGCTAAGTGTTGAGGCCCTTGCTGTTTGTGATATACGTAAATGATTTAGACTTAAATGTAGGGGGTATGATCAAGAAGGTAGTGGATGACACGAAAATTGGTAGGGTGGTAAATAGTGAGGAAGATAGCCGTAAACTGCAGGAGGATTCAATGGACTGGTCAGGTGGGCACAGCAGTGGCAAATGGAATTCAACCCAGAAAAGTGTGAGGTAATGCACTTGGGGAGGGCTAACAAGGCAAAGGATTACACTATGAATGATAGGACCCTGAAAAGCACTGAAGATCAGAGGGATACCATGGCGTTGATACCCATAGATCCCTGAAGGTAGCAGGGCAGGTAGATAAGGTAGTTTAGAAGGCACGTGGGATAGTTGCCTTTATTAGCCGAGGCATAGAATATAAGAGCAAGGAGGTTATGCTGGAACTGTATAAAACGCTAGTTTAACCACAACTGGAGTGCTGCGTGCAGTTCTGGTCACCGCATTATAGGAAGAATGTGATTCCACTGGAGTGGGTGCAGAGGAGATTTACCAGGATGCTGCCTGGGCTGGAGGGTCTGAGCTATGAGGAAAGATTGGATAGGCTGGGGTTGTTTCCCTTGGAGCAACGAAGGTTGAGAGGGGACCTGATAGAAGTGTATAAGATTATGAGGGGCATAGATAGGGTGGATAGGATGGCACTTTTTCCATTAGTAGAGGTGTCAATAACCAGGGGGCATAGATTTAAGGTAAGCAGTAGAAGGCTAAGAGGGAAGTTGAGGAGAAATGTTTTCACCCAGAGGGTGGTGGGAGTCTGGAACTCACTGCCTGAAAGGGTGGTTGAGTCAGAAACTCTTGGAACATTTAAGAAGTATTTAGATATTCACTTGTGTTTCCATAGCCTCCAGGGCTATGGGCCAAGCGCTGGAAAATGGGATTAGTGTAGTCAGATTTTTGTTTACTGGCGTGGACACGATGGGCAGAATGGCCTCTTTCTGTGCTATAGATGTCTATGAGTCTTTTCTCTTGTCAGGCTAGGAGCTTTTTTCTCTGCTGCACTGATCTCACACAAACCCTGGTCACCTGGTTAGGAACCAATTAAAATGCTGTTGCCAGGCAGTTCCCCATTAGACCAGACTCCTCCCTGGCACCGTCCTGTCTTTCATGGACACAACATTATTCCAGGACAGCGACATTGTATACATCCCTCACACTGTTCCAGTAGACATGTCTTTCAAACCACAACGATTATAATTTTAATCCACAGTCCAACAGAAATAAAAAAGATATGTCCTTTACAACAGTCCAACTGAAATAAAAAGATATGTCCTTTACAAGTGCATGAGTGCATTATGAGAGCGAGAGATTGTAGTGAGGAGAAGGTTGACTTACCCTGATGGAGCATATGAGATAATTCATCCTCTTTCTTCATTCGATGATGTTTTGCTGGTGGTAGCCTAATGTACTGAACGCCTCTGCAATCGCCTCCCAGGTCAGCGAGGTAAGCTTGGGGGACTTCCTCGAGCCATCCGTGGGGTAGAGGATATCTTGGTGTTGCCGCACTCCATTGATGAATGCCTTCAGGGAATCATTGTTAAACTTTGGAGCAGCTCTTCTATGCTGCAGCCATTTTGAGACATTTTCTTCTCATTGATGGGTTGGAAAGAGTGAGGGTAGCATTTAAATATTACAAACAGGCCTTCAACCCCATTAAGTGATGGTGGGGCAGGCGACCCAGCACATGATTCGGAGAGAAACTCACCTATGCACAATTAATGAGCCTCTAAGCACGAAATCAGGTGTGAATTCCTGCCATGCCAGGAAATGCACTGTGAAACCCGCCCACCACCGCGCACAGTCTCAAAAATGGAAAATTCCACCCATTAACTCTGTTTCTTTCTCTTCAAATGCCAGGTATGTTCTGTTTTTATTTCAATGACCCAAAACTTCCAAACAGCATCGGAACCACTTTATCTGATGCTGATAGGAAACTACGCGCTTACCTGGATACGTTTTTTCTGGCCAAACTTCTGATCCACGAAACAGAAGGACTCCCTCAGTGCAGGAATCCATGAAGAGAACAGTAAATATAATCAGCGCAGAAGCCATGCCCCCTTTTTACAGCACCAGATGCCATATTCTGTTAAGTATTTAAAGGTCCCAAAGATTTTCAGTGGCTAAGTGAATGGTTGGGTTGGTGGGTGAGGTAAGCAGGTAGCTAGACAGGTGAGTGAGGAAAATGAGTAAGTGATTAGGGTGGGTAGGGCAAGTGGGCAAGGTGGATAATGTGGGTGAGGTGGTAGCATGGCAGTTAGGTAGGGTGGAAGGTGGGTAAACTGGGTCAGGGGGTAGTCAGGTGGGATCGGGAGGGTAGTTGAATGGCGGGGCTCATCATATCAGGGGGAGTCGGAGGGTCAGGGTGTAGTTGGGGGTGTAGTCATGGTGTCAAGGAGGTAGTAGTGGGGGTAGGTGTGAGTGATTAGGGCTCAGTTATATAGTTACCCAGGAGTTAGACTAGAATTTTTTTGCCTAACATTTCTTGGGTAACTCTCCACATAAGTAAATCGGAGCTGTCGGAAATCTCTGACTCAGAGTCGGAGACATTTTCAGAGGGTCCCGGGGAGGAGGGTAATTTCCCATCAGAAGTTCAAACTTCCTGGGCAATCCCCACAGAGCCAGTGTGTTGTCTGCTTGGTCCTGACACACATCTTGGGTCATATGCCCAGTCTCTGACGATCTGGAGACCGGAGGGTTTGGGTGTATGAGGCTGGCTTTAGCTACTCTTCTCTATCCAGTCTGTATATAGTGATTTTGAATTACATCTATAGTGTACATGGGCTGTGCCTTGTTAATTCCCAAATTAATTCTGCTACTGAAGCTTGTTTAAAGGTGAAGAAAACAAATAACTAATTATTTAATGGGTATTGATAATGACAAGACCACCTAAATCAAATTTCATACATGAGATCAAATTAAATTAGATCAGTCTGTTGCTTCGTATTACAACATAATCATGGTAAATTGAAAGGAGTGGTCTGTTTCATTCCATCGATTAATTGCTCTTACAGAACATGCAGGCAGATTGCTGTTGAGTGCAAATGGTTTAAAAGCAACAAAGCATGTTGAAAGGGTGAACGTTTAAACCATAAAATGTCAACTTCTAAATCTCTACTTTATAATCCAGACGATTTACTGTAGATTAATGTGGACAGTGTCAGCCAGATAGCTTTGCATTTAATATTATTGGAAGCCATTAGTTTGATCCAGGGAGCAATTACACAACAACAAACCAAATTTAACAGTGAATGTTCATGAGTGATTATCCGTTCTTTCTAACAGGGAGAGTCCAGGTAGCTGCTCTTTCAGAATTATGAAGAATGGGAAGAACTTCACCCAAAATTGATTACTTACGTTTACTTTTCATGATTGCTTCATGAACCCTTTCCTCAGTCATCAAACATGCCAGGTCAACAGTGCCACTGGCCCAAATTTTTTGGTCAGTGACGAAGTGACAGTGCTCACTGCTGGCCTAGAAGAAAGCTGTCCACAAAAATCTAACAACCCCAATGGCATGGATTTCACCTATTCTGGTGTTAATTTCAGTCTGGCATCAACTCAAAGTCTGTGTACCTTGATGTGATCAACCAGCCAATCACATTGAAGAATGCTCAGACACCCAGGAAGTAAAAAGCACTGATCAACTTTCACATTTCCTACATTACAACAATCAAAAGTAGTTCACTGGCTGTGAAGTGCTTTGGGATGACCTGTGACAGTGAAAGGCTCTATATACAGTAAATCTTTCTTTACCCAAGTCTTTCCTTTCTTTCATTCAATAATCTTGCTGACAACAAAATAAACATTGGGACATAAAGATGGGATTAAGGTAGAAACTAAAATATTATAAGCAAACTTTTAAAAAAAAGTTATTTTGATAATCTATAAATTTATCATAACAGAGAAACACAGAGCGGAACTTTCCCATCCCACGCGAGGCAGGTTGCATGGCGGGTGAGAGCGGAGAATCCCATCAGCAGCCAAAAAATCGGAAATCCGCTGGCGTAAAACCAGTTTGCAATTCTCCTGACGGTGTTTTCATGGCGGGTCGGCTATCCCACCGACTAGCGGTGTGAAAGCCATTTGCATTCATTAACATCTCCTGAATGCTCATTAAAACAGCTGCTCACCGGATTGCTCTTCCAATCTTGCATCACGCCAGCGGGAAATCACATCGGCCTCAAACCCGTTTGAAAAGGGGTGGCTTGCACAAGTTGGACCTCAGTTCACTGGTAACTTCGAAGTGAGTGGAACATACATAGCCCACCTGCCACACCGCACACCCCACTGCTGGGGCTGTAGGGTTGATCTGCTCCTGCCCTTTGCCTACATTGTCCCGAAGAACACCATGTGCTGTGGTACTCGTGCAGGCCTCCACTTTCAGGAATTAGCACTTCAACCGGGGGTGGACTGTGAGGCGAGGGTGGGGTTGAACACGAGGGAGGCAACGGGGAGAGAAGGCTGTGGAATGGCAGTGAGGGGGAAGGGCAAACACAAGGGGGGCCTTTCTGCCTTCTAGCCTCTTGTTGCTGGCGGAGTGAACAGGAGTCTGCTTAGAAAGAAAGGAGGAAGATCTCCTTGTGATGAAAGCCACTTAAAGCCAATCGCTTCATTAGCATTGTTAAAGGGATACTCAGAACTCAGTGGCTTCACATCACAGTCATTGCATCTCAAGAGTAACACATAGGAATGTAGAATTTGGGAACGTAGGCAACAGTGAAGGAGGAACGGCTGTATCAAGTATGGCATTCCATCAATGAAGGCCTGTTATGTGTTCACCAGAATTGACACTCCTGACAGGCCAAAGGGCATCCACTCATTGACCATGAGCAACTGATTGGTCATTAATATGCCACATCAGAGATTGGAGCACAGAACTAGGGTCGGTGGCACATCTCAATTAAACTTTAGCATCCCACGCAGGGCTCAAGATGGTAGATATCTGCGATACCATCTTGGTTACCTCAATGTGTGTGCTAGTGTCTGCTAGTGTCTCAAGGACAAGGTGGCATCAGCCACCATGTAAATACGTCAGGAAAAACTATGGAACCTTACAGTTTCCAAATGTGTCATCCTCTGAGCATCACTTTCTTGCCCCTTGAATCATTAATGTCTTCAATGTTTCCTCTCAGAGAGAAGGCAAAAGCAGTTATGGATCCAGGGCTCAATGATTCCTTTGTCAGAGTCCTAATGCAATGGAGGAAGCGAAGGAGGGAGAGGCAGCTCTGCTCACAGCTCCAGCGGAGGGACATAGTTGAGCAGAGCCAGAGCATGAACAGGAGGGTCAGGAGGAGAGACCCAGACAACGCCAGACCTAGGGTTTATCATAGAAGAGCCTCCAATTTACAAATAGTGAGAGGCAATGCTGTGCACATCTGTACTTGTCCCAAGTTCTGGTACATCAGGTTTGCCACATTCTTCGTGAAGACCTAACGCTACATGGAGTTGGAGGGAATCCTCTGCCAATGGCTTTGAAGGTGTCAGCTGCGCATCCTGGCCTCTGGGTCTTTCCAGGAACCAACAGGTGACCTGTGTGGCATCTCTCAGTCTGTAGCACATCGATGCATAAAGGAGGTTACCGATGTCCTTTACAGGAAGGCCCATCATTATGTCAGGTTTGCTCTGGACGAAGATAGTCAGGCTGCGAGATTCACCGGCTTTGCCATCATCTAATGATACCAACACTGCTGCGACTGAGATGTGGACATGCCTAGGGATCCCCTCCTCCTGTGCATGTCTTTTCTTCTGCCACTACCACTGAGGAGACACAAATGACACTAGAATATCAATGCTGATGAGCTTCCTTCACTCAATGGTGTTCATTGAGGAAGAAGGGTTAGAAATGCTTACACTTCAAATAAAGATTTAAACCCAACTCTAACATCACACAAGGGGTGTGGAGATTAGTTTAACTGAGGCTGAGATCGCAGGAATGTGAATCTCACAGCAGGACACTATCAGTGAGTGAGAGGAAGGCTAAACCTCGAAATAAGTATAAAATCACAACACCTTCAGTTGCCAAAAACATTCATGTAACCATCAAATGTATTCACAAAAATGCAATTTCCTTACATGTATAGCACACCTGTGACCCCAAAGTGACAGCAATTCTTCATTCATTTCCTAACTCTAGCGCTACGACTGGATGCAGCTCTGAGATCCACAGCAGAGCTGGAGCCAGCCCTGCTGACTGCTACGTCTTGATGTCTGTGATGACCTTGACAGACGTCCTCTGGTGGCCTGAGGCCTGGAGGGCCCCAGCCTGATAAGGATCACCTGCTCAAGGGCAAAAGAGCCTTCAGTGCCCTGAGAAGCTGGAGTGGACGGGGTCACAGGCAGAGGGAGCTGTGAACACCCTTGGAGTGTCCTGAGAGGAGGCCCCTGGGGTGTCCAGCTGACGCTCATCCAGGGCCCGAGGGCCCCGGCCTGACTCCTGCAGGAGATGGTGCACCTGGAAGGAGGTCAAGGTGCCTGGTCCCCATGTTGGCCATAACCTGATGGTGCCCACCAGGGTGTATGGCCATGAAGTGCAGGGCTGACTTACCCTGGCGGAATGGATGAGCTCATTCACCCTCTTCCTGCACTGGATGGCATTTCGGGCATGGTTGTCAGCCGGGCTGACCTGCTCTGTGACAGCCTCCCATGCTGAAGAGATGAGGCTACTGCACTTCCTGCAGCCATCCCTTGGATACAGGAATTGCCTGTGCACCTGCACTCCTCTGATCAAGGCCTGGAGGGCCTGGTGGGTGGAGCAGGGTGCTGCGTTCTTCTTCTGGCTGCAAGACATCTCTGGTGGGCTGGAGAGAGTGAGATTATGTGTTGGACTGGCCTTTAAATACAGCACCCGGACCTTTGAACCCACAAGCTGATGGCAGGTGGACAAATCAGCTCCCGACCCGTCGGGTGATTCAGACCAAAACTTGCCAGTGGATAATTAATGACCCTTCAAACACAGAATCAGGCGCGATTTCCCGCCATTCCGGCCAGCGGGCCCGCCACCACACTTAGCCTCATTAATGGAAAATTCCACCCATGGTAATCCACAGGTATATAAAACTGGTTTTAAAGAGCCAAAGAGATTGTTCAGTAGCAATTATGAACTTAGTGCAACATAAAAAGCCCAGTTACATCTCATTCAACAAGGTGTAACTTTTTCCAAGGGTTTTTACAGTGGGACTAATAGCGTAAACTGAAAGTTCATGTCAATCCAAGGATTTTTAAGATTTGCATCCACAGAGACTTTAACAACACACCCGGTGGAGGAGCAAGGAAGCAAAGACAGCAACACCTGTATCTCCATCTTTGGCCATGCATGTTTGGATCCGTTTCACTGTACTAACGATGGTAAATGTTGACAGTTTCGCCATCATCACAACTGCGAAGTCCAGGCTATTATTTTTGCCCAAATAGTGGTGAAGCGGAACTGTTATTTATCCAGGAAATTTGCAATCATAATTGATTTTAATAGATAGTAGGGGAGAAGTGGAGCTATGATCAGTACCTTACCATTGTTGTCAGTGAGGGTGACAGCAGGGCAGCAGCACAAAAATCTTAGAAAGTTACGACATAAATCACTTACTGCGTAATTCCTTCTTCCTTTTGCGTCTTTCCAGGATCCCTCCGATTTGGATGGCACTAGTCTTCAGGAAATTTGGATCATATGACTCAGCTACTGTGTTTCTCCTTTAGACTGGACTAGAATTTAAGGATGATAAAATTGTTGGATCAGCTTGCTATAGTTTTGGGAAATCAAAATATCTATATTTTACAGCCTTGCATTTAAAATCCCATCCAGTATTTTTTTTCTCCCCACTTTCGGCCATATCTAATAGTAAGATTTTATTAAACAGCTCCGATACTCACACATGCATATATCAAATTAGAGTACTTGTGTTATTATAGTGCCCCAACTTCTTCCTCACAAGTTTGTAATTTAATGAAATACACATTTTGCAAAGAGAACAGAGTGAACACATCACAAGGTCCTCAGGTACAAAGGGAGAATATTAATAGGCTAGTGACATTGAAACTTATTAAAAATGGACCAAAAGAAAACACACCACAGTTTTTGATTATCAATTGATTGGAGTCTTAAACCTTGAATAATGACCAGTAATGATAAATGCATGATAATTTCAGTGAAATTGAAACCTCAGTATCAGAATATTATTTATCATACAGTTACTCCATGCCAGATATTGTTGAAGGAACTTAACTGCTCCAGTAAGAGATGATGTTCATGCATCAGCCGACTCCATCTAGATACTTCATGCCGAATATTCCAAATTCATTATTTGCCATTGGCCTCCGGGACAAGGGTCCCTTGATGAGAAGGCACTTTAGCCATAAATTGCTAAAACACCAGGTAATTATTATTTTAATTGGACCAAAAAGGATGACATTGGACAACCCAGTGTTACTAGGACAGAAGCATCATTACAAGTACCTCCTCAATCTGAAGAGGAAACCATCAATAAAACACAACTACTAATAGCCAATTTGAACTGAAAGATGCACACATTAAACTAAATCATGATTTCATTGTTTATAATTGCCGTGAACATTCTGCAGGGCCTATGTGGTGTCATCCATCATGCATACTGATGGGCTCTCCAGGGTCACCTAGGCACATAAGATCACAGAGGAAAGGCTGACAGTTACAGAGACATCCCCATAGCTCCTGCACCCACTGGACCAATGTACTGTGATTTTTCCAGGTTCGGGAACACAGGATAATCTCTAACCTCCATGCCAAACAGCACCTTGATCATTGAGGATTTTGATGTTATTACCCAGTTCCACAAATTTCGAGCGGCATCTCACCAAAACATAAAAATCTCCAATGTCCAGCTCTCAAGACTACTTTCAACATATAATTTTTGTATTTACCAGTTATTTTCTTTCCTATCTCAAATACATTCAAAAGACAAAAATCTGCTGATTCACAGCTTAAAAAGTCTACCTCCTAACCTAACTTCCCTACCATCATTGGGAAACACTTGATCATGAGTCTATACTCTCACAGCAATCAGAAAAGTGTGATCATGTGATCAAGTTTAGCAACTCATTTACCTCCTTATTCAGTTATTTCCTTTTATTTATTTTTGGTAATTAGGGAAACCTTCCAGAAATCAGAAATTTGAAATTACATGAACTGAAGGTGTTGTGATTTTATAATAATTTGAAATTACATGAGGTAAGAGTATAAATTACATAAATTAAGCTAAAATGGCTCAACTGGAGTAAATTCGGCATTTATATTTAGAATAAAATCAAAGGGCTTCAGATGCTGGAAATCTGTAATAAAAAGAGAAAAGCTGGAAACACACAACAGGTTAGTTAGCATCTGTGAGGAGAGAAATGGAATTAAAGTTTCAAGCGAGATGACCTTGCAAAACAATGGTCAGGGGCAGGATTTTTCAGTCGATGTGCGGGGGCGGGGCCTGACACGACGACACGTAAAACGACGCACGATGATGTCGGGCAGGCGTCCCAACTTCATCATGCTGTCTCACAATGTTTCGTTCGGCAGGCACGCGCCAGACTCAGCTGCACACCTGTCAATATGTAAACGGCCTATTAAGGCCATTAAGGAACTGATTAAGATCGTTGTTAACGCTGCCTGTCCAACCTTAAGGTTGATGGGCAGGCAAAAAGGCCAAGTGGCCTTTGCGTTTTTTAGGAAGCCTCATCCATGAGCAGGATGGGGTTTCCTAAAGCTTTTATTAATCACATAAAAAATTTTTCATAAATGTGAAAACATATCCCATCTCATGTGACACAGTCACATGAGGGGACATGTTTAAGTAAATTTTTAAACCTTTTATTCATTATTTATAATAGCGATTCAATCTCCCTAAGGCAGCTCCGTGCCTCGGGGAGATTGAAGCGCTCTTTCGCATGCATGTGCGAATGAGCGCTGGCCCCGACTCTCTCTCCTCCCCCCAGCCACACAGGTAGTGCTGAGCGCTATGGCTCGCGTCTTACTCTGGATGGGCCTTAATTGGCCTGCCCACGTGAAATGGCAGCACGGAGCTAATCACAGGCGGCGATCGGCTCTGCTACCGTCCCCGTCCACTCCCACCAAGCCCACCCGCCACCTAAAAAATTCAGCCCCAGGAGTTTCTATTTTGGGTACAATCAGCAGTCTGAGCACTAATTGGGCTCAAAATCGCATTAGATTTCAGAAGTGAAGTTTTTGCTCAAGTTTCTGCTCATGCTCATTTACATATCACCGGTCGGAAAATCTTTCATGAAGCAGTGCAATCAGATAATACTTTGGAACATATTTTAAAACACAGCTTTGAGCTAAAAGATATTTCTTAATATATTTGGGAGTAGTAACTTGATGCTGCTTTATTTATACAGGTGAAAATGAGTTTATCACAAAATATAAGCATGTTAATCATTTTAAACAACTGAAATATACTTTTAAAAACTATACAGAGCCAGCTACTAGTTACATTGGTGTGCAGTAGCCAGTTTCTTAATAAATAAAAATTAATATTTAAAAGCTTTCAAAACATGCCTGAAATGCTTGATTTAAAGAACCGCAAGCAGACGCGATTAATGGAAACTTACCATGGTGATTAATCCAATCTGAGGGCATGGCCAGTTTGATTAGCAGGGCTGGCATCCAGCGCACATTTTAAAAACTAGTGCAAAAGATCACAGAAACTTGGTTTGTGCTTAATGCAATTTGTGCTTGAAGTTCTTTGATCTTTTGCTGATTCGATTTACTTTGGGTGAATTTTGTAGAAATTCCATATTAATATATTTACAATCTCCTTTCATGGTTTCATTCTTATTTTCCCTTGAATTTTTCTTTCAATTCTTGCGTTTCTAATTACTTTTCATCCTACCATTTCTTCAATAGATTTCTTTCATGCATTTTCACTTTGTCACAATGGTCTCTGTCATTCCTTATCAATCAAATTTTGTTTTCTTTTTCTTTCTTTCCCAATTCTCTGCCCACCTCTCCAGGTTAAGATAAGATTCAATAGATAAGATTAAGTAAGATTCAATAAGTGCCTGCAAGCTAAGCGGCTGTTTTTATGTAGAAGCTGAAATAGTAAGTATAACCAAGCTATTAGTCTGCGAATGATATCACAGATCCATGTCCATCTCTCCCTTAATTCAATGTTTGAAAACCCTGCCACAGTGCTGAAATAGCTCTCATCATAGTTATGATCACCATTCATTGTGACTGTGGCCATGGTGTATCATTCCTCTGTTATGTTCTACTATGGGGTCGCTTTGCTCGTGAGCCGGCTGCACGCTTATCTGTCGGCAGGTGAGTCAATTACAATATACTGCAGACACAGAGACCAATATGAAATGAAGCACGTGCTATTTATTTACACAAACAACGGAGCATTAACATGATGTGTGCTTCTCCTACCAGACCCTACTCTAAACTAACATTAACATGGTAGCCTGTGCTACACAGCTATTGGGTCTTACAGACACGTGGTCAATCTGCTCATATTCTCTTAGAGGTGTATTACACCTCAGATTATCTCCCCCTTTACTTGAAAGTATATGTTACAATATATTAACTATTTACAAAAATGAACCATTTACAAATTCAGTCTCTCAGGAGGCTTTTTCAAATGCTTTTTCATTGTAGTTCTACGACTTCGGACAGTTTATCTGAGGCCTTCCTCTCAGGAGTAATCTGTCCACCAGGTTTCCCAGTAGGAACCTGTAAGTTTGCCTCTTCGGCTCTCTCAGGTTCAATGGGTCCTACAGGTACTTCCAAAGCAAGAGGAGTTCCTTCTACCTGTGGTGTTGACTCCAACGGGAATGTTTGGCACGCCTTTCTTATGGATCCGTTTCCCTTTTCCTGAGGTGATCTACATGTCTCCTGATTATCCGACTTTCAACCAATATGTGGTAGGACAAGGGTCCTGTCACTGCACTGATTTCACCTGATAGCCACTTAGGCCCACCTCCAAAGTTCTTTGCAAAAACTGCTTCTCCTACAGTGAAGTTTCTTTCACTTCTGTGGTAGTCGTGTTCATTTTTCTAGGCCTCCTGACATCTCTCTACCCTCTCCATTAAATTTGGCCTTATGAGGCTCAAATGTGTCCTGCAGGGGTAATACCAGTGGTCGTATGTGACATAGTCCTATAGCTGAGCAGGAAACATGGGGCAGAAATTTCCCCCTATCGGGGGGAAAGTTCAGGACCGGGCACGTGCAGGCATGCCTCTGATCGGCACCCCTGATCAGGGGCGTGCCGCCATTTTATGTGGGCGGGCCAATTACGCGCTCCCTGTGCAGGCAGGGGGGATTCCCGAAGCCGCGAGTGCACTCTTTCACGCATGCACACGAAAGAGCGCACTCATCTCCCTGAGGCTAAGTGCTGCCTCAGAGAGATCGACGCCAAATTTAAAAATGTTAAAAATAGAAAATTAAAATTTCCCTGACATGTCCCCTCATGTGACACTGTCACATGTGGGGACATGTCTATCACTTTTAGTTAAACTTATATTAAATTTTTAAAAACCTACATGAAACCTCATCCTGCCCGTGGATGAGGTTTCATGCTTTCTCTGAAGCTCACCAGGGCTCCTGGCCTGCCCGCCAACCTTAAGGTTGGATGGGCAGGTCCTTTAACTACTGCAATTAGTTTCAAAATGGCCTTAATTGGCCGTTGACAGGTCGGCGGGTGCACAGCTGATTCAGCTGAGCCCCAGCCGACCTGAAAATTGAAAAGCGGCGGGGTGACTTTGAGAGTTCCATCCAACGTCATCCCGTGTCATTTTACGAGTCAGTGAGTGGGCCCCTCTCCCCCCCCCCCCCCACCCCCCCACACGCTGACTGGGAAATCCTGGCCTTGATAACTTTGTTGCTATAGAGACCCCCTCTAGTTGTATCATTCCGGCCTTGAAGGCCTGGGCTGCCCTCTCAGCCAACCCATTGGATGCTGGGTGATATGGTGAGGTCTTGACATGTGTGATGCCATTGAGACTTGTAAATCTTTGGAATTCCCCACTAGTGAATGCCGTTCCATTATCAGACACTAATATCTCTGGTAAACCGTGTATCTGATGCAATATGGTGGTGACAGGTGTGGGTGATCTTACCTCATATACGTCCACCCATTTGGAGTGGGAGTCGATAAGTAAGAGGAACATTGTGTCCAAAAAAGGCCCCATGTAGTCAACTTGGAGGCAGACCCATGGCCTTCCTGGCTACTCCCAAGGATGCACTGGAGCAGAAGGAGGCAATTTCTGCACCTATTGGCACTGCATGCAGCTCTTGACCATGTTTTCGATTTCTGCCCCTGCCCACCATAAGTAGCTGCGTGCCATTTTCATTCTGGAAATGCCTGTGCCAGAGCTGTGCAATTCTATCAATAATGGTTGTCTTCCTCTGGGAAGCACAATGACTCTCACTCCCCACAGTAAGATGCCATCCTGGGAGGTGAGCATGTATCTCCTGTTAAAAAAGGGCTTCATTTCTCTGACACTGGCTCGTTAGACCATCCCTGCAAGACTTGTTCCCTGACGTGAGACAAAACTGGATTGCGGTTGGTCCATCCTCCGACCTGTTTGGCATTCACTGGTGATGAATCCAGAAAGTTTAATAACAAGACAAGTCCTTGAGGGATGGAGACGTTCACATTGCTGTCCTTTAGGGGTAATCAGATCAGCGTGTCGGCATTGGCAATCCGGCTTCCCGGCCATTGGATAGAAGTATATTTGTAAGCAGCTAGAATCAGTGCCCACCTTTGGATGCGTGCCGAGGTGATTGGGGGTATTGCCTTATCTTCCCCAGACAAGCCTAGCAGTGGCTTGTGATCGGATACGATGGTGAAGTGGCGACCATGGATGTATTGGTGGAAGTTCTTACTGTCAAATACAATGGATACGCCTTCTTTCTCTAATCGTGAGTATCTTTGTTCTGCCACACTGAGTGTTCTTGAGACGTTGCCAATGGGCCATTCGGAGCCATCCACCATCTGGTGGGAGATTATAGCCCCTACTCCATAAGGGGATGCATTGCAGGTTAAAATCAATCTTTTCTTTGAGCCAAATTTACCAACAGGGCCAATAAATGTAGTAACTGCTTTACTGCCATAAAAGCATGTTGCTGTGGGGCTTGCCAAGTCCATCTGTGGTTTTTCTTCAGCAACGCATATAATGCAGCCAGTGCTGTTGACAAATTTGGGAGAAAACGACTGTAATAGTTAACCATTCCCAAAAGGACTTGAGTTCTGTGGCATTTTTCAGGGCTGGTGCCTCACGAATAGTCTTCAACTGGGTAAGGGCCCTGCGAGTCAACCCGATGATCCAGGTAAATCACTTCTTTTACTTGGAAGATACATTTTTCCCTTTTCAAGTGCACTCTGGCTTGTGAGAAATGCTTCAATTCCTCTTCCAAGTTAGCCAGGTGTTCTTCATCAGTTAGTCCTGCTATTAGGACGTCGTCGAGATAAACCACCACATGGGGTAGACCTTGGAGCAAATTTTCTATAGTGCGTTGGAAAATGGCACAAGCCGATGAGACTCTGAAGGGTAACCTGGTATACTGGTATAACCCCCTATGTGTGTTGATAGTCACAAAATCCCGAGAGGCCTTCTCTAGTTCGACTTGCTGGTAAGCGTGGCTCACGTCGAGTTTCATATATGTGGTTCCCCCTGCCAGCTTGGAGTACAATTCATCAATTTATGGTATAGGTGCTATCAAGTCTGGCCACTTTGTTAACAGTCAACTTGTAGTCCCCACATATTCGCACACACTGGTCAGGCTTTAGTACTGGAACTATGGGCGCTGCCCATTCGGAAAATTGTACAGGTTGTGAGACTCCCAACCTTTCCAGCCTGTCCAATTCAATATCCATTTTTTCTCATAATGCATAGGGGACTGGCCTCATCTTCGAGTACCTGGGGGTTGCTCCAGGATCCACGTGGATTTTAGTTTGCAGTCCCTGAATCTTCTCAAGCTCTTCCCTGAACACAGAGGCATATTTCTATAATAATTCTTGCAGATCTTTCATTCTGAGTTGAAAAATCTCAGTCCACTCCAACTTTATTTCCTTAAGCCAGTTCTGACCAAGTAGAGTTGGACACTCCCCTGCTACCGCTATCAGGGGGTAGGTTAGCAGACTGGCTTTCATATTGTACTGGAACCTTGCATATACTTTTTACTCATATATCTTCGCCAGTATATGTCTTTAACAAAAACAGAATTACCTGGAAAAACTCAGCAGGTCTGGCAGCATCGGTGGAGAAGAAATCAGTTAACGTTTCGAGCCTTCACGGCCCTTCGGCAGAACTGAAGATGAGGTGCTGTTCCTCCAGTTTGCGTTGGGCTTCACTGGAACAATGCAGCAAGCCAAGGACAGACATGTGGGCAAGAGAACAGGGTGGAGTGTTAAAATGGCAAGCGACAGGGAGGTTTGGGTCTTTCTTGCGGACAGACCGCAGGTGTTCTGCAAAACGGTCGCCCAGTTTGCGTTTGGTCTCTCCAATGTAGAGGAGACCGCATTGGGAGCAACGAATGCAGTAGACTAAGTTAGGGGAAATGCAAGTGAAATGCTGCTTCACTTGAAAGGAGTGTCTGGTTTAAGGTGGGGGGGGCGGGGGGGGAGAGAGAAGTTGAGGGTGTGGTGATTGTGGAGATAAGCAAGCAGTGATAGGAGCAGATAATCAAAAGATGTCACAGACAAAAGGATCAAAGAGGTGTTGAAGGTGGTGATATTTGTCTAAGAAAAGTGCTAATTAAGAATGGAAGACAGGACACTCAAAGTACAGCTCTAGTGGGGGTGGGGTGGAAAAGACTAACAAGGTTTTAGTTTTAGATTTAAAAATAATGGAAATAGGTGGGGAAAGAAGAATCTATATAAATTATTGAAAAAAAAAGGGGGGGGGAGAAACGGGGTGGGGATGGGGGGAGGGGGAGTTTAAGATTTGGGCCCTTGGACGGTGAGGAGAGAGGAAGTGAAGGGGCAGGTGTTGCATCTTCTGCGTGGGCATGGGGAGGTGCCATAGGTGGGGGTTGAGGAGTAGGGGGTGATGGAGGAGTGGACCAGGGTGTCCCGGAGGGAACGATCCCTACGGAATGCCGTCAGGGGGGGTGAAGGGAAGATGTGTTTGGTGGTGGCATCATGCTGGAGTCGGCAGAAATGGCGGAGGATGATCCTTTGAATGCGGAGGCTGGTGGGGTGATAAGTGAGGACAAGGGGGACCCTATCATGTTTCTGGGAAGGAGGAGAAGGCGTGAGGGAGGATGCGCGGGATATGGGCCGGACACGGTTGAGGGCCCTGTAGTCTTTACAGGAAGCGGGGTGTGAGGAGCTGTAGTCGAGGTAGCTATGGGAGTCGGTAGGCTTGTAATGGATATTGGTGGACAGTCTATCATCAGAAATTGAGACAGAGAGGTCAAGGAAAGGAAGAGAAGTGTCAGAGATGGACCATGTGAAGATGATGGAGGGGTGGAGATTGGAAGCAAAATTAATAAATTTTTCCAGGTCCCGACGAGAGCACGAAGCAGCACCGAAGTAATCATCGATGTACCGGAGAAAGAGTTGTGGGAGGGGGCCGGAGTAGGACTGGAACAAGGAATGTTCCACATACCCCATAAAGAGACAGGCATAGCTGGGGCCCATGCGGGTACCCATAGCCACACCTTTTATTTGGAGGAAGTGAGAGGAGTTAAAGGAGAAATTGTTCAGTGTGAGAACAAGTTCAGCCAGACGGAGGAGAGTAGTGGTGGATGGGGATTGTTGGGGCCTCTGTTCAAGGAAGAAGCTAAGGGCCCTCAGACCATCCTGGTGGGGGATGGAGGTGTAGAGGGATTGGACATCCATGATGAAGAGGAAGCGGTTGGGGCCAGGGAACTGGAAATTGTTGATGTGACGTAAGGTGTCAGAGGAATCACGGATGTAGGTGGGAAGGGACTGGACAAGGGGAGAGAGAAGGGAGTCAAGATAACGAGAAATGAGTTCCGTGGGGCAGGAACAGGCTGACACGATCGGTCTGCCAGGTCAGTTCTGTTTGTGGATTTTGGGTAGGAGGTAGAAGCGGGCCGTCCGAGGTTGGGCGACTATCAAGTTGGAAGTTGTGGGAGGAAGATCTCCAGAGGAGATGAGGTCAGTGACAGTCCAGGAAACAATGGCTTGATGTTCTGTGGTGGGGTCATGGTCCAGGGAGAGGTAGGAGGAAGTGTCTGTGAGTTGACGCTCAGCCTCCGCGAGGTAGAGGTGTCTTTAGTCTGGCATCTGAGTTTTCCAGCTTTAGTGAGTGGCCTCCTCCATTCAGATACTTAAACGTATGGTCCCCTATGACTGTCGTGAGTGTGACTGTATCCACCTCCATTCGAATGGGTTTTCTGTTGACTTCTACTATCATGTAAATTGACTCTGTTTTACCCATTTGTAAGTTGTGTAGTGAGTAAATATCTGACTCTGTTTCTTCTGGTTCCTAAATTTCATGACTGCTGCCTTTTTGTTTGAAATTTGGCCTCAATCTTTCTTTACAATATCAGATAATGCGCCCTTTGTGATGGCAGTAGAAACACTCGGTTCTTTTAAATTGTTGTTCATTTGCAGGCTGTCTTGTTCCAATTCTTCTAATATTAATGAGGCTTTTATCCATTAAACCCCATTGCTTTTTGCTGGTTTGTTAATGGCGGCTGTTTCCCGTCTTTCCGCAGAGCCCTGCGCTTCCGCGCCATTTCGAGCCGGTGCTTCCCTCTCAACGTGAAGAACGGCGCCATTTTGTGCTCCCTTGAGTTCTTCTGAGCCCCTGATTGCACTTTCCATTGTGAGCACCAACTCCAGTGCCTTGCTGAAGTCTAAATTTGTGTCTGACAACAACCTTTTTTGAAAGGTGTCTTTGTTAATCCCAAACACTAATCGGTCTCTTAACATGTCATTAATCGACGTCCTGAGCTCACAGTGTTCTAAGACTGCTACATAGCAAGCAACTGTCTCTCCAGGGGTGCGACACCTCGAATGGAATTCAAAATGCTGTGTTTTTACCGAGGGTTTTGGCTGAAAGTGGCTTTTCACTAGATTCACCAACTCATCAAAGCTCTTGGAATATGGGGCATTGGTCGCTGTTAGACTACGAATTAGGCCATATGTTTTACTGCCACATGTCGATAAGAGGATCACTCGCCTCTTCTCCTCCCCAATATGTCATTGGCCAAAAAGAAAAACTTGAGGCATTCAATATAATGGGCCGTAACTTACACCTAGTGTCAGAAAGTGCTGGCCCAAATAAATTAGGAGAAATAAATGCATACTTACCTGGTCTTGAAAATTACATTGCCACTTCCATTCACCGGAGCTGCTTGGAGCCTGCATCGAAAGAATCCTCGCAGGCCCCAGCAAAGTCTAGATCCAGCGTATTCAAGGAGGCCATGCTCCCTTTTTAAGGCATTTGCTGCCGTAAAGCAGGTAAGTTTAAAGGGCCAGGGAAATTGACAGGCCGGGGAAGGTAAGTGCCTCAGGTAAGTAGATAGGATTTGGGGGTTGGGGGTGTCTGGAGGTCGTGGGGGTCCGGGCTCTGAGGTCGGGAGGGGGGTTCGGAGTTCGAGGTTGGTGGGGGTGGGGGGGCAGGGGGGCTGAGGTCGGTGGTGGGGAGAGGTGGGGTTGTCGGAGGTCGAGGAGGGGGTGGCGTTGGGGGGGAGTCCCGTGGGCGGTGGGGAGTGGGGGGCTCCTGTTTGGTCGGTCTGGATCTTTACAATAGTTACCCAGAAGTTAGAAGAGGTTTTAATTCTTCTAACTTTTTTTGGATAACTATTGATATAACCCCGGCAGAACCACCGAAGTTAGCGATTTAAACTGCATTTTCGTATGGTTCCCAATTCAGCGCACCTGTCCAGAGGAAGTGTGCATTTCTGGGCAATTGCCGTGCAAACCCTTACCTGGGAACTTGCCAGAGGGATTCCCCAGTG
The DNA here is from genome assembly GCF_964194155.1 of Cetorhinus maximus. NCBI lineage: Eukaryota > Metazoa > Chordata > Chondrichthyes > Lamniformes > Cetorhinidae > Cetorhinus > Cetorhinus maximus. The sequence continues at coordinate 67,251,490 of NC_135888.1, read as the reverse complement.
CATCTTTGGGGTAACCCCAAATCCGACACTGGAGAGCGCAGAAGTTATGGGCCAATATGACCAGTCATCGGTGGTCTGATCAAATGGTTCGATGCAGCCAAATTGTGGCATACTGGAGGGAGATAATTTCGATGACCATGGTGAGGGCTTACAATTGTACTGTACTTACAATCGGCCTGAAAGGCACGGCTGATTCACTACAGCTGAGTTTTTGTGGCTTCCTTGGTGTCATCGACTGGTTGTGCTTTGCCTCATCACCAGTTGCTACGTTCTACTATGGGGTCGCTTCACTCGTGAACCGGTTGCAAGTTTATCTGTTGGCCGGTGGGCCAATACAATATACTGCAGACACAGACACCAATATGAAATGAAGCACATACTATTTATTTACAGAAACAACAGAGCACTAATATGATTTGTGTATGTCCAGCCAGACCCTACTCTAGACTAACATTAACATGGTAGCACATGCTACACAGCTATTGGGTCTTGCAGTCACATGGTCAATCTGCTCACGTTCTCTTAAAGGTGTATTACACCTCAGATTACCACATCCTCCTTGATATTTCTTTAGCTTTCCAGCGGGCCAGCATTTTCCGACACTAGTCGGAAGTTACAGCTCATTATTTTGAATGCACTCTCCTTTCATACCTATCCTTCACTGTCCAGCTCAGTGGCACTGCCCTCGCTTGGTTATACCATTGCTGTCCAACTGTATCTCAAGGGTCTCTAACAAAGGCTTCTCTCCCCATTCTCAAAGGATCTATAATTGGTCTTCTCCATTACCTCATCTCCCAGCTGCCCCTGTTATTTGGCAATATCACCCATAACCATGGAGCCAGATTCCATTTGTATGTTGATGCCACTCAATTATTTCCCCAGCACTTTGCCTGATCCTTGCACTGCCTCCATGATGACAGAGTGCTTGTCAAAATCCAGTCTTGGATGGACTGCACTTTCCATCAACTAAATAGAGAGACTGAAGTCATTGTCACAGGCCTGCAAAAAACTCTGTACCCTTTCTACTGATGTCATCTTCTCCTTCACCATTGTTTCAGGCTGTTTGCAACTGAGGTGTTGGTCAGTTTGGCATTGCTATGAAGTTGCCTGAGCTTCTGACCCCAAAGTGTATCAGTCACAAAGATCACCAATTTCCATCTTCATAGCATTGCCCACTTCCATCTCTGCATCAGTCCATCTGCTGCTGAAACCCTCCACCATACTCAACTACTCTGTTGGCATCATGGCCAGCTTCCCAGCCTTCACACTCTGTAAGATTTAGCCCATCCAAAACGCTACTGCCTGAAATCTATCCCACTCTATGTCCTGCTCGACCATCACCCCCATCATTGTTGACCTACATGGGCTCCTAGATCCCCCAATGCATCTAATTTAAAATTCTCACCGCTTAGCACCACCACACTTCTGAACTCTTCTGAATCTGCCCTGCCATTATCAGCCACCCAAGTTTCTCTCTGTGGGCTTCTGTTTCTAAACCTCTTGGCTTCTCCACTTCTCTCTTTTCTTAAAACCAACCTCTTTGGTCAAGCTTTGTTTCACCCTTTGTGTTTTCAATTGTGTAGACTCTCATTTGAGATCACTTCTCACACTGTGAGAAACACTGTGTGAAATAAATTTTTTAATGCTGAATCATTCTTACGAAATAGACATTTTTTATAAAGCTTTTAAAGGTTCACAGGAGAGGAGTTGATTTCAGTCTTGAAAATTTCAATTGATCGAACATCCACAGCCATTTATGGGAGAGTGTGCTGGATTTCCATGGCCGTGTGTGTCAAAAAATGCTTCTGAATGGCCCGGCCCTAATTGTGCATTCTGGTTCTGGATTCCTTCCCCAGAGGAAATTGGTTCTCTCTGTCTACAGTATTGGGTTCTTTTTATCATTTTAAACACCTCAATCAGGTCAGGTCATAATCTTCTAAACTCATGGGAAAATAATCTAAGTTTATATAACCTATCCTCACAATTTAGACCTTTTAGCACTTTTATCAGTTTGATGAATCTATACTATATGCCTTCCAAGGCAAATATATCCATCCTGAGGTGTGGTGCTTAAACCTAAAAGCAGTACTCCAGATTGGATATGACCAACAATCTGTACAACTGAAGCATACTTTCTTTGTTATGAATTCCAAAATAACATCCTATTTTGATTTTAGGACTCTGGCAAAAGAACACAGCTCTTCAAAAGAGCCTATGCAGACCCGATATGTGCAATGGCCTCCTTCTTTGTGATACTATTCTATGATTCTAAGTTCCTTTTTTTTAATTCATTCATGGGGTGTGGACATTTCTGGATAGGCCAGTGTTTATTGTCCATCACTAGTTGCCCTTGAGAAGGTGGTGGGTGAGCTGCCTTCTTGAACCGCTGCAGTCCATGTGATGTAGGTACACCCACAGTGCTGTTAGGAAGGGAGTTCCAGGAATTTGACCCTGTGACAGTGAAGGAACGGCGATATATTTCCAAGTCAGGTTGGCAAGTGGCTTGCAGGGGAAGTTCCAGGTAGTCATTTTCTCATGTGTCTGCTGCCCTTGTCCTTCTAGGTGGTAGTGATCTGGAAGGTGCTATCTTAGGAGGCTTGGTGAGTTCCTGCAGTGCATCTTGTAGATGGTACACGCTACTGCCATTGTGCAATGATGGAGGAGGGAGGGAAGGTTTGTGGATGGGGTGCCAATCAAGCAGGCTGCTTTGTCCTGGATGGTGTCCAGCTTCTTGAGTGTTGTTGGAGCTGCACTCATCCAGGCAAGTGGGGAATATTCCATCACACTCCTGACTTGTGCCTTGTAGGTGGTGGACAGGCTTTGGGGAGTCTAGATGTGAGTTACTCACCACAGGATTCCTAGACTCTGACCTGATGAGTGAAATTCATATATGAATGCTTAATGTGCTTGTGTGTTAATTTTATAGAGGTATTAATTTAATTAAGATAAATGTTTTACTTCCTGTGCAAAAATAAGATGCACAGAAGTTGCATTAAGCACCTGTACATGAACTTTATTGTGACTATCTTGTTCTGTATAGAATAAAAGCCCAGTTTGTTTGATCAATAACAAAGATGACATGCAATTATGATTTTTTTCCATTGTTTTTAAGGCATCCTTTATACTGTTTATATTATTGACTTTGCACCAAAATATGTAACTTATACATGCTTGTGTTTTTCTTGCTTTGTTCCTAGCTTTAGAGGGACTACAATTTAAATGTAGTTATATTTGTGACATCAAGTAATTAATATAAATTGACAAGGTTACCCATGTTGTCCATTAACCATACAATTGTGTTCTATATAGATTTGTCAGACGAATGAGTCTTTCATGCTTCCAGGCCATTAGACTATTACATTAAGCAGCTTTTCTTTGGCTTTGCACATCTGGCAGAATCAATTAAATGCTAGCTTTTATAATTAATGCACACATGACTACTGGCAGCCAGGGCACAGATAGTGACAATATTTTCATATTATAGAGTCAACGGCACCAAGTATATTATTTACATGAGTCACTTTGTAAAATTATTTCATTATATTTGGCTTTTTTAGCAGAAAAATTAGTTAAATCAGCTGATGTAGCTTTTGAGCTATTAAGCCAGAAGTTGCACTAATGCAGTGGCCCATTCATTTCTGATGGAAATTATATCACTAACCAAATGATGCAGTGGAAAAGAAAAATTAAAGCGTCATTGACCGGAATATCTGGGGATAATGCTTTGATTTTCCATTCTGTTCAAGCCTGCCAAGATATGTGTTGCATAATTTTAATTTTTGGAATAAATTGATCAATATAAAATTAATATGAAATTAATTCCAGACTGGTGTTTCCTTCCTTCGGTAGGCATTTCTGTAAAAAAAAAAGACAAAGTTATCCCAATGGTGTCATCGGTCCAAAATAATCTGAGTGCAAACAGCAAAACCATTGACAAAATACACCCTTGGAATTTTTAATCCTCAATTGTGAATATGGCCTTTTACCTTTCTTGCCCCATTTCAAAACATCTGGTGCTTACCGTCAAATTGGGTCATAACTTCCTCGGAGTGGTAATCAGCATCGTATTGCCACTTCGTACCCAATTGCTTGCGTGATCTTTCTTCCGAGCCTGTCTCTCCTGACCTTCTGACTCAGGCCAGGTGAGATCCAGGCAGCACAGCTCATCCTCGAGACCGAGCATTGAAGTCCAGCTCCATCAAAGTGAAGGAGGATATGCCTACTTTTTTGCAGCACTGGATGCCGTAAACTGGTAAATTATAGGTCCTATTGAGATTTAAAGGTCCTTGACAAGCCAGGGAGAAGGTAAGTGTTTAAGGTAAATGTATAGGATTTGGGGGTGGGGGGAAAACTGAGAGGTGAGGGTGGTCAGAGGCCAGGGAGCAAGCGGATGAGCGTTGGACCTCAGGAGGGGTGGGGTGGTTGAACCTCAGGAGTGGTGCTGGACATCAGTGGGGGAGTAGAGGTAGGTTGGATCAGGCCTGCAGGGTAGGGGTGGAGTTGCTCAGGTCAGGCCAGGCCTGCAGGGGGTGGGGTCAGGTTGGTTTGGGTGTGGGGGTAGGGTCAGGTCAGCAGGCCTCTGATGGGTGTGGGGGTGAGAGCTGGATCCGCAGTGGGAAGGGGGTGGGCTATACCATAGTGGGTCAGGAATACCATGGGGTGTGGTTAGGTCAGGGTTGGAAGGGGTCCCCTGGGGGTTCAGGGCTGTGGGGGCAAGGGGAAGTTCCGTGGGAGTTCGGGGGTGTGGGTGGAGTCCCATTGTGGGGGGCGGGGGGGTGGGGCGGGAGGTGGTTTGGGTCTTTATAATAGTTACCCAGAGGCTAGAAGAGGTTTTAATGCTTCTAACTTTTTCTGGGTAACTATTGGTTTAGCCCATTGGAACCAACCCAAGTTTGCGATTTAAATCGCATTTTCAGATGGTCCCAGTGCAGGGCAATTGCACAGAGGAAGTTTGCGCTTCTGGGCAATTGCTGTGCAAACCTTTACCTGTGAAGTTCTGAGAGGGGTTCCCAAGAACATCTTTGTAATACACAAATCCAATGCTGGAGAGCTCGGCAGTTACAGCCCATTATTTCTTTCAATGACAAAATTACTCTGTTAGATTAAGAAAACGTGCGTTGAATTAATTTCGTAAAAAGTTGGGGTGAATGTTCAGTAAAATGGAACACCAATGCGCACAATTTAAGCTGCAATGGCACCAACATTGATTTGCTTGTTTAATACAGTAAGGCAACATCCCCTTACATAGCGACTGGATTTTCTTCCCACTGGTAGACATGGGGCAGAATTTTACGGCCCCGTTGCGGCAGGGAACGGGGTTGTAATAAGTGGCGAGCCATTCAAAATGTCCATTGACTTTGGCAGGAGGGGCTGTAAAATTCCACCCATACAGTGGGGCAATCCTAACATTCACCAGTATAAAACTGCCACTGATTTCCACAACTCTCACCCACTCTACAGCACCCCCAGCTTCATGATCTGGTTGAGGAAAATTGTGAGTCGCCTCATATTAAAAAAAACTTACCAGAAGCATAAGGGAACTGCACTGGGGTCATCGCTGACTACTAGCAAGGATGGCTCCAGTATCCCAAGAGCTGTCCAGCAACTTGACTTTCAATAGAAAAAGAGTGACAGAATATCTCAGAATAGAGAAACCATGACAGCTCCCTGGGTACCACCCACATGCATATTCTGGATTGAAAGCTACAAATCCAGCAACACATTCCCTTTCCCATTCATGAAGTTAATGGCATTTTGTAAAGGGGCATAGGTGGCATCATGCATGCTGTCAATGATCCTGTCTATCATTTTGTAGAACTTCCACAGGTAGACAACGTTCAAAAAGCCTTTCTCACTGACATTCATGCCCAATTTTTAATTGTAGTTAAAACTTTACATTGAACATTACGGAGTGGAAAAAAATGTCAGAAAGCATTTTGAGAGAATTGCTGGAACCCAGTGGCCAGATTCCATAAGTTTATTTAGTGTTGCTTTCCATTATAATTGTGAACATTGGAGACTATAACAGGAAAGTTGACAGAAAATTTTTACAGAAGTTGTGCTGCAGTCAGTAAGTGCACAGAGATGTAAGATTTTTAATGCATTAGATAAATTTCTAAAAATTATTGCCTTAAAATTGAAAAGATCAAAGCCTCTGTTCACAGTACGTCTAGCCACTTAAAAAATGAGAAATAGGCAATAAAATCAATGTCATATTGTGCCAATGCACTCTGTGACATAACAGAGACCTTACGAATATAATGCTGAATTAGCTAAAGTCTCAAAAACTTGGAGAAGTTAAGAAAAACGGTATACTTTGCTGTGACTCTGGTAATTCTGTCAGTCGACTTATCAATAACTGTATCCCACACCAGCACAATGTTTTTAGTTGAATGAATACTTAATATTTACTTTTATTTCACCTTTCATCGACCAAAAGGGTCTTTGGGATCCAGAAAGCTTGTAATTTAATTTTTGTGTGTACTGAAAGACCTCTAACTTTCTGAATGATTTCCTTTCATGTAATATCTGCATGAATAATTTTCTGAATGTTATGTAGTGTGACTAGAAAAATGCATTGAACCAAAGAGCATTTTATAATTCATCTGTACCAATTTATTCAATCTTGACTTCTATGTCCCAGTTATCTGTGTTTGATGTTGATGTGACAGATTGGACTCAGCAGCAAGACTACTTGAAAAAGGTGATCTTCCACTGTTTGTGTTATGCATTGACTGCAGGCAGTGTGCAACCAGCCTTTTAAACTTTGAATTGAAGAAAAAGCAAATTCAAGGTAAAGTGGAAACCCAGTGGACTCAAGTAGCTATAAAAAGCTACAAAAAGTGCAAAAAGGGAAGATGAAAAAAGATCTTGCAAGCAATATTCAAACGAAGACCAAAGATTTTTATAGACATATGAAGAGCAATAAAACGGTAAAGGGAAATATGAGCACATTAAAGACAAATGAGACTATAATGCACAATAGGGAAATGGCAGATTTATTAAGTGAGATTTTGTATCCATTTTCACAGGAAAAAGGACAAAATGCCAACAACACAAGGAGATTTAAAAGTAAGTCAAGCTGAGGAACTTAGTGGATTTAGTATAAGCAACATAAGTTGTAATGGAGAAGTAATGGGACACAATGGTTTCTACCTCAGGGATTGAAATAGACAAGGAAATATATAGTCAATGCATTAGCCTTCATTTAACAAAAGTTCTTTATGTTCAGGAATTGTGTTTATGATGGGAAAATTCCAAATGCCAGTCCATAATTTAAGAAGGGAGGAAGGAAGGAATCAAGTGACTATGGACCATTCCATAAGTTGTCAAAAATTTACTTGAATATAGCATCAAGAACAGAGTGGCTGAGCAATTAGATCAGTGTGATACGATCAGAGAGTCAACATAGATGTATGAAGGATAAGTATGAAGGCTGATCTAGTTGATTTTTTTAAGTAGATAGGAGAGTGATTATGGATGTTGCCTATATGACCTGTCAGAAAACATTTGGTAAGATTCTTCACAGGAGATTATCAAAAAATAAATCACACAAACATGTGGTGCAGTAATTAGTTGAGAGTCAGGAGACTGTAGGGAAAAAGGAAATGGTCTTTGATTAGCAAGAAGTAACAAGTGATGCTGCCCAATGATCTGCACTAGGACCTCAGCATTTCACCAAATATTTTAATGACTTGGATGATTGAATAGAGTTCTCTGTCTAATATTGCAGATGATACTAAGTTTGGAGGCAGGGTAAGTTGTGCATATGGAAGTAAGAAATTACAAAGAGACATAGGGTGGAATTTTCCATGCCCACTGACATTGGGTGTGATAGGTGGCATGCGCAGACAATATGACGCGATCTGGTTAACTACGGCGGGAAGGCAGGTCACGATCGTCCACTCAGCCCGCCCAGGCCATGTTTCCCGCCTATGTTCAGCGGGGAGCTCATTATAACACATCAGCATTCATTAAAAGGCCATCCTGTCAGGCTCAGGGCCCCCACCAGGTCATCCGTTCATGTTGGCGGGAAAGCATATCGACATGATGCGATTGAAGGCCAATAAATCCCCTGGGATGTAGATTATCAGGCCGAGTACTTAAGTGGCGCTAGAAATAGTGGATGCATTGGTGGTCATCTTCCGAGATTCTATAGACTCGGGAACAGTTTCTACAGATTGGAGGGTAGCTAATGTAACACCACTATTTAAAAAAGGGAGGTGGAGAGAAAACAGGGAATTATAGACCAGTCAACCTGATGTCGGTAGTGAGGAGAATTCAAGAGTCCATTATAAAAGATTTAATAGCTGAGCACTTGGAAAACAGTGGCAGAATCAGACAGAGTCAGCATGGATTTATGAAAGGGAAACCATGCATGACAAATCTACTGGAATTTTGAAAATGTAACTAGTAGAGTTGATGAGCGGGAGCCAGTGGATGTGGTTTATTTGGACTTTCAGAAAGCTTGACACAAAGTCCCACATAATCGATAAGTGTATAAAATTAAAACACATGGGATTGAGGGTGGTATATTGAGATGGATAGAAAACTGGTCGGCAGACAGGAAACAGAGTAGGAATAAACCGGTCTTTTTCCGAATGGCAGGCAGTGACTAGTGGCGTACCGCAGGGATCGGTGCTGGGATCCCAGCTATTCACAATATATATTAATGATTTGGATGAGGGAACTAAATGTAATATCTCCAAATTTGCAGATGACAAAGCTGGGTGGGAGGGTGAGCTGTGAGGAGGATGCAGAGATGCTTCAGTGTGATTTGGACAAGCTGAGTGAGTGGGCAAATGCATGGCAGATGCAGTATAATGTGGATAAATGTGAGGTTATCCACTTTCATAGCAAAAAAAAAAAACAGGAAGGCAGAGAGTTTTATCTGAATGGCAATAAATTGAGAGAGGGGAATGTGCAACGAGACCTGGGTGTTCTTGTGCACCAGTCGCTGAAGGTAAGCATGCAGGTGCAGCAGCCGGTAAAGGCGGCAAATGGTATGTTGGCCTTCATAGTGAGAGGGTTCAAGTACAGGAGCAAGAATGTCTTGCTGCAATTATATAGGGCCTTGGTGAGACCACACCTGGAATAGTGTGCGCAGTTTTGGTCTCCTTATCAGGAGGAAGGATGTTTTTGCTATAGAGGGAGTGCAGCAAAGGTTTACCAGACTGATTCCTGGGATGATGGGACTGACATATGAGGGGGGATTGAATCGGTTAGGATCATATTCGCTGGAGTTCAGAAGAATGGGGGGGGAGTTGGGGGAGGAGATCTCATAGAAACCTATAAAATTCTAACAGGATTAGACCGGGTAGATGCAAGAAGGATGTTCCCGATGGTGGGGGTGTCCATAACCAGGGGTCACAGTCTGAGGATATGGGGTAGACCGTTTTGGACTGAGAGGAGGAAAAAGTTCTTCACCTAGAGAGTGGTGAGCCTGAGGGATTCGCTACCACAGAAAGTAGCTGAAGCCAAAACATTGTATGTTTTCAAAGAAGGAGTTAGATATAGCTCTTGGGGCGAAAGGCATCAAAGGATATGGGGAGAAAGTGGGAGCAGGCTATTGAGTTGGATGATCAGCCATAATCATAATGAATGGCGGAGCAGGCTCAAAAGGCCGAATGGCCTACTCCTATTTTCTATGATTTTATGCTTCACAATGGCACACAGGGGACATGCACTCGGCAGCCTTCACTTGTGGAGGGTGGGGGGGAGGGGCGGGGGAGGGGGGGTTGCGGGGAGAACTGAGATGAGTGAACAGCATCGTTTTCCACAGCTCACCAAGATCGCCTGTTGCTATGCAGGCTTCAGGGGCACTGGGGGGGAGCCTTGGGTGAAGTACTGCCCTGCCTTGAAGGAGACTGTTTCCATGGGGCGGGACGATGTCCAGGGTCAGCTGCTGCCTGGCCCTGGAGGTGACTGTACTTGGGTGTTGGGGGGGGGGGGGGGGGGGGGGGGTGGGCAGGGTGGTGTGTGTGGGCAACTGCTGCCCTGTCGTTAGATCCCACACACAAGCAATCGAGATGGGGGACAGGGTAGGCGTGGGAAGTGGCCACACAGGAGGAACACCTGTATAAACTGACTATGCCTCTGCAACTGAGGCAGTTCAGGTGCAGCCAGTGATACGATTGGGGTCAGGCTCCTAGCCTGCCCACCCATGCAAGCAATGCAGAGGCGCCAATGTGCCACCAAGCCCTCCAGACCTTACCCCCCACCACCCTGGCACAGACTGCAAGTTTGCAACCACTTTACCGGACCATGCAGCAGGTGGACTATGTTGTACAATCTCCTCGCCAAGGCTGGCCATGTAGCAGTCACTCTCAGCCCTTTGCAATCTCAGCATCCCGGTTTGGACCAGTTTCCCACATGTCGCAGGTTGACAGGGCAGCCATGCAGCGCACTCATCTCCGGCCATCTGAGGCGTGACCAGCACTCTCCAGGAAGCATTAAGGGCAGTAAAAGGATGCTAAGTACATCCATGCTAACCATGTCCCTTTCATGCTGTAGGAAGACCACGTTGGGATCATGTATCCTGGCAACCTAGCTGTATGCCTGATGGCCTACAGAGAGCGAAGAAGGCAGTGGAGAGAGTGACTGAGGCTCCAGGCCACACAGGCAGGAGCAGCAACCTCAGGAAGAAGGGGCTGCTGGGGCTCCCACACACGGTGCTTAGGAGTGACAGTGAGCCGTGGCCAGTCAGCACTTAGCGATACCCAGAGTCTATACACACTGCCCATCATTCCTGCAGATGACGGAGAACCGGTGTCGCTGAAGACTGAATGTCTAGGGACCTGTGGCTCACATCTGCCACTTACTGCAAGACTTGGTGCCAAGGGAACATGGCGGGCATCCAATGCCAGTGGCTGTGAAAGTGACTGTGGTGCTCAATTAAGCATCCCTCAGGGCTGGGGGGAGGCGGTGGTATCGTGGTATTGTCACTAAATAGTATTCCACAGACCCAGGGTAATATTCTGGAGACCTGGGTTTGAATCCCACCATGGCAGAATCCAACAAAACATCTGGAATTCAAAGTCTGATGATAACCATGAAATGATTGTTGTAAAAATCCATCTGGTTCACGAATGCCCTTTAGGGAGGGAAATCTGCAATCTGGCCTACATGTGACTCAAATTCCCTCTGAAATGAGGGCAATTAGGGTTGGGCAATGAATGGGTCACCTGAGATCTCACAAGCACCACCCACAAATCCATCCATGTCATGAATGCTATCAAGGGCACACAACTTAGTGCATTCTGCCTGGGGCTAGGATGTGGATTCGCCCTGATCAGGATTCCCACATGTGCAGGGTGTAATCGACTGCACCCACGTGGCGCTCAGGTCTACGTCACTACACACGGTGGTCTACATCAACTGCAAGGGCTTCCACTCACTGAATGTGCAGTTGGTATGTGACCACCAGAAGCAAATCCTGCAGGTGTGCGGACCCTTTCCAGGGAGTGTACACGACACCTACATCCTCAGTTGCTTTGACCCCTGCAGTCTTCCAGGGTCCACAGAGGCTGCAGGGTTGGCTTCTTGGGTAGAGGCTGTGGCTAATGACACCCATGCGGCGACCCAAGACTGCAGCAGAGCTATGGTATAATGAAGTTCATGCTGCAGCTCACAACTTGGTGGAGCAGACCATTGGGATGCTGAAGATGCAGTTCCGGTGCCTGGACCTGGACCAGACTGGTGGAGCCCTACAATACAGCCCGCAGAGGGTGTCACGCATCGTTGTCGTCTGCTGCACCCTTTACAACCTGCGCTGCAACGAGGAGATGAGCTGGCTGAGGAGATGGAGGTCTCCTCCAATGAGGACGGCAGCAGGGATGAGGGTGAAGAGGTCCTCAGTGGCGATGATAGAGATGAGGTTCTCGCACTGGCCAGATGAGGAAGGTGCACTTGTGAGGCCCTCATAGCTGCCAGATTTGTGGAGGATGATGACGACGACAACAACGTGCAGTGAGGTGTCCCCATAGATCCTCACAGTGCAGTTGTGAACGCTTGACTCCAGTCTGGCTAATGGCAGCACCAAAAGCCTGAGAGAATGTTCCTGTCATGGAGATGCAGTGGAAGCCCTAACATTTGCTCGATCGCAGGAGGATGATAACAGCGTACAGTGAGGACACTCCATGAATCTTCAGATAGCCTCTGTCTGGCCGAGGGCAGCTCTCTTGCAGTCCATGATCAGGGCCATCTCAGAGACATAGCCATGAAACTTTAGACGCATCCAATGCTGTGACCACCTTCAGGAACTGGTGCACAGCATCACTGGTTGCAGATGCTGGTGCAATTGGAGCCAGACCCACCTTAAAATGCCCTGAGAGCACAAATGCGAGAACTATGCGGCACCTGTCCACTACATTCTGGCAGCAATGACCAGCATTGCCGAGGTGCAGGCATCAGTAATGTTTCCAGGGATTGTGAAGCCAGACCATCACTTTGGTCTGAAGGCTGCACAGAGCACAGGGAAGAGGCCCTGGACTGAAATGCCTGCCTATTATCTTGTGCAGAACGATTTTGCATCCGAGTGACAGGAACACTGCTCATCAGAAGGAGCCACAGGCAGAGAGACATTCTTAGGGAGTTTATTGACAATAGTGAGCAGTATGTACAAGTAACCAACTCCCGTGCCCAGGCTTTGCAAACTACTTTTCCTAACTGCCCTAACCCTGTTGCTACCTCTTCGTGCTCCCTGGACATCCACAGCAGAGGTGGAGGCAGCCCGTTGACTGACGCCCTGTCTGTGATGACTTTGACTGGCGTCCTCCGGAGGACTGAGACTTGGAGAACCCCGACCTGCTTTCAGGGTCCTGCTGTGTGGCAGTGGCGCCCTCCGCGGCCTGTGAAACTGGAGCTGCAGAGGTCACGGGAAGAGGGGATTCGGATAGGCCAGACACTCCGAGTCACCTGGGTGGATGGCCCCGGAGTGTGCACCTGCTGATCCTCCTCCCTATGGGTGCCCGAGGGTCCCTGGCTGCCTCCATGAGAGGAAGGGGTAGCTGGAGTGAGATCGAGCTGCCCAGCATCCCTCTCATGTACACACTGTTGGAGGCCAACTATGGCATCAGCAATGGAGTTAAACCCATGCAGCAGTGCAGAAGCGACATCCTGGACCAAGGTCTCCATGACAGCCACCATCCTGCCAGTGTTGACCTCGGTGCATTACAGTGCTGGCGCTATCACCTCAGCCTGAAGATGGACAGACTCCATCGTGCCTTGCAATCTGAGGAGCGTAGCAGACATCCCCTGATGTTCCTGAGCTTGTCTTTGCAGCTCCAGCAACTGTGACGTGACAGGGTTCAGAGGCTTGTCATCTGATTCAGCAAATTTCTGCTTCCAGCAGTCCTCCGAGTGCCGGACACCTGGGAAGTCCCTGCTGCCACCTGCTGTGGGTCAGACTCTGCACTGCTCACTAGTATGTGAACTGGTGCCTATTCTAGAGCTAGGCCCCACCGAGGTGAGTGTCTCTGCATTGGTGGAGGGTGTGGGTGAGCGCTATGACAGAACTTCAAGGAGGGTGCCTTCAGATTCCTCTTGAGGTTCCTTTGGCACTTGATTGGAGGCTCTGGGTCATGGACTCTGTCGGCTGTTTGGCAGATGTGCCTGCGAAAGCAAGGGGAGATAAGTAGTACATGGCAGTGGCCTGTGAAACAGAACACATCACTCATAAGTTTGTCTGATGGATGTTGCACTGCTGGATCCTCATTCGGAGTAGCGCCGACCTCACCATCAACACAGAACTGGTCCAGATCATGGCCAGCCAGCTGGATGGCTGTGTTTTGAGAACTTTGATTTCAGGCATTCTGCCACTGGTCTGTGGCCTCTCTCCTGTGAGAGGGCTTGTCTTGCATGGATAGAGATGGAGAAAGTGTAAGCAGGACACCTGTCAGGCCAGATGATTGATGTGCCTGGCCTGTATAGGTGGTGAATGGTCCCATGGACAGGCTGAGGAAAATAAAAGGTGTGTGAGAGAGAGAATGAATGGTGATGTCCCTTGAACTGGCAGTGAATGGGGGCCCTATGGATGTGTGCTGTGTTTGAGAGTGAGAGAGTTGAGAGTGATGAAAAGAGTGACTTACCCAGGCGGAATGGAGGAGATCATTCATTCTCTCGCAGCACTGAGTGGTTGTCCTCTTCTGAAGGGCTTTGGCACTGACCACCGCCTCCCAAGTTGGATTGATCATGTTGCTGCCCATCCTGCAGCCAGAGTGGGGGTACAGGATATCCCAGCGGGCCTCCAGAGCATCCAGCAGTCACTCAAGGGACCTGTCATTAAACCAGGGAACAACAGTCTTTTTTTCTTTGCTGGCCATGTCTCCCAGGCAGCGGTGGTGAGCTGGTAGCAATGAGCGGTGTGCGGGCAGCTGCCTTTTAAACATGGCTGCCTGTGTGATGCAATAGTGGGAGGGCAAATGAGTGCCCGCCCGACATGGAAACAGCGTGTTTCCTGGGAATGCATTAATAATGAGGTTGGTTTGGGACTTTACCCACCTGCTACCGCACTTAGTGCAAATCTGGGAAAATTCTGCCCATAGATTAATACATAACTTAATTGGGCAGAAGGAGGCAGTAAAAAGAATAGGGGGATAGAGTTTCTACAATGTGAAGAGGACTCCTTTCTAACAGTCTATAAAAGAAGCCCAACGGGGAAGGAAATGCTACTGGATCTAGTAATGGGATGAATAAAACAGAAGATAAATAAAAGTAGAGGACTCTGTAAGCAATAGTGACTACAGTATAGAATAATAATTGAGAATGGCACAGGCATTACAAAGAATAGGGTAATAGATTGAAGAAAAACAGATAGAGGCATAAAGGGCTTTGGAAATAAAATTGACAGGAATATTGGCAAGTAACGATTTAGAGTGGCAGCATGAAGCATTTAAAACAAATCCGGGGAAATATATTCTGCTAACAAGCAAGAATAAATTTGGGGTAAGGAAACAGGAAGGCACAGCATGACAAGGGAGAATACAAAGAGACTCGGAGAGAAGTAAAAAAAAAGACAAAGGAGGAACTATAATATTAATTTATCAAGGGGCATAAAACAAAATAGTAAAATATTCCACATACGTATGAAGTAAAAACGAAGTCAGGATGGGGATTGGGGAAACAATTACAGGCAGCGGTAGTGAAATATTAAATAAGTATTTTGCTTCGGTATTTAACATGGTGGATCAAATGGGTATGACACTGGAAGATGAGATTAGAACTGATGTAACCACATTTAAAATAAACAGAAGAAATATTAAATAAATTAGTCAAACTCAAAGAAGATATGACCCCTGATCCTGACAGATTGCATCTATGCATTTTAAAAGTAGCTAGGGAAGAGATAGCAGAGGCACAATTACACATATTTAATAATTTGTTGCACAGAGACATGGGCCTGAATTTTCATAAAGGTGGAGAACCTCTCCAATGTTATGAAAATGGCTGCGGAGGCTCAGATCCAGAATTACCACCCCTGAGCATGGTACCTACCATTTTCATGGCAGGCAAAATGGGGGCAGGTTCTAAATTGAACATCCATGGTTCACAGAAGCAACTGCATGTGTTAAAGTGGAGTTACTCTCCACAGAATTCCAAGCCTCTGACCTGCTCTTATAGCCACAGTACTTATATGGCTAATGCTGTTCAGTTTCTGGTCAATGGTAACTCCCCAGGCTGTTGATAGTGGGGGATTCAGCAATGGTAATGCCATTGAATGTCAAGGGGCGATGGTTAGATTCTATCTTGTTGGAGATGGTCATTGCCTGGAACTTGTGTAGTGTGAATGTTACTTGCCATTTATCAGTCCAAGCCTGAATATTATCCAGGTCTTTTTGCATATGGACACCTATTGCTTCAGTATCAGAGTCATGAACATTGTGCAATCATCTGCAAGCATCCCCACTTCTGACCTTATGATGGAGGGAAGGTCATTGGTGAAAAGCTGAAGTTGGTTGGGCCTAGGACACTACCCTGAGGAACTCAGTGGAGTTGTTTCCCATTGGAAGTTCGGATGGAGCGAAATCATTCTGGAGTGTTGTGGAATTGTGGCTCAACAGTGCCAAGTTGACAGTCAGTCATTCTTCTCCCACAAAGCCTTACCATCCTTACTCTTCTTTCAGCTTCCCCATTAGCTTGTGGGTATGTGGGTGAACTAGTCGTGTGGACAAATCCATAGGCTTCTGCAAACTGTGGGCCATTGTCTGAAATGATGAGATCTGAATGTCAAAAATGTCTTTTAGTAATTTAATGCCAACTTCCGAGGTGGGACTATGAATGTTACTCACAATAAGAGGCTGTGGTGAAAGAATTAATCCAGGCTGGTCTCTTGGTTAAAGCTAGTTTATTTCCAAGACAACTCCTCAGTACTACTAACTTCCTAGTAGCTCCCACACAAAGTGTTCCAGCTGTACCTTTTTATACTATTTAGATGGGATAATTAATGCCCATCACTTGTTTAACTAACAATTGGTTTTAACAAGATGATTGCCATATTAACAGATTCCCCTCTTTTCTTTTTTAAAAAAAACTTGAACACTTTTTTTAAAAAACAAACAGAAGGAAATAATGTCACATATTTCCACGTCTATAATTCCCAAATTTCTTTAACACGTGCTCATGCACAATTATAAAACAAAGACAATTTTTTATTGCATCATTATAAGACGCCCCTCTTCCAACACATTTAATAATTTTTTTTTTTTAAAAGAGCAGGCACTTCTTTTTGTAAAACAGTCTGTTGGTGACTTGTGTCAACCCATTTTATCTTAGAGATCTCTTTTCTTTCTAACATCTCCTTTATGCTGGCTAGGTCTATTCGTAGTTTTTTTTCCCAGTGACACTTATCATGGAATGAACGTTGTCCCAAAGAGAATGGTTATCAACATAACATTCTATGGGTAAACTTTTCCCACATTGCCCCTTATATAATATTTCTGTGAATATATTGGACAAGTACACCCCCATATCTAATGCCTCTACTAAGGCTAACGTTTCTGCAGCTAAGGTGCTTTTCACTACCCTTTTTATTTTCTTGGCTTCCCAAGCCAGTGGGCAACATATATCATTTTCCCACCAAGGATATGATGAACCCTGCTGTGCTGGAGTACCCATCTGGAAGATTGGTATGTGAAGCATCACTAAAAGTGATCAACCTCATCTTCTGGATCTCCCAATGCTGGAAACTTAAGCACATGTCAGAATTTTTTTTTAAAAATTATGTTCTATTTGCTCTCAGAACTTGCTCAATTGTAGCATGTTTCATCATGGTACTCAGCTCCAACACATCATAACTAGCGTCAGGCCTAGTCTGAGTACACAACCAGTTCAACTGCCCAACCAAACTTCTCAACTGTTCCATTTCTTCCTTGGTAGCAGGATCCTCTTTTTGTGAGGATCTACCATGAGTTATTGGGATATAATTAACATTTTCTAGATAAGATTGTTGATTCAATGTCACTCCTAACTTGCTCTGCTTAATGTCTAAACCTATGTATTTAAAGGCCCCAGAAGCCTGCCTTTTGACCTGGAATTCCTTCTTTATCTTCTCAATTACCCATTGTTCAAATTCTACAGATCCTCCCCACAAGAAATCATCAGCATGCATGATAAAGATCCCAGCTAGTTTCTCTTTATGGTACCAGTAGAACATCACAAGGTCTGCCTTTAACTGAATGCAAACTATTTTCAACAAGACAGACCTCACAGAAAAATACCATACTCTTGATGCATCATTCAACCCATAAACACACTTATTCAATTTCTACAGCTTTCCTTCTACATCCCTGGCTTCTTTGGGTGGTTTCAAAAAACTTCCCTTTGAAACTTCTCCCCCTGTAAAAACAAAACCTTTATATCAATCGATTTGCACTCCCAGGAATAGAATGCCAAAATAGCTTAAAAAAATCTTCAAACTCACTTTCCCCATAGTAGGCGAGTCCACTCTGACATCCTGATCTCCTAGTCTCTCTTCAAAGCATCGGGCTACTAATCTCGCTTTTGCCTTATACGTGCCGTCTGGGAGTACCTTTTCTGTACAGATCCACCTGTGAGATAAAGCTGGCTGTCCTGTCAGGTATTTCAGAATATACCCCAAATTCCTTCCAACTTTCTAATTCTTTCCATTTGGCTTCCTTTATCAGCTTACTTTCCAATTTATTAGCAGTTACTAGAATCTGTCATAAGCACTTCTACTTCTATTGAGATTGCTAGCTTGCTCTCTAGTCCTCCTTGTTAAGCTACAGCCTCTACTCATTCCTCTCCCTTTCTGGACTGCTACTACATGATCGTCCTCCCATGCGACCAGAACTCCGTACTTAAGTCCGTGATCTTTTTCTAGGGTCACAACCACTTTCTGGTCCACTGTCAGAACTCATACTGTGCTTTGGGTTTCCACATCTTTACCTCGGTTTGCCAATTGATAGCTCTTGTCTCCTGTCCTTCATCCTGTACATTTAGCCAATGTTTGTATTTACCAGTGGCCTTTCCTACTCTCCCTATGATGGTGACATCCCTCCACACACTGGTCCCTTCTGGCATATATGTTACCTTTGTTCCTACTTTGGGTAATTGCCCTTTTGGACAAATAGCATTGTCCTGTACCTCAAGTATCACTTTGTTCATAGTCAGTCTACCCTGTATCTGCTCCTCATAACCAGCCAGTGTATGTGTATGTGAAGTACATGGTGCCTCCTCGCGTTCTATGTCCTGTTCAGAACCTGTAAAGGTATAGTCAGTACCAATTAACCATGAAGAATGTACCCTAACAGTCTGATTACTGTGTTGCATAATTACTACTTTCCCATCACTCCCTATAACCTTGCAGGTCCTTTCCACTCTTTCTGGCCTTCCCTTTTATAATATGCCATGTTTCCTTGTCTAAACAGTATTCCTGATAGTGGGCCCCACGGCACAGCGTAAGACTGAATTTTCTCCAAAAGCTCAGCTTTAATGAAAGCTTTACTGCCCGCATGCAAAGCATTCAGATGAGCAGAAAAAGTGGAGCTAATGCTAGTCCCTCCTAGAGCAGGAGGAGCATCTGACAACACCAAATGTAACTTCGGATTTCTTCTGTACACCAACTGATATGGACTGTACCCCACAACCGTTTGCAGAGAATTTTTTGTATGCACCCCCCATGCTGGCGCCGTTTGCAGTTTACAATCTGGTTGATTAGCTAATATTTTATGCAACATGTCATCTTTTACTGCATGGTTTCTTTCCCAAAGACCATTACTAAACAGGCTGTCAGCTGCAATGTGCATAACTAGGATGTTTGAATTTTCGCACATCTCGAAATTCCTCACCATCATCTGAGGAACTTTGTTGGTGTTCCTAATCCTGTTCCTACCCATTTCTCCTTGGCCTTAATCGACAATAATCCTTTTGCCTTTACTATGTATTACAGTGGATAGACTAAATCTGGTTGCCATGTCTATGAAGTGTAGTAAAAAAATACCCCTATCCTTGTCCCAAACTTTCAAGTCCATTGCCACTGCATCGTTAAACTCCCTGGCTAGTGGCAAGCTCAGAACAGGTCGCGGTGGTGTCTTGCAATATTTAAGGCAAATTTCACACTGAGCAGTGATTTGTTCAATAAGATCATCATATCCTTTATCGACCACTCCCGCATCTTGAAGCGGAGTCTTCAGTTTCTGTGACACCAGATGTGCAAACTGTATGTAATTTCCAAATGATCTTTTTTGTCCACCAAATTCTCATTCTCAGTTAACAAAACTTAATGAACTTTTTGCTGAGAAATCTCTGGCTTCCTTAGTGGCAAGCAGTGATGGCCTGACCAAGTAAAATGGAGATCCACATTTTTCCCAAACACGACTGCTCTATCATTCTTCATACCTAGTGTCATCTGAGCCTTCTTCATCGTAGATCAACTCAACAACAGCGGTATCTCACTAGAAATCACATCACTGATAAACAGATTGATCCCTGCTATCTTACAAGGGAGGGCCACCAGTTTGGAGGATGTTAATGTATTGTCATCTCCAAACCTGAAGCAGGTAGAGCTTTCATACTTTGACCTTCCTCCGGTCTGCCGCATCAAGAGACTTCAGATAGCAGTCAAGCCAGTCCATGCCACACACCATAGAAGTGCAACCACTGTCCAGAACTGCACAGTTGAAGGAATCTGCCATCAAGATACTAATCACCGGATTCAAACTCTCAGTAATCAATACAATTCCATCATAGCAGTCACCATCATCATTTTCAGTTTCAGATGAATCCGTCTCGTGGGTCACTTCAAAAACAATTCCTTCGCTGTGGGTAGTTCATTGTGTAATGGTACTGGGAATCACACCAAAAACACCGATTAACCATTCCCCATGCATTTTTTGGGTTTAAACGTCTACGGTCACCATCCCAGACACACTTTTTTATCCCAACTCTCAAATGGAGTATGGTTACGACCATTTTCAGACCTCTTGTCATTAACCCCATCTTTATATTGGAATCTTCATCTAATATTTGGTCGACCGCAAAATTCAGTCACCATTGAATCCTCTATTTTACAGCATAGTTGTTCACATTTGCTAAAAAAGTGGCAGGGAACAACTGTTGCCCCAGAAATGTTTAGGGCAGCAGCCATTTGATCTAAGAGAGGTTATCTCCCCCAGAACTGAACCCCTGTTAGTACTAAAAGACTATCAATATGGGAAATGCGAGCACAGTCCAGTAATTTAAATGCCAATACCGATTCTGGGATATCAAGTTCAAATCACTCCTGTACTCCTGTACCATTTATCAAAATCCATGATATATTCTCCCATGGACTGATCTGATTTCCTAAACAAAAACAATAGCAGGAAAAACTCAGCAGATCTGACAGCATCTGCTGAGAGGAATACAGTTAATGTTTCAAGTCTGTATGACTCTTCATCAGAACTAAGGAAATATAGAAATGAGGTGAAATTCTATATTTCCTTAGTTCTGATGAAGAGTCATACAGACTTGAAACATTAACTGTATTCCTCTCTGCAGATGCTGTCAGACCTGCTGAGTTTTTCCAGCTATTTTTGTTTTTATTTCAGATTTCTAGCATCCACAGTATTTTGCTTTTATCTGATTTCCTAAACCTATCAAAGATCATCCAAGCTTCCAATAACTCATCCTTTTTGCAGAACTTACCCAAAGATTGTATCAGATGGTTTAATCCCTATTCATGATCAAAATCATCCACTCTCCACTCTGAAAATACTTTACTCCTTATCTTACTTTTGGCTGGAAATGATAACACCAAAGCCATACCTTGTTTCTTCCAAGGTTCAGCAGTAACCCAGGTCCACATTTCAACTTCAGCCTTCCATTGCTGATAAGGTTCAGAGTCAGAAAAAAATTGGTGGATAGTCAAAGCTCGCAATTTTGCACTGTCCTTCTGCCATTCCATAACTTAAATTGTAAGCAACAGTGCACTTTTTTTTCCCTCAGAGGACTGAGACAGAAATCTTCATATACAGCAATCAATCAGCAAAGCTTAAAGTTCATCCTCTGCTACCATGTTACTCACAATAAGAGGTTGTGGTGGTAGAATTAATCCAGGCTGGTCTCTTGGTTAAAGTTGGTTTATTGTCAATACAACTCCTCAGTGCAACTAACTTCCAACAAGCTTCCACACAGTGTTCCAGCTGTACCTTTTTATTCTATTTAGATGGGATGATTAATGCCCATCATCTGTTTAACTAACAGTTGGTTTTAACAAGATGATTGTCATATTAACAATGAAGATGTTTAACCTCAATCCATCTGGAGTAATAGTCAAAAACAAAGAGGAATGTCTTCCCCTTGAACACAGAAAGATCCTTTCAGAGATATCCCACGGTCTGGACAGAAAGGAAGATACCACCAGTGGTTCTTTTTGCTCCTGGCAATGGATTACACAGGTGACGCAGCTCAAAATCATTTCCGCTAAGGATTTTGAGATCCCTGGCCACCAAACAGCATTTCACACTCTAGCACAACACTTTGTAATGCCTAGTGTCCCTGATGTATTCTCTGAAGGGTCTTGAGTCTGACGACTTGAGGTATTATATGAATGATTCTATAAATGATTCGATACATCACAGAATCACACAGTGCAGAAGAGGCCCTTTGGCCCATCGAGTCTGCACTGACACATGAGAAACACCTGACCTAGCTGCCTAATCCCACTTATCAGCACTTGGCCCATTGCCTTGAATGTTATGACGTGCCAAATGCTCATCCAGGTACTTTTTAAAGAATGGGAGGCAACCCGCCTCCACCACCCTCCTAGGCAGTGCATTCCAGACCGTCACCACCCTCTGGGTAAAAAAGTTTTTCCTCATATCCCCCCATAACCTCCTGCCCCTCACCTTGAACTTATGTCCCCTTGTGACTGACCCTTCACCTAAGGGGAACAGCTGCTCCCTATCCACCCTGTCCATGCCCTTCATAATCTTGTATACCTCGATCAGGTCGCCCCTCAATCTTCTCTGCTCCAACGAAAACAACCCAAGCCTATCCAACCTCTCTTCATAACTTAAATGTTTCATCCCAGGCAACATCCTGGTGAATCTCCTCTGCACCCCTCCAGTGCAATCACATCTTTCTAAAATGAGGCGACCAGAACTGCACACAGCACTCCAGCTGTGGCCTCACCAAGGTTCTATACAACTACAACATGACCTCCCTACTTTTGTAATCTATGCCTCGATTGATAAAGGCAAGTGTCCCATATGCCTTTCTCACCACCCCACTAAAATGCCCCTCCGCCTTCAGAGATCTATGGACACACACGCCAAGGTCCCTTTGTTCCTCAGAACTTTCTAGTGTCATGCCGTTCATTGAATATTTCCTTGTCAAATTACTCCTTCCAAAGTGTAACACCTCACACTTCTCAGGGTTAAATTCCATCTGCCACTTATCTGCCCATTTGACCATCCTGTCTATATCTTCCTGTAGCCCAAGACACTCAACCTCACTGTTAACCACCCGGCCAATCTTTGTGTCAGCCGCAAACTTACTAATCCTACCCCGCACATAGTCATCTATGTCGTTTATATAAATGATGAATAATAGGGGACCCAGCACAGATCCCTGTGGTATGCCACTGGACACTGGCTTCCAGTCACTAAAGCATCCTTCTGTCATCACCCTCTGTCTCCTACAACTAGGCAAATTTTGAATCCACCTTATCAAATTACCCTGTATCCCATGTGCACTTGCCTTCTTTATAAGTCTCCCATGTGGGACCTTGTCAAAGACTTTGCTGAAATCCATATAAACTGCATCAACTGCACTACCCTCATCTATACACCTGGTTACCTCCTCAAAAAATTCAATCAAATTTGTTAGGCATGACCTCTCTCTAACATAGCCATGCCGACTATCCCTGATCAAACCTTGCCTCTCCAAGTGGAGATGGATTCTCTCCTTCAGAATTTTCTCCAATAGTTTCCCTACCACTGACGTGAGACTCACAGGCCTGGAGTTCCCTGGCTTCTCTCTACAACCCTTCTTAAATAGCGGAACCACATTAGCTGTTCTCCAGTCCTCTGGCACCTCCCCCGTGGCCAGAGAGGAATTAAAAATTTGGGTCAGAGCCCCTGCGATCTCCTCCCTTGCCTCCCTCAGCAATCTGGGACACAAATCATCCGGACTGGAGATTTGTCCACTTTTAAGCCTTCCAACACCTCCAATACCTTGTCACTGCCTATATCAATTTGCTCAAGAAGCTCGCAGTCTCTCTCACCGAGTTTGATACCTTCATCCTCATTCTCTTGGGTGAAGACAGATGTGAAGTATTCATTCAACACTCTACCGATGTCCTCTGGCCTCACCCATAGATTGCCCCCTTGGTCCCTTATGGGCCCTACTCTTTCCCTGGTTATCCTCTTCCCATTGATATACTTATAGAATTTATTGGGATTTTCTCTACTTTTACCAGCCAGAGCTTTCGTATATGTCTCCTTTGCTCTCCTAATTGCTTTCTTAAGCTCCACTCTACACTTTCTGTACTCCACTAATGCCTCTGCTGATTTGTTCCCCTTGCACCTGCTAAAAGCCTCTCTTTTCCTTCTCATCATATCCTGAATATCTCTGGTCATCCATGGTTCTCTGGGCTTGTTACTCCTTCCTATCACCCTAAAGGGAACATGTTGAGCCTGTACCCTCCCCATTTCCTTTTTGAACACCCCCCACTGCTCCTCTGTAGATTTCCCCACAAATAACTGTTCCCAGTCTACCTTGGCCAGATCCTGTCTTATTTTATTAAAATCCACTCTCCCTCAATCCAAAACATTTTTTTTGCAATTTGTCTATTTCTTTGTCCATAACAAGCTTAAATTGTACCATGTTGTGGTCGCTATCACTAAAATGCTCCCACACCACCACCTCAGCCACCTGTCCAGCTTCATTCCCCAGAATTGGATCCAGCACTGCACCATCCCTTGTTGGGCCCTCTACATATTGTCCTAAAAAGTTGTCCTGTACACATTTCAAGAAATCCACTCCATCCAAGCCCTTAACACTATGTCTATCCCAATTAATGTTGGGAAAGTTGAAATCACCTAATATAATTACCCTATTGTTATTGTTTTTACACACCTCCACAAATTGTGCACATATTTGCTCCTCAATTTCCTGCTGACTATCTGGGGGTCTATAATAAACACCTAACAATGGGGCTGCCCCTTTTTTATACCTAAGCTCTACCCACAAAACTGTACTGTGTCAACACAGTAACTGACTCCTTAACTAATAATGCAATGCCTCCTCCTCTTTTACCCCCTCCCCTGATTTTAATAAAGCGACCAATGATACGGTTGAAAAGATTTGCTGATGACACAAAGGTAGGTAGGAAAGCAAACTCTGAAAAAGACATAAGGAGGCTACAAAAGGATATAGATAGGCTAGGTGAGTGGACAAAGATCCTGCAAATGGAGTATAATGTGGGAAATGTGAGGTTGTCCATTTTGGCAGGATGAATAAAAAAGAGGCATATTATCAATTGGTGAGAGATTGCAGAGCTTTGAGATGCAGAGGGATCTAGGTGTCCTCGTGCATGAATCGCAAATGATTAGTATGCACGTGCAGCAAGTAATTAGCAAAGCTAATAGAATGTTATTGTTTATTACAAGGGGAATCGAATACAAGAGTAGGGAGGTTATGCTTCAGTTATACAGGGCATTGGTGAGACCACATCTGGAGTACTACATACAGTATTGGTCTCCTTATTTAAAAAAAGATGTAAATGCATTAGAAGCAGTTCTGAACATGTTTACGAGATTAATACCTGGAATAGTTTGGGTTATCTTATGAGGAAAGGCTGGGCAGGCTAGGCTTGTATCCTTTAGAACTTAGAAGAGGCCACTTGATTGAAACACATAAGATCCTGAGGGGACTTGACAGGGTGAATGTGGAAAAGATATTTCCTCTTGTGGGAGAACTTAGAACTCAGGGGTCGCCGTTTCAAAATAAGGGCTCGCTCATTTAGGACAGAAATGAGGATTTTTTTTTTCTCTCAGAGGGTTGTTCGACTTTGGAATTCTCTTCCCCAAAGGTGGTTGAGGCAGAGTCCTTTAATATCTTTAAGGCAGGGGTCGATAGATTCTTAATAAGCAAGGGGGTGAAAGGTTATCAGAGATAGGCAGGAATATGAGGTTAAAATCAGGTCAGCCATGATCTTACTGAATGGTGGATCCTAATTTGTGGTTCGTATGTTCATATGGCCACTCTCTCATCATAAATCAGCAAGGCACCCATGACACTTAGATACATTTGTTGCTGAAAACATTGTTTCAGGATGAAATTATTTTGACCATATTCTGGCCTTCCTTTTACGCAGTATTCCTGAATTTTAGTACATTCCACCTGCTTTTTGTGCCTTTCAAATTTCATCTAGCCTCTGTGTCGTTGCTAGAAGACATTTTAGGATCAATGAGGTATAGCACTCCACATCTTCGATGAAATTAATGTACTCTTGTTCAACAGGAATGGGTGACAATGCATCTGCTGTTGTTTGTTGTTTTCCTTGCTCATGTTTATCCATCTGTTTCTTGCTTGATACAAGCTGCCCTTCCAGGTAATGAACTTTTGGATCCTTCACCTGCAGTTCATGTGAACTCTTCTGCCTGGTTTTCTCAAGGTTTTCACTTGATTCTATTCAGTTCTTCTGCTTGCACTTCAGGGCACTTGTTTCAGTCTTCTAAAGATCTCTGAAAAATTTTGGAAATTCTGCCCCGAATTACTTTAAAGATCAGCTGTAGATCCGTGCAAGCTTTTCAACTTAACAGTGAACACTCTTGGTTTTGGATCACATACAAAGCTTCTCTGATTTCTCTTCCTTTGCACCGAAGTTTAACAGTCAACTATCCCTTGACTTTGGGTTAAATGCATCCTGGACAGTAGAATCATCTTAATCTTCCACGTGGTCAAAGCACTCTAATAAGGAGAGGATTTTCTCCGGTCTAGCTTTTCTTTGAGGTTTGTTGACATTTTTCCTGTGCTGTACTTTTCCCACAGTCAATTCTCTTGCTGTTTTTAACAGTCGCTGTGCTCTTTACTTGGTGCTTTTCCTGTCATGTTTGCCGCTGTCACCATCTGTCATCATCTTTGTGGGTCTTAGATGCGGTTGTCCTTGGTCAAGATTGATAGAGACTGCTGGAGGCAAGGCTGTTGGTATAATTTACCTTTTATTGAACATTCTACTAACTATGTACAGTACAAAGCTGAGCATGAGGCCTCACATAGAACTATCTCTCACCTTACTTTGTTGCCATGTGATCTTAAGATCACTGAAGATGTAGGCTGTTTATTTACATATTTAACATTAACCCTTTACATTACACGTGGGATGTCCAAAACATGACTTGTGCACTTTAGATGTGGTGGGAGGAGGTCTAAAGCTATCGGAATCCTTTAGAGAGGCAGGGTTCCCATTTGGGGAGGTAAGGTACCCTTTTGAATATGGTCCTGGGACAACTTTGGGGGAGGTCAGGGGCATTTGAGAGAGGTAAAGATGCCACTTGGAAGGTAAGGTGACCTTTGAGATTGTTAGAAGTTAACATGAATATGCGTAAACAGTGCATAAGCTCATTGGAACTGTCAAGCTCATTGGAACTATCAAGAGAGCTGTCAAAAGGAACTGCCAAGCTATCAAAAAGTTTAAATCTACTGCCCTTTAAATAATTGAAAAAAAAATGCTTGCAGTGTTAAAAAATGCCCATGCTTGCTATTTCACTCTGTCTGTTGACGTAAGCCTGAGGGTTACCGTTACAGGATTAGTGCTGCATGACTGATTTCACAACCATTCATTATCACAGGGGGTGCCCGTCAGTTCACAGTTTGTTTGACAGCTCTAAGTGCCTATAAAGTCTTTGAAGCGAAATTATTAGTACAAATGCTTATTGTTATATGGGACTAAAGTGTTTGAAGGAAGTTAAATGTAGTGAATGGGTTTTTATCAATGAAAGTGTTTTATTTTTGGAATAGTGAATTCATCAATAGACACGGAAGACCCATGCTAAAATTAAATAAAGTTCTTGATGTCTGCCCATGGTGGATACAGGATGAGATTGGATAGAAGCTGTAGGGCAATGGGTGTTGGGTGGAGGCCATGGGATGGCATGAGTTGGCATAGGGGTTATGAAGAGCCATGGGAGATAGGTGGAAGGGCATAGGTTGGCATGGAGGGTATGAGGGGCCATACGGGGTGGGTAGTGAGGCATGAGTTTGCATGGGTTGAAATGGATGGGGTTTCAGGAGTATGTGGGGAAGTGAGGGGGTGTGAGGAGTGAGTGCTGGAGGGTTGTTCTTATTATTTTTTCCACAGCTGGAAAAAAGTGCTGGAGCGCCAAGGCGGGCCTTTCCACCCAGCCCGCCTCCTCAGCCAGTAGCCCCTGTGCGGCCTCCACACTGTTTCCAGGGTCTTCTGCCACAACTCCCATAAAACCTGCCTCCCACCACCCCCCCCACCCCACCCCATCGCCCTCCTGCACCTCCCACCCCCGAACGAAAATCTGATGTTCCAGGCACTTTCTCTTGAGTTGGGTTTGTGAAGCCGGGAATTGTCCTGACTCTGTGCTCCCAACTGAGGTGCAAAAATTCAGGCCATATCATGGGAAGTATAGGCTAGCCAGTGTAACATCAGTAGTAGGAAAATAATTTTAATTCATATTATTAAAGGAAAAAGAGGAAAAATATCTAAAAAAAAAAACAGGAATGCAACAATGATTAGATAACATAGATTAGATTTCAAAACAGTAAGTTTTGATTTACTAACCTCACTGAATTATTTGACGATATAACATAAAAAGTAAACAAGTGTAGTACATCAGATGCATTATATTTAGATTTCGAAAAGGCCTTCAATAAGTTACCATGTGATAGGCTAATAAACAAGGGCAGAGAATGCAGAGTCAGGGGACAAGTAAGCTGCGCGTGCCCCCAGTTTCATTTTATTCTTCGCCTCATCCGTCGCCTCAACAAGAAACTTTTTCTCTTTCTCTCAAGTGCTAAGGAACGCAAGCTCCAACAACTCATCGACTCCAACACCCATCGGGGACCCTCCACCCCTGCTTGTCCCTCCGTCCTCATCCCATCTTCCAATCCCAGCCCCAGCCGCGTATTCACTATACCCCCTGACCTTCCCCTCTCCGATGCTGAACGTTCAGTGCTCAGCAAAGGACTTAGTTTCATACCTTTACGCCCTCATCTCAATGAATTTCGGGCTCGGCATGATGCTGAACTCTTCTTCCACCGTCTTCGTCTCCGTGCTCACTTCTTTGGGCAGGAGTCCTCTCCCCGTTCAACGGATCCTTTTACCCACCTCCAATATTCTCCCTCCACTTGGACCCCTCCCTCTGGATTCTTACCTTCTCTTGATCTTTTCATTGAGAACTGTCGGCGTGACATTAGCCGTCTCAATTTCTCTGCTCCTCTCACCCATTCTAATCTGTCTCTCTTTGAACTCACTGCACTCCGTTCTCTCAGGTCCAACCCCAACATTGTCATCAAACCCGCTGACAAGGGTGGTACTGTTGTTGTCTGGCGCATTGACCTCTACCTCGCGGAGGCTGAGCGTCAACTCGCAGACGTTTCCTCCTACCTCTCCCTGGACCATGACCCCACCACAGAACATCAAGCCATTGTTTCCAGGACTGTCACTGACCTCATCTCCTCTGGAGATCTTCCTCCCACAGCTTCCAACTTGATAGTCGCCCAACCTCGGACGGCCCGCTTCTACCTCCTACCCAAAATCCACAAACAGAACTGTCCTGGCAGACCGATCGTGTCAGCCTGTTCCTGCCCCACGGAACTCATTTCTCGTTATCTTGACTCCCTTCTCTCTCCCCTTGTCCAGTCCCTTCCCACCTACATCCGTGATTCCTCTGACACCTTACGTCACATCAACAATTTCCAGTTCCCTGGCCCCAACCGCTTCCTCTTCACCATGGATGTCCAATCCCTCTACACCTCCATCCTCCACCAGGATGGTCTGAAGGCCCTTAGCTTCTTCCTTGAACAGAGGCCCCAACAATCCCCATCCACCACTAATCTCCTCCGTCTGGCTGAACTTGTTCTCACACTGAACAATTTCTCCTTTAACTCCTCTCACTTCCTCCAAATAAAAGGTGTGGCTATGGGTACCCGCATGGGCCCCAGCTATGCCTGTCTCTTTATGGGGTATGTGGAACATTCCTTGTTCCAGTCCTACTCCGGCCCCCTCCCACAACTCTTTCTCCGGTACATCGATGATTACTTCGGTGCTGCTTCATGCTCTCGTCGGGACCTGGAAAAATTTATTAATTTTGCTTCCAATCTCCACCCCTCCATCATCTTCACATGGTCCATCTCTGACACTTCTCTTCCCTTCCTTGACCTCTCTGTCTCAATTTCTGATGATAGACTGTCCACCAATATCCATTACAAGCCTACCGACTCCCACAGCTACCTCGACTACAGCTCCTCACACCCCGCTTCCTGTAAAGACTCCATCCCATTCTCTCAGTTCCTTCGCCTCCGTCGCATCTGTTCTGATGACGCTACCTTCAAAAACAGCTCCTCTGACATGTCCTCCTTCTTCCTTAACCGAGGTTTTCCATCCACGGTCGTTGACAGGGCCCTCAACCGTGTCCGGCCCATATCCCGCGCATCCTCCCTCACGCCTTCTCCTCCTTCCCAGAAACATGATAGGGTCCCCCTTGTCCTCACTTATCACCCCACCAGCCTCCGCATTCAAAGGATCATCCTCCGCCATTTCCGCCAACTCCAGCATGATGCCACCACCAAACACATCTTCCCTTCACCCCCCTTGACGGCATTCCGTAGGGATCGTTCCCTCCGGGACACCCTGGTCCACTCCTCCATCACCCCCTACTCCTCAACCCCCACTTATGGCACCTCCCCATGCCCACGCAGAAGATGCAACACCTGCCCCTTCACTTCCTCTCTCCTCACCGTCCAAGGGCCCAAACACTCCTTTCAAGTGAAGCAGCATTTCACTTGCATTTCCCCTAACTTAGTCTACTGCATTCGTTGCTCCCAATGCGGTCTCCTCTACATTGGAGAGACCAAACGCAAACTGGGCGACCGTTTTGCGGAACACCTGCGGTCTGTCCGCAAGAAAAACCCAAACCTCCCTGTCGCTTGCCATTTTAACACTCCACCCTGTTCTCTTGCCAACATGTCTGTCCTTGGCTTGCTGCATTGTTCCAGTGAAGCCCAACGCAAACTGGAGGAACAGCACCTCATCTTCCGACTAGGCACTTTACAGCCTTCTGGGCTGAATATTGAATTCAACAACTTTAGATCTTAAACTCCCCCTCCCCCCATCCCCACCCCGTTTCTTTTCCCCCCCCACCCGCCTTTTTTTTCAATAATTTATATAGATTCTTCTTTCCCCACCTATTTCCATTATTTTTAAATCTAAAACTAAAACCTTTAGTCTTTCCACCCCACCCCCACTAGAGCTGTACTTTGAATATCCTGTCTTGCATTCTTAATTAGCACTTTTCTCAGACAAAGACCACCACCTTCAACACCTCTTTGACCCTTTTGTCTCTGACATCTTTTGATTATCTGCTCACACCACACCCTCAATGTGTCTCTTCCCCCCCACCCACCTTAAACCAATTTATATTTCTCCCTTGTTGAAACTATGCTTCAGTTCTGCTGAAGGGCCATGAGGGCTCGAAACGTTGACTGATTTCTTCTCCACCGATGCTGCCAGACTTGCTGAGTTTTTCCAGGTAATTCTGTTTTTATTTTGTTTTGGATTTCCAGCATCCGCAGTAGCTTTTAGCTTTTTGTTTTTAGCAGAATGGATTGCTCGCTGGCTGTAAAACATAAAGCAGAGAGCATGGGTAAAGGATACTTATTCGCAGTGGCAAATGATTAGAAGAGGGGGCCCACACGGATCAATGCTAGGATCATTGCTGTTTACAAATAATGTTAATGGTTAATATTTTGGAATCCAAAAATAGTTTCTGAATTCGTGGACAGCATCCAGTGATTGAGGAGAACTGCAACATTTTACAAGAAGACATTAATAAACTTGCAGAATGGGCCTATAATTCACAAATAAATGTTAACTTAGATAAGCTTGAGATATAACATTTTGGTAAGAAAAATAGGGAGGTCACATATCACTTGGAAAATAAAAACCAAAATGGGGTAGAGAAGCAAAGTGATCTGGGAGTACTCACTGAAAGTAGCAATGTGGTTTAATAAGACCAGAACAAAAGCAAACCAGTTCTATGGTTTATTTCTAGAGCGATAGAACTGAAAAATAGAAAAATTATGCTGAACTTTTATTGAACCTTGGTTAGACACATTTGGAGTACTGTGTACAGCTCTGGTTGTCATATTATTTAAAAAATAGAGGTGCTGGAGAGAGTGCAAGAAAGAATTACAAGGATAAAACCAAAACTGAGTTCAGAAAAAGATAAAAACAGCCTCGGCCTCTGACCTAAGGCTGACTTAATAGAGGTCTTTAAAATCATGAAATGTTTTCATAAAGTGGACACATGTTTCCTCTTGTGAGGAAAAGCAAAACAACAAAAAATCGAGTAGGAAATTCAAAAGAAATGCCCATACCCAGAAAAGGGTGAGAATGTGGAAGTCACTACAACTGAGGGTAGTTCAGGTAAATTAATATATTTAAGGGGAAGCTAGATAAGCATATGAGGGAGAAGGGAGTAGAGGATTATGCTGGTAGAGTTAGATGAGGAAGGATGGGAGGAAACTCAAATGGAACAATTTGCCAGCAGGAACTGGTTAGGCCAAATGGCCTGTTTCTGTGCTGTATATCCCATGTAACAGGCTTCACGAGGATATAGACAGGCTGGTGGGATGGGCAGACAGGTGACAGGTGAAAGTTAATGAAGAAAAGTGTGAAGCGAGACATTTTAGAAGGATGAATAATGAGATGCAGTGTAATCTAAATTATACAATTTTAAAGGGGTGCAGGAACAGAGAGACCTGGGAGGTGTATGTACACAAATCTGTGCAACAGTGAAGGTTTAATAATTCATAGGAGTTTCATGAGATCTAGACTGGAATTGAAGGAAT
Organism: Cetorhinus maximus; assembly: GCF_964194155.1. Classification (NCBI taxonomy): domain Eukaryota; kingdom Metazoa; phylum Chordata; class Chondrichthyes; order Lamniformes; family Cetorhinidae; genus Cetorhinus; species Cetorhinus maximus. The sequence goes on along the minus strand of NC_135888.1, from coordinate 67,218,949 downwards.
GCTATATCTCATACATGTTTTAAGCACACCCTGCGCATTGCCAACACCCGCATTAACATAAATTCCAACAAGTTTATCCACTTTTTCCTATGAATTAAATAAAAGCATCCTGTATTACTGCTATTATTTCTCATTTGCAACTGATTATGGGGGAATCGTTTCATGGCAGTTACTCCCTGTGTGCACCAGTTCACAGGGAGTAATGTTCAGATATAAATGGGTGACATTTTGTGTTCCGAAAATCCCAAAGCATTTCGCAGGGAATAAATTATTCCCGAAATGCAGTCACTGTTATTCTGTAAGGTCTGGTTTGAAACAGCGTCATCACTGAACCATGACACTTATGTTCAAGCAGCACGGGATTGATAAGTGACCAGTTAATTTGTATTTGTGGTGGCAGCTGGCAGATGAATATTGTCTAAGACACAGAGAGAGCCCCTGCCCTTGTTTTAATAATGTCACCTGAACAGGTAAAGAGAGACTAAGTTTGGTGACTCATCCCAAGTAGATTCACCCAGTGGGGTTCAAAACAAAAACAAAATTAGGCACCCACTTGGAAGTGAGTATGCAAATTCTGATACTAGTTTTCACCAGCAGCTTTATGTACTGTTCCTGCTAAAAACAAGATAAACATCTTATAATTTTCACATAAAATAAAATTTATTTAGGAACTATGAGGATGGGGTCTGTTTGAAAGGAAGCAATTAAAAATTGTTCTGTTTTGACTTATTCTGCTCCTGTACAGACATTCTTCAACTTGCTGAGTATAAAAATCAAAGAAATAAATTAAATTAAATATATATATGGTGCATGTGGAATGTGACATAATATACACAGAACGATAGACATTTAAAAGTGATTAACAAACAATAGTCTTCACTTACAAAATCAGGCATACATCATAAAAGCCATTATCTGAAGCTCTAGATTAAATTGCGGTTTTGTGAGTAATTGCCAACATTTGTTGTTATAAATAATATGTTGATTCACTGGTATGAGGGTTTTATTCTGTTTTTTGGCCAATTTTTGTACTGCCAGCAGCTATCAGTCTGGATGCCAACTGTCAGTGTAATCTATGTCTATGATGTGAGATGACATTCTTATATGAAGATTAACGACTGAGACACTTTCCTTTAACACACACAACATGGAGGAACTGTCAAACCAAATTTTAGCAGATATATAGAAAATATGCCTGCATTATACCTTAGTGACATGAATATATTTTGTAAATGTACTACAGATTTTAATGGAAAATATAATTTTTCTTAATATAAATGATCTTACCTTAACTCTGACTCTAGCAGATTGCAATTTGAGAAATCATTGCACATCATGCACATTGTCGAAGATACCAAAGTCATGGCCCAGAACAAGATTTTGAATAAATTGGAAATAAAATCAAATAATATCACCCACTGTTTCCTCAAGGGCTGACTTGTGATTCATTGCTTTTGTGAGTGGGATAACACCACCAGTCAGTCACATATAAAGAGCCATTGTTCAAATTAATAACCTTTCAATCAGAAATGAGTTACATTTCTTTTGATAGTGAGGTTGGTAATACTTCCACGGGCAGTAAAACGGATATGAGAAACTCTTAAAAAGAATGAAAACCAGAATATTCCGGATACCGGAAATCTGAAAATCTTAAAAAGAATTACCCATTTAAGGAGGAATGCTGGCCACAATATTGAGAGAATGCTTTACCTCTTCTTTGAATACTGCCAAGGGACCTTTACAATCCACATGAACCATCAAAACTAGCAGGTAGGCACTTTGACAGTGTAGAACTTCCTCAATGCTGAATAAAAGGATCAGTCTATGCTATGTTTCAAGTTCTGCAATAGAACTTGTATCCAAAACCTTTCTAACTCAAAGACTGACTTCCACTAGCTGAAGGTGGCTAACACTTACAATGGGCTTATAATGCACACACAATGACAGCAGAATCTAAAAACAGCTGGCATCGCTGAGAACATTCAGCATGTTCCTGCCTTATGTCCTTTATCAACTCCCATCTCAGCCTCATCCTGCTATGTGGCATGAAACACAAGCTGAAAAATAGTGTGACCATGGGCACCTTGTTTTCCATCCCATTCCTTGTTCCTCACCCCAAAACTCCCTCCTGATTTTCTGCTTTCAGGCACTCAAGAACTTTCACCTGCCCAGACACTGCAGCCTTCAGCAGAAACAGCACGCCACTCATGAAGATGAAGAAACACTTGGTCTGATAATCACGGCCACTAGCTCAGGTACTAGTATTGCACGTATTTTACAGGGTATCATAGAGCTGGGATTTGCTTGTGGTAAATCACTGGGCACAAATGGGCTGCAACCAGGTCAGGAGGAAAGAAAGTTTGTGTGCCAGGACACTGGAGGGCATATAGGAGGATGCTAATGGTCGTATACACTGAGTGACAATGTTAGAAATGTAGGTCCCTTTAAGAGTAAACCAGGACAAGCTTCGGAGTGAATTGTGAGCAGGTGATGCTCATTGAAGTCGTTACTTAAGAGCTGGATTTTTTGCCAGTCAGGGAGTTGGCTTCTGGACAGGGAGAGAATCAGAAGGGAAGAGTGTAAACTGGTATTTGTACTGAACTATAGTTTAACAATAAAACAGTTACGCTTCACAGAATGTCTTCTTCAGCCTAATTTGGTATATTAAACGCCAAGATGCTTGGTGTATTGACAGACCTGCCAGCAAGCCTCTTGTCACTGCCAAGGAACATGGAGGAGTCTGGCTCCAATGTGGCATAGGACATTGTGCATAACCAATTCAACTGACTAATCAAGCTTATTTGTTTCTTCTTTAGATGTAATATCACCTTTCTGTGATGGCCACAATTAACCAGGATAGGAATATGTTACAGATAGGGTCAGGAGTGAACTGAAATCCTTGTACCCTTTCCCTTACTGTCCATAATCAGTGTGATTTTTGGAAAGGAAGATGTTTGTGTTTCATAGCCTCTGGAGTGTGTGGTCAATTTATATAACAGCAGCAAGCTTTAATGGGTTTAAATACAATGGATTATTTATTCATGCATTCACCTTGAAAGTCTAAACGCTATGCCAATCACTCAGCACTCACACACATACACTCACATCCTGAGAAGAAAAATACAGCTAGAGAAAATAGTGTACTTTTCCAAGTTGTAAACAAAAAAACAGTTCATAATTCACATGTCTGGCTCGTTGTAGGAGAACAATCATTGCTCACCCAGTAAAGAAAGGAGACTTCTCTATTCTTGAATTGTAGTTTATATTAGTTCAAATAGCTCAGGATTATTGCAGGATTCACTCAGAGGTGAATATTCAGAAAATCACAAAGCTATGTACTTGTTGTTTTTGTAACAAGAGGTCCAATTTCTTTACAGGTGGATTCAGATTTAGGAATCAGGCTTTTTTAAAATTCATTCATGGGATGTCATCATCACTGGGTAGGCCAGCATTTATTGTTTGATGAGGCAGGTGGGTGAGATGCTCATATTTTGGTATGCTCCTTCTGCTGTTTGCACTTAGCCACCTGGGCCTGTCAGAGACGGTCAAAATGGCTGGCACTTTTGCGGATGTTTCTTCTCCAGTTTGAGTGGTCACAAGCAAGAGATTCCCACATATCGTTAAGGATGTTGCATTTTTTCAGGGAGGCTTTGAGGACACCCCTGAAACTTTTCCTCTCCCCTCCTGGTAACCGTTTGCCATGATTAAGCTTGGAATAGAGATCTTGTTTTGGGAATCTTGTGTCAGGCATGCAAATGATATGGCCTGACAACGTAGCTGATTAGCCAGATACAGTGCCTTGATACTGGGGATGTTGGCCTAAGAAAGGACACTGATATTGGAGTGTCTAATCTGCCATTGAATTTACAGGATTTTGCAAAGGTATCACTGGTGATATTTCTCCAGGGGCTTAAGGTGTCTGCTGTACATTGTCCATGTCTCCGACATTTCAGGAGGGCAGGTAGCCCTGCAGCCCTGTAGACCATGAGCTTGGTGCCGGGTTTGAGGTCTTTGTCAACAAACACCCTTTTCCTCAGTTGGCCAAAGGCTGCACTGACACACTGGAGACAATGTTGAGTTTCATCATCGATATCTGCCCTTGCTTGAGAGGAGGCTCCCAAGGTATGAGAAATAATCCATGTTGTCCAATAGTCTGCCATGGATTTGATAATTGGTGGGCAGTGTTGCGCAGTAGGAGCAGGCTGGTAGAGGACCTTTGTCTTCTGGATGTTTAGCCTAAGGCCCATTCTTTCACATACCTCCGCAAATGTGTCGACAATAGCTAGATGCTCGGCCTCTGAGGGTGCAGCTCGGTGACCGAGGTTGGGATGACCTTGGTTCTGGACTGGAGGTGGCGTAGTTTAAATTATTTCCCACTTGTCCTGTAGAGTAGCTCCATTCCGGCAGGGAGTGTCATGGAGATGGGATTGAGCACTGCGGCGAGGAAGATTGAAAAGAGCGTTGGTGCGATGACACCGCCTTGATTGACCCCAGGGTGCACTCGTACTAGGTCTGTGGCAGATCCATTGGTAAGGATCACAGCTTGCATCAAGCAGCAGACAGAGGATGGTGACGAATTCCTCTTGGCAGCCAAGTTTGAGGAGGACACTCCACAATCCCTCCTAGTTGATAGAGTCAAAGGCCTTTGTGAGGTCAAAGAAGGCCGTGAAAAGCGGCTGCTGCTGCTCTGTACATGTTTCTTGGACTTGTCTTGCTGTGAAGATTATGTCCACTGTGCATTTTGATGGATGGAATCCGTTTTGTGATTCCCACAGAAATCACAGGGAGAAGGCAATTGAGAAGGATGCTTGCAATGACTTTCCCCATGACAAGCAGCTGAATTACCCCTCTGTAGTTGCCATGGATGGTCTTGTCTCCTTTTTTGAAGATGGTCATGATTACAGTGTCTTGGAGATCCCCTGGCATGCTCTCCTCCTTCCGCGTGAGGGAGATGTGGTCATGTATTCATGCTAAGAGTATTTTGGCGGGAATTCCATTTGCGCCGATGGCCTTGTTGGTTCTTAGCTGTAGGATGACCTTTTCAACCTTGTGTCAGGTTGGAATTGTGCTAAGGTGGTGGCAGGTAGAATGCTGTGGAATATGGTCAAGGACACTCATGTTGAGGACAGTGTATCAGTTGAGGAGATCCTCAAAGTGCTCCTTCTAATGAGCGCTGACTCCCATCTGTCCTTGATGAGCACCACTCCATTCTTAGCTCTCTGTGGGGTAGGTCCTTGGGTGCTTGGGCTGTAAATGGTCTTGACTGCACTGAAGAATCCATGCATGTCATGGCTGTTGGCAAGTTGCTGCATTTCCTGCATGCTTTCTACCCACCATGGGTCATGGGTGTTTTGTTGGACTTCTGCCTTCATTTGTCTGTAGGTCTTCTTTATTTTCCTCAAATTTTGGTGGTACTTCCAGTTCAGGAACGCATTGTGCTTGTGATTTAGTAGATCCTGGATCTCCTATTTGTTCTCGTCAAACCAGTCTTGATGTTTCCTGGTGGAGAAACCAAGTGTATCCTTGCAGGTTCTGATTATGGTAGATTTAAGGGCAGACCAGGCACTGTGGATATTCTGTGGTTCCTGTTCGATGGGCGTGGCTAGGTTTCTTGTGAGGTGCTGACGGAATAGATTATTTTTCACAGAGTCCTTGAGTCCATCGACATTGATTTTCCTGCATTTCTGCTGCCTCTGCCATTTTTGGACCAGGTTGATTGAGATAGTAGCCCAGATTAAGCGATGGTTGGTCCAGCAGTAGTCAGCCCCTGTCATGGCATGGGTGGTGCAAACATCCTTGCAATCTCTCACTCAGACGATGACATACTAAAACAGATGCCAATGTCTGGAGCGAGGATATTGCCATGAGGTCTTGTATTTGTCTCTCTGATTAAATAGGGTGTTTATTATGTTGTTCTAGGCATTCGGCAGAAGGAGGACTCCTTTGGTGTTAGCTTTCCATACACCTTCCTTACAAATCACGCCTTTCCAAAGGTTTGGGTCCCTCCCAACTCTAGCATTGAAATCACAGAGGAGAATTCACTTGTCTCCCTTTGGGACATAGGACAGCAAGTGATCAAGGCTGGAGTAGAATTTTTCATTGGCGTCACCTGTTGTATCTAGGATTGGGGCATACATGCTGACAACTCTGGTGAACTGTTTCCGAGCTAGGATGAGCTAAAAGGTCATGAGGTGTTTGTTTATCCCACAAGAGGCCTCACTGAGACAGTCGACTAATTTGTTTCTTATGGTGAAGCCAACCCCGTGGAGTCAGCATTCTTCTTCTGATTTACCTTTCTAGAAGGTGTATCCACCACCTTGTTCCTTGAGCTCGCCCTCTCCTGCTTGATATGTCTCACTCAGGGCAGCAATATCGGTGTCGCAGTGCAAGAGTTCCCCAGGCTATGATAGAGTGCGACATTCTGGTCTGTCGCTGCTGGGGTTGTCCATGAGAGTCCTAATGTTCCAGGTTCCGAAATTCATTTTGAGAGAGTGGAAGATGCCTGTGCGTGGGTTCTTTTAATGTGGCTGTTTCACATGGTCCTGATGGAGCAAGCTCTTTGTCTAATGGCAGAGATAAGCAACATGATTGGAGACCAGGTTCTGCTGTATGGACAGGGACTAACACACACACATAATGCTGCCCCTAACCCCTCCCATCCTGGGAGCCTGATAATATGGGGTTTGCAGCTCCATGGAGTGCATGAACATACACTGATGTGTGTGTAAGCTTTTCAACTTCAGTCTGTTCCTAACCTACCACATCCAGCCCCTGATCTATTGAATTCTGTCCATCTATCATCACAAAACACGAGTTTGTGAGGTACAGAATGCCTCATCGCCTTCTATCAGCTGCTCAGAAACTGTAAGTTTGTAATCAATCCCAATTAACCATGAGGAATGAACCTTTATAGTTTGGTTACCATGTTGGATAACCACTGACTTGCCATCATGTCCTATCACCTTACCAGGAGCTTTGCTTTCGATATGGCCCTCTCTTTTGTAATGCACCATAGCCCCAGAATTAAAGTCTATCTCAGAACGTCTAAGGCATTATATATGCCTTAAGAGCTCTCTGAATTTTCTCCAGGACCTCAGCCTTGATGAAAGCCCTTCTCCATGCATGTAAAGCATTCAAATGTGCAGGAAAAAATGGAACTAATCATAGCCTCCTCTAGTCTATTGCCCAGCACAGAGAGGAATTTGGGATTCCTTCCATGGACCAATTGGTAGGGCCTCTCCCCTCCAACCATCTGAAGTGAATTATTTGCATGAACTGCCCAGGCCAGTGCAGTTTATCAACTTGCATTTTGGTTGATCTGCTAAGATTTTCTGCAGCATTTTGTCTATCATCGTGTGATTCCTTTCAGAGTCCATTGCTGAAAGGACTTTCGACTACACTGTTCATAACTGCGAAGTTCATGTTTTCACATATGTCTCTAAACTTGTCATTAGCAAGTTATTTATTTTGGGGAGACGGTGGCATAGTGGTATTGTCACTAGACGAATATTCCAGAGACCCAGGGTAATGATCTGGGGACACCGGGTTCGAACCTGAAAGTCCAATGATGACCATGAAACTATTGCCAATTGTCGTAAAACCCCACCTGCTTCACTAATGTCCTTTAGGGAAGGAAATCTGGCGTCCTTACCTGGTCTGGCCTACATGTGACTCCAGACTCACAGCAATGTGGTTGACTCTTAAATGCCCTCTGAACAAGGGCAGTTAGGGATGGGCAATAAATACCGGCCTAGCCAGCGATGTCTACATTCCATGAATGAAAGTTCAAGAATAAGAGGTCTACCATTTAAGACAGAAATGAAGAGAATTTTTTTCTCTCAGAGGGTTGTTAGCCTGTGGGATTCTCTTCCCCAAAAAACAGTGGAGGTTGGGTCATTGAATTTATTCAAGGCAGAGTAAGACAGGTTTTTGATAGACAAGGGAGTCAAGGGTTATGGGGGAAGATGGCAAAGTGGAATTGAGACCATAGCCAGATCAGCTATGATCTTATTGCATAGCGGAGAAGGCTCAAAGGGCTAAATGGCTTACTCCTGCTCCTAAGTCCTATGTTCCTATTTCTCTAAAATTCTGATTAGAAACATCAGGTTTTGTTAAGTGGATGCAATAATGCCCTGATTGATTAAGCTGCAGATCCACTGACTTTCCAAAAGCAATTGCTTTATCATGATCTATGTCCAATTTAATTTGTGCCTTTTTCATGGGAGCCTTACTTGACATCAATAGAGACTACATCAGTACTAATAAAATACCTTACTCCAGCTATTTTGCCTGGAATCACCACTCTTTTTAGTGGCCTCAATGTGTTGTCATACCCGAACTAAAACAAGTAGAAATTTCATAGCTCCTGACCTTATGTCAATCCTCACTATTGAGTAAGTCTAGATAACATTTTAGCCAATCTATTCTATGCTCTGTCGTAGTGCAATGACTATCTAACACCGCAAAGTTAAATGAATTTGCAACTAATACACTCATCACCGGACTATAAAGCCTCTTGTATCTATTACAATTCTTTCAGACTGATCATTGTTATCATCTTCAACCTCCAAATTCTTAGTGATATACATTACTTCAAAAACCCTGCTGTTCCAATTTAGGCATTGCATTGCATAATGATATTTTGAGACACACTTGAAGCATCTGTTAACTGTTCCCTGGACATTTCTGGAGTTCATTTGCCCGCTATTGCTGCTCCAATTCTGTTGTTTGCTGTTATATCCAGATCTCCTAAAACTACTTTCATCCTCATTCCTGCTGTCTGTAGTAACTCTTCTTTTGTAATGGCAACTGCGTCCAATGTTTGGACAATCTTGAAATGCCTCAATCATTGAGTCCTCCATCTTTTGTGACATTGCAGAATGTTCCATTTGTGCCATTAGGACTGCTAGAAGTGACTGCTACCCAGAAAATCTTTCAAGCCAATGAACACCTGCTCCAAAGGGAGTCTCTTTCTGAGAACTGAACCACAGTTAAGACCAGGAGCTTGTCCATATGCGACACCTTAGCGCAATCCAAGAATTTACACATGAGCACTGAACGAGAAATCTCCAAATTGAAAATCTTCAATCTTTTACACAGTCTGTTAAAGTCCATGATATATTCCTCCATGGAACGACCATCTGTCTTTTGAAATCTATAAAAGTCTGACCATGTCTCGTAAGAATCCAATAAGATAATTTTTCTGGTAAATTTCAACCTAATAGAAGATTCAAGCCTTCATCAGTGTCCAACTGATAGGCATCCAGCTCACAAAATATTTTGCTTCCAATTTGACTTTTGTTAGGAAGAGACAATGCTAAGGCCATACCTTGTTTCCTCTTTCATAAGGACGTCACCGATGTCCATTTCATTCTTCCACTGGTCATAAAGTTCAGAAACTGAGCGTATTAGTGGGTAAACATACCCTGACAATTTACACTCATTTTCAGCCATTCTTCACAAAAGCTACTTGGATTGTCATCTTCTGTCTGAAAAAACATGTTCTTAGTTTCCAACCTTCTCTGCCTCCTACGCAACCATTCTCTGCTAACCATGTTAAACTTCTAACAGTCAGCTAGTGAAGAAATGCTACCAGAAATCAATTTTTACTCAGTCTTAGATGAATTCACAAAGTGATTCATTACAACTGTATGGCTCGCAATGCTACAACCCATGACTAGGTCTGCCCAGGCTGTTTCCTTATATTCCGAAATTTCTGCTTATATGCCTCAGGGACTAACTCATATGCACTCAGTTGCACTTTTTTACTGCATCATAATCCACCAATACCTCTTCTGAAAATGATGCATAACCTCATGAGCTCTACCTACCAACCTACTCTGTAAAAGTAATGTCCAGAATTCTTTTGGCCACTCCATTTACCTAGCTACCTTTACAAATGAAATAAAAATGCCTTTACATTGCTTTCCTCAAACTTTAGAAGAGCTTGCACAAACTTAAATATCTCACCGCTAGGTTTTGGGTTGAAGGTTTTTTCATCATCACAACTTTCCTCAGCATCTGAGATCTTTTTTTTAACTTTCAGCCTTCTAAGATGGTAAGCCCTTTCTCATTCCTTTTCTCTTGCCTGAAATTCCAGTTCCAGATTTCTAAGTTCTCTTATTTTTATTGTTCCTCTCTTTCTTTTCTTTCACCTCTAATTGAAGGTTTTTCAGTTCCTTTTCATGTTCAAGTTGCTTCATTCGCTACTGGATCTTAGCCAATTCAATTGACTCACCCCATGAAGAATGTGGTCTCTCTGGTTCCCTTCCAGTTTCAAATGCTATGCTATTATCTCAACTATGTCTAATTTCCACATCCTCTTCGGGTAATTCTATCTCCAGTTTATCCATCAATTCCATTATCTTACTCTTGGTTAATTTCTGTAAACCAGTCAGGATTACGTCTTTCATCTGTAAAAAGGTCTTAGCAACCTCCAAAGCCATTTTGAATTCCAACCCATATAACACACCTCACAGCAACTCCAATTCCTTTGTCTAGTACCTCTTTACCTCCAAGTACTCATTTTATAAGGATTCACAAATCCCACCAATGTTCAAGGATTTCCAATCCCACTTTATAATGTTAATCCGGAACCAATTATTATGTCTCATTGAATCACCCACCGTTTGTGTTTCAAATCCTGCAAGAGCCCCCACTTTGTTCAGAACTCAGCTGAGATTACCCTTGGACAAGCCTGATCTCAGGGTGGAACCCAGCTTGATAGATCCTAACTTTTATTTGTTTGTTTAGATACATGGAGAGAGCTACTGAACAGAGTCACCAGAGTCAGCTAATGAACTTGTAACAACAACATAATACATTTATTAAACATGAAAAGATGAACTATATTACAATACTCCTTCACTCACAACTATATCTTTACAATTATATATAGACTTGTAAGGATAACACAAGTTACAAAAACTTTCTTGTACTTTATTGTCCAGAGTAAGTACACAGTTCATGTACCAATAGGTGACCTGTGGTCAGACACACCACACTCTGAAACCAAGCGACAGATGTCACCTCAGCCAGATGCTGTGGATCTCTCAACTCCCCCCTGACACTTGCCACACTGTGGGCCAACCAGTCTCGCTGTGCTCCATCTTTCACACAAGGTTTCCAATCTCCACTCTCCAGGGCCTCACCTTGGAATCTTCTCCCAAACCGATGCTTTCCCTCAGACGCCTTCCGCAAAGGTTCACCTCCAGGGTTTTGAACTCTCCTTCCAATGTTCCTCTCCACTGGGCCATCACATGCATTCAAGCTGTCTTCCACACGCTCTCTCTCATTGACTCAGCCATCAACAGTGCACCACTGCTTCACATGCCCATAGAAAAGAGTTACAGAACTTCAGCCATCTCTCTGGACCTTCTTGTCTCTTGCAAGCTGCTCTGCTTTAAATCTTCAGCTTTTGTCTCTTTTAATCTGAAGCTTGGAGCCTTTCTCTGCCTCTCATCCTTAACTTCACTTAACAGGACCTTTTCCAGGGTCCTGTCCTTCCTTTGTCTAGAAGGTCTTCTTGGGGCTCTCTCCTATTTCACTCCCCTGGATTTTTTGAGCGTCTTTTCTTTAGTTTTGGACTAGCTATCTGTCCCTTTTGCTCCAGTCTCTCCTGGCAGCTGCTTTCAAAACTAGCTGAACTCAAACAGCTTCCAAATCAAACTACTGTTTCCAATTTCTTCTGTGTGTGTGGGAGGGACCTGCCTCTCTGGACCTCTGTTGCTAGGCAGCAGCCCAGTTTCTCTACTCTTGTTTGTTTAACCTAGCTGCAACAGTCATAAAACTCTCTTTAGAAATGCAGGCGCCTTTTAAACTGAAACTAAAACTCAATTTGACCTTTCTTAACACACAAATACAGAAATACAAATCAAATTTAAACATTAAAGCTAAAACTCATTCCTAGCACCTACAAATACAATTATAACTTACTTAAACTATCTCTATTTCCTAACAATGTAGGAGTGGCTGGGTCATTTTCATAAGCCCAAAATAATACACATATGTGTTACTCCACACATGTGTTAAATTCATCCAATAATCACCCATTATTTTCTATATTCAGGTTTTTAAAATTATTTTTTCCAGTCCTTCTTTCTGCAAAACTTGATGAATTGACCACACCAGTGAGAAGCATTGGTACTGAAGATTAGTGACCATGTGATACTAGAAATGCAACATTGCAACCAATGTCTTCACATCAGAAAAACAAATTAACTAAAGATCTAACATTTCTGACATTAAAACATGCACAAAAACTTATGCCCCAATAAGAACCAAGAGAGAAAATTTCCTCTGTGTTACACGTAACATAATCATAAACCTGTTCTTTATAAATAGGTTTATGATTTTATTACATAGTACACAGAGGAAATCTCCCCATCTATTTCATTTTAATAAATGTCATGATGTTGAACATTGGTTTTAGTGAAAGGCTTACTAAGTATTACGATCAAATCTTGATCTCGTGACGTGAGTCAGCAAGTAACAACAATTTGCATGTACAGCATACAGCTCGTGAAATAATTTCTTGAAGAAGTGGTAAAGTGTTGGTTGAGCAGGAAAACGAAGGAAAGTTAGAGGAGGAGACCAAAAGATCAAGGTCTAGGCAATGAAAATAAGGAGAGTGTTGAAGGCAGGAAGATAGATAATAAGGTGAAATGATTTGAAATGCTCCTGTAAATGTCTTGGGACATTTCATTACATTAAAAGTACTAAATAAATATAAGGTGTTGTTGTTGAAATAAAATTCTAAAGGGCAGGTGCACAAAAGATATTTGGTTAGCCCTGGATGGTGGAGCAAAGGCAAAAGATGATAAGCAGTTGATGCAGAAGTAGGAGAGAGCAGGGTCCAAGCATAGGTGAATTGTAGGAGAAGATCATTCAGACGGGCGAAATAAGGTCATGAAATGATTTGAATGTGCGGTCAAATTATCTTGAAATTGATTTGCTGGGGCCCAGGGGGTTAATGAAGATTAGTAAACACAGGGATGATGGGTGTGTTAGATATTGTGCAGGAGAGGACAAGGGTTGTAAACTCTTGGGATTAGCTATGGGGTGGAAATAGAAATTCTAATAAGGGTTGGAGTTAACTTATGAAGGTATTGAAGACATGAATTAGGGTTCTAGCAGCAGAAGGACATATGCCACAATATTCCAGAAGTGGGAAAACACAGTTCTGGTAACAGAGCAGATGTAGGCCAAAAAAAGGCAAGGTGACGATCAAAGGCAATGCAAACAGTATGTGCAGAACTTAGCTAGAGGAGGAAGATGAGGAGGTTCATAGAAGACAGGTGGGGGGGCCTTGACAAGGAAAAATGTAATTTTGCCGAGCTGACACAGATGAAGAGCAATAGTGAACAGACACACAGGATGTTCTTGGTGACGTTAACCAGAGCCTTCTCAGTGCTCTGGCTGAATCTGAAACTGGATTGGAGAGGCTCTAATAGGAAAGGATGAACATGTGGTATAGAGGGTTGATCACAGTGTGAGATGGGGTAATAGGCTGCAGGAAGTGTCAGGAGTGAGTTGAGAGTGTTAAGTTCCAACTGTTATTTAGAAATGAAGACCAAAACCAAGACAGACTCCTTCAGACAGAGTTTTATTGCTTGTCAAAAAACTGTCCATAGATCAGACTAGTCTCAGCTGTTATCCCTTATATACAACCAAACTCTTTTGAGTTATCAACAGTCACAGATTGCAACTCTTTCAAGTACAATCACAGTTCTTGGTTTTCCAGGAGTGGGACATGAACCCACAACTCTCTGACTCAAAGGCGAGGGTGCTATGAACTGAGCCACAGCTGACACCTCTACCTGGTACTTAGTTAAACAACCTAGTAATTAGCAATTGAACTTCTTTAACTGTTTCCTTCCCTAACAGAAGGGAGAGCTTGGAGGAAAGTTGGGAGTGTGCAGGAGATAGAAATATTATATATGGATGGTCTGGTGATGTGAGAATAGATGTTATGGGAGAGGGATATCACTGAAGGTGATTTTTGATGGTGAAGAAAACTTTAGGATCATTCTTACTCATTCCTACAGAATAAATTTCAGTCTGCAACCCACACAGTTCTTTAGCTAACAGTTATTCCTGAACACCAATACATGCTCAACAGCAATTTTTGATAGTTTTCTTTTGATATTGTAGCACAGGGAGATAATGACAATATTAATGTTGGCTCCTCCGAACACACAAATACACCCACATGTACAAAGATATCTCATCACTTCTCAAAAAGAGCAGTGGTTCACTGGAGATTAATTTCCAGTCATCTTACAAAGAGTACTGATCATAGTTTGGGGTTATAAAAATACTGTTAATCTCGCCATTTTGTTACATGTTAACAGCAACAAATGAAAAAACAAAATGCTTCTATGTTGCACTGGCTGAGTTGGTTAAGTTGATTCAATAAGATTGTATTAGCCTTATCCCCAAAACTTTGACAAAACAGTGTTTGTCCAAACTAATGCTCATTTTACTCTCTAGCGTGACCATATGTTGAATATTGTGTTTTGTCTGATGTTTCTATGAGATATACTGACAATTACTGACAATTTAGGAACTAATGAAGTTGAAACCATTAAGCTAAAAGAATAGTCAATTTTGTTTTATTTAATTCCATATACACTCTTGAACTAGTCAGCAGGTTATATTTATCTATAAGCTTTGATTTTTAAAGGTATACTAATGCCAGGTAAGGTATATACACATGACTCATATATTCTTTGGAACAAGTATGAAAACTTTAATGTTCTTAGAAGGAAACTTTAAAAACACTCTAAAAAATAAATTTCACAGTATTTGCATTCTCCTTAATTTTCTTCAACATTTTTACAAATTGAATTTTAAAAATTACATAAATCTGTTTCAAATTAGAAAAATGATAGTTTACTGGAATGAAAGGTTATGAGATAAAACCTTTTACTCTAGCACCTGTTACAACTTTAAGTCAAATTGTCCAGAATTTACTGTAAAAGTAACTGTTAGACTACCGCATTCCCTGGTTTATGTGTAAATCTGAATGGAACTGCAGGCAGGTGCAGATGAACAGTTAACTGTGAAAATCTGGAAGCTGCTATTTGTGATGTGGTACTCCCCCATAAATTGTATGAAAATGGCAATTCATCATCTGGTCCCCATTTAAAAGTATTGCATGGTGTGAAGTTGCTCTACTTGCATGGTAGATGAGGACTAAACTTGTCACGGAAGGTTATGGCTTGTCCATTTCAATCAAAGTACCCTTTTTAATATCAAAATTAGTTTTAATTACTGTCAAACAACTTCACGGGAATGAAAAATTAATTTTTACAAATGTGGAGTCTCGTCTTCAGATTTTAATTATTGCTGGAGATCTTTTTTTAAAAATTGAATACACGCCTCCTAATTTATTCTTTGTTTGTGTTGCTCCCTTAATCAAATCTTTTTTCCCTCTCTTTATTTCACTTTCAGTACCTGACTTGACACTGAATTCACTAGTCTAACTTACACTTGCTGATTCAAACTCAGCACTATTCATTGACAATACTTTAATATGATTAGTTAAGGAGACACAAAGTTGTTTGCCCTGTTCGCACATGTTCCAAATGCCCAACATTGACTTCCCCAACATTAATTGGGTTAGTCATGGTGTGATAGGTTTAGAGGGAGCGGAATTCTTAAAATGCATCCAGCAGAGCTTTTTAAGCCAGTACGTAGAAGGTCCTACAAGAGAGGGGGCGGTCCTGCACTTAATTTTAGGGAATGAAACCGGGCAAGTGGTAGAGGTATCACTGTTGCAGACAATGATCATTAGATTCAAGGTTGTTATGGAAAAGGACAAGGATGGGCCAGAAATCAGAGTTCTAAATTGGGGGAAGGCCAATTTTAATAAGATCAGATATGATTTGGCAAGAGTGGATTGGGAGCAGCTACTTTTAGGTAAATCTGTGTCAGAGCAATGGGATTCATTCAAGAAGGAAATAGGGGAGAGTACAGGGCCAACATATTCCAGTAAAGACAAAGGGTGGGACCAACAAATCCAGGGAACCCTGGATGTTGAGGGATATACAGGATTGGATAAAGAGAAAAAGGAAGGCTTATGGCAGATACCGAGGGCTCAAAACAGTGGAAACCCTAGAGGAGTATAGAATGTGTAGGGGGGGACTTAAAAAGGAAATTAGGAAAGCAAAAAGGGGGCATGAAAAAATATTGGCAGGTAAAATAAAGCAAAATCCAAAGTTACTTTACAGGTACATTAAGCATAAGAGGATAACGAGGGAAAGAGTAGGGCCCATTAAGGGCCATAATGGTAATTTGTGTTTGGAGCCGGAAGACATAGGTAGCGTTCTAAATGAATACTTTGTGTCGGTGTTCACAAGTGAGAGGGACGACGTGGGTATGGATATCAGGCATAAGGACTGTGATATAATTAAATAAATTAGCATAGAAAGGGAGGAGGTTCTAAGTGGCCTGGCAGGCTTAAAAGTAGATAAATCTCCACGCCCGGATGAAATGTATCCCAGGCTGTTGAGCAAGGCAGGGGAGGAGATAGCAGGGGCGCTGGTAATAATTTTTAATGCCTCTCTGGCCGTAGGAGAGGTGCCAAAGGACCGGAGGACAGCCAATGTGGTACCGTTATTCAAGAAGGGAGGAAGGGATAAACCAGGGAACTACAGGCCAGTCAGTCAAACCTCAGTGGTGGGGAAACTATTGGAAGCAATTCTGAGGGACAGCATTAATCTACACTTGGAGAGGCAGGGATTAATCAAGTACAGTCAACATGGTTTTGTTAAGGGGAGGTCATGTCTGATCAATTTGATTGGATTTTTCAAAAAGGTGACCAGGTGTGTAAATGAGGGCAATGCATTTGATGTAGTCTACTTGGACTTCAGCAAGGCTTTTGATAAGGTCCTGCATGGGAGACTGATAACGAAGGTAAGAGCCCATGGGATCCAAGGCAATTTGGCAAATTGGATTGAGAATTGGATGAGTGGCAGGAAGCAGAGGGTGATGGTCAAGGGGTATTTTTGTGACTGGATGCCTGTGTCCAGTGGGGTTCCACAGGGACTGGTGTTGGGTCCCTTGCTGTTTGTGGTATATATAAACGATTTAGACTTGAATGTAGGAGGGTTGATCAGTAAGTTCGCGGATGACACGAAAATTGCTGGGGCAGTAAATAGTGAGGAGGATAGCCTTAGACTACAGGAGGATATAGACGGGCTGGTCAGATGGGCTGATCAGTGGCAAATGGAATTTCATCTAGATAAGTGTGAGGTGATGCACTTGGGCAGGACAAACAAGGCACAGGAATACACGATGAATGGTAGGACCCTGTGAATTCCAAATCACAACAACTCGCTGTCCATTTTAAAGTACCGAGGAACAGAGGGACCTTGGTGTGCATGTCCACTGGTCCCTTAAGGTAGCGGGACAGGTAGATAAGGTGGTTAAGAAGGCATGGGGGATACTTGCCTTTATTAGCCAAGGCATAGAATATAAGAGCAGGGGAGTTATGCTGGAACTGTATAAAATGCTGGTTAGGCCACAGCTAGAGTATTGCATGCATTATAGGAAGGATGTGATTGCACTGGAGAGAATGCAGAGGAGATTTACCAGGATGTTGCCTGGACTGGAGAGTTTTAGTTATGAGGAGAGATTGGATATACCTGGATTATTTTCCTTGGAGCAGAGGAGATTGAAGTGGGGCATAATTGAGGTATACAAAATAATGAGGGGCATAGATAGGGTAGACAGGAAGGAACTTTTCTCCTTGGTGGAGGGATCAATAACCAGGGGGCATAGATTTAAGGTAAGGGGCAGGAGGTTTAGAGGGGATGTGAGGAGGATTTTTTTCACCCAGAGGGCAGTTGGAATCTGGAACTCACTGCCTGAAAGGGTGGTAGAGGCAGAAACCCCCATAACATTTCAGAAGTATTTGAATGTACACTTGCAATGCCATGGCATACAAGGCTATGGCCCTAGCGCTGGAAAATGGGATTAGAATAGTTAGGTACTTGTTTGACTGGCACAAACTCAATGGGTCGAAGGGCCTTTTTCTGTGTTGTGGACCTCTATGACTCTATGCCTATGGACATGTTAACAGCAGCAAATAAAAATACAAAATGCTTATGTGTTGCACTGGCTGAGTTGGTTGAGACAACACAACTGTTTGGATCTCTAACTTCCATCAATTTCCAGCAGAAAAGGCCACTCTACTTGTATGGTAGATGTGGACCAAACTTGCCAGAGGAAGTAATGGGCAAGGTGAAGTCTAATGAATGGTGGACATATTCATTCACGGACTACAGTAAACTGTGACTCAATATGTTTCAAAACTTTAATGGTCCAGAAGACATGGTTGTTACGGCAGTGAAACTGTCAACAAACATTGAATTTACATTGTAAAACTGAAAACAACCAAATTTGGTGGAGGGACAGGGGTTGGGGATAATGAATACTGAAGAGGACTGCAACAAATTACAGGTGGTCATTAACAACTTGCAAAATGAGCAAATAATTGGCAAAGGAAGTTCAACACAGACATATGTGAGATAGTACATTTTGATAGGAAGATTATTACTTGAAAGGGGCAGGTCCATTTGGGGTAGATGATCAAAGAGACCTTGGAGTACAAATGCATCAATCACTAAAAGTTGTGCCACCGTTGCAAGGCCACAAAAAAAATCAAACCAAGCACTGGGCTTAATTCCTAGAGGGATGAAAATGAAAGCCAGGGAAGTTATGCTAAACCTGTATTGACCCTTGGTTAGACCACATTTAAGTGTACTGCATGCAGTTCTGGTTGCCATATTATAAAAAGGATTTAGAGGCACTGAAGAGGGTGCAGAGATTTACAAGGATGATACCAGAAATGCATGGGGTATACATAGTAGGAAAGGATTGACAGGCTGTGTTTTTTCCCTTGGAGAAAGATGGTTGAAAGATGATCTAATAGAGGTATTTCACATTATGAATGGTTTTGATGGAATGGATACAGCAAGTGTTTCATCTTGTGGGGAAGAGTACAACTAGAGGCCATCAATATAAGATAGTGTCACAACTCACTGGGGATAGTGAGCTGTTATATCAAGCCCCACTGTTCCCGAGCCACGAAAAATGTGAAAAGTTTGACCAAACTACCAGATTTCCCCAATTCTACCTGTTTAATTTAGGGTAACAGAATATAAGCACTAGATTTGTAACCTTAATAAGTAAATAACTGTTTATTGAACAAATTGTCTTTAGCTAGTGGCAAAAGAAAGAAATATGAACTGCTAGCATCTAACTCTATAACTTAAACTCTACCCCTTCTAAAACCCCTATACACAAACACGCATACACACACACACACATAAGACACAGAAAACATGGATTTTAAGGGTGAGATAAAGCAGTTCAATAGCACCAGTCCAGAGTACAGGATTAGCTGAGTTGATTTTAATTGATGTCTTCCAAATTCCTTGCAGTTTGTTGTTGATGACACGAGGTGGTCTCCCAGCGCTTTCAGTCTGTGGGTCACTAGTTGAAAAACTTGCTTTTCAATGTCTCTACTGGTGAGTTTTCCCCTTTTCCTCATGACAGGGGTTTTCAGAGGAAGCAGGTTACAGAGATGTGAGGAATAGCCAGCTAGCTACGATGGCAGAATTATTGGAATCATACAAACACAGGAGAGGTTTTAGGTCTTCCCTCTTTGCAGGCTAGGAACTGTACTGTCTGCACTGTTACCACACAAAACCCTGGTCACCCGGTCAGGAGCCAATTAAAATGGTGTTGGCAGGCAGTTTCCCTTAGTCCAGGACTCATTTACGGCACCATCCTGTTCTTTTATGGCACACTCTGTTCCAGGATAGCAACATTGTAAATATTCCCCATCCTATTCCAGTGAACATGTCTTTCAAACTGCAGTCATGGGAATTGTTAAAGCCACAGTCCAATTTTAAAGCCACAGTCCAAGAAAAATAAAAATAGGTTCTTTACAATAGTCACCAATAGGAAATTCAAATGAAACTTTGTCAACCAAAGAGTGTTAAGAATGTGGAACTTGCTACCACAGGAAGTGGCTGAAGAAAATAGTATAGATGCATTTAAGGGGAAACTAGACAAGCATATGATGGAGAAGGCAATAGTTGGTTACAATGGTAGATTTAGATGAGATAGAATGGAAGGAGGCTTGAGCGGAGCATTTACACAGGCATGGGCTGCTTGGGCTGAATGGCCTGTTTCTGGGCCACATATCCCATGTAATCCTATGTAATAATTACTGTTACAGTAATTATCGTAACTGTATAATTACAATTATACAGTTGGCCTTGAAAAACTATCACTAGATGTGTAGAATGTCATTGACTCAGAATAACGGTCTATAAAATAATAAAAATGCTGTTGTTTTAATGTTTATGATACTTCAACTCCTACTTTCATCCCATGTGTAAGTCCCAATCTTTATTCAATTTTCTGTAAAATTATTAAAACGTGAATTATAATCCATGCTTTTTACTTCTTGGTTTGCTGTCTCTGAGAATGATTCAATCTTATTGGCTGATCAGCCTTCCTGATGGCATCACTGTTGCTGGATGCCACAAATTCCCTTTAGATGGTGCCAGATTCAAAGTCACATAGAGCCCGCTAAATCTTTGTGGACAGCTTTCTCAAGGTCAGCCGCAATCATCGACCCTTCACCACTGACAACAAAATCAACGCCAATGCCATTAGATGGCATCAGTTCACAGCTTATGTCAGGAAAGCATATTCATTATTGCGCATCTCTCTCCCTGATCAGCTATAAGAACTGGGTATGAAATATGGACTAATCACATGGTACCAACAAAATATACTAGAACTAAGAAGCAGGTCTGTCAGCATCTGAAAGGGGAGAAAATGGGCTCACATTTTGTATGTAGAACTAACGAATGATTTGAACCAAAATATTACGCAACCTTTCCTTTTTTCAGATGGTGATGGTCTTGCTGTGCATTACTAGAGGATTATTTTACTTTTAGATTATCAGCATTTGCAGTTTATTTGATCCCTAGGTACTTTTATTCTGAGGAAAAAGCAAGTTGATTGGATAATTTATGAGGAGCTACACATTGTGTATCATCTCCAGCATATGGCTTATTCCAGTGATTCAGCTGGATGATTTCTACTGGTGTTCTGGACAAGTCTCCTTTAATCAACACTACCCAAAACAAATTAACTGGTCATTCATGCAATTTTTGGATCATACATGTGTTGGTTTGCTTTCATGATGATAGTTACTGCACTGCAAAACAAGTTCCTATAAGTGAAGTCCTTTAAGATGTCCCTGAAAGAGATGATAAAGTCCTGTGTAAAAGCAAATCTTTCTTTCTATTCTAATTACTATTATATCTGATATTGGTAAGAGCATTTGGATGAGAATTCATAAATTCTTTGTGATTACACAATTCATGTGTTGGTTTGCTTTCATGATGATAGTTACTGCACTGCAAAACAAGTTCCTATAAGTGAAGTCCTTTAAGATGTCCCTGAAAGAGATGATAAAGTCCTGTGTAAAAGCAAATCTTTCTTTCTATTCTAATTACTATTATATCTGATATTGGTAAGAGCATTTGGATGAGAATTCATAAATTCTTTATGATTACACAATTAATTTGGCTTAACCTAGTTGATTTTCATTGCTATGCCCATAGTTTGTCACCAGTGGCCTCTCACTGGTAATATACAAGTACTTATGTTTTTAACAGTGATTGTAAAACATATCAGTGTAATTGCAAACAGTATAAAAAGCAATCTCAATCACCATTACCATTTAGTTCTTAAAATTATATGGTTATAAAGAATTGTAGTTAACATTAACTTTTTAGTCCTTTTTGCTTTATCATCTTTTTTAACTAGTTGAAATGGCTGGAAAAGTTCTTGAAGCATAAAGAGGGTGAATGAACACACATCACTGGCTTTGCACAAGCACTGGAGCACACTGAGTTGGTGACCGCTTTTGTTATTTCAATCCCTTCACACTGCTACGCTCAGATATGCTCCCAAGCTCCCAGTAATATAATTAATATTTATCTTCTTGAAAAACGATTTGAACAGAAAAAAAGATGTTGATGTCACAAAGTTTCTGTTATCATTGACAAAACATTTTCAAAAAATCAGTTACAGTAAATTATCGCATTTTATTTCTAGCTATGTTGGCTGGAAAATGTTATTAACTGCACAGTGATTGCTAATGAAAATTAGCTTGAAGGGGTTATTGAGCTCAGTAAATATAGTCATTAACCCAGTATGCTGCAGCTCCAGCTATCAACCAACTCCATCATACTGTCAATTCAGTCATTTTTTTCAAATGTTTGGTAGCGTGATCAGTGTTCGCTCTTAGAATTTAAAAATCAAAAAAGCAGTGAGGAGAATTTCTCTCATACCTCTCTATGCATAGATATTGATCTAAGCTACCCTTCTCTACCTGTGGAGATGCATTATGACATAACTAGTTTTGCTAAATTATCATGAGGGGAGCTCAAGCATAAATGCAAGTCCTCTTACTCCACTGAGATAGCAAGACAAATTTAAACTACCAGTGGAAATGGGAGGGAAACAGCTGGACCATGCCTACCCACTAGGCCATTCCTGCCACATAAGCAATTTATATTCTGCAAGTGAGCTTCAGACATCAAGCGGACACATCACTGCAGCTTGCCACTTGTAGGAGAGTGGGTAGTTGGAATCTGAGATCTTGGAGAAAACCCCCGGAGGGCACCTTGGATAGGCTGATAGCAGCCTAGAGTATTTTTTTTTTGTATGGGTGCCCTTGTTCCTCCTGGTCCCACTAAAAAATATTTTTCTTTTACATTTTCAGCACATGTACAGCACATCCTCTGTCCACTCGTGCCATAAGTATGTCCTATGTACATCGAAAAATCCAAATTTGCATATTACAAACCATTGCAAGTCCGACCCTATATGATTGGATGGACAGGGCAGTAAAAACCCCAATGCTATATTTTCCCATTTAGGTGCAGAAAGTTAAAATCAACCCTGGCGTGTTAACACTCCAATGACTTGATAATGACTGTAACTCTTAGTTAAGTGTGTGCTTTAAAGGAATATCAATTATTAGATTATCTTAAGCTATGAATTCCACAATCACAAAGACAGCAACTCCATCCTTTTTATCTTTTTTGTATAATTACTGACTGATGTGCATAAAATGCAGTTATTTTGGACTGGAGGAATTATTAAACCAGGCAACATAAGTTAGCTAAATTCATATCAACAGAGATGCATTCATTAACCCAGGATACTTTTGTGAGCAGTGTATATATTTTAGATAATCAATCCCCTTTACACGACTGGGCTCCCACTCATCCCATTTGATGATGTCTTTAGCGTTTACTGCTTAAATGAAAATCATCAAAAATTCCACAGCAATGGACTAAAAATAAAAATATTTTTTGTTTTAAGCTCTGGTTTTGACTCAACAAGTAAAAGCACCACCTGGTGTAGCATTGAGTCAGGAAAACCAGAAGGTCACAGCTTTGATTTCCAAGAATTAGCTGATCTCAATCAGGATAACAGCTGGGGCACTAAAACAGGTCTCAGCAGCCCTGGAGTAGGGAGGGAAAATATGAGCTAGGGCTCCTCTGCAGTGACCTCTAATGGAAAGAAAGATATAAAATGCTGAAAACACTTGACAGGGCAGACAATCCGTGAAGAGAGAAATAGAATTAATGCCTCAGCTCGTTGACCTTTTTGTCAGGATTGCCAGAAGTTAAAGATTTAATAGCATTTAAGAAAGTACAAAGCCAGGGAAAGGGCAGGATGGGGGGGTACAGTGCAAGGAGAGGAAAGAGCAAGGTGAAAGAGCTATGATAGGGTGGGAGGCAAACAAAATTAAAGGAATGATTGTGCAGAAGAGGGTGGGAAGGTCACAAGAAACAAAAGGTGGGCCCAGAAGAATCAACAGCAGGATCACAATCAGTACCCGTGGGGAGACAAAGCAGAGTTAATGGTTTAGGTCGATGACCCTTCATCAGAATTATTTTCATGAAGGATCATCAACCTGAAATGTTAATCCTGTTTCTTTCTCCACGGATGTTGCCAGACCAGCTGAGTTTTTCCAGCATTTCCAGTTTTTATTTCAGATTTCTAGCAACCACAGTACTTTACTCGTGCATTATCAGCATCTACAGTCTGAGGAAATGGGACTGGTAGTTATTGAACTCAATATTGAGGCTGCAGAACTGTAGAGTGTCTATCAAAAGAAGAGGTGCTGTCCCACGACCTTGCATTGAGCTTAGCTAGAACAGAAGACCAAGGACTGAGGGGTCAGAGTGAGATTAGATTGGAGAATTAAAACAGCAAGTGACTGGAAGCTCAGGGTCATGCTTGCGACTGAATGGAGGTATTCAGCAAAGTGCTAACCCAATCTGCATTTGGCCTCCCCAGTGTAGAGAAGATCACATTGTGAGCAGTGGATACAGAGTATCAAGTTTGAAGAAGCTCAAGTAAAATGCTATTTTGCCTGGAAGAAGTGTTTGCAATGATGAGAAGGGTGAAAGGCTGCGCTTGCATGTAAAGTTGCAGAGGGAAGGGGCCATGGGGGTTATTGAGTAGTGGCCCAGAGTATCATGGAGGAAACAGTCCCTTTGGGATGTTAAAGGTGGAGGAGAGGGGGTGCTTAATTTGCTGGTAGCATCATGCTAAAGGTCAAGGAAATGATGGAGGGTTATGTGTTGAGTGAGGCTGTTGGGGTGGAAGCTGAGGACAAGGGAGATCCTATCATGGTTCTGGAAGGGAAGGGCAGAAGTGCAGGAAATGGGGTGAACATGTTTAAGGTCCTGGTGGAATCATGGTGCAAGGGAATCTTTGGTTAAGTTAGGAAGAAGACATATTGGAAACATTGGTGTGTAAGGTGGCAAAGTAATGACAGATGTGAATGGAGACAGAGAAACTGGAAGGATAGAATGGAGTACTTACAGGAAGGGGAGGTGGGACAAAGTGCAAACAAGGTAGCTGTGGGATTCAGTGGACTTAGAGCAATATATTGGTGGAGAGTCTATCTTCAGAAATACAGATAAAGAAGTTGAGGAAGGAAGGGAAGAGTTAGCAATGAACCATGTGAAGGTGAGCGAGGATTGGAAACTGTAAGCAAAATGGATTAAATTTTCCAACTGAGGGAAAGAGCAGAAAGTGAAACTAATACAATCATTAATGTACTGGAAAAAGAGGTAAGGAGGGGACCTGTGTACAGCTAGAACAAAGCCATGTATCCTTCAGAATGTCAGGCATAGCCAGGATCCAAAGCAAAATACTGCGGATGCTGGAAATCTGAAATAAAAACAGAACATGCTGGGAAAACTCAGCAGGTCTGACAGCATCTGTGAAGAGCTCTGAAGAAGTGTCATACAGACTCGAAACATTAACTCCGTTTCTCTCTCCACAGATGCTGTCAGACCTGCTGAGTTTTTCCAGCATTTTCTGTTTTTATTATTATAGCCAGGATCCATATGGGTTCACATAACATCATCTTTTATTTGGAGGAAATGGGTAGAGTCAAAGGAACAGTACTGCCAGGTGGAGAAGGGTAGTGATGGATAGGGGCTGCATGGGAGAAATAAGTTTCATGGGGCAAGGAGAGGCTGAAATAATGGGTTTAAGAGGATAGCCTAGATTGTGGATATTGGGAGGAGGTTAAGTTGGGCTTTGCAAGTTGGGGAACTATGAAGTTGGAAGCCCTGAAGCTAATACCTCAACAAGACATGAGGCGATAGTCTGGGAAATGAGGTTTGATGTTCAGCAGTGGGGTGATAATCCAGGGGGAGGTAACAGGTGTTAGCGAGTTGCTGCTCAGCCTCCACAAGGTCTGTCTACAAACAAAAACCATGCCTCCCTTGTCAGCTGGCTTGGTTACAATATCAGGGTTCACCCTCAGAGAATGGAGCGCTGCAAGTTCATGGGAAGCAGATGAGTTCAACAAAAGCTCAAGGAACCGAATCTCATCAATTGATTAGGCACTTTAGAGCCTTAGGCCTTCAGCATTGAGTTCTGATCATAATCACCCCTACCATTTACTCAGTCAATTGATGCGGTTAATGATTCAGCTATAACCATTTACACCTCCTCTGGATCCATTGTTTCTCCCTTATCGCACCTTCATCCCCATCTCTATAATCTCCTGAGCCCACAACCCTCCAAGATATTTGCACTCCTCTAATTCTGACCTCTTGAACATCCCTGATTTTAATTGCTCCGCCATTGGTGGTTGTTCCTTCAACTACTAAAGTCCCAAACCCTGGAATTCTCTATCCAAACTTCTCTGCCTCTTTAATTCTTTTTCCTCCTTTAAGACCCTGCTGAAAACCTTGCTCTTTGACCAAGATTTTTGTCATCTGCTGTAATGTCCCCTTATGTGGCTTTATAAAACTCCTGCAAAAGGGCCTTGGATGCTTTATTATGTTAAAGGCACTACATAAATAATAGGTGAGTTTTTTTTTCTTATTTAATCATTCTGGTCCTCCACCCTATCATAGTTTTTCCCCTTTGTTCTTTCCTCATCACCCTCAGCTCTTAACAGCCTCTGTACTTGCTGAAAAATCTCTATCCTATCACTTTGAGGAGGTGGTGGTATTGTGATAATGTCACTGGAGTAATAATCCAGTGTTTAGGCTAATGGTCTTGGGACATGGGTTCAAATCCCATTAGGGCAAATGGTGGAATTTAATTAATTAATCTGGTCTATAAAGCTTGTCTCAGTAAGGGTAACCATGTTAACTATCATTGGTTGTTGTAAAACCCCATCTGGGTCACTAATGTCCTTTAGGGGGGTAAATTTGTCATCCTTACCTGGTCTGGCCTACATGTGACTCCAGATCCACAGTAATGTGGTTGACTCTTAACTGCCCTCTGAGATAGCCTAGCAAGCCACTCAGTTGGGGGACAATTAGGGATGGGCAACAGATGTTGGACTTACTGATGATGCCCACTTCCTATGAAAGAATTTTTTTTTTAATTCTCATGAAAGATTACTAACCAGAAATGTTAAGTCTGTTTCTGTCTCCAAATGATGCTGTTTGTTGTTGTTGCTGAGTATTTTCCAGCATTTTCTGTTTTTATTTCAGATTTCCAACATCCACAGTATTTTGTTCTACTGGAAAGAATATGTTTCTGGGCTCAGGTGGGAACAGGATAGGACTGTGCTCCCTGCCCCACTTGAAGCCTGTGTAGTTACACCCCTATAAAAGTCCAGCCCCTCATGAAAGGAGAAAGATGGAAAAGTGGGCTGTGGATATTCTATAAAGATATATATAGAGGATTGGCTAACTAATAGAAGACAAAGAGTTGGGATAAGGGGAATATTTTCAAGGTGGAATGCCACAGGGATCAGGGGCCACAATTACTTACAATATATATAAATGACTTGGATGAGGGAAGTGAATGTACTATTGCCAGGTTTATGGATGACACAAAAATAGGTGGAAAGGCAAGTGGTAAGGATGACACAGGGAGTCTACAGAGGGACATTGACATGTTAAGTGAGTGGGCAAAAACTTGGCAAATGGAATATAATGTGGGAAAATGTGAGGTTATGAACTTTGGCAGGAAGAAGAGGAGCTGAATATTGTTTAAATGGAGAAAGACTGCAGAAAGCTGCAACACATGGGGATTTGGGGGTCCTTTGTATGCTAGCATAAAAGCTAGCATACAAATTCAGCAGGTTGATTCATAGAATCATAGACATTTACAGCACAGAAGGAGGGCATTCGGCCCATCTTGTCCGTGCTGGTCAACAAAGATCTGACTGCGTTAATCCCATTTTCCAGCGCTTGGCCCATAGCCTTGAAAGCTATGGCAACGCAAGTGAATATCTAAATACTTCTTAAATGTTACGAGAGTCTCTGACTCAAACACCCTTTCAGGCAATGAGTTCCAGACTCTCACCACCCTCTGAGCGAAAAAGTTTCTCCTCAGCTCCCCTCTTAGCCTTCTACTGCTTACCTTAAATCTATGCCCCCTGGTTATTGACCCCTCTACTAATGGAAATGTGCCTTCCTATCCACCCTATCTCTGCCCCTCATAATCTTATACACCTCTATCAGGTCCCCTCTCAACCTTTGCTGCTCCAAGGAAAACAACCCCCAGCCTATCTAATCTTCCCTCATAGCTCAGACCCTCCAGCCCAGGCAACATCCTAGTAAATCTCCTCTGCACCCTCTCCAGTGCAATCATATCCTTCCTATAATGTGGTGACCAGAACTGCATGCAGTACCCCAGTTGTGGCCTAACCAGTGTTTTATACAGTTCCAGCATAACCTTCATGCTCTTGTATTCTATGCCTAGGCTAATAAAGGCAAGTATCCCAAATGCCTTCTTAGCCAACTTATCTACCTACCCTGCTACCTTCAGGGATCTGTGGATATGCACACCAAGGTCCCTCTGATCTTCAGTACTTTCCAGGGTCCTGCCATTCATAATGTAATCTTTTGCCTTGTTAGCCCTCCCCAAGTGCATTACCTCACACTTTTCAGTGTTGAATTCCATTTGCCACTGCTCTGCCCACCTGACAAGTCCATTGATATCCACCTGCAGTTTACAGTTATCCTCCTCAGTATTTACCACCCTACCAATTTCTGTGTCATCTGTGAACTTCTTGATCATACCCCTTACATTTAAGTCCAAATCATTTATATGCAGCACAAACAGTAAGAGCCACAGCACCGAGTCCTGTGGAACCCCATTGGAAACAGACTTCCAGTCACAGAAACATCCCTCTACCATCACCCTCTGCTTCCTGCCTCTCAGCCAATTTTGGATCCAATGTGACTTGGATCCCATGGGCTCTAATTTTCTTGACCAATCTGCCATGAGGGACCTTATCAAAAGCTCTGATCAAGTCCTTGTAGACTACATCAAATACATTACTCTCATCAACACTCCTGGTTACCTCCTCAAAAAGTTTGATCAAATTTGTCAAACACGACTCTCCCTTATGCCTGATTAATCCATGTATCACCAAGTGCAGACATATTCTGTCCCTCAGAATTCTTTCTAGTAGCTTCCCCACCGAGGCTAGTGAAGGCAAATGGAATGTTGGCCTTTATTTCAAAGGGAATGGAGTATAAAAATAGGGAAGTCTTGCTGAAACTATACAAGGCACTAGTTAGACCACACCTAGAATACTGTGAACAGTTTTGGTCCCCTTATCTAAGGAAAGATATACTGGCATTGGAGGCAGTCCAGAGAAGGTTCACTAGGTTGATCCGGGGTATGGAGGGATTTTCTTATGAGGAAAGATTGAGTAGGGTGGAGCTGTACTCATTGGAGTTTAGAAGAATGAGAGGTGACCTTATTGAAACATATAAAATTCTTAGGGGGCTTGACAGGGTAGATGCTGAGAGGTTGTTTCCCCTTGTGGGAGAGTCTAGGGCCAGAGGGCATAATCTCAGACTAAGGGATCACCCAGTTAAGACAGTGATGAGGAGGAATTTTTCTTTCAGAGGGTAGTGAATCTGTGGAATTCTTTACCACAGAGGGCTGTAGAGGCTGGGTCATCAAGTATATTCAAGGCTGAGATAGACAGATTTTTAATCAGTAAGGGAATGAAGGGCTATGGGCAAAAGGCAGGAAAGTGGAGTTGAGGATTACCAGATTAGCCATGATCTGATTGAATTGCGGAGCAGACTCAATGGGCCGAATGGCCTACTTCTACTCCTACGTCTTATGGTCTTATTATCTCTTTAAACAAAATTAAATATATTACAAAACACACTGCTGGCATATTGTTAACTTTTACAGAGGGGCGTTCTTAAGCATTATGCCTACAAATGTACTAGAAGGAACTTAACTCATTTAATTATAATTAAAGTCAATTCTTATGAAAGCAAAATATGGTGGATGCTGGAAATCTGAATTGAAAACAGAAACTACTGGAAATAGTCAGCAGGTCTATGACATAGCTATGAGGATAGGTTGGAGAGGTTGGGGCTCTTTTCCTTGGAGAAAAGAAGGCTGAGCGGAGATTTAATAGAGGTATTCAAGATCCTGAGGGGTATGGACAGGGTAAATAGTGAGAAACTGTTCCCACTCAAGAGAACATCAAGAACTAAAGGGCACAGATTCAAAATAATTGGCAAAAGAAGTAAATGTGATGTGAGAGATTTTTTTTTTCACCCAGAGGGTGGTTGGAGTTTAGAACAAACTTCATGGAAGGGTGGTGGAGGCAGGTTCAATTGAGGTATCCAAAAGGGAATTGGATTGCTACCTGAAGAGAATATGCGCGGTTACGGGAATAAGGCAGGGGGTGGGACTAGGAGGAATGCTCTTTCAGAGAGCCAGTGCAGACTCAATGGGCTGAATGGCCCCCTTCTGCACTGTAAAGATACTATGTGATATTATGATAGGTCAGGCAGCATCTGCGGAGAGAGAAACAGAGTTAAGGTTTCAGGTCTGATGAATGGTTATTGAAACGTTAACTCTGTTTCTCTCTCCACAGATGCTGCCAACCTGCTCAGTATTTCCAATTCTTACAAAGATGATTCTTGCAGGATCTTTTAACATTACAGTTAATTATGCTGAATGTAGCTTGTAAATTGTTAGATAGATTGGTAAAAGCTGCGTGGTTCAGCTGTTATTTGTTGATGATGTTTGTATCTGAAATTGTGATGATACTCCATTGCAACAGTAAGGCCAGTAGAGAAGGCAAGCTGCTTCTTCTAGATCCCATTTTTGTGTTTCGTCCAAATGACAGATACCCAATCCATACACTAGATTTTTAAAGATTTTTTTCTGTTTACTGGCAATGAATATTGAAATGCTAACGTGACAGGCCTATACAACAGGACTGTATATCGTTCACCTAAAGCCACTAAAGAAGCTTACACATTCCCAACACCAGTAAAGGAAAATAAAATTCCATTGACATTCACCTTAACAATAGCAGCACAATCGGTGTCACTGTAAATTGTCGAACTGAACATTTAATTACACGACATTCAGTTGTACATTCGCTATCGGTATCTGAATTGCACAGTCCTTTCGTGGTACAGTCTCAGTAATCAGGAAACGTGAAAACACCGTGCTTTTGGCTTCTGAGCTTCTGATCCATGTTTGTTTCTTGGTCTAGCAGGGCGCGCGGTAATTGCAACTTCAGGTTAAAATGATAGAGGCACACAGTGACCTTTTTAAGGGATCTAGTTCTGAGGTAAGCAAAATAAAATCATACATGACACAGTTCCCGAGCATCCACACTTGTGCACAGTACCGTACCAAACAGCACACAATGGACGATTTCCACGTAGTATCACTTGTTTGTTAAAACAGGAAACGAAAGGAAGAGGGGTGGGGGGAAGAGATACATCAATAATGGAAAGGGGGGGGGTTGAAAGAATCGATTAAAGGGCAATTATTGGCGTTTTAAAAATATATACCAAATACTATTTGCATAAATGCTCACTAGATATATAACATAAAATTGAAACTGGTATGACAGCATTTCGAAAGAGGAAACAGCACAAAATCTAGGTCACACAAAGATGTGAAGTTACTTCTCAACAATCAAGGAGAAAGTCTTCAGAGTCCGACAACACAACTCACCCGCGTCTTGACAAGTTGGAATTGAGATTTGAAAAAAAAACTAAATACTAGTTACATCCTCACATTTAGCGTACAATGTGTACCATTACGAGTTATACAATGACGTTCTATCCGTTGATAACTATTTATATTTTGAATGCAGTGCTTTCAAACTTTGGAAATAAATACCGTCACGAGCCTTTTCATATCATTGTCAAGGAATGCCTTCTTGACTAACATCATTTGCATGTCTGGTCTGCAACGGGGAATGTTGTTATGACCGAAATTTTAAAGGAGTTGCCAGCAAAATCAAATAATAAACGCAACGCAATTCTGATTGATTTCTCGTGTTGGGTTACTCAGTATCGAGTCGTACATCAGACTCTTTTGATGTTTATGATCAATCTTACGGTTACGCTGTGGGTGCAACTGGAAGATGACAGGAAGAAAAATGTATTAAAACTCCATCTCCTGGGAGGCAGGGTAACGAATGTTTTCAGAAACCGTGTTAAAGGCTTCAGCGATATCCCATATCGACTTCTGCCCCCCCCCCCCCCACCACACACACACACACACACACACCTCCTGTTCCACAGAGACCGTCACTGCATGAAGCCGGATTCTATTCAAATATACTGGGCAATATTACAAAATATGACTGGTATTTTGGAGTCTTTGTATCGAATAAATCTGGTCAATAGGAAGTTCCTTCATAGGTTAACCATCTATTCAGAAGAACTTGTACAGCTTTTATCACTTAATTTCGTCAAATTTCCACCATTGAAATTGGGTAAAGGAACGATTGTGTCATATGTAACTTGTTTCAAGTAACTACAGTAAGCAATGCCTTGCTAATGATGATTGGCGGGCAAACCACGTTTCCTATTTTGCCTCTATTCAATTGAAAAAGCAGCATTTTTCTGGGAGTGTGTAAGCTGTCAGGTGTTGTGTTGACCGTTCTGGGTAATAGGAATTATTTTTGCTAAGGACACGTCCGTCTCATAGTCTCCGTTGCTGGACAGGAGACTGACCGCCCCATGCTGGGAAACGGGGGAGAGCTTGACGCAGCGGTTGGGATCCGCCGGGTTTACCAGAGGGCAGGGCACCGAATGGGGGATCAAGTAGACGCAATTCTCCATTTTATCCAGGGATCCCCCGGGGTGATAGGAGGAGACCCCGTTGTGGATGGTGACCATTTCCACCGCGTTGCTGTTACAGAAAGTGTCGCAGCCCAGCAGCGTGGAGAAGGCCTTGCGGAAATCCGCGTTGAAGGCGTAGATGATGGGGTTGAGGGAGGAGTTGGCCCACCCGAACCAGACAAATACGTCGAAAGTGCTGCCGCTGACACAGGGCAAGGGGGCCGGGCTGCTGCTGCGGGCACTGCCCTCACAGAAGGGCACGATGCAGTTGAGGATGAAGAAGGGCAGCCAGCAGCAGACGAAGACGCCCATGATCACAGACAGGGTCTTTAATACTTTGGTCTCTCTTTTGAAAGACATTTTGAAGGAGCTCTCGGGCTGCTGGATGTCCGCATTACTGACACTGCTCCTGTTGCTCTGGCAGTTCTTGGCGTGCACGGCGGCTCTCTCCAGGGCCGAGATCCGCCGGATCTGTTTCTGGGCGATTCGGTAGATCCTGGTGTAGGTGACAATCATGATGGCCACTGGGATGTAAAAACTGATCAGGGAAGAGGAGATGGCGTAGGTCCTGTTCAGGCTGGAGTCACAGTTGTCCCCTGGGTGCTGGGAACTGGTGGTGTTGTAATCCAATAAAGTGCTGGGTTTAGCCTTGTGCCAGTCCAACTGCACTGGTATAAAGGAGATCAGCACTGAAAGGGTCCATGCCACACCGATCATTATAAAAGCCACTTTGGGTGTCATCTTACGCTCGTAGCGGAATGGACTGGAAATGGCCCAGTATCTGTCCACGCTAATGACACACAGATTGAGGATAGAAGCCGTGGAGCACATTATATCAAAGGCTACCCAGGTGCTACAGAATGAACCAAATGGCCAAAACCCCGCAATCTCGCTCACAGCCTTCCAGGGCATCACCAGGACGGCCACTAAGAGGTCGGATACGGCCAGCGAGATTACAAAGAAATTGGTGACTTTCGATCTGAGATGGCGAAATCTGATCACAGCCACACAGACTAGAGTGTTCCCCAATAGAGTGGAGAGTATTAACAAGGAGAGGAAGCAGCCTGTGAGTACACGGAACGAGGAGTCCTGTTCAGCATCTAACGAGCTTCCATCCATGGTGGTCGTGTTCAGCCTCATTGCTCCAAAGAGAGAGAAGGCCCCTCATATACAGTATCCCCCTGCGCCACACAGTCTGGTTACCACAACTAACAACTAACCTTAGACTAGACGGCGATCATGGCGAAAGCCCCTTTCACACTTCCAACAAAAATGGACCTACCTTCAATCCATCCCCACGTTGGCTTGCTCTAGCTTTTATCAACGCCCTTTATCCCGGTTTAGCTTTATCTTAAAATCCATATTCCTAGCGCAGATGAGCATCCCTGCCCCAGTCAACAGCCTGGGAAAAAGTAACTATCAACATCGCACTGTTCCCTAGTGCGGTGGTGCAAAATTCTGCAGAGAAAGTGGTGCACATATATTGCATACCACTGGATCAGATTATTGATCCTCTGAAAGTGTCCATTTTTAGTTGTCCTCCCTTGTGTCCTATGGAGAGTATAAATCTAATTTATAGAACGTTGCTACGAGATTTTTGTGTGGTTTTCAATAGCTTCTGTCTCAGAACTTCTCACTCCAGATACCCCGTTTGTCCAGCGTTGAGAACTCGGCATATCCTGCGCCTCGCCATTCACTTGACATTCCTTAGAAATATAAAGAGATCAGAAATAAATCACATTGTCACCTTTAAATAGCCACATAAATGGCATGAATTTCATTCACACATTATTATGCTTTACTACACTCCAAGTCGCAGTACAGCTGTGATCACTGGTGGGTCCAATTTACAACCAGCATCTGCTGTAATGAGATAACAGATAATGTTGGAAACACTCAGCAGGTCAAGCAGCGGCTGTGGAGAAAGGAAGGCAGGGTTAACATTTCAGGTTGACGATCTTTGGTCAGCCAGATTTCCAATGTCTGCAGCATTTTATATTTTGTTTCGTTTACACCGTGGGTGAAGTGAATGCTCTTTCTATGTCTACCATTCTCAACATTTTGAGCAACTTTATTGATAGCACGATGCAGGGAATGTTCAGCCTTGTTAAGGCTGTCCAGTCCGCCCAGGTTTCGGTTAATACCGCGGTCTGCACATCTCATCCCATCACCTGCATACCCCGCCGTTAAGCGTTACACAATCTGCATTTACTCACCGATGTTGTCCCACGCTGTGTTTGCAAAGGGGGCAAAATCTCGACACGACTTTACTCCAGCCGCTTTAGAAATGATCCGATACTTATTCACTGTTCTTATTTTTTACGAAAGTTGTTTGCTGACGGGAGTGTTAAACACCAGCCCAATACTTATTTTAAAGCGGAAAGACAGTCGTCCTAATGTTCACATCCAAATCGAGAATAAAACTTCCAAAAACATGCTGTAAATTTGCTGATATCCACAATACAGCCAACTACTTTGACAGCATTAATGTTCATCACAGTTAAATGGCCGGCTATAGGTGCATGTGTCGTCATTCACAAAATGTAGTGATTCGCAGTAAGTCTTGCGAGCTCTGTTATCTGTTTGTCTAGTTCCGTTGTTAATAATGAATTATCCGAGATCTCGGATTACTGGACGTGATCTTGTTGCGCCACCATGCGGTTGCGAACGCTGTTAGCAGAGAGACGGGCGGGGTTCATCGCTGTAACGTGCAATTGTGAGTTGTGGGCTGGTATTGATGTTAAAGCGCCTCCGACGAACGAGTCAGCGAGGCACTAACTGACAAATGCTACACTTCGGCCCGATCCGCTACCGATTTAAGGTAATACTTCAGGCTTCACTTTAAAAGTTAAGTGCAGGGAATTAACTACTAACACAAAGCGTTTACCAAGTTCTCGTCATTAGATTTCTATAGGCAAAATAATAACGTTTCGGTGAAATCTTAAATCTAAAATAAATATTCTCTGCATTAGCTATCTGTAATCAGAGCATGCTTTAAATGTAGGTAGAAATAGCTTTCGGATGAAACCTCCCTGCTGTGGCAATACGTCTCCATCACTTGGACTTCGTGAAATCAAGTCCTGTGTTCAGCTTTCTGCTTCCTTTATAAATGGAGGCTGTAATTAGAAGGACAGGGTTTGTATAAGTGTTTGGCAAGTGTTTTGGTTTCAATATGTTAGTGTTCTTCAAGATAACTTACACAATCGTTATGTGTTTCAGATTAACGAAATATATGTGCCAAGTGCTTTTCTATTCGGGAAGGCAGTGGTCCTGGCCAAATCATCTATCCCAATCCACGGTCAAGCAGATCAACAGCTGGCAGCTAGCAACATTGGGTCTCCTTTAAAGTAAAAAGCCTGGACTGTACTCAGCACTGTCACTTTGTAATCGGAGCTTTAAACTGTATTCGGTTGATATTTTAAAGAAAGCTCTAACTTTTGACATAATGTTGATTTGTAGAGTCAACAAAGCCATCATTTTTATAACAATACTTCTTAGGCCAGAAATGCAAATATAATTCAAGTAAATCGAACTTTGCAAATATGGCACAATGCACAGCATTCTGAAAGATGCACATTTTTATTACATACTAAGAAGAGATGAAGATGACCTTAGTTTTCCTTTAACAATAACCTGACAATTCTAAACGAAATCTGAAAGAAAATGTATATCTATAGTTGTAAAAGAACTTGTGATAAATAACTTCAATATAGACCAAGCAAGCCAGGTTCATTTTGAAAGAATATTAAACTGTTTTTAAAATGAATTGTCATTGTCGACATATAGTGGTACTAGTGGTATAATCCAATGAATGTCACATGATGAACTCCACTAATCCTGCTTAAACATTAAGCATTGTTTTATTCTGGACCAAAGGGGTTGGACCCACACTCAGGAATCCTCCTTTTATCTACCAAAGCTATTCTTGTTTTCTTGAACTTATTTATTTTTCCCAGCTTTTAATTTATTATATGAGTCACGACTGGTAATCTTACGTAACTTCATTTTTTTGAGGTGATTTATCTCTTTCCTTTCGCAACAACATTTCTTAAATAATTCTCAGGTTTGTGCATTATTGGCACAAGGCTGGCATCTGTTGTTCATTGCTAGTTGCCCTGAGAAGGCTGAAGGATTTTTTTGCTTACTTGTTCACAATACAGAAAGTCAAGGATGCAATAACACTGTAGTTAATTTCTAAGTTCAAAGAATTTATTTTGACATATGGCCCACATTGACATACAACAGTTTTTTTTTAACCTGCAAGAAAGCTCCTTATACAAACTTTTCTAGTGAGTAACAAAGCAATATAAAGGATTGGTCAAGACATCCTTTGTGCTTGGTAGAATAAGAAAGTCCCCGTCCTGATGTCACATGTAAACCCTTGTATAATGAATTGCTTTAGACCTTCAGAATTTGCTGAATATCATACCATAGTTGGGTTATTTTGCACTGCCTTATTCTCTGTTTTTAAAGTTGTCAGCATTGCTTTTTCTCAAGGTTAGTCTAGCTGACACATCCTATCTACTGCCTCAGTAAAACTGCATCCCACCAGTATTGTAGTAAATAAGACAATCCTTTTCATGACATATCATTGGCCTAATTCTCCAGCATTCTAATTTTGCACAAAATGAAGCTCTGACTTTTTTAACCAACTAATTAATGCCATTCTTTTAGCCACTTTTTTAAAAAAAAGTATTAAAAGATCATGTTGAAAAATCCAAAATCTGTAAAGATAATGGCAGACCATCTTTTTGAATTACTGCAGGTATTCTTTTTAACAATTCTATACATTTGAATGGCTTGTTGGGCCATTTCAGAAAGCAGCTAAGAATCAACCATGTTGGGATAGAGCCATATGTAGGCCAGACCAGGTAAGAATGGCATGTTTCCTGCAGCAAAATTAAATTGTTATGGTATTCTGACAGCTTCATGGCCACTTATTACTGATGCCAGCTTTTTATGTCTAGATTTTAAAAATTGAATTCAAATTCTCAAAATATCGTGGTAGGATTTGAGCACATGTTGTACAGCTTATTAGCCCACGTCTCTGAAAGACCAGTCCAGTAACCACACTACATTAACTATTTATGTACACCCTTAACATAATAAATTCCAAAGTGCTTTACAATAATGCTAAATAATTTAGTGAGGTTAAGAAGGCATGATTGAAAACTTGGTCAAAATATGGTTCTGAGTAGGTTTGCCAACGTTGGAGAAAGGAGAAGCGAGGTGAATGGAGTTTATAGTGTGATTCCAGAGATTAGAACTTAGACACAAAAGGACAGTCACCAAAGGTAGGGTAAAGTGAGGGAGGAACACAGAGTCAGAGAAGTGAAGGATGTAGGGAATTTAAGCTAGAAATTGATTGGAACAAGGCTGTGGAAGGATCTGAAGTTGAATACAAATACTTCAAATTTTGTTTTGGAGGATCAGGGGCTTGTAGAGATTAATGAGGAGAGGAAAGTGAGAGTGGAAAAAGATGTGTGCTGCAGAGTTTTGGACAAGTTGGAGTTTATAGAAGATGGAAGATGAGAAGTCATTAGAATAACTGAGCCCAGAGGTAGCAAAATAATGAAGAAGGGTCTCAGCAGAGGAGCAGATAAATTGAGGCAAAGGCAGGAAATGTTGTCAAGATGAAAGTTCTTCGTGATGGTTAGGATGTAGGGTTTACAGCTCAGCCCTGGTTTGCATAAACTGCCAAGATTTTGCATGGTCTGGTTTAACTGAGTAAGTGGTTGGGGCGGGGGAATGGAAATGGCCGTGGAGCTTGGAGGCAGTGAAACATTTACAAAAGAAACAAAAGGAAAATTAGAAATGGGGCAAGGTTTTTTTTAAGTTGCGTGTGATAAATATGCTTTGAAAGTGTGGGAGTCAATGCCTATGGAACAATACTACATATTATAACAATATTAACAATATTACAATATAACATTACAATAGTATAACAATATTAACTAGAATGAGGGCCAAGAGAGGAACTTGATTGGTCAAGAATTGAATGGAAAAGGGGTCGAGGAAGCAGGAGGTGAGTCTCATGGAAGAAATTAGCCTGGAGAGGGAATTAGAGCTGAAGGATGGGACCAATTGGATGTTGGGGATAGTGGGGGAGAGGAAAAAAGACAAAATAGCAGCAGAAACTGAATTGATATCAAATATTCCAATTTTTGGTCAGGCTAGATTATGTGAAGTGTGTGGGTTAAGCCAATCTTATTAGCACAATAAATTACAAGTGACCTGACAATCCTTTGTCTCTGAATAAACAGAGTGATTGAATGAAGAACCTTCTGGTATTGATTTTCAGTGAGGAAAATCCTGAAGATAGAGACTGATTACACAGACAGACAGTTTGAGACAAATGCAAATTGACAGATACAAGTACACTTTAATTAGATCAGCAAGATACAGACTGAGGTATGTATGCAGAAAAGGAGATAAATACACAATATGGCTAGAAATTCCTCTATTCATTTTATTTAGCCATGGGAAATGTTGTGTGCCTATTACATATATTCCACAGGCAAAGTTAGAATTTGTGGAATAATTACTAGCCAATATAAAGGCAAAGAAATGTTGACAAATACTGAGAAAGGTGCAGTCATTAATTAGAGTCAAGATAGACAAACAGTGAAACATACAACTTCTACCAGATATTAAGAAACACAGGAAAGATCCTTTCTTCCCACAATCATCCCTCTGGCATATTAACTCCCCCACTATCATCCAAATATATTTTAAATAACCTTAGTTTTTGTACCTCCACTATCTTGCTTGATGGTTGTTCAAAACATGACTCACTGAGACTTAATTTCTTTTGCAATTTATTGTAAATGTATTGTTCAGTATTTTCAATTCGTGACTTCTGGTTCTAGTTTTCAGACATACTTTAAAGTATTAAGGAAGACCTGCTGAATTTTTCCAGCACTTTCTGTTTTTATTTCAGACTTCTAGCATCTGTAGTTTTTTGCTTATACTTTGAAGTAAGTTATTTATTATGTACTTTGAAGAGGGATTTCTTCCCCATTCTTTCTAGATACTGAAGCATAATCTTCTCCAATCTTCAGTCTTGTTACTGCATTCTGAACCTTTCCTAATGCACGTACATCTTTTAGTGCCAAGATTACCTGAAGACCACATAAAGGGAAATAAATACATATGCAGTAGTGGCTTTCAAACTTCCCTGGATAAGGGACTGACTGAAAGTGTTGACATACTCTCAGAAACTCCAGCTAATATTGACTTAATCCTTTGGACCCATTCTAACTACTGAGTTACACAAAGATAGTTTTTCCATTTTTACAACAACAAAAATAAAAAGAAAATAAATCAACAAAAAAGAAGGCTGCCAGCCTTGAGTACTTGTTGAAGATCCCTCAGGATCTATTAAAAAAAAGAAAAATAGAGTGAAGATGTTAAATTGCTGTCCAAAAACAAATATCAATGACATCTGGATAAAAGCAAAATACTTCGAATGCTGGAACTCTGAAATGAAAACAGAAAATCCTGGAAAATCTTAGCGGGTCTGGCAGCATCTGTGGGGAGAGAAAAACAAAATCAATGTTTCTCATCCATACAACTCTTCTTCAGAGCTAACAATGACATCTGTCTTTTTTTATGATGAGATAAGGAGTTGTAACTTATAGTTCATGGGCTGAATCTTCCCCTCGTCGGCAGTGTTGTGCAGGGGTGGGCGGGAGTGAGCGCGAACCCAATCGGCGCCCCCAATCAGGTCCGCGCCGCCATTTCACGTGGGCAGGCCAATTAAAGCCCGCCCAGCGTGACGCGCACCCAGAAGTGCTGAGCGCTCCCTGTGTGGGCAGGGGGGGCGGTCCCTGAGTCAAAGCCTGCGCTCTTTCACACAGAGGTGCCTCAGGGAGATCAGTTTAAGGTTCTAAAATTTAAATAAAGGGAAAAAAAACGTTTAGAACATGTCCCCTCATATGACTGTGTCACATGGGCTGGGACATGTCAATGAATTTTTAAAATAATTTTTATTGAATTTTAAACACTTCATGAAATCATATCCCGCCTGTGGATGAGGTTTCATGAAAAATACAAAGGCCGCCTGGCCTATTCACCTGCCTGCCAACCTTAAGGTTGGACGGGCAGCTCATTTAACTGTTTTAATTAGTTTTTAACAAGCCTTATTGGGCCTTTGCCAAGTTGGCCGCACGCCTGCCGAACTGAAAATCTAAATGACGCTTGGTGATGCTGGGATGCCCGCCTGACGTCACCACACATC
Organism: Cetorhinus maximus; assembly: GCF_964194155.1. Lineage (NCBI taxonomy): Eukaryota > Metazoa > Chordata > Chondrichthyes > Lamniformes > Cetorhinidae > Cetorhinus > Cetorhinus maximus. The sequence continues at coordinate 67,178,041 of NC_135888.1, read as the reverse complement.
ATTTTGCGTGTCAGCAAGTGGGCCCCGCCCCCTCTCGCCGACTGGAAAATTCTTCCCCATATGTACTCATATAAGAATTTCACTGATGGTGGGGCAAGGGAAGAGCTGAAGCATATTATGTTATGAAGGTGAAAGTAAATGGTTTGGTCAGAGATGTAATACAGCATTTGAAGCTACATTCAGTTGAACAGGATACCAAGGTTGTGCATGTTCACCTTTAGCCAGAGTGCATATGGAGCTGGACACAGATTACAGAATTTTGGATGAAACCAAATACATTTTGATTAGTTTCTCTCAATGACAATTTGAAGAAGTCCTGGCTTACTCATGTTTATGTCAGACAAGCAGGTTGCTGTGGAGTTAAGAGTGATAGTGAAACCGAGTCTCGTTAAAATACAGGGAAATTGTCTTCCATGCATAGAGATATCTCAGAGGTGCAGCATGTAAATGTGGAAAAGGAGGAGACCAAGGATAGAATTTGAGTTATCCTGAAAGTGACCATTTGGGGGTGAAGCTATTGGTGAAAGCTACTGTTAAAAAAAGAACAAATATTTCCTTTTAAATAGCTCTATTTGGCCTCAGTGTGATTCAATTGGATGGTTATGGCAGTGATGCAAGGCTTTTTTGGAAAGGAAGCACACAAAATCTAAAATTGTTAAATTACTTGAATTCATTCCACACCAGTTTACTTTGAGCTGTTTGATTAGGAATAGCTATTATGGGAAATTAGTATTTTACTTTATTTAATTTGCTTTTCCAGGTGAAGCAGAGCAGGAAGAAAGGAACATTGAAGAGTGATGGTGGAAAATTATATTGAATTTAAACAGCTTTTAGAGAGAGTCACATTGACAGAGCCACATGAGGGGACATATTTTATGACATTTTTATTTTCTTTATTTTTTTTTAAACAGCATTTCATCTCCCTGAGGCAGCTCCATGCCTCAGGGAGATTGAAGTGCTCTTTCGCGTGCATGCGCAAACTGCGTGCTAGGTCCCATTCTCCCTCCTCCCCCCACCCGCACAGGCAGCACTCAGCACTGCCGCTCGCGTTCCACGCTGCGCAGGCCTTAATTGGCCTGACCGCGTGAAATCGCGGTGCGGAGCCGATCATGGGCAGTGGTCGGCATCCTGACCGCCCCCGCCTGCCCCCGCCGAGCACCCCTGCCAAAGGCAAAATCCCACCCCAAGTTCCTAAGAAGCTCAAAGCAAAGGAGCGCAGTCATTTCAGAACTATTACCTTAACAAGTCATCTCATTAAACTGATCTTGAAAATCGTAATAGAAAAAAATCATAACATATTTGAAGTAGAAATTAGTGAAACACAGTCTGGATTTTGATCTGGAGTAGGAATAAGAAATGGAATATTTAACCTAAGAACAATCTTCAACAAATATCTAGAATTAAACAAGAACATTTACATATGCTTCATAGACTATGAAAAAGTGTTCGATCATGTTTATCACCAAAAAGTTAATAGACATGTTGCTGAATTGTGACATTGACAGTAAAGATGTCAGATTTATCCACAGCTTATATTGGGACAAATAGCGAGCATCAGGCTAGAAGATAGACAATCAGATATGTTTCAAGCGAAGAGAGGGGTATGACATGGCTGTGTACCATTGCCAAAATTATTTAATCCATATAAAGAACAAATATTCAGAGAATTAGATGTACATCCAAGAGTAAAAATTGAAGGCAAGAGCATAACAAACTTGCGGTACTCTGATGACACAGAACTACCTGCAGAATCAGAACCGGCCTTACGAAATATTGTAGATCAAGTATAGTCTAGAAATTTAGTATATGGATTGAATATGTACACCAAAAAGACAAAAACAATGGCACTTAGAAGGAATACATTGGAAGAATGAAGATTGAAGTGGATGATGTCACACTAGAACAAGTAGATAAGTTTGTATATTTAGGAGAAGTGATAACAGAAGATGTCAGATGTGATGCAGAAGTTGGAAGAAGGATAGAGATAGTCAGAAGTAATTGCCTGAAGATAAAAGATGTGTTAACAACAAGAAAACTCAAGCTTATAAGGAAAAAGTTCGTAAGATGCTATATTCTATCCACTTTCCTGTGTGCCTTGGAAACCTGGACAATGAGTAAAGATCTGTGGGAGAAAATAGAGGCCTTTGATATGTAGATGCTAAGATGTGTGCTAAAAATTCCATATATGGATAAGGCAAATGAAGAGGTACTTGAAATAGCAAGAGTGAAAAGAAGTCTAAAAAGTGACATCCAGAAAAGAAAATGTCAGTATTTCAGCCATTTGATCAGGGATGAAAAACTATGGAGATCTCTTCTATGGGGCAAAGTGGTGGGCAGCAGGAAGAGAGTCAACCTGGGCCTAGTTGGATGACGGATGTCACAGAGTGGTTGCAGACGAGTTACAGTGGATGTATGGGGATGGCATAAGACAAATGAGTGTGGCATAACATGAAGGCAGATCTCCTTGCAGGAATAGTTACAAGCAGCAGCAGCAGAAAGTAATCTGACTGAGAAAACCTGACAGATGTATCAATATACTGTCAATTTAGCTTTATATTTAGCTGTAACTGTTGAAAAATGGACTCAAACATGGCAGTTCATCTCATAAGCCATTGGCCATTCATTTTTTTTTAAATTTAGATTTTCATATAATAATCATTGTGGACTGGGCAATAGTCAGTATTCTGGCAGTAGTGTGGTGCCTAATTTTGAGGTGGAGGAGCTCTAAGAAAATGTGTTGGCCATATCATTTCTAAATCTACTATTGTATTTTTTTCCTATTTATTAATCATCATAGTCCCCAGAAATCAGCATAACTATGCTTTTTAAGTGAAAAATATTAGTGCCGGTAGGTGGCTGGCATTTTAATTTGAACCATGTGGTATTTTGAATCATTAGCCTTTAGCGTAGCTAGAATTTCATTATGCAACATTTTATAGGTCAAGTATCCGTTATCCAAAATCCTCGGAGCCAATCACGTTTCAGATTTCAGATAATTTTGGTTTTCAGATACCGCATATAGAACTAGGCCTACTTACATTACAGTAGCCTAATCCTAGGCTAGCTATAGTATAAAGTAAATAAAATGGCTAGAAAATCAAGATGTATCACTGAGTACTTGTAATAAGTTCCCACCCGTGGCACCATCTGTGATTCTGTTTGAAGGAGAAGGTTCAGAGTGTCGATGTACTTGCTAGGAGGCATTCTTGGATAGCTTCATAAGTTTGTCTTCTATTTTGTAGATTGAAATTATTTCTTGCACTGTTATAAATGTACGTTTTCGAGTGCATCTATCAAACCATCACACATCTTAATAATATTGCCTATGGGTAGTTTCCCTACCGGATTCACTGTATCATCCTTGCCATCAATGTTTTGATCAAGTTGGTCTTGCTGTAACACCATTTCTGCAGTCTCCCCATCAGTCAAAGAATGCCCAATGGGCGCAACATGGTTATCAATGTTAGACACTTGCTCAATATCCTCGGCCTCCAACATATTCGCACATTCCATTGATATACCTTTTTGCATACTCAAGGAGCTGGTTTACTAGATTTTTTTCCCTTGTTCACACAAAAACCTGCAAAGTCTTCATCAATATTATCGTCTTCAATGAACATTGTTGAGGGCCAAATGTTGTGCCGCCATTCGGCAAGGCTTCTTTATCAACAAGGCACCAGGCATTAGCAGATGCGTAGATGGCACCCTTAACTGTAAACTCCTTTTGGAAGCCTTCCATCCCCAGGCCTCTGTTCACAGTACCAAACATAGAGTTTTTATATTTACGTTTCACGGACTCAAAATTGCCTTGGTCCATCGGCTGAATTAATGACATTACATTAATGATGTTACATTGGGGGGGACAGTAAACAGTAAAAACATTGTTCTTTACCAAGAGTTCAGCAGGGGGTGTGCTGAACAATTGTCCAGGAACAACATGATTTTACAGTTTTCTTCAAGTCCAGCTACTCGACAATGCGCATGCACCTCTGGTACAAAGTGATTGTGTTGGATCCAGTGCCCTTGGTTTGTAAGGGCTAAAGGATCCAGGTTGTATGCTTGTTTCGGGGTGACCAGGCTGGTACAGCAACAGAGAACATCTGGAGATCGTTGTTAGAATAAACACATACTGTTTATTTACAAACTAAACTCTGCAGCTATACTTGTGTGCTCACAACATAAAACTCTGCCTTCACTCATCAGTGACTAACTCAAGACTCTCTCACATAGAGATAGCCCGCACTACTCTGCTATTGGATATTAAGATCATATGACCTTACATTACGCTACTTGTCTTAAAGGTATATTATGTATCAGATTACTGCAGATTGTGAAACCAATCAGAAAATGTGTCCCTGGTCACCCAGGCTCTCTTATTGACATAATGGTACCGGTAATGTCTGAATACCTTTGAAGCACCAGGGACATTTGCTCTTCCCGATTACAGCCAGTTTACATTTGTGTGTGCCAGCTGCATTAGTATAACCGAGGACTGTCAACCTATCCTGAGCATCCTTAACACCCATTGGCGCACTCTCCTCAGCCTTTGCTAGTGCTTTCCTAGGGGTGGTATAGACTCGTTTCATCAGCATTAAAAATGTATTCAAGCGACAAGTTTTCATCTGAAATTAGCATAGCAAACTCATAAATACATTTTCCAGCGCGTCATGGTCTGCAGATGCTTTATCACCACAAACTTTCAAAAACTTGATACCATGACACTGCTTGAATTTCTGCAACCAACACTTCACAATAAATTCCACAACGGGTCCAGTTCCACATTTCTGCTAGAGCAAGAGTCTGATCTTGTCCTTGAGTCCTCTGCTGATTAGTGACATCGCAGCCAGGTTGTGACATATGGTGTTGGATCCCAATGTGTCAGTAGTGGGCTCTGCGTAGTCTGACAAACATAAACGCTGATACTGGCTTTTGAGAATTCTTGAGCGCGTTGGTGTTATAATTAAGTTCATTTGACTGAATCCTCACTCACATTCTTCAGTGCTGCTTGGAATTACTTGTGTACAATTTAGTAATGGTCAAAAATCCTGGGGAATGCATTGTCTAGCTTCCTCCACATAATCTCTGAATACGTTGACTACAGAAGTAGATAACAATTTAAACCACTTGCGGAGAGAGAATATTGCCAATTCTCCATGATGTGCAACTGGTTGATCAGAGGTACATAACTGGATTGGGCTTTGGAGACTGAACGGGAGCCTTTCAATGTCAGGGTTGTGAACATTTGATTTTCTAAATTATTAAGAAGACTGGTAAGAAACTGATAACTAACGCTGATAATCTTACTGTTGCTCTCTAACAAAACCATTGCAAACTTACCTTGTGTGACTGAAACTTTGGCCTCAAGACTGTTTGTGCCTGGTCACTCTTTCAGTCCATGCAAAAAGCATATGCTGTGAAGGATCAGTTTGCCTGCATATGCAATCATTGTTGTGCATTTCTGCAAACACTCTGAGAGCATGCCGAGTTTATGTAATGTGTCATACATCAGAGCTAAGTCTAAGAGAAACTGTTTAGAGGAAATTCTCTTCAACAGACCCTGATAGGTTTTCCTGTCAGATGCAAATCTCATTTCATCTTTCATTGCCAGTTCAAAATAAGCACATAATGCTTCATAGTTGCACCACACAGTCAACACTGTGAAATGAACTTGCTACCCATCTGGTGCTTAAAATGCGGTCTATTTTGGAAAGTTGTTGTTCTAATTCAGCAGTGCATTCTGCCAGCTACCTCTGACTGAAAGGTGATCTGTTAGACACAGAGTATAATTTGCCTATAAATGAATGGAAATGGTTCACTCCACTAACTTCTGTCACCACTGCAAGTTCTAATCTATGGTTCAGGCAATGCCAAATAATAATATCTAGGTATTGCTCCATAAGTCTGTTAGCTACACCTGATTTGGTGCCCAGCATAACACTCGCACCATCACTAGCAAACGCTGCAAGATGCTGCTTCAGATGGGAGTCATCAAAACCATGTTTCTTGAGACGTTCAAGAAGATACTTAACTATTGTATCAGCTTTTTGATCTGGAAGTTCAAACAGATCTAAAAACATGGGGCAGAATTTTGCCGTTGGCGAGCAGGGGGCGGGGCCCACTCGCCGACGCGTAAAATGACACGGGATGATGTCGGGGGGAACCCCTGTCACCCCGCCTCATTTAAATTTTCAGGAAGGCTGATCAGCTGTGCACCTCCCGACCTGTCAATGGCCAATTGATGCCATTGACAGGATCATTAAAACAATTAAAGGACCTGCCCATCCAACCTTAAGGTTGGCGGGCAGGCCAGGAGCCCCGGCACGCAATAGAAAAAACATGAAACATCTCATCCAGAGGCGGGATGAGGTTTTGTGCAGGGTTTTAAACATTTTAATAGAGTTAGTATGTATGTTATGAACATGTCCCATTGTCACATGAGGGGGACATGTTAGGGAATTTTTTTTTTCTATTTTTAACATTTTTCAGAGTGTAAGCGATCTCCCTGAGGCAGCACATAGCCTCAGTGAGATGTGCGCTCTTTCATGCGTGAAAGAGCGCACTCTCGCTTTTGGGGAATCCCCTCCCCGCCCGCACAGGAAGCGCATAGCGCTTCCCACCAGACGTCACGCTGGGCGGGCCTCAATTGGTCCACCCACATAAAATGGCGGCGGGGCCTGCTTCTCCGGCAGGGATCGGCTCCCCGCCCACCGGAGATTGGGTTGGGCCCGCCCACCCGACAGGCAGAAAATTCTGCCCATGAAGTGTGGATCATCCTTCTTATCACTCTCACATTTCAAGTAAACTACTAGATCAGTCATATGGACAGAAGGGTCATATGGACTCGAAATGTTAACTCTATTTCTCTCTCCACAGATGCTGTCAGGCCTGCTGAGTTTTTCCAGCATTTTCTGTTTTTGTTTCAGATTTCCAGCTTCTGCAGTATTTTGCTTTTATACTAGAGCTGTTTTGTTACTTAGGCATGCAGATTCATCAATAGGAATCAAAATTTTACCCTTGATTACTTTGAAATGCTGGCAAATTTTCTTCCACATCTCGGTAACCATGTGGTCAATAATTTCTGCGGCACTGTAGTGAGAATGCAATTCCCATATTAACACCATTTTCACTTTGAAGTTTCAGCAAGCCAAAGTGGTCAGAGTAAGATCAATTGTTTTGAGCCAGCTAGTATGCAGAACGGAAAAATGCTCAAGTTACCTTTAGATGAGATACATTCAGGTTGTCACAAATTTTTCCAAGAGTGTCTTAATTTGCTTTTTCTGCAACATGTTGAGCAGTGATGTGAGCTTTCAGCAGTTTGGGTTCTACAGTTTTTGTTTCTGAGAGATTTTAAACGTGCACTCTGGTTGGATCCATTGTATGACATTTAGTACAAATGCCATTCATTTGAAAGTCTCAATCCCTTGGACGTGAAAAGTGATAAGCTACCGATATTTGCACACACTTTATGCCCAAGCTTTTCATCCTTATAGTCTGACCAAGGATATGCCTCTTTTTCTCTCTTCCACATTTCCTCTGTCCTCACCTGCACAGGGGTACAGATCAGCCACTGTATCAAGTTCAGTTTCAAATGTATACTGTGTGGTCAATTTTGAACCTGACTCTGGGGCAGCTGCAACACTGGAGCCCTCCAATCTCCATCAACACTCAGTATGACAGTGCTTGAATGTTCTTTACTTTCTTTATTTTCTCTACAAAAGAAGGAGGTAATACATTTTTGTTTCACAGTCATTGTGTTGCTATCAGGTGGTTTTGAAGTTTTGGTTGTTTCTTCTCCCCCAATTATGCACATAGCAGGCTCTTGGGCTTGGAAGTTTTGGAAACTGTCCCGTTTCCTGTGGGAAGCTGTTAGCAATTATGAATGAAGACTTTCTACCTTCAGGCTGGCAGTGAATACTGAGTAGGCCAATGGATTTAAGGCTGTTTTATTTTATAAGCTGTTAACCTGCCACTTTGAGGTGTCGAGACTCGGGTATCAAGGAAAAAAGGCAAAATATGGAGGCACTAAATAGGCAACAACAGGTGTGCAATGCGGTGGTGCTGGAAATGAAAAGTAGTTTTGGTGCGTTATTCACCTCCATGGTTTCAACCTCACCTTCTGTGATTCCTTTGGATCCCCATGTACACTCAAGCTTCACCTTCCAAGCACACTTTCAGATCTTTGGCCATGCCAAGCAAAACACCACTGCTCCTAAGACCATCAGTAAGGAGTCACCAACCTTTGGCTGTCTCCTCGGATCTTCACAGCTTCTTTCAAGCCCACTTTGCTTCAAGTCTGCTCTCCGCAGCTCTTTCTTTAACTTGGAACCTTTTCCTCGGCTTCTATCTTTTATCTTGACTCAATGCAATCTATCTCTGATCCCTACCTTTGTCCCTTACCTGCAAATTTACTCCTGGGATCTTCCCTATCCCCCTTGCTGTGTCCTGTTCTGTGGGACACCTTCTCTGTAATGGTGCTTCTGCTCAGTTCATCTGTTTCAGTTCTTTGGTCCCTTTTTATCTGCACACGCCCGCAAGGCCATTCCCCAACCCAAGGAACGAGAAAATACAAACTGCACATGTGCAGCCAGTTCCTGGCCAGCCCATACATGAAAACCCAGAGAGCTGCCGCAGCCTGCCAGGAAATGTAGGTCCCAGCCTGGCCTCCAAGTCCTGATCTGATCTCCGACTTTTAATAACGCTAGTAATTTCCTTGGGCTCAGGGTTAGGGAATCGTCAGTCGCCAGAACAGGAGGTGCCAGAGCTACTACACGCCTGTATTTTGGGTAGTTTTTGGTGCCAGTAACAGACTATGAGAGCCATCAAGGACTGATTTATCAGGATGATAGCAGAGATAAGAAATTACAGTTATAAGGAGAAACCTGAGTTACTGGAACAATTTCTATTGTAACAAAAAAGGCTGAGAGAATATTTTATGTAAGTTTTAAAAACATGAAGAATTTTGATGGAGTGAATGGTGGAAGATAATTTTCTCAGGTTGGAGAGTCAGTGATATGGGGCCATCAATTTAAAATTATTACTGTTATGACCACAGCCTATGTTAATTGCTGTGCAAACTAAATCCCAGAGGGAACCTTGCTTATGGGCAATACCCTTTTTTCTGTATCCTGAAAACGAGAAGACGATGTACTGATCTCAGCAGAAAGAAATCCAGTAACACTTTTGGGAATTTAAAAATTACAAGTAAAAGTTTTATTAACAAGAAGAAAAGAAAACTTAAGCATTTAAAAATTACAGATCACAGTTAAAAATTAGTCTGACAAAATATTCCCCCAAAAGACTCCCTACTTGGTCAGACCGAAAAGTAAACAGCTTCCAGGCAACATTCCCTTACAGGTGTTTAACTATAAAAATCCAAGTAATATTACCCAAGGAAACTGCTGTTACAGGTCATACCACATGACCTGTAACTCTCTTCCACTCATGGAAATCCAAGACTTCAGAACAAAACTGCTTTTTGCAGCCCAATACTTTTCTGGCTTGACTGTGTGACTGATTCAACCTACATCTTTTCCCAGCATAGAGCTACAGCTAACAGCTCCCAGCTCAGCTCAGCATTGTAACTCTAAATTACCTTTCTCCCCTTTCATCTCAGGTTCCATTATTCTCACACCTCTTTGAAACTCAAATCCTTCCAAATATAAAACCTTTCATGTTTACTATTTTGTTTCTGCTTTCAGGTCAATGAAATATGATACATCCTCTTTTGTTTACCTATGGAACTCCCGCAAGGTGCAAACATGTTTCTTGTAACCTCTGACTTCCTTTGATATTCAAACAAACTCTCAACTTACCTAAAAATGCAAATGTTAGATCCAACCTATTCACTTGTACCTCAAACCTAACACCTCTGTCCATTCATGTTTTAAACCCCCGACAACCTGTCTCCTAGTAACCTCTACCCAGCTTAACTAAATCATTTACACAGGCACACACACAGACACACAGCCTTCTTTACAGAAAAGCACAATATTCCCCAAAAATGTTAAAAAGAATAGCCTCAACTTCTCGCATTACTAAGAGAAAGAGGGGAGAGGCTAGAAGACATTTCTTTGCGCAAAAAATTGTTTTCTTGAAGCATGCAAGCCTCAGTCATGAAGTGATTAAGGCAGAGACCATTTCATCCTTTAAGGGAAATTTGAATTTAAAAAATTGAAGCAACAAATGATACAAGGGTCTAAAGGTAGCAATCAGATCTTTTTGAGGTTGCTTTAACACGGAGCTGGAATTCAAACAATGGACTGAAAGGCCTCTTTCTATGCTGTGAACACATATGATTCTATAGTCCGCAACTAACAGTGAAGATTGTGTGACATATAGATACAAAGATTGAGAAAGAGAGATTATTGCAGCCACATTCCAGAAAGAACATTCTCAAGGCATAAATGAAAAATATTTTAATATTACAAACTTGTGATAGCCTCTATATTCAAAATATTTCAAACTTGTGATAGCCTCTATATTCAAAATATTTCCCTGGATTGCTATTGTAATAAAGTTTAAATTGTTCTTGCTATTCTATCCTAGGTTTTTCGATTGATATCAAACTTAGCACCAGTTTTAACACCAATCAGAAAATGTCTACCTCTGAGTCTAGCAAATTTCCCTCTGCCTGCCTCCTCTCTGAAGTGTAAGGCAGCAGTCACAGCCACAATGTCAGAAGCTCTGAAGGTGATTAAAAATTGCTAGTATCAAGCACCTTTATAAGAGGACTGTAAGTCTTATCTCCAGGGCAATTCCCACATTGGACGGCAGGCAGGCGTTAGAAGTTTCCAGTCACATGAGGCAACCAGGTACTCATGATGCGCCCACAGTGGCACAATCTTCTGCCAGTTCCATGCACATGAGGTGGCCTTGCATTGACCTGCATACTTTGGCATGGTCAGTGCTGGATGATACTAGTGGACATGATCCTGGCGATACTGCCAAGATTACGTTCCACTTATTGTGTTCAAATTTTCGAAGAAAGCTTTCATAGGGCCTCAGCTGTCTGGTTTGTCCACTTAACTGTCCCTGAACTGGTTCCAGACTAGTACTTATTTGAGGACTGTTTTCAGCACCATTCTTTTACTGCTTACTTCTTCGAATTACTTTTTACATGAATAAACCTGTTTAATAGTTCTTTTTGGAGCAAAAGTGTCTAATGTAGTTAATATTAGCTAGCTTCTGAAGTGATGTGAGATATAATGGAAAACCCACGTGATATTCAGTAAGAATAAAAAGGCTTTATTGTTCATCCAGAGCACACAATCTCAGATTACTTCATGCATACAACATGAAGTGAAAGCTCATCTATAGATGCACTTTTTCTGTTCAACACAAGAAAAATATCTGGAGTGAGCTTGAATCATAATAGTCCCATCAATTCTTTACTAACGTTAGAAATGAAAACAGCATTGGATGACAATGAACAAGCTTTCATGTAGAAAGCTACACTTTGCCCCATCAGAGAGCTATGTAGAGCCAACAGTGTAATTCAGCACTGCCAGTTGCACATTGTCCTAACTATGTACCATCCTGAAACCAGTACCTGTAGGATACCTATTATTATGCATTGTCAAAATTGTCCTGTGAAGTTTAGATGGCAAGTTCTATTTTTTTCATATTTTCATTCAATGGCTCTTAAACATAGCAATGAGCAACCATGATCAACATTAGTACATATTAGTTTTGATTTCTTGATTGACAATACTTGTGATGTATGAAAATTGAGTCAATGTAACTTTTTCCCCTCATTGCAACTTGAAATGAGGGCTTTAGGATACGAAATCTAAATGTTTGACAGTTGTGCCAATATGTTGTTGACATTTAAAAACAGTGTGCTGAGTTGCAGAGATTGGAATAAAAAGTTATTATTTTTAAAATAATTCCAGCAATAACTACTTCGAGAGTACAATTTCCATATATCTATAAGTTAATTTTGAGATTTTGCTACTCATTTAAGAAGTAATAAACAACCTGTCTTCCAACTTTGGAATTAGCAGTGGTGTATCCAGAAGCACAAATCACATTTGTCACACCTGTTGCCACCAATTTTTGCTGTTATTAGTACTATTGATGAACACAGCACAAAAAATATTGAACTTAGTCCCTTCTGTACATATATATTAAAATGAAGAAAGAAGGATCTTGCATTTACACACCTTTCACAACTTTAGGATGTCTCAAAGTATTTTACAGCCAATAAAGTACTTTTGGAATGTAGTCACATTTGTAATTTAGGGAAATGCGGCATCCAATTTATGCACGGTAAGATTCCACAATCTTTCTTACTGAGTTGCTGATGTTAGTTGATGGATGAATATTGACCAGGATACTGAGAAAACTTCCCTGTTCTTCTTTGAATGGTGTCATTGATTCTTCTACACCCATCTGAGAAGGCAAATAATGTTGTAATTAACTGATGCAGTTCAACCTGGAGGCACATGGAGGGCGGAATTTAATAAGCCCCCCCGAGGCGGACTGGGGGGTGCGGTGGGCCGCATAATGGGGCGGGAAGGTGCGCGGGTGGAGGAAACATCATCACCCTCCCCACTCTCCCCAATTACGTCCAGGATGCAAAGGCTCGATGATGCCCTTTCCACACAGAGGCCAGTTGAGGCCATTAAGTGGCCATAAGAGAGGGGAAGGAGTAAGAGTGGAAGTGCATGTAATGAGATGGACATGGTTGAGGGCCCTGTCAGCCAAGGAGGAGGGGAATCCTCGATTGAGGAGAAAGGAAGATATATCAGAAGCACTAGTATGGAAAATGGCATCATTAGAACAGATGCAGTCGAAATAGAGAAACTAAGAGATCGGAATAGCAGGAGGAGGTTTAGTTAAGGTGGCTGTGTAAGTCAGTGGTCTTATAGTAATTATTGGTTGACAGCAATATTTTTTAATACCAGCCAAAATGCAATGAGGTTCTCTACAAAATATATTATGAATAAGATAAAGGCCCTTGAGCTCTTGACATTTATTCCATTGTTTTTTCAGCAGATGGTGGCAAAAAGATTTCCTGTTTTCCTACTGTGCAATTGTTATACAACAGCAAAACAACAGCCAAAACTTAAGCGACATGGTTACACTTATATCAAAATAAACAGTTTTGGCTAATTTTTCTGCCTACAGAAACTCCTATCTATAAGACCTTTGCTGTTATATCACAATCGCACGAGATTGTGTAGGAAAAAAGAAAATCTTTTTGCCATCATCTGCTGAAAAAACAATGGAACAAATGTCAAGAACTCAAGGGCCTTTATCTTATTCATAATATATTTTGTAGAGAACTTTGTTACACCTTGGCTAGTAGCAAAAATATGGCTGCTGATCAATAATCATTACGCTAAAACACTCTAGGTGGTTCAACATCTTGACACTCCCATTATTTTGCGGTAGAGTAGTCAATTGTGAGTTAAATTCTGTGATTCTCTATACTACAAGTTTCAATGCATGAGCTTGTCATCAAGCAAAGGTAATCAGTGAGATCAAGCAAAAATCAATGGATGCGCCATTCTAGGCCATTTTCTCATTTGTCCAAGTGGTAGAATCAAGAGCAATATTGACATAGGCCTATGAGATAATTTACTTTCATGAATGGAAGGGGAGGAAAGAATATGCCTGAGAGAAAATTTAACTATATCTGTTACACTTTTTTATTGTTGGCCAGAATCAAAAAAGCACCAAGAAAGAAATGTTCTTACATAACACGAACATACGAATTAGGAGCAGGAGTAGGCAACTCATCCCTTCGAGCTTGCTTCGCCATTGAATAAGATCATGGCTGATCTGATTGTAACCTCAACTCCACATTCCTGCCGACCTCCAATAACCTTTCACCCCCTTGCTAATCAAGAACCTGTCCACCACTGGTTTAAATATATTCAAGGATTCTGCCTCTACTGCCTTTTGAGGAAGGGAGTTCCAAAGACTCACGACTCTGAGAGAAAAAAATTGTCCTCATCTCTGTCTTAAATGGATGACTCCTTATTTTTAAACAGTGACCCCTAGTTCTAGGTTCTCCTACAAGAGGAAACATACTTTTCACAGCCACTCTGCTAAGTCCCCACAGGATCTTAAATGTTTCAGTCAAGTATGTAACAAGAAACAGTGAACTTTCCTTCCTGGGGCAAAGTGAAAATTCACAAAATTAATTAGGCATCAAGAAAGTGATTTACTTTGTCGTGACATGACATCAATAATCTACTCTTGCCTAGAGGCAACCTGACAATTGTTTCATCTTGAGCAATTTAACGTGCCAGTGCTATTATAGGCTTCAGTCTGTTATGCTTTTCATTGTGAGAAGTTACTTCAACCCAGCTTAAATTTACTCTTCAATCTATTTTCCACAATTCTTTGTGCTTTCCAATTTTGATAAAACCTCCTTCTTCATCTTGCTCAGATGCAAATAAGAGAGAGAGTGACCAGCCTATAGAGACAGAACAAGTAGGTGACATAATTAGTTGGAGTTCCACACTCTTAGCAATAAGTCAAGATACTCAGTATCAGTTAATGGGTATTAAACATGGTAAAGTTTACTTGAGGATCAATGAACACTCAGAGTAATTCATATCAGCTTCTACTACACAATGAACTAGAGCAAGATGCTTGAAAAAAAACTCAATCTTTTCAGAGATGAATTATGATAAAAGTTTCACATAAAATTTTATCTGATTTGTTCCAGCAGTATTATCTCCATTATATTCATACACCACAACATTCCATGTGTGATCATATCAAATTAAATTTGTGTTGTATTTTAGTAACAAAAAATCACACTAACCAAAGTGTCGAGTGGTTGTTTTCAAAAAAATTATTTCAGCTTAGGACTTTCATTATTTCAGAGACTAATTTAAGAAATAATTCAGTACTCAGAGAAATATCTCACAAGTTTGTCTTCTGTTTGGACCTCTACTTTTTCACCTCCTCTGTACATACTTGAATATGCCCTTCAGCAGAGCTCTTTTCATGCACAATATACGTTTACATTAATGTCCAGTAGCTTTAAAATGTGTCCATCAGTTGGCATGGAGTTGGCATGGCTTTAATATCCTCTATTTGGATTGGGATATATGCTAGCACTACAATAAATAGAACTGAAGAAATTAATCTGCTGTGCATTGATGGCACATTTCAGACTTTTAAACACCAATCCTTCATTACGTGCCGCTTGCATCAGTAAGTGCAGATTATGGTCATTCTCTTGCTTTGTTCTGCCTATAACAGCTATGTCATCTGTGAAACAGATGCATCCTGGTACTGTGCGTGTAATGCAGTTCACGTGAGATTGAAAGAGATCCTGGCTAATAGATAGCCCAAAAGGAAGTCATTAAAAATAGTATTGTCTGAACAGGGTACAAAATGTAATAAGCTCTTGGGACTTTTCTGCCAGATGTACTGACCAGTAACCATGCTTTGCATCAAGCTTCGAGAAGATTTTGCCTGTGCAGATCTCAGAATTAACTCTTCTAAATGGGTATTTTGTAAGGACAACGTTTCAATGCTGTTTAATTGTCACAGATCAAGGCATACTCCCAATATTCCATCCTTCACATAATTGAGCTGCAACAATCTGTGTGCTCGTGGACCCTTTTAATGATTCCGTCTTCCCCAATTTTGTCTAGTTCGACCTTCAATTTGTCATATATGTGGATACTGCATTTATGTGGTTGATCAATTGATGGGCTTGCATTCTCCTGCAAGTGTAAAATTGCAGCTCCCTTGAAACTGCCAATTTTGTCGAAACATTCTGGGAATTTGTTGTTAGGTCAGAAACTGAGGCAATAGGAGTAGTTTCTGAGGTTGACCTGCCGAGTGAGACCTGACTGATTCCATGGATTGTTATTAATATGAGGTCACAGCATGCTGGTAGACCTACAATCGCTGGGACTTTATTCTCCATGATGTAGAACATCTGCGATACCCAGGAGCATTGATTGTACTTGCACTCCACAACTATGTATCCTGTACATGGAATTAGTGAACCATTGTGCACAGAAGTTGCGCAGTAGTAGGTTTTGCAATGGCCCTTCATGGTAGTGTGTTGGCACTTGGCCCTGTGTTAATCTTGGCCAATAATAAATAGTTGTCAACTTTCTTAGGATAGATCATTTTAATCTTTGCAAACACTTCAGACAGTGTGACAGCATCAAGGTTTTCCATGCAATTGATGGTGTTCACCGCTCTTCGTCTCATTGTGTACAGCATTGTCATTTTCTGGTTTGTCAATCACCACATTTATATGTTTCTGATGGGATAGCGAGTGGTCATTCTTATTGCTGGAAGGTGCCCCTTGTGTACAGTCTGTTTGGATTAGTGCACAGCTCTTTGTAGCTGCATTAGCCCTTGCTCTAATCCACTGCCACTGCCAATGGCCCTTGCTGCCACATGCCTTGCAGAATTGCTGGAATGCTGGTCATTTCCTTGGTGCATGCAGAAGGCCACACCTTCCACATGTCTTGCTAGGTTTGGGTATTCTCATGAGTGCGTCAACAATTTAGGTTGTACTTAGGACCTTAAGCTTCATCGACCTGCGAGAATCACTTCACACTTACGTCCATCCTTGAGTAACTCTTTGATGTTATGCACTTTGGGCTTGTCCAGCAGATCTGGCTGGAATACTTCCATGGGAGTGGATGCGATCACCAATTCATCAATTCTGTCTTCTAGCTCTATGTTTGAGCAATCACAGTACGTACCCTTTTCTCTGAATCGGTCTTCCAATGTAGTCCATATCTTTTTGGGGTCTTTTAGCTCTCCTGTTAATCCTAACATATTCAGCCCATGTCGACCTTCATTCCCAATTCCTGGGTGAATTTTTATGGCTTGCTTGTCTGGTTCAGACACACCTGAATCAAGAAGCCATAGCTCTGTACACTGTTTAAACATTTTGAATTTGGTTAGGTCAGCTGCATCCCAATTCAAACTGGGAAACTTTGTGGACACACTGGCAAAATCCCTTTGAACTTCTGTAGCCTATAGTACCTTGGAGGAATCTTGCTGTAGCTGGTTTCACAAGCTTTTCCGAAGCTCCACCTGTTTTAATTGCAGCCTTCTCTGGCCCAATTTTTATGATGGTTTTGGTTTTTTTTTGTTTGACTCGCCCTCACTTATTATCGATCTGGCCCACACCCTGATCACTTGCCTTTCCCGATTGGTGCTGGCCCTCTCAATGCGCTATCCCACTCACTGATCTGACAGGCTATGTGCTGCAATCTCACCATGTGGGATCCGTCTGCCTACCAGCATCTGAGCACTATCTCGGTGCTGTGTCTTCAGAGCTCTTCTGTGCAGTCACCCACTGCGTTTTCAACACTTTCCAACACTGCAACTTTATTGCAGTCTGACCAAAACATCGAGGGTTGTCTCATCCATGTAGCATGATCTAAGTCTGTTCACCATGTTGTACCTGAGTTTGATGCTAGGCTGTTTGACCACTACTGAGCACAATGTTATTTAGAAGGAATCACTGCAGCACACCATGTTGTGTTGTTATAATGATCTAAAGGCGCTAATCACTCATAAAAGATGGTGTAAACATGTTGTGGGATTCATTTATTGAGACATGGCACATGAGAATATTTATATAAAATTAGAAAGCTGGAAGGTGTCAGTAGCAGAGCTATGTGTGTGTGTTCTGCTGAAAATCAAAATAGAAACTAAGACTGGATCACATGAACCACTTCCCTTCTAGTGATGTCATGCTGCTATTTCTTTAAGGCATATTAAAACAAAGAGCTGCCAAAGGGATAGATTTGAAGGGAAAAGGAAAAATTTTAAATGGTACAGCATGGGTTCTTATGATGTTGGGATTAAGAATCAAAAGAGCAAAACTAAGTTTTACTCCTCTAATGAGAGCCTACCTGTGGTATGCAATTGCAATATTTTGGATGGGTGGTTTGGTATTTTGTGCATATTTTCTTTTTTTTAATTCGTTCATGGGATATGGGTGCCGCTGGCTTGGCCAGCATTTATTGCCCACCCCTAATTGCCCTTGAGAAGGTGGTAGTGAGCTGCCTTCTTGAACCACTGCATTCCATGAGGTGTAGGTACATCCACCATGCTGTTAGGGAGGGAGTTCCAGGATTTTGACCCAGCGAAGTGAAGGAATGGCAACATATTTCCAAGTCAGGATGATGAGTGCCTTGGGGCGAGCTTCCAGGTGGTGGTATCCCAATGTGTCTGCTGCCCTTGTCCTTTCAGATGGTAGTGGTCATAGGTTTGGAAGGTGCTGTCTCAGGAGGCTTGGTGAGTTTCTTGAGTGCTTCTTATAGATGGTACGCACTGCTGCCACTGTGCTAATGGTTGAGGGAATGAATGTTTGTCGATGGGGTTCCAAACAAGTGGATGATGTCAAGCTTCTTGAATGTTGTTGGAACTTCGCTCATCTAGGCAAGCGGAGAGCATTCTATCACACTCCTGAATTGTGCCTTGTGAACAGGTTTTAGGGAGTCAGGGGTGAGTTATTTGCTGCAGGATTCCTAGCCTCTGACCTGCTCTTGTAGCCACAGTATTTATATGGTACATCCAGTTCAGTTTCTGGTCAATAGTAACCCCCAGAATGTTGATAGTAGGGGATTCAGCAATAGTAATGCCATTGACTGTCAGGGGGCGATGGTTAGATTCTGTCTTGTTGTTAATGGTCATTGTCTGTAACTTGTGTGGTGCAAATGTTACTTGCCACTTGTCAGTTCCAGTCTTCATATTGTCCAGGTCTTGCTACATTTGGTCATGGACTGCTTCTGTCTATTTTTATATTACAGCTCTACCCAGCTAAAAATTGTAGTGTTTTTGAACAAAATTTGCATTTTGCCAACTTAGACAATCTCAGTAATATAAACCTTGAAAGATGCAGTGACTTCTAGTATTTATATCAGCGAAATTATTCTAAATTGCATTCAAAAAAAAGTTCCACTGTAGTGTTAACATCAGGTATCAAAAAGATTTCAGTTCTTTTAATGATAACCTTCAACTAAATAAGCACAACAATATTCAAAAAAAACATACACATTTAATAAAGAATATTTCTTGGAATTTGAAAATAAATTAGCACAGAAGGGCGCATTAATAAATTATTTTGCAAACTTGTTGATTGTGTTTTAAAAAATCTCAGATTTTGGAAGTTATATCTTATGAGTTTGACATCTGCTGTAGGAAAATATTGCAATCTATTAAAAAGGAAACAATTTAAGTGCCTGAGTGAGTTAGCAATAAATTCAATTGACATGAATATATGAAGAGCACATCGTGCCTAACTAATTTAAGGTGATATATCTTACTTATCTTGACCTGCAGAAAACATTTCAAAACTACGTCATGTGTCTTATTGGCAAAAGTAAATGGGTAAGTTGAAATTATAAATTTGATTATTAATTGGCTCACTGACTGGCTATAGTGTTGTTAGCAAAGACAATAGATGTAATGAGACATCTGAAACTGAGTGGATCCATGTTTTCTATTTTGACTGGCTCTTAAAATCTGTACTGCTCAAGATTTTCCTTATGACACAGTGCCACTAGTTAGAAACAGCAATATGCTCTGTTCTAAATCTGAATGGGCTGTCCACACAGTCAGAACATTTATATTTCCCTCACTTAAGTCAGTTTAGAATGAACATGATAGCATTTTTCCCATTTTTAGTTTCAGAGAATATAATTCCTGCATAATTGGCATGATTATAGATTCCATAAGAATAGAGACAGCTGCTGTCATTTCATTATCAAGAATTATATTGAAGATTTACAGATTTGTTTTCTGAGTGAGTTGGGAAGTGAAATAAATATTACCTGAGGAAGTACCGCACTGTTGGCAGTGCCATCTTTCAGATCAGTAGTTAAACTGAGGCTCCCCTCCCTCCCAGAACCATGATAGGATTTCCCCCTTCCTCATCTTCCGCCCATCAGCCTCCATATTTAACAGATCATCTTCTACTATTTCCATCACCTCCTGAATGATTCCACCACTAAACACATCTCCCCATCACCATCCTTTTTAGCATTCCAAAGAGATCATACCTTCCACAACCCTATGGTCCACTCTTCAATCACCCCCGACACTCCATTCCCTGCACATGGAACCTTCCCATGCAAATGTAGGCGATTCAACTCCTGCTTTTTTCTGTCCTCCCTTCCCATTGCCCAGGGCCCCTACCACTTCTTCCTGATGATTTGCTTGTACCTCTTCAATTTAGTATACTCTATTTACAGCTCACAGTGTGGTCTCCATATTGGGGAGACAAAGCACAGCTTTGCAGAACACCACCATTCTGTCCACAAGCATGACCTTAAGCTCTCAGTTGCCCATCATATTACCTCTAAGTCCAATTTCCACTCTGACTTCACTGTCCTTGGCCTCCTATGCTGTTCTAATGAAGCTCAATGGTAACTTAAGAGAATAGCACTTCATTTTTCAAACAGGCACTTTCCAGTCTTCTGGGTTCAATGAGTTCAACAATTTCAAATTGTGACTAGTCACATTTTTTTGGACAGAAGCTGTTGATAATGGTATTGTTTTATTTATTCCATTATCATTGACTTTTGCTTTGCACCATCATCCGTTTTGTCATTTTATCTCTCCTGCTTTCAACAATGTCACAAGCCTTCCCCTTTGTTTTATTTTCCACCATCTACCTCCATTCCCCACCTCTGTACTAGCTTTAAACCTATTACATTTCCTGCTTCTTCCAGTTCTGATTATAAGATCATCGACCTGAAAGGTTAACTTCGTTTCTCTCTCCACAGTTGGCCTGATCTGCTGAGTGTTCCAGCATTCTAAAGTTAGGGAAAATATTTGTCACATTGACAGCAGCAAGGAGATTAAACATTGCAAGCCTTTAAGGCTCAAACCCCACAAATAAGTACTTGCCTCCTCTGAGAGTTGATGAGTCTGGTGAGTGAGGGAGATTTAAGGGTTAATATCTGTCTAAAGTCTAGTTTTTAAATCTTTTTTCTTTAATCTAGCAATTAACCAAAATTGCTCTTAAGTTAAGAGAAGTTAAGTTTTATTCCAGGCTTAAAACAGGGGCATACAAGCTTTTGAGAGCAGCTGCAGCTAGTTAATTAGATAGTTAGCTTAAACTGGTTTTAGGAGCTTGAATCAGTTGTTTTTCAGAAAGTATAAAAACAGGCCTTCCTCGGTGCTGCTTTGACTGCCCTGAGTGCTGGTTTGAGTGCACAGAGTGTAAAATGGGAGTTTGGTGAATGAAGGAGTTTAGTGAATGAAGGAGTTTAGTGAGGGAGCCTCCAATAGCTGGCTCGTACTTTAGTACAAGGGAAGAAGCTGATTGGTGAGTAACTGGTAAATTATTCTACTTATTCTAATTGTAATAAATAGTTTTTAAAGTTATGGTATGGCAGGTCAGCTCAGCCCATTGGAATGTACATTCTGCGGTATGTGGGAAGTCATGGACACACCATGTGTCCTAGATGAACACATCTGCAGGAAGTGTCATCAGCTGCAGAAGCTTGAGCTCTGGGTTTCAGAACTTGAGCTGTGGCAGGAGGCACTTTGGTGCATCCATGAGACTGAGAACTATGTGGATAATACATTTAGGGAAGTGGTCAGACTGCAGGTTAGGAGCGTACAGGCATAGAAGGAATGAGGGGGTGGGGGGGGGGGGGTTGCCTGAGTCAGGGAGTGTGCTCTTTCATGCTGCCTCAGGGAGATTAGCTGAAGTTCTGAAAATTTTAATAAAGAAAAAAAAAATTAAGACATGTCCCCTCATGTGAAAGTGTCATGTGAGCAGGGACTTGTCTATGAATGTTATTAAAAATTTTTATAAAACTTTACATACCTTTATGAAACCTCATCCTGCCCGTGGATGAGTTTCCATGGTAAATGCAAAGGCTGCCTTGGCTCTTCCCCTGCCTGCCAACCGTAAGGCAGCTCAGTTTACTGTCTTAATTGATATCTAAATGCCCTTAATAGGCCTTTGACAGTTCAGGTGTGCACCTGCTGAACTGAAAATCTGAATGACGCACGGTGATGTCGGGTTACACGCCCAACGTCACCCCGTGTCATTTGGGCCCCATCCCCGCTTGCCAACCCAAAAATTCTGGCCACAACCTGAGGATTGCTAGGATTTTGGAATACAGCAAAGGAGGACCAAGAAACTGAAAGAAATGGATAATAAAATATGAATATAAACTAGCAAAGAACATAAAAACAGACTGTAAAAGTTTCTATAGATATATAAAAAGACTATGATGGGTTGGGAAAAGTTACTTAAAGGGAAGACGGTGGATAGGCAATGGCAAATGTTCAGAGAGCGCTTGGGTGAACTGCAACAATTGTTTATTCCTGTTTGGTGCAAAAGTAAAACAGGAAAGGTGGCCAAACTATAGCTTACAAGGGAAATTAGAGATAGTATTAGATCCTAGGAAGAGGCATACAAATTAGCTTTAAAAAAAGCAACAGACCTGAGGATTGGGAGCAGTTTAGAATTCAGCAAAGAAGGACCAAGGGATTGATTAAGAAGGGGAAAAAGTGACTATAAAAGTTTCTATAGGTATGTGAAGAGAAAAAGATTGGTGAAGACAAATGTAGGTCCCTTACAGTCAGAAACAGGTGAATTTATAATGGGGAACAAAGAAATGGCTGACCAACTAAATACTTACTTTGGTTCTGTCTTCACAAAGGAGGACAGAAATAATATACCAGAAATGTTGGGGAACACAGTGTTTAGTGAGAGGGAGGAACTGAAAGAAATCAGTATTAGTAGGGAAATGGTGTTGGGGAAATTTTTGGGATTGAAGGCCGATAAATCTCCAGAGCCTGATAATCTACATCCCAGAGTACTTAAGGAAGTGGCCCTAGAAATAGTTGATGCATTGGTGGTCATCTTCCGAGATTCTATAGACTTTGGAACAGTTCCTACAGATTGGAGGGTAGCTAATGCAACCCCACTATTTAAAATGGGAGGTAAAGAGAAAACAGGGAATTATTGACCAGTCAGCCTGATGTCGGTAGTGGGGAAAATTCTACAGTCCATTATAAAAGATTTAATGGCTGAGCACTTGGAAAACAGTGGCAGAATCGGACAGAGTCAGCATGGATTTACGAAAGGGAAACCATGCTTGACAAATCTACTGGAATTTTTTGAGGATGTAACTAGTAGAGTTGATGAGGGGGAGCCAGTAGATGTGGTTTATTTGGACTTTCAGAAGGCTTTTGACAAAGTCCCACATAAGAGATTGGTGTGTAAAATTAAAGCACATGGGATTGGGGGTAGTGTATTGAAATGGATAGAAAACTGGTTGGCAGACAGGAAACAAAGAGTAGGAATAAACGGGTCTTTTTCCGAATGGCAGGCAGTGACTATGGGGTACCGCAGGGATTGGTGCTGGCACTCCAGCTATTCACAATATATATCAATGATTTAGATGAGGGAACTAAATGTAATATCTTCAAATTTGCAGATGACACAAAGCTGGGTGGGTGAGCTGTGAGGAGGGTGCAGAGATGCTTCAGTGTGATTTGGACAAGCTGAGTGGGTGGGCAAATGCATGGCAGATGCAGTGTAATGTGGATAAATGTGACGTTATCCACTTTGGTAGCAAAAACAGGAATACAGATTATTATCTGAGTGGCTATAAATTGAGAGAGGGGAACGGGCAATGAGACCTGGGTGTCCTCGTACACCAGTCGCTGAAGTTAAGCATGCAAGTGCTGCAGGTGGTAAAGAAGGCAAATGGTATGTTGGCCTTCATAGCCAGAGGGTTCGAGTACAGGAGCAGGGATGTCTTGCTGCAATTATACAGGGCCTTGATGAGACCACACCTGGAATATTGTGTGCAGTTTTGGTCTCCTTATCTGAGGAAGGATGTTCTTGCTATAGAGGGAGTGCAGCGAAGGTTTACCAGACCGATTCCTGGGATGGCAGGACTGACAAATGAGGAGAGATTGGGTCGGTTAGGATTATATTCGCTGGAGCTCAGAAGAATAAGGAGGGATCTCATAGAAACCTATAAAATTCTAACAGGACTAGATAGGGTAGATGCAGGAAGGATGTTCCTGATGGTGGGGGAGTCCAGAACCAGGGGTCACAGTCTGAGGATACAGGGTAGACCATTTAGGACTGAGATGAGGAGAAATTTCTTCACCCAGAGAGTGGTGAGCCTGTGGAATTCGCTACCACAGAAAGTAGTTGAGGCCAAAACATTGTATGTTTTCAAGAAGGAGTTAGATATAGCTCTTGGGGCGAAAAGGATATGGGGAGAAAGTGGGAGCATGCTATTGAGTTGGATGATCTGCCATGATCATAATGAATGGCGGAGCAGGCTCGAAGAGCCGCATGGCCTACTCCTGCTCCTATTTTCTATGTTTCTATGAAACATTTGACAAAGACAAATGTGGGTCTATTACAGGCAGAGTCAGGAGAATTTATAAAGCGGAATAGAGAAATAGCAGAGAAGCTAAATGATTACTTTGTGTCTGTCTTCACTGAGGAAGGTTCAAGAAATCTCCCAGAATTAGAGATCCAGGGGACTAGGGGGAATGAGGAAGGAAATTGGTATCTGTAAGAAGGTTGTATTGGAGAAATTAATGGGACTGATGATTGATAAGTCCCCAGGATCTGATATTCTACATCCCCAACTGTGTTGAAAGAGATAGCCATGGAGATAGTGGATGCATTGGTGATCATCTTCCAATATTTTATAGATTTGGGAATGGTTCCTGCAGATTGGAAGGTAGCAAATGTCACTCCACTATTTAAGAAGGGAGGGGGAGAAAACAGGGAACTACAGACCCTGTTAGCCTTGCATCAGTAGTAAGGAAAATGCTAGAACCTATTCTAAAGGATGTGATAAATGGACACATGGATAATAAAAACCAGATTGGGCATAGTCAACATGGATTTATGAATGAGCAATCATATTTGATGAACTTGTTGGAGTTCTTTGAGAATGTTACTAACAATTGATAAAGGGGAGTCAGTGGACATTATATACTTGGATTTTCAGAAGGCTTTCGATAAAGTCCCCCACAGGAGGTGGGTTAGCAAAAATAAAGCACATGGGATAGGAGGTAACGTACTGGCATGGATTAAGGATTGGTTAATGGGCTGAAAACAAACAGTCGAAATAAACGGGTCGTTCTCACGTTGGCAGGCTGTGACTACTGGGTACTGCAGGGATCAGTACTTGGGCCAAATTCAATATTTCCAAGATCGTGGATGACACAAAGCTAGGTGAGAATGTGTGTTGTGAGGAAGATGTAAAGTGGCTTCAAGGGGATTTGGACAGACTTAGTGAATGGGCAAGAACATGGCAGGTAGAATATAATGTGGAAAAATGTGAGGTTATCCACTTTGGGAGGAGGAACGGATGTACAGGGTATTTCGTAAATGGTGAGATTAGAAAATGTAGATGGACAAAGGGACTGAGTGTCCTCATCGATAAGTCACTGTAAGCTAACAGCAAGTGCAGCAAGCATTTAGGAAGGCTAATGGTATGTTGACCTTTATCTCAAGAGGATTTGATTACAGGAGTAGCCTTGCTTCAATTGTATAGAATCTTTGTTAGACACACATGTATAGAACTTTGGTTAGACCGCATCTGGAGTACTGTGTACAGTTTTGATCCCCTTACCTTAGGAAGGATATTATTGCCATAGAGGGTGTGCAACGAAGGTTCACCAGGCTTGTTCCCAGGATGGCGTGACTGTCCTAAGAAGAGCGAATGGGGAAACTGGACCTGTATTCTCCAGAGTTTCGAAGAATGAAAGGTGATCTCATTGAAACCTGCAAAATACCTAAAGGAATAGCAGGTAAGATGCTTCCCCTAGTTGGGCAGTCTAGAACCAGGGGACACTATTTCAAAATAAGGGGGAAGCCACTTAGGACTGAGATGAGGAGAAATTATTTTACTCAAAGTTGTGAATCTTTGGAATTCTCTACTGTAGAGTGATGTAGAAGCTCAGTCATTCAGTATGTTTAAAGCAGAGATTGACAGATTTCTAAACATCAATCACATAAAGGGATATGGGGAAAAGGGCATTGAAGTGGATGATCAGCCATGATTGTATTGAATTTTGGAGCAGGCTCAATGGGTTGAATGGCCTACTCCTACTCCTCGGTTCCTCAGCACAGTTACAAAAAAATCCGTGCCAAATCTGCTTTCAATTTTCACTGACTGAAGCTAAGAATCTTTTTAAAGTGCATTCAAAATGGTGAGCTCCTGACTTCTACCTCCCATGTTTGATGGGTGCGAGCAACAACTGATGGCAACAATGTGATCAAAGCCAAAATTGGCATAGGCAGTTGAAAACTACTTCATCTGACCCCAGTTTGCATTTATTCATGATGCTTCTGTTCATTTCTGCCATTGGGAGCCCCTCCACCACCACTTATGGAGGAAGTGGATGTTGAGTCCAGTGGCAGGGGTGCCAGTCAGGCAATCTTCTCTATTGCAGATAACCACTACACTACCATATCTTCCACAAGGCAGGCTGATATGCCCTCTAGTGGAATGAAACTAATGTAGACCAGCAAACTGGCTCACTTTATACAAAATACACATTTCCTTATATTCTTTTAATGTAATAAAACATCCCAAGGCACTTCACTGGAGCATTATCAAACAAAATATGACACTGAGTCACATAAGCCATATGATGGTCAAAGAGGTAGGGTTTATAAAAGAAAAAGACTTGTATTTATACAGTGCCTTTATCAACCACCAGATGTCTCAAAGCATTTTACTGCTAATGAATTATTTTGAAGGAATCACAGCAGTCAGCTGTTGTGGTCAGCAAACTCCCACAAACAGCATATAAAAGAAACATGAAAATCTGTTTATGTAATATTGATTGGGAGATAATTATTGGCCAAGACACAGGATAACTCTCCTGTTCATCTTCAAAATAGTGCTGTGGAATCATTTAGGCCCATCTGAGGGGGCAGACAGAGCCTTGATTTAACATCACATCTGAAAGATGACACCTTTTCTTACAGTGCAGCACTCCCTCAGCAAGCACAAGAGTGATAGGTGAATGGGAATTGGTGAGTCAGGACACAAACAGCAGAGCTCGTCACCTCAAGTTTATGGAGGGTAGAACAGGAATGCATTGGAATAGTCATATATTGGTAACAATTGCACGGATGAGCTTTTCAGCAGCAGATAAGCCAAGACAGGGCCGGAATTGGAGAAGGCTGAGGAGGTAGAAAAAGCTGGCCTTAATGGTCGCGCAGATATCTGGTCAGAAGCTCTCTCAATCTCAAATATGATACCAATGTTGCAAAGGTTTACCTTTTGTTACAGTCAAGCAGGATGTCATCTGTGACTTTAAGAGCCATTTCAGTACTACAATAGGGACAGAAATTCATTTGCGTCCAATAGTAACAGCAGCTTGAAGAAATTTTTTAAAAATGTTTTAACAGTGAGTTGTTGTGATCTGGAATGTTTTCTAAAAGTGCAATGTGTTATGACAAGACAAGCGGATTTAAAAATAACATAACCTATCACTTTAACAGGTATTGCAGCATCTCTTGCAGATTCAAACTGCGAGGTGAAGACGTGTTTACCTTTTGGTGCTTCAGGAATCTTGCTTTCCAAGATGCAACTTTGTTCGTTGCAGAAAAGACAAGAAAGATGAATGGTGGAATTTTATGGCCCCACCAAAGTCAAACTTTTGAATGACTCCCTGCATTTTACAACCCTGTCCCTGCTGCGACGATGCTGTAAAATTCCACCCGAAATACCCAGCCCTGACTGTGCATAAGATGTCATAAGATATGATATCACAGGAGTTGTAGTCAGGCGACTACACTTCAGTAAGGAGGCAATCGGCTACCTCTGTGATTTCTTGAAGCCAAACTCCAAATGCAGCGCTACCTTATCAGTGACAAAGAAAGTAACCACTGCACTGAATTTTTATGCATGTGGGTCATTTCAGTCAGGTACCAGTGACATGAGCAACATCTCCTAAAGTGCTGCGAGGGCTTGCATTCACCAGCTTACTTAGGCACTACCATAGGGCTTCTGATTTAATTAATTTTGACATGTCCTCTGAGAAGATGAGGGAGCAGTCCATCATGTTCCACAGGATTGCTGGTTTCCCAAAAATGCTCGGGGTTGTCGATGGAGCATATTCCACTGAAAGCACAAAACAATGAGTCAAAGGTCTCCCATTCTTTGAATGTCATGATTGTTTGCAAAGCCCAATTGAGGTTCTCACTGCAAATGCAGAAAACCAGAGAAGTGCTCACAAGTCATTCATTCTGGTGAACTCAAGGTTGCACCAAATCATGAGTGCGTTACCTTGAAGGTCAGGATGGCACTGCATGACAGGGGCTATACCCGCTGAGAACATGGCTGATGACATATTCCGTAGGACCAGCAATGCAGCCTAGGAAGCAGGCAACCATGCACATGTCTCAACATATCAGGTGGAGGAGAGGACAACCGGGATCCTGAAGTCATGTTTCCATTGCCTGGACAAGTGAGGGGGTACTTGACAGTAATCTCCTGAGAAAGAATCGAAGATTGTGGCAGAATGTTGTGTGTTACTAAACTTTGCCCTCCAGGAAGGGCTGGACCTTCACGCCAAGGATGAGATGGAGCAGTGCAACAAGGATCTGGATGCACACATGCTTCCTGGAGCATTTGAGGAGCCCCTAACTGCAGCCACCAGGGCAGCTAGAGATCAACTAGTTGCTACTGCTTTTCAACATTGACAATCACGAATTCCCTCTCCCTCCCACCAGAAATAGGACAATAAAGCTGTTATTTGAAAATGAAATAAGTGACTTTATTTCAGTACCAAAAACTTGAAAGACTTTTGAGGTAACTACTGCTGAAGGTAAACCTCAGCTGCTCAAGTAAAAGGTTATACAGAAAATGTTGTTTCTGTATTTTCAAATATTTAACATTTTGTAAAGCTTTTAATTAGTGTCATGTGAATAAAGCTTTTCAGAACATTTTCCAAAGACTATTGCTAATGTGCAACAAAAGCATCAAAAACAGTAATCACACTTGTGCATTTATAAATAGAACTATCAATAAATAATATCACAAACAATGAATCTGAGCTGGAACAGTATCTTTAAATAGAGGCTTAAATATTTAAAAAAAACAAATATCAAGTGAAATGGCAGTGTACAGTCAAATGTAATGATAAATATAAAAAGGAACATAAAATAGATCACTGGAAAAAACAGAAAATTCACCCTCATGATAAGGGGAGGGGGGAGGGGGGAGGGAGGGCAGGGGGTAAATGAGGTAGAGAACAGAGGGGCCCCAATTCCTTCTGCGTCTCCCCTGTACCCGTGATGTGATCTCTCTTGTGCCAGAGGCATAGCTATCAGTAGATGTCTTTGCACTGGGCTGCTGCTGGCCAGAAAGTGGAGCCATTACAGATTGAGCCAGGAGCTGTCTGATTTCAGTAAGGGTGTCATTGGTTCTTCGTAGATGCTGGCAAAGACCCTCATTGGCTGTTTGTAGGTCCCAGAAAAAACGCATATCAAAATGACACACACTTTGCCCAAATCAATCAAAGTCAGCACTGACTGAACGCAATGTCGCTTTAAGAATATGCAAATTGTATGCACCTGTTGTCGCTGAAGCAGTGATGTGAAACAGCATGTTACTAGCAGGTTCCATGAATCTCTAGGTTGAAAGAGTTTGTTGAGTTCTCCTGTAACTTGTTTATGTTAGTATTAGTCTTCAAAGAAAACAACCTACGCTATCACTTAATCACATGGACAGGATTGGAGAGGCTGTGCAAAGAAAGCAACATAACATATCTATCTAACTTAACATCTATCCGCATGATGGTTGTGATATAATCACTCAAGAAACATCTGCATCATCCATGTTTTCGATACCATCAGCATGAGCTTGACATTGCCAGTGTTCTGGTGGAGACGGTGAAGCTTCTGCTCCCAAAGCCGCAGGTTCCTCACCTCCCGAAATTTCTGAATGCCTTCCTTCCACAGCAGCCATACAATAACAGGTCTTCCCTCCCTCAACAACTGAAAGATTTGGCCCAGCTACCCTCAAATGCAGAGTTGTCACCCTCTTGTTCCATTGTTTTACTCTTCCAGTACAGCTACCATATTGCTTTCACGTGAAACATTCAGCTCTGTCCCTTCCACATCTCCCCTTTCAGGAGTCTCAATTGCTGCCGACAATTCCCCTCCATCACCATCTGATATGTCCATGGACACCTGTGGGCTTGTTCCAGAGGGAAAAAAATCAATTATTTTTGTCACATAAATTAAATCCTGATAATATGAGCCCTACACCACCCCCATTAAAGAGCACTCCTAGGCATTAGAGGCCAGCTTTCACTAAAGGAAGAAATTAAAATTTTTTAAAAATAGATCACGCTGCAAAACTTGCTGTACTGTCTTATGACACAATTTAACTACTGGAGACAGCTTCCAAGCTGCACTCAGGAGTGCTTGGGGTGGGTGGGTGGGGGGTGGTGGAGGATGCAGTGGCAGAGATTTATTAGAGATAACACACAATGACAAAGTCAGGAGCAACTCCAAGGCAATTGAATTTCATGACACCTTGTAAAATTAGTAAACAAAAACCATCTCTGACCTTCCCATATTTTCAATTCTACGACTAAGAATTAAAGTTTAACCAAATAACTTGTCATGTCCCCAAGACATGAAAGGGATCATAAACTGTTTAAAATCAAACCTTACTTAAACTGGGCTTTGCTGAACCAAAAGATGGCCGCTACAGATCACATGACTCAAGATTGGCCACAGCTTTTGGATTTTTCCAAGCAGAAGTACAAGACAAAAGAAAATCTCTGTGGAATCTCACACCTCTTTGTGAGGATGAAACCAGGTGAGCCGCAGTCTCGTCAGCCTAAACTATAACAAAGGGAGAGGCATTGAAACTTGTTATCCCTGCAGAGATGCTAAGAGTCACCTGTTATCTCATAAGGCGGACAATGGATTTGACCAGAGGTTTAGAAACTGCTCGTTAACCTGCAATTGCCTCAGTATTGGGCCACATCATGATCCAAGCTTATGGCCTTTGAAACACTTATAACATTATATTGAGATTCATGAGTCAAACTGCTGATGTACCTCCAAACTGCAAGATTCAACAGCAGGACTGAAGGTTGACAAAGCAACCTGCCACAAGTCTTAGACCCCTTGAAGCCTGTTTAATTGGAAGCCTCTGATCGTCCCCTACCCAACAGATCAAGCAGACCAAGTCTATGTACAGCAATCTCATCTCACTGCATCGCCACCCATTTTAAAGAAACTCTGCGCTGCTGTCTTCAGCTGGGAACTCACTGGAACAGGGAATTCTCAGGGAAGGAACCCCCACCCCTTCACCCCAGACTTTGACTTTCTAGACTTTGATATCAGTTCACGTGATTTCCAATTTCTGTGGTTCTTTTACTGTTGTTATTCATAGTTGTAAAACTCCTCTTTTCTATCCCCCTTACTGTATGTGTGTGCACGCATGTGAGAAGTTGTGATTATCCCCAACACCTCCCCTGCCCCCCAAGTTTGAATGTGTAAATAACCTAACCTTCTGATTTAAATCAAAGAGTTTGCTGAGAGTCACTTAAAAAAAATTAGACTTCACAAACTAAGGGTTTGGGGAAACATGTCACTGCTCATTTTTAAAACCATTAAAAACACCTCTGCTTATTGATAGACGGCAAGAGGATAAAGGAGTTCAGTTCACGTCTCTTTCCTGTTGCTCGTGCTACCTGCGCTACTTCTTTCCAGGCTAAGGTGATCACTTTCCTGGGCATTTCACTTTTCGACTTCCTAAGATGCATTGACGTTTCACTTCCACCTCACATAGGAGAATATTCAGCTCTTTACCTGTGAAATTCTGACACCTTTTCTTCTGGACAATGAGCCTCTGCGCTGATTTCTTCTGCGTGCAAATACAGAAGTACATTTCAGTCGGCTAAGTTTAGAATCATTAGTTAGCATAAAATGTTAAAAAAACTAAAACAAATTGTTATAGATAAAAAACAAAGCTGGAGAACTTTAAAATCACGCACCTCACTGCTTGAATTCCAAAACAAGCTGTTGCCTGACATTCACGAGCATTCCCAGCTTTTCATGCATAATAGGGGGCGGCCTGACCTCCACTATGCTATAGAACCATAGAATCATAGAAAAGTTACAGCACAGAAGGAGGCTATTCAGCCCATCTTGTCCATGCCAGCCCAAGGACACCCAGGTGCCCTTTCTAATCCCACCTTCCTGCACCCGGCCCATAGCCCTGCAGCTTACAGCACTTTAGGTGCAGATCCAGGTACTTTTTAAAAGAGTTTAAAGTTTCTGCCTCTACCACCAATTTGGGCAGCGAATTCCAGACACCCACTAACCTCTGCGTAAAAAAGTTCTTCCTCATGTCCCCCCTACACCTTCTGCCACTTATCTTGAATCTATGTCCCCTGGTTCTAGAATTCTCCATCAAGGGAAACAATTTTATCCTGTCCACTCTATCTATTCCCCTCATAATTTTGTACACCTCAATCAAGTCACCTCTCAGCCTTCTTTGTTCCAAGGAAAATAACTCCAACCTATCCAATCTCTCCTCATAGCCACACTTTTCTAACCCTGGCAACATTCTTGTAAACCTCCTCTGCACTCTCTCCAGAGCTATTACATCCTTCCTGTAATGTGGTGACCAGAACTGCACACAATACTCCAGTTGTGGCCTCACCAGTGTTTTATACAATTCCAACATTATATACTTACTTTTATATTCTATACCTCTGCCAGAGAAGGAGAGCATTCCATATGTCTACTTTACAACCTTGTCTACTTGAACTGCTGCCTTCAGGGACCTGTGTACTTGTACGCCAGGATCTCTCACTTCATCTACTCCTCTTAGTATATTCCCATTTATTCTGTAATCCCTGTAACTGTTTGACCTCCCTAAATGTATGACCTCACACTTCTCTATGTTAAAATCCATCTGCCACTTTACCGCCCACTCCACCAACCCATCTATATCGTTTTGCAGATTATGGCTATCCTCGACACCATCCATTACTTGGCCAATCTTTGTGTCATCTGCAAATTTCCCAATCGTGCCGCCCACATTCACGTTCAAATCGTTAATAGATAACACAAACAGCAAGGGTCCCAACACCAAGCCCCGTGGAAACCACTTGAGACAACTTTCCATTCGCAAGGGCATCCATCGACCATTACCCTTTGTTTCCTGTTACAAAGCCAACCATTTATCCAGTTTGCCACATTATCCTGAATCCCATGGGCTTTTACTTTCCTGACCAATCTGCCATGTGGGACCTTGTCAAATGCCTTGCTAAAATCCATGCACACAACATCCACTGCACTACCTTCATCAACCCTTTCTGTCACTTCCTCAAAGAATTCAATCAAATTTGTGAGGCAAGACCTTCCTTTAACAAATCCATCCCTGACTAGTCCATGCCTTTCCACATGACAGTTAATCCCATCTCTCAGGATTGATTCTACTAATTTGCTCACCACCGATGTAAGACTAACTGGCCTATAATTGTTTGGCATTTCCTTTGATCCCTTTTTAAACAATGGAACTACGTTTGCATTTCTATGCCGTAGGAATTCCCTGCTAGCTGCGCTACAAGCTCCTTACAGAGGGTGGGCTGAAAAAGCATTTGAAGGTAAGTGGGTACTTTCTGTCTGGTCAGCGTTGGGGGGCATGGCCCCAGTGCTAACTGAAGATCTAGGCCAATAACTTCCAAAAGAGCTCTAGTTTTTATTTAAAGTACATAGATAATTTAACTTTTTCTTACTGTATTTAGCTTAAAGTAAGGGTTTTTTTTTCAACTAGAGGCATGGTAGAGCAGCTCAATCCTGTGTTATGTACCGCCTGCAACATGTGGGAAGTCCTAGATGCTCCTTGCACTCTGACCGACTACGTGTGCAGGAAGTGCTGCCAGCTGCAGCTATTTGAGCTCCGAGTTTTGGAGCTTGAGCGGCAGCTGGAGGCACTGAGGTGCATCCGCGAGGTTGAGAGTTTTGTGCATAGCACGATTTTAGACGTGGTCTCCCCACAGCTTAAGGAAGTGCAGGCAATGAGGGAATAGGTGGCTCAGCTGGACCAGGGTAGGGGCGGAGGGCGAGGAAAAAGAGGGAAGAGCAAGTGGTAGGAAACTCGATAGTAAGGGGAACTGACAGGTGTTTCTGCGGCCATAGATGTGACTTCAGGATGGTATGTTGCCTTCCTGGTGCCAGGGTCAAGGATGTCACTGAACGGCTACAGGGCATTCTAAAGGGGGAGGGCAAACAGACAGAGCATAGTACATATTGGTACCAACGACATAGGTACAAAGAGGGATGAGGTCCTGAAGCAGAATTTAGGGAGCTATGAAGCAAATTAAAAAACAGGACCTCAAAGGTAGTAATCTCTGAATTACTTCCGGTACCACGCACTAGTGAGAAATAGGAGGTTAGTCCAGATGAATGCGTGGTTGGAGAGCTGGTGCAGGAAGGAGGGTTTTAGGTTTCTGGGACATTGGGACCATTTCTGGGGGCAGTAGGGCCTGTACAAGGCAGACGGTTTGCACCTGAACTGGAATGGGACTAACATCCTTGCGGAGAGGTTTGCTAGTGCTGTTGGGGAGGGTTTAAACCAACTTGGCAGGGGGATGGGATGCTGAGAGGAGGTTCAGCAGGGGGAGATGCACAGCCAAAATTAGGAGAGCAAGTGAGTCTGGAAGGCATAGGAATTATAGGTCAGTTAAGGCATAAGAGAGTTTGGCAAGGTTGGATGGCATTTATTTTAATGCAAGGAGTCTGGCAAATAAGGCAGGTGAGTTGAGGGCACAAATTAACACATGGAAGTATGATGTCATTGCTGTCACAGAGACATGGTTGAGAGAGGGGCAGGATTGGCAGCTCAATATTCCAGGATATAGGGTCTTCAAGCAAGACAGGAAAGGAGGTAAAGGAGGAGGGGATATCGCAATGTTGATCAAGAAATCAAGAACAGCAATAAGGAGGGATGACATCTTAGAAGGCTCCTCAAATGAAGCCAAATGGGTAGAACTGAAAAACAAAAAAGGAGCAATCACATTGCTGGGAGTATACTATAGGCCCCCAAACAGTCAGAGAGAAATAGAAGAGCAGATATATAGGCAAATTTCAGAGAAATGTAAAAATAATAGGGTAGTAATAGTGGGGGATTTTGACTTCCCCAACATTAACTGGTTAGTCATAGTGTGATAGGTTTAGAGAGAGCGGAATTCTTAAAATGCATCCAGGAGAGTTTTTTAAGCCAGTACGTAGGTCCTACAAGAGAGAGGCGGTCTGCACTTAATTTTAGGGAATGAAGCTGGGCAAGTGGTAGAGGTATCAGTGGGAAAGCATTTTGCAGACAGTGATCATAACTCCATTAGATTCAAGGTTGTTGTGGAGAAGGACAAGGATGGGCCAGGAATCAGAGTTCTAAATTGGGGGAAGGCCGATTTTAGTAAGATCAGATATGATTTGGTCAGAGTGGACTGGGAGCAGCTACTTTTAGGTAAATCTGCATCAAAGCAGTGGGACTCATTCAAGAAGGAAACAGCGAGAGTGCAGGGTCAACATATTCCAGTAAAGACAAAGGGTGGGACCAACAAATCCAGGGAACCCTGGATGTTGAGGGATATAGAGGATTGGATAAAGAGAAAAAGGGAGGCTTATGGCAGACACCGAGAGCTCAGAACAGTGGAAACCCTAGAGGAGTACAGAATATGTAGGGGGGAAACTTAAAAAGCAAATTAGGAGAGGAAAAAGGGGGAATGACAAAACATTGGCAGCTAAACTAAAGGAAAATCCAAAGTTATTTTACAAGTATATCAAGAGTAAGAGGATAGCTAGGGAAAGAGTAGGGCCCATTAAGGATCATAGTGGTAATTTGTGTGTGGAGCTGGAAGACATAGGTAGGGTTCTAGATGAATACTTTGTGTCGGTGTTCACAAGTGAGGGGAACGACATGGGTATGGAAATCAGGCAGATGGACTGTGATATAATTAAAGAAATTAGCATAGAAAGGGAGAAGGTTCTAAGTGGCCTGGCAGGCTTAAAAGTAGATAAATCTCCACGCCCAGATGAAATGTATCCCAGGCTGTTGAGTGAGGCAAGGGAGGAGATAGCAGGGGTGCTGGCAATAATTTTCAATACCTCTCTGGCCACAGGAGAGGTGCCAGAGGATTGGACGACAATGTGGTACCATTTTTCAAGAAGGGAGGAAGGGATAAACCAGGGAACTACAGGCCAGTCAATCTAGCCTCAGTGGTGGGGAAACTATTGGAAGCAATTCTGAGGGACAGAATTAATCTGCACTTGGGGAGGCAGGGATTAATCAAGGACAGTCAGCATGGTTTTGTTATGGTGAGGTTATGTCTGATCAATTTGATTGAATTTTTCAAAAAGGTGACCAGGTGTGTAGATGAGGGCAATGCATTTGACGTAGTCTACTTGGACTTCAGCAAGGCTTTTGATAAGGTCCCCCATGGGAGACTCATAAAGAAGGTAAGAGCCCATGGGATCCAAGGCAATTTGGCAAATTGGACCCAGAATTGGCTGAGTGGTAAGAAGCAGTGGGTGATGGTCGAGGGGTGTTTTTGTGGCTGGATGCCTGTGTCCAGTGGAGTTCCACAGGGATCGGTGTTGGGTCCCTTGCTGTTTGTGGTATATATAAACCATTTAGACATGAATGTAGGAGGGTTGATCAATAAGTTCGCGGATGACACAAAAATTGGTGGGGTGGTAAACAGTGAGGAGGGTAGCCTTAGATTATAGGAGGATATAGACGGGCTGGTCAGATGGGCTGATCAGTGGCAAATGGAATTTAGTCCAGACAAGTGTGAGGTGATGCACTTGGGCAAGACAAACAAGGCATAAAAATACACAATGAATGGTAGGACCCTGGGAAGTACCGAGGAACTGTGGGACCTTGGTGTGCATGGCCACCGGTCCCTTAAGGTAGCGGGACAGGTAGATAAGGTGGTTAAGAAGGCATATGGGATACTTCCTTTATTAGCCGAGGCATAGAATATAAGAGCAGGGAGGTTTTGCGGGAACTGTATGAAACGCTGGTTAGGCCACAGCTAAAGTATTGCGTGCAGTTCGGGAATCCGCACTATAGGAAGGATGTGATCGCACTAGAGAGAGTGCAGAGGAGATTTACCAGGATGTTACCTAGGCTGGAGAGTTTTAGTTATGAGGAGAGATTGGATAGACTGGCGTTATTTTTCCTGGAGCAGAGAAGATTGAGGGGGGACATTATTGAGGGGTATAAAATTATGAGGGGCATAGGTAGGGTAGATAGGAAGGAACTTTTCCCCTTGGTGGAGGGATCAATAGCCAGGGGCATAGATTTAAGCTAAGGGGCAGGAGGTTCAAAGGGGATGTGAGGGAGAATTTTTTCACCCAGGGGGTGCTGGGAATCTGGAACTCACTGCCTGAAAGGGTGGTAGAGGCAGAAACCCTCATAACATTTAAGTATTTGGATGTGCACTTACGATGCCTTGACATAAAGGATATGGGTCTAGTGCTGGAAAATGGGGTTAGAATAGTTAGATGCTTGTTTGACTGGCGCAGGCTCGATGGGCCAAAGGGCCTTTTTCTGTGCTCTAGACCTCTATGACTCTATAAAAGAGAATTGGATGAATTGGGGGAAAAAAAACTGTGTGCTATGGGCAC
This sequence comes from Cetorhinus maximus, assembly GCF_964194155.1. Lineage (NCBI taxonomy): Eukaryota > Metazoa > Chordata > Chondrichthyes > Lamniformes > Cetorhinidae > Cetorhinus > Cetorhinus maximus. The sequence goes on along the minus strand of NC_135888.1, from coordinate 67,140,411 downwards.
TTTCAGTGCGCGCGCGCACACACACACACACACACATATTCATTGGGTCAGTTAAGGCCCCAAACCTATTTTAATCTCTATTACTAGTTCCTGCTCTGAACCACTGCATACTTTTTTTTGCCATCTATTAGTTATTTGCCAATCACTTCTTTTTCCATTCAGAGGCTTAATGCAGCTTTGCTATTTTTAGCGAGCCTGAATCTATTTTTGGATCCACATGCAACCAATTAGGTTTAACAGAACTTCAAGTAGCAAAACCAGACTTTCCTTGCCCCCACCCCTTTTGCAAAATCCTTCTGCCAGTAGGCGCACTTCATGCTATGGGTTAGCTCTGCATATTTCATCAACATTCCCCAGAGACTGGGGATAAAATGCAATGAAAGTGGGCAGTCAAAATAATTTCTACCACCTCCATAAACAGTTGGAAAATTCTACTCAATTTGTCTTGAAGTGACATTATGATTTTCTACATTGATGATGAGCAATTATTTGATTTATGGAGAATGATATTTAAAAATTAGAAAAAGGCCCTACCAAAGTAGATAATATTCCTGGTTTTTTTTCCACTCTATTTAAAGGATTTTGCTGAGCAAAGGCATTAAAACTTGATGTAACCAATTACCACCTCATACAAAGATAAACAATTTACCTAGTGAAAGTTGGAGAAAATAATAGAAGTATTTATTGTGGTGAACAATCTGAAAATGCATTTGAATGTACAATTGAAATCTTTATTCAGCATTAATTATGTCATTAAAACGGCCATCAATGCAAACTCTTTTAGCCAGGAATATTGCTGTTAGAAAATTGGTTGCAGTTTAGAGCACCATGCATTTACAATATGAAAGAATGACAATTATCTTAATTCTATACCATTAAGGTAAGACAACAAAGACTAACACCCAAGTTCTTGCTGATAGGATTCAAATAATCTGCCACAAGCTAAAGATGAAAAATATTAACCACCTAAATAAGCAAAAATGAGTTGAATGCACAACTTTTATAATATTCTATTTTGCCTTTGAAGAGCTGCACTTCAATCACATAACAGTCACATGCTAATCAAAAGAAACTGCTTGGTCACTCCAATCTAAACTCACATGTGAGCAAGGTCAATTGGGCATGATAACAGAAGTGGCTAGTACCCATGATACAGTAACCCAGCACTGGACATCATATTAATTGCAGGGAAGAGGGTGGGGGTCAGGAAGCACAGCTCCCTGCATTGCATCTAGGTCAGCCTAAGGAATAACATACAGTTGAGCATATCCTGACAGTCAATGTGCACACTCCTCCAGGAAAGACAACTTTCGGCTCCATATCTCAAACGACTGGCATGGTCATTCACTTTCAAAAAAACAAAAACCTGGATAAAGCATCAAAGAGTAACTCCTGCTGCGGAACTGAACCTCAGTTTGTAGTCAGAAGGAAGAACAACTTACATTTATATGGTTTTCTTCAACAAAAGAAAGCTGTCTTCTTTTACAAGATTAAAAAAAAAGGTTAACAAGCAGGATAAGAAGTGGGAAGGGACTGCAAAATCATAGACAAAAGAGTTCCTTGAAAGCACAGAGAAATTACAAGGCAGAGGTGTTTAAGAGAAGGACTGGAGTATTGTGTCTGAAAGAACTATAGTAAACTATGGTTGCCTATAGTAAAATAGGGGGTGTGGGAATTAAGAGCAAAGTGGAATACAAAGACCAAAGTACGCATGCAGCCCAGGAGGAGCTCATCAAGGTAGAGTGGAACAAGACCAAAGGAGGTATTTGAAGAAGAGGGCAGCAATCATTCAGTTAATTTGCTACAGTATGGAAGGTTAGTTGAACTTGGCAAAATAGAAATGTTAAAGGTGCAGGGTTTTGCATAGCAAAGAGGGCACCAAAGCATTGAATGTTTTGTCATTTGTGGAAGTTGGAGGCAGGAAGAGCATTAAGGAGAGCTTTGGAGAAGTCATGCCTCACAGTAATAAATCATGTAATATGTTTCTGGAAGTAATGGATTGTTAGGCAAAGGAAGAGTCCACTCATGTTTCAGAAGTAAAGGAAAGTGCCCCAGTAACAGGGAAAATTAAGTTGAGCTCAGGATTGAGCAATAATCAATGAAAATGTAGTCGAAAAGAAATGGAAAAGCAAAATGATGAAAACATTCTCTTCGTTTGCCACTTTAAATTTTTTTGGTTGTATAGGTTGATAGGACTAGCAGTACACTATTCGGTCCCTTGAGCCTGCTCCACCATTCAATAAGTTCATGACTGATCCAATTATGGTGTCAACTCCACTTTCCTATCTGTGCCCCTGTCATGAAGCTATTAACGTATATATTATTATTGGAAAATATATTTTCTTTTAAAATAGAGGTTTAGTCTGTGGGTGTGCCTTGATTGGATTAAAACCAGCTAGTCTGGGTGCTTTGATGTGTATTAGTTTTGATATGTGGGGGGCGATAGAGTGCAATCGTATTTTTTGAATAGAGCATTCAAGAAGTGGGGTGAAAACTGACCCTATCTAGCAGATACCAAACAATATGTTTATATTACTAATAAAACTGGTACTATGAAAGGGGTTTTATTGTTAGAGGTTTAGGTCAGAGGTTGGTGATACAATGAGAATTTACATTCAATGAGCAATGCTAGGTATAACTTTAGCAGTTTTGTGTGTGCAGAGAGGCAATGTAAGATCAAAGCCTGTAAGCCTACCACTGTGTCTGCAAGGAGCCAAAGTGAAAGGGACCTCATTTTGAATTTGTAAGGTGAAAATGCTTTGCCTGGTGTCTGGTTAAGTCGATGGTCAGAATTTTCTCATTGGCATACAGGGGTGGGCCCCACATGCCGACGCATAAAATGACGCATGGTGACATAGGGCAAGCATCTCAACGTCATCGCTCGCCATCACAATATTTAGGCAGGCGCGCGCGATGTTCTCGGACGTGCGCGCGCGATGCTCTCGGACGTGCGCGCGCGATGCTCTCGGACGTGCGCGCGCGATGTTCTCGGACGTGCGCGCGCGATGCTCTCGGACGTGCGCGCACGATGCTCTCGGACGTGCGCGCGCGATGTTCTCGGACGTGCGCGCGCCGTTAATCAATCAGGTACTTGAGGCCCTTGAGGCAGCAATTGTCTGCAATTTTTCGGGGCCCATGCGACCTTCAGGACGTCGCATGGGCACAACGGGCAGGCGGGGAGAGATTTGTATAAACCTCATCCACGGGCGGGATAAGAGGGGTGAGTGAGGTCGCGAGTAGTATCAGTTAGATATTTAATTGTGAAAGTTGCTGCTACTTGCCTGAGCGAGCAATATTCATACCAGCTGCTTGGACAGGAGTAACAGTCTTCGGGTCAGGACTCTACAGCAAAGATCATTTTTGGGGCCTGCAGGTTTCAGGAGTCCTTCCCTTAGCCTGCGAATGGGAGTTGTGCTATCCACTGGAGGCACTTCCTGTGAGGAGGTAGGGAGGGCCAGAAGGGGGAGGAGGCCAGGAGTCCACATTCAGCCTCCAGGGGGGCCACTTTTGGGAGGAGGTGCGCAGGCACAAGGAGCGCAGGGCCAATAGGAAGTCCAAGGCAGAAGGGGCCACAGAAGACACCTCTATCCTGCTGCCAGAGTATATAGGCGGCAAAGCAGCTACCTCAATATGTCTGAAGTTCAGTGCCGAAGGAGGCTCTGTCTCTCAAGGGAGACAGTCACCTCCATTTGTCAGATGATAGGCTCTGAGATCTGCGCCAACTGTGTCAGTGGGCACCCCATGTCAGTGGGGTTGAAGGTCACAGCTGCCCTCAACTTTTATGCCTCCGGCTCTTTCCAGGGGTCAGTGGGTGATCTTTCCGGAGTCCCCCAGTCAGCTGTCCACATTTGTGTCAAGCAGCTAACAGATGCTCTGTTCAGGTGTGCATTGACTTTCATCCACTACTGCTGGGATGAGGCCGGCCAGACAGAGCGAACCAGAGGCTTCGCAGCGATTGCTGGCTTCCCCCGTGTCCAGGGTGTAATCAACTGCACACATCAAGGTGCCAGCGGGTGAGCTTGATGCCTTTGTCAACAGGAAGGGCTTCCACTCCATGAACGTGCAGATAGTGTGTGATCACAGGATGCTGATTCTGCAAGTCCGTGCAAGGTACCCAGGCAGCTCCCAAGATACTTACATACTCAGACACTCCCAGGTGCCGAGGTTCTTCAGTGCTCCAGCCCAGCTGGATGGTTGGCTGCTGGGTGACAAGGGCGATCCCCTCAAAAGGTGGCTCATGACGTCGCTCTGCCATCCAAGAACAGAGGCTGAGCAGTGGTACTATAGGAGCCATGCCTCCACAAAGGCTGTGATAGAGAGAACCATCGGTCTCCTCAAGATGCGCTTCCGATGCCTGGACCATTCAGGGGGCACACTCCAGTACCCCCCAGATCGTGTGTCGTTGATAGTGGTTGCATGCCGCGCTCTCCACAATCTGGTGCTGGAAAGAGGCGATGTAGTGGACGAAGAAGATGTAGACGCAGTTGCTCCGGCTGCACACAATGAGTCCAGTAGTGAGTCTGAGGATGAGAACACACAGAACGCTGAGGAGGTAGGTGCTGACCCGGGCATACTCCAGGGAGGCAGGGACACCCAGGAGGCTTTAATCCAAAGAACCTTTAGCTAGCCCACCACAGATGGACCTCCAAATCATGCCAGAGCTGCAGGCACCATTCTTGATACCTGAATGCTAAATCTGCCTGGATAGGAACATTAACTAAGGCCCTTGCTCAATGTCAAACAACTCACTCATAACATCATGGGTTCCCGTCCACCTGTAGAAGTAAGGATTCACCCTGAGCCATGCTTACATATCAAAATTTAATGAGATTACAAAATGAACTTCAGAAACCAAAAAAAAGTGTTGCACATCACGCCAAGTCTTAATGAACTAATAGTGGGGCAACAGTGAGTAAAAGGATCAAGAGCGAGAGGGCACAGATTTAAAGTGATTTGCAAAAGAAGCAATTGTGACGTGAGAATAACTTGTTCACACAATGGGTGGTTGAGGTCTGGAACGCGCTGACTGCCTGGAAGTGTGGTGGAGGCAGGTTCAATCGAGGCATTCAAGACGACATTAGATGATTATTTGAATAGAAACAATGTGCTGGGGTACAGGGGAAAAGGCAGGGCGATGACACTAGGTGATAACGCTGATTTGGAGAGCCGGTGAAGACACGATGGGCCGAATGGCTTCCTTCTGTGCTATGAAAATTCTGTGATTCTGGGATACTGATGCAAGTTGTTGCAGCGGTTGCTGTGGTGGTGTGAGAAGAGAATGAAGGAAAAGGTGGATTGTAGTGCGTGCCTGACATTTCTCCCTGGTTTGCTGACAGCAGTGCAGAGAGGATGAATGTTGAATGGGAGCAAGGGTGCAGGCTGGACTCTTGTGCTAAGTAAGTAGGGTTTGTAGTTTGCCCGTTGGAGAGGCTGAGAAGGGACGGAGCTAGGCGGGGAAGGGATGAAAGAGAGTAGGAGGGAAAGAAGGAAAAGAAAAGAAAAACTGCCGTAAAGAAGAAGTGGCTGGACTGAGAAGCTCGAATTAGCGAGAAAGGCAGGCTGCAACTGCCTAAGGCCATACTAGTCTGAAAACGCCTGATCCCGTCTGCGCTGGGAAACTAAACAGACTCAGGCCTGGTTAGCACTTGGATGAGAGACTACCTGGGAATTCCAGGCGCTGTAGGTTTTTGCTGCCAGCAGAGGCTGCTCACATCACCACTCTCCACATTCACTCCACCACACAATGGACGCGCAACCCTTTTGCTGCTGTCTGCGTCGTTGGCATTCCTCGGCTCATTTGCTTGCAGGGAGAAGGTAGCGAGGCGAGTTTGCCAGGACATTCAGCTACCCCGGCATTGCTGGCCCACTCGACTGGAGCATGCTTGGGCAGCTCCACTTGGTGGCCTCTGATTGGCGTGGCTGCATGCATGTTGGGCCGCTCATGCCTCGGGAGGAGGTTTCCCTAAGTTGAAGGCTGGACAGAGTAAAGAGGGTGCCTGCTGGTAAAAGGATCAAGAAGGAGAGGGCATAGATTTAAAGTGATTTGCAAAAGAAGCAAATGCGATGTGAGAATAACTTGTTCACACAATGGGTGGTTGAGGTCTGGAACACACTGACTGCCTGGAAGTGTGGTAGAGGCAGGTTCAATCGATGCATTCAAGAGGGCATTAGATGATTATTTGAATAGAAACATTGTGCAGGGGTACAGGGGAAAAGGCAGGGCAATGGCACTAGGTGATAATGCTCATTTGGAGAGCCGGTGCAGACAAGATGGGCTGAATGGCTTCCTTCTGTGCCGTGAAAAATTCTGTGAAACCTGTGTTGTGCCTAATGTGCCTTAAATTTACACTTACGGGTGCTACGTCTAGGTGCCGCCCCCTTGCTGGCACTGGCATCTGAGACAGCCTGCTCACTGTGCTGTCCTGTTGTCCTCGATGACCTCAGCGGCCATCCTCTGACCCGTGGAACCTTTGATGGCCCCACCTGGGAGGGGGCAGCCAGTTCCACAGCTGGCATCTCCCCAGTCACCGCAGCCTCATCGGATGCCACAGTCACTGGCAGAGGGGCGGAGGAGCTGCTGCCCTCATCCGGAGCGCGCTGAGAGGAGCCTGCAGAGATGACAGGCAGCTGCTGCGCTGACGTGAGGTTGCTTCGGACCTCCCTGCTCATCGTGGATGGATGGGCACCGAGCTGGGCAACTTGGTGCCCAAACCATCTCCCACACTGGCACTGACCAGCTGAGGTCAATGCCGCTGTGAGGGCTTGCAGGTCCGAGCGCAAGCCCAGAAGGCCCTGATTGTTCTCCTGGAGGAGCCTCTACATGCCAGTCGCCACTCTCTCCATTGAGGAAGCATGGCACTTGGCCAAAAGGCTCATAGCATCGGTGATGCTCCGCGTGGACTCTTCCAGCACGGGGATCATGCCATGCATTGCCTCATGTATCTCCAGAGGCACATCAGCCACCGACTGAGCATGTGCCTGGTCCCCAGCAGTCCTCCGACTACCAGCGCCCTAGGCACTCTCTGTCTCCGCCTGCACCTCAAGCAAGTGTGAAGTGCTCTCACCGCTGTGCCCCGGGACACTAGCCGAAGATCTAATTCCCACCAAGGTGCTAGTATCTGCACTGGTGCCTGCCTGGCAGAGATGGTGTGACGCTGGTGAGTCGTTATGTTCTGGGGCCTCAGGTGTGTGAGGTGGCCCCTCTGCTTCCTCCTCCTGGCCCTGCTCCGGTGATGCCAAAAGGAAGAACAAGGACATTTGATGAGTTTAAGTGGAGACAATGTCAATGTACATGCCTGTCCCCCGGATCATCCTTCCGTAATCAATGGTCAACCCATGTTGCAAACTTAAATCATTGAACATTCAGCAGTGCCATGGCTGCTGGGACACACATGGTAACCTCAGTGCTCAGCAAACAAACATACCTCCCCGTGGCACCCCAGCTTCACCACCACCGGGCACATGGCGCCTCTCCAGATCCATGGTTTGCTGCTCGAATGGAGTAACGATGGCCTCCGCCAGTCCGCATCCGCTCGACGGAATTGTGCACAGTCTTCTCCTGAAAAGGAGAGAAGAGCATTGATTGGTCCAGCCTGTAACTGGGTTCCCATCACATGCCCGTCACCCCAGCCAGAGTGGGACATTGCAGGACTCCAGTGCTTCATCACCCTGCAGCTGCCGCACACTCACACAAAGAAGCCAGGGCTGACCACCCCACCCCCCCTACCCCCCCTTGCCCAAATGCTGCCTCCATCACATTTGGCAGCACAAGGTATAGCCTTGCAAAGCAAGGGGGCACAAGCACATGGTACGCAAAGGCCAGCAGATGGATTGGTGCCACACCACCTGGAAGCTCCGCTCCCAGTATGTTAGCACCCTGACTTTGACGTGCTTCGCTGTTCCAGCACTATGCCTAGGTGCAGATCCTTGAGATTCCGCCCGATTCTATTCTCTGGGTGTCAGTGTCACACATGCTGCGGCTGCAGAACCCATCTCAGCACTACCCTTTCAGGGTCAACTAGGCACGGGCAATATCTGCGGGCCCACCCAGCGAGCAAAACATGCCTTGAAGGGTTCAATGCTATAACTGCACTCAGAGTTGCTGGGTGGGGGAGTTGCCTTGGTGGGGGGAGAAAAGGCTGACGGCTGCATTAAGTGACCTCAGCCAACATGGTACTCACCCTTCCCGAGTGCAGGAGGTCACTGAACCTTTTGCTGCACTGGACTCATGTGCATTGCAACACATCATGGGAGCTCACACTCTCGGCCACCTCCTCCCACGCACGTTTGGTCAAGAGGAGAGGCCTCCGCCTCCCATCCCTCAGAAGCAAGACCTCCTGCTGTGCTGCCACCTCCTCCAGGAGGACAGCTTGGCACTTATCTGAAAACCAAGGAGCACACTGCCCCGCTGCCCTACCCTCTGGCCTGGCCTGCCCCACTGCCCTATCCTACAGCCTGGCCTGCTCCGCTGCCCTATGCTACAGCCTTGCCTGCTCACCAGAAGCCCTCTGATGCGCCATTCTACCGGCCATTATGAAAGTTGCCAGGGCTCCATTTAAACTGGCCGCCGGGTCGCCATTGGACTCGGCGGTCAGTGCACTCCCGTCGCCGCCTTCCTACTCCCGCTATCCTCCGGAGTTGAGAAATACGCTGGGCGGGCCTTACTTGGCCCACCCGTGCAAAATGGCGGCACGGACCCGATCGCAGGCGGCGATCTGGTCCACACACTCTTGGCCCGCCTTACATGGGGAAAATTCTCCTCTATGGGTTACTGTTGCCTGAATGGAGATTAGTTAGGGAATTTGTTAAAAGTTATGATCGTAATAATTTGTAGCCATGTGTATATATATTTTAACCTGTTAAATTAATAAAATGTTTCATTTCGTTTAATGTAAAACCTCGAGAACCGGTGGTCTGATTCCTGAATTTAGAGTTGTTTAAAATTATAGGTTATGACAGTTGTTTAAAGTTTTCCTCTGGGATTTTTAAATAACTCAGCTTTACCAACTGCATCCGTCATAACAGCCCCATAACCCTCGACTCCCTTGTTGCACTCTGGAGATGCTTCAATAAAATTCTGATACATGTCATATTTACTGTATACATTCAATGGCCATGTAGCCATGAGGGCTTCTATACAATTTCCAGCCCCTCAGTAGCTGTTAGACAACGATTTAGACAATGATTCTTCCCCACTGCACCTCTGCAGCAGCTGCCCTAAGCTATTGTGCATCCTTCAGCACGCAGTCCTGGACCTCAGAATGTTCTGCGATCTCTTTCTATTTAAATAATATACTGCTTTCCTATTCTTCCTGCCAGAGTGGACAAATTCACATTTTCCCATATTATAATCCATCTTTTTTAATTACTGCCTACACATTGAGCTTTTATTTTCTGCGATAGCTTTTGATGAGGCATCTAAGTACAGTACATCCACTAGTTCCCCTTTATCCACAGCACCTGTTACCAATTTTATGCCCACTCACTAAACCTATCGATATCCCTTTGTAGATTCATTGGCTTCTCTTGCCAACTTACTTTCCTACCTACCGTGGTGTCATTGGCAAATTTAGCAACCATAGATTCAATCCCTTCACCCAAGTCATTTGACATAGATTGTAAAAAGTTAAGGCCCCAGCATAATCTGCATAACCCTACATAACATATCTGCATAATTCTGCATTATTTTTTGTATAGACTGTTACACCAACCTATAAAGCAACCATGTAACTTTAAAAGTAACTTAATGTTTGTAAAATTACAATTTAATATCTATTTACATTTCAAATGAATAAAAATACAATCTCAACCTACTAATTAGACGTAGAAGTAGTTGCACTACTTCTACATCTAATTAGTAGGTTGAGGGAGGAACTCAAGAAAATTACAATCACCAGGGAAGTGAGACTATGCAAATTGTTGAAACTGTGGGCCCAATTCCTGATGGATCTCATCCCAGGGCCTTAAAAGAAGTGGCTAGGGAGATAGTTGTTGCATTGGTTTTAATTTCAAAAATTTACTAGATTCGTGAAAGATTCCATGAGATTGGAAAATATCTAATGTAACTTCTTTATTCAAAAAGGGAGATAGAAAGCAGGAAACTATAGGCCAGTTATCTTAACATCTGTCATAGGGAAAATATTAGAAGCTATTATTAAAGACATTATAACAGGGCTTCTCGGCGTTTTGGCTGGGATCAAGTGTAGTGTCTGTTCTTATCAGTTTAGTGTCTGGTGCGTCCCTTATCTGGGGACCATATATTAAATTGATTTTTGGAGCAGGGAGATGGAATAGGGGCTTGCTCCGTCCACTCCACGCATCGACCCGGTATTGCAGTATCTCTGGAAGCTGCACGACGTCTTCAGCAACCCTGCAGACGGAGCGCAGCGTAGATACACCTGGTCGCGGCCAGACGGGTCCATTCGTTCCAGGATAGACTTCCTGTTTGTGTCCCGTGCATTCACAGTCAGATCCACCGAGGTCAAGCCGGTGTTTTTCTCTGACCACTGCCTCCTACTGGCGGACTGCCACTTGGAGAAGGACCTGAGGGTGGGCAGGGGGGCATGGAAGCTAAATGTGCAACTGCTGACCCCAGAGAACATTGAGGAGCTCAAGAGGGATTACAAAGGTTGGAGAACCGTGAAACCCCTCTTTGAGTCCCTGACACACTGGTGGGAAGCGATCAAGGGAAGCATCAAGAGGTTTTTCATCCTCAAAGGCACCCAGAAAGCTAGAAAGGAACAGAGGGAAATGTCCCGACTCCAGAAAAAGATGCAGAATCTGCTCCGGCTGCAGTCGATGGGGGTCGATGTCAAGGAGGAGCTCCAAGAGGTGAAGGGCCAGCAAGCCTCGCACTTTGCCTCGGAGGCCTCCAAGATCATCTTCCGTTCCAGAGTCCGCTCCGTGGAGCAGGATGAGACGTGCTCACGTTTCTTCTTCCAAAAGGTACACAGAGAGCGCTCTGTGATCAGCAGCCTGAAGGAAGAAGACGGCTCAGTAAAGTCATCACGGTCCGACATTCTGAGGATCAGCAAATCCTTTTATGCCGGATTGTATGACGTGAAGCCCACGGACAGCACGGCCTCCCAGTCCTTCCTGTCCTCTATCACGGAGGTCTTAGACCACAGTACGCGGGAGAGCCTGGACAAACCGCTAACTCCTGATGAACTGACTAAGGCCCTCGAGTCCTTCGAGAAGAGTAAAACCCCCGGAAGCGACGGCTTGCCGGCGGAGTTGTATTCGGCTCTGTGGGACTTGATCGGCCCAGACCTGCTAGGAGTGTACGAGAGTATGCTCCTGGCCGGTAGTATGTCAGAATCCATGAGGAAAGGCATCATCACCCTCATCTACAAGCACAAGGGGGAAAGGGAGGAAATTAGAAATTGGCGACCCATTTCACTGTTGAATGTGGACTATAAGATTCTGTCCAAGGTCATCGCCAACCGGGTCAAATCCGCTCTGGAATTGGTGATTCACCCTGACCAGACCTGCTCTGTGCCAGGCAGGAAGATCTCTGACAGCCTGGCGCTGCTCAGGGATACGATTGCCTATGTACAGGACAGGGGTGTGGATACCTGCCTCATCAGCTTGGATCAGGAGAAGGCCTTTGACAGAATATCGCACACCTACATGGGGGATGTGCTCTCCAAAATGGGGTTTGGGGAGGGAATTCGAAATTGGATCCAACTGCTCTACACTAACATCAGTAGCGCAGTCTCAATCAATGGGTGGGAAACAGATAGCTTTCCGATTAAATCTGGAGTCAGGCAGGGCTGTCCTCTCTCGCCTGTCCTTTTCGTGTGTTGCATAGAACCCTTTGCCGAGTCCATCAGGAAGGATCCGGGCATAAGAGGAGTGACGATCCCAGGCAGTGGAGGCACTCAGGTAAAAGCCTCCCTGTACATGGACGACGTCGCCGTCTTCTGCTCGGATCCGCTGTCGGTGCGCAGACTGATGCACATCTGCGACCAGTTCGAACTGGCCTCGGGAGCCAAGGTAAATCGTGGGAAGAGCGAGGCCATGTTCTTTGGGAACTGGGCTGACCGATCCTTTGTCCCCTTCACTGTCAGGGCTGACGGCCTGAAGGTGCTGGGGATATGGTTCGGAGGGACCGGGGCATGCGTTAGAAACTGGAAGGAGCGAGTGGCTATGGTGAAAAGGAAACTGGGCATGTGGGAGCGACGCTCCCTCTCCATTGCGGGAAAGAACCTGGTCATCAGGTGTGAGGTACTCTCGCTGTTGCTGTACGTGGCGCAGGTCTGGCCCATTCCAGACTCCTGCGCGATGGCGATCACTCGAGCCATCTTCCGCTTTATCTGGAGGTCGAAAATGGATCGTGTCCGCAGGGACGCGATGTACAAGCCTCTAGATAAAGGGGGAAAAAACGTGCCCAACATCGCCCTCATACTGATGGCCACCTTTGTGTGTGGCTGCATCAAGCGGTGCGTAGACCCTCAGTACGCAAACACCAAGTGTCACTACGTGCTGAGGTTCTACCTGTCCCCGGTGTTGCGAAGGATGGGTCTGGCCACCCTGCCGCGGAACGCTCCAAGTAGTTGGACCGTGCCGTACCACCTGTCCCTGGTGGAAAAATTTATGCAGAAAAACACCTTTGACCACAAGTCCATCAGGCAGTGGTCAGCACGTAACGTCCTAGAGGCCCTGAGGGAAAAGGAGAGGGTGGACCCTGTGGGATGGTTCCCCGAGCAGACTGTCAAAGTCATTTGGCAGAATGCCTCATCGCCAGAACTTTCCAACAAGCACCAAGACGTAGCTTGGCTGGTGGTGAGAAAGGCCCTCCCCGTCAGATCCTTCCAACACACCAGGAGGCTCACCCCCTCTGCACGTTGCCCTCGAGGTGGCTGTGGTGGGGAAGAGACCGTTGTTCACCTCCTTGTGGATTGTGCCTTTGCAAAGAAAGTCTGGAGAGAGATGCAGTGGTTGCTGTCGAGGTTCATCCCGAGCAGTTCTGTGACACAGGACTCTGTGCTCTACGGGCTGTTCCCAGGGACACACACCGAGACAAACATCGACTGCAGCTGGAGGATCATCAACTCGGTGAAAGACGCGCTTTGGTCTGCCCGAAACTTGTTGGTCTTCCAGCGCAAAGAGTTGTCCCCGACCGATTGTTGCGGACTGGCACAATCCAAAGTCCAGGACTACGTGCTGAGGGACGCACTAAAGCTTGGGGCAGCGGCCGCAAAGGCGCAATGGGGAAGGGTCGCTGTCTAAGACCTTCTGCCACAGCGCACCGAGAGACTGGGAACTGTTTAGAGCCCCTAGGGCTGTACAGCTCAAAATGAAAGGCTGTAAATGATTGTAATATTGTTTGTACTGATGCACCTGGTGATACATTTTGTAAAAGTTTAACCTGGATTGTACCCTTGTAATGTTGTTTTTGAAATGGTTTGGAATGTGATTGAAGATATTTTATGAATAAAGTATATTTTTACAAAAAAAAAATAAAAAAAATAACAGGGCACTTAGATAAATTCAAGGTAATGAAGAAGAGTCAACATGGTTTTGTGAGCGAGAAATCATGTTTAACCAATTCATTGGAGTTCTTTGAAGAAGTAACAGATGCTGTGGGTAAACGGGAAATGGTGGGTGTACCTTACTTAGAATTTCAGAAGGCATTTGATTAGGTGCTTCATCAAATGTTATTGCGGAAAATAATAGCTCAGGGTGTAGGTGGTAATATGTTGGCATGGATAGAAGTTGGCTAACTAACAGGAAACATAGGGTAGCCATAAATGGCTCATTTGCTTGTTTGCAGGGTGTGACGAGTGTGTGCCACAGGGATCAGTGCTGGGGCCTCAACTCTTTACAATTTATAGAAATGATTTGGATGAAGGAACTGATGGTATGGTTGCCAAAATTGCTGATGACATAAAGATGACAGAAAGTAAGTTGTGAAGAGGACATAAGGAGACTACAGAGGGATATAGATAGGTTAGGTAAATGGGCAAAGATCTGGAAAATGGAGTTTATTGTACAAAAATGTGAGGTTGTCCATTTTTAAAAGGGCAAATAAAAGAAAGGCATGTTATCTAAATGGTGAGAGATTACAGAGCTCTGAGATGCAGAAAGATCTGGGTGCCCGAGTACATGAATCGCAAAAGGTTAGTATGCAGGTGCAGCAAGTAATAAGCAAATTTAATAGAATGTTATTGTTTATTGCAAGAGGAATTGAATATAAAAGTAAGGAGGTTATGCTTCAGTTATACAGGGCATTGGTGAGCCCACATCTGGAGTACTGTGTACAGTCTTCTTATTTAAGAAAAGATATAAATGCATTTGGAAGCAGCTCAGGGAAGGTTTACTAGATTAATACCTGAAATAGGCGGGTTGTTTTACGAGGTTAGGCTGGACGGGCTAGGCTTGTATCTGCTGGAGATTAGAAAAGTAAGAGGCGACTTGATTGAAGGGGACTTGACAGGATGGATTTGGAAAGGATGGTTCCTCTTGTGGGAGAACCTAGAGCTCAGGGTCACTGTTTCAAAATAAGGGGTCGTGCATTTAGGACAGAGATGAGGAATTTTTTTTTTCTCAGAGAGTTGAGAGACTTAAAAATTCTCTTCCTCAAAAGGTGGTTGAAGCAGAGTCTTTGAATATCTTTAAAGCAGAGGTAGATAGATTCTTGATAAGCAAGGGGGTAAAAGGTTATTGGGGGGTAGGCTGGAATGTGAGGTTAAAATCAGATCAACCATGATCTTATTGAATGGTGGAGCAGGCTCGAATGGCCAAGTGGCCTACTCCTGCTCCTAACTCATATGTTCATATGAACATATACATAAATGTGAGTGACATTATTAGGTCATTTTAATGAGAAAATATAAGGAATTTGAAAGAACAGTTTTCTTAATTGAGCATTTGTTTGCTATGCAGGCTAATTTAATATCATAAATGCACATTTCAATCCGATTCTTGTAACTTTTTTCAAATAATGATAATTTATTCACTCAAGTCTCAAACATGCTATTAACCATACAATTCCTAGAAAAATCTGAGCTATTTCTTTAAAAATGTTACCTTTATTATATTGAAATAAGATTAGATGTCAGTTTATTTACAAATATTCAATGTCCATGAACAGAAAAATTTTAACCCAAACTAATTGACAATTTTTTTCATGGTTTGTTAAAATGTCCTTTTGCTCAGTGGGCTACATCCACTTTAATAATTAATCCTTCTTTTTTAAATACTTGTATTATCCTGCTTAGCCTTCTTTGCACAAAGGAGAATGACTAAGCTCTTTAAATCTCTGAGCCCACAAGAGATCCTTGTTGCTGTTCCATAAACTCCCTCAACAATGTTGATATGGACCTCAAATATTCTTAAGTATTAACTCATAATAACCAATTTATTTATTGGGCTGAATTCTCCTCCCATTGCCTTATTAATGCTGGAGCAGGACTAGCAATCATCAAGATGGAGTGCTGTTAACACATTGCAAATTACTCTAGGGGTGGAATTTTACAGCTCCGTCATGGCAGGGGCGGTGCCAGTGCCGCAAAATACGGCGAGCTATTCAAAAGTTCATTGCTTCGGCGGGACCGCAAAATCCCACCAGTGTAAAATTCTGCTCGAGGTCTCTCTTTTGCCCACTGCTTTGAATTTACAGCCTCTGAATGGAAAGGAAATTTAAGCTGCTGTATTTAAAATAGTGCAGCAATTTAGTGCAGAAATTTACAGGGACAGCGGTACTTCTGGCCAGCAGCAGAAGCAGTGGCCAGATTGTCTAAAAGTGTCAGCAATTAAGTGCCCCAGAATCACAGATGCATGCCTAGAAATCCTTCTGGCAGAAGTGAGGGCCAGAATAGCAAACCTTCTAGGCACTAAGAGTCCACAAGAGTGTTAAGGCATAGCAGGTGTGTGCCAGTCAGACCAAATCCACAAGGGAAACTTGGTGTTGCTATCACAACATTTTGTATTTATTTTGAGAAGATGTGTGTACTGAATTCAGAAGTAATGAGTCCACCAAGACCTTTAGAGATTTTTTAAAAATTAAATTGAAATATTTATTAGCAAAATAAAAGATTTCAAGCACATACATAAGACGACAATTACTTACTACTATAACAAATCCTAACATTCCTAATTGACCTGACTCCCAGCCACATGCCCCCTTTAAGGCAACAGTCTAAAGTAGATTTTGGATTTAAAACAAAACAGGCAACTTAAGACAATACCCTCTTGACAGTGGAATTCTAAATGGCTTCCTCACTTTGTTACTTTACATAGCAGACTTATGTATAAATGGCTGGAGGCTTCTTGAAGGCTGTTTCACACACTCCTGTTAGATCTTACATGGCCCTCTCCTCGCCTTTCATTCTCCTTTATATATGTTTCTCTCTATTTAATACTTAAAGGTTATTGTTCCATATGTCTTTGAAACTGTATCTTCTTCATTATATAAAATCTTTCATGTAGCCATTGTCAGTAACCTTTGGGGAAAATAAACACACTCCTTAGCCTTGCTTATCTGGCTAGTTGTAAACAGACTAATATCCCTTTGAAATCCAACAATCCCTTAATTTATCTAAAAAATGCAAATTCCCTTCACACCTTACATGCTAAGCCATCCATGTTTACTCATTAGCATCTCAAACACATTTCTACACCTAGCTTCTTTTGGTAATTTCAAGCCTACAGTCTACTTGACTCCAAATGTAATTAAATCACACAGACAGACCCATATAATCACACCCATGAACCTACTTCACAATAAACCAGAAAAATATTATAAAAATTACTATACTTTCGTCACAAAAGAGATTCTTTCAAACTGTATGGAGGAAGTGGGAGAGGCAGGTAGTCCACCACTCCAAGCACTATCACAAAGTGCAAGAAGGATTTTAATGCCCTCACAAGTGTAGTCAGGGCAAGTCTGAGCACTTGTGCCAATACTTATCTTCTGCCACTCAAATTGCCTTCACTTTCCTTAATATAGAACCCTAACATAAACTTCCATCACATAACTGAAACATAAAATGCACAATGGTATTGAAGAAATACAAACTCACCTATAATTTTCTTCACATCACTTTTCAATTGCTTCATATCTCTTCCTCCTTCCCCATTCATCTAAAATCAACAAGTTGTGTTTTTCTAGTTCATTTAACATAGTGCACATATTAGGTGCTTCGTAAAGGCAATCAAGACAGAAAAATAAATAGGTAAGGTAAAAGGTATGGTCGGAGGAGATGATGAGGAATTTGATGGGAATCAAGGTAGCATAGCAGAGTTAAGATAGAGAATTCTTGAGTGGTAGGCCCAGACAGTTGAAAGGTTCTGCCATTAATAGTTTAACAAAAGGAGAGAATAATGCAAAGAAAGGCTTGCAGGCTGGTATGTAGAACTAGAAGAGTTGCAGAGGTAATCACAGAATGTAAATAAGGATTTTGAATTCAGTGGCCCAGAATTTTCTGTCAAACTAATAATGAGTTTGACCAGGCTAATACTCCAGAGGCATGCATTCAAATCCCACCACAGTAGTTAAGGACATTTAGTGAATTCAATTAATTAGTAAACCTGGAATAAGAAGCAAGCCTCAATAATGATCATGAAACTGCTGGATTGTCGTAAAAACCTATGTGGTTCACCAATACCCTTCAGAGAATGAAATCTGCTGTCTTTACCTGTCCTGCATGTGACTCCAGATATAAGGCAAATGGTTGACTGCTAACTTGCCTCTGAAACAGTCTAGCAAGTCACTCAGTTGTATCAATGTGTTACAGAAAAGTCAACAAAGAATTAAACTGGGTGGACCACCCAGCATCAATTTTGGCACCAGGAACAACAAAAGCACAACCTGCCCAGTCAACCCTGCAAAATCCTCCTTACCAAAATCTAGGGACTTCTGTCAAAATTGAGAGAGCTGCCCCCAAGATGCATCAAGCAACAACCTGACATTGGCTACAAGGTATGATACAGTAAGTATGACTATGTCCCAGAATCCTCCATCACCATCCCAGAGGTGGTGGCACTGTGGTATACAGTCGAGCCCAGTAGTCCTCAACATTGACTTCGGATCTCATGAAGTGTCGTGACATCAGGTCAAACATGAACAAAGAAACCTTCTGATTACCATCTACTACCCTCCCTCAGCCTACAAATCAGTACTCCTCCATGTTGAACACCATTTGAAAGAAGCACTGAGAGCAGCAAGGACACAGAATGTACCCTGGATGCCCATCACCAAGAGTGGCTTGATAGCACCACTACTGACCATTCTGAATGAGTCCTGAAGGACACATCTGCCAAACTGACCCTATGCCAGGAAAGGAGTTGCACAAGGTGTTCAAGGGGAGGCCAGGCTCAAGGCTGCTACTACACAGGGCAGATCAATGCGAAACCAGAGCACACAGCGCGATCACCCTCTGTTATGGACTTTGTACAACTTTAACCCTCACAACACTGAATTTAATTTTGGAGTTTCCAAAAGTACAATTGGTTATTCTGTATAATAGTTTTGTTTAAAAATGTTGCATGGCGACATAATATTTACTAATTATTTAAGTCTGAAATGGTGATTTAGAAACAATGATATTTATATAAGTGAACATATGGGAACCGTTTGCCAATGGGGATAAAGATAATCAGGACAAGAACATGCTAACCATCAAGATAAGGCCACACTGGGAAACACAATGTGCTCTTCTTGGTAAAATGCATAACTTGTCATTCACCACAAATGAACCAAAGACAAGGTAATACTTGATTATATTGGGTACTCTGCATTATTTACCTTGTGTTGCAAATCCATTATGAGTTTTAAAAATAAAAGGAACAACATTTAACAAAGTGGATCATTAATATTATGCACATTTGGACATTAATTTGTAGTAATGTCCCACATGTTAAATCAGGATTTTATTTTGTTTCAGCTAAACAAGTGTAGTGCATTTGGACAATATTTTCACCTCAATTTAACTGATTCTGGATTTATTGCACCAATATTTACCGTTACACACCTTGGAATACAAGACAATCTCTCAGACTTTCGCGAAGAGGACACAGACACGAAACACTGCTAGAAAAAGGGATAAGGGGTCCGGAAACAGAAGTACCAGGGTCCATGATTTCTCTCTTACGCTCTTCCCAATATTACCAACTTCAATGGAAAGTAAAATTGAGTAGGCTATAAAACCAACTTTGCATCCAATATCACGTTTCCTGATGGGCAGATTATGTTAAAATTGGCCCCTTGCCTCAGACAGCATAGCAGCCTTATCCTATTAATCTTTTCAGCTTCACAGGCAAGCAGGCGCTGCATGACATCTTTATGACAGCTAGGTGTCATTCCCGGGTTGATGAAGCAGCATGTTGATATTCTCTGCACAGCAAGAAATGTATTGGAGGCACATAAGCATCAATCTAGCCATCGAGTTAAAGGACAAGGTTATGTCTTAACTATCAGTTTAAGAGATTATATTTCAAATTAATATCTGAAGCACAACACTTAATTGTAGGAAAGGAATCTGTTTTTGTACAAAACAGTTCCTCCAAACAATCTCACAGGATTATATCTGAGGAAGTAGTGCAGTTAGGTGATAAGGGAATTGATACTCCTCCAGTTAGATGCAAGATATCTGTGAAAAGGAATGCAGACATGTCATAGCAAACTAACACTCTGCCATTTGTTCGAGGGCCTTCGTTAGTTTATTAATTTCACCTTTGTGTTTATTCTGATAACTGTACTTCATGATTCATGCAAGCTGCACTTTTCAGTCCTTAAATAGCAATTGCAGCTTCATTGAGAGTCTGCCCCCACTGTAAAGTAAGTTGACAGCTATATTCGAGGTAGAACATATTCTGTTGCTGACAGATTGAAAAATGAAGAATCTTACTGTACAACTTTAGTCTATAAATATTACAAAGTATTATGAAGTATTACAAAATATTCTTTTGTAAAATCTCTTACATAATGAATATTTTGTATGCTTTGGTGTCTGAGTTACATAATTGTGGAATCTATATATTTTAATATCAATGGGTCCATTGACACCATTGCATCAGCAGAGTTGCTTCACTCAGCAAAAGAAGTCTATTTAATTAAATTCTCTAGGAACTAAAGCAAACAGAACACATCATTAAAAGTCTCCTGATACAAGCAGGTTTATTTTTCCAGCAAAATACAGCAAATGGAAGATAGTTACGGAATATAAATTCAGTGCGCAAACCCACTCCCAGTCATTTACACCAGTGATCCTGGTGTGATTGTGCAATTCACCTGTCAATCACCTCTATTCCAGCAGGGACTTGTAGTGTGACTACAAGTAACTAAAAATAAAACTTGACTCAGGGGAACTAAGGCCTCAATGAAGATGTCAAATTAAATTAGAAATAAGTGTAAAGCTTATCACTTATTTTCTTTTGGACTCACCAGACATTGTAGATCTTTACTACCCCGCCCCCTATCCCCTGCATTAAATATTTTTTCAATCCACTTGAGCCTTCACAATATTCACACATTCTAACCTACAGCATTGTGCTCTGCTTCAATGGGACCTGTTGCTATTGGACTACTATTCTGAAAAAATAAATAAATGAACAGAAAACTTTTAGCTTTCAGCTGAATCTGCTACACTTGTTCAACTTGTTCTAATCTTCCATCACTAAAAATCCTTGGGTCAAGAACAGCCCTGAGACTCTGCTTATTAACACCCCAGTCCAAGGGATACAGATTAGTTGCTATTTGGACCATCAGCAAATAGAGATCTGCACCATTGCAAAGTGGACAAAGCCCTTCTAAGTGATGCGGTGAACATCGCAAGTCAGTATAGAAGTATTTGATAATACCATGATAAATGAGGAGTAGACCACTTGGCCCATCGAGCCTGCTCCACCATTCAATAAGAACATGGCTGGTCTGATCTTGGCCTTTACTCCACTTTCCAGTTTGTCCCCCATAACCTTTGACTCCCTTGTCAATCAAAAATCTAAGTCAGCCTTGAATATATTCAATGACCCAGCTTGCATTGCTCTCTATGGAAGAAAATTCCAAAGGAGAGAAATTTATTTTCAGTAGGTTGTTATTCATCTCCATCTTAAATAAAAATTATTTTTAAACTGTGCCCCCTCTAAATTCCCCCCAGAGGAAACATCCTTTCAGCAACCCTATCAAGCCCCCTCAGAATCTTATACAGTATGTTTCGATTAGATTACCTCTCATTCTTCCAAATTTGAATGAGTCTAGGTCCAACCTGCTCAACCTTAAGGCAACCCTTCATCCCAGAATCAGCCAAGTGAACCTTCTGTGAACTGCTTTCTATGCAAGTAAATCCTTCCTTAAGGAAACAAAAACTGTACACAGTACTCCAAGCACAGTGTCACAAATGCCCCATAGAGCTGTAGCAAGACTTCACTACTTTTATATTCTATCCCCTTTTAATAAAGGCCAACATTCCATTTCCCTTCCTAATCACTTTCTGGAGCTGCATGCTAATTTTGTGATTCAAGTACAATGACACCCAGATCCTCCTGTGCTGCAGCTTATGCAGTTCCCCTCCATTTAAATAATATCTTGCTTCTCTATTCTTCCTGCCAATGTGGACAACTTCATATTTTCTCACATTACATTCCATCTGCCAAATTTGTGCCCATTCACTTTGCCTATCTATATCCCTTTGTAGACTCTTTCTATCCTCTTCACAACTTGCTTTCCTATCTTTGTATCATCAGCAAACTTGACTACAATACAGTCTGTTCTTTCATCCAAGTCATTAATATAAAATAATTGAGGCCCCAGCATTGATACCTGCAGCATTCCACTACTTACAGTTTGCCAACCTGAAAATGACCCCTTTATCTGGACTCTGTTTCCAGTTAGTTAACCAATCTTCTATCCATGCTAATATATCACCCCCAACACCATAAGATCTTGTCTTGTGCAATAACCTTTTATGTGGCAGCTTATTGAATGTCTTTTGGAAACCCAAATACACCACACCTACTGGTTTCCCTTTATCCACCCTGTTTGTTACATCCTTAAAGAACTCTAATAAATTTGTCAAACACAGTTTCCCTTCCACAAAATCTATGGAATCATAAAAGCAAAAAACTGCGGATGCTAGAAATCCAAAACAAAAACAAAAATACCTGGAAAAACTCAGCAGGTCTGGCAGCATCTGCGGAGAGGAATACAATTAACGTTTCGAGTCCGAATGACCCTTCAACAGAACTGTTCTGTTGAAGGGTCATTCGGACTCGAAACGTTAACTGCAGGTCTGGCAGCATCTGCGGAGAGGAACACAGTTAACGTTTCGAGTCCGAACGACCCTTCAACAGAACAGTTCTGTTGAAGGGTCATTCAGACTCGAAACGTTAACTGTGTTCCTCTCCGCAGATGCTGCCAGACCTGCTGAGTTTTTCCAGGTATTTTTGTTTTTAATCTATGGAATCATGTTGACTCTTCCTGATTGTATTATGATTTTCTAAATGTCCTGCTACTACCTCCTTAATAATGGATTCCAGCATTTTCCAATGACAGATGTTAGACTAACTGGCTTTTAGTTTCTTGCTTTCTATCTCCATCTTTCTTGAAGGATGTTGTTACATTAGCGGTTTTTCTAGAACCTAGGGAAATTTGGAAGATTGCAACCAATGCCTCTACTATCTCTGCAGCCACATCCTTTAACACCATAGGATGCAAGCCATTAAGTCCAGGGGAGTTGTCAGCCTTTAGTCCCATTAGTTTTCCTAGTGCCTTTTTTCCAGTAATTGTGATTCTCTCTTTTGCCCCTGCTTTTTGTCTGCTCTTGGGATGTTTATGTCTTCTACTGTGAACACAGATATTAAATACTTGTTCAAAGTATCTGCCATTATTCCCATGGTTAATTCCCCAATCTCACCCTCTAAGGGGCCAACACTCAGTTTCACTACCCTTTTCCTTTTTATGTACTTGTAGAAGCTTTCACTGAATGTTTTCACATTTCTTGCTAGTTTCCTCTCATACTCCAATTTCTCCCTTTTTTTTAAAGTCACCCTTTGCTGGTTTCTAAAATATTCCCAATCTTCTGGCCAACCACTAATCTTTGCAACATAGTACATCTTTTCTTTCAATTTGATACCATCCTTATGGACGGATAGTGCATCCTTCTCATAGACTTTTTTTCTCAATGGAATATATATATTGAGAGTTTTGAAATCTCTCCTTAAATGTCTGCTACTGCTTCTCTACTGTTTTACCTTTTAACCTATTTTCCAATTCCACTTTAGCCAACTCTTTCTTCATACCATTGTAACTGTCATTATTTAAGGTTAAGACACTAGTTTCAGACCAAAATTTCTTACCCTCAAACTGAACGTGAAATTCTATCATGTTATGATCACTCTTATCTTTACTATAGAGGTCATTAATTAATCCTGTCTCATAACACATCTAAGGTAGCTTGTTCTCTGATTCCAGATGTAACTGTTCTAAGAAACTGTCTCAAATACACTATGAACTTATCCATCCAGGCTACGTTTACCAATCTGATATCTCAATTCAATATGAAGATTAAAATCTCCCACAATTACTACAGTACCTTTCTTACAAGCCCCCATTATTCCTTCATTTATTCTCTGTCCTACAGTGTAGCTACCTTCAGTGACTTCCACCAGTGACTTCCTTCCTTTGCTTCCTTCTTATCTCCACCCAAACTAATTCTACATATTGATCCTCCAAACCAAGATCATTTCTCATGACTATACTGATCTCATCCTTTGAACAGATCTATCCCTCCTCATTTCCCTTTCTTCCTGTCCTTCCAAAATGTCAAAGTATAGTCAAGCCCCATCCGAGGTAACTTTGCAACCATATTACTGTAATGGCTAACATATCATACTTATTTATTTCTATTTGAGCTATCAATTCACCCATCTTGTTACAAATGCTGTGTGCATTTAGATAATGATCCTGATCCCCATACGTTTAATTCTGACTTTTTAACGTTTATCCCTACTCTGACCTTACATACTGGTACACTCTTATGCTTGCACACTTTGTCCCTTCCTGTCACACTTGTTATATCGCTACCCTGCACTATTGCCTTGTTCTTTCTCTTTAACTTTCCAAATCTCCCCTCATATGTGCCCTCCCCTCATTCTAGTTTAAAGCCTTCTCTACAGCCCCAAACATACAATATACCAGGGCACTGCTCCCAGCATGCTTCAGGCGAAGGCCATCTCAATGGTCCAGCTTCCTATTTCCCCAGGACTGGTGTCAAATAAAAACCCATTTCTCCCATACCAATCTTTAAGCCACATATTCAACTCTCTGATCTTAATTATCCTATGTCTATTTGCTTGTAGCTCAGGTAATAATCCAGAGACTATTAACTTTATGATTCCACTTTTTATGTTATTCCCTAGCTGCTCATAATCCCTCAGCAGAACCTCATTCTTAATCCTACCCATGTATTTGGTGCCCGCATGGACCAAAACAACTGGATCTTTCTCCTCCCATTCCAAGTTCCTCTGCAGCCGTGAGGAGATGTTATTAACCCTGGCACTGGGTAGGCAACACAGCCTTCGGGACTCATGCTTTTGGCTGCAGAGAACAGTTCCATCCCCTAACTACGCTGTCTCCTACCAGAACTACATTCCTTTTTGCTCCCCACATTTGAAAGGCTCCCTGCACCACAATGCTGTGGTCAGTTCACTCATCTTCCCTACAGTGCCTGCTATCTACACAGGCTTCAAGAACACCAAACCTGTTGGTCAATTGCAAGGGCTGAGGCTCCTCCATTGCTACCCTCTGGATTCCCATACTTCTCTCTCTAATGGTACGCCCTCCTGTCCGTGACCACAGACCACTGTGAAAAACCTAACCTAAAGGGTGTGACTGCTTCCTGGAACAAAGTATCCAAATAATTTCCCCCCTCTCTGATGCATCATAATGTCTAAAGCTCAGACCCCAGCTCTGAGCCAAAGTTCCTCAAGCTGCAGACACTTGCTCCAGGTGTGATTGCTGTGGATCACAGAGGTATCCACCAGTTCCCACATGCTACAGCTACAATACATCACCTGCCCTACCATCTTTATTGTATTTTCATGCAATTAATTAGGTTTCAAATTTAGAATATCACTCTATGATTATTCTAGTTATATTATGGTATTTAACTAGTTGTGCTATATGGTTAATAAAATACATATAACACCCCAGCACCAGTTTAAACTACTGCACCAGTTTAGAGGATGAAAAAAACCTAAAACTCACCAGTCACCTACCTGCACACCTAATTAATGTCTCCGGGCTTCAGCTCTCGGGTCTCATTGTCTCCTGTCCCTTTCTTGCGTCCTCGCAGTCTATAGCTCCCTCTCTTGGATCACTTTTTTTTGTGAAAGGCTAGACAGAACCATCTCTCCACTGCACCAAATTCCCTCTCTTACCAAATGTGTCAGTGCATTATTTTCAAAGAAGGCTAGCAATCATCTCTGCTCCTTGCTGCCCTTAACCCATTCATTTCCATGAATCCTCCCTCAGGTGCTTTAATATATATGTATATATAGGTGCTTTTACATACACCTGGTGTTACTGCTTATTGTGTGGCGCGCGAAGAATCATGCGGACTCGAAACGTTAACTGTGTTCCTCTCCGCAGATGCTGCCAGACCTGCTGAGATTTTCCAGGTTTTTTTTTGTTTTGGATTTCCAGCATCCGCAGTTTTTTGCTTTTATATGGGGAGCCCTCGGATCCGCGCGGCGCCCCTCCAGCTCCCCCTCCCCAGTGACGTGCCCCCGCGGCACGTGCTCGGTGTGGTCGGGCTCGCGAGCTGTCAGGAGCAGCACTTCCGGGTGAAGCGGGTCCTCTAGCTGGAGCCTGGCTTCGGAGTGAGCAGAGCGGGAGGTGGAGGCGGCGGCGAGTGAGTGAGTGAAGGGTCGTTAATGGCGGGGCCCCGGGGGAACCGGCTTCACAAGCAGGCGGGCGGTATGGACAGATACCCCCTCCTACAGTAAAGGGGGGAGGGGGTTATGGACAGATGCCCTCTCCTTACATAAAGAAGGGGAGGGGTGGGGGGTTTATGGAAAGATGCCACCTCCCACAGTAAAGGGAGAGGGGGTGGTAGGGAAGGAGTATTGTACCCACCGGCGGACGGTGACTTTGAGTGGGGTTGAGGGGCTAGTGTCTCCTGGGGAAGCGGTACCATCCTCAGGATGTGTCTGTCTCTTTCTCCCGGTCTGGTTTGGTTTATTATCTGATTTAAAACGGGCTCTGGGAGCTGGGGAATTCCCGCTGGAGCCGAGCGCGAATAGTGTGGTCAATAAATCAAACAACCCGGCCTCACATTGCAAGGGTTTCCCGCTGCTTTGATCCTTCGCTCTGCAGGATTAATGCTCCCAATGCAGCTTTCTCTCTCTCTCTCTCTGTGCAGCAAAGATTAAGCGCGATGCAACCGATGGTTTCGGTTCATTAATTTTCTCGCAGTCAATGCTTGAAAAGGCAGATCGCTACGGCAGTTTGACAAAATGTCACTGTCACAGAAACCCGTCAGGCAATTTAACTTTAACGTGTGTCGCCAGTATTCGCATGCAGCTTGCATGCATACGTGTCGCAGAGGACTTGCTGACTATAGATTTTTTTTCCCCTCTCCGGAGTTCCGACAAAGCTGAATAGATGTGCTCAGGTTTTAATATTTCTGGTGCGATAATTTCTTGAATTGTTTCAGAGAGGTTGTATCAGAGAGGAAAATTAATTCCCGAAGTTTGTAATTCTGTTGGGAAGGTTTGTTTTGTTGCATGAAGGTAAAATTCACATCGGTTTTATGTTGATGGTCGTTGGTGCTATTTTGCTGTCTCTATTTCCAGCCAATATTCCTAGGGGCAGTGCTGCAGTTGAGTTCGAAGTAAAATACTCGTGCAGTTTCTGTTCACATTTAAACATGAGGGTCTTATTGCTAGTGAAACCATAGCTCTGAACACCCTGTAGTTACAGCGTACTTGCGGAGTAGGCTGCTGACTGTTCAAATTTGGCTCCTGTACAGTCAATGTGAAATTAAACATTAACTATTAGCTTATGTTATGAATTAAAAATGTCTGTGCTCCCATAAATGGCTTGTTTGTGTTTTACAGCGTGTTTCCGTTAAGTGCAACATGCAGGTTATTTTCAATTCAAACTTGTTCTTGGGTTGAAAAAAAGTCAATGACAAATTGACAATGCAAAATGGGAATTTAATTAAGTAATTTGTTTGAAGTAACTTGGATTTTTTTCATTCTTTCACGGGATGTGGGTGTCCCTGGCTAGGTCAGCATTTATTGCCCATCCCTAGTTGCCCTTGAGAAGGTGGTGTTGAGCTGCCTTCTTGAACCGCTGCAGTCCATGTGGTGTAGGTACACCCACAGTGCTGTTAGGAAGGGAGTTACAGGATTTTGACCCAGCGACAGTCAAGGAGCAGTGATATATTTCCAAGTCAGGACGGTGAGTGACTTGAGGGGAACTTGCAGGTGGTAGTGTTCCCATGCATCTGCTGCCCTTGTCCTTTTTGGTGGTAGAGGTCATGGGTTTGAAAGGTGCTGTCGAAAGAACCTTTGTGAATTGCTGCAATGTACCTTGTAGATTGTACGCACTGCTGCTACTGTGCGTCAATGGTGGAAGGAGTGAATGTTGAAGGTGGTGGATGGGGTGTCAATCGAGGGGGTTCCTTTGTCTCGGATGGTGTTCAGCTTCTTGAGTGTTGTTGGACTTACATTCATCCAAGCAAATGGGGAGTATTCCATCACACTCCTGAATTGTGCTTTGTAGATGGTTGAAGGCTTTGGGCAATCAGGAAGTGAGTTACTCACCATGGAATTCCCAGCCTCTGACCTGCTTTTGTAGTCACAGTATTTATATGGCTGGTCCAGTTCCATTTCTGGTCAATGGTAACCCCCCCAGGGATGTTGATGGAGGGGAATTCAGCAATGGTAATGCCATTGAATGTCATGGGGAGATGCTTAGATTCTCTCTTGTTGGAGGTGGTTATTGCCTGGTACTTTGTGTGGCACGAATGTATCTTGCCACTTGTCAGCCCAAGACTGAATGTTGTCCAGATCTTGCTGCTTCTGGGCACAGACCTGCTTCAGTATCTGAGGACTCACGAATGGTATTGAATATTGTGCAATCATCTGTGAACTTCCCCACTTCTGATGTTATGATGGAGGGAAGGTCATTGACATTCATTGGTGTTAATATTGCTGTATCCCCCACTACCAACATCCTGGGGGTTATGATTGACCAGAAACTGAACTGGACTAAGCATATAACAAATTAAGAAGAATGGTCTGTAATCATCGGCTATGATTCATGAACATAAAGTATGGGAAATAGTAGTTTAGCCTATGTATAGCTTTCTCTTTTTTAAAATCTCCTCCAATTTTCAGGTGTAGTTCCTATGTTTACTTTTGATAAGCTAAATGTCTATGCTGAAGGAATTTGCATAAAGGTAGTTAAAATATTTTTATCATAGATTTATTCAAACACAAAGGATAAATTATTGAATATTTTTGTGGCCTGTAAATAAGATTTAATTTTTTTTTCACAGGACATTCATAATCACTCAGCCAGATTTTGGTCAAATCGAGGCAATTATTTTGTAACAAACCTCAAGAATTTTTCAACACTTCCTGATGCTGACATGAAGCTATAAAACCTAAAACTAATGTTTGTCATTATTACATTACAATGGGTGGGATTTTCCACACCCGCCCGCCGCCGTGATCTTCTGGCCCTGCTGCAAGTCAATGGACTTCTGGCTGGGGGCACCCTCACCCGCAGCGGGTCCTGCCCACGACGGGGTTGGAAAATCCTGGCCAATGTTTGGTCAATAGATTTTTTTCCTACTTGGTGTTAATCTAGATAATTATCTTTACATATCACTCACTTTCTGTTTGCAGACCAACTTCAAATGCGTATAAGCAGCCAAGATTGGTGCCTTATCACAGTCTATGATAAAAATTGTCAGTGCGAAGCACTGCTCTGTTCTCAGAAGTGCAAGATATCTTAACACGTATTTATTGCAACTTTAGCATCAGTGTGAAGAAGTTTCCAGTCTGTATCTGTACTAAATTTGGAGTCATATAGTGGTTCTGAAGCAAAGCAAGTGAGCTTTCTTGGAGAATGTGCTTCTACATTAATTATATATAATTATATATAATTTACAGCAGAGTAACATTCATGCCATTGACCCAACTGTTATAAATACCAGTATTTATACTTCAGATGAAAAATCTCCCATTCCAAGGACCTTTTCCCCACCTTGGTCCCATATATTCCCTCCTCCCCCAGTGTTTCAGTGGCAGGTTGATGTACAATTATCTGTTTCAACCACTCCATGAGGCAGCAAGTTCCACATTCTTACCACTTTGTCCTTACAACTACTACCAAATTTCCATCCCTCCCTTCCTCTTCAGAATCCTTAAAGGTTTTGTCATCTTCCAAAAACATGAACATCTTTACTGCCACTCCATGTTTCAACCTATCCAATCAGGCTTCCACCCATAACTCAGCATAGAAAGATCCTAATCAATAAATTACGTCCCTCATAACTGATCATGGTGCTGTGTACTGCCTCATTCTTCTTGACCTCTCTGCAGCATTTGCACCTCATCCTTCAGTGCCTCTCCTCTGACTAGCTGTGTTGGAATGTCTTGTCTGGTTCGATTTCTACCTATTCACTTGTAGCCAAGCAATCTCTTGGCTTCTCTTCCTGCCCCAGACTTACTATCTCCAGAGTTTTCCAAGGGTCTACCCATGGCCTTCCTATTTCTAATCTATATGCCAATGCTCGGCTACATCATCTGAAGACACAATGTCACATGTGTGCTGACATCTTTCCCACCTTGCTCCCATATATTCCCTCCTCCCTCAATTCTGCATCAACCTGCCACTGAAACACTCTGTTTCAACTACTCCACGTGGCAGCAAGTTCCACGTTCCAACCACTTTCTGTCCTTCCAAACTTCCACCCAATTTCCATCCTTCCCAGCTCCTCTGACCACCACCTACCTCGACCCCTCCATTATCTCTCATTGATAGCCTTCTTGTCGAATATCCAGTCCTGGATGAACTACAGATACTTCCAATTAATCATTAGGAAGCCATTTTCTTTGGCCTGGTTCCCACCACAAACTTAACCACCAATTCCATCCCCTTTTCTGGCAAGTGTCACAGGCTGAACCAGACTATTCACAACTTGGGCAATCTACTTGACCTGGAGCTGAGCTTCCAACCCCAAATCTGCTCAATCACAAAGACTTCTAACATCACCTATCTCCAGCCCTGACTTAATCCATCTGTTGCTGAGACACTCATTCCATACCTGTATTGCTTCCAGACTTGACTATTCTAATCATGTCCTGGCTGGCATTCCATCTTTTACCCTCTGTAAAATTCAACTCATTCTACACTCTCTGCCAGTATTCGCATACCAAGTTCCGCTCACCCATTTATCCCCAAGCCAGTACATCCCAAACTATTTTCCAGTGCTCCCATTTCAGCCTTTCAACATCCACCTTGTCAAGTCCCCTCAGGATCTTGTATATTTCTGTTAAATCACCTCTCATTCTTCTTAACTCCGATGGAGTCCGAGCTTTGCTCATAAGATAACCCCTACCTACCTCCCACCATCCCAGGTATTAGTCAAGTGAACCTTCTCTGAACTGCTAAGGCATTTATGTCCTTCCTTGTATAAGGAGACCAAAACTATACACAGTACTCCAGGTTTGGTCTCACCAACACCCTGTACACTGTAGCAAAACTTGACTACTTTTATAATCCATTCCCCTTGCAATAAATGACAACATTGCTTTTGCCTACCTAATCATTTGCTATGCCTGCATACTAACTTTTTGTGATTCATGTACCAGCACACCCAGGTCCCTCTGTACCTCCGAGTTCTGCAACCTTTCTCCATTTAAATAATATACTGCTTTTCTATTCTTCCTGCCAAAGCGGACAAGTTCATATTTTCCCACATTATACTCTGCCAAATTTTTGCCCATTCACTTAAGAAATCTGCAAAAGGACATAGGTTATGTCCTCTTCACAATTTACTTTCCTACCTATTTTGTATCATCAGCAAATTTAGTAATCATACATTCGGTCCCTTCATCCAAGTCTTTGATATAAATTGTAAATATTTGAGGCCCAGCACTGATCTCCGTGGCATTCCACTCGTCATATCTTGCCAACCCAAAAATGATATATTTATACCAACTCTCTACGAACATACCAATTAGGAGCAGGTGTAGGCCACTCAGCCCCTTGAGCCTGCTCCTCCATTTAATAAGATCATGGCTGATCTGATTGTAACCTCAACTCCACATTTCCACCTACCCCTGATAACTGTTCACCCCCTTGCCTATCAA
Source organism: Cetorhinus maximus (assembly GCF_964194155.1). NCBI lineage: Eukaryota > Metazoa > Chordata > Chondrichthyes > Lamniformes > Cetorhinidae > Cetorhinus > Cetorhinus maximus. The sequence continues at coordinate 67,109,082 of NC_135888.1, read as the reverse complement.
GAATCAATCTTTCTCTGCCTTAAAAATATTCAAAGACTCTGCTTCCACCGCCTTTTGAGAAAGAGAGTTCCAAAGACACTCAATCGTCTGAGAGAAAAACATTTTCCATATCTCTGTCATAAATGGTGCCCCCTTATTTTTAAACAGTAACTCCTAGTTCTAAATTTTCGCATAAGAAGAAACGTCCTCTTCAAATCCACCTTGTCAAGACTCCTTCGGATCTTGTATGTTTCAATCAAGTGGCCTTTTACTCTTCTAAACTCCAGTGGATATGAGCCGAGCCTGTCTAACCTTTCCTTATAAGAAAATCCGCCCATTCCAGGCATTGGTCTAGTAAATCTCTGAACTGCTTCCAATGCATTTACATCCTTTCTTAAATAAGGAGACTAATACTGTACACAGTACTCCAGATGTGGTTTCACCAATGCCCTATATAACTGAAGCATAACCTCTCTACTTTTGTATTCTGTTTCCTGTTAGTAAAGCAACCCTCTATCCATACTACACCATACACCATACCCTACACCATGAGCTCTTATTTTGCAGAGCAACCTTTAATGTGGCACCTTGTCAAATCCTTCTCGAGACCTAAGTACAGCACAACCACAGGTTCCACTTTATCCATGTTGCTTGTTACTTCCCCAAAGGGCTCCAATAAACTAAGGAAAGGTATACTGGCATTGGAGGCAGTCCAGAGAAGGTTCACTAGGTTGATCTTGGGGTTGGAGGGATTTTCTTATGAGGAGAGGTCGAGTGGGTTGGGCCTGAACTCATTGGGGTTTAGAAGAATGAGAGGCAACCTTATTGAAACATTTAAGATTCTTAAGGGGCTTGACAGGGTAGATGCTGAGAGGCTGTTTCACCTTGTGGGAGAGTCTAGGACCAGAGGGCATAATCTCAGAATAAGGGGGCACTCATTTAAATCAGAGATGATGAGGAATTTCTTCTGAGGGTAGTCAACTTGTGGACTTCTTTACCACAGAGGGCTGTGGAGGCTGGGTCGTTAAGTATATTCAAGGCTGAGATAGACAGATTTTTAATCAGTAAGGGAGTCAAGAGTTATGGGGAAAAGGCAGGAAGGTGGAGTTGAGGATTATCAGATCAGCCATGATCTCATTGAATGGCGGAGCAGACTCGATGGGCCGAATGGCCTACTTATGCTCCTACGTCTTATGGTCTTAAAACGGTCAAACATAATTTCCCTTTCACAAAACCATGTTGACTCTGCCTAATTGCACTGAGATTTTCTAAGTCCCCTGCATAAAAATCACCTTAATAGATTCCCCATTTTCCCTATGACAGACATTAAGCTAAATGGCCTGTATTCATGCTTTCTGTCTCCCTCCTTTCTTGGATAGAGGAGTCACATTCATTATTCTACAATCTGGGACCTTTCCAGAATCTGGGGATATTGGAAAATCAAAACCAATGCATCTATGATCTTAGCAGCTACTTTTAAGACCTGGGATGAAGTCCATCAGGACCTGGAGACTTGTTAGCTTTTAGTTCTAATAATTTTCTCAGTATCCTTTCCCTGATGATTGTAATTGTTTTAACTTCCGCCCTCCCTTTCAACTCCTGATTCACACTTTTTTCTGGAATGTTATTTGTATCCTGTATGGTGAAGACAAATATAAAATACCAATTTATCCACCATTTCCTTATTTTCCATTATTAACTCCCCAGACTCTGTCTCCCTTGAGGACCAACAGTCACTTTACTTTTTAAACACCTGTAGAAACTCTTATTACCTGCTTTTATAGTCCTAGCTAGCTTTCACTTGTATTGTTATTTCTCCGTCCTTATTAATCTTTTAATCATTCTTTGCTGTTCTTTATATTCTGTCCAATCTTCTGACTTGCCACTCATCTTTGTAGGATTATATGCTTTTACTTTCAATTTGATACCAAGTTTAACTTTCATAGTTGGCCATGGCTGGTGCATCCTTCCTTTAGAGTCTTTCTTTCTCACTGGAAGGTATATTTCCTGAGTATTCTGAAATATCTCCTTAAATGTCTGCCACTGCATCTGTACTGACCTACCCCTTAACTAATTTCCCAGTAGCCCGCTCTGTCTTCATGTCCTCATAATTGCCCTTATTTAAGTTTAAAACATTAGTCTTTGATCCACTGTTCTCTCCCTCAAACTGAATGTGAAATTCAATATATTATGATCACTGATACCTGAGGGTCACTATAAGGTCATTAATTAATCCTGTCTCATTGCACATTACCAGACCTAGTATAGCCTGCTCTCTGGTTGGGTCTAGAGCGTACTGTTCTAAGAAACTGTCCCAAAAACACTCTATGAACTCCTCACCCAAGCTCCCTTTACCAATCTGATTCATCAAATCTATATGTAGATTGAAATCATCCATGATTATTGCCGTACCTTTCTCACAAGCTGCCATTATTTCTATGAGATGAAGGAATGTGGTCTGGTTTAACTTCAAATGTTCCTTCATTTTTTTTTTGTTGGGAAGCACTTCCAGTTGATGTCTCTACTGCACAGCTTTCCAAACTGCGGGTTATGACCGCCACTGTGGTCGCAGGATGAGATTTTGGAGTCAGGAATTCTAAGGCAGTAATGGTTGCTGTGCAGCACTGACTGATTTCTGACAGATGCAAGGCCCCTTTAAATCATCACATTTTTTTCTGTTGGTGGGCATGATATAATGGACTACTCTCTGAGGCCAAATTGCTACTACAAAAATGCCTGTGCATTTGTAGGTGTTTTCTTGCCAAAACCCTGCCTTGTCATTAACTCCCAACATGCACAACTACTATTTCTCCCCAACCCCCGTATAAAAACTAAAGCCCCCCCATACTCAACGAGTGAAGGCTCTCCCACTTAACAACTGAAGCCTATGCCCATCTCACTCAATGGCTGAAGCCTATCTCCCCAACCCGCACTCAACGGCAGAAGCACCTCTTCCCGCCTCCCCCATTCAATGGCTGAAGCGGCTCATCCCCTGCCTATTTTACTCTCTCAAAACATGGGAAGGGGTTTTGCCACGTCCTCACCTTTTGCATTCATACAATAAAAGAGGGATAAGGGAAAGAAAAGGATTCAGGACAAAAACCACGATGAAAATAAGAACTATGGTTTCATGTGAGTCCAGAATCAATGTCCAAGGAAGGTTCTTTTAGGTGGCTTTGTCTGGCAGAATTCCTGGTCTTGGTTCTAGGAATTTGGTTGCAAGTTGAGTCCATTGAAGATGCAGCAAAGTATTCTTGTATCTGGGTATTAGTTCACTTTGTAGGTGAAATCGAGGGTTCTTTCTGGGAATCAGACTTGGAGAGAGGTGGAGGTCAGAGGCAGGCTGCTAGCCTGGAGTCTGGCTCTCTTTGGAGGTTAAACCACAACTGAAGATGAAATTCAAAAGCTGTATCATTAAAGGAATTCAGACAGTTCAAGTCTCAATCATGTGGCAGGGTGATTTCGCGTTGAGCTATTCAGCTAATGAGGCCCCTGTTTGAAACCCATTGTGTTTTGAAGCAGGCAACAGTGAGGCCATTAGCACAACATTGGAGATTAGGAGTCACAAATAGCTCTACTTTTGTCAGTAGCTGGCTGGTACAGACTTATCATCTACTATCCTTTGTGTTGGCTTGGCTGGAATGTTTATATGATGCAAGGTGTGTTACGTTACAGGGGGTTTGATGTGTTAGCCTTTTTTCGCTTTCAAGCTGCTCAGAAACTTCCAGAAACCAGCAAGTAATCAGTTGCAGCCATTTTATCAGACCAGCAATTGTCCGTCTTGAAAAAAACAGAAAAAATAATTTTATAAAATGGCCAGGCTGACAAAGATATAGATATATATGTATTTTATTTATATATATATATATATTCTTCCTGTCTCCTCGACAGGACACAGGTCATGACCTTTCATCATAGAAAGATTACAAGACAGAAGGAGACCATTTGGCCTGTCATGTCTGTGCTGGTCCTCTGAAGGAGTAATTCACCAAGTGCCAATTTTTTTTTCCTTTTCAGATAAGATTCATTTCAGTTTTGAAAACCTCAGTTGACCTTGCCTCCACCGCACTTTCAGGCAGTGCATTCTAGAAAAAAAGTTTTTCCTCATGTTGCCATTGCTTCTTTTGCCAATTGCCTAAATCTGTGCCCTCTGTTCCACCAATGAGAACAGTTTCTCCCTATCTTCTTTGTCCAGATCCCTCATAATTTTGAATACCTCCAACAAATCTCCTCCCAACCTTCTCTTCAATGAGAACAGTCCCAACTTCTCCAATCTTTCTATGTAACTGAAGTTCCTCATGCCTGGAGCCATTCTCGTGAATCTTTTCTATATCCTCTCTAATGCATTCACATCCTTCCTAAAGTATGAAGTCCAGAACTGGACGCAATATTCCAGTTGAGGTCGAACCAGTGTTTAACATGACTTTTTTGCTTTTGTACTATTGGTAAAGCCCAGTATGCCCTGCGCTTTATTAACTGCACTCTCAACCTGTCCTGTCCCCTTCAGTGATTTGTGCACATATGTACTCCCAGGTCCTCTGCTTCTGCACCCCCCTCAAGAATTGTATCCTTTATATTGTCCTTCTGCGCTCTTCCTACCAAAATGAATCACTTCGCACTTCTCTGCATTGAATTTCATCTGCCACGTGTCCGTCCATTCCACAAACCTATCAATGTCCTTTTGAATTTCCACACTATCCTCCTCAAGGTTCACAATACTTCCAAGTTTCATATCATCCACAAATTTTGAAATTGTCCTGTAAACCAGAGCCTAGGTCATTAATATATATCAGGAGGAACACTGATCTCTGGAGAACTCCATTATAAACCTTCCTTCGGTCCAATAAACAATCATTCACCTCTACTCTCTGTTTCCTGTCACTTAGCCAATTTCGTATCCATGTTGCAACCGTCCCTTTTATTCCATGAGCTCTAACTTTGTCCTCAAGTCTGTTTTGCAGCACTTTATCAAATTCCTTTCGGAAGTCCACATACAGTATGTCAGCATCGCCCTCATCAACCTTCTCTACCTCATCAAAAATCTCAGGCAAGTTGGTTAATAACGATTCTCCCTTAACAAATCCGTGCTGGCTTTCCTTAGTCACTTGGGCAAATGTGGGTTGAATATTAATATTGTCCCATATGATCATTTCTAAAAGCTCCCCCACCACCTTGATTAAGTTGACTGGCCTGTAGTTGCTGGGTTTATCTTTACACCCTTTTGCTAAACAAGGATGTAATATTTGCAATCCTCCAGTCCTCTGCCCCCATATCTGATCCTAAGGAAGATTGAAAAACATGGCAGTACCTCTGCAATTCTCACTCTCTTCCTTCAGTATCCTTAGATGCAGCACATCTGGCCCCTGGTGTCTTATCAACTTAAGTACAAACAGCCTGCCCAATACCACCACCTTATCAATTTTAATTCCTTCAAGTGTCTGAATTACCTCCTGTTTTGCCATGACCTGGGCAGCACCTTCCTTGGTAAAAACAGGTGCAAAGTACCTATATTCATTTAATACCACAGCGATATCCCCTGCTTCCATGCATAAATTCCCATTTTTGGTCTGTAATCAGCCTCACTCCTCTTACCACTCTTTTACTATTTACATGCCTATAGAAGACTTTGGGATTCCCTTTGTTAGCTACCAGCTACATACATGCACTGTAACCCTAATTTAGACTTTATTGCTTTACTTCTTATGCTGAACCCACTTAATACTTTTCTATTGCCTATTCTAGTACTATCTGTCTCTCCTGATATTCTTTTAACCTTGGTATCCCTCTTGAGTATTATCTCCTGGTTCCCACACCCCTGGCAAGTTTGTTTAAACTCTCCCCCATAGTACTAGCAAATCGCCCCATGAGGGAATTGGTCGTGGCTCTGTTTAGGTGCAAACCCTCCAGCCCGTACGTTTCCCATCTTCACCAGAACTGATCCCAATGCCCCAAGGATCTAAAGCCCTCCCTCCTGCACCATCTCTCCAGCCACACATCCATCTACTGTATTCTCCTAAACTTACTTTTGTGTGGTACTCGGAGTAATCTGGAGATTACTACTTTTGAGATTCTACATGCTAATTTCCTACCTAGCTCCCTAAATTCTGACTGCAGGACCACATCCTTTTTTCTGCTTATGTTGTTTGTACCGGCGTGAACCACGACTGCTGGCTGGTTCACCCTCTGCACTCAGGGTGCTCTACAGCTGTTCAGTGATATCCTTGATCCTGGCACCAGGGAGGCAACATACCATCCTGCTTTCATGCCTGTGACAGCAGAAATGCCTTTCTGTTCCTCTATCTATTGAATCCCCTATCACTTTTGCTCTTCCAGTCTTCTTCATGCCCTTCTGTACAGCTAAGCGAGAGCTGACGCTGTGGTCTTGGCTCTTACTAGACTCCCCAGATGAGCCATCACTTTGATCAGTATCCAGAACTGAATACTAGTTGAAGAGTGAGATGCACTCAAGAGACATTGCACTATCTGCCTATTTCTTCTTAACTATCTGGTGGTCAACCATTCCCCCTCTCCCTGCATATTATCAAGCAGTGGGGTGACCACATCTATAAATCTGCTATCGATAAAATTCCTAACTGCTCAGTAGGGATGCCTGCTGCTGACAATGCTTTCTGTATATGGTTATCCTGGACACAGGAAATGTCCTGGAGCTCCCTCATGGAACAGGATGTTCACGCCAAGGGTCAAAGCTGCTCTGCAATTCCTCTAACTATTAGATGGTAAAACTCACTACTTAAAAAAGACTCACCAGCTACTCATTTCTTTTCTCCCACTGTCACTTAAATATAGCAAGGTTAATTTAAATGCTTTTAACCTTATTATCAAAAAAATGAAATTTCTAATTAGACTGACTTCCTCACTTTGAAAAAAGGTAAACTTAGCTACAATGCTCATCAGCCAATCAACTCATGACATTCCTGTGATGTCAAAGTTTTTTTTCTCTCTCTCCTTCACTTCGTGATCCTGGTCTGTTTTACATTGATCCTGACCTCCACACTGCTCCTGGTCAGAACTGGGAAAAATTAGAAATGTAATAGCTTTTAAGGAGGTGAAGTGGGGAAGAATTGAATATAAAAAAAAGGGAAAGTATGTGATAGGTCAGAAGGCAGGAGACATTAAATAGCAAAAGAAGTAGTGGCACAGAGACAAAGGGAGTTGTAATGGGACAAGTAAATAAAGTATTGATGGGTCTAGAGGAAGTGTAAATGGCAGAAAAATTAACAGCTGCTGTCCAAAAGCAAAACTGTTTAAAACTGACACATGCAAGAAAATGAGACAAAATGGTGTGGGGGGGAGGGGGAGTTGGTTAGGGGTGTTGCAAATATTTGGTGGGGGGTGGTGTGGGGAGGCAGAGATTACGGTCTAAAATTGTTGAACTCCATGTTGAGTCCCGAAGCCTGTAAAGTTCCTAATTGAAAATGAGGTGCTGCTCTTTGAGCTTCACTGGAACACCTCCATTGGAGCACTGCAATTGGCTGAGAACAAAGATGTCAGCTTGACAGAAAGTTGGAGAATTAAAATTATAAACCACCAGAAGCTCGGTGTCATGCTCGTGAACTGAACAGAGGTGTTTTGCAAAGCAGTCACCCAATCTGTGCATTGTGTGCAGTGAATACAGTATACAAAATTGGGAGAAGTATATGTAAATTGCTACTTCACCTGGGGAAAAAGTGATTGGAACATTGACCAATGAGGAGAGAGGAGTTAAAAGGACAAGTGTTATATCTCCTGCACTTAGACAGAAAGCTGCAGGTAGAGAAATGGACTAGGATGCCATGGAAGGAACGGTCCCTTCAGAATGCGGGAAGGGAAGATGTATTTGGTCTTGACACCTCACTGGAGGTGGTGGAAAATGACCTGTTGAATACAGACACTGGTGGGGATGAGGGGAACCCTAACATGGTTTTGGGAGGGAGGAGAAGTGCATGAAATAGATTGGAATCAGTTGAGGGCCCTGTTAACCACAGTTGGAGCCAGTGGTGGAGGGGGGAGATTCCTTGGTTGAGGATAAAAGAAGACTTTTCAGAGGAGGTTGCATCCTCAGAACTGATGAGATGGAGAAACTGTGAGAATGGAATGGAATCTTCACAGGGTGTGAGGAAGTATAGTTGAGTTAGTTGTGTGAGTCAGTGGGCTTATAATGAATGTTTGTTGTTGGCCTATCCCCAGAAATGGAGAAGTTGAGGAAGGGAAGAATCGGAGATGGACCACGTGAAGATGAGAGAGGGATAGAAATTGGAAGTAAAGTTGAAGTTTTCCAGTTCCAGGCAAGAGCAGGGAACAGCTTCGATACAGTCATCAATGTATTGGAAAAATGAAGGGATCCAGAGTAGGACTGGAACAAGCAATGTTCCATTTACCCCACAAAAAGGCAGGCATAGCTAGGATTCTTTTAGTACTCATAGCAACAACTTTAATTTGGAGGAAGTGAGATAAGTTAAAACAGAAGTTGTTCAATGAGAGAACAAGTTCAGCCAGGTGGAGGAGGGTGGTGGTGGATGGAAACTGGTTGGATCTTTGTTCAAGGAAGATGATTCCTCAGGTGGTCCTGGTGGAGGATGGAGGTCTTGAGAGATTGAATGTCCAGCGTGAAAAGGAGATGGTTAGGGCCAGGAAATTGGCAACTGTGAGTGACAGAGGGCATCAGAAGAGTCATGGATATAGGTTGGAGAAACTGGGCAAGGGGAGAAAAAATAGAGTCAAGATAGGAAGAAATTGGTTCAGTAAAGCAGGAGGATGCTGAAACAATGGGTCTCGCAGGGCAGTTCTGTTTTGGATCTTGGGAAGAAGATAGAAACCGCTGTCCAGGAGGTTGGAGGCTGTGGGAAGGATATCTCGGAGATGAGATTAGTGACACAGTTCTGGAAGCACTGACTTGATTTTACCTTCAATGATATGCTAGGCTTGGCTATCCCCAGTGGGAACATTTTATCTGTAGTTACCGAAATGCTTCTCAGTTTTCAAGATTTCCATGGCTCCACTATTCCCAATAGCAACAAGACCATGCAAATACATCCTGTTGGCTGATCTAGAGTGACATTGAATGCCTGACACTGGAGAAGCTTGTAGCCCAAAAAGATAATAACATGGTGAAGATGGGAAACAATAGATGGGACACAAAAGAAAAAATAATAGTATTGCAGAATGTTTAGGGACTTAGGGCTTTCTACATAATGAGCACTCTCTAACATCCTTTACTGTCAGTTTATTTTAGCTTTTATATGCATGGTAATGAAAGCTTGTGTCTTGAATGACCTTTGATCCAGATTGTGACAGATGGGATAACTGCAAACTGGGATTTAGTTTTTATCCATGGCATTCTGCCAAGTACTTGAGAGATAATGTGTGATATTATAGCTTCATCTTGTGTAGTCAAATAGGTCATGAAGTTGCAGTGTATTTGTGAGTTAGGATGAATGCAGAAGAAGGCTGAGTGTCAATCAAAGAGCATGCTGCATTTAGCTAAATATTGGCATGTTGCTGCATGAAGGAACATTCTTAATGAAGATATTCTTTTCAAATTAATTCTGTAGAGTTCCTCTGTTGCAGCCACTGGTCTTTAATATATCAGATTAATATATCAAATGTAATTCTAGGTCTCTGCTCAGACTTTTTCTTGCTCAGAGTTATGGCCTTTACATAACTAAATATTTAAATACACTGCTTTCAAAAATTGGGTTTTTGGTTTTTGCACCCTCAACCTGAAGATTAAATAAAATAACTTGCAGTTATATAGTGCCTTATTACATCTCCTGGAAACATTCCTAAGCACGTAACAAGCAATGAATTGTTCTGAAATTCAATCAAGAGTGGAAACACAATGTCACCAACTGTGAGTGTTTCCAAGGCATTCTGGAATGAAGATTCTATCCACATTTGAAATGTTTCCCCTAATTTGAAATATGGAAGGTCCTAATAGTGGTTAATTGAAGTTGATACTAAAGGCTTGGTTTTAACCTATAATTAATGAGCAGAAATAAGGAATTATACTGCTATTCAGCTCAGGATGGGAAACCAGGAGCACAAGCACCTGAAACTCCAAAGCTCCTTTGTTCAAAGTTACCCCTCAGAAGCAAATAAACCTGTTATACGCTCCAACTTTATGTTATTCTATTGAGATTCTTGGGAACCTGATAAATGTTACAATCTGTAACATGTTAAATGTATTTAAAATTAGTTTATAAATAAGAACTGAATTTAAATTAAAAGCATACTTTTTATTTGAGGCTACTTGCTGATGGAGCTAATGGTCTTTTTCTGGGGAGATTGTAAATATAATGCAAATGTCCACAAATCGGGGAATTTGGGTTAGGGGGGAAGGAGAGTTATCACTGATTAATTGGATAAAGTTTTATTGCAAGTAATAATGCTATGTTTAATGTGTCAGACACTCATTGAGCAGCTAAAACAAACAAATCAAAGAATTAACTTCCACAGCAGCAAAGCAAACTGTAGTTCCATATGTGGTTCAGTAAATGAAGTAGCTGTGATGCTGTGACGCACACATTGAGTAAAAGACAACCTCCTTACCCCTTTAAAAAGAGAAGCAGTAAAAATCAGAAGGGAAAATGAGTCATTTGGCTTACATCTCAACATCATTAGATGTGAAAATGATACTGAAAAAATTGTTGGAGCTGCAGGCTGACAAGTCCCTGGGTCCTGATGGACTATGTCCTAGGGCCTTAAAAGAAGTGGCTAGGGAGATAGTTGATGCATTGGTTTTAATTTTCCAAAATTACCTAGATTTGGGGAAGGTTCTATTGGGTTGGAAAATAGTGAATGTAACTTCTTTATTCAAAAAAAGTGTGGAGGGAAGGAGGGGGGGGAAAGAAAGCAGGAAACTAGAGGCCAGTTAGCTTAACATCTGTCATAGGGAAAATGTTAGATGCTATTGTTAAAGAGGTTATAGCAGGCCACTTGGAAAAAAATCAGGGTAATCAGGCAGGGTTAACATGGTTTTGTGAAACAGAAATCATGTTTAACCACTTTATTGGAATTCTTTGAAGAGGTAATGTGCTGTGGATAAAGCGGAACCAGTGGATGTACTGTATTTAGATTTTCAGAGGGCATTTGATAAGGTGCCACATAAAATTTTATTGCGAAAAATGAAAGCTCATGGTGTAGGGGTAACATATTGGCATGGAGAGAAGATTGGCTAGCTAATAGGAAACAGAGGGTGGCCATAAGTGGGTCTTTTTCTAGTTGACAAGATGTAACCAGTGGTGTGCCACAGGGATCAGTGCTGGGGGCTCAACTTCTTACAATTTATATAAATGACTTGGATGAAGAGAACGAAGGTACAGTTGCTAAATTTGCTGATGACACAAAGGTAGGATAGTAAGATGTGAAGAGGAAACAAGGAGGCCACAGAGAGATATAGATAGGTTAAGTGAGTGGGCAAAGACCTCAAAGACCCGGCAAATGGAGCATAATGTGGGGAAGTGGGAAATTGTCCATTTTGGCAGGAAGAAAGAAGCAAAAATAGTGAGAGATTGCAGTGGTTTACTGATCTTATGACCATTATTATTGCCAAAGATAAGTACAAAAATGCATGAACTTGCACAAGATAAGCAGTATAATATAGCCAAAAATTGAATCATTATTTAGTTTACTTGTGGATATTATACCCTTCCCTGCATTATTTGAGTTATGCAAAATTTCCCTTCATGAATCAGACGGTTTCATTTTTTAAAAAAATGTAAATACTTATTTGGGGATTTTCTGTAAAGGTTAATAAGAAAAGTAAACTACTTTTATTATGTTCTGATCATCCAAGAAGAAAGATATTTTCTTCAGTTATTGCATGCGGTTTTCTGAAAATAGTTGAATCCTAACCAATGTGTTTAAAAAGGGTTTTGTAAAGGTAACTTGGAGATAAAAGTGTAAAGCTGCATGTATCTCCTTCATTATCAATGATTGTCATTTCTTTTAAACATGATGAAGAAAAATAGCTTAAAATGGAAGAGGTATGGATTCAGCAAGCTGATGGATATGAAATTGTGGTCAGTTGTTAAATGCTGCTCTTTACTTTCTGATTTAGCTTGTATTACCATCTGCTTCATGCATAATACAATAAATGGATTTAAGTTGTGCCCCACCTGGCTAAGATTTGTTTGTGCCTGGACTTCTGTAAACAATCTAGATTGATACTTCAGTGTTGTATGTGAGACTGCTGCATAAGAGATGCCATTATTCTGATCAGACATTAAACTCAGATTCTTATCTACTTGTGTGGGTGGATGTAAGAGATCACAAGCAGTATTTTGTAGATGAGGTTTCTCAGTGTTCTGACCAACATTCTTCCATCAAGCATTACCACCAAAACCAGATCATTCATTCAGTGTTTGTTGAACCTTGCTGTATGTAAATTATCTGATACATTTGCCTACATAACAAGTGACTGCACTTCAAAAGCAATAATTTGGTTTTGAAGCACTTTGAGATGCCATGAGCACCTCCTTCCTCCTCTTTCCCTTACTACTTTTTGCTTTCCTTTTTCAAAGATAATTTGAAAATAACTGATCCTCACTATATAGATTAGAGTCATTCAGAATAAAGATAAAATGGTTAATATCAGCTTCAGAGTAATGCTATGTAGGACATGATTTAGTTTTAACAACAGCAAGATTGTAGAGAATATAGCCTGAACCCACTATTCTAGCACTTTTTTTCTGTTGGATATATGACTTTCAGTATTTCTGTGCTATATTTCCTGTCCACCATTTCCATTCATGGCAATTGTCCTCAGCTGAGCAAGACCGTTCACAGCTTCGGTGTTGTGTTTGACCCCCAGATGAGTTTCAGACAACATATCTGCACCATGACCAAGACTGCCTACTTTAACCTTCGCAGCATCTCTTGACTCCGACCCTGCATCGGCTCTTCTGCTGCTGAAACCCTCATCCGTGCCTTTGTTACCTCCAGTCTTGACAATTCTAGTGCATTCCTGGCCAACCTCCAACCCTCCACACTACATAGACGTATGCTCATCCAAGCTCTGCTGCCTGTATCTTAACTCATTCCAAATACCATTTATTGACCACCCCTGCTTACTGACCTTCACTGGTTTCCCATCCAACAAACAGTGTTCCTTCCAATTTCTTTTTGCTCATTTGTTGCACAGCACAATTTCTTTAAGATTGCTGCACCACCATGTATGCTTGTATCTTAAAGGGGATGCTGCTTGTGCATGGCCTTTTTTCCTCTTCGCATGTACATTCTGGATAGCTATGTGACTGCACAGTTGAGGGAATGTTGCTGACGATATCTAATTTTAAAATCCTCATCCTCATTTCAAATTCCTTCTTGGCTTCATTCTTCCTTATCTGTGTAGCCTCCTCTAGCCCTACAAATCTTTAAAATGTCTGCATTCCTCCAACTTTGCTCCAACTTTCCTGATTTTACTCACTCCAGCATTGGCAGCCATGCTTTCAACTGCCTTGGCCCTAATGCTCTGGAATTCCATCCCTATGCCCCTTTACCTCTCTGCTCTTTTAAGATTTTAAGCCTACCCTTTAAATCATATTATATCTCTTGATATCTCCTCCTGTGACTTTGTACTAAAAATGGTTTTGCTGATATCTCTTGAGTGCCTTGAGATGTTTTACTGTGTAAAGTGCAATATATGAATGTAGGCTGTTATTGCGTTGTAAGAAAAGTGGAAAAGAACAAATCATCCCAACTTCAAACACACTGAACCAACTTGCCTGGTGTCTATCCCCATTAACTCTTGGTTGATGTTCTATTGCACACTGTGTATCTCAAGTGTAAAGTTTTACTGAGGACAGCATCCTGCCTGCTACTGTTTAATGCTGTGTTAAGTTCTTCAGCTTGTTCAGATCTTCACCAGTGAAAATCTACCAGTTGGGTCTGAACTGCAACTTTAAGGTAGCACCATAGCACTGGAACACTTGCTTGTTCAAGTGCTATGGAATCTGATGTGTGATGTAAATAAGGCAGATTATACATCAGCAAACTAGACCGATTCTGTTTTAAGTAACAAAAGTGCACACAGCAGTAAATCACGCAAGTCATAAAATCTATTTCTTTATCCATCTCAGTTCCTGGGCAAGTATTGCCCTGACTTTCCCTAGGCCTTACTTAGTTCTACTAGAGAGCAGGCACCAAAAAGTCCATACTGTAAATCTTAGAATCCTTCATTAATGATTTTTGCTGAGCATTTTCAGAAATGTTTATTATTTTAAAATAATAAGCAATTGAATCCTTTAGCTTCAGTTCACAACACAGTAGGGATTTTATTAGTATAACTAATTGAATGCTGGAAAGCATTTGCTTGAGACACTTGATTTTCTTGTTATTCGTTATCAACAGTTAGATACTGTAATCTTGTGTTTAGTGATCTGTGCAAAGTACATCTAGTTTGAGATAAACACTGGGGGTAACAATGTTGCTTTTGGAACAAAGGGGAAAAACAAACCCATATGTAACAAATATTAGCTCCTTAAGCATGTAACTGTTAACACTGATTTCTGGTACAAAGTTAACCATCTAAACATTCACTTTCCCTTTTTCTTATTCTTAACATTGCATTTGCATATTTTGTATTCCCTAATTCTTATACTTATGCCATTTGTCCATTGTTCTTTGTCCCAAGTTATATGATTTATTTGGAGTGTGACAATTAAATGTATTTCTTTTTTAGGTTTGTTTATTTGGTGTCGATCACCTATGTGAATATGTGTACTGTAATTGCAAAACTTGTCCAAGGAATATGAGAAAATTCCCATCTTGATTATGTATTTGCACACCTAGCTGTTTCTTTGCCTCTGATGGTAAAACAGAAGAAAAACTAAAATAAAGCAACCTAAATTGTATTTTGAAAATAGCAAAAAGAAATATTTACAGATATTCATTGGACTCTGATCCTTTAGGGAACAGGAGTGCTAGTACACATTGATTTTTCTTACCATCCTCCCTATTTGTTATAAAACTGTTTAATATTCAGAAACTAGAGCAATTGTTGCTTGTCACTCATATATTTCTTCCTGTGATTGTCCCTCAAAGTTGGCCCTGAGTTGCTTCATAATGCAATACATAATGAAATAAATTTTAAACTTGCTCCTCACTAAGGTAAGAGAAGAGGTGTGTTCCTGTTGTCATCCCAATATATTCCCTGGGTCAATCCCACCGTGAACAGCATTAACCCCAGATTCTCTGGCCCTGAATCCACATCTTTCTCCAGTTTTTCGACTATCCTCGATCAGCCCCTTTGAGCTCACCTTCTCCAAGAAACCCACTTCTTGCCTTCACGATCCCATTCCTGTAAGCTGGCTGATATTGTAAATAGTTTTCTCCCCTCAGGTACTCTTCCCATCATTGGTATCATTCCTGCCTTTTTTAAAAATAAACTCTATCCTTGCAAACTGCCACCCTATCCTTAACCTCCCTTTCCTCATCAAAGTAATTAAACTTGTCGCCTTCCAAATCCAAACCCATCTTCCCTGCAATGCAATGTTTGAATTTCGTCAATTGGTTTCCCTCCCCTGTTGCAGCACTGTGACATCTCTAATCAAAGTCACAAATGCCATGCTCTGTGACTCTTAGTATGATACACTATCTCTCCTCTTGTTTCTCAACATTTGATGGTTGACCACACAACCGTCCCCTGATATCTTTCTTCCATTGTTCAGCAGAGTGGCACTGCTCTCATTTAATTCCGCTCCTGATGTTTAACTGTAATGAGAGCATTTCCAGCAATGGCTTCTCTTCCCAGCCTTTCACTACTACCTCTGACATCCCACAAGGATCTATCCCTGCCCCACCCCTTCATCATACACATACCCTTGGCGATATGATCCAGAGAATTTGAAGGCGTCCCAGATTTTTGAATGTGCCAATTTTTTTTTAAGTTGCCAAAATAATTTTGTGTTTTATGCCAATGTGTACAATTTATAATATATTTTGTCAATTTGGCGGCACAGTGGTTAGCGCTGCTGCCTCAGCTCCAGGGATCCGGGTTCGATTCTGACCTCTGTGTGGAGTTTCTGCCGGGTGCTCCGGTTTTCTCCCACCATCCAAAGATGTTCTGGTTAGGTGGATTGGCTATGGTAAATTGCCATGTATCTGTCGGGATAGACTCCAATTCCCCGTGACCCTGAATTGGAAAAGTGAGAAGTGGTGTTTGTCAATTTGAGGATAAAATGGGAAGTGAGAAAATGCATTTCTGTGTTGTAGTATAGAAACAATGAGAATGCAATATGTAAATTTACAGACACCCTGCCTTGCCTGCTGAACAAATTCGGTGACAATTGCCTCTGGCAAATGATTTATAATATCATTGTTTATTAACTTAGGAAAAGCTAATTAAGTCAGAACTGCAGCATTGGACATTAGCCTTTTAATTTACAATATCATACCTGCTGAAAGATAAATACTTATCAGCTGTTCCTTCTGATGCTTTTCCTGAATAAATAGTGTGTTGACCTTTCCAAGTCTATTATATTATTTTAAACACTGCTTTAAATTTCTGATTCTTCAGATTTGCCCTTTTTTCATAAATTGACTTAGTTGTTTCGCCAGTAGTGACCCATTATTTACATAATGATATGGTTATAATGTCAGAAATTGCCTGCAATTTTAAAAACACATTGCACACTCAACAGGAGGCAGCTGTTTATTTAATTGATATGTACACTTCTTTAAGTACAAGTGCTGTGCAGATTTCTTTAGAAATTATGTAGTGAAGGGAAGTTGCGCAACTTCAGAATTATTGATTAAATTATTAGTGCAACCTGACAAATTTAACTAGGCCAGATTACACTTCAGTATGCTTCCTTCAATTATCATGCAGCTATTCCTCTTCGACATGCTTGCTTCAATTTTCATGCAACTATTATGTAGTGAAAGCTGCTGATACTATACAATCTGCCACGGTTAAGCATAAATAGTGCAGTGGTGTTTTGCCAATTGCAATTTGGTTGGCAAAATGCCCATATGTTTATAAATCACTTTCATTTGAAATACTGCTACATAAAAATAGGTTGAGTTATTTCAAATTCTACTTTTTAATGTAGAATTTGTGATTAAACCCCCCTGAAACCATATCTTTTGCATTTTGTTCTTTTTAAGCTTGTCACCTCTAAACAAGGCTGTGGAACTAAACTTATGGTAGCAGGATTTTTAGGTTTCACCGAGGGCAAAAACTGAAGTGGACAGGCACTCAGAATAGTCCCTTTGGCTGGCGTGCTGATTTCCTGTCACTGTTCCTGTTGCTGACAAGTTTGATCAGAATGGAGGAAGGCGGACCCTGTCAACCCGCCCGATTCTGCAATGAGGTCAAATTAAATAGTTAAAGAGCTTGTAGAGGACCAGCTTAAGATTTTGGTGGGGGCACAAGCTGGTTTAGGGGCAGACCAGGTCCATGGCGGTGACAGCACACCAGGGAGCCAGTCTTGGCCACTCCATCAATTTAGGTGGGCCCTTAAAAGGGAACACAGGTGCCATTGGGTGTGCGCAGATCACAGGGAGATGAAGAGGGTTTTCACCCTTCTAGCATCGTTAGGATATATGAGAAGGGGGTATGTCCTCCAAACACACCTGCTTAGGATCTGCGATACACCTATTCCAGTTTCTGTTGGGTGATAATGCACTTGTTCCTTTCAAAATTTAAGAAGCAAATTCAAATATGGATGAGGACTTGATGAATGTTTCTAATTGGCTGAGTCATCAATTTCCCCTCCCCAGCTTCACAATGTCACATTAAATGGGTGGTATATGACAGGTTTACTTCTAGACTCCTTATTGCAAGTCAAACCTCTTGAAGTAGAAAATATGACAGCAAGGGTTGACTGTCTGCATATATCTTCCTTTATCATATATAAGGTTAGATGGCAATTCGGTAGAATATACTTATTTAATCATTCAGCCTCAGAGCTACATATATAAAGGTTCAGTTAGTGGGGGAATTGTATTACATTGTTACAAATACGTGGATTTGTTCATGACATTTTCAAATATAGTTCAGGCATTGATCAGTGATTTAAGTTGCTACTGATTGCATTTATGGAAATGGACAAATTGCCATTTCCTAAATGAACTAATAGCACTGGAAGTGTGCCTGCAAATGGATTTGACCTATGCAGCAAAAATTATCTTGGCTTCCATGGATACTTTGATTAGCTGAATGTTGTTGGAAAGTATTTGTACTTCTGTGGTCTGATAACATTAAGCCCTACCTATTTTCCCATACCTAAAGTACTGAAATGTAATCCCGTATGCTAATCTGATAGCAAAAGTTATTAATTGCTCTTGCAGATAAATTGAAATTTGCCTGAATAGAGTTTTAGCATCCAGCAGTTCATTGAGTTCTGAAATTTGGTCATAACAGTACTTCATAATGTGGGCCTGATTGGAACTAAATTGTGATTTATGTAATATCAAAGTGAATGAGAAGCCAGGAAGAGTTTTCCAATAAACCAGTGCTTTCCAAACTTTTTCCTAATGTGACCCTATTTTAATGTCTCAGACTTTCTGTGACCCCAGGGTGAAAAGTGAAAATTGAGGGGGGGCGGGGGAGTTGTTAAGTTAGGGTGGTGGGGGGAGGGTTTGGGGAGAGGGAGTTGTTGAGTGCAAGTTAAAGCTGCTGGGTTTGCCCTGAAAACAGCGAACACCCATCTTTATTACAGGCTGTGGCTGTAGCAGTAATTGGGCTTCAGAGAACAGGCTTTTAAGCTATACCCACGAACAGAAAAAAAAGGAACGTTTGAAGTGGCCTCATAGCTATCAAAACTCAGTTCAGCTCCATAGTCACTATTGCTGCCTCAGACCTTGGAACCCCAAAATTTCATCTCGAGGCCCCACTGGGGATCACAATCCACAGTTTGGGAACCCCTGCAATACGCAGAATTTTTCCTCAATAGTATTTACCTTCTTCATTATAGTATTTCCATTGATTGTAAATTTATTTGTTGAGTTAATCCATAAAACCTCTGGTTCATGTTTGTATTCCACATTAACAGAGAATGTGCATACGTAGCATATAACTGGTTCAAAAACAGAAAATGCTGGAAAACGTCAGCAGGTCTAACAGCATCTGTGGAGAGAAAGATAGAGTTAACATTTTGAGTCCGTATGACTCTTCTTTAGAGCTAAAGAGAAGAAGAATATATCTGGTTTCCTGGCTTAAACATGCAAGCAGGGTAATTGTTAATCATTGAGTTACACAACTCTGCAGTGACATATTCCTGAAAAGGTGCACCTTTTGGATCACGGTTCAAAGTCTGCTTACTATGTGCCACTGTGAAACCATGAAGATAAGAGTTCTGTAAGATATCTTAACGAACTGTGATGCAACACCAGGCTATTTATCTGTAATTTTCCAGTTTAACTTCCTATTCAGATACTACTAAAGACTTTGCCCTTTCTCATCCTTTTACAGTTTAAAATACAAACTGATTAACAGGAACCTTGTGTGGCTACAATCTAGGGAGATTCCTAAAATTCGTCAACTGGTGTCTTGTAGGACAGAGTTATCATTGTTGATTGGTTTATCTTCTAATCAGCCCCAAAATAATTGTTTTCTCTCTGTCCCTCTATAATCACACAAATAACTGATCTTCAGTCATTTGCTTAAAACCAAATCCTCACCACCAACCTTTTACATGTTACTCATTTGAACTCCAACGATTCACAGTAACTGCATAGAACTACATAGGAAATACTGCACAGAAACAAGCCACTGTGCCTAACTGTAGCGGGGTTTATACTCCATTCAAGCTGCCTCTTGACTTTCCCTATTTAACTCTATCAGCATGATCCTCTATTCCCTTCTGCTTCATATGTTTGACTAACCACCCCTTAAATCAGTGGTATTCACTAGAAAAATAGTGAGGGCCAATTGTGATACTGAAAAATTTTGATTGGGCCGTATGAGAGCGGGGGAGAGGTTGGTGGGGTAATTGACTGCTGGCGGGGAGGGGGACAGTTGGGATTGCTGATGGGGAAGGGGGGGCAGTTGTGAGTGCTGGCGGGGAAGAGGGGGCAGTTGTGAGTGCTGGCGGGGAAGGGGGGCGCAGTTGTGAGGGTAGGGAGCAATGGTTTTCTCCGCAATCATTTTACAGACTCTGACGGAGGCAATGCTGGTGTCTCAGAGCTCATTTCCTTAGGCACACCCTTCGAACCACGGCATAAAAATATAGCATTGCGCGAGTGTATCAGGGAGCTCTGAGCTGATCCAATGATTGTCCCACCAGAGTCTCCACTTCACACTTGGCCCTGCTACCTCAGAAGAGGAGGAACCTGTGACCCTAATTGTTATGTAATGTATGTCTTGTTTTGCTTGGCGTACTTTGCAAGCCAGTGCATTATGGGATCACAGTTTGTTAGTTCGGTTGCTGATGTAAAATAAAATGAGCTGCAATGTTCAATTACCTCCGTGCCTACGTGTATTGATTAATCTTTGAAAAGTTATTGGCAGTACCTGTATTAATACATAACAAATTGGCAATGAGAACGAAGGACCTTTGTGGTAATGTCACTTGAAAAGCGAAACTGAAGTGAAAGTGCTAGTAGAAAGAAATTACTAGTAAAACAAAATGGAAATGACAGTAAACAAAAAGTAACTGATGAAGAGAAAATAAAAAGGTGGAAAATGACTGCCCTTACCAGACCTATGGGATATTTTGATGAGACTGTTGAACAGTGAAGCTCCTACACTGAACCCTAAGTTTTTTTTGTCCTTGCGAATGGAATTGAAAATGATAGAAAGGTGGCAGCTTTAAGTGTGATGGGTGCTAAAACCTTGTGCAGCCTGACAAACTTGGTACAAAATCATATGAGGATATTGTAAAAGTCCTGGAGATGCGTTTTTCCCCAAAGCCACTTGTCAGAGCAGAAAGACTTAGGTTTCACAAAAGAAACCATGAAGAGGGGGAAACAATTGTGCAGTACTTGAAAAGCTCACTAAATATTGTGAATTCAAGAAGTATTGAACGATACCTTCCTTGACAGTTTGGTCTGTGGCCTTCGTACTGAAGCAATCCAGAAACAACACCTGACAGAAGCTAACTCCCACTTTGCAGAAAGCCATAGAAATTACAGTCTCCATGGAGCTGGCCTCAAAAGAAGCACTGCAGCTGAGTCCATCAACTCAAGTGCATAACGTGACAGCTGAGCATACACACAAAATAGCAAGCAGCCGAGAATGTTACCGTTGTGGAAAGCCTGGTCACCATCCATCTAAATGTTGGTGCAAAGACCTTGAATGCCGTCAGTGTAGCAAGAAGGGGCATACTGAGCGTGCCTGTAAAAACAAAAAAGTAGCAACGAATCAGAAAAACAAACCAGAGAAAAAGAAATGTGCCATCTGGCGTAACAAGAAGAAAAATATGCATGTCATACAGCAGGAACAGGTGGACCAGAGTGACAACGAGTCCGAAGAAGAAGGGCCCCTCCACATCTTGTCAGTGACAAGTTGTTCACAGGGCTACTGAGTAACACCGCTGCTGGAGAGCCAACCAATACGTATGGAACTAGATACAGAGGTAGCAGTTTCCCTGGTCCCAGATGCTGTGTATGAGGAGAAATTTAAACATCTTCCCTTGACACCTGCAAAAATCCTGCTGAAAACATATACAGGGGAATCTGTACCTATGATGGACAGAATGGAAGTTAAAATAGAACTAAATGGACAGACTACCAAGCTACCACTGTTTGTGGTGAAAGGCAACTACCCAGCTTTAGTTGGACGGTCATGGCTTGAGAAGATCCAGTTAAACTGGGCAGAAGTACACAGCATTGGAAAAAACGAAACTGGTCTGACAGCAGTTATAAAAAAGCACGCTGTTGCTTTTGAAGGAGATTTGAGAAACATGAAGGGAATCACGGTAAAATTGAATATCAAAGCTGACTCTCAACCAAAATTTCTGATGGCCTGAATCATGCCTTATGCCATACGACCAAAAGTTGAAGCTGGCCTGGAGTGTCTGGTCAAGGTAGGAGTCTTGGTACCTATCTCCCGTAACAAATGGGCAACACCCATCATTCCAATGCTCAATAAAGACGGCTCCATATGCATCCATGGAGATTTCAAGGTTACTGTTAACCCTGTGTTGTGTGCTGAACAATATCCACTTCCCCATATTGAAGACCTTTGTGCTGGCCTGGCTGGTGGGCAGAAATTCAGCAAAATAGATTTATTCCAGGCCTACTTACAAATGCACATTGATGAGACGTCATAAGAATATCTGACCATCACAACACACAAAGGACTGTATAGATATTGCTGTTTACCTTTTGGAATAACATCATTTGGGCCATGGACCAAATCCTGAGTGGCTTGCCTGGAGTTCAGTGTTGTCTTGATGACGTCTTGTTAATGGGCAAGACTGATGAGGATCAACTCAAGAACTTGGATGCCACTCTACAAAGGAGTATGGCCTACCGGTTCGCAAAGACAAGTGAGAGTTTTTTCAACCCTCTGTGGAGTATTTGGGGTACATCATTGATGCTGCTGGTCTTCACAAATGTGTCTTCACTGGATGATCCAGTTCCTCAGAATATCAGCCAGCTTTGCTTGTTCTTTGGGCTGCTGAATTATTAAAGAGATTTATTCCACAGCTGGCAACCCTGCTGAAACCCCTGCATGAGCTTCTGTCAGAACAAAGACTGGAAATGGACAGAAGTCTGTGATGCTGCGATCAAGAAGGCTAAAGCAGTGCTGACAGATTCCGAGGTACTGACACACTTTGACCCCTCCTTACCTCCACAGCTTGCATGTGATGCATTGCCTTATGGAGTCGGGGCCATTGTTTCACACACAATGTCCTCAGGTGTGGAGAGGCCCATAGCATTTGCTTCATGGACTTTAAGCAAAGCAGAGAGCCAATACGCTCAAATCGAACGCAAAGCACTGGGAATCATTTTTGGAATCCGGAAATTTCGTGAGTACCTATTTGGACGGAAATTCACAGTGCTGACTGATCATCGACCACTCGCCTCAATATTCGGTCCACACACAGGTATCCCTTCTTTAGCTGCAAGCAGAATGCAGCTTTGGGCATTGATTTTGACATGACATGACATGACATCAAAAATCGAAAATCTACTTTGCATGGCAATGCTGATGGTCTTTCGAGGCTGCCCCTACCCGTCAGCCATGTGGACACTGCTCAGAAAGACATCTTCTACTTTGCACACATGGAGAATACACCCATCACTTCAGTCCAAATCAAGAAGGCCACTCGAGTGGACCCAACATTGTCCAAAGTCATGGACCTTGTGATGCATGGCAACTCTTCCCCAACTTCCAAGTCTCACTTGACCTTCATCTTTGCGTTTCCAGGAGGATGGAGTTATCAGCCACCTCAGATTGTTTGCTTTGGGGCATGCAAGTTGTTATTTCACTAACATTGAGGAAACCAGTGTTGGACCAACTGCATTCTGGACACTGTGGAATAGTTCACATGGACGAGATTACAAGAAGCTCCCTTTGGTGGCCTGGCCTGGATCAAGACATTGAAGCCAAGGCAAGATCTTGTTCTTCATGTCAGAGTGTGAGAAACAAGCCTCAATTGGCATGCCTCCATCCATGGGATTGGCCAGAAAAATCTTGGCAACACATCCGTGTTGATTTTGCTGGTCCATTTGAAGGAACAATGCTCATGGTGGTTGTGAGTGCTCATTCCAAATGGCCAGAAGTTTCAGCGTTGTTGTCTTCTACTGCTGAGAGCACAATTCAAAGGCTAAGAGAAACATTCAGTCGTTAAGGGTTCCCAGAACAATTTGTGACTGAAAATGGACCTCAGTTTGTCTTGCAGGAGTTTGAGAATCTTTTGAGAAGTAACTGAATTCATCCCATTACCTCAGCACCATACCATCCATCCACCGATGGATTAGCAGAGAGATTTATTCAAGCCATGAAACACGCTTTAAGATTAACACAAGGACATTCTTCCATTCAAAGCATTTGGACGCATTTTGCTGACATACCGAAACACGCCTTGTACTCTAATTCCTTGCACTGAGGGCCAACATGCTATTTGCCTCCTTAATTGCATGCTGTTCTTGTATGCTAACTCTGTTCCATGTACAAGTGCATCCAAGTCCCTCTGAACATCAACATTTAGAAGTTTTGTGCCCTTGAAAAAAAATTCTGCTTTTCTATTCCTACTACCAAAATAAATAGCCTCACGCTTCCCCACATCAAAGTGCATCTGCCACCTTGTTGCTCATTCACTTAGCCTGTCTATGTCTCTTTGCACCTCTTTGTCTCCTTCTCTAAATGGTTGTTTTTCAGATTGGAGGAAGATTTGTAGTGGAGTTCCCCAGGGTCAGTGTTGGGACCCTTGCTCTTCCTGATATATTTTAATGACCTAGACTGTAGTGTTCAGGGCATGGTTTCAAAATTTGCAGATTATACGAAGATTGGAAACATTGTCAACTGTGATGAGCATAGTCTTGAACTTCAAAACGACATAGACGTGTTGGTGGATTGGATAGACAAGTGGCAGATGGAGTTCAATGCAGTGAAGCATGTAATGATTCATTTTGACAGGAAGGATATGAAGAGACAGTTTAAAATAAAAGGAGGAACTCTAAAGGAGGTGCAGGAAGAGAAGGACCTCGGTGTATATACATAAGTCATTCAAGATGGCAGGGCATGTTGAGAGAGCAGATAATAAAGCATATAGTATCTTAGGCTTTATTAATAAGGGCATTGAGTACAAGATTAAAGAGGTCATGTTGAACTTGTATAAGACACTCGTTAGGCCTCATCTGGAGTACTGCATCCAGTTCTGGGCACCATACTTGAGGAAGGATGTGAAGGCATTGGAGAGAGTATGAGGAGATTCACAAGAATGATTCCAGGGGTAAAGAACTGTAGCTATGAGCATAGATTGGAGAGGTTGGGGCTGCTTTTCTTGGAGAAAAGAAGGCTGACTGGAGACTTGATTGAGGTATTCAAGATCCTGAAGGGTATAGACAGGGGAAATAGTGAGAAATTGTTCCCACTCGAGAGCAACAAGAACTAGAGGGCATAAATTCAAAATAATTGGCAAATGGAGTATAAGTGTTCTGAGGAAATTTTTCTTCACCCAGAGGGTGGTTGAAGTCTGGAACAAACTTCCTGAGAGAGTGGTAGAGGCAGGTTTGAGCGAGGTATTCAAAAGGGAATTGGATTGCTACCTGAAAAGAGAGAATGTGCAAGGTTACAGGGATAAGGCAGGGGGTGGGGCTAGGTAGAATGCTCCTTCAGAGAGCCAGTGCAAAGTCAATGGGCCGAATCGCCTCCTGCACTGTAAAGACCCTTTGATTCTCACAGCTTGCATTTTCACCTAGCTTTGTATCGTCAGCAAACTTAGATGAAGAGACAGAGGTTAATATATCTAAATCAATAATTTGACTAATGCTGAAAAAAGACACACGATGTTGAAGCTTTTTGTCTTGCACTCATCAGGGCAATTTGCTAGAATATCAAATGTAAAGGGAACAATAATTTGTACTGCATGAGAAGGGAGTGCTGGTTGGCAAGTGGACCTGGTAGAGGCGTAGCCATGGAGAATGCACCGATGACTGACAGTTTACTGCCAAGTTTGTTTAAATTCAAATCAGGCAGGTTGCCTCCACTTGGTCAAGGTCTCGGGAATGAATCGGAATGGTTGTCACCTATTTTGTTTATTTGAAAAAGGTGCAATGTGTGTACATGTTCTTTTTGTCTGCAAAGGACAGGGCCCTGCCTAGTACATGTGCTAGAAGCCACAGATATTAAGTGAGCCACACTGTGAACTCAACTGATCATCATAAATTGGTTGTCAGTGTAACTCTTAGCACACTCAGGATTGTTTAGCAAATGTTGTCCAATTGCGGAATTACATCTAATATTGGACACTATTTTGAGATTTGCAAGCGTGGGCTGATTGGGTACGGTCAGTACCTTGCCTATTGCGAACAACCGAAGGGACATGCTGTTTGATATGATCTGCCACTCTTTGGGACATGCAACCTTGCATAACACCACACTGAAATTTATATACCACATTACTCATTTATTTGACAGGCAGAATGTCTTTTTAGCGTGACGACAGCAATCAGTTAGTGGTGAACACCATTCATATTGCTGTTGTATAGTAGCAACATGAAATGGCTAGCTTCACCTGTTGCTAAAATTGTTGAGATACCTTACGCTTCCAGGGTAATCTGAGGTAGACTGTGCACATTTTAGGACCGAAAGTGGTGGCTTTGGGCCCATTCATGAGTTTGCATGATATGCATGGAGCAACAACCTGATCAGCATAGCCATTATCTCACAGGATGGCTTTAATGGACCCTACTTCAGTATCAAGCTGGCACGATGAGCAAATGTCTTGGGCCCTACTTACAAGGTTGCCAATAAGGCCAAACTTATAGCGCATGGAACTGTATAGATGACAGCCATTCTCTGGTTCATTCCCCAGGGCAATGCCTTGACCAATCAGTCAACCTGCCAGCTTTGAATTTGAACAAAGCTTGGCAGTTAACTGTCAGTCATTGGTGCATTCTCCATGGCAATGCCTCTACCAAGGTCCACTTTCCAACCAGCACTCTCTTCTCATGCAGTATAAATTGTGGTTCCCTTTACATGTGGCATTCTTAAGACCATAAGACATAGGAGCAGAAATTAGGTCATTTGGCCCATCGAGTCTGCTCCGCCATTCAATCATGGCTGATAAGTTTCTCAACCCCATTCTCCCGCCTTCTCTCCGTAACCTTTGATCCCCTTACCAATCAAGAACCTATCTATCTCGGTCTTAAATACACTCAATGACCTGGCCTCCACAGCATTCTGTGGCAATGAATTCCATAGATTCACCACTCTCTGGCTAAAGAAGTTTCTCCTCATCTCTGTTCTAAAAGGTCTTCCCTTTACTCTGAGGCTGTGCCCTCGGGTCCTAGTCTCTCCTACTAATGGAAACATCTTCCCCACGTACACTCTATCCAGGCCTTTCAGTATTCTGTAAGTTTCAATCAGATCCCCCCTCATCTTTCTAAACTCCATCGAGTATAGACCCAGAATCCTCAAAAGTTCCTCGTATGTTAAGCCTTTCATTCCTGGGATCGTTCTCGTGACCCTCCTCTGGGCCCTCTCCAGGGCCAGCACATCCATCCTGTGATATGGGGCCCAAAATTGATCACAATATTCTAAATGTGGTCTGACCAGAGCCTTATAAAGCCTCAGCAGCACATCCCTGCTTTTATATCCTAGTCCTCTCGAAATAAATGCCAACATTGCATTTGCCTTCCTAACTACCGACTCAACCTGCAAGTTAACCTTCAGAGAATCCTGGACTAGGACTCCCAAGTGCCTTTGCACTCCAGATTTCTGAATTCTCTCCTCATTTAGAAAATAACCTATGCCTCTATTCTTCCTACCAAAGTACATGACCTCACACTTCCCCACGTTGTATTCCATCTGCCACTTCTTTGCCCATTCTCCTAACCTGTCTAAATCCTTCTGCAGCCTCCCCGCCTCCTCAATACTACCTGTCCCTCCACCTATCTTTGTATCATCTGCAAACTTAGCCAGAATGCCCTCAGTTCCTTCATCTAGATCATTAATGTATAAAGTGAAAAGTTGTGGTCCCAACACTGACCCCTGCGGCCGCCATCCTGAGAAGGACCCCCCTATCCCCATTCTCTGCCTCCTGCCAGACAGCCAATCTTCTATCCATGCTAGAACCTTGCCTCTAACACCATGGGCTCTTATCTTACTGAGCAGCCTCCTGTGCGGCACCTTGTCAAAGGCCTTCTGGAAGTCCAAGTAGATAACATCCATTGGCTCTCCTCTGTCTAACCTGCTCATTACCTCCTCAAAGAATTCTAACAGATTTGTCAGGCATGACCTCCCCTTGATGAAACCATGCTGACTTTGCCCTATTTTACCATGCACTTCCAAGTATTCTGAAATCTCATCCTTAATAATGGACTCTCAAATCTTACCAACGACCAAGGTCAGGCTAATCGGCCTATAATTTCCCGTCTTTTGCCTCACTCCCTTCTTAAACAGGGGGGTTACATTAGCGATTTTCCAGTCCGCTGGGACCCTCCCTGACTCCAGTGATTCCTGAAAGATCACCACTAATGCCTCCACTATCTCTTCAGCTATCTCCTTCAGAACTCGGGTGTAATCCATCTGGTCCAGGTGATTTATCCACCTTCAGACCTTTCAGTTTTCCTAGCACCTTCTCCTTGGTAATGGCCACCATACTCACCTCTGCCCCCCGACTCTCTTGAATTTTGGGGATGTTACTCGTGTCTTCCACCGTGAAGACTGACGCAGAGTACCTATTCAGTTCCTCCGCCATTTCTTTGTTCCCCACTACTACTTCTCCAGCGTCATTTTCCAGCGGCCCAATGTCCACTTTTGCCTCTCTCTTACCCTTTATATATCTAAAAAAAACTCTTGCAATCTTCTTTTATATTACTGGCTAGTTTACCCCCTCACATTTAATCTTCTCCCTCCCTATTTCTTTTTTAGCTGTCCTCTGTTGGTCTTTGTAGGCTTCCCAATCCCCTGGCTTCCCACTGCTCTTCACCGCATTGTATAAGAACATAGGAACGGGAGAAGGCCATTCAGCCTGTCGAGCCTGCTCCGCCATTCAATACAATCAAGGCTAATCAAACACTTCGGTGCCTTTTACCCTACTATCCCCATACCTCTTGTTATTGTTACTCAGAAATCTATCAATCTCTACCTTAAACATACTCAATGACTGAGCTTCCATGGCCCTCTGGTGTAGAGAATTCCAAAGATTCACAACCCTCTGTAAAGAAATGTCTGCTGATCTCAGACCTAAGTGGCTTCCCCCTTATTTTGAAATTGTGTCCCCTGGTTCTTGATTCCCAACCAGGGGAATCACCTTACCTGCATCTACCCTGTCTATTCCTTTAAGTATTTTGGAGGTTTCAATGAGATCACCTCTCATTCTTCGAAACTCTGAAGAATACAGGCCTAGTTTCCCCAACCTCTCTTCGTAAGACAATCCCGCCAGCCCGGAACAAGTCTGGTCAATCTTTGTTGCACTCCCTCTATGGCAATAATATCCTTTCTGAGGTAAGGGGACCAAAATTGCACACGCTACTCCAGGTGCGATCCAACCAAGCTTCTATACAATTGAAGCAAGACATCACTACTCCTGTACTCAAATCCTCTTGCTAACATTCCATTAGTCTTCCTAATTGCCTGCTGCACCTGCATGTTAGCTTTCAGTGGCTTATGGACAAGGACACCCAGGTCCCTTTGTACATCTACACTTTCTAATCTCTTACCATTGAGGAAATACTCTGCACATCTGACCCTTCTACCAAACTGGATAACCTCACATTTTTCCACATTATATTCCTTCTGCTATGTCCTTGCCCACTCACTAAGTCTGTCCAAATCCTCCTGTAGCCG
The DNA here is from genome assembly GCF_964194155.1 of Cetorhinus maximus. Classification (NCBI taxonomy): domain Eukaryota; kingdom Metazoa; phylum Chordata; class Chondrichthyes; order Lamniformes; family Cetorhinidae; genus Cetorhinus; species Cetorhinus maximus. The sequence goes on along the minus strand of NC_135888.1, from coordinate 67,079,696 downwards.
CTATATAAGAGCTTGGAGCAGGAATAGACAATTCAGCCCCTCGAGCCTGCCCTGCCATTCAATATGATCATTGCTGATCTAATTTCGGCCTCGACCCCCGCCCTCTCCCCATAACCTTTCAACCCGTTACTAATTAAAAATCTGTCTATCTCCTTAAATTTATTCAGCGTCCCGGCATCCACTGCACTCTGAGGTAGTGAATTCCACAGGTTCACGACCCTTTGAGAAAAGTAATTCCTCCTCATCTCTGATTTAAATCTACCACCCCTTAGCCTAAAACTATGGCCTCTCGTCCTAGAATGCCCCACAAGGGGAAACATCCGCTCCACGTCTACTTTGTTTATCCCCTTTAGCATCTCATATACCTCAATTAGATCTCCTCTCATCCTTCTAAATTCTAGCGAGTATAGGCCTAAACTGCTCAATCTCTCCTCATAAGACAAGCCCTGCATCTCTGGAATCAATCTAGTAAACACTAGACTTTACACTAGGCTTTACACCTTCCTCACAACACACATTCCCACCTAGCTTTGTATCATCTGTGTACTTGGAAATATTACATTTGGTCCCCACATCCTATTCATTGATATGTGTAAACAGCTGGGGCCCAAGTGCTGATCTTTGCACTACCCCACTAGTCACAGCCTGCCAATGTGAGAATGACCCATTTATTCCTACTCTGTTTTCTACCTGTTAGCCAATCCTCAATCCATGCCAGTATATTGCCTCCTATCCCACGTGCTTTTATTTTGCTAATCAACCTCCTGTATCAAAAGCCTTCTGAAAATCCAAGTATGCTACGTCCATCAACTCTCCTTTATCAATTTTGTTCGTAACATCCTCGAAAAACTCCAAGAAGTTCGTCAAACATGATTTCCCATTTGCATATCCATGCTGACTGTGTCCAATCAGATCATGATTATCTAAGTATCCATTTATCACATCCTTTATAATAGATTCTAGCATTTTCTTTACTACTGATGCAAGGCCAACAGGTCTGTAGTTCCCTATTTTCTCTCTCCCTGTCATGAATAGTTGAGTGACATTTGCTATCTTCCAATCTTCAGGAACCATTCCAGAATCTATAGAATTTTGGAAATGGAGTATGCCATCTCCATAGCAACCTCTTTCAACACTCTGGGATGCAGAATATCAGGCCCCAGGGACTTATCAACTTTCAGTCCCATTAATTTCTCCAATACTATCTTCTTACTTATACTAATTTCCTTCAACTCCTCATTCTCCCTAGTCCCTTGGATCTCTAAATCTGGGAGATTTCCTGTATCTTCCTCAGTGAAAACAGACACAGTAATCATTTAGCTTTTCTGCTATTTCTCTATTCCCCATTATGAATTCTCCTGACTCTGCCTGCAATGGGTACACATTTGTCTTAGCCACACGCTTCCTTTTCACGTACCTATAGAAGCTTTTACAGTCCATTTTTATGTTTTTTGCTAGATTGCATTCATATTCTATTCCCCCTTTCTTTACCAGTTTCTTGGTCTTCCTTTGCTGTATTCTAAAAAATTCCCGATCCTTAGGTTTACTATTACTCCTGTGAACTTTATAAGCCTTTTTTAAAAAATCTTAAACAATCTTTAACTTCCTTTATCAGACACGGTTGACTGACTTTTTTTGGGATTTTACACCTTGAAGGAATGTATAGGTGCTATAAGACCATCCATTGCCTATGTACAGTCAAACCTTTTAATGTATTTTCCCAATCCACCTCAGCCAATTTGTGCCTCATGCCTTCATAATTCCCTTTATTCAAATTTAATATCCTTGCTTCAAAGTGAACTACCTCACTTTCAAAAATAATAGGCCGTAACCTCTGACTAGTGTCAGAAAGTGCTGGCCCGCAGAAATTAGAAAAAATAAATACCTACTTACCTGGCCTTGAAAATAACGTTGACGCTTCCGTTCCATGGAGCTGCTTGGGGCCTGCAGCGAAAGACTCCTTGCAGGCCCCAGTGAAGTCTAGATACAGGTCAGGAGAGGTGGGGTGGGGTCCGAGGTCGGGGGTGGGGGGTGGGGGCGTAGGCGGGGAGGGGTGGGGTGGTCCAAGGTTGGGGTATGTCAGAGGTCAGGGGAGAGGTGGCTGTTGGAGGTCAGGGGGCCGGTCTGGTGAGTGAGGGGGTGGTGGGTTGGTCCGAGGTCTAAGGGGGCAGTCCAGTCCAAGGACGGGCGGATGTAGGGGGGACATCCTGGGGTGGTCCAGTGGCATGGGGCTTTTGGAGGTTGTGGGGGGAGGGGCAGGCAGTTCTGTTGGAGGTCAGGGGTGGTGGCTGTTGGGGGTCCAGGGGTTGGCTGTTGGGGGTTTGGAGGGGGAGGGGAGTGGCATCCTGTTGGGTCGGCCTAGGCCTTTAGAATAAGTACTCAGAAGTTAGAAGAGGTTTTAATTCTCCTAAGTTTTTCTGGGTAACTACTGCGTAAGCCTGGCGATACCATCCGAAGTTTGCGATTTAAGTCCAACACGGTGCAATTGTCTGGAGGAATTGCCGTGCAAACCCTTACTTGGGAATTTGCCAGAGGGATTCCCCAGCGCATCTTTGCGGTACCCCCCAAATCCAACACTTGGAAACATTGAAGTTACGGGCCAATGTAAAATTCTATCATAGTGTGGTCATTCATCCCTAAAGGTTCTTTTACAACGGGATTATTAATTAGGCCTTTTCCATTACATAATACTAGATCTAAGAGAGCCTGTCCTCTATTCGGCTCCTCAACATACTGCTCTAGAAAACCATCACTAACACACTCCAGAAACTCGTCTTCCATAGCATTAGTGCTCATTTGGTTTACCCAGTCTATATGCAGATTGAAGTCACCATGATTACTGTATTGTCCATGCTACAAGCTTCTCTCATCTCCTGATTAATACCATGCCGCACATTACCGCTTACGGCTTGGTGGCCGATAAACAACTCCAACCAATGTCTGCTGCTCTTTGTTTCTTAGCTCTGCCCAAACATTATTCTTCCGATCTGAGATCTTCCCTTACTAATGCACTGATTCCATCCCTTGTTATCAGCGCAACTCCGCCTCCTTTTCCTTCTTGCCTGTCCTTCGTAAACGTCAAATATTCTTGAATATTCAGTTCCCAGCCCTGGTCACCATGCAGCCATGTTTCCGTAAGGGCAATTATATCATACTCATTTACCTGTATTTATGCCTTTAGATCATCTACCTTATTGCAAATGCTGCTTCTGAGTAACCATTCAGGTAGAGTACCCATAACTTTGTCTTTTTGACATCATTCCACATTCAAAGCTTACTCAATGCTCTGCTTTGTTTCTCCTGCCTCCTGGTCTCATTATTACTTCCTGTTACCAACTTTACTTTCTTCCAATTTGGGCCACCCCTCAGGTTCCCACCCCCCTGACAAGCTAGTTTAAACCCACCCCAACAGCACTGGCAAATACCCCTACGAGTATATCAGTCCCAGTACTGTCAAGTTGCAACCCATCCAACTAGTACAGGCTCCACCTGCCCCAGAAACAGTCCCAATGTCTCAGAAATCTGATGCCCTCCCTCTTAACGCCAGTTCTCCAGCCACGTATTTAATTAATCTATCCTCCTATTCCTATGCTCACTGGCACGTGGCACTGGGAGTAACTGCTCTTGAGGTCCTACTTTTTAATTTCCTTCCTAACTTCCTGAAATCGGTTTTCGGGACCTTATCCCTCTTCCTACCTATGACGTTGGTAACAATGTGGACCATGACTTTTGGCTGATCCCCCTCCCACTGAAGGATGTCCTGCAGCTGCCCTGTGACATCCTTGCCCCTGGCACCAGGGAGGCAACACACCATCCTGGAGTCACGTTTACTGCTACAGAAACGTCTGTCTGATCCCCTGACTGTGGATTCTTCTATCACTATTGCCCTTCCATTCTCCTTCCTCCCCCGCCCCACACAACTGACCCGCTCTTGATGCCGCAGGCTTGGCCCTGGTTGCACACCCCCGAGGAACTATTGTCCTCATCAGCATCCAAAATGGAAAACCGATTCACAAGCAGGATAGGCTCAGGACTCCTGCACTACCTGCCTGGTTCGTTTAGACTGCCTGGCGGTCACCCATTCCCTCTCTGACTGTACGCTTCTGATCTGCGGTGTGACCACCTCCCTAAACGTGCTATCCACGTAGTCCTCTGCCTCGTGGATGCACAACAGTGACTCCAGCTGCCACTCAAGTTCCGAAACCCAGAACTCAAGCAAGTTGTCCTGATGTGTGCAAGATGAAAAGTTTCGACAAGGTGTCTTTTTTCACCAATACTCTTCTGTACTACCAAACGACTATAAGTCAATAACATAGATTGTAAATAGATTTTTTTGTACGCTTTGGTCTCCTTACCTAAGAAATTTTATATGGGATATTAACCTTGGAACAAGTGCAATAAAAGAAAGACATGCATTTATATAGTGCCTTTCATGACTGCAGGATGTCTCAAAGTGCATTACGGCTAATGAAGTACTTTTGAAGTTGTTGATATGTAGGAATTGCAGCAGCCAATTTGCACACAGCCACTTCCACAAACTGAAAATGTGATATTGACCTGACAATGACCAGATAACCCCTCTTTTTTATGGTGGTAATTGAGATATTGGCCAGGACAACAGGGATAACTCACCTCCTTGTCGAAATAGTGCTGTGTGATCCTTTAAATTCCCTGAGAGGGAAGATTGAGCCTCAATTTAATGTTTCATTTGAAAGAGGGCACCTCTGACTTCACGGCAATCCCTCAGAACTGCATTGAAATGCCAGCTTTGATTTTTGTGTTCCAAGTCCTGGAATGGGACATGAGTCCACAAGCTTGAGACTCAAAGGTGGTAGTGCTACCACTGGTCTATGGCTGACACATGAAACCTGATTTCTGGGATGAAGGGATTGTCCAATGCAGGGAGATTTAATAAACAGGACCTATGTTCCCTAGAATGTGGAAGAATGAGAGCTGATCTCATTGAAACATGAAATTGTTAAGGGGCCTGAAAGGATAGGTGCAGGTAGGATATTTCCCCTGGCTGCAGAGCCTTGCAGTTTGTCATTGAGGAGAGAGGAGATTCACTCCCACATCTGTGCGAAGCTATCTGTTTGCAGATTCTGATGAAGCTAGAGCTACCAAATCATGGTTTGATTCTGTGTATTAATGGTTTTTGTAGAACATTTACACCACAAAAGGTTATTATAGGAAAATCTTGGTGTCATGAAGGCATCATTGCAGCTTAATAAAAATATTTATCTGTTACCTTTATGGCCTCACTAGTGGATTAATGTAGTTTAAACTTAAAGCCATATAAATACAATATTTAACACGAGTGGCAATAATTATCGTGAAATTGTCATATATAATGTGTAATTTGTATATTATATTCTTTTGAGTTTACCAAATAACCAAATGAACTACTAATCTAATTATCTAATTAACAGCCTCTAAAAGGGGAAATATGTATCATATACACACTTGCCACTTATCAGCCTAAGCCTGAATGTTGCCCAAGTCTTGCTGCATGCAAGAAGGACTGCTTCATTATCTCAAACTAAAAATGGAACTGAACATTCAGCCAATATCCCCATTTCTAACCTTCTAACGGAGGGAAGGTCATTGAAGCAGTTGAAGATGGTTAGGCCTAGGACACTACCTTAGAACTTCTGAAATGAAATGCTGTTCTGGGACTGAGATAATTTTTCCCCAGCAAACTTTGCTAGCAAAGACTCCAGTTTGTGGATTGTTATCCCCTGATTTCCGTTGGCTTCAATTTTACAAGGACTCCTTGGTGTCACACTTTGGTAAAATGCTGCCTTAATGTCCAGGCCAGTCACTCTCACCTCACCTCTGGAATTCAGCTCCTTTGCCCATGTAATGAGGCCTGTAGTTGAATAATCCTGGCGGAACACAAGCATCGGTAAGTAGATTAGTGAGAGTAAAGTACCCCCCATCAACAACATCTGATTGAGAGTAAATTAATGATACATCTAGTGCTGCTTCTGGCATGTTCTTCTATACTCCTTCATGAAGTTGCAGATTGGGTGAGGTGAAATTTAATTTTTCTGCTGCTGTTAGCCTATTGCACTCATGGATGCCTAGTTTTGAGCTGCCAAATCTTCTCTGAATCTATTCCATTTACCACAGTGGTAGTGCCATACAACATGATGGAGGGTGTCCTCAGTATGCGGCTGGGACCACAAGATCTGTACACACCTACCAATATTGTTGAAGACAGATGTATCTGCAACAGGTAGATTTGTAGGATGTGCTCAAGTAGCTTTATCCCTCATGCTAGTTCTCTCATCACCTGCTGCAAGCCCGGTTGGAAAGCTATGCCCTTCAGGACTCGACTAACTTGGTCAGTAGTGCTACTGTTGAACCACTATTGTTGATGGGCATTGAAGTTCCCAACCCAGAATACATCCTGTGCCTGTGCCACCTTTGGTGCTTCTTTTCAAGTGCTGTTCAACATGGAGGAGTAGTAGTGACTCAGCCAAGGGAGGGCAGTAAGTGGCAATCAGCAGGAGATTTCTTTACATGTTATGTTATGAGACGTCATGGGGTCTGGTGTCAATGTTGAGAACTTCAGGGCCACTCCCTCTGTACTGTGTACCTCTGCGGCACTACCTCTGGTGGGTCTATCCTGCCGGTGCCAGAGGAGTCTGGAATGTTGACTGGAAAGTATGATCCTGTGAGTATGACTCTGCCTGGCTGTTGCTTGACTCATCTGTGGGACAGCTCTCCTAATTTTGGTCAAGGTGCCACACAAAAGGTTAATACACAAGATAAGGGCTCATGGAGTTGGGGTGATATATTAGCATAGATAGAGGATTGGTTAATGGACAGGCAGCAGAGAGTAGGGATAAATTTAGCATTTTCAAATTGGCATGCTATGATTAGAGTACTGCAAGGATCCATGCTGGGGCCTCAGCTATTTACAATCTATGTTAATGATGTAGACAAAGAAAGAGTAGCATATCTAAGTTTGCTGGTGGTACAAAGCTGGGTGGGAATGCAATCTGTGAGGAGGACACAGAGGCTGCAAAGAGATATAGACAGGTTAAGTGAGTCGGCAACATTCAAGATTGTGAAAAGGCTTGATAGGCTACTGAGAGGTTGTCCCCCCTGGCTTGGGAATCTAGAACAAGGAGGCAGTTTTAGGGTAAGGGACCAATCATTTAGGACTGTTATGAGAAATTTCTTCACTCAAAGGGTTGTGAATCTTTGGAATTCTCTACCCCAAAAGGTTGTGGATCTGTCATCAATGAATGTATTTAAGGAGGAGATGGACAGATTTTTGGTCCCTCAGGGAATCGAGGGGCATGGGGAGCAGGCATAAATGTGGAATTGAAGCCAAAGATCAGCAGTGAACAGCGGAGCTGGCTCAACAAGCTGTATGGCCTTCTCCTATTTCTTATTATGTTCTTATCCATGTTTTATGTTTCTTTGCCTTCTAGAGATTTTAAAATGACTGGAGAAGTATCGTTGAACATCAATACCAAAGAGCCTCGATGGGACCAGGGTACTTTTATTGGGAGAGCAAAACACTTCTTCACAGTTACTGACCCTAGGAACATTCTTCTATCAAATGCTCAATTGGAGAATGCTAGAAAGATAATACATGATTATAGGTATAGTATAGCAAAGCCTTTATATGACATTGTAGCCTGTCTTTTATTTTTATTTGTTGATATATTTCTGATGTCCTGCAATTTTATCGCCAATTTGATTTTAACTTTTTTAAGTTAAACAATGGGGGAAAAAGGATGCACACATTTGTAGGCTGAACTCATATCTTTACAAGGAAGAAACCCTTTGGGGGATAAAAGCGAATGGTATTGTGACTTAATAGGATAGCAGCAACAAAATACCTTCAGAAACTAGTTCTGTTCATAGTTAAATAAGTTAAGGTAAAAGCCTCAAATAAGATTTGAGACTGGAAGGATTACCCCAACCCTACACTAGACAGAACCCAGTGGATGAATATCAAGTTAGGAAGAAGATTGAGGATAAGGATAACTCAGTTAGAGATGTTTGAATGTTGGTTTCTTAACTATAAGAATCGTCATACCAGCAAAAGCAAACATGATTGATAACTTGACTTTGGAGTTGTACTTAAGATCTGATTTTTAGAACAGAAAAATATGAGTACCTTTGGAAAAACTATCTATAATTCCTGGGGCTGGATAAATCATGGAGTATAAGGTCATTTATTTATCAAATTTGGTTTAAAGAAATGCTGGAACCATCCTTAATCCTTCTGGACAGCTGTAAGTTTGTAAATGTTGTGCCCCACCCCTTATCTTAGTATAAATGTAAAATTTGCCATCTGATATCAGAGGTCTCCAAATGTGTACAAGTAATTACGTATGCTGAGTTCTTTCTTGATGTTGCATGTTCGCGTCAAAGCTGGGCAATGCAGCATAACCTCAGACCAATAGTTTCGATATAAAATACAGCTTGGGTACAATCCATAACAGGTGAGTTAACTACAGGTCAATCATAAGGTAGCACTATAAAACATCTGGTATTTCCAAACATTAGCTTCTTTCTAACCTAAACTTACTTCATCCTACGCCATTTCTTTGAAACGTTCACCCATTTCTGGCTCAAACTCACAAAGACAGCATAGTTTTATATACAACATTCAATTATTTTTCCTATATAGGTATACAGTGGAAGTGTGAATTTAAATTTACTGTGCTAGGCATTGATCTTTGTCCTTAATGTCCTAATGCAAAAATGTGCGCTTGAAATGCTGACCTTCGCAATATTGACTGATTCATATATCTTTAGCATTAATGCTGGACAGTTTGTCTTTCACAAATATAACTTGCAATGTTGCACCATGGGGGAAAAAATAACTGCCTGATTTAGGGGTACAATATACACATTAAAATGGTCCAAGAATTTAAAATGAAATTAATTCTATTTGCTTAACGTAAAAGCAACAAAATTTAATTTGAGATTCTGAAACCCTAATTTCTAGAGTAGGGAAGAAATCACTTGTGGATTCATATGAGAAACAAACATAAGCATAAATAAATGTATTATTATTTAACAGTGGACAGAGTATATGTCACCAGCAGATTAATTAATTGTTTCATAATAGTAACTGGAAAAATTATTTTTTCACAAGGAAAACTAATGTGCAAAGCATGAAATTGGAATATGAATCAAAGGTGGAATATTTTTGTAGTAACTGTATAGCAACAAATCTAGGCTGGAAAATATTTCCAGTTGACAGTGAGCAAACTGTTTTGTCTGTATTAAATTGAAGGTGGTTACCTAATTACAATGCCTGTTTCTGAATGTTATAGTTGAGTTTGAAAGGTACAAAAAAATTGAACAATTCGATCAAAGCCCCTGAAATTTATGGGAATATAGATTTGTTACATGGAGGCAAAGAAAAAATAGCTCAAAAGGAGGTCATTCAGTTCTTGTGCCTTTACTAGCTCTTTGAAAGGGATATCCAGTTGGTCCCACTCACCTACTCTTCCCCCTCCATTTATTTTCGTTTTTGAGCATCTAACCAATTTTCTTTTGAAATTTACGATTGAATTTGCTTCAACCACTCTTTCAGACAGTACATTCCAGGTCATCATGACTTGCTGCATAAAAACAAAACTTCCTAACCTTCCCTCTAGTTCTTTTGTGAGGTCTTAAATCTTTGCCCTCTGGATTCTTACCCTCCTGCCAGTGGAAACAGTTTCTCCTTACTTACTCCATCAAAACCCTTCATTATTTTGAACAGCTCTTGGATCAGAACAGGTTAGCAGAGATTTAAGAAAATAGGAAAGAACAGTTGGACAATTAAAATCATGGAACCAACTAGAATAATGTTATTTTATATCTAGTATTATTCTAGGGTTAAATAGTAATATCACATTAAAAGATCCCCTGGGAAAAGTGATCAAAATACAATGGAATTCCAAATTAAGTTTTAGTGACATACTCGAGTCCAAAACAAGAATCTTTAAACTTTGGGGGGAAAAAAAGCAATTACATAGTTATGAGGGGAGAGCTGAATAAGGTTGGTTGGATATGTAGACCAGGTTTGGCAGTAAATAAACAAGGGGAAGCATTTAAAGAAGTGATTAAAGTTTTCAGCACAAATGCATTCCATTAAAAAAACAAAAATCAACAAGAAATATCCGTCCATGGCCCACTAGGGAGGTTAAGGATAGCATTAGATTAAAAGAAGAGGCTTATATTGTTGCAAAGAATAGTAGTAAGCCTGACGTTTCAAAGAGTTTTAGAAACTAACAAAGGGCAACCAAAAAATTGAAAAGATGGAAAATAAATTATGAAATAAAACTAGCCTGGAATATAAAAACAGATTAGAAAGAGCTATTACAAGTATGTAAAAAGGAGGAGAGTAGCAAAAGTAATAATGACAATGACAGGAGCAATTATCATGGGAAATAAGCAAGTGGCAGGAATGTTGATTCATTTTATGTTATAAAAATATAAATATTATATCATATATGCAATATATATGGATATTATATAACTATTATATGGAGGTGTTGGCAGGCTTAAAAGTGAACAAATCTCCAGGTCCGGATGATTTGTGTCCCAGGCTGCTGAGGGAGGCAAGGGAGGAGATCGCAGGGTCTCTGACCCAAATTTTTAATTCCTCTCTGGCCACGGGGGAGGTGCCAGTGGACTGGAGAACAGCTAATGTGGTTCCGCTATTTAAGAAGGGTTGTAGAGAAAAGCCAGGGAACTACAGGCCATTGAGTCTCACATCAGTGGTAGGGAAACTATTGGAGAAAATTCTGAAGGAGAGAATCTATCTCCGCTTGGAGAGGCAAGGTTTGATGAGGGATAGTCAGCATGGCTTTGTCAGAGGGAGGTCATGCCTAACAAATTTGATTGAATTTTTTGAGGAGGTAACCAGGTGTGTGGATGAAGGTAATGCAGTTGATGTAGTTTATTTGGATTTCAGCAAAGCCTTTGACAAGGTCCCACATGGGAGACTTATAAAGAAGGCAAATGCACACGGGATTATTTGATAAGATGGATTCAAAATTGGCTTAGTTGTAGGAGGCAGTGGGTGATGACAGAAGGATGCTTTAGTGACTGGAAGCCAGTGTCCAGTGGTGTACCACAGGGATCTGTGCTGGGTCCCCTGTTATTCATCATTTATATAAACGACATAGTTGACTATGTGGGGGTAGGATTAGTAAGTTTGCAGATGACACAAAGATTGGCCGGGTGGTTAACAGTGAGGTTGAGTGCCTTGGGCTACAGGAAGATATAGACGGGATGGTCAAATGGGCAGATAAGTGGCTGATGGAATTTAACCCTGAAAAGTGTGAGGTGATACACTTTGGAAGGAGTAATTTGACAAGGAAGTATTCAATGAACGGCATGACACTAGGAAGTTTTGAGGAACAAAGGGACCTTGGCGTGTGTGTCCACAGATCTCTGAAGGCGGGCGGGCATGTTAGTGGGGTAGTGAAAAAGGCATATGGGACACTAGCCTTTATCAATTGAGGCATAGATTACAAGGAAGATCATGTTGGAGTTGTATAGAACCTTGGTGAGGCCACAGCTGGAGTACTGGTCGCCACATTATAGGAAGGATGTGATTGCACTGGAGGGGGTGCAGAGGAGATTCACCAGGATGTTGCCTGGGATGAAACATTTAAGTTATGAAGAGAGGTTGGATAGACTTGGGTTGTTTTCGTTGGAGCGGAGAAGACTGAGGGGTGACCTGATCGAGGTGTACAAGATGATGAGGGGCATGGACAGGGTGGATAGGGAGGGCCCCTTAGTTGAATGGTCAGTCACGAGGGGACATAAGTTCAAGGTGAGGGGCAGGAGGTTTAGGGGGGATGTGAGGAAAAACTTTTTTACCCAGAGGGTGGTGACGGTCTGGAATGCGCTGCCTAGGAGGGTGGTGGAGGCGGGTTGCCTCACATCCTTTTAAAAAGTACCTGGATGAGCACTTGGCACGTCATAACATTCAAGGCTATGGGCCAAGTGCTAGTAAATGGGATTAGGTAGGTAGGTAGGTCAGGTGTTTCTCACGTGTCGGTGCAGACTGCATGGGCCAAAGGGCCTCTTCTGCACTGTGAGATTCTGTGATTGTATTATGATTAAAATGTTGATATCATATAAAAAGTATTTTTCTCTTTTCACTGAAGACAAATTACATACCGGAAATAGAGGGTAACACAGAGGCTAATAAGAATGAGAAATGTAAAATAATTAATACCAGTACAGAAAAAGCATTGGAGAAACTTAAGGGATTAAAAGCTGACAAATCCCCAGGGCCTGATGGCCTACACCCTAAGACCTTAAAAAAAACTGCAGAGATCATGGGTGCACTGATTGATTTTCCAAAATACTATAGCTCCTAGAATGGTTCCAGTAGATTGGAAGCTATTTGAGAAAAGAGGGTAGAGAGAAAACAGTGAACTACAGACCAGTTAGCCTGACGTTAGTCATTGGAAAAATTATCAAATCTATTATTAAGTCTTAACAATGTATTTAGAAAATCATACCATGATCAGACAAAGTCAACATGGTTTTATGAAAGGTAAGTCATGTTCAAGTTCGAGTCAAGTCATGAAAGTTTGAGTTATGTGAGGATATAACTAATAGGATAGATAAAGGAGAAGTGGTAAATGTAGTATAATTGGATTTCCAAAAGACATTCGATAAGTTTTTTATTCTTTCATGGGATTTGGTGTTGCTGGCAAGGCCAGCATTTGTTGTCCATCCCTAATTGCCCTTGAACTGAGTGGGCAGTTGAGTCAATCACATTGTTGTGAGCCTGGAGCCACATGTAGGCCAGACCAGGTAAGGAAGGCCGATTTGCTTCCCTAAAGGACATTAGTGAACCAGATGGGTTTTTACAACGGTCGATGATAGTTGATACTGAGACTAACTTTATATTCCAGATTTATTAATTGAATTTACGTTCCACCAGCAGCCATGGTGGGAGTTAACCTGCATTATCCAAGCATTAGCTTGGGCTCCGGATTACTAGTCCGGTGACTTGACCTCAACGCCACTGTCTTCCACACAAAAGGCAAGGACCCATGGAGTTTGGGGTAGTATGTTAGCATGGATGGATAGAGAACTTGGTGACAGACAGGAAGCAAAGAGTAGGGCTAAAAGAGGAATTTTCCTGCATTGATCATTGTGGGAGCCTCAGCTATTTATAATCTATATTAACAATTTAGATAAAGAGACAGAGTAATGTTATCCAAGTGTGCTGATGATAGAAAGCTATGTAAGAATGTAAGCTGTGAGGGTGACACAAAGAGCCTGTAAAGAGATATTCACAGGTTAAGTGAGTTGGCAAAAATGTGGCAGATGGAGTATAATGTGGAGAAGTATACAGTTATTTGCTGTTAGTAAGAAAAGAAAAGCAGAATATTTTTCAAAAGATGTAAAAGTTTTAAATGTTGATTTTCTGACACATTTGGGTATACTAGTACAAGGCACACAAGGTTAGCATGCAGGTACAGCAAGTAATTAGGAAGGAAAGTGACATGTTGGCCTTATTGCAAATGGATGGGCGTATAAGAATAAGGAAGACTTGCAACAATTGTATAGGGCTTTGGTGAGAGCATGCCTGGAGTTCTGTGTGTTTAGGTCTCCATAGCTAAGGAACAATATATCTGCTTTGGAAGCAGTACAACAAAGGTTCACTAGATTGGTTCCTGGGATGACAATGTTGACCTAAGATGAGTGGCTAAATAAATTGTGCCTAGACTCTCGAGTCTCGAAGAATGAGAGGTGATTCCAATGAAACATGCAAGATCGTGAAGGGACTTCACAGGCAAGACACTAAGAAGTTGTTTCTCTTAGCTGGGAAATCTAGAACACAGGGACAAAGTCTCAGGATAATTATGTCATTTATGACAGAAATTAGATATTTCTTCACGCAAAGGGTAGTGAAACTTTAGAATTCTTTATCCCAAAGGATTGTGGATGCTCCATAGTTGAAAATACTTAAAGCTGAGATGGACAGATTTTTGGTATCTCAGGGAATCGAGGTATATGGGGAGCAGGCAGGACTGGGGAGTTGAGACCAAAGATCAGTCATGACCATGCTAAATGGCAGAACAGGCCCGAGCGGGAGTATGGTCCACTGTTCCTGTTTCTTTTGTTCTCTCCACATGACTAAAGTCTCTCATCCCTGGTATGATTGTAGTAAGTCTACTCTGCACTCTGTCATGGCACATTATAGAAATGAGAAAGGTGCATTTAAACTTACACCACAGGTAATTTGTAAGTAAATAAATAAATAAACATAAGAAAGCTTATGAATTTGTGAGCACAAAATTCAATCTGCATGTGTTAGCTTCGGAATGTTCTCTCCTTCAGTATTATTTAGCATTATTATCATTCCAACAAACCCGTGTTAATTTGAAACCATGGTAAATTGTTGAAGTATTGCCTTGGAAATTGGTATGTTTGACTTGAACAAAAAAAGCATCTGAAGTCTTGAGAAAAGTATAATCCATTTGCTTGGTTTTTTCGCCATTTATTTGGAAGAATTTGAATGTGCCTCAGTTTTGAATGGGTGTTTTAAGATTTAACAAATTGATTATATTAGAATATGCAAGAGTCCTTTTCCAAACTTAACAATGAGAATGGACCATCATTTGCTGGAGCAGAGACCTAATGCTATCTGCCATTCGTTAGACTTTCCCTTGCAAAGTAAGGGTTTCAAGATTTGTACAGCTAGTTGCTGGAAGTGTGAGCTGATCGTGCAGGAGGGAAACAGAACACCTGGGACCCAAATGGGCAGGGCAAGCAACTATGTATCCCCTTAACTAATGAGACTGAAATAAACAGCTTCAGGGCTGAAAAGGAAGTGTAAATTAGAGTAGATGAATCCAGTGCCAAATCAGATACAGTACAAAAAGAGAAATAGGGAAAGGTTGGATTGAAAGAGAGAAAAAGAGGAAGGCATTTTTATTTTTAAATTTGACATTTCAAATCCCCAACATAAATTACTATCTAAAGGAATGAGATTCCACACTAGTAATAATTAATTTTCAATGCTTGGGAGATTGATTGGCAGTAATTAACAAGTGGCGCATTGTTAAAAGGTTACTTGTGCTTGAAATGACGAGAATAACTTTCTGCGACGAGTTTGGGTCATATCTGCTGGACAAGTGCACCAATTTTGTGGCATTCAATGGTGAGACAGCAACAAAGTGATATTTCTATGAGGCTTACAGTGGAGCAATGTAACTTGGATATCCCCATTTAACTGCACATCTGCCCCTTACCTGCAGTTGCTGTATAATTTACACACAAATAACGGTGAGCACCTTTAGCCTCACTTATTTTGACAGCACATTCTGAGCCATTAAGTCGGTAAGATCCTAAATTTGTCAAAAATAACTTCACATAAAGAAAAGAAAACTTGGATTTATGGACCACCCTCAGGATGTCCCAAAGTGCCTCACAATTAATGAATAACATTTGAAATACGAACATACGAAATAAGAGCAGAAGTAGGCCATTCAGCCCCTCAAGCCTGCTCTGCCATTCAATATGATCATGGCTGATCTGTTTGTGTGTCAAATTCTACATTCCCATCCACCTCCGATAACCTTTGGTTCCCTTGCCTAACAAGAATCTGCCTTAAAAATATTCAATGACCTTGCCTCCTGAGGCAGAGAGTTCCAAAGTCTCACAACCCTCTGAGAGAAAAATTTCTCCTCATCTCTGTCCTAAAAGGGTGACCCCCTAGTGTTAAAACAGTGCCCCCTAGTTCTGGACTCACCCACCAGAGGAAATATCCTTTCCACGTCCACCTTGTCAAGACCGTTAAGGAACTTATATACTTCAATCAAGTCACCCCTCGCTCTTCTAAACTCCTGTAAAAACAGGCCCAGTCTGTCTAACCTTGTCTCATAAGACAACCTGCTCATTCCAGGTATCAATCTCGTAAACCTCCTCTGAACCACCTCCAATGCATTTACATCCTTCCTTAAATAAGGAGACCAAAACTACACACTATTCGAGATGTGGTCTCACCAATGCCCTATATAACTTAAGCATAACATCCTTGCTTTTATGTTCAATTTCTTTCCTAATGGAATACTATTCTTTATTACCTTCTTAATTACTTGTATCTGCATACTAACTTTTTGTGACTCATGCACTAGAACACCTAGATCCCTCTGCACCTCAGATTTCTGCAGCTGTTCTCCATTTAAGTAATACTCTACTTTTTTATTGTCCCTGTCAAAGTGAACAACTTCACATTTTCCTACATTATGCTCCATCTGTCATATTTTTGCCCACTCACTCAACCTATCTATATCAATCTGCAACCTCCTTATGTCGTCTTCACAATATACTTCCCTACCTATATTTGTGTCTTTTGCAAATTTGACTACCATGCCTTCACTCCCCTCATCTAAGTTATTGATATAAATTGTAAAGAGCTGAGGCCCCAGCACAGACTCATGTGGGATTCCACTCGTCACACCCTGCCAATCAGAAAAAGACCCATTTATGCATACTCTGTTTTCTGCCAGCCAGCCAACCTTCTATCCATCTTAATATGTTTCCCCCTATACAATGAGCTTTTATTTTCTGCAATTACCTTTGATGTGGCACGTATCAAATGCCTTCTGAAAATCCAAGTACAGCATGTCTACAGGCTCCCGTTTATCCACAGTGCGTATTACTCCTTCAAAGAACTCCAATGAATTGGTTAAACATAATTTCCCTTTCACAAATCCATGCTAACTCGTCTTGATTACCTTGAGTTTCTCTAAATGCCCAGCTATGACCTCTGTTATGATGTGGCAGGTAATTTGTGCCAGGTGGACCAAATCCACAATGGAAACTTGGCCTCGATATCACAATGGTTTTGCAATTTGTATTTATTACGGGAGATTTGTGCACTGAATACAGAAGTGAAGAGTCCACTAATGCCTTTATATATTTAAAAAAACTAAATTAAAACATTTATTAACAAAAAAGATTTCAAGCACATAAATAAGATTACAGTTACATAGTACTATTACAAATGCCAAAATTCCTAATTAACCCGACTACCAACTACACACCCCCTTTAAGGCAACAGTCCAAAATAGATTTTAAATTTAAATAGCAAGCTAGCAGATTTACCACAGCACCCATTCGACAGTGGAATTCCAAAGAATTTTCTCTAACTTTAGTTACTGGACACAGCAGACTTTTGCAAACATGGCTAGAGGATTCCGCAAGGCTGTTTTACACACTCCTTTTAGTTCTTATATGACCCTGCAACATCACCTTCCTTCCTTCTTTATATATGTTTCTCTCTCTTTAATCTGTAAATTCCATTGTTATATATGTCTTTGGAAATGTACTTTTCCCATAATACAAAAATCTTTCATGTTGCCAATATGGTCAGTACCTTTTGAGAAAAATGAACATAATGGACCTATTTATCTTGTTAGTTGTAAACATCCTTTGAAACCCAAACAATTCTTTCACTTATCTAAAAATGCACATTTCCATCACACCCTACATGCTAAGACCTCATCCATGTTTACTCATTAGCATTTCAAATGCCTCTTACCCCTCACTTCTTCTGATAATTTCAAGCTTGCAGCCTATCTGACTCTAATTTAATTAAATCACATAGACAGAACTATCTACATTCACACCCATAAACCTACCTTACAATAAGCCACAATAATATTATGAAAATTATTATAGTTTCGTGACAACTCCTTAATGATCAATTCTAACACCTTCCCCATGACAGACATCAAGCTAACTGGGCTATAGTTTCCTGTTTTCTGCCTCCCTCCCTTCTTGAATAGAGGGTTCTTTTTTTTGCTACTTTCCAGTCTGATGGAACCTTTCCAGAATCTAGAGAATTTTGGAAAATTCACCCCAATGCATCTACTAGCTCATTAGCCACCTCTTTTAAGACCCTAGGATGAAGTCCATCAGGACTCGAAGACTTGTCAGCCCCCAGCTTCATCAGTTTGCTCAGTACTGCTTCCCAAGTGATTGTAATTTCACCAAATATGGTCACTGTTGTTATGTAAAATATTTAGACACTTGGATGCAGAAAAAAACTCATTCATTTTATCATCTGTATCTTGTTAAGTTGTATGCTTTTAACCTTTGTCTTTTTTTTAATAAGAGGATTTTAGGTGATGCTTATCCTACAGCAAGATTATTATATATTTATATGTATTATATCTTAGGCAAGGTATAATAGCTCCTGAACTTACAGAAGATGAACTTTGGAGGGCAAAGTATGTCCATGATTCTGCGTTTCACCCAGATACAGGAGAAAAAATGATTCTTATTGGCCGAATGTCAGCTCAGGTGCCAATGAACATGACAATTACTGGATGTATGATGACCTTCTATAAGTGAGTAAAGACATTTTAAGTGTAAGGTTTCCTTCTGATTTTTCACAACTGTAGAAAGCCTATTGTGACAGGAGGGTTAATGTACTTTTAATGCTACCAAGTTTGCATATGGTGAGAGCTGCATGTTTCTGCCCACTTTCTACTAACCACATTTCTGGCGAAGCATTGAACTTGAGTATTTGCTTCAGCCCATTTGATCCAGAAACGATAGAAGATAGTAGGATTGGCTGCATTAAGGAATTCATTTTCTAATTACATTCTTCTTCAAAAAGAAAATGTAAACCATATACTTATTAGGAACATCAAATAGGGTTTTCTTTTTTAAATAAAATATGTTAAGTAATTGTGGAATTGAAACTACTACCCAGAACCCCAAAAGCTGGATGTCATTTGGAAATCTCTATTGCAGCATTTGGGGAGCGATTAGGGGCTGCAATGCCCTAAAATATACCAAAAGTATCTGTAAATTGTGAATCATGACAAAAAAAAATCTCCATGGCATGGCACAATGTGCAGGCTTATAATGTCTGTTTGATACTTGTGGATTTATTCAACATGTTTCAAACATGATTTTGTATTAGAATTATATTAAAGTACCAGCGATGAAATGGGCTTCACATGGTCCTGACAATTTAAAGCAAGTCCTGGGAAGTTTATTTCCTGGTAAATAGTGGATGCCGGAGTCCCTGGGCAGTATAATGTATTTTTTTAATACTAATGGAACTCCTAAGTAGTTGCTGTAAATGGTTCGTGTCTTACCTGACTTTGTTGTTGTGTTTCTAGTGGTATCATTATATTCCCTTATGGTTCTGTCATTTTTATATTGTTTTCTGGATGTCTCTCAGCTTTTCTTCTGACTCTGTTGTCTTTTTCATTTCTCTCCTTTGAGTTCTCAAAAGTGGAGAGGAGACATATGATCACAGAGCAGGGTGGAAGCAGCAAGCAACATGAAGGTGTTGGTCTTCTAACTGCCTACACTAATGTGTAATTTCCCCAAGCTTGTTTTATGCCTTTGTCTTTCATCCCATCAGCTGTTCTTGTGTCTACACAATTACTGCCCAGCTCCCCTTGTGTTCTCATTTCCCATTAATTCATTGTTTCTGTGTACTACCTATAGTATTTACCTTTTCTCTTCAACTCACCCTGTCTGCTGTCTGTTGTACTTTCTGCTGCTCCTTTACCGATTACATTCTTCCCAATGACATTCCGTTTTCCTTTTCTCCCCTCTCTACTTTCTCTTTTTGTCTCTTTATCCTATTACTTCCTTCCTTCTCCTTATCAGCTCCTGTCCACCTTCTCCTACATTCCCCCTTAACTTGCTTGCTATCCCCTACCTGCCCCTTGTCCTGTCTCCTGTTACCCATTTTTCCAACTCTCTTCTTTTGCCTCCGTATGTCCTGCTTCACAGCTCCAGCGTTTTCCCTCATATGTCTACTTGATGCCATCTCTCCCTTTCCCAGCTTTCCCCATGAATCTCACATCTATTCCCCAGCCCCACCAACCTCACCCTGAACCTTTTTTTTCCAGGCAAGGTTTGATCTTGCCTAATAGGATAGAACAGGTCCTGTGGTAGTGGCAGCAGGTTTTGAATGGGAAGGGAGGTCATGCAGCAAATCTGACAGTAGTAGAGAGCCCAGTATTAGAACATGGCATGCCTAAAGATGGAGCAGTGAAGAAACTCTGCAGCAGCAGGGATGTACAGGGAAGGTACAGAATGGGAGGACAATGGCAGCAGAATTCAGCCTCAGTAAGAACAGACAAGCTAAGGGACGACACAGCATGACAGGCCAGAAGACGTCAAACAAATACTGAGTAAAGCATCAATAAATTTAAGGTAAAACTTCCCTGCAAGGAACAAGGTGTATGGAAAGAGAAAAAATAATTATAAAATTTTACACACTGCCTCGACCATGAATGAATGAATCTGGGAGTCTGGGAGATGGCTTGGAGGAGCACTAGCATTACCATTGTTGTCACTGTAGGTTAGATGGATGGTTGAAGGAAAAGGGAATTAAGGCAGGCATTTGCGATTAGGGCCACTGCTCATTTGAAGGAAAAACACCAGCACGGACTGGTTGTTGAATAAGCAGCCTTTTCCTGTGTTATATTTCAATAAAATTCTCTTTCTATATAGTGTTGGGAGGACTGAAAGGTTACTATAACTGTAAATATAAGTGCCTTATAACTTAGAGTATAAAACTAATTCACAGGTGTGAGAGAGATAGCATGACATCCAAATGCTATGGAAATAGCATGACAAATAGCAAGATAGAGGTGTGACCTGGACAGAAAACATGTGACCAGACAGCAAATACGTGTTGCACAACAGGAAGTCACAAAGGTACAAGACTTTTAAAATATAAAATGGATTCCTCTAAAGGGTGGCATGGGTGCTGAGGCCAGTGTAATATCTAGAAAATATTAGTTATGTTGATGGCTCAGGTATCACACTATTCTTGTCTCAGAATATCTTGCGTTTCTATAATGCCTTAAATGTAATGAAACATCTCAAGACATGGTACAAAGCAAGGTTCAAGCACCTGAGCAGAGGTTCAGGAAGAACAAATGGCGGATGCCTTGCCCTTCAGTAGGTTCCTTTTGAGAATGATAAAGGTGTGGCAACACAGGGGACTTTAGGATGGGAATTCCAAAACAGGGCAACATAACCAATTTCTCTCACCAATGGTGAATATGCACAAAAGGCCAGAGAAGCAAATGTGTGAGCTGGAACACGAGCTTGCAGAGATAGAATGGAACAAGACCATGGAGGAACAAGGATGAGAACATAGGAGCAGGAGTAGGCCATTTGGCCCCTTGAGCCTGCTCTGCCATTTAACTAGATCATGGCTGATCTTCTACCTCAATGCCATCTTCCTTCACTATCCCCATATCCCTTGATATCATTGGTATCTAGAAATCTATCAACCTCTGCTTTGGACATACTCAATGACTAAGCTTCAACAGCCCTCTGGCTTAGAGAATTCCAAAGATTCACCACCCTCTGTCTGATGAAATTCCTCCTCATCTCGGTCCTAAATGGCCTACCTCTTATTCTGAGACTGTCCCTCAAACAAAAGAAACGTCCTTCCTATATCCACCCTGTCGAGCCCTCTAAGAATTTTGTACACTTCAATGAGATCACCTTTCATTCTAAACTCTAGAGAATATAGGCCCAGTCTCCTTAATCTTTCCTCAAAATACAGTCCCGCCATCGCAGGGATTAGCATGGTGAGCCTTTATTGCACTCCCTCTACAGCTGTATATGCTTCCTTAAGTAAGGAGACCAAAACAGCACATGATACTCCAGGGGCTGAATTCTCCGGTTGGCGAGCGGAGGCGGGGCGTAAAATGATGCGCAGTGACTGTGCGCCCGCCGAACTGTCAAAGGCCTATTAAGGCCTGTTAAAAACTAATTTAAGCAATTAAATGCTGCCCGTCCGATCTTAAGGTTGACGGGCAGACGAAGAGCCCAGGCGGCCTTCGCATTTTTCGTGAAACCTCATCCACGAGCAGGTTGAGGTTTCATGAAGTGTTTTAAAATTCAATAAAAATTTTTAAAATAATTTTTTGACATGTACCAGCTCATGTGATAGTGTCAATTGAGGGGACATGTTTTAAAAGTTTTTAATTACTTTATTTCAGTTTTTAAATATCAAACTGATCTCCCTGAGGCACCTCTGTGCCTCAGGGAGATTTCCAGCCCCGACCCAGGAAATTCCCCCCCTCACCCGGCCTGCACAGGGAACATTCAGCGCTTCCGGGCGAGCGTCACGCTGGGCGGGCCTTAATTGGCCCACCCCTGTAAAATGGTGGCGCAGCCCTGATCAAGGGAGCCGATCGGGGTCGCGCCCACCCCTGACACGAGGGAAAATGTTTCCCCAGGTGTGGTCTCATCAAGGCTCTATACAACTGCAGCAAGACTTCCTTACTCCTATACTGAAATCCCCTTGCAATAAAGGCTAGCATACCATTTGTCCCTAATTGCTGTTGCACCTGCATGTTAGCTTTAAGTGAGCTATGAACAAGGACACCCAGATCTCTTTGGGCATCAGCACTTCTCAAACTCTCCCCATTTAAGAATGAATCTGCACTCTGTTTTTCCTACCAAAGTGAATAACTTCACATTTTTCCACATTATATTGCACCTGCCATGTTCTTGCCCATTCATTTAGTCTGTCTAAACCTCCTTGAAGCCTTTTTGCATCTCCCTCACAACTCACATTCCCACCAAGTGTTGTATCATCAGCAAACTTGGAAACATTACATTACAAATCATTGATATGGATTATGAATAGCTGAGGCCAACGCACTGATCCTTGCGGTACCCCACTAGTCACAGCCTGCCATCCTGAGAATGATCAGTTTATTCCTCCTCTGTTTTCTATCAACCAATCCTCAGTCCATGCCAGTATACCCCCAGTCCCATAAGCCCTAAATTTGCTTACTAACCTGTGTGGGACCTTATCAAAAGCTTTATGAAAATCCAAATACACTGCATCCAGTGGCCCTCCCTTATCTATCCTGCTAGTGACATCCTCAAGAAACTCCAACAGGTTTGTCAAACATGATTTCCCTTTCATAAATCTATATTGACTCTGCCCAATTTCCCCATTAGAATTTTTAAGTCAACATAGTTGGGGAACTGGAACTAGTGAAAATTGGTGAATACCAGTGAACAAGGCATTGTAAGATAAGTAACTTATGAGACTGAGAAGGAGAACAGTAAACAGTATACGTAACTGGGAGATGATAAGACCATGAATGAAGTTATGTTTTGCTTTTTTTGTATGTTTTACTCTAGGTTTGCTTTTGGCTACTGTGTTTCAGACAACACTTAATTGGTGTACCTGAGCTATCAACATTCTCAAGTGATTTCACTTGCCTTAATAGATAAAGTAATGTAATCCGCACAGAATAATGAACAGACACCCTTTTTGGGTTACTTAGGGCACTGGTTTTCTTTGTCCTTAAAGGTATCAGCAAAACACTGCAGTAGACCTTGTTTGGGGCTTTAACTGGTGATTTATGTACTGGAATAAAAAAACAGTAGCAATTACAAAATGTATTTTTTCAGTAAAAACAAAACAATGGAAATACTCAGATCAAGCAGCATTGTGGAGAGAATTAGAGTTAGCATTTTGGGTCAATGTCCTTCGTCAGAACATTTTTAATACTTCCTGAATTTTGCTAAGCCTTTGTATATTATAAAATAATAAGTAATTCCTAAATTTGTGACAAGCTGTGTATTAATTACTTTTTATAGAAAAAATATTTCCCCCACCAATTATGAAACTTCTCTGCTTGTCTAACTTAAAAACAGAGAATACTGGAAATTCAACAGTTCAGAAACATCTGTCAAAAGAGGAAGATAGGGTTAATGTTTCAGGTCTGTAATCCATCATCAGAACCCATGGGAAGAAAAGCCATTGCAGGAGTTATACAGTCAACATCGGGACAGGCAGGATTAGAATCAGGGCCCATATAAATCGATCACAGAGAAGAGCCAATTGAGGATGATGAAAAGGCCACGCATGTTGCAAACCATAGAGAGCATGAGGAGAGAGATTGGTATACAATATATTACTGGTAACTTTGATCAGGAGAGTATCAGCGTTATTTATGAGACAGAATCTAGACTTCGATGAGTCAAGCAAGAAAAACCATTGTAGACTTTGGTAGCTGCTATGCTTTCAAGAGCTTTTAAAGAAGTTAGAGGTGAGCCAGTAGTTAGAGCCATACAGGATGGGTGTTTAAGAAAGAGTTCCCTAGCCTCCGAGTCCAACCTTTTCACTTGCAACTCTGAGACTGAACCAAAATATCCACTTAATTTAAAATTCAACTCTTCGAGATGAGCTTCCAACTACATCACTAAGATCGCATAATTACACCTCTAGATTGCCTGGCTCCATTCCTGCCTCAACTCAAATGCTGCTGAAACTTTTATCCATTCTATTGTTAGGTTTAGACTTCACTATTCCAAATAGCTGACTACACTCCATAAACTTGAGGTCATCTAAAACTCTGCTGCCCATATCCTAACTCATACCAAGTCCGTTCACCCATCACCTGTGTGCTCACTATATTGGCTCCCAGGAAAGTAACGCCTTGATTTTAAAATTCTCATCCTTGTTTTTAATCCCTCCATGGTCTTGTCTCTGCAGCTCTCCAATCCTCTTTTCCTCCATTTCTGGCCTCTTAATCCCCTATTTTAATGGCTCCTCTGATAGTGGCTGTGCCTTCAGCTGCCAAGTTCCTAAGTGTTGGAATAAGAACATAAGAAATGGGAGCGACCCCTCAAGCCTGTTCGCCTTTCAGAAAGATCATGGCTGATCTGATCTTGGCCTCAATGCCACTTTCCTGTCTGTTCCCCGTATCCCTTGACTCGTCTGTAGTTCAAGAATCTTTCTATCTCAGCCTTGAGTATATTCAATGACTCAGCCTGGACAGCTTTTTAGGGTAGAGAATTCCAAAGATTCGTGACCCCCTGAGAAAATAAATTCCTCCTCTTCTCTGCCTTAAATGGGAGCACCCTTATTCTGAAACTGTGCCCCATAGTTCTAAATTCCCCATGAGGGGAAACATCCTTTTGGCATCAACCAGTCAACCTCCCCACATCACCCATCCCCTCCCAAATCTTTTATATTTCAGTAAGAACGCCTCTCATTCTGCTATATTCCACTAAGTATAGGCCCAACCTGCTCAACCTTTCCTCAAAAGACAACTTCTTCATCCCAAGAATCATCCTAATGAGCCTTCTCTAAATTGCCTCCAATACAAGTGTATCCCTCCTTAAAACTGTACTCAGTACTCTAGGTAGTCTTACCAATGCCCTGTACAGTTGTCACAAGACTTCCTTACTTTTATACTCCATCCACCTTGCAATAAAGGCAACATTGCTTTTGCCTTCCTGTACCTGCATGCTAATAGTTTGTGTTTCATGTAGGAGGGCACACAGATTCCTCTATACTGCAGTATTCTGCAGTCTCTCTTAATTTAAATAATAATCTATCTTCTATTATTCCTGCCAAAGTGAATGGCCTCGCATTTTCCTACATTATACTCCTGCCAAATTTTTTGCCTGCTCACTTAACCTATCTATATCCCCTTGCAGACTCGGTGTCCTCCTCACAACTTGCTTTCCCACCTATCTTTCTATCAGCAAATGTGACTACAATATATTAAAGTCCATCATCCAAATCATTAATATAGATTGTAAATAGTTGAGACCTCACCACTGATCCCTGTGGCACCCCACTAGTTGCAGTTTGACAACCGGAAAATGATCCATTCATCCTGAATCTCCATTTTCTGTTAGTTAGCCAATCCTCTAACAATGCTAATGCATTTCCCCAACACCACGAGGTTTTATCTTGTGCAGTAACCTTTTATGTGACACCGTATTGAATGTCATGTGACACATTTATTGAATGTCTTTTGGAATTCTGAATATATTGGTTCCTTTTTTATCCACACTGGTCAGTACATCCTCAAGGAACTCCAATAAGTTTGTCAAACATGGGGAATTCTCTCCCTAAACCTTTCCACCCCCCTACCTTTCTCTGTTCCTTTTAAAGTGTTCCTTATAACCTACCTTGTTGACCACTTTTTGATCATAATGTGGTTCAGTGTCAAATTATGTTTGATAATGCTCCTATGAAGTGCCTTGAGTCATTTGCTGCATCCAAAGCGCTGTATAAAGACAAGTTATTGTTGAGCAGTTTTGAAAGAAAGTATATTGTCAGCTCTTCCATAGCAGCATTACAGGACTACCAATTTCTGTAGCATTACATGACTATACTAATAGGGGACACGGCTATATAGGAAGAAGAACTTGATAAAAGTTTTGCAAGGTATCAAATGACATTTTTTTCTAAGGCATTAATGTTATTTAACAGTAATAACGTGATCAATATCTCCATGGTTTGTTGTAGGTTATTAACTTTATATTGAAAATTTTCAAAATAAGCTGCTTCCACCATGCCATAAGATGCTACAAATCAAGACACAGATTGTTGACTTTATTTAAGAACTGACTCTCACCCAGGCCATGTAGAGATATATTACAGTATATACATTGTGCTCCATTGGTCAGTGCTTCTCTTACCCTTCCTCTCTCCTACACTCGCTCCAACTTCCTGTATCTTTACTATATTGAAGTCATAACCCATCTCCTAATCTATCTCATTCTTTCTCAGTGATCTTGAGATATTGAAACTTATTTTCTCCCCTAACCAACCCAACGCCCCCCCCCCCCCACCCCCCCACCCCGCGGCTCCCTCATCACCCCCAATCTTTCATAGAAAATAGGAGCAGAAGTAGGTCACTCGGCTCTTCAAGCCTGTCCTGCCATTAAATATGATCATGGCTGATCTTCTATCTCAACGCCTTACTCCCACTCTCCCCATGCCCCTTGACCTCTTCAGTATCTAGAAATCTATCTATTTCCTCCTTAAATATATTCAATGACTTGGCCTCCACAGCCTTCTGTGGTAGAGAATTCCATGGGTTCACCATCCTCTGAGTGAAGAGGTTTCTCTTCAACTCAGTCCTAAATGGCCTACCCCATATCCTGAGACTGTGCTCCCTTGTTCTAGACTCCCCCATCCAGAGGAAACCTATTCTTGCATCCATTCTGTCCAGCCCTGTCAGAATTTTATACGTTTCAATGAGATCCCCTCTCATTTTTTCTAAACGCCAGTGAATACAGGCCTTGTCAACCCAATCTCTCCTCATACGACAATCCTGCCATCCGAGGAATCAACCTGGTGAACCTTTGCTGTACTCCCTCTATGGCAAGTATATTCTTAAGTAAGGAGACCAAAACCGCACATGCTACTCCAGGTGTAGTCTCACCAAGGCCCTGTACAGCTGCAGTAAGACATTCTTGCTCCTGTACTCAAACTTTCTCGCAATGAAGACCAACATACTATTTGCCGCCTTAACTGCTTGCTGCACCTGTAATGTTTGTTTTCAGTGATTGGTGTACAAAGACACCCAGGTCCCTTTGTACATCAACATTTCTCAACCTATCACCATTTAAATAATTCTCTGCCATTCTGTTTTTCCTACCAAAGTGGATAACCTCACACTTACCCATGTTATACTGCATCTTCCATGTATTTGCCCACTCACTCAACTTGTCTAAATCGCCTTGAAGCCTCAACATCCTCCTCACCACTCACATTCCCACCAACTTTCATGTCATCCTCTTACAATCTTCAGGCTTGAAACCATCTTAATCACTAATTCCTGATATACCTTATCTTCAACTTTGGTGATTCCCAGCTCCATGAACCTTGACCATTTACTTTTGTTTTTTTACAAGTATTTTCATTAATTGTAATACAGATAAAGGAAAGAACAAAATACAGGTGTAGGAAAAATTGTGATCCAATATGGACTTTGAACAATTTCCCTATTAATTTTCCAAAACAGTTATTTTTATAACTAAATATAGTAAGTGTAATGTTTCCTATTGATTTGATTTTAGAACTACTCCAGCAGTGGTTTTCTGGCAGTGGATTAATCAGTCCTTCAATGCTATTGTGAACTATACTAACAGAAGTGGAGACGCTCCAATAACTGTAGGGTAGGTTGTGTTTCTATTAAGATTGAAGTGAGACATTGTTATAAATTTCTGTTTTGGACTGTATTTCAGATGCCAACCAAATGATGGTTTTGTTGATCAAAATAAAATTAACATAAACAAAACTGAGCTTTCATGGATTTGTTTTGTATGCATTAACTTCTTGTAGAAATAGAGTATTTATTTACCATTAGTATGAAAACAAAATAGTGTTTTCATCATAGTTAACGCTGTTAGATTTTGTTCTAGAAGTTCTAAGAATATATTACAATTATGATTTTTTATTTTATTTCCTGTTTAAATTGCAGCCAACTTGGTACAGCCTATGTGTCTGCTACAACAGGTGCAGTAGCAACGGCTCTTGGCCTTAATTCACTAACTAAGGTATCATTAGCTTTTGATACGTGCATATTTTATCCGCTATTGGATATTGGAACTATGGAAAATATGTATTGCCAATTTCATGAGGATACCAGGAATAATAGACATAATTATGGAAAAATTGGTGCTGTATTCAAGGAGCAGAGAAAGTGAAGGAGTGATCTAACAGAAATATTCAAAACTATAGAAGGATTTGAAGGGATAAATTGCAAAAGACCCACTGGTTCAAGATTCAAAAAACATATCAGTAAGTGGTTCAGAGCTAATTTGATCCTATGCTTGCCTGGTCATGTACACATGGACTTTATTGAAAGACACTATAATAACCAAGAACCAAACCCTGGATAACTTTACTCCTTTCCTGTGCAAGGATACTGACACTAATTGTTAGTGTTGTTTCTAGTTGAGGCTTCTACGCTAGTATTTCACATGTTACAACATATTTATCCACTAAGCAGAGATGTGAGCTTTAATGAAGAATGTTTTTTTTCTTGTATGAATATTATTGAATTCCTTCAGATGTTCAAATTTTTCATTAACTCTGTCTTTCCTTGATTTTGAGTGTGTTTTATCATCTGGATTTATTGCAATTAATGATGCATGACAAAAGCCTAGTGTGGGTTCACAATTTAAGATAACCTAGATCAATTCTAAAATAGAAGAATAATTCACACACCATGTAATATTTAGTTACAAGGAATATCAAGATTAAATGAAAGAAAATTAAATTAGTCTCTCTTGCATCAGTACTCTTTGTGAGAACATAATACAACGTGTAGACAGATTCCTGCTACATTTCTCAGGATTCCAGTTTTGAATTCTTTAGTACTCCCATTTGATAGGAGACAATATAATGAACACTATTAGTAACAACCTGTTAGTAATATATGGGCAAGGGACAATGTTCAGGAGACAAAAATTTAGTAATGTTTAGACAATTGTACAGATATAATAATGAAGATTTGGACTGATTCCCTCAGTTATTCTTGTAAAGGAAATAATTAATGATCCATTTCTTCTGTACAGCGTGTGACACCTCTAATAGGACGTTTTGTTCCATTTGCTGCAGTAGCTGCTGCCAACTGTATAAATATCCCTTTAATGAGACAAAGGTAAGTTTTCCATTTACTGTCTCAATAGCAGTAAAACACAGATTTCAAAATGAAATAATTCTAGGAGTGGCAAGATGCACCATACAGTGGATTATCCAATTCCAGATTTGCATTGAGAGATTTCAAGCAGAGTTTGGGCATTTCTCCAAAATCAAGTGGCGGCCATAGTGAACTATTCCTGAGAGCCTCCTTATTAAAGAGTAGAATTTAGCAGAGTGCTGGGAACAAACCTATTCTATCACACTTTCTGTAATTGATATGCCTGGAAAAATTTGAGGACATTCACACAACTCAATTGCTGTAAAGTAGTCAGAATGCTACAAAAGCCCAGTAAGATCAGTATAAGTTATTTGTGAGGAATAACATGCCCATCATCATTACTGCTTACTGAGACTAAAAACCCTTGATTGGGAATATTTTTGAAATTACATTTTTCCCTTTTTTAACTCTCCCATTGTTGGCCATACAAAGGGAACATCAAATCTTTAAATACTCTTCAATATTTACTTTTCAAAAAAAAACCTGTAGTTTCTATCCACCATATATAATGGCACTCCATTTACTTAACCTGAATAATATGTTTCTCAGTACAGCATGATTTAAGCTTCTGAAAATCTTTTTATCAGCTTATTTAACATGGCTACACAAACCAAAAGAAGCCTGGATCATAATGAATCTGCCTTTCTGAAAAGGGGATGGTGCTACCAAGCCACTTTTGGTGATAGGCATCGGAGGTCCCCACCCAGAGTGCATTCTGTGCCCCATCCACCCTCAGTGCATCTTCAGAAAATTAGTATTTTTGAAAAGTTAGTTTTAAATTGCTATAAGTAAGTTTTTCCAATAAATAAGCAGATAGGCACTGATTTAAAGAAGCATAGAAAATGTAATCATCTAAATATTTTCATTGTTTATGAACTTGGGATACAAAAATATAGATTGTAATGCATTTCCTTTTGCTTAGACAAAAAGCCTTTCTGCATGGAGACAAGTGCTGCTTTGAAATTTGCAACACCAAACATTCCAAAAATCTTCACTGTCTGCTTTCATTCCACAGAGAATTGAAACATGGAATACCAGTAACAGATGAGAATGGTAACCGACTAGGAGAATCAGCAAAAGCTGCTCAACAGGCTATTGTACAAGTGGTCGTCTCTAGGATCCTCATGGCTGCTCCTGGCATGGGTCAGTAGTACTAAAAGTGTTGTGTTACAGACCACTCGGAATCAGAGTCGCTGTGGCAACATGCACTTTTACATGCATATTGTAGTCTGGAGTTATGGATAGTGATGGTAGAAGTTTGACTTGTTTTCCATTGCATGGCTGACCAGGAAAGTCGCCTCTTACTGCCAGCCATTGGCATGTGTTGGAAGGATTTGCAGGTTGGTAATCAACCTGTTTGACCACATTATGAGCGTACCTTCCTTGGCTATCAAGTGGGACTTGAACCCAGAGCTTCTGGCTCAGAGACGAGGACACTACCTATTGCGCCACAGGACCTTCATAGTATTAAAAGTAAACAGTTTTAATAAAATGACTTCCTGAGTCACTTAAGTTAAACAAATTTCTGTCTTTTGTTTCTATTATTTGTACAATGTGTTGTTGTCAGGTGAACACCAAATATCGTTTTGTTGTTCATAGGTTTCTGATGTGTAGCTTTGTTTGTGTTACTCTTTGGTGTTGGAAACACACAAGATATATCCCAGTGGGGAAGAAGGATTCTAGGAAGGGGATAAACCAACCATGGTTAACCGAGGAAGTTAAGGAGTGTATCAAATTGAAAGAAAAAACATACAATGTGGCAAAGGTTAGTGGTAAGCCAGAGGATTGGGAAAGTTTTAAAAACCAACAGAAGATGACCAAAAAAATAATGAAGAGGGAGAAAATAAACTTTGAGGGTAAACTAGCAAGTAATATAAAAACAGACAATAAGTACTTCTTTAAATATATGAAATGGAAGAGAGAGGCCAAAATAAACAAAGGTCCTTTGGAGAATGAGGCTGGGGAAATAATAATGAGGAACCAGGAAACAGCAGAGGAGTTGAATTGCATCAGTCTTCACGGTAGAAGACACTAATAGCATTCCAAAAATGCTAAATAATCAAGGGGCAAAAGTGGGGGAGGAAATAAGTACAATAACTATCACTAGAGAAAAATGAGGCTAAAGGCCGATAAGTCGCCTGGGCCTGATGGGTTGTATCCTAGGAAATTAAAGGAAGTAGCTGCAGAGATAGTGGATGTACTGGTAGTAATCTTCCAAGAATCCTTAGATTCTGGAAAGTCCCCAGAGGAATGGAAATCTGCCAATGTAACACCATTATTCAAAAAGAGAGGGAGACAAAAAAAATAGGTAACTAATAGGCCGGTTAGCTTAACAACTGTAATTGGGAAAATGTCAGAGTCTATTATAAAGGATGTAATAACAGAGCATTTAGAAATGCATAATATAATCAAGCAGAGTCAGCATGGCTTCATTAAGGGGAAATCATGCTTGACAGGGTAGATGCTGAGAGGTTGTTTTCCCTTGTGGGAGAATCTAGGACCAGAGGGCATAATCTCAGAGTAAAGGATCACCCATTTAAGGCAGAGATGAGGAGGAATTTCTTCTGAGGGTAGTTAATCTGAAGAATTTTTTCCACAGAGGGCTGTAGAGGCTGGGCCGTTAAGTATGTTCAAGGCTGAGATAGATTTTTAATCAGTAAGGGAATCAAAGGTTATGGGGAAAAGGCAGGAAAGTGGAGTTGAGGATTATCAGATCAGCCATGATCTCATTGAATGGCGGAGCAGACTTGATGGGCCGAAAGGCCCACTTCTCCTACATCTTATGGTCTTACATACTTATTCCAAATTTACAGTAGGTAATTGTTATGATTTATCATGTTGATGTATTTGCATGCTAGTTATGTTTTACAAAATAATTCAATTCCAATTTGATTGAAGCAGATTTTTTTAACCACAGTTATTTTTCTGTCTTGTTGTGTTTTTGATTTTCAGAATTCAGATACAATGTTAGGTTGTTGCTAGATTTAGCATTGATTGGCAGGGTTACCATTTGCTAGTAGCTCTAATAGTAGAATTCAGGAGGCCCACCTTTGCTTGTCATTCAAACTCGATTAGCTTCTGTGGGTAGATCCTAACATTTCTTAGCCTGATTTTGGATGGAAAGCTAGTGGCAGAAAGATGATATCTTGACCAAGATCTCAAAACTCTAGCCTTGACCTTAAAAACACTGATTTCCAAATAACATGGACCAGCTTTGGTCCATTTGGTCCATGGACCTTTATATGGAAATGTAGAGCTGTGCTTTTGAGCACTATCAAAGAAAAATGCAAATAAGAAATCTCTTCACAATACCTGTCATGTGTTTCTCTGCTGAGTTTGAACCCTACCTAACAAGTTTATTTTCATACTTATTTACCACTGGCTCTGCACAGAGACCAAGGAGACCTGTTAGATAACTCGGTGAATAATAAAATAGATAAAAATTAGATTCAGTTAAGAAAATCAGGTCAATTACAAATTCATCTTGATGAGGAAACTTATCTCTCTTGTTCAGGAACAGTTGGGGAAAGTTGGTGTGAACGGAGAGGAAGCAAATGGCTTAAGTGCATACTTTCTAATTTACAGTTTCTTATTTTAAAATGTTAATATATTTCCCCGAGCAATCTTGAAATATAGTATCAATAAAATTCCCATTTTAACATAGTCTTGTGAGCTCGCGTGGTTCTTTGTCTCGTCAGGTATTAATGCTGGCAATGCCTCCAACTGATAAGTGAAAACTGGAAAACCAGAAATGTTACTTTTACCATATTAGGTTTCATCAACTTTTTACCCAAATGTTTACAGAATGCTTTACAGAAATTCAAATTCCTTTTCTGATGGATTCAAAACTATCTGTTGTAAATGTCAGTCGTGAATACTTGTATAGTGATTGCATTGGACTAGAATCTAAAACATTAGAAACATGTTTACTTCCTTGTGTTACCAAAGATACCTGCTTTTTCTGTTATTTTATTTGTGATTATATTGTTAATTTATTAAATGAGCTTTTTTTCAGCTATCCCTCCATTTCTAATGAATACCTTGGAAAGGAAAGCCTTCTTAAAAGTAAGTTTCTTTTTGATATTTATGTTTTGAATTTTTATTATTTCTGTTTATGGAGTCATTCTGATGCTAGTGTAATATCCAACAGTATTCATTTTGTTTCCTGTGTTTAAAAAATATTAATGAAGCTATTCACTCATTTCACTACTGACCTTTTAATCTTAAAATGCATAAAACGTTGTAATGAACTAGAAGAAAAACAAGTACTGTAATGAGTGCCTTTTTATCACTGCTTTACTTGGTAATTTTTTAAAATTCTTAATCATAGGATATGGGCATCACAGGCTCAGCCAGCATTTATTGCCCATCCCCTAATTGCCTTTGAGAAGGTGGTAGGGAGCTGCCGCCTTGAACCGCTGCAGTCCATGGGATATAGGTACACCCACAGTGCTGTTAGGGAGGGAGTTCCAGGATTTTGACCCAATGACGATGAAGGAATGACAATATTGTTCCAAGTCATGATGGCAAGTGGCTTGGAGGGGAACTTCCAGGTGGTGGTGTTCCAATGTGTCTGCTACCCTTGTCCTCCTAGCTGGTAGTGGTCATGGGTTTGGAAGGTGCTGTCTAAGGAGGCTTGGTGAGTTCCTGCAGTGCATCTTGTAGATGGTACACACTGCTGCCACTGGGCGTCAGTGGTGAAGGGAATGAATGTTTGTGGATGTGGTTCCAATTAAGCGGACTGCTTTGACCTGGATGGTGTCAAGCTTCTTGTGTTGTTGGAGCTGCACTCATCCAGGCAAGTGGGGTGTATTCCATCACATTCCTGACTTGCGCCTTGTAGATGGTGGACAGGCTTTGGGGAGTCAGGAGGTGAGTTACTTGCTGCAGGAATTTTAGCCTCTGACCTGCTGTTGTAGCCACAGTATTTATATGGCTAGTCCAGTTCAGTTTCTGGTCAATGTAACCCCTAGCATGTTGATAGTGGGGGATTCAGTGATGATAATGCCATTGAATGTCAAAGGGCGATGGTTATATTCTCTCTTGTTGGAGGTGGTCATTGCCTGGGACTTGTGTGGCGCGAATTTACTTGCCACTTGTCAGCCCAAGCCTGGATAATGTCCAGGTCTTGCTGCATTTGGACATGGACTGCTTCGTTATCTGAGCAGTTGCAAATGGTGCTGAACATTGTGCAATCATCAGCGAACATCCCCAATTCTGACCTTCTGATGGAGGGAAGGTCATTGATGAAGCAGCTAAAGATGCAGGTGCCTAGGACGCTACCCTGAGGAACCCCTGTAGTGATGTCCTGGATCTGAGATGACCCCCAACAACCACAACCATCTTCACTTCAACCAGTGGAGAGTTTTTCCCTGATTCCCATTGGCTCCTGTTTTGCTTGGGCTCCTTGACACTCAGTCAAATGCTGCCTTGATGTCCAGGACAGTAACTCTCACCTCGCCTCTGGAGTTTAGCTCTTTTGTCCATGTTTAAACCAAGGTTGTAATGAGGCTAGGAGCCGAGTGGCCCTGGCAGAACCCAAACTGAATGTCAGTGAGCAGGTTATTGCTAAGCAGGTGCCACTTAATAGCACTTTTGATGACCCCTTCCGTCACTTTACTGATGATAGGGAGTAGACTGATAGGACGGTAATTTACTTGGTTGGAGTTGTCCTGCTTTTTCTCGTGTGCAGGACATACCTGGGCAATTTTCCATGTTGCCAGGTAGATGCCAGTGTTGTAGCTGTACTGGAACAGCTTGTCTAGGGGTGCGGCGAGTCCTGGTGAACGTCTCCAGTATAATTGCTGAAATATTGTCAGGGCCCATAGCCTTTGCAGTATCCAGTGCCTTCAGCCATTTCTTGATATCATGTGGAGTGAATTGAATTGGCTGAAGACTGGGACCTTCAGAAGTGGCCGAGATGGATCATCCACTCGGCACTTCTAGCTGAAGATTGCAAATGCTTCAGCCTTGCCTTTTGCACTGATGTTCTGGGCTTCCCCCATCATTGAGGATAGGGAAATTTGTGAAGCCTCCTCCTCCAGTGAGTTGTATAATTGTCCACCACCATTCATAACTGGATGTGGCAGGACTGCAGAGCTTAGGTCTGATCTGTTGGTTGTGGAATTGCTTAGCTCTGTCTATCACTTGCTGCTTATGCTGTTTGGCATGCAAGTAGTCCTATGTTGTAGCTTCACCAGGATGATACCTCATTCTTGGGTATGTCTGGTGCTGCTCCTGGCATTCCCTCTTGCACTCTTCATTGAATCAGGGTTGATTCTCTGGCTTGGTGGGAATGGTAGAGTTTGGAATATGCCTGGCCGTGAGGTTACAGATTGTGGCTTGAGTATAGTTCTGCTGCTGCTGATGGCCCACAGTGCCTCATGGTTGCCCAGTCTTGAGTTGCTAGATCTGTTCGAAAGCTAACGTTTACCATGGTGGTAGTGCCATGATAACACATGATGGAGGGTATCCTCAATGTGAAGAAGGGACTTCATAATTTATATTCTAAACACTATGGACAAGTGAGGTAAAGCAGTCAAGGGGGCAATTAAATTACTGGGATACAAAAGGCAAAATTTTAACTCACTCAAAACCTATTCATTTACACGGAGTTAAAATCAGACCAAAGTGCTTTGAGACCCTTGGGATTGGTGCCCCTAAATGCCTGCTGCTATGCTATCTAAGATGAAGAGAGCATTAAAAAAAAATTATGGCAGCAGCATGATGGTGATGAGTGTTTGAGTGCGGATATTCATTGTCATGGACTGGATAGATTTAGTTTTGATTTTTGCTCTGTATAGTCCCTGAAATGCATTGTGTGCCATCTTTTTTTGTGAGGGGGTGTGCGTGAAGGCAAAATTATGCCTTTGTGGTGCACATTGCCTATTGATTGATTGATGGTATTACAGAGAGCATTGATGACTATGAACTCCATTCCTTAACCAGCAACTCCATTCCTCACCCTGAAAATTGTCGAAGGATGAACCAGACTGTTCCCAACCATGGTGTCATATTTGATCCTGATTCACACTATACTAAGATCGCCTATTTCCACTTCCCTAATAATACCCAACTCCTCCTCCCTCTGCCTCAGTTCATCTTCTGCTGAAATATTTATCTATGTTTGCCTTTGTTACCTCTAGGTATTAGGTGTAACTATTTCAACGCAGTCTTGGCTGGTCAAATTTTGTTTGATGTTCCTGTGAACATTTTACTATGTTAAAGGCACAATATAAATGCAAGTAATAATTTTTGTAAGTGGCTGTCAAAGAATACATCATTATCACCATTATCATGACAGCAGAGACACAAAGATCCAGTAAATTTGAAAACTGATCATTTCCAAGAAAAAAATTACATTATATTTTTAAAAACATCTGGTTGAAGCAAATAAAACCTTAAGCATACAAGGAGCAATGTTATTTTTCTTTTTGTTTATCTCTCTGCCTACTTTCCAACCATAGGAAATTATCATTCTGCAATTGAGAAAGATTACACTTTACCCTTTCCTTGGGTTACACCTGAGACCTTTTAATTTGCTGCCAGGATTTACTTTAGGCTATACTGCTATGTTCCATTTTCTGCATTCCTTAAAATCACATCAGAGATGCCTCATTTAGTAAATTACACATGCAATAGTTGTATGAATCGGCTGACACTCAGCTGTTAGGGTTCACATATATGATGAGAACTTAAACAAGGTACTGGGAAAAAGTAGGCACCAATGGAATCCTACTTCAAGAAGGAAGTAATAACTTCAGGAGCGGAGAACATCAGCAAGAAAAAGGATTGATTAAACTTTCAGAATCAAGCTGCTCAGGTTGACTACAATGACTATGTTTACAATTATGTTTAACTTACCAATTCTTATAAAAGCTTATAAATGTCATTAATGAATTAATACTTCCTTCATATGAACCTGTATCTCCGATACAAAATGTAGCTAGCTTGTTGATGCCTATTTGGGGTTAGTAAAATACTGTAGCAGTACTGATATTTCTATCTAAATTTACAAAATTGAAGTTATTGATGTTTGCATTCTTATAGCGATTCCCATGGATGAGTGCACCAATTCAAGTGGGCTTGGTGGGAGTCTGGTGAGTAGACATGTTTTGAAATCTCACTACTGGCATATCATTACCTAGAGTAAATATAAATTGGAGGCAGCGCTACTCTAACCTTTCCAGTTATTCGAAGTCTCTTTATAGAATATTTTTATTTTTATAGATTTATCACTGTCATCTCAAAAGTAAAAGACTCTGAACAAAAAGTTTGTCATTAAAGTCATTTTTCATGAATAGCATCATGAGTTTGTGGTATAGAATGAGGGAATGATCCAGCACAGAAGGAGGCCATATGACTTTGGTAGAACTATCCAACTAGTCCCACTCCCCTGTTCTTTCCTTATTGCTCTGTGATTCTTTCCCTTCAAGTATATATCCAATTTCCTTTTAAAAGTCACTATTGAATCTGCCACCCTTTCAGGCAGTGCAATCCAGATTACAATAACTCACATCATAAAAATAATTGGCAGAATTTTGCCATTGGCGAGCAGGTGGGGGGGCCCACTCGCTGACACGTAAAATGACGCAGGATGACGTCAGGTGGTGGAACCCCCGACGTCATCCCGGCCCATTTAAATTTTCAGGAAGGTGGCAGCGCAGCAAAATCAGCTGCGGGCCCGCCGATCTGTCAATGGCCAATTCAGCTCCCCGCCTGCTGGAGATTGGGTCGGGCCCGCCTGCCCGACAGGCAAAAAATTCTGCTCAATGGAACAAGTGGTGTAGCAATGTCACTCACCACTGGCATTGAATCAAATTATGCATCTACATACCACAATCCCCATGGCAAGAATTTCAGTTTGAAGATGGAAGGATTCCCTCCCAGTGTCAGCTTCAGTGAGGCCCAGCAGCAGTGTGTAATGTAGGTGAGAATGCAGGCAGTTGTGGGTCTGTTTTCCACTGCATCCAAAATTTGTATAAGTCAGGCTCCTTCATTCAAACAAAGGATAAAATCAGATTGATTTGCTGTAATTCATTTTACAAGATTACAAATTTAAACATTTTTAAAAAGTGTACTACACCACAGCTAAACGGGCTTCTCATAAAACAGCAGAGAGTATAAAACAGCAGGGGAGTATCTTGCACTGAGTCTGTATTAAAACAGTTATGAAAAAAATATAGGGGAGAAGTTTCTCCCCATCAGGGGGGTTGTGCGGGGGCAGGCGCAGGCACCCCCGATCGACTGGGCACCACCATTTCACATGGCGGGCCAATTAAGGCCCGCCCAGCGTGATGCATGCAAAAGAGCAGAAA
Organism: Cetorhinus maximus; assembly: GCF_964194155.1. Lineage (NCBI taxonomy): Eukaryota > Metazoa > Chordata > Chondrichthyes > Lamniformes > Cetorhinidae > Cetorhinus > Cetorhinus maximus. The sequence continues at coordinate 67,040,905 of NC_135888.1, read as the reverse complement.
TCTCCGAGGGAAAGTTTAAACAATCTAATAAAGTGTTGTAAAAATTTTTATGACATATCCCCTCATGTGAAACTGTCACATGAACTGGGGCATGTGCATTAATTTTAATGAAAAGTTTTCTGAAAATTTTAAATCGTTCATGAAACCTCATCCCACCCATGGATGAGGTTCCATGAAAAATGTGAAGGCCGCCTGGGCTCTTCGCCTGTCCACCAACCTTAAGGTTGGACGGGCAGCTCAGCTGATTGCCTTAATTGCTTTTCAACAGGCCTTAAAAGGCCTTTGACAGTTTGGCGGGTGTGCAGCCAAGTCAGCTGCGTGCCCGCCAAACTGAAAATGTAAATGACGCACAGTGACATCGGGACGCATGCCTGACGTCACCCTGCGTCATTTTACGCCTTGACGAGCAGGCCCCGCCCCTGCTCGCCAAGCCAAAGAATCTGCCCACATAAAATCTTACACTCACCTTTACTTACAACATTTTAAAATTAATTAAACAATATTTGTTCAAAAAATTAGTTTCAATATTCAGAGCAAGTATTGTCAACAATACTAATGGAACTGTTATCATGCCTCGATGGTTTGATAAATATTGGGATATTTCAAATCCTTTGGGAGGGAATTATGTGTGAAAAATTGGTTGCGTTCTGTCCATTTTTATTGTTGATACTCTTTCTCATTTCAGCTTAGTATTTGCCACACCACTTTGTTGTGCATTGTTTCCACAAAAAAGGTAAGAAACCAGTTCAAGCATGATATGTCTTTTGATATTTTACATTGCTCGTTTTACTTTTTATCAGCAGAAACAATCCATGTCATCCAGTAGTTTTAAGTCCAGTTCCAAGCCTGCACATAACTCTAGGTGCCAGGCTTACATACCTCTATTCTCTGTTGAATCGGAACTCTTCCACTATTCGTTGTAATAAATGATTGTCCATTTTTAAAATAACAGCTCATCTTTCCAGTGACATATGTGCCACACCAATATCATTTAAAGTCACACTCTTCCAGCGTACCTGGTGAACTGTTGAACTGAATATATGCCAGCAGAAAACTCAAACGTCGGGTCATGAAAATTAATGTTTGTTGTCTTATCGCAGAAGCTACACTGGAATCCCTTAGAATCCCACCGTGTCATCTTTTTCAACATTCTGGTGGAATCATTAATTATCCATCTTAATAAGATGACTAAATCACAGCTGACAAGTATGGAACAAATTGGACAATGGACAGATAAATGGTGTGCTATCTTAAGTGCTACAAAGAACAAGTCATTAACTGTCTAGGGAAAGATTGACCACATCAGCCTTTATTTTGTAAGGGTAGCAAGCTTCTGGTGTTTCAAATGTTCGGATAAGGTATGGTAGGGTAGTGGTTACTTTACCAGATTGGTGATCCAGAGGTACACCATAGCATTTTAAGAAATTGAATTCAATGAATTTGGTCATTTGTGGGCTGGTACCAAAACCAGCAGCCAAGCTGTTGGTTTTTTTTTAATCAATGGGAACCTGCCGAGCATACCAAGTCCAGTCTACCTTTGACTTCTGACTTGCTTGATGTGACTAATTCACAATGCCATTTTGTGAGCCATAATACCTTTGCCTTTTTCATCTTAATAGGTTGTCTTTTTTTCCATATCAATTGCTTCCTGAGTACCTGTCTCCTTTATAAACACCTCAATCAATTTTTCATCAATAGCCTTATAGGGGCAGTACATTGTGTAAAGAAATTTTCCAACACTCACTTTGTTCAAGTTAAACTTTGGGGAGGCGGTGACATAATGATAATATCACTGGACTAGTAATCCAAAGGCCCAGGCTAATGCACAGGGGACGTGGGTTCAAATCCCGCCACGGCAGCTGGTGGAATTTAAATTCAATTAATAAATCTGGAATATAAAGCTAATCTCGGTAATGGTGACCATGACAACTATCACTGATTGTTGTGAAAACCCATCTGGTTCAGTAAAGTCCTTCAGGGAAGGAAACCTGCCATCCTTACCTGATCTGGTCCACATGTGACTCCAGACGCTCAGCAGTGTGGTTGATTCTTAACTGCCCTCTGAAATGGCCCAGCAAGTGATTCAGTTCAAGGGCGATTAGGGATGGGCAACAAATGCTGACTTTGCCAGTGGAAAACAAACTGACTTAGCTCATATTCCTACATTACAATAATGATACTTCATTGGCTGTAAAGCTTTTTGGGACAGTCTGAGGTTGTGAAAAAGTGCTATATAAATGCAAATCTATCTTTCTTTGTATTCTAAGATGATGTTCCTTTGTTCTAGATTACCCCCTGGAGGAAAGAATCATTCCCTATTTTATCCTGTACTTTACTGCATTATTTTATGCATCTCTATCAGATCACTCTTAACCTCCTCATCTCCAGGGAGTATATTCCAAGTATATCTACTCTGTCATTATAGTTCAGTTCCTTCATGCCATAAATCATCTGGTGAATCCAAGGCCAGTTTTAAGGTGGGCTGCCCAAAACTGAATACAGTAGTGCGTATAAGGTCTGTCAAGTGTTTCAGTAGACTTTTTTGTTTTTATATCTCTGCCACTGAAGCATCCTCGACCTTTTTTGATTGCCTTTTGCACTTGCAAGATAGTTTGTAATGGAGTAGGGACAAGTAAGTCCCTTTATCCATCTACCTATTGATTACCCATTTAGATTGTGTCCCCTTTTCCCATTCTTGTATCCAAAGCGTACTACCTGAAACACTAAACTGCTTTTGTCATTGTTCCACCCGCTTGTTTAATTTATGTTGTTTACCTGCCTCCAAGATGATTATCATCTGCAAAGCTGGATATCCTCCCCTCTGTTCCTATATTTATATATAGTGTGAACAGCTAGCAGCCCATCACCAATTACTGAGGCACCATCTGGCTGGCCCCTCAAAGTCTACACCATCTGCAATGTTCAAGTCAGGTGTGTAATGGAATGATCACCATACTCCTGGATAGGTGCAACCGCAATATTTAAGCATACTGTACAGGACAGAACCATTTGTTTGATCGGCACCCCTGCCAATAAATGAATCTTCACCTCTTCCATCATGGGTGCACTGTAGCAGTAGTATGTAGGTTTACAAAATGCACCACAGCGACTTAGTTTTCATTTAGGATGTAAACATATAACCAAACCATAGTATAGAATCATTATATAAACTTGAATAAAAATTATGTACCTAGATTTCCATCTACATTTGCACAGCTCGAGAGATACTATATGCCTGAACTGTCTTGAGATGCCTTTTGTTTAATTTCTTACAGTTCTATGTCTGTGAACCATCTTGAGCATGATATTCAAGCCAAAGTTCGAGAGACCAGTCCTGGAGTGGAATATGTTTACTTCAACAAAGGATTATGAAAACATAAAATAACTGAAGATAAACACCAAGCAATCCAATTTGTAGTGAGTGCAGTGTGCCAAAATTTAAGAATGGTTTTTCTTTGTCTTAACCCATTTGTACTTTTTTCAAAAAGCTTATTTAATGACTTAAAAATACTAATCTAAATTAATTCTAATTGATATTAGTTTCAGATGTTGCAGTAAGAATGGCAACAGTTTATAGGCTCTGCATTTATGTAGTCTGTTTCTAAAATAACTTATACCATTTACTAATGTGAACCTTGTCAGTTAACTGACACAGCACAAAACATTACTATGAATCAAATGTGTGTTAACTACATTCCATCTTGTTAATGTTTTTCATACTGTGTTTATAATTATTTGCTAATTAGAATAGAACAGAAAATAAATTTTGTGACTGTGTTTAGTATCATGTAAACATAATTGTATTAGAGAATTAGCTTAAACATTTCAACTCAAATTATATACCAGGGTAGTGAGTGAAAGCATCAGAAGGTAATTCTCCATTAGATAAATTGTATGTCTTGTGGACTTTGGCAATTGAATAATGTTTAGACTCCAGATTGAGAAAAAAGGTCAGCATATCTAGGTACTTGAGCTATTAAATACTTGAAATAATGCAGTATTGATAACTGTGATCAGAAGATAATGGTTTTAAAATTTATAATCTCAATGACAATTGTGCAATAAAACTTGTGTTTCTCTATAAGCACATTCTTTAAAATAATTTGCATTCTTAGAAATCTAATGCCTTTGGGACTTTTAAAATTAAGTCATGAATATAGGAATACAATACAGTTTTAATAGGAAAGTGTTGGTATATTGTCTTGCAAGTGTTTCAATCAATGGAAGTGTATTATTTTGATGAAACTGGAAAATAAAATCTAAATAAAGTCAAACTTCAAGAAAAGGTAGTTTTTTTATTTTGGATATTCTAATAATTGTCTAAATATAACTTAGCTCAAAGGATAATAGGTCTTTTATCTTTTTACAAAGAAGGATGTGTTGTCATTGAAGACATGTGTAACACAGTGTACACCATTTATTTTCCATGAAATTAAATTACTACAGTTGTCTGTGTCAAAACCTGTTTGTGCTTGGAAGTGAATTCAATACTGTTAAGTAACCAGTGTGCTCCGCTATGTTGCCCATCTATGTTGGTTCCACAGCAGCCATCCATTTGCTCCAGTAATAGTAAATTTTATGTGGAGCAAACATGCTCCATGATAGTCACTGGAATTAGTATTTGTTCCCTAAGACCAATGCTAATCAAAAAGTGTACAGCAAATTATAATCTTCATTGGTTGGTGAGAAGGCAAAAACAATGGGGTTGAAATTCATCTTGAGTGGTGGTGTAAAACAGGTGATGGCCAATAAACTGCTTGTTTTACACTGCCTGTTTTTTTTCCATTGAAGACTTTTAACAAAAGGTTGACCGTGTACTTATACTCTATCTCTCATTGGAAATATTTAGCTACTTAGTTTGATGAATACATCTTAAATTTGCTGAGGCAAAGCAGTGTCGGCGATGTCTAGTAAAACTAGTAAAGAGGTAAGAACCTTTAATATAGCTCTATCCCATTTGTTATTATCAGGATTTTAGTATTATACAATGTTGATGCCTGGGCAGTAATGTAATATAGGAGTCCTGTGTGACAAATAACATGGAAATTCCATCTTTTCTTCCTGGACTCAGTAGAGTCCAAAGACATCATTGCAGAAATGCCCTAAGAATTGCCTGAAATTACCTCAGCTCATTTGCCACTGAAACCCTCATCCGTGCCTTTGTCATCTCCGGACTCAATGACTCCATTGCTGTTCTGGCCTGTTTCCTATCACCCATCCTCCATAAGTTTTAGTTCATCAAAAACTTAGTGGCATCTGTCCTATCCCACACCAAGGGCAGAATTTTCCCTCCATTGGGGGGGAAGTTTAGGAGCAGGCACGTGGAGGCGTGCCTCCGATCAGCACCCCCGATCGGGGATGCGCTGCCATTTTACGTGGGCAGGCCAATTAAGGCCTGCCCAGCGTGATGTCCGCAAGAAAGCGCTATGCGCTCCCTGTACAGGTGGGATTCCCTAAACCAAGAGTGCGCTCTTTCATGCATGCGCGCAAAAGAGCGCACTCATCTCCCTGAGGCTAAGTGCTGCCTCAAGAAGATTGGCGTCAAATTTAAAAATGTTAACGATAGAAAAAAAGAATCCCCCCCCCCTAGGGACATGTTCATCACTTTCATTAACACTTTTATTAAAAATTTAAAAACTTACATGAAACCTCATCCCACCCGTGGATGAGGTTTCATGCTTTTTCTAATTCACGCCAGGGCTCCTGGCCTGCCCGCCAACCTTAAGGTTGGACGGGCAGGCCCAGTAATGACTTTGTCAATGGCCTCAATTGGCCATTGACAGGTCGGCAGGTGCACAGTTGATTCTGCTGAGCCCCTGCCCACCTGAAAATTGAAATGAGGCGGGGTGAAATTGGGAGTTCCACCCGACGTCATCCCGCGTCATTTTACGCGTAGGCGAGGGGGCCCTGCACCACCCCCCTCCACTCGCCGACTGGGAAATCCTGGCCCAAGCTGCACTCTATCATCTTACCGTCCCTGCTGACACACATTGGCTTCCAGCCCTCAAAACTTTAAATTTAAAATTGTCATCATCGTGTTTATATACTCTCATGGCCTTGCCTCTCTTGATCCCTGTAACCATCTCCTACCCAGCAATCCATATACTTAACATTTCTCTGACTCCAATGTCATGTACGTTTCTCCTCCTTCCTTCTCTCTCCATGTCCTCCACTACCCCCCACCCCTGCCAATTGAGAATGGCAACAATCATTATCTATTAGTGTATGTTCATTGGTTTCCTATAGTTTGCAATATTGACATTTATACATAAACAGTTCAACTATTGTTTTAATTAATCAACTTGAATTGCATATTTTTTTAAAGTCAGCATACAATCTCCACAAGTTATCCCAAAATGTTCAAAAGCACAGATTTAAAACTTAAGAATGTGGAAGGGTTGGGCCAAGTTAGACATTGGTCTGTCCCTCTGGAACCCAGGTTCAAATCTAGTCCTAAACTGACAGAATGAAAGCATTCTCAATTGGCTATGAGGATCCTGTGGTGAGCCTGGGCAGCCTGTAATGAAATTTCTAATGATCAAGGGACTACGACACAAACTGTTCCTAAGTTGCCGCTGAACTAATGATTTAAATCAAATTGGATGGCTGATGTTGGAAATTTTTTTAATGTTCTGAGTCTTGGGTAGAGAAGAAGCAGCTCTACTATGCAATATCTAACCTGATACTAACACTGCCTAAAGTAACCAAAGCAAACATTCCTCTCCTTGATAAACACAAAATTCATTAAAAAGAATGATCTGAACTGCTCACATTTACTTTGAGTGGGTGTGATATTTACTGCTTAATTTTGCCTAGCATCTGCTAGGTATGGTCGTTTTTCTGATCGTGACCATTTCACCCGAAATAATCCATCTGTGTGGGCAAGATAGGATATTCAGGTGTCCTGGTGATTGCTCTTACTGTCATGTAGAATTTCAAAGAGCCCTTTATTGTTAGAAGAGACTTTCCGGTCAAAAACAACTCTATGGACTGTACAACTTCCTGTTAGACCAGCGCAGAAGATGAAAGCACCACATCTAAATTACATGCAAGGATTTTTGGATTCCAAATATTTCTGAATGGATTTTAATATACTGCTTATGTTGAAGACAATCTCCAAAGGTGGTGATTCCTCTAATTTTCTGTTGCCATATCTCTAAGTTGAGCCTTGTTTACATTTTTCAACATGATAGCATCATTTTCTAAAGAATTAATGAATTGAAGAGAAACAATGTACATATATATGTAAATTTATTTTTGAGAGTATTCATTCCTCATTGAATGAATTCAACAATATTTGCAAAATGGCTTTTTGAGCTTCTGACATTCAGCTGAAATCAAGTCATTGCACAGTTTCCTTCTCTTAACTCGTTCTTCATTCAAAACAAATTTTCTATTTCATTTTTTAAAGTTTGCAATTTTGTACCTTCACGCACCAAAATATTGATTCCTTGCTGAGATACAGTACCTGGCGAATATAGCCACGCAAGCCTTGTCTGTAAGTATAAGATATTTAACTGTAGTAACATCAAAAATGAGGTCAGGTTTGTGCTTTTCCAAAATCAGTATTGATCCTCACTTTTAATTCATTTTGGGGATATGAAATAAAGTATTGTCAAAAGCATCTTAATGTGTATGTAATTTTGATTGCACACAAAGATAATACACTTCTAACCTAGATGGCCTAGAACAAATTTGATTTATTACGTATCTCAACATATGGTAAAAAGCTGTCCTGACATTGAGACATTGCTAATTCATAATAATAATGGTTTCAGGATTTTATGAACATGGCCCTTCATGCCTGCTCCACCTTTCAGTAAGTTCATTGGTGATCCAATTTTAACCTCAGCTTCACAATCCTGTCTACCCCCGATAACTTTTCACCCCCTTGCTTATCAAGAATCTATCTACTTCTGCCTTCAAAGACTCTGCCTCACCCATCTTTTGAGGAAGAGAATTCCAAAGTGTTTCAACCCTCTGAAAGAAAAACTTTTTCCTCATCTCTGTCCGAAATGGGTGACCTCTTATTTTGAAACAGTGGCCCCTAGTTCTAGATTTTCCCACGAGGGGAAACATCCTTTCCACATCCACCCTGTCAAGTCGTCTCACAGTCTTATATGTTTCAATCAAGTCGCCTCTTACTTTTCTAAATTCCAGCAGATACAAGCTTAGCCCGTCCAGCCTTTCCTCATTAATACCTGGAATGGGCAGGTTGTATTTATCTAGTAAACCTTTTCTGAATTGCTTCCAATGCATTTGCATTTTTCCATAAATAAGGAGACCAATACTGTACACTGTACTCCAGATGTCGCCTCACCAATGCCCTGTATAACTGAAACATAACCTCCCTACTCTTGTATTCAATTCCCCTTGTAATAAATGATAACATTCTATTAGCTTTGCTAATTACTTGCTGCACCTGCATATTAACCTTTTGTGATTCATGTACCAGTACACCCAGATCCCTCTGCATCTCAGAGCTCTGCAATCTCTCACCATTTAGATAATATGCTCCTTTTTTTTTAATCATGCTGCCAAAATGGACAACCTCGCATTTTCCCACATTATACTCCATTTGCCAGATCTTTGCCCACTCTCCTAACCTATCTATATTCTTTTGTAGCCTCCTTATGTCCTCTTCACAACTCACTTTCCTACCTATCTTTGTGTCGTCAACAAATTTAGCAACCATAACATCGGTACCTTCAAATCATTTATATAAATTGTTTCAGAATTTTCAGAACAGCAGTATACACTAATGAAAAGCAACTATTCCAATACATTCCAGAAAGGTTTGACCCTATAACTAGGTCCTCAGGTCACTGCTGCTTGAAGCTGGAAATCAGAAGCATTTCAATGGAAACAAGTATCTGTTTTATACCGATGAAAAACAGCAAAAAAAAATTTGCTTCTCCAGCAAAATCATGATTTATGCATTGCAGCTGCAATAGATTGAGATCTGGTCATGATAGAAAGCGATATTCTTCGGTGAATTAATTTTCAGATTGTGCCTGTCTTAGGTTACTAACTTTTTGTATTCTAGTTAACAAAAAATTACATCCACTGTACCAGCTTAATCTGAAAGTAGCTTTGGAAAATTCAGCTCAGAATTAGAGTAACTCATAATACTCTTGTCTTTTATCCATCCTCGTAATACAAGATAACTAAAAAATAATGTTTTCTGATTTTCATGAGATTTGCATAAGCATGTTATATAATCTAATTACACAAGCTAGTACCTCAAGAATATCCAGTGTCACGTAAACACATGGCTACAAAACTTTGAAATGCTGATAAATGTGCTGTATTACATTATGGTTCATTATTATAGTTAACCAGATTGTTTTTGAATGTTATGGCATTGAGATCAGAACTGATACTTTGGAAAAACTGTCTTGCATAGCTTTTGGAGTAAAACAATGGTTTAAAAATATAATTCCTAAATGATACTCAAAGGAGCTACACTCTGTACCAAACAGTGAAAAGGTTTTTGTATCTTTTGTGATGTGGTATATTGGAACCATCATCGAAATATTAGCTAATTATTTTATCCCATAAATTAGATCATCAAGCTAGTTTAATGACAAAATTATAACTAAGTAAATCAAAACTGTCAAAATTCAGTTCTTATATAAATAGATGTAAGTTAAAATTAAGACTTCCTGATCCAATACTAATATGCTTGGCCTTGGCTCACTACTTTCCCTTTTGACTTTGGTTTCAGATGTAGACATTTTAAGAACATTTTCTAAGGGAATTAAATCCTTGTCATGTTGCTACAGTAAAAATCAGATTCTTATTTTCAAGCCAATCCAGGAAGCTCCATTTCCACGTAGTTGTTCCCTGTGTGCCATAATTTAGATTGGAAAATATCAAAGGGATGTCCTTGCACTACCAGTACTGCAAAACAAATCAGATAAATTTGAAGGTGGAAATTTCCTTCCATTTGGTAAAGTTTTATGAAATCATAATGTCACAGTAAACAGCTCTTTATTCAGTTGGCCAGACTGAGGAAGAATGAATGCTCATAAGATTTCAGGCCTTCATGACAAACAACAATTTATATAGCTTGATTATTTGAAAAACAAGTAATCCTCAAACAGGTCAGGTTCTCCATTATCATCAGCTTAGAATGACGTTAGTAGAAAGCAAAGCACTCTAACAAGAGCATTCTTCTGTTTAGTTTCATGTATCTTTCATTGCCTTTTTGCATTGTTGCAAAGCTCGGAAAGGCAGATCCCCATGAGTGGTCAAAAGCAGGCAAGACCTGTTACTCGGCACCAGTTTGATGTTTAATGGTTGAGAACATTGAAAGATGATGCATTAGAATCATTTAAAGTTAATAGTACAGTAGACCAGTAGTTCCGTAGTCGTTGTTTAAAGAGCTTGACTATTTAGGTTAGCATTTGTACCACTGGATTTAGTGACTGACATACCAGTGTAAGAATGTCTATAAGGTGATTTCTGATGGGCCCAGCAAACAACTGGTCAAATATTCAGCAAGTGCATCATCAAAAGCAAGATTAAAATGTGGGACTAACAGTCCCCTTTGGACTTTATAATAGGTGCACCTTGTTTATGAGAGAGATTGGCTATTTTACCTGCACCCAAAATTCACACTCCTCGAATTTGCACAATCGCGAATCTGGTCTCATTACAGTTGAGACACAGTCAGCACTTAGGAAACAAAATAGCTATTTTTCCAAGCTAATGCTCACTCTCAGGGGAAAAAAATTCACTCTTGCTTAAAAATGAGATACAAATCTGAATGCTTGAATTTAATGACCATTTATTTGCACTTTCCAAAGTAATCACTAGATGGGGCACTTTGCAGGCCTAATACAATGAAGTGGGCAGAGAGGAGTGCATCTTGTTGGCTGATACTACAAAGGCACTCATGTTGAATTAATCAAAACTTGTCTCAAGGTAGATATTGGTTATTTTAACATGTATTCATTTATTTTGCCAGGGTAGATAATGATTAACTTTATTTTTTCAACCATATATTTAAAAATGCATTTATTAGACCTTCCTGATTTTTGTCAACCTTTATTTCACAATGGTTAAGGAGATACACTACTGGTCTCGTCAGTCACCGAGGCCCAAGATGCAACATGGTCCTCATCATACCATTATCAGCTCATTTGTGGCACCATTTGAAGGACAAGATTTTTGTGCAGACATATCGTTTTCATATATGTGTGTCCAGAGAGAAGCCTAACTAATCAGCTACTCCGCAAGATGCACTGCTCCATTAAGATCTGGCCCAAAGTTTCCACTATTAGGTGTGTGGTTTGCTATGGAATGTAGATCTCATTTCATGGCTGTTACTAAAGGTAATATATGGCTTAGGCATAGAAATGTACAGCACAGAAGGAAGCTGGGGACCTCAGGAGGAGGCCAAGATGGATCGTCCACTCAGCACTTCTGGCTGAAGGTGGTTGCAAATTCTTCTGTCATGTTTTTTGCACTGATGTGTTGGGCTCCCCGATCATTGAGGATGGGGATATTTGTGGAGCCTTCTCCTCCAGTGAGCTGTTTAATTGTCCACCACCATTCACGACTGGATGTGGCAGGACTTCAGAGCTTAGATCTGATCAGTTGGTTAGATCATACGCTCAGGATAAGGGGTTAGCCATTTTGGACTGAGGTGAATAGCATAGATGCATTTAAGTAGAAGCAAATAAACACACAATGGCAAAAATGATTAGAAGAGTATTGTTGACAGGGTCATGTGAAGGGTGGGAGGGGACTGATGTGGAGCATAAACACACAGCATAGACCTGTTAGGGTAAATGGCCTGTTTTTGCACTGTATGTACTTTGTAGTGTGGTAATGGAATATGCAAGTGCTTGGATTAAACAGCAGTAAGGAAGCAAAGTTCAAATCTTGCAATCAGCATGTGTGGGAACATATGAAAAATAAAACTAATTATCTGAACTCTGTATAATCAATCCTATTTACCTAAGGAAGACTGATATGACAAAGGCTAAATACGATGGATGCTGGATATCTGGGAGGAAAATAGAAAATGTTGAAAATACATAGCAGGTCTGGCAGCACCTGTGGAGAGAGAAATAGAATTAATGGCTGGAATCTTCTCACCTTAGTTCCTACTGGAACAGCGGAGCTATTTTTGGGTCTGGAATGATACTCTGAACAGTGTCCCTGTCTGTTGTTGTCCCTACTCCCGCTTCCCCGGGACAAACCCAAATGTCAGCCCACCTCTGGGCTCCCCAACCAATTAGGAAGGATGGACGGGGCAATACACCCATTCTTTCAAAGAGACAATTTCTAATTATAGGGACCACACCATGCTTCAGAAAACTTCATGAGCACAGAAACTGAGAGGAAACTTGGGGAAAGGGGCCTAGGTTTCTCATTCTTATTTGGAGTCTTGCTATAGGATCTGAGGGATTGCAGTGTGGTGAGCTCTCCTAAGGATGAGCGAGGACAACTTCTCCAACCAAGCAGGCGATTGGCAGAAGAAGCAACAGCACCGTGAGGACAAGTATTTTTGTGTACTGAACGGTTGGAATCTGGAATGGAGTGCAGAGGAGGCAGATTCAATTGTGACTTTCAAACAGGAATGGGATAAAAAGGGCTATGTGAAAAGGACAGGAGATTGGGACTGGATCTTGCAGCAGGGTTGCTCTTGAAGAGGGCTGGCAAGGACATGACTGGCCGAAAGACCTGCTTCTGCGCTGCAACCATTCTATTATTCTATGACCTTTTGTCAGAGCATCATCTGAGAAATGTTGGATATTGTTATGTAAGCCTTACTTGAGGGAAAGATATTCTTTTCATGAAATGTGGCTGCGTTATCCTTCGGTGCAAAAACTTACAGAGAATATGGTTTTAGCAATACTAAACAATTAGATATTTTACCAAAAGTTTATTTCTATGTAGTATAATTCAATGTCAATATAACCAGTAAAATGTCTTCCACCGAATACAGCATACATATTGTACAATGCTTCATTGTTTTAGAAATGAATGAGACATTTTCAGAGATGCTTGGCTCCGAAATCTGCAAAGATTGGGGATTTGGACGCTGCAGCCTGTCTGTGTCGCTCCCACTGACCCGGCTCAGCTTGTCGGCTCTGAGCCGCCCAGCAGCACAAAGCGCTACCGCCCCTCACGCGCCTCGCCCTCTGGAATGTTGACGGGCAGGGGGGAGGGGGTGGATTGGCTGCCGGAGCTCGGCCCCCATTGGCCGAGGAGCGGAGGGCATTGTGACGTGCTGCGCCGGACGATTCCCCCGCCGCGTTCCACAATCACCGGATCCGCGCGCCGCAAACGGACAGCAGCCGGAGCGAGAGAGACAGACAGACAGAGGGTGAGCCAGGGCCAGGGGCAACAATCAGCCGGCCAGCGGCCCGGCTTCGAGTCAGGCCAGCCGGCGGAGTCTGGACCGCGCTGGGCTGGGCCGGGCCAGGCCAGGCCGGGACGGCTAACGGTCTCAGGGGCCGGGAAGGTGGGGCCTCCATCCCGACTGGGCCCCGGCTCGCGACGGCAGGGGCGGGGCCGGTCTCGGGGTGGTGTGGGGGGTGGTGGGGTGGTTGAAGCCGCCGCCCGGCTGGGAGTCCCGCCCTTCCCCGGTGTTGGGGGAGAGTTCGAGGCGGCGCCGGAGGCTGCTCACTCACTGCGATGACAGGCAACTTCACCCCCGCCCCTTCTCAACAACAAGAACTTTCAATCAGTTCCCGAGACAACTCCGTGCGGCATGTGAGAGAGCGGGGGCTTTGTCCAGTCACCAAATCCCGATCCTCCCCCCGCCCCCGGCGCATTCCCCCCTCCTGCTCCCACAAAGATCCCCCTCCCCCAGACCCCCCTTCCTCCCCCAGACCCCCCTTCCTCCCCCAGACCCCCCTTCCTCCCCCAGACCCCCCTTCCTCCCCCAGACCCCCCTTCCTCCCCCAGACCCCCCTTCCTCCCCCAGACCCCCCTTCCCGCTCTCCCAGGCGCCCACCCCACCCCCCCCCCCGTGCCTCTCCACCCGCGCCCCCCCCAACCCCGTTCCCCCAGATACCCCACCCTGCTCCTCTCCGCCGCCCTGCTCCCCCAGGCACGCCTCCCCCCAGACCACCCTTCCGCTCCTTCCCCACAAGCACATCCCCCCCTTCCTGCTCCCCCAGACATTTCCCGCTCCCCCAGACATATGCCCCCTTCCCGCTCCCCCAGACATATGCCCCCTTCCCGCTCCCCCAGACATATGCCCCCTTCCCGCTCCCCCAGACATATGCCCCCTTCCCGCTCCCCCAGACATATCCCCCCCTTCCCGCTTTCCCAGGCATCCCCCCTCCCCAGGCATCCCCCCCCAGTGCATCTCCCCCCAGGCACACTTCCCTCTCCGCCCACCTTAGCTTCCTTCGGTGTTCCTAGGCCTTCGTCTCCCCTGCTCCCCGGTCATCCCTGTCTACCTCCCTCCACCTTGGCATCCCTCAGTGTTCCCTGTTCTCCGTCCCCTCACCCCTAAACCCCTCCGTGCTCCCGTCCACCCCGAGCCTCTTTGGCGGTTCCGCCAACCTGACTCACCTCTCCCAGACCCCACCCAGCTCCTTGGCGGCCCCAGCCCCCCCGACACTGTTCCCCCATCCCCCCCCACCCGTCCCCTTGGGGGCGCCCATTCTCCCCCAGCCCCTCGGTGGGGCCAGTTCTCATCCACCCCACCCCCCAATGGCCCACAGGCCCCCTTGGTTGCCTCCTGTATGATTCTTGCAGAAGTCTAATTTTTTAAAATACTCTTTTTCATTGGGCTTCTTTATATTTCCCTGCCAGAATTTACAAGGAAGGAAAGGACTTATGTTGCTTCCCTACCCTTTCTGAAACCAGCAGCAACATCTATAGAGGATCAGTTTGACATCCCAATCAGTTGTAAATGGTTAGCAGTGTGTGTAGCAAAAGTACCAATCTCATGCATATCTAGATATCTTTGTTGGAAAGTTAACTGCTTTAATGCTATTTTTCCAATTACAGAAAATTATACTTGGCTTATAGTGGCTAACAAGAACAGAATCATATATTCAAAAAATATGGAGATAAACCAATAAATCATTTTGAAATTTAACAAGTTTATTTTTTAAAAACTAGTTTATTTGAAGGATAACATGCAGTTATACTGACTGGTATGACATGGTATTGAATAAATTCATGTTCTGGATTTGGAAGATATTTCATCATCTTGAATTGTCAGGAGCTTTGCATTGGTATTCTTGATTTTATCTCAGCAGCTTTATAATCGAGCTATTCATAATTATTTTTGAAGCTGAAGAAACCTTCAGGCAGCATGAGTGGCACAATTCAGGACATGCACTTGTGTTAAGGCATGAAGTGAACTTTCAATATTCCTCCCTGCCCCGCCCCCAGACTCAATGTTTCTTTTACCCTATTTTTGCAATTTGTTTTTTGACAACAAAGGAAAAATTGACATTTTCCAATGCTTAACTATTACCGTGGTGCTGATGGTGGGCATGCCTGACGGTGCAAAGAAAGGAACTGATGCAAAAAGGCAGGCAAACATATATCCAAGGAGCAGGTGAGCACCTGCCAGCGAACTTTGGGCGTGTACCTATAAGAAGGCAACAGTGACTGAACATAGATTGTTCACTTTTTTTAACTTGAGCACAAACTTCACAATTTACTGTTTAAAACTGGGACCTCTAGCGATATCCTGTCATAGCAGCAGAAAGTCTACCTTTTTCTCCACTGGATGAACTATGCTTGGTCTGTTGTGGATGAAGTAATTGGGTCACTTGGATTTCAATATTTTAGGCCAATTAAATTAGATTTTAGCACATTTTATTGCAGTTTCTAAATTTTAAAAAGATACTATTTTGATATTAGTAATTTTGTCAGAATGTTGAAGCATTTACTTATTAAAACCGGTTTTATTTCTTGTGTGCGACTTATATTCTTTATGCATATTTTTGTGTTCTTTCAATCAAGGAGAAAGAATTACACCTATGTGGCTTCACACTTCTGCCACAACAAGCAGGACATTGGGGTGTACTTTTTAGACTGGAGTTACGGTAAGTTAAGCTCAATAAGACCATACATTTAGTGTGATGCCATTGACCTGTTCTAACAGGTTGAGCAGATTTTAAACAATAGTGTGATCTTTTCCTGATTATTTTCACTTTTCTAATTATGCCACACTTAAATGTAATTTTTTTTATTTAAGGGATGTGGGCGTCGCTGGCTAGGTCAGCATTTATTGCCCATCCCTAATTGCCTTTGAGAAGGTGGTGGGGAGCTGTCTTCTTGAACCGCTGTGGTGTAGTCCATGTGGTGGTGTAGTCCATGTGGTGGTGTGCACCCACAGTGCTGTTAGGAAGGGAGTTCCAGGATTTTGACCCAGTGACAGTGAAGGAACGGCAATATATTTCCAAGCCAGGATGGTGAGTGGCTTGGAGGGGAACTTCCAGGTGGTGGTGTTCTCCCCATGTGGCTGCTGTCCTTGTCTTTCTGGTAATGGTCGAGGGTTTGGAAAGTGCTGTCTAAGGAGGCTCAGTGATTTCCTGCAGTGCATCTTGTAGATGGTACACACTACTGCCACTGTGCGTTTGGCGGTGGTGGGAGTGAATGTTTGTGGATGATGCGTCAATCAAGCGGGCTGCCTGGATGGTGTCAAGCTTCTTGAGTGATATTGGAGCTACACTCATCCAGGTAAGTGGAGAATATTCCATCACACTCCTGACTTGTGTCTTGTAGATGGCGGAGAGGCTTTGGAGAGTCAAGAGGTGATTTACTCGCCACAGGATTCCTAGCCCCTGACCTGCTCCTGTAGCCGCAGTATTTATATGGCTAGTCCATTTCAATTTCTGGTCAATGGTAAGCCCCCAGGATGTTGATAGTGGGGAATTTAGTGATGGTAATGTCATTGAATGACATGGGGGAATGGTTAGATTCTCTCTTGTTGGAGATGGAGATGGACATTGCCTGACACTTGTGAGTTGCAAATGCTATTGCCACTTGTCAGGCCAAGCCTGGATATTGTCCAGGTCTTGCTGCATTTGAACATGGACTGCTTCAGTGTCTGAGGAGTCGCAAATGACGTTGAACATTGTGCAATGATCAGTGGACATCCCCACTTCTGACCTAATGATGAAAGAAAGATCTTTGATGAAGCAGCTGAAGATGGTTATCCCTAGGACACTACCATGAGGAATCCCTGCAGTGATGTCTTGAAATTGAGATGATTGACCTCCAACAACCACAACCAACTTCCTTTGTGCTAGATATGACTCTAACCAGCAGAGAATTTTTCCCCTGATTCCCATTGTCTCCAGTTTTGCTAGGGCTTCTTGATGCCACACTCAGCGAAATGCTGATGTCAAGGGCAGCCGCTCTCACCTCACCTCTGGAGTTCAGCTCTTTTGTCCATGTATGGACCAAGGCTGTAATGAGGTCAGGAGTTGAGTTCTCCTGGCGGAACACAAACTGAGTGTCAGTGAGCAGGTTATTGCTAAGCAAGTGCTGCTTGATAGCACTATTGATGACCCCTCCCATCACTTTATTGACGATTGAAAGCAGTCTAATGGGATGGTAATTGGCTGCGTTGGACAGGACATAAATGGGCAATTTTCTACATTGCCGGGTAGATGCCAGTGTTGTAGCTGTACTGGAACAGCTTGGCTAGGGCTGCAGCAAGTTCCGGAGCACCAGTCTTCAGTACTATTTCCTGAATATTGTCAGGACCCATAACCTTTGCAGTACCCACTGTCTTCAGTCATTTTTTGATATCATGTGGAGTGAATCAAATTGGCTGAAGACTGGCATTTGTGATGCTGGGGACCTCCAAGGTGGCTGAGGTGGATCGTCCAGTTGGCATTTCTGGCTGAAGATTGCAAATGCTTCAGCTTTATCTTTTGCACTGATGTGCTGGGCCCTCCCATCGTTGAGAATGGGGAATTTATGGAGCCGCCTCCTTCAGTGAGTTGTTTAATTGTCCACCACCAATCACAACTGGATGTGACAGGACTGCAGAGCTTAGATCTGATCCGTTAGTTATCAAATCTCTTAGCTCTGTCTATTGCTTGTTGGATTATGCTATTTGGCATGCAATCAGTCCAGTATTGTAGCTTCACCAGGTTGGAACCTCATTTTTAGGTATGCCTGGTGCTGCTGCTGGTGTGCCCTCTTGCATTCTTCATTGAACCAGGGTTAATCCCCTGGCCTGGTGCTAATGGTAGAGTTGAGGATATCCCGGGCCATGAGGTTATAGATTGTGGTTGAATACAATTCTGCTGCTGCTGATGGCCCACAGCCCCTCGTGGTTGCCCAGTCATGAGTTTAGATCTGTTCAGAATCTATCCCATTTAGCACAGTAGTAGTGCCACACAACACGATGGAGGATATCCTCAATGTGAAGTCGGGACTTTGACTTTGTCTCTGCAAGGACTGTGCGGTGGTCACTCCTACCAGTACTGTCTGGGACATGTGCATCTGCTACAGGTAGATTGGTGAGGATGAGGTCAAGTATGTTTTTCCCTTTTGTCAATTCCCTCAACACCTGCCGCAGAGCCAGTCAAGCAGCTATGTCCTTTAGGACTCACCAGCTCGTTCAGTAGTGGTGCTATTGAGCCACTCTTCGCAATGGACATCGAAGACCCCCCAACCAGAGTGCATTCTTTGCCCTAGCCACCCTCAATGCTTCCTCCAAGTGGTGTCTAACGTCGAGGTGCACTGATTCATCAGCTGAGGGGCGGCAGTAGGTGGTAATCAGCAGGAGGTTTCCATGACCATATTTGACCTGATGCCATGAGACTTCATAGGGTCTGGAGTCGATGTTAAGGACTCCCAGGGCAACTCAGCCCTGATTGTATACCACTGCACTGCCACCTCTGTTGGGTAGGACCTGCAGTGGGGACAGGACATACCCAGGAATGGTGATGGTGTCTGGGATATTGTCGTACTCATGGAATCATATCTTATAGACAATGTCAGGCTGTTGCTGACTAGTAGTGAGACAGCTCTCCCAATTTTGGCACTACCCCGCGCCCCCCCCCCAAGATGTTAGTAAGGAGGACTTTGCAGGGTCGACAGAGCTGAGTTTGCCGTTGTCGTTTTGGTACCTAGGTCGATGCCAGGTGGTCTGTCCGGTTTGATATAGCTGAGTGGCTTGCTAGGCCATTTCAGAGGACAGTTAAGAGTCAACCACGTTGCTGTGGACCTGGAGTCACATGTGGGCCAGACCAGGTAAGATTTCCCCCCACTAAAGGACATTAGTCAACAGCAAGACTTTATTCTTGTACTCCAATCCCCTTGCAATAAAGGCTAACATGCCATTTACCTTCCTAATTGCTTGCAAACCCTGTATGCTAACTTTTGTGTTCTTGTACGAGTACACCCAAGCATTGCTGAACATCAACATTTAGAAGTTCCACACATTTTAAAAAGTACTCTTTTATATTCTTACTACCGAAGTGAATAACCTCGCACTTTCCCACCTGCCACCTTGTTACCCACTCACTTAACTTGTCAATTTCTCTTTGAAACTTTTTGTCCTCCTCACAGCCTACATTCCCACCTAGCTTTGTATCATCAGAAAACTTAGGTACATTACTCTCAAAGTCACTCATCAAGCTGACTTGGAAATATATCACCGTTCCTTCACTGTCACTGGGTCAAGACCCTGGAACTTCCTCCGTTACAGCACTGTAGGTGTACCTACACCACATGGACTCCAGCAGTTCAAGAAGGCAGCTCACCAACACCTTCTCAGAGGCAATTAGGAATGGGCAATAAATGCAGGCCTAGCTGGCCAGGCATGAATAAAAAAAGCCTTTTTGTATAAGGCATTAATATTGATTGTAAATAGCTGAGACCCAGCACTGACTCTTTCAGCACTCCACTAGTTACAGCCTGCCAACTTGAAAATGCCCCATTTATCCTTACTCTTTGCTTCCTGTGCTATGATATGTCAGGCTAACTTACCTGTAGTTCCCTGTTTTCTCTCTCCCTCCTTGAATAATGGTGTTACATTTGCCAATTTCCAATCCACTGGGACCATTCTAGAGCCTAGTGGATTTGGAAAATTCTAACCAGTGCATCCACTATCTCTGCAGCTAGCTTTTTTAGAACCTTAGGATGTAGGCCATCAAGACCTGGAGATTTGTTGAATTTAGGACAGAGATGAGAAATTTTTTCCCTAAGGGTTGTGAGACTTTGGAATTCTCTGCCTCAGAAGGCGTTGGAGGTGGGGTCATTGAATATTTTTGAGGCAGAGGTGAATAGATACTGTTAGGCATGGGAATCAAAGATTATTGGGGTTAGATGGGAATGTGGAAATCAAAACACAAGAAGATCAGCCATGATCTTATTGAATGGCGGAGCAGGCTTGAGGGGCTGAATCGTCTACTCCTGTTCCTATTTCTTATGTTCTTAACATACAAACATACGAATTAGGAGCAGGAGTAGGCCAGCTACTCTGCCATTCAATAAGATCATAGCTGATCTGAATGTAACCGCAACCCCACATTCCTGCCTACCCCTGATAACCTTTCACCCCCTTGTTAATCAAGAATCGATCTCCCTTTAAAATATTCAAAGTTTCTGGGCTGAATTTTGCCCTTGACGGGTAGGCCCGACCGACTCGGTGGCGGGCGGGCAGCCGATCGCCGCCACCGAAATGGGCCCCGCCGCCAATTAAGTCCCGCCCAGCATGACGCCCAGATTCCCCAACTGCGAGAGTGCGCTCTTTCGCACGCATGCGAAAGCTAAGTGGTGCCTCAGGGAGATTGCTGAAAGGTTGTGAAAGTTTAAAAATAAAAAAATAAAATCATTAACATGTCCCCCTTGTGAAAATGTCACACGAGATGGGACATGTTAATAAAGTGCACAAAAACTTTATAAAACTTTTTTAAAGCCAAAATTAAACCTCATCCCGTCAGTGGATGAGGTTTGTTTAAAAAATCACTTATCCGCCTGCCCGTTGGGCCCGTGCGCCGAGCCAAAGTTCGCACGGGCTCCTCAAAATCAGCGTCAGTTGCTGACTTAAGGGCCTTAACAAGGCCTTTAATTAATGGCGGGCGTGCGTCGCGCTGCATAGTGCACCTGCCGATCTAAACATCGCGCTGACGTCAGGACGCTCGCGTGACGTCAGCGTGCGACATTTTAAACGCTGACGTGCGGGCTCCGCCACCCGCACGTCAGCCAGAAAATTCAGCCCTCTGTTTCTACCACATTTTGAGAAGAAAGTTCCAAAGACACTCAACCCTCTGAGAGAAAAAAATTCCTCCTCATCCCTGTCTTAAATGCACAATCTCTTATTTTTAAATAGTGACGCCTAGTTCTAGATTTTCCCACAAGAGGAAACATTCTCTCCACATCTACCCTGTCAAGACCCCTCAGGATCTTAAAGGTTTCTATTAAGTCACCTCTACTCGTCTAAATTCCAGTGGCTACAAGCCTAACCTGTCCAGTCTTTCCTCATAAGACAACTCACCTATTCCTGATATTAGTCCAGTAAACCTTCTCTGAGCTGCTAACGCATTTACATCTTTCTTTAAATAAGGAGACCAGTACTGTACACAATACTGCAGATGTGGTCCTACCAATGTCCTATACAACTGAAGCATAACCCCCCCTACTTTTGTAATCAATTTCCCTCACAATAAATTATAACATTCTAGTAGCTTTCCTAATTTTCTAGATGTGGTCTCATCAATGCCCTGTACAACTGAAGCATAACCTTCCTACTTTTGCAGTCAATTCCCCTCACAATAAATGATAGCATTCTATTACCTCTAGTACCTGCATACTAACCTTTTGTGGTTCATGCACTAGGACACCCAGATTCCTCTGAATCTCAGAGCTCTGCAATCTCTCACCATTTAGATAATATGCTTCTCTTTTATTCTTCCTGCCAAAATGAATGATTTCACATTTGCCCACATTATACTCCATTTGCCAGACCTTTGCCCACTCACTTAACGTACCTATGTCACTTTGTAGCATCCTTCCGTCCTCTTCACAATTTACTTTCCTACCTATCTTTATGTCGTCAACAAATTTAGCAACCATTCCTTTGGTCCCTTCATCCAAGTCATTTATATAAATTGTAAAAATTGAGGCCCCAGCACTGATCCATGTGGCACACCGCTCGTCATACCCTGCCAACCAGAGAAAGACCCATTTATGCCAACTCTCTGCTTTCTGTTAGCTAGCCAACCTTCTGTCGATGCCAATACATTACCCCCTACACCATGAGCTTTTATTTTGTGCAGTAACCTTTGATGTGGCACTTTGTCAAATGCCTTCTGGAAATTAAATTGGTTAAACATGATTTCGCTTTTACAAAACCATGTTGGCTATGCCTGATTGCCTTGAATTTTTCCAAGTGCCCTGCTATAACATCTTTAATAGTAGCTTCTAACATTCTCCCTATGACAGATGTTAGGCTAACTGGCCTGTAGTTTCCTGCTTTCTGTCACTCTCATAAAGGAGTTACATTTGCTATTTTCCAATCTAATGGAACCTTCCCTGAATCTAGGGAATTTTGGAAAATTAAAACCAATGCATCAACTATCTCACAAGCCACTTCTTGAAAGACCTTTCAAGACCTTAGGGTGGAGCCCATCCGGACCTGGGGATTTGTCAGCCCGCAGCCCCAACAATTTGCTTAATATTGCTTCCCTGGTGATTGTAATTTTCCTGAGTTCCTCCCTCCCTTCCATTTCCTGATTTACAGCTATTTTTGGGATAAGTTAGCTTATAGTAATCAAGGTGTCTGGGAGCATTGAGAAATGAGATGAGGGAAAGAAATTGTGCCTCATCCTCCATTGGATCCTTTAACAGCCCATCAAAACCCAGATTGGGCCTGAAGTAAGTTTTTAGACCTGTACATGCTTTATAAATACTAACATACAGTTGGTAAATTAGTAAAAGTTGCATTTAGCACGAGAAACCTACCGAGGCTGGGAAAAGTTTTGAGATGTGTCAGAGTAGATAAGGTGTGTCAGAAATGATCAAGAAAGAATGTAGTGGTTGTACGTTTTTGATGATTACCCCATAAAAACACATGAGAAATAGGAGTAGGAATAGGCCATTTAGCCCTTTGAGCATACTCAGTCGTTCAGTATCGCTGATCTTCTACCTCAACCCCGCCATCCTGTACTTTCTCCATCTTCTTTGATTCCCTTAGTATCCAAACATCTATTGATCTGGCACAGCCCTCTGGGGTAGAGTTCCAAAGATCCACAATGCTTTGAGGGAAGACATTTCTCCTCATTTTATCCCTAGATGGCAGACCCCTTATTCTGAGACTGTGGCCCCTAGTTCCAGAACCCAGCCAAGGAAAATATCCTCCCAGTGTCTACCCTATTAAGGCCCTTTGCAGCCTCCATAGCTTACTTTTCAACCTAGCTTCCGACCTTCCTTTCCACCACCTTCATTAGCAGATTGGGATACGTTAGATTTGGTCCCTTTGCCTAAGTCATTAATATAGAATGTAAATAGCTGAGGCCCAAATACTGATCCGTACCTCATGAGTTACAACTTGCCAACCCGAAAAGGACCTGATTATTTTTGCAGCCTGTTTTTTTGTCCATTAATGAATGCTCAATCCATGCTAATACATTACCCCCAATTCCATGAGCCTTAATTTTGTGTAATAACGTCTTGTATCCAAATATACTAATTCCCTCTTATTCACCCTATTAGCTACATCTTCAAAGAACTCTAATAGACTTGTTATTGTTAAACACTCCTTCCTTTTCATAAATCTGTGTTGACTCTACCTAATCAGATTACGATTTTTCAAGTGCCCTGTTAGCACAACCTTAATAATAGATTCTAGCATTTCCCTGACTATTGATGTCAGGCTAACTGGCTTATAGTTCCATTTCCCCTGTCCTTTCTTGAGTAGGGGGTTATGTTTGCTACTATGGGAACCTCTCTAGAATTTGGGGAATTGTAGAAGATCGAACCCAATACTTCCACTTTCTCTGCAACTGCCTCTTTTAAAATTCTTAATTATATTTAAAATTAAGATTCAGGTTGTCAATCCGGGGATTTCTGGACTTTTAAGTCCCATTCATTTCTCCAGTACTATTTCTTTACTATAATGCCATTAAGATCTTCATTTTCACTAGATCCTCGGTTTGCCACTATTTCCAGAATTATTTTTCTGCAATGAAGACAGATACAAAATATTCGTTTTATGATTCTGCCATTTCCTTGTTTCCCATTATAGCTCCTGTCTCAGCTCGAAGGGCCCCACGCTTACTTTTGCTTTTTTTACCCTTTGTGCATACCTCTAGAAGTCTTTACAATCTGTTTCTATATCTCTTGCTAGTTTACTTTCTTTTTTCTCTTTCTTTATCAATTTCTTCTCCATCTTTTGCTGAATTCTATTACACCTTGATTTTCTGAGCTAAGGACCTTTCTCTGTACTGCCACTGATATGGACACAGGAATAACTCGCATCTCACTGCCTAATGCACAAACATTGGCGGTGAAAAATGAGCCCCAGGCACCTGACAACCATTAGACCTTGGGGCAAAACCTAGAACTTTTCTGACGGGAGTTGGAAAATGTTGGTAACGACATTTTTTTTTAAAGTATTTTACATTATGCCTCATTTGTTATATTATGAGTTATATTTTTACCTTGCTGTGACTTTTGTTAATTGTATATCAATTGTGTAATAATATGCAAGGGGAGGGTATTAATTGTGATTTCACTTGAGCACCTATTAAGAGACTATGGCTAAGGGAATCTTAAGGGAGGACAAAAGTTCAGTTTGAGGAATTTGATTGGTTCAGTCTCTTGACTCGCCTTTGATGATTGGTGGTTTTCATGTCTTTAGTGGTTTTTCATTGGAAACCTTGTTACCTGCTTTTCTTAAGTTTGATTGGTATAATGTCTAAATGTTGGAATTGTGAATACAAAATTTGAGCCAGTGGGCTGAATTTAGTGGAGACCGCCAGACCAGACATGATGGCAGGGGTTCCGGGAGAACTGGGCAGGAGTACCCATGTCCAATTCCAGGCATTGGGAAAACTGTCCCCAATTTAGTCGGGGGTGCTAAGAACCTGACACAGGAATCCTGCCTGTTGGCTGTGGAACGAATTAGATTCTTAAATGAGCCACATAAAGCCAATGATCCCTGAGCCTACCAGAAATTAGTGGTAGCTCAGGGATTTAACAAGATTCGCATGGGTGTCTCGTGGCTCCAGAGGCCATCCAGCAAACTCTGTTTGAGTTTGTCTGTGGCCTCATAAGACAGGTTCTTTATTGACATGTACTCAGCACCCGATCACAGTGTGTGTAAGTATGATAGCTGTCACACAATGTATGAAATAGGTGTTTGAGGAACTATGATAAGTATATGCATAGGTAATTTTTTTCTAATATTCCTGATAGATCTCCCATAGAATTGCTGAATTAATCAGAGGATTAACTGTTTTATAACAACAGGAGGCATATGATGAAACTTCAATTTTAATGTATCTATTTTTTAGATGCTGTTTTTAATCTCTGAACTCTGAATGGCGAAAATTACTAAAGGGTTACTCTAGCAGCTGCCTCCAATCGGCACTTGTTCCATTTATTGGCAGTTTAAACTAAAATCTAATTTTAAATCATGATTGGGATGATTGTTTGATGCCAGCATGGCCAGCGCTTGCATTAACCGTCTGGAAACATACTTGGGTGCTAGGCTGGCTCAGGGAAACAGACCAGGGACATTTTCAATCATGCTGCTGATTACAATTTGTTTGTTTCTGACTCTGTCTTTGTGAAAGTCTCTCCTGAATTCCTTCTCTTGTGTGCCTAGCACAGTTTGTGTATCTCTTTACATTTTGTGTGTCTTTCATCATTTGGTACTGTGTCCCTACAGAGAAATTTCTGAATGGATTTCCGTTACCTCTTGCCACACATATACACTCCAAAAATAATTCCTCTTTATGTATGCCCTCATTCTCTTTGAAATGCACTGTCCTTGACGCACATGCATTCCCTTTCTGGGTCTCCTTTGCATCCTGCTTGCTTGATCTGAACACAACATAACTCCTCCTTTCTCTTTGTCCTCACCCCAACATCCACACAAACATACAACACTTACAGATGCACATGTGCTCAACCTCCCACTTCCTCAGATGCATTCTCGAAGTTGAATTGCTTTTTTAAACTTTTCCAGTAGACTGAACATTTTCATTTGAACTGAGCATGTCATAGGAATGATCAGATTAAAGGATAATAGTTTTTTGGTGATATTTGATAGCAGAATGCAACCAAAGGGTGCAATGAGGTAGCTTGATCTATCACTTGAATGATTAAATACGTTATTGCAGCTAGAAAACAAATTCATTTTGTTGGGAAAAAGAGCACAAAAGTGAACAAGAGGCTGACTGGTATCAGTTGCTTAACACACTGCCTCAAAATCTATATAAAGAAGTAAGGAGTTTGCATTTATATAGTATTTTTCACAACCTCAGGATACCCAAAAGCACTTACTTTAAAAAGTAATTGATTGGCAATATGGCCACATGATAGCCTAAGAAATAGGAACAGGAGCACACCACACGGCTAATCGAGCTTGCTCCGTCATTCAATATGATTGTGGCTGACCTTGGGCCTCACATCTATTTTCCCGCCTGCTCACCATATCTCTTAATTCCCTGAGACCCCAAAAATCTATCTATCCTAGCCTTGAATACATTTAATGATGGAGCATCCACAACTCTGGGGGTAGAGAATTCCAAAGTTTCACAACCCTTTGAGTGAAGTAATCTCCCGCACATCTGCCCTCACGCCTTCTCCTCCCTCCCAGAAACATGATAGGATCCCCCTTGTCCTCACTTACCACCCCACCATCCTCAGCATTCAAAGGATCATCCTCCGCCATTTCCGCCAACTCCAGCATGATGCCACCAACAAACACATCTTCCCTTCACTCCCCCTGGCGGCATTCCATAGGGATCATTCCCTCCGGGACACTCTGGTCCACTCCTCCATCACCCCCTACTCCTCAACCCCCACCAAAGCTCCCTATGCCCACGCAAAAGATGCAACACCTGCCCCTTCACTTCCTCTCACCTCACCGTCCAAGGGCCCAAACACTCCTTTCAAGTGAAGCAGCATTTCACTTGCATTTCCCCTAATTTCTCCGCATCTCAGTCCTAAATGATTGGCTCCTTATCCTGAGACTGTGCCCGTGTTTTAGATTCCCTGACCAATTGAAACAATTTCTCAGCATCCACCCTATCGACCCTCTTCAGAATTTTATAGGGTTTCAATGAGATCACCTCTCATTCTTCTAAACTCCAGAGAATATAAGCCCAATTTACTCAGACTCTCATCATAGGACAATTCCCTCATCCCAGGTACCAACTTAGTGAACCTTTGCTGTACCACCTCCAATGCAAGTATATTTTCTAAAATGCGGAGACCAGAACTGCACACTACTACAGATGCCGTCTCACCAAAACCCTGTGCAACTGTAGCAAGACTTCTTTATTCTTGTACTCCAACCCCTTGCAATAAAGGCCAACATGCCATTTGTCTTCCTAATTGTTTGCTACGCCTGCATGCTAACTTTCTGTATAAGTACACCAAAGCCTCTTAGAACATCAACAATTAGAAGTTTCTTACATTTTAAAAAATATCCTACTTTTCTGTTCTTACAACCAAAGTCACTTCCCTTTATTATACTCCATCTGCCATCTTGCTGGCCAATCACCTAACCTGTCCATATCTCTTCGCAGCTTACCTCTCTACCGAGCTTGGTATCAGCAAACTTTAGATACATTATCTGTCTCTTCATCTAATTCATTAATATGGATTGTAAGTACCTGAGGTACCAGCACTGATCCTTTCAGCACTCCACTGTTCGCTGCTTGCCAAGTCAATAAAGCCCTGTTTATGACCACTCTCTGTTTTCTATCATTTAACCAACCCACTATCCATGCTAATATACCACCCGCAATTCCATGAGCTTTTATCTTAAGCTGCCGCATGAAAGGTTAACAGTTATCAAATGCCTTTTGGAAATCCAGGTAAACTACATCTACTGATTTCCCCCCCTATCCCTACTAGTTACATCCTCAAAAATACTCTAAAAACGTGATATGTAAGATGCAGGAAACATGGTAACCAATTTATACAGAGCAAGTTCCTAAATAAATGAGCAGGTCACTGGTTTTATATGTTGAGTGAGGGATAAATGTCCACCCTTCGATTAGTGCTGTTGGTTCTTTTTCATCCACTAGAGACAGTGCCAAGATTCAACATCTCATCAAAAAGACAGCACTTCCTCAACACCACACTGAAATGTCAGCATAGATTATGTGCTCAAGTCTCTGTAGTGGGGCTTGAGTTTAACCTTCTGACTTGGAGGTGTGAGTGCAACCACTGAGTCATGGTTGGACCTTAAAAGGGTGAATGCTATTTGCAGAACTGCATGTGCCCTTGTGAGGGATGAGAGGATTAATCGATACCCGTTCTTGTTTGCAGTCACACATGGCTACAATTTTGATGCATAATTCCAGTACTGCTGTATCAATTAAGCTCCATAAATGTCTACTTTTGATAGAGCAATGAGACTCATAAGAGTGTCTTTTTTAAGCCCTACAGTTCAAAACATTTGCTTTATTTCCATTTATTCCTCCTACTCCAAACTGGAGCATTGGACTTAAGAAAGGATTTTTGATCTGTATCTACATCACAGTGATGAATGTCAGATATGGCCAGCCTGCATAAGGACAACACCTGAAAAAGCAATGTCTATATCACAAATCTGGCTGTTTTTTTTTAAGAAGAGTACAATGGGAATGAGAGGTGCTGTTAAAGGGGAGATCAAGTTCAGAGCTTTATGTTTTGACTCCCAGTAAGAATTGAGTGAAGCACAGTGTATTTCAAGCTTGATCACAATTAAATTCCCAATACAAGGAAGTTGTAGCTAATGAAAATTATGGAAAATTAGAGAAAGATACTGAGGGCAGAACAAAAATAAATAAGATACTTAAAAATAAGGGAGGGGGCAAAAGTTTGAAACAATCTGTTAAAATTCTTTTCCTTTCTGCATTGCTTGTAATAATTTTTGCACCTTGTGTCTAATATTTTTCTGTCACTTTTTTTCTATGAATCTATATGCCAAATGGATGTGCCAGTGTTGGTTTGCTACTCAGTCCAATCAGGCCATGAGGCTCTCACCATTTGCTCAATGTTTTCTGAAATATGGTTTCATATTTCATTATCTTCACTAACAAAGATTTCTTAATTTCAAGAGCAAGGCTTTACCTAAAATAAAAATTCAAAAAAATAAATATTTAACAATACGATTTTAATTTAACCATTGAATTGTCTTTTGTGTTTTTCGTATCTTCATAAAAACTATTTTTACCCTGTGCAGTAATGATATGATCTTAATTTGATAAGCACATAGGAACAAGAGCAGGTTAATTTGCCTCTTGATGCTGATCTAACTATGATCAGTTAGATCATAGCTGATCTGAATCTCAACTTTGTTTCTCTGTCTTTGCTCCATTTTCCATGTAACTCTTATATAAGAAAAGTCAATCTATCTCAGCCTTGAAATCTCCAATTATCCTAAGATTTGTGGGGGCAGGGTGGTGGTGGAAGAAAGGGTTCCAAATTTCCACTACCCTTTGTAGTGAGGGAATGATGGTGTGGTGGGAATGTGAAGAGGACATATTAGGGACAAGGCAGTTGGCAATAACATCCACTAGCCTAATGGCAGTGGGGGGACAGCAGAATATAATGGAAAGTGCCAGAAGCACCACCTTTTCCCCTTTAATCTTTCTCTTGAGGTCCCCAGCATCACAGATGTCCGTCTACAACCAATTCGTTTCACTCCATGTCACATCAAGAAATGGTTGAAGACACTGAATGCAGCAAAGGTAATGGGCCCTGGCAACATTTCAACTGAAGTACTGAAAACTTGTACTCCAGAACTAGCCGTGCCCTAGACAAGCGGTTCCAGTACAACTGCAACACTGACATCTACCCAGCAATGTGGTAAATTGCCCAGGTATGTCATGTCCATAAAAAGCAGGACAAATTACTGCCCCATCAGTGCACTCTCAAGCATCAGCAGAATGATGGAAGATACTGAAGAAGTCATGTCCATATGCAGCAAGGCCTAGACAATATTCAGGCTTGGGGTGATAAGTGGAAAATAACATTCATGCCACACATGCCAAGCAATAACCATCTCCAACAAGAGAGAATCTAATCACCTCCTCTTGACACTCAACAGTATTGCCATCGCTGAATACCTATCATCAATATCTTGACCATTAACAAGAAACTTAACTGGACCAGCAATATAAATACTGTGGCTACAAGAACAGGCCAAAAGTTGGGAATTCTGTGGTGAGTAACTGACTTCTTGACTCCCCAAAGCCTGTTCACCACCTACAAGGCAGAGTGTAGTGGAATACTCTCCACTTTCCTGTATGAGTGCAACTCCAGCAACTCTCAAGAAGTTCCTCGCCATCCAGGACAAAACAGCTCATTTGATCTGCACCCCATTCACCACTGGCTCACAGTGGCAACAGTGTGCACCATCAACAAGATGCACTGCAGCAACTCGCCAAGGCTCCTTCGGCATCTCCCAATCCCGCAAGCTCTACCACCTTGAAGAACAATGGCAGCAGGCGCATTGGAACACCACACCTGTGCGTTCCCCTCCAAATCACACACCATCCTGA
The DNA here is from genome assembly GCF_964194155.1 of Cetorhinus maximus. NCBI lineage: Eukaryota > Metazoa > Chordata > Chondrichthyes > Lamniformes > Cetorhinidae > Cetorhinus > Cetorhinus maximus. Next base: position 67,010,225 of record NC_135888.1, on the reverse strand, counting down.
CTTGGAAATATATGGGTCAAAAACATGAAACACACTCCTTACAGCATTGTGGATGTACCTACACCACATGGACTGAGTGGTTCGAGAAGGTCACTCATCACCACTTTGTCAAGTTGGCATGGGCAACAAATGCTGGCCTTGCCAGTGATGCTCACATCCCATGAGCAATTTTTTTTAAAATCTGTCAGTCAGCTCTTAAATCACCACCTTCCTTAAAATGGTCACCTGACCATTAATTCTCTGTTCTGTCATGCTGCACCTGAGGGCAGATGCTGAGACACCCCGCATCCTCAACCTGTTTGCTACTTGCCCTTCCTTCCAATCTGTTTCTGTCAAAAAATGTATCTTTGAAAATTCAACTTAAGAAAAATATAACATTTAGACGAGAAAACACTTGGGCATCCCTCATATTTCCTCCTTTATCCCTCTGTAGAAGCTAAAACCTCTGTCTCACAGGTGTAATTATTAACATTGATGTATTCTAACTGTCAAGCAAATACAGGTGGAGAAATTAGCTTCAGAATTTAAGTTTTTCAGGAAGATAAACTCGTATTAAATGAAGAAAGGCTATCGCCTCCAAGCAACTTATGGAACCGACCACTTAATCAAGTTTCAAAGTGTGTTAATTTAGTCAATCCTAAGAGATAAATGTTTGTATCTTGGATCATATGCCAATGTGTTTATGCAACGTCAGTTGACTAAAGTGCAGTGTTTTTGTTCTAATATCTTTTTATAAACCAGTGAATTGATTTTGTCCTGTGAGTCATAGAGGGTTATCTCATTGTTGATTGACCTCTTGGGACTGTAGTTTAAATGTTATTTGGTTGCTCTTAGAAAAGTTCCACATGGTATGGTATGAAGGCATATCTCACTAATCTCTCATGCTTAAGACATTGTATTTCAGTGCAAAAAAAGGCCTTGTTTTGTGCTTTTTTAAAAATTTGAATTTGAAATTTATAGTACCTTCAATTCCACAAACATTTCTCATCAAGCAGCAACTAAATTTGATTTGACAAAGTCAGGCTGTGTTACTTTCAGCAATTAGCATGTGGCCCTGAAAGATGAGACTAACTTTGGCAATGGAATAGTGCACGGTGTATTGCTTCTGCTGTAAAATAGCACTTCATCCGACTTACTATGATCTAAATTATAAACAATTCACTAAGTTACATTTTAAAATAAAAAGAAGTGGAGCTTAATGAATGTAATCATTGGGCAGTTGGTTAACTTGCAAGTTTTTTTCTTTTTTCAATCTTTCTTCCTTTATACTTCCTCACCTGTATGCTGTACGATGATTTCTGTTGGGTGTACTTGCTCTCTGATATCTTGCCCAGGTAGCTACTCTTAATAATGAGCCTGGAAAGCAAATGAAGGTGAGTTGTCTGATCATCATAGCTGATTCTGACTCTCTCCTCACCCTGATGTCCACTGCTGTATTTAGTCAGGATCGCTCTCTTTCATTTGTTTGTCATATCGCAATTCATGTATGAAATGAGATGTGCATAAATTAGCATTGTTACTATGCCAGCAATAGTTTAATTTTTCGTATTTATCTCGTCCTGGAACAATCTCCTCGTGGCAAAATCTGTAACGTGCACCCACTTTTTGTTCACTTAGTTTTTAATGTAGCAAATTTCTAAAGCCTCAGCTGAAATGGATTTTTCAGAGCTACAAAACTGTTTTCCTATGAGCTCATCCAGTTTTATACGACTTTTCAACACCATATTTAAATATGAAGCTTTGGGTTATAGTTATGTGAGTAAGTGAGAAGGTTTTAGCAAATTTGAATTGGTTTATACATTCCTATCTGCATTTCTTCTTTATATGGGTTTTTCTCCATACAGCTCCCAACTCTTTCCAGTAATAACATTAGTTCCTTCCAGGAATTTCTCAGATTCCAATTAAAGTTAGTGAACCAAGTCACAAGGATATTGTGTTCACGAGTACAGGGAGATCAACTTCTGAAGTGTTTGTGTTGAACGCATTGCTTTAATATAAATAACAGGATTGAAACGTTCCATCTGGATGGCGACGTTGTGATGACATCCTGTCTAAAATATCTAACCTGCTGTGGATTATCACAGGCTGAAAACAATAATATGGGTTTAGTGAAGGTGTACGCAGCTGTTAATTCAATAACATTAATTCGCAGGGAAGGGCTGGGGAGGTTGGAGGGAAGGGTGCTGGTGTGATAATTGTCAAGTAAAAGCAGCAGTGAAATATCAGATTTATTTGGGGAAGAATGTTGTAATTTATATGATTTAAGAAAATCAGAATTGTTCACAAGTTGGCCGTTAGATGATTGCTATCAGTTATGTCATGTGTATTTACTCCTCACTTTATAATCCTTGTTGTGTACTGCCCCTGCCAAGCCTACCCTGAGTTTCTTACCAAGATGTCCACCCACTTTCCTTCAGCCTCTGCAGCGAAACACTCCCCGTTCCTTTTCACTCTTGCCTCCAACAGCAAATGGGACAGACTCATTGCCTCCTTTAGCACTGAGATTAATGCCATCCGTTCATCTCATTTCACCCCCCCCCCCAACTTTCCCTTGCCTGCCAAGCCAAGGTTTCCCCTAATGCATGTTTTTCTCTTTTTTTTCCTATTTCACCTCATGCCTTACCCCCCTCCCCCCCCAGCTCACCTTGTCCCTGTATTCCAACTCCTCCTTTGCTCCTATTCCCTCTAAATCCAACCATCAGTTTCCCTTCCCACCCTACATGCCAACTCTCCCTTTGAAAATCACCATCATCAGTCCCCCATTCTCTCCTCTTGCACTCTGCCCCACCCCAAATAAAATCACCTTGGAATCCTCTGACCTTGGAAAACTATTGCTCCAACTGCAACCTGCCTTCCCTCTCAACACTTCATGAATATGTTATCACCTTCCATATCCATGCCCATCTTTTCCACAACCTGATGTTTAAATCTCTCCAATCAGGTCTATCCTCCTGCGGCAGCCCAAACAACCTTAACCAAAGTCACAGATTACACCCTCTGTGATGGTGAGTGTGGTACATTAATCCTCCTCAACCTTTCCGCAGCCTTTGGCATGGTCGGCCATATCATCCTTTTCCAGCTCTTGGGGGATTTCCCCCACTTGGTTTCACTGTTGCCCATTCCTCGTAGTCAGATATCTCCTGCAGTGACTCCTGTCCCAGGTCCTCGAGCCCAAATGAATCTATACTTAGCTTTCTCACAGCTGTATTTTGTCATTTGGTGACCACATCCACAGTTTTGAGATCAGCTTCCCCATACACACAGATGACAACCAGCTCTACCTTTCCTGCAGTGCACCTGTGTTTTCAGACTGCTTGATTGAGATTCAGCCCTGGATGTTGCTCATTTTTTTTGCAGTTAAGCATTGAAACCATTAGCTTCGGCCTTTACCGTAAATTCCATAACTCTTCCTGGCCACTGCCTCAGGCTGACCTAAAAAGTTTGCAATCCTGACATGCTGTTCAACCCTCAACTGAGCCCATGTGAAACAAAATAACTGAATGCAAGATACTGAAAATGCAACAAAGTTACAGTTGAGCAGCTACTAAGGAATAGAGTGAGGGAAAAGAGAACATAAGGGGAGCAGTCTGGGAAGAGTGTCCTCTGCAGTCACCATTGCCATGAAGCAGTCCAGGAAGAGTGTCCTCTGCAGTCACCATTGCTGTGAAGCAGTCTGGGAAGAGCATGCTCTGCAGTCACCGTCGCCATGAAGCAGTCTGAGAAGAGTGTCCTCTGCAGTCACTGTCACCGAGTGAAAAAAAACAAAGCGTGACATCAAAGGAAAACCGTAAGTTCATTGGTTGATAAGTAACTGCTAGTTTGAACTACCTATTCTAAGTTGATTTCAGATTAAAGGTAACTACTGGGGCCCAGGAACGGAGGCCTAACACTTCAAGTTCAACTCAGCAGAGAGAGCGAGTTCCAGTTGATTTTAAGAAGTGGTATTTTGAATCTCTTTTCTAACTTACTTTCAGTAAATAGGAGAAATATTTTACAGCTTGATAAACTAAAGACCAGTGGGAAATTTAAAAACAAATTGAAAAACTAATTAAATAAAATAAAGATGCAGGGCCAGGCGATGTGTTGTAGCTGCATGATGTGGGAGCTGGTGGACCCCATCGTAGTTCCTAGTGACCACATCTGTAGCAAATGTTGGTTGCTCGAGGAACTCCGGCTCAGAGTTGATGAGCTGGAGTCTGAGCTTCGGACACATCAGGGAGGGGGAGAGTTACCTGGACGCTGTGTTTCAGGAGACAGTCACATCCCTTAGATTAACTACCTTAAATTCGGCCAGTGGTCAGGGACAGGAGGGTGTGACTATGAGTGAGGCAGTTAGAGGGATCCAGGAAGTATCACTGCATGAGCCTCAGCCCTTGCCCTTATCCAACAGGTTTGAGATTCTTGCTCCCGGTGTGGACGAGAGCGGGGGCTGTAGGGAGGATGAGCAAACTGACCATAGCGCCATGGTACAGGGAGCCATTCAAGTTGGGGGAGAAAAGAAAAATGTAGTTCTAATCGGGGATAGTATAGTTAGGGGAATAGATACTGTTCTCTGTAGCCAGAATCGAGAGTCCCGAAGGCTGTGTTGCCTACCTGGTGCCAGGGTTAAGGATATCTCATCTGGGCTGCAGAGGAACTTGGAGTGGGAGGGGAAAGATCCAGTTGTCGTGGTCCACGAAGATACCAATGATATAGGTAGAACAAAGAAAGAGGTTCTGCTGAGGGAATACGAGCAGCTAGGGACTAAATTAAAAAGTAGAACCAAAAAGGTAATAATCTCTGGATTACTACCTGAGCCACAGCTAATTGGCACACGGTCAATAAGATTAAAGAGGTAAATGCGTGTCTCAAAGATTGGTGTGGGAAAAATGGGTTTGAATTCATGGGACATTGGCACCAGTACTGGGGCAAGAGGGAGCTATTCCGTTCAGATGGGCTCCACTTAAATCATGCTGGGACCAGTGTCCTGGCAAATCGCATAACTAGGGTTGTAGATAGGGCTTTAAACTAAATAGTGGGTGGGTGGGGGGGTGGTTCAGTTGCGTGGAAGTATAAAAAATCCAAGTTTAAGGAGAGGGTAAGAGTGCTGGTTAGTGTCGAGGCTGATTGTGACCAAAAAGTGAAAGGAAGGGACAGTGTGTGTGAACGCCATATTGAACCAAAGAATCATATAAGAGTAGGGAAAATTGACAATAGGGCAAACTTTTAAAGGCTTTGTATCTGTGCGTAGCATTTGGAATAAAATTAATGAGTTAACAGCGCAAATGGCGATAAATAGGTATGATATGGTGGCGATTACTGAGACGTGGTTACAGGGAGCACAGGTTTGGGAGTTGAATATCCAAGGATACTCAGTGTTTCGGAAGGATAGGCAGGAAGGAAAAGGAGGTGGTGCAGCTTTGTTAGTAAAGGAAGAGATCAGTGCTATAGTGAGGAATGATATAGGCACTGGAGAGCAAGACGTAGAGTCAGTCTGGGTATAAATAAGAAATAACAAGGGAAAGAAGTCCCTGGTGGGAGTAATCTATAGGTCCCCAAACAGTAGTTCAGCAGTAGGGCACAGTATAAACCAGGAAATACTGGGAGCATGTAAAAAAGGCACGGCAATAATCATGGGTGATTTTAATATGCATATAGACTGGACTAATCAAATTGGCAAGGGTAGGCTCGAGGGAGAGTTCATAGAGTGCATTAGAGATTGTTTCTTGGAACAATATGTTGTGGAACCAACCAGGGATCAGGCTATTCTGGATTTAGTTTTGTGTAATAAGATGAGATTAATTAATGATTTCATAGTAAAGGATCCTCTAGGGAAGAGTGATCATAGCAGGCTAGAATTTCAAGTTCAGTTTGAGAGTGAGAAACTTGAGCCCCACACTAGTGTTCTGTAGTTAAACAAAGGTAACTACATAGGCATGAGGGCAGATTTGGCCCTAGTGGACTGGGCAGGAAGATTACAAAGTAGGACAGTTGATGAACAGTGGCAGATATTTAAAAAGATATTCAATTCCTTCCAAATAAAATATATTCGAAAGAGGAAGAAATATGGTAAGAGGGGGGAAAAGCATCCATGGCTAAGCAAGGAAGTTAAAGATAACATAAAGGCAAAAACTAAGGCATACCAAATTGCAAAGGTCAGTGGCAGGCTGGAAGATTGGGAAACTTTTAAAGATCAACAAAGAGTTACTAAAAAGTAATAAAAAGAGCAAAGGTAAATTATGAAAGAAAACTAGCGCAAAATGTAAAAACTGATAGCAAAAGCTTCTACAAGTATATAAAGGAGAGAGAGCAGCTAAAGTGCATGTTGGTCCCTTGGAGGGTGAGACTGGGGAATTAATAGTGGGGAACGCAGAAATGGCAGAGACCCTTAATCAATATTTTGCCTCAGTTTTCGCGGTGGAGGACACTAGTACCACCCCAATAGTAACAGGTAGTGCAGAGGGTTTAGAGAAGGAGGAACTTAGAACAATCACCATCACTAGAGAATAAGCACTCAGCAAACTATTGGGATTAAAGGGTGACAAGTCCCCAGGACCTGATGGCCTACATCCTAGTGTCTTAAAGGAAGTGGCAGTGGAGATAGTGGATGCATTGGCTATAATATTCCAAAATTCCCTGGATTCTGGAAAAGTTCCAATGGATTGAAAAAATGCTAATATAACAGCCTTATTCAAAAAAGGGGGGAGGCAGAAAGTAGGGAACTATAGACCAGTTAGTTTAACGTCTGTCGTTGGGAAATTGTTGGAATCCATTATTAAGGAAGCAGTAATGGGGGCATTTGGAAAGTCAAAATGCAATCCATCAGAGTCAGTGTGGTTTTATGAAAAGTAAATCATGTTTGACTAATTTGCTAGAGTTCTTTGAAGATGTGACAAGCAAAGTGGACAATGGGGATCCTGTAGATGTAGTATATCTGGACTTCCAGAAGGCCTTTGATAAGGTGCCGCACAAAAGATTAATACACAAGATAAGATCACACGAATTTAGGGGTAATATATTAGCTTGGATAGAGGATTGGCTAACCAACAGAAAGCAGAGAGTTGGGATAAATGGTCTTTTTCTGGATGGCAAGCTGTAACTAGTGGGGTGCCACAGGGTTCGGTCCTTGGGCCCCAACTATTTACAATCTATATTAATGACTTGGATTCAGAGATAGAAGGTACTATAGCTAAATTTGCTGATGACACCAAAATAGGTGGGAAAGTAAGTTGCAATGAAGAAATAAAAAATTTACAAATGGATATGGAAAGGTTAGGTGAATGTGCCAAAATTTGGCAGATGGAGTTTATTGTGGATAAGTGTGAGGTTATCCATTTTGGTCGGAAGAATAAAAAGGCGACTTGTTATTTAAATGGAGAGAAACATCAGAATGCTTCAGTGCAAAGGGATCTGGGTGTCCTCGTGCATGAATCGCTGAAAGCTGTATGCAGGTACAGCAGGTAATAAGGAAGGCAAATGGAATTTTGGCATTTATTGCTAAAGGAATAGAGTATAAAAATAGTATAAAAAAAAACAAGTGTTGTTGCAACTGTACAAGGCATTGGTGAGACCGCTCCTGGAGTACTGTGCTCAGTTTTGGTCCCCTTACTTGAGGAAGGATGTAATTGCATTGGAGGTGGTTCAGAGGAAGTCCACTAGATTGATTCCAGAGATGTAGGAATAGTCTTATGAGGAGAGATTGAGCAGTTTTGGCCTATACTCGCTAGAGTTTATAAGGATGAGAGGAGATCTAATTGAGGTATATAAGATGCTAAAGGGGATAGACAAAGACATGGAGCGGATGTTTCCCCTTGTGGGGCATTCTCAAGAGGCCATAGCTTTAGGCTAAGGAGTGGTAGATTTAAATCAGAGATGAGGAGGAATTACTTTTCTCAAAGAGTTGTGAATCTGTGGAATTCAGTACCTCAGAGTGCAGTGGATGCCGGGACGCTTAAGCAAGAAATAGACAGATTTTTAATTAGTAACGGGTTGAAAGGTTATGGGGAGAGGGCGGGAAATTGGAGTTGAGACCGAAATGAGATCAGCCGTGATTGTATTTAATGGCAGGGCAGGCTCAAGGGGCTGAATTGCCTACTCCTGCTCCTAGTTCTTATGTTCTTAAAAGGTTAAAAAAAAAGTGATACTTAAGTGACAGTTGATAATGGTGCAAAAGAAAAGAAGGTAAGGTAACAGAAATTGGAAAAATAAAAGACATACAAAAATCAGCTCATGTGTGAATAGTTGGAAGAGGTAGCTCAGTTGAAAATCTAGCAAAGTTGGACAGGCTCAAGTACCTCAGGAGTTGATGGAAGTCATCACCATCTTCTAATTCTAGGATAATATTGTACCGACAAATGTATTTGTTAAATTGAAGAGCATTTTGAATTCTTTGCTGACCAGTGTTGTCTAGGCAGCTGTTCTTGGAAGAAGAGTGTTTAGAATATCCTGGTGATTTTTTTTTACGTTTTCTTCTCATTTGTACATTATTTATTTGTAATTTTTTTCTTGTACCCATCGTGTATAAATACTTTGTAATTACAAAATGTCATCACTTCCCTTTTTTTATAATCTGAAGGAATGGTCACAAGTGGCTGAGATTCTAAGTACTAACTTGAGCCACAGTGATTCTTCTGATTCAGTTAAGGTTCTTCCAACATTTTTAGCAAATTCTTGTTTTTCTCTCCATTAAAAAACCTTTTCAGAAGGTTTGCATTAAAATGATTGAAGCAGAAAAAATAATGAAACAAAACAGTTAATCCTTCAATTTGTTCAGACATGTGAAACATTGGGCAGTCATCCATCTGACTTATGCTGCAGTTTTCAAATATTAAAAGTGCTTTAATGACAGGAACATTAACTTCTATTTTCTTTAGAAAATAGTTGAGCTTAAAGTTATTGGGGGAAAAAAAACCCGAATTGGAGCCAAGACCCACCACAGAGAATAAGCTTGTGAAGGCATTATTGGAGGCCAGGGCAGACTGCCTGGAACAGGGAAAATCTGGAGTCTGTTTAGAAATAATGAACTTGAACTTGTGTTGTGCAATACAAATAGATGGGTGTTGATGCATTCATTTGAAATTCCCTTCCACTATTTGGTGCTAGTATTAATCTGTTTAACATAAATGGGTTAACAACTCTTCTAGTAGCTTACAGCATAATTTCAAGGCCATGATGTGTCTTGTTGACTTGCCTGAAGAGGTAGAAAGGAAAAAAAATGGTGCTTCACATCTACAAAGATTAGCTCACGAGAATTCATCCTGGTTGAAATTGATTAGATGCACCAAATGCTACATGAAAATGCCTTTCCATTCCAATAGTTCCAGAACTTCTGTCTTGAAAATGCTCAGGTTTAATAAAAACAAAGGTTGCAGCAAGGAAATTGGAAAATATTCACTTGATTCAAAAAGGCACGTTCCTTTTCTTGGAATTTATTGCCAAGTTTCAGAAACCATAGTCCAGATTTGATTATTATGGAGTGTGGCCATTTCCAACCAACTAACTTCAGGGTCAAATTATAGGAAAGGCAAGAATCTTCAATTCTTCCCAAGAGTCTGGAGTTCTCTAACTACAAATTCTATTTTTTCTTATTCATGGCTATGGTATAATTAGGACTTCTAAAGACTAAATAATACTTATGATTCCCATAGAGACTGATAATTTTTAAAAAGAGATGAAGGGCAAAAATATATATTTTAAGACTTTTGCTGTAACAAATAAACAAAAATCAACAAGGATCAAACATTAAATAACATGCAGCTAATGCATCTCACTAACAAAAAAGGTAAGCTTCGCATTAATGCAAACAAAATATGCTTTATGAAACTCTTTCACTGTATGCTGCACCTATGCCAGATATGTAGCATTACAAGAACAGTCACTCCCAGGTTCCCTTCTCCCCACCAAGCCAGGTCAAAACTTCTTGTGTCATTCGACAATTGTTCCACTTATTCTGAATTTTCCTGGATACACCAGCAAGGCATACCTTGGCAACTTTCTGTTCCTGAAACCTTCAAGAGCCTGGCTTATTCTGTTCCCTTTCTTTTGAACAGAAACTGAACTCTCACTAGCATCCTGCTTGGTTGGACAAAATAGTCCACCCTGTTTCCCCATAGCAGTAGCTTCTTTGTCTCTCCGTCTCAAACAACAACTGTCCTTTTTCTGTGTGGTACCTTGAAAAGGTGTTAAAACTGGCATCCATCACTTCAATGAGTTTCTATTTTGAGTTTCACTCCTCATGACAGCGAGATCACATGGGTATGTCTCTGAGCAGAGGTGTTTATCTGGAATTCTCCGTTTACCATATGTTAAAGGGGCATGTTAAAACGTAACCATTTGTAAAGTTCTGTGATCATAACACCTACCCACTAAAAATGAAAAAAAATTACTCTAGCATTTTTTTCCCATAACACTATCAAAGTACAAATGGAAATGTTGTTAACTGTGATGGGAATAGTTTTGAACTTCAAAAGGACGTAGACATGTTGGTGGAATGGGAAAACAAGTGGCAGATGAAGTTCAATGCAGAGATGTGAGAGATAATTCGTTTTGGCAGGAAAGATATGATGAGACAGTAAAAAATAAAGGGAGAGCCTCTAAAGGAGGTTCAGGAACAGAGGGACCTCATTGTATACATACATAGGTCATTGAAGGTGGCAGGGATGTTAAGAGAGCAGTTAATAAAGCATATAATATGTTAGGCTTTATTAATAGGGGCATTGAGTACAAGAGCATGGAAGTCATGTTGAATTTGTATAAGACACTAGTTAGGTCTCATCAGGAGCACTGCGTCCAGTTCTGGGCACCGTACTTGAGGAAAGATGTGAAGACATTGGAGAGAGTACGGAGGAGATTCTCAAGAATGATTCCCAGGATGAAGAATTGTAGCTATGAGGATAGATTGGAGAGCTTGGGACTGTTTTCCTTGGAGGAAAGAAGGCTGAGAGGAAACTTGATAGAGGTATTCAAGATCCTGGAAGGCATCAATAGGTAAATAGTGAGAAACTGTTCCCACTCAAGAGAGCATCAAGAACTAGAGGGCACAGATTCAAAATAATTGGCAAAAGGAGTAAATGTGATGTGAGTAAAAAAAATTTTCACCCAGAGGATGGTTGGAGTCTGGACCAAACTCTAAAAGGGTGGTGGAGGCAGGTTCGATTGAGGTATTCAAAAGGGAATTGGATTGTTAGCTGAAAAGAGAGAACATGCAAGGTTACAGGGATAAGTCAAGGGAGTGGGACAAGGTGTGATGCTCTTTCAGAGAGCCAGTGCAGGCTTGATGGGCCAAATGGCCTCTTGCACTGTAAAGATACTATGGTACAACAAATTACAACATTGTAAACATTTTAACAAACTTACTGCATATGGTACAGATAAAATTCTTTCCCCTTTTGTCACGTTTAACCATTAAAAGTTTTGTCTTAGCAACATAAGGTTTAACCTGTAACAGCCAACTGCATGTATCAATCAAGATTGAAAGTCCAGCTTGTATGGGCTCTTGGAGTCCCAACTCTCTTGCAGACAAGAGTTTATTTCACTACTGGTTGATTCACTTTCTTTCAATCACCTTTTTCATTTTGCGTAATCTTTTCAGCATTTCAATGCCCTTGATTAAGGATTGCATTTAAGGTTTTGTATTCATCATAGAATCATAGAATGGTTAAAGCACAGAAGGAGATTCGGTCCGCCATGCTTCGATGGCCCTCTGAAGGAGCAATTCACCTGGTGACGCTTCCCTGTCTTTTCTCTGTTGTCCTGCAATTTCTTCCTTTTCAGATAAAGTTCCAATCCCCTTTTGAAAGCCTCAATTGACCCTGCTTCAACACACTGTGGCAGTGTGTACCAAATCCTAACCACTCGCTGCGTGGCAAAGTTTTTCATGTCACCACTACTTGTGCCAATTATCTTAAATCTGTCTCCTCTGATTATTGATCCTATTGCCAATGGGAACAGTTTCTTCCTATCTACTCTGTCCAGATCTCTCATGATTTTGAATGCCTCTATCAAATTTCCTGTCCACCTTCTTCAAGGAGAACAGTTCTCTAACTTCTCCAACCTTTCTACGTAACTGAACTTCTTCATCCTTGGAACAATTCTCGTAAATCTTTTCTGCACCCTTTCAAATCCTTCCTAAAATGAGATATCCAGAACTGGACATGATACTGCAGTTGAGGCCAAACCAGTGTTTTACACAGGTTCAACATAACTTGCTTTTACACTCTATGCCCTGATTGATAAAGCCCAGGATGCTGTATGGTTTATTAACCATGCTCTCAACCTGTCCTGCCACCTTCAATGATTTATGCACCCAGGTCCCTCTGTTCCTGCACTCTCTTTAGAATTGTACCCCTTAATTTATGCTTTCTCTCTGTGTTCCTCCTCCCAAAATGAACCACTTCGCACTTCTCCCCATTAAACTTCATCTCCCATTTTGTCCACCTGTTCCACCAACCTGACCATGTCCTTTTGAAGTTTGAAGCTGTCCTCCTCATGGTTCACAGTACTTCCAAGTTTTGTATCATCCACCACTTTTGAAATTGTGTCCTGAGCACCAAGGTCTAGGTCATTAATATATATCAAGAAGGGCAAGGGCCCTAACACTGATCCTAACTCTAATATAACCCTTTCTCTAGTCTAAAAAAAGTTTGAAGATGAGTTGAAGAGGAGGAGGAGATTGAACTTTATCTGAAGAAGAGTCATACGGATTCGAAACATTAACTCTGTTTCTATCTCTACAGATGCTGCCAGACCTGCTGAGTTTTTCCGGCATTTTCTATTTTTATTTCAGATTTTGAGCATCCGCAATATTTTGCTTTCACCAAAAAATAGTCATTCACCACTAGTCTGTATTTCCTGTAACTCAGCCAATTTCATATCAAATTGGTATTGTCACTGTTATTCCTTGAGCTCTAATTTTGCTCACAAGTCTGTTGAGTGACACTCTATTAAATGCCTTTTGGAAGTTAATTTACACCACATCAACAGCATTACCCAGCTTTTTGTAATCTGCATCAGATTGTGCACAGTCTGAACCCTGGGATAGTATTTTTGATGGACCCAAAGGATTTATAATTTCATTGGTCTGGTTAACTTTATCAAGAACAACTTTGCTGATTGCAGGTAAGCCAACTGGTTTCTTTGTATTGACGACTGTGAATTGTAATCCAAGTAGAAATCCCCTGTCTTATCCTTTGCATTCAGCAATTTCCTTTGTTTTTTAAGTCAGACACTAAATTGTCACTTTTCAAAACAGACTCTGAATCACACTGTTCAGTTTTTAATTCCTGATTGCAATTTACTTCCACGTCTGTGTGTTTTTAATGTCCAAGAAAAAAAGTTTCAACCAAACCAACCAAACATCCAAGTTGTCATGAAGGACAATTGAATTCACCTCATCCTGTTTAAATTTGGGATTAGTTTTAACTTTAAATTCCTTTCAGTTTTCTTTTCCAGGAGTTGCAGGTTTAACACTGCCTCCTTTTGTGCAAGCAGCTTATTTTTCTGTCTAGTAAAATCATTTTACCTGCTTTAAGAATGTCATTTTGATCAGGTAAGGAAGCTTTTTACTAATTTATTATTCATTTCACAATGTAAAAAAAATTCTTGCTTTTTATCTTCCCATTAAGTTCAATAATTGTCTAATTCTTTCTAGCAAGAGCAATTGACTTGTCATTTTGAAGTTTTAATTTATATACAAAATCACATAACCTTCCTCAGCTCTGTAATGTCAGCACTAGATTCAGGTTTTCCATTCTTCTTCAAAGCGCACTTTTCCTTTATTTCATCATTAGTCTTGAGTATGGTAGCAGTCTGCTCTGCCCCCCTCACCTTACTCATGTTTTTCCTGCATTCGTAATTCAGACGGCTTTGACTCATCTCCAGCTGCCAATGACTTTTCCTTTTTAGCCTGATTAATATTAGCAGGCTGAGTTTCTGACTCTTTGGACACATCTTTAGTAGAATCATTAATTCTCACAGCAAGTTTACAGAAAGTCATTGATTCTTTTAAGTCACTCAGCTTTTCCTGTACAACTTCAGTTTCAACAGGCTTTCCTAAAACCACTGGAGATGACTATACCTTATTGCCAGCCAAGTCATTTCCTGTTTCTAAATCTACATAGTCAATAGACAAATTAGGAATATAATTAACAATTACAGGACCATTAAATAAGCCACATTTAAAATTAACTCTCTATAAAGGAATGGGTAAACAGTTTCCATCAATATCCCATATCAATGTGCAAACTTTCTGGAGAGAAATTCCTGTCTCCTGCCAACATCAGTGATTGTGCTAATGTTCTATCTCTAAAAATAAGAATAACAATTGATTTCTGACCTCACCAGACAAGAATGAAGGCACTTGATATTTAAACAGAAAATTTCAATCATTTCCAGCATTCTGATTCTTTGGTAGTTTACACAGGAGAACCTACAGGCTTGAAATAAGCTTTGCTCACTGGGACTGTATTTTCTAGAGGAGTACTGTGCAACTTCGCAATTGCTACAGTTTTGCTTTTTACTTTCCAAAATGCAGCCTTCACGTGCCTGTTTTTATGAAGAGGATAACATGCAGATTCTTTTCAATCAAATTTATCTTCTGGACTGTCTCTCAAGTAGGCCTTTTTCTTCCCCCAGGCAATTTTCCCAACCACAATCAGATTTCTTATCTCTCCAGTTTCCCTTGAGCCCCTAGACAAAGGCCTGTTACTAAATGCATGTGAGATAACTTGTTGTCACCTGTCAATGCTTATATTTTTTGTCAATGCCCTTGTCTTAGAAACTTTATGGTCTTCCAGGCGGGGCCTTATTCCCAAAGGGACAGTGTTTTTAAGTTCTTCCACCAGAATCATCTCTCTCAAGGTTTTCAAAATCTTGTTCAACCTTCATTAACCTATACCATCTATAAAGCACCATTTCCTTTTCTCCAGAAAATTCCACAAAATTCTGCTTCCTTAAATTTCTGCCTTTAAGCCTCTGGCAGTAACTCCTAGACGTTGAGAACAGCAGGTTTCACTGTACCATAGTCACCAGACTGATTTATCTGGAAAAGGTGTGTACACCTCCAAAGCTTTCCCTACAAAAACATACTGCAGTAAAATAGTCCAATTTTCCCTCGGCCTCTGCAGCTTCGTGGCAATTTTCTGAAATGATATAAAATGCATTTCAATTCTTTCCTCATTGAATTTAGGCACTAAGCAAATATTTCTTGCCAAATTGAAACTAGGGGTTAATTCTGAGCCATCTTCTAGTTTTACCACCACTCAGCATAATGAAAAGCCTGTCTCTGTCAAGTTCAAATTTTCTCACTTACCTTTCTGGAATTCAAGGTTTTCCTGTACTTTTTCCCTTTCTCTTTCTGCCTGTTTTCTCTCTCTCGAATTCCAGTTTTTGCCTTCCCCATCTCTTTGCAATTCAAGTTTTGCTCTTTCTGACTCCAGTACAAGTTTTCATTTGTAACTGAAGTCTAGCTAATCCCACCTAAGTACTATTGTGATCACCCTTTCCCCCTCAAGGTTGAAGCACTGAGCCAATACTTAAACAAACTCTGCTTTTTTTGAGCCCTACGTTCAAGTTGACCCCTAATTTCTCTGCCACTGCCCTCAAATTCACCTTTGTTAACGGTTAGAAGGCATTAACAGACAAGTCTTCTCTTTCCAAAAACACCTGAGCCATAGAAGTATTCATGCTGACTCCTCACTGAAGACAACAAAAGTAAGTGTGAAATCTTGTTTGTTTAAACACTGGAAAATTAGTGTACCCATTTTACAGCCTTTGGGTTCGATACTGCAAGAGCCCCCAATTTGTTATGATCCCCATAGAGACTGATCTCTTTCAAAAAGAGATGAATTTCCCAGCAACTGACACAAAGAACCAAAGGACATGATTTCACGTTTTAAGACTTTTACTGTAACAAACAAACTAAAATCATCAAAGATCAAACTAACAAAAAATGTAAGTTTTGCATTAACAGATGCAACCAAAATATGACTTCCAAAACCTTTTCATTGTGCGCACTGCATTTCTGGCAGATATGCAGCATTACAGGAACAGTCCCACAGTCAGTCCCAGTTCACGAGCAGGTTCACTTCTCCCCACCATGCCAGGTTGAAACCTTCAGTTTCTTCAACAATTGTTTCATTCAGCCTGAGTTTTCCCAGATACGATTATCATCAGCAAGGCAAACCTTGACAGCTCTCTGTTCCTGAAATATTGAGTCCTATCTGTTCTGTTTAATTTCTTTTGAATGGAACTGAACTCTCAATAAAATCCTGCTTAGTTGGTAGCACAAAACAGTCCACCATTTTCCCCACAACAGTAGCTTCTTTATGTCCCTGTCTCAAACAGCAGCTGTCCTTTTTCTGTGGGATACTGTGGAAAATTTGTTAAAATTGGCACCTGACACTTCAATGGGTCCCTGTTTGAGTTTCTCTTCCGATGGCAAGGGGATCACATGGGCATGTCTCCATGTGGAGGTGTGATCTGGAATCCTGTGTTTCACTGAGTTAAAGGTACATTTTCAAAACACAACCATCTTGTAAAGTTCAGCTTTCATGACAGCACTTTTAAAATATTCCTACTGACAAATAAAAGAGGAAAGAGGCTGAAGGCTTTACTTCTAATAAAATGCTTTTAACTAATTAGTGTGCCTTTTACAAATTAAGTATGCAATTTAATCCAGAATGAATGCCCATTAAGAAATGTGTGCCTGGATCTAATGTGCTACTTTTTTGTGGACTTAGGTTGCTAGCCTGTATGGAGTTTGTGACATCAAGGAAAATTCAGCAAGTGACTTTAGGACAGTACAATGTTGTCTTTGCATGTAATGCATTTTTCCATCATTGTTCTGAATCTGCCCTGCAGTGTAAACAGGATGCCTGTAGAGCACTAATAGCCTTGCTGTGGATTGGTTTCATTGCCGTTTGATTTTACAAATCAATTATTAAACAGCCTATCAAAGTATCTAACTTGAGGATGAGCATGAATCACGCAAGCAGTTGCAGAAAGAGGTTTCTGAAATCCTCTTTAGGCATTCAGTTTAAATAATTTGCCCAAGATCATTGTAGTGTCTACAGGCAAAAGAGGAGATGCTTGGAATAATTTTGGTCAAGGGAAAGCTTCAACCAGGAATCCTCAGTTTTTAGAAATTTACTGCAAGTAAAATTGCCACAATATAATTTTGTCTAAAGGCTCTTCTTGGAGAAGGTGTCACTGTGTCAAAAAAAACCAGTGTGCAAAAAATGAAAAATGCTCTCTTACTAAGATTACAGTGGAAATTAGATAAATATTTAGTATCTCATGATGCTTGCTCGACTTACACAGATTTTCTGTAGAACCTACCTCACTCTCCCTAGATAGTTATAACTGAGTCATGCCAAAGGAAATCACTGTCTGAATTATGGTTAGGCGATGTCGACTTAATTCAGTTTACACTGATGTTGCTGTAGGATTAGAAGTGATGAAGTAGGGTCTGAGGTTCCAAGAATTCATTTTAAACTGTTTCCTATGCTCTCTATGTTGAGCTTTATGTGGGAAATATTGCTTCCATAGAATGATTCTGTTTATACTTTGTGTTCTTGCGATGGATAGGCACTTTACAATCTAGCTTGGAAATTAAAAATATCCCTCTGATTTCAGGTGAGAGCATAATTTTTTTAACACATCAATTCTTTGTTGTATCTCCCCAACCAGATTTTGTTTTGTATCTATGAACATTTTAGAGTTGAACTTTTATTCAGCCATTATGTCATATGGTAGCATTATGGTTTGTGTTAGCCTTGTCTTATTTCCCTGCCGTAATACAGCATCGTTTGACAGTCTATTGAAAGTATGAACTGCAATCATTTATTTTGTAGTCTTGTGCAGCTGGAAAAGCACTGTTGTAGTGGCAGCCATTGCAAAGGTGTATTTCAAACATAAGATGGCCGTCCACTCTGTCCTTCACATCAAAGATCAATTTTTATTATAGGAACAACTTTTCTAACACACACAATTGGCCAGTGATCATAAGTGTATTTAGGTACATGTGTTGACCACTGCTTCTCTAAATGGATATTGGCCTGGAATTTGCAGGATTTTTGATGACTAACGGTATGCCACTGTTACCCCTCTGAATTTGACTGCAAATTCTGGATTTAGTGTAAGTGCTGATCAACGCAGAAATCCTGAAGTTGCAGTCTATCATTCACTGCTCCGCCAAAGAACATAAAAAATAGGAGCAGGAGTAGGCCATTTGGTCCCTCAAGCCTACCTGCTATTCAATAAGATCATGGCTGATCTGCCCCAGGCCTCAATTCCTCTTTCGTGTCAGCTCCTCCTCCCCGATATTTCAAAAATCTATCTACCTCTTTAATAAGAGGAGGTTGCACAATGGATTGCCTCCCCACCCCCCAATCTAGCAATTGACAAAATGAATTGATCTGGTGAGAGCTTCTCCTTTTCTGATCTCTTAACTGATAGAAGCCCCGTAAAAAGTTGCGCGTTGTTCAGTAAGGGGCCAGTTGGCATCTTTATATCTGTGTGAGTTGATGAAAATGCTGCCTCAAAGCTTTGGTGAGATCAGATGTGATCATCTGCACTTCCTTCGATAGCTGAACAAGCCGATTCTGGAAAGGAAAGATCTGTCACAAGTGCCACACATGAAGTTGTCCTTTGCCAAAGGTACCAGAGGATCTCTGTTGACACCTTGTTTGCAGGGCTGGCGTCTGCTTATGGAGCTTCTGAAACCATATGCTATGGTGGTAAATTCCTGCCAGCAGCTGATGGCACCATTTACATTGATTGTGAGCCAGAGCTTTCCACTTGCGATTGATGAGAGCTTTCATGTCTCTTTTGAGAGCATCCTTGAACCACAGCTTTTGTTGCCTTGCTGGTCTCTTGGCATGGGCTATCTGTGAAGAGGACATGAGGTCGCAGATGGATATAGATAGGTTGAGTGAGTGGGCAACGATCTGGAAAATGGAGTTTAATGTGAGAAAACATGAAATTGTTCACTTTGGCAGGAAGAACAAAAAAGCAGAATATTACTTAAATGGAAAATGGCTGCATAATTCTGAGGTGCAGAGGGATTTAGGTGTTCTAGTACATGAGTCAGAAAAAGTTGGTATGCAGGTACAACAAATACTTAAAAAGGCTAATGGAATGCTAGAGAGGGAGTGAACATAAAAGTAAGTATGTAATGCTTCAGTTAAACGGGGCATTGGTGAGACCATACCTTGGATACTGTGTGCAGTTTTGGTCTCCTTATTTAAGGAAGGATGTAAATGCTTTGGAGGCGGTTCAAAGGCGGTTTCCTAGATTAATACCTGGAATGAGGTAAGAAATAGGAACAGGAGTAGATCATTCGGCCCCTTGAGTCTACTCCGCCATTCAATAAGATCATGGCTGATCATCTTGTTTCGGTATCCAGATTACCTCCAATAACCTTTGATTCCCTTGCCTAACAAGAATCCATCTACCTCTGCCTTAAAAATATTCAATGACCCCTCCTCCACTGCCTTCTGAGGCAGAATTGCAAAGTCTAACCTTTCCTCATAAGACAACTCTCCCATTCCAGGTATAAGTCTAGTAAACCTTCTCTGAGCTGCTTCCAACCCATTTACATCTATTCTTAAATAAGGAGACCAGTACTGTACACAGTACTCCAGATGTCTCATCAATGCCCTGTATAACTGAAGCATAACCTCCCTCCTTTTGTATTTAATTCTCGCAATAAATGATAACATTCTATTAGTTTTCCTAATTACTTGCTGTACCTGCATACCAACCTTTTTGCGATTCATGCACTAGAGCACCCAGATCTTTATGCACCTCAGAGCTCTGCAATCTTTCACTGTTTAGATAATATGCTTCTTTATTCTTCCTGCCAATTTGGACAATTTCATATTTTCCCACATTATACTCCATTTGCCAGATCTTTGCCCACGCACTTAACCTATCTATATCCCTTTGTAGCCTCACGTCCACTTAACTTCCTTTTCTACCTATCTTTGGATCATCAGTAAACTTAGCAACCATACCTTTAGTCCCTTCATCGAGGTCATTTATATGAATTGTAAAAAGCTGAGGCCCCAGCACCGATCCCTGTGGCACACCACTCGTTACATCTTGCCAACCAGAAAATAACCCATTTATGCCTTACTCTGTTTCCGGTTAGCTAACCAATGTCTATCCACACCAATTACCCCCTCCACCATGAACTTTTATTTTCCACAATAACCTTTGATGACCTTATCAAATGCCTTCTGGAAATCTAAGTACACTGCATCCACCAGTTCCCCTTCATACACAGCACCTGTTACTTCAGAGAGCTCCAATCAATTGGTTAAACATAATTTCCCCCTCACAAAACCATGTTGACTCTGCCCGATTACCTCGAATTTATCTAAGTGCCCTGCTATAACGTTTTTAATAATAGCGTCTAACATTTTCCTTATGACAGATGTTAAGCTAACTGGCCTGTAGTTTCCTGCTTTCTGCCTCCATTTTGCGTTAGCTATTTCCAATCTAATGGAACCTCCCCAGAATCTTGGGAATTTTGGAAAATTAAAACCAAAGCATCAACTATCTCCCTAGCCACTTCTTTTAAGACCCTGGGATGAAGTCTATCAGGACCAAGGGACTTGTTAGCCTGCAGCTCTGGTGATTTTCATTTTCTTGAGTTTTTCCCTCTCTTCCATTTCCTGATTTACAGCTATTTCTGGCTTGTTACTTGTATCCTCTAGAGTGAAGACCGATGCAAAATACCTGTTCGGTTCATCTGCCATCTCCTTATTTCCCATTATTAATTCCCCAGATTCACTTTCTATAGGACCGATGCTTACTTTGTTAACTCTTTTTTTTATAACCTTAGGTTGCGATCATTTTCCATCCTGTGCACATGCCCAGGCTAGCAAAGCCTTCTTTGCTTGCTTAACATTAGCATGCTTGGCATGTTTGCCCTAGACAGGACTGTTTCATTGGTGGTGACACTGTCTTTCCATGTGATGCCAAAGGTGCTTCATAGACACTGGAGGCCGAAGTTATTGAGCCTATTTTTTTGGTAGGTGTAAGTTGCCCAGGCTTCGCTGCCATACAGCAATGTGCTGAGGATTCAGGCCTTGTAGATGAGCATCTTGGTCCTGCAGGCCAGTATGTTGTTGTTCCATGCCCATTTTGTTAGCCAAAGTTGGTGTCTGCCTTTCCAATGCGTGTGCTGAGCTCTTCGTAAAGACGCAGATTGTCTGTCACCATGGATCCAAGGTAACAGAATTTGCTGACTGCTTCAGGTGGGTGTTGTTGAGTCTGATCACGGGCAGAGACACAACAAACACCCTTTTACATGACTACAGTTTTCTTGATACTGATGGTAAGGGGGAACATGGCACAGGCGTGGGACAGGTGATCCCTGAACCTTTGGAACTGGTCTTCTGTCTGGGCAACTAATATAACATGAGTATACTAAAATTCTCTGATCAGGACATTGCCTCACTTTTGTCTTGGCTTTCAGTCACCAATCATGTGTGCAGGTACACTCCTTCCATGTTGGTAGGGAAAGTATAGGTCAGAAGGATAGAGAAAAAGATACGAAACAGAGTAGGGGCTATGTCGCAGTGCTGGTTTACCCTGTTCTTGTCTCAAACCTGTCAAAAGTAAGGCTGTAAAACTGAAAGCTGCCATGCATGTTATCGTAGAAGGACCACATGAAACTCCGAAGCTTGGGGGGAGGGTCAGCTGATTTTCTCTAGTATCCGGTAGAGGCCTGACCTACTTAAGGTGTCAAATAATTTTGTGAAATCCACAAAAGCGAGTTAGAGTGGTGCTTGCTGCTCTCTGCAGTCCTCTTGAAGCTGACATGGGAGAAGGTCATGTGTACCGTGGATCTTCCTCCTTTGAAGTCTCACTGCACCTCCACACACATTATGTTGGCTCGTCGATAGAACCTTATTAGAATGACCCTGGCAATGGCCTTGCTAATGACACTGAGGTGTGATTCGCCCCAGTAGTTGCAATCCCTCGATCGCCTTTGTTCTTTTACAATGTGATGATGTTTGTGTCATGTGTATCCTGTGGGGCAGAGCCTTCTCTCCAGCAGTGGTGGTGGTCATGGAGATATGGTAGCAGGTGGAGCTTTCAATACTTGAGTAGCTCAGCAGAATTCCATCCTTTCCAGGTGCTTTTCTTGCTGCTAGGGAGTCAATGACCTTTTCGAGATCAAGTAATGAGGGTTCTGCATCAAGCTCACGCGTAACAAATAGCTGCAGAAGATCATCAAGCACAGGCAGAGAGATAATCATCTCACGAGTATAGTCCTCCACTATAGTGCTCCACCCAATGGGCCAATTGCTTGTCCTCGTCAGTGAGCATTTCCCCATTTGTGGATTTCAAAGGAGGAACTTTGGTAATGCTGGGGTCAAGCGCTGTTTTGATACCATCATACATATTGCGGGGGTTACCATTGTCACTAGCAGTAATGACATGTAACTCTGTTTTAACAGCAACCTGAGCAATAGCTGTTGCAGAACAACTGATCTGGTCCTAAAAGCAAATGCTATTTGTGGAATGTTGCTAAATGTCTTGATGATTATTAGTTTCTAGCTTTATTTAAACTAGATTTTTTAAAATAATTAAAAACAAATTTAAAGATCGTTCATGATATTTCAGCTTTTACCTTTTCCCCATGTATATGTCCCAATCTTTATTTCTCACTTTTTTTTAAAAAGGGAATTAATTAATTATTCTTGTTATTTCCTGATTGGATGCCTGAGAATCCTTTAATGTGATTGGCTGTTCAGATGACTTGATGACATCACTGCAACTCCATTCACACTGGGAATTCCCATTAAACTACACTACAATAAATAGCACTTCAAGAGTTAAAGTTCTCGCCACGGAGGTTGCTAAATTTCTCAGTGAACTTTCTTCTTTCTTTGCCACTGACCACAAAATCCGGGCCACTGTAAGCAAGCAGTATAGGTGCCTGAAGGGGTAGTTGACTGAACCAGAGTTAAGTGGAGGGGATTGAGGGAGAGGAACTACAGAGAGATTGGAGCTAGAGTGGATAGGATGCTGGAAAGTGATCTGGAGCAAAGGAAGATGGGAATGGGGGAGCAGCAAGTGTAGCTAGATGGATGGTCTCAACTTTAGAAACAAAGAAATCTGAACTGTTAACACTTGTAGTTAATGTGCTGAAGATGGGAGATGGGTTTGAGGGCTATTAGTTGTGGGGAAAACAATTGTGGGCTATCCTTGCCCTCCAGGATGAACTTAGAGTCATGTGAAAATTTGGCTGAGGGGAGGCATGATAATGCATATTATGGTCAAACTGGGGACAGCAGTAGAAGCCAGGGTGGACTGAAGTGTTATTTTGAAGGGGAACCAGCTTGGATGACTTGGATGGGATTTGGTGAGAATGAAGACGTTCAGTGTTTTTAAGTGCAATGGAAGCAACTGCTAGCGAGTTGGAGTGGGGGGGTGCCACAGTTGGGCCAACATGTCTAGGCTTGAGCAGCTCCAGAAAATGGGGGCTGAAGGTCAGAAAAACAAGCAAAGCAAGAATGTGAATTCAGAAACCAGCGAAAAGCGCCCGCAAAAGCAGCATGCAAGCAGTACATGTTGTGCAACTTGAGTTGTTGACTGCACTTTTCTTCGTCTATACTTATCCCACGAAAACTTGTCACTATCACACATTCACTAGTTGTTAGGTACAGTGAAACTCTGATCCACTTGTGTGTTACCTCAGCTACAAGTACACCATTTGAATGCCTCGTGACAGATGCAGAGATGTGTATCCTCATATTTGGCACAAACACTGGGAGTTTATTTTTACTTGGGCTGAACGTCCTCATTTGACATTTAATCAGTGCACTGTGTCAGCTGACTGTTGCAGTTGATTTTTTTTAAAAAGCAACCAGAAAAGGTGTCAAGTTTGTGACACCTGAACTTCATCAGTTTAAATATGGTAAGTGGGTATTTTCTTTTTAAGTTGGTAATAGCTTTTCTTGGCAATGAGTTCAAAAATAATTCAGCCTTTTCTTTTTGGGAAGTGTATTGTTAGATTTGATTTCATTTTCAATTCTAGGTCAAGTTGTTCATCTACTTGAAAATAAGCTGAGTTGTACCAGTTCTCAAAGATTGAATTTTTTTAATGTATATTATTGTGTTTGGCATCCTGATGACAAAAATGAGTGGCACGTTGACTCATCTGAAATGAAAATCTCTTGCAGTTGTTGAAATGAATAGCATGATTATATTTAGCTCCCAGTTAGTTGGTGCTTCTAATTTTCAAGCACCAAAGCTGTTGGTTAAGGAAGATGCAAAGATACATATGGTAGGTGAAATGGGCATCTCAATTAAGTTAACCAAGGTAAATCACCTGGTTCTGCTTGTTAAAAATTATACACACTGTTATCCTTGATGGTTTCAATATCTGTTGAGTCTCTGCTGCAGTAAACATACTTTTCTGCATTCTGAGTTTTAAATACGAAAGCCTACAAATTTGAGTATTATTTGGAAAGTAACAAGTTTTTTTCCTCCGTGTGCTATTGTTATTTCTTCTACTCTAATACAATTAGCTTTATAACCCAAAATATTCTCAGTAAGACTGGGTTAATTATTTTACAAAGAAGTATTAAGTTACGAACTTTGACTTTTATCTTATAGAGGAACAAAAAAGACAGTTCCATCAAACACTGTTCAGTCAGGTGAAAAAGCTTTTTTGTCAGCCAAAGATCAAGGAGAAAGGTGAGTTTATGTATATATAATCTAAACATTTTTGGTTCAGTTAATGCACTTTGTAACCTAAACTTTTCTAGCCATAAGTCAACTAAAGTGACATTTTAGTTTTTCATCAAGAGTATTAATATTGCTTTGACAACTTTTTCAGGCATTTTATTTTCACCTCCAATTGAAGCAATTTTTTTTGAGGAGTAACGTTTTTTTAAAAATCAGCAAAAAGTATTAATGATGTGAGAAATTTTCCCAAGTTTGGTTTTTTATAGTTGTACATTCATATTTCACAAATCATTCTGGCATATTAGTATGCTAATTCTATTCAAACTTTGGTTCGCCATTTGATAAATATATTGACTTTAACAACAACAACTTGCATTTATATAGCACCTATAATATAATAAAATGTTCCAAGCTACTTCACAGGAGTATTATCAAAAACAGAATTTGACACCAAGCCACATAAGAGGCTATTAGGAAAGGTGACCCAAAGGCTTAGTCAAAGTGGTAGGCTTTAAAGAGTGCCTTAAACTTTGGAATCAAAAACAAAAAGAAAAAGGTGACGGTGAGCCCTCTTCTTGAACCACTGCAGTCCATGTGCTGTTGGTACATCCCAGTGCTGTTAGGCAGGCAATTCCAAGTTTTTGACCTAGTGACAGTGAAGGAAAGGCCATACGGTTCCAAATCAGGATGCTGTTGCGTTGGAGGGTATCATTCAGGTGGTGGTGTTTCCGTGCGCTTCCTGCCATTGTTCTTATGTGTCGTAGAGGTCACAGGTTTTGAAGTTGCTGTCAAAGAAGCCTTGGCAAGTTGCTGCAGTACATTTTGTTGATGGTGCACATTGCTACCACTGTGCGCCAGTTGTGAATAGGGTACAGATCAGGCAGGCTGCTGTGTCCTGGATGGCGTCAAGCTTCTTGAGTGTTGCTGGAACTGCGTGCATACAGGAAAATGGAGAGTATTCCATCACACTCTTGATTTGTGCCTTGTTGGTGGCGGACTGACTTTTGGGAGTCAGGAGGTCACAGAATTCCCAGTCTCTAACCGGCTCTTGTAGCTACAGTATTTATATTGCTAGTCCAGGTAAGTTTCTGGTCAATGGCCAGGATGCTGATGGTAGGGATTCAGTGATGTTAATACTGTTGAATGTCATGGGGAGATGGTTGGATTCTCTCTTGTTGGAGATGGCCATTGCCTGGCACTTATATGGCTTGAATGCTACTTGCCACTTATTAGCCCAAGCCAGAATATTGTTTAGGTCTTGCTGCACACGGACACTGACTGCTTCAGTATCTGAAGAGTAGCGAATTGTATTGAGAACAGTGCAATCATTAACAAACATTTCCACTTTTGACTTTATGATGGAGCGAGGGTCATTGATGAAACACCTGAAGATGTTTGGGCCTACAACAGTGCCCTGAGAAACTCTTGCACCAGTGCCATGAGACTGAGATGAATGGCTTGCAGCCATCTTCCTTTGTGCTAGGTATGACTCCAACGTTTGGAGAGTGTTCCCCCTGATTCTGGTTGATTTCAATTTTGTTAGGGCTGCTTGGTTTTACACACAGTCAAATGCTGTTTTGATGTCAAGGTTAGTCACTGCCACCTCATCTCTGGAATGTAGCTGTTTTGACCATGCTTGGACCATAGTTGTAATGTTAGACTGCTATACTGAGGTTTGGAGCAGAGTGCCTCGACAACGATGATACCAGAAATGCAAGGTTATATCTACGAGGAAGAGATGAACATGTTGGGAATCTTTCCCTTGAAAAGAAAAGACTGAGGGGGTAACCTAATAGAGACTTGTAAAATTATGAAAGATTTTGAAAGAGTAGACACAGAGGAACTGTTTCCACTTGTGGGGAAGAGAAATGTCGAGGTCATCAATATAAAGCGGTTACCTAGAAATCAAATAGGGAATTCAGGAGAAACATCTTTACGAAGAGAGTGGTGAGCATGTAGAGCTCACTACCACAGGGATTGGTTGAAGTGAACAATATTGATATATTTAAGGGTAGACTAGATAAGCCAGTGTGGGAGAAGGGAATAGTGGGTTATGATGATAGAGTTAGATGAGAAAGAAAGGAGTAGGCTTGAGTGCAGCATAAACACTGATGTGGACTGGTTGAGCTGAATAACCTGTTACTGAATTCCAGAACTTTGGGCCTGAGAACATGAAGGCAAGGCTACCAATGCTGGAGTGAAGTAATTAGAATTGGGGATGTGCCAGACTCGGAGTGCAGATATCTCAGAGGGTTGTCGGGTTGCAGGAAGTTACAGAGATAGGATGGGGGCAAAGTCATGGAGGGGTTGTAAACAAGGATGGGAATTTTAAAATCAAGCTGTTACTTAACCAGGAGCCAGTGTTGTTGAGCGAGTGCAAGGGTGATGGGTGAACAGGACTTAGTGTGAGTAAGGACACAAGCAGCAGAGGTTTGGATGAGCTTAAGTTTGTGCAAGGTGAAAGATAGAAACATAGGACTTAGGAAGAGGACTAGGCTATTTGTGCTTCAAACCTGCACTGGTAGGTCTGGTTATGGCCTCAGTTCCACTTTCCTGTCTACCTGCCCCCCATAACCCTTGACTCCCTTGTCTGCCAAAAATCTATCCAATTCAACCAAGAATAAATTCAACGACCCAGTCTCCACTGCTTCTTGTGGAAGAGCATTCCACAGACCAATGACCCTCCAGAGAAAAGATTTCTCCTCATCTCTGTCTTAAAAAGGAGACCTCTTATTTTTAAACTCTGTCCCCAAGTTCTAGTTTCCACCATGAGAGGAAACATTTTCCTGGTATCCACTCTAATAAGCCTCCTCAAGATTTTATATGTTTCAATAAGATCTAAAATTACCTTTCATTTTTATAAACTTCAATGGGTAAAGGCCCAACCTGTTCAATCTTTCTTCATAAGATAAGCCCATCATTCCATGAATGGATAAAGTAAACCTTCTTTGAACTGTTTCCAATGCAATTATATTCTTTTTCAAATAAGGAGACAGAACCTGTGTACAGAACTCCAGACGCTGTCTCACCAAGGTCCTGTACAGCAGAAGTAAAACTTCCCTACTTTTATATTCCAGTCCCCTTGCAATAAGCAAAAATATTCCATTTGCCTTTCTAATCACTTGCTGTACCTGCATACTAACTTTTTGTGATTCATGTGTCAGGACACCCTGATCCCTCTGCGCACACAATTCTGCAATCTCTCCATTTAAATTGTATGCTATTTTTCCATTCTTCCTGCCAAAGTGGACAAGTTCACATTTTCCCACGTTATAGAAGGGAGG
Source organism: Cetorhinus maximus (assembly GCF_964194155.1). Taxonomy (NCBI): domain Eukaryota; kingdom Metazoa; phylum Chordata; class Chondrichthyes; order Lamniformes; family Cetorhinidae; genus Cetorhinus; species Cetorhinus maximus. The sequence continues at coordinate 66,982,257 of NC_135888.1, read as the reverse complement.
GATAAATCAGAAGTGTGCGAGAATCCTCAAGTATAGAGGTAACAAAGGCTTGTGTGAGGCTTTCAGCCACAGATGAGCTGAGGCAGGGTGATGTTGGATAGGTGGAAGTCAGTCTTATTGATGATGCATACACATGGTCAGAAACTCATCTCTGGGTCAGATATGCCACATAATTTGTGAAAAGTCTGGTAGGGCCACACAATTGCCAGGAAGAGGGATTGAGTTGGTGTCTAAAAATTTGAGTTTGTGGCAGGCACTGAATATAATGTCAGATCTTCCCAAAATTTGTTGGAGGAAATTTCTAGCATGTCCTAGGCCCAACCATCTTCAGCTGCTTCATCAATGACATTCCATCATAAGGTCAGAAGAGGGGATGTTTGCTGATGACTACACAATGTTCAGCACCATTCGCGACAACTCAGATACTGAAGCAGTCCATGTCCAAATGCAGCAAGACCTGGACAACATCCAGGCTTGGGCTGACAAGTGGCAAGTAATATTCGCGCACACAAATGCCAGGCAATGACCATCTTCAACAAGAGACAATCTAACCCCTTGACATTTAATGGCAAAACCATTGCTGAATCCCTCACTATCAACATCTTGGGGGTTACCATTGACCAGAAACTGAACTGGACTCGCCTTATAAATACTGTGACTACAAGAGCAGGTCAGAGGCTAGGAGTCCTGTGGTGAGTAACTCACCTCCTGACTCCCCAAAGCCTGTTCAAGGCACAAGTAAGGAGTGTGATGGAATACACCCCACTTGCCTGGATGAGTGCAGCTCCAACAACTCTCAAGAAACTTGACACAGCGCAGGTCAAAGCAGTCGGCTTAATTGACACCCCATCCACAAACATTCACTCCCTCCGTTACCACGCACAGTAGCAGCAGTGTGCACCATCTACAAGATGCACTGCAGGGATTCACCAAACCTCCTTAGACAGCACTTTCCAAACCCACGACTGCTACCATCTAGAAGAACAAAGACAGCAGACACATGGGAACGCCACCACCTGGAAGTTCCCCTCCAAACCACTCACCATCCTGACATGAAAATATATCGCCATTCCTCCACTATCGCTGGGCCAAAATCCTGGAACTCCCTCCCTAACAGCTCTGTGGGTGTACCTGCACCACATGGAATGCAGCAGCCCAAGAAGGCAGCTCACCACCACCTTCTCAAGGCAATTAGGGATGGGCAATAAATGCTGGCCTAGCCGGTGACACCCACATCCCATCAATGAATTTTTTAAAAATTCTGCTCATCCAGTGCTGGATATTGGTCAAGCACTCTTACAATTTAAAGACAGTGGAAGTTTTAAGAAGTGCCTTGAAGGAGGAAAAAGAGGTCAAGAGGCAGAAAGGTTTAGGAAGGCAATTGGAGCTTGAGGTCTCAGCAAAAAGGCTACATCCTCCAATAGTGGAGCGATTACATAAGATTAAAGAGTAGGAGTATGTTACAAGTTAATACCACATTTAAGTATGAGGATGGGGTCCTAAATGTAAGAGAGTCTTTTGCGATTGTGTTGCTGTATTGAGGCATTTTCCAGTTGTTTGTTTTAAAGTTGTACGGGTCTGGAGAGCGGTGCTTCATCGCAGCTGGATGCTGGCATTCGGTTTGATATGTGTCACTTTGTGTTGTGCCTTATACCTATCATTTAAGAAAAGGAAATTATATTTGGAGAGCTTCACAGTTTTGAAACTAGAGCAGATTACAGCGGATAGCCAACTAATAGTTGTAAATGTTATAATGATGAATGATAGTAAATTGATTCAGGTAGTGTAAACGACAGATTGTGAATATGTTGTGAATTTCACCTGAATCCTTTACCTTGTCGCCATGATCTGTGGAATGAACACCTTCTTATCCCCTGGTGAATAAAACATGCACCATATTTATTTATCTCCCTGTCCTTTCCTTTTTTTCCCACCCCACCATGAAATTGCTGGCTATGGCTTTTGCATCAAATCAAAATGAGCAGCATAATATTGTGCAACACAATATTTGCAAAGGGTGCCTTTCATTTTGGAGGTCTGTTGGCCCTCATCGCTGCAGATTTATTTTATTTTCTAGTGAGGAAGTTGGCCAAATGGGAAATATAAGCAGGGCCTGATGAAAGCTTCCCTTCCAATGTTGTCTATCATGATGGAATGTACTTTATGTTATCATTCTTGCTGACTCCTAGCATAAAATTAAGTCCATTGTGTTACAGATACAAACTGACATTTGTATTAATTTTTTTTACATCAAATCTTTGAGTATCCTCTAATTCTCAAGCATTAATCCTTTTATTTGATCACATCTTGAATTTCAGTCTGTGAAATATCACAGTGTATTGAATTATTGACATTATGCCCTAATTATATTGATCACCATGTTGATAAACTGAAGAATGTTGCTGCTTCCCCCCGCTCCCACAACCAAACCTGCTCCTGGCCAGGTTTCACTCTACTGTCATGGTGCTACATGAGCTTGCAATGTTTTTCTGAATCTGGCTTGGCTCATGTGGCATAAATACCCATATAATTCAACAGCATCAGACTGCTGGCTTTTTGCTTCCCTCCCTAAGTCCTAAGCAGCACTTTCTATAGGTACATTGGACTTTGAACTTGATGGTTCTAATAGCATAGATAGGAATCACACTTAACACTGAGGGCATAAAGTCAATAATTCAATATATTGTGATATTTCACACACAAGTTCAAGATGTGATCAAATAAAAGCATTATTGCTGGGAAATTAGAGGGTACTCAAAGATTTGATGCAAAAAAATTAATACAAGCGTCAGTTTGATCTCTCCCTCTACGTGGACCCAGAGTTGAAGAGAGAAATGCATCACATCTTAAAGGGTAAATCTGAGGTCCCCAGAGCTTTAGTGCCGTATGAATTGGGCCAGATTTAGGATCACAGAACAGAAAAGTGTTCACCCTAGAAGAAGGTGATACCAATTGGAGAGTCCTAAGAGAACAAAACCTGGCCTGGAGCAAAACTCTTGATGTATTTTGAGATTTGTTGGTAGTCTTGGACTTCAGCCTGTCAAGATTCCACTATTCCTAATATGCTTGTTAATTGCATTTTTACTACCTAGTTGAGCCTCTTATTTTATCAGTGCATTTGACCAATTTTATATAAGCAAATTGGTATTATATTTCAACTTCAGTATATAGCATAGCTTTATATTTACATTAACTAACTCAGTGATTTAATCTGGACCGTTTGTGGCCTTCCTGACTTGGGCTGCATAGACTGATTAAATAGGAAGGGTAATAAACAGCCATTATTTGTGTATGTATCCTGAACAGTGACCACAATCAAACATAATCCTGTTCTTTTCTGGCATTCATCTGTAGACTTTTAGTTGTACTTAGTGGACAGCAATCAGGAGCAGGAGCACTAGCTGATTTATTTTACATTAATCACACTTCTGACACTGGAACACTGAACTTATGACAGTACCTGCCTGTTCCATAAACATACCACAAAGACTGAGGTTAGCTAAATGAGCATTATTGGGAATCAGAGACACAATTCTTTTTATTGCTTGCAACCACTCTATTTCTGATCTATTTCACTACAAAATGATCTGAAGAATTATACTAAAAATTTTGCTATACACTTTAATATTTATTTTTAGGTGTCCTAAAGCCTCTCCACGACTGACTGAGAAAATTTCTACACTGTCGCAAGGAAAAGCAGTTTGGGAAAATCTGACGTCTTCCCTAATATAAGTGCTTGTGTAGATTGTGCACCAGAATTGAACAAATCTCCAAGAAACAGAGTCTGATTTTGTCAACGCAATTAAGTCCTGGTCATTTTTCAAGAAAACATTTCAAGAAAATGATGCACAGTATCTTTGGCTTAGAGAAAACAAAATCAATGCAGGCACCAACTCATTCAAGTTCTATTTCCTCTGACTCCAGTGAAGCTGAAAATGACTTTTATGAAAATCCTGAGGAAATTAAAACTTCTAAAGTTCCACAAAACCAGTGCAAGAGATGGGTGGCAGAGAGAAACCAAACACCAAAAGAGAGTCAAGTTAGAGCATCTCTGTGCTCTACTGACAAACCGTCATTAAGAAAAAGCACTGGCAAAGGTGGTGGGTTGAACAAGCAACGAAATAATAAAAGATGGAAGAGGTCTACAAAAGTTGGAAGTAGAAAAAATGCAGATTTGAACACTGCAACGGATTTGAAGTTTAAAGACAATAGACAGGAGTTCAAAGAAGAACCTCAGTGGTATACTGAGCCACTTTCAGACAATGTAATCTCTAATAATTTAAAAAGTAAGTTAGAAACTGCTTACAAGAGCAGTTTACCTTCATTTGATACTGACCTATTAGAAAAATTGCCAGCATCCATTAGGGATCTGTGCATTGATGACACCTGTCCTACAGATTACCTCTGGACAGGTGCATTTGTCGATGGTCACTTTGTTGATATTCCAGCATTACTTGATAAAGGAAAGTTCAGTGAGATTTTAGATTGTTCTAAAACAAATTCAGATTCGCTGGATAATCTTCAGAAATCAGTAGACCTCATCTGTGAAGGAGATATTAATCAATCTATGGTGGATTCTTGTGCTTTTGATTTGAAACAAGACAGTGGAATCCTTAACCTTATTGGAAGCAAAGATGAAGACCTAACTCAATTTGAAGGGGAATATAATGTAGTATTAGATGGACTACCTTTGAATATATGGGAGGATGGCCCAACAGCTGGCGGAGTGGAAGCCTTAAGTTCTCCACCAGGTAAATCCTACACAAATCAGCTCAGCTCTGATCAAGTCAAACATTGGTTATCATCCACTTCTGATTTGTCTTTAATTGGTAAGACAGGAGCACAACCACTTTGCAAAGATTTGTCGGATAAAGATGTTGGTTGGCAAGATCATTCAGACACCAGTGAAAAAGATTCCTATTTTTCAGTTATAAAAGATCAGAATGATATTGTATTTTCTGGTGAAACGACTAATTGGGAAAGTAATTCACAAGGTGAGAATGTTTCATTAGAACCATCTCGATCTTCTGTGTTAATTGCTACCAAAGATGAAGACTCTGATGAAAATAAATCCAGCTTTTCAGATATGTTTAGAGAAGACTCTAATTCCTGGTCGTCTTTATGTAAATCTGGTAATTTAAACAATATTGATAAAGTAACCTATCCAATTGAGCTGAGTGTAAATGTGGCTACAGATATCCCAACTGCTTGTTCAGAAGATGACCTACTTAGTTTGCTTCCTGGTAGTGAGTATCTACAGTTGGACGAAAGTTTTTTAATTGAACTGCCAGTCACGGCTTCAAAAGAAAAATTAGACATAACAAAACAGATTCAAACAGATGGGATCAAAGCAGAAAAATGGAATCCAATTTTTGGAATTTGTCAAGAGAGCCTTTCTGAAAAGAAGGATGACTTAAACTCCAGAGTAATTGAAGAGATATGGAAAGCCACACCAGAAGAGGATAAAACAACATTTTCAGAAGATGGGATCGCCAAATGTCATAGCTGTTCTATAGGAACCGAGATATCTATGAAACAAATGGTTCCAGCAAAACTTCAGAAATGTCCTCTTCAAAAGACGGAAAATAATTTCTGGGAGGATCAACTGGGGAAATCTCAAATTTTGGATTCAGTGAACGTTGATATGACAAAGCATGGAAGTGAGTGGAAAATTGGTTCTGAACAGACAGATGGTTCAGTTACAAAGTGCATTGAACACTTAATGACTCAAAGTAACAAGAAAGAGCACGAGTTTTCATCTTCAAAGAATACCCTTCTGAAAACTGCATCCACTCATAGTACATCAGAGTCCAGCAACTTTACTGTTTATCCAAAGTCTTTGATAAAGGCTGGTTTGCAACAACATGTACATGTAGAAGGCATAGAGGAACAAAGTATAATTGATGACATTTCTATAGACCTACCTGAAGATTTGTGGGGGAATTTAACTGATTATCTAAATGACTCCACAGAGCCGAGAGAGTGCTCCTACCTCCCCTTTGAACTCAGTTTTCCTGTTCCACAAATGTGTACTGTTACCAGTCCAATAGATGCTAACACTGGAGAAATGAACCAACAGTCCAGGATTATACCAAAACTCAGTTCAGATTTAATAATTCCCCACAGTGACAAATTACTAAGTTCAAAACATCAAGGATGTATGACAATGTCAGCGCAGTCCAACATTTACCCCACCACTGGACAATTATTTACAAAAGAAGTGGTTCTTACAAGATTGGAGGACATTCCTGTTCAAAAAACAGAATGTAATTTCTGCAGTAATCAACAGGGATTATCTGAAACGACATCTGGAAACTCAAATTCTACATTAGGTACAGATAAATTTGAATGCCACAGAGTTCCAGAAATCAATGTGAAGCAAGACATGCAGATTCTTCAAGTGTCTCAACAAACCGCAGATTGTAGGGTTTGTGCTTCCAATACAAGAAAGAAAGACGAAGATGATCAACAGCCATTAGGAAAGGGCAAAGCAGATGAGGATGAGCTTGAATTATGTAAGGAAAGTTGCCCTTCCTGTCACAGACATCCAGAGGTTTGTAAAAAAAAATTATAGGTAATTTTTTGAATTATCTAATTGAAGTTTAATGCAGTCTACTCAATTCAAAGTTATGTAATTAAAATTAACCTATTTAAATTTATTTTAGCATATATTTTGCTTTGCAATGTTATTTTCATTGTTTAGTTTGAATTATCTGGAACTTACTATATCCACAATGTACTGGTAGTTTATACAGCAGAATTAATACACAAAAATGAAATATACAATTTAATTCAATTTTTAATTTGGTTGTTAAAAGTGAGGAAGACCTGTCCTAAGAAATGCAACACATTCCACTTCCATGTTGGCACCAATTACTCCCAAATTAGATGTTTGCTAGTTGAGTGAAATGTAAGGAACTCTCTATTCTGTCCCAGTTTCAGAAGGGCACCCCTTACTCTGCTAGGTGTTTTCCATTTCTTTAAATAAGTTGTCCATTTCTTTCAGTCAGCTAGGTGTCATACACTCTTGAAGACTTGCCCCCATGTTTGTGTCTCCAAACCAAACTCTGATAAATCTACACCGGAAGTTTACCCAACATTGCACAATTTGCCTATCAGAACACAGTTAGAACATAAACAGAGGTTGGCAAGAGTTAAGGTTTGGAGGCAGCTTGAGCTTGCAGAAAGGGAACAGCCGTTGGCTTTAAACATTGTTTGTAGTTGAGTGGAAAGAATTCTATTTCTTGGGTCTACTCCTGCAGATTCCATTCAAGAGCCAGCCTGGCTGGCCCAGGAGTATTTTGGGGCTTGTGTGCCAAAGAGTTTGACTTGGTTCTGACTTCCACTGTCAGGTGAGTCATCTTGAAACAACTCCAAGCACAAAATGACCATTACCACCTCCAGGACGACTTTCACTAATTTTGACAAATGTGGTTTTGAGCCCTCACTGAGTAGACAACGGTGCCAGGCACTCCTTACAACCACGGCAATTTACCATAAAGTGTGAGTCCGTTCTCCTGATTTTAGCAGAAATAATGATTCCAGCAGTTTAAGATGCTGAAAAATTCAGCAGTTTCTGCTTGCTTATGCAAATCAATTATAATTGGCACTGAACTCTGGATATGGAAGCATTCTCGCATGCAGCCTCCAAATAACATTGTCCAGCAGCTGTTGTCATTTCTATTTGTTGACTATATGAAGGACTGCCAACAGTGTTGTGGAAAAACCTGTGCAGGGAAGCTTGTAGTCTGCCAACGGCCTCCATATTTTAGACTTCCCAAATACATTGTCAGGCTTAATTGTCATGAGCAGATTAATCCAGATCCTTGTGTAAGTGACTTTGGCATGGCCGCTCTAATGCTGACTTCCCCTCCAATGTACTCAGTAACAGAATTATAAGTCAGAACCTTCCCTCCCTACACCCCTTTCTCCTTTTCGCCGCAAATCTAGTTTGCAGCTTGATTGTGGTTTTCACACTAGATGGAGGAAACCAGCAATACTGAATTGTTCATCTTCACCATTTATGTTCCACATAATCTGCGCAGAATGTGTAAAAATCAAAATATCCTTTTCCCTCCTCTAGTTATCCCAAAGACAGTCCACACTTGAGTTTGGCATTCATCAGGTTTCTCAGGTACTGATAGAATCAACAATTAGGCCAGATGCCTATTATATCTTCCAAGTGGTATCTTCAAGATTCTTTTTTGAGCTGGGCAAAGTTGGTAATAGTCAAATCAGGGAATATTCCTCTTTTTAAGTTAAAGATAGATAACCATTTGAAGCATAAGATGATACAGAACTGTAGAAGAAACCAGAAAAATAGGATTAGTTTTGGATTGTGAAAGGTAGCACAGATTCAGTGGGCCACATGGCCTCTTTCTGTGCTATAAATTGATATGGTTCGGAATGCATTTCATTGAGGTTCTTGATTCTAAGAAGAATAAATTTGCTCTACTCAGGCTCTCCTACCCAATGCAGAAAGCCCCAAGAATTGCCCCAAAGAGACATATTGCGTACTTCTTGACAACTGCCTTTCTTCAAAAAATACAGGTCAGTAAATTTTGCAGATTGTTGGTCTTTTTTAAATTTAAATATAGAGGATTTGAGGGGTATAGACATGACAATTCTATTGCGCCAATAGTCTCCATTAAAGGTGCTTGTTAAAATTGTAATGATTTTAAATATTACTGTTAATGGTAGACATTTGAACAATTGTAGGACCAAACCATAGCATTTCTGTTATAGTATAGGAACAGACCTCTTGTCTTATGTTGTTGTACACTTCTGAAATGACAATTTTATGTTAAACTACAAAATGGTTTATTTTGTGTAAAGGTATACATAATATGTTTTTAACATTTAAAAGCCATATTTCAACCAGATCAAATATATGATTTTTCACTTATAAGGAAATATGTATCATCCGGCAAAAGGAAATAAATATTTTGTCACATGGTACTTATGCACAGAGGCTTGTCAAACTTCACCTACTTTTAGGATGTTGCTTCAGCATTTGTGGTTGTTACCTAGTTAATGTATATTGTAAAATACAGTAAGCAGCTTTGATTAAATTAAACTACACTAATCAATTAACCAAATTTGGGTAAAGTTTATTTTGGACTGGATCTTTCAATAGAAAATTGGGACCCAACGGAAGCTGCAACAAACTTCCGATGGGTAGAGATACGCTGCCTGGACATCTGCATGGATGCCTTCGACACTGACCCTGCCATTGTAAACTTGGGCTGGATAGCCTGATGTTGCCCAGAAATGTACATCATTCTGGCTAGAACTTTTAATCACAGGGGTAAACTAAGGTGGGAGGTGATTTCTGGTGGAAGCTACTTCTTGCTGAACAATGCTCACCCACCCACAGGAAGTCCCGGCAGCTCCAGTGCAAAAAATGGTAAAGATGCAGTTTTAATCGTGGTCAATGGTGAGCAAGAGAAGGAAGGAGGTGGAGGGAAACGGTGATGGGAGAGTCACGGGAGGGAAATGCGGCGAGCGGCTGGGTCGTGGGAGGGAAATGTGGCGAGCGGTTGGGCCTGGGCAGGGCAATGCAGAGAGCAGCTGGGCCTGGGCAGGGCAATGCAGAGAGCAGCTGGGCCTGGGCAGGGCAATGCAGAGAGCAGCTGGGCCTGGGCAGGGCAATGCAGAGAGCAGCTGGGCCTGGGCAGGGCAATGCAGAGAGCAGCTGGGCCTGGGCAGGGCAATGCAGAGAGCAGCTGGGCCTGGGCAGGGCAATGCAGAGAGCAGCTGGGCCTGGGGAGGGCAATGCAGAGAGCAGCTGGGCCTGGGGAGGGCAATGCGGAGAGCAGCAACGTTGGGAGGGAAACTGCAGACCTTAAATTGTGCTTAAAATAAAAAGCACTTTAAAGGGTGGATACCTGTAATGCCTTTTGTATCAAGACTGGGTCATGGTTTAATGTCTTGCCCAAAAAATGGCACCTTTGCTGTGGCAGCTCACCACTGCACTGAAGTGTCCACCTTGACTATGAGGTCAGGTGTTATAATCCCGATGGTTAGTTGGTGAAGGAGGAAACCAAAGCCAGTCTTTCCTTGGAATAGATTTATTTACAATAAAACATTGCAGGTATGTATCTTCTGAGACTACTCTGCTCCTTTATCAGTAAGTGTCTCTTCATATGTGCTCAAGTAACCATCCAATCGATGCCTTCCAACTGTATGTACCTAACCTCAATTGATACAATTAACATCAGGGACCAGGGTGAGGTTTGAACCCATGCCTTCTAACTCGGAACACAGTGCGCTACCAGCTGAGCCCAGATGACATTAGCTGGCGTAATTTTTCGTTTATTACTTTGTGTCAATAGTTTCTTTCAGTGGCTTAAGTGAAGTGGTGTGGTATTATGTTATAAAGACCAGGTCTCTGAATAAATCCCAAGTGTGCTAAATTAGCTGAGTTCAGCAAGGGATATGGGATGCTATTTATCATGAGAGAAACACCCACAAGACTGCTATCTTCTTATTTCTGTTTGAAAACAAGTGAGTGTACATATGTGGTTCAGGCTCAACTGCAATGCTCCCAATACTCAGTTTACTGGTACTCGCTGTCTGAGTTCTCGTCCGAAAAATAGCTACTTAAGTGAGATGCCAAAGGTTTCAATTGGACAGTTCTCGTACCCATGAGACTTCATTGCAGCAATAGTTAGCATCTTCAGGAGGAAAGGGTTGGAGGGTTGAGGAAGAGAAAGCAGTACTTCTAAACTGATGTTGTTTTTCTTTAATGTAGATTCCTTATGCTGCAAAAATTCCACAATTCGGGTAACGTCCATAGATGCTCACCCCTCTGCACATGAAGAACAGCAAATGGTAAGCCTGAAGGCTTCTCAAAATATTTTTGCGTTGAACCTATGGCTAAAATGTAGATGCCTAGCTTGGATTATAGATCCAATTTATTTTTCAAAATATTTTATTTAGAACTTCTAAAAATGCATGAATGCAAATAACATTGGCTTTGAAACCAGTCACATGGGTAAACAATAAAATTTGAACAATGTATCTCCAACAAAAAATGAGGAATTGGGTGTAGTGTTAGACATACCCATTCAACTAAGTGTCTGTGAATTGCCTGCTCAAACTGTTCACTATACTGCTTAATAAGTAATCACCCAGGATAAGGTCAATCATCTCAGTTCCAGGGCATCACTGCAGGAGAAAATTGCAGGAGTCCATGTGGTGTAAGTATACCCACAGTGTTGTGAGAGAAGGTGTTCCAGGATTTTAACACAGTGACAATGAAGGAACAGTGATATAGTTCCAGAAAGAGCTCCTCAGAGCAGTGTCCTAGGCTCAGCCACCTTCAGCTACTTCCTCATAAGGTCAGAAGTGGGGATATTCGCTGATGATTGCACAATGTTCACTATTTGGGATGACTCAGATACTGAAGCAGTCCATGTTCAAATGCAGCAAAACCTGGGCAATATCCAGGCTTGGGCTGACAAGTGGCAAGTAACATTCACGCCTCCAAGTGCGAAGCAATGACCATCTCCAGCAAGAGAGAATCTAACCATCACCCCTTGACGTTCAATGGCATTACCATAGGAAGTGTCCTGGGCAGATGTTGAACTAGAATAGGATTAGACATTCTATCGTGAAATTGCCTTGTTGTTTATACAAAAACATTAAGATGGCAGTGTGTTGAGGATTTGGCCCAGAAACAATGGGCTGAATGGCCTACTTCTGTTCTCTAAGATTCTATGGCTTGAGGGCTTTAACCTCTAAAACTGGTACTTCTGGTTTTAGAAATGATGACAAACTGTTTCAATGGAATGTTACTAACCTTTTATTTTCTTCCAGCTTACAAAGCCTAATGAAACAGATATTGGGCCAGAGGACCTGAGAACAGATCAAAAAATGTGCAAAAGTGTGAAGGACTGTAAAACATAGGGCTACTTTAGAAGAAACCCTGGTTGTATAAAGTTACAAATTGGTTTGCTCTTTTCCCCACCAGAAAAAAAAGCTTCCAATAAAGTGAATGCCTTTTTGGTTCAAGAAAACTGCTTGTATTGTACAGGGTTACTTTGGTTTCTTAGAAAATCTTTAAATGATGCAGTTCTGAACAGTGTGATTATGTATCAGTGAATGAAAAACTGAGTTCACTTTGCTGCATACTGAGGCATTTTTGCTGGACTTGGTGGATCCAGATCAAATTAACAATTCAAAAAAAAAGGTTTCTCCCCTTTTAAGGTAGAATATGTGCTATAATTTATAAAATCTGTGTCAACTTCTTACAAAACTTCTTCAGGAGCTGAGATTCTGACACTTGTTTTATTTATTAGTGGCTGTACAGGACTTAAAAGTTTAAATTGACTTGGCACTATTAGCTATATCTATGAGAAGTAGATTCATTGAGCTTCTTGATATGGATGTTTGTGATAATTCCACAGTCCAGGAATTTGATCATTAACCCCAGCGAAAATAAATCTGATGGTTAATTATTACTTAACAGTTGCACCACAAGATGCTTCAAATGTATTTAAAAACAAACCCACAGAATATCGCATCTTTCTAAGTGCATTATAAGTGTTCTCAGTTGTGTAAAAGACATCTGTAATTACTCTGGCATGTTGTGATTATGATTTATGAATCTTTCACACTTCCTGCAAAAGCTTTCATGTTGCAATGTCACAAGTATATTATCCTTTTATATATTTCTGTAAGTACTAAATAAAGAGAAAGTGAATTAATTAAACCTTTTAGTCATTTCTAAACAAAAATTTACTTTGTATTAGTGTTTTTAAGTGTGTTGTGACATTTTGTCATTTGCTTCTAGGTTACATTTGAGTAATATTTTTATATTTGTGTTTCAGTAGCTGACAAACATTCTGTGTGACTGGATAAAAACACTTGATAATGTTGTATCACATCTGTTTCGTTTTATTGTAGCTATTTTTAAAACCTTTTTAAACCTAATTAAACCGTGAGCCTAACTGTAGTTTGGATTCAGAAGTTTCACAGCACCCTACCTTTGTAATGTTGTTGATACATTGGCATTCAATGTATGACAGGAAGAGTTGGAAATTTTATTACTGGGTATCCCTAAATCCCATACCCTTTATACCTGCTTTTGCATGTAATCACAGTGAGTTGCCAATAAAGTTTGTAGCATGTTCTTCACAAACTCCTTATTATTTGGCATTAGTAATCATGCCCCACAAATATATAGTATCTTCCTATTTAATTCAAAACTTGGATCATTTTAATTTTTGAAACTGACATGGTGTGTGTGTGTGTGTTTGTGTGTGTGTGTCTCAAAAGACAAGTGCCCATACTTGTTTTATTTAACATACTTACAGAGGTGCTTATTTGTCTTCCATCAGGAAAGATGAGCTTCATGCTGAGGACCATTTTCGAGCATGTATAAACCTATAATTCTGTGGTTCAAGTTTATAAAAAGTTTTTTCCTCTTTTTCATTATTATACTTGAACCATATTCGGTAACAATTTCTTAGTGCCTTTTTATTAAATTTTCTTATACTTTATATTTAATCTTTAATTATTACATGTTCCTTATTGTTATTGTGTGGGGAAACTTGTGGGGGAGGAGAGCAATTTATTTTCTTTTCCTTTCCCTGCTAGTTGTGGTAATTCATGTTTGCGTACAGTTCCATGAGTACTGGCACTTCAGACACACAGCAGTTCTTTATGTGTCAATATTGATAATAAGTGTCAGCTGGCCATTTGACCATGGAGGACATTGGCGTTGAATCCAATGCTTCCCTAACCTAACATGCACTTTCCAGCTTTGGTCATTAGGTTAGGGACCTGACTTTTTCCCCCATTTCCTAGACCTGGGGTGCTAAGTCCAATTAGAGCACCAGTACTGCTAACCTACTGAGGTCAGTACAACCCCAGGATTGAACATAGGACCTTGCTGATCTGTACGATTTGGGTAAATTCCCATTTAACAGAACTGGTATTTTCCTATAATATTTCCAGCTGTTATTTATTTACATATTGTGGCTGTGCTAAAATTAAGTAACATAGAATTTTCAATAATAAAACATGATAAACAACTTGAGTGCTTTATGAAATGACATGGTGAAAGTTGAGAGATTTGCATTTCTATTTATATTGGGTTTCATCACTAACCAATTTTCTGATTAAATTGGCTATAAGACACCTGGAGACAGGTTTTCTCAAGATTTCATTCAATGTGGATCTTAACAGACCTTGCTTTTTATCTTTAAAGGAAAATCAGGAAGTCTGAATATATCCAATTATGAGAGAACTGTGGAGAAAGAGGTTGTATATAGATCCTGGTAAATATAGCCCAAAAACAGTATAGTTGCAGAATGTTTTAGTCCATCTAGAGCTGATTCTGCATATTCTTAGCTGAGAAGAAATGCCTATAGTGTAATAGTCTTTGTAAAGCAACAGTCACTTATAAGAGTGCACGGAAAATTCCTTAATTTGTAGCTGCTTTTGAATGCTCCAACTAAAGAAATTTGTTTGCCAAAAAAAGTTATTTTCTGAATTTAGTTTTATAATTTAGTGCCACAGAGTATAATTAAAACATGCATTATGCATTAAAATAGCACAGTTATTATACATTCACAACATTGTGTTTGGCTTTATACCTTTATAAGGAACGTGCTGATTGTATTCTGTGGAATTTTGATTTTAAATGCATTTTTACTGGAAACTGTTTCATTGTCTAAAACTTTTGCATAACCAAATAAAATCAGTGTTGGATAATGTACAATATATCTTGTTTTTTTTTATTTGTGGCTTTTAAATAACTAAATTGGACTGCACCTTTAAAAATAGAATCTATGTGTTGGTGACCAAATTCATTTATAGTTAACATCATTAGGCATATATAGCATGTTTTTACCAATGTTCTTGAGCAGAAGTCGCAAGTAAGCCAGTACTTGTTAATGATATTAGTCATCTCTCGATGCTCCCCCTAGTGCCAGGCCATAACCATCAGCACTTAATCCTTATTTTATATGGCTGACAATACTCGTAAACGTAATCAAAGTCTGGGAAGCATAACCTATAATTGCACAAGTTATTCATAGTTCAAATGGACATAGCATGATTATTTTCCCAGAAATGCATTAACGAAATGTTAAACTAAATTTAAGTTTTAAAATGTTACAAGAGTTCCAGCCTCACTAAATTCCCAACTTTTACACACTGTTTATTATGCACTCCATTTACCATACACTCCATTCATGACCACTCACAAGGTTGATGCTGGGAGACTCTTTCCATTTGCTGGGGTGTCTAAACCTAGGAGTCACAGTCTCAGAATAAAGGATCACCATTTATGACTGAGATGAGAGGATTTGTTCACCAACAGGGTTGTGAATCTTGCAAATTCTCTACCCCAGGGAGCTATGCATGTTGACTTGAACATAACTAAGAAATTATTAGACTTTTGGTTATAGGGATTGTGTATCTGGTTTTGACGATCGCCATGATCTTATTTATTGGAGGAGCAGACACGAAGGACTGAATGGCCTACTTTTACTTTCTTAAGTAAAATAACCTAATTGTATGAATCTTGGGTCAATCAGTGCAGAGATCTTTACTTATTTCAGATGCTGCCTGTCCCATCTCCAAATTAAGATGGCAGCACAGTGGGGAAGAATCCACTTCCAACCCAACTGTAATCTAGCCCCTAGTAACCTAGTAAAACCTGCGACCAGAAGCAAAAATCAACACCACCTCGGAATCCATTTGCAGAGTTTGCTGTTTATATATTTTCTAAAGATACCGAGAGTGAGACGGAAGCACCTTGCTGTGACTGCAACCTACCCACTGGCCGTGGAGGGCAACAACCCCAACTAACATAACTACCAGTATGCAGATTATTGACCCAAGTCTCTGAGTGGAACTTTCAGCAAATGTCGTATTTGACCATTGATGCCATAAACCTTATAGTTTTCATATCCTTTTATTAATTCGTTGATATTCAGCTCTCAGCCACTAAAGATAAAGGAACCAAAAGTCTACAGTTTGTGATCCCAGCTAATACATTGGGCTTGCACCAGCCAGCGCCCTTGCAGATTGAGTGGATTCTGTGAAGAGAACCTCATTTGTAGGTGCCCTTAGTACTAAGGCACATGCATGCTCATGCTATCAGAAACTCTGGCACCCTCCACCTATCTAACATAGGGATGCCCATGTTTCCCTTCTCCCCTCCGTCCTCCAAAGGTAAAGATTACATTGTGTTCTCCATCAGCTGATACAATTAGTTTGATTTTCCCCACCTTCTGGGGTCCCAGTAGTTTCCTGATTTGATTCGAAATAAGACCATAAGACATAGGAGCAGAAATTAGGCCATTTGGCCCATCGAGTCTGCTCCGCCATTCAATCATGGCTGATAACTTTCTCAACCCCATTCTCCTGCCTTCTCCCCGTAACCTTTGGTCCCCTTACCAATCAAGAACCTATCTATCTCGGTCTTAAATACACTCAATGACTTGGCCTCCACAGCCTTCTGTGGCAATGAATTCCATAGATTCACTGCTCTCTGGCTAAAGAAGTTTCTCTTCATCTCTGTTCTAAAAGGTCTTCCCTCTACTCTGAGGCTGTGCCCTCGGGTCCTAGTCTCTCCTACTAATAGAAACATCTTCCCCATGTCCACTCTATCCAGGCCTTTCAGTATTTTGTAAGTTTCAATCAGATCCCCCCCTCATCCTTCAAAACTCAATCAAGTATAGACCCAGAGTCCTCAAACGTTCCTCATATGTTAAGCCTTTCATTCCTGGGATCGTTCTCGTGAACCTCCTCTGGACCTCCAGGGCCTGCACATCCTGAGATATGGGGCCCAAAATTGCTCACAATATTCTAAATGTGGTCTGACCAGAGCCTTGTAAAGCCTCAGCAGCATATCCCTGCTTTTATATTCTAGTCCTCTCGAAATAAATGCCAACATTGCATTTGCCTTCCTAACTACCGACTCAACCTGCAAGTTAACCTTAAGAGAATCCTGCCTGGAGCTTTACACCAGGACCCCTGTGGAAAGAGAATCATAAAAGCTTCCAGTTTAGGAGTCCAGCCCTCACAATTGCCCTCGCTGTTTTTAATGTGGCTTGTTTTGTAAGGGATGGGCAAAAGTGCGGCTCCTCACTTTGCAGATTTTCCAGATGGTGTCAGGCCAAATCTGCCAGAATGGCCAAGGAAATTCTGCTCCAAAGTCTTAAAATTTGGGAAAATTGGAATATAAACAGAAACTTAAGAAAAGTTTCAGCTGGTCCTTCATATCTGAAGAAGGATGTAGATCAGTGGTGAGCAACCTGTGGCCCACATGGTTCTGAGTGCGACTTGCAAGACCTTTTGTTGACGTGCAGGGTTGCCAGATTCCACTGGGTTCCGTCCACATTTTTTTCCTGCTGGTATTACTAAAGTGATACACATGTAAAGCAAGGACACATGAAGTGAGGTGCGTGCTGATTGCACACAACATTGACTACGAGAGCCGTGCGCTCCCTCTGCGTCTAATCAAAGCACTACATGTGAGCAACTTTTTCTGCTATGGGACACATCAAATGCAAGAAGCAGAACAGAACAGCACAACAGTTCTGCTGAAGGGTCATGAGGACTCGAAACGTCAACTCTTTTCTTCTCCGCCGATGCTGCCAGACCTGCTGAGTTTTTCCAGGTAATTCTGTTTTTGTTTTGGATTTCCAGCATCTGCAGTAGTTTTTTGTTTTTAAGCAGAACAGACTAATGGATGGAAACCTCAGTGCTGAATTGCAAAGCATCTGCACATCCCTGAGTCCTAATCTAAGAAAGCTTGTGGACAACAGATCCGACCAGAAGTCACACTGAGTGTCATGTAAGTAAGGTAAGCATAAATATTTCCTCTTTTTACCATTTGAAGTTGACAGTTTTACTAATATATGAATGATTAAGCATTTTCTATAACTCATTATGAAATATTTGGCATGTATTAAATATAGTTAATCTTATTCCTGGGGTCATAGTTGGTGCACATGTCTGATTTCAATCTTGCAGCCCACTGAGATAAAGGAGAGCTACTCATGCAGCTCACTCACTCGCCTAGGTTGCCCATCACTGATGTAGATTGTTATAGGTTGTGCCTTGCCCATCAGAATTGACTGATGAAGAGTCCTGCCAAAAGCTTGAAATTCCTTCTCTCTTAAGCAACGACCTACTGAGCAATTGCTGTTTCCCCTGTTCCTATCATTGCTTTAACCATTTTCTATTGGATGCCTGTTCTGCATATTTGCTGAAAATAGGGAGAAAGATTCTTTTACTATCTAGACTTAATGTTTTTATTTGTTTCCTTGTTCTTTGAACAATTTTAAGTTTTGCATTGCAAAGATTTAGAGCAATTCCCTCTAATTCTGTTCTGCATTGACAAGTACACTTCAGTATGTTTTCTCATAATTTAAACTTTTATCCCTTGAGATCAACTCTTCTAACCATGTTGAAAATGCTGCCCAGTAACTCAGAGGCTGTAAAGTAGAACCTTCTAGAAAATGGTAAGGATCAACTTTCCAGTACCTGTATTATTTTAAAATGCCTTAGACTAAATTCAATGAGAACAAATCCTAGTAAACATGTTTGCACTGTAGTGAGTAAAATGAGCTGAAGGAGCTCTCCCACAAAAGATCCTGAATGTTTTGCAATTCCTCTTTTGCCCAGATGATGGAGATTGTGGACAATGTTTGCTGCTATTTAAAAATTAAAACTATTTCAAAGATCCCGTAAAAAAGTGGATAAACAAATGATTTCGTTTTCAGGATACGTGACTTGCAAGTAATAAAACTTGTATTTGAATTGATTGGTTATACCATAACAAAGAGGGCAAAATATTGGTAGAATCTTCTTTGTAGAAATAAATAAGGAATTGAATAGTGTCAATCTGTGTACCTCTTAGTGATTGATTACAAACTGGCTTTCACAGATGCCAGATAACAATTCATCTGTCTCCTTGGATATGAAAGAAACAGGTTGAAATTGAGACATTGATTTGAAAGAAACATTTTTTATTGACTTGATGCAAGATTATTTTATCTTTGATTCATTTTTCTAGTTTCTTTTTCGTTATAGTTACTGCAGTCAGAACCAGGAAGCTAGTGCTTTCAACGAGGGAAAAACAATTTTGGTATACCTAACATATACCTGACATAAGTTAGATCATGTGTTGTCCTTATTGCATTGCTGCCAAAATGTCTCTTAACCTCTAACTCCTAAAGAGTTCCCTCCCCATCCCACTTCCTCCACGCTTACCCCCACACCCCAGTCAACCATGGGACTTCAGTTGCACGTATCAATTTATTGAGCTATTGGAGGGAATTGTAGTACCCAACGATGGGTAGGACAGAGTTGGGTAGGGGAGGTTAAATTGGTAACTGTGAAGCCTGACCCCGACCTGCTGCGAATGCGCCTACTTCCAGTTTAGCAATGGCAGCTTAGGGGATTCTGTGTAGCTCATTCCTGAGAGGCATGTCCATGACTATAGTATGTTAATGAGGCTCCATTCCTCAGATTTTGGCAAGCATTTAAAGTTAATATTAGCCATCTGGGTTTCCCTGCGCTCAGGAATTCAACAGCTGGAGGAAGACACAAGCAGCTGAATCCAGCTTTTTGGAGCAGTCTTGTCCAATTGGATTTCGATACCACAAGTTTGGCGAGCAATCAGGTCACCTTGTCACATGATACAAAGGATACGCAAAATAGGTTTGAGGTTTTAAAGTATCACCAATCAGGATCGATACACTCACTGCCAGAGCCAAGAGGATAGCTTCAAAAGGGTTTTGCAAATCAAGCCTTTTGTTTACACTCTCAAAGGGTGGTTACAATCTACTAGCTGAAGCGTTCTGTATCTGACAGTGTGCTCCAGTTTATTTTAAAAAAAACAAATTTCTTCAAGGGTAGTAAACTCTCTATTTTATCAGAATTGATATATAAGGAGACATGGGAGGTAAAGGGTAGCTTCCACACTCTGAATCTTGCCACACTTACGTTCTGTCGCTTGCCATTTCCGAATACAGTATCCCAACATTTAATAGACTTTTGTCTCATGGTGAACCTCCTGTAATCTCTCCTTTTATGCCAATAGCATCCTATTGCTTGTTTCAACAGAGCTATTGAGAATGAAGGCTGAACACATTTGGATGTTACCGTAACATTCCAGTTTGCCAAAGTTGCACATTGCAACCCTCATTGGCAGCCATGCAGCACTGTCCGTCACTCACACCCACTTCAACTGTTCTGCGAGAACTGCCAACTCCTAGCTAAACAAAAGCAAGTTCCTCAGTTAGCATCCCCTGTGTCACTAGGTGCCCGAAGAATATTTTGAGAGCCATCTGACTGCATTCCTTCTGAAGGCCAGCCCTGTTTTCACAGAACAGTCCTACAGATCTAAATTTATCATTATTTGGAGGCACACAGAGATAACAGGAACAGAGAAGGTAACAAACTCCAGACCATTTTTCTTGTCTCATTGAGCAAGTGGCCTTTCAGCTTCTAGGTCACGAGAAACCCAACAACGGAACTATATTCTTATAAACATAGGGTGGAATTTTCCGTGCCTGCTGGTGTCAGGCATGTTTGGCGGCGTAAGCGGACAATATGGTGAAAAATTGGTTTCACGACATTGTGAAACCAGTTTGCAACCATCTGCTCTGCCCGTCAATGGCAGTCCGCGTTTCCTGCCATCAGACGTCAGGAACCTCATTGTAATACATCAGCATATCATTATAAACCCAACTCGCAGGACTCATTACCAAACACTGGATCATCCAAGTCATCCAACGTGTTTCACAACAGCATATATAAGGCGTGCACTTGGCTGCAGTTCGAGGGGTACTCTGAGGTGAGTGCACAGTAATATTGCGCAGCGCTCGCAAGGGTTGCTTGTTGGACTTCAAGTTTGAGGCGTCATGCATTCAGGCGGGGGCGCAGGCAAGTCGCTTTTCCCTAGCTGGCTGACAGTGCGGTGCCGGGGCAAGGACTGCCATGCGGTTGAGGCAGCTTGGGCGGGGGTGGGGGGCATGGGCTGCACTGCAGTTGATGCAACTTGGTGGGGGGGCCATGGCTGCACTGCAGTTGATATAGCGCACAAGCACGTGCAGGGTTGGGGGGGTGGGAGTGAAGCAGCCACGCATTAGGGAAACCTTGAATAAAGTGACCATTCCTCCACAGCTGAGACAGTTCAGACACAGCCACATTGATATGCGTGGAGTCGGGCCTCTAGCTTACCTGCCCACTCTAGCAATGCAGAGACATGAAAGGGGTCACCAAGTGCTCCAAAGCTTTTCATCCCTCGCTAATAAGTTAATGAGCATTCAAGAGGACTGCAGAACAGTTGGACGACTGGGCACGTTGTACAATCTCCTTGCTAAATGTGGCTATGGAACAGTCACTGATGGAGGTGCTCACAGCCCCTTGCAACGTCATCATTCCAGTTTGGACCAGTTTCCCCCACAGTTCAAGCTAACAACGTAGCCTTGGAGTTCAGGTTAGGAGAATGTCTGCGCCTGAGCTGAGAGCACAGCATGCAGTCCAATCAGTGAAGCTGCCGCTTATCTTTCAGATGGAGTGGAGGAGAGGTGGGTGGGGTTTCGGACAGCCGTGCAGCGCACTAGACACTGGCCATCCAATTGGTGGCTAGCACTCTCTGGGATGCCTTAAGGGGTCTTCAGACTTAACAAAGAGAAGTTCTTAGAACACCCAAGCTAACCCAAGCACCTTTCTCTTTCATCCTGCAGAAGGAGCACATCAGGAGCATGGAGCCTGGTGACCGAGCTGTATGCCTCATGGCTTACTGAGAGCAGAGACAAAAGAGAGGAAAGCAATGGAGGCGTCTGGCTAGGCAAAAAGAGGAGCTTCAAGGAGAAGGGGCAGGTAGGGCTCCCACACACACCGCTGAAGAGCCACAGCGAGCCGTCGCTGTTTGCCGTCTAGCTAGAGCCAGGGTCTATAGATGCCGACTTTCATTCCTGCAGATGACCGAGAACCAGTGTCGTCAAACTGGTCAGTCACATCTGCCAGCTATTGCAGGATTTGGTGCCATGGGGACATGGGGCATCCACTGCCAGTGGCGGTAAAAGTGACTGTGGCATTCAATTTTTACGCAAGTGGTTCCTTTCAGGGTTCCATAGGTGGCTTCTGTGAGATATCGCAAGCCTCCACCCACAAATACATCCATGAGGGCATCATCTTCGCGAGGGCACACAACATTGTGCATTTCACCCGAGACCAGGAAATCAGAATGCAAGAGCGATTGGATTTGCCCAGATCTCAGGTTTCCCACAGGTGCAGGGGGCCATCGACTGCACTCACATGGCGCTCAGACCTCCATTGCAACAAGCGGTCAACAATGTCAATCACAAGGGCTTCCATTCGATGAATGTGCAGCTGGAGTGCAACTACCACAAACGCATCCTGCACCCTCTGATTGCTGGGGACTGTTCCAAGGGTCCCAAACTGCAGCTCCCTGCTGCTGGTGTTCCTCCTTGTCCACGAGCCAGGTTGTCTAGTTGGCTGGCAGCCAGGCAAGAGGAAAATGCAAATGAGGCCCTGCCATTAAAGCCAGCAAGACCTTCAGGCCCCCAGTCTTGCCAGATCCTATGGTTGTTTTTGGCCTCCTCCTCACCACTTCCCCTACTGATAGACCATTCTCATAAATACTGTTGGGCAGGGGGAGGCTCAAACATTTTAAAGACAATCATAAAAACTCAGCAGGTCTGACAACATCTGCGGAGAGGAACACAGTTAACGTTTTGAGTCTTCAACAGTCATACGGACTCGAAACGTTAACTGTGTTCCTCTCCGCAGATGCTGTCAGACCTGCTGAGTTTTTCCAGGTATTTTTGTTTTTGTTTTGGATTTCCAGCATCCGCAGTTTTTTGCTTTTATCTTAAAGACAGTCATGTTTTTAGTGTCTTAAGGCTTTCAGAAACTGTACTACAATTTTTTTATTTGGACTTTCACCAGCTTTTAACAAAGTTCCATCTGAGAGATCTCTAGGCACATGGGATCGGATAAAAGACACTGAAATATTGGTGAATGGTATAATGTCAGACTAGAACGATGTTTTAAGGAGAATCCCTGTTAGTTCTGCTCTACATAAATTATCTGAGTACCAAATGTAAATTCTACCTCATCAATTTGCTGAAAAGCACAAAATAGGCAAAGCAACACCAAGGGGCAGGACATAAAGGCTGGGTTGAAAGATTTTCAGGAGAGTGACAATCAGTTATGCAACTAGGCAGACCGATGGCAGAAAAAATAAGCAAAGAGAATGTTAATGTTGTGTTCCTTTTTCAAAATAAATGTCACCGTGAATATATTTAATTGCATTAACGCATGGAGATATAAAAAGGGAATAATATTATACTCATCACATTCCTTACCAGGACAATTTGAATCTAAGTTCTGCAGCATGGAAAAAAATCTGATAAAGGAGATATTCACGGTTTATAAAATATTAAATGAGATATATTCCATATAGACAGAATAACACTGCAAAATAAGTCAAGGAAGTAGAAAGAGAACATAAATTTATATTGGTGTAATATAAATGTAATACAGGTATTAAGAAAGTATTGTTATTCAAAATACTAAATGTTTGGGATAATCCACTAGACAGGGTAGTGAATACAAAAATTGCCAGGATGTTCAAAGTGCAGATGTGTGCTGTTGCAGTTAGATACTG
Source organism: Cetorhinus maximus (assembly GCF_964194155.1). NCBI lineage: Eukaryota > Metazoa > Chordata > Chondrichthyes > Lamniformes > Cetorhinidae > Cetorhinus > Cetorhinus maximus. The sequence continues at coordinate 66,958,589 of NC_135888.1, read as the reverse complement.
GGGGAGTTAATGTACCAGAGATGACCTTTAATAGAATGAAAAGCCTTTTCTCATTATATTTTTGTGTTTGATGTGAGAATGTGAAATGTGGTTAATTTCACAAAGGTATTTGTCAAGGTGTCTTAACAAGATGGTTCAGCTATGATTTAGCTAACCCTACCGTTTGATTGTCTGCAACACGCACACGTTGAGAGCTGAGAAATTACCAATTTGGAGTGTTAGCTGCAAGCTAATAACTTTATTGCTTTATCTGTGAATCTTTAAAAAAACATTTTGCTTGTATAAGTTTTCAGTAGACAAGAAACACCTGTTCTTTAATAAGCAACAAAATTATAGTTTAGAAATGGCCTGGGCTATTTAAGTTAATTGCTTTCAGATCTAAAGTTTATCACTTGTTTATAACTATTATATAGAAATATAAAGCACAAAACAATTGCATGCTGTATGAAAGGCAATGTTAGCCACTAAAGAAATGAATGTTACACAAAGGTTGCAGTAATCCTGAAAGCTGCATTTGTCAGCACAAGACTACTGTAAAGATTGGAGTTTAAAAATTAAATATCCAGTTAGTTATACATTGCTACTCCAAGACAGGGGTGAAACGATTCTGGTTTATACCAGCACTTCCCTGCATGCTGACGTCTGATTTGCAGCCATGCCATGGTTGAAAATCGCAAGCAGTGAGACCATGTAATTCTCGCCAGAATGGAAAGGAAAATCGAACAAGTGATACCCCAGACTGCATACAATCCAAAATGCTGGAGTCTTAGCTAACATTCATCGCACAACCAACCTCCCCCAAAATATTATTGGTTATTTTTGCTTATTGTTGTTTGTGACACTTGCTCCCTACAAATTGTTATATCTTAAGGAAATGTTATTTATTAAAGCAAATTGGTTCTTTCTTACCTGAGGCTTAAATGTGAATATGTAGTGCTGAAAATGTACTAATTTAGTTCAATTAATTTAAATAGTTTACATCTTTCATGTCAAGTGTTGCATTATTAATTGAAATCCCAAATGGATTGTATCAGATTTAGATAGAAAGCCTTAACCAGCTTATTATAGTTATGTGAGTGACTGGGTCCACCTCAAAGATTAATTAGCAACTTTGCACATTTGAAAGTAATGCAGATGTATACAAACATCTCAGAATATTCACTAGTAACATTTAAATTAGACTTGGCCAGAATTTGCTGTAAAAATAACAGCATGTGAATGATGCATGCATTATCATGTGCAAATTGGCCAGCAAATTATAGTGAGGAAGAGATGCTCCATCAATTATGAGTCATCCGCAAGTTGCTATTAGCTCTATGAAAATAGCATTACACCCTTAACCTCCCTGTGGGCTTCATGAATTTGCTGCATTTTGCACATTATTTGCCCATTAAACTCACCACAGAAAGTTAAATCTAATTACCAATGGTGTAAGTACATTTTTAACAATGTGACAATTCTTAATGGCTGCCAATCAACTTCTCTAGCCCAAAACATTGAAAAAGCAGAAGTGTGGAACCTCATTCCTTTAGGTAGTGAATTGTTGTTGGAGATTTTAATAATAGCAAATTTAATTATTGTTCATGATTTCGTATTTTTCCTTTATCTCTTTTCCTCTCTCTGAATCCAGTATTTGTTTCCCAACTCTTTCTTTCTTTTTATATACCTGATGTGACATTGAATTCACCTACTCTAATTTCTCTGTTGCTCTGACCATCCTGTTACCAGCTGCACTTCCAGCAACTGACAAGGCAAAAAATATTTTGATCTAAAGTGTGCAGGAAGATATCTAACAAGGCATACTACCAGATGCTCTGCTGCAGCAAAATCTTGGCCCATATTATTAAAATATCCAGAAGAAGGAATATCGTTCGTCACCTGAGTTTGCCAGCTTGGTATGTACCAGTCAGTAAGAGGAATTGACAGCAACCAACTGGGCACTAAAGACATTATGCCTTAATATATTTTAAAACATTTTCAAACATTGCATGAAGGGCTCATTTCTTTGGGGGTAGCCTTTATTCGCCATCCTGTCGAAGCTGACACACCTTGAAAATTACATTACCATCATGATGTGACTGGCTGGACATACCCTGGACAAAATCTCCAAGATACCAGAAATCAATTCAGGATCAATAAAGGCCAGCCAACAATTGTTGGTAAAAGTACAAACAAAGCAATAAAGTCCTGTTGCGACCTCCAATTATCTCTCTCTGGGTGCTATTGAGTTTGGTATGTCAAGCTGTTGTATTCTGTGCCCTATCAGAGGAGGGAAAAAAAAGACCAGATTGCTGATCCAGAATTAGAGAATGTTGGTTCCTGGAAACCCACCTCCTCATGCTGATCTACTTTGTATTTATTTAGGAAATACCTTGTATAGAGTATTTAAATGATATCAGCTTGGTGCTTATAAAGTAAATGTAGGAATGCTTGGCAGCAGACATGTGCTGAAGCAACTCTTTAATACTTGGACAACTCCTGTTGCTTTGCAGCATATTCTTCAGATCCACAGTGCTACAATGAAATCTGATGTTGCGCTGTTTCAGCGTAATGATTTTCTTGTGCCGCAAAGCAGAGTATTCTTTGTAAAACAATTTTCATCATTTTAGAAACTTATGCCTAATTTTAGATAATTGTTTTTCACATGAAAGACGCATGTGTACTTTGAAACTACCCAGACATTTATATACCATGCAGCTATGATTTTTTAATTGTTTTCCTTACGCTTGAGAAGTGTAAGTGTGCAAGATAATTACATAAGGGAGAACTAGACAGACATGTTGATAGGGTGAGATGAAATAAGGTGGCTTCTCTGAAGCCTAAACAACAGCATAGACCTATTGGGCCAAGTGACCCATTTTCTGTGCTGTGGTGGTGATGTGTTACAGATGAGTCAGGTAGTCTGAGTTGCTGTGGGAACAAGCAATTTTACATGTGTGTTGTGGTTTAGAGCTTTGGACAGTGATGGTAGAGGTTCCAACTTTCCTTCCATCACATAGCTGACTAGAAATCTCTTCCACTCTTACCATCTGCCATTGGTGTGCGTTGAAAGGCTTTGCAGGTGGATAATCAGCCATTTTTTGGCCACGTTATAAATTACCTTAAACAGTAACAAGACTGGCTGGAAAAACTCAGCAGGCCTGACAGCATCTGTGGAGAGAAAGACAGAGTTAACGTGTTGAGTTCGTATGATTCTTCTTCAGAACTAAAGAGAAGTAAAAATGTAGTGAAATATAACAAAAACAAAAATACCTGGATAAACTCAGCAGGTCTGACAGCATCTGCGGAGAGGAATACAGTTAATGTTTCGAGTCCATATGACTCTTCACCAGAACTAAGGAAAAATAGAAAATAGGTGAAATATAAGCTGGTTTAAGGGGGGTAGGACAGGTAGAACTGGATAGAGGGCCAGTGGAGATTGCCAAAAGATGTCATAGACAAAAGGACAAAGAGCTGTTGACGGTGGTGATATTATCTGAGAAATGTGCTAATGGTAACATTAAGGGTAGAAATCAGGACAAGCAAGGTACAGATACCCCTAGTGGGGGTGGGGTGGGGGGTAAGGGATTGAAATAGGCTAAAAGGTAGAGATAACAATGGATGGAAATACATTTAAAAATAATGGAAATAGGTGGAAAAAGAAATATATATATAAATTATTGGGAAAAGGGGGGATCAGAAAGGGGGTGGGGATGGAGGAGAGAATTCATGATCTAAAGTTGTTGAACTCAATATTCAGTCCGGAAGGCTGTAAAGTTCCTAGTCAGAAGATGAGGTGCTGTTCCTCCAGTTTGAGTTGAGCTTCACTGGAACATTGCAGCAGGCCAAGGACGGACATGTGGGTATGAGAGCAGGGTGGTGTGTTGAAATGGCAAGCGACAGGGAGGTCTGGGTCATGCTGGCGGACAGACCGAAGGTGTTCCGCAAAGCGGTCACCCAGTCTGCGTTTGGTCTCTCCAATGTAAAGGAAACTGCATTGGGAGCAGCGAATGCAGTAGACTAAATTGAGGGAAGTGCAAGTGAAATGCTGCTTCACTTGAAAGGAGTGTTTGGGCCCTTGGACGGTGAGGAGGGGGGGGAAGTAAAGGGGCAGGTGTTGCACTTTCTGAGGATGCATGGGAAGGTGCCGTGGGAGGGGGGTTGAGGTGTAGAGGGTGATGGAGGAGTAGACCAGGGTGTCCCGGAGGGAACAATCCCTGCGGAATGCCGCCGGGGTGGGGGGGGGTGGGGGGGTGGTGAAGGGAAGATGTGTTTGGTGGTGGCATCATGCTGGAGTTGGCGGAAATGGCGGAGGATGATCCTTTGAATGCGGAGGCTGGTGGGGTGATAAGTGAGGACAAGGGGGACCCTATCATGGTTCTGGGAGAGGAAGGTGTGAGGGTGGATGCGCGAGAGATGGGCCAGACACGGTTGAGGGCCCTGTCAACCACCGTGGGTGGAAAACCTCGGTTAAGGAAGAAGGAAAACATGTCAGAGGAACTGTTTTTGGAAGTGGCATTATCAGAACAGATGCGACGGAGGCAAAGGAACTGAGAGAATGGGATGGAACCCTCACAGGAAGTGAGGTGTGAGGAGCTGTAGTCAAGGTAGCTGTTGGAGTTGGTAGGCTTGTAATGAATATTGGTGGACAGTCTATCACCAGAAATTGAAACAGGGAGGTCAAGGAAGGGAAGGGAAGTGTCAGAGATGAACCATGTGAAAATGATGGAGGGGTGGAAATTGGAAGCAAAATTAATTAAGTTTTCCAGGTCCAGATGAGAGCATGAAGCAGCACCGAAGCAGTCATCGATGTACCAGAGAAAGAGTTGTGGGAGGGGGTCCGAGTAGGACTGGAACAAGGAATGTTCCACACACCCCATAAAGAGACAGGCATAACTAGGGCCCATGTGGGTACCCATAGCCACACCTTTTATTTGGAGGAAGTGAGAGGAGTTTTAGGAGAAATTGTTCAGTGAGAAAACAAGTTCACCCAAACGGAGGAGAGTAGTGGTGAATGGGGATTGTTCTGGCCTCTGTTCAAGGAAGAAGCAGAGAGCCCTCAGACCATTTCAGTGGGGGATGGAGGTGTAGAGGGATTGAACGTCCATGGTGAAGAGGAGGCGGTTGGGGCCAGGGAACTGGAAATTGTTGATATGATGTAGGGTGTCTGAGGAATAGCGGATGTAGGTGGGAAGAGACTGGACAAGGGGAGAGAGAATGGAGTCAAGATAGCGAGAAATAAGTTCCGTGGGGCAGGAACAGGCTGATACGATCGGTCTGCCGGGACAATCCTGTTTGTGGATTTTGGGTAGGAGGTAGAAGCGGGCCATCTGAGGTTGGGAGACTGTGAGATTGGAAGCCGTGGAGGGAAGATCTCCAGAGGAGATGAGGTCAGTGACAGTCCTAGAAACAATGGCTTGATGTCCAGTGGTGGGGTCATGGTCCAGGAGGAGGTAAGAGGAAGTGTCTGTGATTTGACACTCAGCCTCTGAGAGGTAGAGGTCAGTGCACCAGACAACAACAGCACCACCCTTGTCAGCAGGTTTGATGACAATATCAGAGTTGGACCTGAGAGAACGGAGTGCAGCAAATTCAGAGAGAGACAGGTTAGAGTGGGTGAGAGCCCACTATCAGTCCTCTATGCAGCTCCACCTTTCCCTCCCCACTTAAACCAGCTTATATTTCACCTCTTTTCAATTTTTCCTTAGTTCTGGTGAAGAGTCATACAGACTCGAAACATTAACTGTATTCCTCTCCGCAGATGCTGTCAGACTTGCTGAGTTTTTCCAGGTATTTTTGTTCTTGTTTCAGATTTCCAGCACCCGCAGTTTTTTGCTTTTATCTGTGGTGAAATGTATACTGTTTAAAGGGGGTGGGACAGGTGAAGCTGGATAGAAGGCCAGTGATAGGTGGAGGCAAAGGAGAGATTGCAAAAGATGTCATAAACAAAAGGTCAAGGGTTGCTGATGGCGGTGATATTGGCTAAAGGAGGTGCTAATGGGGACATTACGAGTAGAAAGCAGAATGAGCAAATGACAGATGGCCCTGGTGGGATGGGGGAAGGGGACAGTATGGGAAAAAAGATCAAAATAGGCTAAAAGGTGGTGATAAAACAACGAATGGAAATAAATTTTTTTTTAAATAATAATAAAAATAGGTGGGTAAAAATATATATATAAAAAAAATTTTTTAATTATATTTGAGAAAAGGGGATCAAAAATGGGTGAGGATGGAGGAGAGAGTTCATGATCTCTCTCCTCCATCCTCACCCCTTTTTGATCCCCTTTTTTCAAATATTTATTTTGTAACATTTTTATATACATTTTTTCCCAACTATTTTTATTATTTTTAAAATTTATTTCCATTCGTTGTTTTATCACCACCTTTTAGCCTATTTTGATCTTTTTTCCCATACTGTCCCCTCCCCCCACCCCACCAGGGCCACCTATCACTTGCTCATTCTGCTTTCTATCCTTTATGTCACCATTAGCGCCTCCTTTAGCCAGTATCACCACCATTAACACTCCTTTTGTTTATGACATCTTTTGCAATCTCTCCTTTGCTTCCACCTATCACTGGCCTTCTATCTAGCTTCACCTGTCCCACCCCCCCTTAAACAGTATATATTTCACCACATTTTCACTTCTCTTTAGTTCTGAAGAAGAGTCATACGGACTCAAAACATTAACTCTGTCTTTCTCTCCACAGATGCTGTCAGACCTGCTGAGTTTTTCCAGCAATTTTTGTTTCTGATTTCCAGCATCCACAATATTTTGCTTTTATAAATTACCTTCCTTGACGATCAAGTCCTGGGGTCAGACTTGAACCTGGAGTTTCTGGCTTAGAGGCAGGGACAGTACCCACTTTGCCACAAAACCTCCCATATTTTGTACCATATGTACTATGCAGTGTTATATAACTAATGGCCTGATTATATTAATGATAGTACTGTTGTATTGTAAGACAACCAGTACTTCTTTCACAAGTCTCCAATTAGAACATTCTGTTGCACTCTTTACATGTAGAATACAGTGATTGAATAAACAGTGATGAAGTGGAGGGACTGGGGAACAAGGAAAAGTCTGGTCTATTAGAAAAGTGAAGGATATCTGTTCGGCATGAGGTAGGAAAAAAACAAGATAAGGTGAGGTGAGGCCACAGAGAGATTTGAAAGCAATGATGTAAATTTTGAAACACTGAAGACGAAGCAATCAAGAGTTGACAGGTAGGGGAGGAGGCCAATTAAGGACAGCGGACAGACCTTCCACATGGTGTGGGGCAAGAGGAGCCAGTGAAACTTAGAGAAAAACAAAAACAGAATTACCTGGAATAACTCAGCAGGTCTGGCAGCATCGGTGGAGAAGAAAAGAGCTGACGTTTCAGGTCCACATGACCCTTCAACAGAAGTTATGGAATTTTGGAACTGGATATAGACACTTACATTTTGAGGGTGAGTCACAGGTACTAATTTTAGCTTGAAGTTCAGATAAAGATCAGAACTGGACTGGGCTTTTTCTTCAGTGGTTTTTGATAACAACAGAACACAATGTAATTGCTTGTTTGCATCTTACCCTCCAGTTTCCTAATTCTGTATTTGTAAACATAAATATAGAGTGAAGTTCAGGTGTTGGATAAAATGCTTTAGACCATAAGACCATAAGACATAGGAGCAGAAATTAGGCCATTCGGCCCATCGAGTCTACTCCACCATTCAATCATGGCTGATAAGTTTCTCAACCCCATTCGCCCGCCTTCGCCCCGTAACCTTTGATCCCCTTACCAATCAAGAACCTATCTATCTCGGTCTTAAATACACTCAATGACCTGGCCTCTACAGCCTTCTGTGGCAATGAATTCCATAGATTCACTGCTCTCTGGCTAAAGAAGTTTCTCTTCATCTCTGTTCTAAAAGGTCTTCCCTTTACTCTGAGGCTGTGCCCTTGGGTCCTAGTCTCTCCTACTAATGGAAACATTTTCCCCACGTCCATTCTATCCAGGCCTTTCAGTATTCTATAAGTTTCAATCAGATCCCCCCCTCATCCTTCAAAACTCAATCAAGTATAGACCCAGAGTCCTCAAACGTTCCTCATATGTTAAGCCTTTCATTCCTGGGATTGTTCTCGTGAACCTCCTCTGGAACCTCTCCAGGGCCAGAACATCCTTCCTGAGGTACAGGGCCCAAAATTACTCTCAATATTCTAAATGTGGTCTGACCAAAGCCTTATAAAGCCTCAGCAGCACATCCCTGCTTTTATATTCTAGTCCTCTCGAAATAAATGCCAACATTGCATTTGCCTTCCTAACTACCAACTCAACCTGCAAGTTAACCTTCAGAGAATCCTGGACTAGGACTCCCAAGTCCCTTTGCACTCCATATTTCTGAATTCTCTCCCCATTTAGAAAATAGTCTATGCCTCTATTCTTCCTACCAAAGTGCATGACCTCACATTTCCCCACGTTGTATTCCATCTGCCACTTCTTTGCCCATTCTCCTAACCTGTCCAAATCCTTCTGCAGCCTCCCCACCTCCTCAATACTACGTGTCCCTCCACCTATCTTTGTATCATCTGCAAACTTAGCCAGAATGCCCTCAGTTCCTTCACCTAGATCATTAATGTATAAAGTGAAAAGTTGTAGTCCCAACACTGACCCCTGTGGAACTCCATTAATCACCGGCCGCCATCCTGAGAAGGACCCCCTTATCCCCACTCTCTGCCTCCTGCCAGACAGCCAATCTTCTATCCATGCTAGTACCTTGCCTCTAAAACCATGGGCTCTTATCTTACTGAGCAGCCTCCTGTGCGGCACCTTGTCAAAGGCCTTCTGGAAGTCCAAGTAGATAACATCCATTGGCTCTCCTTTGTCTAACCTACTCGTTACCTCCTCAAAGAATTCTAACAGATTTGCTTTAAAGAAAGTAAGGATTTTATTTTGTCTCAAATACCTGAAAATAACTACTAATAGTGAAACTCTTGGCTAAGAACTTCCTGTATATTTTTTTTTAATTCATTCATGGGATTCTGGACGTCACTGGCTAGGCCAACATTTATTGCCCATCCCTAATTGCCCTTGTTCAGAGGGCATTTAAGAGTCAACCACCTTGCTGTGGGTCTGGAGTCACATGTAGGCCAGGCCAGGTAAGGACAACAGATTTCCTTCCCTAAAGAACATTAGTGAACCAGATGGGTTTTTACAACAATTGACAATGGTTTCATGGTCATCATCAGACTTTTAATTCCAGATTTTTATTGAATTCAAATTTCACCATCTGCCATGGTGGGATTCGATCCCAGATCCCCAGGGCATTACACTGGGTCTCTGGAATGCTAGTCCAGTGACAATACCACTAAGAATATCTTATTTTGGGAAAACAGTGTGTTCTTCCTTGGGGGCTTTCCCCCTGTAATTATAAACAACCTTAGCTCGGATGTCCAAAAATCACAAAACGAAGCACAAACTTTGTCCTGATACAAACTGCATGGGCAGAATTTTATGCCTCAGGGGTGGGCGTGTGCCCAACCTGATCGGGCGTAAAATTGCGCAAGAAGATGTAACCTTCAGGTCGGCGGCCATGCACGGGTATCGGAACCGCGCCCACCATCAATTAAAAGTCCACTTAAGGCCAATTGACCCCGATTTTATGTTGTCCATGTGATTTTGCGGTTGTCACATGGGCAGCCCATATTTTGCAAAACCTCATCCAAGGGCAGGATAAAAAGGACAGCAGCATTGCCAGTGTGAGTAGTGAGGTGTTTAGGAGATAATTTGCTGCTGGTTGTTTATTTGAATTTGACAGCTTCATCTCAGTTCTGAACTTTATCCTTAGCATTTCCATACTTCATTTCAGGACTCATTGGTGTCTCCAAGGCCCCCAAAGATTTTGACCATGTGGACCCTTCCAGGTATCAGACAGCCTTCTGTTACCCTGGTAATGGGGATTGTGCTTCCTCTTAGGAGGAAGAGAGGGGCAGAAGGGCGAGGAGGCCAGGTGTCCCAATGCAGCTTCCAGGAGAGTGACTTGTGGGAGAAGAGGCACAGACACAAGGGGCATAGGGTCAGCAAGTAGTCCAAGACGGAAGGAGCCGCAGAAGATGCCACTATCCTGCTGCCAGGGTTTACAGGCAGCGATGTAGCTACCTCAAATGGTGCAATGCCGAAGGAGGCTCTGCCTCTCCAGGGAGACTGTGGCCTCCATTTGTCAGATGATTGGGCCTGAGATCAGCTCCAACTGTGTGGTTGGAAACCCCATGACAGTGGCTCTGAAGGTCACAGTGGCCCTCAACTTCTATGCCTCCAGCTCTTTCCAGGGGTCAGTGGGGGATCTTCGTGGAGTGTCCCAATCAGCTGTCCACAGTTTCATCAAGCAGGTGACAGAAGCTCTGTTCAGACAGGGAATGACATTTATTCAATTCTGTATGGACGAGACCAGCCAGGTTTAGAGGGCCAGAAGGTTTGCAGTGATTGCTGGGTTCCCCCGCATCCAGGGTTGAATGGACTGCACACATGTGGCCATCAAGGCACCAGTGGGTCAGCCAAGTGCCTTTGTCTACAGGAAGGGCTTTTGCTCGATAAACGTCCAGATAGGGTGTGACCACAAAACGCAGATTCTGCAAGTCTGTGCAGGGTACCCTGGCAATTCCCATGATGATTGCATCCTGAGACACTCCCAGGTGCCAAGGCTATTCAGTGCTGCAGCCCGGCTGGATGGATGGCTGCTGGGTGCCAAGGGCATTGAAAAGGTGGCTTATGATGCCTCTCCATCACCCAAGAACAGAGGCAGAGCAGCGTTATAATAAGAGTCATGCCTCCACAAGGGTGGTGATAGAGAGGACCATAGGTCTCCTGAAGATGCACTTCCAATACCTGGATCGTTCAGGGGGAACACTATAATACCCCCCAGAGCAGGTGTCACTGATAGTGGTTTTATGCTGCGCTCTCCACAATCTGGCACTGGCAAGGGGGGACCCACTGGAGGAAGAGGATCTTCCGGCAGCTCCACAGTCCACAGAGGATGAATCCAGTAGTGAGTCAGAAGAGGAGCACAGTGAGGAGAACATGAGGGCATGGAGGCAGACCTCTGCATCCTCCAGGGACGCCTTGATCCAATGATCCTTCAGCTAGATCTGCTTCCGCCTCATGCCAGGGCTGCCACCTCCATCCAGGATGTCTGAAATGACCCTTTCATTTGAACCCAAAGTCCACTCAGAGTTTGTGCAATAAAGTTGAGCCACTCACGTCCAGCATTACATACTGGCATACCCTGCACCAAAAAATAAAAAGATGAAGCTTACTCAGGCCATTATGACAAAAACAAGATTTATGTAATTTTCACAATCAAAACAAATTAACATTAACATCTCTGGCGTTCATTTCCAGACCAGTAAACATATAAACAAAACATTACAGAACAGAAGATCACCCATGATGAGTCCCTCTTGTGCTCATTTAGTTACATTTACAAGTGCTACGTCTTAGTGCATTAGTGCACCCCTCTCCCCACCCCCCCCCCCCCCCCACCCCACCCCACACACCCCCACACCACCCTCGCTGGCAGCAGCATTGGAGACAGCCTGCTGACTCTGGTGTCTTGTCAGCTTTGATGGCCTAGGCGGTCATCCTCTACCAGTGGAGCCTGTGCTGGCCCCGCCTGGGAGGGAGCAGCCAGTGCCATGGCTGGCATCTCTCTAGTCATTGCAGCCTCATCAGATGCCACAGTCACTGGCAGAGGAGTGGAGGCGCTGCTGCCATCATCCAGAGTGCCCTGAGAGGAGCTGCAGAGACGACAGGCAGCTCGTGCACCAAAGTGAAGTCGCTCTGGACCTCCCTGCTCACCATTGTTGGATTGGCACCTAGCTAAGATACTGGGTGCCTCATCCAATTCCCACACTGGCACTGACCACCTCAGGTCAGTGCCTGTGTGAGGGCTTGTAGGTTCAATCGCAACCCTAGGAGCCCCTGATTCTGTCCCTGGAGCTGCCTCTCCATGAGAGTCGCCACTCTCAATGGAGGAGGCAGTGCGCTCGGCCATGACGGTCAACGTAGTGCTGATGCTCCGCAGGGACTCCTCTGCAACAGAAACCATGGCATGCATATCCTCATGGATCTCCGCCAGATCCTCCTGCACATCCGGCTGGACATCCAGCATCTGCTGCCTAATGGATGACTCCAGAGGCTCATCATCTGTCTTCGACTCAGCATCGTCCTGGTCTCCAGCAGTCCTCTGACTGCCGGCGCCCTGGGCACTCTCTGCCTCCACCTGAACCTCAAGCAAGTGTAAAGTTCCCTCACTGCTGTGCACCAACATTCTTGCCGAAGATCTAATGCCCACCAGGGTGCTGGTATCTGGTGCCTGGTTCAGAGAGCAGGTGTGACGCAGGTGCATGTGAAGCCTGGCGATCCTCTGGCGTCAGGGTGGCTCTTTGGGGTCCTGCAATTGAGTGCATGCTGGCGAATCTAAGGGAGAACAACAACATGTCATTAGTTTAAGTCATCACACTGTCACTGTGCAAGCCGGGCACCCTGGTGAGACAATGGAGATCTGCATCATGGTGCCATCGTCTTTCAATGATCAATGGGTACTCCAGTTTTGAGGCTCCGATCAATGAAGAGACTACACAAGAATGTTTGCACAAACTGAAACTCTCACCTCTGTGCACTGCACTCTTACCTTCGTCTGGCACCCCAGCTTCTCCACGATTGGCTGAATGAGGTACATGGCGCCTCTCCAGCTCCAAGGCATCCTGCTCAAACCTAGTCAATATTAGGACGTTTGGGGCCCTCCACCTGTCCATGACCTCTCAATATTGTTAAGGGCTGTCTTCTCCTGGAAGGACAGAGGAATATGGATTAGCCCACTCTCTACATGCAGCGCCATTACAGCCTGGCCAACCCCACCTGAGGAGCACCTTGCAGGGCACATCCGAGTCGCAGCCCTCAAACTGCAAGGCACTCAGTCCAAGCAGCCAGGGCTCACCCCCTTGGCCAACTTTAGCGTCATTGACAGTTGGCACTCAGACTCTAACACCCCTGATCTACATGGGGGGTGTGGGGGGAACAGCCAGACCTTAACACTTCTCCACAATGATCCATGCCAACATGGTACTCACCCTTCCCGAGTGCAGCAGGTCATTGAACCTTTTGCGACACTGCATCCATGTGCGCCGCACAACATTGTGGCTGCTGACCTGCGCTGCCACCTCCTCCAAAGCTTTTTTTGTCAGGTGCGGTGGCCTCCTCCTTCCACCTCTGGGGACGAGGGTGCCCCTCCTGGCAGCCACCACCTCCAAGAGCACCGCGAGGCCCTCATCCGAAAACCGGGGGGCCCGAGTGCCCACCTGACCTGTCCTCCCACTTGGCATCTCCAGCCACTGTTGAGGCCACAGCTTCACTCTCCAGAATGCAGAAGATAGGTTCTTCTCTGGCAGCCTTCAATGAGCTGCCAATGTCGTTTTTAAACCGTCTGCCGGGTCGTCATTATACCTGGTGCCCAACAGGCCCCCTGCCCCCACCCCGCCCTTCCCGACCATTGGGAAGATGCGTTTCACGCTGGGTGGGCCTTAATTGGCCAGCCCGTGTGAAACTGCGGTCATGGCCCGATTGCGGTGGGGGGGTCTGTTTCCCGACCAGTCCTGAGCCCGCCGAAGGCGCGCACCCACCAAGGCTAAAATTCAGGCCCATATCTCAGTAAAGATTTTAATTTGTCTACGCTTAGGGAACTATGATAGAAATCAAATCTTTTCTGTGCCATGTGCAACACACCATCCAAAGCATCGATTACCATGTTTCAAAAGTGATAAAATGCTTACAGTTACTTTACCAGATTCAGAATGTTTGTCTAAAGTATGGCAATAGTATCACATTTTAAAGCAGAGTTGGCATGTTAAAGATCTAACTATGACTGCACACCTGCACTGTGAAATTAATGTTTAACGTATGCTAAAGCTGTAATTCACCTTATCTTAGGAAGAGCGGCAAATGATACCTTAAAACTGTTTGTTTTGCATGTAATCAAAACACACAATCCTAATGGTGAAAATTTATTTTGCTGCCAGCAAGAAATAAAATTCTGATTCTGATGCTAGATTAATTAATCTGTCCTGGTGCAAATTTGTCCACCTCACCATCTGAACAGTTTCAAGTGCATCTCCACCTACCTCCTGCTTTCAATACATGCTGCTATTTGCACCAGAATTGTTATGTGATACTGCCTAAAACATACCCTGATTTGAAACAAAGGGAATGAATTCGAAGTTCGAATATTCGAAGCTGTGACTGCTTTGACCAGCATATATTGTCCTATAAAACAAATTTCCAAACAGCATAATCTCGCTATGCATTTATACGCAAACACATATTTAAAAATTTGAACTGATTGGTTGGAAGAAGCTCTATTATCTGAACAGTAACTGGGCACAAACCGAAGAATTGGTCATCACAGTCTCAAACTGATTTCACATCTTTCCTTGTTGTTTGCAATTTACTTTTCCTGTTAACATTTAGCCTAAACTTTTAGAAAGCTTGCATGAAAGTATCACTACAGCATGGTTAAATCCAAATAAAAAGTAATGATTTTGAGTACAAAGCTGGCTGCCTGTTTGAACTTTATTAGTTGCTGCAGCATGACAGATCCCATAAATTCCGCCGCATTTAGGGCAACTTGCTGGTCAGTACTGCAATTTTGAATATAAATTGCTGGGGGTATTGAAATTGGTATTATCTGAGCAATTACAAATCAATTGCTGCAATAAATCGCTTTTCATTTGGTCACCTTACATATGGGCTGATATGCACCAGTAATTTAGAACTATCAGCCTGAAGATAGAATTAATCTAGAAAAATAATAAAGCTACAGCCATTCTATTCTCTAGGATCCGCTGAACACTTGCAGCACTTTAAACTATATATAAAGTGCCACTCTAAGACAGCCAGCTTAACTCATGGAAGCATCAGGAGTTTTCAGAAATGAATTGTGCCCTATTCTTATTGTCTGAATGCTGTAAACAAGGTCATCCAAGGATGTAATTTTCATTGTTATCTTCAACCTGCTGAAAAAGCTGGATGAGTACATTGACTTTTCTGGTCAGGGGATTTCAACAGTGGGAATACGTATTAATAAGTTACAATGCATCTACAATAATGACTCTTTAACACTTCTCAGTAAGCCATATAATTGACACCAGTGTTGGAAAGTTTGTTCATTTGGCTATGAAATGTGGCTTATTTTTCAAAAATTATCTTGATCACTCAAAAAAGCCAAATTTAGCCACCAGCCCCTGGGTGTGCTTATGAACTGGGTAGTGGTGAAATAAAATGTTTCAGGAGAAGAGGACGGTCCAAAATATGATTGGGGAATAGCAATTGTGGTAATACACCAGATAACGTAAACTCTGGATCTCAATCCATTAATAACAGATAGAGCAGTCATTGATCCTAAGTTCTTGATGGCTGCTCTGGATTGCTCATAGCCAGTTGTCCACTTGAGTGGCAGTTATAAACTGAAAGGTGTTGGTCAGAGACTATTTGCAGCCAAGCTGTCATTGTCAAACATAAATTAACAATGCACATTGAAATTAACATTTCTTCAAATTGCTCTGTCACACCTACTCAAAAATGGTGTTTCTTGGATTTCTTTTCAGCTCATTGTGTCAACAATATCCATCCTTCTTGTATCAGTAATGGTAACAGGTTCAAAAAACAAAACCAAAGCATTTAAAGGAAAGGGGAATGGCCAAGTTTGTACAAGATCTCAGGATCCTAATGGGGATGCTTTCAGCAGAAGCAACCATAAGATTTCCCTAGACCCCGTGAACATAGTAAATTCACTTGCAGATTGAGAATTTATGCTGCAAGTGCACTACGAATAAAAAAGGAAAGAGATTGTTAATCAGTTAAAGGACAACTCAGCACTGACAGGCACTAACTGTGAAGTAAATCTGCAATTCTGGATGTCTAATACAAGAAGTCTATTTCCATGGGCCTACAGGTAGAATCAAATGTTTGGCTGCATTTTTTTTAAATGACAAAAGCGCATTCTTCTGATGACTCTAAAGATTTATCCAGTGAGTAGATGAAAAATGCAGAACAGGTCCCAGGATGAAGCCAGTCTATGGTGAGATAACTGATCAGAGCAAAAGCAGTGGTTGTGTTGCTAGAATACATTTCAGGAAAAGGAAAAAAAAATTAGCCAGGGTTTCTGCTGTGGATTGTAGGTTATTGATTACAGTTCGGTAAGTCTGAAGAAATCTTCATTTGCATACGTAGGTTAACTGTAAGTCTTTATTGACTCTTAGAACTATTTCCAAAGATACAGTAAAAGGTACAATCTAGGAGCTGTCTCTAAGCTTGCTGGTACACACAATTGTGTCCAACACTAGACGGACCCTGGGTTTGGGTCATGTGCTCTCTTACATCACTGTGTGGATGATACTGTACATTAACCCTATATGTGCCAGACCCTTATACTACAATGCCTACTTGAAAGTGTGGAACATGCTATAGGGGGCTGAACAAATGCCTGATATTCACTGTCACAGAATTCAATAGATATTACAGCGCAGAAACAAGTCGTTTGGTTCAATCAGTCCATGTTGGTGTTTATAGTCCACACAAGCTGTAATCCTAATCCTTTGCTCCCATATCCCTTATATCCCACATTTATTCAACCATCTTCCCAACCTAATTTTAAATGTTGATATGATCTCTGCTTTAGTCTTAGTGAATTTAACAGCCTCTCAACTGTATGAATAAAAAAACTTCCTGCTTTCTGCCCTAAATATTTTGCATTTAAACTTATATTTGTGTCCTCTTCTTCCAAACTCCTCAATGTCTAGCACCAGTCTGTTTCTATGTAGCCTGTCAATCTAAGCCTATATCCAAATTGATGTACAAATTGAACATAATTAATCCTAGCAGAGACCACCATGAACACTACACCCTACTTCCAACCACTTTGAAGACTGACCTTATCACTGCTGTACTTTCTTTTTTTTTCCCAACACATCCACCATATTTGCCACCTCAAAGAGCTCCATCAGATTACTCAATCATCCTGTCTGAAATCCAGGTTGGCTGCTTCGAATTATTTTCTCATTTTCTAGTAGATCTCACAAATGCCACTTGATTAGTTTCTGGACTGTAATCCAGCAAAAAAAAATCAGTATTGACAGGAAGGTGTGGGGATGGGAGAAGAACACTTGGAGGGGAGGAATGGAACAAAAAAATCCCCAAATATAAATCTCATGAAAAAGTTTCCTAAATTTTGATATGGTATGGTAATATTGCTAAAGAAATTGAATATTTGTGTAATTTTACAATGTCTGAAATGTAACTTGAATACAATTAGCACTTTTATTGAAGTTGCCCTGATAATTTAGCTACTTTCAGAGAAGACTCATTGAGCCAATCACACGCACTATCACTGAGCCCCACACACACACACACACACACATAAACACAGTAAAAGGGTGGGGTGCAGATAGAGGAATGGAGTTTTACAGTATGAAGACCACAAAAAAAATGAACATTAGTTCATCTGAGTTCCAGAGTCCAAAGTCAGAGTCCAGAGGGTGTTTCCTGAGTGGTGGGGTTCAGTTCCTTAGAGCTTCTGGTTGGTTAAAGGATATGAAAATCCTTGAAATGAACAAGGCTGCTGCACGAGGGGCTTTCTGTGTTTAGACCACTTGTCAGGTGTTGATCAGAGACTTTAAAATCAAGCAGGCTTTGTGGAGTTGAGACTGCTTACCCAGCCTGGCTACTGGAATTCTGTCCAGTTGATGTTAAAACAGCAGTATGGCTGTGAGGCTCAAAGCTGCAATATTAAAACTGTCCAAAAGGCCAGAGGCTTGAGTCATGTGGTGTGGCCTATTAATGGTTAACTGCAGCTTAACAATCAGTTTCTGTGCTCCTAGCCAGAATTCCATTGTTCCTCCTTAGGAGAGAGAGAAATTGGTTTTGAGTATCTCTTCCAGCATAACAAGTTTTGATCTTTTTTGTGATACTTCAGGATGGGAGAGTCAGTTCATCTGCATTTCCTCTGCTTTCATTGATTACAAGGGGTTTGTACAATAAAGTATGAAATTCCAGAAGCTGAAAAAAAGAATTATTTTGTTCTTGAAACTGCTGGGATAGCTCCCAGGCTATCAAATTCCCTGTGATCAGGTGACTTGTAGCAGCCATCTTAATTTTCTTTTTCAGCAGAAAAAGTCCTGTTTAAATAAAAAAAGCAGTAAGGAGAAATATTTGAATACACAGTGCTGGGTTTCTTTTCAGGTCGCAGGAACCCAACAGGGTGTGTCAATTCTTTTATGATGCGAGAAGGCACAACAATGTCTAGTATTCTCATCTACAGCAAATTCCCAGTGGAAAGACTGGTGTGTGAAAGTTCAAAAGCCAATAAAAAGTATAGAAGAAAAAAGAAGAAATGTATCCTGCAATATAAAACAATGATAGAATATTGCTGTTGGAAGCACCTGTATCTTTTAGGCCACTATTTGAAAAGCTGTATTGTTAAAACATGCATGTTTCTACAGGTTACTGAATCTGTGAGGGGTGTGCTGAGGGAAAAAATAATATTAGTATAGACCGAAAAGATTTGCGGTATGGATCAGTGTTAGGAATGAGGACCAAATCTGGAATTCAGACCGATCCAAGTTCACAATCAGAATTCAATTTTTCAGTGACAATGACAAAAAGCCAGGTTTTGAACTTTGTCATTACTCTGGAGATGGGAAGGAGGGCATGGCTCCCAATGCCTTATTTGTCCCAGGTCTTTGCTGATCTCATGCGGGCAGCAGGGATTGCTGTACAGTAGGGAGCAATGCTGCTAGGCTAGGGAAGGGAAATACGGCAATGCCCTCAACCCTGATTGCTTTCTGGTGACTTTTGCTGATGTATGGATGTTTGAGGGGTTGGATATTCAACCTGCATCACAGAAACCTGATCTTGTTCTTAGGCTGTAGTCACACATGCACACTTCCAGCTATCACTGTGATCAGGAGGGGGGATCCGAATTGATTTTGCACCCCTAACCTGGAGCACTGGGACTAATTGCAGCAGCACAGCTGAGATCAACTGTCTCAACTCATACCAGATATCAAAACCTGATTCTACTTTTCACTGGGTAAATTCACTGAGCTCTAGAGGAGTGCAATTTTTATTGTATTAGTGATTGCAATAAAAGCGTATTGAAATTTAGACTGACAATAGTATAGGCTGGTGTACATGCGTTAGTACCACTTAATGTCAAAACACATGTGGATGTGTTTACCAATGTGTATATAGATATTCTCTTTACCTTATGGTTCATAAAATGTTAATCCTATTCTTCATTGAAAAGTTGTTCCTTTTCTCTTGTAAATTTAAAATAAATCAAGTTCAGAAGAAAAGAAAACATTAAATATTGATAATTATTCATAATTTTCTTTATAAACTACCAGCTGATGCAGAGCTTGAGTCCCTCCTCTACCACATAATTCAAGGTAGCCTGTGCTGACCACCTGCCAATTCCTTGTCCCCCGAGTACAACTGGCATCGTTGTGCTCTTCAGAGCAACTGTTTCCTTGCCAATGTATTTGTGCTGCAAAATAGTTTCTCCTGTTGAATTTCCCAACTTAACTGAGAGCTGGGGCTATTCCTGGTCATGTTTGACAGGCAGATTGGCAAGGACGGCCATGGTAGGCCTTGAGGCTGACATAAGGAAGAACTTTTTATGCAGTGGGTGGTTACAATCCGGAATGCACTACCTGAGAGAGTGGTGGAGGGAGATTCATTTGTGGCTTTCAAAAGGGAATTGGATAAATACCTGAAGGGAATAAAAATCAGGGCTACAAGAACGGTCTGGGGAATGCAACTCAGCAGAAAGCCAGTATGGGCTCAACAGGCCGAAAGTTCTCCTTTTCTTTAACCATTCTATAATTCTATGATTCCAGCTTATGTTAAAAAGATGTACCTGACATTCATACATTCTTTTGAATCTTGATATGTGTTTCCAAATGTCGGCAGTTTAAAAGCAGAATTGTTGAATGTTTATGTTCCTCTTATTATTAATACAAAATTACTTTAGCTAGAGTCTTCAGGCCACTCGCCGACGCATAAAATGACGCACAGTGACGTCGGGCGTGCGTCCCAACATCACCGCGCGTCATTCAGATCTTCAGTTTGGCGGGCACGCACTGGAGTCTGCTGCACGCCTGCCGAACTGTCAAAGACTTACTAAGGCCATTTAAATTACAATTAAAGTAATTAACTGAGTTGCCCATCCAACCTTAATGTTCATTGACATGTCCCAGCTCATGTGACACTATCACATGAGGGGATATGTCTTAAAAAATTTTTTTTTTACATTATTAAAATTTTTGTAAATCAAATTAATCTCCCTGAGGCAGGCCCCAACTCAGCCTACTCCGCCCCCCCACTGCCCATACAGGGAGCGCTCAGCGCTTCCGGGCACGCATCACGCTGGACGGGCCTTAATTAGCCTGCGCACATAAAATGGCAGCGCACAGCCTATTGTGGGCAGCAATCCCACCCAACCCCTCCAAGAGGGAGAAAATTCTCCCCTTAGACTTTGAATTATCTATGGAATGATTTATGTGAAAAAAACATATTTTTTAAACCAGAAATTATCTATGAATATTCTGTTTGAGAATGTATGATTAATTTACTACCACTGGAGTCAAGACCCAAGCTATGACCCCATGACCCCATAAGAGTTAGGCTACGAATCAAGTTTAGATATATAACTCAATGATTATGCATAGTTATGTTACGGAGTTTATGCTATAAATTTAATAAAATACTTTTATCGCCCCAATACCAGTTTACACTACTGCCCCAATTTAGAGAGATAAAAAAATATTGCTCACCAACCAATCACCTATCTGCTCATCTAATTAATGCCTCCAGGCTTCAGCTCTCAGATGTCACTGTCTCTGGCTTCCTCTCTCAGACCACTCCTTTTTATAAAAGACCAGAACAGCACCTCCTCCCCCACAGCACCGAATTCCCTCACTTGCCAATTTCCTGTAGTTAAACACTCTGTCTTGCAGCACTCAGTTGAGCTGCACCTCCGTGATACTTAGTTTCTGTGCTTTATTGCACTTAACGTGGAGTTTGAAATTGCTGCCCAATTTACTGCTAATAGTGGTAAATACTGATATTTACCCTGATATTCTTACAGCAAATTCTGGGTTATTGCAATTAAAATAGTATATTGTTTTTAATACTTGAATGCAAAGATTAATGTGACCCAGAATGATGAATCAGTTCAGTTATCTTTCTTTTTTTTTATTATTTGAAATACTTCTATCAACTGATTTACAAACAGGTATTTAACATTAAAGACCTAGGTCATGAAGTTGCTGCATTGTTACCTGCAGGATTGTCATTTGCTACCTCCCCCTGGTGGCTATAAATAAGATAGTAAATTGTATCATCTTTCCAGATTCTGTTTTGGCGAGATGATTTTTTTAATAATTTTATCATGCTTCTGGTTAAAAATATTACCCAACTGATACTCTTGTTTTATTTCAGTCTACAGTAATGCAGCTACAAGTGGATCTTCCTGAATAAACACATGATTTAAAAAACGTTTCAAAGATAAAGTTCTAAAGTCCAATTATCTCAGAACAAAATACGGATAAAATATTTACAATAGGTGATTACATTTCGTCCATTAGGTGTTTGGAGAAAAGAAACAAAATACAAGTAAAAAGGTGAAGCTGCACTTGTCATAAGTGTTTTTTTTTTAACTCTATGAATCAGATTACACTAAGACTTGCATTTTGATCATTATAATACTTGTAAAAATGTTTTTTTCCCCAATGTTAGGCATGTTTTTGCATGGGTGAAAGTAGATGCTCAACACGACTTCTCAAGTTAGCTGTAAAAAGGAAATGCTTTTTTCTGTATCATTGATCTCCAATTTGAATGGTACATTTATTAACAAACTTGGTAGCTTGTTAGCAATTTGCATTTTAAATAATCTTTGGGAATGTTCAAATTTAGTAACCAAGCCGGTCATGGTATTTGGCTCGAAATCTGCTTCTTTCCAAATAAAACAATTAACTTTGTTTCTGTTGCCTGGCAAAATTTAATAAATACATGTGAGGAAAAAAAATTAACGTTTGTAAGTCTGAATTTGAACTAGCCTTTAAATTTCTATTTGTAAACAATCATTCCAATAGCTCCCCAGTGGCTGAGCCATGTAGACCAGAACAGACTTGGGCAAATGGTGTGTTAGCTTTTGTTACAAAGAGATCAGGTATAAGGTAAAAAAAAGTCTTACTCCCAATTAAAAAAGGGCATTGGTGAGGCCACACTTGGAGTACTGCAGTTTTGGTCTCCTTACCTGAGGAAAGATGTACTTGCCTTAGAGGGAGTGCAACAAAGGCTCACTGGACTGGTTCCTGCGATGAGGGGATCGTCCTACGAGGAGAGATTGAATAGACTAGAGTTTAGAAGATTAAAAGATGATAAAATCTTAAGGGGCTTTACAGGTTAGATATTGGGAAAATGTTGCCCCTGGCTGGGGAATCTAGAATATGGGGTCACAGTCTCAGAATAAGAGATCAGTCATTTCAAACTGAGAGGTGGAGAAATTTCTTCACTCAAAGTGTTGTGAATCTTTGTAAATCTCTGCCCCCAAAGAACTGTGGGTGCTTATTGAGTTAGATAGATTTTTTTGGTGCTAACGGAATTAAGGGATATGGACGTAGTGTGGGAAGATGGAATTGAAATAGAAAATCAGCCATGATCTTGTTTGTTTAATGGTGGAGCAGGTTTGAAGAGGCAAATGACCTGCTCCTGCTCCTATTTCCCATATTGTTCTCCTGAAGGCAGTGTCTCCCTCCCAAGGAACTGGTTCTATGGGTGGCCATCACCTTTTGGTACCACACTGAATCAGCCGTTATTTGACAGTCTATTTGATTGCAGGGACATCACAGTTGAGTTCAATCCTAATTTTTTCTCCACGTATATACACTTCGAATCACCACATAGCAATCAGAAGCAAGAACTCTACTGTACTGAGGCCAATTGTAGCACCCAAAACTGCACTGAGATTAGCTAACTCAGCACAGCCCGGGGATTAATGCTGGAACATTCTTGATAGGTCCAGCTCAAGGATAAGAGATTTTACATCTGGACTTTTGCTTTAAGTTTTTTTTTAAATAACATGTTGCAACTTGTGATATGAACTACAATTAGCCCAAGAATAAGAGCCTTTAAAAACATTAGTCACGACTGGACTTAAAACCAATTACCTCATTTGGAAAAAAACTGATTGTCACTGATGATTTAGTAAATTATTATGTGTAAGAAAATAACAGACTACAGCAAGTTGTTTCTTTGAAGTTGCTCCACTGCGAAAACCTGCTGAATAAACAATCTGAAGACAAACTCCTGTTGAAGTTGCATAATGCAGTTTGCTAATGTGGACACGCACTGGGAAAAACAAGACATAATAATCAGCTAGACACAATGTCATAGAATTAAGATAAGCCAAAATATAAGAGAAACAATCTGTGGTATTGATCACTTTTTGTGTAAAAGAGAGGCAACTGTTCTACTGGGTTAAAGTTTAAGGACAAGATTTTGGCAGCATTCAAAACATTTCAGAAATATTCTTGAACAATTTTAATCCAAAGTTATTTTATTCTTAAGGAGACCAAGTGGAGTTGCTGATACGATCTTAATTTGAAAATGAAGTTACATTTGACAAAGAAGTGAGGTTGCAAGCTCCTATTTTACTCCCTCTTTTTGAATCCTAGAATCATTCTCTTGCAAATAATCATTACTTTCCTGAACTTAGGGCAGATTCCCTCATTGGGCATTCCTGATAAAGAATGATGATCACAGAGAACCTCATCGAAAAATTATGGACCTAGAGACTCTCATCTTCTGTACATATAAACTAGTGGAATCAAGGATTAAAATTTTAGAGTCTATTATAAAGGATGTCATAGCAGAGCATTTAGAAATGCATAATATAATCAAGCAGAGTCAGCATGGCTTCATGAAAGGGAAATCATGCCTGACAACTTTATTAGAATTCTTTGAGGTAACAAGCAGGATAGATAAAGGGGAACCAGTAGATATAGTATATTTGGATTTCTAAAAGGCGATCGATAAGGTACTGCACATAAGGCTACTTAATAAGATAAGAGCCCATGGTATTAGGAGTAGTATATTAGCATGGATAGAGGATTGGCTAACTAATAAAAGACAGAGAGTTGGGATAAGGGGGGGCATTTTCAGAATGGCAACCTGTAACTAGTGGAGTGCCACAGGGATTAGTGCTGGGGCCCCAATTATTTACAATATATATATTAATGACTTAAATGAGGGAAGTGAATGTACTATGGCCAAATTTGCAGATTATACAAAAATAGGTGGGAAGGTAAGTGGTGAAGATGACACAAATACTCTAAAAAGGGATGTAGACAGGTTAAGTTAGTGGGCAAAAACTTGGCAGATGGAATATAATGTGGGAAAATGTGAGGTTATGCACTTTGGCAGGAAGAAAAGAGAAGCTGAACATTATTTATATGGAGAAAGCCTGCGGCACAGAGGGATTTGGGAGCCCTTGTACATGAATCCCAAAAAGCTAACATACAGGTACAACAGGTGATAGGGAAGGCAAATGGAATATTGGCCTTTATTTCAAAGGGAATGGAGTATAAAAATAGAGAAGCCTTGCTAAAACTATACAAGGCACTAGTTAGACCACACCTGGAATACTGTGAATGGCTTTGGTCCCCTTATCTAAGGAAAGATATACTGGCATTGGAGGCAGCCCAGAGAAGGTTCACTAGGTTGATTCCGGGTATGGAGGGATTTTCTTATGGGGAGAGGTTGAGTAGGGTTGGCCTGTACTCATTGCGGTTTAGAAGAATGAGAGGTGACCTTGTTGAAACATAGGGCAGGATTTTTCATATGGCAGGCGGGCTCAGCAGGAGCATGCGGGGAAGGGCGCGGAGCCGATTATCGCCTGCAATCAGCTCCGCATCACCATTTTACGTGGGCGGGCCAATTGTAATACACAGCCGGTAGCGCTGTGCAGGCGAGGGGAGATGGGGAGGAGGGAGGGTCGGGGCCAGTGCTCTTTTGCGCATGCATGAGAAAGAGCGCTTCAATCTCCCTGTGGCATGGAGCTGCCTCAGGAAGATTGAATTGATAATAAAGTGATTAAATAAAAGGTGTAAAAATGTATTTAAACATGTCCCCTCATGTGACTGTGTCACATGAATTTGAAGTTTTCTTTAGAATTGTCTGCTGTCCACAGTATGATATAAGCAGGCAGGGTTCCCTTTAGTTGAGGGAAAGAGGCAAGTAGCTTTTTTGTTCCTTCAGATGTTCCTTCTCCAGACCGCCCCAATGCCAGCAGGGTTTTGTACCAAAGAACTTTCAAAAATCAAAGTGTTTCAGTCATGTGGCAATTGGCCATTGATACATGGTAGAAAACCATCATGTTAACAAAGGAGTTTCCACTCATGATCAAAATGATCAACATACATGTCATGAAGCTATTAATGTATATAATGGGCAGAATTTTGCCCTAGGTTGGCGGGTGGGCCCCAATGGCTCGACAGCGGGCGGGCAGCCAACCCCTGCCGCCAAAACGAGGCCCACCGCCATTTTGAGTGGGTGGGCCAATTAAGGCCTGCCTAGCGGGCTGCATGACGGGAAGCGCTATGCGCTTTCGGTGCGGGGGGGAGGGATTCCCCAACTGTCAAAGTGCGCTCTTTCGCACATGCGCACGAAAGAGCGCACTGCTCCCTGAGACTAAGTGCTTTCTCAGGGAGATTACTGACAGTCTAAAAACTTTAAAAATAGAAAAATAAAAAAATTATTAACAAGTCCCCGTCATGTGACAATGTCACACAAGATGGGATATGGTAATAAATATTACATAAACTTTATTAAAGATTTTTTAAAAAGTCATGAAACCTCACCCTGCCAGTGGATGAGGTTTCATGTTTTTTCTCCTTCCCGCTGGGGCTCCTGGCCTGCCCGCCAGCCTTAAGGTTGGATGGGTAGTGTCTTTAATTATCTTAATTATCCTGTCAATGGCCTCAATTGGCCATTGACAAGTTGGCTGGCGGACAGCTGATCTCGCTGTCCGCCCACCTTCCTAAGATTTAAATGGACTGGGATGACATTGAGGGTTCCTCCCAACATCATCCCGCATCATTTTCCTGTCGGCGAGTGGGCCCCGCTCCCAAATCGCCAACGGGAAAATTCAGGCCAATGTTATTGGAAATTATTTTTGTAAATAGAGGTTTAGTCTGTGGGTGTGTCTGTGTGTGTCTTAATTGGTTTAAAGCCAGCCAGTCTGGCTGTTTGATGTAGTTTTGAGATGTAAACAGAGGTAGAGGTACATTTGCATTTTGTTGAATACAGCATTCAGGAAGGGGAGTGAAATCTTGCACCTAGCTAGGAGACACCAAGCAATGTTTATATTACTAATAAAATTGGTACTATGAAAGGTGTTTTATTGTTAGAAAGGGTGGAGTTCAAAGGGCCTGGTGATACAATGAGAATTTACATTCAAAGGGCAGGCTGGGTATAACCTGGGAGGAGATTGTGTGTGAAAGGCAGAGGCATGTAAGATCAAAGCCTGTAAGCCTGCAACTGTCTGCAAAGGAACCAAATTGAAAGGAACCTCATTTTGATTTTATAAGGTGAAAAATGCTTTGCCTGGTGCATGGTTAAGTCTATTGGTTATTGTTGCCTTAGTGGAGATTAATTTGGGAATTTGTTAAAAAGTTATGATAATAGTAATTTGTGGCCATGTGTATATGTTTAATTTGTTGTAAATTAATAAATGTCTTGTAGTTTGATTTAAAACCTCTCGAGAACTGGTGGTCTTATTCCTGAATTTAGAGCTGCAACTCAAAATATACTAATTGAAAATATAAGTTATGACAGTTGTTTAAAGTTTCCCTCTGGGATTTTAAATAACTTAGCCTTCAAAAACTGCTGTGTCACGACAATTGGGGGGTCTTGCTGGTTTAAAATTTATAATTCCTTGTTTGGTTTGGAATTGGTGAATCTTTAGGTAATTCAGGGGCTGGTGAGGTATTTTAGAAGTGGTGAGACTGCAAGATGGCTTTGGTAATTGCTAAGACTTGTCTGGGAGTAGAAGATATAACTCTGATTGGGTTGGGGAAAATAACCAAGAGTAAGTTAACAGAGTTGGCAGATAAGTTAAAATTGGGGTTACCTGAGGGTGCTAGAAAATCAGATCTAATTAAATTATACACAGCATCTACAGTTGGAAGTGAAACCTGACACTAGTGAGTCACAGATGGAGGTTGTGAGACTTCAGTTACAAAAGAAGACGCTTGAATTTGAACAAGCAAAGGAACTGAAAAAGCTTGAATTAAAAGCAAAGTGCAGAGAAATGGCTTTTAAAAGGGAACAGGTAGAAAGGCAGGAGAGAGAAAAAAAAACAGGAAAGGGAATTAGAAATTGTGAAGATAGAGAAGGAGAAAAGAGAAAAAAAGAGAGAATTCCAACTGAAAATGTTGGCAGTTAATAAAAGAGATGTCAGTAGGTGAGGAAGGACCTATCTCCAGAGTAGAACCCAATGGGGAGATGTTTAAATTTGTACAAGCTCTTCCCAAGTTTGAGGAAAATGATATTGAAGCATTCTTTATTTAATTTGAGAAGCTAGCTAAACAGATGAAATGGCCACAGGAAAACTGGACATTATTATTACAGTCTAAGTTGGTGGGTAGGGCACATGAGGTATACACTTCGCTATCAGAAGAAATGTCTGTGAATTCTGATGTGGTGAGAAAGGCTATTTTGAGTGCGTACGAGTTGGTTCCTGGAGCATACAGGCAGAAATTTAGGAATATGAGAAAACAGCCTGGGCAAATTTATATAGAGTTTGAAAGAGTAAAACAAAGTAATTTTGACCAGTGGATACAGGTGTTAAAAATAGAGACAACCTATGCAGCTCTTTGAGAAGTCATTCTTTTGGAAGAATTTAAAGATTCAATACATTCGGTAGTGAGAACTCATGTGAAGGAACAGAGGATTGATTCTGTATGACAAACAGCAGAGATAGCTGATGATTATGAGTTAGTTCATGGAGCTAAACCTTTTTTCTGTCACCATTTCAAATTGGAAAAGGACAAAAAGTGGGAAGGCGAGAAGAAGGTATGTAGTCAAGGAAGAGAAGGAGTAGCTGGAAGTTCCCAGGGAGTTTTTTCTCAGAATAAAAAGGAAGGCGCTGAAGGTATAAGTGACATTCAAAAATTTAGGTGTTTTCATTGTAATAAAGTGGGGCACACAAAGTGTTGGAAAATGCAGAAAAAATCTGTAGGGATTATTGGGGTACAGGAAAGCTCTGGAAGTAAAAGTATTGTGGGTTCTGAGGATCAGGCAAAGGAGAAACCACTGGTTTGTGTACAGGTGAAACAGGGAGAATCAGTGAAAGGTAAAGAAGTTGGAATGTGTTCACAGTTTACTCAAGAGAGTTCTGAGGAGCAGGTTGCAGAAACGTTTAAAGATTTTGTGTGTGAAGAGAATGTCTTTCCATGTGTACAGGATGGAGCAGGAAAAGATGTTAACATTTTAAGAGACACGGGGCTAGTCAATCCTTAATGCTGCGGGATAGTGATATTTGTTGTTCAAAGGGAGCATTGCAGGTGCAGGTAATAATAAGTGGGGTTCATGGAGATGCTAAATCTATTCAATTGTGGAAGGTAAATTTAAAGAGCAAATGGAAGGCAGGTGAAGTTATAGTTGGAGTGGTGGAAAAATTGCCCATTGCAGAGGTTCAATTTATTCTGGGTAGTGATATAGCTGGATCGCAAATGCATGTGATGCCTATGGAAGTTGAGCAGCCTGTAGAAGTGTTTTCAACAGAGGAACATCCTGGATTGTTTCCTGGTTGTGTTGTAACGAGATCGAAGGCACATAGGGAAGAACAAAATAAACAAGAAGGGCAGGCAGTTTAAAGGCAAGAAGAAGGTGTCAAAATCTAATTATCTGGCACTGTATTTGATAGCATTGTTCAGGAGGAAAGAATACAGGACAATTCAGCTGAAGTGTTTAACTCAAGGAGGTTAGTGGAGTTACAGAAAAATGATTTGCAATTAAAACAGTTATATCAGAAAGCTTATTCAGAAACAGAAACAAAATGTATTCCAATATGTTATTACCTTTGGGGAGATATTTTAATGAGAAAGTGGAGGTCAGATCATGTCTCAGCAAATGAAAGATGGAGGGAGGTGCATCAGATTGTTATCCCATTAGGTATAGAAATGAGATTCTGAGGATTGCTCATGATATTCCAATGAGGGAACATTTAGAAATTAGGAAAACACAAGAAAAGATACAGACGGTCTTTTTTGGCCAGCATGGGGATGTAATCAAATTCTGTAGAACCTGTCATACATGTCAAATAACAGGAAAACCACAAGCAGTGATTAAGCCGGTGTCTTTAATCCCAATACCAGCATTTGAAGAACCTTTTACCAAGGTCATGATTGATTGTGTAGGACCCCTTCCTAAGACTAAAAATGGAAATCAGTTTTTACTGACAATAATGGGTGTGCCTACCAGGTTTCCTGAAGCGATACCTTTAAGAAATATTACAACTAAGAAGATTATGGAGGAGTTAATAAAATATTTTACAAGATATGATTCACCTAAAGAAATACAATCAGATCAGGGGTCAAATTTCATGTCACAGCTGTTTAAGGAAGTAAGTTTGGGGAAAAAACAGTTTAAGTCAACAGCTTATCATCCGGAGTCACAAGGAGCTTTGGAAAGATGGCATCAAACTTTAAAAACTATGATGAGAGTATACTGTCAGGATTATCCACAGGATTGGGATACAGGAATTCTATTTTTGTTGTTTGCTATTAGAGATACTCCTAATGCACCAGCTGATTTTAGCCCTTTTGAACTAGTTTATGGTCATGAGGTAAGTGGACCATTGAAATTGATCCATGAGAAATTTGTGGGTCAGAATTTAGAAACTATTCTCCTGGATTATGTATCAAATTTCAGGGAAAGATTGAAGAGAACATGTGAGTTGGCTAGGGAACATTTAAAGATGTCTCAGCAAATGATGAAAGTGAAGGCAGGTAAGAAAGTTAAAACTCGTAGCTTTGCTTCTGGAGAGAAAGTACTAGTTTTGTTACCAGTACTAGGTGATTCATGTAAATATGCTTTAAAAGTGATTTGACAGGGAAGAGGAACAAAAAGAGGTATTAGTGATAGTGGATGATGAGAAAGAGGTAGAAGTGCAGGACTCTGAAATTGATTTTCCTCTAATCAAATTGGATAATGCTTGAAAAATTAAATAAAATATTGAGTTACCTTCCAAGCAAGTGTCAATGTGATTTGGAAAAGCTATTGCAGTCACACAAACGTATTTGTGGAAATAAGTTGAAAAAGACACATTTAGCTATATATGATGTCTCGGTACAAGTTTTATCTTCAAGAAGGCAACATCCTTATAGATTAAATCTGGCAAAGTTATCAAAGTACAAAAAAAATTGATTTCATGCTTCAATATGGTATCTTTGAGTCTAGTTGCAGTAACTGGAGTTTGTCTATTGTACTGGATGGAACAGAAAGACTGTGGCCGGTATTTTCCGGCCCTGTCACGGGCTGGACCCGCTGTGGGTGAGGTAGCGCCCCAGCCAGAAGTCTATTGACTTGTGACGGGACCAGAAGATCCCGGCGGCGGGCAGGTGCGGAAAATCCCAACCAGTGTGTGGACTATCGAAAAGTGAATGCAGTGACAAAAGCAGATTCATATCCTATACCACGATTGGGAGATTACATTGAGAAAGTGGGACAATCAAAATTTATCACAAAGATTGACTTGCTAAAAGGATAGTGGCAGGTACCATTGTCAGAGAAAGCAAAGGAGATATCAGCTTTTGTAACGCCAAATGGACTATATCAGTTTAAAGTCATGCCATTTGGTATGAAGAATACACCTGCAACATTTCAAAAACTGACAAACAAAATAATTGCGGGTCTAAGCAATTGTGTTGTTTATATTAATGATCTAATGGTTTTCAGTCTGATGTGGGAGAAGCATTTGCAGCATCTGGAAGAATTATTTACTTGACTACAAGAAGCTAATTTGGTGATGAACTTGGCTAAAAGTGAATTTGCAAAAGCGCAAGTTACGAATCTAGGCCATACTATTGGGGATGAATGTGGCTCCGAGAGATGCGAAAGTCAAGGCTATCATGGATTTGCCAATCCCTACAATGAAATCAGAAGTTTTGAGATTTCTGGGCATTAGTGGGTTTTACTGGGAATTTATACCAAATTTTAGCCGAATGGTTGCTCCACTGACTGAACTATTAAAAAGGAACAAGAAGTTTCAACGCTCACTGGAGTGTCAGAAGTCATTTAATAGTTTGAAAACTGTATTAACTATGAAGCCAGTGTTGGCAGTACCCAATTATGCCAAGCTGTTTAAGCTGGCCGTTGACACAAGCGATATAGGCATTGGGGCTGTACTGTTACAAAATGATGATGCTGGAATTGAAAAACCAACAGAGTATTTTTCACGGAAGCTGAATGTACAACAGAGAAGATATTCAACGATTGAAAAAGAGACTTTGTGTTTGGTGTTAACATTGCAGCATTTTGAAATTTATGTTGCAAACAATTCACCAGAAACAATTGTTTACACAAACCATAATCCTTTGAAGTTTTTGGACAAATTTTGAGACAAAAGTACAAGACTTTTCAGGTGGAGTTTATTATTACAACCATTTAATCTACAGATTATACATATTGCTGCAAGAGAAAATCTGTTAGCAGATGTGTTATCAAGAGTTTGAAGCTTAAAGGAAAGTTGGACATTTTAAGAAACCTGGTCACTGAACTCGAGTGATTTCTTTTGATACCAAGGACTTATGTATATTTATTTTTATATAATGCACGCATCTGGTAATGTAATAGGATAATAAGTATAGGAGTTATTGGGAGACGGGTTATGAAAATGAAGCTGTCTTTTAGAATTATGACGGTTCATTTTTTGATAGGAAGAGGGTTGTCATGAAGCTATTAATGTATATAATATTTTTGGAAATTATTTTTTTTAAATAGAGGTTTAGTCTGTGAGTGTGTCTTAGCTGGATTAAAGCCAACTAGTCTGGGTGCTTTGATGTATAGTAGTTTTGAGATGTAAACAGAGGTTGAGGTATATTTGCATTTTGTTGAATAGAGCATTCAAGAAGGGGAGTGAAATCTTGCACCTAGCTAGGAGACACCAAGCAATGTTAATATAACTAAAATTGGTACTATGGAAGGTGTCTTATTGATGCAAAGCCACTTGGCAGCACTTATACGTTATACAATATGAGACATTTAACATGCTAGTGCAGTGAAATCTCACAACCTAATATACTTGTCTCCTGACATATAGCCTTCCTCTTGTACTATATATTCTATGGATCCTGATTAATTTCGAAAACAGGATCTGGAGACTATAGCAGCCAATTATCACAATGCATTCTTCCTGCAGGTAAAGACTGCGCACAGTGTCAGGGAGTGACAGGATACTGGAAGAGGATATGCAGCCATCCATCATTTGATACCACAAGAGGAGGAAGCAAGGGGCTTAATTGACTTCTGCTCTGGCCTGGCATCTGAATGGAAATGTGGTATTCTAACAGCCTCCAGTGGATTCCCAAGGATATATATTTAATGTTTCTATGTATTCTTCAGCCACTTTGCCAGCTACCACTTTTCTCAGAAAAAATCCATCAAATAGTTGATTAAGACAGAACGCTGCTCAACCACACTTAAGTTAATAAAACTGATTCTTTTCTTCCAGTTGCTACAAGCTAGGATTGAGCAAAAAATATGGTTGAACAGTTACACCTTGGAAGTCCCTATTACCTTTGGTAACAGTAGTGACAGCAAGGCAGTCTATTTATCAGGTACCTAACAAAGATTACTATTATACGTGTTCCTGTTTTACACAGGCTCTCTTAAATCATTTGGGACACCTACCATTAGATGTGTATCACACAAAACGCAACCACAATTTGTGAGATTCTCTAAGACCAAATTATGAAGAAATATGAAATGTGCTTCATATGAATAGGGGGTTTGATTTGGGCCACACAATGCCGGATGGGCAATCAATAACCCTGGGGAAATCTGGCAGGTTTATTGCTGATTGCTATCTAATGGCTCCTGCGGGGAAAGCGCAAGCACGAAACTTGGGTAAGGGCAGGATCAGGCTGAACTGTGATGGCCTTCACTCACTACCCAAACTTACCCAGGAGGGTAGGGATTTGGGTGAATTGCTCGAGAGCTGCAGGCACCCATCGAATTATGACCCATTGCTTTCAATAGGGCAGGGTGAATAATTAGGAGGAAGAAAAATATTTAATAGATTGTGTGGGAGGACTGTTCAGTGCTTTGTGTTTTGGTGCTTCATATGTTAAGCCATCACCACATAGCAAGTTAGTAATTTAATTTAAGTTGCTGCGAATTGTCAGCTCCCCTTTGGAAGAGGCAGAACATCTGAGTTCCAGTCTGCTGACCACTGTCACAAGAATTAATTAAAGATGAGGAAGGTGCCCATTTGGTGCATCTTAATTCACCCATGCAGAAATGCCCCAATGTTCTCCTACTGTAGCAACCATTGTTTTTAAATGATTCTAGGTTTTTCCTTCACTATTCTATCTGGGAGTTTACTGCATACACTAATCACTCTTTGTGTAAAGAACTCTCTGTCTCAGTTGTAAAATGGCCTTTTGCTAGTTGAAACTGCATCATCCTCTTCTACACCTGCATTTTGAAGTAATATTCTGGGTTTACGTTTTCCATTCCCACAGAACAAGCTTATACACTTTCTCACCAGTTTGCAAAACCTTGCCGAGATTTTCTTCATAACTCGCACCCCTGCGACTGGACCAGCACTCCAACCACTGCTCTTAAACGTTTCTCATGTTTCTTGGCAACCAGAACTGAATGCAAGAT
Source organism: Cetorhinus maximus (assembly GCF_964194155.1). Classification (NCBI taxonomy): domain Eukaryota; kingdom Metazoa; phylum Chordata; class Chondrichthyes; order Lamniformes; family Cetorhinidae; genus Cetorhinus; species Cetorhinus maximus. The sequence goes on along the minus strand of NC_135888.1, from coordinate 66,924,629 downwards.
TCAACGTACAGTCTGGTTAGAGCATTGTAGAGCTTGATCACTATCTCCTCTGACTTTGTATACTATTGTTTTGTCTGGAATTCAACATTTGTTGATTTCTACTCTGTGCTGATTGGGCTTGTTTAGCATAAAGTCTACAAAGAGTCCTACGTTTCTTTCAGCTTCACCTAGAATTGGTAACCCTCCTGAATTGTCCAGGTATCTCCCAGAATTGAGGGTTGCTCTCCTGAGCACTGCTGCTCGTAACTCGAGAAAAATATCTTATTTGGCCCTTGGTGGTAATGCAGCAGCAAACCCTCCCTCCCCCCATGCCCCACCCCTTCACAAATAACTGGCAGTATCGACTTAAAGGATGTGAGTTCCCAGGCTAGACCCATCTATCCATCAGAGATACACGTGGCCATGAATATAAAGCTCCAAGTTGAGGTATGAGGAAAACAGTGATAACAATTCAGCAATTTTATTAACTCATTTTGAAGACATTGAAGGAGAGAATCACACTGGATCCCAATTATTACAGGCTTGCTGCAGAGACTGTTAAGTTTCTATCTTTCTATCCCCTTCCCCCGCTCTTTCCATTGGTAGATACACCTTCCAATGTGGTTCTAAACCAGATCATGAAAGCGCCTGGATTCGATTCCTGGCCATGTTGAGTTGCCAGATCTGAGCTAGTATCACACAGTATCTTTACAGTGCAGGAGGCCACCATTCGGTCCATCAAGTCGGCACTAGCTCTCTGAAAGAGCATTCCACCTAGTTCCATTCCCCTGCCTTATCCCCGTAACCTTGCATATTCTCTCTTTTCAGGTAGCAATCCAATTCCCCTTTGAATACCTCGATTGAACCTGCCTCCACCACCCTTTCAGGAAATTTGTTCCAGACTCCAACAACCCTTTGGGTGAAAACATTTTTCCCCACATCACATTTATTCCTTTTGCCAATTATTTTGAATATGTGTCCTCTAGTTCTTAATGTTCTCTTCAGTGGGAACAGTTTCTCACTATTTACCCTGTCCATACCCCTCGGGATCTTCAATACCTCTATTAAGTCTACGGTCAACCTTGTTTTCTTCAAGGAAAGCAGTCCCAACCTCTCCAATCTATGCTCATAGCTACAGTTCTTCATCCTGGGAATCATTCTCGTAAATCTCCCCTGTACTCTCTTCAATGCCTTCACATCCTTCCACCAAGTATGGTTCCAGAACTGGACACAGTACTCTAGATAAGGCCCTAATGGGGGCAGTAGTGATGCTAAAATTGGTCTCAAAGGCCCCATTTCATCTTATCTCAATACCAAACCTCAACATGGGTTACAGCCTTGCTAGAGGCCCAGAAACTGTCAAGGCCCTTTCTTTCCGCTCACCTTCTGTATCCTCCATTGGTGGTGCCCCATCCCTAATACCAACTCAACCACAAGATTAATGAGGGAAAGAAAACCAGTCTCATTTCAACCATGTGGCCAGCTTTCAACTGACTCAAGGTGGCTCTGCATAGGGGGAAAGAATAAATTGAAAGAAAGGCTGCACTATCTCAGCCCAAGCAACACCAGGCCAACTCACTGATTTTCCCACTTTCAATTAAGTTTCAAAAATTCTAACTCCCTCTATTTAACAGTTAAACACTGTGGGCAGAATATTTTTCTCATCGGACAGGCCTGGGCCCAACCTGAATGAGTGTAAAATGACGTGTGATGACGTCGGGCGAGCATCCTGATGTCATCATGTGCTTGCACGATATTTCGGTCTATGGGCACACGCGGGAGTCGGCAGCACGCCCACCGACAACTAAGAGGCCTACTAAGGCCATTAAAGTCAAAACTAAAAGTAATTTTTCGCTGCCTAGACAACCTTACAGTTGGCGGGCAGGCAAATGGGCCAAGCGGCCTTTGGATATTTTGCAAACCCTCATCCACGGGCAGGATGAGGTTTCCATTAGTGATTTTTTTAAAAATTCAAAATTTTCAACCTAATTTCTAACATGTCCCTGATCATGTGACAAAGTCACATGAGGCGACATGTTTTTAACATTTAAAAATTCTTTATTTTTTTATTTTAAAAATCTTCAGCTCCCTGAGGCAGCTCCGGGCTGTTAATTGGCCAGCCAGTGTGAAATCACGGTCAGGGCCCGATCGCGGGTGGCAGTCCATTTTGCAGCTGTTTCCAATCACCCCTGCGGAGCCTACCCGATGACCAGAAAATCCTGGCCAGTGAGCGGGCACTGAACATAGGAGCAATCAAAAAAGGCTTATCGAGTCAAACCCATAGAAGCCAATGTGTGCAGAGGAACTTGCTCAACCACATTGCAAATGGTCTCCCAACAGAAATCTTCTCCTGATCTGCAATGTAAGATCTAAAGAAGTGAGAAAACTGAGTATCTAAACATATTTTTGATGTTTAAATAGAACATGCAGCTGGTAGATGCATGTGTATGTGAAGTGTTTTGTGACCTAACCCTACTGAAGTCTTTCAAGGCTGATTTAAAAAGCTATTTGTTCTAAAGAACAAGCACTTTTATTCACACAAAGCACAATGGTTTAATGTATCATGAAATATTCAAATTAAATGTTAAGACTTATGTTTGGTTAAGCCAGAAATAGATAACCTTCAAATTTGTTCAGATAATTATCAGTCCAAAACATTAATAAACATCAGAATTGAGTTGAAAACATAAAATACTGTTGTCCCTTCAAGAGTTGTAGAGGCTTGGCATCTGATGTCCTCAAAAATAAATGCCAGCTTAACTCCTTCAATTTCAGGTTAGCTAAACTCAGCCAGGGCAGCAATAGGTTTTTCCAATTGACTTTAGCATCTTTGGTCTAAAGGAAATGTAAAAAAACTTAGCTAGGTTTCTATTACTGATCACTGTCCTGCAATCCTTGTGGGAAAATAATGTGTGCACAGTCATCAAACGAGGACAGGATCCGATTCAGTTATGCAGGCATTAATTTAGTTTGGTAGTATTAAAACTGAAACCATTGCATTTTGCAACTTGCAATGGCTACTGTCTAAGGCCCTCCCACTATTGTACACCAAGGGGCTGGAGCCTATGTAAAATCCCTTGGTCTTTTTGTACCAGAAAATGTTTGATATGAATTTTAAATGTATCTTGTAAATATGACCTGTAGGTGTAATGAGACACTTTATGTATTGTATTGAAAGAAATTGATCTGTTTTGCATTTTATGTAATGTTAAATTTGAACTGTTGTGTAATATATTTTTACAAATTTTATGATAAAGTATATTTCTTTGAAAAAAAAATTAAACCCATTGATGGAATATCCCCTATCATTTTCTACAGAGGCATCCTTAGTCAAAGGTACATTTCACTTTAATCGCAAAGTCATTGGGAGAATATTAGGGTCCCAATGGTCCAAAATAACTTAAAAGTATAACATTCTGACCTGCTTGAAAAGCAAATGGCATAGGAGGTAAAGGATCACTCAACAATAAAAGTATATTTGATTCACAGACTGTCACCCCCAATTCTGAATAATATCTTTTTCAGTGTCCTTCATAAACTACTGAAATAGGATTGATCAAATGAATACATTTTAACAATGCATTATCTGTGCATAAAAATACAGGTGCACACCTTCCACATATTTATATCTAAGCAATGTATTTATATTAAAAAAGATATGTGTACCAAAATGTAAAATATAAACACCACTATTCAGTAAAAATATCAAATGATACTCAGTTCAGATTGCTCTTTTGTAGTAAGTGCGATAATAATTCATTGGTAATGAATTATTATACTTGCTGAAATTAATTAATTACTTTGGTAGCAACATTCTCCACAATCGGTGAGCTTTATTTGAATCACAGTCTTTGAATACAAGAAGTAAAATCTTTAAAGTCAAATCCCTATTCCGCTTAGTAAAGCCAGTCTTTGAACATTCAGACTGTTATACAATGGTGAAAAGAACAGAGCACATTTGGAGGCAGGAAGAAATATTTTGCAGTTCTGAATAGAGTTTGCAGGAGATTAAAAATATACTTTTGAGATGTTGTTCTTAGCTATGTTGGCTTATTCAACAATACACTGTAGTACATAAAACAGAATCCTGGCATCAATCCCTGTTTTTCTTCTCGAGTAACCAATTATCTACTTCGATGTTCAGAAAATTGATTAAAATATTTCTGGCTCTTTCTTAGAAATAACAATGGGATTTAATGCAGAATTATCTCTCCAATTCATTAACACATAATAATAGTAAAAAAATTGTCACTCTGAAGAAATGTTTACTAAAACACAAATTGCATTGTGTGGTGAAGTGTCTTCTTCCAACATTAGCAATCCTTCCATTTGCCACAGATACATTATTTCAGTATTACTTGGAAAAACTCAGCAGGTCTGGCAGCATCAGTGGAGAAGAAAAGAGTCGACGTTTCGGGTCCACATGACCCTTCAACAGAACTGTTCTGTTGATGGGTCATGTGGACCCGAAACGTCGACTCTTTTCTTCTCCACCGATGCTGCCAGACCTGCTGAGTTTTTCCAGGTAATTGTGTTTTTGTTTTGGATTTCCAGCATTCGCAGTAGTTTTTTGTTTTTACACTATTTCAGTATTGGTTTTACTTTACTTAACAATAGTAGCACCGTTGTGAACGGTGTGTCAGGGTTCAAGTGCTTTATAAACATGTCAACACCAGAATGGCAAATTATATCTTTTCAATCTTCATTTGTGCAAAATTAGAAAAATATAATAGCAGGTTGTACTATCAAAATTCCCAGAGTTATCTGTGTAAATGTACTTGTGCACCAATGTAAAACTAATGTTTGACCATGCAAGTTTTTTATTGAAAAGTGCTTTCAAGATGAGAGCTTACCCTTGTGCCTTTTTAATGCATTAGTCATTTTTACTCATCAAAAAGCCTTTTTATTGCCCATTGTAGAGGTTGACCAATTTCTGCAGTTACAGTAGCCGCTGTCCGTAAAATATTGATTATTTTGTGATTCAGACATCCTGGGAAGGCATAGTGACATGTGGACAATTTCTCTCCTTACCCTACCCTTGAAAAGCCCTTTGTATTTGCTAATTAATCTTTCTTAAGGCTTTTATTTTCCTTTCCTCCTTTTACAATAGTTGAGATATTATTCCACACAAAGTACAAGTCCTCTATTGCCTTCTTTATGCATGAGTATCATAATGGAAGCTAATTGGCCATTGACACATCAGCCAAGGCAGATGCTGCAGTGGCTCCATATCTATACATATCATTCCAATAGGAGTCAATGGAAAACGATGATTCTTCCTCCTTTATCACCCAGATACAAAATCAGGCCAACTATACCATCTCCACTGCCAACCCCACTAAGATCCCAAGATAGGCAAAAATTAGGAAGGACATCTGCTCTATCCTAGATTATCCAGAAATAAAAGGCCTTCCAGCACACCAAATGTCACACCATCCCAGTTCGGGACAGCAAGGGATCCCCATTCTGGGACTGTCTTGCTCTGTATGGCTCAAGGCCACATATTATGGTGCAGAATCTTTCAGAAACAAACCTGCTGGCAATGTTTAATATCCTCACTCACCTGCTGTTCAGATTTTAAATAAAGCATCTCCCATTCCCACAAACATGGTTCAAAGCTAAGTTCATTTACATCTTACAGAAATATATTGACAAATCAGATCTGATAAAGCAATCTTATTTGCAGGATTAAGCAACGAAGAAAAAGCTACTATTGTTGTAGAATTGTAAATTTTGCTTCTTTCACATTCTACAACATTTGCTCTCATTTTAAACAGTGATGTTGCAATTACTATCTGAAATCTAAAAATAAAGAAACACTGCAAGTATTAACACATAGGAGGTATGATTTTACAATCTCAGGAGAGCCAAACAATGCAATTAAGTTATAATTTTAACTGAGTAAACTGATGGAAAGAGCAGACTGACAGAACTTTAAAATAAAAAGCATTGGTCAGCACCTTAAAGATGCATCTTCACAAAATTGATAAACTGTCCAAACAGAAATGACTGCACCATCTCCTCATATGCCTTATAACTGTGACATAAGACAAGTGCTTCAAACAATACTTGTTTTTTGTTAATGACTTTTCTCCCCATTTATGGTCCCTTCATAATCTACGCTTCTCCTTCAGGTGACCTTTCCTTTCTCCTCCAATGCCACAAAAGATCAGGTAAAATAGGCTATCCTTCTTTCAGGGATGTACTTTACCTCCATTGGCATGACTCATTATTTTATGTAAAATTGTACATAAAATTAGTGTGTTTGGGGGAATCCTAGGGATCAAATCTCAGTGGGGAGTGGTAGCAGTATATTGGGGAGGGAAAATCCCTGGGATAGAACATTTGTCCTGACATTCTACATAGTGCAGTGGGTAACAAAGCATAGTTACAGTACAGAAAAAGGTTATTCAACCCATCATGTCCCTGACAGCTCTCTGCAAGAGCAATTCGCCTATTTTCACTCCTCACCTGTTCCCTGTAGTCTTATTTTTTCTCTTCCGTTAGCTAGCCAATTCTCTTTTGAAAGCCTCGAATGAACCTGTCTCCACCACATTCTCAGGCAGTGCCTTCCAGGTCCTAATCACTCGCTGCACATAAAAGCTTTTCCTCTTGTTGTCATTGCTTCTTTTGTCAATCACCTTAAATTGGTGTTCACTGGTTGTTTGTTTATAGGTTAAATGAAAAGTTTCTATAATCACCTCCACATTGACTAATAATGGCAAGAAAGTAGGCTCAAGATGATAGTCAAGAAATTTGATTTTTTTCCTGAGGTAGGTAATCCCTCTATGCATGTTAAAGAAGCAAAAAAACTGCAGATGCATGAAAACAAAAACAGAAAATGCTGGGCATACTCAGCGGATCAGGCAGCATCCATGGAGAGAGACCGGTGCAGAGGCTGGGAATTCTGAGGTTAGTAACTCAATTCCTGAGTCCCCAAAGCCTGTTCACCACATACAAGGCACAAACCAGGAGTGTGATGGAATACTCCACTTGCCCAGATGAGCATGGTTCCGATAACACTCGAGAAGCTCAACACCATCCAGGACAAAGCAACCCTCTTGATTAGCGCCCCATCCAGCATTTTAAACATTTACTCCCTCCATCGCTGTGCATACACAGTGATAACAGTGTGCACCATCTACAAGATGCACAGCAGCAACTCACCAAAGGTCCTTTCAACAGCAACTTCCAAACTGGGACCTCTACCACCAAGAAGGACAAGGGCAGCAGATGCACGGGAACACCACCAGCTGCAAGTTCCCTTCTAAGCTACACACCATCCTGACTTGGAACTAAATTGCCGTTCCTTCACTGTCGCTGGATCAAAATCCTGGAACTCTCTCTAACTCCTCACCACCACCGTCTCCAGGGCAGTGAGGGATGGGCAACAAATGTTGGCCTTGCCATTAAACATCTCAGGAAAGAGTATTAAAAAAAAGGAACAGAGTTAACATATCTGTCCCCACAGCTGCTGTCTGACATGAGTTTTTCCAGCATTTTCTGCTTTTACCTCGGATCGTTCATCTAAATGTGCTTCCATCCTCCCCAAAACAATACATTTTGCATTCTGACTTCCTTTTGGAATCACAAAACAGCATTTGAGACAGCAACTTAGTTAAAAAAAAACTAGAATATTTCACAACTTTAAAATAACTAATTTTAAAAGGTTTGCAATCAGCAACATGGTCTGTTTAATTCAATATTTCTTTAATCAAATTAAAATGATAGAAGCTGCAACAGGTGCATTCAAAGTTTAAATTCAAGTACAGTACACAATCTGTCTGTTTATTCAACATTAGGTTGTTTGTGCCCTTGCTCGCTCACAGTTCAGTTTTGATTTTATGTACCAAATCTTTCTGATCAATCTTATCCAGTTTTTGGTGCCACCGATTATACCCTAACAGAGCTATATTTTTGGCAGCAATGGCACTCATTTCCATGCTACTCGCTGTCCATTCAATACCATTCAAATAGTACAGGTTGTCATGTAGAATTATGGGAGGGATTTCTTTCACTGAGGTGTATAGAGGATATGCCAGCCAATCAGTGACTTGGACAGAGTAGTATGAACGAAAGAGTGTCTTCAGTTGTTCTTTGGTGAGGGGGGATGGGGAGAAGACCTTCCATACAGCAGCCTCTTGTGTTGGCTTTCTTCTATAATTACTGGTGATATTCACTGGACAAATACTGGATGTGCTAAACATAAAAAGCTTTGGGCTGTCTGTTGTTACAATTGCTGCAATTGGAAAGAGTTTGGGATCCGGGAACCCAAAATATGAGGAATTGAGGTAACCGTGCACTATAGAAACAATCATATGTTGGTAGTGACCAGGAAAATCTGTGACTGGTGGTGTCAAATCACTGAAGGTGATGTTTGTAGTTTCCTGATGTAAAGGAGTTGCAATGACTACGATGTCATAGAAGTCATAACCGCCTTCATCTTCATTTTCATACTTCACTTGGTAGAGGGAATTATCTCCTATAGAAAGAAAATGTAAAAATTATTTATGGAAATAGGTTGAATTTTGCAAACAAATTTTTCCTTAACCAGTCTCGTAAAGGCCAAGCCTGCTTTCGTTTTTTGTTAAAGCATAAAAGGTACCACTGGTAAATATCAATATGAATACCAAGAATGGAGCGAGCAAAGGTCACTCAACCCACCAATCCTGCTTGCTGCTTCTGCTGCCCTATTACCATCTTGTGCCGCTGTCCGTCAACACACAGCTCTTGCACAGCTAGAGACAGCCAAATGCAAATTACATGGAATCATTATTTTGACACCCTTCATTTACCCTAAATATAAAGCTGCAGTCCCAAAATATAATAATGTCATAAACCTCACAATTGTTGCAACCTGGAGACTGGCACACTTAGGTCACTTTCCTAAGACCCCAAAGCAACTTTTCTTTGGATCCTGCTCCACTTTGGAAGGGACAAATTGGTTCCTTCCACCTTCTAGTTTTTGCTGAAGTTTGCTATATTTAACCCTGTGTCCTCTAACTCTACATTCTCAGTCCAATTCAAATAACCTGCATACTTCTACATAATGTTTGCTTCTCAGGGACATGACTAAGATTTTACAAAATGCCATTAATCATCCTTCTTCCAAAGAAAATGAGTTCAGCAAATCTCTCCTCGCAATGGAAGAGCCCCAAATCCCAGAATTAGCTGTGTCGCTCTCCTCTGAACCTTCTCCAAAACTGGATTTTGAAGTGAATGCCCAAACTGGCATATGTAGTCTCATTAGTAATCTATACAAGGTTAGAATCAATTCTTTCAACTATTGTTAAATGTCCTCAAAAATGGAAAAGCATTGATAGAAAATCTAATCAAGTTTCATATTAACTGGATTATTTCAGCAACAGCTATTAATGATTGTTTTTTAAAGCTACTTCTTTTTTGGAAAGGATTCTTTTCCTTTCACCACCCATTTTTCTACACCATTTTGAAGGTTGATATGCATCAAGATTTAATTGCACAAGGACATAGCTTGTTTATAATTGTTGCACATATCTATCCTGGCTTTGTGACTCAGGGTATATATAGTTAGAAAGACAATATCAGTACCTCTAATATGCCAAGTGCATGATTACTGGGTTGATGTTCTGAGATTGTCTCCAAAATATTGTTTGCTCTGCTGATTTTACTTTCATCCTTTTAGGGAACATTATGATTTCAATCCAGTATTCCCTTCCTCTCATTTAGGTAAATCATAGCTTAGTCAAGAATTTTTCTCCCGAAGGAAGAAAACTTGCATTTATATTGCATCTTCTCATATTCCTCTGAAACATTCTGAAGCACTTCATCTACAGTCACTTTGAAAATTACGTGGGGAAACACGGTGACCACTTCGCATGCAGCAGGATTCCATAAACAGCACGGCCAGGTTTCTTTTGGTGGGAACCAAAGTCGGAAAGCTGGTCAGAATAATGATAGAGCTCACTGCTGCTCTTTGAATAGTGACATGGAAACTTTAACATTTACCAGAAAAGGTAGTCAAGATCTTAATTTAATGTTGGGAAAGTTTCAAGGGAGTAAGGCAAGGCTGGATGGTCTCTACTTTAATGCCAGGAGTATTACAGGTAAAATGGATGAGTGAAGGATGAAGATTGACACGTGGAATTGTGATATAGTAGCCATTACTGAGATGTGGTTGAGGGAGGGGCAGGATTGGCAGCTCAACATTCCGGGATATAGAATCTTCAGGCGAGATAGGGTAGGGGGTAAAAGAGGAGAAGGCATTGCATTATTAGTTAAGGAGTCAGTTACTGCAGTAAGGAGAGATGATATCTTGGAGGGGGCATCGAATGAAGCTTTGTGGGTAGAGCTAAGGAATAAAAAAAGGGGCAGCCACATTGTTAGGTGTTTATTATAGACCCCCAAATAGTCAGCAGGAAATTGAGGAGCAAATATGTGCACAATTTGTGGAGGTGTGTAAAATCAACAATAGGGTAATTATATTAGGTGATTTCAACTTTCCCAACATTAATGGGGATAGACATAGTGTTAAGGGCTTGGATGGAGTGGATTTCTTGAAATGTGCATCGGAGAACTTCTTAGGTCAATATGTAGAGGTGCCAACAAGGGACGGTGCAGTGCTGGACCTAATTCTGGGGAATGAAGCTAGACAGGTGGCTGAGGTGGTGGTGGGGGAGCATTTTAGTGATAGCGACCACAACATGGTACAGTTTAAGTTTGTTATGGACAAAGAAATCGACAAGTTGCAAAAAATTGTTTTGGATTGGGGGAGAGCGGCTTTAAGTAAAATAAGGCAGGGTCTGGCCAAGGTAGACTGGGAACAACTACTTGTGGGGAAATCTACAGAGGAGCAGTGGGGGGCGTTCAAAAAGGAAATGGGGAGGGTACAGGCTCAACATGTTCCCTTTAGGGCGATAGGAAGGAGTTAAAAGCCCAGAGAACCATGGATGACCATAGATATTCAGGATATGATGAGAAGGAAAAGAGAGGCTTTTAGCAGGTACAAGGGAAGCAAATCTGCGGAGGCATTAATGGAGCACAGAAAGTGCAGGGTGGAGCTTAAGAAAGCAATTAGGAGAGCAAAGAGGGGATATGAGAAAGCTCTAGCTGGTAAAAGTAGGGAAAATCCCAAGATATTCTATAAGTATATCAATGGGAAGAGGATAACCAGGGAAAGAGTAGGGCCCATAAGGGACCAAGGGGGCAATCTGTGGGTGGAGCCAGAGGACATCACTAGAATGTTAAATGAATACTTCACATCCGTCTTCACCCAAGAGAATGAGGATAAAGGTATCGAACTCGGGGAGAGAGACTGCGAGTTTCTTAAGCAAATTGATATAGGGAGTGACAAGGTATTGGAGGTGTTGGCAGGCTTAAAAGTGGACAAATCTCCAGGTCCGAATGACTTGTGTCCCAGGCTGCTGAGGGAGGCAAGGGAGGAGATCACAGGGGCTCTGACCCAAATTTTTAATTCCTCTCTGGCCACGGGGGAGGTGCCAGAGGACTGGAGAACAGCTAATGTGGTTCCGCTATTTAAGAAGGGTTGTAGAGATAAGCCAGGGAACTACAGGCCAGTGAGTCTCACGTCAGCGGTAGGGAAACTATTGGAGAAAATTCTGAAGGAGACAATCTATCTCCACTTGCAGAAGCAAGATTTGATCAGGGATAGTCAGCATGGCTTTGTCAGAGGGAGGTCATGCCTATCAAATTTGACTGAATTTTTTGAGGACGTGACCAGGAGTGTAGATGAGGGTAGTGCAGTTGATGTCGTTTATATGGATTTCAGCAAAGCCTTTGACAAGGTCCTACATGGGAGACTTGTAAAGAAGGCAAATGCACATGGGATACAGGATAATTTGATAAGGTGGATTCAAAATTGGCTTAGTTGTAGGAGATAGAGGGTGATGACAGAAGGATGCTTTAGTGACTGGAAGCCAGTGTCCTGTGGCGTACCACAAGGATCTGTGCCGGGTCCCCTATTATTCGTCATTTATATAAACGACATCGATGACTATGTGGGGGGGTAGGATTAGTAAGTTTGCGGATGACACAAAGTTTGGCCGGTTGATTAACAGTGAGGTTGAGTGTCTTGGGCTACAGGAAGATATAGACGGGATGGTCAAATGGGCAGATAAGTGGCAGATGGAATTTAACTCTGAAAAGTGTGAGGTGATACACTTTGGAAGGAGTAATTTGACAAGTATTTAATGAACGGCATGACACTAGGAAGTTCTGAGGAACAAAGGGACCTTGGCGTGTGTGTCCATAGATCTCTGAAGGTGGAGGGACATGTTTGTGGGGTGGTGAAAAAGGCTTATGGGACACTTGCCTTTATCAATCGAGGCATAGATTACAAAAGTAGGGAGGTCATGTTGGAGTTGTATAGAACCTTGGTGAGGCCACAGCTGGAGTACTGTGTGTAGTTCTGGTCACCACATTATAGGAGAGATGTGATTGCACTGGAGGGGGTGCAGAGGACATTCACCAGGATGTTGCCTGGGGTGAAACATTTAAGTTATGAAGAGAGGTTGGATAAACTTGGGTTGTTTTCGTTGGAGCAGAGAAGACTGAGGGGCAATCTGATCGAGGTGTACAAGATTATGAGGGGCATGGACAGGGTGGATAAGGAGCAGCTGCTCCCCTTAGTTGAAGGGTCAGTCACAAGGGGACATAAGTTCAAGGTGAGGGGCAGGAGGTTTAGGGGGGATGTGAGGAAAAACCATTTTACCCAGAGGGTGGTGATGGTCTGGAATGCACTGCCTGGGAGGGTGGTGGAGGCGAGTTGCCTCACATCCTTCAAAAAAGTACCTGGGTGAGCACTTGGCACGTCATAACATTCAAGGCTATGGGCAAAGTGCTGGTAAATGGGATTAGGTAGGTAGGTCAGGTGTTTCTCACGTGTCGGTGCAGACTCAATGGGCCGAAGGGCCTCTTCTGCACTGTGTGATTCTGTGATTTAATATTTTGTCCAAAGATGCCATATCAACAATGCAATACTCAGTACTGTTTTAGAAATGCCAGTCTTGTTTAATTTGTTCAAGACTTGTGACCATGCGTTGAATCATAACTCTGACTCAAGAAACGAGAACATTATACGTCAGCTTGGCTGAATTGTTAAGTTTTCCTGCTGCACTATTGATAAATGTTTCTGGATCACTTCCAATTCCACCTTCAATCCATTAACATTGAGATATTGGAGTCAATTCTAGTGCCACTAACAAGGCCAGAAATATACGTTAACCTTCTAAAACAAAAGTAAAAATATCTGGAAAAACTCAGCAGGTCTGGCAGCATCTGCGGAGAGGAATACAGTTAATGTTTCGAGTCCGTATGACTCTTCAACAGAACTGAGAGTCATATGGACTCGAAACGTTAACTGTATTCCTCTCCGCAGATGCTGCCAGACCTGCTGAGTTTTTCCAGGTATTTTTATTTTTATGTGTTTTGGATTTCCAGCATACGCAGTTTTTTGCTTTTACGTTAACCTTCTGTTCTCTATGGTTCAGTTTTTTTTTAAAAAAAGGAAAGCTCTCTCTGTCCTCCATTTTGGGGTACACTTCACATTTCCTGGCCAAAATGATGGGGTTCTGACAAGAATACCATTGGTTTTCAGCCAGTTGCTTAAAAGGTACATGAGAATGTCCCTAGATGACCTCATTATTGTGAAAGATAGGACTTCAGCTAACGCCTCTTCTTGATAATGAGGTGAACATGGGGAATTTGTTGTGTGGAAATACCGAAGGTAAGCTGACATTCTTCCACCCATTATGGAGATACCTTTGTACAAACGACTGTTTTATCTCCCCACTCTATTAAGCAAGAAAATGAATTGAACCAAAAGTGTTTTAACTGATAGGGCATTTATGTAAACACAGTGTGGAGGGGAGAAGTCTTAGAAACAGTATCAGTCTTTGAAAACCACTCAGGTGTGTTAAATACAATATTAAATTAAAATAGTTGGTCTTTAAAATAAACTTTAACCTCTCTAGTCTAGAATGTGCTGAGGTCAGATCATCTGCTGCACTTCTTTTGATGGCTCAACAAATCAACTCTGGAAAGAATTGGCGAATAGCCCTAAAGGAAGTTGTGGTTCACAGTACAGGCACCCTGATAGCCTCAGTGCACAGTATGACTGGAAGGATCTGAGTCCACACTTGGGTCCATACTGGAGAGGTTGCAGTGTGCAGCCAGCAAAAATGACCATGTCCAAGCAGGTAAAGCATCTGCTCTTTCCTTTTAGTTATTTATCTCGATCTCTGGAGTCCATGAATCTACTGAAAGGCTTAGCCACTCAACCTACTTTCAGATCATTGTTATTACACAGTTTCCTTCCCTTCACTCTCTTTGGTCCGTTGTCACTATGTCACACACAAACCGTAACTGAGGGGGAAGGTGGGCACTGTTTGCCAATGTTAGTCTTGACTGGTTAAGTTTTAGCAATTCTTTCGTCCTTTCATTGCACTACCCGTTCCCCTCAATGGAGAAGAACAGACACCACTGCACTTCCTCTAACAGCATGGCTGAGATAAGGAACTTCTAAGAATTGCGAGGGCTGAATTTTCCCCCTGTCGGGGGGAGAAGTTGAAGGGCGGGACCGCACAGGCGTGCTTCCGATCGGCGCCCTGGCGCCATTTTACGTGGGCAGGCCAATTAAGGGCCACCCAGTGTAACGTCTGCACAGAAGTGCTATGCACTTCCCATGCGGTTGGGGGTGGGGTGAGGAATCCCAAAATCGAGAGAGCGCTCTTTCACGCATGCACATGAAAGAGCGCACTCATCTCCCTGAGGCTAAGTTCAGCCTCAGGGAGATCGGCTCAAAATGTGAAAAACCTAAGAATAGAAGAGTAAAATTTCCTTAACATGTCCCCTCATGTGACAATGTCACTTGAGTTGGGACATGTCCATAATTTTCACAAAAACTTTATTAAAATTTTTTAAAAGCTACATGAAACCTCATCCCACCCGTGGATGAGGTTTCATGCTTTTTCTAGTTCGCGCCAGGGCTCCTGGCCTGCTCGCCAACCTTAAGGTTGGACGGGCAGGTCCTTTAATTACATAATTGACTCTGTCAATGGTCTCAATTGGCATTTTACGCGTCGGCGAGCGGCGTGTAAAATCCTGCCCCAAGTGTGGGTTCAGATCCTTCCAGTCATACTGTGCACTGAGGCTATCAGGGTGCCTGTACTGTGAACCACAACTTCCTTTAGGGCTGTTCATTCGCCAATTCTTTCCAGAGTTGGTTTGTTGAGCCATCAAAAGAAGTGCAGCAGATGATCTGACCTCGGCAAAGTTCTGAGGCTGCAGCTGGAAGGATACCACTCAATCATTCATTAGCTCCCCTGAAGACTCCACTGAGCTCCTCCAGTGAATGAATGACCCAGATGGACCAAGGAAATCAGTCTCAGATTTGATTGCTTGTCTGTGATGAGTTGATGGGTTATATCTATGCTGCTGGTAGGGGATTTGTACTGAGGCCAGTTATATCTGGATTCCCACTTTGTTCTCTACATCCAATGAATTTGTGTGGTGCACAGCATGAAACCAAGAGAGGTGTCAGTTATGATGCTTTTTGGAGTCAAGTAGCTGTCACAGCAATATCAAGACTCCTCTACGAAGGAGAGGCACTTGGGTGAGGTGCCAGAAAGTGTCTGGCGGCAGGCATTTTTAAAAATTCATTCATGGGATGTGGGCCAGCATTTATTGCCCATCCCTAGTTGCCCTTGAGAAGGTGGTGGTGAGCTGCCTTCTTGAACCGCTGCAGTCCATGTGGTGTAGGAACACCCACAGTGCTGCTGGGAAGGGAGTTCCAGGATTTTGACCCAGGTTTTAAAACCCCAAAAAGTTAACTTGTTTCCCAGTAAAAGGATAAAACTGTAAAGGGACGAAGAAAAGAAAAGTGGCCATGGGCTAAAATTAAGTTTAAATTCCATGCTCTCCTTACACTTGTTAACAAGTCACTCCCTGAACAAGATGTTCATGCCTAAAAATAAAAAAATACATTATTTACACCTGTAGTTAACTAACCAGATGTGTTGCTCAAACTTTACTTGGAAAGTCTGATTTTTTGTTTGTAACTTAAAGAATGTCTTTATTTCCTTCATCCCCCCCGCCCCCCACTCTCTGTCCTCAAGTGAACTCCCTCCATCTGTAGGATTAAAAAATTTAATCCAACTCTGGAGGTCATCAATATCAATTCGGGCTTGGCTTCTACAACATAGATGTTGGACATCCTGGAGAAATAAAGGCGAATAGTCAGTCAAACTTCTTTACATCTTGGAGCAACAGACCTTCCAACATAAACTGGATGGCTTTGATGTGTTGCAAAAAGAAATCCGGGTTTATGTTCTGCTCCAAGTATCAGGGTATTATCCAAGAGAAATGTGTGTGCAAGGGAACAAGTGGGTGGGAAGATATCAAGTATGAATGGTTAATTATAGCAACTTCCATTTATAAATTGCCTTTAAGAAGTAAAAAATCCCAAGGTGCTTCATAGGAGCATTATCAAACAACATTTGATACTGAGCCACATGAAGAGATACTAAAACAGATGACCAAAAGCTTGGTCAAAGAGGTATTTCTTAAGCAATATCTTAAAGGAAGAAAGAGAGTCGAGTGAGGTAATCCCAGGAATTAGGGCCTCAGCAGCTGAAGGCATGGTCAATGGAGGGGCAATTAAAATAGAGGATGTGCAAAAGGCTGCTGTTGGAGGAGCGCAGATATATCAAATGATTTGTTGGGCTGGGGGAGATTACAGAGATAGGGAGGGGTGAGGCCATGGAAGGGTCTGAATAAAAGGCTGAGAATTTTAAAAATCAAGGCATTGCAGAACCAAGAGCCAATATAGGTCAGTGAGCACAAGGGTGGTGGGTTCACAGGATTTTAGCAGCTGGTGTAATAAAATGGGCAGACAAATCCATTAACTATTGTATAGAAAGGCAGTGGTCAATAGGAGTACTCTCAAAGGATTCAAAAACAGTTGGGTCAGGAAGATGTGTTTGAGAGAAGTAGCTTCAAGTAAACAGTAACACAGCTGTTCATGAGAATAGACTATTTTCCTACGTTTCAGGAACAGGTACTTCATGAGGGTCTTATCTATGACATGCGCTTTGAAGTAGGAAAAAAATCTAGGACTTGAAAGATAGAACAAGAAACCAGAAGTTATTTTCTGTATATAGCATTGCTTAAGAACCTATTCTGGATATCAATAAGATTTGTCCCTTATGGTCCACCATCAAATGACTTGAAGCTCATCGTTGTGAATCATAGAAGAAAGGAAGGTGAATATTCAATGCAGCTACGATTCTTTCTCCCTTTGACTGACACCTTGTCTTATTTTGACACAGTCATTTGCAGATCAACTGGCCAAATAGGTCATGAGTGAGCCTAGCTGGAAATAACTCCAAAGATTTATCACTGAAATTGTGCCAATTGTTTTAAAAAAGAAACAGTGATGCAGTAACAATTAGCTGGCAGCAGGAGGCCTGGGCATTTGTTCTGTCATATAGTTATTTACGATGCACTCTGGCAATATGGCAGAGCAACCACTGAGCACCAGTCTTCACTTTTCATTATTAGAATAAAACCAAAAGGAACTATTTCAACATTAGATTCCTCAAATAAACCCTTTCCTTTCCAAGACTCTATTGATCATCACCAGCCCTGGATGAAAAAATTGATCTAAGATTGACCCACACTATTGGAAACCAGTGCTGAAATAAAGCTTTAAACTTACTGACCTAGAATGTCTTGGTGCCATCCTTCTGTGCAGGTAATGGGTGGGTCAAAGGCTCACCCAATAATGGACCTTGTGCCCCATTTACAAAAGTCAAGTGAACTGCACACACCTATCCACTGACTCAGGTGAGGAGCTGTAAAATTTTGGGTCAATGTGTTGCCCTCAGGTGGATCTAGGAAGAGGGATCGGGAAAGGTACGACTGAATCAAGAAATCAAGATGGAGAGGACCAATTGGGGGCTAGCAATGATCTCACGCAGGTGTGAACATGTGAAAAAGAGTAGGAGCTGGTTCAAGCATGGACCCTTGAACTTCTTTTTCTGCATTTACCATTTTGGGGCTGGGAGTGTGGTTGAGAACTTCAGCCATAACAAGCTCTCATTTTACACTGTCAAATTTCTAGGCAATGGAATCTGGCAAACAAACTTCATTTTTAGCCTTTGGATCCTATGGGCAGAATTTTCTGGATGGCGGGGGGTGGCGGGGTGCAAGGAGCGGGCCCGGTCGACGCTCATGATCGGGTCCGCACCGCCATTTTACGCGGGCAGGCCAATTAAGGCCTGCCCAGCGTACTTCACTACTCCAATGCATTGCGGGAGTAGGCGGGCAGTGGCAAACGAGCTCAGCCCGCCGGGTCCAATGGCGACCCGGCGACCTGCATAAGTGAAGGCCCTGGCAGCCTTGGAAAGGCTACTCACAATGGCTGGGCGAAGGGCTCAGCAGAGGGGCAATGGAGGCTATGCAAGTCCGGAGGGTGGGCCATCGGGGCAGGCCAGGCCGGAGGGTGGGCCATCGGGGCAGGCCAGGCCGGAGGGTGGGCCATCGGGGCAGGCCAGGCCGGAGGGTGGGCCATCGGGGCAGGCCAGGCCGGAGGGTGGGCCATCGGGGCAGGCCAGGCCGGAGGGTGGGCCATCGGGGCAGGCCAGGCCGGAGGGTGGGCCATCGGGGCAGGCCAGGCCGGAGGGTGGGCCATCGGGGCAGGCCAGGCCGGAGGGTGGGCCATCGGGGCAGGCCAGGCCGGAGGGTAGGGCGGGGGGGCCAGTGTGCCCCTCGTTTTTCCAATGATTGCCATGTTGCCCTCCTCGAGGTGGTGGCAGCATGGTGGGAGATGCTGGTTCCCCAGGACGGGAGGAGAAGGCCCCCACACACCCCCCAAACCCACCACATGACGAAATGTGCCTGTGAGGAGGTGGTGAGCTCCCATGACGTGGTGCGGCGCACTTGAATCCAGTGTCGCAAGCGCTTCAACGGCTTGTTACGCTTTGGAAGGGTGAGGACAATGTTGGCATTGGTCACTTAACCCAGCAGGTCAGCTTTCCCCACTACTGCCCCACCCACCCCCCCAGGCAAGTCTGAGTGTAATGGCTGCATTGAATCATTGACAGCATGGGCCTCTTTTCTTCTGCATATGTATTGTTTCCAAAAATGTGCGCGCTTTGTGGGACATTCAGCTTTATTAGCAAGGCCCTTAGTTACTGTTCCTAACCTGGAAGATTTGGCACATAGGTATCGAGTATGTAGCTTACAGCCGAGGCTTGTCCTGGAGGTCCATCTGTGGTGTGCTACATAAAGGTTAGTTGGATTAAAGCCTCCCAGGTGTCCCTGCCTCCCTGCAGTATTCCTGGGTCAGCATCTCCCCCCTCAGCATTTCCCTGTGCATGCTCATCCTCGGACTCACTGCTGGACTCATCGTGTGCAGCCACAGCCATTGTGTCGACATCTTCATTGTCCATTGCGTCCCGCCTTTCTAGCGCAAGATTGTGGAGAGCACAGCATGCAACCACTATCACTGAGACACGATCTGGGGGGGTACTGGAGTGCGCCCCCTGAGCAGTCCAAGCATCGGAAGCGCATCTTGAGAAGACCGATGGTTCTCTCCACAACAACCCTTGTGGAGGCGTGGCTCCTATTGTATCACTGCTCAGCTTCTGATATTGGATGGCAGAAAGGCGACATGAGCCACCTTCTGAGGGGATAGCCCTTGTCACCCAGCAGCCAACCATCCAGCCGGGCCGGAGCACTGAAGTGCCCCGGCACCTGGGAGTGTCTGAGGATGTAGGCGTTGTGGGAGCTGCCTGGGTACCTTGCACAGACTTGTAGAATCAGCATCCTGTGATCACACACTATCTGCACGTTCATGGAATGGAAGCCCTTCCTGTTGATGAAGGTCCCGGGCTCACCTGCTGGCGCCTTGATGACCACATGTGTGCAGTCTATTGCCTCGACGCGGGGGAAGCCAGCAATCGCCGCGAAGCCTCTGGCTCACTGTATCTGGTCCCAACGGAAGTAGATGAAGGTCAATGCATGGCTGAACATAGCGTCTGTGACCTGCTTGACACAAGTGTGGACAGCTGACTGGGAGACACTGCAAAGATCACCCACTGAGCCCTGGAAAGAGCCAGAGGCATAGAAGTTGAGGGCAGCTGTGACCTTTAGAGCCACTGGCATTGGGTGTCCACCCACACAGTTAACGGAGATCTCAGGCCCAATCGTCTGACAGATATAGTTGACTGTCTCCCTTAAGAGACGGAGCCTCCTTTGGCACTGCATCTCAGTCATATTGAGGTAGCTGCTTCGCTGCCTGTATACCCTAGCAGCAGGATAGTGGCATCTTCTGCGGTCCCTGCCACCTTGGTCTACCTCTTGGACCTGCGCCTGCCCTCC
The DNA here is from genome assembly GCF_964194155.1 of Cetorhinus maximus. Taxonomy (NCBI): domain Eukaryota; kingdom Metazoa; phylum Chordata; class Chondrichthyes; order Lamniformes; family Cetorhinidae; genus Cetorhinus; species Cetorhinus maximus. The sequence continues at coordinate 66,904,271 of NC_135888.1, read as the reverse complement.
CAAAGGTGGCTCCCCTGGAGGCTGAATGTGCACTCCTGGCCTCCTTCCCCTTCTAGCCCTCCCTTCCTCCTCGGAGGAAGTGCCTCCAGTGGAGAGTTCAGCTCCCATTCCCAGGCTATGGGAAGGCTTCCAGAAACCTGCAGGCCCAAAAATGATTCTTCACTGCAGAGTGCTGACCCTGAGGGTTAAGAGTCCAGACAAAGCAGCTGATATGCATTTTTGAAGTATTGCAGATCACACAGGCAAGTTTCAGTAACTTTGAAACATCAATACTTGAGAGAGCACGCTCCCGACCCCACTGAGCCCTCTAAAATCGCCCATGGATGAGGTTTATACAAATGTGTCCTACCCACCTGCCCGTTGCACTGACCCGAAGATTGCACGGGCGCCAAAAAATCAGTGTCGATTGGTGAGTCAAGGGCCTTAAGTGGCCCGTTAATTAATGATGGGCGCGCAGCGGAGATCATTGTGCGCCCACCCATTGCGATGGCGCACGGTGGCGTCGGGACGCTCACCAAATGTCACCGCGTGTGATTTTACGCACGGACGTGCGAGGCCCGCTCCCTGCACGCCAACGGGAAAATTCCGCCCTACATGTTGTTCTTATCAGTGGAGTTAACCTACTCACATGTTGGCTTGATGTTTTTTAAAGATTTTAAGATATATTCTGTCAAATAAGTTAAAACAAGCTGTCTGAAATTACCATTTCTAACTCTACATGGAGCATAGCTTCCATAGGGATTTTGTTTAAATGTCTAATTTCTGTAAGGCATCAATTTTGTGTACATTTTCCCTTACCTCTGCACCAGTGTCATAAGGCACAATGTTTGTTAAAATCCTGGTACTCCCCATCTAAAAAACACGAGGGTGAAGAAAGTACCAACATTTCAAACTGTTACCTCAAGTCTTCAGGTTAAATCCACCTCATTCTAGTCAGTAAATGGAGGACACATGTAGTAGTTTGTGATACATGATACTGATTAGCTTGCTAAAACCCCAGTTAATACTGTAACAGCTGATCTCGTGTTGCCAATATAAAAAAGGTATAGCTGTCTGTTCTCTTGCAGTTGGGTCTTCACTGATGATTGAGCAGCTATTGGATATTTGAATGATTATTTTCACCCAATTTCTAAGCAACCAAAATGGCTGCATGAAGTACATGGTCTTCCTTTCTTACCTGATGGGTGCAGAGAAATTGAAGTCACTGTGGCGTGGATAACATGGGCTTTTGCTGAATCAAGTAACTGGGAACAAACCAGTTTATTTCCTCCTTCCACAGCCCAAAGGCCAGCCTGGACCCCAGCTATCGATACTGCTCCTGCACACAGAGGGGAAAAAGTCATTAGAATATCCCGTTCAAATACAGTTTACCTTTCCGAAAATGGACAAAGCAATTTTACCAGACGGTCAATGAAGGAAAATTGCTGCAAGCTTTCACTCATAGTGAAGAGAATCAGAATGCCACTTTTACAAGATTCTCAACTAACCTACGAATGCCCCAAATATTTGCAGAATAAGATGCTTTCTGCTAGATATATGAAGTCATCTACTTGAGTCCAACCTCCCTGTCTGATGAAGGTGATTCATGCTAGGCTTCCTCACATCCAAGTGGTTGTTGTTTGAGTGAATGTGAATAGTGAGTCAAACTTAATCCAACCCGCAGCCAACAACCACAAACACACCCTTTCAACAGTAGTCACGGGGTAACATTTTGGAAGATATAAACAGCATCGGCCTTGGGATGAACAGGCATGGCTTAATCTGCAATACAGAGAACTCTATGTAACGTGAATAACTCCCTGCTCTAGTTAAATCTATTCTTCTAGGTTAGTGCATATTTTTGCAAGGGGTTGCCTAATTTTTAAAGATTTTAATCATGCTTGTTCTATTACGTCATGAAAAATCCACCAGCTGTTTCCAGCAGGATAAGCATGTATAACACTATAGACTAAATTCTAACAAGAAATTGCAAATGAAGGAATGTTATTTCCTTAAATTCTGTGTATTTTTCTCATTCAGTTTCATTCTATTTATTTGAGACTCTATGGCTTCAGGCTAAAGAGACCAGCTGGTCTTTGCCTGTCTGACATTTTCTAATGCTGGACAGCTGAAGCAAATTCTTCTTTTAAAACTCAGCAGGATGTAGGACAATTAGGTCATTCGAAAGTATTTCTCCTATTTAGGAGATCGAATTTAAATGTACCTTAAATTACTTTAATAAAACCTGCCATCGGGAGGAATTTAATGAGGGCTGCAAGCCCGCGGAGCGGGGCGGGTAAAGGGGGCTCGATGTCCACCACCAAAACTTGAGTCCCCGGTCCACATTGGGCATTTAATTGCTGCACTTCCCCATGGGGCGGAAATCCTGTCCCCAAGAGCTGGCCAATCAGAAGCTAGCAGTGCTCAATTACCGGCAGTGCCATCAATAGCGGCGGCTGCTGCTGGTAATAGAGTTATGCCTTCACCAGGGATCCTTGTTAGATCTCTGGAGAAGGGTAAGTGAGGGCTGGATGGGGGCCGTGGGGAGGTGACGGCTGGCAAGGTTTGGGGTGGGGTGGGGGGGTTGGAGAAAAGGGCAGGGGAGTGGCTCTCTGTGGACCCTCCTTTCCAATGTCTGGCTCCCTTGATCAGGCACTGAATGGCTTTGAACGAGGGGACTCCCCACCCCGCCTCTCACTTTGTCAGTCCCCCTGCATGGCGAGTCACCCATCCACTGCTGAATACAAGCAGCCAAGGGATGAGGCACTTAAGTGAGCATTAATTTCACATTTAGAGGTTTCAAGTGGCATCCAGGCAGGAAGGCTGCCTGGAAGCCTTTCTGTACCAGACTTAATCGGGGGAGGCAGGGAGACGGCAGGGCGCCCACTTTGCACCCTCCTGCCCGATCAAATGGTGCTCCGCCTCAGAGCTCACCTCCTGGGTTTGGGGTGGGGGGGGTGGTGGTATTGTTAAATTCTGCCTGCAAAGTGTGACCATTGTTAAGGAGCACCTGCCTATAGTGAAAACCCCAATCACATATTGAAGATTAACAGTCTCAAATGGAAAAGGCTTTACTGTACTCAAGGCTCACTCCTCTTGTTCAGTTTATCCCTCTCAGGCACACTTAATTCTAAAGATAATTTTCAACACTTACATAATATCTCCGCAAATAAAAATAGAATTAAAAGTTAGTGTTCTTTCTTTTGGACGAGAACTTAATGTGAAATAAATTATATAACCGTGTAGTTCTGAAGCTTTTTTTTTTATATCTTACTCTGCTTTATGGAGAGTAACTAGGGCGAGTTGTAAAATCAGATTCCCATCCATTTCTGTCAGTGTTCTGTCCGTCTGGTTATTTCAAAATATGAAATATCCCATAGGTACCAAGGGTTGGATTTTACAGCGCTCCAGCCGGGCCTGTTTTTGTGGGGATCGGGGCATGTGAAACACGAGGGGTGGCAAGCCCACCACCATTCCACCCCCCACCATCAAGCTGTCCGCAGTAACACGGTAATAATTAAGGGCCAATTGAGCTTGTTTACAAGTCAACTGACCTGTATAATATGCTGCCCATGCCATAATATCATTGGCATGGGCAGGTGGGCAGGATTGGGAAAGCTGTTTTTTAAAAAAGGATTTTGTAAAGGTGGGAAGGAAGGATGGGGTGGCACATCATTCGAGGAGTGCCCTTTGTGCATCAGGGGCATCCCTCCCCAGAGCGTGCCTCCCATCAAGATGTTCCAACCCACTTTGTTCCTCCCTGCCTGACCTCCAAAACATGCCCTCCCACCACCCCTTGAACCCTCTCCCTGGGCTGTCCAATTCCACCCTATCCAAAAGCCACCAACTTACCTGGGTCCAGAAAACATGGCTGCCTTCTTCGTGGGCCTACTTGCAGTCCCAGCAGCACCCACTACTCAGTTTTTGCGCTGCTGGGACTGCTGGAGCTGCCAGCCAATCAGATCGGACTTCTTCCCGTGGAGTGGTAGAAGTCCCGCTCTCAGCCAGCTCAGCCCACTCGCAGTGCGTTATGACTCTGGGGCAGGCTTCTTTTCCGTGGGGGCAATCCACAACCCCGCCCACCCCCCACCCCCTCCTTCCCCCAATGTAAAATCCAGCCCTAACTGTGGAAAATATAAAATAAGGATTCAGAAAAGTGAGGTGAAATGAAGTTGTATGCTTTTTATTAACTACAAGAAATAAGATGGACAGGTGATCTACTTGTTTGGTGGCTGCCTGATCTACCTGAAGGCCCTCCAGATAGCTCCTATTTTGACAGGACTTTGTTTTGACTGAACAATGTGAAAGAAGAGGAAGTTAATGTGGAGCCACCATTTTACATGAAAAAAAGAAACATTTACTTCCCCTGCAGAGTGTGCTGCTACTCAAATCAGAGATTAAAAGATTACTATTCCAACCTAGCACATTCCTTCAGGGAAATGCATTTTCCATGTTGTAACAGTTGTATAGTGTAGGAAACACCCTATCAAACAGCTTTTTAAATGAAAGGATGACATCAAGATCTCATGATGGAGACAGTGCTGTAAGCAGAGCCCCACCTTTTACTTGTCCCACCACACCCCCCAAACCAGCTTATATTTCACCTCTTCTATTTTTACTTATTTCTGTTGAAGAGTCATACAGACTTGAAACGTTAACTGTGTTCCTCTCCGCAGATGCTGCCAGACCTGCTGAGTTTTTCCAGGTATTTTTATTTTTGTTTTGGATTTCCAGCATCCGCAGTTTTTTGCTTTTATCCCTCCTTTCACCACTGTTTCTATTAATGGTGCATTCTTACTGAAGTACAAGACAGTATCAGTTTCACAGGCAGTGCTGCCTGATCCACATTGTGATTTCCTGCGCACAAAACAAGTACTGATACAAGCACTAACACCTATGTGCAGAGATCAGGTCTGAAGCTAAAATTTAGATATTTAAAAGTCTTTACACTTTAAACATCTCCACTTCTGGTAGATTTTAAAGTGTTGCTACCACACTGGATTTATATTCAATGCTGGGAATCTGAAACAAAAACAGAAAATGCTTCAAACACATAGTGGATCCACCATTATTTAGATGGCGAAAAAAGTTAACAATTCACAGAAGTCCCTTTTGTCAGAACTGGGATTGCAAAGTTACTTTTATGTTAATGTTGTTTCATTCTGGATTCTGTGAGCAGCCATGCTGAGCCTCAACAACAACTTGCATTTATAGAGTGCCTTTAACATAGTGAAACATCCCAAGGCATGTCATAGATGCATAAGTCAGACAAAAACTGACAAAGAGCCAATAGGGTGATATTAAATCAGGTGATCAAGTACTTCATGAGAGGTAGATTTAAAAAGCAAGTCTTAAAGGAGGAGAGGGAGGAGATTTTAGAGCTTAGGCTCTAGATGGCTGAAAGCACAGAAGGAAATGGGGTTTCATGAGGATTCAGAGTTGCAGGATGGAGAAGTTCTTGGGAGGACTGGAAGGCTGGACTAAATACAGCTCTCGTATCTCTGTGGGTATAAAGTCCTGAGCAAAGGTTTTTGTGGGTGTATGACTTGGTCACTTTGACAAGTGAGTGTAAGTGGATTTAGTGTAAACTTGGGAGCCAGCTCTCAGAATCTGAACTAAATTGATGGCAGTGGAAAAGCATCTTGCAATGCCTCCACCAGGAACCTCACATCACTTAATGAACTCCAGAGTTAGATACAGTATGAGGGCCAATTGAAAATAAGTTGGGTTTCTTTACAGCCACGCACTCTGATTGGTTTTAGTATTACAATATTCACTGTGGCTTAACGATCCAGTATGCTTCAGTGCAAACCCAGGAAAACATAGCTTCAAATCCATAGTTCTACTGCAGGAAACCTCTTTTCAATTATGTAAAACTTGTATTTTAAATGTACCCAAAGGAGGATGCAAGGTAGGTTAGTTCAAATTCAAGCCATCTGTTAAGAAGTGCACAAAAGAAAATGCTAAGGTAATTTCTACATTTTCCTAACCTTCGCCTCAGGGAACTACATGATCTTGAGCAGCATCTTGAAGGTAGAACAGTCCACATGGAGAATCATGGGAGATAATAGAGACGTATCTCATTTATATGATACATATTGTATACCCTCGTTTATTTCTGAACCACTTCAAGTCTGAGAACTTAGTTCTGAAGAAACATTTTAGGAGAACTCGGGGTCATGAGATAGAGGGCTGAATTTTGCCGTCGACGCGTAAAATGACGCAGGATGTTGTCGGAGGGAACCCCTGACGTCATCCCGCCCCATTTAAATTTTCAGGAAGGCGGGGGCGCAGCAAAATCAGCTGTGCGCCCGCCTACCTGTCAATGGCCAATTGAGACCATTGACAGGATCATTAAAACAATTAAAGGACCTGCCTGTCCAACCTTAAGGTTGGCGGGCAGACCAGGAGCCCCAGTGGGGAATAGAAAAAACATGAAACCTCATCCACCGGCGGGGTGAAGTTTCATGTTGGGTTTTAAAAAGTTTAGTAAAGTTTTAGTGTAAATTATGAACATGTCCCATCTCATGTGACATTGTCACATGAGGGGTACAGTTAAGGATTTTTTTCCCTTCTACTTTTAATGTTTTTAGAACTGTCAGCGATCTCCCTGAGGCAGCACTTATCCTCAGGGAGATGTGCACTCTTTCATGCGCATACGCGAAAGAGCATACTCTCGCTTTTAGGGAATCCCCCCGTCCGCACAGGAAGCGCACAGCGCTTCCCGGCGGACGTCACGCTGGGTGAGCCTTAATTGGCCCGCCCACATAAAATGGCGGCGGGGCCCGCTTCTCTGACGGGGATCTGCTCCCCGCCCGCCCGGAAGGTAGAAAATTCTGCCTAGAGACTAATATTGCAAAATGGAATCGCTTCCCCAATAACCTTCTGAGGAACAAAGGCAAAATGACTGAGGAAGGGCCCTGGTCTAGCTCCGGTCTCTGTGGGGTCAGGTGATCTCAGAGCTACAAATGGGCCCTGCTACTTGGTCTAGGGAGCGGATCTAAAGGGGAGTGGGGAAAATAAATATCAATCAGGATTGCAGCTCCGTGTCATTATCCAATGAGCCTTACTCGAAAATGCAATGTGTGAAAAGGGCACAAGAATAGGGTTGAGCTTGCTCTGTACAGGAAGAACAGCACCTTAGAGAAGATAGTGGAAGGTGTTTATATAACTCTGCCTCTCCAGTACTCAACAACTTTAAACTAGTGGCAAGATTCTACATAAAATTCGTGAAAAATGGAAAGCACTCATTTTTTCTTAGACACTGTACACCTCACAATTCTAACTTGTTTGCTCAATCCCCCATACTAATTTCATGCCCCAGTGACTCTATTTTATTTCCCCTGACAGCTACCATTGTCATTGTAAATTTAGGCTTCAGTGTTCAGTGGTGATCAAAAGTCGAAGTTTACAAAACTCCCAGTTCCTTTTCATTCCCCACTTGAACTTTAATCTAGTAACTAAAGCTGCAGCACTTTTTCTAGGATGATAGAGAAAGCTCCACAGAGGTTCCAGAAAAAGCGTTGGCTGAACCCTGTACCTTGGGGTGTTTCACTACATTAACAACACTATATAAATACAAATTGTTGTTGTGTTGACCTTTGAATGCAATGTTATCTCTGCAGCCAGAATATGTAACAAAATTGTAATTCCCTTCTGCTAACTTTGTTCTCTTAACAACTCATGTTGCAATGTCTATTTCACTGATGTGGGCCAGAATTTTACATCCCACAGACAGGCATGCGCCTGACCAATCCGGCTGCGAAATAGCATGGGGTGATGTCGGGCGACCGTCCCAACGTCATCACACACTCGCGTCCATGCGTGACAGTCAGAAGCACACCCGCCAACAATTAAGCCCATTAAGGAGGCAACTGAAATCGATTTTTCATGGCCCGTCTACTTTTACAGTTGGCAGGAGAGCCAATCGGCCAGGCGGCCTTTACATTTTTGCTCAAACTTCAATCCAGGGTGGGATGGAATCTCTGTGGGGAAATAAAATAAAAAGCGATATCTGGGGGCTGTATTTTAATGAGGTATGCTTTCAGGTGCTTGATTGTGCTGTATGGACACATTTTGCAGCATTTTTGTTGTTTCATTTATTTTCTGGAGATCTGCAGCTCCTTGAGGCAGCTGTCTGCCTTCAGGGAGCTCAGTGGAAGCGCTGACCAGCACCCACGGTGACGTCGGCCCCCACCCTCTTCCTGCCCCCATCGGCAGTGCTGAGCCTTTCTCAGTAGACCTTTCACTCTGGCTGGCCATTAACTGGCCGGCCAGCATGAAACCGTGGTCAGGGGCCTGTTTCCGTCTACTCCCGGGCCCACCGCTCGCACGTGCCCAACGAACGAAAAATTCAGGCCAAAGAAAAAACATACAAAAATAACTAATTTACAACATACAGATTAATAAATATAAAGGAGTGAGTTACAAGGTGATTGAATGCAAGGCTTCTTCCTCCATCTGATCATAATATATTACTGCAATTTATCTTCATATAGAAATTATTAGCTTGCAAGACACTGGGGAGTCAAATGGAACCAATTCACCCACTGAAACCAATTATGTCTAAAAATTCAGATGGTATCCGTACAAAAGTTTATTCAGAGGCTGTGGAATTAGGCTGCCAGGAGAAACCTTCAGACTTAGTGCTTCAATGTACTGAAATCTCTTCCACAAGCCAAACCAAACCCTGCCAAATCTCCCAGTTGGGAACCAGCCATAAATTTGCAAATAACTGCTATTGACTGTAAGATGCTGGTCAGGATACAGTTCATCCTACTCTCAGCTGATCATCACGTAAAGCACTAGCAGCAAGCACACAGTAATGTTAAGAACCCCAGTTCGGCTTGGTCAGCCAGTCAAGTTCAAATTTTCTAAGGGTCAACCTTACCTGTGACCTGCAGTGTGATTGGCGGGAATTATGCTCTGATTGTTTTGTATACAGCACTGTCTATTGGAACGGAGCTTCAGGTACTGAATGAATAACACCTGGATATCCAGATGGCGACACTGAGGTTCTGTCACTTGTGACAGGGCTTCTCTTAGTAAATGTTATTAATGCAGAGTCATAAAAGGGGGAATATAAACTGTTCACATTCTGAATCTAATCTGCTGGCAAGGCTCACTGCCTGATGATGTTGTTCATATTTGAGAGTTCCTTTTTTCCCTCTACTTTGTCACTGCAGGAGCCAATGTGACCTAGAATACTTCTGATTAATTGTGAACATTCAGTTCATTTATTTTTTGCATCAAAAGCAATTTGTAATTTAACCTGAGCTATGACCTGTCAGCACAGAGAGATTGGGACTGTTCAGAATGAGCCCAGATCATAATAGTTTTAATTCAGTAGTAAAATGCTTGCTTGAAATGGGGAACTTGTCACTACACTACATACACGTACAAAGAAAGTCTCAGTTAACAAGAGGCATTAGCCTGTAAGGAAACTGTTAATTCCTAATCCTTTTTTTTAAGCTTTTGCCAGTTAAGTAAGTTTCTGTTAGGGCAGTTTTAAAGAAATTTCAGTCAGAGAACTTTAGCTGATAAGTTACTGTATAGACAGAACAACTAGGGACAGACTTTGCTGATAAGAGATTGAGCAAGAGAAATTTTGTTAGTTTTAGCCTTGAAAAAGTATCTACCATAAATGTGCAAACTCAGGAGGTGTGTCAAGTTATTCTTGTTAAAGGAAGTTCAGTTAATTCGGTGAGGTAATATTTTGAAACATGCAGATTCTCACATAGCTAGAGTGAAAAAAAAATCTTTAAAAAGAGGAGTGTTTATAAATACTTCAGAATTCAACAAGGCTTAGCCAGCTGTTAAACTTTCAAGCTTAAAGGCTGTGTAACACGGTGAGCTCTCCAGTCTTATATCATAAAATGTGACCCTCAGTATAAGTGTAACTATTAATAGTGGTCATTGTATGTTTAATTCCTGTGAGAACCAATAAACGCATTTGAACTCAATTTACTTGAAGAATAATTTACAACCAAAAACAGTTCCTTAACATCTGTCTCTTTCACCGAACATTTGGTCATGTGTCCTTATGTAGCTTTTCCTTATAAGGGCCATCTATAGACCAAGGTCAAATGGACAAAACCCCCTTTTGTTAACAGGATGGTGTTCCTCTTCTTAAGTGTGACGATGCCATCCTTCAATACTGGAAAGAAAATTTTCAACAACTCAACCATGAATCCACAGTGGCAACGATAGTCTCTAGGCTATCCCACAGTACCATGTGGTGGAATCCATGAGTAAACCATCCTCAATGAAAGAGCTGCAACAAGCAATTAAATGGATGAGAAACAACAAAGCCTGTGGTTCTAATGGTATTCCGGCAGAGGTATTCAAAGCTGGTGGGCTTTTGCTCACATCTAGACTCCATCCACTCATCCTACAGATTTGGGAGGAAAAGGAATTCACCCCTGCCTTCAGGAATGTGACAACTGTAAATATCAAGAAGGGAGATAAATCATGCTGGGAAAACTATCAAGGTGTTTCCCTCTTGTCTATAGCCAGGAAAATCCTGACAAAGGCTCTCCTGAATCTCCTGCTTCCTGTGGCTGAGGAAATTCTCCGAGAGAAACAGTATGGCTTTAGGCCTTCCAGAATTCTCTTCCCCAGTGGAGGCAGGGTCATTGAATATATTCAAGGCTGATTTAGGTATATTTTTGATCAACAACTGAGTCAAAGGGTGAAGGGGGTAGACCGGGAAAGTAGATTTGAGGCCACAATCAGGTCAGACATGATCTGATCTAATGGTGGAGCAAGCTCAAGGGGCCAAATGGCATATTCCTGCTCCTGATTTGTATGTTTGTGTAGAGGAATCTCCGACATAGATTTGATTTCTGGCAACAAAGACCAAGAAAAATGCCAAGAATAATACCAGGAACTCTTCATTGCATTTATTGACCGGAACAAAGCATTTGACTCAGTAAATCACGAGGCTCTGTGGATTGTGCTCCGAAGATTTGGATGTCCTAGAAACTTCATCACAATCCTGCAACTGCTTCATGATGACATGACTGCAACTGGCTTGAGTGGAGATCTGAAATAGGTGCCTTCAAAATCTGGACCAGCCAGGGTCAAGCAAGGCTCTGTGATTTCAATCTATCTGACAGTGGCTACTCATCTCAAAGTTCAACTACCCTCTAGTGTCAGTACTGAATACCCTCTAGATGGAAAACTCTTTAACCTCAGTCGCCTCCATGTCAAAACTCCTGACCACCGTAGATATACATGATCTACAGTTTGTGAATGACTGCAGTATTGTTACCCACTCTATATGGGGTTTACAAGCCATTTGATCTTTTTTGGAATGGCAATAGCACAGGAAACCATTCAGCCTATCTTGTCTGTGCTGGCTCTCTGAAGAAGCAATTCACCTAGTGCCACTTCCCTGTCTTCTCCCCATAGCCCTGCACATTCTTCCTTTTCAGATAATAATCCAATTCCCTCTTGAAATCCACAAATGAACCTGCCTCCACCATACTCTCAGGCAGCGCAGTCCATGTCCTAATAACTCACTGCATGAAAAATATTTTTCTCATGTCACCATTGCTTCTTTTGCCAATAACCAATAATCTATCTCCTCTGGTCCTCAATCCTTCCACCAATGGGAAGAAATTCTCCCTATCGACTCCACTCAGAGCCCTCGTGATTTTAAATACCTCTATCAAATTTCCTCTCAACCTTCACTTCACAAAGGAAAACAGTCCCAACTTCTCCAATCTATCTACATATCTGAAGCTCTTCATCCCTGGAACCATGCTTGTGAATATTTTCTGCACCCTCTCTAACACCTTTCCAAAAGTGCGGTGCCCATAACTGGACGCAATACTATAGCTGAGACCAAACCAGTGTTTTATCCTCTCTGCCCTTTACAATACTGCTACCACAGTCTTTATTCAGTTAATTAAAGTCCCCTTTATAACTAATCTATAATTCTTGCACCTCTCTATAATGTCCTTGCAAATTTATTCCTCTACATCTTTCCCAATAGTTGTAATTGCACCTTTTTTGTTCCTTAGCTCTTCAATTCTGCATACGAGAAACTTGGCCGAAACAAAAACCATGTATCAACACACACCTGTCCGGCTAAATATTCCACCTCCCGTATATGTTGAAGGAGAGACTCTGGAGCAAATTGAGCACTTCCCATAGCTTGGCAGCCACCCCTCTCAAAGAAATCCATCAGTTTCAAGGAGATCCAATGCCGGATCAGCTGCTCCATCCCGGCCATCTACATACAAACTACAGCAGCAAGTGCTTTACACTAAAGATCTCCACAAATCAACAAGAGTCCAAGTGTACAGAGCAGTTGTTATCACATTTCTGTACTGCAGTGAGACCTGGACTATGTATCAGTGAACGCTAGAGAAATTCCATCAGCGATGCCTCTGCCACATCCTCTGGATTCAATGGGAGGGCTATTGAACAAATGTTAGTGTCCTTCTTGAAGCTAGTTCCACAAGCATTCAGGCTAAACTGCAAAATCGACTTTCATGGACTGTACACGGAGTCTGGAAGGCCGAAAAGCGTCTCCTCCGCCAGGCCATTTTCTCAGCTCTCAAATGATCAATGTTCCAGGGGCAGACAAAGACAATGCATCAAAGACACACTGAAGCCCTCCTTGAAGCGCAACAGCATTGACATTAATGACAGGGAGGAGCTTACTACCAATTGTTCAAAATGGCAACAACTTGTCCATCAAGCTACATCACGCTTTGAGTCACAACGTCTTAACGATTAGGCAGAGTGCTGCAAAGGAGGAAAGAAAAGGAAACAAATCATGCACTCTGGATCCCACTAAGTCACGGGACATCCTGCCCCATGAGCCCGAAGATCTGTGGGTCAAGAATCAGCCTGTTCAGACACATGGCAAAAACTCATGACCATGAGTCGATATCATCCTCAAACTGAGGGACAGCTGACAGAATGTAGCTCTGCTTCAATTTTTCTTTGATCGTACTTCCAAAAAGTATCATGTGACTTTTAGTATTTTAAAGGTTCTAGATCAGGTTTGTCCAACATGCGGCCCACGGACCACTACCCAGCCCGCCAGGCCTCTCTATCCGGCCCGAGAATCCCTTGTTTAAAATGTGGGCTAGTGAATTTGAAAATTCTTCAAAGAACTGCTCCACCAATTACAGGCCGTTTCTCTCCCACATGTACTATTGCTAGGATCACCAGTGAGCCAATCAGCATCAAATGTGGGAGAGAATCAGTCTCTGATTTGAGGAGCAGCTTTCTTCAGCCTCAGGCCTGAAATATGGCATAACTGCAGCGGTGAATCTGCTAGGGAGGGAGGGAGGTTTAAAAGGAAGGGGGAAAGGTCAAAGTGGTTGCCAAGTGGAGTCAGAGTGCCTACCTGGCAGTTAGGCAGGCTGGGGGGGGGGGGGGGGGGCGGAATTGAGGGTGGTGGGGGAAGAGAGAGAGCAAGAGCGAGTGTGACTACTGGGCAGAGGGAACAGACCGGCTGTTTGTGAGAGTGGAAAGTAGAAACTGGCTGCCGGGGGAGGCAGAGCAAAGGGAGAGAGTGTGTGTGTGTGTGTGTGTGTGTGTCAGCATGTGTGTGTGTGAGCTCATGTGCGCATGTTTGTGAGCGAGAGAGTGTGCGTGTGTGTGAGCTCATGTGCGCGTGTGTGTGTGAGCTCATGTGCGCGTGTGTGTGTGAGCTCATGTGCGCGTGTGTGTGTGAGCTCATGTGCGCGTGTGTGTGTGAGCTCATGTGCGCGCGTGTGTGTGAGCTCATGTGCGCGCGTGTGTGTGAGCTCATGTGCGCGCGTGTGTGTGAGCTCATGTGCGCGCGTGTGTGAACTCATGTGCGCGCGTGTGTGTGAGCTCATGTGCGCGCGTGTGTGTGTGAGCTCATGTGCGCGCGTGTGTGTGTGAGCTCATGTGCGCGCGTGTGTGTGTGAGCTCATGTGTGCGTGTGTGTGTGAGCTCATGTGCGCGTGTGTGTGTGAGCTCATGTGCGCGTGTGTGTGAGCTCATGTGCGCGTGTGTGAGAGCTCATGTGCGCGTGTGTGAGCTCATGTGCGCGTGTGTGTGTGAGCTCATGTGCGCGTGAGCTCATGTGCGCGTGTGTGTGTGAGCTCATGTGCGCGTGTGTGTGAGCGCTCATGTGCGCGTGTGTGTGAGCTCATGTGCGCGTGTGTGAGCTCATGCGCGCGTGTGTGTGAGCTCATGCGCGCGTGTGTGTGAGCTCATGCGCGCGTGTGTGTGTGAGCTCATGCGCGCGTGTGTGAGCTCATGCGCGCGTGTGTGTGAGCTCATGCGCGCGTGTGTGTGTGAGCTCATGCACGCGTGTGTGTGAGAGCTCATGCGCGCGTGTGTGTGAGCTCATGCGCGCGTGTGTGTGAGCTCATGCGCGCGTGTGTGAGCTCATGCGCGCGTGTGTGTGAGCTCATGCGCGCGTGTGTGAGCTCATGCGCGCGTGTGTGTGAGCTCATGCGCGCGTGTGTGTGAGCTCATGCGCGTGTGTGTGAGCTCATGTGCGCGTGCGTGTGTTAGCGAGAGCGTGCGTGTGTTAGCGAGAGCGTGTGTGTGAGGGTCTGGCGCACTCCCAGTTTCAGAGTTCGCACTCATCCTCACCCCCCACGCACCCACACATTCACACAGTGGGTGTGGATGAGACTGAGTGAATAAGTACCCTGAGACAGAGTGAGCCGGAAAAACACAATTTGACCCTTTCACACTCTAATGGTTACCTTTGTTAATGACTCATCATTTTAAATTATCAATTTATTGCTTTGACATTACTTTATTTTTGCTTAGTAAGTTGTTTTTTTTCTTCATACCTCAACATTTTATTGAAATTCGCGTTTAATGTTACGCCAAACCTTATCGTTTTGAAATTTGCTCATCAGCCCCTTGAGTGAGAAAAAAGGCTTGAGAAGGCTGGACAAGCCTGTGTCAGATAAATGTAAGCTATTGTTGCAAATCTGAAATAATTACAATGTTAAAAAACCTACTGTTTAAAAAGAATAGCTTAACTCTTAAGTGTAAATCCTTTGTCAGAATGGTTCACATCTGTACAATTACGCTATCATTTCTGCACAGAGGCTGACGGAACAGTTGCACATTTCCAACATTTTCTGTTCCACTTGAAAGCAGCTTTTAACTCTCCAGAAAAATTGTCTTGACTCAGCCTGTCATTATATTTATAAATAATTGTATTATTCTCATAATCTAAGAGAAAATAAAGACCTGTAGCAATCAAATGCTTTGCTGTTTTCAGGCTACCTGTAATCTGTAGAGTAGTTATCCACTCAAAACGTATTTGTATTCATACTTTGTAAAATTGTTAGTAATCAAAGGCCTTTGCAGTTGCAGTGTGCTTGAATATTTTCTGAAGAGGAATGCAAAGTACCTGGAAATGTTTTTCTTGGAAATACAGTGGAAGACAACAAACACATCCTGCAATGATCTAAAACCAGCCTTTCAAACAAATTTGGATTTGACAGGTTCATATGATTTTCCTCTCCCTGAACAGACCTTCCTACTTCTTCGAGGGGGGAGGGGGGATAAACAAAGAAAAATGCATTACATTTTAGCGTGTTAGTATCTCAACAGAATGCATCACCATAAAATGGATATGTTTAATCAGCTCATTCCTTTCCTGACTACACTTTCCTGTTGCAGTAAAGCCCAGCAGTCACTTTCTCCTGATGTGGTACTATGGATTATGGGAAGATTCAACCCCATAAATCACACAGTAGGCCTTTTTACTGAGGCACCACGGGGGACCAAAAGGAAAAAGAGCTGAACAATAGTTGCGCGGCGCTGCTGTTATGCACCTTTTGGCAGCTGGTTCTCCACCACACTGGTAGGAGTTTGGGGGGCAGGCTAGCCGTCTGCTCTGTTAACCACAGGACATACACTCATAGCCTGGGTACATCAGAGGGGTGGGAAGAGGGGGATCACTGGTTGTAAATTTTTGTTATAAAAAATCCTGCTTCCCAAGAATGCTAAAGGGAACTAAATCACATTCATTCAACTCTGATTAGTTAGTACCATTTGAAGTACTAGATAAGCTTGATTGACAGGTCAGTGTGACCCACATGTGACCCTGGAGGGCCAGACAGGCAGGTCATGAAGCATCTCTTCTGAGTTTCCTAGTTTACTGACAGATATATTACTGGGAAAACAAAGGCTGGCTAGACAAGATCAGCCAGCCCTGACCCTTCGCATTTTGCATCTGATCTTGTGCCGGTGGCAGAACCAAAAATCTGTTAGGTTTCCCCTCAGTTCTAGCGAAGGGGCAAAAACAATGAAAAGGACTGAAAAACTAGAAGGGATGGCACATCCTGAGATAAAAATACACTGCTGAGTTCCTTCCCTGTTTAAAATTATACAATAGGAAAAACATGCAGTTCACAAAATAAAAACATGAGAGTACATATAGCCACCCCACCTCCTCTGGTCCCTGCAGTTGCTCAACAAGTTTGCCCATATATGCTTAAACACTTTCAGACATCTGCTTGTGTACTACTCCTAAAGCAAACCAAGTCAGAAGTAAGTATGGGACCATTAGTTTGCTAAATAAATATGCCTGTTCAATATTCCGCAAGTAGTTGGTCATAGTTTACTCCAAATTATTGAATCCATATTAAAATTAGGCAAAGATAAAAGATCAAACAAAATCTAAAACTGGCAAATTTGCAGTCCATGGAGCAGCATGAAGTGGTGAAAAGAAGAATCTTTCCTTGAGTTTCCAATCTTAGTTATACCATGCAGGGAAGCAAAGTGGGAATGGGGTCAGCCATGAGAAGCAGGAAAAGGAAGGGAGGCTGAATTGATGCTCTGGCCAATCAATAGAAGCCATTTGCTTAGCATTGCTGGCAGAAGCTGGAAATAGCTTGCTTGTGAGCCTTTCTCAACAGAAAAGGGTACATTTTAGTTTAAAAGTATTCCTTCTTAAAAAATACCATACATGTTTCAATTGCCTCAAGTAAGCTGAACCAACAGCACAATAACGAGCTCTATGCCACAGGAGCTACTACTAGCACTGTAACAAATTGCAGTTCATGTGTACAAAGATGCAATAGTGATAGCTGTTGTAACCTTAGTTTCCTGCGGGCAATTCTAAAATTCGAAGTAATTTTACAATATAATCTTGTTTGGCATGTCTGTGCCTGCGATACATAAACACAGATGGCAACAGTCTTAAAATTTTCTTGAACTGCAACATTTCACACCCACACAAATGTGTAGCTTTTTCTTTTTGCTTATCAAGAATAATCTATTTCCTATGTATATGCAAAAAAAGAAGCAATGTTAATAGGCACATGATGTAAAGCTGAATTCAGTCATGAGATAGACTCAAAGATCTTGATGGAACACTGTAATGTGTGTTTATTTTATTTTGGGTGGAGGGGCGCACTACATTTCATCCTTTTCTTCTTTCAATTTAACTAGTAGAAAGGAGAAACTTCAACTGCATGGACACAACTTGGAGAATGGCTCTATAAACTTAAATTATGCTGAACGCAGAAAGACCTGCTAATATTATCTTCCTGGCAGAAGGTTCTGCTGTGAACATTAAAGAAAACAGATGCTTATCTCAAAGAGGACAAGCATGAATTGCATCTAGCTGTGTCAAACTCAGATTATAAAGAAGAAACTTATTCTTCAAGGCAGGAAAATGTTGCAGCTGATTGTTACGTGCCTAAATCCAAACCCTAAATGCAAATAAATGTATTATAGGACAGGCAAGGTACAAGAATGTTGCCAGTGCTATGCAATAAATAAATTTCATTTTATCAATATCTTCTCTGGTATTACAGGCTGTACTGTATTTCACAGTGCAGTAGATCCTGTCATACGATTGTACCAGAGTAAACACCTCTCCTTTTATGGAAGCCTAACTGTGAAATGGATGCAGGTCTTTCTTCATAAGAAATCTAATATACAGTAGCTAATGATTTATCATGCAACCAGATTTTTAAAATTAATCCAGCTAGTGGCAATTCTTTAAATGACAACAATATCCAGTGTTTATTTCCCTGTAAATGTGCATATTTTATATGTATTCATTCTAACTAAATGATTATATGTGGATTAATCAGGTGCAAAGATTAAAGAGGTACATACCAACAAATGCAGGGATGGTTGCTGACTGACCATAGTTCACTCTTGTAATAGCAGCGACTATTTCATCAATGAAACGTTGTGAGATTCCCAATTCCTGCAAGGTCTCTGCCACAGGTCGCCGCGTCATGTTAATGAAACGCTCCCCGCCCAATGACTGTAACATTTCCTCCACTGTACTGAACGCATAGCCATGGGACTGGTACTTGTAGATCCTGCCCCACAATGACAACAAAGGGTTAAACATTTCTTTCAAGCACCACTCCTTTTTCACATCTTGAGAAAATTGCAACTTACTGATTGGCAGGCATTAAAGGAACTCATGTAAAAGCATTTAAAATAAATCACTATAATTTTCATTCGTCGCTGGCAAGAGATGCCCAGCATTTTAAAAATGGACTGACAATAAGTATTTCAGTAGATGCTATTGACTTGCTTTCCTCCAACATGTTTGGCTTACAAATACCCTGCCCTGGATCAATATATCTTGACAACTGCAAAGCCAAGAATTAGCAGTACAGAATGAAAGTTAATTGTATTCATGTGAAAAATACAAAAATCTCAGTTCCCTGATGGTTAATGGACTGCTCAATATGCTGCTAAGGTATCATACCAAGAAGTTTAGCTAGTTTTAGTGACAGCAGCAGTGAGAGTATTACATAATTAATTTTGGAATCCTTGAGCAGCAACAGACAAACAAAATGAACCAAGGGTTGTACTCGCTGCCTGAGTTTCTGCCTATTGGTGGTCAAATGTGTGAATCATGTTCCCATTTGCTATAGACTCCAAGGCTGCTGGCACAAACTTTTGCAGATGTACAAGGAAGCAGAATAAAGTCATATTCCAAAACAGAAACATTTTACAACAGATTCTACACTGATCCAGAGCAACATTCTGCTGTAAACATAGTTTGATCACATTCCTGCACTAAGGATACTTTGGTTGTCATTGTAATAGGTACCAGCCTTGGCTGTGGTAGAACTTTCACCAGACTCAAAAGGTTTTGAGTTCAAGCTCCACTCCAGAGACATGGAGTGCTGTACTGATAGAGTGCTTCACTACCCAAGCTGCCATCAGATAGGATGTTGAACTGAGCCCCACTATGTCCTCTCAGGTCAATGTGAAAGATCCCAAAGCACTAATAGAAAAGCAGGGCAGTGGTGTGCTTGTCAACATTTATCTCTCAATCAACATCTGAAACAGATGATAGGGGCATTTAATTCACTACAGTTTATGGGATATTGCTGTACACCAATTGGCTGCTGAGTTTCCCACATTACAATAATCTCTACATTTCAAAAGTACTTCGGGATGTCCTGAGGTCAAGAAAGAAGCAACATACATAAATATATTTATAAATTTGCAGTAACAACGGAAGGGACGGATCAGGTTTCAGAGTGTCCCTTAACTGACGATTTGTAGCTTTCTGAGTAATGGTACATTGAAGCAACAACATATGAATTGCACAATGTGCAGTACCTCATAAACTTCTCCACTATCTCCTCCACCCACATCTGCAGACGCAGCAAACTAAAGCCATACCGCCACCACATTTTAAACAGATCTTGAAGGTACCAGTCAGACTCTTCAAACACAAACTGCTCCCCATTGAACAGTGCCACTTTCTCTGGAACACCTTTTCTGTGCTTCAAACCTGGGACAGAGATAGAAAGAGGTGAGTGACTAATAGACAACAAATCATTCTAGTTTTTAAAATCAATCTTGTTGAACCATACAAACTCTTTTTGGACCTCCAGCAAAGTACATCTTACGATAAGAAGAATTCCTTATGGATCAGATGATTCAGGCAGTGAGTAGCTGTGAACCATACAGGCTAAAGAAGATCCCTAGTTTAATCTCAGCAAGCATGGCAGCAGAGGTTTTACAATTGGCTTCAGCATCATGGATTAGGGTTGGGAGTGGGGGGTAGACCAACCAGGATATCTGGTTCTTATTTCTATTCAGTACCCTGTTGGAAATCATGTGCGGGAAATCCAATAAAGCCTGGTGAAAGATTCACTGTCTAGGCCAACACATAATAAATTGACAGGAGCCTAAGGGGACCTGGCACCTGTAAAAATCAAACATGGGCAAGGAGTCAAGTCTTCCAGGAGAGGAAGTGGAGATGGGTGAGAAATTAATGGGGGAAAAACAAAGCATTTCTGGGGGATGGAGTGTATTATTATATTTTACAATCTTTGCTGACAACCTTTATTGGTTAGTCAAGGAAAAGTAATTTATAAAGTACTGCCTCCATCACTAAAACTCCTTAGTAAACATATCCACCAGGGTTATCACTTGATTTCAACAAAGTATTTTCTGTAAGAATCTAATAAGTGTAAAGTGATTTGAATATGAAAAAGAACAGTTCATACGAAACCTAATATTGCAGCTTTATATTAAAAACACTTACAATTGAGAGACTTTGCTATTCAGTGAATATAAAACAGCACCATACAGAACTAAAATTTAAATTTCAAATGAGTTTCTTTGTACCATTGTTGCTAATAAAAACCCCACTTCCTATGCAAATGCAAATTGCTCGCCTGGTATATTGTCCTTTATATATTCACACGAATCACCACATAGACAAAACTTTTGTTCAGATAAAGTGCCACATTCTTGTACAGTTGGTAAATTCTAGCTGATGCTTTAAATCTGCAAATATAAATTAGTGCAAATTCATGTAGTCCCATCAAATATCCAAATAAAACCATCGTTATCGTGACTTCAATATAGATTTGGAATACAAGATTCACAGCAGGTTCAGTATTTCTGCTTTTACCAGCGATAAATTAAAATGTTAGGAAGTCATTTTATATGAGCTTTACCAATAGCAGTGTTTAATAGACATTTGGAGAGACCACATTAAGCTCTTTCACCCTAAGCCATGCTAACCATGGAGTAATAAATGGGGACAATTCCAAGTCGCTATCAAGTTGGGAACGATGGTGGGCACAGCAACATCCCTCCTATTTCTTCACTCATGGCAGCAATTAAAATGGGAAAGGTGAGGTTTAAAATTGTTTTTAATATTTCCATATTTTAAGGACAGTGTTTATTTGGCTGTGTCCCCATTAAAGCCAATTGCTGCATGTCATGTTTGTGGACATTTTAAATCAATTTTTCCTCAAAGGAGGAGAAAAAAAGTTACTTTTAATGCTGGGTATTTAAAAACAATGTGTAGTCACACAAGTTAAAAAAGGCATCCAAAGGAAAAGGGGTTCATATGCTAATCAAAGTTGTTTCTCCCAGAGACTAAATTTAAATAAAACAACCCACTTGTAGTTCAGTAGCACACATTTCTTTTGTGGAATTACATGAATATAAATGACATTAATTAAACTAAGCAGTTCTGACTGTACTTATTGCTCTGTACATTTCACCACTCTGTGGAATAAAACAGATTCAAAATTTACACCTGTCAAAGATACAGATATCCAGTTCAAATGATAACCCTATTGTTTGTTACGATCCCCTTAGAGACTGATAACTTTCAAAAAGAAATTTGAACTTCCAATAGCTGAAAGATTTCACTTTTAAGATGATTACCATGACAAATGACTAAAAACACTACTAACTAAATACCATCTTTGTAGAACAAAAACAAAAATAAAAATACCTGGAAAAACTCAGCAGGTCTTACAGCATCTGCGGAGAGGAATACAGTTAACGTTTCGAGTCCGTATGACTCTTCAACAGAACTAAGGAAAAACAGAAGAGGTGAAATATAAGCTGGGTTAAGGGGGGGTGGGACAGGTAGAAGTGGATAGAGGGCCAGTGATAACTTATACTTTCAACTGCAGAATGGAATACCCCAACTTATTTTTATCCCAATTGAAAAAACACATTTATAGGCATACTTTACAATGCCCTTTTCGCATTCAATTTTCCCAGAATCAATCCAAAGTGATTCTTAGTTCCCGAGGGTTTATTCCTGTTCTTTTCTTTTCTCAGCCAGGTAACTTGCAATCTTGGAACT
Organism: Cetorhinus maximus; assembly: GCF_964194155.1. Taxonomy (NCBI): domain Eukaryota; kingdom Metazoa; phylum Chordata; class Chondrichthyes; order Lamniformes; family Cetorhinidae; genus Cetorhinus; species Cetorhinus maximus. Next base: position 66,882,220 of record NC_135888.1, on the reverse strand, counting down.
GTCTTTCACAGTGAGGTTTTATTTTTCCAGAACCTCTTCCTCTAGCCCAAACTAGGTGACTCTTCCAGCCTCATTTTAACTCCCTATGAATATGATCTTTTTAACCCAAGCTTGAGCTTTCACCTGCATTCCTGCACGGGGAACAATAGAGACTTTTTTGGCCTCTAGCTGCTCCCTCCCTGATCCAAGCAGGCTAAAAACACTGTTTGCGATATTCAGTGATATTCTAGTAACTTGATCTCTACAATGGCTTCCTCTGCATCTTTCCCCATGGCAACGTTAATCACATGGGTCTTGTATCTAGGTAGAAGTGCCAATTAGCTATCCTTGACAACCCAATTCTCTTTAATCTTAGAACTAAATGAACAGGTTAAAGCACAGCTGTTTACAACCCAACATTCTCAATACTTGTCCAGGACTTTAATCTCCACTGTTAACACACAGACCGCTGCCATTGTCTCCAAGTGTAAATACCTTGCACCTTCTTCCCTGTAAAACAATCTGAGCCTTCCTTCAATCTCTGACAATCAAACCACCGAGGCTTAGCATCAGGTAGACTGCAGGACAGGTCACATGACCCCATTCATTTTACCCTAAATTTAACGATATAGGCCCAAAACATCATAATCTTATAAGCCTCATAATTGTAACATGCTACTCTTCTAGGTCTTGCTACCATACAAATCCATGTAGGACTTTGCAAGTCAACTCTCACTAACAAAAGCAAAATATCACAGAAGCTAGAAATCTAAGATAAAGAGAGAAAAATGCAAGAATTACTCAGCAGGTCAGAAGAATCTGTAGAGACTGTTAAAGCTTCAGGTCATGATCCTTTTGTTTGAATTGGAAAATATTAAAGGTATTCTAGTTTTTAAGCAAGTGCAGAGGCAGGGAAAGTGGAGAGAACATGAAAGAACAAAAGGGAAGGTTTGTGATATGCTGGAAGGCAGGAAAGAGGGTAGAAGGCAGGAGAGATTAAACGACAAAAGGGATGATGGTGAAAGGGAGTGGTAACAGGACCTGTAAAGAAGCAAAAGGACAGGTCAAGAGGAACTGTGAATGGCAACAGCAGAACCATGGCCAACAGCTGCTATATGAAAAAAATGGGAGTGGTGCTTATCTAAAATTATTGAACTCAAGTCTCACAGGTTGTAAAGTTCCTGATCAAAAGATGAGGTGCTGTTCATCAGACTTCACTGAATCAGTGTATGAGGCTAAGTACAGAGAGATCAGAGTGTCAGTGCAAAGAAAAATGAAAATGTCAAACAACTGGAAGCTCTGCCCCCTTTCCCTCCCTCTGCACTTGCTTAAAAACTGGTACATCAGGAAGGTTTTCCAGTTCCAGCAAAAGATCATCAATCTGAAATACAATTCTGTTTCTCTCTTCACAGACACCAGCTAACCTGCTGGCTACTTTTTTTTTCCTCTACCATACCCGTTTACTCTCTCAGAAAGAAAGTCCTCAATTTTCTCCCCAGTTAACTGCTTTTCCAAGGCCACATGTCAACTAGGCAACAAACATCTGCTGTTTTCCATCGCCCTTCTCCCAGCAAACATCTGGATTCCACTTGTCCTTTTTACAGCAACACAGCTGAGATCAGCAAATGAAGTGGTGCGGGATTGCAGGAATGCACAAATCCAATGTGCTACTTTGTCCATAAATTAAAGAGAAGAGAACTGATATAATGGAGCAAAGATAGAGGACCACCAGCAGGGAAGTCAGCAGCTGGGCAAACTAAAGAAAAAAGATGGAAAGGGTCTGCTGAAAGGGGGAAAGCAGCTATGATATGGATGAGAAAATCAGATACACAAGAATGTCCTGGTAATGAACTGCAGGTATTCCTCCAGTGCCCTTCTTTCTTTTGTAATACAAGGTGCCAGATCCCCCCCTCAGCATTGGGAACCATGAGTCTGGTCATTTCCAACTTTGCAATCACAACCCTGTCATATCCTCCCACTCACACAGCACTTTCATCTCCGTGAGACGTGGGCAGGCAAGCTTCAGGTCTACTGCCATGGTTGGCAGGCCTGAGGCAGTGACAGAGGTGTGTGGGTGGTGAGGCAGGCTGGTTACAAGGTTTGCCTTGGTTTTCTGGGACATTGGCCCTGTCCTCTCCATGGTTGTTGGGTCCTCTAGCCCTCACCTGCCCAACCCCCATGACCCCTCTCATGCTTCTATGTCCCTGATATCCCCTCCATATCCACATGCCCCTTCCATTACACCCATGCATTCCCAATACCAACTCTCCTAGTATCCATCATGTGCAGAACCAATGAGCCATTGGCAAGTCTTTGAAATGCTTCTGAAATTGACACTATAAGCAAAGAAGCTTTGAAAATTTCATTTGAAAAAGCTGCTCATCTTACAACCTCTTAAAGTGTCAATCAACCACAGCCATTCATAGCAACAATGAATAAAATTTTAATCCTTTTAAAACCTTTTAATCCTCTAAAATCAACAAATAGGCATTGAAAAACCACAAAGAAAGAATAACATTCTTGCAACCTCAAAACTAACAAAGTTAGCACTCACAATCTGAGCTGAGTCCATTAGCCATTCTAGGAGCTCAGCCATGTATTCATAATGAGGCCATCTGAAAAAATAGATGACTGGCCATCTGTTCAAACTGCTTCTGTTGATACAGTTGCCAGATGGCTATGCTGTGAATGACTGGCTGAATTCCAAGACTAACTAATGGATTCAGCCCTGTAGGCACTCTGGTTGACATAGTGAGTTAAAACACTGCCCTTTTATCAATAGAATTTGTGTTTGCATCCAGTCTAGTGCTGTTGGGAGAGAGTCTTCTCTCTTTGATGGCTGTATAAGTTTGAAAAGAAATGATTTGGGGATCATAACATGGTAGAATTTCATGTTCATTTTAAAGGTGAAAAACTTGGGTCTGAAACTAATGTCTTAAACATAAATGAAAGCAATTACAAACATATGGAGACAGAGTTGGCTACAATGGTCTGGGAAAACACATTAAAAGGTAAGATGGTAGGTAAGCAATGGCAGACATTTAAGGGGAATTTAATAAATCTCAAAAAAGATATATTCCATTGAGAAAGAAAGGTACACCATCTGAGGCTAACTAAGGAGTTAAGGACAGTATGAAATGGAAAGAAAATCATACAATGCTGCAAAGGTTAGTGGTAGGCCGGAAGATTGGGAAAACTTTCCCAACCAGTAAAGGAGGGCTTCAAAAAAATCAATAGAGGGAGAAATTAAAATCTGAGAGTAAGCTAGAAAAAAATATAAAAACACACAGTAAGAGCTTCTACAAGTATATAAAAAGAAAAAGAGCAGCTAAAGTATACACTGGTCCCTAAGAGAGCAAAACTTGGGAATTAATAATGGGAATAAAGGAAATGGCAGGGACTAACAATACTTCACAGGAGACACAAAAAGCATCCCAAGAATAGTAGAAAATCAAGGGGCAAAAGGGCAAAATAATCACTACCACCAGGGAAAAAGTACCTGGAAACTAATGGAATTAAAGGCTGACAAATCTTCTGGACATAATGGCCTGCATCCTAGGGTCTTAAAAGAAGTGATTGCAGAGATAATGGATGCATTGGTTGTCTTCCAGAATTTCCTAGATTCTGGAAAGGTCCCAATGGATTGGAAAACCACAAATGTAACATTTCAATTCAAGAAAGGGAGGAATCAAAAAGTTGGAAAGTGTCGGCCAGTTAGCCTAACATCTGTCATTGGGAAATTGCTAGAATGTTTTATTGAGGAGGTAGTTGAGGGGCATTTAGTGAATCATAATAAAATCTGGCAAAGTCAACATGGATTTGTGAAAGGGAAATCGTGTTTGACAAATTATTTATGTTACTTGACAATGCAACAAACAATGTGGATAAAGGGGAGCCAGTAGATGTCGTGCATTTGATTTCCAAGGCATTCGATAAGGTGCCACAAAAAAGGTTACTACACAAGATAAGGGCTCATTCTGTTGTGAGTGATATATGAGTCAGTCAAACCACTATGCATGCTAACAGGAAGTGAAGACTGGGGGCAAATAGATCATTTTCAATGTGGCAAACCATAACAACTGGAGTGCTGCAGGGATCAATGCTGGGGCCTCAACTAGTTGCAATCTATATTCATGACTTGGATGAAGGGACCAAGTGTATTGTAGCTAAGTTTGCTGGAAATGATAAGGTAGGTAGGAAAGCAAGCTGTATCCCTTTGTAGACTCCTTAAGTGAGTGGGCAAAAATTTGGCAGATGGAGCATAGTGTGGGAAAATGTGAGGCTGTCCACTTTGGCAGGAAGAACAGAAAAGCAGATTAACATTTAAATCGAGAGACACACTGCAGAACGCTGCTTTTCAGAAGGATCTGGGTATCCTTGTACATGAATAACAAAAATTTAACATGCAGATACAGCAAGGAACTAGGAGCACAAATGGAATGTTGGTCTTTATTGCAAGGGGAATGGAGTATAAAAGTAGGGAAGTCTTGCTTACAACCGTTCAGGGCAGTGGCGAGACCTAGAGCACTGGGTACCGTTTTGGTTTCCTTATTTAAGGAGGGAAATACTTGCATTGGAGGCAGTTCAGAGAAGTTTCACCAGGTTGATTTCTGGGATGAAGGGGCTATCTTATGATGAAAGATTGAGTCTGTACTCATTGGAGTTTAGAAAAGAGGTGATCTTATTGAAACAGTTAGACAAGTTTTTGATCTGCACGGGTGTCAGGTGTTATGGGAGCAAGGCAGGAAAAGTGGAGGTGAGGCAACAATCAGATCAGCCATGACCTTATTGAATAGCAGAGAAGGCTTGAGAGGCCAATTAGACTACTCCTGTTCCTCTTTCTTATGTTCTTATGGGAAGGTCACTCCAGGAGAAAGGTGAGAATTACACATCAACACGCCTCAACATCATGGCAGCACTTGAGAGAGTATGGCAACAAGGAGCCTAGCAATAATTAAGTCACTGAAGGTCATACCTGACATCCAGGAAAATTCTCATGGTCAGCAACATGTTACATTGTCAAGACATCGCAACAAGAACCTTTAAGGCAGCATGCCCCAACCTACCCTCTTTCAGCTGTTTCATCATAAACTTGGCAGTGAGACTATCTACTGATGATTTCATACAATTCAACCCCATTCATTGTTCCTTTTAATAATGAAGCAGCTCATGCCAGCCTACTGCACATAAGTAGTGAATACTCCCCTGTGGTTGGCAAAAGAGCATTCCTGGAACAAGTCTTTGGAACATAATCTAACTAAACGTGACCTGCAAGTATTGACAGCACAGTGAGGCAAGTGATTATGTATTTCATGCCCAGCATTAATTTCATGTTACCTCAGAAAGAAAACTATTTCATATTGAATTCAGGTTAATGCAGTTCTCAGCTTTGCTACTTATTATTAAAAAAACTTTAAACCTTAGGCAATTAAATTATTAAACATAACATTACCTAAATGTTTGACGAAGTCTTGCATGTGAAGATTGAGTGGGTGAATGACTGAGCCACCAATCTCATACTGCTGACCATTTACAGTAACCGTAGCTAGTCGGCCTCCAATAGTGCCCTTCTCATAGACATCAATTTTAACATTGTGACCAAACTCCCGTCTAAGGAAATAGGCAGCTGAAGATCCTCCAATTCCAGCACCTACTATAGCTGTGGAAGACAAAAAAAAGTCAATTAAAGAAATTTCAGTGTACTGTAACTAGCTACTTATTTTGGTTACAGTAGTACTTTTAAATGTGTATCGAAACAAAATCACTTTACTCATTAACACATCAGGCCAGAAAGGAAGATCTGTCTCAGACAACTGTCAACAAGTATCGGAATAATGACCATCCTCATAGAAAACTTTGATCATAAATTTTACCAGAGCGGCACATCACAAACTCTGCAACGAGTGGGCTTGACAGACTATATGGCCTATCCTCACTCTGGGTTTTCTGTTAATGTACTCATAAGATTACCTAGATTTCATTTGACATTTTAGCATTACTACTCAAGTATTTTGTCAACCTTTAACAATTGTAGTTGATCATCAGAGCACACTGCAAAAAAACCCAAACTGAGGATAGAGAGAAAAAAAAGTTTGGCAGTTCACCAACTTTACACACTTACCAATGACCTTAAGGTTGCAAACAGAACTGGCTTCACTTTGGACTTGGATGAGTCAAAATAAATCAAAATCTCCAACCAGGAATTCATCCAACATTTATACAGTTGCCATACCAACATCACCCAAATACAACTAAGCTGGTCTCCAAGGCAACATATCATTTTTGATATCTTTTCAAAATTTTTGTGTAGCCTCAAAGGCCACTGGTGCCAGGCGTCATGGTGGGCAGGGGGATGGGGTGCGGACAATATGGCAAGGAGGCCAAAAATCGTTTTTACGCCGTTGTGAAACCAGTTTGCAATCTTCAACTCCACCCGTCAATGGCAGGCCACATTTCCCACCGCCATACGTCGAGATTATCATTTTAATACATTTGCATTTGTTATAAGCCCCGCTCGCCAGAATCAACCCTCCATGTCAAATTTACCGCCCGCGTCGGCGTGACCTCAGAACAGCGAGCTTCACGAATGCCTTAAAAACACGTGCACCTGGTGACCTGAACTTTGAGGGGAACTTGAGGGGGAATGCACACAACCTTGCGCAGCGCTCACGAGCATCACTTGTAGGACATGAAGGAAGAGGCGCCTGCGCATTCACCGGGGGGGGGGGGGGGCACAGGCAAATCGCTTTTTCACGGCTGGCTGTCAGTGCTGTACCAGGGCAAGGGCTCTAGTGCGGGTCAGGCCAGGGTTGGAGGAGGGGGTAGAGCTGAGGGGCAAGGCAACACAGACTGGCTGAAGGAAATACTCAAGCACATGCCGGGGGAGTGGGTGGGGCGGGTGTGAGGGAAGCAGCCACGTATTTGGAAAAGCTTGTCAAAAGTGAGCATTCTTCTGCAGCTGAGACCGTTCAGCTGTAGCCCCATTGACATACTTGGAGTTGGGTCTCTGAAGCTTTTCTGCCCTCTCAAGTAACGCCAAAGCATGTAAGTGCCACCAAATGCTCCAGAACTTTTCACCCTGGGGCGCAGACTGCAAATTAATGAGCGTTTTAGGGGACAGCAGAGCAATTGGCCAACTGGGCAAGTTGTACAATCCCCTTGTGAAAGGTGGCCATGGTGCAGTCACTGGTGGAGGCGCTCACAGCCGCTTGCAATGTCTTTATTAAGGTTTGGGCCAGTATCCATATGGCTCAAGTTAACAACGCAGCCTTACAGCTAGGGTTAGGAGAATGCCTGCAACTGAGCTGAGAGCACAGCATGCAGTCCAGTGGCTGAAGCTGCTGCCAATTGGTCGTGGAGTGGGGTGGAGGTGGGTGGGGCTTTGGACAGCCAATGAGCGCACTACACACTGGCCATCCAAGTGACGGCCAGCCCTCTCCTGCATGTGTGAAAGGGCCTTCAGACTTAACCAAGATAGGTTCTTAGTACACCTATGCTAACCCACGCGTCTCTCTCTTTGATCCTGCAGGAGGCGGCGGTGGCATAGTATCATTGTCACTGGTCTAGGGTCATGCTCTGGGGACCCCGGTTCGAATCCCACCCAGATGGTGAAATTGCAATTGAATAAAAATCTGGAACCAAAAGTCTGATGATGACTATGGAAGCATTGCCAGATTGTTGTAAACACCCATCTGGTTCACTAATTCGGTGTCCACTGGGGAAGAAAATCTGCCGTCCTTACCTGGTCTGGCCTACATGACTCCTAAATGCCCTCTGAACAAGGACAATTAGGGCAATAAATTCTGGCCTAGCCAGTGACACCCATATTTCATGAACGAATAAATAAAAAAAAACAAGGAGGAGAACATCAGGATCATGGAGCCTGGTGATTTAACGGTATGCCTCATGGCTGACAGAGACCAGAGGAGAGTGAGGGGAAGGAGTGTGGCTCGGCAAAGGGAGGAGCACCTCCCTCAAGTTGAAGGGGCGGCAGTGCCCGCTACAGAACCAGCTGAAGATACACAGTGAGCCGTCGCTCGAAGACGCCTTGCTAGACCTAGGGTCCATATACGCTGTCAGTCATTTCTGCAGATGACTGAGAACCAGTGTCGCCGAAGACTGCACATGTCTAGGGAACTGGTAGGTCACATATGCCACCTGCTGCGGGATTTGGCACCACTAGGATATGGAGGGCATCCACTGCCATTGGCTGTGAAAGTGACTGTGGCACTCAATTTTTACGCCAGTGGCTCCTTCGAGCACCCACAGGTGACCTGTGCAGGATCTCACAAGACTCCAAGCACAAGTGTATCCAGGAAGTTACGGATGCCATCTTCGTGAAGGCACAGAACTTTGTGCATTTCACAAGGGATCAGGAAAGCCAGGAAGCAGGAGCGCTGGGATCTGCACAGATCTCAGATTTTTCCACAGATGCAGGGTGCCATTGACTGCACTCACATGGCGCTTAGATCTCCATGGCAACAAGCAGTCAACTATGTCAACTGTAAGGGCTTCCACTCACTGAATGTTCGGCCGGTCAGCAACCACCACAAACACATCCAACAGGTCTGCGCATGATTCCCAGGGAGCGCCCTCGACTCCTACATCCTTAGCAGGTCTCAGATCCCTGATACCTTCCAGGGTCCACAGAGGCTGCAGGGTTGGCACCTCGGGGACAAGGGCTACCCACAGAGGACATGGCTGATGACGCCTGTGCAGCGGCCTCAGGCTGCAGCAGAGTCACTGTATAACGAGGCTGATGCCACGACCCGTACTTTGGCGAAGCAAATGATAGGCATCTTAAAATGAGGTTCTGGTGCCTTGACAGATCCGGTGGAGCGCTGCAGTACTGTCCCCAGAGGGTCATCGCACATCATCATAGCATGCAGCATGCTACACGACCGAGTGCTGCAACATGGGGAGGACCTGGCTGAGGAGGGGATGGAGGAGCTGCACGTATCCTCTGATGAGGATGACATCGAAGGGGATGACAATGATGAGGTCCTCGAAGGCGAGGATGCCAGCCAGATGAGGCAGACACGCTCAGGAGACCTTCATAGCTGCTAGATTTGTGGAGGATGATGATGATATGCAGTGAGGACAGTCCTGACATCCTCACCTTGTATCTGTGAATGTTTCACTCCTGTGTGGTTGATGGCAGTGCACATACCCTCAGTGCTCAGGGTCATGTCATGGAGACGCAGCGGAGGCCCCAATAGTCACTAGATTCCAGGAGGATGATGACGACATGCAGTGAGGACACTCCATAGATCTTCACATTCATTCTGTGAATGTCTGGCTCCTCTCTGGCTGAGGGCAGCTCGCTTGCACTCTGATCAGGGTCATATCATGGAGATGCAGCCATAAAACTTTAAACGCACCCGTCCCCTTCATGAACACAGCGTCACCAGTCACAGATACTAAAGAGATGGGGGCCAGCCCCACCTCAAAAAGGTGCTGAAAGCACACAGAGAGAATGTGAGAACTCTGTGATGCCTGCCCACTACATTCTGGGAGCAATGACAAGCACCGTCAAGGTGCAGGCATCAGTAATGTGTCCAGTGAGTATGAAGTTGGACCATCACTTTGCTCTGAAGGTTACACACTGCACAGGGAAGAGGCCCTGGACTGAGACACCTGTCTTTATCCAGTTCAGGAGCCAAGGTTTCACATCTGAATGACACGAACACTGTTCACCATAACAAGGGGCCATAGGCAGTGAGACAATGTTGGGAGATTATTTACAATAGTGAACATTATGCACAAGTGATTAACACCCATGCCCAGGCTGTGCAGGTGTCAGCTGTGGCTCAGTTCATAGCACCCTCACCTTTGAGTCAGAAGGTTGTGGGTTCATGTCCCACTCCCAGAAAAAAAAAGTCAAGAACTGTGAATGTACTCGAAAGAGTCACATCTTCTTAACCTTCCTAACCATGCCGCTATATCTTGGTGCTCCTGGGACATCCACAGCAGAGGTGGAGGCAGCCTGCTGACTGTGACGCCCTGTCTGTGATGACGTTGGCAGGCATCCTCTGGAGGGCCCCGGCCTGTTTTCGGGGTCCTGCTGTTTGGCAGTGTTACCCTCCTTGACCGGACACTTCTGGAGTCACCTGGGTGGATGGGTCCGGGGTGTGCACCTGCTGATCCTCCCCCTCCCTAGGTTGCCCGTGGGCCCCTGGCTGACTCCTTGAGGAGAAAGGGAAGCTGGAGTGAGATCGAGCTATCCCGCATCCCTCTCACGTTGACACTGTTGGAGGCCAACTATGGCGGCAGTGATGGAGTTCAGCCCGCACAGCAGTGCAGGACCAGTTCCTAGACCAAGGTCTCCATGGCGGCAGCCATCCTACCAGTGTTGACTTCGGTGCTTTGACATGCCAGTGCTATCACCTCAGACTAAAGGCAGAAGGACTCCTCCATCGTGCCTTGCAATCTGAGGAGTGCAGCAGACATCCCTTCCTGATGTTCCTGAGCTTGTCTTTGCCTCAGCCCCAGCAACTGAGGTAAGACCAAGTCCAGGGGACTCGGATTCAGATTTTTTGGCCTCCAACAATGCTCCAAGCGCTAGAAACCTGGGAGGTCCCTGCCACCACCTGCTGTGGATCAGATAGTGCGATGTGTTCACCAGATTGTGACCTCGAGGCTACTCTAGAACTAGGCCCCCCCGAGGTGAGTGTCTCAGCGCTCACCCACAACCCCCACCAGTGCAGTGATGGGTGTTCAATGAGGGGGTCATCAGATTCTTCTTCCAAGGTGTCTTTGGAGCTTGAGTCAGCTCATGAACCAGCTACTTCCCAGATGTGCTTCCCAGGAGGAGAGATAATTAGTGCATGGCAGGGGACTGCAGAACAGGGGAACTGACTCTCAGCATAGTTGTCTGATGGATGTTGCGCTGCTGAATCCTCGCTTGGTAAAGTGCTGCCGACCTCACCATCAGCCACGTGAATGGTCCAAAGCGTTGTCGGCCTGCTGGATGATTCTATTTTCAAAGTCTGTGAGGACCTTGATGTCAGGCATTCCTCCACCAGTCTGCGATTCGCCCTCTTGTTGTGCGCCAGCTTGCCCTCCATGAAGGCAGATGGAGAGAGTGTAAGCAAGATGCCTGCCAGGCCAGGTGAGAAGTGTGCCTGGCATGTGTGGGTGGTGAGCGGTGCCATGGATGGGATGAGGACATGATCCACCGGGCAGATGAAGACGTGCATCAGAGAGTGAATGGTGATGTCCCTTGAACTGGCAGTGAGTGAGAAGATCCCTGTGGATGTGTGATGGGTTTGTGAGTGTGTGAGTTGAGGGTGATGAGAAGAGTGACTTACCCTGGCGGAACGGAGGAGATCATTTATCCTCTTTCGGCACTGGGCGGCTGTCCGCTTTTGCAGGGCACTGGCGCTGACCACCGCTGCCACTGCCTCCCATGCTGGATATGTCACCTCACTTGCTGGTCTTTGCCCAGACCGGGGATAGAGAACTTCACGGCGGGCCTCCATTGTGTCCAGTAAGTGCCTGAGGGAGGCATCACTAAATTTGGGGGCAGCTTGTTTCCTCCCTTTGGCAGCCATAACTTTGCAGCAGCTTCTGATCCCTTAGAGATCCCTTAGCTAGCTCTGTGCAGGAACGCCATTTAAATATGGCACCTGGATTACTGATGGCCTGAGGTGACAGTGAGGCGGGCTGTCCTGCCACCGATCCGGCGTGCTTCCCGGGAACGCATTATTAACGAGGTGGGACTGGGATGATACAGCGCGAAAACCCGCCATTGTAGCCAGTGGGTAGAACATCCTTTTTCCTGCCCGCTACTGCACTTTGTGCAAATCTGGGATGATTCCGCCCAAAATCTCACTTGGAAATTTCTCTGCCAGCCTTCGATTGTTTTTATATATGAGGCAAAGATGATAATGCACTTTTATTACATAATCATCTGACTGCAGCAGGAATCGAAGAACAAGTGTCACAGTTGCCAGTCAGGTCTTGGGATTCGTAAACTCATTCAAATTACATCAAAGAGCAGCTTTCAAAATATCATTAAATCAGAAACTTTGATCAATTCCATGTAACATATTCGCCATCCTTTATTCTTAAAAATATGATCTTATACATTATGCCAAGCCAATCTAATCTAAGTGCCGTGATGCACGTTGCCCATTTTCTACATCTCTAATACATTGATTTGGAAATGATAGGACCAGTTTTCATTTTTTCTAGGATTCGTGAAAATGCATATTTTTAAAGCAAAATGCGCTTTGTTTTTTTGCCAGACGGACGTTACGTGGATACCGACAAATATCAGGTTTAGGAAGTTATAGCTCCTGGTATAAATGAACATTAAAATAACGCAGAATATTATCAATACAAGCCGGAATTGGATGCAGCATTAAGCAATATGTCACAGCTTCAGCAGTAAAATCGCTTCCCAAACACAAACCTTACCTATTTTTTTCGGGGGCGCCTCTTCCTGCTGGCAACGGGTGACTGCAATGCCGATTATTAACGTAAGGGTTAGGCCAGCACTACCAGCCATGTTGTACAAAGTGCAAACTCACTGACTCCGGTGCCAGCACGAAGTGAGAGACAGGACGGAGTGTCCAAAACTCGGTGACAGTCAGGAGGCGCAGCAATGAGGAGGTTAGCGACGATGCAGGACTGACATTGATAGAGCGTCTCAGCGCTGCTCCGCCATGGTGCAGGCAGTACCTCAAAAACCCTGGAACCGGATCAAAAACCCTGGAACCGGATCACAAACCCAACATCAGCGATCCGCCTCTTACAGGCTTGGGCTCCCGTCCGTCACTTATTCACTTTGTTCAAAAGACAAAGGGGAAAAATGGCAAAGGGATTCATCTCGCCTAATGCCAGAATTGTCGGTGTTCCTTTATCTCAGGCGTGCTCGGTCCAGTTCATCACCCCCTTTGCCGGGCTTTGCAGAATCCCGCACCATTGACAAAGGCATGGGACTGACTGAGAAAGGCCTTCTCCGGGCAGGAATTACAGCGCTGATCTTACTGAGTCATTCATTTCCGATTAATGTCCAAGGCGCCAAGTGGTTACATGACCCAACAGCTTTCAGATCGACCACCTCCCCCTTTCAGTTTTGGGGATCTGCGACAAACAAACGGGGAAAAGATTTTAATGGGCACGGGCTTTACAGAAGAGAATCATAACGTTGCTCATGTATTTACATATTCATACAGCAAGACCAAAAACAATGATCCTGCACAACTGTCCCTTAAAATCCCTTAAATTGCAGATCAAGAAGTCATAGAACTTCCTTCATAACATCTTTGAAGGAGTTTGCTCTCTCAATGAAGAAAGAGGAAAAAAGCAAAGACTTCAGGCCAAACAAATTTGCACAACAGACCTCAAACAGGGCTCTTGTTCGCATGTGCAAATTTAAGACTGAAACAAGAGTTTAAATCTGAAAAACGTAACTATGAAGACAATTGGGAAACGAGCTTTAAAAATATGACAGAATAGGCAATTCAAATATTTAAAGAATTCATAATTTTCATCAAATACACATTCGTTTAAGGGATTAAAAAAACACGGAAAAAGTAACCTAACCGTGGCTAACGGGAGAAGTTGCTTTTAACTGAGGAAGGAAATGTGGCTGTGAAAGCGACTTTTAGTAAACACCTTGTCAAACACCAGGAGAGAAATGGAAAGCAATGAAGGTGAACAGGGCAAAAGAGACAAGCGGAAATCCTGTCAGAGAGAAGAGCAGTACTTCTCCAAGGTAGGCATTCCTGGAAGAGAGGTGGCAGTCAATTAAACACTAAGATAAAAGCAAAATACTGCGTATGCTGGAAACCTGAAACAAAAACAAAATTAGCTGGAAAAACTCAGCAGGTCTGACAGCATCTGCGGAGAGGAACAGAGTTAACGTTTCAAGTCCGTATAACTCATCAGAACTAAGGAAAAATAGAAATGAGATGAAACATAAGCTGGTTGAGGGGAGTGGGACAGGTAAAGCTGGATAGAGGGCCAGTGATAGGTGGAGGCAAAGAAGAGATTGCCAAAGATGTCATAGACAAAGGGACAAAGAGGTGTTGATGGTGATGATATTAGCTATAGAATGTGCTTATGGTGACATTAAGGGTAGAAAGCAGAGCAGGTCTCTGTCACGTGCTCGTCCTGCTTTCTACCCTTAATGTCACCATTAGCACATTCTATAGCTAATATCACAACTGTCAACACCCCTTTGTCCTTTTGTCAATGACGTCTTTCCTTCCTTAGTGACTGTCTCCATCTCCGACTTACCCCACATGGATTCCAAGTGAAGTTCCAACCCTTATGTTTCGAACCCACCCAGGATTACAGGTATCTCCTGGACCTACAGCGCTCCTCGCCCTGCTGTTCTCGTCGCATTCTGAGATCCACACTCAGTGCCATGCGCCGCCATATGAACATACTCGACCTCTCCCTCCAGCAGCACCGACTCACCCTATCTCTAAGCTGTCCTTGCCCCCAGTTTCATTTTATTCTTCATCTCATCCGACCCCTCAACAAGAAACTTTGTCTCTTTCTTTCAGGTGCAAAGGAACGCAAGCTCCAACAACTCATTGACACCAACGCCCATCCAGGACCCTCCACCCCTGCCCGTCCCTCTGACCCCATCCCGTCTTCCAATCCCAGCCCCAGCCATGTATTCACCATACCCCCTGACCTTCCCCTCTCTAATGTTGAACGTTCAGTGCTCAGCAAAGGACTCCGTTTCATACCCTTACGCACTCACCTCTATGAATTTTGGGCTCAGCACGATGCTGAACTCTTCTTCTGCCACCTTCGTCTCCATGCTCACTTCTTTGGGCAGGAGTCCTCTCCCCGTTCAACGGATCCTTTTACCCACCTCCAGTATTCTCCCACCACCTGGACCCTTCCCTCTGGATTCTTACCTGCTCTTGATCTTTTCATTGAGAATTGTCAGCGTGACATCAGTCGTCTCAATTTCTCTACTCCTCTCACTCATTCTAATCTGTCTCTTTCTGAACTTGCCACACTCTGTTCTCTCAGGTCCAACCCTGACTTTGTCATCAAACCTGCTGACAAGGGTGGTGCTGTTGTTGTCTGGCGCACTGACCTCTATCTCGCAGAGGCTGAGCGTCAACTCGCAGACACTTCCTCCTACCTCCCCCGGACCATGACCCCACCACTGAACATCAAGCCATTGTTTCCAGGACTGTCACTGACCTCATCTCCTCTGGAGATCTTCCTCCCACAGCTTCCAACCTCATAGTCTCCCAACCTCGGATGGCCCGCTTCTACCTCCTACCCAAAATCTACAAACAGGATTGTCCCAGCAGACTGATCATGTCAGACTGTTCCTGCCCCACGGAACTCATTTCTTGCTATCTTGACTCCATTCTCGACCCCCTTGTCCAGTCTCTTCCCACCTACATCTGCGATTCCTCTGACATCCTACATCATATCAACAATTTCCAGTTCCCTGGCCCCAACTATCTCCTCTTCACCATGGACGTCCAATCCCTCTACACCTCCATCCCTCACCGGGATGATCTGAGGGCTCTCTGCTTCTTCCTCGAACAGAGGCCCGAACAATCCCCATCCACCACTACTCTCCTCCGTCTGGCTGAACTTGTTCTCTCACTGAACAATTTCTCCTTAAATCGTCTCACTTCCGCCAACTAAAAGGTGTGGCTATGGGTACCCGCATGAGCCCCAGTTATGCCTCTCTCTTTATGGGGTATGTGGAACATTCCTTGTTCTAGTCCCACTCAGGTCCCCTCCCACAACTCTTTCTCCGGTACATCGATGGCTGCTTCATAAATTTATTAATTTTGCTTCCAATCTCCACCCCTCCATCATTTTCACATGGTCCATCACTGACACTTCCCTTCTCTTCCTTGACCTCTCTGTCTCAATTTCTGGTGATAGACTGTCCACCAATATTCATTACAAGCCTACCAACTCCCACAGCTACCTCGACTACAGCTCCTAACACCCCGCTTCCTGTAAGGACTCCATCCCATTCTCTCAGTTCCTTCGCCTCCATCGCATCTGTTCTGATGATGCCACTTTCCAAAATAGTCCCTCTGACATGTCTTCCTTCTTCCTTAACCAAGGTTTTCCACCCACGGTCGTTGACAGAGCCCTCAACCGTGTCCGGCCCATCTCCCGTGCATCCGCCCTCACACCTTCCTCTCCCTCCCAAAACCATGATAGGGCCCCCCTTGTCCTCACTTAACACCCCACCAGCCTCCGCATTCAAAGGATCAGCCTCTGCCATTTCCGCCAACCCCAGCATGATGCCACCACCAAACACATCTTCCCTTCATCCCCCTGGCGGCATTCCGCAGGGTTTGTTCCCTCCGGGACACCCTGGTCCACTCGTCCATCACCCCCTACACCTCAACCCCCTCCCACGGCACCTTCCCATGCAACTGCAGAAGGTGCAACACCTGCCCCTTTACTTCCCCCCTCCTCACCGTCCAAGGGCCCAAACACTCCTTTCAAGTGAAGCAGCACTTCAATTTAGTCTACTGCATTCGTTGCTCCCAATGCGGTCTCCTCCACATTGGAGAGACCAAACACAGACTGGGTGACCGCTTTGCGGAACACCTTCGGTCTGTCCGCAAGCATGAACCAGATCTCCTTGTCGCTTGCCATTTCAACACACCACCCTGCTCTCATGCCCACATTTTTAAAATATATTTTTCTTTTCCCACCTATTTCCATTATTTTTAAATTTATTTCCATCCATTGTTTTATCTCCCCCTTTTAGCCTATTTCGATCCCTTCCCCCCACCCCCACTAGGGCCATTTGTCACTTGCTCGTCCTGCTTTCTACCCTTAATGTCACCATTAGCACATTCTATAGCTAATATCACCACCTTCAACACCCCTTTGTCCTTTTGTCTATGACATCTTTGGCAATCTCTTCTTTGCCTCCACTTATCACTGGCCCTCTATCCAGCTCTACCTGTCCCACCCCCCTCAACCAGCTTATATTTCACCTCATTTCTATATTTCCTTAGATCTGATGAAGAGTCATATGCACTCGAAACGTTAACTGTATTCCTCACCGCAGATGCTGTCAGACTTGCTGAGTTTTTCCAGCTATTTTTGTTTTTATTGTTGAAGTTCAAGATAGTATTTGATTAGGAAGAGGCTTATAATGTCGTCAAAAAGAGTAATAAGCTTGAGGATTGGGAACATTTTAGAATTCAGCAAAGAATGACCAAGAAATTGATAAAGAGAAAATGGAGTGAAAGTAAACTAGCACGCAAGATTGTAAAAGTGATTTTGTAGCTATGCCAACCTTCCAGGATTGGCCTGGCGTCTCCAGGAGTTGAAGATCAATCTCCAGGGCACTGCTGTGGGCAACATCATCGGGACCTTAAAAAAGGTTGGCTTTTTTGTCATTTTTTTCGAGCATTTCTCTTTACCAGATATAAACGTATTGAAAATGGGGAAAAAAAAACTGTTTGGCTGACAGTCAAACATTATCCAATTGGGTAATGGGTGTTTTTGCTTTCCAATTGGCGTAGGAAGGTAGTACATCACAAGGATGGATGTGCTGACCGACTAATGGCTAGAACGTGTGGGCAAGTCATGTGATGAAACCTCCAGGAACACATTTAATCACAGTTGGCAAACCTAGGTTTTAGGTATGTAACAAGAAAAGAGATTAGTAGAAGTAAATTTGGGTCCTTTTGAAACAGAGAGAGAATAAATTATTATGGGGAATAAGAAAATGACAGAGACATGAAACACTATTTTTGGAGAAACTTTTCCAGGCCATTGGAGGTAGGATTGGGGACAGCCAAGATGGAAAATTCCAGAAAATTTCGCCGGGTCAATTTCAATGTGATCATGCCTCAGAATCAGAAGAATCACAGAGTGCAGAAGAGGCCCTTCGGCCCATCAAGTCTGCACAGACACGTGAGAAACACCTGACCTACCTACCTAATCCCATTTACCAGCACTTGGCCCATAGCCTTGAATGTTATGACATGCCAAGTGCTCATCTAGGTACTTTTTAAAGGATGTGAGGCAACCTGCCTCCACCACCCTCCCAGGCAGCGCATTCCAGACTGTCACCACCCTCTGGGTAAAAAAGTTTTTCCTCACATCCCCCCTAAAGTTCCTGCCCCTCACCTTGAACTTATGTCCCCTTGTGACTGACCCTTCAACTAAGGGGAACAGCTGCTCCCTATCCACCCTCTCCATGCCCCTCGTAATCTTGTACAAGGCTGATCAGGTCACCCCTCAGCCTTCTCTGCTCCAACGAAAACAACCCAAGTCTATCCAACCTCTCTTTGTAACTTAAATGTTTCATCCCAGGCAACATCCTTTGGGCTTTTTGAGGGGCTGTGGCAAGAAACTGATTGAGCAACTTAAAAAGTCAATTAAAAGCCATTTTAAGCATTGACTCTGTTTCCTAACAGCATGTGGGTTGTACAGTGTGTCTGCAACTCCACAGCTTGGCGATGACAAGAGCACAACAGGAAGTCAATGCAACTGACCTGATGTCAACACTACAAAGGGTAAAACCAGCTCTAAAATTCTTGTGTTCAAGGTGTTGTTAATGACTGCTGTTGGACTCTTCTGAGGTAGGGTTTAACATCAACTTTATTCAAAACATAACAAAAAATAAATACATCTCGAATGAGACTTCATCCTTGCCACAAGGCTGCAGGAGAGAACCCGATCATGATAGTCATGTGATTTTACGCCACTTCCCCAAGATGATGTAAACTGTCACATTTACGTACTCACATTAAACTTTTACACTAAATCTTCCCCCAGGTATATGGCTTCATCTCTGATTCACAGAGACAACTATTGTGGCGGTTTCACCAGTTCTACCCGACTGTGTTCTCAGCTTTCTAGGAGGAGATTAAGAATTCAAGCTCTCCATGAATTCTCTCACAATCTATTGGCCAGAATGAGATTTGTCAGAGGATACCAGTTCACCACTCAGGCCATCTTGCAGGTCTCCTGAAGAACTGGTCAACTCTGTAGAAGGTCAACTCCTTGCAGAAACTAGTGCACTCCTGTTCCTTCGCAATATACTGTTTTCAGTCCCTACAAGATAGGATGGCGGATGTGGTGTTTTGTCAAGAACTTGGCCTTGATGAGCTTGATCACGAATCCACACTGAATCTCCAGGCCAGAGGTCTGGCACTTGTGGACTCTGTAGCAATTATTATAGTTCCGCCTTTGACTGGAATGGTGCTCATTCTTTTCCTTCCTCACCTTGTGCAAATTTTCTACTGTGAGACATGGCATAAGTGTGTGTGGAAGTTGAGTCCTCAGCTTCCACCACATTAAAAGTGTGCATGGAGCCAGACCATTCTGGAGCAGAGTAGAATGATAACTTAGCAGTTAATGTTCTTCTTTCAATAAAACCAGGACTGTCCACACTCCCCTTTCAGCCTCAACGATGCAATGACAGCTTCGGTGTATGACCAAATCAACATTTTACCTCTATCCACCTTGAATAGTAGTCAACCACAATCAAAAAAGTTTTCTCTCTGAGCTCAAAATGATCCATCCTAGGATGTTCCCACGGTCTGGACGGAAATGAGGATGCCATTACCTGCTCCTGCTGATGGGTAGCACTGCAATTGGATATCATCTTGTCCTGTCCAGAAGACAGGAAGGAAAATATATATATCAATGGCCGGCATGTTCTGTTCGGCGTGTAAAATGCCGCGTGGTGACACTGGGCGTGCATCCCAATGTCACCACACGTCATTCTGACCTTTCGTTCGGCGGGCGTGCACTGGAGTCGGCTGCGCACCCGCCGAACTGTCAAAGGCCTGTTAAGGCCATTTACAAACCAATTAAACAAATTGACAGGGCTGCCCATCCAACCTTAAGGTTGGCGGGCAGACGAAGAGCCCAAGCAACCTTCGAATTTTTCATGAAACCTCATCCAATGAGGTTTCATGAAGGGTTTATTAAATTAATAAATATTTTTTGAACATTTCATAAACATGTCCCAGCTCATGTGACACTGTTACATGAGGAGACATGTGTAAATGATTTTTCACTTTCTTTATATTGAAGATTCATTTTGAACTTAAATTTCTGTGCTCTTTCGCATGAATGCATGAAAGAGCACAGGTCCCAACTCTCCGTCCTCCCTTCACCAGCACAGGTAGCTTTGAGCGCTACTGGGTGCACGTCACGCTGGGCGGGCCTCAATTGGCCCACTCACGTAAAATGGCAGCTTGCAGCCTATTGCAAGTGGCGATTGGCTCTGCGCCCGCTCCCGACTGGCCCATCTGACAGGGAGAAAATTCTCCCCTATGTAAACCTGGCTACTCCATGAAATTATTATTTTTATTTCAAAAATGAACAAGACTTTACCCCAGTAATGGGCAACCTGCCATCAGGGTTCTGAGTGCGACCTGTGAAACATTTTGTTGACCGTTGCCCATGCGCAGGGTTGCCAGATTCCACTGGTTTCCGTCTGCGTAGTTTTTTTCCTACTGGTATTACTAAAGTGATACACACTTAAAGCAAGGGCACATGAAACGAGGTGCGTGCTGATTGCACACAACATTGACTGTGAGAGCCGTGCGCTCCCTATGCGTCCAATCAAAGTGCTGCATGCAAGCAACTTTTTCTGCTATGGGACACATCAAATGCAAGAAGCAGAACAGACTAACAGATGGAAATCTCAGTGTTGAATTTCACATCCTGAGTCCTAATCTAAGAAAGCTTGTGGATGACAGATCCAGCTAGAAGTCACACTGAGCACGATGTAATGTAAGCGTAAACATTTCTTTTGTTTTTACCATTTGAAGTTGCTGACAGTTATATGAATGGTTAAGCATTTTCTACAACTCATTATGAAATATACATTAAATGTATTTAATCTTATTCATGGGGGTCATGGTTGGGGCATATGTCCGATTTCAATCTTGCGGCCCACTGGGATGACGGAGATCCACTCATGCGGCCTACTCACTCGCCTAGATTGCCCGTCAGTGCTTTACCCTGACTAGGCATAACTCATACCAGAGGAATTTCTAACCTACAGAAATTAGCAGGGACCTTGTTATCTTCAAAGAGGTGCTAATGCCCTCTGTAACTGCTGACAATCAAATTGAAAAGAAATGCACCAACCCCCTTTACATTTCTAAGGCAGAGCTCCAGTCAATGGAGACGATATGTCTGCAAAGGACAAAAGGGACCCCAACTAATCCTGGCCAAGGTGAAGAGCTCAATCATAACTCCGAATCCCCTCCCCTAGCCAATTTTGAGCTGGAAAAGCTTAAATTGCAGTTGGAATTTAAGGACAGAGAAAGAGAGAGAGGGGAGCTCAGGAGAGAGAAAGAATGAATTGAAGAGAGAACGGAAGACTGATGACATAGTCTGCAAACTTCTCACATGCCCAAATAGCAACTAAGGCTTTTTTTTCAATAACTACATACCTTTGTCCTGTTTCGATCAAAGGACGAGCCAGGTGGTACACCGATCTACATTTGCCATCCCTCTGAGTCTTGGAAAATGCAACCCCCAACCCCGTCGAAGATGCATCTGCGACAACAAATCGTAGGCAGTTCTGGATTATAATGAGCCAATATGTCCGGTGATATTAACATTTCCTCGACCCTTTCAAACATCTGGGCTTCTTCCCAACACCAACCTGGCCCTGTCTTAGCAGCTGACATATTGGTTCATTCACGTTTGCTAAGCTGGGTAAGAACTTCCCCACTTGATTAACCATTCCCATAAACCACTGGAGCTCTAAGACATTTCAAGGAGGTGGAAATTCTTTGATTGTTTTAGTTTTTTGAGGGTCTGCACTGACCCCTGACTCATATACAATATGCCCTAGGAATTTAATAGATGGTTGCAAGAACTTGCATTTGTTATTAAGGTTAAGTCCTGCTCCTTGTAGATGTTGTAGCACTTTGTGGTGGAACCATGGATTAGGGCTTCATACATTCATGTGGCAAATTACTCCCTCCAATCCTTCCAGAATACATGTCATCATTCAGTGAAAAATCTCAGATGTAGATGTGACACCAAAAGGTAATCTGTTAAAGCAATATCTCCCAAATGGTGTAATAAAGGTTTATACAATTTGGATTCCTCATCTAAGGGTAATTGCCAGAAGCCACGATTCACATCTAGCTTAATGAAAATCTAACTCTTTTCCCAGTTTAGCCAGATGAAATTGGATGCATTTCCCTTTCAATGGCTTTATTCATCTATGTGAGATCTACACAGATTCTTAGTGATACATTTGATTTCAGTACTGGAACCATACTTGAACACCAACTTGTAGGTTTTGTTACAGGTGAGATTACTCCTTCTAGTAACGTTGAGTCAACTTCCTGTTTCATCTGCTGCAGAAGTGGGTGAGGAACTTTCCTCGGTGTAAACAAACATACCAGGCTTTGCTTTGGGCCATTAGACGATGTGATAAAGCTGTTTTCAGCTTCCCAGGCCCTTTGAAAAATTGTGGTAGCTCAGCTCTAAAGTCTTTAGGCTGCTCTTGGTTTTCCAATTCCTCCACTTTGTAGATCAATTGTAAATCTGTACAAGCTTTTCTAT
Source organism: Cetorhinus maximus (assembly GCF_964194155.1). Lineage (NCBI taxonomy): Eukaryota > Metazoa > Chordata > Chondrichthyes > Lamniformes > Cetorhinidae > Cetorhinus > Cetorhinus maximus. Next base: position 66,859,717 of record NC_135888.1, on the reverse strand, counting down.
TTAAAAGTGAACAATCCTGGTTCTGGATTATGTATAAGATTTTGATGACGCTCCTCTCATTATATTGAAGTGTTGCAGTCATCTGTGCCATGACTTTAAGTTGTTTGCCTTCTGGTCCATGGAGTTGTCCGCTGGATGGCTGAAAAAGATCTTGGTCCAAAGATAGTTCAGTGTCAGAAAGAATCAAAACTCCAGCTCCAGTGTCCAGTTTAAAACATGTTTTATGTACATTGACTAAAATTTCAGCACTCCAACAACTTCCCGTTGACTCTTTAATCTTGCCCAGGAATGGCACCTCTAGATCATTAACATCTTCAATTTGTTGGATTTTGCTAACCTTTGGGGGTTTTTCTTTTTGTTTATGAAATATAAACTCCTTCCTCTGACACACTGCTTTAAACTAACCCATCTTCTTACAAAAATGGCACCCCGCAGCTTTGGCAGGACAATCTCCGCGTTAATGCTGCCTTTTCCCATCACACCGTTAACAGTTGGTTGTGGCAGTTGCTGAGCTCTCTCCGTGCTTCCTCTGTTTCTGTACCACGCTGTTTCTATTCTGAAACTTAACAAACTCATCAAGTCAGTGCTTTTTTGCAAATGAGTCTCTTATCACCTTGAAGTACTGAACGATTCTGTTTCCTAACTTCAGCTTGACTGGTCAACTGAAGGCCTTGGTTAGTGTTAAGGCATCCCTCAACTGCAAGAGGTCACAATTTTCTGTCAGCCTGTATAGATCATTAATAAAGGAATTGACACATGCCCCCGGTTGCTGGGTGTGATTATTAAACTTCGTCCGTTCAACAATGGTAATTTTCCTGAGACTGAAGTAGGTATCGAATGCATTCATTGCTTTGTCATATGAAGCAGTTTCCTTGTCAATCCCTTGTCTGATTAGGATATTGTCTGCACAACCACCCATTGTGTACAGAAGTGTACTAACCTGCTCCTTGCTCAGCTTTGTAGCGAGTCCTTACAAATCTTACAAACCTTCAGCAGCAGTTCAGCCACGCTTCAGCTTGGTTTGGACCTGCAACTTGCCCGAAGCACTCTGGTAATGGCAATAACTTCTCTGTTCCATTCTCCTTTTTTAATCTGCTGCTTGTCCATGTGCTATTTGGTCACTGGCTGTTCATTTTCCCGCTGTCCATTTACCTGCTGCCACCATTCAATATTCTTGTGTTCAAGATGTTGTTCATAACTATTACTGGAGTCTTCTGAGGTAGGGTTTAACATCAACTTTATTGAAACATAACAAAGAATAACTACATCTAGAATGAGATTTTTATCCTTGTCATGAGGCTGTGAGAGGACCCGATCATGATAGTCATGATACATCACTTCCCCGAGATGATGTGAGCTGCCTCATTTGCATATACACATTAACCCTTAACATTACACCAGCAAGCCTGAGATCAGTCACAGATGGAGGCTTATTCTGACAGGAGCAGTTCCTTCATCCTAAACTCAGTGATTTTGTGTGAGGTCAGCAACTTAGTGCCAATTATTTCAAGTGTCTTGGACACTTCCAAAGGGCAAATCACCTTATCAGCTGTGATATTGTAGAGTGCCATGGGGCCTAGAGATTCAGGAGTTGGCTGGACCACTGAGGAGGAGGTGCAGAATCCTCCAGCTCAGCAGCCACAGTGAGAGGGGCAGCAGCTTCTGTCTTCTCCACAGTCACATGCAACTGGATGGATGAGACAGGATAGTCACAGGGCAGCATCTAGAAGGTGATAATACCCTCAACACAGGCTCTGTAGGCCCAGGATCAGTGTTCCCAACCTCTCTGAGCAGTAGTGTTTCTGAAGCTGTTGTGGTCATGTTGACGACAGCCCTCAGTCTCTTTGCATTCGGTTCATTCCAGGGATTAGCTACAGACATATGTAGGGAATCACGATCTGCAGCACACAGCTTCGTCAGTCAGGTTATGGATGTGTTGCTTGCATGACCTTCCAGTTACATTAACTTTGAAACGGATGGGGCCAGTCAAGACCAAAAAGCTGTCAGCTTTGCCTCCGTTGCTGGATTTCCAAGGATCCTGAGCATTGTAGACTTTACCCATGTGGCAGTTAAGGTGCCATCAAAATAGCCGTGCATGTTTTCAATCAGAAGGGATTCTACTCCTTCAATGCACAACTGGTGTTGAAGAGGATACAGCAAGCGGGAGCCTTTGACAAGGTGCCGCACAGGAGTCTGCTCAGTAAGATAAGAGCCCATGGTTTTAGAGGCAAGGTACTAGCATGGATAGAAGATTGGCTGTCTGGCAGGAGGCAGAGAATGAGGATAAGGGGGTCCTTCTCAGGATGGCGGCCAGTGACTAGTGGAGTTCCGCAGGGGTCAGTGTTGGGACCACAACTTTTCAATTTATACATTAATGATCTAGATGAAGGAACTGAGGGCATGCTGGCTAAGTTTGCAGATGATACAAAGATAGGTGGAGGGACAGGTAGTATTGAGGAGGTGGGGAGGCTGCAGAAGGATTTGGACAGGTTAGGAGAATGGGCAAAGAAGTGGCAGATGGAATACAACGTGGGGAAGTGTGAGGTCATGCACTTTGGAAGGAAGAATAGAGGCATTGACTATTTTCTAAATGGGGAGAGAATTCAGAAATCTAGAGTGCAAAGGAACTTGGGAGTCCTAGTCTAGGATTCTCTTAAGGTTAATTTGCAGGTTGAGTCGGTAGTTAGGAAGGCAAATGCAATGTTGGCATTTATTTCGAGAGGACTAGAATATAAAAGCAGGGATGTGCTGCTGAGGCTTTATAAGGCTCTGGTTAGACCACATTTAGAATATTGTGAGCAATTTTGGGCCCCGTATCTCAGGAAGGATGTTCTGGCCCTGGAGAGGGTCCAGAGGAGGTTCACGAGAATGATCCCAGGACTGAAAGGCTTAACATATGAGGAACGTTTGAGGACTCTGGGTCTATACTCGATGGAGTTTAGAAGGATGAGGGGGGATCTGATTGAAACTTACAGAATACTGAAATGCCTGGATAGAGTGGACGTGGGGAAGATGTTTCCATTAGTAGGAGAGACTAGGACCCGAGGGCACAGCCACAGAGTAAAGGGAAGACCTTTTAGAACAGAGATGAGGAGAAACTTCTTTAGCCAGAGAGTGGTGAATCTATGGAATTCATTGCCACAGAAGGCTGTGGAGGCCAGGTCATTGAGTGTATTTAAGACCGAGATAGATAGGTTCTTGATTGGTAAGGGGATCAAAGGTTACAGGGAGAAGGCGGGAGAATGGGATTGAGAAACTTATCAGCCATGATTGAATGGCGGCGCAGACTCGATGGGCCAAATGGCCTAATTTCTGCTCCTATGTCTTATGGTCTTATGGGAGCTGAGTACCTAGGGAGCTGTCATGACACACTCATCCTTCAGCAGTCTCAGGTTCCACAGCTCTTCTGTCCACCAGACAGCCTCAGTGAATGGCTCCTGGGGAACCAGGGTTATCTGCTCAAGGCCTGAAAGCTGACACCGACTAGGTAGCCCACCACAGAGACACAACAGAGGTACAACCGTGGAAACCTTTCCACCAGGGTCACAATAATGCAAGCCATTGGCTTGTTCAGTATGGGATTCCATTGCCTTGACTGATCTGGGGAGTGGCCTTCAATATGGCCTGGCAGCAGCATTGTGGATATTAGTGGTGTGCTGTGCCATGCACAATTTGGCATTTCAGAGAGGAAGGTGGAGAGTGCCTGGCATCCTCTGAGAAAGAGGAGGAGTGGGGGAAGGCATAGGAACATCCTGAAGTGCTGTTGGTGCCTGAAGCCAAAGTCCTGCATGCCTGAGAAGCTCATGATTCTCTCATCCAGGCACACTTCAGCTGAGTTCTGTGCAAGTAGCATTGTTCTCGCTCCATCACGACGCCTGTGGAAGGAAGCTCTGCCTACTGCCAACAACAAACCTGCTCGATACAAAGAGGTATCCACCCATTATATTCTTTCTGAGCTTTACATCCTCATAAATAAGTCTCAAGCCATTCACTGGCATTTACTTGCCATGTGGAGCACAAACGAATTTTAGGAGTTGTTATAGTATTAAGTAATTATTTCCTTATATATTTGCTTGAAATGTTTTATTTTGTTAATAAATGTTAATCTCATTTTTTTAAATCTCTAAAGGTCTTGTGGACTTATTACTTCTGAATTCGGTGCACATGTTTTGTAAAAAATACAAATTGCAAAACTGTTGTGACAGCACGACCAAGTTTCCCTTGTGCGTTTGGTCTGCCTGGCACACGTCATTTACCAAGTCATAACAGAATGCAATGGATATGGAGTCTTTTATTAGATGGCAAAGAGGTTCTTCTTTCCCCCAACCAGCAGCCCCCCACCTCCTCGCCCAAGGAATGCAAAATATTTTCCATTGATATTACAAGGAATCAGAGAATTGTACATAGTACTTATTTGGTAAGTGGCTAGCGAGGATACACGGGGGAATAGAGGTTATATGGGTGACCTGAGGGAGCATGGACAATATATGGGGAGGCATAAAAGTGGCATGGGTGATCTGTGGGGGCCATGAGGTTTAGACAGCCTTTAAATCCAATCGGAGCTCGGATACTATGGAGAACCAAGGCCTTCTAACCAGTCAGCTCCCATACCCACACTCCTCACACACTCCAGCAAACTACACTTTGAACCCAACCCCAGTGTGAAAAGGCAAAAATGGCATGTGAAGTCACACATGGAAAGGTGTGCAGATTGCAAACCACAAAAGTGCACAAATAGTGTTTTCCCAAGCCCAGTGGAAGATTTGGCATTCCATAAACTTCCTCACCACAGATGTGCATTTTGAAAGATTGTGGCTAAAGAATCTGGAATTTCCCCTCTCCTACTTCACGTCAAACCCTGGTGTCCTCAGGATCTGTCACTCTTAATGCCATTATTTTTTCCTCAAATACTGTTTTGCTTATGTTAAGTTTAGTGAGTTCCAGTTTTGAGGTTTGGTAGTAATAAGTTTGGCAGAATTATTGTGGCCATCTAGTAAGTGTTTGGCCTCACAGCAAGTATTGATAGTGAACCTTTAGATGAAAACCCACCATGTAATTGTATTCTTGAACTCTTAAAATTAAGTATGGTAGTAATAAAGTCCATTTGTGTTTAACTGGCACTACAACTAGAATTGTACGTGGGAGGCCCATCAAAGCCTGCTTTTCAAAGACCCTTCACTCACTTTGAGGACCATGCCATTGCACTGACTGGTGAGGATGTGGACCCTGCCAGCGGTGACAGTGAGGTCAGTGGCGGACACCCACCTGAGGATCTGGCACCACATCATCCCTCCCTCAACGCAACTGTAAGTGCACTCTCACCTGCTTTTGACTGCTGCCATGCACTAATGATCTCCACGTTGGTTCATAGGGAACTCTGTCAAGGGACCGACACCCTCAGCCAGCCATTCCCTCAGCTCCATCCACGTGCTCACCTCCAGCCAAGAGGAAACCCCCTCCATTGAAGAGCTGAAAATAAGCAGCCTGGAAGACCCGTCACAGTGCTTACCCACACCCTCCACCAGCACAGAGACTCACACCTCGGTGGGACCTAGATCTAGAGCAGGCTTGGGTTCACAATCTGGTGGTCACCGCACGAACATGTTTCTGCAGCAGGAGGAGGCAGGTTTAGCTGAACTCCCCGGCACTTGGAGGACTGCTGGGGAGGAGGCATCTGTGAGGTCCGAACCAGAAGATGAACCCTCTGGATTTGGCCTTCCAACTCATCGTGGAGAGTCAGCAGAAGGCGAGGGAACATCATGCAGAGCTGTTGAAAGCCCTCAATAGAGTGGCATGCGAGTTGGAGCAGTACATCTGCCTGTTCTCTGATGCAATGGTGCCCACATATACACGCATGGAGGTCTCCATGGTGAGGATGGCGGACATCATAGAGAGCCTGGTCTAGCAGAATGCAGAGATGCGTGCAGACCTGCACTCCATCATGGAGCCATGGGTGAATTTACTACAATCTTTAGCCAGAAGTACCAAGCGGATGATCCACCTCGGCCTCCTCCGGACATCTCCAGCATCACAGATGATGGTTGCACAAAGTTCAGCACCATTCGCAACTCCTCAGATACTGAAGCAGTCCATGTCCAAATGCAACAAGACCTGGACAATATGCAGGCTTGGGCTGACAAGTAGCAAGTGACATTTGTGCCACACAAATGTCAGGCAATGACCATCTCCAATAAGAGAGAATCTAACCATCGCCCCTTGACATTCAGTGGCATTACCATCACTGAATCCCCCACTATCAACATCCTGGGGATTACCATTGACCAGAAACTGAACTGGACTAGCCATACAAATACTATAAGAACAGGTCAGAGATTAGGAATCCTGCGATGAGTAATTCACCTCCTGACTCCCCAAAGCCTGTCCACCATCTATAAGGCACAAGTCCGGAGTGCAATGGAATACTCTCCACTTGCCTGAATGAATGCAGCTCCCACAATACCAAAGAAGCCTGATACCGTCCAGGACAAAGCAAACCGCTTGATTGGCACCACATCCACAAACATTCACTCCTTCCACCACTGACACAGAGTGTACCATCTAAAAGATGGTACCAATCTACCAATCTCCTGCACTGCAGGAATTCACCAAGGCTCCTTAGGCAGCACCTTCCAAACCCATGACTACTACCATCTAGAAGGACTAGGGCAGCAGATAGATGGGAACACCACCACCTGGAGTTCCCCTCCAAGCCACTCACCATCTTGACTTGGAAATATATTGCCGTTCCTTCATTGTCACTGGGTCAAAATCCTGGGACTCCCTTCCTATCAGCATTGTGGGTGTACTGTAAGGAACATATATTTTTATTTCTGTTGGACTGTTGTAAAGAACATAACTTTTAATTTTCTGTTGGATTGTGGATATAATTACAATGGCTGCAGGTTGAAAGACATGTCCACTGGAACAGGATGAGAGACATATACAATGTTGCAGTCCTGGAATAGAGTGTGCCATGAAAGACAGGATGGTGCCAGAAAGGAGCCCTGGCCCAAGGGAGCTGCCTGACAACAGCATTTTAATTAGCTCCTGACGAGGTGACCAGGGTTTTATGTGAGGGCAGTAGAGCTGAATAGTTCCTAGCCTGAAAGGAACAAGACCTAAAACCTCTCTCTCCTGTGTGTGGAAGATTCCAGTAATTCCACAATAATAGCTTTTTCTTCTCACATCTCTATAACCTGCTCTTTCTCTGAAAACCCCTGTCAAGAAGCAAAAGGGAAAATCACTGCTAGAGACATTGAAAAGCAAGTGCTCAGCCAGTGAACTAAATACTGAAAGTGCTGGAAAACCACCTTGTGTCATCAACAAGAACTTAAAGGAATTTGGAAGACATCAGTCAAAATCAACCCACCGAACCCTGTACTCTGGAATTGGTGCTATTGAACTGTTTTATCCCACCCTTAAAATCCATTTTTTGTGTGTCTTATGTGCCTCGTATGTGTGGGTATAGGGATTTAAGAAGTGGTAGAGTTTTGGTTATAGAGTCAGAAATTAGCAGTTCATATTTCTTTCTTTTGCCACTGGTTAATGATAGTTTGTTCAATAAACAGTTATTTACTTAATACATTTACAAACCTGGTGCTCGTATTCTGTTAACCTAAATTAAACAGTTGGGTAGAATTGGGGCAATCTGGTGGTTTGATCAAACTTTTTCACATCTGTCATAGAATAGTAGGGCTTGATATTACAGCTCACTATCCCCAGTAAGTCGTGACAGTACCTACATCACATGGACTGCAGCGGTTCAAGAAGGCAGCTCACCACCACCTTCTCAAGGGTAACTAGGAATGGGCAATAAACGCTGGCCCAGCCAGTGAAACCCACATCCCATGAATGAGTAAAAATAAGTTCCTACATTCGCAATATGAGAGGGAAACAGACAACCTTGACGTCCCTCCAGGTGCTCCTTTCCCTCCAGGAGTCAGGCCGGGGCCCCTGAGGTCAGCTCCCCTATCTTTCCTCTCCCCCACTCACACATTTCCTTTCCCCCATCACAGTTGACCCCTCCTGGCACCACCTTCCACCTCCCCTTCGTGACCTGCCAGCTACAACCCTTTTCCTTCGGAGATGTCTAGGTGAACATGCACGGCCCCTTCCTTCCTAAAAATCCCACTGCCGTCCACATTCACCTCCGTAACCTTCTCTTTCCCACCCCCGGGGTCCGTGTCTGTCTCCAGGTCCTCACCAACCACACTCACCGTCCCTACTATCATTATCGTCAAAACCTCACCCTCCCACTCTACCGCCTCGCTCTGCCCTTAGTCTTTCTCACCCTTCCACCATGCCACGCCCGCCCTCAGTTCGCTCCTCAGGAGGCAGACATGGACCTGTATGGTCCCTCTGATGCACATTCACCTGCACATCCCCACAAACACCCACACCCTCCCCGCATTCCTTCCCTCCTCCGCCCTACAGTCCTTCCCTTCCTCAGGACGCCCTCCGCCTCCCTGCACTCCTCTCCCCCTGGACACCCTCCCTGCATTCCTCCCCTCCCTGCACTCCTTCACTCACTCCGGTCAACCTCCCCCATCCCACATGCCTCCCCTCAATCCTTCACTCCCTATGGAGACCCTCTCCCACCCTGCACTCCTCCCCTCATTCCTTCCCTCCCCCAGGACACTCTCCCCCTCCCCTCCCTGCACTCCTTCACTCACTGTGGACAACCTCCCCCACCCCACACGCCTCCCCTCCCCTCACTCCTTCACTCTCTATGGACACCCTCCCCCACCCTGCACTCCTCCCCTCCCCTCACTTCTTCACTCCCCCTGGACAACCACCCTCTCCCCACACTCCTCCCCTTCCTGCACTCGTCCCCTCCCCCGGACACCCACCCCCTCCCCCTGTACTCCTCCGCTCCCCCGGACATCCTCCCTCATCCTGCACTCCTCCAAACACCCTCCCCCTCCCCTGCTCCCAGACCCTTCCCCCTCCCGCACCTGTCCCCTCCCCGCTGGAAACCCTTCCCCTCCTTCCCCCTGGACACCCTCCATCCTTCTATCACCTTCACATGGTCCATCTCCGACACTTCCCTTCCCTTCCTTGACCTGTCTCCATTTCTGGTGATAAACTGTGCACCAATATTCATTATAAGCCCAGCGACTTCCACAGCTACCTCAACTACAGCTCCTCACACCTTGCCTCCTGTAAGGACTCCATCCCATTCTCTCAGTTCCTTCGCCTCCGTCGCATCTTTCCAAAATGATACTTCTGACATGTCTTCCTTCTTCCTTAACCGAGGTTTCCCCACCCCCCCGACTATGGTTGACAGGGCCCTCAACTGTGTTCGACCCATCTCCTGCACCTCTGCCCTCACACCTTCCCCTCCCTCCCAGGGCCATGATAGGGTCCCCCTTATCCTGACTTATCACCCCACCAGCCTCTGCAGTCAATGGATCATCCTCCACCATTTCTACCAACTGCAGCATGATGCCACCACCAAACAACAAAGAACAAGAACAAAGAAAAGTACAGCACAGGAACAGGCCCTTCGGCCCTCCAAGCCTGCGCCGATCATATTGCCCGTCAACTAAAACATTTTGCACTTCCGGGGTCCATATCCCTCTATTCCCATCCTATTCATGTATTTGTCAAGCTGCCTCTTAAACACCACTATCGTACCTGCTTCCACCACCTCCTCTGGCAGCGAATTCCAGACACTCACTACCCTCTGCGTAAAAAACTTGCCCCGCGCATCTCCTCTCACCTTAAATCTATGTCCCCTAGTAATTGACTTTTCCACCCTGGGAAAAAGCTTCTGACTATCTACTCTGTCCATGCCACTCATAATTTTGTAAACTTCTATCAAGTCGCCCCTCAATCTCTGTCGCTCTAGTGAGAACAATCCGAGTTTCTCCAACCTCTCCTCATAGCTAATAACCTCCAGACCAGGCAGCATCCTGGTAAATCTCCTCTGCACTCTCTCCAACACCTCCATATCCTTCTGGTAATGTGGTGACCAGAATTGCACGCAATATTCCAAGTGTGGCCTAACCAAGGTTCTATACAGCTGCAGCATGACTTCCCAGCTTTTATACTCAATACCCCTGCCAATGAAGGCAAGCATGCCATATGCCTTCCTGACTACCTTATCCACCTGCGTTGCCACTTTCAGTGACCTGTGGACCTGTACACCCAGATCCCCCTGCCCGTCAATGCACTTAAGTGTTCTGCCATTTACTGTATAATTCCTGCCTGTATTAGACCTTCCAAAATGCATTACCTCGCATTTGTCCGGATTAAACTCCATCTGCCATTTCTCCGCCCAAGTCTCCAACCGATCTATATCCCATTGTATCCTTTGACAATCCTCTTCACTATCTGCAACTCTCCCAACCTTAATGTCGTCTGCAAACTTACTAATTAGCCCAGTTACATTTTCCTCCAAATCATTTATGTATACTACAAACAGCAAAGGTCCCAGCACTGATCCCTGCGGAACTCCACTAGTCACAGTTCTCCATTCAGAAAAGCACCCTTCTACTGCTACCCTGTCTTCTATGACCAAACCAATTCTGTATCCATCTTGCCAGCTCACCTCTGATCCCATGCAACTTTACCTTCTGTACCAGTCTGCCATGAGGGACCTTGTCAAAGGCCTTACTGAAATCCATGTATATAACATCCACTACCCTTCCATCGTCGATCATCTTTGTCACTTCCTCGAAAAACTCGATCAAGTTAGTGAGACACGACCTCCCCTTCACAAAACCATGCTGCCTCTCACTAATACGCCCGTTTGCTTCCAAACACATCTTCCCTTCACACACACAACCCCCACCGGCGTCAGCATTCCGCGAGGATCGTTCTCTCTGGGACACCCTGGTCCACTCCTCCCTCGCCCCCAACACCTCATCCTCTTCCCACGGCACCTTCCCATGGAATCGCAGAAGGTGCAACACCTGCCTCTTTACCACCTCCCTCCTCACCGTCCAAGGGCCCAAACACTCCTTTCAAGTGAAGCAGCTCTTCACTTGCATCTCCTTCAATTTAGTCTACTGTATCCGCTGCTCCCAATGTGATCTCTTCTACATCGGTGTGACCAAACGCAGTCTGGGTGGCCACTTTGCAGAATTCCTCCAGTCTGCCTGCAAGCATGACCCAGACTTTCCTGTCACTTGCCACTTCAACACCCCATCCTGTTCTCATGCCCACGTCAGTCCTTGGCATGCTGCAATGTTCCAGTGAAGCCCAATGTAAACTGGAGGAACAGCACCTCATCTTCTGATTAGGCACTTTACAGCCCTCCAAATTTAACATTGAGTTCAATGACTTCAGGCCATGAATTCTCTCCTCCATCCTCACCCCCTTTTTTCTACATTCATTTTTATTTTTTGTCCACTTATTTTTATTCATTTACCAGTGCTTTTATCCCTTTTTATTCCCCCCCCTTCACCCCAGACACCCTCCCCACATTCCTCCCCTCACCTTGGACACCCTCCCCCCGCCCCCCCCCCCGACTGCACTCCTCCCCTCCCCCCGGACACCCATCACCCCACCTCTCACCACACTTCTCCGCTCAACCTGGACACTTTCCCCTCCCAGCAATCATCCCCTCCTCCCTGCGCGATGTCTCTCTCGCCCCCCGGACACCCTACACCACACTTCCCCTCCCAGTCCCTGCATGCTTCCCTCCCCATGGACACCCTCCCAACTCCCCTTCCCTGGACACCCTACCCCCAGCTCCTCACACCCTCCCCCCCCAGGCACCCGTCCCCACTATGCCCCTGACCCCCTCACCCCTCCTGCTCCTCCCCACAACCCCAGACACCCCTCCTGCCACGCATCCCTCCCCTTCTACATCAGATGCCACCACCCCCAAGGAACACCCTTTCCCCTACTCTCGGACACCCTCATCACACTGCTCTCCTCCCAACCTCACTCACTTCCCCAACCCCTCATCTCCCAGCTAATCCTAGACCTGTCTCTCCCACCCCTTGACCATCATCTTTTGAGAGCATCAATCATGACTTTCCAACATCTATGCACTGCTTCCCAGCAGAGCAATAGCCATCAGAATGCACCCAGCATACCACAGATGTCCACAATGTGAGCAAGGCCCTGGCAGCTAAGTTGACTGACTTTTACACATCACACTTGTCAAAATGTGTTCTATACAGGCATGTTTTTCCCACCAATGTGGGCGGACGAATAATGATACACAGATGTGTATTACAATGAGGATCCCAACATCCGATGGCAAGAAACACAGTCTGTCATTGATGGCCAGGGCAGACAATTGCAAATTGGTTTCATGATGGTGTGAAACCAATCTCGCCATCAAACACACCCAAAGCTGGTGGGCACAGAAAATCCTGGCCAATAAGAATTCTGATACAGCTAGTTTAAGTGCTGCGTTGAGTGATTATCATTGTTTTCCACCCCACCCTGGGAACAGCAGGGGAAAGAAATAATTTTTAAAAAAAATTAAATTCATTCATGGGATGTGGGTGTTGCTGGCTCAGCCAGTATTTATTGCCCATCTCTAATTGCCCTTAAGGGCAATTAAAGAGTCAACCACATTGCTGTGGGTCTGGGCTCACATGTAGGCCAGACCAGGTAAGGATGACAGATTTCCTTCCCTAATGGACATTAGTGAACCAGATGAGTTTTAATGACAATCGACAATGGTTTCATAGTCATCACTATACTTTAGTTCCAAATTTAAAAAAAAAAAATTGGATTCAAATTCCACCATCTGCCGTGGTGGGATTAGAACCGAGAGGCCCCCAGAGCATTGCCCCTGGGTTTCCAAATTACCGGTGCAGTGACAATATCACTATGCCATCATCTCGCCGTCTCCCCCACATCCCCTGCCTCCCCCTCCCTGAAGCTCTAACAATGATTATCAATAATGATCAACAAAGTGGAGTATCAGGAATATTATGCTCATTAAAAACTAATGATTATTTTTGGACAAGTACCCAATCTAGCAACATGACTCATCCTTTCAGTTGTACAAGCAAGTCTTGCACAATCCAAATAATGGATTGGGCAGGACAAAAACCCAAGTCAAGTTACAATTGGCAAAATGACATGTGCTCAGGGCATGAGTCCCAAGTTATAAATAATTGATCAAAGGAACACATGACAATTTAAATCTTAAAAAACCTTTCTGATCAGAAGATAAATCTAAGGTATAGCCAAATGGAATGGATTAAAATTAAATCAATATAGTAGCATTTTCAATAAAAGATCACCTTGCATCAAATTCTGCTCTTAAGTTGTGGAAAAAAACATCTCTTGGTGCAATGAATGCCAGCTTGATTGGTTGTGTTAAGAGATTAGCTAGAAACAGTAAAAAAAAGTACCTATTTTTTTCTTACTCAATATATTCAAAAAGGTAGCACAAGTCTTCAAAACAGAAAGTCCAAAAGGAAAGACAGGAAGCTATAAATGCAGCTTGCAGAAATAACATTAAGAATTAGACTTTTAAAGAATCTTGTGTTTATTCCAAGTAATGTTTTCTGGTCAACAATCTTTTACAAAAACCGTTTACCAGCTCTTCCATTCATTTACAATAATGCACTGATGATATAAAACTGGTTTTTGGCACTTAGATTTTTAGTCTGGACAAGAGTAACAAAAAAGAATACAGGAGCAAATATATTACAATTTTCACTAGTATACCTGCATTACAAAAAATAAAATCTTGCATGTCATGGTATGTTATAAATAGATTTACAGTTTGACACTGTAATAAACATACTATTTTGTCCACTGAAACAATATAGGCCCATACAAAATAATTTAAAAAACAAACTGAAGTATTTGCCAAACTAATCAGCTCAGTCTAACATTTTCTCAAAAGGTGACAGGAAGCTATATACAGGGCACATTTCCCCAGTTTTTGATCAAGCTGCTTTCAATTAGACCAACAGCACAGGAAGCCAACAGGTTATGGAGGAAAGAGTTACATGGTAGAGCAGAATTTATTTGACAATAGGCCCATTGCCCCCAATAAAAAAAAAAAATCTGTTTGGAGAAGCAAAAAAGTTTCTGTCACATTTCATGCAAAATTTCCAAGCAGCAACCCTGTCTTAAACAGTTCTGGAAGATCACTAAATGATTCCATGAAATCCATGTCAAAAAGCAGAAGGGCACTGAGAAGTTAAGTATTTTTCCCCAGTCTCAACAGCTACAGCTCCATAGAGAACCTCCAGCACGATTCTCAATTGAATACTTGTTTGAGCCTTGAATATAATGCCCACATGGTGGAACTGGCTGTTGGTGGAGTCCAATCCTATCCCCACAAGGGCACTTCCAGTAGAGGTTGCTGGATAAATCGTCAGGTATGGGCATTCAAGCCATTTTTCACTTTAAGAAAAGGGGCATTGTGGCAAATTGTAACAACCCTATTAACACTTGGGTATCTCAGCACAGGCCAGAAATCTTTATGGCACAAATACTGACGGAGCCATAGGAGGATCACTCATCTCAATTTTATTTCATCACTCTTCATACTCAGATGAGGACAGCTAGCAGTTCTTTGGCAGTGTTAGGCCAGACAGATCTGTCTCCTTTTGAGTTCAGTACAACAGGTATATCACCTACAATAGCTTTCCTCATGTGTGAAAATGTACTTCACACATTTCCACAGTTCTTCCCCCTTTCAGCAAATTCAAATCTTAGCAGCCATTTAATGCTTGGAAATATTATATCTAAATCATAATGAAAAGGAGGTGTAAGATATCTAAACATAGAATTCATAATTTATGAATGCTTTGTAAGATTATAAAGCACATTGACTGTCATGTCAAGATCCAGTTCTATCTTTCCTTAAAATGTGGTTGGGCCTCAATGGCCAGCCCAACTTGTGCTGTTCTTAGAATCCTGCCATGTAGTTTATACCCCTCTTGCACTATTTTTACCACAGTACCAGGTAATGCATCCACAGAAGGAACACGCAAAACAATTTCATGTTCAGCTGAGTTGTACTTGAGGCCAATGGAATTCATCTTCTCCAACCCATGCTTGGAAAATATTTTGCACAGTTTCTCATCAATCAAGCATAGGCCTTCATAGAGGTTCTTCAAAGTTGGATTGGAATTAGCAAGGTCGTCCTCTGTTACACACTGGGATGTCTTCTCTAAGATATCTGCCACTGCTAAGACATCTTTGCAAAAACTATGAATACCTAGATGAGAGAGAGAAAAAAGGCTTATTAACATGCATTTGAAAAACATGAAATGTTAATTCAATAGAAGTTCCATTCCGTATTTAAATTTCCTCAAGATGCTTTGACTTGTATTCATTAAATTCCTAATTGTGACAAGCTCAGATTTCCAACAAGTAATTTCTCACTCAACCCAAAAATCATGCATTAAATCCAACTGCAGGAGCACAAATCCTTTAATTAGGGTATTTATGAAAGGTTAAAGTAGTAGCTGAAAAACAACCTTGAGCTTTAGAAGCTCAAGAGTACACTAATACAATTTGTGTACTAAGGGTGCTGGTGGATAATTTAACTCAACTGCAGCTGAGATCACCCAACATAGACTAAGAATCAAACCTTCAAGGTAGTACTGCACTAAATGGTTAAGTGATAAAGAAATGCAATGTTGTTGAAAAATTTGCTTGTTGCCAAGTATGATACAATGAAATTCTTCAGATTGTTTGAAATTGAATTTTTCTATTGAAAAAGTTATCCAGGTTAGAGCTTTTTTTGCATGATGTAGTCCTTATTTGCATTCTCATCTCTGTACCCCAATTACACTAGAAAATCTGCTCACCATATAGCCTGGCATCTTCAACACACTTTCTCATTCTTCTATTGCCATCTTCAACCCGGGCTACAACTTTCTGATAGTTCTCCTGTAAAATCAAACACGAGGTGAAATAGACACTTT
Organism: Cetorhinus maximus; assembly: GCF_964194155.1. Lineage (NCBI taxonomy): Eukaryota > Metazoa > Chordata > Chondrichthyes > Lamniformes > Cetorhinidae > Cetorhinus > Cetorhinus maximus. The sequence continues at coordinate 66,843,854 of NC_135888.1, read as the reverse complement.
TGAAAATAAATCAGAAGGATCTTTGTACAACTAGAACTGCATAATTATTTGGATTCCAGAACAATTATACTTTTATTCAGGATCTGTGTTAAGCCCATAATAAACATTACAGAATTGTTTATCGAGTATCTTTTAAAATCCTGCTATTATGTTAATCAATAAATTGGAAATGTGCACAATATATTCTCCAAATAATCCAAATGTAAAATCACTTTGCTGCTAAAAAAGCCCAAATAGATAAATTTATTGAACCATCAAGTGACCAGTGAGTAGCTGAATATAGAACCAAAAAGATCTGAAGTATGAGTCCTTCGCCTGTGCTGATCACAGCTAGGGTAGGGACAAATAAAGTCTTTGCATCCTGGGTTAAAGAGGTAAAAGGTTAGCCAGGGTGCCGGCTCCAGATCCAGCAGCTTCCTGCTGAATGTTATGCAAGTACAGTACTGGATCATTGCTTCCACCAGTTAAACAAAATGCCAATGGTTAAATTCTAGGTGCAGGTATGACAAGTGGCCATATGGAAGAGATGCTGATGCTGAGCAGCACCTAAAAATGCACGTAAGAGAAAGATCAGGGAAAAATATACAAAATGATTCTATCACTTGATTATCATGAGCATTTTGACAAATTTATGCTGTAGTATACAAGCTACTCATTCAAAGGTGAACTTAATTATTCAGTAAAAGATTGCAACCAATTCCCAGTTTGCCACCATTTTTCACATGAAGTTGGCTTGCTTTGTTTAGAATCAAGAGCTTGTTCTCAACAAACTCCTGACAACACACCTTCAACTTCAAGAATCAGAGCCCCTGCTCGCTCATCCACCTTGATGCTGCAAGTCACCTGCAATGAGCATTCGGATGGTCCAGTGCAGAATCCAAACTTCCGATGTTCCATACAGGCCTGAAATTTGGCTTCAGGAATACAATTATTAGAATGCAAGGTTATAATCCAGCACACTTAAATCACTTTAATAACATTTGCTCACACTAGTGTTAAAAAGCACCTACATTTTCTATATTTGGGAGCCAATAGTTAACAGGTTACACACATTTCCAAATTAATTTTACATTTCAGTTCCTCAATATAAATTCAGACCTGTATATCAAAATTCATCACATGGCAACTGAATGCCAATAAAGATGCATCAAAAACTATAGCAATAAAAGGGCAAGGTTTTGTGCACTTTGGCTAAGTCTGGACCACTTTCTTTTTGGCCAAAAACAAAGGAAAATTTGTTAGATTTAAAACCAGCTTTGTGGCTAACTGAGATAAAAGCAAAATACTGCAGATGCTGGAAATCTGAAATGAAAACAGAAAATGCTGACAGCACCTGTGGAGGTAGAAACAGTTAAGAGTCCTTATGACTCTTGAGCTCTGAAGCAGTCATATGGATTTGAAGCTTTGATTTTTTTTGTCTCTCTACAGATGCTGCCAGACCTGCTGAGTTTTTCCAGCATTTTCATTTTTTATTTGCAGCTAAATTTACTGAATGCTACTATCAGTCAATCTCCTTGGCTGCTTGTATGTGTATCTGATCAAATCAAACATTACCATCCAAAGACAGTCTAGGAATTCAATTTCTGTGGTAATGTTGACCAGTTCCATCCTAGCCACCACTAATGTTGCAAATTCCAGGCTCAGAGAGAAGTATAAGACAATAAATTGTGCCGCATATTTGACCAGCTTTCCAATGCATTGCTTATTTCAGCTTCACCAGTGCTCTGATAGAAGTGCTTGCTTATAACAAGCTATTTCTCAGAATCTGCTTGGAGAATGGCAATGACTATAGCAACAATTTCATCATTTTCTAGGCTTGTTGGAAGAAACTGTTCCCCCTTAATGTATTTCTAAAGCACAGATTTTATAATTATTGCATTATTTGTCCATACAGTCTCAGTACCATTATCGGTTTAGTGCCTAGCGACCTAGTGGAATCATCTCTTCCCAGATGTGTCCATCTGCAACTGCTGGGTTACAAGTCCATACTGCAAAACAGACCACAATTTGACAATAAACTGACAATCATTTATAATAGCCATAATTGCTAAAATTCCACACTGAAAAACCCAAATGGATCATTCTGCGGCTATCGTTTTAGAAGAGCATAGGGTTCTTTGTTCGCATTTCTGACCAGAACATCTATCCTGGAGGGCTCAGCCCTGACACTGAGTGGAAGGGGGAAAAAGTTCAATTTTCTAGCACTGATTTTATTAACTTAAAAATTGCACTTAAGTGGACAAAATAGTGGATGCTTATACAGGCAATGCTCAGTCACCCTTTGATACTGACCAGGATTTTGCAGTTAGTGGTCAAGTGATAAAGAAGCTGCTTACAAAGATCTAGCAATCTCTTTGGCATGGGTTTCACCTTTCTTGATGCTAATTTAACTTGTTAACAAAAGGGATATCTGGCATTCAGCAACAGTGATTGCATCGCAGAGGCTAAGAATCCAAGTCACATTGAAGAATTCTCAAAAGTAGTTAAAAAAAAAGCAATTATTAATCCTTCACTCCTGATAATTTTAGAGTGAAATAAGAGATTGGTACATACATATGGGATTAAGGCAGAATCTAAAGTATCAAACTTTAGTTTTATTGTAAAAGCCCTTGAAAGAGCATAAAAATTAAATTCATGCCAAATCAAGTGATTTTGAAGATAGAAGATTTTTCCAACAGCGTACCCTTTATTGGAGCAGGGAATCAACTTCAGGATGTGTGTTTAACTGCACACATGTTGACACCAGACTATCAGTTTCACAACTGTAATAAATAAAGGTTACTGTTGAGCCCTGCATTTTCCACCAGGTAAGCAATTTCTAAGCACTATTAAAAAGGGTATGCTGTTGGACAAAGGTGACAAACATGGTAGCAAATAGAGGCTTGGCTGCAGATTCTATTTTGGTCACAATCACTATCTAAGTGATACTTGCCTGCAGGGTCTGATGTTCTTTAACTAACTCATTCATTTGGAGTTGCAGCACTTTTTGACTAGCACATGAACTAGAAGGCATCTTGTGTTGCATTGCATTTTCAGCAGTACACTTGCGAGTCTTGGCAGAACCCATTGAATCTTGATTGTCTTCAGTCTTGTGTTGGATAGGATTACCACAGAGAGTCAAGAAGCCCCTAGAATTCAAACATATCATTCCACTTAACTGACTTTGAAATAATGTGCACCTATTATGCCTTTCACATCCTTAAATTTTACAGATGCTTGCACCGTTTGACCAGTCTATCAGTTTACTGCCCAACTCTGGCTTGCTGTATATTGCATATTAAGAGTGTCTAAACGAAGAACAATCAAGTTTAATGTTAAAAAAACAGAATTAAAATGGTTTAACACTTAACTTCAATATCACAAAATGTATGTAGTATATATTGAAGCACTAATTTGTGAACAGAGTCAGTAGCTGGACTATACAAACCCAGACAGACTCTGATTTCATACCAGCTGCAAGTTAGCTGCAGAAGTTATAGAGGTGCTAGTTAGCTCACAAAAACACCCAGTCAGAAAGGAGAAAATTGGCCAATATCCAATTTCTGACAAATGCCTGTGGATGGAGATTAGGTGAATAACTTCCCCACCCATCAGAAAGAATAACAAAACATACACAGCCCCTTTTATATCCTCACCATAGGCCACAGTGAAACAAAACAGCCAAACTTATCCCATCGAGATGACTTTGTACAACCAATACCATTAAGCCCCATTGGTTCTCCCTTTCTGCTAGAGGAATCAGACAATCCATTTTTGGGGAATGCTGGCAAGGACACTAACACCACATTGCTTTTCTTCAGATAGCACCATGAACAGGAAGATGAGGCAATAGTTAACACCTGATCCTCAAGACAGTAAGCCCAGCCTCCTCAGTACTGCAAGGTCAAAGTCTAATTTGTGCTCAAGCCTGAGAATATAGGAAAAACATAGAACAAGGGCATTTTTACCTCCTTGCATTGAGCTTCACAAAAGTGGAGCCTGAAGAAGTTGCTCAATGGAATTCCACGCTTTTGCTATCAGACGCAATTTTTAAAAACCTTGACATCACACTTAAAAGAGTGTGGTGGCTCATCTTGCCGAGGATTTTTACTTTAAAAAATTCAGTATCACTCCAGGAAAGGGAACATGCATTATAACAGTTGAAAAACTGTTTACCTCCTCTGCTTTTAAGTAAAAAAGAGCCAGGGTACTTTCAAAGTCTGAAGTACTGAATTACCTTTCTGGAAAACTTAAGGAAACATACCACAGGGAGCTAATATCCTTTAATCACCCACCATTCCTACAATACCAGGCAGTTAAGGAAGGGAGAGGTCATTTTAAAAACACTGCCATATTTTCCAGCAACCCATCTGTTCCCTCAAAAGCTCATTAACATTGAAAGCAGCCTCTATCCTTCAGGGTCACCAGAATACAGCCAGTATTGTCCGCTGCTCAGTTTGAATAGTAAATGCTAATGAAAACAACCCCAGCCTTGGCATAGCACTAATTTCTAGGATTGCCAAATGCCTTAAGACAGCTGCATCTTCACTGATTTTGTGCATCATCTCATCTTTACTTAATGAAGATACAAACAGTTGCTGATAAATGAAAAATTGTTAAGAGCAACCCTGTATTAATTTTCACACACAAAAACAAGAATAGCTGGAAAACTCAGCAGGTCTGGCAGCATCTGTGGAGTGGAAGACAGAGTTAATGTTTTGAGTCCATATGACTCCATCAGAACTGAAGAGAAATAGAAATGAGGTGAAATAAGCTGTTTGAGGGGGTGGGACAGGTGGAGCTGGATAGAGGGCCAGTGATGGGTGGAGGCAAAGGAGAGATTGCCAAATATGTCAGACAAAAGGACAAAGGGGTGTTGACATTAGCTAAAGGATGTGCTAATGGTGACATTAAGGGTAGAATGAGCAAGTGACAGGTGGCCCTAGTGGGGGTGGGGTGGGGGTAAGGGATCAAAATAGGCTAAAAGGTGGAAATAAAAGAATGGATGGAAATAAATTTAAAAACAGAAATAGGTGGGAAAATAAAAAAATTTATAATAAATATTAGAAAAAGGGGGGATCGGAAAGGGGGTGGGGATGGAGGCGAGAGTTCATGATCTGAAGTTGTTGAACTCAATGTTAAGTCCGGAAGGCTGTAAAGTGCATAATTGGAAGATGAGGTGCTGTTCCTCCAGTTTGCGTTGAGCTTCACTGGAACATTGCAGCAGGCCAAGGACGGACATGAGGGCAGGGTGGTGCGTTGAAATGGCAAGCGACAGGGAGGTCTGGGTCATGCTTGCGAACTGACCAAAGGTGTTCCGCAAAGCGGTCACCCAGTCTGCGTTTGGTCTCTCCAATGTAGAGGAGGCGCCGCATTGGGAACAGCGAATGCAGTAGAGGAAATTGAGGGAAGTGCAAGTGAAGTGCTGCGTCACTTGAAAGGAGCGTTTGGAACCTTGGAAGGTGAGGAGGGGGGAATTAATTTTCATTTGAAGAAGCTATTGATCTCCAGATATAACTCAACATCCTGAACTTCTTTACACTCTTGCTCAACACCTCATTGCAATGAGTTCTAGCAATTTCTGCATAGGTTCTGACTTCTCACCATAAGCCAATTAGAAACTTCTGTTCTTGTAGGGTTCATTTCAACTTCCTGCTGGCATTAGGGTGAATGCTTTTGGGAGAGGGGAGAGCAAGAGTCAGACAGGCAGAACACCCTAAATGGTAGACATTGCTGTAAAGATCCAATTCAGAAAAACGTTGCTGCTGTTCTAAAAAGCTGCAGTGGATACTCAAAACAAGGTGGTACAGGAAAATCTGAATAGCAGAACAAAGAGACAATTAATGTTCATACCTAAAAATCAGTTAGAACTGAATTTGTCTGGGATGTCCTGCATTTAAACTTAATGTCGACAACTTCAACAGTTTAAGAGTCATCTGCCAGCTGTGAATTTTAAAGCCATTAACATTACGTGCAAAAGAGTACACACATCATGTCTGCCTCCCTGTAATTTTATACCACCAGATACCTTATAAAGTATTAAAAAGGCTAGATTTTGAGTTGTGACTCGGCTCAAATAGCACTCAGCTTTTAATGTACTGATAAATCAGTGCCAAATTCACATTCTGGCAGTCTTACTATCAGATAAAATTTACTTAAAAGTACAACACTGATAAGCTTTCACAAGTTTATCCGGGTGAATAATTAAGTTACAGGCTAGGAACATTCTATGCAATTAGCATGGTGGTGAGGTGGGGGGTAATCTCCACCCGACTACATGTGTGCACAACAGCTTGGTAGTGCCCTTGTCTTGATTTTAACCTCCCCACCAACCCCCCCCACCCCCCCACCCCCCCACCCCCCCCGCCCACCCCCATCTCAGCCATCTCAGATTTGAGTGCATAACCTAGACAAACCAGAGCACAGAATGATGCCCATTCACCTTTCTAGATAGATGCAAGAGATCCCATAGCAGCACCTGTTTGCAGGATATCATTGATATGACCCCTCCTCATCCCTATAATCCCTCCAGCCCCACAACCCTCATATCACCCCTCCTCTAATTATGGCTTTGAGCATCCCGATTTTAATTACTCCACCATTGATGGCCATGCCTTCTGCCGCCTAGGCTCAAATTCTGGAATTCCCTAGTCAAATTTTTCTTCTTCCCAAGTTTAAGTAAAAACTTAAGAATCAAACTTTTGGTCATGTCGTCCAATTCTCCTTAACCTTGCTCTGTCAAATTTTGCTTTACAACACCTGTCAAGTACTTTAGGAGATTTTTAATCATGCTAAAGGCATTATACGAATTGTCATCAAATAAATTCATCTCAACTTGGCAATCTTAGTTGCATTAGCTACAAGTGTCCAAGATGCCTGGGGTGGGAGAACGAACACCTTACACCCCCAACTTGCCTGCTTCCAACCTCTGTGCAAAGAAGTCTATGTATTTTATTGGGATTAGCTCAGGCTTGGCTGCAATGGCTCTCAAAGATCAAGCAGCTCCAGTCATGGTCATTATCCATGGCTACATACGCAGAACAACCACTTGAACAAGATGACAGCAGAGTATTGCAAGTGAACAAATTCCCTTCAGGAGGGGATACACAAGCATACACAAAAAGTTAAAAACTTCAAAACACCCAGGTAAATGAAGAATCATATTGATGCAGCCCAAGAAACAGGAGCTGAAGTATGTCACATGGCTGGCTCATCAAGCCTGCTCTGCCATTCAATAAGATTATGGCTGATTTATCCACCTCACCTACACTTTCTCCTACTATCTCTCAATTCCCTTGATGCCCAAACATATATCACAGAACATCTAGATATGGGGATCTCCTTTGTACTGCCTCAAACTTCTGATGCCATTCAAGTATGGTTTTGAGGTTTAAGCATACTTTTCCCCCCCATATTTGCAGAGGATAAATTATCACCCTAATCTAGAACAGCCTAGCTTTCAAACAAAAGAAAACTTGCACTATACATAAGATTGTTTGCAAGGTCACAAAAATTGAAATAACGGTTCCCGGACAACAAGCAAAATGATTAATCAAGGTCTTTGGGAGATGACATTCTGTAGCTGCCGACAGAACAAAACTAGACATCAATTTGAAATGTTTCGGGGTATTCACAGAACCCGACAAGGTGCTGTTTAAAATTATTGGAAACTAAAATCCAGAAAAAGGCCCAACAACGCACGAAAAACACATCAACCTCCATCCAGCGCCCTCGCCTGTTTGTGACACTTGCCCCAGAAGTAGCTGCGGGAATTCCCATTCGAGTTTCAAGTCGCAAGCATCCGCCTGCTTACTCAAAGGGAATTTCGAGCTGTTGTGGGTTTGACTTAGCTTTTTCGTCTCTCGCCCCATATATTCCACATAAATAGATTCCTTAACGTGACGAACACGCATTTAGTTCCTTCTCGGTAAATGGCATTCACAATGTTCGAACGCTAAAGGAAACTTGAATTTAGTCAAACTTTCGAAGCACATTTCGTAAAGTTACCGGAGAATAAACTGTAAAATACACCATGATCCAGCAATAAAAATAAATAAATTAGGGTTAGGTTTCGTGGAAATATGGTTTCTACTTTGACTTATTGGTTTCAAAGTGTGTTTCCGGCTCAGAGGAGCCTGAAGCGCCTACGTGAGGAGCAGCACGACAGCAAAAGCAGCTGCTCCAGGATCATTGCCAAAAGCCCACTGAAGCGGCTGTGGAGTCAGCGTGGCCACGTTACACGGGGCAACATATCACTCTCACTTTAACTGGATTTGCAAAGGTTCAATTCTCAGAAACTAACACCCAGCCCCTTCCCGGCGCCTGTCAATACCATCCAGACTCAGAGCCCACACTCACCCTCAAGCAGCCGCTACACAGCCTGCATCCCTCTAACAGAAACACCCCCCACCACAAATCCCCGGGCTCTCCGACCACCACCCCCCAACCCAGACCCACGCCCCCCGCAGAGCGCGCCCCCCCCCCCACAAACACCTCCGACCACCCCGCTCCCAACCCAGACTCTCCAAACACACCACCCCGCTCCCAACCCAGACTCTCCAAACACACCACCCCGCTCCCAACCCAGACTCTCCAAACACACCACCCCGCTCCCAACCCAGACTCTCCAAACACACCACCCCGCTCCCAACCCAGACTCTCCAAACACACCACCCCGCTCCCAACCCAGACTCTCCAAACACACCACCCCGCTCCCAACCCAGACTCTCCAAACACACCACCCCGCTCCCAACCCAGACTCTCCAAACACACCACCCCGCTCCCAACCCGGACTCTCCAAACACACCACCCCGCTCCCAACCCAGACTCTCCAAACACACCACCCCGCTCCCAACCCAGACTCTCCAAACACACCACCCCGCTCCCAACCCAGACTCTCCAAACACACCACCCCGCTCCCAACCCAGACTCTCCAAACACACCACCCCGCTCCCAACCCAGACTCTCCAAACACACCACCCCGCTCCCAACCCAGACTCTCCAAACACACCACCCCGCTCCCAACCCAGACTCTCCAAACACACCACCCCGCTCCCAACCCAGACTCTCCAAACACCACCACGGCTCCCCGACCACCCTCCCTCACACCATCCCTCAACCCCCAACCGACCACCCCCCTCCCAACCCCGGACTCTCCAACCATTTCCCCCAAGCCTCCCCAAACCCCCAGGCTCTCCAAGCTCACACACACGGCCTTTCTATAACTGATTCCTTCCCCGAAGCCGTTCGCCCTGAGCCGGCCCAGGGAGGCAGCGGTTCACTCCGTGGTCCAGCTCCAGCTTCCACCCTTTGCCAGGGCCGGGATCCGGTCTAACCACCCTCAGCCCAGCTGACTGATCCACGGAAACTCACCTCCCGCTCCTCCGTGATGCCCAGATCACCATTTCTTTACAGCTCCGCCTCACTACACACAAACACATGGCCGCCATCTTTACTTTCAACCCAACCGCCGGCTCCTCACTTTAAAACCGCAACAGGCCCCGCCCCCGGATACGTGCCCCGCCCCCGGCAACAGACTCCGCCCCCGGATACAGGCCCCGCCCCCGGCAACAGGCCCCCCCGCTCCGGCAACGGGCCCCGCCCTCGGAAAACAGGCCCCGCCCCGGCAACAAGCTCCGCCCCCGGCAACAAGCCCCGCCCCCAGCAACAGGCCCCGCTCTCGGTAAGAGTCCTCCCCCTCTCGGCAACAGGCCCCTCCCCTGGTAACAAGCACCCCCAGACTCCCTACCACACTCCTCCCTCCGGAACTAGTCTTTATTCTCTCTTAAAAAGATGCTGAATTTTCCCAGCAATTTAGCCTTTTCACATACTCGTTTCCAGGGTCCAGAGGCCCAAACATTCCTTCCAGGTGAAACAACAGCAACTCAGTTGTACTCCTTTCAATCAAGTATATAGTACTGTACTCGAGAGAACAAACACAGATTTGATCATCATTTTGCTGAGCACTTCTGTTCAATCCGGCTCTGACCTCCCTGTCTTCAACCTCATGCACTGTTCCAATAAAGCACAATACAAGAGCTCAACAAACAGCACTTCATCTTTCAGTTGGAGACTGCACTCTGGATTGAACATTGAGTTTAACAACTTATGATGATAACCAGCATTCCCTTTTTCTCAGACAGCGGTTGCTCGTTACCATTCACACCTTCTGTGGATCCCTATTTTGCTTCTTGATTGTCCACTTATAACCCACTTTTTTGCGTTGCTCCCTCATCCCTTTTGTTATTTAATCACTTCTGCCTTCCAACATATCACGGGCCTTCTGTTTTTTCTTCCTCACTTCATTACCCCCTACTTTTTCCTTGCATGCTTAAAAGCTTAAACTTCTAACTTCTTCCAGTTTTGAAACAGTAGGCTGGATTTTCAATCACCAGTGGGGGCAGGAATTGCTGCGGGCTTGATTTGAAAATCATCTAGAGAGCGTCACTGAAACCCACTGTCTCTGGAACACACCATAATTTTCAAAGGGAGGGCAGGGGGGTGAAATGGGGAATCTGCTCATCTCCAATTTGAAAATTGTCAAATCCAACAATCTGATGCACATTAGCGTCGAGTTCAATTCGAGCCGAAGTGAAAGGTATTTTTATGTTGAAAAATTTCATGAGGTGGGTATCTTGTGCTGAATTGTGCACAGTACCTTTCATTTGGCTGTTTTACACTTTTGTGTGTGTTGACACTGTTAGCTTCTGAAATGCTGCCTCCTCTCATCTGCAAGGAAGTGGCCCATCATGGCTGGCATCTGCTTTTGCTGTTCGCACTCTTCAGGCAGCTCCCATCTTCTGGTAACGGCTGGTGTCACTAATTGGATGTCAAGCTCACCTCCAACCCAATTAGGGCATTTACATTTGAAGATTGGCTCAAGATTGGGACCCAGAAATTATCCAGGCATCAGGTTCTCGACCTCAAATTAAAAATCAAGACCATAATTATTTTTCTCTCCATGAATGCTGCCTGATCTGCTGTGTCTTTCCAGTATTTTCTCTTTTCATTACTTAGTTCCAACATCTGCAGTACTTTGCTTTTGCTCAACTAGCCCACAACTGAATAGTAAGTATACCCACTCTGAACTAGGGAAGATGGTTCAGTGATGTTACGCTGGAGCAGGCTGAAAGTACAGGGAGCTGACAGAGGGTAGGCTAACGACACACTTTCACTGAGCTGTTCATGACATGAGAGTGATGTAAGCAAATATCAAAGGTGCTAGCTGGGGAAAAGCTAATTTCTATGATTTAAAAAGGGACTTAGCACGGGTGGGTTGGATAGGTGATTGCAAAGTAAAGCAGTAACAAAACAATCATAGATGTCCAGGTTGTCGCATTGTCCACTAACCATTTTCATATTGTTGCTGTTTTTGTTTGAGATTTCATGTACAGTTCCGGGCATTTACAAAACAAAACCTGGTTTATTAACATTAGCAAACAACTCATAGACCCGCAGTTCAGTATCTTCCCAATTCTACCAATCTGTTATTATTCTGTATAATGAAACCAGCTCAGCTCAGGAGCAAGGTGGCTCAAGCTGAAGGCATTGCTGCCAACGATGGAATGATTATAATTGAGGATGCACAAAAGGCCAGAATTGGATCTGTGCAGACATTTGAGGGGTTTAGGGGCTGAAGGACATTACAGAGAGAGGGAGGGGCAAGGCCATAGAGGGATTTGAAAACAAGTATGAGAAATTTAAATACAAGCAAATTACTGCATATGTTGGAAATCTGAAATAAAAACAGAAAGTGCTGGCATTATTCAGCAGGTCTGTCTGGCAGCATCTGTGGAAAGAGAAACAGAGTTAACATTTCCAGCTGAATGACTCTTCTTCAGAACAAACATATAAGAGCTGTCAGACCTGTTTAGTATTTCCAGCAATTGTTTTTATTCAAGAATTTTAAAAATTGAGGCCTTACTTAATGGGAGCTAATGCAGGTCAGTGGAATGATGGATGAATATGACTTGGTATGAGCTAGGAAATGTTAGATTGTACGTAAAAAGATTTTGCAGTTTTATCTGTGATTCCTTGTAAAACAAGTCAATGGAAAAAAACCTCTTTTGTGTTAACAATTCATGCAGTTTGTCACCGAATTTCACCTTTTGAAAGGATTCCCCCCACACCCTCAGCAACCTATTAGTGTTTGTAAAAGCTGAATTGCTGGTGTACTGTCCATTTGAGAAGGACAAATAGTTAGTTGTCATGTGAAAGTTACATTGTTCTGAACAGTTGTTATACCTTCATCAATGCCTTTTGAGACAAATGGGAGCCATCAATGCAGGACATACACCGGTCCTTATTGAGAAAGTCAAATCCTTATAATAAAATGTTCAAAAGCAACAAATATTTAAGAGTCTGAAGGGATAAACTGTTGCAAAAGTGGTCTTTGAGGCAAGACAGATTCTAAAAAACAGAAATTTGCACCAGAACTTCAGGATTTGTTTCAACAAAATTAGGTGGGCTCATCTCTGCCTAGATAGAGCCAAATCCATTACCAGTCTTCACTGGTGGCCTCATGTACTTATGGATATGGAAGGTAATGGCTGGTGAAGACAGGATGGGCTTGATTTTGATACTCCCATAGTTGAACAGCCTGCTAATGCTTATTGTTTCATCTCAAGATATGAAAACTGGCGATTCCGCAAGAGATACAAGAATACCTGTGGAACAGTGCCTCAATATGAGTTACTGTATTCATGAGCATGAGCTGAAAGGGTTTATGAGAGTTGATTTAATTTTGCATCAGCTAATTAGCATTTACTATATAACCACGTGCAATGTTGTACAAGTACATTTAAATAGCAGTGACTGTTCTTAACCTGTTCTGGTATATGAAGTGTTTTGAATATTTCTGAGAGAAGTGAGGAGCTATGTAAATGCAAGATGTTTTTCTGTTTGTTATTGGTGTCACTAAGTTCAATTTAATATTTGTAACTTAAAAAAAATCTGACCTTGCTATTGTATATTTTTATAATTTCATTGCCAGGGAACAATACTGGATTGTTCTAAAATGCACAAAGAAGCATTCTGTCCTGAAAATACTGGCAGAACACAGGTCTGCTGTAACATTAGAACTTTGATGCCAATTGGTGTCAGCATTGTGCATGATGCGGCTATAATTGTCGAAAATTGACATGCTTCTGAAAGCTGCGAACTGCCATTGCACAACATGCAAGCAAGTACAGAACAACAGGATGATAAGTAGGAACAAGGAAGTCAAGCCTACACTAAAAAGACTAACCTGTCCTTTCTCTTTTCAGTAGCAGTATAAATGTAGCATTTTCTGTTTTTATTTTGCATTTCCAGTTTCTTTCTTCATTCGTACAAGACAATTTTGTAAAAGTTGCCAAATTGCCCATCACAAGCCCAGTAACTCACCAGTCCACGATCAACTTGTACTGTACAAGATATTTGAAAGATGTCAATTCAGTTTAATTTGGTACTGTATTTTTTCCATTCCTCCCATTTGTAGGGTTGTATTGATTTTTTTCTCTGCTAACAAAAATAAGGTTGAATTTCAACAGGGGTTCTTCCAATTTTTTACTGTAATTTTGGCAGAAGATCCCAGGAAACCCCAGGGCAAGAGAATAAATGTTATTTACACCATCTCTCCAGAGTTTCTGTTGATATTCTGCTGACTAATGTTATAGGAGATGATCAAGAAAATTCCTGTGGAAGTTAATGGCAATGGTACTTGTGAATTTATTTCTCCTGCTGCTATAAATCATGCAAATGCCAATAGCATATTAAACAGTTGTTGTAAAGGCTGAAATGATGATTGGAAACTTACCTGATTCAATTTAACAGACTGAAAGCAAAATTCACTGCCTCAATAACCCAACAACAACAAAATAAAAATCAGAATACGTTACAAAATTGTTTGTGTGCTTAATTCCTATCTAAGATACAAATGTAAAATTGGTGCATGGTCAAACAGGGCTCAGTAGTTTTCCAGTGCATCATGCAGGTGGTAATTCGTCATATTTGAAACTAGATCAGATCTTAAACATGAACATATGAAAAACGATAGGAAAATACCAACTCTTCTGGCCAAAAAGAAAACTAATACAGAACCCTTTCCCCCCCACAAAATATAAAGAAAAATACAAATAATAAAGCAAACAAGAATAAAGCTAACAAAAAGCTTGAGTCCTCTTCAGAACCTCCTTCCATATACATTTCACCTTTTAAGACCCTGATGACGGGGTAGAAGTTTCACCTGAAGACCAAGAACTCTTGAACCTACTCCAGTCTTCATTTGCTTGCAGGACATACATTTCAGAATGTGCATGAGTGGTTGGTAAACCCAATCGCAAAATTATATGCAGGAAGTGGGTGAGATTGTCAGATATATTTTGGCCCCCACACATTCAAACTGCAATGAGAAAAGGAAAAATTCCTGCCACCAATCTAAGAGATGGTCCCATGGACCCAGGGTAATAGGAAACAGCACCAAAATTACTTTCTGGATCAGTGAACTGTTTGGATCCAGAACCTGCTACCTTTATATGTACAGCACCAATTTGTCCAGGGCTGACATGTAGTGCTGTTTCTAACAGGCTGGCCAGATGCAGAATGGTGCACTATAATGTTACAAAATTTTAATCCACTGAAGTCTTTTCCATGAACCTTGATGTATGTTGCCAAAGTATTTAGTGAGACAAAGCATGGCTAGGCTACAGTGTGTGAATTGGCTAATGGACTCAATTTTTACCTTTGAGGCACAGCTTATATGTTAACACAAAGGAGCCTTTGTATATCCACTCCATCACCAAGACTGCCAAGTTTCACCTCTGTAACATTGCCCCACTTCAAACCTGCCTTGTCCCATCTCTGCTGAAACCCTCATCCATGCCTTGTTACCTTTAGATATGACTTCCAATGCTCTTCAGACCAGTCTTACATCTTCCACCCTGCACAGGCTAGTGCCCATGCAAAACTCAGCTGCCAGTATTCTACCTTGTACTAAGTCTTGTTTACCCATTATCCTTGTGCTTGTTACAGGTCCAAATCGCTCAATTCTAAAATCCTCATCTTTGTTTTCAAATCCTTCCTGGCCTTATCCCTTCCTACCTCTAATCTCCTCCAGCCCTACAAGACTTAAAGATCTCTGCACTCCCCCAATCTGCCCTCTTGTGCATCCCTGAGTTTAATCACTCCACAATAGCACCTGTGCTTTCAGCTACCTTGGTCCTAAGTTCTGAATTCCCTCTTTCCTATTTTAAGATGTTCTTTAAAACCTACTACTTTGACCAAGCTTTTGGTCGTCTGTCATGATGTGTCTTCTGTGTTTGGTGTCAATATTGTTTTTGATCGATAGTGCTTTTGTTAGATGTCTTAAGGTTTTTTGCTACATTAAAGGCACTACATAAATGCAAGTTGGTGTTGTTTGCTGCTCAGTTGTGGTCCAGTTTTAAGTTTTCTATCTATTCTTTCATTTAATAAATAAACATTTTTAACCTCTGCTTATGAACATTAAATTTTAATCCCTTTCCACTACTATCTCACCGAGTTTATGTGGTAAAGTGGAGTACCATGTACCTTTAAGAGAATGCAAGTGGACTAACCATGTGACAGTACTGACCAATCAATGTACAGCACAAGCTACTGGTTAACTGTAAATCTAGAGCTGGAGGTGGTTGTGGGAGCGTGCAAAGATTTAGCGCTCTGCCTTCTGTTGCAATAAACAATCGCAGTTTGTTCTTATGTGGGTCTCTCTCCATTATTGATAGCGAGCATCAACTAACAAGTGAATATGAAGGCGTGCAATTTGAGTTTACTGGACTGGTGAACTTATAGACCCAATACATAAAAGTTTACAACATTAAAATAATTCTTAACTGGAGAGAATGCCATCAACATCAGATGCCTCTCCCAAATGGGGTTCATAAGTGTAGGTCTTGAAACCAGTTGAATTGCACATACACCTTTGTTTGGATTACACATCTTCTTGCTGTTACACTAGGAGGCAAAATTTCCACTGACAATTGGTGGAAACTCCAGAGAAACAATAAATATTTGTGCAGTTTAATTCAGATTCTTAGGGCGGAATTTTCCTGTCCTGCTGGCAGGCTGGAGCGGAAAATTCTGAGTGAGGCCAAAAATCGTATTCCCGCCAGCGGGAAATCAGTTCGTAACTTTCCCCTCACCGCTTCCATGGCGGGGTTGGGTTTCCCGCTGATCCATTTCGGGAACAGCATTTGCATACATTACCATGTCATAAATGTTCATTAAAAACACTGCTCACCGGAGTCACGTTCCCCCCACCCCAACCTTGTGCCGCGGCAGCAGGAAGTTAGACTGGTCTAAATCACATTTGGAAATGAGTGACATGAAGCTGTCCGCCCTCCGCTCGTGAATTTGAGGTGAGTGCAACACTCAAAGCCCACCTGCAGCAGCGCTGCTCTGGGTTCTCACCAATGCCAGTGAGACGCCTCACTGGTGGGGGTGTAGGGTTGCTCTGCTCGCTGGCTTCCTCCATACTTCAGGAGGTGTGTTCTGCAGCTCTCAGACAGGGCTGCACTCTGAAACAGAGATCAGCATTGCGATCGGGGTGTGGGTGGGGGTGAAGGAGGACAGAGACACAGGGAGGCAATATGTTATGGTGGGGGTGGAGAGAGGTGGGGGGAAGGAGGATATAGACACAGGACAATGGGCTCTGGTGGAGTTTGTGGGGGTGGGGGAACAATGGCAGGTAGAGGGGAGACTGCAGGTGGGGAAGCTGGAGCCCAACATGAAAGACTAGAACACAGACACAGAAGGTGGTGGATGGGAATTGAACTGTATGAATGGGAGGGGGTGCAAACCCTGGAATAGAAGGGGAGGGGCTTGTGTTGGTGTGGCACAGGAGGGATGGGTTGCACAGGGACTCAGAGGTGGGGGAGGGTCAAGGCTTGCAGATGAGGGACAGATTGCGCAGAGACTCTTGGGTGCTGGGGAGGGACACTGTGTTATCATCAGTAAAGAAGGAATGGGAGAGCTTAGTGAAAGGCACAATCCCTGGTCTGGAACCAAGAGGTCAGAGTGAGAAATTAAAGGCAGTCCTGGGGCCCTGCAGGCTATGCTACAGGGATATGCATAGCACGCATGTCATAGTCCCAAAGGAGAGGTGAGGCCTGGATGCTCAATTGGGATAAGGCACAGCTTGGTGTGCAGAGCATGGTCAGAGTCTTACAGTCGGTGGCTATGGGCTTGTCTGGCTCTATACTGGGCTGTAGATGAGATGGTCATAGTCAGAGGAAGCATCTGCAGCCTGTAAAGGAGGAATCGGTAATACAGGGGGACTAATCGAAGCTCTCCTGTCGGGGCGGGTTCACCTCTGTCTGTGATCATGCACGCCTCAAGTTGGGGAAGGATGAGGTACACATTGGGCAGGGGGACATCAACAGTAATGGGTTCGGGGGAGGGCTGGAATGTCCACCATAATTACATTGGGATCCAATGTTACTGGGGGAGGTTGCAGTTAACTGGAAGGAGCTTTACCTACACATTGTGAGGTTCCAGGAAGATTGGAGGGTCCTGAATACTGACAGAAGGAGGGTCAAAGCTGATTTCAAAATAAAAATGCAGCACCACCGTCTTGAAACCCCGAAGCTATGGCACAATTTGAAATCGAAACTGGTAAAGAATCTGCATGGGAGAGGTCTGAGGCAATGTGGGAGGGGCCCATGGCTGGACTAAGAGGCCCTTTCAGAGGGCACCCTCAAACTGCTTAGAGACACAACACTGAAATAGAGTCAGAGCTGAGAGAAAAGAGGAAGACTTCCTTGAGAAGGTGCAATTGGGGCCATTGCTTTAATGAGAGATTGCAGGAGTAATTGGCTTCACAATACAGTTGCTCCATTTGGGTATTAACAGAGAGGTCTGTGAGAATGGAAAATGCAGACAACGGTTAAGGAAGCACAGCTGCTGCATATCTGCCAGGTCATCAAAGAAAGCCTCTAACATGCTTTCTCCAATTGGCATGGATAACAGGCCAAAGGGCATCCAGTCATTGTTGAAGTGAAAGCTGAGCTTAATCGGTATCCCAGATCAGAGATTGCAGGAGTGCCTTTGGTAAGGTGGCACATTTCATGAATGTGTCCAAACCTCTCCCAAGCCCTGTGGGGTTGAGATGTTAAGTATCAGGGTTGGTACCTTGGTCACCTACATCTGTGAGTGTGGCCCTCAGCTGCAAGGCTGTATCAGCAAAAAGCTAGTAGCACAGACACAGTTCCAGGGCATGACATTGGCTTTCTGTTTGCGAGTAGGAGGTCTACTATATTTGTCAAGTGTTCATTAACCTGTTGCATTTATCAGTCCACAGGGAGAAGAAGGATTAAATAATGGAGCATGTGATCAATGCTGCCTTCTTGATGGCAGTGATCTGATTGATGAGGAGAAAGGCCCGACGATGCCCAGCCCAGCTTCAAGTGTAGGTCCAGCATCTTGTCCATTGTCCGGGGGAGAGCCAACAACACCCAGAGGATGAGGTTAAACCCATCCCATGGAGGCGACTTACATGACCAAGGGTCTGCTGAAGAAGACTTTTCTATCTGGAGATGAGTGACAGACAATGCTGTGTACATCTGCACTTATCAAGAGATGTGGTGGATCATATCTGTCACATTCTGCGGGAGGATCTAACGCCCCTGAAGGTCACTGCCAAGCTCAATTTTATTGCCTGCGGATCATTCCAGGGACCCATAGGGGACCTATGCGGCATCTCACAGTCCTCAGCACATAGATGTTTCAAGGAGGTGACAGATGTCCTCTACAGTAAGTCTCATCATTATGTGAAGTTCACACTCGATAAAGCTAGCCAGGCTGCTAGATTTCTGGGGTTTACAGCTATCTCAGGCTTCCCTAGAGTACAGGGTGCAATTGATTGCACACATGGCATTGAGAGCTCCATTGCAGCAGCCCCTGGTGTTGATTAACAGGAAAGGGTTCCAGTCCTGTGCGATCATCAGAAGCACATCATGCATGTTTGTGCCAGGTACCCTGGGAGTTCTCATGTCTCATGCATCCTAAGTCACTCCCAGGTGCCTCATTTATTGAAAGGGCCTCAGCAATGGCAGGGCTGGCTGCTTGGGAATAAGGGATACCAGCTTAAATGATGGCTCATGACACTCGTGAGCTATCCTCAGAGTGCCTTGGAGCAGGGATACAAGGCAGCGCATAGGTCGACACGATTCATCATTGAGCAAACCATTGGCATCCTGAAGATGCACTTCCAATGTTTGGACCACTTAGGTAGGGCTCTACAGTACTCTCCACAGAGGGTGTCCCACATAATTGTGGTCTGCTGTACTCTACACAAACCGGCACTTCAAAGTTGGGAAGCCCTTGCCAGGGGGAGATATGGAGGAGGCTGAGAGCTCCTTGGACGATTAAGAGCAGGAAGGACAGGAACCTGAGATAAGGGTCTCCACGTGAGAACGCCATAGAAGAAGCACGACGTAGAAGGTGTGCCCATGCCACAAGATTCCAGGTGGAGTAAGGTGTAGGCAATGGGACATTCCTTCTGTCCCTTAGTGCCATGCCAGTGCACTGAAAGACCTTTATAACCAGTAACACGAGAGCAAGTTCGGCAGTCAGACTTTCACCTTCAACCCTCATGATTCACCAGGCCCCAATCGTTAGAAAGGTCAGCAGTGAACACTGTATTGGTGTGCTCTGGGAAGTGAAAGCCATCACAACAGTGCAAACGCTGCATCAAAAGACTTGATGCAGTCGTCACCATCTTAATCAGAAACTTTTAGCGGACACTGAGATGTTCGCTTGGCTGGAGAGACCATCATGGCTGTAGGTCTTATGCTTTGGCAGTACCAATGAAGGCAGCCTTCCCATTTGGAGAAAGAATTACAGCCACCACTCCAAGTCTAGTGAGCATTCCTAACTCCATGGGCAGCATTTTCCCCCCGTCGAGGGAAATGTGCGGGAGTGGGCGCGGGCGGGCGGGTTCCCAATCGGGGGCGCGCCGTCTTTTTACGGGGTGGGCCAATTAAAGCCCATCCAATGTGACGTCTGCTTGGAAGCGCTGAGCGCTCCCTGTGCGGGTGGGGAGTGATTCTCTGAGCTGGGAGTGCGCTCTTTCACACATGCGCGCAAAAGAGTTCACTCATCTCCCTGCGGCAAAATGCTGCCTCAGGGAGATCGGTGGAAGTTATGAACATTTTTTGAAGGGTGGAAAAAACTTTCCTGATGTCCCCTCATGTGACACTGTCACATGAGCTGGGATATATCAATTTCTTTTATTTAAACATTTTATAAAATTTTTAATACCCTCATGAAACCTCATCCTGCCCATGAATGAGGTTTCATGTTTTTTCTGAAGGCCGCCAGGGCTCTTTGCCTGCCTGCCAATCTTAAGATTGGATGGGCAGGTCCGTCAATCATTTTAATTACTTTTTTAATGGCCTTAATAGGCCGTTGACAGGTCGGCGGGCATATAGCTGATTTGGTTGCGCACCCGCCGAACTGAAAATCTAAATGACGAGGGGTGATGTCGGGACGCACGCCTGACATCATCCCGCGTGATTTTTCACATCGGCAAGCGGGCCCCCCCCCTCCCCCTCCCCCCTCCCCCTCCCCACCCCCTCCGCTCGCCGACCGGAAGATGCAACCCCATATTGCTTTGTAAGGAGTATGGTTACTAATGCATTTTGCAGACACTTCCAGTAAAGTGCTTGACACATCTCCCTGTCATAGCACAAGGGTTGAGTAGCTATCATGACTCAGTTACACATCACATGAATGTGAGTCTCACAAAGGAAGGCGATCACTGAGTGGGAGCATGGATCACCCTCGCAATAAGAGCGCACATAGATGCACATGCGTGACGCTTTCAAATGATGAGACCATTCTCATGAACAGCAAATGTATTTACAAAGGTGCAAAGTATTAACAGTGATTGAACACCTGTGACCCAGAAGTGATATCAAAGTTTCTTAATTTTTCTAACCCTAACTTACATCTAAGTGCATCCCTGACATCTGCAGCAGAGGTGGAGGTAGCCTGCTGACTGCTACGCCTTGTTGTCTATGATGACTTTGGCGGGCGTCCTCTGGAGGGCTAAGACCTGGAGGCCCCTGGTCTTCTTTGGGTCTCCTGTTGTGGGAAAGGTGCACCCTCCTTGGCCTGGACAAGTAAGAGACCCAGGGTAATGCTCTGGTGACCCAGGTTCTTATCCCGCCATGGCAGATGGTGGAATTTGAATTCAATTAAAACCTGGATTTAAAAGTCTAATGATGACCATGAAACCATTGTCGATTGTTGTAAAAACCCATCTGGTTCACTAATGCCCTTTAGGGAAGGAAATCTGTCGTCCTTACCTGGTCTGGCCTCCATGTGACTCCAGACCCACAGCAATGTGGTTGACTCTTAAATGCCTTCTGAAGTGGCCTAGCAAGCCACTCAGCTGTATCAAACCTCTACAAAGTCACAAAAAAGGAATGAAACTGGACGGACCACCCGGCATCGACCTAGGCACCGGAAATGACAATGGCAATCGCAGCCCTGTCGACCCTGCAAAGTCCACCTTACAAACATCTGGGATCTAGTGCCAAAACTGGGAAAGCTGTCTCACAGACTAGTCAAGCAAGAGCCTGACATAGTCATCCTCACAGAAACATATCTTACAGATCATGTCCCAGGCACCACCACCACCATCCCTGGGTATGTCCTGTCCCACCGGCAGGACAGACCCAACAAAGATGGCGGCACAGTGATATACAGTCAGGAGGGAGTTGCCCTGGGAGTCCCCAACATCAATTCCGGACCCCGTGAATTCTCATGGCATTAGGTTAAACAAGGGCAAGGAAACCTCCTGCTGATTATCATGTACCGCCCTCCCTCAGCTGATGAATCAGTGCTCCCCCATGTTGAACACCACTTGGAGGAAGCACTGAGGGTGGCAAGCATGCAGAATGTACTCTGGGTGGGGGACTTCACTGCCATCACCAAGAGTGGCTCGGTAGCACCACTACTGAACGAGCTGGCCAGGTCCTAAATGACATAGCTGCTAGACTGGATCTGTGGCAGGTGGTGAGGGAATGAAGGGGGAGAAATATACTTGACTTTGTCCTCACCAACCTGCCTGCTGTAGATGCATCTGTGCATGACAGTATCGGTAGGAGTGACCACCGCACAGTTGTTATGGGGATGAAGTCCCACCTTCACATTGAGGATACCCTCCATCGTGTTGTGTGGCACTACCACTGAGCTAAATGGGATAGATTTCAAACAGGTCTAGTAACTCCAGGCTGGGCATCCATAAGGTGCTGTGGGCCATCAGCAGCAGCAGAATTGTACGCAACCACAATCTGTAACCCCATGGCCTGGCATATCCCCCACTCTACCATTACCATCAAGCCAGGGGGATCAACCCTGGTTCAGTGAAGAGTGCAAGAGGGCATGCCAGGAGCAGCACCAGGCATACCTAAAAATGAGGTGTCAACCTGGTGAAGTTATGACACAGGACTATTTGCGTGCCTAACAGCATAAACAGGAAGTGATAAACCGAGTTAAGCAGTCCCACAACCAACGGATTGGATCCAAGCTTTGCAGTCCTGTCACATCCAGTCATGAATGGTGGTGGACAATTAAACAACTGACTGGAGGAGGAGGCTCTACAAATATCCCTATCCTCAATGATGGAGGAGCCCAGCACATCAGTGCAAAATATAAGGCTGAAGCATTTGCAACAATCTTCAGCCAGGAGTGCCGAGTGGATGATCCATCTCGGCCTCCTCCAGAGATCCCCAGCATCACAGATGCCAGTCTTCAGCCAATTCGATTCACTCCACGTGATATCAAGAAATGGCTGAAGGTACTGGATACTGCAAAGGCTATGGGCCCTGACAATATTCCGGCAATAGTACTGAAGACTTGTGCTCCAGAGCTTGCCACACATGTGCCAATATATGTGTCATGAACATCTGAAGAGTCACTGGTTCCAGTAGCTTTCCACATATGTACGCCTAAAAGATTTATAAAGTGTGTCACTGATACACCTTCGGAAATGCTAGTTTTCCTCGCCTACACTTTGCAAAGAAAGTTGTGAGGATGTTTTTCGTGTCTGACATCAGTTTGGACTTTGATATTACTGCTGTCATCAATTGTGGCTAATTTCCAAGTTGAATGATTGGTCAAAATAATAATGACATTAAGACTCAAGCAATACATTTAATTAGACCCCTGCATCAAACATTTTACTTCTTGGAGCAGTTATTGTAACTTACTGATCGCAGGTAAATTCGTTGATTCAGGGAGTGGCTGGGTAAACTGTAGTGGTGAGTTCCTTTGAATAAATGAGTTAGAAAAATAGTATTAGGTTTTGAGAACCCTCACCCCACCCAATCCTGCTTCTCAAAAAAGGGTTGGAAGATCAATCTGGGACATGCTGCCAATCCAACAGCCCAATTAATCGAAATGCTGGTAAGAAGGTATAAGGCTAAGTGATACATCTGGATGAGAAGATAGAATCTATAAGCTACTGTCTTTTAAAACCCATTACCTAACCACTACTTCTTGATTTATATGATCTATTCTTTTCAACTTTATTTTTGTTCAACAGTGTATTGTCCTTTTATCTGACAGCAGGGAATTTCCTTGTAGTTATTCCCACTCCATCATCATTACACATTTTAAAAATATATATTTTTTCACGGGATGTGTGTGTCACTGGCTAGGCGAGCATTTATTTCCCATCTCTAATTGCCCTTGAGAAGGTGATGGTGAACCGCCTTCTTGAACTGCTACAGTCCATGTGGTGTAGGTACACCCACAGTGCTGTTAGGGAGTTCCAGGATTTTGACTCAGTGACAGTGAAGTAACAGCGATACAGTTCCAAGTTAGGATGGTGAGTGACTTGGAGGGGGAGATGCAGGTTGTGGTGTTCCCATGCAGCTGCTGCCCTTGTCTTGCTTCACGGTAGAGGCCATGTCGAAGGAACCTTGGTGAGTCACTGCAGTGCGTCTTGTAGGTGGTACACACTGTTATCTATGTACTTTCTGCTATCATTTCTATCTTGCAAGCCAAAGTAGTGCTCCACTTAAAACAAAAATATGGCTTTAGGTGACGTTTGAGTAAAATCACTAACATTGTGAACTAGCACTCAAAATTGGCTAACTTAACACTTGTACTATATGGGCAGAATATTGTGCTCGTTGGGCGGGCGTCCCGATGTCATCGTGCACTTGCGCGATATTTTGGCCGGCGGGCACCCGCGGGAGTTGGCAGCGCACCCTAACAGGCCTATTAAGGCCATTAAAGTTCTAATTAAGTGAAATGTTTTGCTGCCTGTCCAACCCTAGGGTTGGCGGGCAGGCAAAAAGGCCAAACGGCCTTTGGATTTTTTGCGAAACCTCAACCACGGGTGAGATGAGGTTTCCTTTAGTGGTTAAAAAAAAAAACATTTTCAAACTAATTTCTAACATGCCCCTGCTCATGTGACAGAGTCACATGAGGGGATATGTTATTAACATTTTTATATTCTTTATTTTTTATTTTCAAAAATCTCCAGCTCCCTGAGCAGTTCTGTGCTTCAGAGATTTTACTGCGCGTACTTGCGCGCATGCGCGAACTCCAGTGCTCGTGCTCCTCCCACTCCAGCGGCGCTGAGCACTGTATGTGAAATTGCGGTCAGAGCCCGATTGTAGGCAGCAGTCAGCTTCCTGACCGCTCCCGGGCCTGCCCGCTGAACCCGCCCGACCACCGGAAAATCCTGGCCTATATTTCATAAATTGCAAATTATTGGTTCAGTAAAAGACAAAAGTTGGGTTGCTCTGCTTGTTCAAGGATGTGTAGTCAACTAGTAGCGTCATCAGATGAGGAAGGTAAGGGAGAGAAACTGACAAAAGAAAAAGAAAAGTACCGATATAGATTGACATGGACAAGCTCTTGAAACACAACAAAAACTATTTGCATTTATATAGTGCCTTTAATGTAGTCAAACATCCCAAGGCACTTCACAGGCAAGAAAGGCATGGATGAGGCTTTTGGGAGTAGATTGAGGCAGGGCTCCAGTTGGGTAATGTTATGGAGGTGGGAATATGTGGTCTTAGTGATGTGATTGAAAGTTCACCCCGGTGTCAAATATGAGATCAAAGTTGCAAATGGTCTGATTCAACCAGTTACCATGAAGAGCGATGGAGTCAGTGGCTAGGAAATGAAGTTTGTGATAGGGACTGAAGGCAATGACTTCAGCCTTCCGATTGTTTAGCTGGAGGGAATTTCTGCTCATCCAGCATAAGATGTCAGAGAACTATTGTGACAAATCAGTGGAAGGGTTGGGAGAGCTGGAGATGTGATAGAGCCGGGTATCCTCAGTGTATATGTGGAACGGTCAAGGGTAGATCCTTGTGGAGTTTCAGAGGTAGTGGTACAGAAGCAGGAACAGATGCCACTGCTGGTAATTCTCTGGCTATGACTGGATAGATAAGAACGGAACCAGTACCACTGGGTGATGGAGGAGAGGCATTGGAGGAGGATGATGTGGTCAACTAATGAATTCACAAAAACAAAGTCACCAAAACTAGTATTGTTTGGATGATGTAATGACGACTGAGCAAAATGGGCAGGGAAAGAAAAAATAATACTTATTTACATTTCAGAGTTGCTTCCTGAAAATATTTTGCGGTATTTATAATTCCTAAAGTTGAGGCTGCCCAGGGGTCTCCTAGGAGGCAGTTTCTACAACAGTTAAATTCAGTTTTAAAAAGAATGGTATGTAAAGTAGTTTGCGCACTCAGCATTGTTTTAGGCACTATCTGCATTCCAATGTTTTCCTTCTAGATGGGGCTAATCAGATCAAATCTGTATAATAAATAACCTGGTGCCTAAATCCTGATTGAAAGGAGATGCCAGTGACAGCTATTTATCTTTGTCGCATTTTAAGTTGGTCAACATTTTAGATCAGAGCATGTGTGGGCGCACTTCTCAGCTGTGTAGACAGACCAGCAGTTTGCTTCAGTAATTTGGAATTTCCGGTATTGCAAGACTTCTTCAGTGACCATTCCATCATAGCAATGCCAAATTTTTAATTTGCATCGTGACAGCATGTTTACATGCAAACATCTGGCAAAAGACAGGAAAAGGCAGAAACCAGGCAAACTGGCAGTTAGATCCATTCATGGGACTCAACTGCCAAGATGCTGTACTGACCCTGCAGGCTATCATCTTAACTGGTTCTTCTAAGCATGGGGAGAAGGACACCGGGAAATTGGTTGGGCCTGTTAAATGCACACATTTATACCAACAGCACCATCAGGATTTGACTGCCATTTTAACTGTGGGCTTTAGTGGGAAATGGCTGTGGTGTTCCCACTAGGCTAACCTCATCGGACGATGAGTTGAGTCCACAAGAGGTCCAGAGGTTTATCGCTCTTTTTTTCTTTTTTTTAAATGGGACTGGGAGGAGCAGTTGAGCTCCTTGAGGCCCCATATGGAATGTTTTGGCCTTCCCTGTCCCAGGCTCCTTTCCCTCTTGCAAAGCCCTTCAGAACTCCATCCCTATGATTTACCAGAGTGCTGAGGACTGTTCCTTTGGTTCCCGGTGATGGCCACCTGCCAACAAACCTTGTGCTCCTGCCCGCTGGCCACCTGCCACTTTCCACTGGTTGTGCGTTGGTAACTGACTGGAAAAATGGCATTAAGATCGCCCAAGCCTTATGCTGTCATACTCTGGATAAGATGTTGCTGCAGACCCGCCAATCACCAAATTTCAGCCCAGAGTTAAAATGGGGGCTCAACTGATTCAACAAACCTGTCTCATCCTGACACGATAAAACCTATATGCACCATAAGACATAGGAGCAGAAATTAGGCCATTCGGCCCATCGAGTCTGCGCTGCCATTCAATCATGGCTGATAAGTTTCTCAACCCCATTCTCTCACCTTCTCCCCGTAACCTTTGATCCCCTTACCAATCAAGAATCTATCCATCTCGGTCTTAAATACACTCAATAACCTGGCCTCCACAGCATTCTGTGGCAATGAATTCCATAGATTCACCACTCTCTGGCTAAAGAAGTTTCTCCTTATCTCTGTTCTAAAAGGTCTTCCCTTTACTCTGAGGCTGTGCCATTGGGTCCTAGTCTCTCCTACTAATGGAAACATCTTCCCCACGTCCACTCTATCCAGGCCTTTCAGTATTCTATAAGTTTCAATCAGATCATCATGAACCCACCAGACATTCGACCTTCGGGGAGAGACAAAAACACTTAAAATCAACCTAGGGCCAATTTAGGAAAACCTCTGGGAAACTTCTCTTCAACCTTGAAAGGAGAACAAACAACCTCTAGGGTCAGAACTTTCGACTTCGCGAGTGGGGGCCCG
Organism: Cetorhinus maximus; assembly: GCF_964194155.1. Taxonomy (NCBI): domain Eukaryota; kingdom Metazoa; phylum Chordata; class Chondrichthyes; order Lamniformes; family Cetorhinidae; genus Cetorhinus; species Cetorhinus maximus. The sequence goes on along the minus strand of NC_135888.1, from coordinate 66,816,551 downwards.
CTCGCCAAGTTGTAAAGTGACGTGGGGTGACGTCGGGCGTGTGTCCCGATGTCACCGCGCGTCATTTAGATTTTCAGTTCGGCGGGCTCGCAGCTAAGTCAGCTGTGCACCCACTAAACTGTCAAAGGCCTAGTAAGGCCATTTAAATATCAATTAAAGTAATTAATTGAGCTGCCCGTCCAACCTTAAGGTTGGCCGGCAGGTGAAGAGCCCAGGCGGCCTTTGCATTTTTCATGCAACCTCATCCACAGGAGGGATGAGGTTTCATGAAGGGTTTATAAATTAAATAAATTTTTCCATTAATGTTCCTTGACATATCCCAGCTCATGTGACACTGTCACATGAGGGGACATGTCTTAAAATATTTTATTTTCTTTATTAAATATTTTTAAACCTTAAATTAATCTCCCTGAGGCAGCTCCGCGCACATGCATGAAGGAGCGCAGGCCCTGACTCAGGGACCCCCCCCACTGCCCCCGCCTGCCCACACAGGGAGTGCACAGCGCTTCTGGGCGCACGTCACACTGGGCAGGCCTTGATTGGCCTGCCCACGTAAAATGGCGGCACGGAGATCGGGGGTGCCAATCAGGTTTGCGCCTGCTCCCGCACAACCCCACCCCCCCAACAGGGGGAAAATTCTCCCCTAGGAGACTATAGTGACTGTTATCTCTAGCCCCAATTATTCCACCTTCCTTCTTTAACTTAAGCTTTCTTCTACTTGCAGGAACACATCCAACTCCCTTTTAAATGCCTGCAGAGAATCCACACACACACGTTCTGGCAGCCTATATTGGAGTCTGAGAAAGTACTTCCTAAACCTAATCTAAATCTATGCATTTATCATTTGTACTGATATCCTTCAGCCTACCTTGCCTATCTTACTCAAGTAATCAATTGGCTCTAGATCAAATATAATCCCATCTGTATTTTAAGGATAAATCATATTCCCTTGAAGCCTTTATCAGACTAAAAGGCTTCAGTTCCCTATGCCTATCCTGATAACTGAGAACTTTTAAACCTGGTATTAATCAAGTGATCTGTTTCTAGTCTTCACATCTTTTGCTGTGTGAAGGGTCAAAAGTGGGCAGAGTATTATAGATGTGGCTGAACCAAGGCCTTAGAGAGAAACCCCTATTTCCGATGCTGATCAGATGAAAAAATTCACACTTGCCTTCCTCCAATTTTTTTGGGCAATTTTCTGATAGACAATCCTTCCAAACTTCTGAAGGGAATCCACAGAGAAGCCATGTCCCCCTTTTATGGCATTAGTTTTAGTAAAGAGTTTAAATGTCCCAAAGCTTCTTTGAAAAGCTACAGGGAAAACATAAGTGGATAAGGGCATAGGGTGGGTAAGGGGATAATGTGGGTAAGGAGGTAAGGTGGATAAGTGGTTAGAGTGGGTAAGGGTTAGGGTAGGTGAGGTTGGGTTGCGGGGTTTGGCGACTATCTGGAGACCAGACGATCTGGGCCATTTTGTTCAGTAACATTGAAAGACATCTGCCATATACATAAGATAAAAGCAAAAAACTGCGGATGCTGGAAATCCTAAACAAAAATAAAAATAAAAATACCTGGAAAAACTCAGCAGGTCTGGCAGCATCTGCGGAGAGGAACACAGTTAACGTTTCGAGTCCGTATGACTCTTCAACAGAACTCAACTCAAGATTCCATAGTAACATATTGCGGCATTTCTGATGAAGAGTCATAAGGGCTCTGTCTTCCTCTCCACAGATGCTGTCAGACCTGCTGAGTTTTTCCAGCAATTTTTGTTTTTGTTACATATTGCAGCATGACCTACAGGGCTAACCAAAGCCCAGTTGGAAGAATTCACGAAAAAAATAAACTGCTTCCTATTTACCTGGTTGGATCCATTACCCTTACCAAATCAATCCATTATCACTGCTACGGAGAATCCTTTTTTTCGGTATATTCAGTGAGGGGTGAGCTTTATTTAATTTCTTCGTACTTGACACGTTATTTTCTCATTACTAATTCACCAGCGCAGAGGCGTTAGCTGTGATTTATGGCAGATTTATAAACTGAATGGATTAGAATGGACGTTAATAAAAGTGCTAATAAATATAAAGCTTAAAAGCATGAGTTAATGGCAATCGTAGCTATAAACAAATAAGCCTGTGCTGAGAGGTGATAACAGTAGAGGAAACACAAACAGAAGATTCGTTTAGCATATGTTTCTGCTATCGCCGTTCCTATTGCTTCACTGTTCCAAGCTGGAAGCCAAAGAATTTGGCACGTTGATGGGATATTTTGAAGGTATGTTGATAAATGATTAGAGATACAGCATAAACTACGTGAGGTACGTGACTCGATCAGTCCACTTTTTTTCCCCCATTTAAAGGGAGGGGCATGGTTTTATTTCAAAATTGTAAATATTCCATTCGTCATTGCTATAAAATCTTTTGTGTGCAAATGTTATAGGTTATGCAAAAAAATTGTATATTCAATTAAAAGTTGTATTCAAAATAAATATAATTGGAAGATGAGCACTGATTCTATTTAAAATCTATACTTTTAAGATAAAAACAGAAAACTGCTGGAAAACACTCGAGGCTTGGAAATGACTCAAGGATTTTGAAGCAATTGCTTAATTTTATAATCCCTGTCTCTGGAGTCCTCAGTGTAAAACTTGGCTCCCTCCTCCTCCCCGCCTAAACCCTGTTCTTTGCTGACATTATGTATAGCTGTAGGAATCAGCTTCCATAGTTAAGCTGCAAACACGCAACTCTACCTCTCCATTACCTGCCTTAATGTTTCTTTTGCCTCTGTGTTGTCAAACTGTCTAATAAGTAGTATTGGATGAGGTTCAATTTAGTTCAATTAGGCAACATCAAAGGTATTGACATTAAAAAGGATATGGAGTTTGTGGTCATCCATTCCATCCCCTCCCCAACCAGTTTGAACTGATCCAGTTTGTTCCTAATCTCAGGGTTCTATTCTTTCTGCCCCATTTTCTCTGAATTACAAATACTGCTTATTTCCACCTCTTCCCATTTGCCTTTGTCACCTCTTTAGCAGACCTTCTATCTTCCATTATCCATAAATTTCAGCTCGTCCATCTCTTTCATCCTTGCTGACCCACATTAGCTCCTGGTCTCTTGGTGTCCCAGAATTCAAATTCTCATCCTTGTGTTAAAATCACTTCATGGTCATACTCCTCACTATTTTTCTGATTCCAGCTTTTTTGTGAATCCTCACCATTGGGAGTGGTACCTTTGGCCTTTTCTGCTTCTCCACCTCCCTCTCCTATTTCTAAGATGCTCTTTAAAGTCTACCTCTTTCATGCCTTTTTACATCCCGTTCTAGATCTGTGGCTGTTTTTTGATTATGGCTGTCTGAAGAACCTTGGTGTTTTTCTAGGTTAAAGGGGTCATAGCGCATGTTGTGTAGATGTTCTCATCATCATGGTCTGATGTCCCCACACAAACTGTTTTTATTCTAGCTACCTGAACTGAAATGCTTGACTCCATCAGTCTGCTTTTGGGCTTGAACAATGAGGAACACCTCTCAGGACAGAAGATATTTTAACCATTTTAAATAGTCCTTATGAAGCCATTTTTCTCAGAAGTTCTTTTTCTTCAGAGTGATTTTTTCTTAATTTAAGTTGAAGAGAATATATATGTCAGAGCTTCACTGCTCCGTGACAAATGAGCGATGTAGATGCCATGCATGAAATCCTGTCATCATAGGTGTGAGAACAGCTGTAGCTGATCAAATATCAGTTCAGGCTTGCAAATTATCATGCTGGGCCACAGTGCTGAAGTGAACAATGCTGGTTTTAGATTATAGGTGACGGAATGCGTTCAGCTTTCCCTGAGGCAACATCTTTATTTGTAACACCCAAAGAGAATAAATGGAACATCAGCAGGCATAGCTACCTGGTCCAAAAAGTTCAAATAAAAACTTAAAGTTAAGAGATGTTTTAAGCTCTTCTGCAGACTATATGAATCCTCTATACAAGGAAACTCAATGGTTTGAGTCTTAACCCTTTTCTATTGTCATGGCTAGTCCCACTTCATGGTTGGTTTGCAGTGCTTCAAGTAGTCAGACTTCAGATCTTCTGTTCTTCCAAAAGTGAAATGGTTAAAAAACTGACTTGTTTTCACACTGGGTTCCAGTCTTGGACTAACAGAGGCAACAAGTCAGGCAATAATGGTCAATGCAACCTAGTTCTTAGGAAGTAAGCACTGAAAACAGTAATGCTTGTTTCCATGTCTTGCACTGCTCATTCTATAATTTCCAAGTTTCCTCTTCCAATTTTGTATCATCTGTGAATTTCAAAGTTACAGGTTGCTAAGCTTAATTGAAGGCTCAGTTGATAAGCTTTGCTGATGAATAGGCGACTTATTATTTTGCCTGTGTTTATGTTTTATAACTGAGTTTAATTCCATCTCAAGCTATTTCCATACTTTCAGACAGCCAAGTGTCCAGATACGAATGACTGATTTTAGAATAAAATTTAAGGCATCCAGGCTCCACCAAGTGGCTGTTGTGTAGAATCTTGAGCAAAATGGCAGACAGCTGCTTTTTGCCCTTTAAAACATTTCTCTTGGGTTCTTCCAATCTCTCACTGAAAAATCCCTGTGGAACTTCCACTTGTTAACATTCAGACCATGCACAGTTACACTCCTAATGCATAAGCTTTACAGGAGAGGACACTCATCCCTGTAGCGTTCCTTTTTATTTAGCAATCCTAGATAAAGCCAATCCCACTGAAGGTCATTGCCTGCCGAGTTTGATCTACAATGGAGAACAGGTCAGTATTGTACTGCATGCTCTAAGCTGACATGCAGCCAAAACCCATCTATGACCATGGCATTGACAGTGGTTGTGTCAAGATCAATAATGCCATTACCTTTTATGCTGCAGCTCCAGGGTAAACACTGTGGACATAAAACACAAGCCAATGGCTTGTATGCAGGTGTACAAAACAAATGACCAATGTTCTATCTCTTTGAGCAAGAAACTTCATCTACTTCCTTACGGTCACCAGACAGATGTGTAATTTTACAGATGCAGGATTCTTGAAGGTTCAGACATTGACAGGACACACTTTATTGCACAAAGCTATGATGATTTCACTCTCTGAATGTTCATCTTATTTGCAAGTATAATTATTAGATTGTACAGGTTAATGCTTTTTGTTCAAGCTGCTGTCATAATGCCTTTATTTGAATTCACCACTTTTCTAATGTTTGACCCACGAAAACAAGTCTCAAGGTGGCTCCTAGGTGAGAATGGCAGTCCTACAGTATTCAAGGACACTGTTTGAACTGTTTTAAAACCATGCTTTATATCAAAAATTACTTTTTTTATTGAGTGGGCTGAAACCATCAGGATAAGTTTAAAAAGATCAGCAATAGCGTTCTCCAAGTGACCTAATAAGCAGCTCTTAAGATGGCCGAACATTCACATAACTTCACCTTGCAAATTACAAAGCCGTCAGAAAGGAGCCGGGCTGTCTGGAAGGAGCCTACCAGAGACAATTTAAATGGTCCATCTGAACCATTCACAGGCATTCAGACAGATTGTTATTCAGGTGGGTGTGGACCAAGCCATTAGGCTCAAAATAATTAATAATAATATAATGGGAAATAATAATGGGGAACCAGGAAATGGCAGAGGAGTTGAATAAATATAAAAACAGAAAACTGCGGATGCTGGAAATCCAAAACAAAAACAGAATTACCTGGAAAAGCTCAGCAGGTCTGGCAGCATCGGCGGAGAAGAACAAAGTTGACGTTTCGAGTCCTCATGACCCTTCAACAGAACTGAGTAAAATTAGGAGAGGGGTGAAATATAAGCTGGTTTAAGGTGGGGTGGGTCGGGGGTGGGGGGTGGGGGGGGGGGGTGGGGAGAGAAGTGGAGGGGTGGTGTGGTTGTAGGGACAAGCAAGCAGTGATAGGAGCAGATAATCAAAAGATGTCACAGACAAAAGAACAAAGAGGTGTTGAAGGTGGTGATATTTTCTAAGAGAATGTGCTAATTAAGAATGGATGGCAGGACACACAAGGTACAGCTCTAGTGGGGGTGGGGTGAAATAAGGTTGGGGCCAGGGAACTGGAAATTGTTGATGTGATGTAAGGTGGCAGAGGAATCACGGATGTAGGTGGGAAGGGACTGGACAAGGGGAGAGATAATGGAGTCAAGATAACGAGAAATGAGTTCCGTGGGGCAGGAACAGGCTGACACGATCGGTCTGCTGGGACAGTCCTGTTTGTGGATTTTGGGTAGGAGGTAGAAGCGGGCCGTCTGAGGTTGGGCGACTATCAGGTAGGAAGCTGTGGGAGGAAGATCTCCAGAGGAGACAATTTCCAGTTCCCTGGCCCCAACCGCCTCCTCTTCACCATGGACGTCCAATCCCTCTACACCTCCATCCCCCACCAGGATGGTCTGAGGGTCCTTAGCTTCTTCCTCGAACAGAGGCCTGAACAATCCCCATCCACCACTAATCTCAGTCTGGCTGAACTTGTTCTCACACTGAACAATTTCTCCTTTAACTCCTCTCACTTCCTCCAAATAAAAGGTGTGGCTATGGGTACCCGCATGGGCCCCAGCTATGCCTGTCTCTTTATGGGGTATGTGGAACATTCCTTGTTCCAGTCCTACTCCGGCCCCCTCCCACAACTCTTTCTCCGGTACATCGATGATTACTTCGGTGCTGCTTCATGCTCTCGTCGGGACCTGGAAAAATTTATTAATTTTGCTTCCAATCTCCACCCCTCCATCATTTTCACATGGTCCATCTCTGACACTTCCCTTCCCTTCCTTGACCTCTCTGTCTCAATTTCTGGTGATAGACTGTCCACCAATATCCATTACAAGCCTACCGACTCTCACAGCTACCTCGACTACAGCTCCTCACACCCCGCTTCCTGTAAGGACTCTATCCCATTCTCTCAGTTCTTTTGCCTCCGTCGCATCTGTTCTGATGATGCTACCTTCAAAAATGGTTCCTCTGACATGTCCTCCTTCTTCCTTAACCGAGGTTTTCCACCCACGGTCGTTGACAGGGCCCTCAACCATGTCCGGCCCATCTCCTGCGCATCCGCCCTCACGCCTTCTCCTCCCTCCCAGAAACATGATAGGGTCCCCCTTGTCCTCACTTATCACCCCACCAGCCTCCGCATTCAAAGGATCATCCTCCGACATTTCCGCCAACTCCAGCATGATGCCACCGCCAAACACATCTTCCCTTCACCCCCCCTGGCGGCATTCGGTAGGGATTGTTCCCTTCGGGACACCCTGGTCCACTCCTCCATCACCCCCTACTCCTCAACCCCCACCTACGGCACCTCCCCATGCATACGCAAAAGATGCAACACCTGCCTCTTCACTTCCTCTCTCCTCACCATCCAATGGCCCAAACACTCCTTTCAAGTGAAGCAGCATTTCACTTGAATTTCCCCCAACTTAGTCTACTGCATTCGTTGCTCCCAATGCGGTCTCCTCTACATTGGAGAGACCAAACGCAAACTGGGCAACCGCTTTGCAGAACACCTGCGGTCTGTCCGCAAGAATGACCCAAACCTCCCTGTCGCTTGCCATTTTAACAATCCACCCTGCTCTCTTGCCCACATGTCTGTCCTTGGCTTGCTGCATTGTTCCAGTGAAGCCCAACGCAAACTGGAGGAACAGCACCTCATCTTCCGACTAGGCACTTTACAGCCTTCCGGACTGAATATTGAATTCAACAACTTTAGATCTTGAACTCCCTCCTCCATCCCCACCCCCTTTCCGTTTCTTCCCCCTCCCTTTTGTTTTTTCCAATAATTTATATAGATTTTTCTTTTCCCACCTATTTCCATTATTTTTAAATCTATACCTTTTATGCCTTGTTAGTCTTATTTCACCCCACCCCCACTAGAGCTGTACCCTGTGTGTCCTGCCATCCATTCTTAATTAGCACATTCTCTTAGAAAATATCACCACCTTCAACACCTCTTTGTCCTTTTGTCTGTGACATCTTTTGATTATCTGCTCCTATCACTGCTTGCTTGTCCGTACAACCACACCACCCCACCCCCCACATCTCTCCCCCCACCTTAAACCAGCTTATATTTCACCCCTCTCCTAATATTACTCAGTTCTGTTGAAGGGTCATGAGGACTCGAAACTTTGTTCTTCTTCGCCGATGCTGCCAGACCTGCTGAGTTTTTCCAGGTAGTTCTGTTTTTGAGTTGAATAAATACTTTTCTTCAGTCTTCACGGTAGAAGACAGTAATAGCATTCCATTACTAAATAATCAAGGGGCACAAGAAGGGGAGGAAATAAATACAATAACTATCACAAGAGAAAAAGTTCTAGGGAAACTAATGGGGCTACAGGCCAATGAGTGCGCCTGGACTTGATAGGTTGCTTCCTAGGATATTAAAGCAAGTAGCTACAGAGATAGCGGATGCACTGGCAGTAATCTTCCAAGAATCCTTAGGGCAGAATTTTCTGCTTGACGTGCAGGCAGCAGGCCCCACACGTCAGCGCTTAAAACAATGCACTGTGACGTTGGGCCAGCGTCCCGAAGTCACCACGCACCATTGCGATATTGCGCCGGGCGGGCGATGAAGTTCGACACACGCCAGCCATTAATTAATGGGCTAGTTAAGGCCCTTAATTCGTCAATGGATGGTGATTTTCAGGCGCCCACATGATGTTTGGGTCAGCGCACGGGTGCAACGGGCGGGCGGGTAACAGACTTTTTAATGAAACTCATCCACAGGCGGGATAAGAGGGCTCAGTTGGGTGGTGAATTTGGTCTGTGAAGTATTTATTGCAGAAAGTTTTTTAAACTTGCCTGTGTGATCTGAAGCAGTTCAGAATGAATTCCAGCAGCTTTCTCTGTACTTTGAACCTTCATGTCAGCACTCTGCAGTCAGTAATCTTTAACGGGCCTGCAGCTTTTCGGAGGCCACCCTTTAGCCTGGGTATGGGTTCTGACATGTCCACTGGAGGCAGCTCCTCTGAGGAGGAAGGGAGGGCTAGAATGAGAAGGAGGCCAGGAGTGCACATTCAGCCTCCAGGGGAGCCACCTTTGGGAGTACAGGCACAGGCGCAAGGGACGCAGGGCCAAGAGGTAGTCCAAGCTGGAAGGGGCCGCAGAAGACGCCACTATCCTGCTGCCAGGGTATACAGGCGGCGAAGCAGCTACCTCAATATGACTGAGGTGCAGTGCCAAAGGAGGCTCTGACTCTTAAGGGAGACAGTCAACTACATCTGTCAGATGATTGGCCCTGAGATCTCTCCTAACTGTGTGGGTGGACACCCCATGCCAGCGACTCTGGAGGTCAGAGTTGCCCTCAACCTCTATGCCTCTGGCTCCTTCCAGGGCTCGGTGGGTGATCATTGCGGTGTCTCCCAATCAGCTGTCCACACTTGTGTCAAGCAGGTCACAGACGCTCTGTTCAGACGGGCATTGACCTTCATCCACTTCCGCTGGGACCAGGCAAGTCAGGCACTGCGAGCCAGATGCTTCGCGGCCATTGCTGGCTTCCCCAGCGTCCAGGGTGCAATAGACTGCACACATGTGGCCATCAAGGCGCCAGCAGGTGAGCCCGGTGCCTTCATCAACAGGAAGGGCTTCCACTCCATGAATATGCGGATAGTGTGTGATCACAGGATGCTGATTCTACAAGTTTGTGCAAGGTACTCAGGCAGCTCCCATGATGCCTACATCCTCAGACACTCCCAGTTGCTGGGGCTCTTCAGTGCTCTGGCTTGGCTGGATGGTTGGCTGGTGGGTGACAAGGGCTATCCCCTCAGAAGGTGGCTCATGACGCCTCTCCGCCATCCAAGAACAGATGCTGAACAGTGATACAATAGGAGCCACGGCACCACAAGGGCTGTGGTGGAGAGAGCCATCGGTCTTCTCAAGATGCGCTTCCGATGCCTGGACCGCTCAGGGGGCGCACTCCAGTACCCCCCAGATCGTGTGTCAGTGATAGTGGTTGCATGCTGCGCTCTCCATAATCTTGCGCTGGAAAGGGGGGACACAGTGGACGATGAAGATGTTGACGCAGTGGATGCGGCTGCACACGATGAGTCCAGCACTGATTCTGAGGATGAGGAAACACAGAGGAATGCTGAGGGGCTAAACGCTGGCCCGGGACTACACCAAGAAGGCAGGGACACCCGGGAGACTTTAATCCAACGAACCTTCAGCTAGCTCCACAAATGGATCAGGAGGACCAGCCTTGCCTGGCGCTTCCATTCTCAGCACTTAAGTGCTACATCTGCCAGGTCATCAGCTGCAACTAAGGGCTTTGGACATAAACTTGAATGTTGAAACAAGCACTCATGACATGTATCTTAAACATACAAATGCAGAACAAAGGAGCCACCCTCAGCCATGGTAACAAATCTGGTTTTAATTTAACCATCAGAAGATCTCACAAATCCAAAACAAAACGTTAATCAAGCAGAAAAAAATTATAAGTACCTTATCTCGGGCCAACACAAAAGCACCAGTGAGAAACCCGTGGTGCTTACGTTTCCTGGTGCTACGTCTTGGTGCTGCCCCATCGCTCGGAGTGGCATCTGAGCCAGCCTGCTGACTCTGCTGTCCTGTTGGCCTCGATGACCTTGGTGGTCGTCCTCTGGCCCGTGGAGCCTGTGCGGGCCCCACCTGGGAGGGATCTGCCAATTCCACAGCTGGCATCTCCCCAGCCATCACAGCCTCACCGGATGAAGTGGTCACTGGGAGAGGGGCGGAACAGCTGGTGCCCTCATCTGGAGCGCCGTGAGAGGAGCCCGCAGATACGACAGGCAGCTGCTGTGCCCCGGACCTCCCTGCTCACAGTTGATGGATGGGCAACGAGCTGGGAAGCTTGAAGTTCACACCATCTCCTACATTGGCACTGACCAGCTGTGGCCACTAGCGCTGTGAGGGCTTGCAGGTCTGAACGTAACCCCAGGATTGTTCTCCTGGATGCGCCTCTCCATGAGAGTCACCACTCTCTCCACGGAGGAAGTATGACGCTCTGCCATGAGGCTCATTGCATCAGTGATGCTCCACGTGGACTCCTCCACCACAGACACCAAGCGAAGCACAGTCTCATGTATCACTCCCAGATGCTCCCGCACACCCGGCCGCATTTCCTGCAGCTGCTGTGTCGCGGACAACTCTAGAGGCACATCATTGTGTACTGACTGAACATGTGCCTGGCCCCCTGCAGTCAGCTCCTCCAGCGATTGTGAAGTGCCCTCACCGCTGTGCCCCGGGACACTAGCCGATGTTCCAATTCCCACCGAAGTGTTAGTATCTGCGCTGGTACCTGCCTCGCAGAAATGGTGTGACACAGGTGACACTTGAAGGCCCTCAGATGCGAGAGGGGGCATCTGCAGTTCCTCCTGGTCGACAGGCTCTGATGATGCTGAAGTGAACAACAAGGACAGTGGGTCAGTTAGTGTGTACAGTGACACACTTCATCCCTTTCCCCCTGGCTCATTATGTGCTCAACCTTCCAGGATCTATGGACACGAACGTTGGTGGGGTGGCAAATAGTGAGGAGGAAAGCCTTACATTACAGGCAGATATAGACGGGCTGGTCAGATGGGCTAATGAAAGCCAAATGGAATGGATTGTGGATCAGTGTGAGGTGATGCACTTGGGCAGGACAAACTAGGCACGGGAATACACGATGAATGGTAGGATCGTGGAAAGTAAGAAGGATCAAAGGGACCTTGCTGTGCATGCCGACAGGACCATTAAGGTAGCAGGATAGGTAAATAAGGTGTTTAAGAAGGTCAATGCCATACTTGCCTTTATTAGCTGAGGAACAGAATATAGGAGCAAGGAGGTCATGTTCCAAGTGCAGAAAACACTGCCTAGGCCACAGCTATAGTCCTGCGTGTAGTTGTGAAATGCGCTTCACGGGAGGGGTGTGACTGGAGTGGAGAGAGTGCAGAGGTCATTGATTAGGATGCTGGCTGGGCTGGAGGGTTTGACTTATGAGGAGACATATCATAGACTGGGGATATTTCCCCTGGAGCAGAGGAGATTGAGGGGTGACATGATTGAGGTTTTTAAAATTATGAGGGGCATAGATAGGGTCAACAGAAAGGAACTACTCCCTTTGGCGGAGGGATGAGTAACCAGATGGCATAGATTTAAGGTAAGGGGCATGAGGTTGACAGGGGATGTGATGAGCAACTTTTGCACACAGTGTGTTGGGAATGTGGAACATACTGCCTGAAAGGGTGGTGGACGCAGAATCCCTGCAATAAGTATTTGGATGTGCAATTGCGATGCCATGACATACAAGGCCATGGGCATAGTGCTGGGAAATGGGATTAGGAGACTTAGGAAAGTGTTTGATGTGCGTATCCTCGAAGGGCTGAAGGGCCTTTTTCTATGATCCACACCTCTGACTCTAACACTCTTTGACCGAGCAATGTTGTAACAATAACTAATCAAACAATCATCTGTGCTATGGATGTTGGGAGGACATAGCGGAAATCACTGTTGACCTCAAATACCTGGCCGTACCACCCCAGCCTCACCGACAGTAGTTGACCTGGGCGTGTGGCGCCTCTCAAGCTCCAGGGCCTTCTGTTCTAAGTGGCTTAAAATCATCAGGTGAGCCTGGCCGCCTCCAGTCCGCAAATGCTCAGACACATTATGAGCATTCTTCTCCTGAAAAACAGAGAACCATTCATTGTGGCTAATCGCACATGGACTCTGCACGCGCACACCGCACCCCAACCACAGTGGCCCATATCAGGCCTCCAGTGCCTCCTCTCCCCGCTTCTGCTGATCACTCACACAAAGATAGTACGCCTGCACCCAACCCCCCCCCAACAGCCACATTGGACACATTCTGCGTCCATCACTTTAGGAAACACAGGGTCTTAGCTCCCATCGCAAGGAGGCGCAACTACGTGCGGCGTCGAGGGCAGCAGATGGCTCTCAGCCACGACACCTTGAGGCTCCCCTTCCACAATCTCATCACTGTGTATAGGACATGTGTTGGAGTCCTGAGTATGCGCCCAGCTGCATCTCCTGCAGGTTGTCCCCAGACTAGTCATGTGCGACTAAGAGCAACACATGGTGCGGGGGAGAACTCATCTCCTCATGAATTACTCAGGCTGACCTAAGCATGGGCACTATCTGCTTGCCCACCCAGCGTACGAGAAATGCCCAACATGATTCAACGCAGTCATGACAGTAAGACTTGGGGGGAGGGCCTCAAAAGCTAAGGCTACCTGCTGGGTTAAATGCCCAATGCCAACATGGTCCTCGCCCTTCCAGAGCGCAACAAATCGTTGAAGCGCTTACGGCACTAGTTCCAGGTGCACCGCACCACGCCACGGGAGCTCACCACCTCCGCCACCTCCTCCCAGGCACGTTTGGCCATGTTGGGGGGCCTCCTCCTCCCATCCGGGGGGACCAACACCTCCTGCCGTGCTGCCACCTCTTCGAGGAGGGCAGCAAGGCAGTCATCAGAAAAGCGAGGGGTGCATTGGCCCCCTGCTGAGCTACCTTGCCCCTTTGGCAGACCCTGCAGCCTGGCCTGCTCCTCTGCCCTTCCCTCCAGCGTGCTCTGCTCAGCTGACCCCCTGTGGTGTGACCTGGAAGTGGCCATTTTGAGCAGCCCACAGGAGGCTGCCAGGCCTTCCTTTAAACAGACTGCCGGGCCGCCATTGGACCCAGCGGTCTGTGCACGCCCACCGCAGCTCGTACACTCCTGCTACTCACTCCCACTATTCACGGGAGTCAGCAAATACACTGGGCAGGCCTTAATTGGCTCGCCCGCGCAAAATGGGGGTGCCGATTGGGTCCACGCCCACCCGCGGCTGGTCCAGCTCCACCCACCCGACAGGCAGAAAATTCTGCCCTTAGATTCTGGAAAAGTCCCAGAGGATTGGAAAACTGCCAATGTAATACCCTTATTCAAAAAGGGAGACAGAAAATAGATAACTATAGGCCAGTTAACTTAACATCTATCATTAGGAAATTGTTGGAGTCTATTATAAAGGATGTAATAGCAGAGCATTTAGAATTACATAATTTAATCAAACAGAGTCAGCATGGCTTCATGAAGGGGAAATCATACCTGACAAATTTATTAGAATTCTTTGAGGAGGTAACAAGCAGGATAGATAAAGGGGAACCAGTAGATGTAACATATTTGGATTTCCAAAAGGCGTTCGATAAGGTTACTTAATAAGATAAGAGCCCATGGTGTTGGGGGTAGTATATTAACATAGATAGAGGATTAGCTAAATAAGTTGGGATAAGGGGGGCATTTTCAGGATGGCAACCTGTAACTAGTGGAGTGCTACAGGGATCAGTGCTGGGGCCTCAATTATTTACAATATATAATAATGACTTAGATGAGGGAAGTGAATTTACTATCACCAAACTTGCAGATGATACAAAAATAGCTGGGAAGGTAATTGGTGAGGATGACACAAGGGGCAGAATTTTGCTATCGGCGAGCAGGGGGTGGGGCCCACTTGCCGACGCGTAAAATGATGCGGGATGACGTCAGGCGGAACCCCCGACATCATCCCGTCCCATTTAAATTTTCAGGAAGGTGGCACAGCAAAATCAGCTGCGGGCCCACCAGCCTCCGCATTCAAAGGATCATCCTCCGCCATTTCCGTCAACTCCAGCATGATGCCACCAGCAAACACATCTTCCCTTCACCCCCCCTGGCGGCATTCCGTAGGGATCGTTCCCTCCGGGACACCCTGGTCCACTCCTCCATCAACCCCTACTCCTCAACTCCCACCTATGGCACCTCCCCATGCCCACGCAGAAGATGCAACACCTGCCCCTTCACTTCCTCTCTCCTCACCGTCCAAGGGCCCAAACACTCCTTTCAAGTGAAGCAGCATTTCACTTGCATTTCCCCTAACTTAATCTACTACATTCGTTGCTCCCAATGCGGTCTCCTCTACATTGGAGAGACCAAATGCAAACTGGGCGACCGCTTTGCAGAACACCTTGCGGTCTGTTTGCAAGAAAGACCCAAACCTCCCTGTCGCTTGCCATTGTAACACTCCACCCTGCTCTCTTGCCCACATGTCTGTCCTTGGCTTGCTGCATTGTTCCAGTGAAGCCCAAAGCAAACTGGAGGAACAGCACCTCATCTTCCGACTAGTCACTTTACAGCCTCCGGGCTGAATACTGAATTCAACAACTTTAGATCTTAAACTCCCTCCCCCATCCCCACCCCTTTCCCGTTTCTTCCCCCTCCCTTTTGTTTTTTCCAATAATTTATATAGATTTTTCTTTTTCCACTTATTTCCATTATTTTTAAATCTATAACTGTAATACCCTGTCAGTCTTTCCACCCCACCCCCACTAGAGCTATACCTTGAGTGTCCTGCTATCCATTCTTAATTAGCACATTTTCTTAGATAATATCACCACCTTTGACACCTCTTTGTGCCTTTTGTCTGTGACATCTTTTGATTATCTGCTCCTATCACAGCTTGCTTGTCCCTACAACCACCCCCACCCCCCACAACTTCTCTCCGCCCACCTCCCCCCAACCTTAAACCAGTTTATATTTCACCCCTCTCCTAACTTCACTCAGTTCTGCTGAAGGGTCATGAGGACTCGAAACGTCAACTCTTTTCTTCTCCGCTGATGCTGCCAGACCTGCTGAGTTTTTCCAGGTAATTCTGTTTTTGTTTTGGATTTCC
Organism: Cetorhinus maximus; assembly: GCF_964194155.1. Taxonomy (NCBI): domain Eukaryota; kingdom Metazoa; phylum Chordata; class Chondrichthyes; order Lamniformes; family Cetorhinidae; genus Cetorhinus; species Cetorhinus maximus. Next base: position 66,800,885 of record NC_135888.1, on the reverse strand, counting down.
AGCATCCGCAGTAGTTTTTTGTTTTTAACTTTAAATAATGGGCCTGCAGTGAGGGTTCCCAAGCTTGCTGGGTCTAGTCAGTTTGTGTATGTAGCTCAACTAATGAGCAAGGTATCGGGGAAAGCCGTGGCTACCTTGTTTACGCTGGGCAGCCCAAACTTTGTTGCTCATGCAGCAAGTCTGGTCATGTGGAGGCCAACTGCAGCGCCGTCCTCTGCAAGAACTGCAAGCAGGAGGGGCATCAGACAAAGGACTGCAAACAGACTAAGTGCTGCAAACTGTGTGGCGAGGCAGGCCACCTCTACAAGACCTGCCCCAAACGCTGCCTTACTTATGCACAGGCAGCCAAAGCCAACGAGGAAGAAGCAGATGAAATACTTCGTGTCACTACTACCAAGGACACTTGCAACCTCCAACCACCAAGGCCCCCATTGAGAACAATGAGACAAAGGAGGAGATGGAGAGAGACAAGGTGGAGGAAAAGATTGAGGCAGCAGGCAGCCAATCAACTGCACTGCCCCCTGAACCTCCCACTCCTCAGGAGAGCAAATCAATGGAGGAGGAGGAAGCAGCGGAAAATCAGCAGGGGGAGTGGCAGCTGGTAAAGAGAGCCAAAAGGAAGAAGGGGCTAAGAAGGGACCAAGCCACTTCCCAGACAAGTGGCAAGCGGCGTCTCCCATCTGACACGGAAGACAAGGGCAGCTGCTCTTCAGATGAAGAAGGGCAAGGGAGGCACCTACAGAAGAAGTGGCAAAGCTCTAGGGAGTTGGAGGATGAGACAACCGAGCTCCAGAACATTGGAGACAATGAGGAGAGCAGCACACCCCAACTTTGCCCACAACCCGAAGAGGCCAGCTCACCCCAGCCCCAGGAATCTAGGAGCAGTGAAGCACTCAGCGCACCCTAGCTCCGGGAAGCCGGGAGCAGCAATGCCCCAGAGGGGGAGAGGATCAGAGAGACCTCCAACAGAAAACAATTCAAAACGCGTTCCTTGCACGAACCCCCAGATGCCACCTGAGCAAAACATCTCCAATGGGGTGGTTCAGGACAGTTTCCTCAGCCCATCCAGAGTGAGACAATTTGTGAACACTATGGGTATGCAGGAGCAGACCAAAGGTTTGGAACTCTCAAAGACAATAGGTTTGGTAAGCGACAAAATGCTTTAAAATGGGTGTAAAGATTGTATCCATAAATGTGCGTAGTATTAAATCTACTGCGTGATGTGTTGCGACCTTGGACTACCTTGCCAAGGTCAAAGCTGACCTGTTGTTTCTGCAGGAGTGTGCAATACCGCACCTCAGCTCCTACAGGCAATGATCACGATGGTGGACCCATGGGTCATCGGTCTGTTCGTGAGGAAACGACTCTCGTTCCTCCGGCCTGGGTATTCTGCTGCGGGGAGGCAACTTCACCGTCTCCGAGGTTAAGGAGGTGGTGGGCGGGCGCCTCCTCATAGCAGACGTAATGTACAAGAATGCTCTACTCCGGTTAATTAATGTGTACGCCCTGGCACAAAAGGGCGAGCGGCTGGCGGTCTTTCTGCAGCTCCCACTGCTGCTGGCGACCTCCAGGCCGGTCATTCTGGGCGGTGACTTCAACTGCATCATTAATGCGCCTGGACGATCCGATAGGGCCAACAGCAGATTGGGCGCTATGTCCAGATCCCTGATGGAAACAGTAAAGGATGCCAAGCTGCATGATGTCTTCAGCAACCCTGCAGACAGAGCGCAGTGTAGATACACCTCGTCGCAGCCAGACGGGTCCATCCGTTCCAGGATAGACTTCCTGTTTGTGTCCCGTGCGTTTGCAGTCAAATCCACCGATGTCAAGCCGGTGTTCTTCTCTGACCACTGCCTTCTACTGGCTGACTGCCACTTAAGAGGAAGACCAGAGGGTTGGCAGGGGGGCATGGAAGCTAAACGTGCAACTGCTGACCCCAGAGAACATTGAGGAGCTCAAGAGGGATTACAAACGTTGGAGAACTGTGAAACCCCTCTTTGAGTCCCTGACACACTGATGGGAAGCGATCAAGGAAAACATCAAGAGGTTTTTCATCCTCAAAGGCTTCCAGAAAGCTAGAAAGGAACAGAGGGAAATGTCCCGACTCCAGAAAAATATGCAGAACCTGCTCCGGCTGCAGTCGATGGGGGTCGATGTCAAGGAGGAACTCCAAGATGTGAAGAGCCAGCAAGCCTTGCACTTTGCATCGGAGGCCTCCAAGATCATCTTCCGTTCCAGAGTCCGCTCCATGGAGCAGGATGAGACGTGCACACGTTTCTTCTTCCAATAGGTACACGGAGAGAGCTCTGTGATCAGCAGCCTGAAGGAAGAAGACTGCTCAGTAAAGTCATCGCAGTCTGACATTTTAAGGATCAGCAAATCCTTTTATGCCGGATTGTATGACGTGAAGCCCACAGACAGCACAGCCTCCCAGTCCTTCCTGTCCTTTATCACGGAGGTCTTAGACGACAGTACACGGGAGAGTCTGGACAAACCGCTAGCTCCCGACGAACTGACTGAGGCCTTTGAGTCCTTCGAGAAGAGTAAGACTCCCGGAAGCAACGGCTTGCCGGCGGAGTTGTATTCGGCTCTGTGGGACTGGATCGGCCCAGACCTGCTAGAAGTGTACGAGAGTATGCTCCTGGCCGGCAGCATGTCAGAATCCATGAGGAAAGGCATCATCACCCTCATCTACAAGCACAAGGGGGAAAGGGAGGAAATTAGAAATTGGCGACCCATTTCACTGTTGAATGTGGACCAAATGATTCTGCCCAAGGTCATCGCCAATCAGGTCAAGTCTGCCCTGGAGTTGGTGATCCACCCTGACCAGGCCTGCGCTGTGCCCGGCAGGAAGACCTCTGACAGCCTCGCACTACTCAGGGATACGATTGCCCATGTGCAGGACAGGGGTTTGGACACCTGTCTCATCAGCCTGGATCAGGAGAAGGCCTTTGACAGAATATCGCACATCACATGGTGGATGTGCTCTCCAAAATGGGGTTTGGGGAGGGAATTCGCAACTGGATCCAACTGCTCTACACTAACATCAGTAGCGCAGTCTCAATCAATGGGTGGGAATCAGATAGCTTTCCTATTAAATCCAGAGTCAGGCAGGGCTGCTCTCTCTCCCCTGTCCTGTTTGTGTATTGCATAGAACCCTTTGCTGAGTCCATCAGGAAGGATCAGGGCATAAGAGGAGTGACGATCCCAGGCAGTGGAGGCACTCAGGTCAAAGCCTCCTTGTACATGGACGAGGTCACCGTCCTCTGTTCGGATTCACTGTTGGTGCGCAGACTGATCCACACCCGTGATCAGTTCAAACTGGCCTCGGGAGCCAAGGTAAATCGTGGGAAGAGCGAGGCCATGTTCTTTGGGAACTGGGCTGACCGATCCTTTGTCCCCTTCACCGTCAGAGCTGACGGCCTGAAGGTGCTGGGGATATGGTTCGGATGGACCGTGGCATGCATTAGAAACTGGAAGGAGCGAGTGTCTATGGTGCAAAGAAAACTGGGCATGTGGGAGTGACGCTCCCTCTCCAATGCGGGTAAGAACCTGGTCATCAGGTGTGAGGCACTCTCGCTGTTGCTGTACGGCGCAGGTCTGGCCCATTCCACACTCCTGTGCAATGGCGATCACCCGAGCCATCTTCCGCTTTATCTGGAGGTCAAAAATGGATCGTGTCCACAGGGACGCGATGTACAAGTCTCTAGATAGGGGGGGAAAAAACGTGCCCTCATACTGATGGCCACCTTTGTGTGCGGCTGCATCAAGCTGTGCGTAGACCCTCGGTACGCAAACACCAAGTGTCACTACGCGCTGAGGTTCTACCTGTCCCCGGTGTTGTGAAGGATGGATCTGGCCTCCCTGCCGCGGAATGCTCCAAGTAGTTGGACCGTGCCGTACCACCCGTCCCTCATGGAAAAATTTATGCAGAGAAGCACCTTTGACCACAAGTCCATCAGGCAGTGGTCGGCACATAACGTCTTAGAGGCCCTGAGGGAAAAGGAGAGGGTGGATCCTGTGGGATGGTTCCCCGAGCAGACTGCCAAAGTCATTTGGCAGAATGCCTCATCGCCAAAACTTTCCAACAAGCACCAAGACATAGCTTGGCTGGTGGTGAGAAAGGCCCTTCCCGTTAGATCCTTCCAACACGCTAGGAGTCTCACCCCCTCTGCACGTTGCCCTCGAGGTGGCAGTGGTGGGGACGAGACTGTTGTTCACCTCCTTGTGGATTGTGCCTTTGCAAAGAACGTCTGGAGAGAGATGCAGTGGTTTCTGTCGAGGTTCATCCCGAGCAGTTCTGTGACACAGGACTCTGTGCTCTATGGGCTGTTTCCAGGGACACACACCGAGACAAACATCAACTGCAGCTGGAGGATCATCAACTCGGTGAAAGATGCTCTTAGGTCTGCCCAAAACTTGTTGGTCTCCCAGTGCAAAGAGTTGTCCCCGACCAAGTGTTGCAGACTGGCACATTCCGAGGTCCAGGACTACATGCTGAGGGACGCACTAAAGCTTGGGGCAGCCGCCGCAAAGGCGCAATGGGGAAAGGCCGCTGTCTAAGACCTTTCTGCCATAGTGCACCGAGAGGCTGAGAATTGTTTAGAGCCCCTCGGGCTGTACAGCTCACAATGAATGCATGCATAGAATACAAATGTATATAATTGTATTGAAGCACCTCAGAGTGCAACATGATGTATGTTGATAACTCCTATACCATTGTCTGATTGTCTGTACTGACCATATTGAAATGATTGTAATATTCATTGATTGTATCGAAGCACCTCGTGATCCATGTGTAAAAGTTGAATCTGATTGCACCTTTTGTGATAGCGATTTAGAAATGTTTTATAATGGTCTTCCAGATATTTTATGAATAAAGTTTTTTTAAAAAAAAATCACTCCACTGACCCGCCTTAGCTCCCATTCCAGAGAAGGAAGATTCTGACCTTAATGTATAAGGATCAGTCTGAAGAGGGTGCAGCAAAGAACCTGTTGGGTGGAAGTGCTATTTGTGAAGCTGTAATACAGGAGATTGTCCCTTAACTTTGGAATATGCCTACTGCAGTACAGTTCTGTTAACATCTTTTGCCATGCCCTCCATAAATATTCTTTTAGCTGCAATACCATAGCGCTTCCATTTAGGTCTCAAATTTTCCATTCATAGTATCTGATTATAGCATGCTGTCAACTGTTTTAGAACTAAAGCAAAATATTGCAGATGCTAGAAATCTTAAAAAAACACGGAAAATGCTGGAAATTTTGAACAGGTCTGGCAGCATCTATGGAGAGAGAAACAGAGTTAACGTTTCAGGTCTGTGGTCTTTCATCAGAACTGAGAGAGAGGTTTAAGGACATTCTCAACATGCACATCATTTTAACAAGCAAACATGCCATGTGTGGGTGCCACCTTTTTGTTGTGGTCCTTTCCCTTGCTAATAATAGACTATATCTCTGCATGGTACCTTAGTAGTGTAAGTATATGAAATAGCTGCTTGCTGTGTGTGCACTTGAGACTCGAACTGAAGTAGTCTTTGCATCCTTGCAGCTGATCATGAAATGGGGCAGCTCAAGGGCTGCATCACTTTCACAACTGGCCTTGCATGTTTTATACCATTTGTAGGCATCGTCGTCATTGTCTGAAGCATCTAGAGCTGTTATATTTTGTTCTCTTTATGTGAGCTAGAAGCCCATCCCAGCAGGGAAAGATAGCCTGTTTCACGATGACAGAAATCTAGGGCATGAATTTTTGCTACCAGGGCAGGAGTGGAGAGTTGGAACAATTCCCAGCTCTGCCAATCCGACCTTGGGGAAAGTGCCCTGGAAGGTTAGATTTTGTTCCGGGGAGGTGGCGGGGGCGAAAATGGCAGCGACATCGGAAGAGTGCAGAGATGGGCTGGCTGGAAGGCTTGCATCTGTGCACCAGTGCGATGTGCAAGTTTAAAACTAAAACATAAAACAGCCTTCACCCCTCCATATGCTCTTCATGCCAACCTATGCCCCCTACCCACTCCCACAGCCCTTACACCTCCCATGCCAACTCACCCAGCATCCCCCATGGGCAGACCTCAGGATCCATGTTGAGATGAGATAAAATGAAGTTAAGTATTTATTGCAGCCTTTATTATTTTTTAAAAAACACTCATTCATAAAATCCCATTCAGTACATTTATATTCTTTGAATTCCATAATCACATATGAAAACATTTAAGTGCTTAATCGCATAAAAACAAAGATTGGAATTAATAGTTCCACTTCAAAGAGTCTATAACCGCATATAGCTATCAATCAAACTGTGAAATTGCAGGCAGGCAACTGTGATAATGGAAGGTTGTGAAATCAGTCATGCAGCACTAATCCAGTAATGATAACCCTCAGACTCATGTCAACCCGCACAATGATTTTTTTTAACACTCCAAATAGTTTTTTCCCCCAAATATTTAAATGGAAGGAGTTTTAAATGCCTTGGCAGATTGACAGTTACTTTTGACAGTTCTCTTGACCATTCCAATGAGTTTATGCATTTTTTGCGTACATTCATGTCTTCATTTAACAATCCCAAAGGGCACCTGACCTCCCCCAAAGGTGCCCCAGGACCATATCCAAATGGGTATCCTACCTCTCCAAAAAGGTACACCACCTTTCCAAATGACTCTGTAAAGTTTAGACCCGCTCCTATCAGGTCTAATCTGCACACGTCATGTTCCCCACTCCTGGCTAATGAAAATAAAACACGACTGAAGGCAGCTGCTGTTTTATATGGGCAGCTGCCTCGGCAAAATGTGCATGCACAAACCCCAACCCGCCCCCATTCCTGCCCCCATGAAAATGGTAGGTGCTGTGTTTTGGGGGTGGGGGGGGGTGGTGGGGCGTAACTTCTGGATTTCAGTCTCCTGCACCATTTTTGCAACAACAGAAAGGCTCTTTCTACTCGCAAATATCCAGGCCTGGGTATCTTCTAGGAGAAGCACAGGCTGTCCTGACACAACAGTGGAATGGAGGATATTCCAGTGTAGGAGTCCCTTGAGTTGTCAAACATTCCAAGGTGGACTAGAGCGTTGTGAAATCAATCTTCATATAGCTTTACAAGAATGAAATCAAGTGATTCTGTTCCTGTTTGGTTTCTAGTAATTAAATCAGAAAGATATCATAATGCCTGAACTGGCAACAATCCTCCTACTTATCTTTTCCAGAATAAATCAGAGTTTGTCTTTATATGAGGTTAGATGGTAAATATTAGGGGTTTCTCCACTAAGTGTTCTATGTTGTTGTGGACTGTTTTTTCCTGTTAGCAATGTGAGAAGTTCAAATTATCTTCCCTGCCTCTCTCCCTAGAAGCTCTTCTGAAATCCTTTGCCTCCCATGAGATTCCTGACACTCCCTCCCTGCAACTGATTTGTGGCCAAAGGCACTCAACCTTCACTTGCTGGTTGCTTTTGTGCATCCGTTCCGCATCCATTCCAGGCAGGAATGGATCAGTGACATTTAAGTGAGGCCCAAAAGTTAAAATATCCAGGCCAAAAAATTAGGCAAGCGCATTATCTTCTGGATTAAGTTCAGCCCCGTTTTTATAGAGAAGTTTCTTGACTTCCAGTGTTGCAAATACCATGTCTGCCCTTTTAAACAGTTGCAGGCCCTTAAATCCTGCAGCACAACTTGATTATTGCCTTTTAATAGATTGCCAATTGGACCCAATCACTGGTGCTTTCAATGGTTTATAGAGATAACGCAGCTATTTTGTGATAATAAGGCTTACCTTGGAAATATATATGGGATCAGTGCACTAAAGAGTGGAGTGCACTAAAGTCTTCCTGCATCACCTCATTTCTGGTTGAGTTTGTGCTACTGAAAACCTTAGATTTGTACTTCTAATAGTTAGTTCTATAGTATTTTCAATTACTTGCTTTGTTAGTGGTACAGCCCAGTATGCTAGAGGCAGTCTTCTTTGTTACTTTTTAAATCTCTCCTTGACATCATACAGCAGCTATTGAATATGTCCAGTTGAACATACATTTTATATTACAATACAGTATTAGATCTGTTGTTGGCTGAAGCTATGTGAACGCTAATGAACTTCTGAACTGCAACAAATTTCCCAGCTAGGAAACTTTAATCACTCTTCCCTGAACTTATATGAACACTAAATTTTAGAGCTGAGATTAGATCACAGTATCTATCTAAGGCCAGCCCAGATCTTTGTACACTAACCCAATCGGTTCATGTGTGGTTAAGCAATGTGACAGCTGTATTACATCAAGAATAAAATGCATATAAACAATGTAAAGTTGCTTTTTTTAAGCAATGATGTGGTTGTGGTGACTGTTTACAGTAATGAGTGTGCATCTTATTACATTTTGATTCTGAGAATGTCATTTCAATGTGATAGAACACAGAACATAAGGGACAAGGTACAAAGCTTTATCTCTTCTAACTCTGGATTTTTTTTAAAGGTAAATACCATATTATGAAGGCTGTGAAGGATAGTGAAAAGTACAATGTGGAGAATTGCTGGGTGATCTGCAGGAAAATGATAGATGATAAAGGATGTATGCAGTCCACAGAGCTAGCTTTATTTGCTGTCCATTCACTCCCAAAATTCTATTAATTGCTGTGCTAGGGTACTTTTCTATTGGCATGGGTTTCCCATTGGTATCTCACTTGAGTAAGAATCTTCCATCTCAAAGTCTAGAGTGAACATTGGCAGGATGTTTGCCAACAAAGCCTGATGCTGTGGTGTACTGGCATGATCACTTTCCAGCAAGAACAATGGATTTTCTTTTCCTCATAGCTCAAGAGTGCCGAGGCTGATTGTAGAATGTTTACCACTATCCCAGCCAAAATAAGCTAACTCAGTAGAGAGAAAACTTGGTCTTTCCTGGATAGCATGACTCAGTTGTACAGTAGGCCCTTGCCAACTGAGAAATATTGGGGAGTTGGCTTTATATTCTGTGTAGTTTTCAATGTATAGGAACGGTAATAGTAAAAGACCCATCCAGAGCAATGTCTCAGTACAAATTAAAGAAACTAATCTGAAAAAAGCACCATTGCATAAGGTGAGCAGTAAATTACTGAGCAATGGTCACCAATAATAGAGATGTTAGCCATTAGAATAAAAATGCAGGAATAAAGCAAGAATTATGCCAATGGGGAAAAAAATGTCTTCTGCATCAATGCTTATTTTTATTTGGGCCTCTTTTTTTCCTCTCTAATTCCTGATTTTAGACCTATTGCAGCTATAGAGGGTGGGGCAGTTACCAGCTCCAAGGTTTCTAGCTGCACTGCTATGAATTGGCCATTAGAAGTTACAGAAGTGCAGTCGAAGAACAATTTTTCTTTTGATTCTATACTTGGCTTCTGATACCTCCTTGCCCTTGCAGCAGGGTAAATAACTGCAAACAGGAGCAATAGTAATTTTCTCCTTGTTGATCGAACAATGAATGCAATTCCCCCGCTACTGCCCAGTCAATTTACTATAAATTTGAGATTGAACCTGAGCATTGTAGTGTGCACATTTCTCCCAAAATCCCATAGCACTGCATATCATGTTTAACTGTTATAGAGGGCACCTGCCCACCTTGGAATTGTACTGCAAAGACTCCAGGAAAGAAACAGAGTGTCTTTCAATCTCAGGATGTCCCAAAGTTCTTTATAGCCAATAAACTGCTTTTGAAGTTGTCATTGTTATAATGAGAAAAATGCATCAGCTCATTTTAGCGCAGCAAGTTCCCACAAACAGCAATGTTTTAGTTGATTGTTGGTTGAGGGATAAATATCGGCCAGGACACAAGAGAGAACCGCTGCACCACCACCCCATCCCTTGCCCAGCTTGTTTGTGCGATAGTTCTATGGGATCTCTCCTCTTTCCTGAGCAGGCCAACAGGGCCTTGGTTTAACATCTTACCTGAAAGATACCAGCCTCAACAATGCAATTCTCCCTGTGTTCTGCTGAAATGTCATCCTGGATTTTGTGCTCAAATCACTGGAGTGGGTATTGAACCCTCAATCTTTGAACTCAGAAGCAAATGTGCTACCAATAAACCATAGCTGACCAGAATAAGGCCAAATGATTGAGAGGACAAGTAACCACTTCCATTTTCCCATCTTAGGCTATGATGTGTAAGTTAAGTGTTTTATTAAAGTATAAAAAAAGTAATGTAATACTTCCACTGTGCCATTTCAGAGTTACTGCATCAATAGATTTAACCATTCTTTGAGCTTCACAATGACGTTGCAACAAAATCCATGACGGACTGAAATACGGAACCACATTAGCATATCAGTGAATATTGTTGTGCCACTGATGTCAATCTTGCCTCTGAATCAGCAGGTTGTGGGTTCAATACCCTCTCCAGAACTTGAACACACAAATCAAATGCAGTGCAGAATTGAGGGAGTTATACTGAGACATTAAGCCGAGGTCCCATCTGTTCTCTTGTAGATGTAAAATATCCCATATTACGGCACCATTACATTGACTACACTTTGAAACGGTGCTTCATTGGCTGTAAAGCACTTTGGGATGTTCTGTGGATGTTAAAGGAGCTATATAAATGCAAGTTTTTCTTTTTGATGGGCGCAATATTTGCATGCAGCAAACTTGTAGCTTTAATGTAAAGTTCAAATTCAATTTCATTGGTTAATATATGGTCATTAAAATATTAGGAGGTCTGGAAAAATTTCTAGGGCAAAATTTTCCCCCCGTTGGGCGGGGTGGAGGGGGAGTGCGGGAGCGGGAGTGGGCGGGTGGCCTTCTGATCGGAGCCCCCAACTGGGGACGCGCCGCCATTTTTCGTGGGCGGGCCAATTAAGGACCGCCCAGCATGACGTCCGCATGGAAGCGCTATGCGCTCCCTGTGCAGGTGGGGGGGGTGGGGGAATGGCAAATGCGGAAATGCATGCACGTGAAGGAGCGCTCTGATCTCCCTGAGACTAAGTGCTGCCTTAGGGAGATCGGTTCCCAAAGGGGAAAAGCTTTTGTTCAGAAAATTTCATTTGCCATCCATGTCCCCTCATGAGAACTTTAAGTAGAAGTGAATGTAAAATTTTAAATTCAGTCATGAAACCTCATCCCGCCCATGGATGAGGTTTCATGCTTTTTCAGGAGGCCGCTAGCGCTCCCGGCCTGCCCGCTAACTTTAAGGTTGGACGGGCAGGTCCACTAATTGTTTTAATTCATTTTTGAATAGCCTCAATAGGCCGTTGACAGGTCGGCGGGCGCAGAACTGACTCGGCTGCGCCCCCGTCAACCTGAAAATGCAAATGACGCGTGATGATGTCAGGAGTTCTGCCCGAGGTCATTCCACGTCGGCGAGCAGGCCCCATGGCTCGGCGACGTGGGAGGAGCTCGCCGACGGGAAAATTCTTGCCCAAGTCTAGAAAGGTCATAAATCAACTCTGGCAGTACACCGTATTCTAACAATCAAAAATCTTCACCTGTGATGAACGCATTCACACTTCTTTCCATTTACACCATGCCAAAGCTTCAAAACTGTGACATGTTGAAGCCCTTGCTTAGTTTAACATGGTAAACACAAGACATTTTAGAATGGGGTAGATGGGAGCACACATTTTTTATCACAATAATAATCTTCACTTGGTTAAAAGCTGATAATTTGGCAGATTGCTCCTGGGAATTCTAATTCCACAGCAATTTCAATTACTTTAAGTGATTGAATATCAAGCATATAGTGGAGATAAAGAGCATAGCTATGAAAGCACTTGAATCTTTTATCACTAGACAGTCTTATATTATTGAAACGCTTTTGGGAGTTGCTCTGTAAGATTTTGAATAGAAAACCTGGAGGATGGACAATATATTTTTTAGACTGTCCTGTCAATTGCTGTCAATGTTTCATTTTTCTGCACAGTCATATCTTCGATCTGTTCAAGTAGATTCAATGCTGAAAAGTAAATCAAATTGAGCTTCATAGGAATCAGGAATTGTTAAAAGTAAAAGGCTTCATGTGAACAGGCAAGACAACAAGAGTCAAAGTAACATTCCATATTAAATATTGTGCTTATTAATCTCTCACAATTGTGACATAGATACAACAGTACAGAAGATGACTATTTGGTCCATTGTACCTGTGCCAGCTCTCTGTAAGAGTTAACTAATTAGTCCCACTCTGCTGCTTTTACCCCACAGCTCTGCATTTTTTTCCTTTTCAAGTAGATATCTAATTTCCTTTTGGAAGTTAATATTGAACATGTTTCTATCACCCTTTCATATGGTGCATTCCAGATCATGACAACGTGTTTGTTTCTTTTGCTAATCGCCTAATGTCCTCTGGTTACTGGCTCCCCTGCCAGTGGAAGGAGAAACTTTCATAATCCATCACAATGTTCAACACCTCCATTATATACCTTAAACTTAGATACAGACTGTCTCTATAGAGTCTAACCAGCGCCCTTTCCAATGGTGGAATAATTAAAACTTTGGTCTGGATATTTGTGGAGTCAGGTTGACTCTGGAGGCCTTTAAAAATGGCCAGCCAGACCTGATTCCTGCTTCTGTTCCTGATGCTGTCAATTTTTGTTCGTTTGGGATAAGGATGCGAGCAGTGAGCCCACATCCTGCACTCCTAACATCGCCGGTTCCATTGCTGAGGTGGGCATTTTTATACCCTTCCCCCCTGCCCCGCAATTTTCATGGAGTCGGGGGCCAGCTTTTTGAGAACTCATGTTTCATGGCCCCTCAGAGGAGTCGTAAACTGTGGTGTGGATTCAGGAACCCTTTGACAAGTATATTTAAAAGGTCTTACCCATGCCCCCTCATCTATTATGCACAATGTACAGAACCAATGAGCCAAATAGCAACTGTCTTGAAATACTCATCAAAAAAAAACACCCATTCAGAAATCTTTAAAAGAAAACACTGCTGTGACACTTCAAGGTTGTAAATCAGACAGTCATTCATAGTTTCAATAACAGAAGCTTTACCTCACTTCACACCTCTTAATCTTGTCCAAAGTAAAGTACAGGCGTTGCAAAAACAGATCAAAGAAAATAACATATTATATCCTCTTAAAGATGTCAATCAAAGTTAACACTCCACTTCAGCCTGAGTAAACAGACCCCTGCTGAATTAATCCATTAGTGACCATTGAAGCTCAGCCAAACATTCATAATGAGGCCACCTGGAGAAACAGGCATTAGATTTTCTGTTTCTGTTGCTGTAATTGCCAGATAATGCCAGCATTATTGGCTGGGTTAGAAGACTCTCAAATGCATTAGTTCAGCAGGGGTCTATTTACTCTGGTTGAAGTGGAATGTTAACTTTGATTCCGCAATTTTTTTTCAATGTCTGTACATTTATTTAGGCAATATTAAGAGGTGTGAAGTGGGGTAAAGATTCTTAATGAAACTATGAATTGCATTATCTGATTGATACTTAGGTTGCAAGAGCAGAATTTTTTTTTCAAATTAGGTTTGTGAATGGGCGTTTTTTCTCATGAATACTTCAAGTCTTACCATTGTTGTATGGCTTATTAGTTATGAGCATAGTAGATACTAGGTGAGTGGGCCTGGAGCTGACATGGAAGTCATGGAGGGGCAAGCGAAGTGGGTGGGGGTTAAGGGGTGTAGACTAGAGGGCCTAACAGCCTTTAATATAATTGGGGGGAAAAGTGTCAGAGAACGGAGGTGGGCCAGTTCTCACCTGCCTCTCTGGCTGCATCTGAATTACCTCCAGGTTCGGTGGGCCTGTCTTGACACTGCTCCCACCTCCCTGGAGCAAACATAATCTGTGCAAGAGCCATTTTATATGGGAATGAGTCTTCCTGCTTCGTTAGTGAAAATCCGGCCATTTGTTTTGATTTCTCAATGTCCAATTTTCATTTCGGTAAATGTATTAGTAGGAATTATATTTAACAGATGACTCAGCACTGCATTGACAACAAAGGCATGTGAAACTTGCCATTCACCTCATCATGGCTCCTAGCTTTTCACCCAAAATAGTCTATTGTATTTATTGTTTTCCCATATTCTTTTATATTGTACCTTTTCAAATATCAATCCAATTCCTCTTTAAATGTTCCATTGCTTCTCTCTCTAGTCACTTGTGGTAAAGTACTCCATGTTCTAGTGAGCGGAATTTGATGCCCTTGGAGGCAGGGGCCATTTAATTAAGCTAGAGGGTGCCAGGTCAGGACCGCGACACCTTCCTGCCGATGCCCTGATTAAGACCAGGGCAGGAAGGCTCTTGGGTTGTCTTCTCGCACTGAGTTCACTTGAAAGGGGAGGTGGTAGCATAGTGGTATTGTCACTGGACTGGTATTCCAGAGACCCAGGGTAATGCTGTGGGGACTCGGGCTCAAATCCCACCATGGCAGATGGTGAAATTTGAATTCAATAAAAATCTGGAATTAAAAGTCTGATGATGACCACAAAACCATTGCCAATTGTTGTAAAAACCCATCTGGTTCACTAATGGAAATCTGCCATGCTTACCTGCTCTGGCCTACATGTGATTTCAGACACACAGCAAAGTGGTTGACTCTTAAATGCCTTCTGAACAAAGGCAATTAGGGATGGGCAATGAATGTTGGCTTAGCCAGTGATGTCCGCATCCCATGAATGAAGGGGGGCTATTAATTCCTTTTTAAGGGATTCATCCTGCCTCCACGGGTATTCAACTGCAGTGGGTAGGGGAGTCACCAAGCAGGAAGCCGACTTGTCTAGTTTGCTTGGTGAACTTCCAGGGGAGGCGGGTCCCTCATTATCAGGCATTATCTAGGGATCAGGCATCTGGAAGTGCAGGGGAGGGGTTGCTGCTGAGAACCACCCCCCTCCATCCTTTCTTCTGGCCCCCATAGCCAGTGACCCCCTTCCTGCCCTCATTCACCTGTGGCCCGGGTTCCTCGCTGATCTTGGGCCTCTGGTGCGTGCATTGCCAACAGCTGCCACCGTTCCTGATGGTGCTGCCTGCAATGAAGAGCTACTGGCCTGCAGCTCTCAAGGGACAGGATTTCTGCCCCCTTGGAGAAGGCCTACTGCTGACCATTGCCCGATTTGCATTCATATGTTGGGCCTTCCCCAAAGGAGGGTGCCAGGAGCTGGCTCTCCAGCTGGCGGGCGAGACCTCCCCCCCCCATCACCTGGATTAAACTCGTCCAGTGAGTGGGAGAAAAATAACAGTTCTTAACTTTCCCTGACATTTTCCTACTGATAATGGCTGCTTGTTACTGATTCACTAACCAGTGGGAAAGAAATCTTCCACTGTTTACCCATGTAAACTGTTTCAAAGTTCTGATGACTTCTGTTGTTTGAGTTGTTTGTGACCCAGGAGCCATTTCAAAACATAGTCAAGTGACATGAAATTATCCGGCCAGTGTTTTTCCAACAAGCAAAAGTGCAACAAAAGCAGCAGGTCCAACTCTAATCACATTATCGAGTCGTAACATTAATCTGTCATATTACATGTGGAAAATGGATTGCAGTCATGTTGTGCACTCAATTACAACCATCTTTGATGCAAAATTTTTATTTTTGAGGGTGGGGGTAGAAAGTATACATAATTAACATTTGGCCACAGATCAAGTTAAGAAAACTGTTCATTAGTCCTTAAATATATGCGGAACCTTATCCCTTTAAAGTGCTTACAAATTAAACAGTATTTTGTTGCAAGTTTAAAAACTACTGACAATCAAATTGTACATGATTTCACAACTCAGTCAACTGGAAAGGAAATGTCAGAGATTGGACTAAAAATTGTCTACAGCATTAGTCCCTAAATATATACAGGTGCACATGAAAGAATTAACTATAAAATGGAATGAACAAGCAGAAAACTCTAGTTTCCCGTGAATAACATGAGGAAAGTTGAGCTTAGAGTTGGCTGGGAAAACATGGTAATTCTTTTGTTTGAAACATTAAACACAGAAATTGCAAATCCATTCTACATATTTACAAGCTCCTTTCAAAATGTGCATTTTTAGAAAACATTTATTCCACACTTCTACACTGAGCTAAATATAGAAAATTAGAAATTTGTTCAGAAAATACTTTAAACATAGGACTGTTCTTTTGGAATGATTTTGTCTTGACTGGTAATATTTTGTGTTAATAGCAATTAATTGTCAGGAGTGATGAAACCTGTTATATTTTTGAAGACTGCAAGATTAATACTCCATTTCGAGCTCTATAGCTTCTCAAAATTGTAAATAAGGGCGCTGAGTATGAACAGATGCAACTTATTCAAAAATCTTTTCTTATGTTAACATTTTTAATCTGTTAAAAAAGCATAATGTTGATTCAAAGTGAATCGTGAGTTATTCTGACTTTTGTTGACTTGTGGATATTAAGTAGAACCTCCTTTCTTTTCCATCTAGCTTTGTACAAAGTGCAGACTTTAGTCCAGTGTTAGAAAGCCTCTTGCCAAATGCTTTTTGAATGCAGTGTTGAAGTCAATGAATGGTATTGGTAGCCCCTCCCTATCTCTGTAATCTCCTCCAGCCCCACAATCCTCCAAGATATCTGCACTCATCTAATTCTGGCTTCTTGAGCAGCCTTGATTTTAATCGCTTCAGTATAGGTGGTTGTGCCTTCAGTTGCCTGGGATCTAAGCTCTGGAATTATCTACCTCGCTTTCTTCCTTTTTATGGTGCTACTTAAAAAAACCCTACCTCTCTGACCAAGTCTTTTGACCATCTGATCTATATCTCCTCACGTGGCTCGGTGTCAAGTGTTGTTTTATAATGCTGCTGTGTTTTTTTAAAATTATATTAAAAGCACTATAAAAAGATAAGAAATTGTTTTATGACCACTACACAGTACATCATGGCATTTGTGGACTCTATGATATGGCAAGTAGTGATATTTCTAATTATTCACACTCCTACCAAGCACCAATGTTATTTTATTATGTCATGGTATTGGCAAAATATTATTGGATCATTCCTAGTTTTCATGACCAGGCTCTGGTTGTTCTATATCCAGTTGAGATATGAACACAGACTCAAGCGACTGACTCTATTTTTGTTGGATTGAAGGAGTCTTAGTGGAGACATGATATTTAAAATAATAAATATTATACATACGATGGGGAAAAAGTGTGGCTTAGTGGGCATAGAACTTGATAACATAATATCCACATGCTTTGAAGGGAAATGGATATTAGAAAAATTTTACCTTATGGCATAGCAGTACTGACTACCAGGAAAAGAAGTTTAACTCTGAGTCAGGAGCTGTGAAGAATGGGATTTAAGGTTGCAGATGTTAATCGAACTGTCTGAGTTCAGAGATCTTGGGGTGGGGGGGAGGTTACAAAGTTAAATACCACCATGAGATAGTAATGTGTGGGCATGGATTGTGCATTGATGTTTCAATGACTTTTAGTCAGTCCAAAATTTTTAAAATATTGTGGTTTTTTTTTACTATTAGTTGAGCAGTCTAACTCCTACCCCCAAAGCACTCATAGCTGAAGGAGCTCACAGTTTCTAGAGAAGAGTCACAGTATTTTTGTAATCTTGCTTAAAGCTGAAGCACACAATGCATACACTGGAAAATATTAAAATATAGTCCAAGTAGGATCAGCCGGTGATCAGAATGAGCCATTATTATGATCAGTTATTTGTTAATTATTCCTGATTTTCTCTCCTAAAGGCATTTATTGTAGCTAACATATAGTTATAGATAAGAATTTATACATCTTTGAGTAATGCTTGCATGTGTTGGATTTTCATTCCAGTCTTCATTATAATAGTTATTACAAGTTAAAGGAATATGAGTTTTGTGACATACTGGAGACATCTGGAACTTGTAATTTAAAGTAACTTTTGGCCTTGAAGTATAATAACAAGGTAGTTATGGCAAACTCATTACCCCACATCCTATAGCATTTTATCTTCTTAACATATTCCTTCCATTTGCAACTTCTGCTTGAGCAGGAATACACTGCATCATTTTCCACATTGTGAAAACTGACAAGCTTTGATAAAGTCTGAAATGTATTACACTCTTTCCATCTTAATAAATAATCCATTGCATCAACCTTCCTCACTCCGTTTCATGTCCCTGTCTTTTTCTCCCATTCCTATAATTAAAAACAGAAAATAAATCTCTTGTTAGTTTTATTTGCCAAATTGTATTGTGAAGAAGCAGCTCCATTTCTTTTGATATGTCCTTATAGCTATTTGAAGTACATTACATTAAATAGTTTTCTGCTGCATCATATTATTCCCACAAGGATTTTACTTAGTCAAAGGGTCTGACTTAGTTGTCAGTATAATCATCCAGAGTTTGTGGTTTTAATGATAGGTGTTCGCTTCTGAAACAGACAGCATCTTCTGGTATCTGAACATGTGCAGTTTAAAGCAAAAATCCAGAAGTTGCTGTCAATGACTCCCTGCTCCTCCACAGGGTGTACTGTTGAAGTCCCTGGAGTTGACGCTCTTTAGAAATCACTGAACTGATGAAAACTTCTTCTCTTACCCTGTAATCTTGTTATTAAGAAACCCAGAAAAAGTTACAGCTTGTTAATGAGATGTAAGTGTTTTTAATGGCATACTAAATCATAGGTAACTCTCTAGCCCTGAAAAACAAATTTTATGTTTGTTAATTTTTTTCCATTATAATGCTATAATTGTAATATAATAAACAGAGTTAAATTAATATCATTTATATTTCAGCTTTTCACGTGCATATCTCAGTTTTTATTTTGCTCGCTGTAAAAATTTATAAGAAGTGAAGGATAAATGGTGCATTTTCCTTCATGGTCTGCTTTCTGAATCCTTCTATGTGATTGGCTGCTTACCCAGTTTGATGACATCACTGTTGTTGGACGTCTGGAAATCTCCTTGTTTTGGCGTCAGATTCAAATTCACGTTGGGGAGGGGGGGACGTCTGGAAATCCCCTTGTTTTGGTGTCAGATTCAAATTCACGTTGGGGAAGTGGGGGAACGTCTGGAAATCCCCTTGTTTTGGCGTCAGATTCAAATTCACGTTGGGGAGTGGGGGGACGTCTGGAAATCCCCTTGTTTTGGCGTCAGATTCAAATTCACGTTGGGGAGGAGGGGACGTCTGGAAATCCCCTTGTTTTGGCGTCAGATTCAAATTCATGTTGGGGAGGGGGAGATCCGCACAATAGAGATTGTGGTGAGTGTCATTGGTTTGTTACTGACTGTGAAATCTGGACCACTGAATTTGGTACTGAATCTAATAAATAGCTTCTCTATCTTTCAGCCCATGTGAGATACATCACCAAATTACTATTACCTCTTAAACATCCACAAACTGGTATGATTAAAAGTGAATGTAATTTGCTTTGTACTACAACACCAACTGTCCACTGAGGACAGTTTTCCCAAACAATGAAACATCTCCTAGAATGCCATCTACTAGCAGAGCCATGTTGCCCTGAGGATCTAAAGGTTTTGAACTCTCGAGCCAGATCCTGCATTGAACTGGCAAGGGAAACACTGGGGAGTGGTGGGTGTAAAGTGTGTAGGGGAGTGGTGGGTGTAAAGTGTGTAGGAGGGCATGGTTTCTGTGCTGCATGAAAATGTTTCCAGGGCATTTGGATTCACTGAGATAAATTACTCCCAGATAAGCATCTGTATTGACTCTTAGGACAGAATTTTACGACAGCGGGATTTTATGTTCCCGCTGTTCTCAATGGGATTTATATCGGCCCGCAGCATTTTACGGCCCCGTCCCTGCCGAACCGGGGCCATAAAATTGTGCCCTTAGAAATAAGATAGAAACACAACGTATTGCATAAATTATTTTCCATTAAATACATGCATAATAGTTAAACCCAAAATACAGTTACAAGGCAGATTTCAGTGTTGCATCTTATATCTGTTAATACCGTAAATCGCAGCATATCAGACAATCCAATTTTTCGGTGCCAATGTTTAGGGCAATACTTGCATTAGGAGATGGCCTCAATTTTTCATCTCCAAGATGCACGTTTTTGGTTATACTCACCTTTATAAGTTGGCGCATGGGATCAAGCAAGTGATTTGGGCCGTGTTGCCAAGAACATGTGTGGGATTTAAGACACACCTCCACAGAGCAAACCGCTCCTGGCAAGTGACAAATAAAAATGGGTCCTCCTGTACCAACACTTGCATTTCATATGTTATGCTTGGCATATAAGCCAACCACCATTTTTGGAAGGGTTTTTTGAAGCTTCAAAGATAGACTTATATGCCATGATCTACGGCAGACCTGTATGTGCACAAACATTTCCAGTAACCTTCTCACACCAATGGAAAAGTGTCATATTGCTAAGTGAAACTGTCATACTACTGATAACTTGATTGTTAGTACATGACACGACACTACAGTGGCAAACGAGCTGAATATTAAGTTAATATGACTCCTTGTTTTTTCACTAAGGATAAGATATCTAAACAAAGCTCATACCTTAGCCTTCTGTAAGACGCATCCTTTACTGGAGGATATCATGGTGGGAGCTCTCCTTCTCATTTCTGAAGCACAGTTCACAGGAATGAAATGATGTTCTGTGTAACCATTTTCAGTCTGTGGGAACACAATTCAATATTTTAATAACTGAACCACTCGCCCGCACAAGTTGAGGGCAGATATTTTTAATCATAATCATGCATTCAACATTTGCTCATTAACTTCAGGAACTGTAAACTCAGACTAAAGTGTATAACGATGCTTATCATATATGAAAAGGAACCTCTGCATTATGGTTTGAATTTTACGTGCCCACCATTTTCACTGGGTTGGGGTGGGTGGCATGTAAAATATGGCAGGTGCCAACCCCACTGCCTTCCCACCCACCCCCAAAACACAGTAGGTGGGCGGGCACCAAGATCAGCAGTCCGCCCGCCATATTTAAATAAATGATCGAGGGTCAAATTAGCTTGTTACCAAGCCAATTCACCCCAATAATATGCTGCCTATGCCATAATACAGTTGGCATGGGCAGTCAGGTGGGAGTGGGCAGGCAGCTTTTAAAAAAAACTTTTTTATCTTCGTCCACATTCACAATATATTTGCAACAGTGAACTAAATATTTTCATTTTATCAGGCCCAAATACAACTCCCGTACTCAAAACCTTGCTGCCATTTGTCAACGCTTTCTGTCAAGGTGGCATTTTATACTTTCTTTTTCTCCTCCCCTGATGAGTCACAGTTGCCTATGGTGCTGAAAGTCTTCCATTACCTCACACAAATCATAGTTGTGAGACCTGACAATATGTCGGTGGGCTATATTGGAGACGTCGCAGCTTAACCCAAAGCTGTTCTTAACTGTGTTCAGACAAGGAGAGCATCCAAACCAAATCACTGTTTAGTCACTGGACTTGGGTATCTGCCTTGTTTTTCCCTTCCTTAGCCCAGCTGTTTTAACCAACTTTAATATGCCCAGTTAAAATCAGGCAACTCAGTGCAAGTTTGAGATTACATCTGGGGCCTCCTTCCATCATGTGGCTTAGTTACATATGGGATAATGCATTTAGCAACAGAGCCATTAGGGAACATCTGATACAAGTCATTGTCTTGTAATTTACAGGGGCAACTTTTCATCTTTGTATTCCCAGCAAGAAGATTTACTTACTATGATTAGCTTAGAAGAAATTCAGGTGCTGCTGAATCTTTCCTCATTAAACATCCATGAATGGACATGTCAGAATAAATCAATGGACATAAGGGTCATGGGTTCTTGCGGAATTTTTTCCTCTTTAACTTAGGGGTGTTGAGGTCAATACTGCAACCCTGATTGGGATCAGCTTACTCAGGAAAGACTCAGGATTGGACCTGGACAGTGGTTTTATTAAATGAGCCATTAGGGCAGCCAGACGGGGGGGCATTTTCATTCCATCATTTTGCATTAGATTGAATGCTGGTAAACAAAAACTCTCCTCTTAAGGTAAACATTTGAATTTTACGTGAAAAGTTTCTGGAAATGTTCTTCCACTTACATCCAAAAAGGACTTGCATTTATATGGTACTCTATTATATTTCTTACAATGCCGCCATGCACTTAACATACAATGAATTGCTACATAATAAGTCACTTCACTTTTATGAAATAGTTTGGGAGATCTGCACACACCGAGATGAATGAGGTGTCTGATCAGTTCATTCATTTTTGTTGATGCTAGTTGAAGGAGGAATGCTGGTCAGAATACCAGGAGAACTTCCCGTTCTCTTACAAATAGTGTAATAACATCTTTTACACTCAG
Organism: Cetorhinus maximus; assembly: GCF_964194155.1. Lineage (NCBI taxonomy): Eukaryota > Metazoa > Chordata > Chondrichthyes > Lamniformes > Cetorhinidae > Cetorhinus > Cetorhinus maximus. The sequence goes on along the minus strand of NC_135888.1, from coordinate 66,778,725 downwards.
CTGAAGAGGCAATTTGTAGGTTAGTCTAACATGTCTTCTGACAGACCGAAAAATTGCAGTACTTCCTGAATATTGCACTGGCGTCAAATCTAGATAGTGCTCTCAAGTACTAGAATGGGGCTTGAACTGACAGCCTTCAAACTCTAAAGAGAATAGGTTTCTATCAACTGAACAAATATAGGGGTAGGAGTGGGCCATTGATCCCCTCGAGCCTGCTCCACCATTCAACTAGATAATGGTTGATCTTCTACCTCAACACCATCTTTCTGCACTATCCCGTGTCCCTTGATGTCATTGGTATCTAGAAATCTATTGACCTCTGCTTTGAACATACTCAATGACTGACTACCCACAGCCCTCTGGGGTAGAGAATTCCAAAGATTCACCACCCTCTTATTGAAGAAATTCATCCTCATCTTGGTCTTAAATGGCCCAACTCTTATTCTGAGACTCTGTCCCCTGGATCTGGACCCCCCAACCAGGGGAAACATCCTTCCTGCAATCTACCCTGTCAAGCCTAAGAATTTTGTACACTTCAATGAGATCACCTCTCTTTCTTCTAAGGTGATAACTACATTTAAATATGTAATATTCAGAAGACGTTAAGGTTAATTGTTTCATTTTTCACAATTTATTTCCATTTCTGTTCCAACAATAAACATTCTTCAAGTACCTGCAGACCAGAAGAGTCTGATCTGGAGTCAATGGATAAACTAATTTCTGCTCCCCTTGCAATGGCTTTCTTCAGATTTTCCTTTACTTGTGTTAATTTGAGTTCCAACTCCACCCGCTCAGTCTCTTTATCTTTACATTTTTCTTCCACCATCCTTATTTTCTCTTCCAGAGCAATTTGAGATTTTTTACCTGTGAAAAATGTCCACATTAAGTACATTAGCCCAATCACCATGTGCATGGTGCATGTTTCTTCCCATGTGTACGTATGAGTATATTGATAAGGTCCAGCTTAATCTGAAACAATTTGAATTGGACCAACAATAATTTACTTGGAAAAATCTAAATGTAACTTGGTTTGGATCAATTAAGATTGGATATGCCTGACCTTTGATATGGTGCTGGCCCAAGGTTCATGTGTTGTCTTTTTTTGCTAATTTCCTCAACTCTTCTTCTGAAAGTTTTGACACCTTGTTGCAATACAGTTGCAAGGGTGTCAGTCACTCTTCACTACTACCTCACTCAACAGTCTACTAATCATGAGTCGGCATGGCAATGAAGCTTGGCAGATTATTCAGTGGCATAGTCCATCATGCCAATTCTGATCATCGCCAAAAGTTATCCCTCCAACTTGTTAACTCATTTTTAATAAATGTGGTTATGATTTTGTTCCTCCTAGCACGTAGAGGAAATCGCCTCTCCCCAGATATCCAAATGCAGACTTTCTCCAGTGAAAACCTGGGATCAAACTTGGCTGAATGATTCAGTTGCTCATCAGATTAATTCAGTGATGTATTGACAAAGCAGGGGTTCATTGATACATTACCACCAAAACAACATAAACAATGATCTGAAGCAGATGTGTCCCTATTCGCTGACAATCTCAATACCATGTTGGTCAGCTGAATTTCTTACTGATAATTACACCTCTTTTATATGCCTCCCATTCCCTTAAACATATTTTTGAAGGTAGTAAACTCATTCCTTCCCCACTTCTCCCACCCACCCCATTCCACAACCTGTGATGGCATGCTCTAGGGATCTACCTTTACCACTCTTTAGCGGGTTACTAAGAAGTGAGCAACAGGGACATGACGATGATTCTCCACTCCAGTGTGCAGAGGTGCCAAACAAAATAAAAACTAGGAATGTCTTCATAATGATGGAGACTAAGAGCTTTGTGAAATAGGGTATCTAAGAGCTTTGAAATAGGGAGTCGAGCTTTTGTTGCTCCATTTCATGGTAGCGTACACTGATGCTCCATTGGACTATATCACTGTGTTACCTCACCCTTTATTCACATCATATGTTTCTTTAACTGGCTCTTTTCTGCTTATATGCACTGAAATTCACTATAAGATAAGTAGGTATGTATTTTTATAATTTATTTTTTAAAACAAAAATTATTTTCTTTTTAATGTAATTTTCTTAACCTTTTTTTCTTTTTTCCAGTGATGTTGTTGCTGATAGCACTGCATCTTCATCAGCTAAAACACAGAAAATAGTATTTTGTAATTAGCTTACTGCTTTGAAGTTGACACAACAAACAAGGAACAATGTTAGGGGGCCGTGTTGCACTAGCAAAACAATAATGTAAAACAACATCGCTATGGGGCAAATTGGCAAGATTTGGGGAATTCAGAATGACGGTTTTGTGTTGTATGATTCATAACATTATTGTGAGTGTGTTCAATGTGATAATTTCTAGCTTATCATGCACATTACAGCAGATCCATAATGATGGGTGTTAGATGTCCTTGACTTTTTTCCATCTCTCAAGCCAATATTGTCCCTTTTAAATGCCAAGAGCTTTCAGTCACTGTAATTGTAAGGATTTCACAATTGGTTTATCATCAATATTTTCACAGTAATTAAATCAGTGAAATGAGAGATTGTAATTGGAAAGGGCAATCCAAAGTAATCAAGTACATAGCTGACATGTCTAAGGCACTTCTACAGATGGTTAGTTAAATACATAATATTTAGAGCTTGTAACTTATGAAACATAACCATTTTTTCCCAAATAAATTCATTTCAGAATTAGTCAAATGATTCAGTGAATCAGTTTGTGGTGCCTTCAGAAGTCTGGAGTGCTTCAAGCACTGGATTAATCATGCCAATTTGAATTAAGGGTTCAAGATGCATAAAATGATTCCCCATCTTTGAGTTATTAAGATAACTGAAGTAAGAACAGGAAATAATGTGTGTGCATATCATCTTTGAACTTGCAACAAGAAGATATGCCTTACTAAAGAGTAGATGTTAGTCAACTTAGTAACATTGCAGTAACAAAACAATAACTTGAAACTTGGTGACATCGATAAGGACCTTTTTTATGGGGTGGCTGTTCTCTGATGAATTAGTTTGGTTTGCCTCAAATTTCCAATTAACATGGCACTTTACAAAGAGGAGGGAGTTCTGACAGTGCCCTAACTAACATTCTTACCTCATCAAATATCACAAACATATTTATTTAGAAGAAAAAATCACACTCGTGCAGTGTTTTTCACATACTCAGGATATGATGTAACACGTTTTTTTAGCCAATGAATTATTTTTGTTATTACTGTTTGATGTTTTTGTAGACAAGCACAGCAACAAAGTTGTACACAACAAAGACATATAAATAGCAGTGAAATAATGGCCAGTTAAACTATTTTAGTTGATTGAAGGGTAAATATTGACCGGGACAGGATCTTTTATGTCTTCCTGAATTGACAAATGGGGCTTTGGTTTAATCTGAAAATATAGCACCTTTCTTTAGTGATGTGATAAAAGTGCTGTTTTCAGCCACTAGATGGCAAAAGAAGCTATGGAAAAAGAAGTGAAACAGATAATAGTCCTGATTTGCCCTTGTGCATTTAAGTTTTTACATTTTGCATAACGAGTCGCTGAAAGTGAGAGCTGATAACATTGCAGTGAGAAATACAAGACATTTAGGACCTGAGTGAACATGACAAGTAATGGTGTATTTCCTTGATTAATCAGATTGAAGGACAGTGAGACTAAGAATCGGATAGGAAGTATAAACTAGAGTGGTTGAATTTGATACCAGAATTTACATTTGTAATGATGTTCAAACTGTCGGTGCTCTGTGTCACCTGCATAAAACTGACAGCAACTTCTGGCAAATTGAGGAGAAAAACATGCTGTGTGCCTTAAACATCCTCATCGAGTGTTCTTCTCCCTTTTTGTCCACGTATGTGCATTTCCAATATCAGCAATGGGAACCCTGCCTAGTTTTCCCAATTATTAATGTGGGGACATTGGGGTTAATTATGATACCCATGACATTAAACAACTTGAGACCATTTAACTGAGCACAAACAAGGAACTGAGCCTGGGTGCCTCCTGGCATCCAGTGGAATAATGTAGTAACTGAGCATTTTGATAGCTTATCATATTTTTCCTTTCTATAGTATCAATGTGACATCTTCATGGAAAGAATTGAAAATAGCTACCAAATAAAATTTTAATTGCATGCAAACCTTATTTATTTTTTCCACAAAGGCAAACACTAGCTCCTAAACCTCTGGTTCACTGTGGCAAAAGTGAGAATAAAAATACTGAAAGAAAAGACTACCCTCTACCCAAAGTTTAAGAACTTTGAATATTTATCCAGTAATGTATTTAACAATTGATTGGTTCCCCCGCCCACCTACAATGAGAAATGCATAACACTGCAGATGCTGGAAATCTGAAATAAAAACAGAAAATGCTGGAAAAACTCAGCAGGTCTAGCAGCATCTGTGGAGAGAAACAAGAGTTAACATTTCGAGTCCGTATGACTCTTCTTCAGAGCCACCTACAATGGATGTGTTACAAACCCACTATTGAGCTTCCAAAATTACTTATTTCAACAAGTAAGATGAAGGCTGTACCTGTGCATACTTTCAGAGCTTCACGGAACTCTTTCTTCTCTTTACGGAGCTGCATCAATTCTCTGCGAATTGAACTCTTCTGATTTTCAAGTGCCTCCTGTTCAGTTAGCCATCTCTTTGCATCTTCTTCCGCCCGCGTCTTCCCATATTTTGACTGATTTGCATCTGAAACATAGGATGGCATCAAGCTTCAGGCGGTGAACTAAAAGCTTGTTTTCAATGAACGGATTTTGATTTGGAAGTGTAATTTGATTCCCATGAGGTAAGAACATTATGCTCATGCTAGGCTTCCAGTCTCGGCTGTTACTGAACTTCAATTTCTATTGGAGAAGGGATACACATCTCCACAAAGAATTTCTGAAGGTAAGTGTATTAAAAAAAAAATCCCAAAATGTGTAAAAAGCCTTGTCTCTCTGCAAATAGGTAAACTAATATATCCCTGTTAAATTAATAAATCAATCTATTCATTTAATATAGAGAGCATCCCTCATCTTCATTTTTTAGTAAATAAATTGAAGTAAAAGTCCGCAGCTAATGCAGCTATTTAGAAAAAAAAACACCCCTCCAAGCCATTCCCATGAATCTTTCACTTTATTTGAGATAGGCTGACCAGCTGTAGGTGGTTAGCTTTTTGGGGATAAATGTTCATCCGCAATCTCACACCAAAAAAAAATGTAAATGATCTTAGAAGATCCAAATAGGAATTTTCATGGAGTTCATAGAAATATAAAGCTCAGATGCCTCAGTGTCACCACAGACAGCAAGGTGTAGTTGCACTATGACAAGTTTACATAGCTAATTCCCATTATAAATGTGGGCATTAAACTTGCAATGGAAAAATCTGACAAATATAACGTTTATAATTTTTTTTGTGAGGTTGCAGTTTACATGCTCAAGACATTTAAGCAAGCAGGTGGAACTGCAATTTCAGTTAGTCACGTAATGAAATTAGACTATTTGAAACGTTAACAGACCACGGAACAGACAAATTTAGGCCTGGATTTTTGCTGAGTCGGGCCGACACAGGAGCCCTTTAAAAATTGCAGGTGGTACCCAATTCTGGGAATTCCGCCCCCCCATTGCCATTTCCATTTCTGGCAATTTTTGTTGGAAATATATATTTAAAAAATTGTTCTTTCAGTTTCAATAGTTAGATGCCGTATTATTAGTTAGATTTGTTTTTACAGCAGTGATTCATTTTAGGGCTCTGCCTGCAAAAGTAAGTGGACACATTGATCAGCATTTTGTAAATATTGAGATGGATTAGAGTACTTTTCCCTTTAAGAAAAGTATTCTTATGCATTCAAAGCTGAAGAAAATACTGTTTGGGATTTCTAGTGTAATAATCTGAAGTGATTTAAATGTCCAGAGTCCTTTTAAATTATTTAAAACGAAAACCTTCAACAGCTTTCACTCAGAGGGAAAAAAAAACCACCTGCTCCTGAATTACTTTGATTGATAGGACAGCTTAGAAAATAAGGCTGTCTGCTTTTTCGGTTGCAGTAGAGTCCATCGTTTAGGTTTCTCAGGGTTTGGTTTGCTAGCTGAGTCCACTATGAATGTTTGGCTGAGTTTCCAAATCTAATGAACTGCTTGTCTCAGCAGGGGGGGCTATGTTCACATTTTGATTGACAGTTTTAAGAGGTTCTTAAAGAATTTTGTCTTTGATGTGCTAAGTGAGTAACTATTTGTTTTTGCAACATATAGACCACTTGAGGGGATTTAACTTTGTTTGAATGACAGCTCTATGAAATTGTTGTAAGGTTATTTTTTTATTGTCCATTTCAAAGACATCTTGAGGTCTGCCCATAGTTGATACTGGGTCAGTGGCTATGGAGGGTACATGGGGATATGGGGAGCATGAGGGGACATGGAAGCGACGTGGAGATATGAGGGGGCATGAGAGGATATGACGGAATATGGGGGCTATGAGAGGGACAACTGGGCTGCTGTCCCAGTAAATGGATGTGGGCGTTCCAGCCTGCCGGCCTCGCCATCTGCACATTTCTGTTTCTGTCTAATTAGGCCTGCCTCTGGAGGCAGTGGGCCTGACTCCACCCCACCCCACCTCGCTGGAACAAAAATATTGGGGGGGGGCGGGGTGCCTTTGAAAGGAGATGGGTCTGCCATGTTGGGAAATTCCCTGACTTGACCTTCCCATCTTATCCATTAAAATCTGGCCCTTAATCTCTACACTTGATGAACCATTAAAAAATTGTTTGGAGGGAAATACCTAAACATTAACATTCAATTTCAGCAAGTGTCAAATGTTATACAACTAAAACTTGCAGGGTCATAAGAAGTAGAAGCAGAGGTAGGTCATTTGGTCCACTGAGCCTGCTCCACCATTCAGTAATATCATGGTGATCTGACTGTGGCCTCAACTCCACTTTCTGCATTCCCTCTATAACCCCACACCACCCCCACCCATAACTCTTGACTTCCCTGTAGATTAAAAATCTAAGTCAGCCTTCAATATATTTCAATCACCCAGCCTCCACTGCTCCTGGGGGAAAAAATGCCCAAGACTAATGACCCTCAAACAGATAAAATTCCTCCTCATTTCAGTCTTAAATGTGAGATCCCTTATTTTAAAACTGTGTTCCCTAGTTCTAGATTCCTCCATTAGGGGAAACATCCTCTCAGCATCCACCTGGTCAAGCCCCACCCCCGCTCAGAATCTTGTATGTTTCAATAAGATCATCTCACATCTTGCTCAGCTCTTCCTCATAAGACAACCCCTTCATCTCAGGAATCCACCCAGTGAACCTTCTCTGAACGGCTTCCACTGCAGGCATATCCCTCCTTAAATAAGGAGTCCAAAATTGTACAAGTACTTTAGGTATGGCCTCAACGATGTCCTGTACAGTTGTAGCAAGATCTTCCCCACTTTTGTATTCCCTACCCCTGGCAATAATGGCTACCATTCCATCTGCCTTCCTAATTACTTGCTGTACCAGCATCCTAACATTTTGTGACTCATGTACAATGACACCTAGATTCCTCAGTACCACAGCATTCTGCAGTCTCTCTCCATTTAAATAATATTCTGCTTTTCTATTCTTTATATTTATATAGCACCTTTTCAACATAATGAAATGTCCCAAGGCGCTTCACAGGAGCATTATAAAACAAAGTTTGACAATGAGCCACTTAAGGACATATTAGCTCAGATGACCAAAAGCTTGGTCAAAGACCTGGATTTTAAGGAGTGTCTTAAAAGGGCAAAGTGAGGCACAGAGATGAACAGATATGTGGAGGGTATTCCAGAGCTTGGAGCCTAGGCAACTGAAGGTATGATCACTAATGGTGAAGCAACTAAATTGGGGATGCACAAGAAGCCAGAATCAGAGTAACGCAGATATCTTGGAGGGTTGTAGGGCTGGAAGAGATTACGGTCTTAGGGAGGGATGAGGTCTTGGAGGAATTTGAAAACAAGGATAAGAATTTTAAAATCAAGACTCTCAGGCCTGAACTTTCGCTCCTGAGCCAGGAGCACAGAGTCAGGATAATCCGCAGCTCCACAAACCCGACCTGGTTAGCAGGGTTGGGGGGGGTGGGGGGGGTGTTGTAGGAAAGTGTTCTGGATGGTCTCATTTTAGTTTTGAGGGAGTGGATGTTAACAAGAGTCAGGCCTGCCATCCCCGGAAATAGTGTGGAGGATACCACAGGGGCTGCTGGGTGAGGAGGCGGGCTAATTGGTGCTTCTCAACTTTGTCCCAGCTGTGAAAATAAAAGCAATAAAACTAAAAACAGAACTCTAGCCCTCACCACCAACTCAATCACTTGCCATTCTCCATTCATGCCAACTCATGCCACCCAGCCCCCATGGCCCTTCATATCCTCCAGATTGTCACATGCCCCTCTATCCACCTCCATGGCCCTTCATAGCACTTTTGCCAACCAATGACCCTCTACCCACCCCCTTTGGCCTGTTATAGTCCTTATGCCAACTCATGCCCCCACCCACCACCCTTTTCCCTTACACCCTCCACACCAACTCACTCTGGATCCACCATGGGCAAACTTCAGTTTGTATGCTGAGATGAAATAAGATAACGTTCTTATTGTCTATTGCAGACTTTTTTTTTCTAAAACAAATCTCTCGTTCATAAAAAACCTATTGACTACAGTCCTTCAAATACATAACCCCTTATAAAAACAAGCATTTCATTCAAATGCTTAATCCTTTAAAAAAACAAACATTTGTATTTATAGCCCCACATCGAAGATGTTATGACGACTTGTAGGTGTTAACTGATAGGCATGCCACTGTGATAATAAGTTGTGAAATCAGTCATGCAGCACAAATCCTATAACAATAACCACTCTAGGTTGTGCCTACACATAGAGTGAAATAGCAAGAACTGTTTTTTTAAAACTGCATATGTTTTTTTTTAAATTAAAGGCCAGGAGATTTAAATGCTTTGACAGCTCCAATGAGCTTGACAGTTTCCTGACAGCTTGACAGTTCCAATGAGTTTATCCACTTTTCACACACATTCAAATCTATTTTTAATAATCCCAAATGGCACTTAACCTCTCACAAAGGTTCCTCTGGTCCTATATAAAAGGGTACACTACCTTTCCAAAGAAGTCTGGCAGCTTCAGTCCTTCTCCTGAAAGCTTTAAAGGCCACAAGTCATGTTTTGGATTTTGCAGTGATGAAAATCAGATCTGTTTGAAGGGAGCTGCGCATTTACGTGTGAAGCTGCATCTGTGAACCACGGATGTGCAAACTACATCCGCCCCTGTTTTCCTCCACTGTGGGTGCTGGGTGTGGGGGCAGGACTTCTGGAATTGGGTCCCCGATGCCATTTTGGCTAATTCAGAGTCCCTATCCGTCTTTATGAAAAGTAAGGCCTCAAATGTTTCTTCATCAACTCCAAACAAATGATCAATATGACAGAATCCCATAGTATAAATCACAGCTCAGTTATTCATGCCTTTAGTACTGTCTAGTAGACTGAAATTTATTTTTCATCTACATAGACTTTCATAATGCAATGTTGTATGAGGCTATTTTATCCAAAAGGCCTTTTGCAAATTGTATGCATGCACTGTGTACACATTAGGATCTGTTGAAACGCCAGATGAGCTGCGTAGACTGATATCAGATCCCAACCATTGATCCAACAGCATAGATTTTTAAAAAACTTATTCCATTGTTATTGTCTCTGGACATTCAGGCTTGTTCCAGCTCCCTGATGAATATTCTGTATAATTCCATACTGCACACAACAGCTTAGAATGGCTACCAATACAACATTACCTGTGACATTTATCTACTAAGTTTTGATAATTATTTATGAAGTGCATGGAAGGAAAATACTCTTTTGTAGAGTACTTTAATTAACAAACTGGTTTTGTATTCTGTGCCCATTTGATGCTGTCAGCAAGGGGTAAACGAGTTCATCTCCCTTTAAGGGAGGGACTGCACTATGAAGTTGAGTTTCTGGGCAAGATGCGTAGTATTTGGTGGAGCCTTATCTCTGTAGAAAGCAAGCTCACCAGCTGTGTGACCTGACACCAATGGGATACTAATGTTAACACAGGTCCTAGTGTGATCTGTTTTTAATCTCAGTGCCTTGTAACCATGTGACAATGGCAATGTGGTCAAAATAAATGAATGTTACTAAGCCGTCATCTGTCCAGGACATCTGTGAGCTGAGCTCCACTGTTTGAGTGTTATAGTAAACTCTGACTTTGTCACAGTGACAGTTGGGATTGAGTGATGAATACAAACACTATTGTGGACTCAGCATTCATGTTTACACAAGCAGCATTATTTATACTGAAGTATTTTCTCCTATTTTTGTAAGGATTTGCATTCTTTCAGCTTCAGTTCGCTCAGTTGATTCAGCTGGGGCAGGAGTGTTGGGACTTTGGATCACCACTGCACTCATGCAGCCCCTTATACGTCCAAGGTGGATAAAGTGCCATACACTTTTTTATGATCTGGGGAGAATGCAGGAGACTTGCACAGTGCTTGCCTCAGACATCCCTGACTGTTTCACAGTGGAAGTAAGAGTTCATCATCAGGACTAATTAGATAGCTATTTTAAAGGGTCAGTACAGTCATGATGGACTGAATGGCCTCCTTTTGTGTGATCTACAAATGGCACAATGTACTTTTAGGCCTAGGATGCTCTTCAATTTGCAGCTCAATCTCATTGTAATAAACTACAATCTGCAGAGGAACTGAAACATCAGTAAGGCAACCACCTTGCCATGAGAACAGCTTTCTTATTTCCTCTGTGAATAATGACATTTAAATGTATGTTTAAGGCCTGTCCTAAACTTAAGCAGCACACAGCAAACTGCAGCTTTATGACAACCCTGAGGTCATCAAAACTCTTTTGGTTGGAAGCCTAGTTCTATGTCTCTCTGACATGGACTTTAAGCAACTAGCACTGATGTAATTAAGATCACATATAATCTGGCTCAGATATAACCATTTGCAGAGGTGTCAGCTGTGGCTCAGTTCATAGCACCCTCGCCTTTGAATCAGAGGGTTGTGGGTTCATGTCCCACTCCCGGAAAACCAAGAACTGTGATTGTACTCAAAGAGTTGCAATCTGTGACTGTTGATAACTCAAAAGAGTATAACCATTTGCAACATTGCTGTAAAGTGATTTTGATTACTTTCCGATTGATAGGATTTTTTTCCCCCGCTGTTGAACCCTCAGCTAACACACAGAGATTATATGTTAAATATTTGTTAAAGGGACCAATCACATAAAAATTTCTTCTGAGTTTGGGATTTTTAAATTTATTGTGGAGACCTTGCCTCCTACACTCTTTGCAACAGAAAACAACCACCCACGCACTGTGCAATTCCAATACATTGTTATCCTTTTTAAATGAGCTATCTATATGCATTTAATTGCAACTTTTAAATACAAGATCTGAATATACTATACCTATATCTCGTGGACAGTACATTCAACAGAAACAATCTTGATAAAAACACACAGGCAGTTAGTTACCTTGGCTCTCTCCATGTCAGTTTTAGTGACAGCCTACTGCATCCGTCACTTTCTGATATTCTCCCTAGGGAAGGGGAAGCTTGCTGGGAAAGCGCGTTGTGGTATGTTTCGTTAATCAGAATTTTAAAAAAAATCCCTGTTGGCTTAGCTGGAATGCTAAAGTGCAACAGCCTCAGTCAGATCTGATTTTTGGCTAGTCAGATGTCCAAAACACGACTTGTGCAATTCAGATCTAGTAGGAGAAAGTCTAAAGCTGCCGGAGTTCTTTGGAGATGTAGGTATATTTTTGGATACAGGAGAGGTCAGGTGCCCTTTGGGAAATGTAAGGTGCCCTTTTGGATTATTAAAAGACACCATGAATGTGTGTAAAAATTGCACAAACTCATTGTTTGACAGCTCTCTTGATAGTTCCTATCAAGGCATTTTAATCTCCTGCCCCTGGAATATTAGAAAAAAATGATCTGTAGTGTCAAATAAAATCATTGCATATTGTTTCACTCTGTTGACATTAGCCTGAGGGCTGCTAATACAGGACTAGTGCTGCATGGCTGATTTCACAACCTATTATTATCACAGTGGGATGTTAGTTTGATTGACAGCTCCAAGTGCTTATAAAGTCTTTGAAGTGGGACAATGAATACAAATGCCTGTTGATATAAGAGATTAAATGTTTGAAGGAATTTAAATGTAGTGAATGGGTTTTATCAATGAGAGTTTTTTTTGAAATAGTGAATTTATCAATGGACACTTAGCATGGACTCTAAGATTAAATTAAGTTCTTGATGTCTGCACATGACTGGGTAAGTTGGCATAGGTGCAAGGGCAAAGAGTGGTGGATGGGGGATATGTGTTGGCATGAGCTGGCATAGAGGCTATAAAAGGCCATAGGGGTTGGGTAGAGGGGTGTAAGTTGGCACAGGGGTTATAAAGGCCCATGGGGATGGGTGAAGGAACATAGCTTGGCATGGATTTAATGGGGGATGGGTGAGGGGCATGAGATGGCATGGGGAGTGTATGGGGGTGAGGGGGTGTGAGGGGTGAGGGCTGGAGGGTTATTTTTGTTTTAGTCATTTCTTGATATCCTCGACAAAGTGCTGGAGCACTGAGGCAGGCCTTCTGCCTGGACCGGCAGCCTCCAAACTCTCTCCGGGGTTGCTCACCATGTCTCCCATTTTCACTTTCCTCCCCAGACCGAGAATTGGAACCTCCAGAGCACTTTTTCTTGGGTTGTGTTTGCGGAGCTGGGAATTGATCCGACTCTGCGCTCCCAACCAGGTAGTGAAAATTCAGGCTTCTGTGTTTATGGTCAGATGTCTGGGAATATCTAAAACTTACAGATACCAAAAGTCTGGTTTCTGAAATAAAAATCTGATTCTGTTCACACTTGACTTTCATCATAAACAAAGCAAACACTACAACTTAAGACATGATCCTACCTCCTGCCCAGTCTTATCCTGCTGAACTGTGAAAAAGACTGCTTTTTCGAAACAGTATTGGACACTCCACCCATTAGGAACAATCACAAAAGATCAACATTGGGCCAGTAATATAACAAAATTATTAGATCACTATATTTAAAAAAAAGTCTGATATGCTGAGTTCATTTGCATACTCTAATAAGCAATGTCAAAATCTTACTGTTGGGTCTTGGACCTTGTGACTGTGTAAATAACAAACAATGTATGCAAATCTATATCTTTCTCACTACAGAACCAACATTGCAACTTAATTTTAATTGTGTGATGGCACAGCTTTAAAAAAACTTTAAAAATATTCAGCAAGCAGCAGTTGGACCTTTAAATGAGTCATGTGACTTTATCAAAAGCTCCTCAGACTATTTAGGAAAACTGAATAAGCTAAAATCAGTGAAGGTTCTCTGGTAAGCAGATGAAGTGGCAGCTGATTCTTATTTGGAATCGAGTGTCCTTTATTTAATAGGTAGCCTCCCCAGCCCTCCCACAAAATCTAAACTTGTTAACACAGAGTGGAGCAGAACCAACAATCCAATTTGCTTACCTCATTATTTAATTTTAATGACTCACCATCTCTACCTGATTTGCCATGTGTGCACGAACTAAGCTGTGTCTGTCTCAACCTATAAACATGGCAGTTCCTGGGGTTGACTTCTTTAACCATTTCAGTTTCGAGATTCAGTCTACCTTTCTGCCTACCCCCCCAAATGGATGAATGCAGCTTTCAAGATGGAGCACAAGATTGAAAAGGAATAAACTGAGAATAAAACTGCGCTTACTTGAGCCGTGCCGTTTAATTTTATTTTGAGATTTAGTTTTCTGTGAGGCATCATCTGAAATGGAAGCTTGGCATTTTCCTTGTGTGGTGACAGGTTGCGTCTGTTCTTCATCCTGAATAACACAAAACAAAATTGTGAACCAAAGGCCCCTTAAAGCTACAATTTCAGGAATAGTTCATAAGATGGGGCCTCATTTAAATATTGAAACATTCTACCATGAGTCACTATCTTCAAAAGAAGAGGAAGATGAGGCTGCAGTACTGCTCTGATGCACTTGTTGAATTGCTGCCACATTTTCTACATTGTAACAGTGGCAACAGTTTAGTCACTCATTGGTTGTGAAGTGTTTTGGTACATACTGAGGTAATGAAAGACGATACAGAAATGCAAGTTTTTCATTCTTTCTGATGGAAACTACCTGTGTGGGGAAGCCAAGTAAATATCCATTCATTATATGTTAATATTTTACAAAATACTTCCGACCTGCGTCAGCCCTTGGCCAGAGTTTTACGTCCCACGGGTGGGTGCAGGCTCCGCTTGATCAGGCATGAAATTGCACAAGATGACATTGGGCAAGTGTCCCGACGTCATCACGCACTTGCATGATATTTTGCTTGGTGGGCACACGCAAAAGTCAGAAGAGCACCCGCTGACAATTAGGTTGGCAATTAAGCCCATTAACGTCCCAACTGTCAGCGATTTTTCATGACCTGTCCAACCTTACAGTTGGCGGATGGGCCAATCGGCCAGGTGGACTTTACATTTTTGATGAAACCTCATCCAAGGGCGGGATGAAATCTCCATTAGGATTTAAAATAAAAAGAGATATCTGGGGACTTTTTTTAAATGAAGCCTGCTTGCAGGTGCTGGATTGTGCCGCATGGACATTTTTGCAGCATTTTTGGGCTTCTTTTCTTCTTTGCAGGTCTGCAGCTCCCTGAGGCAGCTGTCTGCTTTCAGGGAGCTCCCTCGAAGCGCTCACCCACACCCGTGATGACGTCGGCACCCGCCCTCTTCCTGCCCCCAAAGTCAGTGCTGAGCCTTTCTCCAGCCGTTAATTGGCCAGCCAGCGTAAGATCGTGGTCGGGGACCGATCGCAGGCGGAAGCGCATTTCGCGTCTGCTTCTGGGCCCGCCGATCACACCTGCCTGACAAGCACAAAATTCAGGCCCTTGTTTAGAATATTTGCACACACTAATAGTATTCAAAAGTTCTACTTTTGAAGGTATGTGTAAATTTGATTTCTGCCCAGGAACATTGCTGCTCACTGTAGGTACTGCAACAGAGATACAGCCTTGCTGGTGGGCATTCCTCTTTCTAGGATATAGGCCGATTGACAAGAACATTATTCTTTTTGGATGAAGGATTACAGAAGTATGGAAGCATTGTGTATTGCAGTGTGTCATCGGGCCTTTTGGGTATTACAGCATTGGGAAATCATTTAATATATCTATGGACTCAGGCATTTGTCTTTTGATCCCACCGGTGTTGAGTCATCACATCCTTTCTAATCTGCCACTATCAACAAAAACAAAGGCAAATCAATCTTGTGCTAGTTAGACACAACAGGGCTCAGAATCACATTTGCATCTGGATGGAGAGACTTTGAAAACAGCCGCTTTTTTTGTTACATGGCATAAATTCCCACCATATAGTCCCTCCTGCCTGGGAAATATCCCCTCGAGACAAAAGTGGGAAAAGCCTTTGTTCCTGTGAAAGTTTATGGGAGAGGCTTCTCAGATCAGAGGTGGAGCTTTGATGCTCATAAATGAAATGAGGCTCACAGGAAACTGGAGGTCCACAGAGATCAAACAGACTGTTTTTTTTATGCCACACCTGTCAATACCTTACATGCTCATGGTTTAAATTTGCAGCAAAAGCACAATTGTTAAAGAGTGCTACACGTTTTATAGAAGAGTTATAGTGAAATATAAACATGTAAATAAAGAACTGCAAATGCCAGGAATCTGAAAAAAAAGAACAGAGATTGTGGAGAAGGTATGCACGGTTCATTAGCATCTGGGAAGGGCAAAGATAGGTTAACATTTCTTGCCAAACTGCCAAAATTCTGACAAAGGATCTAATTCTGAAATACTAACCCCTTTTCCTTTCTTCAGTTACTAGCAGACCACTGGGGTCGATTTTACCCACCCTACCCATCACCCCCTCCCACACCCCCACTCCCTGTCCTGGAGAGAATGGTGTGTCGGAGAGGATAAAATCATTTGCATTAATTTACTGGGCCCAAAGCCTCACCATTCCCATCTGTGACGCTATGGAGCAAAAGTCTGGATAACACCAGAAAACGGCTTGGGAATTGTGATGCACGATGAACTGATTCCCATTTGTTGCAATGCAGCCAGCATACCTCTTCAGCAGGGGGCGCAAGTTTGTGAAAGGCCAGCCAATTAAAGCTAGCGTGCACTGCTTAAAAGGGAAGTGCATTGTGGCTGGAGCAGGTGCTGGAAGCAGCTGTGCAAGAATGTCTAATCTACAAGAAGAGTGAGTATGGGTGCATCAGGGCAGAGAGTATGTGCTAAGGTTCTCAGACTCAGCACTGGAAGCCTTGGTGCAGGAGGGAAAAGGACCTCCATCCACAGGGGAGCAGGAATCTCTCCAGGCAGACACTGAGAAAGCAGTGGGAGCAGAAGGCCATTGCTGTCAATTTTAGCAGCTTAGCTGAGGACCTGGATAGAGTGGCAAAAAAGATTAGTGATCTCACACGGGTGATCATGGTGAGTGAATGCATCTTCAAATGCCATATCCTGGCAAATGAATCACTCGGCTCACACACTGCTCTATTCACCAGCTACACTTCACTCACGTACCAACATTCTCAAGCAACAACAACTTATACTTCACATTCATAGCTTCACCTCATTCTACACATAGCATTGCTGCAAGCATCTCACCCATTTTTCACAGCTTGCACTCACTGCCAAATATTCAACAAGACAGGTACATCACTCAAACACATTGCATCAGATTCACTGATATACATCCCTCTCTCTGCAGGATAGGTGGCCCAAAATTGCAGGCCACAGCACCATAACCCTGTGTGGATAAGGCCTTCTACTGAGAGCGTTTCTCTTCCTCCTGTTCCTCCCTCTGCAAGCAGCTTATCCTCTTCTTTGTTTTCTCAGCTCATTTTCTCTTTCATGCTGCAGGCCAAGGAGGATGGTAACCACAGCACCCATGACTGGAAGTGAGTGGTCTGATCAGAACCCTTGAAGTCAGAACCAAGGCCTTTACTGCAACACCACTCTCTGTTGACATCACTAACTAATGATCCCTTTAAATACCGCTGATGAAGAGTCCTTCCTGTTGCTGCATGCATGTTTAGCTGCGCGTGTTTAAAAGATGGCATCAACTGGAGTAGCGATGTTGGAAATAGGAGGCCCTTTCATCAAATTAGTATTATCAGCTAACAAATGTCATGACCTACCTACTCAGCATACTGCTGGGAGTGTGCTTGTGCAGCATAGACACTACTTTGGTACCAAAACAATACCCACAATGCCAGAACCGCAGGTGCTATGGAGCCAAATTTTACGACATTTATGACATCTAAAAGTCATGGCCTGATGATGTCATTAGTACTACAACTCCATTTTATCTTATGGATTTGGGAGGTCTGCTTCTGAAAGCTCTGCCATTAGGGTAGCATTGCTGGGGTGTGGGTGGGGGGGTGGGGGTGGGGGTGGGGGGGTGGGCGGGAGGGAATCCATAGAGTAGCCAGAAGAGGCCCAGATAAATTTTATTTAAAAAATCACCTTTATGCAGAATCCTTTTTGGCCAGGAGGAGCAGAAATGGCTACCCTGGCCAACCCTCCCCCTCCCCTGAATTTCCTTGGCTCTGCCACACTCATCACAACCCCATTACCCCTGTCCTATTCCTCCCCCTCAAATTTTACTATTTATTCCATCAAAGTTCTTTCTAAAAAATAAAATGTAACAGTTGGTCAAGGTGGTCCCTTCCTCCAGATTGATTCGTGCTGGGCATTGGCTGCTGGTTTTTAATGGTCATTGTGTCAAGGTGCAGGATAGTGTCTGTCACAGGCTGGTGGAGGAAACATCTGTGAAAGCTTTTAGCAACAGAACACTTTCTCACTCACCAGGAAACTGATTTGAAACACTATTTCAAACTAAAGGGAAATACACTTGCCAAAATGGGTGTGACCGAGACTCGTGTTCACATATCCTTAGAAGCTTTAGTAGGCTAGAAATTTCAGTTCAGTAGGTTTTTGGGTTGAGCCACATTAACTGGCTGTAAATCATTGGTATCATAAAGTAAGAGTACAGTCTTATGTATCTCAATTGTGATTCTGCACATGTACACAATAATCTATGCAATATCTTAATCCTTGAATATCCAGATGCTTGAACAAAACTGAAGATAGAACCAATGGCTACATCAAGTTTTAGCTTTTTATACATTTTAAGTATTTCTTAATCTAACTCCTTAAAATTTATTGTGAAGTTTCAAACAATGCAGTTTTAATGAAGCTTGAAAGAAACAATTTCCTTTGATGAAGGAATCAAGAACATGGGGAAAAGCTAAGATATTTAGGGGGGAAATCAGGAGTAGTTTTTTCATACAACAGATAGCAGCAATCTGAAATTCTCTGGCCCAAAAGGCTGTAGACGTGAGAACAATTGGAGCGTCCAAGACCGAGTGTAACAGATTTTTGTTAGGTAAGTGTAGCAAGACCTATAGTAATAAGTAAATGGAGTTAAATTACAGATCATTATGATCTAATTAAATGGCTCAGCAGGCTTGAAGGGATGAATGGCCTACTTCTGTTCCTATGCTCCTCTACTCTTCAATGTAACATTATTCTGGACACATGGAAAGAAAACAAAATGTTTTCTGACCTGAGTCGACCTAAACCTTTCCAGGAGTAGTCATGTGACAATTTATTCTTAGACTGAGGTCATATAGGGCACTTGTAGCATGGTTAGATCAACCAGTTCAGCATGAACTGGGACCTTCTCAACTCATGGAGGTTAGCATTATATTAGATGTGTATTTTAGCTACTAAGTCTGTCAGCGGAGTGCCTGAAATATATTTTGATTTAATGACAAATCCACTGGCTCCAAGCAAGTGTTGCATCCTATTTTATTGGTTAAAGGAATACGGTGTTGGTTTAGGCTAGCAAAGTACTAAAGTTAGAGAGTAAAAACATGGAGGGGGGAATAAATAATTGTCCATGCAACAGCCCTACAACTAAAACCAGATTTAAATGTAAATTTAAATTATCAGGGAAGCAATACATATGACCTTGCAATTATATCAGTGCACAAGAGTGTACTATTAGGAGGTTCAGTTATAATAGTGGTTTTGAAAGGTTACATTTTCAAATAGCCACTCAGCCAGCAACTTGAAAAAGCCACCAATTTCCAGCACAGTTACAATCTCCACTCAACTGGAGACAATAAGACTTCAGTGCAATAAAAACACACAAAATAAATTCTTTACGGAATTAATGACCTGCATATTCTGGAAGTGTAAAAGTTGGTTTGAATGAAAGTTCTATCATTTACATTCATGCAAACCATTAATTTGAAACTAATGTGAGGGGACTAAGTCCTCACCATGTATATTTTTATAAAATAGATATCCTCATGGTTATTTCTAAAATTTAAAAAAACTGGGCAAAGACAATTTAAAATTGGTAAAGCTATGTCTGCCTGTGACCCTTGAGAAAAAGGAGCTACCATGGCAGTACCACAGAAACTTGCGCCTTTGAAAAGACACTAATGACCCCACTGTGAGCTGCAGAAGCCAAATACAAAGAGAACTATACAAAGGCCATCTGCATTTCATAAGCAAGGCTGGCCAACCAGAGCCTATTCATCTGCTAGGACAAAGGACCCTGCAATCCTCCTTTCAAGTCTTAATGGTTGGAACATTTAACTATCTTGGGGACCCAGACAAAAGGATGCACACCCTTTGTTAAAACCAGAGTGGAGAGGTGGGAGTCATATGACATGGACTTGGCTTGTGGAACCAGTAATACTGCCTTGTGGAACTGCAAAGCTCAGTCTGCCATTTTACCATCTACAAGCAGCCTCACAGAAAAGGGGCTCTTCCCAGGTTGAATACCTGGCCCCATCTACACTGTTTCTACTGGAACTTCTGTACTATCACCTTCAAGACTGATTCATCTTTGCATGCCTATCTCATCATGTGAAGTCAACTCCACTGGAAAAGTGAATTATACAGCATTGGTTTTCAACCTGTTAACCTCAGTGAAGGAATACCGCATTGAATTTTGATTCTGGACTCTGGACCCATGTGAAACAATAATTCTTTTCTCTGTGATCTTTGCCCTGTAAATCCTTTCTTTCTCTATCGCCCTTTTAATGTAGGAATGCACAGGGGGCCACATTGTGACCCACCTCCTGCATTTGAGTGTGTGCAAATGAACTAAACCTTTGAGTTCATCCAACTCGAGTTTGCTGTGGAGTTACGAATAGAAAATTGTATCACACCAAAACTAAGGTTGGGGGGGGGGGGGGTGGGAGGGGTTGGGGGGGTGGGGTTGGTTGGGAAATACACCACTGCTTACAAAGGGGGAAACAAATCAAAACACCCTTCTGTTTACGGACGGGTGGCAAGAGGAGGAATCGGGGCTGTTTAAACTAATCCCCCTCCTGTCCATAACACTAGCCTTAAAAAGAAAATATGGACTTGCAAGAGACTGCTTGTGACACCCAGCCAGTGAAGTATTTCAAAGAAAACATAATTATAAAAGAGAGAGTATCTGAAGTAGACATTGATCCCTTATAGGCAGAGACAAGAAAAAGTATCATTGGGAATGAGGAATTGACAGAGCTTTTGAACAAATAATTTGTATCTTTCTTTAGTAGAACACACAAGTTACATATTAGAAATGAAGGGAATCAAGGGGTTAATAAAAGTGAGGAACTTAAAGGGCTGAATTTTCACCGCATCTCGGATACTGTGTGCAATTTTGGTCTCCTTATTTAAGGAAGGATGTAAGTACGTTGGAGGCAGTTCAGAGAAGGTTTACTAGATTGATATCTGGAATGAGTGAGTTGTCTTATGAGGATAGGTTGGACAGGCTGAGCTTGTAGCCACTGGAGTTTATAAGAGTGAGGGGTGACTTGATTGAAGTATATAAGATCCTGAATGGTCTCGACAGGTAGGACATGGAAAGGATGTTTCCTCTTGTGGGTGAGTCCAGAACTAGGGGGCACTGTTTTAAAATTAGGGGTCACCCTTATAGGACAGAGATGAGGGAATTTTTTTCTCTCAGAGGGTTGTGCAACTTTGAAACTCTCTGCCTCAGAAGGTGGTGGAGGTGGGGTCACTGAATATTTTTAAGGTAAAGTAGATTGATTCCCTTGCCCAACAAGAATCTAAGGTTATCGGGGGCAGATGGGAATGTGGAACTCGAAACACAAACAGATCAGCCATAATCTTATTGAATGGTGGGGCAGGCTTGAGAGTCTGAATGGCCTGCTTCTGCTCCTATTTCATATGAGTCAGGATGACTCGGGAGCCCTTTAAAAATGGCAGTTGGGACCCAATTCTGGGTTTCCCGATCCCATTCCTGGGGTTTCTGATTTTTGGGAGTGCCTTCTAAGGGTGTGGGCTGGTTTGGGTTGTAAGTCCAATCTGACTGGCTCCATTACGGGGACAGGCATGTCCTAGTGTTCTGCAACTTTCAAATAGTCATGGTTCACAGCACTTCAGAGGTGTCATGGATGAGGGCGACCCTTGTTTGAGATGAGGTTTCTGCATAATGTGACCTTTTAAAAGGTTAATTCAAAAGGTCTTCCTCATGCTACCGCTCCCCCCCCACCATGCCAAAGTATGTCCCTGAAACAATTCCTATGGCTCCACATGCCCCCATGCCAAGCTCTGAGGTTCAGGTGTTTTGTAACTCTAATGGATGTCTGAGCTCTCAGCCAAGAATACATAATGAGGTTTGGTTGACAGCCCAGAAATCCATAAGCCTGTTGAAACACCTGAGTCCCAGAGAAAACACTGTTTGATTGACAGCTCTGGCTCTCAGATCTATGCTGTCAATTTCATAATGTTTATCTACACAAGATGAAGAGATTTCAAGTGCTTGCAGTTTCAGCTATTGAAATGTTAAAGGGTCTGAATTATTGACACTTTTATTGGGCTGCAGTGAAAAGGCGTTTTTCTTTAAAGAAAGTGGAAAGTTATCAATGAATGTTTTTTTCAAAATGCGCATTTTTTTTTACACTTCCTATTGTCACTATAGGGCTAATTGGTTCTATTACAGTGTAGAGAAGGTGAATGGTCATTGAAGTGCCATAGCTTTGCATAGGGTGTTTTGGGGGCATACCTTGGCATGGTGGGCATGAGGGGCCATAAGGGGAGGGTTGGGGGCATGAGATGGCATGGGGAATGTGAGGGGTGGGGTGTGTATGGAGTGAGGGCTGGAGGGCCTTTTTGTTTTTATTATAACTGGGGCAAAGCCCCACAGCACTGAGGTGGACCTTTTAAACAGCCCACCTCCGCACCCAGCAGCCCCTGTGGATGCCTCTGAACCTTTTCCTGGGTCAACTGGCACGACTACAGCCCCCACCCGTCCTTTCCTCCCCACCTCCACATTGAAAATCCCATCCTTATGGGCACTTTCTCCTGAGGTAAGCGGGCCGAGCCAGGAATTTTCCCAACTCCCAGTACCTGCTTTGAGGATCCAGCCCAAAGTAATTAATATCGGCAGAGGAAAAGTAATAGAGAAACTTCAGGGACTAAAAGACAAGAAATCCTCAGAACCTGAAGGCCCACATCCTAGGCTTCTAAAAGATGTAGCTGCAGAGATAGTAGATGCAATGGTTATGATTTTCCGACGTTCCCTATATTCTAGTATGGTCCCAGCATATTGGAAGCTCTGAAATGTAGCACTGCCAAACAAGAAAGGAAGGAGAGAGAAAACTGGGAACTACAGGGCAGACAGCCTGACATCAGTCACTGGGAAAATGCTAGAATTTATACAACGTACATAGAAAATCAAGTATGAGCAGGTAGAGTCAACATGGTTAAATTAAAGGAAAATCATATTTGATAAATTTAATATAGTGTTTTGAGGATATAATGATTAGGGTAGAGGAGAACCGGCAGATGTAGTATTCTTGGATTTCTGAAAGGTGTTTGAGAAATTGCCACACTAAAGATTAATATACAAGATAAGACCTCGTGGAGTTGGAGGTAACAAGGAAAAAAATTGCATGTTGGTCTTTATTTCAAAAGGACAGGGGTATAAGAGCAAGGAACTCTTGCTAAAATTGTATAGGGGTTTATTGCAACCACAACTAGAATACTGTTACAGCTTTAGACCCCATATCTAAAGAAGGGTTTACTTGCCTTGGAGGCAGTACAGCGAAGGTTCACTAGATTGGTTTCGGGATAAGATGCATTTAACTGTGCATGTGTGGATGTCAAAAGTTGCTGGCTGATTCACCCCTTTATAATGATCACTGCTGTTAGCCTCACCATTATTCCTGTCACAAAATCTGATCCATAATATTAGCAATTTAAAACATCTGATAAAAATAAAACTGTTTACACCCTTTGTCTGAATTCTGTTTAAATGTTTCTTCAGAACATTACTGACCACTGGATACCTCACCTGTACTTTCTCATATGGCACAGCATCATATGTCCTGGAATCGTACAGATAAAGTGCTGAATTATTTGAGGAGGTAGCCCACCTAGGCAATGAAACAAAATAAGTTAAGCCACTAAATATGGTCATATTCCACACTGAGAAAGAAAAGTACACCAGTTAGGTTTATCATCCACAGACTAAGAAGGGGGAGGTTTTTGCTATCTATTTACTTTCTAGTGACCCGTGCTGAAAGTGCATGTCAATATTGTGCGAGCAAAGAATTGTATTAGTTCACAAGTGCCACCACATTCAAATGACTGACTAATGCTCACTGTCCAAACCCACAAATAAAGACGACCCAATTGGAAAGAAGGGGCAAAAAAGGTTAAAAATTGTGAAGATTCCTTCCCGATAGTGTTGAATGTTTTACTGTTTTAATTCCAAACTCTAGTTATGGATGGAGTAAAGATTTGAACTTTTAACACAACAAATGATAATAAGATACTAGGAACAAAAATGAGGCTTGTTGTTCATTTTACAATAGATAGAGTACTTACCAGAAGGAATGTCTAACTGCATCCACTATGTTTGCTATTGTTTCCACATCCACATAGTCATAATGCAGAGCCTCTGGCTGTGTGGTCGAGCCTGTCTCAGCAAGCAGAAGTCCCAGCCACCTACCCATCTCCTCAGAGGAGCTTGTCTGTAATAGGCATAATAGAGAACTGTGAATAATACTCTAGCATCAGTTAAAGAAGTCATAATGCAAAACAAATTCCTCAACAAGGAAGTCATTTGGAAACATTTCTTAGAAGGCTGAGAGGAGATTTGATAGAAGTATTCAAAATTATGAGGGGTCTGAACAGAGTAGATAGAGAGAAACTGTTCCCAATCATGAAAGGATTGGGAACATGAGGGCACAGATTTAATTTAACAGGGTAATTGGCAAAAGGAGTGAAAGCTACATGAGGAAAAACCTTTACACATGGCAAGTGGCTAAGGTCTGGACTGTACTGCCTCAGAGGCAGGACCAATTGAGGCATTCAAAAGGGAATTAGACTGTTATCCAAAAAGGAAGAATGTGAAGGGTTATGGGGAAAGGGTGAAAGAATGGCACTAGGTCAATTGTTTATTCGGAGAGCTGGTGCAGACATGATGGGCCAAATGGCCTCCTTCTGCACTGTAACAGTTCTGTGATTTCTCAGCAAAATGTTTTTTGATTCATATTTACCAACTAGTGAACATGTGCCTGATGTACATGATTTCACTTATTTTTTTAACATTAATTTCCATTGGGGGTTATTTTGAAAAAGGCATAGTCCCATTGTGCTCCTATATTGAAACTATGCTGTACTGACATGTTTATGTTGCTGTCACAGAGATTAATTGAATTCACCATATAAAATAATGGATTTCTTTTGAATTAATTTTTGTCACAAAAATATTGAGAATTTAACACAGATTTACAACTGATACTAGAACTTTATATTTGACTGCAACTTTTTGTAACGTATCTTGTTTTATACACAACACAAAATCAAAGGATACAAACATCAATATGGCTGCCAACGTGTTGTAACATGTACTCAGAAATGATCTTTGATGATTTGGCCAGAAACCTTAATGGATCCACTTACTTTTGTGTGATTTACTCTCTTTTTATTTCACCAATTTTTTGCTCTCCTCCTTTCCTGAAGGCATTGGCTGCTGAGTGAGATACTTCACCCAAGTGATCGTTGTTCATATGTGAACTTTGATGGTGAGCATCAGGAGGCTATTCAATCACATATGAACCATCACAGTCAAACATCAGGCTCTTTCGTTTGCATTCACTTGTTTTTTTTTTCCTTTTTTTGTTAAGCATTCAGGGAAGAAAAGCTAAGTTTGAAACCGGACCACACAGGAGATCTTTAAAACTGTGAAGGGGTTTGATAGGATTGAAGTAGAAAAGATGTTTCCACTTTCAGTGGAAGTCCAAAACTAGAGGTCATAAATATAAAATGACTAATAAATTCAATAAGGAATTCTGGCGAAACTTTTTAATCCAGAGCATAGTGAACATGTGGGACTCTACCACATGGAGTGGTTCAGGCAAATAGCATAGATGCATTTAAGGGGAAGTTAAGTAAGTACATGAGAGAAGAAGGAATAGAAGCATATTTTGAAAAGGTGAGACGATGTAAGGTGGCAGGAGGCTTGCGGAGTGCATAAACACACTGCACAGACCTTTTGGGCTGAAAGGCCTGTTTCTGTGCTGTAAAACTCAATTTAGTTCTAACTCTGTTGCCTGAATCCTTCCTCAACCATCCTTCAGATGGACACACTTCCAGTCAGGAAGACAATCAGGAGCAGGAACTCCTCTGTAATTTATTTGGTGCTGTGGTCAACTGTAGAACCCCTATCAGTTCTCTGCTTAAACTTAGCTAATGCTAAGGAGAGATAATGGTCAAAGCTGGGATCTTGTCGGGTCTGTTCACTGTTAACAGCTCATTTGCATAAACTCCTTGTGCAATTGTAGTTAACTATAGAATGATCCACCATGCAATTTATTGGAATCAAAAATATTAAGGAGTTCAAAGTCCAGTTGGATACTAGCCTGAGTGAGTTAGAATACTCAGGAATGAGCTTGAGGGGGCAAATGTCCTTTTTTATTCTCATGCTTAGCTTAGTTTGTTCTTTAATAAAAACCAACTGTTGTCTGATAATTCATGATAATAACTGCACCTCCAGCACACAAACATTCTGTCCATTTCGAAGCACCCGGAAAGCAAAGGGATGTTTTGGTCCGAATCCTGGTACCACCTCAGACCCCTTCAGCACAATGGAGTTCACATGTGTCCTTAGATCTGTCCTGTCCTTGTGAAAGTACAGTGTATTGCCTTTCAGTCGACACCAACGCTCTCTCCAGTAGTTGTTAACCATCACATTGAGGTAACCTAGAATGGAGTTAAGGGCATAAGGTATGACTTATATTGCAATGGACATTTTACATATAATGTAAGTTTGAGCACAATAGCATGGTTATGAAGACAGAGCGATCCATTTGTCCACTTCTTGGCTTCATGTTGCAGACAGTGCCACCGTACACTGCATTTCAATCTTAATCCCATTGATCACCATTTTGCTCTAGATATTGGCAAAATTTCTAGATTTGTTGTAGCTGTACAGCAGAAATCTGCCTAATTCTCCCTGAAAGAATCTTAATTACCACTCTAGTAAATGACAGCTTAAGCGTACAACTCAAAAAGCCAAGTTGCTCCTGGATTTTATTTGTGGTAAGATTTCCTGATATTTTTAGGCCACCAATCAATTGTAGCTAGTAAAAACGAAGGACAATGATCTAGTCTCAAGCTTATGCTGATGTTGCATTGAAGCAGCCATGAGGAAGTAGAGAAGAATGGCCTGACGATGATG
Source organism: Cetorhinus maximus (assembly GCF_964194155.1). NCBI lineage: Eukaryota > Metazoa > Chordata > Chondrichthyes > Lamniformes > Cetorhinidae > Cetorhinus > Cetorhinus maximus. The sequence continues at coordinate 66,751,903 of NC_135888.1, read as the reverse complement.
TTCTTCCGCCTATCCGTCCTCCCTTCACCAAAGCAAAGTGCCTTACCCTGTGTTTCCCCAGAGTGATAGAATTGAGGTTGGGTAAACACAAATAGAAACTTGCTTCTCACCACTCTGTGGAATTGCATTTTATGCTTCCATCAAGCTGTGCTGCCAAGGTGAGGGATATTGTTGTTGGGAAGCGTGGGTAGATGGAAAGAAATGCCCTCTCCAATCTGCCCTCAAATTCGTCTTTTCCCTAACCTCAGACAATGATCAGTAGTATGGAGTATCGCCCACACCAGCCACCTTGTGGAATCGATGAGGAAGCTGGCTAAATCTTGTTATACAACTAGTGCCTAATAGGAACTGCATTGAGACCACCCAAACTCATTTTTAAATGCAGCCCTTGCAATCATTGGCCTGGATTCCAATCAAAGTCCCAGAAGTGAAAGCCCAAGGTCTAATACTCCCAACTTCCCAGTTCCTTTTCAGACTTTTTCTGACTTAAAAGATTTGTGATGTACAAATGGAATGGTTGCAAAAGTACCAGTGGACAAAATCCTATTGTTTTTAAAACAAATGGGGCAGGATTTTCCCGTTAGCGAGCGGGGGGGGGGGGGGGGGGGGCGGGGGGCTGGCCTGTCAATGGCTAATTGATGCCATTGACAGGGTCCTTAAACTAATTAATGGACCTGCCCATACAACCTTAAGGTTGGCGGGCAGGCCAGGAGCCCTGGCGGGAATTAGAAAAAGCATGAAACCTCATCCATGGGCGGGATGACGTTTCATGTAGGTTTTAAAAATTTAATTAAAGTTTTTTAAAAAAATTATGGACATGTCCCAACTCATGTGACAGTGTCACATGGGGGGACGTCAGGGAGTTTTTTTTTCCATTTTTAATATTTTTGACAGTAGAGCCGATCTCCCTAAGGCAGCACTTAGCCTCAGAGAGAGGAGTGTGCTCTTTCATACGCATGCACAAAAGAGCACACTCTCGGGTTTAGGGATTCCCCCCACCACCCCCTCACCCGCCCGCACAGCGCTTCCATGCGGATGTCATGCTGGGCAGGCCTTAGTTGGCTCGCCCACGTAAAATGGCCTCCCCACGCCCGCACTTCAACTTCACCCCTGATGGGGGGAAAATCCTGCCCATGGAAACCTTATACTTGGGATCCAGAGTGCAGGTCCAGGTTAATGAGCAATTTGTTTTTTTTCTGATTCCCATGAAAAGGTTTTTCAGGAAAAGAAAAGCCAGCGAAGGAAGATCACAAAGAGCTACTAAATAAATCTGATCTATTTTGATGAGCTCGCAAAGCACAATCCAGGCAATGGGAATTAGTATTTTCTTTTCTCTTAAGATTGCTACCTCACAACTTTAGGATTGTTTTCAGTTATACAGTTAGACACAGTAACTATCCTGCTGCAAGATTTACACATCAATTTACATGTAAAACTGGGGAATTATTCACTAATTTAATACAACCGAAAAGAGACTCATCAAATTGTAGGAAACATTGGGTTCAATTTTACTGCAGGCTTTAAGACCCAGACTAAGATCAGATGGGGGTCCCCAAGCCTACACTTGTTAATTGGCCACCTTGGGACTCACTGACTGGGCCAATAGCATCTACATTCTGCCCACCGTTCTTAATTAGACAGAAGGACGGCAGCACTGAAACCTTGGCTGCCCCACTGGGAGAGGTGGGTGCTGCTGAGGCAAGTTGGGGATTGAGAGGCCACACCAACATAGCGGCATGCTCAGAGAGGGAAGTAAAAAATTTAAAATCAGAAGGTCCAAGCAGGCAAGCTCCTCCGGAGGGCCCACTAGGGCTGTGGGCATGGCCTTCCCTGCCCGCGGTCATCTCTTTGGGCCATGGAGCCTTCAGCTCCCATTGTCCTCCAGGACAGCTGCAGAGATGCTGCCTGGAGGTGGGGTTGCTGCCTTTGGGGGTGGGGGAGGGGGTTGCTGGGCCTCCACCACAAAAATGTTATTGGGGCTGGAAAATCATTCTTAAGGGAGACTTTGGTTATTTAAATTGGCTGCTTACCTCCGCAGACAGCTGATCTGTATCCGGTCTTGCCGCTGGGAGACTTCCCTAGCAACGGGACTGTATCAAGGTGCTGTCCTGACACAGCTTTCCCCTGGCGCCCACTCCGCCTCCCAGCCTGCCACCCTAGAAATATTAAAATCCAGCCCATGAACTCTGTCTGTCCCTTCATCTTCAGTATGTTGTTCACTTCTTTCTGCAGCATCTGATCCTCTGCATCTTGTTCTCCACTATTTCACTTAACATAAATGACAGCAGGAGGACTCATAAACTGACCTTAATCCCATCCTCATTCGTTATCCATATATGCCTAATTTCTAGCACAGACCAATGAATAGATCAGAAGCAGCCACATGGCTCTTTTCTTCCGTAGCCCAAGAATACAGGGGCCAGTTAAGACAGCTTTACTACCATCCCAACTAGAAACTGTTGCTCAAGCTTCAGCTAGAGGCAACGAGTTCAAAGAAAGGAACAAAGTATGAATGAGGATCTATTAAGTGAAATAGGGAAGAACACAAACAAGATACAAAGGGTTGCATACAATTATTGTGAAGGCTTATGACCACTCAAAGGAGGTACTGGTGAGAGGGCAGTAACCATGGCACTTATTGCATATAAGTCAGGGAGCAAAATTGTTGGAGGAGTTGGGGGTGGGGTAGGGGAGGGGCAGGATAAAGTGGTGGAGAGAAAATAATCAAAAATAGTTTAATTGTTTTTGAGAAAATCTACACTAATGATTATTTTGGAATTGTCTGAGGTGCTATAACATCTGACTATGATTATTTCTACTACTCCACAGTCAACCAGCCCCTATTGTTCTGTTGAAAAGACAACCTACGTGTAGGTAAAGTTTAAAAAGGGTCACTTGTTAATGGGTTTTGTGCACACAATTATATTGTAATGCCGCAAGCTTTACTCATGAAGCACTAATCCCCAAAGTCCAGTTATATTTACCATGCCTACTTACATGTCAAATCTATCCTGACACCTTGTAAACATTAGCTGCCTTAATTATTCCCAGCATCCATGTAACTTTTATTGAGATTGAAAAAGCAAAAGGGAAACATACAAGCTAACATATGGTGCAGGTGTCCCTTATAAGTGTCTGGGTGGTGGGAATTCCTGAAACTCACCAGACATATGCCCAGCAGACTGAAATTCTGACCTTTGCTGGAACCCAAACTGGAACTATACTGCACTATGATTGAGTGTTTGTTGATTTGAGAATGATTTTCCCTGGATGGGTGGTAATGGATTTAGCAGCAATTGTATCAGTGAAATTGTCATCATTGCCAGAAAGTCAAATGCTTCTCTTAGAGTTTGTAGAAAATAATGAGAATCTGTTAATGCTTCCAGATTTCCGCACAATCATTGCCCCCTCCATTCCTTAATGGGAGCCTGATCTTTGTCATTATCTCTTTGTTTCTGGAATTGTTTCTCTATATTATCTAAAGACTGTGCTTTCTGTTTTCTTGCCCTTCACTCCAAAATGTTTCTCCCTTCTATTCTTTGGTATTCACCTCACCAAATTGTGAACAATATTCCCTTTACAATTTTGTTGATGTGCGGGGCCCATTATTCTCAGTATCTGGTCTCTTTAAATTGTTTTGCATGGCCGGGCACATGCGTTATTTATCATAGAGCAAGGCCTGCATGGTGGCCTTCAGGCTGCTGCACACCCTTGCAGCTGAGCGGGACCATTGATTGTGAAGTACTCCTAACATGGCAAGTTCTTATTGGCATCTATTCAGCCGAATTTACAGACGCTATCTATTTTCTTTGCTAGTTGCTGGGTGAATACTAAAAGCAATATGTGGTATGCCTTAGTGACCACATAGAATGTTGTATTTGTTGGCAATCCCCTTGATGGTTTAGCCAGTAAATTCATTGACTGGTTGGCATTGAGTTACATGGACTAGAAACTAGCCAGGTTATGTGCTCAGCTGATCCCAGCCAGTAGAACAGTAAGGGCATTACAATGGGCCATAACACCCCAGGCCACAGAGGGGATCCCCAAACTTGTTTGCTGCTCAGTTGTGGATCTCTGGTGAGGCAGAATCAGACTGAGTAATGATGTTTCCCATGCAAAATGCTCACATATAACAATGGACACCTGGGGGGGATTCTGCTGGCACTTGTGGCACCCTATGTTAGCATGAATCAGTGCCTTTAGAGGAACAGACAAAGAAATTTTGGGGCTTAATTATATTTTCCAATTATATTTATGATCTACTTTTATGATTATCAAGACTAGGAATATTGGACCAGCAAACTGGAATACACTCCCAGGTTTTTTTTTAAAGTATGGGTCAGAATAAAATAAATATTATTTTACTTTGCTACAACAATGTACCTTAACCCTAACTTCTAAGAGCACATACACTCTTCCTCAAAACTGTACAAATGTGACAGCTCCACTTGCCACCCCAACCATCATCGGAGCCCTGTAGAGCAAGATTTCAAATTCAGTGACAATTGGTGCTGAATTATGGAGAGCTTGTGCTGTTAATTTGCATGATGAGAACTGGATTTAGGCTCATGGTCTCACCTTGCCTCCGAGGCACACTCCATGCAAGGATGGGGAAGAATTAAGATGGGCAAATACATTATCCAACTGGTGTATTTTAATTCTTTTCCAGAGGGTTCCTTTCCATGGGCAGCCTGATTGGGAAGGTGACTGTCTGTTATGTAAGAGAACCCGCATCAGAAGGCTGTAGCCAAGATAAGGCCAGGTGGGTCTAGGGGTGTGGTGGGAGAGGTGATGGGGTGCGAATGGTTGGGGGGGATGTCGTATTGTGGGGGCAGGAGTGTGTAGATGGGAATCAACGAGTTGAGGGGTGGGGGAGGTTCCAATTGTGAGGGAGGAAAAAACAGATGGTGGTCAGGGGATCTGATCATGGAGAGACATCTGATCGCGGGGGGAGCAGCAGACAGATCTTTTGGGGAATGCAGTTTACCGATAAGCTTGTTGGGCCTGGAGGAAACACTTCTGCTCCTCCTGACCCACATGCCATGCTAAAAAGGCACATATTTCATGGCTTCAGCCTTTCTCATCTGCTTTTACCTGTAGGAATTCCCTAGACCAGGGAAACCCAGCCAACCATGGTTAAAAATAGAAACACTTTTAAATTTAAGGCATGCAGCCTCATTAATATTTTTAAATGATCAACCTGGTTTCTAAGAGTAGAGTGGTTGCCCGGCCTGCATCTCACCTCCATTAAAAACAGAAGTGGCCAACTTTGAGGTGGACTGTGTTCCCATTTTACCTTTTTAACCATACACCTGAACCAAACTCTCATACTTTTGGGGGTCAGCATTACCTTCTGGTGTTTATAGGATTATGCTGTTCATTTCACCACCCTTTATTCACTGGTTTGTATTGCAAGACTGAAGTTGTTGCTCTTACATATGACAAGCTATCCATAATAAATAGGAACTTTTCCCACTGTTTATCATTTTATAAATAATGACTTTGAGGATAGAATTCTAGCCAAGTTTCCGACTAACACCAAACTAGATGCAGTGGTCAATGATACTGTCACACATTGTATTTTTGATATTTTTTTCTTGCCACAAAGGATTTAGGAATGAGTTATCTTTGAGTATTGTGTTTTAACAAAATGAACATGCACAGGTTTTAAAAAAACATAAGCTGTTTATAAGGAAGAAAAGGGTTTATACCAGGTATTGAAAATGTGTAATCAATTCACAACAGCCAGTTTGTGGAATTTGGTGGCTCGTCATTCAAAAGACAATGAGAAGCAAGTGACTTAACTCAGACTCATTAAGTCATGGCGGTTCATATTCATTATGGGAAGAACAGTACGAGATGGTTTCTCGGCACCCACACTCTTAAGGGAAGAGAGTTACCCAAGTTTAATGATTGTTTACCTACTGTTGAATCATTTGCTAGGAATAGAGAGAGGCTAAGAGAAAGGACGTTTGCAGTCAATCAGGTTTTAAACAGAAAAATACAAGATAAAGACTTGGGCCTGGAGTCGGATGTCGAGAGACAGGAAGTCAGTTTTGCAGTTAGAAGTCCCCCGGAAAGAAAGATAACACCATAACAAATTATTTGTTTTTCTTGCCTCAAGGAACCGGAGAAGAATCTTCCGGATTTTTCTTTTGTCCTTACTGGTGGTGTTTTTTTCTGATTTCTTTTCTCTCACAGGAGATTGCATGACTGCAGGGGTGGGGCAAGGAAGAATCAAGTCATGTTGTCCCTCATGAGTTGATCTTTTCCTACTCCTCATTTTCACGAGCTCATAAATCAGCAATAAAAAGCAGACGGTGTATAGTTTACTATTCTAATTTTTCAAGGTGAGAAATGAAAATAGAGTGCAGTTTATTTATAACTATTCATCTGCATGTTCATTTGGTGTCTAAAATAAAGCAGCTAATGATTCGTAACCAGTCTTGTCTCACTAAAATGTTTTCCCATCCACCCGCTGAAAGATTGGAGGTGCATGCGACTGAACCTGCTCCCCAGGTTAAATGTATAATTAGATATCTGCCAGTATAAGTACACTTTTGAACATAAGACACTATGGCCATTGACAGAAATAAGATAATGGGGGGTGGTGTTAAATTGTTAAACATTGTTAAATGTTTTGGCTCAGTGTTCATAGGTAATGTTGAGATCTAAAATAAGGATGTAACTTATGTCTAAGGAAGTGATTTTGATGTTGTATTTGCGAGGCCACATCCAGAGTACTGTTTTCAATTTTGGTCACCATATAACAGGAATGATGTAGAATTATTGGAGGAAGTCCAGAGGAGGGCTAAGCAACAGATTCCTAAACTGAGAGCTCTGAGCTATGTTAATATTGTTGAGTCTGGGATTTCACTCGAATGGTACGGGGACTTTATCAGGTAATTTCTGCTGCCAAGCTCAGGATTTGAGACTAGGGGCCACCATTTAAAGTTAAAGGTGTTGAAAATATAGAAAACTTTGGCAATATCTCTGAGAAGGTGGTAGCATTGTAGAACAAATTACTGAAAAACTATGATCGTTTTTAAAAAGGACTGGATAAATTTGGACTCCCACAGCTACCTTGACTACACTTCCTCACACCCTGCTTCCTTTCAGGCTTCTATTCTATTCTCCCAGTTTCTCTGTCTCCGCCACATCTGTTCTGACGATGCCACCTTCCATACTATAGATCATATCTCTTTTCAGCCCCAAAAATCATGATTTTGCATATACTTGGTATGTAGTTTAACCTCTCCTTTACAGCCACAACATGTTACACTTGCATTAGATGGTGGATAGGGTACCAATCAAGTGGGCAGCTTTGGCCTGAATGGTGTCTAGTTTCTTGAATTATTGGAACTGTTCTCATTCAGGCAAGTGGAGAGTATTCCATTACACTCCTGTCTTAGAACCATAGAACACTACAGCACAGAAAACAGGCTATTCGGCCCTTCTAGTCTGTGCCGAAATATTATTCTGCTAGTCCCATTGACCTGCACCTAGTCCATAACCCTCCAGACCTCTCCCATCCATGTATCTATCTAATTTATTCTTAAAACTTAAGAGTGAGCCCGCATTTACCACGTCAGATGGTAGTTCGTTCCACACTCTCACCACTCTCTGAGTGAAGAAGTTCCCCCTAATGTTCCCCCTAAACCTTTCCCCTTTCACCCTAAAGCCGTGTCCTCTCGTGTTTATTTCTCCTAATCTAAGTGGAAAGAGCCTACTCGCATCTACTCTGTCTATACCCCTCACAATTTTGTAAACTTCTATCAAATCTCCCCTCATTCTTCTACGCTCCAAGGAATAAAGTCCTAACCTGTTTAATCTTTCCCTGTAACTCAACTCCTTAAGTCCCGGCAACATTCTAGTAAATCTTCTCTGCACTCTCTCAATCTCACTGATGTCCTTCCTGTAGTTAGGCGACCAGAACTGCACCTCATCATAACATCCCAACTCTTATACTCAATACTTTGATTTATGAAGGCCAGTATGCCAAAAGCTTTCTTTACAATCTTGTCTACCTGTGACGCCACTTTCAGGGAATTATGTATTTGAACTCCCAGATCCCTTTGTTCCTCCGCACTCCTCAGTGCCCTACCATTTACTGTGTATGTCCTACCTTGGTTTGACCTTCCAAAATGTAACACCTCACACTTTTCCGCATTAATAGTCACATTAGTAGTCAGCCTCAATTTTTCACCCCACAAATGGATGTTTTATCTACCGGTCAGTACCTTATAATAGAGTGTAAGGGATTAAGCTGGCAATAAGGGCTGTGTTGCAAAGATGCACGAGTTTAAGACATTCCCACATAGAGCAGACTCCATGTGGCGAACAATAAAGATGGTGACCACCCACACTGGTGGTTCACTTTTATACTTGGCATATAAGTCAACTCCATTTTGGAGGGAATTTGAGGCTTCCAAGGTTGACTTATATGCCAACATCTACCATACTTGTGCTTCCAACTTTTCTGCCTTTTCCCTCAAGTGAAGGCTCCCCTCCACTGTGGTTGATGTCTGTCCCTTTTCTCACGATTCTTCTCTCAATCCTTTCCCTCCTTCTGAGAAGCACATTTTGGTACCGCCTGAGCAAGCACATGGAGTGCAATACCTACCCTTTTACCTCCTCCCTTCCCACCATCCAGGGCCCAAACACTTCTTCCAGGTGAAACAGTGATCTACATGTACTTCTTTCAATTTGCATACTGCACTATTCACTGCTCATGATGTGATCTCCTTAACTAAGGGGGAACCAAATGTAGATTGATTGATCACTTTGCGGAACACCTCCATTTAGTCAGCAAGCATAACCTGAGTTACTGGTCGCCTGCTACTTTAATTCTCTGCACCGCTTCCACACTGACCTCTCTGTCCCCAACCTCCTAATGAAACTCATCTTTCAACAAGGCACCTTATAGCCTTCCGGACTCAATGTTGCATTTAACAATTTCAGATCATAAACAGTGCTGTTTCCTTTTACACAGCAGCTATTGGTAATCATTCTGCTATTGCCATTTACACCTCCTCTAGGCCCATCTTTTGTTTGTTTTCTTGTTCCATTACCATCCCCTTTCACCTTGCACCATCACTTCTTTTGTTATTTAATCCCTTCTGTCTTCCAGCAGATCACAGACCTTCCCTTTGTTCTTTCCCCTTCCCCCTTTCCTTGCCTCTGAATTTGCTTAAAACCTGATACATCTCTAACTTCTTCCAATTCTACTGAAAGCGCATCAACCTGAAAATTTGTCTCTTTCCACAGATGCTGCCTGACATGGTGAATATCTCTAGGATTTTCTGTTTTTTTATATTAAATTTCCAGTATTTGCTTTTAGCTAAACTTCTGTTAAGAAAGGTGATACAGGGTAATTGGTTCCAGACTCATGGTAAGAAAATTGATAGGAGCATTGGAAGAGTGGACTAGAATGATCAATACTCTTGCCTGAAATATTACTAAGTTACAACTTCAGCAAATTCGCAAGTTGCCAATATTTTTAAAGGTGATGCGGAGGAAGACAAAGGGCTGGATTTTATGACCACAAATCCAGATGGCCAATCCTCCCCCCTGCCCCACCCACTCCTGCCACACTAATGTAAGATAGAATATGACGATATTGGATCGGCAATACAACATCATCATACTAATCTCAAAAATTATGGAAGTCCAGTGGGTGCGGAAATCAAAAGCCCACCCAGAATTTTGAAATGACTAATTAACAAGCTATTAAGCTTGTTAACAATCCAATCATCTACAATTTTTCATTGCCACTGCATTTTTCGGGCCTCAGATGTGAAAAAGCATGGGAGTGTCTTACGGGAGCACAAGGGTGGAAGAAAAGGCCTGCCACCAGGACCATGGCTGAATGTAGCGGCAGATTGTGCTGGTGGAGGTGGCAGTGTTTGGATGTGTCTTGAACTCTTTTTTTCAAACTTTTTGGGAGTCTGCCATAAAAAACAAAGAAAGATTGAGGGAGAAGGGTGCCCTTAAATTTGTAGTGTGACTGACTTCCTGTTAAGAGCATAACCCCTCTGCTGGATGGCACCCCAGCCTAGAGTCCTGATTGGATGCAGAGCCCCCCTTCGTACTGCCAATTGGCTGCCTTCCCACTGGACGACCGCTAATTGGTCATCTGTCCTTGACGCGACAAGCTGAGACTTTGGGGCGGGAGCGAGCGAACCACTCACTTCCTGTTCCGCCTCCCTCACCCTGCCGAAAAACGTAAAATTCTGGAAGTGTTCCAGAAAATCTCCAGAGGCTGTATCCAGGTGTAAGTTCAGGGAGTGCCCATGGGAATTTCCGCTGTTTACCCCGGTGGATATTTTAGGATCAGGAAGAGGTTTCCAAGGGCGGATGTCCACTTTCTAAACAAGCCAAATATTGCGGATGAAACAACCAGGTTTAGGTATGGAGGGGAGGGGAGAGGTTCCTTACCTCTTGGAGAGGCAGATGTCTGGCCCTTTCAGGCTGCTTTGTAAGGGGATTGACAATTATATAGAAAAACATATAGATTCATTTTAACTTCTTGGTTTCTAGCTGGCAAATCCTCAGGTGAGCCCTACTTCTGTCATGGGGGCAGCTGCTCTCTGTTTTCACCAGCTGTATGAAGGATGGGTGGATCTGTTTGAGGCTGGGGTCATGGGAACTCTTAATGTAGCAAGTTCTTCCTCCTTGTAACAATGGCCTTGTTTGAGATGCACAGATACTCACTCTATGCTCACTTGCTCATCTGAAAACTGGAAAGCAATGTCGGGTGGGAGTTATGGCAACAGTGTGCAATAAGGACTGGTGATTTTAGTCGTATTATGACAGTTACAAATAGTGAATGTGCTGGAAATATTTATCAAGCCAAATAACAGAAGGTAGGATCAGTACTTACCACAGCATGGAATGTCCTCTTCTGTTGAAGAAGTCTGTTCTTCGGTAGCTTGCTTCTTTTTTGCCAAACTCATGATGCGTGTAATCTTCCTCCCTGCAGCCTTGCTAACGGTGCCTTTCAGTTCAGCCAAACCACTCCTCTTCCCTTTGACTGTTTAATCATAAACAATACAAGTGATTAAGTCACACTGATGTATATGCCTTGCATTAAAAGAATGTTGCACTCTTGCATGTGGAATGCTAAAGAGGATTATTTACAAGATGGAGAATAATTATTCAATAATTCATTCCCATCTCATCCTTCAGACGATGACATAAATTTAAAAAACAACACGCAGGCACCTTTTAAATCTATAGAAAAGTCTGGATTGTGTCAAACAAACGTTATTCCTTTCAAAGAGAAATAGTAATCTGTGTATTTTATCTAGTTAATGTAAAGAATGAACAGATTGAAATGTTCAATATGGTATTTAAAATACATCAGGCATACAGTATGGAGGGGACAATGTGTTAAAGGAGATTAATAGAGTCTTGTGGTGTCTGATTTAAAATGGTTGAGAGGACAGACGGTTTTCATCATTCCTAACAGAAACATGGGGCAGAATCTGATGCTTCCTCTGCTTTTCCACCACTGCCCCGATTAGGTCATGGTGGGAAGGCCTGTGGGCGGCTCAGGGTCAGACTTTGCCTGTCTGGGGCCGGCTGCTCCCCTGTCTCAGTAGCACCACCGGGAGCGGTGGCCGCAGCTGGGATTGCATACAGTCCCCAACGACGATCGTTGATGGAGTCAGATGTGAAGGGCAGGATTTTCTGGTCCTGCGGTGGCATAATGATGGCCAGCTTCTCGTTGGTGTGATCAGGTTGTGATCTTGTACCCCCACTGTCATAGGCGGAGCACTTTTCCCGCCATGCCATGTTGGGAATGCCATTTGAATACATTGGAATATCATGAATGCTCATTATCACGCCTCCACGCTGGATCAAAAGGCCACACCAGCATCTAATTAGACCGGCACGATTCACAATTGCATATAAGCAACGAGCAGCTGGCCACCAGTACTTCACTCGTGACTTCGAGGTTCGTTTGCCCATCTTGCATTGCGCAGCACTCACAGAACCTTGGACTCCACACCAGCTTCACAGGTAGCAACACACCGCTGTCAAGGGGAGGGGTTACAGAATCTCTGTAACCCCTCCAGCGATAATGCGAGGGTAGGTTGTAATGTGTTGCAGGGCAAGGGCTTGACTTGGTGGGGGGGTGAGGCAAGACAGAGGCAAGGGAAGGGGCATAGAGGGCAAAGGCTTAATCAGAGGGAGGGGGAAGACTGAGGATGGTTACACTCAGACACATGGCTGGTGGGGAGTTGGTGGGGAGACTGGGGAAGGTTGCACTTGAACACAACTGGGTGGGGTTCAGGGCGGGGCAGCAGAAGTGTGTTGTGACACAGAGTGGTGATTGTGATGGCCAGAATTGTATTGGCTAATACGTGCCTAGATTGTAACCAAGCTCTTAAACTTGCCGTCACTCATGAATCAGCAACAGAAAGAGAACCTTTGGAGGCTGGTGCTCACTCATGTCTTTCTTTCAATGTTCCTGCAGAGCACCTCAGTCGTCAAGGCAGCCTACAAGAGGCAGGAGTTGCTCTGCAGTCCTCCAGAGACTCGTGGCAGTGTACCTTCAATCTGACAAAGTGCCTCAAGGAGATCCATCTCCAGCAATGGAAAAATGCCGTATGTGTAATCTCGATGGTGACATTGCCACACGAGACTTGGACCAAGGCAGGTGAGGAGGTTCAACACATGTTCATAGCACTCAGTCCTCAGCATTACCTTAATCCCCATTACATTGAGACCCTCCACTCTTAGTTAGGGATGCGGGGCTCCAGTTAGCCTGACCTTTCAATGGACATAGATCACCTCACGGTGACCATCCTCACACATTTGCCTGACAGACATGAAGAAGCCTCCTTTTCCACACCATCAATTTCCCATAATGGTCAACCCTGGCCCTTGCGACCCCAAAAATCCAGACACGCCTTGGAACCATCAAGGTTCTGTTTCGTTGATAATAAAGAGCACACATCAACTGCATTACATCCTAGCTCTTAACCCATTTCTGCACTGAGCATTGCTTTCCCATCAAGCTAACATATGAGCATTGAGACCATGCTGATCAGTTCTACCGACCACAACACATCTCCACATGGATGCAGCATCGCTGAGCTTGGCAAATGTTTACAGTGGGTGGGGTGGGGGGATGCTGCTAAGCAGAATGAATGGGCCAGTGCTGTATCCCTTCTTTTTGATGACTGCCTCTTGGGCTCTATGCAGACAATTCCAAGGTGGAAAACGGTTAAAGCTGCAGCTTTGAGCATTAGGACAAAATTGTGCCTGCAAGGGACAGAACACTGGCACACTGAGGTGGGAAGGTGCGCATCCTTATTGGTCAGCTTAGCAGATGTACACTCAGAAGTCGACAATGCGCAAGGCTGGCAGGAGCTCACACGGCCTCTGAGTATGGGATTATAGATTGTAAACCCTCACAGATGACAGAGAGTACATGGAGTTCAAGGAAAGATTACCCTTCTCCACATGCATCTACATCTCTCCTTCTATGTTACACCTTCACCTTTCCAGAATGCAGACGAGACAGGGGACTACATGAACCTCCATCTTACACAGCCAACAATGACCATCACTGGAACCTGCAATGCATGTCGACGAAATGCCTGGCACAAGCAGTTGTGACATTGAGGGCGAGGCATCACTGATGTTGGTAATGGGCTGAGAAGGGACACACACTGTGATGAGATGGCTGCACACAACATCGACCAGAGGGACATGATGCAAAATCAGCAATAAGTAGGGGGAGAGAACATGGTGTGACATCTGATCGAGCACAACACAAATCAGCATACAGAGAAGGCATCCTCAAGAGGAGGTGTGGAATGGATGTAGGTTTAATAACAGTGATGCAAAATATATACATGTGATGAAATCCTGTGCCACCATTGTGCTTTTAGTATTTCTTGATTTTCCTAACTCTACCACGACATCTTGGGGCATCCCCGACATCCACAGCGGAGGTGGAGGCAGCCTGCTGACTGCTATGCCTGTTGTCTGTGATGACTTTGGTGGGCGTCCACTGGAGGGCCGAGACTTGGAGAGCCCTGGCCTGCTTTGGGTCTCCTGTTGAGGGGCAGGTGCACCCTTCTCGGCCTGTGGAGCTGGAGGTGATGGAGTCACAGGTACAGGGGATTGGGATCAGCTGGACAGATTCTGTGCTGTGCTCACCAGATTGTGACACCAAGCCTGCTCTAGACCTAGATCCCATCGTGGTGTGTGTCTCTGTGCTGGTGGAGGGTATGGGTGAGCGTTGTGACAGGTCTTCAATGGTGGTCTCCTCAGGATCCTTATCCTAGTTGTTGAGGGGGCTGGAGAGGAGGAGTGGCTCCTGGTGTCCCTGGGATGCTTGGCGGAGGTGCCTATGAAAGAGAGTAGAGATAATTAGTGTATGGCAGCTGACTTGAAAACATGACAATGCACTCATGGTATCATTGTCGGAAGGATCAGCTGGTGCAGGGTTCTCCTTGTGTCTGCGCCGCTGACCTCACTGTCGCTGCAGACACTGTATCCATCCTGTCCTGTCCAGCCAGCTCAACAGCACACTCCTCGTAGCCAATTACCACCTTGCGTTTAGGCATCTCCCCACCGGTCTGGGACCTCTTCTTTTTATTGTGGGTGACCTTGTCCTACATAAAGATGGAGAGAGTGTGAACTGGATGCATGCCAAGGCTAATGGTATGAATGCCTGCCTTGCATGGTGCTGAGTGCAGCTGTGCATGGGATGAGGACATGAGGTACACAGTATATGAGCCCAGATGGAGACATGAAGATTGTGTGGGAGATAGTGATGTCCCTTCAGCTGGCAGCGTGTGAGATCCCTGTGGAGTGTCACCCTGCGAACGTGTGAGGGGTTTGTGAGGGTGAGTTGAGAGTGATGAGATGGTTGCCTTACCCTGGTGGAATGGATGAGATCATTCATCTCTTCCTGTGCTGGGTGGCTGACCTCCCCTGTGCAGAGTTGGCACTCACTGCAGCACCAACCTCCTCCCAAGCCACAGTTGTGAGGTTTGTGGACCTCCTTCTACCATCACAGGGGTAGAGCACCTCCCGGCAATCCTCGATGTCGTCTAGAAGGTGACCCGGTGAGGCGTCACTAAGCTCGGGCGCTGCAGGCTTCTTTGGTTTGGGAAGCACCTCTTGCTTGCAGCAATCCTGGTTTGCACACATGAGAAAGCTGTGCGTGGGTGTGATCTAAATATGGTGCCCAGAGCGATGATCCACTGAGATCACAGCGGGACAGGTGAACCAGAGGCAGCCTGCCTTCAATACGACGTGTTTCCTGTTGATGCGTATTTAATGAGGCGAGAACTGGACAATTGGGTGCGAAAACGTCGCTTTTACCCACCTGCCATCGCACTTAATCCTGCCTGTAGGTAAGTGTTCGAGGGCAGTGGTGAGGGGTGGTGTGGGGTGGGGTAATGGAATATCACTGAGGCCAGACTGGCAGGCCCCAGTGAGGAGGGATGAGGTGGGTGGGAGGCCAGGATAGATAGGACAAGGGAACAGGGCATGGCTATAGGGGTCCTATAAAGGAGGCATTCCACCACCCCCAAACCTCCCAAGTATTGGTCACATGATCGATTGCTCTTGTCCACCCATAATGGTTTTGAAGTTTGAAGTGATTGCTACACAATGGGAGATCGATGATGGCCATTCACACCTATTTTGACAATAGCAGGTGTAAATTCCACAGATGGGCTCGTCTGTGTAAGTCCATTCAAGAGGGAGGCCCCCAACAATGGTTATTCAATCAGGATCTTTCCAGAGGTTTGAGGTAGAATTTGCAAAAGTCACCTGATTAAAATTTTGATTTTAAAAGACTGAAAATTAAACGGTTATGTTTGTCAGAAAATGTTTCACAGCCCATTTAATTCTGGTGCCTTAGCAATCATAAATAGTAGTTATTTAGAAATTTTTTCCACATCATCATATATTTGCATTTACAATTAACATTTTCTAATGACAAAGCTAAGATGTAAATCCTTCAGCAACCTGCTATATTTTTAATAGGCTGATAATATAAAGACAGAGGCTAAAACATATACTCAAGTCTGTGCATGACTGTGCTGAACTTTCATGTTTCTCTGAGTTTTTTTCCACACTTTTTAATGCACTTGAGAGTTGCCGGGCCCTATTGTTCTGGTGTGGTATTACATTGATTCCATGTTCTGTCTGCCTGTTCAGGTCAATGCAGACAATCCCATAGCAGGGAGCTTCCCTCACCACCAAAGCAAGTCAACTGGCCACTCATCTAATTGCTGTTTGTATGTCCTTGCTGCTGCACTTGCCTAGATCACAACAGTGATTGCACTTCAGATGTCCAGACCATGAGAAAGGCACAATATGAATCAAGACCTTTTTATTCATCAGAAGTTCCCTTCTTATTCTATCATTTCTAGTGTGCTGACAGAATGTTAGAAGCTTTTTTTTGCTGTTGTTACTGATGATGCAGGATATTCAATTGGACCAAATTCAATGCTGTGTTCATACTGAGCTCGGAGCTACATTTCAAAATCCTAATATGTAGCGTAGCCAATTTTCTGTGTTGATATAATTTGTTCAGAGTAGCTTACCAGTGTGATGACATTATTGGTTTTCTTGTGTGTACATGTACTAATAAATGTTCAATGTCAGTACATCAACCCAACTGATGTTTGCCCATTGTAACATTTGAATATTGAAGTGATACTCTATGGCTGCAACAGAAAGACCTGACGATAGCGGCCTTTTGGCTAAGATCAAGTGTAGTGTTGCAGGGGCAACACCATGGTCCTGCCATGGCAAGGTCGGGATGGAAGGGCGATAACCAATCGCAATCCAAATCTATACCGTGGGTTACCTATCACCGTCCGAGTCACGGTGAACCACAGCGAAGGAGGATCACCTATGGATCGGGGCTTCGTCACCAGGAGGATCCTGTTGAAGGCGTGCGGCTTCCAAGCTACGGAGATCTTCACCCTGCACGACTCCCGCAAAGGTGGTTATTTCAACGTGACTTTCAAGCGAGTGGCAGACTGCGTCCGGCTCCTGAGGGTGTTCGAGGAGAAGAGAGACCTGCCGGAGATGAAGATCCTGACGGCGGAGCCGCACTTTTCTCTGCCGTTGCAACGGGAACGTGAGGTGATGGTGCATGTGTACAACCCCTTCGTCCCTGTCGCCGACGTGGTCACCTTCCTCACCAGGTACTTCGATAAGGTGGGGAGCGGCACCGAGATTCGAGACGACTTGGGGATCTGGACAGGCAAACGCCTGTTTAAGGTCACGCTAAAGACCGATGGTAAGGGAGCCATTTTCCACCCTCCTTCCAGTTTCGCAATCGGGGGAAACCGTGGCTACCTGGTCTACGCTGGGCAACCCAAGCATTGTCGCTCATGCGGCAAGGCTGGCCATGTGGCGGCCAACTGCAGCGCCTCCCTCTGCAAGATCTGCAAACAGGAAGGGCACCAGACAAAAGACTGCAAACAGGCCAAGTGCTGCAACCTGTGTGGCGAGGCAAGTCACCTCTACAGGACCTGCCCCAAACGCTGCCGTACTTACGCACAGGCAGCCAAAGCCGACCAGGGGGAAGCAGAAGAAAGGTTCCGTGTCACTCCAACCACCAAGGCCCCCAGGGAGCTCAACGGGACAAAGGAGGACACAGAGAGAGACAAGGTGGAGAAAGAGATTGAGGCAACAGAGAGCGAATCAACAGCACTACCCCCTGAACCTTCCAGTCCTCAGGACAGCGAATCAATGGAGGAGGAGGCAGCAGTGGAAAAGCAGCAGGGGGAGTGGCGGACGGTGAAGAACAAGAAAAGTAAGAGGGAGCGAAGAAGAAGCAAAGGCGTTTCTCAGAGAAGCGGCAAGAGGCGTCTCCCATCCGACACGGATGACAAGGGCAGCAGCTCTTCGGATGAGGAAGTGCCAGAGCGGCACCGACAGAAGAGGCGGCAAAGCTCCAGGGCGTTGGAGGACGAGACACCCGAGCTCCAGAAAATTGGAGACAACAAGGAGCCCAGCGCACCCCAACTTTGCCTGCAACCTGAGGAGGCCAGTGCACCACAGCCCCTGGAATCTGGGAGCAGTGAGGCAATCATCGCACCCCAGCTCCAGGAAGCCGGGAACAGCAACACCCCAGAGGGGGTGAGTTTTGGAGAAGCTTCTCCAGCAAAGGTCATCTCAAAACCCGCTCTCTACGTGAACCTCCAGATGCCACTGGAGCAGAACACGGCCAAGGAGATCTACCTCAGCCCATCCAAAGTGAAGGAATTTGAGCTCACTACGGGTATGAAGGAGCAGACTAAAGGTCTGGGACTCTCAGAGACAGTGGGTTTGGTAGGAGAATAAATGCTTTAAAATGGGTTTAAAGATTGTATCCATAAATGTGCGTAGCATTAAATCTACTACGCGATGTGTTGCGACCTTGGACTACCTAGCCAAGGTCAAAGCTGACCTGTTGTTTCTGCAGGAGTGTGCGATACCGCACCTCAGCTCCTACAGGCAATGGTCACGATGGTGGTCCCACGGGCCATCGATCTGGTCGGGCGGAAACGACTCTCGTTCCTCCGGCCTGGGTATTCTGCTGCGGGGAGGCAACTTCACCGTCTCCGAGGTCAAGGAGGTGGTGGGCGGGCGACTCCTCGTAGCAGACGTAATGTACAAGAACGCTCCACTCCGGTTAATTAACGTGTACGGCCCGGCACAAGGGGCTGAGCGGCTGGAGGTTTTTCAGCAGCTCCCACTGCTGCTGGCGACCTCCAGGCCGGTCATTCTGGGCGGGGACTTCAACTGCATCATCGATGCGGCTGGACGAACCGGCAGGGCCGGAAGCAGATTGGACGCTACGTCCAGATCCCTGATGGAAACAGTTAAGGATGCCAAGCTGCACGACGTCTTCAGCAACCCTGCAGACGGAGCGCAGCGTAGATACACCTGGTCGCGGCCAGACGGGTCCATTCGTTCCAGGATAGACTTCCTGTTTGTGTCCCGTGCATTCACAGTCAGATCCACCGACGTCAAGCCGGTGTTCTTCTCTGACCACTGCCTCCTACTGGCGGACTGCCACTTGGAGGAAGACCTGAGGGTGGGCAGGGGGGCATGGAAGCTAAATGTGCAACTGCTGACCCCAGAGAACATTGAGGAGCTCAAGAGGGATTACAAAGGTTGGAGAACCGTGAAACCCCTCTTTGAGTCCCTGACACACTGGTGGGAAGTGATCAAGGGAAGCATCAAGAGGTTTTTCATCCGCAAAGGCACCCAGAAAGCTAGAAAGGAACAGAGGGAAATGTCCCGACTCCAGGAAAAGATGCAGAATCTGCTCCGGCTGCAGTCGATGGGGGTCGATGTCAAGGAGGAGCTCCAAGAGGTGAAGGGCCAGCAAGCCTCGCACTTTGCCTCGGAGGCCTCCAAGATCATCTTCCGTTCCAGAGTCCGCTCCGTGGAGCAGGATGAGACGTGCTCACGTTTCTTCTTCCAAAAGGTACACAGAGAGCGCTCTGTGATCAGCAGCCTGAAGGAAGAAGACGGCTCAGTAAAGTCATCACGGTCCGACATTCTGAGGATCAGCAAATCCTTTTATGCCGGTCTGTATGACGTGAAGCCCACGGACAGCACGGCCTCCCAGTCCTTCCTGTCCTCTATCACGGAGGTCTTAGACCACAGTACGCGGGAGAGCCTAGACAAACCGCTAACTCCTGACGAACTGACTAAGGCCCTCGAGTCCTTCGAGAAGAGTAAAACCCCCGGAAGCGACGGCCTGCCGGCGGAGTTGTATTCGGCTCTGTGGGACTTGATCGGCCCAGACCTGCTAGAAGTGTACGAGAGTATGCTCCTGGCCGGCAGCATGTCAGAATCCATGAGGAAAGGCATCATCACCCTCATCTACAAGCACAAGGGGGAAAGGGAGGAAATTAGAAATTGGCGACCCATTTCACTGTTGAATGTGGACTATAAGATTCTGTCCAAGGTCATCGCCAACCGGGTCAAATCCGCTCTGGAATTGGTGATTCACCCTGACCAGACCTGCTCTGTGCCAGGCAGGAAGATCTCTGACAGCCTGGCGCTGCTCAGGGATACGATTGCCTATGTACAGGACAGGGGTGTGGATACCTGCCTCATCAGCTTGGATCAGGAGAAGGCCTTTGACAGAATATCGCACACCTACATGGGGGATGTGCTCTCCAAAATGGGGTTTGGGGAGGGAATTCGAAATTGGATCCAACTGCTCTACACTAACATCAGTAGCGCAGTCTCAATCAATGGGTGGGAAACAGATAGCTTTCCGATTAAATCTGGAGTCAGGCAGGGCTGTCCTCTCTCGCCTGTCCTTTTCGTGTGCTGCATAGAACCCTTTGCCGAGTCCATCAGGAAGGATCCGGGCATAAGAGGAGTGACGATCCCAGGCAGTGGAGGCACTCAGGTAAAAGCCTCCCTGTACATGGACGACGTCGCCGTCTTCTGCTCGGACCCGCTGTCGGTGCGCAGACTGATGCACGTCTGCGACCAGTTCGAACTGGCCTCGGGAGCCAAGGTAAATCGTGGGAAGAGCGAGGCCATGTTCTTTGGGAACTGGGCTGACCGATCCTTTGTCCCCTTCACTGTCAGGGCTGACGGCCTGAAGGTGCTGGGGATATGGTTCGGAGGGACCGGGGCATGCGTTAGAAACTGGAAGGAGCGAGTGGCTATGGTGAAAAGGAAACTGGGCATGTGGGAGCGACGCTCCCTCTCCATTGCGGGTAAGAACCTGGTCATCAGGTGTGAGGTACTCTCGCTGTTGCTGTACGTGGCGCAGGTCTGGCCCATTCCACACTCCTGCGCGATGGCGATCACTCGAGCCATCTTCCGCTTTATCTGGAGGTCGAAAATGGATCGTGTCTGCAGGGACGCGATGTACAAGCCTCTAGATAAAGGGGGAAAAAACGTGCCCAACATCGCCCTCATACTGATGGCCACCTTTGTGTGTGGCTGCATCAAGCGGTGCGTAGACCCTCAGTACGCAAACACCAAGTGTCACTACGTGCTGAGGTTCTACCTGTCCCCGGTGTTGCGAAGGATGGGTCTGGCCACCCTGCCGCGGAACGCTCCAAGTAGTTGGACCGTGCCGTACCACCTGTCCCTGGTGGAAAAATTTATGCAGAAAAACACCTTTGACCACAAGTCCATCAGGCAGTGGTCAGCACGTAACGTCCTAGAGGCCCTGAGGGATAAGGAGAGGGTGGACCCTGTGGGATGGTTCCCCGAGCAGACTGTCAAAGTCATTTGGCAGAATGCCTCATCGCCAGAACTTTCCAACAAGCACCAAGACGTAGCTTGGCTGGTGGTGAGAAAGGCCCTCCCCGTCAGATCCTTCCTACACGCCAGGAGTCTCACCCCCTCTGCACGATGCCCTCGAGGTGGCTGTGGTGGGGAAGAGACCGTTGTTCACCTCCTTGTGGATTGTGCCTTTGCAAAGAAAGTCTGGAGAGAGATGCAGTGGTTGCTGTCGAGGTTCATCCCGAGCAGTTCTGTGACACAGGACTCTGTGCTCTACGGGCTGTTCCCAGGGACACACACCGAGACAAACATCGACTGCAGCTGGAGGATCATCAACTCGGTGAAAGACGCGCTTTGGTCTGCCCGAAACTTGTTGGTCTTCCAGCACAAAGAGTTGTCCCCGACCGATTGTTGCGGACTGGCACAATCCAAAGTCCAGGACTACGTGCTGAGGGACGCACTAAAGCTTGGGGCAGCTGCCGCAAAGGCGCAATGGGGAAGGGTCGCTGTCTAAGACCTTTCTACCACAGCGCACCGAGAGACTGGGAACTGTTTAGAGCCCCTCGGGCTGTACAGATCAAAATGAAAGGCTGTAAATGATTGTAATATTGTTTGTACTGATGCACCTGGTGATACATTTTGTAAAAGTTTAACCTGGATTGTACCCTTGTAATGTTGTTTTTGAAATGGTTTTGAATGTGATTGAAGATTTTTTATGAATAAAGTATATTTTTACAATAAAAAAAAAAGAAAGACCTGACGATAGCATTGATTTGGTAGAGCCTTCATCTGCAGTTTTAACTGGTGTGCGTTCTTGTGCTTACATAACAGTTCACCCCTGAGGAGGTCTCCACTTGAAACTGGTGCATATCATTTGCATGATGTATAATATCCAGCAAATTTTGGATCTAATCAACTTGCAAAAGCCATTATAAGCAAGCAGTTAGAATTTGCATACAATTTTTCACTAATTCTTAAAATTCACTTACAATAAATTATCACATTCATTTTCTTCATCTCTTTCTGCCTTATATATTTTAAATCTAATGAAGCTTCTCTCTCTTTGAAATTCTGAAGTTTTTTTCTCCTGTATATTTTATTTTATTAGACTGGAACAGAGCTTTTAGTAATCTCAATAACACTAATGATTCGAAACTGATAGGAAGTAAATCCTGTAGCTAAATATATGAACGTATATAAAAAAGGACAATTAAGGACCAGTTGGTATCTTAGAGCCTGTCCTGGCATGGTGTAACTTCTGTACATTATCAGTTTCATCCTCCTTAATCATTAGCCTGAAAACTTCTGGGAAAGACCAAGAAATTTTAGGCCAAATTAGATTTGTTTACAATTCCTGAAGGCAATATTTTAACTTTTATTATCAGACACACCTCACTTGCATTGGTGGCACAGTAAATGATCTTACATTGTTACTTTCAGGGTTTGCTTGAAAAAGGACTAATGGAACTGGAAACAATGCAGTTTTAAATAATTGTTTACATTGCAATGTACTAACTTACCATGATCCCTACTTTCTCTTCCATTAACTGGAGATCCGTTCTCCCCTGTTACTACACTCTCAGCATCTGAAGCCTGTTTTTCATTTGATAATCTCTGCAAAAAGGCATGGAAACCAAGATTAATCTTTTGTTTTTACAATACTAGGAAGCCTTACTCTTGTTTTCCCAGACATCTGCCTAGAGGAACATAATGTGAATGGGATAGCAGCAAGAACAGCAATTCCCACAATGGAGCTGAAATTCCTGTTTTTGCTAACTTTGATAAAAATTTAGTGAGATCTCATGCTTTACACTTTTCTATTTTTTCACTAAAGCTAGTGAGGACAAATATCTTGCTTTTATTATTTGATATGCTTTGAGAGGAGTCTTCTGGATGAAATTGCTTATAGCTACTATCCAGAAGTTTTACAGATAATTCTTTCTAATCTTAAGTTTACTTTGACAGCTAACTTATGGTCTGTTTGGGGTCGCCATATGTTTCAGCATAATGCAAACACATGTGGATATAAACATTCATATTAACCTTTCTGGGGAATGACATCGTGCAGCAGATAACTCTTGTTGGCAGCATTTTCCAACAATATTTCATAGTTTGCATCATGAACGGTGGTTTGGTAATTTAAGATTTAATGGAAACAGCTGCCGAATTCTTTCTTATCTTGTGTGTGCTGCTTGTATATGGATGGTATTCTGATAACAATGAAAAAGATCTGGTCAAAGCTGATGTTAAGTGTAAAAACATACATAAGAACCTTTATTGACCCTTACTTGAAGTCATTATGTAGCACAAATCTGCTGCCAACTCATCCAATGTAGCTTGTGAGGCAATAACAGAAGGTGATTTATTTGCTATTTAGCTAATCAGATTGGACATGTATAACAGATTCTAAATAAAAAGGAAGTGACAAAAAGATTTGTTGAAAGAAATATCAGCTCCTGCTTACATCATAACAACAAATCTTAGAAAACTTGCTGGTAGTCTAGTAGACTGATTTCATTGGAGCAAAGGTTAATCATTATATCTTCAGTACACACACACACACACACACACGTCAAGAAGCGCTAATTGAGCAGTAAAACCATTGTGAAAATAAAATTAGCTAACAGAGCATTCATTAAACGTGAGCAGACTCTCTATTCAACAGTAAGAATGAGAACACAGCATATTTGACTGTATATTAAAATGGTTATTTTCAGATGCTCCTATTACTTTAGCTTCCTGTGATTGTTATTATCAGTTAAATATATTTCATTATCAGTTAAATATATTTTCCCCAAACAAATGAAGTAGCTCTTCTTTGCCCCCACCTATCACTGGCCCTCTATCCAGCTCTACCTCTCCCACCCCCCTTCAACCAGTTTATATTCCACCTCATTTCTATATTTCTTAGTTCTGATGAAGAGTCATACGGACTCGAAATGTTAACTGTATTCCTCTCCGCAGATGCTGTCAGACCGGCTGAGTTTTTCCAGGTATTTTTGTTTTTGTTTCCGATTTCCAGTATCTGGAGTATTTTGCTTTTATCTAAATGAAGTAGCTCTCCCAGTTTCGCTCTCCCTGTTCCACACGTATCAGTATATCCCAATCAAAGAAGCTGAGAAAATGATCTACTCCCTGGGTTTTGCCACTATGACCTTTCACCCAATAAGTGGAATGTGAGGGATGCACTCAAACAATTTCTCTTTCTCTTTTCTGGGAAACTTGCCTGCCTCATTCGAACAGCAAAACTGGAACTGGAACTCAACTTGGACAAAATTATGGTGGCATGTACCAGAATTCCATTACTTTACATCCGTCTTGTGTGTGCCTTTCTGGTATTAGATCAAAGGTAGGTAAAGTTAAAATATTTATTTTCCCTTCATCCTAACCTTTTTCCAGAAGGTGAAAAATTACACTGTGGCAATGGATCCACAGCTACCAGCAGCCCTCTGGTACTTTTCCCATTTGGCTATTGTTTATGCAGACACCTAAAACAGTGCCAGTGGCAATTCAAACTTAAACCAAGCCTAGCATTGTCTTTGCCTTAATTCCTCATGTATTGTTTTATCAGGAGTGACTGGAAAACAATGAGCAGCAATACCAAGTTGATCTTTTTCTCCCTCCCGTGGACAAGGCTGAAATCAGCTACTTTAAGAAGCATTTGATGCCAAAAGGGACTTTTTGGATTGCATAACTGTCATGAAGCTATTAATGTATATAATGCTATTGGAAATTATCTTTAAATTGGACTTGGAGTGCGGTCTGTGTCTGTGGGTTTGTCTTTGTATGGTTTAATTGGATTAAAGCCAGATAGTCTGGGTGCTTTGATGTATAGTAATTTGAGATGTTGATTAGATTAAACATAAGGTTAAAAGGTAAAGAGGAAACTTGCATTTGTTGAATAAGCCACTCAAAAGAAGGGAGTAAAATCTTGCACCTAGCTAGGAGAGACCAAGCAATGTGTTTATATTACTAATAAAATTGGTGCTATGAAAGGGGTTTTATTGTTAGAAGAAGTGGAGTTCAAATACCTAATGATACAATGAGAATTTACATTCAAAGGGAAAGCTAGGTATAACCCAAGAGAACACATGAAATAGGAACAGGCGTAGGCCATTCGGCCCCTCAAGCCTGCCCCACCATTCAATATGATCATGGCTGATCTGCCCCAGGCCTCAACAGGCCTCCTCAGAGCCCTCAACTCCCTGATATTTTGAAAATCTATCTACCATCTCTTTAAATACTTTCAGTGATCCAGCCTCCACAACTCTCTGGGGTGGAGAATTCCAGACACTCACTACCCTCTGAGAGAAGAAATCCCTTCGCATCTCAACTTTAAATGAGTGTCCTCTTACTCTGTAACTATATCCCCAAGTTTGAGATTCCCTCACTAGTGGAAACATCTTCTCAACATCTACTCTGTCAAGCCCCCTCAGAATCTTGCAACTTTCAATAAGATCACCCCTCATTCTTCTAAACTCTAATGAATAAATATCTAACCTGTTTAGCCGTTCTTGATAAGTCAACCTCTTCATCCCAGGAATCAACCTAATGAATCTCTTTTGAACTACCTCCAATGCCAGTATATCCTTTCTTAAATACGGGGACCACAGTACCCCAGGTGCGGCCTCACCATAACCCTGTACAGTTGTAGCAAGGCTTCCCCATTTTAAACTCCAACCTCCTAGCAATACAGGCCAAAATTCAATTTGCCTTCTTAATTAATTGCTGCACCGGCATGCTAACTTTTTGTGTTTCATGCACAAGAACACCCAGATCCCTTTGTGCTGCACTTTTTTGGAGTCTCTCTCAATTGAAATAATAGTCTGCCTTTTGAATTTTCCTACCAAAGTGCTTAACCTCACACTTTCCTACATTAAACTCCATCTTCCAAGTTTTTGTCCACTCATTCAACCCATCTATATCCACTTGCAGATTCCTTATGTCCTCATCACAACATGCCCTCCCACCTATTTTTGTATCATCAGCAAATTTGGATACATTATATTTGCCGCCTCTTCCAAGTCATTAATATAGATAGTAAATAATTGAGGCCCTAGGACTGATCCTTGTGGTACTCCACTAGTTACATCTTTCCAACCTGAAAAAGACACATTAATCCCAACTCTCTGTCTTCTGTGTGTTAACCAATCCTCAATGCATGCTAATACATTACTTCCAATACCGTGAGCTCCTATCTTGTGCAATAACCTTTTATGAGAGGAGTTTTGTATGTGCAGGTCAGAGGCATGTAAGATCTAAGCAGCCTGTAAACCCTATAACTGTGTCAGCAACGGAACCAAATTGCAAGGGACCTCATTTTGAATTTGTAAGATAAAATGTGCTTTGCCTGGTGTCTGTTTAAATTCTATGGGTTGTTGTTGCCTTAGCGAAGATTTACCTGGGAGTGATTAATTTGGGGATTTGTTTAAAAGTTATTATGGTAGTAATTTGTAGACATGTGTATATGTTTAATTAGTTGTTAAATCAATAAATGTTTAAGTTAGTTTTATATAAAAAAAACCACTTGAGACTTGGTGGCCTTATTCCAGAATTCAGAGCTGCATCTCAAACATACCAATTGAAAATATAGGTTATGACAGATGTTCAAGTTTCCCTCTGGGATTTGAACAATTCTGCCTTTACCAACTGCTGTGTCATAACAATAACAAATATGGTACACCTACACATTGAGTCATTTGGATACTATAAAGTGATTTTTACAGTGGAGCTTTCAAAACATGTGAAGCCACTTAAATAATCTTTGCAGCAATAATCTGCCCCAAGGTTGTGTAGTTCTTCTGACATTTTTACCATCAACATGGTCCACCCTACTTTCAACCAATATTTTTGAAGTGAAATTGTTCTGAACTTCAATTGTTCATGTATTTATTAAGTATAAAATATTAATTCAAACATAAACATATCTTACATTTACCTTTTCCAGTTCTAATTTTGGTAGGAAAAGTGGTGATGTTGATCCCTCAGAACCATTGCACTGGCTGCATATGTCCTTGATTATCTAGAGAAATAAAGCAAATCACATGAAACTTTGAAATTCAACAGTTCATGTTGCATCACACCCGCTTTTCATTTCCATTGAAGTCAATTGGAAGTTTGTCTCAAACTACTGCCACTGAAGTTGGGGCTCCCACTGACAGTAACTCAGAGGTAAATGCAGCATAAAATCAATCTCTATTGCAGTTTAAATTAGAAAGCATACTGACTGAAAGTAATGAGGGACAATTTGGGGCACAATGAAAGCTTAGAAAGGGTAACAGAATAGAACTTTGAGAATTGTTTATGAGGAAAGAGCAAAGAAAAGGGTTTATGGTATCAAACTTCTGGATTCGGGAGAAGATAAGTCTATTATATTGGGTGAGCATTTTGATGGTGAGGGAATGGAACAATGAACTGGGGAAAGTTTAGAGTTATATATATTTGATTTAAATATGGTTTTGTATATGTTGCTTATTTATATAACTGTCATGATGAGCTTTCACTGTTTTTCCTTTGGTGACCCAGGTCAGTGGTCTCCCTGTGGTCAGATCTGCTGAGGTTATGTCTGGACCAGTTGTTCTGCTTCAAACATTTCTCAAAAGATCTAACACTGAAATCCATGTGTGAAACAATGCAAGGAAACTGGAGAAGGATTTCACAGAATTGCATACAGGCCTGGTGTGGGGTCAAGCTATCTCGATGGGGAGATAAGTTCTTTCTGCCTATAATAATCCAATACGCTGATTCCCTCTGAGAAGCTGTGAACAATCAGAGGAAAACCAGAGTGGAAAATTCAAAAGGATTAGATATCAGACAAAAATAGTTAGGATTAAGATCCAAACCAATAAAAACAAGATTCACCTTAGAAAGAATGTCTATTTTCTTTCTCAGCTTTCCTAAACTATGATTCAAGACTGACAGAAATAAAATCTTCTGGACACAATCTTTTAATTTGCTCCTGAAGACGTTCCATGGAAATACTAATTTATTAGGCAGAACGTAGCAGTACCCAGTTGCTCGTAAATTAAATGGTTATTCTTTTAAGTAGTTTTTTTGTTTCCTTTATTAAGTTTGTTAATACTATAAGCAGCTTTTTTTCAAAGAAGAGTTGTGTGGAGAATTCATTTGAATTAGTTTTAATTTGCCATCTACAGTTTCAATTAAAGGAATACAACTTCTTTAAAGAGACTCTCTTAGGCTTCAGCATAAAATACTGCAGTAATGGGCTAACAGAATCAACCCTCTACTCAAATTTGCAAAACTATTTCATTTGATTTGAAAATCCTTGATTAAGATGTCACAAATAATCTCGTTACATAATACTGTGATTTAACTTATTAAAAAGGACCCTTTGCTTTTTGTTTTAAACAAGGAGCCAGTCTTACTATTTTACAGTAATTAATATGTCCCGAGAAAGCAATTTCAAAATCCATCAGATTTTTTTTCAAATGAAGCAGCTTTGACACCTATTTTAATTACAGTATACTACCACTGTAATACGGAGGTCTTGTGGCGCAGTGGGTGTGACCCTGCATCTGAGCCAGAAACTCTGGCTTTGAGTTCAACCCCAGGATTTAATGGTCAAGGATAACGCAGCCAAACAGGTTGATTATCAACCTGCAAATCCTTCCAATACATGCCAATGGCAGTGGGTAAGAGCGGGAGAGGTTCCTGGTCAGCAATGTGATGGAAAGAAAGTTGGAGCCTGTAACCATCACTATCCGTAGCTCCAGACTAAATATGCATGTAAATGTGCACGTTACTATAGCAACTTGGACTCCCTGACCTATCCGTAACATACACCACTGCTATAATATACAACAACAACAAATATTTTGTATAGAGTCTCTGGGCAGGATTTTCCAGCGGCGGGTCCCATCACGACAGGGCCGAAAAATCCCGGCCTCTATTGTATTAAAACATCCCAAGGTACTTTATAGGAGCATTTTAAAATAAAATATGACACTGAGTCACTTAAGGTGATATTCGGTCAGATGGCCAAATCATGGCCAAAGAGGTAGGTTTAAAGGAGTGTCTTAAAGAAGGAAAGTGAGGTGGATAGGCAGAGAGGTATAGGGAGGGAATACTAGGGCCTAGGCAACTGAAGGTGCAGCCATCAATTTGGTGCAATTAAATTCGGGGATGCACAAGAGGCCAGAATTAGATGAGTGCAGGTACCTTAGAGATTGTGGAGCTAGAGGAGATTACAGAGATAAGCAGGGGTGAAGCCAAGGAAGGATTTCAAAACAAGGACGGGAATTTTAAAATCAAGGCGTTACTTGACTTGAAGCCAGTGTAGGTCAGCGAGCACAGAAGCAGCAGACAAATGGGACTTGGTGCAAGTTAAGACATGGATAGCAAAATTTTGGATGACCTCAAGTGTGTAGAATGTGGGAGATCAGCCCAGGACTGCACTGGAACAGTCTAGAGATAATAAAGGCATGAATGAGAAGGATTTCAGCAGCAGATGAGCTGAGATAGGGTTGAAGTTGGGTGATACCATGGTGGTGGAAATGGGGGTTTTAGTGATGGTGTGAATATGTGGTTGGAAGCTCATCTTGGGGTCAAGTATGACACCATGGCTGCAAACAAACTGGTTTAATCTCAGGCTGTTGCCAGGGAGAGGGACGGAGTCAGTGTCTAGGGAATGGAGTTTGGAGTGGAGATTGAAAACAATGGGCAGGATTTTGAGTTCAGTGTGCGGGCGCGGTGGGTGGGCCCGGGAATGGCCAGGAAACTGGCTGCCGCCCGCGATTAGCCCCCAACCGCAATTTCACGCTGGCTGGCCAATTAATGGCTCAGTGCTGCCGGGGTGGGAACAGGAGGAGGGCCAGTGCTGAAGTCAGGGTGGGCGTGGGGGAGTGCTCACAGATAGCTCCCTGAAGGCAGAGAGCTGCCTCAGGGAGCTGAAGAATTCAAATCCAATAATGACAGATTTTAAAATCCGGACAAAATAACCATGCATCAGAAACAGTCACGGGAAGATATACAAGATGAAAATTCTGCACAAACATTTTTATTATTTTTTAAAATTAATATCGGAAACCTTATCCTGCCCTTGGGTGAGGTATCCTTAAAAAGGCAATGGCCGCCTGGTCGATTCGTCCACCTGCCAACCGTAATGTTGCTCAGGCAGTGAAAAATCACTGTTGATTAACACGTTAATTGCCTTAATAGGCCTCTTAATTGTCAACAGGCGTGCTGCCGACTCTCGTGCGTGCGTGCCTGCCGACTGAAATATCGCACGAGTGCGCGATTACGTCGGGACGCTCGCACAATGTCATTGCGCGCTATTTCGTGCTCGGGTGTGTCAGGCAAAAAATTCTGCCAAATGGCTTCTGTCTTTCCAATGTAATTTGCACCCATTTTAATTGCAGTATTCTACTGCCATAATATATAGGAATTAAAATTCTCATTTGGCTGATTTCTCAAATATATTTAAACATAGAGCAGAACCATCCCAGAATTGCACTAAGTGCAGTAGCTGGCGTGTAAAACAATGTTTTACCCACTGGCCGCAATGGTGGGTTCTTGTGTCATATCGTCCCCTTCCTGTCTCATTATTTATGCAGTCACGGGAAACATGCTGTTTTACTGGCAGGTTTCCTCCAATTCGCCCCCCACGCTGTCACCTCACCGCTACCTCATGCTAGGCACCGTATCTGAACTGCAGCCGCATGCACAGCTCTCAATGCTTTCAGCCCAGGACTGTTGCACAGGAGACATGGCCCCAAAAGGCAATAAGACTGCAGCCCACCGTTTTTCTGATGCATCCCTGGAGCACCTTTTGGATGCTGTGGAGGGCCGCCGTGATGTCCTCTACCCTTGCTCTGGCTGCAGGAGGCCCATTAGTGTCACCACTCCGGCTTGGGAGGGAGTGGCAGTGGTGGTCAGTACCAATGCTGCACAGAAGAGGTTCCCGTGACTGTTTCTGATGCATGGTTATTTTGTCCAGATTTTAAAATCTGTCATTATTGGATTTGAATTCTTCAGCTCCCTGAGGCAGCTCTCTGCCTTCAGGGAGCTATCTGTGAGCGCTCCCCCACGCCCACCCTGACTTCAGCACTGGCCCTCCTCCTGCTCCCACCCCGGCAGCACTGAGCCATTAATTGGCCAGCCAGCGTGAAATTGCGGTTGGGGGCTAATCGCGGGCGGCAGCCAGTTTCCTGCACCGACCAGTGGAGAAAGAGGATGAATGATCTCATCCACGCTGCCAGGGTAAGGCAGCCACCTCATACTCACACACTCACAAGGCCATCACACATTCACTGGCATCTCACTCACTGCCAGCTCAAGGGACATCACCTCTTAGTCGCACACACCCTCACATCTCCATTTAGCCTCATCTCCTCTGGAGACTGCCTCCTCAACCCTCACCATCTTGAGGCCACTTGCACAGATCGACATGTGTCCCCACACACACACACACCCTGGGATACCCCACTTCCTCAGTGCAGCCCTCGCTCTGTTGCCTCT
Organism: Cetorhinus maximus; assembly: GCF_964194155.1. Classification (NCBI taxonomy): domain Eukaryota; kingdom Metazoa; phylum Chordata; class Chondrichthyes; order Lamniformes; family Cetorhinidae; genus Cetorhinus; species Cetorhinus maximus. Next base: position 66,720,190 of record NC_135888.1, on the reverse strand, counting down.
TCCTTTGCCTGAGGCCACTTCTCCCCCTTCCCCAAGCAAGCCCTAGCCCTGCAGCCATTGAAAAGCCACTTCTGCCTTTAGGTTGGTTTGGTAAGTAGAGGTCTGCCTGTGAGCCCCCCTAAAAGTGATGCGGTGTTGCTGGCGAAGCCTGGTGCTGATGACTGCGAGTGCTCCCTGAAGCACTGTAGGCAAACAAGCCTCAAAGTTCCGAGTGAAGTGCAGCTTGCCAGGTGCACGTTGCTTGACGTTCAGTTGTGAAACATGTCGGCCTGCCATTTCCCCGACTTGCCCGTGCTGATGGGCAGAGTGGATGATGGCTAACTGCTTTCATGACAAAGTGAAACCGATTTTAGTTTTCTCGTCATATTGTTCCCCATCCCCCACTGTCCGCCATGCCGCCCGACGCCAACAGGGGTGGAAAATTCCAGCCATAGTTAGTTGTTCTGTTCTAACCCTCTTTTTATATCTCAAACTTTTGTGAAGAGGCTGATGTGGCTGTGGGTTAGGGCTAATGGACAATAATAAATATACTCCTGTTCAACAGATTTAAATTACTGTTGTTTATATTAGTGGATTCATGCTTAGCTTGCTTGCTTAATTCTCCTCTGCCTTCCATTTTAAGAAGCGTTAACCAGTTTATTTTAAATGGAAATGTTTAAAATCTCTTGTTAAAATAGCTGACAGCAGAATACCATGTGAATATTTTCAACATTTGGCTGATAATATTGGCAACAGTAATATCAATGCAATAAAGTGACATAGATTTTGTAAACGTCCTTGTGACATTTAGTGGTGTGTTACTGCACTCATCTTTATTTTGGATTCTAAAATGATAGTCTGAGTGAATTGACACTTTGAACTTTTGAAATTAGTTAAAATGTCAGCAGTGCAAAGGACACTATTGGCGATTGAGAATTATTCCAGTGCAGTGATCAGGGAAGTAAAGGGGATTAGGAGATGACTGCTTTAATCTCTGCCCTCTGGGTAAGAAATTGTTTCAGTTGTTCATTTCCAAGTGAAACATCTGCAGCTCATAAAATACTGAACGTAAGAGCTGGAAGCAACCTGGTACTTGAGCCTCCAGCAGGAGTTCTGCTAACATATGATAAACTGAAATGTAATAGTAGGTTTGATGTGCTCTTATCAGCCAAAAAGATCTTGTTATGATTCAAAATCTACAGAACATGAGAGAATATTTTGCACAATGGTACTCTATAAAAATCTTGGCATTTACGATTTGTAATGCAGATACTATAAATTGTTACCAGTACCTTTAACCATTCCTCCGCTTGCTCTTTGCTTTGTACAGCTAATACAAGTGCCTCTGTTCCTGGTTGGGAGAACCTTAGTTCATGTTTTTTGCGTCGTCCATCTTTGGGCACATAAATAACATTGCATACGTTCAGCGGTAGCTCCATGTGAGGCTGATGGTCTTTGGAGCTCTTGTAACACTAAGAAAAGAGAAATATCCATTTGTTTTGCATTTCTTTGAGGGGAATCCTCCAATATAAAGCAGCACTTTTTCTCATCACTTTCTTTAAGCTAATATTCACTAAAAAGCATGGGCTGAATTTTCACCACTGAGGTGGGAAGCTCAAGTTGGGAAATCTCCGACTCAGCAGATCCAACTCTCTGGAAACAACCCCTTGCACTCCCGGTTTCTATTTCAGGGTCTGGGGCATGATTAAGTCTGGTCGACCAGTTCCATAGGCTGTTTGGAGGCAGCCATGGAAGTGGGCGCGTGTTGAGGTGGGCTGATTAGAAGGCCCGCCTTAGTTCTCTGAGGCCTGGGCCAATTTGTAGAAAAGGCTGTTCGGCCCTCTAGCTCTGACCTCCTCACCCGCTCCATGTACTTAATATAAGTAAAACCCCTTCATACCTTCATGCCATCCCATGCCCTCTCATACCTCCATGCCACTTCATATCCCCATTCCACCTCCATGCCTCTTCATACTCCAATTCCACTTCCATGCACCTATATCCATTATGTTACCTCCATAACCATTCACTCAGTCTCCACTATGGGCAGACCTCAGGAGGAATGTGGCAATGAAAAACATTAAACTTCTAACAATCTAAGAGAGCTCTCACTCATAGAAACTTGATATTAAAAAAAAACTCTCATTCATGAAACCTAATCAAAGGTTTAAAATCCCCTCAAGTAGTCAATCTGTTGTAAAAAAAAATCATAAGTCACATAAAAGACAGCTAATCCTTTAATAGTCTCTCAAAGCCGTCAATCAAAATGTAAACTCAGCTCCCCTGCTCAGATAAGTGGTTCTGGAGCGTTTGAAACTCAGCCAAGCATTCATAATGGGCTCAGCTGCAACAGCAGCCCTTGGGAAATATCAACAAAGTCATCCATTGGAACTGAGGGGCAGACAGCTAATGTCTTTTTTCTAAGCTACACCAGAAGGCTTGTCAATCAATGCACTTCAGCAGTGGGTGTCTGCTTTATTAGTCCGACAGCTGCAGCCTCATTTTCTTTCATTTTTAAAGGACTAGGGATTAACATAACTTCAGATCATGATACTTAAACAGACCTTATCTGCGCAAGCCTTTATGCCTCCTCCATAAATCTGTGACTCCCGTACTGCGGGTTAGGACCGTTGGAACACCAAAAATGGGGTCTGTTGAACTCAGCACTAATTTCAAATGGTCCTGCTGAGTTCAGGTTTCCCGCCTGTGTGATTTATGTCTTCCCCTTCCACTTGACAGCAAAAATGGGATTTGCCAGAAATAGGGGTGGGACTTCCACATCCAGGTCCCACCCAGCGTTTTTAAATGCATCTGGAGTCAGCCTAACTCTGCTCTATGTCTTGATCGAATTGGCAGCTAGTTATCTAATACAGTTGTATTTACTGACACATTCTTGCATCGCTTCATTTTTCCCAATCGGATATATTGAAAAAAAAATGTGTAGAAAGTTTTCCAGTAACAGGCTCTCATTGAAAAGAATTTCCTGCCCCTATGAACTTCAGAATTCAATTCATACACTTTGGATTGAACTTGTAGCTAAATTACTTGTTCTGCATTAACCAGTTTGAAATACAAATGCCCCATGTGATTGTAAATGTGATTTTTAACATTAGGTCAAAAATTTAACCTATTGTGACTGTCATTGTTAGAGATATCCAGAAATAAATATATATATATTATACACACACACGCAAGTACTCAAAAGGCAATTTGAGTCTTCTGCATGTTTTCTGACTGATTGCTTTAATTGCAATCAATAAAGCTATAACATGAGATATGGTACTGATTTTAGGCTTGTAATTGGGAGTATAACAGAACAAATAAATCAGATTGCACCATGTCTTTTCAACAGAAGCCAGGGCTACAGACTAAATACAGCATTGTTCAGTAAGTGCATAAATCATTCTGTATTGTCAGAATGGAGTATACACTAGTGAAAAATGTAAACTAAAATTTCAAAACTGTCTTCAGCTTTGAGGCTGAATTAATTTAAATCTTAATTCTTGCTGTATCCAGTTTCAACTGAGGATTAAAACAAAACCTCCTTCGGCCCCACAAGCACGCTCATGATTAGATTCAAACTATGAACTGAATTAATTCTCTTATTAGAGTTTGCATTGCTTTATTATTCAGACTGAAAGCTTGATTAATTTACGTGTGGTCACCTCATATCCCATTTTTCCTCTTGGAGAACTGCAACATGCTACCTAACCTAACCCAAATGAGGGACTAGAATTTGTGTCAGCACTGAGGGCGGAATTTTCCATGCCCGCTGATAGCTGTCATGATAGGTGATGTGCATGGACAATATGGTGCGATCGGTTTCATGACACAGGAAGGCAGTTTGCAATCGTTCACTCAGCCCGCTGATGGCGGGCCACGTTTCCCGCCAGTTGTCAGGGAGCTCATTGTAATACATCAGCATATCATTAAAAGGCCATCCTGCCTTGGAGCCCCACTGAATTGTCCACGTCGGTGGGAAAGCATGCCAATGTGTTTCACAACAGCACACAGGCGACGTGCACTTGGCGGCCTTCACTTTGGGGGTACTGGAGGTGAGTGAACAGCATTGTTCAGCAGAGTTCGCCAGGATCGCCTGTTGCTTTGCAGGCTTCAGGGGCAGCAGGGCACCTGAGTGAAGTGCCAACCTGCTACGGAGGCAACTGTTGTCCGGGGGGCGGGGGGGTATGTATGGGGGGCAACTCGGAGGCTCCGAGACTGCCCGCCCACACAAGGAATGCGAGGGCACCAAAGGGCCCGGGCACTCCAGATCTTACCCAACTCTCCCACCCCCACCCCCTGGCACAGACTGATTCCGCAACCACTTTATTGGACCGCGGAGCAGTTGGACTGCACACGTTATACAATCTCCTCGCCAACGCTGGCCATGTAACAGTCACTGCTGGAGGCGCTCACAGCCCCTTACAATCTCAGCATCCCGGTTTGGACCAGTGTCCCCCATGTCGCAGGGTGACAGGGCAGCCATGCAGCGCACTCATCTGTGGCCATCTGAGGGGGGGGCCAGCACTCTCCAGGAAGTGTTAAGAAGCGGTCACACAGGGCTAGGAAAGGTGCTAAGTACACTCATGCTAACCATGTCTGTCTCTCTCTTTCATGCCACAGGAGGACCACATCAGGAGTATGGAGCCTGGTGACCTAGCTGTATGCCTGATGGCCTATGGAGAGTGGAGAATATGAAACAGAGAGCAACTGAGGCTCCTGGCCGCGCAAAGGCAGGAGCAGCAACCTCAGGAAGAAGGGGCAGCAGGGGCTCCCGCACACGCTGCCCAGGAGCGACAGTGAGCCGTGGCTGGTCGGCACCTATTGACACCCAGGGTCTATAGACGCTGCCTGTCATTCCAACAGATGTCCGAGAACCAGTGTCGCCAACGACTGCGCATGTCTAGGGACCTGGTCACTCACATCTGCCAATTACTTCAGGACCTGGCGCCAAGGGGACATAGAGGGCATCCACTGCCAGTGGCTGTGAAAGTGACCACGGCACTCAATTTTTGTGCCAGTGGCTCCTTTCAGAGCTCCACAGGTGACCTCTGTGGGATATCACAATCCGCCACCCACAGATGCATCCATGAGGTCACGGATGCCATCTTCTCCATGGCACACAACTTTGTGCATTTCGTCCGGGACTGGGACAGCCAGGATGCAAGGGCCATTGGATTCTCCCAGATCTTAAGATTCCCACAGGTGCAGGCTGCGATGGACTGCACCCATGTGGCACTCAGGTCTCCATCGCTACACACAGTGGACTTCATCAACCGCAAGGGCTTCCACTCACTGAATGTGTAGCTGTATGCGACCACCAGAAACGCATCCTGCAGGTGTGCGCACGGTTTCCAGGGAGTGGGCACGACACCTACATCCTCAGTCGCTCGCAGATCCCTGGAGTCTTCCAAGGTCCACAGAAGCTGCAGGGTTGGCTCCTTGGGGACAAGGGTTGCCCACAGAGGCTGTGGCTGATGACACCCATGCGGCGGCCTCAGACTGCCGCAGAGCGACGCTATAATGAGACTCATGCTGCAGCCCATTAGGTGGAGCAGACCATCAGAATGTTGAAGATGAGGTTCCGCTACCTGGACTAGTCTGGTGGTGCCCTACAATACAGTCCACAGAGGATGTCACGCATCATTGTCGCCTGCTGTGCCCTTTACAACCTAGCGCTGCAACAGGGAGACGAGCTGGTCGATGAGGAGAAGGAGGAGCTGCATGTCTCCTCCGATGAGGAGAACACCGGACAGGGATGAGGCTGAGGAGGTCCTCAGAGGCGACAATGACGGGGATGAGGCCCTCGCACAGGCTGGATGAGGCAGGCACGCTCGGGGGCCTCATAGCTGCTAAATTTGTGGAGGATGATGACGACATGCAGTGAGGTGACCCAATAGATCCTCACATTGCATCTGTGAATGTTTGACTCCAGTCTGGCTTATGGCTGTGCACATACCCTCTGTGATAATGTTCCTGTCATGGAGATGCAGTGGAGGTCCTAATAGTCACTCGATTGCAGGATGATGAAGACATGCAATGAGGACACTCCATAGATCTTCACATGGCCTCTGAGAATGTCTGACTTCTGTCTGGCCGAGGGCAGTTCGCTTGTGCTCCGTGATCAGGGTCACATCATAGAGACGCAGCCATGAAACTTTAGAAGTTCTGATGCTTTGTCTGCATTCAGCATCTGAACACTTCAGGGGCTGGTGCACAGCATCAGTGGTCATAGATGCTGAAGAGATGGGGGCCAGCCCCACCTTAAAGGTGCTGAGAGCACACTGGGAGAATGAGAGAACTCTGTGGCGCCTGCCCACTACATTCTGGCAGCAATGACCAGCACTGCTGAGGTGCAGGCATCAGTAATGTTTCCAGGGAGTGTGAGGTCGGACCATCACTTTGGTTTGAAGGCTGCACAGAGCACAGGGCAGAGGCCCTGGACTGAGACACCTGCCTTTATCTTGTGCAGAAAGGTTTCACATCTGAGTGACAAGAAACTGCTCATCAGAACAAGGAGCCAGAAGCAGGGAGACATTCTTGGGAGTTTATTGACAATAGTGAACAGTATGTACAAGTGATTAACACCCACGCCCAGGCTGTGCAACTAATTCTCCTTAACTTTCCTAACCCTGCCTCTACGTCTTGGTGCTCCCCAGACATCCACGGTGGAGGCAGCCTGCTGACTGCGACACCCTGTCTGTGATGGCTGTGGTGGGCAACCTCTGGAGGGTCGAGACGTGTTGGGGCCTGGCCTGCTTTCGGGGTCCTGCTGCGTGGCAGTGACACCCTCCTCGGCCTGTGAAGCTGGAGCTGTTGAGGTCACAGGAGGGGAATCGGATTGGCCAGACACACTCAGAGTCACCTGGATGGATGGTCCCGGAGTGTGCACATGCTGATCCTCCTCCCTATGGGTGCCCGGGGGCCCCAGGCTGACTCCTTGAGGAGCAGGGTTAGCTGGAGTGAGCTCTCACGTACACACTGTTGGAGGCCAACTATGGCATGAGCGATGGAGTTGAGCCTGCGCAGCAATGCAGGAGTGACGTCCTGAACCAAGGTCTCCATGGCGGCTGCCCCACTACCAGTGTTGACCTCGGTGCGTTGGCATGCCAATGCTATTACCTCAGCCTGAAGGCAGATGGACTCCTCCATTGTGCCTTGCAATCTGAGGAGTGCAGCGGACATCCCTCTCTGATGTCCCCGAGGTTGCCTTTGCAGCTCCAGCAACTGTGACATGACCGAGTCCACAAGCTCATCATCTGATTCGGACTCAGCAACTTTCTGGCCTCTAGAAGTCCTGCGAGTGCCAGACGCGTGGGAAGTTCCTGCCACCGCCTGTTGTGAATCAGACTGTGAGATGTGCTCACCAGATTGTGAGCCCAGGTCTACTCTAAGGCTAGGTCCCATGAGGTGTGTGTCTCTGTGCTGGTGGAGGGTGTGGGTGAGCGCTGTGATGGGACTTCAGGGGGGGTGCCTCCAGATTCCTCTCCAGAGGTTTCTTTGGGGCTCAATTGCAGATCCTGGGTCATGGACTCTGTCAGGTAGATGTGCCTGCGAAAGCAAGGGGAGATAATTAGTGCATGGCAGTGGCCTGTAAAAGAGGACACATCACTCACGGGATGGGCGTCTGAAGGATGTTGCACTGCTGAATCCTCACTTGGTAGAGCAGCGCCGACCTCACCATCAGCACAGGACCGGTCCATATCGTGGCCGACCAGCTGGATGGCTCTGTTTTCAAAGTCCATGAGGACCCTGATTTCGGGCATTCCGCCACTGGTCTGTGACCTCTCTCTCTTGTTGTGTGCCAGCTTGTCCTGCATGGAAAGAGATGGAGAAAGAGTAAGAAAGGCACCTGCCGGGCTAGATGATAAGTATGCCTGGCCTGTGTGGGTGGTGAGTGGTCTCATGGATGGGATGAGGACAATGACGGTGTATGTGAGAGAGTGAATGGTGATGTCCCTTGAACTGGCAGTGAGTGAGGGCCCTGTGGATGTGTGATGGGTTTGTGAGTTGAGAGTGATGAGAAGAGTGACTTACCCTGGCAGAACAGAAGAGATAATTTATCCTCTTGTGGCACTGAATAGCTGTCCTCTTCTGAAGGGCGTTGGCGCTGACCACCGCCTCCCAAGCCGGATTGGTCATGTTGCTCCTAATCCTGTGGCCAGAGCAGGGGTACAGGTTGTACTCCTGGTGGGCCTCCATGGCATCCAGCAGTCGCTTGAGGAACCTGTCGTTGAAGCGGGTTGCTGGGGTCTTTTTTCCTTTGCTGGCCATGTCTTCCATGCAGCAATGGTGAGCTGGAAACAATAAGCGCTGTGCTTGCAGCTGGACTTTAAACATGGTTCCCAGTGTGATGCGGCGAAGGCTGGCGGGCGAATGGGAGCCCGCCCGGCATAGAAACAGCGTGTTCCCTGGGAGTGCCTAAATAATGAAGTGGGTTTGGGACGATACGGCGTGAAAACCCGCCATTTTAACCGCCTGCTACTGCACTTTGTGCAAATCTGGGAAAATTCAGTCCTGAGTCTTTAGGGGGGATGTATGTGGTTGAAATTTGTCTATTAAAGGTTCGTTAACAAGGGATCTTCCAAATTTGTCCCTTAACAAGATTAACACAACAAGATTCTTCAAAGTTATACATTTCTTTACATTTCTTGAAATCTTGTCCATCTTGCCATCAAACTGCGGTAAGTGAGCAGACTACAGGTATGCATTCCAACCCACTTATTTTCTAGGTGTATGTGTATAAGAAGCTCACCTGACCAAGCTTTCTTGACCAAGAGAAAAGCAGAAGTTTCTGCTGCAATAATTTATATAAAAAAAATCTTAAATACCATCAAAAGGAAATAGGACATGTTAAGATTTAATTTTGCTGAACATATATCTACAGTATAAAAATGAACACAGTTCAGCCTTAATTGGCAAAAAATGGAATTCTCACAGGGAGGGCACAAGAGTGGCTATTATGAGAAACAGAAATATCATTATGGTGAGCAGTAAGGGGTAGGTACACTGTTGAGACAGGTTTTAGACAAACTTGTTGCAACAGAGCAAAGAGAATTTTATCTGAAATCTCAATACTTTATTTGTTACGTGGGTACAGCTCATTTCAAAATAAGGGCTATATCCATACAAAACTCGAGGGGCACTCAGCATGGTGGATCTGTTATACCCCTGTACCAGGTAGCCTCAATCATCAACCATCAGTGCACAATGTCTCACTCGGATTTCCTCCTCAAACACAACCATGTACTTTTCCTGTAGTAATGTTAATGCAGACGTGGTAAACTGATCCATTATTATGGTTGCTAGCTTATCATCACTAACAAAATCACATGTTCATAAAGTGGATGTTTTAAAGCGATGAGTTCCTTGATATTTGTTAGCAACTCATAATTAATTAGTGATTTTTTTTTAAATTAAAAAGGACATTAGGCTTTAAAGTTTAGAAGTGAAAAGGGTCCATTCACAAGTAGTGACACACCTTATATTAATAACAAATTCCACTTTAAACTATATTTAGATTTTTTTTCATGAAAGACATATGGCTATTTTTATTAATTTCCAAAAATATTCCATAGTGATCTATCAGTTAATTGGTTAAAATTCTAATATTCTTCAATGGTTAGCCCTTCCAAGTTTAAAATTGAACAATCAATTTACCAGTAGTCTGTTTTCCTTAATGACACAGAGCTGTTTGGCCCACTGCCCAAAGCGCTTCTTCCTCAGTAGAAAGGCACAGATCCTGCAATCTTTTACCAAGTCCATGGAGGCTTCCTCTGAGGGCCACTGATGGGTCAGCTGCTGACCTTTCCCATCTTCCTCCTCTTCATCGTATGATTCATATGAGCTACTCATCACATCCGAGTCATTATCTGTGTGAAGCAATTGGTATATTTTCAATGAAACATTGCAATCTGCAGGAGATTCAGCAGTTCTGGTATGGTTCACAAGTCACAGCTCTAAGGTTGTTTGACATCAGTCTGCATTTTTAGTAAGCTCAATATACCTAGCCTTTTGTTCTTCTTTGTTCCTCTCCTATTTTGGACACTACCAAACTAACTCAGATGATCATGATTCTATCCAGTGTGTCAGCATTCTACATTCTTTGCTCATTCAGCACAAGTAATGAGTCAAATAGAACTGGGTTCATGATTCAACTTTCTTTGAAAGAGATGCTTATCCTAATTACATCTGTTTATTTTCTTAATATGATTTGCTCCTTGTGCTCAGCTACATGAATAATTTTGTAACTGATATCAGGCATTATATAATTCAAATAAAAATTGCTCTGATATCAGAAAAGGTGACTTTGAGATGCTAAGAAGACCCAAAGATGGAAATGTGCATTGGTGAACATCAACTGAAAACAGGAACAGGTGTGGCTGCAATGCCCCCCATTGTCAAATTGTCTCTCAAAGTTTGCACGTGAATAATACCCACTTGAGCAAGGTACTGACTGGTCTGTGAGCAGCATCAATACAGCCATATGCCAGTATTGAGCTTTTGCAAGAGGATGGGAAGAGGAGAAAATGAGCAAGAATAAGAAAAAAAGTCTATGCCACATGAAGAATGCCCTGTGTTTGTGCACTGTATAAAACAGTCTTCTTGCACAGAGTGGGGTAGAATCCAGCAGCGCTGTGTGAATATAAAGTGGGTTCAGCTGCTAGCAGGAAATGTTCCAAAGTTACAGTATCCACACATACAAGGTTAATCCATCTTTTGCAGTATCAGGTGATGATCCTGCAGTGTATTTCCAACACTTCCAGTTTTTATTTCAGATCTTTTGTAATTTGTAGTTGTTTTAAAGTCTTTATTTTACTGTATATTACAGCCGAGTGGCATATCCTGTGTATTTTATAATGCTCACTTTTCCAGCAGGCAATAAATCCTCACAATTTTCTGAAACCCTTTGACAGAAGAGTCAGCGAACATGTTATGAGTTCAGATTGAAACTACTCATCCTTCTAAATGTCATGTTGCGGGTATGGAAGCCTCTGCTGCTGACTTTTCCAATGCCATCATCAAAACGACTCTCTAATCGTGCAGCCAGAGCTGCCTCCTCATTGTATTTTGTTTTCCCATTGGAATGCTCCACTATCATCAAGTGTTCCGCCTAATAACCCAGCTGAGAATTGGCAACGCTGCTGAGGGCTCCCGAGTTTGAATGACATTCAAATCTAGATTGAATTGAGGCGCTTTGCATGGTAGAGCGTAGTTATTTCTGTGGTGAGCCATGAGCTTCTCATTTACAGTTTTTTAAACCATTTTTAACTCCTTAATCCAACACACTTGTTACCCTTTAAAAAGCATTTCTTATGGCCAATGTAGAAAGACACAATGGCTCTAACTTTAATTTGAGAATGTGCTATGGGGGCCTGATGGAGGTGGTCTGATGGTAGGCAGGAAATTCAGAAGCTCAGCCTGTCAGCAAGTGGCCTTCTAGCTCAGCCACCACGTTATCACTTTATTTCCTGTTCAATTAACAGCAGTGGGTGTCAAGTGGGGCCACATGGTGTGTTCTAGTAGTTAAAGGTGAAACCTAAAGATCCAAGTTAAAGGAGTTTGGAACAGGAACAAAAGAGAAGCAAGTGACAGATTGGAGTTCAGATGGGCAAAGGCTGCGCCTTGTGTCAGTGATGCTTCCCTGGGGATTGTGAGGAGTGGGAGAGAGATAGGGCCGAACTTTCACTCCCATGTCGGGAGTGTAGATTTGGGAAAATTTCCAACCCTACATACCCAGATCAGAAGAAGGTCCCCTGAACGGTCAAATTTTCTTTCTGATGTTGGGTGCTAACTGGAGTCGGGCCCACTGATTCCCCGGAAAGAGTTTGGAGGCAGCCACAAGGGTTGCCGAGTTTGGAGGCAGCCACAAGGGTTGCCAAGTGTGGAGGCAGCCTATTTAAAAGGCTTGCCTCGGTGCTCTGTGACTTCTAACTGATAGATCCCTATGGAATATTTTTGGAAGTTAGTCAAAATAGCCATATGTCCTTTTTGAAAAAAAATCTAAATGTAGTTTAAAGTGCAAACTATACTTTTTACGGCATATGTTATTAACATGAAGTGTATCACTACTTTTCACTTCTAAACAGTAAGCAGCCCTCAGAGCCCTCACCCTCTCACACACTCCCAATGCCCCATCCATGTCAACTCATGCCGGCCCAGGCCCCCAACCACCCCCATGGCCCTCATACCCTCCATGCCAATTTAGTGCCAACTCATGACCCTCCTCAGTCCTCAACTGCAGGCTGGCTATTTTTTTAAATTTAAAGGGCAGGCTCTTTAAATGACTGACAGCTTGGCAGTTCCAAAGACCTTTTCCATTTTTTATGCACATTCATGTCTATTCTTAATAATCCCAAAGGGATTAATAATCTCCAAAAATGTACTTTATGTCTCCAAATATTTCCAGCAGGTTTAGACCTTTCCCTCAGATGTCTAAAGCCCATGAATTGTATTTCAGAAACCTGGGTGACGAAAATTGCTTCCATTTGAAGCCAGCTGCACTTTTAAATGTGCTACTGCCTCCGTGAACGCGGACATGTGAAATACCTCCCACCCCTGTTTTCCACACACCCCACCCCTGGTGAAAATGGTGGACGCTGGGTTCAGGGGCGGGACTTCCGGTTTACAGGCTCCGGCGTCATTTTGGTTAAGGCACAGAAACCTCCCGGCTTTACGAAAATTCAGGCCATAGTCTTCCTTACCAAGAAGAAGAAGAAAATAGAACGGAGACCAAGGCGGTATATTAGGAGGAGGTCAGCAGCAGGCATGTGGTGTCATGCTTCTGGATTCAGTGCAGCACTTTAATGATCTGACCTGCTCAAGAAAAGGCGAGTGCAGTTGTATATTCACCAAAATCCGACTGTGTGCATCTTCACAACCTCTCATTCTGTTTTGTCGAGCCCAATCCTACACATTACCCTTTACACTCACTTAACTGGCTGTTGCACGCATCCTTTTCTTTCCATGCACTTGCTGAGATCCTCATCTATCTATCTATCCACCACTCACCATTATTCTTGTCATGCCTTAATTGTTACTGTGTTTCACTGGCAAGTTCCAGGAAGCCTGCAGGGAAACCCCTGGGCCCAACATTAAAGTGGAAGCAACATGACAATATTGCTTTAATTGAGAGATTAATATATGGAAATTGGCAGCATGCCTCTTCCAAGGAGGTTGTACACAGGCAGCCTGACACGCTGAAGTCAAATGTGGAAGTTGGCGGGCTGGAGCCAGCTACCTGATGTGCTATCGTGTCCACCACTTCTTATTCCCAACCACATCCCATCCTCCGTGCTGTTTCATGTCAATATTCAGCCCCTAAATGCAGAGAAAAATATAACTGCACCTGGAAGAAGTTTGCTTGTTTAAAATTTAATTAACTTTTCTGCAGAAAGAATATGATTTTGCTCGATAAAGATTTAATTCATGATGCCTGATCTTAGCTCTCACTCTGTCCTGCTGTAATTATGATTAAGTGAGGGGCAAAAGTAATTGCTCTTACAGCATTGCTTGTAGGCTAGGAGAAGCAGCAGTGTTTCTTCTCAGTCCACTGAGCTACCTTCCTCCCTGTCATTCGTTTGCCCAGCCAGCCCCATCCCCGGTCATTAGAGTTCGCATCTGTTGACTCCCAACCCCCCCTACTATTAGAAGTTGGATTACCCCCAGCCTACATCCATCTCCAGGTACCCAATCATCCCCAGAGTCACCCCAGAAGACACCTTCCCTCCCCACTGAGAACCCACTAATGCAGCAGCAGGTGGAAATAAAAAGAACATTGTGAAGTAAAAACTCCAACTATGTGTTTCCCAACTGAAATTCCTCCCCCACAACCCTACTTATGAAATGTTCCCCTGTCAAAATTGGGGTCAACCTTTTAAAAATGTTTTTAATGTTTGAGTAGATGAAAGTCCGCTTGTGGTTGTGACAATCCTCCAACCTAATAACCTGTATTTGTTGCTGAATATTGGTTGAAGCAAACACAGATTGAGTTTTGGTGAAGACCTCCATTCTGTTTGCAACCCTGAACTCTTCGTAACTTGCCAATTCAACTCTTGATCCACTCCCTTCTAACTTCTCTTTTTTGCCTTTCTACACTGTTCCAGTGGAGCTTAGCATAAGCTTGATGAACAGTCTTTTATCTTTATATTAGGTGCATTACCCCTGGCCTTGACATCAACTTTAACAACTTCAGACCTTGATGAAAGTTCCCATTTTCTCTCTGACAGTCAGTTCTGGCAATGCGGGATGGGTGTACAGGTATTTCCGGGGCTGGGGAGATCGCTACTTGGAGTGGGCACTGTTAGGAGCACCACTGGTGGGATGACAGCACTGTTGGTGTCTATCTGCTTCCTTCATTCCTTCTTCCACTAAATTCCCGGGTCACTAGAGCCTGCTTCCCCTTGTGATGTTTCACACTACTTTTTCTATATAGTCGCCTCTCTGCTTCGTATATGCCTTTTATTTCTTTGACTTCTTTCACTATGGGCCTCAGTAAAAGTACTCTGAATTGTGCGATTTTCGCTTCAATGGGGGCCAGATGCAGGATAGAGTCGGGCCTGCCGACCAAAGAAGCAGAGCATAGGCAGCCACAGGGGTGAGCGAGCGTCCAGGTGGGTTAGTTAGAAGACTTGCCTCAGTTCTCTAGGACTTCATCTCAGTTGTTTCAGAAGCTGTTAGGACCTCCAGCCTTCATCCCCCACATAACCTTAATCCCCAAACGAGCACTTCCCCCATGGTCCCTCATACCCTTCATGTCAATTCATGCTCCCACCATACCACATGGCCCTACATAGCCTCCATTCTACCTCCATAGCCACTCATCCAGTATCCATCATGGAAAGACCTCATCAGCCATGGGGAGTTGAAAAAAAACTTATAATGATCTAAAAGAGCTCTTACTCATAAAAACTTGATAGAGAAAAAAATCTCATTCTTAAAACCTATTCAAAGTTTTAAAATCTCAAGTGGTTCATCTCTTATAAAATCAACCTTCTATTCAGACGCCAGAAAGACATCAAATCCTTTAACAGCCTCTTTAAACTGTCAATCAAACTAACTCCAGAACACCCTGGTGAGATATTTGCATAAAAGCAAAATACTGCAGATGCTGGAAATCTGAAACAAAAACAGAGTTGACATTTTGAGTCTATATGATCCTCCTTCAGAGCTCTGAAGAAGGGTCATACGGACTTGAAACATTAACTCTGTTCTTCTCTCTCCACAGATGCCGTCAGACTTGCTGGGCTTTTCCAGCATTTTCTGTTTTTTGTTTCTGGTGAGATATTTATAGCTTTTGAAACTCAACAATAATAGCACTTGGAGAAATGTCAACAAAGGGCTCTACTGAAACTGCATGACCAGATCTTACAGATTTTTTCTAACCTGCAGCAGATGGTCTGTCAATCAAAGCAGACCAGCAGAGGTTTTTTTTAAATTCTAAGTGATGCTGCAGCCTGTTTTCTTTTTGAAGGTTAAAGAGCAGGGATTTAAAAAACTTCAGGTCATGACAGTTTTACACACCTTATCCACCCTTCAAGAACATTTACATCTACTCCATAAATCTATGGCTCACACGTTGTGGGTTAAGGCCCTTGCAAGAGCCAAAATGGGGCCTGTTTGAACTCAGCACTGAGTTCAAGGGGCCCTGCTGAGTTCAGGTTTTCCTCCTGTGTGAATCATGCCCCTCCCCAAAAATTAGATGTCAGAAATTGGGGCAGGACTTCTCTTCCGCCATTTTTAAAAACCTAACACTACGAGTTTCTTCTAAAGCATAAGATATGAATTACAACATACCATGTAATGTCTTACATGCGTAATTAATAATATTGATGCCTTTTTATATAAATGGACAATAAAATAATTAAATATTATGTAACTACATGAATGCTTATGTTCTCCAATGATCCTGGTGAGTGGGTAATTATTGTCAGCATCTTCATAATAGCCATCCTCGATAGAGTTTGGTGGACTGGAACTGTCTGAAAAAATGGGAAAATTAGAAAAAGACGTTTTTTAAAAATCCGAAACAGTGCTGATCATGTTGACTAACTGAACTAGCATACAAAAAATAGACTTGCATTTATATAGTACCTTTCACAATCTCAGAATGTTCCAAAGCCCTATACAACCAATGAAATACTTTTGAAGTGTGGAAGCTGTTATAATGTAGAAAACATGGCAGCCAAATTGTGAAAGCAAGGCCCCACAAACAGCAATATGGGGCAGAACTTTCCCCCCGTGATGTCCGCAAGGAAGCGCAATGCGCTCCCTGTGCGGGTGGGGGGATTCCCTGAGCCGAGTTAGCCCTGAGTTAGGTGCTGCCTCAGGGAGATTGGCTCCACAATAAAAAAATCTTTAAGAAGTAGAAAAAAAAATTCCCTGACATGTCCCCTCATGTGACACTGTCACATGAGTTGGGACATGTCCATCACTTTTAAATACACTTTTATTACATTTTTAAAAACTTACATGAAACCTCGTCCCGCCCGTGGATGAGGTTTCATGCTTTTTCCAATGCCTGCCAGGGCTCGGCCCACTAATTACTTTAATGACTTTGTCAATGGCCTCAATTGGCCATTGACAGGTCGGCGGGCACACAACTGATTCTGCTGAGCCCCCACTGACCTGAAAATTTAAATGGGGCAAGGTGACATCGGGAGTTCCGCCTGACGTCATCTCGCGTCATTTGACACATCGGCGAGCAGGCCCCGCCCCCCGCTCGCCGACCGGGAAATCCCGGCCATAAAAATCCATGATTTCCCCCCTCAAACAATTCCATCGAGTTACTGGGACATTACTCTTAAAAAATATATATAAATATGTTTTTGAGGGCCAAGTGGTTTTTAAATGAAAGTTAATTGTAAAATATTTTTTGATCATTTTGCTCTCCAACAATGTTGGAGAGTGCAGTATTCTATTTTCATGTTTTTACACTTTTTTGAGTACTGTGATCCCATTTCATACAGTCCTCAAGTACATCCTTTTACTTATGCAGTTCCTAAAATATTAATAGAGCCTCATTATTCCTCACTTGTTTGCTTGAGGATTATCTTGATGCCTCATAAATATTTTACTATTTGCCTTTCTCATAACACCTTTATTTACTGACTTAAAAGTCCTCTCCCATTTCGACCACGTTTTAAATTTGGCCACTCTCTTTATTTAAGAAGACAGCTATGGAGAATTTATTAAACATCCTTATATTTTACTGATTCCCTCAACATTTTTTTTAAAGCAGGCATCCCAGAATTATCTTCTTTGCCATTGGTCTCCCAGCCCCCTCTCTTAACGGGTACTTCCAAAGGTGCTGGTTGCATTCGCCTACCTTGCCCATTCAGTGATTCTTTATTGTTAGCTCAGTTTTGGTAAGCTATTCTCCACTGGGGCATCACTGTTGCACCCATTCCTTTCTTTAACTGGTATTGACATGCACATGCTTTCCATTAGTGAATCATTGGTCAGCAATCAAGGAATCTTTTGTCATCCTTGCTCAGGGAGGCCAAGGCCAATAGTATTTCCCCCAGCTGAGATTAGCTAATTCAGCACAGACTAGGAATCAACCTTTTTTTTAAAAACAATTTCAGTTATCAGGATTGCTCTCTAGCTAACAGTTGAACCCAATTCATAATTTAAAGAACTTGTTAGACCTTATAAATTTAAAGAAATTATCTTTTTTGGTGCTATTAACAATCCTAATTTGTAAAACCTTCTTGCACCTAATAAGTATTTTTGTTTGGCTATGTGATAATTGCCTGACTTAAATAAGATGTGCTCAGTTTGCAAATGAGGTATTCGGATAATATAAAGCAAGGACTCCACTGAATAATGGATATCGGAGTAGGTTCACGCCTGACTTTACTGCAAAAACCTGGTTAGCAATTAATGAAACAAGACACAACTTCCTAGTTTAAATGGAAGGGTGAGGATGAAGGTGGAGGTATGAAGGATCTCCCAAGGCACAGTTCACACCTCATTAGATTTTCTGTAAAGGTTGTTTTTCCCATACAGTTCATCGGTGCTACTGCATTTCAGAACCACTCCTCGTCCCACTCTATAACTGAAGCTAGAATTTGCAAGAAACGTTCCCTCTTTTTTTGGAATGTGCAGGTCATTTATTTAAGTGCATAGCCCCTGTGATTTGTTTTGCATGGTTGTGTACGGTAATTTAAAAGGGTCCAGCTTGTATGTGGCCTGCATAGGGACCTTTGCATTGCTGTGTGGCTGTGCAGCATTGCTTGTATGTCCCTGTTTCCAGCTTGGCACATTATACCAATGGGAACACAATGCAGGACAAAGCCTAAATACAGCAAAAATATTGTTGTCATGGTAACCTGCTGTTAGACTCTCACCTTAGTTACATATCATGTGATTGCTGTACATTATCCTTTTAAGCCTACTTATTATAAGCATATCATTTTAAGTGTTGGTTATTGATAAAACAATCACAATATAAAACATATGCAATATTTTTAACGCAGGCAAGAATGATATAAGAAGGGTGGAAGAATTTGCAGATGGGGAGGAATGTTCATGCCAACACACAGAGAGAAACCACTTGAGGATAGCTGCAGCATTTTCAGATCAAAATACATATGAGGCTGAATTTCTTATTCCTTCACTTCCCCCACCTCCACAAGAGCATTATAAATGAAAAATGTCATGCTTTGTTCTCTGACTTCAACACATTCATCAAAAGCCACAATGCTATGCTTCCTTTGTGATTTTTAAACAATCCCAATCCCTTACAAAATAGTATACAGTATTCCAAACTTAAAAAGCTGTAACTACAAACAAGAGATACATTAAACCATGACAGACTCAGTCATTTATTCTATTTTTTATAAAAAATATCGAGGTATTTCCTTAGATGTTAAACTGGCAAAACTGGACGCAATGGGATTTAAGATGAAAGAAATATAAATCATCTGAAGTGAGTGAATATCTTGGTGCTCCAGCCTGAGTTAGCGGATATTACAGTTCTGTCCATCATTGTCCAGAAAGAACAATTTAGCCGCATACAAGGTACCCAGGAAAGATCTCATCGGATAGCTAAAAAATCTTCAAGAATATTGCAATGCAGAATTTTCCTTTGGTAAGCATCTTGAAACAGATACACTTTTTTTTATTCGCTCATGGGATGTGGGTGTCGCTGGCTAAGCCAGTATTTACTGCCCAACCCTAATTGCCCTTGAGAGGTGCTGGTGAGCTGCCTTCTTGAACAGCTGCAGTCCACGTATTGTAGGAACACCCACAGTGCTGTTAGGAAGGGAGTTCCAGGATTTTGACCCAGTGACAGTGAAAGAATGGTGATATATTTCCAAGTCAGGATGGTGGGTGACTTGGAGGGGAACTTGCAGCAGTGGTGTTCCCATGCATTTGCTGCCCTTGTCCTTCTAGGTGGTAGAGGTCACAGGTTTGAAAGGTGTGAATAAAATAGAGAGGGAGACTATGGTCTTCACCTAATAATAGTTTGTAAAACTTAGATTCTTAGACATCAGATTGAAAACTGCTTAATGGATTAATCACTGTAACAACACCATTAATCATATTAGGCATCATTAAAATGCTGGAGATTGAACCTTTACAGCAAATCACAACAATTAGGGGTGAAGGGACCATGAAAGATTTAGATATTTTCAAAAAAATCCAGGTAGTACTGTGTGGTCTCTTGTTGGTGATACTGCAGACTTCAAGATAATTGCCCACCCAAAAGAAATTTGCAATCGAACCTGAGTAAGTTTAGCTTTTCAACTCCTTTTCATGACTTGATTAGAAATAACAATTAGTATTGGGACCCAAACATCTTGCGGGGACTGGGTATCACCTAAATTAAATATTCCAGGCAAAAATCTGTACCAATCTGCATGCACCTAGATAATGTAGGTCATTACAAACTATTTCAGCTTGCCCAGAATAAGAGGCAGCCTTGCTTGAAGGGAGGCAAATTCAAAACCAGGGAAAACCATGAAGAAATGGCCAATCTCTAAAACAGACTTTATTGGGAAATGGTGGAAGCATTTGGTATTAGTTCAGATGCAAAGTAACACTTTTGACCATGCAGCACTCCCTCAGCACTGAATTTAAGTGCCAATCTAGAATATGTACTTATTTCTTTGAAGCAGAATTTAAAACCCACATTCCTGCCTCCCAACCTTTTCACTCAGAGGGAAAACTTCTACCACTGAGCTAAGGCTGACATCATAGTTTGTTATATTTTTACAGCTCACATTGCTTTAGTCAATTTTTATTCACTATTCAAATTTCTATAGGGTTCTGCCAATCTCTTACTGGAGTATTCCTACGGATATTCAAGGTGATTATTTCTGATGCAAAACTATTGTCATATATAGACATTAGAGTCAAAATTGCACTAAGGAGTTATTATTTCAGGCAGTCTAATGCAATGGACACAATTTGCTTTTACATACATACAAAATTAAAGCAAAATTAACTTCAGAATCATAACAATCCTTGAGAGAGGAAAAGTGCAAATATTTCAGTTGTTAATTTATGGGATAGAACCTCTCTCAGCTACAGAGAGAAGCAGCAAAGCTTCAGGGAATATTTCAGGCAGTCTAGCTAAATCTATTATCTTATATGATGACATTAAATCTACTGTTTAGTTCCACAACCTGATTAAGAAAAATCCAATATACTGTGTGGAATCCAGATTACAGCGGTAAATATAAAAATGGCCATCTGTTTAGTACAAGATTATTTTGATGACCAGGGACATCAATGTGAAAGCAAACCCTTTGCAGAAGAGTTTTAATCAAATACAGATTGTAGGCTACTGTAGCTGCAAAATGGGGTCCTGAGAAAGTGGTATTCTCTGGTTTAGTTAGGACATTGCTTACATTACAATATTTCATTAACAGCATAAATATTTAAAGGTTGAAGAGATGTAAGTGTGGACTGAAGGGGAGCTTGGTTGTTCCTGCATTTGTATCTTACGGACCTGGGACTTGTTCTGTAAACCTTCTGGAACCACGTTTCAGCTGACTGTCTGCTTTATACCCTATAGGCAGTCTTGGCTGAACAACTGCATGATGTCAGTTGCTGAATCAGTAAGATTTTGGCCTTCATTTGTGGTCAAGCATATAAACTAGATTGAAAGATTGCAACATCATTAATAAAGAAAATTAACCACTATAAAATAACCATTTGCCACTCCTGACTTTGGGGTATGTACATTTGTTTGAATCATTCTCTTAAGCTGCACAGACAATATTACAAGAATCATGACTGGGATGAGTAACAATTCACAGACTCAGATTATTGCTAGAAATGTTCTTTCCTCGTGTTTTTTTTTTGATTCATTCAAGTGATGTGGACATCACTGGCAAGGTCAGCATTTATTACTGATCCCTAATGCCCTTAGGTAGGTGGTGGTGAGCCATCTTCTTAAATACAACTCAATGCCTTGCTAGGCCATTTCAGAGGACAGTTAGGAGTCAACCACATTGTTGTGAGCCACATATACACCAAACTGGTTAAGAACGTCAGATTTCCTTCCCTAAAAGACATTAGCGAACCAGGTGGGTTTTTACAACAATTCAATAGTTTTGTCGTCACTTTTACTGATAGAGCTTTTTAACACCAGACATTATTGAATCACTTGAATATAAATTCCACAGCTGGTGTGGTGGAATTTGAACTCATGTCCCTGGATCATTATCCTAGACCTCTGGATTGTTAGTCCAACAATATAATCACTGTGCTACCTGCACATATGTCAATTTAATTGCACTTACAACCAGTGGTAAGGCGCACTCTTCTTGTCCAAGGGAGACTTGTAAACTGAAAGGAAATGAGAGGACCAGCATAATAATCCCATGTTCATCTTGCCACCTGAATTCAGCATGTCTGATGCAGAAGGTTGATACAGATGGCTTACTATTTCAATCATTTGGTAAGAAGACAAATGGCAGCTCTGTCACTTTAAAAATAATTCAGGTGTTTCCTCCTCACATGAACAGGATACCTACTGCGAGAGGTGATGTACTCGGGAACTTTTCCTGGGCTTAATGGAACAGCTTCTTCATAATAATCTTCAGGTGGTGGCGTTGTGGGGAGAGGGGGTGGTGTATCAGATATGCCCTGAATAAGAGAGAAAGTTGTTTTATAAAGCAGAATCTCAGCACTTGAATTTCAGTACCATTACTGTATCCACATATGCAAGGTCCCACAAACAGTGATAACAACTAGATCATGTGTCTCACTGCCATTTGTTGTTAAAACGAAAGACTTGCATTTATATAGCACTTCTTGCAACCACCCAGATGTCTTAAAGCACTTTGAAGTGAATGAACTAAATTTTGAAGTGTAGTCAGTTTTATAATGTAGGAAATGTAACAGCTAATTTGCACTCAGCAAACTCCCAGGAGCAGCAATTGTGATGATAATCAGGTAATCTGGTTTTTTTTGTGATTGGGGAATAAATGTTGGCCAGGACACTGGAGATAACTCCCCTGTTCTTCTTTAGAACAGTGTCATGGGATCTTTTACATCCACCCGAGCAAGTAAATGGGGCCTCACTTTAACATCCCATCCAAAAGGTGGCATCTCCTACAGTGCAATGGTCCCTCATTACTGCACTCGAATGTTAGCCTTAATTTTTGTGCTCGAGTCCTGGAATGGGATTTGAACCCAGAACCTTGCAATTCGAAGATAAAGGTACTAACAACTGAGCCACAGCTGACAAGGGATAAACATTGACCAAGACACCAGGGAGAATTTCCCTTCATTTTTCTTGAATGGGACCATGGGATCTTTACATCCACGTGAGAAGGCAGACATGGCTTCAGTTAAACATTTTGTCCAAAAGTGCTTCAAGTCTTGGCTAAATCTAGCCAACACCAGCAGCCAATTAAATCACGTGGTTGACATAATGAACAACAACTGAATCCAAAACTCAACTTAGTTCCTTAACTTATTTGGTCTCCTTGTAATCTTCGCCTTGTTTTTAGGCCTTTATTCAAGGCTGTTTTTCAGTTGTGTTTTTTTTTAAATGTCAGCTATTTGGGGGCTGCATTTTGTAGGTTGGCATGTGTGTAAAACAGTGGGGAAAATTGTATTGTTGGCTTGTCAGTACATAACCATCCAGTGATAACTCAATTTTCTATTAATTCTATTGCCCAAAAAAAACCACAATTAACAAAAGAAGGGTTAAAATCATAACTAATTTTACAGTTATTAATTGAACAAATCGTTTGATTAAGTAAAAAGATTTGTTAAAGTCAACCCATCAATGATTAGAGCTATTTATTGACTTGATTTGTCAGAAATAAAATCACAACACCCACCCCTTTGCTACACTGATTATTTCTATAGAATAAATGATGGTCCCAGGTACTCAAAACTCACCAATTTGGAATGGAGAATTTCTGGTGATGGCATATTAATCTGGTTTCCATCCTTATACTCCTCCTGTATGTCTTTAAAGTCACGTAGTTCACAATCTACATTTGCACAAACAAAATTCATACTTTACCTATTGTGTACATAACACAAAAAGGTTCATGAAGTGGTTTAGCTTAGCAATTAGTGTTACTTGCATTTATTTACAGACCGAGCGTCGCAGGAACAGTGAGATAAGAATGAGCTGATGAGCCCAAGCTCATCAGAACTGGAAATATGCGTTATACCCTTCTCCTTCATTACTCCTTCATATAGCGTGTTTTCTTCACAATACTCATTGACAATTAATTGTTGGTCACAAGTATTCTTTTCTGTAATACTTCATTTTGACTTCCCTGCCTACATTTTCTTCTCTTTTCATACTGAGGACTCCTGAGTCACATACTTACTTCAGAGTCTCAACAGTCTGATAACCAAAGGGGAATTTGAGACAGCATTATTCACAGCAATGTTTGTAGTAATATCAGGAAATTCTTCTTCATACATATCTGTGGATGCAGTAATCATGTAAGCTATATTGTAATTTTTCTTATTCGCTCATGTTGCTAGGCTAGCATTTATTGCCCAATTGCCACTGAGTTTAAGAGTCAACTCAGAGTCAGCCTATTCTGCCAATGGATGTATTTATGCTGTTAAAAGTTTCTTTTTGTCCTTTATAGTTCAACCTGTAAAATGAATATTCTATTCATCAAAATACCTGAAAATATATATCCATCAACATACAAACACACACTTTGAGACATTTCCATCACCTACCTACATAAAAATCCTGATTGCCTCAACTTTCCCAGGAACTAAACAGAAACAATTAGCTCTGAGCACATCTAAATCGGCTCCTTAGAAATTTTAGCCAATTATGATGTGTTCAGAGATGATGAATTAATATTTGTTTTTTGCAATGAGTTCCTGAAGAACTTGAGCCCACTAGAAAAACTACTGCTTACAAATATTTTACTGCTAATGTCATCTCCTTTCAACAGCCTCGAGTGCTGTGCTGAACTAGCATATGTTCCATCTCATCGTAGGAAGCAGTGTGACACATACATATAATAAAAATCTCATTAATAATTAAAACTTAATGACAAAAAAACTTTCAGTTGCCACACTCAAATTCCATCTCTTAAAATCCCTGTTGCCAAATATTGCCAACACAGCCGAGTGTAGCCTGTATAGAGTCAACAACGCTGGTATCAGTAATCATCACTAACACAAACTAGTTCCTTTGAAGTTTCATTCTAAGTTATCCCACAACCAATGGATCAGACCAAAGCTCTGTAGTCCTGCCACATCCAGTCATGAATTGTGATGGACAAGTAAACATGGAGGAGGAGGCTCCACAAAATATCCCCACCCTCAATGTTGGAGGAGCCCAGCACAATAATGCAAAGGACAAGGCTGAAGCAATCATAATCATCTTCAGCCAGAAGTGCCGAGTGGATGATGTATCTCGATCTCCTCCTGAGGTCCCCAGCATCACAGGTGCCATTCTTCAGCCAACTTAATTCACTCCATGTGATATCAAGAACCGGCTGATGGCACTGGATACTGCAAAGGCTATGGGCCCTGTCAAAATCCCAGCAGTAGGACTGAAGACTCATGCTCCAGAACGAGCTGCGACCCTAGCCAAGCTGTTCCAGTACAGCTACAACACTGGCATTTACCTGACAATGTTGAAAATTACCCAGGTACGTCTTGTCCACAAAAAGGACAAAGCCAATCTGGCCAATAAATACATCATCAGTTTACTCTTGACCATCAGCAAAATGATGGAAGGTCTCGTGGACAGGGCTAGCAAGTGGCACTTGCTTAGCAATAACCTGTGCACTGATGCTCAGTTTGGGTTCTGCCAGAGCAACTCAGCTCATTACCTCATTACAGCCCCAGTCCAAACATGGACAAAGAGCTGAACTCAAAAGGTGAGGTGAGAGAGTTTGCCCTTGACATCTAGACATTTGATCAAGTGCAGCATCAAGCAGCCCTAGCAAAATTGAAGTCAATGGAAATCAGGGGGAAAATTCTCCACTGGTTGGAATCATACCTAGCAGAAGGGAGATGTTTGTGGCTGTTGGAGGCCAATCATCTCAGTCCCAAAGCATCACTGCAGGAGTTCCTCCGTGTAGTGTTCTAGGCCCAACCATCTTCAGCTGCTTCATTAAGGACCTTCAATCCATCATAAGGTCAGATGTAGGATGTTTGTTGATGAATGCACAATGTTCAGTACCATTTACAACCCCATAGATACTGAAGCAATCTGTGTCCATTCGCAGCAAGACCTGGATAATATTCAGGCTTGGACTGACAAGTGGAAAATAACATGCACGCTACACAAGTGCCAGGCAATGACCATCTCCAACAAGAGAAAATCTTACCATCTCCCCATGACATTCAATGGCATTCCCTGCACTCAACCCCCCACTATCAACATCCTGGGGGTTACCAATGAGAAGAAACTAACTGCACCAGCCATATAAATACTGTGGCTATATGTGGTCAGAAGCTAGGAATTCTGTGGTGAGTAACTCACTTCCTGTATTCCCAAAGGCTGTCTACCATCTACAAGGCACAAGTCAGGAGTGTGATGGAATACTCTCCACTTGCCTGGAGGAGTGCAGCTCCAACAATACTGAAGGAGCTCGACACCACTGGGGCGAAAGCAATCCACTTAATCAACACCCCATCCACTACTTTACATACTCATTCTCTCTACCACTGGCGCACAGTGGCAGCAGTGTCTACCAACTGCAGGATGCACTGCAGCAAATCGCCAAACCTCCACCCACAGCACCTTCTAAACCCATGACCTCGTTCACCTAGAATCATAAGGGCAGAGAACAGATGAGAGACCACCACCTGCAAATTCCCCTCAAGCTACACACCATCCTGACTTGGAACTAAATTGCCGTTCTTTCACGGAATCAAAATCCTGGAACTGCCTCCCTAATAACACTGTGGGTGTGCCTTCACCAGATGGATTGCAGTGGTTCAAGGCAGTGGCTCTGCCAGCAGCACCCACATCCCATCAAAGAATTAAAAAACAACACTATCTTCTTACATGACTTGGTGTCAAATTCTACTCCTCAGGCAGAGTCAGGTGAAGCTATGGAGGTGGAAATAGTCGTAGTGATGACACAAATGGATATATGGTCTGAAGGGGCCAAATATGACACTGAAGTTGCAACCAGTCTGGTTCTGTATGAGATAGTTGCCAGGAAAAGAGATGGAGTCAGTGGCTAGGGAATAGGTTTTTTGACAGAAACTGAAGGCAATGGGCGGAATTGTCCCAGATTTCCACTAAATGTGATAGTGGGCGTAAAAAAAGGCGTTTTACACACCAGCTGCAATGGCAGGCTTTTGCGCTGCATCATCCACTTCCCGCCTTATTAATTATACAGCCATAGGAAACATGCTGGATCGCAGGCAGGCAGCCTCTGATTGGCCCATCACGCCATTACCTCACTGGTTCCTCACACTGGGCGCCATATTTAAACTGCAGCTGCACACACACTTCTCAATGCTTGTACCCCAGGAAGGCACCGGTGAAGGCATGGCCCCAAAAGCCAGGAAGAGTGCAACACCCCGATTCAGTGATGCTTCCCTGTATCCCTGGGATGCCTTCTGGACTGTATGGCGGCCAGATGTGATGTCCCATACCCCGGCTCTGGCTGCAGGAGGCCCGTCAGTCTCACCACTCTGACTTGGGAGTCGGTGGCAGAGGTGGTCAGTACCAATGCTGCACAAAAGAGGTCGGCAATCCAGTGGAGAAAGAGGATGAATGATCTCATCTCTGCCACCAGGGTAAGGCAACCATCTTATCACTCTAAACTCAGACACTCACAAGCCCATCACACGATCACAGGCATCTCACTCATTGCCAGCTCAAGGGACATTACCACTCAGTCTCTCACACATCACCCACATATCCATCTAGCCTCATCTCCTCTGGAGACTGTCTCCTCAGCCCTCACCATCTTGAGGCCACTTGCACAGATCAACATGTGGCCCCACACACACCCTGGGATAACCACCCTTCCCCAGTGCAGCTTTCACTCTGCAACCTCTTCCCTTGTCTGAGGCCATTTCTCCGCCTTCCCCAAGCAAGCCCTCGCCCAGCAGCCATTGAAAAGCCACCACTGCTTTATGGCTGGTCTGGTAGGTAGGGACTTGCCCACAAATCCCCTTAAAAGTGATGTGGTGCTGCCTGTGAAGTGTTGCGCTGATGACCACGAATGCTGCCTGAAATAAGGTAGACAAACCTCGAAGTCCTGAGTGAATTGCAGGTTGCCAGGTGCACGTCGCTTATGTACAGTTGTGAAACATGTCGGCCTGCAATCATGCCCATGGGCCTGGATGATTCAGCTTGGGAGTGGGGTGGAGGGGGGTGGTGATCCCGATGAGCAGGGCTTATAATGAGATGCTAAAGTATTGAAATTAGATTCCCAACATGTGGTGGCAGCGGGAAACGTGGCCCGCTACTGACGGGTGGAACGATTGCAAACTGGTTTCACAATGGCGTTAAAAACCAATTTTTGGCCTTCCCACCATATTGTCTGCTCACACCCACCCACTGCCAATGGGACCAGACGATTCCGCCCAATGGTCCAATATTTAGGTTGAGGAAATTTCTGCTTATCAAGTTTTGGATGTCAGATAAGCAGTCTGATAATTTAGAGTCACTAGAGAGGTGGCGGTGTAGTAGAGCAGGGTGTCAACGGTCTACATATGGAAACTCATGTATTTTTACATGATGTAGCCAAGGGGTAACATTTAAGTGAGAAATTGGAGGAAGCCAAAGATAGATCCTGGGGGAAAGCCAAAGTGCAGTCATTGGGTGTGGAAGTGGGAAGAGAGCCCATTGCAGCTGGCTCTGGCTGCGACTTGATAGATAAGAATGGAACCTGATGAGTTCAGTCCCACACAGCTGGACTCCAGAGGAGAGGTAATGGAGCAGGATATTTTGGAGAACCATGTCAAAAGCAACAGACAGGTCGAGATGGCTGAAGGAGAGAGTTTATCATGGTCACTGTCTCAAAGACATGGATTTGGGAGGAGACAGCAAATTCAAGGACTTGAGAGAAGAATGAAACATTTGAAAATAGGATGATAGCTTGCAAGGACAGAGGGTTCAAGGGCTGCTCTTTTGATGAGAGGGATGATGGCGACAGATTTTAAGGAAGATGCTCTGTACCTGAGGAGAGTTAACTATTAGCATGGAGGTCAAGAAGGGAAGTTACGCAGTCATTGGAGGAGGAAGTGGCTCATGGACAAGATGAGCTGACAGAAGCATGAGGTAAAATAGAAGAGAGTTCAGGACTAGAGCAGGGTGAAACCTGACAGCAAATAAGGGAATCAACAGAGCCAGTTGAATCAATTTTAGTGACAAAAATGTCCATGAACTTCTCACACTTATTATTGGTGGCAAGGTTGAAAGAGACTGGTGGGAGGGGCTTACTAAAACTGTTTACAGGAGAGAAAAGATGCCGGAGGTTACCTTTGCATTTTAGGATGATGCTGAGTAGTAAGCAGTTTGGCAGAAGACAACGCAACCCAATAGTGTTTTATGCGATCTGGCCAGATCTGACAATGAATGGCAAAATCAATACCATGAACTCTCAAGTCTGCATACATTGGACTTAAGGGAGTGGGGATGAGGACCAAACCAAGGGAATGAGCAGGTTGAGAAAGAGTAATGGATTTAATGGGGCTGAGGGGATTGAAGGTGAAGGTATAGTTTAGCAAACTGGTGGCCGAAGAAATATTGTGGTGAATGGAGGGCCAGATCTAGATAGCTGTGGTTGCAAAAATGCAGTTGTAAGGGAAGTAGGGGAAAGTTATTTACCAGGGGCAGACACAGAAGCAAGTAGGGTTGGGATGTGAGTGGAGAGTGAGGCAAATAAGTGGTTAGAGTTGGCCTTCTCTGTGATTGATATGATGAGAGTAGCGAGGCCAATAGAAGCATGCATGGTAATCAATTGAAGGGCTGAATGGTAAACTGATTGCTTTATATGAGGCTGCATCAATCTGGAACAGAGAGCAAAGAGACATTTTATGTCGTACTTTAACTAATTGCTTGGCAAATAAAAAGAAACCCTTGCATTTATACAGCACTCTTCATGACCACCAGACATCTTAAAACATTTACAGCCAATGAAGTATTTGTTTGAAGTGTAGTCACTGTTATAATGTAAGAGATGCTGAATTTACACATTACAAACTCCCACAAATAGCAATGCAATAATGACCAGATAATCTATTTTTGTGACGTTGACGGAGGTATAAATATTGGCTCAGACACCAGAGATAACTCTCCCGCTCTTATTCGAAATAGTGCCGTAGGATTTTTTTACATCAACCTGGGCAGACAGATGGGGTCTTGGTTTAGCATTTCGTCCGAAAAATGGCACCTTTAACACTGCAGCAGTCCTTCAATAATGCATTGGAGTGTCAGCCTTGATTTGTGCATCCCTGAGATGCACTTGAACTCAGAACTTAGTGATTCAAAGGCAGAAATCCTTCCAGCTGAGTCACGGTTGACATATGGTAATTGTGAGGTGTTTTAACTTGACTGACTTCTTTCAGTCTGAAAGCCTCTTACAACTTTGGTGCCAGGCCTTCTAAATAGCTGATACAACATTTATCTAGATTATATCTCCTGTCAAGCATTCTGGTTTATACTCACATGGTGAGATATGCTTGTATGCTGAACATGGCAACCTTCCTTTTTCCCATTCCTTGGAGCAGTAGCTTGACAGCTGAATTAATGAACCAGAGTTTCCTCGCTATATACTGCACATTGGGCCAGATTTTCACACTTCAGTCCGTGTCAGAGTGGAGGCAAGTGGGATTTAAAAATGGTGGGAGGAACCCAATTTTGGGAGTACCGCCTCAATTCATATCATGTGGGATTTTTATGGCACTGGGATAAGGATGTGGGTAGCGAGCCTGCACATAGCAATATCATTATTGTCTAGTCCATTGTGGGGGTTAGAATTTTAGAGCCCCCCCCCCCGCCCAGTCCATTATTTCTATGGAGTCAGCCCCATTTTGGTAGGAGATGTGCTTCACGGAACCTTAAAGGAGTCATGAACCACGGAGGAAGCCTAGTCTGGAGTGGGGAACCTATTTACAGCTAAGTTCAAAAGGTGCTGACAACTTCACATATCAGAAGGTAATGGTCTATGACAGGTTAAATATGTCTTTAACATAGTGATTAATAATAGGGAGAAGAGGTTTTAAAAAAAGTAAGTGGCCATTAAATTGACCAGCACTGTGGAAGTTTTCAGGTGCATTAGAGTACTTTATCTATTGGATAAATAGCTCCTCTGCATTCAACAGTATTGTGATTAAGCTTTTAATTTGCTATTTCAGCCCGGGATTTAATATTTTCTTTGATTGACTGTCTAGACATCAGTTAA
Source organism: Cetorhinus maximus (assembly GCF_964194155.1). Lineage (NCBI taxonomy): Eukaryota > Metazoa > Chordata > Chondrichthyes > Lamniformes > Cetorhinidae > Cetorhinus > Cetorhinus maximus. The sequence continues at coordinate 66,689,378 of NC_135888.1, read as the reverse complement.
AGCCTTTTTAAGCAATGGGGCAGATGGCCATCTGTTCCCTTGCTTCAAAGGTTGAACAGATGATTGAGGTCTTTCAACAACATCAAGGGCCTGAATTTTTTGGTCATCAAATGTATGTGATCGGCAGGCCCGGGAGTGGATGGGAAATGGGAAACTGGCTGCGATCGGCTTTCAACCACAATTTCACACTGGCTGGCCAGTTAACGGCCAGCCAGCGTGAAACGTGTGCTGAATAGATCAGCGCTGCCAGGGTGGAGGTGGGAAGAGGGCGAGCACCAATGCAACCAAAGGTGCAGGTAAGCACTTTGAGAGAGCTCTCTAAAGGCAGACAGCTGCCCCAGGGAGCTGCAGACCTTCACAGACAAAAGCACTGCAAAATATGTCCATGCAGCACAATCAAGCACATGAAAGCATACCTCGTAAAAAATTAGTATCCAGATGTCTCTTTTAATTTTATTTCCCCACGTAGATTTAGATCAAGGTTTGAGCAAAAATATGAATGCCGCCTGGGAGAATGGCTGGTCCGCCAACCTTAAATATGGATGGGTCATGTGAAATCGCTGTTGATTGCATTATTAATGGGCTCAATTGCCCACATAATTGTTGGCGGGCACATGTGGTAGTCTGAAGCATGCCCGCCAAATGAAATATTGCGCGAGTGTGCAGTGACGTCATCTCACGTTATTTCATGTCCGTTTGGACTGGGTCCGCACCCGTCTGTGGGATGTAAAATTCTGGCCCAGAGGTTTAATATATTCAGCTCTGGAGGCTTTGTTGATACAACTGTGCAATGGAATCCCATTATGAATGTGTGGCTGAATTCCAAATCCACTAATGGTCCGAGCTGAGCAGGGGTTGTTGACACAGCTGTCAAGTGGACTGTGAGCTTTGCTTTGATTGACACTTCTATGAGTAGTCAATAGGATTAAAGTATTTGTAATGTTTTTGGAAATTATGTTTTCCTTGACAGTTTTACGACCACTTAAGAGTACATTTTTAAGTGGAGCTCGAACAGCACTGTGTTTGATTGACAGTTTTATGAGCTCATAAGAGGATTAGAGTTGTTTTGAAGAGGCCCTCTTTCGAATGGCTGCTTGTTTATTTTAACAGTTCCATGAATCCCAATGTTATTGTAGGGCTCATGAGTTCTGTCCATAGTGTATATTGGATTAATGGGATGGGGAGTATAGAGGGAGCTTGGGAGGTATCAGGGAACATGAGAGATATGGAGGGCATACGGGGGTATATGAAGGATACATTGGGAGATATGAGGGGGGCATAGGGGAATATAAAGGGGAGCGGGGGATGTGGAGGGGGAATGGAGTATGGTTGGGAGATGTGGGGAGGGGTGTAGGGTGAGGATGAGGGTTAGGGTGCCCAATAGTCACTTCCAGAGCTGGGCCGAGATCCCAGTGAACCTTCTAGCCTGCTCATCTCAACATCTGCCCACCTCCATCCCTGCCTTTGGGCTGCTTTGGGAGGCAGTGGCCCCGACTCCAACCCTTACCTTCCACCCCACCATGAAAATAGCTTGGCTGGGTAAGGCCATTCCAGAGGTGGGATTGTGACATCAGAAAACGGTCCAACTCATGACTTCCATTGAGAGGGTGAAAATCCGGGCCACTATTTCAACCGACAGGCTATTTGTATTGGAGGGTTTCTTTTGGTGGCAAAAAGTCCTTTTACTTTAGAAGTAGTTGCAGGACTTAAACAGCTGCAGTAGTATCAGGTATTTTGTTCCCTAATCTGCAACGACCCAGCAACTTGCAGGTTTTTTTATTCATTCACGGGATGTGGGCGTCGCTGGCTGGGCCAGCATTTATTGCCCATCCCTAGTTGTCCTTGAGAAGGTGGTGGTGAGCTGCCTTCTTGAACCGCTGCAGCTCATGTGGTGTGGGTACACCCACAGTGCTGTTAGGCAGGGATGCTGTGAATTCACCTCGAGTACATAACTAGTACTAAAGAGGAAATTAAGGGTGGTCAAGAGTAGAGGCCACTACTCTCCATTGACATTCCTGAATTGCACGAGTCAACAACTTGATTCCTCAATCATTCTAGCACAATATACAACTAACTACAAATAAGAGGGCCTTAGATTATAATGTTTGATGTTATGCAGAGTATTATGTTGATGTAATATACAGTAAACAGTAAATTTTGGACCAGTTTATGAATGACAAGTAGCAAGAGATTTTGTAGCTAGAGCAGTATTAACATTTTAATCTATAAATTACAATCTGTTGAGGAGTTGAATTACGCTCATTAATTAGTGGTCAGTACAGTTTTAAATGTTTTACCTCAATTATTTTCCCTTCTTGCAGGAGACTGCAATTAAAAGCTGATTCGCTGGCCTGAATTTTTGCTCAGGAGTTGGCAGCGCAGAGTCAGGAACAGTCCTGGCTCCACACAAACCTGGCTCGGGAGAAAGTGCCCCGGATGGTCTAATTTTCACTCCAGGGGGGCCGCCGCTCCTGGAAAGAGTTCGGAGACAGCCAGGGGAGCTATCAAATGCAGTGACGGCCTGTGCAAAAGGCCCGCCTCAGTGATCTGGGACTTTGTCCCAGCTGCAAAAAAAAATTAAACAAAAACAGCCCTCCAGCCCCCACTCACCCCCTCATACACTCCCCATGCCAACCCGTACAATCTTCCCCCCACCCCACCATGGCCCCTGATACCCTCCTTACCAACCTATGCCCCTCTACCACCCCCATTGCACTTTATAGTCCTTATGCCATCATAGGCCTCTCTACCCACCCTGTGGCCTTTTATAGCTAACTATTCAAACTTAGTGCCAAATCATGCCAACCCATACCCCTACCCACCACCGTTTGCCTTACACCCCACCATGTGAACTCATCAGTATCCACCATGGACAGACCGCAGGACCCATGCGAAGACAAAATAAAACAAAGTTCTAAGTGCCTATCGATGACTTCAACATTTTAAAAAAAGCTCATTAATACAAACACATCACTACATTTACATTCCTTGAAGTGCTCAATTACTTATAAAAACAAACGTTTAATTCAAGTGCTTAATCCCTTATAAAAACAAGCATTTGAATTCATAGCCCCACATCAAAGACTTTATAATCACTTGGAGCTGTCAAACAAACTGTAAACTGACAGACACCCTGCTGCGATAATAATATGTTGTGAAATCAATCATGCAGCATGAATCCTACAATGATAACCCTCAAGCTCGTGTCAACAGACAGTAAAATAACAAGGCTTGAAACATTAACTCTGTATCTCTCTCCACAGATGTTGCCAGACCTGAGTTTTTCCAGAATTTCCTGTTTTCATTTCAGATTTCCAGAATCCACAGCATTTTGCTTTGATCTATTATATTAGTGAAAAAGCACTGATTTTTTAAAAACGCCAGAATTGTTTTTTTAAAAATATATTTAAAGGCCAGAAGATTTAAATGCCTTGATAGCTTGACAGTTTTAATGAGCTTGACAGTTCCCTTCAGTTCCAATGAGTTTATCCACATTTTACACACATGTATGTATACTTTAACAATCCCAACAGGCACTTGACCTCTCTCAAAGGCGTGCGTAAATGTATCCAAAAGGGTACTCCACCTCTTCAAAAGAGTGCCCTACCTCTCCAAAGAACTCTTTAGACCATCTCCAAAAAGGTTTAAAGCCCACTAGTCGTATTTTGGACATACCAGTTACAAAAATTAGATGCATTTGAAGGCAGTTGCACTTTTACACGTGCAGCTGCCTGTGGGAACTACGGACATGCAAACTACAACCTGCCCTCGTGTCCCCAACGGCAAAAATGGTTGGTGCCAGATTCGGGGTGGGACTTCCAGAAATGGGTCTCCAACATCATTTTGGCTAAGCCAGAGACCCACTTTGTCTTTGTAAAAACTCAGACCCTTATCTCAAGGCAAGAGCTTTGCTGAGACTGTTTTTTTTTTACAAAGCTTATGCATTTAAATGGTGGCATAGTGGTATTGTCACTGAAATGGTAAGCCAGAGACCCAGGGTAATCCCCTTTCCACCTTTTGGGAGAGTCTAGGACCAGAGGGCATAATCTCAGAGTAATGGGTCGCCCATTAAAGACAGAGACGAGGAGGAATTTCTTCTCTCAGAGGGTAGTGAATCTGTGGAATTCTTTACCGCAGAGGGCTGTAGAGGCTGGGCCATTAGGTATATTCAAGGCTGAGACAGACAGATTTTTAATCAGTAAGGGAATCAAGGGTTATGGGGAAAAGGCACGAAAGTGGAGTCAAGGATTATCAGATCAGCCATGATCTCCTTGAATGTTGGAGTGGACTAGATGGGCCGAATGGCCTACTTCTGCTCCTACATCTTATGATCCTATGGTAAAGCTTTGGGAACCTGGGTTCGCATCCCACCACGGCAGATAGTGGAAATTGAATTCAATAAAAATCTGAAATTTAAAGTCTGATGATGACCATGAAACCATTGTCAGCTGTCTCAAAAATCCATCAGGTTTACTAATGTCCTGGTGTGGCCTACATGTGACTCCAGATCCACAGTAGTGTGGTTGACTCTTCAGTGCCTTCTGAAATGGCCTAGCAAACCACTCCATTGTATTAAATCGCTACAAAGTCAATAAAAAGGAATGAAACTGGACGGACCACCCAGCATTGATCGAGGCACTGGAAACGACAAGGGTAATCCAGCCCTGTCGACCCTGCAAAGTCCTCCTTCCTAACATCGGGGGCTAGTGCCAAAATTGGGAGAGCTATCTCACAGACTAGTCAAGCGATGGCCTGATATAGTCATCCTCACGGAATCATACCCTACAAATCATGCCCCAGACACCACCATCACCATCCCTGGGTATGCCCTGTCCCACCGGCAGGACAGACCCAGCAGAAGAGGTGGCACAGTGGTATACAATCAGGAGCGCATTGCTCTGGGACTCTTCAACATCGACTCCAGCCCCTATGAAGTCTCATGGCATCAGGTCAAACATAGGCAAGAAAACCTTCTGCTGATTACCTGGCAAGGGCGCAGAATGAAATGTGGGCAGGGAACTTCAATGTCCGTCACCAAGAGTGGCTCGCTAGCACCACCGCAGACCGAGCTGGCCGAGTCCTAAAAGACATAGCTGCTAGACTGGGTCTGCAGCAGGTGGTGAAGGAGCCAAGAAGAGGGAAAAACGTATTTGACCTCATCCTCACCAACCTGCCTGTCGCAGATGCTTCCGTTCACGACAGTATCGGTAGGAGTGACCACTGCACATTGCTGTGGAGGCGAAGTCCTGTCTTCACATTGAGGATACCCTCCATCATGCTGTGTGGTACTACCACCTGCTAAATGGGATAGATTTCGAACAGATCCAGCAACTCAAGACTGGGCAACCATGAGGCGCTTTGGGCCATCAGCAGCAGCAGAATTGTACTCAACCACAATCTGTAACCTCATGGCCTGGCATATCCCCCACTCTGCCATTACCACCAAGCCTGGTTCAATAAAGAATGCAGCAAGGCATGCCAGGAGCAGCACCAGGTATCCTAAAAATGAGGTGTCAACCTGGTGAAGCTACAACACAGGACTACTTGTGTGCCAAACAGCATAAGCAGCAAGTGATAGACCAAGCTACGAGATTCCACAACCAACAGCGGATCTAAGCTCTGTAGCCCTGCCACATCCAGTCGCGAATGGTGGTGGACAATTAAACAACTCACTGGAGGAGGAGGCTCCACAAATATCCTCATCCTCAAAGATTGGGAGCCCAGCACATTAGTGCAAAAGATAAGGCTGAAGCATTCACAACAAACTTCAGCCAGAAGTGCTGAATGGATGATCCATCTCGGCCTCCGCCAGTCTTCAGCCAATTCGATTCACCTAACGTGATATCAAGAAACAACTGAAGGCACTGGATACTGCAAAGGCTATGAGCCCTAACAATATTCCAGCAATAGTACTGAAGACTCGTGCTTCAGAACTTGCCAAGCCCCTAGCCAAGCTGTTCCAGTACAGTCACAAAACAGGCATCTACCCAGCAATGTGCAAAATTGCCCAGGTATGTGTTGTACACAAAAAGCAGGACAAATCCAACCTGGCCAATTAGTGCCCCATCAGTCTACTCCCTATCATCATCAGTAAAGTAATGGAAGGGATTATCAACAGTGCTACCAAGCAGCACTTGCTTAGCAATAACCTGCTCAACGACGCTTAGTTTTGGGTTCAGCCAGGGTCATTCAGCTTCTGACCTCATTACAGTCTTGGTTCAAACACAGACCAAAGAACTGAACTCCAGAGGTGAGGTGAGAGTGACTGCCCTTGACATCAAGGCAGCATTTGACCAAGTGTGACATCAAGGAGTTCTAGCAAAACTGGAGTCAATGAGAATCGGGGGAAAACTCTCCGCTGGTTGGAGTCATACTTAGCCTAAAGGAAGATGGTTGTGGTTGTTGGAGGTCAATCATCTCCATTCCAGGACTTCACTGCAGGAGTTCCTCAGGGTAGTGTCCTCGGCCCAACCATCTTCTGCTGCTTCATCAATGACCTTCCTTCCATCGTAACATCAGAAGTGATGATGTTTGCTGATGATTGCACAATGTTTAGCACCATTCGCGACTCCTCAGATACTGAAGCAGCCCATGTCCAAATGCAGCGAGACCTGGACAATATGCAGGCTTGGCCTGACAAGTGGCAAGCAACGTTCGTGCCACACAAGTGCCAGGCAATGACCATCTCCAACAAGAGACTTTGGGACAGAGGTTAAAACAGCGAGACTTCAGGACAGAGAGGTTAAAACAGCGAGACTTTGGGGGAGAGAGGTTAAAACAGCAAGACTCAAGTAGGAGTAAGGGTAAAATAAAAGCAAGGGTCCATATTCTATTTAGTTAAGATTTGTCTGGGGAGCTCAGTCCCGTGATTTGCACATCCTGCTCTATGTGGGAAATCCTAGATGCTCCTGGCGGTCTGGATGACCATGTGTGCGGGAGGTGCCTCCGACTGGAGCAACTCGAGCTCCGGGCCTTTGGAGCTTGAGCGGCAGCTGGAGACACTACAGTACATTCACGAGGCTGAGAGATTTTTAGGACATGGTCACCCCTCAGCTTAATAAGTGCAAGCAGAGAGGGGATGGGTGACCTCCAGACAGAAGAAGGAGACCAGGCAGGTAGTGAGGGAATCCCCCGAGTGCATCTTACTCGCAAACCATTTTTTGGCCTTGGAAAATGGTGAGAGTGATGGTTCCTCCGTGGAGGCCAACCAGAGCTAAGGCCATGGCATTGTGGGTGGTCCAGCTGCTTGGGGGGTGTGGGGGGGGGGGGGGGGGGGGAGGAGGAGGAGGAGGAAAAAGTGTGAAAAAGTGTGGAAGTGATAGGCGATTCGTTAGTGAGGGGAGTAGACAGGCGCTTCTGCGGCCATAGACGTGACTCCAGGATGGTATGTTGCCTCCTGGGTGCCAGGGTCAAGGATGTCACGGAATGGCTGCAGGGCATTCTGAAGGGGGAGGGTGAACAGCCAGAGGTCGTGGTCCATGTTGGGACCAACGACATAGGAAGAAAGAGAAACAAGGCCCTGCAAGCAGACTTTAGGGAGTTAGGTAGGAAATTGAAAAGCTGGACTTCAAAGGTAGTAATCTCTGGATTACACGTGGTGCCATGTAGTAGGGAGGATAGGAACAGAAGGATAGAGCAGATGAATGCATGACTAGAGAGATGGTGCAGGAGGGAGGGCTATAGATTCCTGGGGCATTGGGACTGTTTCTTGGGGAGGTGGGACTTGTACAAGTTGGGCATGTTACATCTGAACAGGAACGGGACCAACATCCTTGCGGGGAGGTTTGCAAATGCCGTTGGGGTGGATTTCAAATAAATTGGCAGGGGGATGTGATCCTGAAATATAGTTCAGAGAGGGGAGAAACTGAGATGGAATTAGAAGTTAAAACGCCAACAAGTGAGACTGGAAGGCAGAGGGAACATAGGCTAGATAAGAAAGTAGTGAGCAAGGCTAAATGGAATATATTTTAATGCAAGGAGCCTGAGGAATAAGACAGACGAGCTGAGGGCACAGATAGGCACGTGGAGTATGATATCATAGCTATGACCAAGACTTGGCTAAAAGGGCAGGATTGGCAGCTCAACATTCCTGTTTATAGGGCATTCAGATGAGATAGAGAAGGGGATAGAAGAGGAGGGGGGTTCACAATATTGATCAAGGAATCAATTATAGCAGTTAGGAGGGATGATATCTTGGAAGGATCATCAAATAAGGCCAAATGGGTAGAAGTAAAAAACACAAAAGGGGCGAACACTATTGGGTGTGTACTATAGGTCCCCAAACAGTCAGGGAGAGATAGAGGATCAAATATGTAATCAAATTTTAGAGAAATGTAAGAATAATAAGGCAGTAATAGTAGGGGATTTTAACTACCCAAATATTAACTGGGACAGTTTTAGTGTATAAGGTAGAGAGGGAGCAAAATTCTTAAATTGCATCCAGGAGAACCTTTTTAGCCAATACGTAGAAAGCCCAACAAGGGAGGGGGCAGTTTTGGACCTAATATTCGGAAATGAACCTGGGCAGGCGGAAGGCATATCAGTAGGGGAGAATTTTGGAGATAATGACCATAACTCAGTTAGATTTAGGATAGTTATGGAAAAGGATAAGGTTGGGCCAGGAATAAAAGTTCTAAACTGGGGAAAGGCTAATTTTACTAAGATGAGATACGGTTTGGCCCAAGTGGACTGGGAGCAGCGACTTGCAGATAAAACTGTGTCAGAACAGTGGGAGGCATTCAAGGAGGCAATAGCGAGAGTATAGGGCAAATATGTTTCTGTAAAGACAAATGGGGGGTGGGGGACCCAGTCCGGAGAACCGTAGATGTCAAGGGACATAAAGGGTAGGATTAAGCAAAAAAGAGAAGCTTATGGCAGATACCAAGGGCTCAATACGGCAGACTCCCTAGAGGGGTGTAAAAATTGCAGAGGGGAACTTAAAAAGGAAACTAGGAAAGCTAAGAGAGTGCATGAGAAAGCATTCATAGGTAGAATAAAGGAAAATCCAAAGGGTCTTTTTAAAAATGTATAAAGAGCAAGTGAATAACTAAGGAAAAAGTAGGGCCAGTTAGGGATCATAGAGGTAATATGTGTGTGGACCCGGAAGACGTGGGTACAGTCCTCAATGAATACTTTGCGTCGGTCTTCACAATGGAAAAGGACGACGCAGGTATAGACATCAGGGTGGAGGACTGTGAAATATTAGAGGAAATTAACAGAGAGAGAGAAGGTACTAGCGGGTTTAGCGGCCTTACAAGTGGATAAATCCGTGGGCCTGGATGAGATGTATCTCAGGTTGATGAGGGAGGCAAGGGAAGAGATATCAGGGGCCCTGGCAGTAATTTTCAATCCTCTCTGGCCACAGGTGAGGTGCCAGGGGACTAGTGGACTGTCAACATTGTTCCATTATTAAAAAAGGAGGGAAGGGATAGACCAGGAAATTACAGGCCAGTCAGTCTAAACTCAGTGGTTGGGAAGTTACAAGAAAGAATTCTGAAGGACAGAATATATCTGCACTTGGAGAGACATGGATTAATCAGGGATAATCAGCATGGATTTGTTAAGGGAAGGTCGTGTTTGACAAAGTTGATCAAATTTTTTGAGGAGGTAATCAGGAGTGTTGATGAGGGTAATGCATTTGATGTAGTCTACATGGACTTTAGAAAGGCTTTTGATAAGGTCCCTCATGGCAAACTGGTCAAGAAAGTAAGAGCCCATGGGATCCACGGCAAAGTGGTATGTTAGATCCAAAATTCGCTGAGAGGCAGGAAGCAGAGGGTGATGGTAGAGGGTTGTTTCTGTGACTGGAAGTCTGTTTCCAATGGCGTTCCACAGGGCTCAGTGCTGAGGTCCTTGCTGTTTTAAGTGGGCGGGCCAATTAAGGCCCACCCAGTGTGACGCCTGGCTGGAAGCGCTATGCGCTTCCTGTGCAGGCGTGAGGGCGTTCCCCAAATGCACAAAAGAGCGCACATCTGCCTCAGGGAGATCGCTGAAAGTTGTACAAATATTAAAAATAGAAAAAAAAAATCCTTAACACGTCCCCCTCATGTGACAATGTCACACGAGATGGGACATGTTCATAAATTTCACTAAAACTTTATTAAACTTTTTTAAACCCTACATGAAACCTCATCCTGCCGGTGGATGAGGTTTCATGTTTTTTCTATTCCCCACCGGGGCTCCTGGCCTGCCCACCAACCTTAAGGTTGGACAGGCAGGTCCTTTAATTGTTTTAATGATCCTGTCAATGGCCTCAATTGGCCATTGACAGGTCAGCGAGCGGACAGCTGATCTCGCTGTGCTCCCACCTTCCTGAAGATTTAAATGGGGCGGGATGCGTCATTCCCGCGTCATTTTGTGCGTTGGCGAGCGGGCCCTGTCCCCTGCTCGCCGATGGCAAAATTCAGCCCAATGTGTTTGTTAGCGAAATGTTATTATAGCTATTATTACTAAAAGGACTTGAAAGATTGCTAAAGTATTAAAATATTGCACAACAGGATTTTAGTTTGTTGAAATTTGAGCTCTAAGACATAAAGACCACTAGACTTTCATTCAATTGAGCTTGTCTCTCTTTACTTTCTCTCTGGCTAGTTCTTTCTCATTGTTCATCAACAGTAACTCAGATGTGTGCTATTATTTCAGATAGCATAATTGATGCATTTCTGTACTTCACTGTTAAGGCAGGATGAAATTTGGACAGAATATCACAACTGCACTAGGAAGACATCCATCTTGTGCTATTTACAGCAAAAGCAAACTTCTGTTGATGCTAATGCTGATTACACTGGAATCCATTGAAACTGAATAAATTGTCATTCATTGTCAGATTCTTAGGTAAGATTTTCTTGGCACTTTGTCAGTCAAGAATTAGTAAGTGTTTGTCGAAATGTGCCTATTGTGTACCAGGAATTTTCTTCTATCAAATTTGGATACCAATAATAATGCATTAAAAAATACTGCTCTTACTTGAGAGGAAGTTACTTTTACTCGCACAAGGAAGAGGTAACAAATGAGTTAAAGGGCTAATGGCTGAAACAACTATTCGACATTTCTGTAACTAGACGACAGAACCACTGTTCAGGCTGTTTCTACAGGTATAAAATAAACTGTTCATCAAACTCTTGTGGTTTTGACTGCAGGGAGTCAAGATCCAGTGTAATTTTTAGGTGACTTCAGCACAGTTAAAACTGTGGAAAAATTAGAATAATTCAGTCCTCATCTTAAAGTAATATACTCTATTTCTATCTTTATATTTCCATTATAATGGGAACTGCCTTTATAAGATTCTTACAGCTTCCCACAGTGATGGTGCTACAGGGGCAGAAGCATTGAAAATGTAACCTTATAATTGTAATAATTTATAATTAGCCTTGTAGTTACGTTTCTTTTATTTTAAGACAAAGATGTTGACATACCAAACTCGTCGAACAAGGATTCCACAAAGCTTGTGCCATTCCGACAATCAGACGTGTTCATGTACATATAATTAGTCTCAGGAACTGAAGAAAGAGGCACAGCGAAATTTAATTACAACAAAGGCAGAAACCAAGCGATCAGACATTTTGAAGCTTCAAGTTCTACATTTGTAATAGTTGATAAACTGTTACAAGTAATGGTCTAAATAGAATGTCCATGTAGAACTCCAAATTAAAACCATATTGTGTATAATAATGTCACTTCTCCACTGTTTATTCTGTAGGAAGTCAAAGTCTTACTAATTGCTGCTTAGCTCTGCTCAGCTAGGTAGAGAGTCATTTGATAGTAAAGCATCTGTCACATAAAGCAACCTCAAATTCCTAGTGAAAATAATTAAAACTGCTGAAACATCTGAATGGGAAAGGACTAAAGCATTTCATTATAAAGTAAACAGCGATTCAAAATTTGGATACTGAATTCACAGCTTCTCTTAATCTATACCCTTCTAATTTCAGCCTATGGAGCTTTCACACAATGATCAGCAGTTCCTCATAACAAATACCCTTTCAATGTTCTAATGCAGATTCTTCCAAATTTTCATCAGAATTCCAAAAGAAACCCACTCCAAGACAGTGACATTCAACACCTTTAAGGCCTATAATACAGTTTAATTTAAATTTACTAGTATGGAAACTGTTACCTCTGTTTCTTATACTTCTGGAAAACGCAATAAGAAGTTTTAAATCCTCTTTCAGTGAGCCCTTGGCAATGAGCAATTGTTGACATTTCATATTCAGTGTTTTCCCGAAATATATTTAGTGTATTATGACTAATATGCTATTGAAAATCACATTTTAACTTATGGGCTGGATTTTTTTAGGTCAATGGCAAAGTAATGGCACTCATTGTTGACCTCTAAGAAAGCTGCCAACAAAGATCTAGCAATCTCTATGACACAGATTTCTGCTTTATGGATGTCACTTTTTCTAGCACCAAGTCAAGGGGATGTTATCAGGCAGAATAAGCAACCAATCACAATGAAGTATTCCAACAGACAGCAAAAGAAAAGTAAAAAACACTGAAAGCTTTGATTTTTAACTAAGTTTAACAGCAAAATAAATGATTGGGACGTGCACATGGGATTAAGGTAGGAGACACAATATCATATACTTGTTAAAAATTTATATTTTTTAAAATGCAGGATTTATCATAATAGAAGAATTTGACAGTCATCAAATATAAAATTATGCTTTCGGAGCAGGTGAGGTTGTTTTGCAGTAATTATGAACTTAGTATGCCATTAAAAATAAGTTGTAACTTTTTCACTGGTTTTTACAGCAGGCTGGGGATGTGAGGAGGGGGAGGGGGAGAGGAATCTCAGTAGTGCATCCTCAGGGGAAGTGCAGCATCACTGACAATGACTTCTGGATTTCTGCATGTAAATGCACATGTACAGATCCAGAAGTCGCTGTCAGTTTCAGAGGAGTAATGACAACGATCGCTGACAGTTCAGCTGTCATTACTGCCGCAAAATATGGGCCATTTTAATTTTTAAAAAATTAAGCATACCTTTTTAGACGTAACAAAATTTTAAAATTACTTTTTAAAAAAATGACTTTATTCTTTCAATGCAACACTCAGCCAAATTACCAAAACAATCAATGACAGATATCAAATAGTATTACACAGCTCAAAAGATTCTTTACAAACACAACTCACATTCAAAGATAATAGTTGTTGGTCGTACAGAACTTGAGTATTTCTGAAAAAAGAGACATAGCTAAGCTTTTTATCTAGCACTCATCAGGACACTTCGCACAAATACCAATATAGTGGGAAGACAACAATTTATAATGTATGTGAAGAGAGTGCTGATTGATTGGCAAGTGGCGTTGCCATGGAGAATACACCAGTGATGGTGACTGACATTAACTGCCAAGCATTGTTTGAAATTTAAACCAGGCAGCTTGACCCTGATTGGTCCAGGCATTGCCCTGAGGAATGAGTCAGCAAATGACTGTCACTTATTTTGTTTAGTTGAAACAGGCGCAATGTGCGTACATGTTCTTTCTGTCTGCAAAAAACAGGGCTGTGTATTAATATACGTAGTTTCCAGTACACACAAATACACCACACTGTGAGCCCAACTGACAATCTTAAATTGGTTGTCTGCGTAATTCTTAGCACACTGAGGACTATTCAGCAAATGTTGTCCAATTGTCCAATTAATGTTGGACACTGAGTTCTGCAAGCATGGGCTGATTGGGTCAGGTCTGTACCTTGTCTGTTGTGAACAGTGGCTGGGACATGCTGTTTGATACAGTCCGCCAGTCTTTGGGATGTACGGCCTACATAACTAGCATCGCACAGGTACTGAACCTCATATACCACATTACTCATGTGTGGTAGGCAGAATGTCTTTTTGGTTTGACGGCAACATCCTGTTAGTGTCCTGATGAGCTTATGATGAAAAGCTTAGACTTGTCTCTTTTTTCAGCAATACTCAAAGATAAAATGTACAACTACATTTCTTGCTTCACAGTTTTGGATGTTTCATAGGAATTTCATGAGCTGACAATTGGGTGTTATTGAATTCCACATGCCAACATAGATTATTGTAAATCATCTGAGTGATCGCGGTTTTGTAAATGAAGCTGACTTTGAATATTTCTGAAACAAATTAAATGTGGTCAACATAGATATCACTTTAAGGGTTAGCTGAAATTCAAAACAGACCTGAAGCAGCACAACGTCGTCAAATCACAGTTGCACTGCAAAACTCCAAAGCTATAAATCCATTTTGCTCATTGTGTCTGGAAGTTGTTAGACAGTAAAAATCTGCTCTAATCTCTTCTAGGAACTGAAGCAAGTGTTTTCCCCTTTTGCTCATCTCCAGATGATAAAGGAGAAATGCTAATTGTTCTGTTTTATCATGTGAGGCCACGGACAGCCAGATATAGTACAACTGTTGAATGAACTTATCAATGGGTAGCCTTTTGTCGATCAGCACGGGCACATTGGGCCAAATGACTTCCTCCTGTGCTGTAGATTTCCTATGATCCTATAAACACTACCTTACAGCCTAATTAGTGAGGAATGCTAGTAAAAAGAATAGAACACTTTGTATTTTAAGCATTAAGTGTAGAATTGTGCAATCTGAGGTTGTGTAAAACATAGCTAGAAGTACAATAAAGCTGCCTCTATTCTGGCCCAAAAACATCCCTCAGTATGTATTACAGAACACCCTTTAATGTACCAACTACAGGACTCAGCCCTAACCTTAGAAGAGCACCTCCTACTGTACGAGTGTGACATGTTTTTTTCCATTTTTTAACACCTGGATAAGCTTGACAATTAATGCCAATTCTGGAAGAGTTTGTGTTGTACAATCATGCCCATTAGGGACTAGGGATTTTCACTTTGGGAATTAACCCCAATAAAGGACACCTCCTGTTGGTCAGCCACACAGTAGCAGTAACCATGACGAAATTGGGATTATTATGCACCCCCTCCCCAGCTGAAGGAATAAATGAGGTGGCAAATGAGCAACTAAGTTAAGGAAAATACAACTGTGAACAAAACTTAATATTTCATAAACTAAAGCATTGTCCCAACAAGGCTTTGTTTCAGTTAGAACTCAATGAATTGGCATGGGAGTAAAGTAATTTGATTTATATCACTGACCAGAGGTTGGTTGAAGTCGCTGCAACATGCTGCTCACTGTCATCGTCTTCTCTCTGGTGGTGGCACTCAGGTACTCGTGGTCCAATAATTTCAGTAAGAGACTCAGCTCTGGGATCAGCTGCTCCACCACTAAAGAATGAAAAGCATGTTCCTCAATTATCCTGCTAGACAATTGTATTTCCCAGCTTAAACTCCAGTAGTAACCTGTGCAACTGCAATTAAAATATCATTTATATTGCTCCACAGATACAGAAAGATGCCTCAAAGCATTTTCAAATGATGAAAAAATGGATATGATGGGGAGTATGCGTGAGGAAAGCAGAAGGGAATTGAGGTACTGGGATAGAGAGCCATAAAAGAAAAGAGAGGTTTTTGAAAGCAAGGCAAGGAGATGGAAGGTTGGAGAAAATTCAGTAAAAAAATTCTAAACGCCAATGCCGGAAGGAGAAGCTGGTAATGGTGAAGGGGAGGGATGAAGGCATGAGGAGAAGTTCATTGTTAGGTGAGTGGACAACAAGTGCAGAGATGGACAAAATCAACAGAAGAACATATGGAATGATGACACTTTGATTTCTTGATATATACACATCCAGTAAGAAGAAAAATCGTATTTAAGCCAACTGCTTTAATAATTCAATGCCTCAAATTGTTTCTACCACTATGCCTGTAACCATTAGTAGTTCCTCCTAGGCTGCTCTTCGCAGAAAATGATCTTTCAATTCACAACTTAATTTTGGAAGGACAAAATTTAAATTGTACTATGGGCTATTTTTCAAATTTAAGCGAACATTATCTAAAAATTTGACATTTTAAAAAATCCTTCATGGGATGTGGCATTGTTGTTGAAGGTACTCCCACACTGCTATTAAGGAGTTCCAGGATTTGATGAAAAAGTAATGGCAATACATTTCCAAGATGGTGTGTGGCTTAGGGGAACCTCAGGTGGTGGTATTCCCATGCATACGTAGGATTACATAGGATATACCACATGGAAACAAATCATTCAGTCCAAGCAGTCCATGCCAGTGTTTATGCTCTATTTGAGCTTCCTCCCATCTTTCCTCATCTAAATTGATCATCTTAACCCTCTATTCCCTTCTCCCCCTTAAATGCATCTAAACAACTCAATTCAAGTACTCCTTAGATAGCAAGTTCCACGTTCGCACCACTCTTTGAGTAAAGAATTTTCTTCTGGATTCCCTATTGCAATTCTTGGTAATTATCCTATATTGATGGCCTTTAGCTATGCTTTCCCTACAGGAAGAAACAATCTCTCTGTATTCCACACCTGAAATGCTGTCTTGGTGGCTAGGGCAGTCGTTCTCATCTCACCTGTGGATTTCATGCTTTTTTGTCTGTTTGGACCAAGGTTGTAAAGTGGTCTGGAGCTGACTGGTCCTTGTGGAACCCAAACAGGGCAACAACGAGCAGGTTATTGATGACTAAGTGCCATTTGACAGCAATGTCAAATATATCTTCCATCAGTTTGCTGATGATTGAGAATAGGCTGATGGGTCACTAATTGGCCAGGTTGGATTTGTTCTGTTTTTTGTGGACAGGACATGCCTGGCCAATTTTCCATTTTGTCCAGCAGATGCCAGTGCATTAGAACAGCTTGGCTAGAAGCATAACTAGCTCTGGAGTACTATAGCCGGGATGTTGTCAGGTCTCACAAACCTTGCAGTATCCAGTGCCTTCAGCCATTTCTTGGTATCATATGAAGTGAAGCGAGTTGAAATCTGTGACAATGCAGGCAACAGAAGGAGATCCAGCATGGATCGTCTGTTACTATTCAGAAAGCCATGTGGTGAAAGATATAACTGGAGCCTAATCTTTACATGTACACCAGCTTCTGTTCAAGCAAGGTCTTGACTTGAAAATTCTCATTCTTGTTTTCAAGTCCCTCCCCGCTCCTCTCTATCTCTGTAATCTTCTCCAGCCCCACAACCCTCCAAGATATCTACACTCATCTAATTCTGACCACTTGAGATTACCCAATTTTAAAGGTGCCAGCCAGGGTGACCAACTCTGGGTGAAATAAATAAGTAACACTTCGACAAGGGGGCCACTTATGAGACCTGGGAGCAGGTGCATGGGGCAGGGGTGGTGAGTGGGGGTGAGTCGTGCTAGTGAGTCCTTGAGAGCAGGGGCAGCAGGTTGTGGGGGTGCTGGTGAGTTCTTCAGAGCAATGGGGGTGCTGTTGACATGGTGACAGCAGCGGTGGAGGACGGACCCAGGCCCACTCTGGCTGCTGACTCAGACCCTACCACTCAACAACCACAGGACAACCCCGAACGGACACCATCAACCTTGCCGAGCCCCAGTGCCTGCAGTAGAAATCCAGGACAGAAGAAATCCAGGACAAAATGTTTCCCATGAAGGTCTGAACTGGGAGGTAGAAGCCAAAATAACAGAACTGTCCTGGAAAACCCAGGATGGCTGATCACTCTGACTCCACCATTGCCTTGGCTTCAGCTGCCTAAGCCCTATGCGCTGAAATTTCCTCCATAAGCCTCTCCACCACTTCACCTCACTTTCCTCCTTAAAGACACTGCTTAAAATCTACCTCTTTGACCAAGCTTTTGGTTATCTGCCCTGACACCTCCTTACGTTGTTTGGTGTCATTTTTCATTTCATAATGTTCCTGTGAAGTGCCTTGGGACCTTTTATTATTTTCAAAGTTCTGTATAAATGTAAGCTGTTGTAATATAACAATATTTTTTACAGAGGTACAGATTGCAAACATGCACCTCTAAATCCAACAACCACAGTTTCCGTCTGCAACTATATATATATGAGCAGGGGTGCATCCCATTTAGTGTCCAGTATCTTAATTAAACATTCAATTAATATATAATTAAGATAAAAGCAAAAAACTGCGGATGTTGGAAATCCAAAACAAAAACAAAAATACCTGGAAAAACTCAGCAGGTCTGGCAGCATCTGCGGAGAGGAACACAGTTAACGTTTCAAGTCCGTATGACTCTTCAACAGAACTAATTATTATATAATTAACATCATCCATTGGGCACTTCTGGCTGAAGATGGTTGTAAATGCTTCAGTGCTCTCTTTTGCATTCACATGCTGGGTTCTGCCACCTTTGAGGAGGGGGATGTTCATGGAGCCTTCTCCTCCTGTTAATTGCTTAATTCTCCACCACCATCCATGAATGGATGAGGCAGGACTGCAGAGCTTTGATCCAATCTGTCGGTTGTGGGATTGCTTAGCTTTGTCTAAGTTTATTGTCCACTAGGAAACTTTACTGATGCCCTATGACAAGACTGACTTGAATCCAATAAACTGGTCCTCTTTTGACATTGGTATTTTGAGTTCAGTGTTCAAATGGCATTTATATCTTGCAGGTATAAAAATGTCCAATATAATCCACTGCACCATTTTGTTTATTATTTTTTTAAGTAATTTGGCTAAAAGTAAACTGTTCATCAATATAATCTAGGTTTTGTCACCCAGCCAATGATAGAATGTTTCTGTGGCATTATTTCTGCAAGCTTTTCCCATCCACACAACTTTCAACCACCACAGGAACAGCCCTCCTCGCCCTTCCCCCTCAGTCTCTTGGGTTTATCATACCTCACAGCTAGATCAGAGCCCAAAGCAAACTGAAGATAAACAGGACAAACAATCTGCAGGGGCTATTTTCTGTGTCAATAAATAACATTGCTCCCACAGAACATGTTCACACAGTTTCTCACCATGATTTTCTCTGAGCTGGGAGAACACAAGACTCAATGAATTACGCAAAGGCCAGTCAAAATCAAACTTATTAATGCTAGTATCATTCAACATATCATTAATTTAATAGGATTTTAAATCCTATTAAATTCATACTAAATTCCTGGAGTACATTGATAATTCAACCACATAAAAGGGCCAAGAACAATGATAGGTTTGTCATACGTATTTTTCTGCTATCTGGTGCATGACTGGTGGTAAAGTAGATATGCCTGTGCTGTAATACTGCTAAGATGTAGGACACAGTCATGGTACATTTCAGAGATCAGGCTGAACTCCAAAGTGCCTCAAAATCCATTGATTCTGCGATCCATATCGATGTCAACTGAGTTGAACAAAAAAAAAGCACAGCTCTTTTCAAACCGTTTGGGATATTACCTCACACAACATTTGATTAGCACGCACATACCAAAAACCTGCAACTGATGAACCATTCCACAGAGCATCAGGATCTTAAGAAGATCAATTTCAACAAACGTGGCTCAAATATATCACCAAGTCTCACCCAAGGCCATATTGAAAGAGACAGTTTTCTAATTATTCCAAGTTTTATAATGTAAGGCATCAAAAACTAAATAATGTTCTGTTTCCTTTTACTGCAATGTGTTAATGGGTCTGATTTTAACTCTGTTCAAGTGATTTTTTTTGTGCAAGTTAAAATTCTTCTCTGTTCTATTCATTTGAATTCCCTTCGTTTACAGGGCTTCAGGGAAATTTTGACTTAATTATCAGTCCTGCTACATAATTGATAACCAATTAATATTGGTGGAGTTTTGATTGCAGCGTATCAAGATTGTAGTGGCCAGTTTCACAAAGATATTACACATTATAAAGGACAGGTCAATTCAGAACTAAGAACTGCTTCATAGAAAAAAACATTGGGTGCATCACTGCTACATCACTCTAGCCTGGCTGTATAGAATTTAAAAGTTCACAAGATTTCCACTGTTAACATTATTAGAAGATGGCTCCAAGATATTTTCCTTATTTCATTACATTAGTTTGAACATATACACAAATGAAGGTTTCTGTTAGCTTCTGCAGTGTGTAAGTATTCAAAAGATTTTTAACCTGTTGAGAACCTGTGGGGCATTCCAAGCCCAGTGCACCAATCAAAAATTAAAAATGGAGACACATTGGTCCAGGTTTTCAAAGGGCTATGGGGGTCCGAGCCCAGTGCTGGTGGGATTTGAAAACTCCTGTCCCGCCAGTTGCCTGATGCCTCCAGAACAGAATGCTATTTTCATAGGGCTGCCAGATTTGCGGGGTGGGGGGGAGGGTGTGGGATGAGGGAGGGAATGGGAGACCTGCTCGCAGCCAATTATCAGCCCCTCAATCTCCTTAAGTTTTTTTGCAGGCCTGTCCAGTGCAGAATGCAATTTTTGAACTTTATTGTTGCAAAGCCAAACAGTCTGGTGTACTTAGTGCACAGTCGTCAGGTTTGTTGCAGGGCCAAAGTTTATCAATCTTGGTTTTTTTACCTGTCTTTTTTCTGAGACCAATCTGCACCAGTGTAAGTGCTGGGCATCCCTTCCTGGCTGCTTCCAGCCCCGTTGGCACTGCTGGCCCTCCAAGAAGCTGCCTGCTCTCTTTGGCAATACAGTGGCAGCCCTGCCTTCAACATGGCTGCCTCCTGCCCTTGCTGCTGCCGCCAGGCATGCAGCTCCACCTTCTGTATGCTCTTGATGCCTTTAACTGGGTGCTGAGAAAGTCTCTTGGCTGATTAGGTCATTTGAATTTAAAAATAGCTTCTCGAGAGTGAATTAGGTGAGGTGCGGTGTTGGGACCCAGAAAGCATCTGGGTGTCGAGTTCCTGATCCCACTTTTGAAAATCCTGCCCGTCAACAGTGATTGGGTGAGAATAAAATTTTTTGTGAAGGTAGGTATGTTTTACAAATTAATCAAAGGTTCTTAGTTGGTTTTTGATATGTATCTAGAAATGTGATACCAATATTTTTCAAAATCAGTAATGTCCTGCATGCAGGGACATGCTACAGTCAAATCTACAAGCACCAGTGTACCCAGTAAAAGGTTCTGAAGAGGAGTCATATTGGACTCAAAATGTTAACTCTGTTTCTCTCTCCACAGATGCTGCCAGACCTGCTGAGTTTTTCCAGCACTTTCTATTCTTATTTCAGATCTGCAGCATCCACAGTATTATGCCTTTATACTACCAGGTCCAGTAGTTCATTTTTTTCTTAAAAGTTTACATAATTTCATTTGATAATTCTATTCAATAGTTAATAGGGGGTAGAAGGGAATGTGGAGTTGAGGCCACAAACAGATCAATCATGACCTTATTGAATGGCAGAGCAGGCTGGAGGGGCTGAGTCACCTACGCCTGCTCCTAATTCATATGTTCTTATGTACGTAATTCAATACCAACAAGAAGGTCTAAAATGTTTAAAGAGGCCAGATGGGTTAAGGCTACCAGACTGAAGAATATCCTTACTCTTCAGTTACACCTTTCCCAAAATTGGAGGAAGTGAATCAGTATCTCTCTAACATTGAGTCTAACACTCAGTCTGCAGATAGTTCCACCTATCCTAAATTACAACTTACATTTTAGTGCTGCCATCTTCTGAATAAATGCCCTTCTGTTAGCCTTGCCTTTCCTCAAATGGACTGGAAGAGCAGTGGTGCATCCACACACAGAAGTATGATTTAAGCGTGGCTATTCACATGACAAGTGTAAACCCACAGTGGCAAGTCCATGGAAGATGTTTTTCACAAAAGATTTATCCTACACATCTCCTGAGGAGGAACTTGAGGTGCTACTACATGGATAAAAAATGGTGTGGATGTTACTAGTTGTTCTGGTGTATGTTTCTCAATAACTCTATTTCTGTATCTTGTTTTATGCTGCATTAACAATGACCTTTGTCATCCCATGGGATGTTTGTATCACTTTGGGAATACTCCATGCTGTGTGTCCTTTTTAACATTCCCAATACAACCTAAGGAAGTGGGCATGCATGATAGGTAAGGCAATTTGAAATTTTCAACATTTACTATCACATTTCTTTTCGGGTTGAAAGGGAGAAAAAGATTGATGAAACAGCAGGTTAAAAAAGAAAAACAATTCATATTTATACAATGCCTTTTACATCCGTAGGACATGCCAAAACACTTTACAGCCAATTAATTACTTTTGAGGTGTAATCACTAAGGCCCTGTTTTGACACATTCACACCTCAAATAATATATCAAACTATATTAGACTAGAAATAGGTTACTAGGCATAAATTATGGTCTGTGAACATAAGCTATCCATTTTGTGGCTTACTTTTTCCAAGTACAAACTGAGCTTGTGAGTTAAAAGTAACAGAAGTAAACCCAAAGCAGAACTGTTGAATGATTCATGCGAGTAGGGCAATAGGTTACCAGTTACACTGGAATTCAAACCTGCTTGAAGAATTAGGTCACAGTGAATTTAAGGCAATTTCAGTTAACAGGCTTCTTTCTTTATCTTGGCTGTCATGATTTATCAGAGATTTTCAGCAATCGGAGCTGACATTTAAAAGATACGCTGCCTTAACTCAAGGCAACCCAGGTGGTTCTGCCACATACGGCCACATTCTTCCTGAGGGCTGAGAGCCACATGTTTGGGGTTGTGGATAGCTTGGGCTAATTCCTCTCCAGTTAGCTTTACATTGTGTCAGTCAATCTTTATTTATTCAGAAACAACACAGAAAATACCTCAGGTTATTGAGGTAATGTCAGTTGTTTTATCAGCTTATAATTGCACTGCTAAAGGTGATAGCCATATTTGCCAGCCTGTTCAGCCAATCAAATGTGTTTGTTTAGAACTCGGTTGAAGGAAACAATTTGTTCAGCCAGAATGAATAATCTTCTGGACTGAAATGGCCTCTTCTAAACAAATATTGCAATACTGCAGCTAGAGGTGATTTGAACTGGCTGAGTATTTTGTTGCACTCAACATCATGTCAATCACCATTTTGGGTGAAAATTATCTAATGTCATCTATTGCCCACAGCAAAAAAAAGTCACTTCCACTTCAACATACATTACCTTTAACTTAGCGATTGCTCAGTGTCACATTATCCAAGCACACAATGACTCTGGTTAACTTGCTGGTTTAAACAAATAACGTTTTCATCTTTCATCATTGTGACTCAAATAAACAGTGTTAAGGAACATGTCTCTTAATTCCATTTTTATAAAATGGGCTGCAGTTTTTCTGCTTTATACTGTAAGAGTGCAGCTGAGGCACACAGGTCTCCTCCCCATGTCTGCTGCACTCTATAACAGCCAATGTCAGTAACTGAGGGCAGTGCAAACTCTCAAGTAGGTGTCAGATTAAGCAGCTGCCTTCAGTAAAGTGAAGGTGAGAAGTTGCTCACCCACATTTTCAGAGCTACAGCAGATGAAAACGGTGACAGTAATGGATGGAGGTCAGTCTCCCTGGACTAAAGTCAAAAAAGACAACATAAAAAGCATCTTTGGCTGGTTGCTGTGTGATGCTTTAAAGCCTAAAGGCAGGTTTTTACCACTGAACTATTCAGTACACTAACCACTTTCAGCATTCATCCGGGAATGAGATTTGAGATGTGACAAAAATAAATCAAGCAAAGTAGTGCTTTGGATGTGCAAGTGGGACACCTGATCCAATACACAATCATGTTCAGGGCTTCAATATCTTGAATATATTGTGATGTCACTTGGAAAAATATTAGCAGAATTAAAACAAGAAAGAAATTTGGACACAAAATAAATATATTTGAGCTTCACAGTGACACTATCGAATCTCTAATCTACCACAAGAAATCAAATTATCATTCCAGGCTGCTATCATGCATCTCTAAATGGCTGTTTTTTGGGTATCGACACAGCTCAGAGTAGTGAGCTACTGTTCTTGTAAACTGAACACTTATATTGACCATTGTCTAATGAGGGGTGAAAAATAATTAGATAAAGACGACAAATAACAAAGTACAATTCCTCTAAGTGATGCATGGAGTGCCTTTAAGGGTAATCACAGAAAAGAAATAAAAAGAAAGACTTGCATTTCTATAGTGTCTTTCATTACCTCAGGATGTTCTAAAGTCTTTTGCTGCCAAGAAGTATTTTTTGGAGTGAAGCTATGTAGGAAACGCAGTAGCCAAATTGCAAGCAGCAAACTCTCACAGATATGAGATAATGACCAGGTAATCTGTTTTTGTGATGTTAATAGGGGGATATATGTTGGCCAGGATGCTGAGGATAAATCCTCTGTCCTTCTTCAAAATGATATCATAGTGTCCAATATGCCCACGTGAGGGCAGATGGAGCCTCTGTTTAACTTTTTATCCAAAAGACAACACTTCTGACAGAGTCCCTCAGTACTGCACTGGAGTGTCAGCCTAAATTTTTGTGCTCAAGATCTGGAGTGAAATTTGAACTCACAACTTTTTGACTCTGAGGTAAAAGTACTACCAACTGAGCCACCTGCTCAGAGCAAAAATCATGCTCTCTTCCTTCTACCACCAGCTGAAGGAGCAGGCATGGTAACAAAAGAAACAAAATTATTCATTTCCCCCCGCCAATGGCTGAATAGTATGGTGACCAAATGCTATGTGCAACAGCTTCCCCCTGTCCAATCCATTACCAAGTGTTTGAAGGAGTGGATGATGGAAAGCATTCGCACTGCACTCCCCTCTCTAAAGGCTGAAGAGGAACCTAGTGACCGAAAGCAGTTATATTACATTTCACCTCCCCATTGGCTGAAGAGGAACATGACAGCTGAAGGAACTCAAGTTACCTTCCCCCAGTCCATTTTACAATCCTGCACATTTTTGGGAATTGACTCTCACACTAGTTTTTCTTAGCAAAGGAGAATACAACACATCAGCATTCACCAGTGGAGCCATGTGTTAAATATATGAAGGGATGCTGATGAAGTGTTGCCTTCCTGGTATTCACTGGATAATCTCTGATGAACATCTAGCACTGAGACGCTTTGATGTCAGTACATCTGGGACTTACTGTGTCGGCCTGCAACCATCCCTCAGAACCTGATGAGTGCAATATTGAAGAACAATGGTATTGGCATAAAATTACTATTTGCAAACAGGGAAACAGAGAATACGCAGATTCAGAAGTCAGAAATATCAAAAGTAAGGAAATGAGAGTAAAATTGAGAAAAGCAACTTGAAACTTTAGTTGCTGGAGCAAAGAAAGGAGCAACTCGGGAGTGAAACATTTTAGCCTCAGTTACTACACTCGTATTTTACAAGTCATGGTAACATTATTGAAAAGTCAGAAAAAGCATTATCCTGCTAAACTGCTGGTCTAACATGTTGAGTTGATGATTGTTTCACAGCCAGGTGCCAGCAAAACTAAAAACACAGTAAAACAATGAGTGTGGAATAACACACACAAATGTTTATTGAGCCAATAAAAATTGCTTGAATATTTATATTTTAAAGGAAAATCTTATTTCAACAGATTCATTCCTAAGCTTTGTAACTTGCTCAAATAAGATTCTAGCCTAAGCCACTCATTGGCAGTGATGTTGCAAGATGTCCCTAGCACTGCTTAGGTATTCTAACTGCCAGCAACTTACTAATCAGGGTTGGTGTGAATTTGTAATGATAAGTTTGAAATGGTACAGATGTTCAGATTTGGTGACATGCACTTTTATTGACCAAAGAGGCATTCCTGTTTTAAAGCTAGAAGCAGATTTATCAGTTTCAAAGAGAGATATAGATTAATTGTGCATTTGGACAATAGATATATTGCCAGTACATCATAGACTGGAAGCACTTTGGGACATCCTGAGGTCATTAAAGGTGCCGCATAAATGCAATTCTTTCTTTTTCTTTCTTAGGGTAGAGCCATTTTGGCTGCACCACTGATGTTAAATTTGGGGGAATTACATCAGTGGATGCAACCCGGAAGTTTGACCCGAAATTGCGCCCATTCCCACTCCCATTCTGCCAATGCCAAGTGAGACTCAGAGTTCCTGTGAATCACATTAGAATATGGTCCGACATAAAATGAGTGTAAATCAGCATAAACAATTGGAAGGCAGGGAAAGTACAGAACTCATATTTCCCTCCTTTAATTATGAAAATTAAAGTCTGAACTCATTCACCCATAATTTATGCACAGCATGTTTAAGAACCTGCAATTTTAAAATAGCATATACTAATGCCATGAAAAGGCATTAAAAGAAACAGAAAATACAGAACAGGATGTACTTGTAAAAATTAAATGAAAATTTCATTAAATTATTTTGATTCCTGTTGTAGCTGAAAATCTGACTGCAATTTGATGAGAGCCGTTGGACAAACACATTGGTAAGAAACTCACGTTTGAGGCTCTGTAAGCTGGTGGTGGCCATTATTATGGGCAGAATATGTTTGAGTCGAAGGATCAATGGATGGCTGTAAATGATTGAGGCGATTTAAGCATACTGTATTTACATTTGTAATTTGCTCATGCCTGAAATTCCGTGATATTTTAAGCCATGTATTTGATATGTGCGCCAATTGTGTGTGTATCTGCCCACAAATACATGGGAAATCCCAGAATCACATTATGTAAATCAGGTGTTAAGGCACAAATTGACTTTGAAGGAAAGCAGAGTGATACTTCTCCGGGTAGTTTAAATCCTTTTTGTGCAGTGTCAGGCTGCTGACTGTGGATTCAAGCTGCATTCACAACGCACTACGGTATTCAATGCACTTCACTTCAGGCTGACACTGGTTATTGTATGAATGCAGCACCTACTATCAAGACATTCTGTTTAATAACAGTACATGAAGTGGTTAGCAGCAATGTTGAATCTAGGAATGAGTTAGGAGACTCCTTAAATATTGTGTTTTACATTTTTAAAAGTATATTGTTTTGGCAGGTCACATTTTAACACAGTCATCTCCACTTAAGTCAAAAAATATGATGTAAGCAAACTCTAGATTTAAGCAAAATACAAAGATGTTGGTATATAACTCGACTTTTGAAGCCTCGGAAATTCCTTCCAAAAATGGAAGTTGACTTATATGCCACTTATAAAAGTGAACCGCCAGCATCATGTGGGTGGTCGCCATTTTGAAGAGTCATCAGCATCCGACACAAAGAGTGGGCATGTCTTAAAATCCCATGCAGCTTTGCAACACAGCTTGTATTGCCTGCTTGATCCATTGCACCCAGTTATAAGGTAAGTAAAACATGCATTGCGAGGTGTAAAACAGCACTTTGGGTGTTCCCAAAACACATGGACTGCAGCAGTTAGCTTACCACCACCTTCTCAAGGGCAATTAGGGATGGGCAATAAATGCTGACTTAGTAAGTGACATCCACATCCCATGAACGAATAAATAAAATTGAGGCCAACACTAATGTGAGTATAGCATGCTGTGGCTGAAAATGTCTGGGGCGGTGGGGGTGGGGGGGTGGGTGGTGGTGGTCGATTTATACACCGAGCATAAAAATGATTTTTGGGGCTGGAAAAATGGGGTTGCCTTATATGCCAGGTCACCTTGTAAGCTGTAATTTACGGCACTTATTTTAATCTAATTCTATTTCATTTCCACTGCACTAAAAGGGGTAGAGTGATACAGAAAAATGTAGATGCTACATGTTGGTTTAATAACAATTAATTATTAGAACTTACCATTTTCAGTAGATTTGTAAGGTGTAGTCAACATCTTTAACTCAAAATCCAACCAGCAATTCCAACCAAAGTTTTAAATCTTGATCCCTGGACTTCTCTTCGGACTGAGCGCAGTTATTGCAGTCAGCACTGTTCTGTGGTTTGATGAGTTCTGCTGTTGGTCTTCAAGCAGCTGTGATCCCTCCCACAGGGATGTGTCCTGCCTCAAATGCTGCACTAGCATTTATGACTAACTCGATTGGTTTCTCTGATTCAATGTTCCTCTCTTTTATGCCTTTCATCACAGCCTCAGCTAATCACAAGGGTCCTTTATTGGCACCAGAGTGCCTGCTTGCCATTAATAATCAATCTCACTGGATCAGTACTGTCTAATGATTTTGAAGAGACTGCAGTTGATCTTTATTGAATTTCTAAGCTATCTGAAAATTAAAATCTGTAGTTTTCCATTAAGGCACCACAGATTTCTTAAAGGAATCCTACCCAATCGAGCAGTGAACAACCTCTAATTTGTTTCCAATGCCACTAATAGCATATTCATGATGGGGATACAACTATTGTACACACAGCAAACCCTACTGCAATTTCATTCTACGCATTTCATTTTTTTTTCTCCAATTTTATTTCCTTTTTCATGAAGATCCTGACTCAGCTAGGGTTCATTTTTGAGTTTAAACAGCAAAATGTATTGACTATTCCATAGTGGACATCACAACTGAGCCCATACTGATATTGCAACCGACACCCACATCCACATTTTCCAGCAGGAGTCACTGCATAGTAATCATAAGCAGAAACACCGGCATTTATTTTCTCTGCTTGGCTCAATTAGCACTGAGGCCAGTTGGAAGATCTCTCCTGCCTTTGAAGCTGAAATCAGCTTCCCTCAGTGCAGACCATCGATCAAGTCTAGACTGTTTTGGATCAGTATGCCTTTGTATTATATTTTCCACCATTGAACCATCAGAGAAACTCGTTCCATATTTCCAAAGCTAAAAGTAGTTCCTCCTTCAAAATAGTCACTGAAGACCAATCATTGTTTTAACTCCCACTATGTTGTCCATGTTCCAGTAAGTCTTTGGTGCATAACTATTTATTCTCATAATTACAGCAACACAGCATAGCAATGCATTTTTCATCCAGGAATCTATTGCATTTTCTTTTGCTGCATTCCTATTCCTTAGGAAATAAACATAAAGTTCCCACTCTCTGTGATATTACAAGCACTCAATGCTCAAAAAATAGTAAAGTTGGGCTTTAGACAAGTTGACCCAACTATCTGAATTCCAATTTGTTTGCCTAACTTTTTTCCTTTATTCTTTCATGGGATGTGGGTGCCTCTGGCAAGGCCAGTATTTGTTGCCTGTCCCTTATTGCCCTTGAACTAAGCGGCTTGCCAGGCCATTGCACAGGGCAGTTAAGGGTCAACCACCTTGCTGTGGATCTGGAGTTACAAGTAGGTCAGACCAAGTAAGGATGGCAGATTAGTGAACCACATGGGTTTTTATGATAATTGATGATAGTTTCGTGATCACCATTACCAAGACTAGTTTTCAATTCCAGACTTATTCATTGAATTTAAATACCACCAGCTGCTATGATGGGACTTGAACCTAGGCCCCCCAGAGTATTGGCCTGGGCCTCTAGAATGCTTGTCCAGAGACATCACCACTACACTACCACCTGCCCCCTAACTGGTCAAGATATACCCTTGATTCCAGAATAAACTCTGATTTCACCCCCCGTGCCACATAAACAGATCTTGAAATGTATGACAAACTTTTCTAACTTCACTGCATTGATATTGTTACTACCAAGTGAGGAGGAGTGAACTGGTTCCCCTCCATTCAGCCTCCTCAGTTGTTCACAAGAAAGGTTTAAGTTTCTTTTTCACGCGATATGCCTTTTCCAAATCAGTGTGCATTTAACTATTAAAGCTGTGAGTAATAAGGAGATAATCAAACAGGACTTTCTTGAGTCAAAGAAAGAGCAAATTTATTAACCACTAAACATGAGGGAAAAAAAAACAACAGTGCAATGTCGCACGCACAGGTATCAGAAAAAAGGGATGCTAGAGTCCAGTAAAAAATAAACGTTAAAAGAATATACAGTTAAGTGTCCTTTGATTGTCCTGGACGTGTAGATTTTTAAATGTTGTGCCAATTTGGATTAGCTGGTTTCATGTATGGAATCAGATATAGAAAATGTTGCAATTATTACGAGATCTCCATTTGCAGGTAGATTTCTGGTAAAGTTGGCATGCAAACTGCGTAATACACTTATTCCAAAAGAGAGAGAGAGGGAGAGCGAGCTTTTAGTCTGTCTCTTCTGCTGAAGTCTTTCTTGCAATCTCCCTGCAGTGGCTGCAACCTAGTCTGTTATACTTTACCCATTGTGTATTTCCAAGGGGTTTTGGATGGGTCTGTCTGTAGCAGCCATTCTTTCAGCATCCAGCACTTTGCAATTTAATGGCTCTTCCTTAGACAGTGACAAGTTTTGATGGGTCTCTGGTTTAGAGGAAATGCTTCTCTCTTCACACTCCCCTGAAGGTGATTTGTTTGTTTTTCACCTTCACCTTGGAAGTTGGCCTTGCATTTTTAAGTAGTTTGCTCTGTCTCATTTCAAATTGCGACATTTCCAATCAGTTGAAAATTTGAAAAATCATATTTTCAAAATTAAAGGGGCATAGCCTCGTGACATTATTATAGGGGGTAGAGGCACTTCCCAGTGTACTTACCAAGCCAACCTCAAACATCTTCCAGTTCTTATGAAAGGTCATTGACCTAAAATATTGGGGAGGGGGGTTCAACTTAATCCCCAAATGAGGTGAATTTTAGACAGTTGGAAAATTAAAACGTTCCAATCTAAAACAGGAACCCAACCCAACTCAAACCTGCCCACTTCTGTTTATAACACAGACGAGGTGAGGGTGAGCAGCCAATCCACTCTCAGAAAGTAGGTAGTTGCTGAAACATTTTAAGGAGGCTGAGCACCTCCATTATAAGAGGGTTTATATTTTTATCCTATGTTGGCTGAGTTTCCCATGCTTTGGGAAATTAGGCAAGTAAAGGGAGTGAGAAGGGCTGGATAAATCAAATAGGTACGTGCTATTACAGCACCGCTTGTGGAACAGGAGAAGCAAGAGTATTTACCTCCAGACACAACAAGCTAAAAACAAAAAACTACTGCGGATGCTGGAAATCCAAAACAAAAACAAAAACAGAATTACCTGGAAAAACTCAGCAAGTCTGGCAGCAACTTGTTAACACCCCACCTTTGCCATCACTGACACCTCCCGAATCACTGACCCCTCACTCTGTGATCACTGACCCTCCCATCACCAATCCTCAATCTCTCACATGATTTCTGACTCTCTTCTGACCTCCACCCATCTCCCCCCTGATCTCTAACAACCCTCCTAATTTCTCCCTAACCCTATGATATTGAACCCACCACAATCACTCTGGACCCTTCTAATCACGTTGTGCTATACCACACTCCAAAATCTCTACCTTACTAAACCATCCTGCTTCTGGGCTGTGGCCTCATGTTGTCGAATTTATTCACTCAGCAGGTCACCAAGTCTATTAGCAAGCGGGGAATCTGTTTCAAAAGAAACACACACACTGTAAAATTCAAACTCCAGGGGATTTGAGGGCACCTCCTCCCTTTTCAAAACCCTGCCTCAATAAACATTGTGGTTATTAATTCTGTTTCTCTCTCTACAGATGCTGCCTGACCTGCTGTGTTTTTGTTTTGTTGAAGAGAATTTCATCACATTCCTGGTCTGTGCTGATCTAGGTCAGAGCAGCAGCTGAAACATTACAGCCCTGGGCAAGGGAGGGGAGAAGTCCTTCAGGATTTCCATTCCAGACTGCTATCTAGCGATCCGTATTAGAAAAGACATGTGTCTGGATTGAAAAGTCTGCCAACACTTATTATCACACATGTAAAACGTTCCCTTGGGTGAGGTAGCAGAGAAATTGGCAACCTAGCTACAGGCAGTACCTTCAAGAGGGAAAGTTAGAAATTGGGAGATGTTTCTGCATCTGTTCACAGCTTCATTTTTAAATAATAATTAAATTAGTAACTCAAGGTCCTTCAGAGTTCCGTCTTGGCCAGTTGTTTGCCTTACCAATGTTAGTAACTCCTTGCCTCTATACTCGCACCAGTTATATTGTTAATTCTTAAACACTGAATAATAAAATAGTTTTGCATTAAAATACATTTACAATTATTTGTCCTCATTACTTTTCAATCTCCCTGCACTATTCATTGTCAGTGAAATGATTTAAAGGTATTTGTTTTGCAGCTTGTTGGTTTTGTTATTAAGGGGATATTGTTTGTAAACTCGGTAATTTTTGGGGTAAGCTGAGTGTGCTTTTCCTTCAGTGTGGTGTTTTCAACAGCAGTTACACAGCTCTCCTGCCATTCTTTAATGTAAACCATACCAATAATAATGGAGAGCCAGTTTCATTGCCACAAGAGCAGCTGTTGGTTCTGCAGTGGAAATCATAAATCTCCAGCCTTGACTTTCTTTCAGCATTGGCAGGAAGAAAATAGATGAAGTGAAACATGGAATTCATGAGCCTGCATTTGAATGTTACTTTTTCATTCTTCCATGGGATGTGGGCGTCACTCACAAGGCCAGCATTTAAGACCATAAGACCATAAGACATAGGAGCAGAAATTAGGCCATTCGGCCCATCGAGTCTGCTCCACCATTCAATCATGGCTGATAAGTTTCTCAACCCCATTCTCCCACCTTCTCCCCGTAACCTTTGATCCCCTTACCAAACAAGAACCTA
This sequence comes from Cetorhinus maximus, assembly GCF_964194155.1. Classification (NCBI taxonomy): domain Eukaryota; kingdom Metazoa; phylum Chordata; class Chondrichthyes; order Lamniformes; family Cetorhinidae; genus Cetorhinus; species Cetorhinus maximus. The sequence continues at coordinate 66,657,103 of NC_135888.1, read as the reverse complement.
TCTATCTCGGTCTTAAATATACTCAATGACCTGGCCTCCACAGCCTTCTGTGGCAATGAAATTTGTTGCCCATCCCTAAATGCTCTTGAACTGAGTGACATTACCAATATGCCATTACTTCCCCATAACTTTGGTGTATATGGGTGCCTTAAGTTCCTAGAGTTGTGTGCTGGCCACTGTGAGACTACGTTCCTGTTTCAGTATTTGGGTTTTTAGGCCCTGTTGGAGGCGAGCACAGATGTGGAAGGGTGCAGAATTTTATGCTGTTGGTTGGTGTTTCAGCTCTGTCCCACCCCCAGGCCATTTCCCCAGAGGCAAGATGGAGATGGCAGGGCTACCCACCTGCAAGCAGTGGAAAGCCACTTTACAACAGCTGAAGGCCAATTAAAGCCTATCCAGTTGGCCTCCATGCCACCTGAGGGAACAGGCCAACTGCCTCCTGGTGGCAGGCCAGGGAGCCAGTGCTCCAGGCAAGTTTGAGGGCCCTTCCCACCTGTCTGGCCTCAACTGCAGCCACAGGCCCACCTGAGGAGGGGTCTCCCTCTATGATGGTGGTCCAGTTGGTGGGGGCAATTTTCAACTTAAAAGTTAGAAAAGTTGGGTGCTTCTATCTTGAGGTGCCCTCTTTCTCTCTCACTCTCTCTTTTTTACATAGAAAGGCAAGATTCTGCTTCTTCAGTGCTGGACGACATCCTATTGGCCCTCCAACTTTGAAAGCCCACCCACCGTCTTTAAGGAAAGTCCACCCTCTGGCCACTAATTGGCCACTTTGGGAAAAAAATCACCCCCAGGTGATTGTTTCCCATACAGTGCGGGTTTCTGATTGCTTTTTGACCCTGACATTGGGGTCCCGAGGCCGACAGGAAAATTCCTGGTCATTTGTTGCTCTATGACTGGGGCATTAGTCCCAACTGTCCCTCACTTTTTGTTAAGTATTCCTCAGTTATGTCTCAGTTGAAATTTGGAATTCACCTTGGGGAGAGTTGTCTTTCTTTAAGTGTGTTTTGGTTACTTCACACCTTAATTGATCTTCCAGTCATAGAACATTTCTACAAACTGTAATATTTTTGATTTTATTTGGATTCTGTCTTGTTGCAGTGTGGAGAAAATAACATTTACTCCAGGATATTTTATAGGCAGGAAAATAGTTTAGACACAGAACATTGTGATCAGATCCGACCATTCATGAACATACATACGATTTAGGAGCAGAAGTAGGCCACTCAGCCCCTTGAGCCTGCTCCGCCATTCAATAAAATCATGGCTGATCTGAATGTAACCCCACATTCCTGCCTTCCCCTTGGTAACCTTTCACCCCCTTGGTAATCAAGAATCTATCTAGCTCTGCCTTAAAAATATTCACTCTGCTTCCACTGCCCTTTGAGGAAGAGAGTTCCAAAGGCTTTCAACCCTCAGAGAAAAAAAATTCTCCTCATCTCTGTCTTAAATGAGCGACCCTTTATTTTTAAACAGTGACCACTAGTTCTAGATTGTCCCACATCCTCTCCACATACACCTTGTCATGACCCCTCAGGACCTTAAAGGTTTCAATTAAGTCGCCTCTTACTCTTCTAAATCCCAGTGGATACAAGCCTAATCTGTCCAACCTTTCCTCATCAGACAACCCGCCCATTCCTGGTATAGTCTAGAAAACCTTCTCTGAACTGCTTCTAACGCATTTACATCTTTCTTTAAATAAGGAGACCAGTGCTGTACACAATACTCCAGATGTGGTCTCACCAATGCCCTGTACAACTGAAGCATAACCTCCCTACTTTTGTAATCAATTCCCCTCACAGTAAATGATAACATCCTATTAGCTTTCCTAATTACCTGCTGTACCTGCATACTAACCTTTTTTGTGATTCATGTGCCAGGGCACCCAGATCCCTCTGAATCTCAGAGCTCTGCAATCTCTCACCATTTAGATATTAAGCTGCTTTTTTATTCTTCCTGCCAAAATGAACAATTTCATATTTGCCCACATTATACTCCACTTGACAGATCTTTGCCCATTCACTTAACCTATGTCACTTTGTAGCCTCCTTACGTCCTCTTCATAATTTACTATCCTACCTATCTTTGTGTCATCAGCAAATTTAGCAGCCAGTTCTTCGGTCCATTTATCCAAATCATTTATATAAATTGTAAAAAGTTGAGGCCCCAGCACTGATCCCTGTGGCACACCACTTGTCACATCCTGCCAACCAGAAAAAGACCCATTTACGCCAACTCTCTGCTTCTTATTAGCTAGCTAATCTTCTATCCATGCCAATACATTACCCCCTACACCATGAGCTTTTATTTTCCGCAATAACCTTTGATGTGGCACTTTGTCAAATGCCTTCTGGAACTCTAAGTACAGTACATCCACCGGTTCCCCTTTATTCACAGCACATGTGACTCCTTCAAAGAACTTCAATAAATTGGTTAGACACGATTTCCCTTTTACACAACCATGTCAACTCTGCCTGATTGCCTTGGATTTTTCTAAGTGCCCTGTTATAACATCTTTAATAATATCTTCTAACATTCTCCCTATGACAGATGTTAGGCTAACTGGCCTATAGTTTCACTATTCAAAACAATGATTATGTTTATGTTCAAATGAATAAAGAAAAAATTAAAAGAGAGGGACTGGAAGAAAATTACCATTTAAAAAGGCATTGCTGCAGGTAAGCGCTATAAGATACCAGAAAAAGCTGAAACCATCTTAAACCTGTAACCATTATTTCAAAGAGAATTGTACGAGACTTCAAAATTTCTATGAGAGTTTGCTGAGTGAAACAAAATTGAAAAAGATTTTAAATGTAAATGAAGAGGAAAAGAAAAGCAATTATTGGAATTCAGGCAAATGTTACAGCTTATGTTATGCACTCTGGGAGATGTTAACTTTTTAGGATAAGCTGTGTGGATTTGGAAGGCAGCATTAATTTTCATTTCAAATGAACTTCCCCTGCTGAGTGTGTTTGGCTTCGTCACCTCCAGATTTCCGATAGTTCTCAGTTCCCAAGAACCACACCAGACACACCGCCACCTTTATCAGGCCCTGCCTTAGTCTGGCCCATTCTATTCAATTCTAAGGTCTCCAGGTCAATTATGGAGCCACAGGAAAAGCAATTATATACCTGTTCAGAGTGTTAATAGTTGGACTGGCAGTTTGTGATTAAATGGGTGGCCTTTCTAACCCTGTTGTATTGTTTTCCCTTTCTACGTGGTATCTATTTCCAAGCTTTTGCTGTATAATAAACATCAATTTCCATGACCAATGTTATGTTTAACCCACTTCAGAAATTTGCACTCACACTGTAGATTTCTGGTCATAGTACTAACCTATCTAATTTCAACTTCTTATTAAGGTGGATGCAAAAGATGCCATTTCAACAGCAGGACGTTGTTCCAACCAATATCTATCACTTGATCAACACCACAGAATAAATAATTGGTTATTTATTTCAGTTGGACCTAGCTGCGCAGAAATAATCACACCTCAAAAAGTAATTAATCAGTTGTGAAGTGTTGTTCTAAGGAAATGAAAAGTTCTAACTAAATGTGTGTTCTTTCATTGCTTGTACACAATCCATCAAAAGCAACACTTTTTTCCAGACTTTATTGTTTTGAAGCATCAATTATTTTCACATGCAGAAAGTAATGGAAAGCCATTTTTACGGATAATGAGTGCAGATTTCAGTTTAAGAGATGTGAGCACAGTTATCAATTCCCCACACTGTTTCACATCAACAGGTCAACAATTACTCCAGATGCAGGTTATTCAGAGACTTTCAATTCCACCCATAGAAATTACTATTACACCCATTGGGCACTGGACTGACTTCAGAAAAACTGGTGAGTTCCCAAATGATGAAGATAGCTCAGAGGCATTGCACTCTGTCTGTTTAATATAACTCCACTCCATATGGTGAACATAGCACAGAAGCATTGCACTCTGTTTAATATAACTCCACTCCATTTGACCTGAAGAGATAAACATTTATGCTTTGCCCTCCTCCCCTTCACACACAAACGACAGTTTACTCCCCTGTTAGGTGGATAATAGAACATGTGCTGACTGTTAAGCAATCTTTCAAAAGGTAGAAAGGATGAGATTTGCTTCAGTTCACTGTTCCCTAATCATTTTGTTGAATCAGTCATGCAGTGACTTTTGAGGTAACTGTATAATATTCTGGAAGCAAGATTGAGTCCTAAATCACCTGAAAGCCAATCAAAAAGCATACCATTTTCATTTGATCATAGGCTCTAAATTGAAATTGGCATAAATGTGACCCATATTTTGAGTTGAATTACACGTCAGTAATAAACAATGTAACCAGCACTAACTGAAATTTCAACACTTATACCGCATCTGCCTAATACTTTTCTCTGCTCCTCCACCCTGCCCTCACCCCAATATTCTACCTTCTGTTTAATTAGCTTTCTTTTGATTACAGTTTGGTATCAATTGCACTGGAATGCATCATCAGGTAATTTATATATAACAGAGGGAAGTTTAGTTTCAAAAACAGGTGTGTTTGGGTCAGGTCAGATGTCAAAATTTGAAAACACTCAAACGCAACCCCAGCCCGCCGCCAAGGTGCTCACTTAATGGTGGCAGGACAGGGGAGGGCAAACAACCTGCTCTCAGAAGGCAGGCTGGCTATTTGAATATTATAATACAGATGCATGCCTCAGATTTAACTTATCTACTACGTTTAACCCTGGCTGGCCAGGTTTCCCAGACCCTCTCCCCTCTCTTCATTGGAGATTGCCCTCCCACCCCCTTTCCATGCTACCACAAACTCAAATGCAAGCTCCCTACCTACTCCTCATCTGTGACCTCCTCTGGAGTGTTTCCCACATGACAGGGAATCAGCCTAGCTTCTGGGCAGAGAACCTGCTTGAAAATAAAGGACCCCTGTTGTGATATCAAAGCTCCACAAAGCAGAACGAAACTCCTTCTACCATCTACCCTCCCTCCCCTCTCTCCCACTCATCACCATCCCTGCTCACAAAATCCGTACACGTAAATAAATATCAGGCCAATGTCACTGTGACAAAAATCATCCATGACACTTCTAGCTACTCATCCTCTCTAAACAAAAAAAAATTACTAAAGCATTCTTGATGAAGGTCGATGAAGGTCATGACCCTATGAAGGGATAGTGGAGCATGGAATTTTTAATTTGCAGATCAGACATTCTTAGTAGAACAACATGCCTAGATTGTCAGATAGCTGCAAAAAAGTGATATCCAGTGTCACAGATAGAATTTATGTTTTTCTTTTTACTACCCATGATCAGTATGTTTACATGCAAGAGGTGTGTTTTCTTACCCTCAGAGAAAGCGTCCCAATTAAATAATTCCAGCACCAAGCTTTTTGTGAGTTTTAAAATAAAGAAGGTTATTTAGTATCACACATTTACGCCAAATTTGATACAATGTTCCATTCACTCGTCTCTCACACACAAAGATTAGATACAGATGAAGGTTAATACACTGTTATAGTTTATAAGCATCTCAATCTCTTTTGTGGCAGGCAACGCAAAAGGACTAGAATTCCAGCTGACCTGACACTTTGTTTCACCCTGGATAAAAGGGGGCATCGAAACTCAGTGTGTTTAATGTGGATGTGAATGGGTACTATCAATCTTTCATTGTATTATGATGGTTTCCTTCATCCAAACTAGACTGAGTGAATCTTAAGGTGTCAAGCAGCAACACAGGATGATGGCAATCAACATACACATCACCATTTGTTTGGAAAAGGAATCAGCCTAGCTTCTAGGCAGAGAACCTACTTGAACATAAAGGACCCCTGTTGTGATATCAAAGCTCCACAAAGCAGAACGAAACTCCTTCTACCATCTACCCTCCCTCCCCTCTCCCCCACTCATCACCATCATGTACTCCAAAGAAGAATGTGAATTCTTTGATGTTCATAACACCATAGCATTCCAACAATTCTCCAATAGCCTGCTCCATGGGTCCGCCTTTGCTTGGTTCCACTTTACTGATCTGCTCAGTTAGAGCATCTCTAGCAAAGGCTTTTCTTTCCTGCACCACACCAGCACTTCAGGAGTCCCTCATGGATGGGTTTTTGATTGCCTCTTCTTGGTGATGTCTTCTGTGGATATGGGGTAAATGTACATATATACGGCACTGAGACCTAACATGACCCCTCCACCATCTTTCTTGACATTTCCATTTCTTTTGTGGTGGACTTCTTGTCTGACAGCCAGTGCTGAGTCAGCCATAATTTCCTCCAGCTAACACTGGGAAGGTCAAAGTCTCTGTCTTCAACAACAACTTATATCTATATAGCACATTTAATGTAATTAAATGCCCCAATGCACTTTCAGGGGTATTAAAAAACAAAATATGACACTGAGCCACATAAGGAGATATTCATGCAGATGACCAAAAGCTTGATCAATGTGGTAGGCTTTAAGGAGCATCTTAAAGGAGGAAAAAAGAGCTGAAGAGGCAGAGAGGTATAGGGAGGTATTCCAAAGTTTAGGACCTAGGGAGCTGAAGGTACAGCCACCAAAAGCGAAGTAATTAAAATTGAGAATGCTTACGATGCCAGAATTAGAGGAGCACAGACATCTTGGAGAGTTGGAGCTGGAGGAGAGAGAGGAAGGGGCAGGGGATTTGAAAACAAGGATGAGAATTTTAAAATCAAGACAATGTTTGATAGGAAGCCAGTGTAGATCAGTGAAAACAGGGGTAATAGGTAAACGGAGCTTGGTATAAGTTATTGCAGGGGTAGCGGAGTTTTGGATGCTCCCAAGTTTTTGGAAGGTTGAATGTGGGAGACCAGCCAGGAGTGTGTTGGAATATTTAAGTCTAAGGTAACAAAGGCTAGACAATCGGGATTTTGAAAGTGCAGTTGTAAATGAATTGTGTGATAGTTTTCTCCAGAGCTGGATGCAGGAGGAGGTCAGGCTGAGGTGTGGAAGGGGGATGTGGGTGGTGAGCAATACAAGAACTGAGCAGAGAAAGTCTTATTTGTGACTGAAACTATGGGACTTGCAAGACCACATGAGATGGCAAGGTCAAGGGAGTGGCTGTGAATATGGGTTGTGGAGTTTACGTGGACGGAGAGATTTAGGGTGGATAAGAGGAGAGAAAACGATGAGTTGAGATGGAGGTTGAGGGATGAAGGTTGAAATCAGCGAGAATGAGCAGTCATTCGGAGCAGAGGCTGAGGGAGGAAAGCAGTGACGGTACCTTGGTCAGAAAATTATCATACTTGGGAAGAGTGTTGAAAATGAAGATTCAGCCAACTTTGTACTATTGCCAAGGTTACATCCCCTTCCTTGGCTACTTTCTAAAACTAAATCAGACCTTCCCAACCTTGCCATCCCGTTTGACCCCAAACTGAGCTTGCAATCCAATAACATCTTCCATCAAAAAAAAACCATCAGAAGGCACACCTCTACATTGCAAAGTACATGGAGTTTAGTAGGGCACTCACTGAGCACATGCCTGCAGCAGCACCCTAAAGGCAAGGCTGGACAAAGTAGCAGGAAGGAATGGTGCTGGGGTGGGTGGTGGGGGGAGCATACTTTTAAGGGGCTGAGGACTTTACAGAAGGACGAGGAATTCAGGTAATCCTTAAGGCTTATAACTGCCAAATCGATAGATTCTTAGGCCTGCTGCCGGGTGATTTTATTAACATACACAGGACCTGACTGTTTTACAGCCTATACCCTCCATCCCAGAAGGAATAATAGTTTGGACCAGTACTTTTATTTCCCAGCTTTCACTGGTGTTCCATTTTAAGGTACACAAGGCCAGTTTGGACCAGAATTCTTACTCCCCAGCTTTTATTGTTTTTTCATTCTAGGTGGGTTTACCACTGCTGAGGGCCTCATGGGTGACACGGGTGACAATGAAAATGGCTTTAGGGTCCTAAAGATATAATAGGACCCCATTTTGTATGGAATTATGAGGGTCCATAGAACCATAGAAAAGTTACAGCACATGAGGCCATTCGGCCCATCTTGTCCATGCCAGCCCAAGGACACCCAGGTTCCCTTTCTAATCCCACCTTCCTGCACTCTGCAGTTTACAGCACTTAAGGTGCAGATCCAGGTACTTTTTCCTGCTTGTTTCCAACAGAACTGCTGGCCACATAAGTCAAACTCTGTTCAAAAATCTATTAAGTGGTCATTGGGCAAGAAGTCGGTGGGAAGTTTATTTTTAGCTCATACTGCCTCATTCATGCTGAAAAATTGGAGGATTGACAGATGGGAATTTACTCCTTTGTGATGATGAGAAGCAATTTCAGTTTTGCAGCATTGCTGGATCACAAGATATCAGCAGGTGAACTGAAATTAATTCTTTATTTGGTTCCGGGTTTGAGAACACCACAAAGAAACAAAACTGGAGCTTTGGTGTGCACTGACTGCTGTATAACCAGTTTGAAGACAAAACTCAGCATTCTCACTGACCCCAACAAAAGGTCTGAACCATCTTGATAATCGAGCCTCATTTAGTTCTCATAGGTGACCCGTCAGCTTGTTCCTGCACTCTCATTTTCATCACGCTACCACCCATTCCCACTGAAGTGGGATGAAATTTGTCTCAAGCTTTGAAAGAGCCCACATGCCTTTAAAATCTTTATTGTTATAAAAAGCTGAAGGAATTATCAGTCGGTTTTGAGCATTATAGCTAGATGTGAACAGAGCTTTGTGTGAGCGTGCAAGTATATGTGAAAAGCTCTGATGTGAGTGGTGCCTCTGAATGGCGCCATAACTTGATGCTTTCCACTCTGACCACAGGTACATTTGTCAAACAGCCTCGGTGTAACTGCAGCATAAATGTTCCTTGTTCACATGGGGTAATTTATTAGAAATCAGTCTTCATTAGTTAAATTGTAAGTAAATCACAGCCTCTTCTGCCTCCAACATTCCTTCTGCAAACTGTTGATACCATTAGGCTACAGTTGAAAGGGTTTCATTGCCTGTCAGTGTTAATGAGAAGTAGATTCTTTCAAATGATATTTGACAGCGATTGCACTACTACTGAACCTTTATGAGTTCTAAAGAATTTACATAGCCATTTACTAGAGTATACAATGTTCAATCTATAATGAATGTTATGTATATGCTGAAATAGCATTTCTTTGTGCATGAAGGATGTCCACAGTTTTTGCCTTTGGTGTTTAGTTGCACAAGCTATACAGCAAATTAGGTGAAAATGTGATGTGTATAATTCTTCGGCATACGTGCAAATTGGCATGAGCATTTAGGTGTTGCTCTGCTTGACATTGAGAATTTTTCTTTGTAAAAACACTTAAGAAGCTCAAGTACTGTTTCTATCAGTTATTATCACATGAATACAGCACTGATGTCAGTATACTACTGCAGGTTACTCTGTCTCCTTGATACTTGTTTCTCAGAATCTTGCAAGTCCTATAGTTGAGAGGGCACTCAGCTGATGGTCTTCTCCATCCAAACTACTTTTAGCCATCCAAAACAAGATGCATGATAACAGCCCAACAATGAAGATCCTTCCAATGTTTCTCTTCCCCTGGTTTAGCACCATTAATGCCAGCTCAACACAGACATGGAACTGAACCTTGGTGGGAGGAGGGGGCACTGAGGGGTTTAACCTTGGCAGGGTGGGAAACTGGCATGATCGACTGGCAGCCCATTTTACACCCTGGCGGTTTTATGTTCCATTAACTTTGCTGGTATTTACAATACAAACTCTTCCTAAATTCTTGTGCCAGTGTGCTCTGTAGATATTTGTGAAAGGAGAAAGGAGTATGCAGATGCTGGTCATGGAAACAGTTGGCAGGTTTGTCCTCTGTAATCTTCCACTGAACAAAAGCAGTGATGACCAAAGGAGGATCTGGAAGATTTGCACTGTCCATTACACTGCATCTATGATCAGACGGAGACCAATGAAAGAATGTAATCGGTAAGGAGTAACAGTCCCTAATATTAACAATTGGGCCCAGTGGCGATGAGGGGCAATACCCTCCTTAGGAAGGGTGGAATTCCAGGCATTAAGACAGCATGGGGGAGGTAAGAGGGACAGGAAGGCAATAGAGATCAAATCCTCATAAAGGATTGACTGCTGTAGACCTGGAGATGACTGAGACCCAGTGTCACAGGAGAATTTAACTCTCCAGGCAGATGGTGACCGACATCTATGCCTTCTTTGCTGAACACCTCGCAGCTCTGGTTGCTATGTCCTGTCCATGGCTGTGAAAGTCACTGTGACCTTCAACTTCTTTGCTTCTGGCTCTTTCCCAGGATAAGCTTTGAATCTTAGTGGCATCTCAACAGAGGCACAGCACTGCATCTCCCCAATACTGATGCCTGCATTTGCCAGAGCTGGACAGCATATTCCTTTAATGACAGACAGAGAGTCATAGGGTCAGTGGGCATTGGGCTTTGCCTCCATGGCTGGATTCCCTCTGGTTCAGGCATTACTGATTGCACCCATGTTGCCATCAAGGCACCAACTGACTGGCCGGTGAGATCCATCAACAGTCTCTCAACTTCCAACTGGTATGTGATCACAAGAGCTTCCTCCACATGCGTGCTTAGTTTCCTGACAGCTGCCATGGCATTTTCATCTTCTGTCAGTCTAGGCTGCCTCAAATCTTCCCTCCAACCCCCAAAGTGCATGGATGGAACCTAGGGGACAAGGGAAATCCCTTGGAAATGGCTACTGACCTCTCAAAGGGAACCCACAGAGGTGATAATAATCCATGTCATCTCAGCAGGACAACCACTGAGCAGGCCATTGGGCTTCTGAAGATGTGATTCTGGTGCCTGGGCCAGCTGGTTGGTGGCTTTCAATATTCTACTGCAAGGGTCTTGGTATTGTGGTGGTCTGCTGCGCTCTTCATGACATGGTCCTTCAGAGAGGTGTGGACCTCATGGATGGTGAAACCCTGGAAGGAGATAGCTCATCAAAGGAAGTGCAAGAAGTGAGAGAGGAGGGGGAATTGGAGACAGAGGGAGATGACACTGAACAGAATGGTGCCCCGATACGTGATGAGGTGGTCTTCTCCAGCCATCCTCCGAGAAGAGGACATCCCTCTCCCTCACAGCCTCAACAAAACAGCATCAATGAAACTAAGATCTACCCTGCCGAATTCAGGCCTCTCGATGCTGTGTGACATCTTTATTTACTCTGGTGCAGTGGAAGGTTTTGGCACAAACTGCAAATCTCTCTCTCAGGGCAAATAGCAGCCTCAGAGATGGCTGCTGTGTGGAGACTAAATGAGTGGCACATTTCATCTGACCTGCTGCTGTTCCCTCTGCCACTGGCTCTAAATGGACAGGAAACCCTTCTCCATATTAATTAGAGGTTCATCCCTGTGAAAATCTGAACTTTAATCAATTTCCCACCAGAGGCTGGTTTCTGATCCAAGAACTTTTCCTGTTTCCCATCTCTGTGCTGAAAATCCAACCCATTGAAGCTGACCTGTTTTCTTTGTGTGATTGCAGCTAGGGCAGCTTGTAGATGTAGAAGAGGAATGGACCAACGATAGATCCATGATTGTTGAACTAGTAGATTGGGTGAGTAGAGAAGCCATTCTTAGATAGGCTCTGACTACGAACTGATAGGCAAGATTGAGATCCAACAAATGTAAGTGCACCAATCTGGCCAACAAATCAGAAGTGATGGAGGAGGAATGGTACATAGACCATTTTGAATGCAGCAGAGGGGCCAAGGAGGAATAATAATGCACTACATCCACTGTCTGAGACACAGTCACAGAGAATGTAACTCGTGGCTTTGGTTAGTTGGGGTGCTAAAATTTAACTGTGCACTGGGTTAACGCTTACAAAAAAGTCAGAATTCTTGATCCCAATTACTACCCTGTCTTTTATTTTAAAAGTGTGTTAATTGTAAATCAGTGGATGTTAGTTGTAGTGAGGTGGTGATCAGGTGTAGGATTCACATGTTCTATATAGGAGCAGAATGACTGAGGGGTTATTGGTCTGAGGTGCATGACAGGCAATTTGTGTTTCTGTAAATAAAGTTTATAAGTTCATAAAAGCCAGGTTCTAATGTTCTATCCTTCCCTGCCTAACTGAGTTGTAACAGCATGTGTGTTTGGATATCGAATTAGGGCAGAATTGGCCTTAGCTATGATGATCTCAATTATTGAATAGACTGCTAAATACCTGGTTGGAGCACAGAGGTGATTAATGTCACTTAGGCAAGATATTAGAGAACTACTGGTACCTAGTGCCATAACCTCAGAAATATCAGCATCTTGGAGGGAGAAAAGGGAAGATACTTATTTTGAGTCAGGAAGCTTTAAGCATTTGTTTTTATTCATTCATGGGATATGGGCATCACTGGCTGGGCCAGCATTTATTGCCCATTCCTAACTGCCCTTGAGAAGGTGGTGGTGAGCAGCCTTCTTGAACTGCTTGATGTAGGTACAGTCACGGTGCTCTTAATGAAGGAGTTCCAGGATTTTGACCCAGTGACAGTGCAGGAACGGCAATCTATTTTCAAATCAGGATGGTGAGTGGCTAGGGGAGGAACTTTCAGGTGGTGATGTTCCCATGTGTGCTTGCTGCCGTTGTCCTTCTGGATGATAGCAGTCATAAGTTGGAAAGGTGCTGTCTAAGGAAGCTTGGTGAGTTCCTACAATGCATCTTGTATATGCTACACAATGCTGCCACTGTGTGTTAGTGGTGGAGGGAGTGAATGTTTGTGGATGGGGTGCCAATCAAGTGGCTTGCTTTGTTCTGGATGGTGTCAAGCTTCCTGAGTGTTGCAGGATTTGTACTCATCTAGGCAAAAGGAGACTATTGCATCACACACCTGACTTGTGCCTTGTAGATGGTGGACAGGCTTTGGGGAGTCAGGAGGTGAGTTACTCGCCACAGGATTCCTAGCCTCTGACCTGCTCTTGTAGCCATAGTATTTATATGGCTAGTCCAGTTCAGTTTCTGGTCAATGGTAATCCCTAGGGTGTTGATAGTGGGGGATTCAGTGATGGTAATGCCATTGAGTGTCAAGGAGCGATGGGTAGGTTCGCTCTTGTTGGAGATGGTCATTGCTTGGTATTTGGTGGTGTAAACGTTATTTACCACTTATCAGCCCAAGCCTGGATATTGTCCAGGTCTTGCTGCATTTGGATATAGACTGCTTCAGTATCTGAGGAGTCGTGAATGGTGCTGGACATTGTGCAACCATCAGTGAACATCCCCACTTCTGACCTTATGATGGGAGGTCATTGATGAAGCAGCTGAAGATTGTTGAGCCTAGGACACTATCCTGAGGATCTCCTGCAGTGGAATTGAGTTGTTTGACATCCAACAACCACAACCATGTTCCTTTATGTATGATTCCAACCAATAGAGAGCTTCCCCCCCCCGCCCAATTCCCATTGACTCTAATTTTGCTAGGGATCCTTGATGCCACATTCGGTCAAATGCTGCCTTGATGTCAAAGGCAGTCACTCTCACCTCGAGTTCAGTTGTTTTGTCCATTTTTGAACCAAGGCTGCAATGAGGTCAAGAGCTGAGCGACCCTGGCGGAACCCAAACTGAGCATCAGTGAGCAGGTTATTGCTAAACAAATGCCGCTTGATAGCACTGTTCATGACCCCTTCCATCACTTAACTGATGATCAAGAGTAGACTGATGGGGCAGTAATTGGCCAGGTTGGATTTGTCCTGCTTTTTCTGTACAGTGCATACCTGGGCAATTTTCCACATTGTTACATAGATGCCAGTGTTGTAGCTGTACTGGAACATCTTGGCTAGGTGAGCAGCGAGTTCTAAAGCACAACTCTTCAGTACTATTGCTGGAAGATGTACTTTCTCCCTGAAGTTTTTCCATACTAACGAAAGAAATGTATTGTTGCTAAAATCTGAGGGTTTTCTTGGCTAAACCTTTATCAAAACTCTTATCTAACTTCAGAAATTATGGAGCTAAAGTGTTGGTAACTTCCTCAGTTTGACACGCTCTCATATATTTTAATTTATTATTGCGCTTTGGAATAATAAGGGTTACATTGTCATCTTTAAAGAGAAATGTATCCCGTATCAAAGAGCCATTTCCCTTTACAAACACCACAAGGTCAAAGTGAAATATGTGTTCCAGCCTGAATTCACAGTATTTGGGAAAGTTAAGATAATGAGGTGGGGCCTTTACAAAACTATTGTAAAGTTAATTCAATCCCAATAAGGTTTACTTAAAATGCTTATTTTTTCAGTCTCTCTGTCTGTTAAAACCACAAAGAAAGTAGCGTTTTAAAAGTTTAGAAAATCATTTAATAGCCCATGCTGTCCGCCAATATGTGAATGGAACTATTTGGATAGGGTCTGACGACTGTTTCAAACTGTTTAGTATAGGATTGCCAGTCAGGATGCAGCTCACAGATGGCCCTTCCTGTAAACTCTGGGTGTTGTTATTATATCTTTCGTGCCTTCTGCTTCCTTTCCTTGCTGTACTCGCATTCATTTGGCAGTACAGCACCTAAACAGCCAAATTAAATGAACAATATCCCTGATTCTTGTCCTGAATTCCCAAGTCATCAAAACTCATTCATAGCAAACCTTTTTAGAACTTATTTGAGAACTACAGTAGGTCAAGCGATAAATGCTGTAATAAACTACATAATAACATAATGGGAGCATGAGTATGCCACTTTTACTTATTTGGAAACAAGTTAAAATGAGTAGAATACATTAATCTATGAATCTCCCTTCTAATATAGGCATACCTTCAAATTCATCAGTGACGTTGGATTACTTTTAATATAGAGTGACAGAGATTGAATGGATAGTTAAGCTTCTTTCCCCTGCATAGAAGCTTAGGAATAGGTCCAGTCACATAGATCATTTTGACTCAATCAGCAAAAATGACCTTGAGCATGAAGGAGTGAGAGTCTTCATGATGAATCAGAGTTAATGTTCCTTTTGGCGTAGTAATGAAATTTGCTATCTCGGTGCAGACATAAAAAAGACTAAAGAGCTGCTGGTGCCTGTGGAACTGAACTACAGTAGGAATTGGGTAGAAAGAAAATACTGAGGACAAGACTTTTTCTCCCACGGGAATGGAGGTGGTGGACGTGGTGTCATTCTGGCACAGAGGACCAGAATTTGAGACTTAAGTCAAAACTGACAGAGTTACATCAGTTCTCAAATACATACTAAGTTCCTGTACAACTGGGTGTTGCCAGAGATGCACCTAGCCCCTGAGTGCAAATGGCAAGATAATAAGGGTGATTCTATTATTTGCACCATACTGCATCTAATATCAGTTTGTGGAAATAAGGGGTAATTTACCTGCATGAGTTACAAACCAGGGAGGGATTAAGTTCACAGGCTTTGAATGTTCAAAACTTTATCTGAAACATCAGCTTTGACTGAAGCAATTAAAAAATATATATTTTCTCAACTTGCTACCAGGAAAGTGTTCTGCAAGTTGCCTTTCAGCAGTATCAGGTCGAGTTATCTATTTTCCTTTGACACTTCTGTGACAGAACCCTTGCCATATGGTTCACTATGGCCACCTCGCAATATGTTCTTATAATGCAGGAGGAAGGTGAGCAAGAGGAAGAAGTTGTCTTCTGTATCAAATCTCTCAAGTTGCTCCTTCTTGTAAAGGTAATTACCCATGAAAGCATCAACATTTTGTGACAATGCAAAAGCAAGATGGAGGCAATTCATTTTCATATGGTCATGGAATCCACATCGCATGAACCCATTAGGAACTATACTATCTACAGTGCAAGAGAATTTTGGATAATTTTGAACAGTAAATTAGAGCAGAAACTAACATTTCAGCAGTTTAATGAATTTGTGCTGTGTAATCAGCACAAACAATGTTTTGCATTGGATATGTCACTAGTAACGTTTCTAACATAAACTACTTGCAACTTCTCTCATTAATCAGTTTCTTCATGGGATACACGTTGTCAAACAGCAGAGTTGTATGCCTGCATATGTGTGTTTATCTCTCTCTCACCGCCCCAGTTTACACATCTTCCCTCCACACTATCATGAATAATAAGTGTATACTGTTTATATAACGTGTATTTTGAGGGGGATATAGAATTTAGTACTCCGTTAGGATCTCCATGGAGACTGATAACTTTTAAAAGATATTTCAATTTCCAGTGAAATTCAAAAAAGGATCATGAGAAGCTTTCAAGTTAAGACTTTTATTGTAACAAACAAACTAAAAGCAAAAATAAAAATAGCTAGAAAAACTCAGCAGGTCTGACAGCATCTGCGGAGAGGAATACAGTTAATGTTTTGAGTCTATGACTCTTCATCAGAACTGAGGAAATATAGAAATAAGGTGAAATATAAGCTGGTTGAGGGGTTTGGGACAAGTAGAGCTGGATAGAGGGCCAGTGATAGGTGGAGGCAAAGAAGAGATTGCCAAAGATGTCATAGACAAAAGGACAAAGGCGTGTTGATGGTGGTGATATTAGCTAAGGAGTGTGCTAATGGTGACATTAAGGATAGAAAACAGGATGAGCAAGTGACAGATGGTCCTGGGGGGTGTGGGGGTGGGGGAAAGGGATCGAAATAGGCTAAAAGGTGGAGATGAAACAATGGACGGAAATACATTTAAAAATAATGGAAATAGGTGGGAAAAGAAAAATATATTTTAAACATTATAAATTATTGGAAAAAGGGGGATCGGAAAGGGGGTGGGGATGGAGGAGAGAGTTCATGATCTGAAGTTGTTGAACTCAATGTTAAGTCTGGCAGGCTGTAAAGTGCCTAATCAGAAGATGAGGTGTTGTTCCTCCAGTTTGTGTTGAGCTTCACTGGAACATTGCAGCCAAGGACAGACATGTGGGCTTGACAGCAGGGTGGTGTGTTGAAATGGCAAGCGACAGGGAGGTCTGGGTCATGCTTGCGGACAGACCGAAGGTGTTCCGCAAAGTGGTCACCCAGTCTGCATTTGGCCTCTCCAATGTCGAGGAGGCCGCATTGGGAGCAGCAAATGCAGTAGACTAAATTGAGGGAGGTGCAAGTGAAATGCTGCTTCACTTGAAAGGAGTGTTTGGGCCCTTGGGGGGAAGTAAAGGGGCAGGTGTTGCACCTTCTGCGGTTGCATGGGAAGGTGCCGTGGGAGGGGGTTGAGGTGTAGGGGGTGATGGAGGGGTGGACAAGGTGTCCCGGAGGGAACGATCCCTGTGGAATGCCACCGGGGGGGTGAAGGGAAGATGTGTTTGGTGGCGGCATCGTGCTGGAGTTGGCGGAAATGGCGGAGGATGATCCTTTGAACGCAGAGGCTGGTGGGGTGATAAGTGAGGACAAGGGGGACCCTGTCATCGTTCTGGGAGGGAGAGGAAGGTGAGAGGGCGGATGTGTGAGAGCTGGGCCAGACATGGTTGAGGGCCCTGTCAACCACCATGGGTGGAAAGCCGCGGTTAAGGAAGAAGGAAGACATGTCAGAGGAACTGTTTTAAAAACAACATTGACTAACTACTATTTAGTAGGGAACTTATTCTTTAAATTAAAAAGATCCACCATGTGACTTTTAGCACAACTGAAAGTTCCCCGCATGATTATACTTTACACTGTGCATTAAGTAGACACTTCATTCTCCTGAAACCAGTTCAAAGCTATTCTCTGCTCCCAATGGCATGTTTCCATTTTCCTTTCCCAGCCAGGCAATTTCTAATCCCAGGACTTACTTTCACTGTGAGGGTTACTGTGGAGATTTCTCTCTCTAGCCAAAGTTAGGCGAATCTTCCAGCCTCATTTAAATCATTGGTCTCCTCAATCTTAGCATGAGCTCCCATCCACATTATGCATGCTGAACAGGAGAGTCAGCATTTTCTCTGATTCAGGTGCAGGGTTGGCCGCCTCTCTCACAGACTGAATTGTCTCTGTGAGTTTCAGGGATAGCTTAGAAACCCTGTAACCCAATACTATCATGGCTTTCTATGGACTCCTCCCTCCCCAAAATCCACCTCCATGGCATTGCGAATCACATGGGACTTGTATCCAGGTGGAAATGTTAATTAGCTATCCTCTAGACCTCCAACTCCATTCTAGCTTGGAATTAAACAGGCCATTTAAAATATTATGGATTATAAAAGCCGACATTCCCAACATCTCACCGTAATACTTGGAGTCTAACAGTCTACCCACAGTCAGCACAGATGTCCTTGCTATTGTCTACAGTGTGGCTCCAGAGTGAACCAACTGCATTCCGAGAGAAATCAAAGTGTGATGTCAGAGGAAAACAGGTAGTTGATTAGTTGGCAAGTATTTTTCTCATTTATCTTTCAAAACTCAGGTAATTTTAGAAATTTTAAGGTTTTATTAGTATAGTAGAGTTTACTAATTGTAGTAAAGCTTATTAGGTTGGCTGGTGAGAATTTCCTCTTTATCTTAACTGGGGAATTTCAATTGGGGTAAGCAGTACCTTTATTGAAATAATAAGAATATAAGCACAAGCATACTATAGACATTAATTAAAAATTAATCAGCAAATGCCAGGGTAGGCGATTGCAGAATGTGGGAGCTCATGGACACCTGTATGATCTAAGGCAAACACATCTACAATAAGTGTCTTCAGTGGGCCATTGAGCTGGAGGCTGAGCTGCAGACATTGCAACACATTGTGGGGTGGGGAAGGGGAAGAGGAAGGAAAGTTACCAGGCATTTTGTTCCTGGAAGCAGTCTCACCCCTTAGAGTCATCTGATTTGTTCCATGGCAAATGAGGTAGGTATGAGGATTGAGAGGCTAGAAGTGGAGGAGCCTCAGCCTTTGCAATTTTTTTCCCTTTATTCTGGGATGTGGACATCGCTGACAAGGCCAATGTTTGTTGCCCATCCCTAATTGCTCTTGAACTGAGTGGCTTGCTAGGCTACTTCAGAGGGCAGTTTAGAGTCAACCACATTGTTGTGCATCTGGAGCCACATGTAGGCCAGACCAGTTAAAGACAGCAGATTTCTATCCGTAAAAGACATTAGTGAACCAAATGGATTTTATGACAATCGATGATAGTTTCATGATCACCATTATTACTGTGACTAACTTTACATTCCAGATTTTTTAATTCAATTTAAATTCCACTAACTGCCATGGTGGGATTTGAACCCATGTCCCCAGAGCATTGGTCTGGACCTCTGGATTACTAGTTCAGTGACATTACAACTATGCTACCATCTCCCCCATTGCCCAACAGGTGCAAGGTTCTTGCAGCCCATATGGGCAAAAGTGGGGGCCACAGGGTGGATGAGAGAACTGACCATGGCACTGTGGCACAGGAAGCTATTCAAATGGGGCGAGTTAATAGGAAATGTGGTAGTAGTAGTGGACAGTATAGTCAGGGGGATTGACACGGTACTCTGCATCCGAGAGCATGAATCCTGGAGGCTCTGTTGCTTTCATGGTACCAGGGCTCGGGGCATCTGATCTGGGCTGGACAGGAATTTGCAGTGGGAGGGGAAGGGTCTAGTTGTTGTGGTCCACATAGGTACCAACGACATGGGTAGGACTAGGAAAATGACTCTGCTTAGAGAGTATGATCAGGTAGGGGCTAAATTAAAACACAGAACCTCAAAAGGTAATAATCTTTGGATTATTATCTGAGCCACGAGCAAATTTGAGTAGGCTAAATAAGATTAGAGGGTTAGCACATGGCTCAAAGATTGGTGTGGGAGAAATGGGTTTCAATTCATGGGGCACTGGCATCAGTGCTAGGGAAAGTGGGAACTGTACCATTGGGATGGTCTTCAGCTGAGCCGCACTGGGACCAATGTTCTGACAAGTCATATAATTACAGCAGTAGAGAGGGCTTTAAACTATATAGTGGGGGGGGGGGGGGGCGAAGAATTAAGTGAGAGAATATGTGATAACTGAAAAAGAGGGGACAAGGAAAGGGAGCAAGTTAAGGGAATTGATAATCTGAGTATGGCAAAACAGTCTGAGATACAAATATAAGAGCGTGCCATCCTTTGCAACAAGGTAGGTGAATTGATAGCACAAATGAAAGTAAACAAGTATGATCTAATTGCCATTATGGAGTCATGGCTGCAGGGTGACAAAGGCTGGGAGCTGAATGTTCAAGAATATTCAACATTTAGGACTGTAGGCAAAAAGGAAAAGGGCGTGGGGTAGCACTGTCAATAAAGGATTTGGTCAGTATATTAGTGAGAGAGGATCTTAGATCGAAGGATCAAGATGTAGAATCAAACTGGGTGGAGCTAAGAAACAGGAAGGGGCAGCAAACATTGGTAGGAGTTGCTTATAGGCCACTAAACAGTAGTGGTAATGTAGGGCACAGTATAAATCAGGAAATTAGAGTTATATAGTAATCATGAACTCCAATCTACATATAGACTGGGTAAACCTAATTAGCACTAATGCTGTGGAGGACAAATCCCTGAAAAAATGCACATGAAATGGTTTTCTTGAACAGTATGTTGAGGAACCAACTAGAGAACAGGCTATTTTATATCTAGTATTGTACAATGAGAATGAGGGCTAATTAATAATCTCGTTGTAAAAGAGCCTCTAAGGAGAGTGGCCATAGCATATTACAACAGGTAGAATTTTACATAATGTTTAAAAGTGATGTAGTGCAATCTGAAACTGGGGTCTTAAATCTAGACAAAGGAAACTCTGAAGGAATGAGGCATTGGCTGTTGTAGATTGGGAAGCTACATTAAAGAGGTATAACAGTAGAAAGGCCATGGTACATGGTTTACAACAAATTTACATTCCTTTCCAAAAAAACACAGCAGGAAAGGTGATTCAATCATGGCTAAAAAGGGAAGTTGAAGATTGTGTTAAATCAAAGGGAGAGGCTTAAAAAGTTGCCAAAAAAGCAGTAAGCCTGAGGATTGGGAGCATTTTAGAATTCAGCAAAGGAGGACCAAACAACTCAAAGAGAAAATAGAATATGAAAGTAAACTAGTGAGAAACATAAAAAAATGGACTGTTCAAGCTTCTATAGCTACGTAGAAAGGAAAAGATTAACAAAGACAAACGTGGGCCCACTACAGGCAAGGGACTGGAGAATTTATAATGGGGAATAAGGAAATGGCGGAGAAACTGAACAAATACTTTGTATCTGTCTTCATGGAGGAAGCCACACATAACCTCCCAGAAATACTAGAGAACTGAGGGACCAGTGAAATTGAGGAACTGAAGTATTAGTAGAAAAGTAGTGCTGGAGAAATTAATGGGACTGAAAATTGTTAATTCCCTGGACCTAATGATCTACATTCCAGTGTTGAAAGAGGTGGCTGTGGAGATAGTGGATGCACTGGTGATCATCTTTCAAAATTCTATAGATTCCGGAACAGTTCCAGCAGATTGTAAGACAGCAAATGTAAGCCCAATCTTTAAGAAAGGAGGGAGGGACAAAACAGGGACCTACAGACCTGTTAGCCTGACATATTAGTGGGGAAAATGCTAGAATCTATCATAAAAGGTGTGATAACTGGACACTTAGAAAATAATGGTAGGATTGGGCTGAATCAACATGGATTTATGAAATGGAAATCATGTTTGACAAACCTGTTGAAGTTTTTTTGAGGGTGTAACTAGTAGAATAAATATAAGACAACCAGTGGAAGTGGTGTAGTTGGATTTTCAGAAGGCTTCCAATAAGGTCCCACACAGGCAGTTAGTGAGCAAAATTAGAGCACGTGGGATTGGGTATAATATACTGGCATGGATTGAGAATTGGTTAAAGGGCAGAAAACAGAGAGTGGGAATAAACAGGTCATTGTCAGGTTGGCAGGCTGTGACTAGTGGTGTACGATAAACATCATAGCTTGGACTCCAGCTATTCACAATCTATATCAATGAGTTAGGTGTGGGGATCAAACGTAACATTTCCAGGTTTGCTGATGACACAAAGCTAGGTGGGAATGGGAGTTATCAGGAGGGTGCAAAGAGGCTTCAAGGAGATTTAGACAGGCTAAGTGAGTGGGCAAGGACATGGCAGATGGAATATAATGTGGAAAAATGTGAAGTTATCCACTTCGGTTGGAAAAACAGAAATGCAGAGTATTTCTTAAATGGAGAGCGATTGGGAACTGTTAATGTCCAAAGGGACCTGCGTGTCATTGTTCATAAATCACTGAAAGCTAACATGCAGTTGCAGCAAGCAATTAGGAAGGCAAATGGTATGTTGGTCTTTATTGCAAGAGAATTTGAGTACAGGGGTAAAGATGTCTTGCAGCAATTGTATAAAGCCTTGGTGAGACTGTATCTGGAGTATTATGTACAGTTTTTGTCTCCTTATCTAAAAAAGGCTAAAATTGTCTTAGAGGGAGCCCATCAAATGTTCACCAGACTGATCCCTGTGATGGTACAATTGTCTTATGAGGAAAGATTGAGGAGACCGGGCCTGTATTCTCTAGAGTTTAGAAGAATGAGAGGTGATCTCACTGAAGCATACAAAATTCTTATGGGGCTCGATAGGTAGATGCAGGAAGGATGTTTCCCTTGGCTGGGAGGTCTAGAATCTGGGAACACAGTCTCAGAATAAGAGGTAGACCATTTAGAACTGAGATGAGGAGAAATTCCTTCTCTCAGAGTGTGGTGAATCTTTGAAATTCTCGACTCAAGAGGGTTGCGGAGACTCAGTCATTGAGTATATTGAGATAGATTTCTAGATGTTTCAGACGTCAAGCGATATAGTGATTGTGAAGGAAAATGGTATTGAGGTAGAAGATCGGCCATAATGTAGTTGAATGTTGGAGCTGGTTTGAGAGGCCAAATGGCTTAGTCTTGCTCCAATTTCCTATGTTCCTATGTACAGGTGTGAATATCTTGCACCTTATTCCCAGTAATTTAACCTAAGCTCTTTAACAACCAAGCCACCCAAGCTTGTCATCAGACAGAATTCAGATCAGATCACATGATCCCCCCATTCCACCATTTTACCTTCAATTAAAGAGACAATGCCAAAAATATAACAATCTTATAAACTTTGTATTTGTAACAATTCAAAGAGTTGATTTTTATTCAGGAACGCGCTTTACTAATAATTCTAACACCTCTGCAGATGTACCATTGAAAGCCAAGCCGAATTTCCACAATGTTGAGCATCTCAGCATAATTCCATACAGTTTAGTTGATGCAACTCTTTTAGATTATTTATTGCTAACTTCTCTGTTTGCACAGCACAGTTAATCTTTTGCTGCCCCCATCCAAGTGTATATAGAAATAATGGCGGAACTGCCTGGAGGGTGGTTTAGCCTGGTGAGCAATACGTGACCTTTTATGTTCCATGAGGAATGCAGTTAGTTCTCTGTGAGTGAGATGGATTACATTATTGATTAACAACTGATTACAAGCTGAGCAGTTAATAATAGGTTATTTTTTTTTAATAAATCCACAATATGCTATAATATTCATTGTAATCAGTGAAATTTACTTAGCTGTATTTCTATAAAAGACGACCACAAACATCATGATAATGGAATTAATTATAGTACATCTACTGAAGTGAACAGGGAACATAAATTGCTACCAGCACTCTGGTATGAAAAAGATAAAGATTATGAGTAATCCCTTTAAATTGCATCTGTAACATTGAAAGAACCTATTTCATTGCACAGAACTTTACAATTTAATGTTTATAGCAGTTACTGTAGAAAATTAATTTTCCTGCACTTGTTTTCTAATCCCTTTACAGAACTAGAAGTGACCATTGACATAACATGGGTGAGTAGGCTTCCTTATGGAAAAATGTTCAAGCAAACTGAATGTCTCTGTGGAACGTACAAAAAGTTCCATAACCAATTGTTATTTTAGCACTGTGCTAAACATACATGCAAATGTTAAGTGAATATGGTTAGTACCACTCTGCATCATTCCCACAATCCTAGTTTTGTGCCAGCACAATGGATAAGTGGCCAGAGCTTTAGAAATATTGGGCACTTTTCCTAAACTGATCATATTTTAGAGAGAGAGGGCTTTAATTCGCTCTGCTTGCTGAAAACTGGGTGGTATTGAAGTTAAAAATCAATCTAATGAGGACTGTTCTCCTTAGAGCATAAAAGGTTGAGCGGAGATTTGACAGAGGTGTTCAAATCATAAAGGGTCTAGACAGAGTAGATTAAAATTAAGTGGGGTTCCCTTGTTTGATCACTGTCCAGGAAATGGCTGCTTGGAGGGCAGGCATATGGATAATGGGCTAAGCTATGTTAGTACCTTCGCCCCATGACGAAATAGTCTGCTGACACTGGCTTACATGCATAGAAGGGTGACTTGGAAATGTGCACCAGCAAAGAGTCAACATCTTCAGGAAATAAGAAGTGAACAGGAGAGAATTAGTAGGCGAATAAAGTACATCTTTCAGCACTCCAACTTGGGAGAAGCATTAATCTTTTTAGATCATGATAGGCTATTTCTTCAGATGACCTACTACAGATTAAAAAAACATGGCAGAATTTTCAGGTCATCAGGCGGGCGTGGTGGGCAGGCACAGGAACGGCCAGGAAACAGGCTGCCGCCCACGATTGGCTGCCGACTACGATTTCTGGCCAGTTAACGGGGGGAGGGTGAGCGCTGAAGTCAGCACAGGCACAGGGGAGCGCGCAATGAAAGCTCCCTGAAGGCAGAGAGCTGCCTCAGGGAGCTGAAGAATTTAAAACCATCAAATAAAGATTTTAAAGTGCAGGAAAAAATGTCCACACATCAGACTTACTCACCTAAACATATAGATTATAAAAATTCTGCCCAAACATTTTTATTTTTTTAAAATTAATATTGGAAACCTCATCCCACTTTTGGATGAGATTTCTTCAAAAATCCAAAGGCTGCCTGGCCGATTTGCCCGTCTGCCAACCGTAACGCTGGGTGGGCAGCAAAAAATCCAGGTTAATTAATACATTAGTGGCCTTAATAGGCCTCTTAATTGTCGGCAGGCGCACTGCCGACTCTTGTGCGCCCCCGCCGACCGAAATACCGCACGAGTGTGCGATGACATCGGGACGCTCGCCTGATGTCACTGTGCGCTATTTTACATTCTGGCGTGTCGGGCACGTGCTCGCACGCCAAGCAAAAAATCCTGCCCACAATTTAAACAGTTTGACTAAAAGATTCCATAATGAACTGACAGAATAAAAATCCTTTATGAACCAAAAGCTTTTTGATCCAATGAATAGTATCACACTTGTGCGTAATATGAAAACAACTCTCCAAAAGACCAATGAAGGACCTAAGTGCTTAACATTAAGCCTCTTTCCAAAAGCTCACAGGGTTTTGCTTATCAAGTTTCATATCATGTAAAAATTTATAGCAAACACATGGAGCTCTTTAATGGTATAACTGAAGTGTCTGGATAAAAGTCTAGATGCTGGAATATATTGCACAATTACCAAATCTAATATGATTTGGGAATTAAACCAGCAAAGCACCACAGGTTTGATTTTACAGTCTCAGTGGGAATTCTTAAATTAATGGTTGGTAAAGAGTTCACAACACCTGTCTAAATTTCCAGTATCCGCTTTTCATGGGCAGGGCTCCCAACCCAACTTATAATCTCAACATACATTGGAGAAGCACACTAAACCTCTTCCAACTTGTAAGCATCACTCTCAGTAGTATCCTTCCTGTGTTGTTACTGTGCTAATTCTCTGCCAAAAGAATCACAAGTTACATCTTGCAAAATCAAAGAGTTTTGTTTACTTGAGGAAACAACTGGAGCTCCACTGCTATTTTTGCACTAAGCTATTTTCCACCTTCGTGTTTGTTGGAAAAAGGCACGAACGCCTTTCACTGTCTTTGTGGTTCTGTACAACGTCTCCAGGAACCAGAAACACCTTTTTTTTAAAAAAAAGGCACAAAAAATATCTGCAAACAGTGACCTGCATGTCAACAAAAACCCTTTCATTTATAAAATCAGTATCCATTTTGTTGAGTGCACTCACATCATTCATGACACCAGCGGAAGACCATCAGGCCAGAAAAAAAAAGCTTTTATTATTCCTTTTCAGGTAGTTTTAAATTAACCAGACAAGGCAGCATGTGATCCTGTTATTGGTTTGATATATCACTAGCTATTATCAGTGCCATAGTGATTGCATTGGAACATAGGACTGAGGAGCAGGAGTAGGCCATTTGGCCCTTCAAGCCTGCTTCATCATTCATTAAGTTTGTGGCTTATATGGTTGTGGTCTCAGCTCCTTTTCTCAGGCTTTCCTGTCTGTCCCCTGTTATGGTGCACAGTTATGATATTATGCTTCTTTCAAAAAACTGTTCTGAAGGTCACCTTTAAAAAAAAACCTTGGACTGAGTTTAAAGACTGTTCTCAAAGTGGCTCCAGGCTACCAAACAGAAGTGTGGATTTTAATCATCTTTCTCTTACCTCCTGAGGAGAACAGGATGCATTCCTCAAACATTTACATTTAAAATTCAATGAGTTTTCCAAAAGAGTAAATGGACACCCATTGACTTGATGGCCTTTCCTCCAAATACAAATCAATCACTGATTGATAAGTCACTAAGGTTTGAACAATCTTGAACCTTTTGATCACAACAGGGGGTAAGGAGACTTTGGCTAACTATTATGTCTTGCCTTATATGGTAAGTGTCTCGGTTTTCTGGTACAGGTCACATGATAATGGTGGCCATCTTGCCTTACCTGCAAAAAGCATTGAAAAGAGCAGGAAAAAGGCAAATCCAGAGAACCACCTTGAAACACCTTCAAAAGCAGACAAGAGCTTGAACCCAGGGAGAGGGGGATCTTAGTGCAAAAACAGCTACTGGTCTTCTATATCTAGACAGCTAAAAGTGCCATGCTTGCAGAACAGAAATAACAAACCTTCTCTCCTCCCTGTAAACCCTGATTCTACCTAAGCTCACCTGTTAAATCAATCTCTGGCATTTCAAAAGTAGTAGCCATTGCAGCTGCAGAGACAACTCTCCAACATCAAGACTTTCACTTCAGACAACGTAACATCTTGACTTCATAAAATATCAGGCCTTCACCAAGTATGGACTAACCTTGATTTACGTTTATAAATATCATTTTATCTTCATTTTTAATAAATCCTTGTGTGTTATGCGTTCGTAACTTTATCTTTTCATTGGTAACTTCTGGAGCAACAGCGTGAAATAAACCAACCTTTTCATTTTGTTTTTTTAAGTAAAAAGGCTTTGCTGCCAGGTTATTTTGAATTGAATTTCCCACTCCAGTGCTAAGACAGACAGACAGGCAGACAGACACATACATATGGGCAACTTTGGGGAAACACCTTTAAAGTGTCTGTGAAACCCCCATAACCCTTGTCTATCAAAAATCTATCTAATTCAGCCTTGAATAAATTCAATGACACAGAATCCACTGCTCTCTGGGGAAGAGGGTTCCACAGACCAATGATCCTCTGAGAGAAAAATCTCATCTCTGTCTTAAAAGGGAGACCTCTTATTCTTAAACAAAAACAAAAATACCTGGAAAAACTCAGCAGGTCTGGCAGCATCTGCGGAGAGGGACACAGTTAATGTTTCGAGTCCGAATGACCCTTCAACAGAACTAAGCAAAAATAGAAGAGAGGTGAAATATAAGTTGGTTAAAGGGCAGGGGGGGTGGGACAAGTAGAGCTGGATAGAGGGCTAGTGATAGGTGGAGATAACCAAAAGATGTCACAGACCAAAGGACAAAGAGGTGTTGAAGGTGGTGATATTATCTAAAGAATGTGCTAATTAAGGGTAGAAAGCAGGACAAGCAAGGTACAGATAGCCCTAGTGGGGTTGGGGGTGGGGTGAAGGAATCGAAAAAGGCTAAAAGGTAGAGATAAAACAATGGATGGAAATACATTTAAAAATAATGGAAATAGGTGGGAAAAGAAAAATCTATATAAATTATTGGGAAAAAAAAGGGGGGGGGATCGGAAAGGCGGTGGGGATGGAGGAGAGAGTTCATGGTCTAAAATTGTTGAACTCAATATTCAGTCCGGAAGGCTGTAAAGTGCCTAGTCGGAAGATGAGGTGCTGTTCCTCCAGTTTGCGTTGAGCTTCACTGGAACAATGCAGCAGGCCAAGGACGGACATGTGGGCATGAGAGCAGGGTGGAGTGTTGAAATGGCCAGCGACAGGGAGGTCTGGGTAATGCTTGTGTTCAGACCGAAGGTGTTCTGTTTTGGATTTCCAGCATCTGCAGTTTTTTGTTTTTCTCTTATTCTTAAACCGTGCCCCCTAGCTCTAGTCTCTCCCACCTTTCTGAGCAACAGAAGGATGAAGGTCCACCTACAAGACAGGGTCTCCAAGAACACTCAACACAAGGCAGTGTCCTGACGCTGATATTTTTTTTTTTAACATCTACATAAGCGACATGCCTTCACATCAACATGAAAATTTAGTTACGCTGATGCTAATGCCTTGATAACTCAGGCAAAATCTTTCCAGGATCTGGTAAACTCTGACCTGTCAAAAATGGCCAAATGTTTCTACAAGTGGAGACTGCAACCAAACCCAGCCAAGTCCATCGTCTCTGCATTGCATCTTGAAAATCACACAGCACCCACAACAGGTCAGTGTTTCTGACAGGTCAGAGGCTGGGATTTTATGGTGCCATCCGCGGTGGGACATGTCGCAGGTGGAACGGAAAGTTTGAAGAGGAAAACAAGCGTCCATTGACCTTGGGTGGGAATTTCTGGTCTCATTGCGAGTGGGACTGGAAAATCCCAGCCAGGGTGTGGGTATGTCGCATAAGATGATGTTAAAAAGTGTCAGTGCCCAACACCCTAAATGTCACCTTCTGTGGAGAAAAAGTGCAGCATGAGCTGACTCCCTATCTTGGAGTGACCCATGACCACTCCCTAACATATCATCACCCCCTCTGAAAGGCTGCTGAAGAGACCAAGACATGAGCGAACATCATCTGCAAGCTCACCAGCACAAGCTCGGATGCAAAAACCACCATCCTTTTACTTCTGCTGGAGCTCTTGTTTTCTAGATAGCTGAGTACTGTACAGGCCTCAAGTTGTCACACCAAACGCAATGTCACACAACCTCACTTAGTAATGAGGATAAACGCTGGAACTCTTGAAATCAACACCCAGTTCAGTGGTTACTCGTCCTCTCAAATATCACCCCTGTCCCCATTCGACGGGACATAGCAACGTGCAGAGAAATAATTCTTGTCAGCAGCAGCTTGGACCTTCCTGTCCATAGAAACCTTCAAGAACCCTCAACTCGCCGCTTGGTTCTACAGAACCCACTCTGGACACAAATCAAACGTCTCCAACCCCATAACACTGATGAAACCTGGAAGAAAGCTTGGGCAGAAAACACCTTCTCAAATAAACTCATTGTCTCTGACCAATGTCTCAACAACTAGGCTTCAGTCTCCTCTGCAGTAAAACTTCCCTACTTTTATATTCCATTCCCCTTGCAATAAATGCCAACATTACATTTGCCTTCTTGATCACCTGCTGCATCTGCATGCTAACTTCTTGTGATTTCATGTATCAGGACACCCATATCCCTCTGTACCGAGTTTTGCAATCTCTCACCATTTAAATAGTATACTGCTTTTCTATTCTCCCTGCCACAGCGAACAAGTTCACATTTTCCCACATTATACTCCACCTTCCAAATTTTACCCACTCACTTAACCCATTTATATACCTTTGTGGATTATTTACCTCCTCCTGGCAACTTACTTTCCTAAATATCTTGGTGTCTTCAGCAAATTGAGCTACCATATATTCAGTCCCTTCATTCAAGTCATTGATATAGATTATAAATAGTTGAGGCCCTAGCACTGGTCCCTGTGGCACTCTACTAGTTACAGCTTGCCAACCCGAAAAATACCCATTTATTCCTGGCTTTCTGCTTCCTGTTCGCTAACTAATTCTCTATCCATGCTAATATGTTGCCCCTATACCATGTGCTCTTATTTTGTGTCATAACCTTTGATGTGGCACCTTATCAAATACCTTCTGGAAATTCAAGTACGCCACATCCACAGGTTCCCCTTTATTCACCTTGCTTGTTCCTTCCTCAAAAGAACTCCAATAAATTAGTTAAACATGATTTCCCTTTCACAAAATCATTTTGATTCTGTCTGATTGCATTATGATTTTCTTAGTACACTGCTATAACCTCCTTAATAATGGATTCTTGCAATTTCCCTATGACAGATGTTAGGCTAAGTGGCCTATAGTTTTCTGCTTTCTGTCTCCAAAACTTCTTGAATAAAGGTGATACATTTGCTATTTTTCAATCCGCTGAGACCCTTTCAGAATTTAAGGAATTTTTGAAGTTTAAACCAATGCCTCTACCATCTCTGCAGCCACTTCTTTTAAGACCCCAGGATGCAGGCAATCTGGTACTGGGGACTTGTCAGCCTTTAGGCCTAATAGTTTTCATAGCACCTTTTCCCTGGTGATGGTGATTGTTTTAAGTTCCTCCCTCCCTTTCACCTCTTGATTTTCAAGTATCTTTAGGAAGTTTTCTAAGTTTTCTGCAGTAAATACATGTACAAAATACCTGTTCAATGCTTCTGCCATTTCCTTTGTTCTCCATTATCAATTGCCCAGACTCTCTCTCCAGGGGAACAACACTAGCTTTAATGACTGTTTCCCTATTTAAGTATTTGTAGAAACTCTATCTGTTTTTATATTACCAGCTAGCTTTCTCTCGTACTTTACTTTCTCCATCTTTATTTATTTCTTCAGTCATTCTTTGCTCGTCTTTAAAATCTGACCAATCTTCTGACCTACCATTAATGTTTGCAGATTTGTACAGTGTTTCTTTCAATTTGATACGATCCTTAACTTCCTTATTTAGCCACGGATGATGCACCCTTCTCAAAGCATCTTTCTTTCTCATTAGGGTGAATTTTCACAGTTATTAAATATCTCCTTAAAAAAGTCTGCCATTGCATCTCTACTGTCCTACCTTTTAACCTAGTTTCCCAGTTCACTTTTGCTAACTCTACCTTCATACCATTTATTCAGATTTAAAACACAAATCTCACACCCACACTTCTCCCCTTCAAACTGAATAAGAAATTCTATCATGTTATGATCACTGTCACAGAGGCTCCTTTACCAATGAGGTTATTCTGTCTCATTGCACAATACCAGGTCTAGAATAGCCTATTCCCTGGTTTGCCCTAGAACATACTTCTCTAAGAAATTGTCCCGAGTGCAGAAACTGAACTAATTTTCCAGGTTACCTTTGCCAATTTGATTCACCCAATCTATATGTAGATTAAAGTCATCCATGATTATTGCAGTATCTTTCTTATACACCTCATTTATTTTTTCCTGTATACTCTGTCTTACACTGTAACTACTGTTGGTGGTGGGGGGGGGGGGGGGGAGGGCAGTGGGGGCAGGGGGTGTGTGTGTGTGTGTGTGTGGCAGGGGGTGGCCTATAAACTACTCCCACAAGTGACCTCTTACCTTTTCTATTTCTTATCTCTACCCAACCCGATTTTACATCTTGCTCTTTTGAGCCAAGGTCATCTCTCTCACTATAGTATTAACAACATCCTTAACTAGCAGGGCTACCCCACCACCTTTTCCTAGATTCCTATGTTTTTGGAGTGTCAAATGCCCTTCAATATTCAGGGCCCAGCCTTGGTCACCTTGCAACCATGTCTCTGTCATGGCTATCAGGTCATGCATATTTATTTATTTATGCAACAGTATTTATATTTTGTAATCAATTAAGAAATATTTTTGAACAGCTTTCTCAGCAACACCAGTTTTGCTCACTAAGTGATATCTTAAGATTTTTATCTTAAGTTTTAGCAATTTTTTTCATTTATTGTAAAGGGAATAATGTCAAAAATTTCAATATCAAATCTAGAAAATTCAGAGGTTTATCTGAATATTTCATTTAAAAAACCCTACACCAATGTAAGCTCCAAGTTATTTGGTGTCTGAATGAGTTGGAACGTGAGGCCTAAACACACCCTTCTTTCCTTTTCCCTTCCTGCCCTGGCCACTTCACATCTTTCCTCCAGCCCTACAATCCAGCGAGAACTTTTTGCCCTCATCTTTAGGCAACCCCCAATTTCATCTCTCCGCCATTGGTGCCCGTAACTTCAGCCGCCTAGGGCCTAATCTCTGGTATTAATAGGCGACTGATCTGAAAAAACAACTTTACACCTGGATGACAAGTTGAAAATCTATACCATTAGGAGAGAAGATCGGGTCAGCCAACCTGTACCACTCTCATGTATCTCCTATTCATTACTTCCAAACTGACTAAGGCAGAGATCTGGAAACAGATTATATGTATGTGCTCTCATCCAATGATTAATAATAGGTAGAGGGAGGGGGTAGTAGTAGAAGAAAATATACACACTGGAATCACGAGATGTAAAAATGAGAAAAAAATGGAAATTAGATCATTAGTAATGTTATTGCAGATTATAATTTGCCTCATAACATCCCTATGTAATGACAAAAAGATGTTTTCCCTTTTCAAATAGATAGCATACCTTATAGAAGCGGTAAATAAGGTATCAAATCTAACTGTAAGCAACAAGGCACATTCTTAGTGAGTCCTAATTATGCTGTTCCTTAACAAAAAGCACAGAACCAGGCCAACAAGGACAATTTACTTGTGTTGAGGAACATTACACAAGAATCACTTCTAAATACTTAGGGACCTTTTAACCATGAAAAGCACTGCTCATTTTTTTTCTGCCCAATTAAAGTGGCATTCTCATCTGTGGAGCGAAGTTTTTTAAGAGTTGTAAAAGGATGCACCATTAGCAACTGTTACAACGTTCGCTTAATGTATACACACTCATACAGACCATTTAAAGGGAAGAGAGAATCCAGCTTGTTTTGAAGTATACATTTCACATGTCAGTAGTCGTGACATTTTTAATGTTCCATTCTTTAGTAACTGGTGGTTTGTTTCATTTACTGTGACAAATCACCTGGTCAATTTTGATGAAGCCTAAACAAACTCTAATGAATCTTCTGGGCAGTATAATGAGGGATTTATCCCAGAGCAATAAACCTTTACTGACACAAATATTCTAGTCGTGTGCTTTGTCAAAGCAGTACAACAGTAAAGAGGCACTGCCATTTAAGGTAATGGCACTTAAGCTGTCATCCTTGTGAATAAAAATAAGAGTACGGCATGAAATGGAACACTGTAAATCACATGTGAAACCAGCAGTTTGAGGATCATACAGTATTGTAATCCCATAAAAGGCAAACAAATGAATCTTTTTAGAGAGTGTCAATGAGTTTGTTTTTCAAGTAAAAATGTCAAATATACTTCATCTACGTCAAAACTTTAAAGAACACGTGTGGGCTGCAGTGGGGCAAATCTGCAGATTAAAGGATAAGATCACAGAAACAGCTCAAGTCCTTTAATTAAATAACCAAGATTCCTCCATTTTCTAAGCAATTCATCTGATGTTAGAGCTGGAGAAAGACAAAAGCCTTGCATTTATATGGTGCCTTCCACAACCTCAGGAAGCCCCAAAGCATTTTACAGTCAGCAAAATGCTTTTGAAGGTTAGCCACTGTTGCAATGTAGAAAATGCTGCAGCCAATTTGTGTACAGCAAGCTCCCACAAACAACAATAAAAACAGGCCATCTTTTTAGGTGTTATTTGAGGGATAAATACTGACTTAGACACCAGGGAGAAGGGGATGAATGCTCTCATCCATTCTGCCAAGGTAAGTCACTCTTCTCATCACTCTCAACCCCATCACCCACCCACAGGGATAACACACATCAAGGGACAACACCACTAACTCTCACACAGATCCTCACATCTAAGTCAGGCTCATATCCCCTGGAGCTCGCATCCTCATCCCATCCATGGCTTCACTCCCCACACAAACATTCCATGCATTGCCATGCATCCTGCTCACACACTCTCCAACCGTTTTCATGCAGGAGAAGCTGGCTCACAAAGAAGGGGGAGGTTCCAGATCAGGGGTGGAGTGGCCAACATTAGGACACTCAATTACTTTGAGGAGCATGCCATCGCGCCGACTGGTGAGGACGTGGACCATGCCTGTGGCAACTGTGAGGTCGGCGGCGAGAACCCACGTGAGGATCCTACACCACATCATCCTCCTCTCAACGCAACTGAGTGCTTTCTCCCCTGCTTTTAACTCTGCTGCCATGCATTAATTATCTCTACTTTGGTTCACAGGGAGCTCTGCCAAGCAACTGACACCCTCAGCCAGCCAGTCCCTCAGCTCCATCCAGGTCCTCACCTCCAGCCAAGAGGAGGCCTCCTCCATTGAAGAGCTGGGAATAAGCGTCATGACTCGTCATAGCGATTACCACACCCTCCACCAGTAGATACACACACCTCAGCGGGACCTAGATCTAGAGCAGGCTCGGGTTCACAATCTGGTGGTCACTGCACGGACATGTGTCTGCAGCAGGAGGAGGAAGGTGCAGCTGAGCTCCCTGGCACTCGGAGGACTGCTGGGGAAGAGGCATCTGTGAGGTCAGAGTCGGATGACTAGCCTCTGGATTCGGCCTTCCAACTCATCAGCTGAAGGCAAGGGGATATCACGCAGAGCTGTTGGAAGTCCTCAACATATTGGCATGTGAGTGGGAGAAGTGCGTCCACCTGCTATCTGGTGAAGTGGTGCCCACATGTGAGCGTATGGAGGTTTCCATGCGGAGGATGGTTAACACCATGGAGACCCTGGTCCAGCAGAACATGGAGATGCACACAGACCTGCACTCCATTGCCGTAGCCATGGGTGAGCTCCTGCACTGGCAGTGTGAGGGGGAAACGGAGCACATCGGAGTCCCTCCAGGTACTCCATCCCTCAAGGAGTCAGGCTGGGGCCCTGGGGCACCCAGGGGGGAGGAGGAGCAGCAGCTGGACACTCCTGGGTCATCCACTAAGGAATCTCAGAGACTGTCCTCTCCCTCCGAGTCCCCTTTACCTGTGACCCCCTCAACCTCATCCTCTGTGACCACAGAGGGAGCAGCTGGCCCACAGGAGGACAGCCAAAGCAAGCCAGAGCCCTCATCGCCTGGGCTCTCCAGAGGACCCATGCCATAGTCATCAGAGGCAACAGGACCAACCATTGGACAGGTTGTCTCCACCCCTGCTGCAGATGTCAGGGCAGCACATAAAAGAAGTGTAAGGCCTAGAAAAGTTAAGAGATTTTGATCACAAGTGGTTGCACGGGTGAACACAAAATATATTTACTTTCACTGAATAATGCGCAATGGTGTCTTTCAGCTTCATTGACAGGCTTTGCAAGTCCTTGCCCAGCATTCTGCCCCCGCTCCCCCCCACCCCCACCACCCCCAACTAGTTCAGCTGCACGCAGCCAGCATACAGGTGATTCTGAAGGGACAAGTGTGTGTGTGGCAGGGCCTTTCGGAGCCTCGTGCAAGCACTCTCCCAAGCACGTGGAGCCTTCCTCCATCACACTCATCTCAATGTCCCCAGCATTTTCAATGCTGCCTGCTGGGGTTCTCTTTCAGTTGTCCATCTGATCTGACCTGCATCTCCGCCCACCCACTGGTCACATTCCCATACAGCACCTGTGCCCGCCCAACATGAGGCTCCTTTCATTTTCGATTTTAGAAGCAAGGTGGTCATTAAGTGTATCTTCAGCTCCCCTGTCCTTTCCCTTCCACCAGTCACCCATGTCCTTTCCCGTTACTGTTAAACCACCGACATCACCTTCCACCTACCCACCATCGCCTACCAGCCAGAGCCCTTTTCTTTCTGGGATGTCCAGGTCAACGTGCACGTTCCCGAGAATCCCAACCCCATCCACATTGACATCATCCTTCCCACCCCTAGTATCCGTGTCGGCCTCTGCATTCCCACCACCCACCCTCACCGTATCTTCTCCCTTTAAAATTGCACCCTCACTCTCCCACCCTACCGTCTCCTTCTGCCTTCTTTCATTCGTGCCATTCCCTCCTACCACACCCACCCTCATTTCACTCCCCAGGCAGTCATGGACTCCACAGACCCCTCCTTTGCATATTCACCTGTACCTCCCCCCACCTTACTTCTTCCTCCCACCCAGACTCCTTTCCCCCCCATTCCCAGACTCTTTCCTCACCCCGAAGTCCTTCCCCACCACCCCTACCTCCTCAGTTGCCACATAGTCCCCATTACACCCTCCTCCCCCATACTCCCTCCTGCCCTCTCATCACACTCCCTACACCCTCATTCCCCCCTCCCAACCTCACACGCCCATGATACCATCGTTTCCCCGCTCCCCACATTGCCACCCCCTCCACTCCCAGTCAAACCTAGACTCTCCTCTCCTACTCCCTCGACGATCATCCATAGCAGACCATGGCTATGACATTGATGTCCCAAAGCAGACCCCAGACATCGACGGTCACCTTCCACCTTCTGTGACTGCTTTACAGTGGAGCCATGTACGTATAAATCGACCCAGCATGCGATGCACATGTTCCTCCAGGATCCAATAGCTGTAGGGCTCCAGCATCTTCTGCTCCTCGGATGACCGCGATCTGATCAAGGCCCTAACAGTAAGTGCCGACTTCTGCATGTCATACGTACCAAGACATGTTCTGAGCCGGCATATTTTCCCGCCGACGTGGGCGGTAAATTTGATGTGGGTATGATTCTGGTGAGCAGAGCTTATAATGACATACAGATGTATTAAAATGGCATCCTCGATATCCAGCAGTGGGAAAAGCAGCCCACCATAGACGCGTGAAACGGACAATCGCAAGCTGGTTGCACAAAGTGAAACCTATTTTTGGCCTTCCTGCCATATTGCCTGCTCACGCCT
This sequence comes from Cetorhinus maximus, assembly GCF_964194155.1. Taxonomy (NCBI): domain Eukaryota; kingdom Metazoa; phylum Chordata; class Chondrichthyes; order Lamniformes; family Cetorhinidae; genus Cetorhinus; species Cetorhinus maximus. Next base: position 66,620,421 of record NC_135888.1, on the reverse strand, counting down.
GCCATGATGCCCGACACCAATGGGGACGTAAAATTCCAGCCTTAGTTTCTCATCCTCAAGTACCTGTCCAACTATTCAAAAACTGTTAGAATCAATTTGCACTACCTTTTCAAGTACAGCATTCCACAACCCAACAACAACCCGATGGAAAAAACTCTTCATTTTCCTGCTTAATCTATTGACAATTTTTAATCTACGACCTCTTACTTTTGACCCATTCACAAGAAGGAAGAGTTTTTCTCCATCTACTCTATCGAACTCTCTCATCTTCTTGAAAACCTTTATTGAATCACCTCTTCATCTTTTCTACTCCAAGGAGAAAAGTCCTAACTTTTCCCCTCTCCCCTCTTAAATGAAGTCGGTTATGCTAGTAACATCCTCTGAACCTGTAATAAACTTGGATTACCGGACAGATTTCTTGCAAAGAACAGTAAACTTTATTTACAGAGCTCCTGATGAGGTTTGTTCCAAGACCAAGGCTAGAAAGCTCTGCCCCTAAGATTACCTATGCTTAGGGCTAATTTGTCCACACAGTCACATGATCCCCATAACAGTATGATAGGTTTAGCTTACAATTATTACATTCCTCCATTTTTAATTTAGTTTTACCACTCTTATTTACAAAAATATCTTAACCCATATCATATACAATTATATACAGTTCACGCAATGATAAATTTAGTCTTTGAGGAGGTTTTCTGATTTGGGTAGAGCGACGCAACTCTACAGCTGGAAGTTCTTCCAATGGATCGACTTGACCAGGAATGGCAGCACCAGAGACATCCTTAGACAATGCCAATTCAGGATTATTTACTTCTGAGACATCAGGTATGTCCATTCTTTGTCGATCTGGCACCTCAGGAATCAAAGGTTTAACTTCAATTTCGGGTACAGTAACTGGTTGTTGGAGTGTGTCTCGGCTTCTGAGATGATCCATGTGTTTCCTAACAATCCTGTTTTCCACTTCTACTTGATATGACTAAGGACCTATTTCAGAGACAATTGTACCAGGAACCCACCTTGGTCCAGTTGCAAAATTTTGTACAAAAACTGTCTCTCCCACAGTAAACTCTCAGCCTTTACTGTGAACATCATGATTCATTTTCTGACTACTCTGGTTTTTCTCCACCTTCCCCTCTAAATTCGGGAATACCTGGCTCAATCTTGTACAAAGTCGGTGCTTCATTAGCAATTCATGTGTTGAACCTGTAGTTGCATGAGGAGTTGTGCAATAGTTGAACAGGAATCTTGAAACTTGTGTTTCTAACATCCCCTCGGACAGTTTCTTCATGCCTGTTTTAAAGGTTTGCGCTGCTCTTTCTGCTAATCCATTGGATGAAGGATGATACGGTGCTGTTCTAAAGTGTTTAATCCCATTTAGGTTTACAAACCTTTGGAATTCAGTACTAGTGAAAGCAGTGCCATTATTCGACACAATAACTTCTGGTAGACCATGGACACAAACATTGGTGCAGCTTTTCAATAGTTGCACACGATGTAGGTGATTTCACTTCAAACACTGATCAATGATCACAAGAAACGTGATACCTAGAAATGGACCTCCATAGCCTATATGCAGTCTAACCCAGGTTCGACAAGGCCACTCCCATGGATGCAGAGGAGCTGAAATGGGCATCTTCTGCTGTTGCTGGCACTGGAGTCAGTGTTTCACCATTTTTTCAATATCACTGTTTACACATAGCCACCAGATATAACTTCGTGTGAGTATTTTCATTTTCAAAATGCCAGGATGTGCACTATGAAGCTCTGTCAATATTGGTTCTCTTCCTTGCAAAGGGATAACAACTCTTGCTCCGCATAACAAGATACCGTCTCGACAACTCAGTTCAGATTTAGAGGTATAGAATGGTTTTAATTCTTCAGAGATTTGTGCATTTGACCATGCTTGCAATACCTGTACATGGGCTCTTGATAAAATTGGATCCTGGTTTGTCCAATGCTTTATCTGTTTTGCGCAGACTGGTGAGGAGTCCAGGAAATTCAACACAAATACTACCTCTTGAGGTACTGGAGCATGTGTAATGCTATCTGGCAAAGGAAGATGACTGAGGGCATCTGCATTTGCAATATGCACATCTGGACAGTGCATATAAGTGTACTCGTATGCCGCCAAAATTAAAGCCTCTGCTAGAATTCAAAGATGGGCAATCGGTGGGATTGCCTCATCTTCACTAAACAAAGCCAACAGTGGTTTGTGATCTGACACTATGGTGAAGTGTCAACCATGCAAATATTGATGGAACTTCTTTGCTCCAAATACAATAGATAAGCCTTCTTTTTTAATTTATGAGTAGCATTTCTCGGCTGCAGAAAGGGTTCTGGATGCATATCCCATCAGTCTTTCAGATCCGTCCTCCATCTTGTGGGGCAATACTGCCTCCACTCCGTAGGGAGATGCATCACAAATGAGTATCAATTCTTTAGGCAGGTCATAGTGCACTAGTAGACATGACGAGTGTAAAAACTTCTTGATTTTTATTAAGGCTCCCTCTTGCTGTGCCTTCCAGGACCATCTGTGGTTCTTCTTTAACAATAAGTTTAAAGGGGCTAACGCTGTAGGTGGATTAGGCAAAAATCAACCAAAATAGTTTACCGTGCTCAAAGAAGACTTGAGCTCCATGACTTTGGTAGGAGAGGGCACTTCCTTGATTGCCCTGGCTTTCTCCCCTAATGGAGGCAACTGTTGGGCATCCACTCAATGACCCAAATACGTCATTTACTTTGCTTGGAATTCAAAGAAATGCGAGCCTCCAAAAATCTCTTCAGAACCTCTTCTAGGTTGGCCAAATGTTCTGCTTCCGTTGATCCTGTGATCAGGATATCATCCAGGTGCACTATAACTTGGAGAAGTCCTTGTAGTAAGCTTTCCATGGTTCTTTGGAAAATCACACAGGCAGATGAGACACTGAAGGGTAAGCGTGTATATTGGTTCTGGCCCTTGTGTGTGTTTATGGTGACATACCCTCCTGGTGTGTTGTGCAGCTCTAGCTGTTGGTATGCATGGTTCATGTCCAGTTTAGTGAAGGATCTTCCTCCAGCACGTTTAGCATACAGATCTTCAATGCTTGGGATTGGTTATTTGTCTAATTTAGCAGCCTTGTTCACAGTTAATTTGTAATCTCTGAAGATGTGAACAGTTTGGTCTGGTTTCATGGCAGGGACTATGGGTGCTGCCCATTCTGAAAATTGAGCTGGCTGATTATTCCCAACTTCTCCAAATGGCACAATTCCACATCTACCTTCTCCTTTAGAGCGTAAGGCATAGGTCTTGCCTTAAAAAAACTGGGATGTTGCTTCAGAATCCACGTCTATTTTAGCTTGTAGGCCTTTGATTTTCCCCAATTCATCTCGGAATACTCTGTCACACTTTTTTTAAACAACTCAGGAATTCCTCCTGTTCTGACTTGAAAAATTTCTAACTAGTTTAGTTTAATTTCTTTCAGCCAATCATGGCCCAGAAGGCTAGGACCTTCTCATGTTACAACAATCACTGGCAGCTGGGTTGTCTGTTGCCTGTAGGATACAGGTATAGAGGCGATGCCTTTCACCTGTATTGCCTCTCCAGTCCATGTTTTTAGCTGAACTGTGGTTTGCTCCAAGCTCAATAGCTGGGTACCTTCTCTGATGTATTTAAAGAGGTGCTCTCCCACCACTGTGGTTATTGCTCCTGTGTCAACCTCCATGACCAGCGGCTTCCCATTTCCTTGAAGGGGAAGAGTGATTGGTTTAAGTTTTCCTGGCCTTCAGATTATGTAGAGAATCGATGTCAGTATCAGCAGCCTCTGGTTCATCCAAACAATGCACTTCATTCAATTTGACCTGCTGTCTGAATAACTGTCTTGATCTAGCCCTGCATTGTTTCAGAACATGCCCTTTTTTGTGACAGTAGTGGCATCCTGCCTCTTTAAATCTGCAGGTTTCGGTACATGATTGCTCCCACATCGGTAACACTAATTTCAGAATTACTGGTGAGCTGCTTCCAGTGTTTCTTTTTGTTTTCATAGCGGTAGGGACCATGTCCTGCTTTGCAGTAGCCTCCCTGGTCTTCGTGACACGGCTGGCAGTAGGTTCCCACCCTGCAGAACGGTGTCATTTTGAACACTCTGCAAAGCCTGTGAGTCCCTCTCAGCACTCTCCATTTCTAGTGCTATCTCCATGGCATCTCTGAGGCTGCCCCTCAGCCGGCCACGCACGCTAACTGCACTCATCACCTCATGGCTTCATGTCGATATTAGCTTCTGAAAGCAAAAGGAGCTGAATGGCGTCATCGTTTATGCTGCAAACCAAACAATTTCACAACATGTCGTTTAAAGAATCACCAAAGTCACAGTGCTCAGTTAACGGTTTTAACTTTGCGATCGATTCACCGGGGGCCCTTACTCGAGAGTTGAACTTGAATCTTTGCATGATCACTGACGGTTTTGGCTGAAAACGTCCCTTCACGAGGTTTACTGGCTCAATGAAGGATCTGGAATTTGGCACATTTGGAGCCGTCAGACTATGGATTAGGTTATATGTTCTGCTCCCGCAGACACTTAGAATTGCCTTCTGTTTGGTCTCTGCTGTTATTTTGTTTGCCACCAAAGTAGAAACCTAGGCGTTCTATGTACTGACTCCAGTCCTCAATGGATGAGTTGTATGGGTCAATTCTGCTGAAGTGAGACACTTTTCTCTCCTTAAACATCGAAATATTCACAGTCGCGAGGTGAGGTGCTGCGTCTGTGCTTTTTATCCTCATCGCCAATTGTAATAAATTTGGAGTGCAGGGCAGGTTTATTGTAAGAAATAGTGAACTTTAATTACAGAGCTCCTGATGATGCTACATGCTCGCTCCGAGACCAAGACTAGAAAGTTCCGCCCCTAAGATTACCCGCATTTAGGGCTGATTCGTCTGTAGTCACATGATCTCCATAACAGTATGATAGTTTTAATTTAAAATTACTACAGAACCCTAAGATCTTTACATCTTTTCTCAAGTGTGGTTCCCAAAATTGTTCATAATACCTCAGCTGAAACCTAACAAGTGATTTGAGCAAGATTTCTTGCTTTCTTATTCTACCAACAGAGACCATTTACAACCACATTAGTATCTCAACTGCAACAGAGCTTCTTTAAATATAGGGTTTTTAGTTACTTTCTCACCAAACACATGAACAGAACTAAAGTTTCTCAATCTGGAAAAAGCTACATAAAGCTGCTCACATGTAAAAACAGACCTAGGAATACAAATACGAATTTTGTCAAGAGTCTGGTCTTGTGACTTTTTTTATAGCTCATTTGGAAAAGTTTTTGGCAGTTTTACATCTGACGGGCTCAAAATTATTTGAAGAATAAAACTCCATTTCCTTGGAATCTGCCTGTGATAATTTCAGCATCTTTGAGAACAGCTTTCTAACTACTAATCTTATTCTAGAACAAAATCCTTGTTTAGGATTCAAGTTTCATAGTAACACTATGACTGCTCCTTCCTTGAGTCTAAGCTTGTACGGTGGCATATCCAATGGAGATGGACTCTGTAGAAACTCTGGAAAGTATAGACGGTTATCATCATCTTTGTATATAGAATTAACGCTGATGCATTCTAATTCATCTGATAGTTTTTTGAAAACATTTTCATCCAAATCTCATGAATCTTCACGTTTAGCACAAAGAACACCTCTTAAATAATAAGTTGTAACAAATAATTTTCCCTACCATTTTGCTACAGTTAACCAATTCCGTAATTTCATCTACCCCTATGTCACCTCTCCCACGCCATTCTACTCTTCCTTTGCAATATCCTCATACCATCCCCAGCCCACTCCTTCCATCCTTCTCATGCCACCCCCATGCCACTCTTGCCCTCCTCATCCTTCTTATCAATCCCATCCCATCCCATCCCCCATGGAAACAGTCTCTTTAGCCAGGAACCCAACTTTGTTGACGGGCTCCCCTTACCTTACGCTGCTTTTGTTTCCCACCAAACGTTGGTAGCTGCACATGCATCACACACTCCAGTCCTTCATGCACCCCATTTGCATCCGTGTGCACCAGGTAACACCCACCAAATAAACCCACCAACAGGCACCTATAAACTGACCAATCAAAACAGCCTAGGCAGACAAAATTGAGTATTATTATTAATATAGATTCCATTATTTATAAAGCCAAGTGACCTATACGCTTTTTTTTAAACCATCTCATTAACTTGCCCTATTATTAACTTGCCCTAATTTGTAAACATGGACACCAAGCTTATTTACACATTTCAGATTTGTGCTATTTTGGGTATACTATCTTTCAATATTAATTCTCCCAAGTTGCATAATTCACAAATCTCCACATTGAACTTCAATCGTCATACATCTGCCCATTTCACTATCCTGTATACATTCTGAAATCTACAACTATACTCATCACTACCCAATAATTTGCCAACTTTTGCATCATCTGCAAACTTTACAATGCTGTTCCCTACATCCTAGGTTGTTCATAAAAATTGAAGAGTAATGGACCCAAAACTGGCCTTTGGGAAACACGACTGCAAACCACCCCCCAGTCTGAAAAACATTCATCCATCACTAGCCTGTGCGTCCTATCACTGAACCAATTCCCTTCCATTCCATGGGCTTTTTCTTAACAAGCCTCCTGTGTGACATTTTTTGAAAGCCTTCCAAAAGCTACTGCATCACCTTGAACAATCTTCCCTGTTGCTCCATCAAAGAATTCATTCCAGTTAGTCAGATGCTACTTACTTTTAGCAAAGTCATGCTGGCTCTCCTTGATTAACCCTTGCTTTACCATATGAATGTTTATTTTGTCCTTGATAATGCTTTCCATAGCTTCCTCTCCACTAATGTTAGCCTGACTGGCTTGTAGTTTCCTGGATTATCCCTCTCCCCTTTCTTGAATAATTGTACTCTAAAACATTAGCAATCCTCAGGCACTACTCCTGAATCCAATGAGGAATGACCAATGCTTCTGCAATTTAGGCCTTTGCTTCTTTCGGCAGCTTATAATGGATTCGATCTGGATCCATAACTTCCCTCTCCTCTTTTATTGTATTCTTTACATCATCCACTTCCTTTGTGGAGACAGTTTGAAAATACTCATTTAATACATTAGTCATGGTTTCTGCCTTTACAGGAAGAATGATGGTGGGCAAGATGAGGGGTAGAGGGTAAGCGGGAAGACAGGAGAAAGTGGAGAGGTTGAAAGGAAAGGGAGAGAGAAAGGAACTGGAACATGGGGGTGAAATGGGTAGAAAAGAAGCTTAGAGGAAGGGGTGTATGATGTTTCAAATTTTGTATGTCTGAAGATTTGTATGTGTGGAAGTCTCACTTGTGGAGGTGTCGTTCTTTGTGTGTGACGCTTTACAGTTTAGTTCATGGGAGTTCAATGTTTTTTATGTTTTTGGGAAACTTAATTTGTGTGCATATTGGAGAGGCAGCTCCTTTTTAAAATCTCATTTTTATATCTGATGCCTTTCACTTTTGGCGTTTCATTTTTGTTGACTGGAAGTAATTTCACCACAATCATGCGACCGACTCTTCTACAGCTTCAAAACGTTGGACAATCATGAGCTACTTCAGATGGCTAAGTGAATTTCCAGGAGGCCAAAAGTGCTGAATATTCAGCTAACAATTCATGCCAGCTTATTTTACCATTACATTTTGTTAGGAGATTAACAAGCATTTATTATTATTTTCCAAAAGTACTTTATTTATTCCTTCCAACGTTATTTTGTCTTTCAAAGTTTTTATTAAAGGAGACCAGAGAGGAAGCAATTCCTGAAATGGCTGAGAGCAACTTAGGAGCGATAGTATAATGGGTGGATATAACATTTTCGGCTAAATTATTTAAGTTAAAGGAAAACAAAGATGTAGGATCTTGAGGAAGATGAGGGAGGAAATTGTAGATCTACAAATTATATTTCAGGGCTTAACTAAGTGCAAAGATGTATTGGACAATGGCTAATGTGTAGCCAGATTTGAAAAGTGGTAATAATAGGCCAACTAGTTTAACATGTGGTAGAAAAATTTTAGCGTCTTTTATAACATTCAGATAAAGAGAAAACAGAAATCACCAGCGCAGATTTTAGAAGGGCAGCTATGCTTGACTCACCTCATGGAATTCTTTTGAGGGCATGGTTTGGGAAATACAGTGGATGCTGTGTACATGGACTTCAGGATAGCTTTTAACAGGATATCACTCATGAGATTGCTAGGGAAGTTTAAGGGGTATGAAATTAGTGGGACGATAGCAAAGTGGATTAACAAATAACGAAAAGGAAGAAAGAGAGAGTAAGAATGAAGGGCATTTTTCAAAATGGTTGCAAGTGGGTTGTGGTGGGAAATCTGAGTCACTTTTGGGGCACTTCTGTTCACTGTGTATATCAATAATCTGGATGCAGGCCGAGAGGGGGCGATGTCAACATTTGAAAATGGTATCACAAAATAGCCTGAATTTTCGCTCCCAGGTGAGGAGCGCAGAGTCAGGAGAATTTCTGGCTCTGCGAACACGACTCCTGAAAAATATCCCCAGAAGTTTCAATTTTCATTCTGGGGTGGGGTGGGAGTAAGTGTAATGGGAGTCAGACCCACTGACCCTGGAAACAGTTCAGAGGTAGCACAGCTAGCCTCCTGTGCAGAGGGCTTTGTCGCATCTGCAACAAAAAGACAACAAAAATAAACAGCTCTCTAGCCCTCACCTCCGCACACTCCCCATGCTCCAACCTTGCTAACCCATGCTATCTCATGCCCCTCCACCCACTCCCTATGGCCCCTCACACTCTCCATTCCAACCTATGCCCCCACACATGCCACATGGCCCCTCATATTTGCCATGCCAACCTACGCCCTCCAACCACCCCAATGGCCGTTAATACCCTACATGTCATCCTCTGCCCACAACCCCTCATGGCCCTTTATACCCTCTACGGCAACTTTGTGCCAACCTGCCAACGCATGCACCATTACCCTTTGCTCTTACAACCTCCATGCCATCTCACCCAGACCTCAGGACCCATGCTGGGATGAAATAAAATAAGGTTCTGACTGTCTATTGATGAATTCACTATTTTTTTCAAAAACACCCGTTCACTACATTTAAATTTCTTAAACCAATTAATCCCTTGTAACAACTAGCATTTGTATTCATAGTCCCACTTTAAAGTCTTCATATGCACTTGGAGCTGTCAATCAAAATATGAACTGACAGGCACCCCACTGTGATGAAGATAAGTTGTGAAATCAGAACTGTGGTGCAATCTTGTAAAAATCCTCAACAGAGTGAAATAGCAAGCACTGATTTTTAAAAAACACTACAGGCAGTTGTTTTTCAAATATTTAAAGGAAACTTAAATGCCTTGGCAGTTTCCTTAACAATTCCAATGAGTCAAAGCATTGCCTTGGGGAGTGCACCTGGGAACAGCTGTCCCCCATGTTTTTATTTAATTGAAAAAGGCACAATGCCTGGACATATTCTGTTAACAGAAGACAGGGCCCTGTATATGCAAAAGTAAGTGAGCCATGTTGCAAGCTCGACTAATAATCTTACATTGATTGTCAGTGTAATTCTTAGCACATTTGGGGTTGTTCATTAAGTGCTGTACAATTGCAGAATCACATCTAATGCTGGACACTATATTTGAGTTTTGCAAGCATGGACTGGTTGCGTATAGTCAGTACTCTGCCTGCTGCAAACAGCTAAAAGGGCATTCTGTTTGATACGATCTGCCAGTCAATGGGACGTACAGTCTACATACCTGGTATCACACTGGCACTCAAAATCATATACCTCATTACTCATTTGTGTGATAGGAAGAACATTTTTTTGGCTTGAGGGCAGCATTCTGTTAATGGAGAATACCACTTTTGTTCCTACTGAATAGTAGCTGTGTGAAAAGGCCAGCTTTACCAATTTCTCACATTTTAGAGATACTTTGCCCTTCCAGGGTAATTTGAGGTAGACTGGGCACTTTTAAGGACAGAAGGTAGTGGCTTAGGCCCATTCATGAGTTTGCACAATATACCGTGAGCCACAATCTGATCAGGGTAGCCATTATTCAGCAGCAGAGCTTTGCTACACCCTATATTGACATCAAACTTGCAAAATGAGCAAATGGCTTGGATCCTATTTACAAGGTTTTCATTAAGGCCAATCTTATAGCATGTGGAGCTGTAGGACTCCCAATGCGTATACTAACCAGTAATGGCAGGCTTGCGGTGCATGGTAATAGAGAGCACATGCATAAACATGGGGGACAACCGTTCCCTGGTGCATTTTCCATGGCAATGCCTCGACCAATCAGAATCGGCTTGACTTTTCTGAATTTAAACAAAAGTTTGGTGGATAACCGTTTCCTGGTGCATTCCCCATGGCAACGTGTTGACCGGAGTCCACTTAGTCCACTGGCCAACCAATAAGCACCCTTTTCTCATGGAGTATAAATTGTTATTCCCTTTGAAATTTGGTATTCATGCATCAGTCCTGATGAGAGCAAGACAAAAAGCTTTGACAGAATGTCTCTTAATTCAGCAATACTTAAGTTCTGTACTACCAAGCAACAATATTTAAATTTGGCCAAATATCTAAAAAAAACATATTGACACTTAATTTATTGAATGTCTGAGATCCATGGAATATCTTGCCTCAACTTCAGAACCTGGAGAAAACCATACGCACTATTGTAAGAAATCTAAGTATGAACATATCATTCATAAATTTATGTTCACAATTTTATGTACCCATACAAACATATATGTACCTGGTTTATAACAAACATTTCCAGCAAGAAAAAAAGTGTCCCTTTGTAAGGGGAAGGGAAGTTTGATGAATGGGAATCATGGGATACTTGGCATAAAACTTAGGCTGCTGAAAGCTGAGAAAAGTTTATCAGTGAGACACAGAGTCACATGAATAATCTAATCACGAGGTAGACAAAATCAGAGAAGAGAGTAAGTTGAGAAGATGATGTAATCAAAGAAACAGCTTGTCAAGTAAACCTCTTGTAACTATATAAATTGACTGCTCAAACACTGTACTGGTAGAACCTCTACTTGTGAGAGTGGGGCTTCTCCTTGCATACTTGTCATGAAGATTGCTCATTTGAACAAGACATCCAACGCTCGAGGCATTTTTGGGTACCAGGGCAAACTCTCACTCTTTCATATGGAATAGTGTTTGAAAGCATAAACTGTATCATCATGATCACCTCATATCAGTTTGGAAAGAAGATCGGAAGTCAGTGTGAATATTGGAATATTCCATGATTAATGGGAATAATGATAATACTGATCTGTAAAGGTAGCCTTAACCCACAACTGGTGCGCTGCATTGTGCTGATGCACACCTAGACTGTGCACAGGCTTCACTTAAACATTTTTTGTAACATGTCCAATTTAAATATTGATCAAGAGATTAAAACTACACCTAACATAAAAGCCATGAATTGCTCCAAGCAGTCACCTGTACCATTGCTTTTGGCTCAAGAATTTTACTGGCTTGGAAGTAGCTTTGAATCAGTCAGCTCAAAGTTCAATAAAATCAAACCAAACCAAAGATGTTTTCTTGATCTCTGTTGATGTCATTTGATATCCAACAAACACAATGGGGAGTGATAAAGCCTCCAGTGAACTTTATACTCCCGAAGGAAACTTTGGATTAAAAATGATTTAACTTTTAACACCATGCGGTATGAACATCGTACAAATTGGCAAAACTACAGAAATACCCTTTATTCTTTTGAGGAATATGCCTTATAGTTCTCTCCTCTTAGTATATTTAATAATAACGAGAATGTACAATAAATATTTGGCATAAAGAAACATTTTAAGGCTCTTGCAAAATAGGAGCAAGGAACTGGATGCCAACCCAATTCAATTCAAAACTTACCATGGACCACATATACTTTCCTCATTCACTTCCAGTCACTTGTTCTATACCGGAGCATTTCAATGGATTTTGATTCAAAGCTTTTGCAATGTCCACTGTTAGTGTTTCACATCTCATGCAGTTAGGGTTGGTCCTTTTGATTGAAATGAAAATTGGTAACTTCCTTTTACATTTACCATGGTGTTACTGTATGTAAGCTTTAAAATAAGAAGCAATCATCACAGCAATAATGGAACAATGTTAGCTGCCCGTGCACTTCCTTCCTGCTGATTTAATAGCCATTGTGGGATACTTAATAGTAATGTATAAACCAGTGCATGCAGAATGGCTTTAAAGTAGTTTACGATATCAATGTGTAGCAACAGTGCAGGGAAATACTATTGTCTATAGGCTTAAACATACATTTATTACTTAATTATTTTGTATTTCCTAATTTAGCATTTTTGCTCTATCAACTTTTCACTGTTAGTGCTGTTTGCGCTATAGATTTGATGATGAGAGCTCTTTATTAAGGATTCTACATAGCACTGAGTAGAAAAACACAAATTTTGGTGACTTGCTAAAAGTCTGGATTTTAAATTATTCCACAAAGAGTTACCTTTGATTTCATATCTACTACAAAGAATATATGAATGGACAAGGAAATGGAACGAGAGAATAAATCTCCAGTTTGGAGTTGGCACTGCCACCTACAGCTAGGCAGAATGATACAAAAGAATTTAAGAAATAGGAGCAGAAGTAGGCCATTCAGCCCTCGAGCCTGCTCCACCATTCAATAAGATCATGGCTGATCTGCTTGTGTTTCGAATTCCATATTCCCATCTACCCCCGATAACCTTTGATTCCCTTGCCTAACAAGAATCTATCTACCACTGCCTTAAAAATATTCAATGACCCCACCTCCACCACCTTCTGAGGCAGAGAGTTCCAAAGTCACACAATCCTCAGGAGAAAAGATTTCTCCTCATCTCTGTCCTAAAAGGGCAACCCCTAATTTTAAAACAGTGCCCCCTAGTTCTGGACTCGGCCACAAGAGAAAACAACCTTTCCACGTCCACCTTGTCAAGACCATTCAAAATCTGAAATACTTCAATCAAGTCACCCCTCGCTCTTTTAAACTCCAGTGGAAAAAAGCCCAGTCTGTCCAACGTTTCTTCATAAGGCAACCTGCTGATTCCAGGCATCAATCTAGTAAACCTCCTCTGAACAACTTCCAACACATCTACATCCTTCCTTAAATGAGACCAAAACTGCACACAATATTCAAGATGTGGTGAATGCCCCATATAACTGAAGCATAGCATCCTTACATTTATGTTCAATTCCTCTCATAATAAAGGATAGCATTCCATTAGCCTTCTTAATTACTTCCTATATCTGCATACTAACTTTTTGTGGCTCACGTACTAGAACACCTAGAGCCCTCTGCACCTCAGAATTCTGTAGTTGTTCCCTATTTAAGTAATACTCTGCTTTTTTATTCCTCCTGCCAAAGAGAACAGCTTTCCCACATTATATTCCACTTGCCAGACCTACGCCCACCTTCTCAACCTACATCTGTCTGTAACCACCTTATGTTATCTTTATAACATACTTTACTACCGATCTTTCTGTCATCTGAAAATTTAGCTACCATGCCATTACTCCCCTCATCGAAGTCATTGATGTAAATTTTAAAAAGTTGAGGCCCCAGCACAGACCCCTGCGGCATCCACACATCACATCCTGCCAATCAGGAAAAGACCCATTTATGCATACTCTGTTTTCTGCCAGCCAACCAATTTTCTATCCATGCTAATATGTTAACCCCCTACACCATGAGCTTTTATTTTCAGCAATAACCTTTGATTTGGCACCTGATCAAATGTTTTCTGGAAATCCAAGTACAGTACACCTACAGGTTCCCCTTTATCCACAGCGCACGTTACTCCTTCAAAAAACTCCAATAAATTGGTTAAGCATGATTTTCCTTTCACAAAACCATGCTGACCCTTCCCGATTACTTTGGAGTTTCTTTAAGTGCCCAGCTAAAACCTCCTTAAATGATCGATTCTAACAACTTCGCCATGACAGACATCAAGCTAACTGGCCTACAGTCTCCCGTTTTTTGCCTCCCTCCCTTCTTGCAAAGAGGGGCTAAATTTGCCACTTTCCAATCTGATGGAACCTTTCCAGAACCTAGGAAATTTTGGAAAATTAACACTAGTGCATCTACTACCTCATGAGCCATCTCCTTTAAAACCCTAGGATGAAGTCCATCAGGACCCAGAGATTTCAGGCCACAGCTCCATCAGTTTGCTCAGTACTGCTTCTCTAGTGATTGTAATTTCACCAAGTTCCCCTCTCCCTTCCACCCCTTGATTTACAGCTATTACTGGAATGTTTTTGTATCCTCTGTAGTGAAGATAGAAGCAAAATATTTGTTAATTTCATCCGCCATTTCCTTATTATCCACTATTGACTCCCATTGTGACTCTCTAGAGGACCAACACTCACTTTATGGCTGTCTCTTTTCCTTTTTAAATACCTATAGAAACTCTTGCTATCCATTCTTACATTCTAGCCAGTTTCCTCTCGTACTCTAATTACTTTCTCCTGATTAACCTTTAGTCATTCTCTGCTGTTCTTTATATTCTGACCAATCATCTGACCTGCCATTCATCTTTGCGCAGTTGTATGCTTTTTCCTTAAGTTTGATGCTTTCCTTAACTTCTTTAGTTAACTACAGATGGTGGGTCCTCCCCTTTGAATTTTTCTTTATAGTAGGAATATACTTATTCTGAATATTCCAAAATATCCCTTTAAACGTCTGCCACTGCTTCTCTATTGATCCATTCCCTAGCCTAGTATCCTTCAGCTAGTTCAGCTTTCCTGCCCATAAAGTTGCCTTACTTAAGTTTAAAATACTAGTCCTGGACACACTTTTCTCCCTTTCAAATTGGATGTAAAATTTATTCATATTGTGGTCACTGCTACCTAGGGGTGCCTTTACTCTGAGGCCATTAATTAATCCTGTCACATTACACAATACCAAGTGCAATATATTCTGCTCTCTGGTTGTTTCCAGAATGGCTGCTCTAAGAAACGATCTCGAGAGCATTCTAAGAAACGATCTCGAGAGCATTCTAAGAACTCCTCATCCAGGCTATTACTGCCAATCTGATTTTTCCAGTTTATACATAGATTAAAGTCACTCAAGTTTATTGCCGCCCCGTAACACAAGCACCCAATATTTCTTCTCGAATACTTTGTCCTACATTGTGGTTACAGTTGGGGGCCTGTAGTTCACTCCCACTAGTGACTTCTTTCCCCTACTATTCCTCATCTCCATCCAAACCGTTTGTACATCCTGATCTCCGGAACCAAGATCATCTCTAACTATTGCACCAATGCCATCTTTGATTTACAATGCTACCCCTCCACTTTACCTAGCTTCCTATTCTTCTTGAATGTCATCTACCCCTCAATATTCAGGATCCAATCCTTGTTGTTTTGCAGCCACGTCTCCATAATTGGTTTCAGATCATATTTATTTACTTTATTAGCCTCTAGTGCTGAAATTATAACCCTAATTTGCAACAAAAAAACATAATAAGCACCTTAGCAAAATGATCAATTACTATTCACATATCCTTTGTATCTTTAATGTCATTTAATTTTTTTGTTTTTTCGATTTTCTGTATTGCAGTGACTACACTTAACACCATTTAATTATCTGTAAGGTCTAGGCACTATAAATATACAAGTTTTTCTTTCTTTAATTGTTCCTCTGTACTACATGACCATCAGCCAACAATCATCCACTGATACTTAAATGATTTTTAAAATTTATTTTCCTCTCCTAATCCTGTTAACATGCCTGTCTGTCTCATATTTTTCAATTCTAAAGAAGGTTACAAACCTGAAATGTTTATTTTATTCCCCCCACACAGGTGCTGACTAATCCGCTGAGTGTTTCCAGTCTTTTTCTGCTTTTTTCCCAGGTTTTCATGCATTTGCTATGTTTTAATCAATTCAAAAACAACATGCGCACACCCGTTTTCAGTAATGTGAGTTTGCAGTTTAAAGCTGTTTCTTTGAGAAGGGAAGCGGATAAGGAATTACTTGTAAGTCTGCTATTCACAAAAGCCTCTGCCCCCTCTACAGCTGGTGCTGTCCGATCTGTGTCCTGCTTCCCAGTAAACATTCAGATATTAAACGGCTTGCGTGATTCAAAATGAATTGCAATCCCCAGCAATTGCCATGTCAGTCAATGCAGTAACTGAAAGGCATTTTATGCTGTAAAGTCAATTCATCACTGAAAATAGCATTAATCGGTTTAAATTGAGGGTTAGTTTCACCATTGATCATTGCAAAACTGAACTGAAAACAATATAATCAGCGTTTGTTCCTTTTTCTTGAACCAGGCCATGTTTCAAATTACCACCTATAACATGGTTAGTGAGACACATTCTGTTACATCTGCTAGAACTAAATGCAATCTTGGAGAGAATCTGTCTGCCATGTCAATACCAAGGCAACATCTCCTAGTGCATCCAAAAACAGAAATAAAGAGGCCAATTTTCATCCCTGTTTTCAGGTGGGAATGAGGTCCTATAGCGCAGGGTTAATGACACTGCACAACTTATAACCTGGTTCCCACTGCTGATCTACTTGGCATCATTTCTATCTTGTCCTGTAAACTGGCTGCCAGAATACACTGCACACCCTCCTGCCATTGGCACATGGCACAAAAAGGCCTAACCAGCGGTCCTAAACAGGACCACTTCGAGCTGTTCAAAACATGGAAGTAACTAAAAGCTTTCCACCATGACTTTAGTGACGTCAGGAGGAGTATTAAACCTATTCCAAACACTCCACATTCCTCTTCCAACCCCAGGCTCAATTTAGTGGAGTTTCGTTTGCCATTTCAATTCACCATCTTGCTCTCATGCTCACATTTTTGTCCTCGGCCTGCTACAATGTTCCAGTGAAACCCAAATGCAAACTGAAGGAACAGCACCTCATCTTCCGATTAGGCACTTTACAGCCTTCTGGACTTAACATTGAGTTCAACGACTTCAGACTGCGAAGTCTGTGCTCCATTTTGATTTTTTTTACCCCAAGTGCCAGTCTGTATCTTGTTCCTGTGTTTTTGCCTTCAAACAGCGCTGACCCTTTTTCTGCTACGAATGGCATTCTGCTATTTTGCTTTCAGACAATGCTGACCTTTATTCTGCTAGTAACATATACTCTGGACCAAAGCTTTAGACTTTAATACTATCATTACCATTTCCTTTGTCTTGTGTTCCATGACAGCTTTGTTATTTAATCTCTCCTGCCCTCTAACCTATCCCATACCTCCTATTTTGCCCGACCTGCCCTTCTTCCACTTTTACAACAGCATAAAACTCATCACATTTCTATCTCTCTCCAGTTCTGAAGATGAGTCATGTTGGACTCGAAACTTAACTTTGTTTCTCTCTCCACTGATGCTGTCAGACGTGCTGAGTGTTATCAGCCTTTTCTGTTTTTTATTAGAGGATCGCCATCTTCAGGTGTGGGGGCTTACTATCAAATGTGAGACTCCTGCTAAATGCAGGAGAGTTGGTATGCCTCCCAATACCAGAGAATCCAATTCAATTCCATTGGACCAAATAAAGTCAGCTATACTGCCCAAACCATTGGCTTGAAGCATTATTGTGACCAAGACTGGTTTGACGAAAATGATGCCCAAATGTGTGACTCCTTGGAACAAAAATGAGCAGCCTTCATTTGCCTGGCAGAACCACCCAAGGTTGCAACACAAGAAGACAGCATTCCAACAGCTCAAGGCTGACACGTAAAGGCAAATCTGGAAGATAAAGACATGTAGTGGGAAGAGAAAGCCCGAGAGATCCAATAATATGCTGATTGCATGTCATGACAAAGCTTGGTCATCTATTGACCAAGGTCAAATGGACAAAATCCCCTTCACTCACAGGATGGTGTTTCTCTTCTTACAGATGACGATGCCATCTGTCAATGCTGGAAAGAACATTTTGCACAACACCTCAACCATGAATCCATAGTGGCATCTCCTTGTGCCTTGTGGTATAATCCATGGGTGAACCATCATCGATGAGAGAGTTGTAACAAGCAATCTAACAGATGAAAAGCAAAAAAGCCTGCAGCCTCGATGATATTACAGCTGAGGTCTTCGAAGATGGTGGGCTTTTGCTCAAATTAAGACTCCATGCACTCACCCTACACATTTGGGAGGAAAAAGAACTCACCCTCTGACTTCAGGAATGTGGCGATTTTAACTATCTTCAAGAAGGGAGATAAATCATGCTGTGGAAATTATCAAAGTATTTCCCTCTTGTCCATAGCAGGGTAAATCCTGATGCACATTCACCTGAATCGCCTACTTCCTGTGGCTGAAGAAATCTTCCCAGAGAAATAATGTTGCTTTAGACCTTCCAGAGGAACCTTTGACATGATCTTTGTTGCTAGACAAATCCAAGAAAAATGTCAAGAACATCATTTGACTCAAAGATTTGCATGTCCGAGAAATTTCATCACAATCCTGCAACTGCTTCATGATGAGATGATTGCAGCCATCTTTCTCTTTATTCATTCAAGGGATGTGGGCATCGCTGGCTAGGCCAGCATTTATTACCCATCCCTAACTGCCCTTGAGAAGGTGATGGTGAGCTGCTTTCTTGAACCGCTGCAGTCCCTGTGGTGTAGGTACATCCACAATGCTGTTAGGGAGGGAGTTCCAGAGACAGTGAAGGAATGGCGATATGTTTCCAAGTCAGCATGGTGAATGGCTTGGAAGGGAAATTCCAGGTGATGGTGTGCCCATCTATCTGCCTCCCTTGTCCTTCTGGATGGTAGTGGTCATAAGGTTTGAAAGGTGCTGTTTAAGGAAGCTTGGTGAGTTCCTAGGTGGTACACACTGCTGCCACTATGCATCAATGGTGGAGGGAGTGAAGGTTTGTGGATGTGTTGCCAATCAAGTGGGCTGCATCGTCCTGGATGGTGTCAATCTTCTTGAGTGTTGTTGGAGCTGCACTCATCCAGGCAAGTGGAGAGTATTCCATCATACTTCTGACTTGTGCCTTGTAGATGGTGGACAGGCTTTGGGGAGTCAGGAGGTGAGTTACTCGCCTCTGACCTCCTCTTGTAGCCACAGTGTTTAAATGGCTAGACCAGTTCAGTTTCTGGTCAATGGTAACCGTCTCCCCACCCCACCCGGATGTTGATAGTGGGAGTTTCAGTCTTGGCAGTGCTATTTAATATCAAAGGGCGATGGTTAGATTCTATCTTGTTGGAGTTGGTCATTGCCTGGCATTTTGTGTGACACAAATGCTACTTGCCACTTGTCAGCCCAAGCCTGGATATTGTCCAGGTCTTGCTGCATTTGGAAATTAACTGCTTCAGTATCTGTGGAGTTGCGAATGGTGCTAAACATTGTGCAATCATCAGCAAACATCATCACTTCTGACCTTATGATGGAAGGTCATCGAGTCGGACATAAGAAACAGACGCTTTAAAAATTTGGACTGGGGTCACGTAAGGCTGTGTGATAGCCCCCATGCTATTTACAATCTATCTGACGGTGGCTATTCACCCCAGAAATCAAACTCCCTCTGGTGTCAGAATGAAACACCATCTAGATGGAAAGCTCATTAACCTCAGTCGCCTCTGTGCCAAAAGTAAACTGACCACCATAGAGCTACGCGATCTAAATTTTGCAAATGACTGCAGTGTCATTGCCCACTCTGTACCAGATTTGCAAGCCACTCTCGATCTCAATTCTGCACACAAGAAACTCAGCCTGTCCTTGAATGTTGCCAAAATATAACTCATATCAGCCCACACCTGATCAGCCAAATATCCCACTTCTCATATATGTTTAAAGAGAGACTCTGGAATATGAGCGTCCAATACCATGGCAGTCACCTCCCTCAAAAGGATAAGGAGATCCAATACCAGATCAACTGAGCCAGCTTAGCCTTCTACAAACTTCGACAGCGAGTGCCGACAACAAAGACCTCTGCAAGTCAACGAAAGTCCTAGCGCACAGAGTAGTTGTCATCACCACACTCCTGTACTGCAGCGAGACCTGGACTGTGTATCAGAGACACATCAGCAATGCTTCTGCCACATCCTTTGGATTCATTGGATTCAAACAAATATTAGTGTCTTTCTTGAAGCCAGCGAAGCATTCAGGAAAATCTCCTGTAAAATCAACATTGATGGACTGCCCACTCTGTCTCCATGGCCAAAAACTGTCCCTCCCACCAGGTCCTGTTCTCTCAACTCTCAGAAGGCCAACTTTCCAGGGAAGGACAAAGAAGATGCTTCAAAGACAACCTGAACCACTCCTTGAAGCGCAACAGCATTGACCTTAATGACTGGGAGGAGTTTGCTACCAGTTGTTCAGAATGGAGACAACTTGCCCATCAAGCTTTGAGTTCAAAGTCTGTGGATTGAAAATTGCTCAGTCACATGAAGACCCATGGAAGAACCTCCCAAAACTGAGTAGATATCACCTTCAAATCAAGCTATAGCTGATGACAACAGAGAGAAACCTTGGTATGAATTTAATAGGTGGTGCGTTTTCCTGCCCTGTCATTCAAAAGGTCAGCAGGGAGCTCACCCCCAATCCCGACAGCTCCGAGGAGCATTAATTAGTTGGAGGCGGGACTCTCTCCCCAAAAGGGGGCTGAAGTCCCGTCTCGGAGAGCTGCCGGCCATCTGATTGGTCGACAGCTCTCTGGTCCCAGCAGTGCCACTGGGTGCAGTCCTAACAAGGAAGAGCCAGGAGCCGGATGCAAGGTAGGTTTGGGGGTCTCTTGGTGGGGCCAGGAGAGGAGGGAAAGCGGGTATTCAATCTGTATCCCACCCCCCTCCTCCCCCAAGGTGGAAGGAGGCACCTTGGGGGAGGGGGTTGTGGAAGGTGGCAGAAAGTAATAATGGAGTTACTTCTAGATAAAGCTTGTAAGATAAACAGATATAAAATTCAACACTTATTTGCTTTTGCAGGATTAAATGAAATCATGCAGTGAATGCTAATCTACTGTCGGATCAGATCCCTGAAGTATATATTTTTGTATCATCTCATCCAGCTGTGTAAGGCAATCTCTTAAGAGAGCTGTATCTTAATTGACATAATTGACAGAAGAATTGTTAATATTGCCATACACCCACTAGCTTCTCCCATTTGAAAATATGTAATTAAAATGGAATATTTAAAGTGCAGTAACTTGGCCATGAAGGACGCAATTGCAAATGTAGGTGGGCTGAGCAGTCAACAGCTGTGCAGTCCCACCCACCTGGATGCGGATTCTCCCTCCCAGGCACCAGTTATTAAGCCATGGATGTGATCCACACACTTGTTCAACTCCCACATCAGCTCCATTGGGAAAAGGCAGGTTAGGGCTAGAATAAAATATTAGTAAAGCAAAACATTACCAATATGTCCAAAAAAGGCTCTGGGTTTTAAATTAAATATTTAACTTATTAAATTTAAAATTGAGCTTTTTTGAACTTTTTTTCTCCTTGAATTTCTACACACATTGTTAGCATATATACTGTATTTGTTAATGTACTTTTGCACATTATTTTAAGCTTAAATGTCTTTATATACCAGAGCTTGTAGCTACTTTACAGACTATTTCTGAACCGGCATTGCTTTCACAGAAGCCCATTTCATCTGATCTTGGTATAATTACAGATCATTTTGAAACTTACAAAGCATGAACACATTCTCCTCCTGTTGAGTTTATGAATTTAAAAGTAGGGAGCTGATGTCATAATGCAACAGAAAATCTGAGCTACTTTTGACCTTGGAGCTGTTTTTTGAATAATACAACATTCAGGGAACATCATTCACTTCTGTTCCCTCAGAGAGATCAGGATGGGGAAACAAAGAATATACACGAAAACATCGATGTCTGGCTTAAACCCATCACAATATAACACTGTATTCATTTTAATGACATAACTGTATTTAAGGCACAGATCTCTGAATTTTTTTTTGCTGTCATAAATTAAGATAACAGATATATGAGGTTTAATGAAAAATCCTTTAGGAATATTACAGAACAGTAACAGATTGTGTTAGCTTCTCAGGCTGCAGGTTCATTAACTAACCAATTTCTTTCGCTCAACATTGGCTTTTAAGTAATTTAAGCCTACTGGAATAATTGTAATATGAGGCAGAGAGATTCTATTACAAAATAAACCTGATGTACAAGAATATATTAAAAACATTTGTCTGATTCTAAGCTTGTAATGCGATTTATCAGACATGAAGGATTGAAGATACAAAAAGACTATAGCCAAGTAGATTAATATCTGAGAAGCCTATTGCCTGGGTTTAACAAATTTCCTTAACTCAAATTAAAATATAACGGCTTGACAATTTGCTGTAATCTAAACTGAGGACCTTTGAAAAGGATGGATAAAGAACCTACAATATATTGATCAAACTGTGTTGCTAAACTACTGCGGAAAACGTATTTCTAGGTTGTTGCTAACTGGTTTTGGATTACACCATACTTATCACAAAAAAATGACCTTAAAGAAACATCCACAGTTTTCAAAAGGACTGCAGATTTTTGAGGTGTCTGCTTCAGTCCTGAGGTGTCAGCCGTAGCTCAGTCGGTAGCACTCTCACATCTAGGTTAGAAGGTTGTGGATTGAAGTCCCACTCCAGGTTTTGAGTACAAAAGTCAAAGCCAGTGCAGCACTGAGGGAATGCTGAGGGAGGTTGGAGGTGCCATCCTTTGGATGAGGCATTAAACCAAAGCCCTGCTTGCCCTCTCAGATGGATGTAAAATATAACACAGCACTATTTCTAAGAACAGTGGTGTTACTTTCAATCAACATCACAAAGAACAAATTATCTGATCATTATCAACTTCCTCTTTGCAGGATTTTGCTGTGTGCAAATTGGCTACTGTATTTCCTACATTGCAACAGTAACTACGCTTCCAAATGGTCTCTAGTTTTTCTCTAGTGAATACATTTCCCTTCAAGAAGTGTCATTGGTAGTGCATGCAAATAACCACCCCATCTTTAATCTCCCTTTTCTGTCCAAAGACATTGAATGTGGTGTTGCCTTTCAAATCCATGCCCATTTTTCCTGCATTCCCTCCAAAATCAGGTTCCCCCACTTGAAGAGTCATACGGACTCAAAATGTTAACTGTGTTCCTCGCCGCAGATGCTGCCAGACCTGCTGAGTTTTTCCAGGTATTTTTATTTTTGTTTTAGGTTCCCCCACTGTCACTGTACCAAACAGTCAAACTGGAATAGTCAAGTCCAGGGGTAAAAAAGGCTTGAATGGGGGTTTCAACAGCAGGAAAGCTGAGATGGGGCAAATTTGGGCGATGTCACAGAAGTGGAAATAGGTGGTCTTAATGACATTGTGGATATGTGGTCAGAAACTCATTTTGGTGTGAAATCTGACACCAAGGCTGCAAACAATCTGGTTTTGGGTGGAATCACCCACTCCCGTTTGAGGTGGGCAGGCTGGGTTGGAGGGGGGGGAGCGTTGGTGGGAGAGAATTCAGCGTGAGGGGCAGAAATGAATTTCAGGCCATGTGAAATCACAGCGGGATCATCCGATGGTGTGCGCCATGGTGGATTGCGAATCCTGCTGGAGGCCGGCGTGAACCCGATTTGCATCCCACTAATGGGATGTAAAGTAAGGCCTGACCAGAACTGTCCCCAACACCCTATTTACCATTATGCCGGCCCAGAACACACCTGGACAAGCTGACGTGCAGAAGTCGGGACATATCGTTAGGGCCTTGCTCGGATCACGGACATCCAAGGAGAAGGTGATGCTGGAGGCCTACAGCTACTGGACCCTGGAGGAACATATGCATCACATGCTGGCTGGATCCTCATGCACGTGGCTCCACCACGAAGCAGCTCTCAGAAGGTGGGAGGTCTCCATGCAGCAGCTTCGAGTCATCTGAGACTTCAGAACTTCATGGACTCTGCCATGGGCTAGTACGGATGATCAGTGTGGTGGTGGGGTGGGGGGCGCGTGTGTATGTGGCACAGAATGTCCAGGTGAATGTGAAAAGAAGGGGTTTGTGTCTCTTGGGGTGCGAACTCAGGGTGGGCATGGTAGGAGGGAATGGTTAGTGTATCAGGGGGCAGAAGAAGCTGGTAGGGTGGGAAGGTGAGGGTGTGATGGTTTCAACGAGAATGGGGGTGGAATTTTCAGGAAAGTAGAGACCGTGCACATTCACCTAGACATCCTGGAATGACAAGGGTTTGGGCTGTAGGGTAACAGTGGGGAGGTCAAAGGTTATGCCAAGGGGTCTAGGGTTATGGGGAAAAGGACATGGGTGACTGGGGGAGGGGAAATGATGGCAGAGCTGCATGGGTGTGCAACCATTGGTTGGGCAGAGATACAGGTCAGCTCAGATGGACAACCAAAAGGAAGTCTCAGCAGGTAGCATTGAAAATGCTCAGGACAGTGAGACGTGTGTGATGGATGAAGGCTCCGCGTGCATGGGAGAGCGCTTGCACAAGGCTCCGAAAGACCCTACCACGTTCACTTCTCCCTCCAGGATCACTTGTGGTGTGGCTGTATGCAGCTGAACTGCTAGTGGGGGGCGGTGGTTGGTGGGGAGATACAGTGGGAGGACTCGCAAAGCCTGTCAATGAAACTGAAAGACAACATTCCACATATATTCACTTTCACTGAATAATTTCCAGATTATAAAGTGACAAAAATGTGTTCACCTGTGCAACCACTTGTGGTTAGAATTTCTTAGCTTTTCTAGGCCTACCACTTCTTCTAGGTGCTGCCCTGACATCCACAGCAGGGGTGGAGACAGCCTGTGCAATGGCTGGCCCGGTTCCCTCTGATGAATTTTGTGTGCACCCTCTGGAAAACTGAGGCCTTGAGGGCCCTGGCTTGCTTTGGCTGTCCACCTGTGGGCCAGCTGCCCCCTCTGTGGTGACAGAGGATGAGGTCACAGGCAAAGAGGATTCAGAGGAAGCAGACAGCCTCTGAGATTCTTGAGGGGATGACCCAGGAGGGTTCAGTTGCCGCTCCTCCTCCCTTCGGGTGCCCGAGGGCCCTGACCTGACTCGTTGAGGGGAAGGAGCACCTGGAGGGACGTCGAGGTGCCCCGTCTCCCTCTCACGTTGCCATTGCAGGAACACACCCATGGCTACCATGACAGAGTGCAGGTCTGTATCCATCCCTGCATTCTGCTGGACCAGGGTTTCCATTGGGTCAGCTATCCTTCCCATGGAGACCTCCATATGTGCACATGTGAGCACCATTTCATTAGAGGGCAGGTGGATGCATTCCTCCAACTCTGTTGAGAGTTTCCAACAGCTCTGCATGATGTTCCCCCGCCTTCTGCTGACTCTCCTTGATGAGCTGGAAGGCCAAATCCAGAGTTTGTCATCTGACTCGGACCCCACAGATGCCTCTTCCCCAGCAGTCCCCCGAGTGCCAGAGAGCTTGGCTGAACCTGCCTCCTCCTACTGCGGACAGGTGTTCATGCGGTGACCACCAGATTGTGAACTCGAGCCTGTTCTACATCTAGGTTCCAACGAGGTGCATGTTTCCGCTCTGGTGCAGGGTGTGGGTAAGCACTGTGACGGGTCTTCCAGGCTGCTTATTTCCAGCTCTTCCATGGAGGAGGTGTCCTCTTGGCTGGAGGTGAGGACCTGGATGGATCTGAGGGACTGGCTGGCTGAGGGTGTCGGTTGCTAGGCAGGGCTCCCTGTGAACCAAAGTAGAGATAATTAGTGCATGGCAGCAGAGTTAAAAGCAGGAAGGAGGGCACTCACATTTGTGTTGAGAGAGGGATGATGTGGTGCAGGATTCTCTCGTGGGTGCTTGCCACCGACCTCACCGTCGCTGCAGGCACAGTCCACATCCTCACCAGTCAACACAATGGTGCACTTGTCAAAGTGAGTGGGGGACCTAATGTGGGCTACTCCACCCCCGGTCTGGGACCTCGCCCTGCTGTTGTGAGCCAGCTTCTCCTGCACGAAAACAGATGGAGTGTGAGCAGGACCATGCCACGGCAGATGATAAGGATACATGGAATGTTCGTTTGGTGAGCGGAGCCACAGGCAGGATGAGGATGCAAGCCCCAAAGGGTATGAGCCTGATGGAGATGTGAGGGTGTGTGAGAGAGTTAGTGGTGTAGTCCCTGGAGGTGTGAGATTCCTGTGGATGTGTGATGGGTTTGAGAGTGGGTGATGAGGCAGCTGACTTACCCTGGCGGAATATATGAGATCATTCATCCTCGTCTTGCACTGGATGGCTGAGCTCCTCGGTGCTCCATCGGCACTGACCACCACTGCCACTGCCTCCCAGGCTAGATTGGTGACTCTGGTGGACTTCCAGCAGCCAGAGTAGGGGTGAAGGACACATGCGCTCGATGGTCAGACTGGCCATCCACTGCGTCCAGCAAGTGCCCCAGAGGGGCATCATTAAATTTGGGGCTGCCATCACCTTTGCTTTCGAGGCCATCTGTCACCTGGAGTAGTCCTGGTCTGTAGAAGTAGGCTACGCTCTGGTGCGCTTTAAATATGACGCCTGAACTGAGGAAGCGCTGAGGTCACGGTGTGACGGGCTAATCAGAGCCCTCCTGCAAACGATCTGGTGCATTTCCCATGAATACATAATTAACGAGTCGGGACACACTGGGAAGTCGACAAAATGGTGTAAACACCTGCCATTGCTGTAGCAGGCCTGAAAAACAATGTTTTTATCTGCTGGCTGCAGTTAGTGCACTTCTGGGACGATTCCGCCCTTCATCTCAAACAGTTTTCCGGGGCAGGCATGGAGTTGGTTGCTGGGGAACTGAATTTGGAGCAGGGACTGAAGACAATGGCTCAGTCTTCCCAAAATTTAATTGGAGGAAATTCTACTCATTCAGTACTGAAGATTTGATATGCAGTCTGATAATTCAGCAACAATGGAGGAGAGGTGGTGATGAAGTAAAACTGGGTGTTGTCAGCATACATGTGGAAGCTGACACTGTGCTTTCAGATGATGTCACCTGAGGGGCAGCCTGCAGATGAGAAATAGGAGGGAGCAAGGACAGGCTCTTGGGGGGGGCACCAGAGGTAATGATGCAGGAGCAGGAAGAGACGCCATTGTAAGTGATACTTTGGTTATGATTAGTTAGATAAGAATGGAACCAAATGGAAACAGTCCCACCCAGGTGGATGACTGTAGAGAGTTATTAGAGGAGGATAATGTAGTCAACCATGTCAAAGGCTGCAGATAGATCAAGAAGGATGAGGATGGAAAGTTACCTTTATCACAGTCACATAGGATGTCATTTGTGACTTTGATAAGAGCATTTTCAGTACTCTGGCAGGGGTAAAAACCCGATTGGATGGATTAAAACATGAAGGGCAATTACGGCATATTTAAAAGAGAGAGGGACGGCACCTGAACAATATCAGTTTAACTGGTGACCAGGAGGGGAAGTTGGGTGGTCAGCAGTTAAGTGAGATTAGGATCAAGGGAGCAGGAGGTGGGTCTCATGGATAAGATGAGCTCAGAGAGGGCATGAGGGGAGATGAGAGAAACTAGGAAAAGTTGCAAGTCCAGGGCTAGGACAAGGGGAGCATTAAAGGAAGTTTGGGTTAGGTGGGCTAGTGGAAGGGAGGAACGTGGCACAGGCAGCTTATTGGATGGTCTTGATTTTCGTGACAAAGATTTTTCCAGGGGCGATATGAGGTAGGGTTGAGGCGTGGAAAGGGGTGTGTGGGTGCTGAGTGATACGAGTAAGTGATGGCCTTATCTGTAATTGACACGATGAGACTAGCAGGACCATGTGAGACAGTGAGGTGAAAGGATTGGCCGTGAGTATGGGTTGGAGAGTTTACACAGAGGGAGAGATTGAGAGAGGATAAGGGTGCTTTGAACTCAGAGGAGAGAGTGCATGGTGAGTTGAGATGGATGTTGAAATCAAGAATGAGTCTAAATTCACACTTGAAGGGTGATCACGTAAATGAGATGCAAAGACAGTTGAACCTGCAATACTTCAGTAAATAACAGTCCACAGCTTCAGGATATTAGCTGAGGAGAGGGGAGGGAATTGGCAAGAAATGTGAGGATAACAGTTTAGAAAATATGAATGTTTTTCTGTGGGAAAGTTTTGAAAGAAAACAAAACTCTCAATTTTTGTTAAATGTCATGTACTTCCTTGGGAAAATTCAACTTAACATATTGGATGTATTTAAGCCCTGGATTTAACTGTCTTGCATGCCTGGAGGGAACCTTGCTTGGGTTCCTGGAAATAACTAAAACTCCTGTAGCAGACGCAGCCCAAGACTGTGCGGGACAACAGCTTGTTTCGTTCTAGACAGGCGTCTGCCCACACTTTCACCCACAAGTAACCCTGACACAGACATACTGTTCTTTGGTAGCAGGAGTGTCTCATTACCACAATAACATGGAGTGGTTATTTTAATGGGCCTGAGTTACATTACAATGGACCCCCAAGTGAAAAAAAAACCATTTTATTTGAACTATCTTACTATGAAATGGCACCATTACACCATGAGCTCAGGGATTAGTGTTATTCCTAATGAAACGAGAGGCCAAATGGAGATTCACCTGCTCAGTGATTTAATTGCTTTGATATAGGTTTGTCTTTCTACCCAAGGGTATTTGAGCTTTGATGTTAGGTTGGGTTTCGGTTTCAAGGTCATGAGGTTTACAGCCAAATCTAATTGCATTGCTGGATCTGCATTGCTTCACTTGAGCTGTTTCCAGACAAACAATGTGGCTACGTACCAACACAAATTTACCCGTAGCTCAGGATCAAACATTATAGCCTTTCTTCACTTGCATTTTATTACACAATCTGGAGAATTGTCACTGATATATACATCCATAGGGAATCAATTATACTACTGTTCATTACTCCATATCTACCAGGCAAATTTATAGGAAATTAACTTGAGACCCCATTCACATTTATCAGTACAGTTACTGAAACGCTAATGTCACTTATCATCTGCACAGTTGTTATTCAAATTTGCTAAAAGTTATATTCCCTTAATATGCTTATATGTGAGAAGTTACAGCCAGACCTGATCCACACCATTGCTTTTACATGGATAAATGGCCACCTGGGAAGGCACTTGAGGGTGTCTGGTGTTCACAGAACTATATCCCAGCAAGGTGTCAATGCCATCATTAGGAAAACTTGAGGAGAAAATAATGCATTAAATTCCAAGCAATTTAACATTAGGTTAAACAAGCTGACAGCAATTCATGATGGCCCTTCAGTAAAGATCATAAACCTGAGGATCGGGAGAGTTTTAGAAACCAGCAAAGTTGACCTAAAAGTTGATTAAAAAAAGGGAAAAATAGAATGCAAGTAAACTAGCTAGCAATACAAAAACAGATTGTGAGAGCTTTTACAAGTAAATAAAAAAGAGTAGTAGCTAAAAATGTGAACATTGATCCCTTAGAGGCAGAGACACAGGAGCAATGTTTTACAACATTAAAAGATGTTATATAAGTGCAGTGTGTTGTTCTTATTATGCTCGTATGTTAACAAATTAGAAGCAGTAATACAGCACAGAATATTCACCATTAGAGCACCATTCCATTAAATGCTTCTTGTGGCTTCAGATTGATTTGGACAATGAAGTGCTTGCAGTGAGAGCCAATGTTTTATCCTGCTAAAGTATTTTTATATTGAAATAAAATTAAACAGGTGGCATTGGGCTATATCCTTGGTTACAACTTTTCACTGTTTAAAAAAAAGCACGGTGATTAGTCAGTATCCAGCTAAAGCAATTTTTAATTATTTTTGGCACATACCAAGTTAACACTTCATAGGCTTTCAACAGTGGAACATTTTACTCTTTAGGAACCTATCATTGAAAATTTATAGGCTGAATCAAGTCTCAACAGGGGCACTTAATACTTGCTGTACAACTGAGATATATTCCTTTGGACTAACAAATAGAGGGAGCAGACAGATTGAGGATATGAATTCATTCATTAGCAGTCAACTGACCAGTCTGCACAAAGTTTCTTTGATTTTGACTTTGAAATTTTGTTCGGGTTTTTGGGGGGGTGGGGGAGAAAAACAAAGAGGTCCTCAGTCTTCCAGGAGACACTTTCCACAAATATCTCGTTCAGCATTCTATAATGGCCACTTTAACTACATGACATCATTAGTCAATTATTTCAAAGAACAAAGATGCTGCATCACTGAACATTCTATCTCGAAATTCTGAACTGCCCTTCATTTATTCAGACTGTCATTGCAAGACAATAGTGAACTTGTATTTGCAGATTGCACAAATACTACTGTGTGTACAGTTTCAGCTCTTAACTATTTTGAGCTAAGAAGCCTCCATAATGCACTCTCGAGTCACTGTCAAAAGCCCTAGACATAATTGTTGCTGTTAGTATGTAGCAGTTTAGTGTGTTCGCTCATTCTCATGGATACCAATACAGGTAACACCTCTGTAACATTCAGTTTCTGTAAAGAGGGGGTTCTTGCCACCATTACTTTGCTGGGCTAGACTTTGCTCTCTGAATGGTTTACCAGGTAATCATAGGCAATGCAGTTATGCTGCCAGTGGGACTCTATTCCATTTTCCTGGATGAACTTCACTTTAATATTTATCCATTATTTCATGAGATGTGGGCATCGCTGGCAGCTACCATGGTGGGATTTGAACCCATGTCCCCAGGACGTTAGCCTGGGCCTTTGGATCACTAGGCCAGTGACATTACCACTACACCACCATCTCCCCTTAAGTGATGGTAGACTCTCAATTATTTGCACCCTCAACTGGGAGTTGGTCTCGCTGGCTACGCTGGAGCTATCCGGCTGCAGCAGCTTTAAGAGACATGGTAAGTATTCTGAGTGAAAGAATTAGTTAATATCAGAGGCTAGTGCTTCTTCAGGGAATCAAATTCCAAAATGCACAAACTTTTCAGTGTTGTTTGAAATCCAGCCAAGAAAGGCCAACTTTCGAGATTGAGGGAAGGAGGGAGTCGTAATGTTGCTTCACTAGTAATCCAGAGACCCGGGCCAATGCGCCAGAAGCATGAGTTTAAATCTACCATGGTAGCTGGAGGAATTTAAATTCAACTAATAAATCTGGATTCATTACTAGTCTCATTAATAATTATCAATATTGTAAAAACACATCTGGTTCACAAATGTGCTTCAGAGGAGATCTGCTGTCTTTATCCAGTGTGGCCTATACATGACACCTGATAATCACAGCAATGTGATTGACTCTTAATGGCCTAGCAAGCCATTCAGTTCAAGGGTGGGTCTTGTACAATATTGGCCTTGCCAGCAACACTCACATTCCAAGAATGAATTTTTAAAAAGGCTCATGAAGGCATGATATAGGCTCATTGGAAGGTGGTGGTCTTGGCACTAAGAATCCATGGTCACTAAATGTCAGAAGTTTAAAGATATTGTCATGATAGCCAAGGTAAGAACACATACAATTTGAACCACATGTTAGGAACATGTTTCACATTTCCCTACCTGTTTTGAATATGATGTACTTTGACCATCTTCACTTGGGCTTCCCTCCTCCCACCTCCCTTCCTTCCAAGGCCAGACTCCCTTTACTTATAACAGAACATACTGGGAAGCAGTGAAAGGTTTGATGATCTGTTTCATTCACGTACTGAAACTGTTTTCGCTCTCATTCAGCAATGCTTTCTAATACCTGGATTGTGCTCCATCTGATGGTAAGCAGGGTGCCTTCATACCTTGCTGACTATGAAAAAGGCCTGCAGCTAAAGGTAAGTATTACTTCAATCCCCCAAGGTATTTGCTGAAAAACATCAGGCCACCACCTCAGGACACCCTGCTCAAGTGGCTGCAGTCCATTGCATCCTGCATCCAGTTAAACTATGATGTTCACTGCTCTCATACTGATGTTCCAGCTTCAATGGAAAGTTGATAAGCTGTGAAGCTTTATCAAACAATGCAACCTGCAGCTGCTTTATGCATGGGGTGACAGCAACTTGGTTAATGTTGCATATGTCCATAATGTGGCTTCAACGGAAGTTGTTGCAAAGAAGCTGAGTGATGTGGTGATTTTGACTGACATTGGCAATGATAGGCTCCTGGTGGACCATGTCTGGGTCAAGTAGGGGATATATCTCCTCTTAACATCTCACAGGGGACATGCAACCTACTGTCTATTGGAGAGCTTCCGAGTTCACCCGAGTTCGTAAATATAGGAGCACAGGTATCGGCAAGTGGGCGCCAGATGCCTCTGATGTGCCTGTCCTCCCTGACCTTCTCCTTCTCCCTGATCATCTTCTCTTCATCCTTCAGCTATTCCTCAAAAGGGGACTCTTTTGTATCATGGCTGAAAGTACAAAAAATAACCACCACAGCACCAGTAATAATGTTGAAACTATAGCAAATGGGAGACAGAAAAAACACCCAAAAAGATCCTTCAACAGAAAGATTGGAGCACACAAATCATAAGTAGGTGATCTTTAAGAGTACCATCGACTGTCACCAAGCAACCAGAAATTATTCTTTTTAAAACAGGTGTTAATTTTTTTTTTGAGGTTAGTACAGATGGGAGCAGAAGAAAATCCAACATTGGACTCAGTGCATCATCTGACTCCCATACTGGTGGGATTGTGTTGGATGCAGTGGGCTACTCACATCACAAGTGGAGGAAGTTTGAAGTGAGGAATTTTACTGGCTGGAGTTCAGCTGTCTCATTAACTCCACTGAATGTCCCAAATGTGCCACAAAACAGGTGTAAAAAGTGAGGAAACCTCAGAACATGGAAAGCACCACGTAAAATAAATTTCTTTTAAGTTCTCTCTTTATCATTGTACGACAGACATGCTGTAAATGATTTACTTCATACTGACTTAATTAAAGCCAATTTTCAAGGGGAAAATTATAACTGAAAGTTTGGAAATATAGTTAAGATCTACCAACATGAAAGATTCCTTTATTCACAATGATCCTGTGCATTTAAAAGATTGGATCCAATTATTGCTGTGTAGACAAACAGAAAGTTACAAGATGCACCATACAGAGGAATCACATTCATTGAAGTAATAGATCATTCCTTTCTAACTTGTTGGAATTCCTTAACTAACCAACATATCAGATGAGGGTAATCCAATTAATGCAGTAAATGACTAGTTGCATTTTGGTTATATTTGCAATCTACTTACTTATTTATGGTGCAGCACAAAATCTACTGTGAATGAGTTATTTAGAGCTCTATTGTTGAAATCAGTACTCCACAAGCACCTGAACAGAGAGGCCTTAAAGCCATCCCATAATTGGGCCCCAGCCCTCATGTACATCTTTGGGCCCAATCGCTAACACCTGTTGTGCATTCACTAACAGCTCGCTCCCCAAGAGAAATAAATTTTGGGCCACTGGCCTTCAGGTTAATTCAAGGCTGGTCAGATTGAGCAATGAGAGGAAGGCTATCATCAGTACTGCGGAGGGGGTGATGGCGGAGGGGGTGATGGCAGAGGGGGTGCAGGGGAGGGCTGTAGCATTTCTCCTCCCAATGGCACCAGAGGAGGTTTTTGATAAAAAAAACAAACATGAGATGAACATACTTTCCTGGAGTTTGCAGCTACAGACCTAATGTCTGGGACACCAAGAAACGGAACCCCAAATTTAGCCTGGGAGAGTAGACACAGGTTGTTCTACTTCTAAGCAGATATGATTTGCACTCATGTTACATCTGAGAAATTAGATTAACGTCTTTAAATTTCTGCCTCTAGGTTTCTTGAAACCATGAAATATGACATGTGAGCTAGCAAAATGTTTCCACTGGTCATCTGGTTGCCATTTCTCACTAGAACAACTTAGTACATCTAGGGAGAGATACCACAAGGAAAGGCTAATTCATGATGAATGAGAACTTCCCGCACACTCAAACTGTGGGGGGAAACAGTTTTCGATGGATTAGAATACAATTCTTTCACTCCTGAGTTCTAAGCATGAATCCCCATGTGGCTGAGATGAAAACCTAATTTTACTTTGATGGTTTTTCAGAGTTATAAATAAAATGTGTTTGGACAATCACATCCCATTTCCCAGAGGATGAGGCCATAGTACAAAAATTTCTATAATTTAGCACTAACTGCTCTTACTTAATAAGACCATAATTGGGAAACTAAACCATAATGTTTCTTCAGCTAGAAGTTGACTTCTGAGTTTATGATTAAGAATATTTTTGAGGAAGCATAGAAGTAATGCTGATTTTCATCAGGACTACACTATGCAAAACCTATTATAATACTAAACACAAAATATTTTCACTGACCTTTGTGCGGGACATTAAATGTTTTGATATCAGTTATGTTATCAGAGTCAGGTTAGTGTGCTGGTATCAGACAGTAAGGTATGGATGATGCAGTGGCATAAGAACTAAAAGGGGAGATGAGGAGAAATTCTTTTAAAAAAAGAGGGAACTTATGATCTGGAATGCACTACTTGAAAGCAGATTGAATAATAGCTTTCAAAAGGGCATTGGATATATACTTAATGGTAAAGGGCTGGATGTTTGTAGAGAAGATGGGAAGGTCGAGTCAAGAAATTTCCCGACTTGGAAGACCCAACTCCTTCACTCAGGGAAGGCGGGAATGGGATGGAGTCAGGCCTACCATCTCAAGAGGCATGCCTGAAGTGGCAACAGAGGTGGGCGGATGGCGAGGCCGGCAAGCTAGAATGCTCATCTTCATTTATTGAGACACCAGCTCAGTTGTAGTGATGAATGTCAGGCTCTCAAACACTTGCCACTCAACCAACCTCCATGTCCCTCCAAACCCCATATCCCTTCATAGCCCCTGATATGCTCCATGGCCCCTCATACTTCCCTCCCATGCCCCCATGTATCTTCCATAGCCACTCACCCAGTATCCACTATGGACAGACATCAGGAGCTATGGCTTTGAAATGGAAATTTAAAAAGTAAATTTCTAACAATCTGATAGAGCTGTCATTCAAACACACTTTATACCAAACCCATTTTAAAAAAATCAATTTGTCAATCTGTTTTTAATATAAACAAACGTCTGTTCAGAATCTGCATCGAAGACAGACAACACTTTAATAACCTCTTAAGGCTGTCAAACAGTCTACACAGCGCCCTGCTGAGATATGTGGTTCTGTAGGCTTTAAAATTCAGCCAAGCATTTGTAATGGGCTCGGCTGTCATAACAAGCCATTGCAGCCTGCAGACAATGAAACCTATTGAAATCTCAAAAACAGCTATCTATGGTTTTTGCTAAGCTACACCAGATGGCCTGTCAATCAATGCACTCCAGGAGCAGGTGTCTGAATTTTTTCTCCAAGGGGAAGCTACAGAGCAGTTTTCTTTTCCCATTTTAAAGGGCTGTGAACATTTACATCACACTTCAGATCATAACACTTGAGAGTTCCCAAGCATTGTTTTCTTCAATTGTTAGTGCATAATAATGCTTTTCCCAATGGGAAAATACATCTCCACAATTGCAAAATGCTAATCAACTCACTTTTACAGGACAGAGCCCCAAAATTAATCATTGCAATAAAAACATGTCAAACTTACAGTGCGGCTTCCAACTATTGAAATTGAAGGAACAGATTTATTTTTGTATTTCAAAACCTATTAATGAAAGAGCAAGTAACTGGTTTTAATTTGGTTCACAACTTAAGACTGGTGTACCCCTGTATTTTGCAACTCATGAGGTGCCGCGAACCAAGTATTCTTCCAAAAGGGGCCTGACTTCAGCCCCACAATGGTGCTGGCAAGGGCCGGAGCGCTGTGTGTGGGCAGGTTACTCACACCCTTATCCTATGCCAGCAGAAATTGCAGGAATCTTGGAATCAAGTCCCGCACTCTACTCTTAAAGGGCTCTCGAGTCGGTCTGACCTGGTGAAAATCTGGTCCAAAATCTGTAGGGCTATTGAGAAAGAGCAGGAAAGTCAGAATAATTGGACAGCTCTTTCGAGGGGCTGGCGCAAGCACAATGGGCTCAATAGTCTCTTTCTGTGCTGTATAATTCTATGAAATCAGGAGGATTCAAGCCCCAAGTGCAAAAACGCCATCTGGTTGTTTCCATATTCTGTATCCAGACTTAATTTTGCTAAAAGCTATTTTGCAGGGTTGTATCAGAAAAACCAATGGGAAAAAAATCTAGAGTGCTATGAAGTCGTCTTATAAATGCTTCCTTTTTGTCCTTTTAATCTGCTTTTGGAATATAGCTCTGAAAAAGACAGAGCTAAAAAGAAACAGCTTTTCTGCTGGGGTAAGAAAAGACTGAACCATATTGAACTAAGTGAGTCTGAACATAACTCTGTGGCTGTCTGTGAAATGAAGCAGCTTAATGATTTATTTTACCAAATGTCTTCTCACTCTTTCCTCCAAAAAATTGGAAAGGTTCACATTAGGGCACAATATACAAGAACCATACAAGAACCAGTTCAAATTAAGTAGAAGTAGTACACCTTTAACATATGTGATTGTGTAGCTAGACACAGTCATTTTGGGAACACCTAAAACGTAAAATGCTCAGACCACTTATGGCAGTAACTAGCACTGCTGTAGCTGAGAAAAAATCTAAGGCATGAAATGACATGATTAAGTGTTAGAAAGAAATCCTTGCATTCATATAGTGTCTTTCACTTCCTCAGTATGCTCCAATGCACTTTACAACCAATGAATCACTTCTGAAGTATATTCAATGTTGCATTGTAGGTTAATGTAGCAGTCACAGTAAGGTCCCACTAACAACAATAAGATAATGATGACCAGATTATCTATTTTTTAGTGATGCTGTTTAATGGATAAATACTGGCCAAGACACTGGTAGAACTTTCTTGCTCTTCTTCAAAATAGTGTCCTGGGATTTTCTACGTCTGCCTTAGCTTTTTGTGGCTCTCTTTTCCTTTCCCTTTCTTTCTTCAGTTGTAAAAATAGCAAAGACCTTATAACACCTTATCACCTCTTCAGGATGTCTCAAAGCACTTTACAACCAATGAATTACTTTTCCAAGTGCAATCACTGTTGTTATGTAGGCAGCCTATTTCCACACAGTGGTTGCCCAAACAAAAATAGAGATCAAAATCAGTTGCTCTGCTTTTGGTGTTTGTTGATGGGGAATGATTGGCCAGACCACCAAGGAGCCTCCCGCCTCTTCTCTGGAGAATCTTTAATCTATGCTTTAAAATCTTATGTAAAGAAATGAAATACACAAAAATATTTCAGCCATACACAACAACATTATAAAGCAGTCAGAGTCAAAAAGGCAAAGAACATTATTAATTAATTGTAGTAATAAATCAAATAAAAAGCACTGTGGTATGTAAAGCATTACATAAATAAATAAACTGCAGCTATAACTTAAATGCTGCCATTTGGAATTAATCATAGTTCAAATAATAAAAACCTCTATCAAAATGATCACTCAATGGTGTCAAGATTCCAGAGACTTACATGCATACAGAATGTGTTTGTGCCTAAGAACCCACAAACTATTGTAGGGCTAATAAGCCAGTTCAGAACTGAAATACAGGTGCAACATTGGGGATTGAGGCATTCCCATCATTTTATGGGTTCCCATGAAAAGATACCAGAAAATTAAATAGTATTTGGCTAATAGGTCTACAGTTTGGGTTTAACTTCAGTAGCGGGAATACTCCATCCTATCCTCTATGTAGGATGAATTTCTGTACTTTTTCAGTTATTAGAACAGACTCAGAAACTTAGGTTGTATCTTGTGTATGGCTTGACCTAATCATCTTAGTGATCTAAGGAATCAAGTAGTGTTGGCAAAGCAACTATAAGGTGGTCAATTGCCTTGCAACTGGTTTGTGGGGTTTGAGGTGAAGATCAAAAAAGGACAACTTGGGATAGGAAATATGGGCTGAGGTAACTAATAATATATTCAGAAGCTTTACCTATAACTGTTTAACTGTAACAAGTGATCACATTGCTCAGCTATTTGATTGTAAGAGATAGGAAATCACTTCTCCAATCCCTACAGCATAATTATAATTCAATTACACAATCCATATAACTCAGATATTCCATCAACCACTTTACAAATGTACTTTGCGTTTTGTCAGAGTGTAAAAATGAAGAGTCAATCAACTTATGATTGTTGATCTAATGTGAAAGTAGCACTTTTATAAATATTTCTGATTGTTCAAGATGAAACCCATTTGTGAGTAAAAACAGGAATGCGTCAGCCTCAGTTACCATGTTACCTGAAAATAAATTGATCCAAGGAAGAAGATTTTCCAGAAACCCTATTGAAGCGATAGAGTTACAGGATTCTGAAACCAGTGCTAGGACCACCGTGATTCAAGTGTGCCTGTAGAAACAGAATTTTGAAATTCTTGTGTAATATCTCAACTCCTCTTGAGAGGAGGGGGAGCGGTTGCCAAGAGAGGATAAGTATTTAGGTGT
Source organism: Cetorhinus maximus (assembly GCF_964194155.1). Taxonomy (NCBI): domain Eukaryota; kingdom Metazoa; phylum Chordata; class Chondrichthyes; order Lamniformes; family Cetorhinidae; genus Cetorhinus; species Cetorhinus maximus. The sequence continues at coordinate 66,582,101 of NC_135888.1, read as the reverse complement.
TTTGTGAGTTCAAATTTGAGTTTGGGCATTCCTGAAATTCAGATAGTCCCAAATAAACATTGTCCTCAAAAATATTAATTGTACTGTTATGGACAGAAGAGAGAGAAACTGAACTTCTTTATCCTCTCCTTGTCTGTCCGTAAACAGAGATGTGAACTATTTCTAAAAGTAGGCTGTGGTGTGTTTCTCCAAACCCTCAGCTTGTGGGGTCCAATTTAATAATCACTCGCAGCAAACTCGTGTTATGATTACTTCAGAAGGTTAGTTGATTTACACTGAATCCCGGGGTGTGGGGGGCGCAGGAGGTAGTGCTCGCAATCTCACACAAACATATACAGTAAGGGGGAAATAGTAAAAAAGGAAGATTCACAACTATGCGCAACAACAGTAAAAGAAACACAGAAATGAATATTAGTTCACGTGATTTTCAAAGTCTAGAAGTCAAAGTCCATGGGTGTTTCCTTCGTGGCAGAGTTCAGTCCAGAAGAGTTTCTGGTTGGAGACAGCAACACGAGAGTCCTTGAAATGAATGACAATGCAACATGATGGAGTTTCTGTGCTTAGGCTGCTTGGCAGGCAATGATCAGAGACTTTTAAAATAAAATAGGCTTCGAGGAGGTGAGAGATGGTGACCGGCTGCTTTGTCAGCCAGGATCTGCTGGAGTTCTTTCTGGTTGGTGTTAAGTCAGCAGTGTGAGCTATGAGGCCATATATGTAATATTAAAATGATCCAAAAGGCTAGAAACATGCGGTCAAGTGACGTGATATATGAATGAGTTAGTTGCAGCCTCGCAAGCAGTTTCTCTGTTTCTGGCCAAAATCCATTGCTCCCTTAGGAGCGAAGTGGTGGCTGTTAACAGTTCTTCAGGTACAACAAGTTTTGATGTCACTGTCCTTGTTATTGTCCCAGCTGGGGAAGTCAGTTCATCTGTTAGTCATCTAGTTTTGTGATTATTATGTGGCCTTACAATGGGGTATGAGATTCCACCAGGATGAGTGCGGGGAGGCAGTGGCGTAGTGGTATTATCACTGGAACGGTAATCCAGAGACCCAGGGTAATGCTCTGGGTACCTGGGTTTGAATTCCACCACAGCAGATGGTAGAATTTGAATTAGAAAAAAAGAATCTGGAACTAAAAGTCCAACGATGACCATTAAAACATTGTCGATTGTCACAAAAACCCATCTGGTTCACCAATGTCCTTTAGGAAGGAAATCTGCCATCCTCACCAGGTCTGGCCTACGTGTGACTCCTGGTCGACTCTTAAATGCCCTCTGAAATGGCCGAGCAAGCCACTCAGTTGCATCAAACTGCTAAAAAGTTAATAAAAAAGGAATGAAACAAGACGGACCACCCAGCATCAACTAAGCACTGGAAACAACAACGACAGCCCTGCAAAGTCCTCCTTACTAAAATGTGGGGGCTTGTGCCAAAATTGGGACAGCTGTCTCACAGACTAGTCAGGCAAAAGCCTAACATGTCATACTCATGGAATCATATCTTACAGATCATACCTCAGAAACCACAATCACCATCCCTGGGTATGTACTGTCCCACCAGCAGGACAGTTCCAGCACTGTGGCAGCACAGTGGTATACAGTCAGAAGGGAGATCCACAGAATCCTCAACATTGACTCCAGCCCCCATGAAGTCTCATGGCATCACGTCAAACATGGGCAAGGAAACCTCCTACTAATTACTATATCCCGCCCCCGCTTAGCTGATGAATCAGTGCTCCTCCATGTTGAACACCACTTGGAGGAAGCACTGAGGGTGGTAAGGACATAAAATGGGGGACTTCAAAGTCCATCAGCAAGAGTGGCTTAGTAGCACCACCACAAACTAAACTGGCCAAGTCCAAAAGGTCATAGCTGCTCAACTGGGTCTGCAGCAGGTGGCGAGGGAACCAACAAGAGGGAAAAACATACTTGACCTCATCCTCACCAACCTGCCTGCCACAGATGCATTTGCCCATGACAGTATCGGTAGGAGTGACCACTGCACAATCCTTGTGCAGACGAAATCCCATCTTCACACTGAATATACCTTCCATCGTGTTGTGTGGGATAGATTTTGGATAGATCTAGCAACTCAAGACTGGACATCCATGAAGCGCTGTGGACAATCAGCAGCAGCAGAATTGTACTCAAACACAATCTGCAACCTCATGGTCTCGCATATCCCCATTACCAGCAAGCCAGGGGAACAACTCTGGTTCAATGAAGAATGCAGGAGCATATGCCAGGAGCAGCACCAGACATACCTAAAAATGAGGTGTCAACCTGGTGAAGCTACAACACAGGACTACTTGCATGCCAAACAGCATAAGTAGTAAGTGGCAGACAGAGCTCAGACAGAGCTAAGTGATCCCACAAGCATCGGATCAGATCTAAGCTCTGCAGATCTGCCACATCCAGTCGTGAATGGTGGAGGACAAATGAACAACTCACTGGAGTTGTTCCCCATCCTCAATTATGAGGGAGCCCAGCACATCGATGCAAAAGATATGGCTGAAGCATTCACAACAATCTTCAGCCAGAAGTGCCGAGTGGATGATCCATCTCAGCCTCCTCTGGAGGTCCTGATCATCACAGATGCTAGTCTTCAGCCAATTCTATTCACTTCATCTGATATCGAGAAACAGCAGAAGGCACTGGATACTGCAAAAGCTGTGGGCCCTGACAAGATTCCGGCAATAGTACTGAAGCCTTGTGCTCCAGAACTTGCCACACCCCGAGCCAAGCTGTTCCAATACAGCTACAACACTAACATCCAACCGGCAATGTGGAAAATTGCCCAGGTACGGCCTGTACATAAAAGCCAGAACAAATCCAACCCAGCCAATTACCACCCCATCAATCTACTCTCAGTGCTATCAAGCGGCACCTGCTTAGCAATAACCTACTCACTAATGATCAGTTTGGGTTCCACCAGGGCCACTCAGCTCCTGACCCCATTACAGTCTTGGCTCAAACATGGACAAAACAGCTGAACTCCTGAGGTGAGGTGAGAATGACTGCCCTTGATGTCAAGGCAACATTTGACCAAATGTGGCATCAAGGAGCCTTAGCAAAACTGGAGTCAATGGGAATCAGGGGGAAAACTCTCCTCTGATTGGAATCATACCTAGCACAAGGAAGATGTTTGTAGTTGTTGGAGGTCAATCATCTCAGATCCAGGACGAGTGCAGGAGTTCCTCAGGGTAGTGTCCTAGGCCCAACCACCTTCAGCTGCTTCATCAATGACCTTCCTTCCATCATAAAGTCAGAAGTGTGGGTGTTCGCTGGCGATTGCACAATGTTCAGCAGCATTCGCAACTCCTCAGGTACTGAAGCAGCCCACGTCCAAATGCAGCAAGACCTGGACAATATCCAGGGCTGACAAATGGCAAGTAACATTCGTGCCACACAAGTGTTAGGCAATGACCATCTCCAATAAGAGGGAATCTAACCATCACCCCTTGACATTCAGTGGCATTACCAGGACTGAATCCTCACTATCAACATCCTGGGGTTCAGCATTGACCAGAAACTGAACTGGACTAGCCATATAAATACTTTGGCTACAAGTGCAGGTCAAAGGCTAGGAATCTTGCAGTGAGTAACTCACCTCCTGACTCCCCAAAGCCTGTCCACTATCTACAAGGCACAAGTCAGGAGTGTGATGGAATACTCTCCACTTGTCTGGATGAGTGCAGCTCCAACAACAATCAGGTAGCTCAACACCATCCAGGAATCCAGCCTGCTTGACTGGCACTCCATCCACAAACATTCACTCCCTCCACCACCAACGAACAGTGGCAGCAGTGTGTACCATCTACAAGGTGCACTGCAGAAACTCACCAAGGCTCTTGAGGCAGCACCTTCCAAACCCATGATCACCACCACCTAGAAGGACAAGGGCACCAGGTACAGGAGAACACCACCACCTGGAAGTTCCCCTCCAAGTCACTCACCATCCTGACTTGGAAATATATTGCCGTTCCTTCACTGTTGCTGGGTCAAAATCCTGGAACTTCCTTCCCAACAGCACTGTGGGTGTACCTACACCACAGGGACTCCAGTGGTTCAAGGCGGCAGATCACCACCACCTTCTCAAGGGCAATTAGGGATGTGCAATAAATGCTGGCATAGCCAGCAACGCCCACATCCCATAAATGAATAAAAAACACTTTTTGTCCTTTTAATTTCTGGCGGTAGCTCCCAGAACAAATGGGTATCTTGAGAGTCATGTGAGCTGTAGCTGCCATTTTGTGGTTCAGCAGAAATCCAATTTAAAATAGCAAAAAAAGGCCTGGATTTTCCGGTCCCACCAGTGGTGGGCATCATCATGGGCAGGATGGGAAAATTTGAATAGTGGCCAAAAGTCAATTGAATATTGACTATGAATAAAGTCAATAATTTATTGATAATGAGGCACTTTGGAACATCAAGGATGTGATAAGGAAGTATCTAAATGCAAAGTATTTCTCTTGCTCTCTCTTTTTTTTCCCAATTATAACAGGTTCCACAATATCTGGTAAATATATTTAATCAAAATATCTTTAAAAATTTCCCTCCCATTGCAGGAGTTCCATTATTATCCACCTGAAAACAATTATTTGAGTGAATTAATGTGTCATACACAACACAAAACAAAGTTGTCTTGCTACACAAGAATGCCATAAATATTACTCATAAGTGTTAATGAGATTGCTTTGGCAAGTGTATATTCTAAGAAAGTTAACAGTTTTATATTTTTAAACATAGCTAAAAGGACTAAGGCACAAAATATAAAACTAAAATCATACAGGAAGAGGATGCTTTATTTATGGAAAATAGGAAATGACGGATTTTAAAAATAATTAAATTGCTGGATAAATTTTTTAAATGATATGTGCAAGCAAAAGTGACATGAATTTTAATTGTGTTGGTGAATTAAATTTAGCTGGATATGATCATTTTATATCAAGCTTTTCTAATGAGTAAATGCAACAGTGTAGTACTGAGCTGTAGAGAGCAGATCATATGCTCAAATACTTGTCTGTACTGAGTTAACTGATCTGAATAGCAGTAGTGGAGCCAAAAATGATAACGGCATTGAAGTGGAAAATAATGCTCAGGATTCCTGTGTCTGATCAATATCTAGTGATCTCAGTTGGAAAGTGTGCACGTACGCATGGTGTGTGTGTGTATCAAATGAGACCAGGATCAGGTTAATTGTAGCCCCTGCAGTGAATTAGCCTGTCAAATGTAACCATCTAAGTTTACACTTGAAGCTGCCCACTTGAGTGAGGTGCTAGAGACTGATGCTATTCCTGGAACCATACCTTAGTATGAGTCAGCACCTTTAGGAAAACAAGAGAGAAAATTGGAAATCATGTAAACAATAGAATGCATCCAAAAGATGTATTCAACCAAACAGCTGAAAATGATTTCTCATTCATTACATTGTTGGCCTACCCCTTAAGCTAACCTTATATTCAACGAATTCGCATGATGTTTTCTGTTTCTGCCATGGCTTAAACAGAAATTATTAATAACGATATGTAGAACCAGAGAATGTTACAGCACAGGAACAGGTCATTTGACTCACTGAGTCTGCACCAGTAGTTTTCTTCAGAATATATTTTTCCAAAGTATTTTGATATTCTCTGGAAAAGGTCAAAACATAGGGATATAATTGAGCTGGGTTTTGATAGTATGAGATGATATGGATGTTGTAGGAAGCATTCTGAGGGGAATTAAATCATTAGCAATGTTGTAGTCATAACTATGGGTGTAGGAGCCAACTTAATTGATTAGGTGGTAATTTGGCTGCTTGAGGAGCAATTATTCAGTGTACTATTTTCTGTAATTCAGCACAAATTATTCATGAAGAGTACCATCTCAGGGATTGGACTCTACGCCATCATATAATAGTCAACTGCTAAGCATTTATTTAATACTTTCATGTTCATTACCATTGTAGTGCTTATTTCCAGTTTTCTATTTCCTCTAACATTTATTTGCAGATCATTATTTTATTGACAAGAAAAAGTTTTTTTATTTCAGCAGGCAAACTACAAATCATACCATGACTTTCATGTTATCCTTGTACAAATTGCATGACCTACCTTATTAGTATTTTCCCACTTCTCTAAATTGAGATGTTCTTATACTGTGACTTGTCCCACCAAAAATGATTAAGATTACAGTTGCTAGAATTGGTTGCCTGTCAGCCCTGTGATTCCATTTCATTAAAGCAAACTTGTAACAGAAGCATATCTGGCAAATCTTCCACATTATGCCAACTCATACCTTGCAGGCTTGACCTTAGGATAAATTGCTTAGGATAAATTGCTTAATCAAATTTCATAATCCTATTCATACTCAGTAGCATCAAAAATCCATTGGGACATGTATTCCAATAGCTGAAACTAGAATGAAGTTTCTGCATTTTTTCTCACTTTTTAAAATTATACTAATACAGCAAGGTTTTACCTCCCAATTCCATTCCCAATCAAACCAGGTTAGTTATTTTTTGGAAATTGATTTTATCATTGGTATTACCAGGACTGTTACATTGATTCTCCAGCACCAGATTGTATCTATTTTAGGTCTCCGTAACAAACAAAGGAAGTTGACTTGTATGGGTTTTGCCTTCTGAGACAGAACGACACCTATTTACATTCAGATAACCCAGTCTTGAACCAATACTCATGTCTCCCTTCTTGGTCTCACATATTATGTCCTTGCTGGATGAGGAGGTGTAATGAAGTCACTATTACTTTGCTTAATGATGCATTCTTTCTCATTGCTTATGTAAACGTGACCAGTTGTTTCTAGGCCTGCAGGACAGGAAGCACTTATTTAGCACGCAAACAACCTCAAGGCCTGTCCTTCACCCAGATTTTGAGAAGGGAAATTTGCGCAAGTATCTGTTGTGAGGAAGGAACTAAGTGGATGTCAATCAAAGAGAACGGATGTTTCATTAAAGAATCCTGGGGAAGTTGCAATGCTATGGATCACAGCAGGGGAAACAATTCAGTACTGCAGTCCCACCTATATCCGATGAAACTTCAGGCAATATAAGGAACTTTCCATGTCACTATACAGAAAATGCTTAAAGCAGTATTCTCCTAGGAATGGTCGCAGATAAGGAAATAGGAGGAAAATTCATGAATCTAGATCTAAACAGTTGGAATTCTTTGTGAATATGTTTTCTTAATCCAGACTTATCAGACAATGTGAGTAAGAGATTGCTGACACAACGATTAACTGAACCAAGTTGGAGCCATCTGGCGAAGCATGGGATACATGGAGGAAGATGTTTTCCATAAAGCATGTAAGATAAATCAAAAAAAATCAACTCATATGGCTGTTAAAAGTCTCTATCAGATGTTGCATAGCAGCATTAAGTGGCATAAGGGCCACAATCAGATCAGCCAAGATCTTACTGAATGGTGCAGCAGGCTCGATGGGCTTAATGGCCTACTCCTGCTCCTATTTCTTATGATCTTTGAATATGAAACTGTTAATTGCTGAAAAATGACCAGAATATCACTCAGGCAATGTGTTCAGTATAGACCAGTATAAACAGATTTATTCAACCTCCTCAGGCCTGCTCCATCATTCAATTAGATCAGGCTGATCTGCACCTCAACTCAGTTTTCCTGCTTTTGCTCCATATCCCTTGATACCCTTCCTGAATAAAAACATAACTATCTCAATCTTGAAAGCGTCAACTGTCCTAGCAATCACAGCCTTTGGATGAGGGTTCTAAATTTCTAATACCCGTAATACAAAAAAATGCATCCTCTCATTTATGCTTCTTAGATGCGACATACATAAGGACCACTATTCTCTTCAAACAAAAGGAAAATATTCAACCCTTCTGTCTTTTTTGAATTACCCAGAAGAATGAGGAGCCTATAGTTTCCTGTGGCTTTCCCCATGGCAACCCTCGGCCAATCAGAGTTGACTTACCAACCAATCAGCATCCCTTTTCTCCTGTGGATAAATTGTTGTGATTGTTTGAAATTTGGCACTCTTGTGTTTGCCCTGATGAATGCAAGATGAAAAGCTTCAGCAGCATGTCTCTCTTTTCAGGATTATCCTGAATTCTCTTCTGAATGGTCAAGCTCTAACTGTAAAATTTTGTTCCTTTGTTCTTGATTTCCCCATTAGAGGAAATAGTTTCTCTAAATAACACCTCAATCATACCCCCCCTTAATCTCCTATACTCAAAGGATCAACCCGGTCTTCATAACTTAACATTCTAAACCCCAGCATCATTCTGGTGAATTTGTGCCACACCCTCTCCAAGACTAATATATCCTACCTGGGGTGCGGTGCCCAAAACTGGACACAGTACTCCAGATGGGATCGGGCCATGGCTCTATGCAAATGAAGCATCACTTCCTCCCCTTTGTATTCCAACCCCCTTGAGATAAAGACCAACATTCCATTAGTCTTTTTCATTGCTTTTGTCTGTCTGCCTTCCGGCTTTTAATGACTTGTATACTTGGACTCCGAAATATCTTTATTTCTCTACAGTCCCTAGTTTCTCACCGTTTAGAAAGTACTCTGACTTAGCTTTCTTGGGTGCATAGTAGATAACCTCACACCTGCCCACATTGAACTCCATCTTCCACTGTTTTGCCTTTAATAATTTATGTTTCTTTGTAACTTCCTGCTCCTACCTGCACTTCTTACTTTCCCTCCTAACTTAGTGTCATCTGTAAACAGAATAATTCAAATATAAAAATTGCAGGATCAGATGCCATAATTTAACATTTTAAGTTGAACTGTTTGCTGTGAGAAGGATTACATCAAGGAAATTTTGTGTACTCATCACAATGTTCAAAATTAAGCAAAAGCCCTTAGCTCATTGCTCCGTACATGTTGGCAATGACCCAAGCCCCTTCCTGCAGCAGTCAGGCTATCTATGGAAATGATCAGAGGATTCTATCAGCCATTAGGTTTAGCTCACTAAAACTTCTTTGAATTCAAATCTTTGACAAATCAGATATACTCATTTGAGGGCATTTAGTTTGCTTTGTCCTGAAAGATTTCTCTTAAGTTCTTGCCAATTTGTGAAGACTTTGCCAAATGATTATGGGACAGCAATAAGTTATTTGACCATTCATCATTTTTGCCCTTTAACATAGGGGGGAAAAGCTATTAGTGTGTTATGGCACAGCCAATGGTAAATGATGAGTTGTTCAAATCCCGGAGGGAAACCTGAAACAACTGTCATAACGTGTTTTGCAATTAGTATAAATTTCAAGATGTTTGCTTTGAATTCAGTAATAATAAGACTACAAAGTCTTATAGGTGTTTACGAAACTAGATTAAACATTTATTGGTAAGAGAAATTATTTTAAAAACATACATAGATCTACAAATTACTACTACGATAAGTTCTAAATCCTGTACTTAATCTGACCCCCAGTTACACTTTCGTTAAGTCAACAGTAAGACACATTTTAAAAGACCCAAGCAAGGTGACACACAGTACCCTGAACCAGTAGAATTCAAAGTAAGTTTTCTTAACTTCAGTTTGTGAAGAGAGCAACTTGAGGTCTAGATGAAGACTTTTCACACTTGTTAGAACTTAAAAATGCCCACCCTTACACACAGCCTTCACTCCTTTATAAATATTTTCTCCTTCGAATGCAAATACCCATTGTTTCATTATGTCTTTGAACTTTACCCCCTTGATCATAAAAAATTTTCACAGTACTAATCTTTGGGAAAAATAAACACACTTGTTTCTGAACTCCATCTGGCTAGGTGTAATATTTCACTCTCTCTTTTGAAAACAACCTAGTCTGATTTATTTAGAAATGCAAATGCCCTTTTACACCTTACATTCTAAACTTCCCCCATGTTTACATCAAAGCCTGCAGACCAGCTACCTTTAATCCAATTAAGTCTCATGCACAGGCAAATATAGGGCAGAATTTTCCCCCCGTTGGGGGGATGTTGATGGGCGAGCAATGCGGGCGCGCTTCCGATTGGCACCCCCAATCGGAGGCATGGCGCCATTTTACGTGGGCGGGCCAACTAAGGCCCACCTAGCGTGACGTCCGCAGGGAAGCGCTATGCGCTCCCTGTGCGGGCGGGGGGAATGCCTAAAATTGAGAGTGCGCTCTTTCGCGCATGCGCATGAAAGAGCGCACTCATCTCCCTGAGGCTAAGTGCTGCCTCAGGGAGATCACCTCTGCTTTCAAAAATATTAAAAATAGAGAAAAAAAAAATCCCTTACATGTCCCCTCATGTGACAATGTCACATGAGTTGGAACATGTTCATAATTTCCAAAAAAACTTTATTAAAATTTTTAAAACCCTACATGAAACCTCATCCTGCCTGTGGATGAAGTTTCATGTTTTTTATACTTCCCACCTGGGCTCCTGGCCTGCTCACCAACCTTAAGGTTGGACGGGCAGGTCCACTAATTACTTTAATTGCTCTGTCAATGGCCTCAATTGGTCATGCGGGCATGCAACTGATTTTGCTGCCCCCCCACTTCCTGAAAATTTAAATGGGGCGCGGTGACGTCGGGAGTTCCCCCCAACGTCACCGCGCATCATTTTACGCGTTGGCGAGAGGGCCTCGCCCCCGCTCGTCGACGTAAAATCCTGCCCATAGACACAGATACCACTATTTTACAATAAATTCCAATAACATTATGAGAATTATTATATCTTCCTGACAAGTGTAAGAGGTATTTTGGCCTGAATTTTAGCCTTGGTGGGCAATCGGCGGGCCTGGGAGCAGACGGGAAACAGACAGCCGACTGCGGTCGACCCCCAACTGCGATTTCGCGCTGGCTGGCCAATTAACGGTCAGCCGGCATGAAACGAGTGCCGAAAAGCTCAGCGCTGCTGGGGTGGGGGTGGGAAGAGGGTGGGCAATGATGTCACCGCGGGCGCGGGTGAGCGCTGCGAGAGAGCTCCCTGAAGGCAGACAGCTGCATCAGGGAGCTGCAGACCTTCAAATAATTAAATAAAAGTGTAAATGCTGCAAAGAAAATGCCCATGCATCACAATCAAGCACCTGAAAGGCATACCTCATAAAAATGCTGTCGCCAGGTATTTGTTTTATTTCCTAACGGAGATTTCATCCCGCCTTGGATGAGGTTTGATGAAAACTGCAAAGGCCGCCTGGCCGAATCGCTTGTTCGCCAATCGTAAGGTTGGACGGACCACGAAAAGTCACAGACAATTGCGCCATTAACGGGCTTAACTGCCCTCTTAACTGTCGGCGGGTGCGCTTCCGACTTTTACACACGCCCGCTGAGCGAAGCATCAGGTGAGTGCGCGAAGACGTCAGGACACTCGCCCGACGTCATCTTGCGTGATTTCACGCCTGATTGGATCGGGCGCATGACTGCCCATGAGGTGTAAAGTTCTGCTCTTTCTCTCAGCCAGCTTGAGTTCTCAGTCTGAATCCATGATGAAATTGGGTGGTTGGAATAGCTATCTGGTCACACTTAGGACAACCATGTACCTCTTCTATATTTTCCACTTTGACTTTCTGCCAGCAGTACTCTTTTTGAAATATTCAATCTTAGGGATGGACAAAGCTCATATCCTAATTGCCTTTGCAAGGTGGCGGTGAGCTCCCTTCTTGAGCCACTGCAGTCTATGCAGTCTCAGGTACACGTATAACGTTTTTTTCCCAGCTGTTTGACACAACCGAGTGGCTTGCTATACCATTTCAGAGAACAATTAAAGAGTCAACCACATTGCTGTGGATTCGGAATCACATTTGGTAAGACCAGGTAAGGGTGGCAGATTTCCTCCCCTGAAGGACATTAGTGAACCAGATGGGTTTTTACAATCTAGTAGTTTCAAAATTAATAGGAAAGAACTGTTTTGGTGGAGTTTGAACTCGTATGTCTAGAGCATCAATTCAGGAGTCTGGATTACTAGTCCAGTAACATTACCACTCAGCTGCTGTCTCCCACTGCATTGCTCCCTTGTGAGGCACTGATACCATGATTTACTGATCATTTTTGATAAAGTACTTCTATACTCAATATCATCATCCCTATCATCTTAATCAACCACAATACATAACTGAAAATTGCGTCAAGCGACCTTAATTTGAGGTAACATTAACATTTCTCCAAGAAGTGTTATTGGTACTTTTCAATATCGTGATCACATATGTTATATTCCTTTTTCTGCCTCTACCAATATTTTTGTTATGCCAAGATTTGTTTGACCAGAACCCAGATTGCTTATACTGCAAATTAAGGTCCCAGAATAGAAGCACCGATTGCAGTCTGTTGCTATCTGTGTCATTCCTACACAATGTGAGGTTGTGCTCTAACACTGATGCTGTGTTAGATCACATTATATGCACGAGTTTGTAAATATTAATTTAGCAACCCAGGCTGTTGCTACCACTTTTATTTCTTCAAAAAAAAAATCCACCAAAATGATAAAGAATGCATGATGGGTTTCAGCAGGAGGGAATACCCAATGCCTAGCATAACATGTGTTTTTTGAATATAATAACAGTATATATGATTACTCGCAACTAATAAACTTCCCTCTTTGGTAGGATATAAGTGGTTTAGCCCATGAGTGTTGCCATGGTTCCCATCAATTATAATTATTTGACAATCTAGCAGGCTTTAGCAGCATAGCAGAGGAAAATCCATTCCAGAATGATACGGCAGTGACAGGAAAATCTCATCCATCAGAATGTTCCACGTTAGTTTTACCTCAAACTCTTCAGTCAGGAATTTGCTTCATTAGCATTTTAAATAGGGAACTATGTGGAACTCAATGGTGTGTACATTTACATTTTCTTTTGAAGGCACTAGGCACAGACCAAGATCTTCGGTTGATGTTTCCTTGGCCTCAGGACAGGTACATGGAGATCAATGGTTGCCCCCAGAGGTCAGCAAACTCAGCCTGGATTAGGAGTCAAACCTTAGACTTCTTGATCTATACGACTCCCTGTGTACCTAACCTGTACTGCATTTGTTCACAGAATCATCAGAGAAGCCCTCTCAGCATAATTCTGAATATTAATTCTTCAGTGATTAGAACAATTTTGCAGTATTTATAAAGAAGTGCCTATTGATATTCACCATTCAGGCTCATGGCTAAGGAATGGATTCTTGCAAAAGATATTGGAGATGACCTGCACCCGTGAAAGCAAATTTAATATGAGTTATTTACTTCAGAACAGCAATAGAGGATATTTGGAAAGAATACTGTACTGTGTTAACTCCAGACCTGGACAACATCCAGGCTTGGGCTGACAAGTGGAAAGTAACATTTGCGCCACACAAGTGACTATATCTAACAAGAGAGAATCTAACCATCGCTCCTTGACATTCAATGACATTACCATCACTGAAACCCCCACTATCAACATCCTAGAGGTTACCATTGACCAGAAACTAAACTGGACTAGTCATATAAATACTGCGCCTACAAGAGCAGGTCAGAGGCTAGGAATCCTGCAGCGAGTAACTCACCTCCTTACTCCCAAAGGCTGTCCACAATCTACAAGACACAAGTCAGGAGTGTGAAGGAATACTCTCCATTTGCCTGGATGAGTACCGCTGCAACAACACTCAAGAAGATTGACACCATCCAGGACAAAGCAGCCCGCTTGATTGGCACTCCATCCACAAACATTCAATCCCTCCACCATTGACGCACAGTGGCAGCAGTGTACACCATCCACAAGGTGCACTGCAAAAACTCACCAAGGCTCCTGAGGCAGCACCTTCCAAACACACAACTACTACCATCTAGTAGGACAAGGGTAGCAGATAGATGGGAACAGCACCACCTGGAAGTTCCCCTCCAAGCCACCCACCACCCTGACTTGGAAATATATCGCCATTCCTTCACTGTCGCTGGGTCAAAATCCTGGAACTCCCTTCATAACAGCACTGTGGGTGTACCTACACCACAGGGACTGCAGTGGTTCAAGAAGGCAGCTCACCTCCACCTTCTCAAGGGCAATTAGGGATGGGCAATAAATGTTGGCCTAGCCAGCGAAGCCCACAACCCTTGAATGAATAAAATAAAAGAACCAACAGTACTCATCAAGATAACTGGGATTACCATTGCAAACTTCAGAACAGAGTAAGGATGAAAAAAAACGTGAAAAATTCTTTCAGTGACAATTTCCTTGAAACCTGCAGAATTCTATGCAATATTTGGGAAGATGGCTTAAGAGTTAAACATAAGTTGTTAAAAACCACTCCACATTACACCTTAATGTGGGCTTTTATGGTCAGAAAATCTGCAAAATATGACTTTCACAGCAGTCCAAGCAAGGTTTTATCAGCCAGCCATTTTACTGCAAACGTGGCTGATGATGCAACAGATGGAACAGTAAGAATCATCTGCTGCAATGGAATAATATTCACAGTAAGATGTAAATCATTAATGTGCGTGCTAAAATACTACTTAAAAAACTGTAGCAAAGGGGAGAATAATGCAACTATGCATTCTTCCTATAAAGAGGTGAAGCATCCCCTGACAGGTTGCAGAATAACTCCTGAAATACATCTGCTGTTTCATAATAGGTTGCAAGGGGATGTTAATATTAAGTTCCCAATGTTTGTATTGCACACCTTCACATTGTGTAACAAGTGATACAGACAATTGCAAAAAATAAAAACAGACTATTGGTGGCATTTATTAAAGTGCAGTGAGGAAGTATGAAGACCATTCATTGTGAATCTTCTAATGTCTTCTTGCGAGCAGTCCACCAAACTGCACCATGTGTCTTTCTACACGTAATCCATTTCTAATAGGATAAACAACAGAGCTCAACACTGTAAGGAAGTGATAGTTCTCTATAGCCTAGTTTCAATGTTCAATTATATCCATGAATTCACAGGCTGAATACCTATTCCTGACAAGGAAAAATGGTTGTGAATTATATCTACTGAAATTAGTTTAAGTTTAAAACTTTTTGATTTCTTCTTGCATACCAATCCAAAGATAAATCATTTTATGTCACTTGCTGTGTACTGTTCTTCAGCATAGTCAGTACAACGCTGCATACATTATACCTAATCTGATAGCCATTTTTTGAATCTTCCACACTTTATGTCATGAGTACCTGATTCAATTGAGACAGTCTTATAATAGTTGGTTGTTCAAGTTGAACATCGATCATTTTGGGAACCATTAGAAAGCAAGGACATGATTTAGTCTCTTTTCACATCACTCCATTAAGTCAGGCCAAACATATCTTTCACTTCCTATCAGTAAAAGCTCTAAGAAGGGACTATCACTGTTACACACAATATCCAGTAAAACCTAAGTAAAATGTCAGTAGCATCAGGTTTGAAATAATCTATATCACTAAAAGAATTTTTAATGAACACGAAATAGTTAAGCCTCGAGATATTTTGAGACATTAAAGGTGGTATATAAATGCAAGTAGTTGTTAGAAGTACCCACATTTCTGATGTTGCCATTCTTGTGCTTAATGCATTTTCCACATAACATTACAGAAATGTCAGAATACTATTTTTCTCCTTATGTGACATGAATATTTCAATTTCTATATCATTGTGTTTCTGTAAATTTATTATTACTCACACAGAAGGATACGCTGCTTTTCCTGATGACTCAGATCAGGCAAGTGAGTGATACAGATTAAATGACCATCTGCAAAGCAAACAGGCAGCCTGGCCAAGTTAATGAAATACTATTCTACTGCTATTTAATGTAAAAATAGCCCCCAACCCCCAATAAAAGTAGGTACTGAAATTCTGACTGAACAGAATTACCAGAAGTGACATGGTGTGGGGTGTCTACATGTCACAATGCCCCAATTCCTGGCCCTGTCCTGAAGGGAATCCTCAAGTAATTAAAATATGGAGAGGTATGCAAGTTCCACAAATCCAGACTGGAGTGGCTCATTTTTGTGAGGACTGATGGTGGGAGAGATCAGGAAATGCGCAAGGTGGGGGACAAGTGACCGGGAAATAGCAAAGGGTCAGGAACTGATCTTCAACAGAGTCATGGGCGGCTGCCACAGGAGCAGAAAAAAATGCCGGAAGAGACAGAGAACTGTGCAGCAGCAGGATATAAAACCTACTGCTACTTAACAGTCAAGTGGCAGCAATAAAGGAAGCTAGAAATCTGGAAGATAGTACTGGCAGCCAAAACTAAGGAAAGTGCAGCCAACTTCAGGGGAACTGACCTGGATTCCCTCCTAGTTATGATGCACAGCAGGAGGGAGAAGTTGTTTGGAATTGAAGGCAGGAAACAAGGAGGATATCATGTGTACTTAGTGAAGGGAGTAAACGGGGAAATGAACTCCACCTCTTTGATCTCCAGCACATTGCCAGAAGCAGTTCAACAAGCGCACCAGCATGGTTTAGGGAAGTCAGCCACTTCCCACACCATTCCTCTTGTACATATGGAACTCTTTCATTAGATACCTCTGTAGGTCTGTACCCTGAATCTCTGATCTGAGCTGGGAATCTCAGGGCACTGGTGTGCCCAATAACAGACATTCAAAAATAAAAATAGCTGGAAAAACTCAGCAGGTCTGACAGCATCTGCGGACAGGAATACAGTCAACGTTTCGAGTCCATATGACTCTTCATCAGAACAGACATTCAACCCTGCATGAGAAAGAAATCCAGGATATTCTTGGGAGTCATGTGGCCAACCTGTTGGGCAAGGGGCTGTGGGAGGGCAAATAGTAACTGTAGTTTGGTCTGGACCATCCACAGTTTGCCTGTATAATAGTTTAAAAGCATAAACCGGGAAACATCAAAATCTACAGAAGAACCATTATTATTTTTATAGCATTGCTTCATCTTTTCTTCTTTTCCCAAAGCAAGTCACTGAAGGACAAGAGAGGAAATTGAAATGAGTAGTCTACCAATTCTGTCTAACCAGCCACATGCTCACCTTTGCCATCATTCATACTTTTACTTTCATTTAACAGTGCAGAGAAATACACCCAGAGGATGCAAATAGTTCCAATGAGGATTTTCACTGCGCACGGGGGTGTCACAGGTAGAGTTGAAAGTGGGATCAGGCAATGGGGGGCAGAGGCTCCATAGAAGTGACGGAGATCTCAAGGGCCCTGCACTATGAAGGAGGAAGCCGACTGAATGTTGCATCTAAAAAGAAGCATCTATTGCAAATATTACGTAACAAGACCACTTTGAAATGATGTCCTGTATTCCAAGTTACATCTGTACTCTGCTTTTTGTTTGCGATGATGTTTTGAGGTCACTTTACAATTGGCGGCACAGTCCTCTTCATGTCTCCATAATGGCCTATTGGCTGTTTAAGCAGACCCCTCCAATTATATTATTGAAAAGATTGTGTGGTCCAATGGAAGCATAATTCTTAGTTGGTTTTTTCCTCCTTGGTGTACCTTAATTCTCGGAAACAGGCCCAGCTATTCTTTGAAGGAAATCAGCATCCTCCACATGAGCCAGCAACTGGTTCCAGAAATCCACTAGTCTCTGGTAAAAGATCCACCTCCTGATATGTAATCTAGATCTCGCCTTCTACAACTTCGATGTATGACTCTTTGTTCTTTGTAAATGATTTAAATGGTGCAAATTGTCAAACTGGAACACAATCTATTCCTTCATCCTCTTATAAGCCTCAGATCAGCCCAAAGTCTATGATTCTCTGAAGTGTAGAGTCCAAAAGATTTTCGCCTAATTTGGTATCTAAGGGCTGGATTTTATCAGCTTTCTGAGGATAGGCTAGGAGGGAGGAATGCTGGAAAGATGGCACAGGAAAGCAGCAGGTGGCATTTCTGTTATCTTCCTACTGCCATGCCATCTAGCCAGTGGAAGGAAAGATGGCAGAAGGCCCAGACGCCTAGAGCCCAATTGAACCATCTAACTGACTAATTAAAAGCCACTTTCTGCTTCCACTGGCATTTTATGAATGGTGGGGGAGTGCCCTCCTTTTAGGGTACTCTCTTGTCTACGAAGGGGCCCCTTGGTGATAGTGCCCATCACCTTGGCAACCATGCCGCAAGCCCTCAGCAACACCCACCTTCCTGTCTAGCCAGGGTCTGCCTTACTGACCTCAGTGCCCCCACTTACCTGACTTTGAAGGTGCACGGCCATTGATGTGCCCTCACCTTGCAGCTACAGCCCCAGCAATAGCCCCCGCTCCCGGAGACGCTGTTGAGACTGTTGAGCTGCTGGCCCTCTGATTGGGTGACAGCTCTTGGGGGTGGGCAGTCATCTTTAATAGGGACAGTCTCTGGCAACAGTCACTTCATTCTATTCCACTGACAGGATGTGCCCCCGAGTCCCGCTGACGCCGAAGCAGGTTCACCCCATCACCCCACTGCAATGCCCCACCCCCCCCACCCCCAGCTTTTGACCCCCTGCCACCACCATAAAATCCAACAGTGAGATTCTGTATGCTGAGAATTAGTCTAGTGTTGCTCCACTGCACCTTTTCCAAAGTCTCAATATGTGAAGAGCCCAAAACTGGGTAAAGTATGCCAAGTAGGGACTGGCCAAGGTCTTGTAACTCTTTTGTTACAAAAGAAATAAACTAGATTAACAAACCAAGGGACAAAGTAAAAGGCAGCCCCTTAAAGGGAAACTGCAAAAACAAAAGACAAAATGCAAAGCAAACTTACCAACATTAAATCAAAATGTGGTTAAAGGGGTTGATAAAACACCCCAGTCCCCGCAGTGCCCACCGAGCACAGAAAGCCTCGACGGTGCCAGCGGACACTGCATGCTCCCTCTCCAGGGACACCCGGCTGCGAACAAAGCCACGGAAGAGGGGCAGACAGTTGAGTCTGACGACCCCCTTGATTATCTGCTGCCTGGACCTGTTAATGGCCAACTTGGCCAGGCCCAGGGGCAGATTCACAAGGAGATCCTCCTCCCTCCCGGCCCCCCTCTGCACTGGATGCCCATAGATCAGGAGCGTGGGGCTGAAGTGCAAACAAAACAACAGTAAAAGGTTTTTCAAGAAAACTAAAAAGGGGGTGCAGACTACAGCAACCAAAATACATGTGGTCCATGGACTCCACAAGGCCGCAAAGGATGCAAGCATTTTGGGAGTCCGAGGACTGGCACATCCTACAATTGTAGGGGACTGCTGCGTGCAATATCCTGCACCCCAGGTCCCCGATGGAAAAGGGGAGGACACCTCCGTAGAGGGCCCCCCACTGGGGACCTCCGCTGCCAGACACCATGTAAAAGGACCTAATTAAATGCCTCATCCTATAATCAATTGTCTTATGAATGAATCCCATCATCTTAGTCAAATTGGCTATTATTTCACAGCATTGCTCAGAAACATATGCACTAGAATGCCCAGATTGCTTTCTTTCTCCACCTTCTTTATTGCTTTTTCTTGAAGAATATACACATGTTGAGCATTCTCCCTGCTCACATGCATAAAGCTGCAATTTTCCAGATTAAGCATCATTTGCCAGTCATGAGTCCAATCTGCCTACTCATTACTGTTTTTATAAATTTCCTAGATTTTAAAGAGAAACAATCCCAACACCGATCCACATAGGACCTCACTGGTGGCTGGTCTCTAAACAGATCCAAATCCACCTTTTGCCTCCATCTTTCCAGCCAGTTCCCAATCCAGCTCAATTTATTACCACTGATGTCACTTACATATTGAATAATAGATGCCATTTGTTTTCTCATTAGGCAGAAACTTTAAACGGAAGTTGATTTCGTGTTCAATCTGCGCTAGCTCTCATGTTAAACCAAAATCAACTTAAGACAAATGGACAAAGGGAACAATTGGATAAGGTCTGATAATGAACATGGGGAATCAAAACGAGCAATTAACTCATGCATGCTAATTGCATGCTACGTGCTGTCAATAACTTAAATGATAGCTGTGTGCAGCCAGTACTAAATGTACTGCTGAGTGCTTGCACACCTCAGCAAGGGATCCAGTTTGTGCAAGGCTAGCACCACTTAACGCTAGCCTGCACTACTTACCACCAGCCTTCACCTCGTGCAGCAGGTGCTGGAACTTTTGAGGAAGTACCTCTAAGTGGAAAGAAATGATACAGCATGACGGACAGCAAACTCCAGAATTCCCTGATGCAGCACTGGGGCCTTGGAAGGATGTTCAAGGGTGATTAGTTGTCTTTTATATGGAATATTGGATTGTTTGTTGGATTAAAGCTGATTTGGAATGGTTGTTTTGTAACAGCTTTGCGGACATTGAGATGGGCAGTGACAAAGGGAAATAAGGAATGTGACCAATGTGGATTGGGGTTTTCTGATTGTGTTCAGTGGAATCATAATCGAATGAAGTGATCACAGTAGCCCAGCAGGAAGGGGAGATGTATTGGTTGCCTCCACCCATCTTCTGCTACTTCGCCTCCTCAGCTGCTTGCTATATTCCGAGTGGCAAGGGCCTTGCTCTCATGATGGTTATGCAGGACACAGCAGACATATCAAACTGGGACACATGCTTCAGAGAGCACGGGATCAGTCCAGGCTACAGATACATTGGTTGAACACACCAATGGTCTGTTCTGTGATGTTTTATGTGACAGCATAGCTCTCGTTATACTGATCACTTGGTTAGGTTGCGTAGCAGAGTCATGAGTCCCCATGTTCATTATCAGACCTTATCCAATTGTTCCCTTTGTCTTTAAGTTGATTTTGGTTTAACATGGCATTAAGCAGATAGCCTGCTTCACCCAGCTCTGGTTTGGCGTGGTGGCTCAGATACTGAAAGAAATGCAGTCTGGCGTGGAAAAAATACATCATGAATTCTGCCAGAATTATCAACATTCACCTACATGATGTTTTGAGTAAGGTTGCACACCAACTGCACATTCATGGAGTGGAACCCTTTGCGATTGCATCAGATTTCAGCATTTAGATGCAGTTCTCACAAAGCCAGGTGTGTGCAGTTGAAGGGAAGCCTGCTATCCTGGCAAAGTGATATGCACATTTTGCTTGTTTCTCTCTGGTCAGGAGAAGATAATACATTTCCTTCCCTAATGCAGCAATGGATGGCAAACTGGGAGATGTTACAGATGTTGCCTGTTCCAGCTTAAAAGGATCCCAACCCAAAGAAAATCAGGGCTGCAGTCACTTTCACAGCCGCTGGCAGCACCATCCTTGCCCTGCTCTGAGGTTGCAGATCTGCCTGCAAGATGTGACAGATTTCCATGAGAAAGAAAAATTCCAAGGGGAGAACCCATCATCTGTGGGTAGCTAAAAAAGTTAAAGATAGTATCAAACTTACAGAAAAAATATATCATTGAGCAAAGATGGGTCGCAGGTCATACGAATATAAGAATTAGGCGCAGGAGTAGGCCACTCAGCCCTGCGAGCTTGCTCCACCATTTAATAAGTTAATGGCTGATCTTATTGTTACCTACCACCAATAACCTTTCACACCCTTGCTTATCAAGAATCTCTCTACCTCTACCTTAAAAATATTCAAAGACTCTGCTTTCACTGCCTTTTGAGGAGAGAGTCCCAAAGACTCACGACTCTCAGAGAAAAAAAAATTCCTCATCTCTGTCTTAAATAAGCGACCCCTTATTTTCAAATAGCAGCCACTAGTTCTAGATTCTCCCACAAGAGTAAATATCCTCTCCGCAACTACACTGTGGTTGTCAAGACCCCTCAGGATCATAAAGACTTCAATCAAGTTGCATCTTACTTTTCTCAACTCCAGGTCAGAAGATTGGACAGAATATAAAAACAGCAAAGAATGACTAGGCGATTAATATGGAGGGAAAATTAGAGTATGAGAGAAAGCTAGCTGGAAATAACAGGACAGATGGTAAGAGTTTCTACCAATATTCAAAAAATATAAACTAACAAAGTGAGCATTGGTCCTATAGAAACTGAGTCTGGGGAATTAACAATGGAAAATAAGAAGATGGCAGGTGAATTCAACAGTTATTTTGCCTCAGTCTTCACTCTAGAGGATAAAAGTAATATCCCAGAAATAGCTGTAAATCAGGAAACAGAAGAGAGGGAAAAACTCAAGAAAATTATAATCACCAGGGAAGTGGGTTCTGCGTAAATTGTTGGACCTGCGGGCTGACAAGTCCCTGAGTCCTGATTGAAACATATAAGATCCTGAGGGGTCTTGACAGGGTAATGAAGAAAGGATGTTGCCTCTTATGGGAGAATATAGAACTAGGGGTCACTGTTTATAAATAAGAGGTCATCCATTTAAGACAGAGATGAAGAGAAATTTTTTTCTCAGAGGGTAGTGAATCTTTGGAACTCTAATCCTGAAAAGGTAGTGGAGGCAAAGTCTTTGAATATCTTTAAGGCAGAGGTAGATCAATTCTCGATAAACAAAGGGATGAAAGGTTATCGGGTGTAGGTGGGAATGTGGAGTTGAGGTTACAATCTGTAAAGCAGTCTCCTGCGGCCTGCTCCTGCTCCTAATTCCTATGTTCCTAATTCGTATGTGCCTCCTTTGTAAAACAGAATTGACTCGCACATTTCTCTCACCTCAATATGAGCCAAAAGATCCTGGGTAGACAAAGCTCCTTGACAAGAGCCCAGTTCCCCTTTCAGCAGCTTGTCCTCCTCATTGCTGCCTCTGCTCCATTACCCTTTCATGCTGCAGGTCAAGGAGGATAATAACTACAGCACCCATGATTGGGAGTAAGTGGTCTGGCCAAAACCCTTGAAGTCAAAACCAAGACCTTTGCCACATGCAACACCACTTGATAGAGCCAGCAGAAATGAATCAGCAACTGACCTGAAAGTGGTTGATGATCCTTTTAAATGGCACTGATGAGGGGTCCTCCCTGCTGCTGAACACATGTTCAGCTTGCATGTTTGAGAAAGAGTAAGGCCTGGAGCACTAGTCTGAAAATGGCAACGCTGGGTCATCGCAATCTGCCTATGCTGCATACTTCCAGCACATGCACCTAACCTCCCCAAAATGGCATCCAGTGTAGGATACACCGGGACGTGTGTGTGAATGGTGCAGACAACATTTTGGAACCAAAAGGTACCCATGGTGTCTAAATAGAGGCATTACAGATCCATTTTTTTTCAGTCAAACTCTGCAGAGGTTCCCTTAATCCCCTGCTGTAACTTTGGCAGAAAGGGGAACACTGGAAGGAAGAAATAAACAGCTATTTAGGCTATTTCTCCAGGGTTTTTGCCTGTCATCATCTGCCAAAGTTACAGTGGGGGATAGGGAAATTCTACTCCAGAGTTCTTAGGCACCTTGTAAGAGATCACCCTCAATAGAAACACACCTAAATTACATGTGAAGCTTAACATAACCTTGTAATTGGGGACCCCTGGCCATTGGCTGTAGTTCTCTTTAACGGACAGTTCAATCAAGGATGCTCTTCACTTTTCAAATGTCTCACACTTAAAGCCGTACACACAAATGTTCCCAAGCCTTTGAGTGGAATGTTCTAAATGTTATGAGAAAATGTACAAGCTCACTGCTGCCACAATAATATTAAGAATTAACTGCTGAGTGGGTGAGCAACACTCTGAGAATAGGTCGAAGTGCAAATACACTGAGCTCCCTTGTTGTTGCACCTGGGTGTTGGGCGAGTTAGCTCGGTGGCTAAGGGATCGGCTTATTTGCATGCCAAAGCTAGGAGATAACAGTATCCGGTCATCCGCTGCAAAATAACCACAATGATATCCCACTTGTACTTTGCGTTTGCCAGGGTTTAATCATTTGCTACCGTAACGAAGCCTCTGTGTCATTTCAAGAAGTTACGCAAAAAATACCCTATGCCTAACGTTTCGAGTCACAGGCAGGGAGAGATAATATGACTTTTCTGTAACCGAATCAAAACAGCAATATATGTAGGATGATCACAATGCATTGACGAGCTGTGCTAAGTGATTTCACCAACTCGCTCCACTGCCAAAGTTAAAAATTAATATGAACTTTTACAGTAACCCAGTAAAAGGGTCAGAAATGTATTTTCTGGGGGGGTTTGATTTGATTGTGCCGGAATCAGAAACAAAAAGAACACTACACCCAGCGAGGGGGCGGGAAGAGAGCTATTCTGAAAACAGCGCTAATCATTTGCCTTAAAGTAAACTTTGGAGGGGAGAGAGAGAAAAAGTACAAATAAATCCCTGCTAAGGAGTAGTATTTAAAAAAAAGAACCCGGGGTCCTGCCAGACTGAAGGTAAACTTATTTTCCAACATATACAAGCCCAGGTACACCAGTTCAGGCACTGGGGTGGGGGTGTGGAATATCCCCATCACCCAATTATTGTAACTTCTAATATATTCTGTTTAAAGATCCAATTCCTTCCATTAAATTGCTACAAAATAATTATATGTAAGCTCCAGCACATTTGCTACATTTTTTGCATGGAATTAAATAACCTTTTAAAGCTAGTTATGACCTTGTGAAACGGAGCCTCAAAGTACTTAAGACTCAAACTTACCACTGGTTTTCTCCATGGTTAATCAAGGATCACTGCTGGAAGTAAACGAAGCCGGCGGAGTTACAAGAACATGGTAAAGAACAACGCTGACACTGATCCACGGACACCCAGTTCCTCAGTCTCTCAGGCAAGTATAAGCATCCTCCTGAAGTTCCTTTCAACTTCGCTCTCCCAAGAGCCGCCACCAGGGTAAGCCCATTCTGGGTCCTAGCGCCCTCTTACACAAGTTTAGACAGTTATGGGGAATTAATATTCCATGACTTTAGAGTCGGTGACCGACACAAAGTTTCAACCATATTATTCCGCTTCAGCACAAAAAAATAAAAAGGTTAAGTCAAACATGTTTTTATATAATACAAAATGGTATGACCCCCAGCTTTAAAATCTGAAAACTACGTGAAACCTTGTAATCCTTGACTCCAGAAAAGTTGCCATTTTTACTGTCAATGTCCTGTTCCATTCACTAGAAGCTGGAATAAAAGCTAGGACAATAAGATTTTTTTTAAAAGAAACAATTTGTATGATTTGATCTGGTTTGATTGAAAAATGAACTGTAAACTTTGTTTTTCTTATGTCAACTAGTTAACTGGCGTCTCCCTTTTGTGGTTCAATATTATTCAGTTGATTTTTTAATTGTTTT
Source organism: Cetorhinus maximus (assembly GCF_964194155.1). NCBI lineage: Eukaryota > Metazoa > Chordata > Chondrichthyes > Lamniformes > Cetorhinidae > Cetorhinus > Cetorhinus maximus. The sequence goes on along the minus strand of NC_135888.1, from coordinate 66,557,097 downwards.
TGAAGAAGAAACCTAGCTGAGGCTCAAATCTATTCATCCCAGTTTTACAAATAGCTTTGCTTAATGAACAGGGTGGCACTGGAGGCGTTCTCATTGTGACCAAGTTGGTGATTTCACCTCCAACTTTCAGTTCCCTTATAGGAAGTGACTTTTGGTACAGTTGAGTGACGTGCTGCTAGCAACTCTGTAAAACACGGTGAGGTTGTACAAGGGTGAGTTGTGAAGTGCATGTTTGCAGGCTATTTAATTATCGAGAGCATTACTGCAAAGACCTCATCTGGCCAAACTTGTATTTCCCACAATAAGGTGTTGGATGGAAGTTAAGAGAAGGCATTCTGGCTGATTTTTTTACCCCCAGCAGGGCATGGGGGTGCTTAAACCAGTAGCAGTGATACAATCGCTGCCGTGACTTCAATTTAAGTAGTTCACAGCAAACCAGACATCAGGGCTCAGTCCAATCCTCTATGACACAGTTACTTCTTAATGAGTTAAGGGGCTAAATAAATTTGATTTATGTTGATCATAAAGGGATGGTGTCAATATATAGTGGGAACATTAGCAAGACCACTTGGCTGGATGAGTGCAGCTCCAATGACACTCAAAAAAACGACACCATCCAGGAAAAAGCAGCCTGCTTCATTGACTCCCCACCCCCAAACATTCACTCCCTCCACTGCTGATGCACAGTAGCAGCATTTTGCACTATCTACAAGATGCACTGCAGAAACTCACCAAGGCTACTTAGACAGCACCTTCCAAACCCATGACTGCTGCCATCTAGAAGGACAAGGGCAGTAGCTATAGGGGAACACCACCACCTGAATGTTCTCCTGTAAGCCACTTACCATCCTAACTTGGAAATATATCACCATTCTGTCACTGTCACTGGGTCAAAATCCTGGACCTCCCTCCCTAACAGCACTGTGGGTGTACTTACACCACATGGACTGGAGCGGTTTAAGAAGGCAGCTCACCACCACCTTCACAAGGGCAATTAGGGATGGGCAATAAATGCTGACCTAGCCAGCGATGCTCACACCTCATGAATGAATAAAAAAACAAAACCACTTTGTTAGCCACTGCAGCTATGTGCAGATGGAACACTGTAAATCCATTTCATATGGCTTTCATAGTTTTTCTTACATTTATTAAAAAGTAAAACATTATAAATGCTGAACATAATTATTAATAGTAAAATATCACCATTTCTATCATTACATTACCAGCTGTGTGTAACTATGGTGAAGAATTCCAGCTGAATCCTATTTATGAAAACAGTATCAAGATTGACATCAGACCCTTAACTTTTATGCAACAGCTTCTCCCAGGCTGCAGCAGGCACCATCAGCAATATTCCACAACTTGAAATCCACTGTTATGTCAGGAATGTTACCAAGGTTCTTCACACCTGGAGGAACAGGTTTGCACATGCATGAACAGAGCAGAGCAGGATGAGACAGCACTGGGTGATGTTTGAATTCACTGCTTCAATAATGTGCAAGGTGTTACATAGACGCCACCCAGAATGGCTTGCCTGCTCCCCATTCCCACTTGGCAACTTTCTGAATAGAAAGGGGTTCCATTCCCTTGACATCCATTATTTTTGTGACCATGGGCAGTGCATCATGCAGATCTGTTCCTGACTTCTAGGCAGCAATCACGGCTCATTCATCCTGCGCTAGTCCTCTGTGCTGCTTTTATTTCAACCAGAAAGTCAGATTAAAGCTTGGCAATTAGGCAACTTTACCATTGACATTACCGTCGCTGAGTCCATCATCAACATGGGGGTTACCATTGATGAGAAGCTTAACTGGCCCAATCATACAAATACTGTGGCTACAAGAGCAGGTCAGAGGCTGGGAAGCCTGCAGAGAGTAAGTCACCTTTGGAGTCCCCAAAGTCTGTCCACCATCTACAACATGCAAATCAAGAGTGTGATGGAATACTCTCCACTTACCTGGATGAGTGCAGCTCCAGCAAAACTGAAGAAGTTTGACACCATCGAAGGCAAAGCAGCCCACCTGATCGGCACCTCATCCAGCACCTTAAACATTCACTCGCTCCACCATCAATGCACAGTGGGAGCAGTGTGTACCATAGACAAGATGAACTGCAGCAACTTACCAAGGCTCTTTTGACAGAATCTTCCAAACCCACGATCCCTACCATCTAGAAGGACAAGGGCAGCAGGCGCATGGGAACACCACCACCTGGAAGTTCCCCTCCAAGCCACACACTACCCTGACTTGGAACTATATCACCACTCCTTCACTGTCACTGGGTCTAAATCCTGGAACTCCTTCCCTAACAGCACTCTGGTTATACCTACATCAGATGGACTGCAGCAGTTCAAGATGGCAGCTCAGCACCACCTTCTTGAGGGTAATTAGGGATGGGCAATAAATGCTGAGCTTGCCAGTGAGACCCACATCCCATGAATTAACAAAATTATTAGAAATATAGGATGGGCAATTACTCCTTAATGTTCGTCCATATCATTATATTGTTGTGGGAGGCTGGTACAATCACCCTTGGCTCAGCATCATGGAGGAGCAGCCAAATTTCCTATGCCCTCACTTGGTGATCTGCTAGCAGCGCTCATTGAATGCTGGTAGCTTACTGTTGTTAAGCACATAAAACCTGGCCCTGGAAATATTTCTTGTGACCTGTTAGTGCGTTTGGGCAGGTACCCATTGAGCACATCATTTGCATGGCAGTAGAAAAGCAACCCTATCATGTCATCTACAAATCACAGTGGATGTTGAGGTTTACAGATTCTTGAAAGATCTGACCAACATTCTTTGGATGTCACTTTTGCAATTTGTAGTGGGGGAGATTGAACCTTTGACTATAAGGTTTATAGTCAGGCACATAACTATAATTAGCAAGTTCTGCTGGATGACATGGTATGGACACTGGACCTTGGTCAAGATTTAACTTTAGTAGATAAATAACCTGATCTCCAATTATGTTATCTTGACAGTTGTTTTCAAACTACTGGCAACAAAATAATAATTCCTTTAGTTACAGAGGCCTGGATTTTGCGATGGAAATGAGAGTGAACCTGTCAGCTTTCCCCATTATTACTACACTGAAACTGACAGCAGCTTCTCGAGCCTATACATGCACAAAATAACATGGAAATCCAAAAGATTCTGTCAGTGATTACAGGGCGCACAGAAAAGGCACTCCCCCCATTCCTCCAAGACTGCACTCATGGAAATTAATTGTATTATAAGAACTCCCACTCTTATGTTGCTAGTCTTGCTGTAAAAACCATTGAATAAGTTACGCCTTGTTGAAGGCAGTGTAACTGGGTTTTTAACACTTCTCTAACTTCAACATGACTGCTAAATAGTAGTTTCAAAACTAATTTCATATTTGTGGAATGTCAAATTCCGCCATAATTATAAAAATCCAGTTCTTTTAAAATATATTTTTTCTGTCTTCAAAAAGTTAAAAAGAAAATGTGTTAGCACCTATGTGTTGCAATTTGATTCATTGCATGTGGTATCAAGATATGGCTGAGGGCACTGGATACAGCAAAGGATATGGGCCCTGATAACATCTCAGCAGTAGTACTGAAGACCAGCTGTGCCCCTAGCTAAGCTGTTCCAGTACAGTTACAACACTGGCACCTATCCAACAATGTGGAATGTTTCCTAGTTATATCCTGTCACAGAAAACAGGATAAATGCAATCCAACGAATTACTGTCCCATCAGTCTACTCTTGACCAGCAGCAAAGTGATGGAGGGTGTCATCGACGGTGTTTTCAAGTGGTATTTACACAGCAATAACCTGCTCACCAGTGCTCATTTCCAGTTCTGCCAGGGTGCCTCAGCTCCTGACTCCATTACAGTCTTGGTCCAAACGAGGGCAGAGCTGAAATCAGGTGAATGAGGTGGGAGTGACTATCCTGGACATCATGGCCACAGTTGACCAAGTGTGGCATCAAGGAACCCTAGAAAAACTGAAGCCAATGGGAATCAGCAGGAAACTTCCCCACTCGTTGGAGTCATACCTCGCACAAAGGAAGGTGGTTGCTGTTGTTTGAGGCCAATTATCTTATAGCCCAGGTCAGTGCTGCAGGAGTTCCTCAGGGTAGAGTCCAAACCTTGGGTTGCTTTCGTCCATCATAAGGTCAGAAGTGGGGATGTTCACTGATGATTGCACAGTGTTCAGCTCCATTCACGACTCCTCAGATACTGAAGCAGTCCATGTCCATATGCAGCAAGACCTGGACAACATTCAGACAAGTAACATTTACACCACACAAGTACCAGGCAATGAACATCTCCAACAAGAGAGAATTGAACCATCTCACCATGACATTCAATGACATTACGATCACTGAATCCTCCACCATCCACGTCCTGGGTGTTACCGTTGACCAGAAACTGAACTGGAGCAGCCATATAAATACTGTGGCTACAACAGCAGGGCAGAGACAAGGAATCCTGCGGTGAGTAACTCACCTCCTGACTCCTCAAAGCCTGTCCACCATCAACAGTGTGATGGAATGCTCTTCACTTGCCTGGATGAGCACAGCATCAACTATACTCAAGAAGCTTGACACTATAAAGGACAAAGCAGCCTACTTGATCAACATCCACCACCTTAAACATTCACTTCCTCCACCACTGATGCACAGTAGCAACAGTGTGTACCATCAACAAGATGCACTTCAACAACTCAACAAAGCTCCTTCGACAGTATCTTCCAAACAAGTAATCTCTACCACTTAGAAAGACAAGGGCGGCAGATGCATGGGAACACTGTTGAATGCAAACTCTCCTCCAAGTCACACACCATCCTGACTTCGAACTATATCATCATTCCCTCAATGTCACAAGGTCAAGATCCTGGAATTCCCTTCCTAACAGCACAGTGTGTGTTCCTACAACACATGGACTGCATCAGTTTAAGAAGATGGTTCACCGCCTTTCAAGGGCAATAAGGATGGGTAACAAATGCTAACAAATGCTCACATCCCAGGAAAAGCATTAAAAAAAATCATAACCAATTATATCACCCTGAAAAGTTAAAGTGCTTTTACCTTCCTGTTTTGCTGGGTGTGAGAATAATTCAATGTGATTGGCTGCTTACCTGCTTGTTGACATCCCTACTGCTGCACATCAGAACAAACTCTTGACAGGATGCATTATTTAAATTACCATTGGAACGGAGAAAACCACTCCACAGAGATAGTTAGATTGTAGCTTTCTTCGAGGTCAGCTGCGAGCATCTTTGTTTCATGAGCCTGGATTTTCTGGTAAACAATGTGTCCTTCATATCAACATGTATCTCACATTCTAATTTTTCAAATGCAGTGACTATTGTTATGCTGGTAAGTACACCAACCATTCTGAGCCACCTACATTCCGGGCTGGAGCCTGTGTTGAATGTTTATTCAACCTGTTGTTTTTTTACTGGTATTGGTTAAGGAAGAAATGTTGACCAGGATATTGTGAACGTTTTGTTGTTTGATTCTGGCAAGAATTAATCCATTCTGTTTGATTCCTGCAAAAGAAAACTCCGTATCCCTCAGCTGATGAGTTTAGCTTCCGATTCCCTTTGCTTCCTGGATATCCATTCAAGTTGAATACAAAGCTACGCAGTGTGAGCATCGTTCTGAACCGTAGCTGAGTCTCAGATCCCACATTCAACCCATCACCAAATCTGCCTGACTCCAATCTCCAAACTATCATTTGTCTCAGTTTCAGTGTAACAGGGTAAAGTAGGGACTATCTTTCAGATCTCTGTCACCACTGGACACAATTTTCCTCATGTTCTCCCCACCAGCTTTCTGAACCACCAAGCATTTAAGTACTAATCCACATAAAATCCCACTGATCCCTTTATCAACCTCCATTGTCTCCCCATCCCTCAGTGTATTAACTTCAAATTTTCCTTTCCTGTCTGCAAATTCCTCATGGTCTCTCTTCCCCTACCGCAGCAACTTCCCACGGCCCTACATCATTACTTTCATGCTCCAACTCTGAACACTGCACATTCTCCTACTTTAACATGATTGTTAGAGCCCACAGCCACCTTGCCTCACACTCTGGAACTTTCTCCTGAAACCCTCCAACTTACCACATCTTCCCACCTTCAAAAGTCTTGTTAAAATTTGCCTCAGTGTCTTTGGTCACTTGCACTCATTTCTCCAAACCCCTGCCAAATCTGCTGCAGAACGGACAATGTTCTGTGTCCCAAGTATTTCACGTTTGTTTTTTTTTCAATATTATATTCAGTCACTGTTTCTTTAGTGAAAGGGAAATTGCTGAAAAAAGAGACATGTCTAAACTTTTTGTCTTGCACTCATCAGGACACTTCGCAAGAATACCAATATAAGGGGAAGACAACAATTTATACTGTATGTGAAGAGAGTGCTGATTGGTTGGCAAGTTGTATTGCCATGGAGAATGCACCAGTGATGGTGACCGAAAGTTATCTGCCAAACATTGTTGGAAATTTAAACCAGGCAGCTTGACCTTGATTGGTCAAGGCATTGCCCTGAGGGTAGATTCAACCATTCGCTGACATGAGCACTCCCTTCACATACAGTATAAATTGTTGTTTTCTCCTTATATTGGTATTCTTGCAACGTGTCCTGATGAGTGCAAAATGAAAAGCTTAGACATGTCTCTCTTTTCAGCAATACTCAAGTTCTGTACTACCATTTGACTATTTGAAAGGGAAATCTGATATAGTTATTATGATAAACCTTTTAACCAGGCAGGATTGATGCCATTTTTCTTACACTGCTGAAGATCACCACTATCTGTGAGAAAACCGCAGGTTCATATTTCAATACTTGGCATAATGTACATCCTGTTAGGACTATTAGATTACGCATCCTCTTCCAGTTACCATGCCCAAAGATGGCATTGGTGAACCATAGACTTCCATTGGATCAGTCCATGGTTATGCTTTGAAAAGTACTGCAATGGTTTGCCTTTGCCTTCAGCAGTATGGCTGACCAGGAAATTCTCTCACTCTTACAACCTGCTATTAGGCGTATTGGAAGGATTTGCATACTGGTAATCAACCTGTTTGGCCATGTTATGAATGCACCTTCCATAGCCATCAAGTCCTTAAGTGGGACTTGAACTCAGAGCTTCTGGCCTCGAGGTAGAGACGCTAACACTGCATCACAAGACCTCTAGATTATGCATCCCACCTTTGTAAACAATTTTACTCAAGTAACGTTAATCTTCCTTTTCATTTGAACCATTTTCATTGAGAATATGTCTCATTTTGAACCTTTGCAAGGTTCAGCTGAATAAGCATTGCCCATCTGCTCTAAACACAACAGATGTATTAAACTACGTTCTTTGCACTCTGCATAAAAGGTTGAGCTGCTTTTTTTTTTGTGCTATTCACCAATCATATTTTACTCAAACAAAAGCCCTGCATAATTTTGAATACCTCTTTTAGGTTTCCCCTTAACCTTCTCCACTCTAAGAAAAACAATCACAGTTTCTCCAATCTCTCTACATAACCCCATATCAATGGTGTCATCCTGGTAAACCTCTTCTGTGTGCTCTTGGCTTCGTTCCTAAAGTGTGGTGCCTAGAATTTTTCTCATCCCTTGAATTTAGAAGCTTGTATAAATTAGAAAGAAAGTGTTTCAGTATTCAAGAAGAATTCAATTTCTTACTCTAGAAGACAGTGACAACAGAATTCTGAAATCAAATGCTTCATTTGCTTGATTTTTTTAAACATTGAGATCAGGAGGAAGCAAGAGATTTATAATTCCTCAAGTAAATTGAAGATATTTTTTCAGGATTATATGAGATGGGCATGGACAAGTCAAGGCATCATTTAGTTCTGTAATTGGCCGCTAATAAAAATAATCAGGAGTTGATTGAGAACATTCGCTTAAATAGATGGACAAGAATGGGCTAAGTGAATGGGCAAGAACATGGTAGATGGAATATAATGTGAATAAGTGTGAAGTTATTCACTTTGGTAGAAAAATCAGAAAGGCAGAGTATTTATTAAATGGTGAGAAGTTGGGAAGTGTTGATGTCCAAAGGGACCTGGATGTCCTTGTTCATGAGTCACTGAAAGCTAGCAGGCAGCTGCAGCAAGTAATTAGGAAGGCAAATAGTATGTTGACCTTCATCGCAAAGGGATTTGAGTAGAATAAAGATGTCTTGCAGCAATTATATAGTGCCTTGGTGAAACTGCACCTGGAATATTGTACAGTTTTGGTCCCCTTATCTAAAGAAGGATATACTTACCATAGAGGGAGTGCAGCGCAGGTTCGCCAGACTAATCCCTGGGATGGCAAGATTGCCTAGTGAGGAAAGATTGAGGAAACTGGGCCTGTATTCTCTAGAGTTTTGAAGAATGAGGGGTGATCTTATTGAAGCTTACAAAATTCTTACAAAGCATGACAGGATAGATGTAGATAGGATGTTTCTCCTGGCTGGTGAGTCTAGAACCAGAGGGTAGGCCATTTAAAATTGAGGCGAGGAGGAATTTCTTCACTGAGCCGGTGGTGAATCTTTGGAATTCTCTACTGTGGGAAGCTCAGTCATTGAGCATGCTCAAGACAGAAAGAGATAGATTTCTGGATACTAATAACATCAAGGGATATGGGGATAGCGCGGGAAATTGGCGTTGAGATAGATGATCAACCATGATCTAACTGAATGGTGGAGCAGGTTCGACAGGCCAAATGGCCACTCATGCTCCTATGTTCCTAAATATATTATTGTTGTTCCTCCCCAAATACATCACTTCATACTTATCCACATTAATTTTCATTAGACACCTGTCCACTTTGTCAATTTGAAAGTCATTATATAACATTAACTGCACTACTTTTATCAGCCCTCTGTTACTTCATCAGAGAAATCATGTCAGTAAGACACAATTTGCTGATGACAAATCCATGCTAGCTGTCCCTTATGAACCCATGATGCAAAGCTGGATGGGAGGGTGAGCTGTGAGGAGGATGCAGAGATGCTTTAGTGTGATTTGGACAAGCTGTGTGAATGGGCAAATGCATGGCAGATGCAGTATAATGTGGATAAATGTGAGGTTATCCACTTTGGTAGAAAAACAGGAAGGCAGATTATTATCTGAATGGCTATAAATTGAGAGAGGGGAATGTGCAACGAGACCTGGGTGTCCTCGTACACCAGTCGCTGAAGATAAGCATGCAGATGCAGCAGGCGGTAAAGAAGGCAAATGATATGTTGGCTTTCATAGCGAGAGGATTCGAGTACAGGAGCAGGGATGTCTTGCTGCAATTATACAGGGCCTTAGTGAGACCACACCTAGAATATTGTGTGCAGTTTTGGTCTCCTTATTTGAGGAAAGATGTTTTTGCTATAGAGGGAGTGCAGCGAAGGTTTACCAGACTGATTCCTGGGATGGTGGGACTGACATATGAGGAGAGATTGAATCGGATAGGATTATATTTGCTGGAGTTCAGAAGTATGAGGGGGGATCTCATAGAAACCTATACAATTCTAACAGGACTAGACAGGGTAGATGCAGGAAGGGTGTTCCCGATGGTGGGGGAGTCCATAACCAGGGGTCACAGTCTGAGGATACAGGGTAGACCATTTAGGACTGAGCTGAGGAGAAATTTCTTCACCCAGAGAATGGTGAGCCTGTAGAATTCGCTACCATAGAAAGTAGTTGAGGCCAAAACATTGTATGTTTTCAAGAAGGAGTTAGATATAGCTCGTAGAGCAAAAGGGATCAAAGGATAGGGGGAGAAAGCGAGAGCAGGCTATTGAGTTGGATGATCAGCCATGATCATAATGAATGGTGGAGCAGGCTCAAAGGACCAAATGGCCTACTCCAGCTCCTATTTTCTATGTTTCTATGTTTCTAACCCATGCTTCCTTTTGTGAGAATTAATTTTGCCCTTGATGATGGTCTCTTAACAGTATTTCCACCATTGGCATAGACTGATTGACCTGTAGTTACCAAGATTATCCACTTTCCCTTTTTTGAACAGGGGTATAGTATTTGAAATCCTCCAATTCTCTGGCACCACTCTAATATCCAAGTAGGATTGAAAGATTACGTTCAGAAGCATCTTCTATCTCTACCCTTGCTTCCCTTAACAATCTAGGATGCATTCCATCTGGACTGGGTGACTTGTTAACTGAGTGATGCCAACTTATTTAGTGTGTTTTTCTATCTATTTTTATCCTATCCAATATCTCTACTCCACATGTCCCCCTCCACCACCACCATGTCTACTGTAACATTAACTTCATCATTTGTGAAGACAGATATATCCACTACCCCAGTCATGTCTTGTCAAGAACATTCCTTTGTTATATCCCTAATTGGACTTGACTTTTCTTTAATTGTCCTTTTACTGATTAAATTTTCATAAAAGATGTTTGTGTTTCCTTTTATGTTACCATCTAATCTTTCCTTAAACTCTCTTTTTGGCCTGGTTTTTGATTGTATTCTGTATCTGACATTTGTCATAAACCTTTTTTTTCTGTTTTATTCTAACCTCTATTTCTTTGCATCTAGGAAGCTTTAGTTTTGAATGGCCTCTATTTCCTCACTCTAGGAATATGCTTGATTTGTACTCAAATTATCTTCACCTTGCCATTGCCAATTTAATTTTTTTTTGGCCAACCTTCTTTTCCAGTCCAGTTATTCTAGAACTCGTCTCAAATCAGTTGGTTTTTCACCATTGCTTTTCTTTGTCCCTTTCTGTAATTACTTTAGACCTAATTATATTATGATCACTATTACCCAGAAGTTCCTCACTGAAACACACTTCATTTGCCCCAATTCATTGTGTAGAACTAGATCCAGCATTGCTTCCTTCCTCCTTGGTCTGTCTCCTGTACACAGTTTATGGATTCTTCACCCATCTTGTCCTTTACATGGTTTTTTCCCCAGGCTATATTAAGGTAATTGAAGCCCCTACAATTATGGCTCTATTACTTTTACCTTTCTCTGAAACTTGCATACATATTTGCTCCTCTAGCTCCTTCTTGCCACTTGTGGGTCGGTAATAACCACCAGCAATGTAACAGCTGCTTTTCTGTTCTGTAACTCGACGCAAATAGATTCAGTCTTTGAGCCCTCAAAAGTATTGTCCATGTATAGAGCTGTGGTATTATGATTGACTAATACTGCCAACCACTGCCACCCCCAACCCCATGCACACTCTTTTTTTCCTTTTCGCTCCTTCTGGAATATATTGTAACCAGAAATGTTTAGTTACCATTCATGTCCATGTTTAAGCCAGGTCTCCATTACGGTCACTATATCATAACTACATAACAACTTCTGCCTGCAGCTTATCCTCCTTACTTGTAACACTCCTCATATTAACATTGATGAAATGCATTTCATCACCATGTTAGGCTGCTTTGTTTTTTTCTTCCAACTAATTTCTGTTCTTTCTACACTATTTTTTATTCTATTGCTGTTTGTCACACTTTGTTTTCTATATATCTTGTCTCTCCTCTCTGTTACTATGTTCTACCCTCTACCCTCTATCAAATTAGTTTAACCCCTCTTCCACAACACTGATTAACCTCCCAGTGATGACATTGATTCCAGCCCTGTTTAGGTGAAACCCATCCAGCTTGTATAGGTCCATCCCATCACAGAATGGATCCCAATATAGTTTTTATTTTAGAGTGAGTTCCAAGAATTTAAGTTAATCCTTTTAAGAAAATGAATTTACTCCAGGGCAGACAGGATCATATAAGATTTTAGACAGAGTATCTGAAACCAGCATCCTGTCGACAATGAAAGATAAATTGACATTCCAACCATTATTAACATTCATTGCCACAACAATCATCTTATACATTTGAACTCATTGCAGGCCATTGCTAACTTCAGCTTGTGGACCCGGCCTCAAAGGGTTTGCTTAAATTAAAATAACCCACCAAAGTGGGGGTAAGGTTATATGCTCTTCACTTTGTATCATTACAAAAATAAAAATTGCATAATCTGAACTAAGAGACTCTGATCATACCTGTTGCCCTATATGTTTCACCTTGCTGGGGAATAAAACAGTTTAATGATTCAATCAAGCTTTCTCTCAGTACCCTATATGCATGCAAAAGATGTATTTAATCTGGATCTTCAGCAGATGCTTTTTTTGAATTCCCAATTTATGCTATCATATAAATAGTTATATGGTAATATGAGTAAACTCCCAAAGAAGTAATGTACTTATACCACTCAAGGTACCATTGAACCCAAGTTCATATTCAAATTAATATATCAATCTGAAACTGCTGCTGATAAATAACATGGAGGACCATGTGCACACATCAGTTTTTGAAAGTTCCTGAAGTTGCACTTGATTACTCTACCTTCTCAGGTGCTGAATTTAATGGCCATTAGGTGAGCAGTAGACAGAGTGATTGATTTTCATAGTCAGGCATCATTACCATTCTGCCAGCAAGCTGCGTCCATCTTTGGAGCAGAAAATCCAAAAGCTCCACCATACATAAAAACATAAGAACTAGGAGCAGAAGTAGGCAATTCAGCCCCTCGAGCCTGCCCTGCCATTCAATACAATCATGGCTGATCTCATTTCAGCCTCAACTCCAATTTCCCGCCCTCTCCCCATAATCTTTCAACCCATTACTAATTAAAAATCTGTCTATCTCCTCCTTTAAATTTATTCAGTGTCCACTGCACTCTGAGGTAGTGAATTCCACAGATTCACGACTCTTTGAGAAAAGTAATTCCTCCTCATCTCTGATTTAAATCTACCACCCCTTAGCCTAAAACTATGGCCTCTTGTTCTAGAATGTCCCACAAGGGATCCACTCCATGCCTATTTTGTCTATCCCCTTTAGCATCTTATATACCTCAGTTAGATCTCCTCTCATCCTTCTAAACTCTAGCGAGTATAGGCCTAAACTGTTCAATCTCTCCTCATAAGACAAGCCCCACATCTCTGGAACCAATCTATAGTGAACCTCCTCTGAACCGCCTCCAATGCAACTACATCCTTCCTCAAGTAAAGGGACCAAAACTGCGCACAGTACTCCCGGTGCAGTCTCACCAATGCCTTGTACAGTTGCAACAACACTTCCCTATTTTTATATTCTATTCCTTTAGCAATAAATGCCAAAATTCCATTTGCCTTCCTTATTACCTGCTGTACCTGCATATAGCTTTCAGCAATTCATGCATGAGGACACCCAGATCCCTTTGCACTGAAGCATTCTGAAGTTTCTCTCCATTTAAATAATAAGTTGCCTTTTTATTCTTCTGACCAAAATGGATAACCTCACACTTATCCACATTAAACTCCATCTGCCAAGTTTTGGCCCATTCACCTAGCCTGTGCATATCCATTTGTAAATTTCTTATTTCTTCATTATAACTTATTTCCCATCTATTTTGGTGTCATCTGCAAATTTAGCTATAGTACCTTCTATCCCTGAATCCAAGTCATTAATATAGATTGTAAATAATTGGGGCCCAAGGACCGAACCCTGTGGCATCCCACTAGTTACAGCTTGCCATCCAGAAAAAGACCCATTTATCCCGACTCTCTGCTTTCTGTTGGTTAGCCAATCCTCTAACCAAACTAATATATTACCCCTAACTCTGTGTGATCTTATCTTGTGTATTAAACTTTTGTGCAGCACCTTATCAAAGGCCTTCTGGAAGTCCAGATATACTACATCTACAGGATCCCCATTATCCACTTTGCTTGTCACATCTTTAAAGAACCCTAACAAATTAGTTAAACACGATTTACTCTTCATAAAACCATACTGACTCTGATGGATTGCATTTTGACTTTCCAAATGCCCATTACTTCTTTCAACCATGGGCTATCTCAGGAGAGGGCCACTGGGATAAATCTCTGGGGACACAGGAGGACCATTGTTTATAAGTTTTTCTGATAGGCTGTAGCCATTCCTCAAAGGACACATGTTTACATGGGGCAGTGAGGTTTATGCCTATTTTCACCAGTCAAAATGCCAACAACCCAGACAGGGCAGTAAGTACTGACCTGTTATTTTGATCATACTACCATCCCATTCCTACCAGGCAGATGGGATAAAAATTGGCCAACCAGTTTTACAAATTGACGCAACAGCCTTGCAGGCCCACAGGAAATCAGTAGTGAAATAAAATAACTATCATCACAGGTTCCACACTTTCTTTGCTGTGGAGATACCCAGATCAATCTGAGAGAGCAGAATTGACAGCCAGATGTTACTTGTTGATGAATTATCAGGTGCCTTCATTAATATAAATGCATGTGATAGATAACTCACATAAATAGACCATACAAACATTTCAATCACAATTAAATTGAAAATATATACTTTGTTATTCCTCCTTTGAAATTAAAAAAACTCTCAAAGTATAATTCTGTGAGGTGCAAAATGGTCAATTGAAAGTTTCCAAGATTTTGAAAAATATATTTCTAAATTATGTCTACAGCTACTTATCTAAGGAAATAATTGTTATGTAAGTGTCTATTTTGTAAAGCAAATACTACCGCCATATGTAATTCTGACAAGGTTTATCTAGTACCTGAACTGATCCTGGTTATCTCGTATGTTTTTCAAACAGTTCAGCATTGAATATATACAAGCTTTCCAAAAGCTGTAAATATTTCTATGTGGACTGTGTTTCTAGCTGACTGTTAATAAATTTCAGTTGCCCATGGTTTACAAAGTGGTTTCAGCCCCAAAAGGACAGAGTGATGTGATCCCTGTTAATCTTTGTTATGAAACCTTTGATATTTTGTTGTTGTACAGGGATTAGATAGTTTGGGCACAAAATTAAGATCAGTCGCCCTGTTGTTTGGGCAACACTGCGCCATTCGGGGATCAAAATGGCATCTGATGCACTCACAAACACTTCTGTCGTAAATTGCACTGGACATTATCTTGGTAAAGGACTTACACGAAGTGTCCTTTATCCAGGTTTGAAGCCAATGTTAGTCTATTTGCATATGAGGGGCCAAACAGTCTGGGCTATGCTGCAATGTTGGTTTGCCACAAGGCAGCCAGTGCCAGTGCTGATTGCCTCTGAGAAAACTAACGCTGAACATCACAGAAATAGATAAAAGTACTCATCATAATCATCGCCACTCCTGATCCTGAAATCTCAAACTTCACACCCGACTCTGACCTCCAGGTCGCCCATCCTGATTTCCCACCAGCCCCAGCCTCCACCCCCCAACAATGATCCCAATGTCTGCAACCTTCCTACCCAAACCCTTATCAGTACTCCTGACCAATATTCACAATTTATTTTTGTTGTGCGTGTCCTATTCATTTAAGTGCACAAGCTGTTTAATTTTTTTTGCGCAGCCTCACATGTGATACCTCAAAGGGGCTGACTTGTACTTGACTTCTTGAATTTCCAGGTTGCTGCATGGCTGCGAAGCTTAGCTTTGCTCCTGACTCCCTCACAGTACTCCCAAGTACTGTGATCACCCTACCCAATCTCCCCACCAAACGCCTAACATGGACTCCGAGGCCCAAACCTTTCCTCCTCCAATCCTCCACAATTCAACCCAATTACTTGCCTGGATCTCAAAGCACAAGCCATTATGATGAGATCTGAGATCCAAATTCAGCAGTAGATACATCAACTCCAGAATAATGTATACCTGGATGTAAACTTAACTCTGACTCCAGCAAAGCTCTGAGTAAAACTATTTACTATTTGCTTGTATTGATTGGAATACTAATCTCAGCATTCAATTATGCTGCTTAGAATACTCTGCATGAGACACAATCAATCACTGAATAATAGCAGAACATTTCAAAATCTAATAAGTTGGGTATAAGATGTATTGTTGATGTTCTTTTTATTTTGTTTCAGTTGACTTGGTGATTAATTGATATGCATAATTGTCTTCATTATAAACTTCTGACTTGAGTTGAGCATTTCTTGGCAAAGATAATTATACACTGAAATACTAATTTGTGAAGACCGATGTAACAGATGGAAAGGAGTGGAGGATAAGGAGGGTGCTGAGGGCTGGCAATAGAGGAATATTCCATCAGGCTTGCTAAGTGTTTTTCAATAGCACATGCAATGGGTGGGATTTTCTGGCCCCTTCTGTCAGCGGGATCTTCTGGTCCTGCTGAAGTCAATGGAGATTTGAATGGCTTGCCGCGTCCACCATGAGGGAACCCACCATGTTGAACCAAGAATACTTTAAAAATTAAGGAAAGAATGGAATAGGTGACTGAATATTGCAGCATAAAGTGGAGTTAGTAAAAGATTTTGAAAACTAGGTAGAAAATGAATCAATTAAAAAGGAAATGAATTAATAAGGAGAATTTCAAAGTGAAATACAGAAAAGGAAAAAACATTCTAGAAGTACAAAATTAATATAATAATTTAACTAAAATGGTACAGTGAACGGCAAATTATCCTTTGAGACCTGGGTTCAAACCTAGTACAAACAAATGTCACTCATGTCTCTTTCTCTCCTTTCTGAAACAAGTTTATTGAATCTTTTGCCGTTCTGATAAGCACAAAAATTGGCAACTATTTTCTTCCATTCCAGAAGTGAGATTGCTGATGGTGTTCACATTGCAAATATATGACGGAGGTGCGCCTGCCATTAATTAACAGGCCGGTTAAGGCTCTTGAGCCACCAATTGTATTTGATTTTACGCAGTCCGTGTGATTTTCAGGGTGTTGCACTGACACAGCGGGCAGGTGGGTAGGCCACATTTTCAAAAACCTCATCCACAGGCAGGATAAGAAGAATGAGTGGGCTCGCAAATGTGAGTTGTTAGTACTTTAGATTATAACTTACTGCTGCTTACTTGTGTGAAAAGGACAACTTCAATTCTCTTCAGAGCTGCTTTGGCAGAAATAACAGGCTTCAGTTCAAGACTCTGGAGGAGTTATAACACTTGGGGCCTTCCAAGTATCAGACAGCCTTCCCTTACCCTGGTAATGGGGATTGTGCTCTCTGCTGAAGGCACCTCTTCTGAGGAGGAAGAGAGGGTCAAAAGGGGGATGAGGCCAGGTATCCCTATTCAGCTACTTGAAATATCTGTACATATTATGAAATGACAGACATTCTATTCATTGAAAATTTTCAGGAGTCATTTTAATATGTGAAAGTGCCTTTGAATATGTTCTCTGGAATGGTTAATCTAACCTGAAAAGGAAAAGTTACCTCTGTCAGCTTGGCTCAATTGCGAACATGTCCTAAGTCAAAATATTGTTGGACTTCAGCTTCAGACAAGGTGTTAAATATATATCACTCCAGTAGGCAAAGTTTCATCAAATTAGATGTTCAACTGTGGTAGGGATTAAAGATCCCATTACACGATTTGGTGAAAAGCAGTAACTGCTTGCAACAATTTATCATTAAATGGTACCTTTATTAAACTAAATGGTTCCAAAGTACTTCACAATTAGGTGCCAGGCTTGAGAATGCTTTCAGGTAGCATTAGGAGACAAAATGGTCAGAGCAGTTACTGGTACACAATGGACAGGTGAACTGCTCTACCAACTAGGCTATATAGATGAAAATTTATCCCTAGAATTCAAAATAACAAAGGTAGGTGATAATAAAAGAGAATATGGCATTTTCAAAGTGCTAATTTTTCAAGATGATATCCTGAGAAGTTTACAGCTTTTGATATGTGTGGTGTTTTTCTTCTATCACCAAACATATCGGCTAGAATTTTACATTCGGCATGCGGGGGCGGGCCCGACACGCTGGAACGTAAAATAACGTGCGATGACGTCGGGTGTGCGTCTTGATGTCACTGCGCACCATCGCGATATTTCGGTAGGCAGGCGCACTATGAGGACGGAGGCACGCCCGCCATTAATTAACGGGCCAGTTAAGGCTTGTATTTGATTTTATGCAGCCCGTGTGATTTTCAGGGTGTTGCACTGACACAACGGGCAAGCGGGTAGGCCACATTTTCAAAAACCTCATCCATGGGCAGGATAAGAAGAATGAGTGGGCTCGCTAATGTGAGTTGTTAGCACTTTAGATTATAACTTACTGTTGCTTGCTTGTGTGAAAAGGACAACTTCAATTCTCTTCAGAGCTGCTTTGACAGAAATAACAGGCTTCAGTTCAGGACTCTGGAGGAGTCAAAACACTTGGTGCCTTCCAGGTATCAGACAGCCTTCCCTTACCCTGGTAATGGGGATTGTGGTCTCCGCTGAAGGTACCTCCTCTGAGGAGGAAGAAAGGGCCAGAAGGGGGAGGAGGCCAGGTGTCTCTATTCAGCTTCCAGGGGAGCGACCTTTTGGGAGGAGAGGCACAGGTACAAAGGGCGCAGGGTCAACAGGTAGTCCAAGGCGGACGGGGCGGCAGAAGGCACCACTATCCTGCTGCCAGGGTTTACAGGCGGCGATGCAGCTACCTCAATATGTTGGAAGTGCAATGCAATGCTGAAGGAGGCTCCGCCTCTCAAGGGAGACCGTGAACTCCACCTGTCAGACGATCGGTCCTGAGATCAGCTCCAACAGTATGGGTGGACACCTCATGCCACTGGCGCTGAAGGTCACGACTGCCTTCAACTTCTATGTCTCCAGCTCTTTCCAGGGGTTGGTGGGTGATCTTTGTGGAGTCTCCCAATCAGCTGTCTACAGTTGTGTCAAGCTGGTGACAGACGTTCTGTTCAGGTGTGCATTGACTTTCATTCACTACCGCATGGACGAGGCCAGCCAGGCAGAGCGAGCCAGAGACTTTGCAGTGATTGCTGGGTTTGCCCGCATCCAGGGGTCAATAGACTGCACACACGTGGCCATCAAGGTGCCAGCGGGTGAGCTGGATGCCTTCATCAACAGGAAGGGATTCCACTCCATGAACGTGCAGATAATGTGCAACGATAGGATGCAGATTCTGCAAGTCTGTGCAAGATACTCAGGCAGATCCCATGATGCCTACATCCTCAGACACCCCCAGGTGCCGAGGCTCTTCAGTGCTCCAGCTCGGCTGGATGGCTGGCTGCTGGGTGACAAGGGCTATCCCCTCAAAAGGTGGCTCATGATGCCTCTCCACCATCCAAGAACGGAGGCTGAGCAGTGATACAAGAGGAGCCACACCTCCACAAGGGCTGTGGTAGAGAGAACCATTGGTCTTCTCAAGATGCGCTTCTGATGCCTGGACCTATCAGGGGGCGTCTGCAATACGCCCCAGATCGTGTGTCGCTGATAGTGGTTGCATGCTGCGCTCTCCACAATCCAGCACTGAAAAGGCGGGGGGACGCAGTGGATGAAGAAGATGTTGAAGCAGCAGCTCTGGCAGCAGACGATGAGTCCAGTAGTGAGTCCGAGGACGTGCACGCTCAGGAGAATGCTGAGGGGGTAGACACTGACCTGGGCAACCTCCAGGGTGACAGGGATACCCAGGAAGCTTTGATCAAACGCTTCTTCAGCTAGCCTACCAAAGATGAACCACCACTACATGCCAGGGCTGCAGGCTCCATGCTCAATACCTGACAGGAACATTTGCTTGGTCAACAACATGCACTATGTGCCATTTCAATAAAGTTCAATGATAAATAAGTCACTGATAACATCATGGGTTCCCCTTCACCTGCAGAACTAATGAAGCACCCAGAGGCTTGTTGAGCACAAACACATTTACTGGTGTGGTGCTTGGTATACATAAAACAAATTAAATGGAAAGGTATTCTCCATCACACCTACTAATAACCAACTTAAAAGTGGGGCAAAAAAAATCACCAGTGATAAGCCCGTGTTGTTTGTGGGTGCTATGTCTGGCACCGGCATTGGAGACAGCCTGCTAACTCTGCTGTCCTGTTGGCCTTGATGACCTTGGCGGGCGTCCTCTGGCCCGTGGAGTCTGTGCTGGCCCCGCCTGGGAGGGAGCAGCCAGTGGCATGTCTGGCATCTCCCCAGTTGCTGCAGCCTCATCGGATGCCACCATCACTGGCAGAGGGGCGGAGGAGCTGCTGCCGTCATCCGGAGCGCCCAGAGAGGGGCCACAGAGACAACAAGCAGCTTGTACGCCAATGTGAGGTCGCTTTGGACCTCCCTGCTCACCATTGATGGATGGGCACTGAGCTGGGATAATGGGTGCCCAATCCATCTCCCACACTGACACTGACCACCTGAGGTCATTGCTGGTGTTGAGGGCTTGCAGATCCGAGCACATCCCCAGGAAGCCCTGATTGTTCTCCTGGAGGAACCTCTCCATGAGAGTCGTCACTCTCTCCATGGGGGAGGCAGTGTGCTTGGCCATGAGGGTCATTGCATTGCCATGCTCTGCATGGACTCCTCCACAACGGAGATCATGGCACGCATTCCCTCATGTATCTCCGCCAGATCCCCCCGCACACCCTGCTGGACTTCCAGCGTCTGCTGCCTCAGGGACGACTCCAGAGGCTCATCATCAGCCACCGACTGAGCGTGTTCCTGGTCCCCAGCATTCCTCCGACTGCCGGTGCCCTGGGCACTCTCTGCCTCTGCCTGCACCTCAAGCGAGAGTGAAGTGCCCTCACCGCTGTGCACTGAGATACTAGCTGCCGATCTAATGCCCACCGAGGTGCTGGTATCTGCGCTGATGCCTGCCTGGCTGAGAGGGTGTGACGCTGGTGTGTTTATATCTTCTGTGTCCTCTAGGGTGAGCGGCGGGTCATCAGGCTCCTGACCCTGATGGGCTTCTGGTGGAGCCTGAAAGGAAGAACAAGGGCATGTCATTAGTTATTACACTGAAGTTATTACACTGTTACTGTGCATGCCTGGCACCCGGATCAGGGTGTCCTTGTCTTTCCATTATCAATGTGGATCCCATGTTTGAGACTCACATCAATATACAGACAACAGTGAAATGGTTACTTTGACACACATTCTGACCTCAGTGCACTGCACTCTTACCTCCCTGTGGCACCCCAACCTCACCGCGGCCAGTTGACCTAGGCGCATGGCGCCTTTCCAGCTCCAGTACCTCCTGCTCGTATCTGGACAAGATTAGAAGGTGGGGCCATCCTCTGCCAGGCTGCAACCTTTCAGCATTGCTGTGGGCTGTCTTCTCTTGAAAGAACAGAGGAGCATTGATTAGTCCACCCTGTACTTGCAGCTCCATTGCAGCCTGGCCAACCCCACCTGAGGAAAACCTCTCAGGGCTCAGCCGATTCATGACCCTGGAGCCGCAAGACACTCATTTCAAGTAGCCAAGTCTCACCTCCTTGCCCAGATGCTGCCTCATTGACATTTGCCACTCACACACTAAGAACTCTGAGGCCCGGGGGGGCTGCTCCTAACTTCTGTGCTAAGTGACCTATGCCAACACGGTACTCACCCTTCCTGATTGCAGGAGATCATTGAAGTGCTTACAGCACTGCACCCATGTGCGCCTCACCACATCATGGGAGCTCACCCTGGTTGCCACCTCCTCGCAGACATTTTTGGTGAGTTGGGGCGGGGCCTCCTCCTCCCATCCCTGAGGACAAGTATATCTGTGCGTGCTGTCACCTCCTCTGGGAGGGCAGCGAGACACTCGTTGGAAAACCTTGGGGCCAACTGCCTCGCCCCGCCCTCCCGCCTGCCGTGTTCAGCGTTGACATTCTGCATGACAATGGTCCTCCGAGTTAATGGCAACCTTCACATGGCTGCCTGCGCTGTTTGTGAATAGGCTGCCAGGTCGCCATTGGGCCTGGTGGAGATTGAACTCCCGCCCCTGCCCGCCCCTTCACGCTGATGCTGGAGTTGTGAATTATGCTGGGAGGACCTTAATGGCGGTGCGGACCTAATCGCGGGTTGGCGGTCGGGTTCCCGACTGCTCGCACCGAGCCTGTCCAACCTATGTAAAATCCTGGCCCCAGTATTCACCATGAATTTCCAGGATGTTGTTGTGTTCAGAAATTCATAATTCAAAAATGTTATGGTTTTGCAACAATTGTTCTCTATTTAGGGGAGGTAATGTGAACAACAGGAATAGAGGCTGGTGCACACCGGAAATTCCATTAATCTGTTGCTGGTATTTTAAAACAAGTTTATTTTAAGCTGAAGTGTCACACTAATTCCCACTCAATCCTTATCTGTATGCCTCACACATCATGTATCTCTGCTAACAGGCAAGAGAATAAAATACAATCGTGCATCACCAGGAGTAACATCAGTAGCCGAAAATATGGCATGGAGATGCAGCATCAAAAATATAATCCTTTAACGGTTCATAGCTTCAGGTTATCTCTGCTTCTATACAGTTTTTTTGCTATATAAAGTTCATTATGTGATGCAGAAAAAACATTATCATCCTACTAATAAAGCTACCCAGGACATACAGAAGTTTAACGAGTTGTGCCATTGAAATGACATGGGAAGCTCACAATATATTTTTAGCGTAATGTCACACAATTCTGTCATTCAGAGACAGCTCAGCATTGGCAAAGGGAAACAGGCATTGTTAAAGCAAGTTATCTTTCGGAAGTGTTCCATCGGTTAAGAGAATTATGTATAATGTTTATAAAGAATATCACATTAAATTATCTGCTGTATAATATTGTGTATATGGTTTTAGTAAATAATATATAGGTGGGAATTACAAATTTTGGTGTCATATATGAGTCTTTAATACAATTTCAATGTTTGAGACTTTGTGTCCAAAAATGAAGAAGTTGTGCATTGCTGATGCACAATGAATTATCAGTCATATTCATGTTCAAGAAATATGCCCAGAGTGGAAGCTTAAAAATTACCATGAACAATGTTATCAATTGACTGTGTCATGCTCCAGTATATTATGAACTTTCAGACAATACTTCAAAATTTTGAAAAACAGTCTGTTAAAATGGCCACTGCAAACCATGTAGATTTTGGCAGTATCAACTCCAGACAGTTTTGAAACTCAAGAGAATACTGAATTAAATATGAATATTCACAGCCATCTGGGAAAGTCACACATCCCTTTGTTTAAGGATGGAACAACAAAAGGACTATAGTATTTCATCCGACTCATCTTTCTGGTTCATCATGGACAAGGGACACATTGAAATTCAATGTATGTTAGACAAGTGTAAATGGGTCCCCATCAACCTCCCTTTTATTATGATGGTCTCTCATCCAAATCCAGACTGGGTAAATTTCAAAGTGTCAGATAACAACACAGGATGTTTATCGACCTGACAAACTATCTTATTTGGAAAAGGACTTTGGACTTGTAACAGGTCACATAGGTAAGACAGCCATATTTGTTGCCTGCTTTTAAAACAGCAAAAATCAGTTCTTCAATGACAGAGAAACCACCAGAAAACCACCAAACCATTTGCAATTAACTAAGAGCCAAAGTAATAAGCAACAATACCTTGAAAGTTGGAGAAGGACGCTCCCCAACCTGTTCCAACTTCAAGTTCACCTAAGAACCAACCTCCTGGAAATTCAGCTACAAGAAGACTCACAGTTTATTGAGAATCCTCTGCTTACAAGACCTTTACTTCAATTAAAAGCATTAACTCATCTAAGAAACTACAGGCCTGCCATGAAAGAGAGACTGAGACAGTTATCCTTTATAATTGTATTTCTTCTTCTGTATCTAATTTTTGTGTGTGATAGTGTAGGTGAGTCGAGTGAGTGCGACATCACACTTTTAAACCTCTGGGGCAAATGTGTGATAATAAATAACCAGCTTTATTTTAAAACTTACAAAAAATAATAATGTGGGTTCTTTATTTGACGATAACACTATGTACAGATAATGTTCACTGGGAGACTGTGAGCGACATCTTATCTCTACCCTGTTGCTTGTCGACTGCCTACCAGTCCTGGGACTAATAGATCACATCCTATTGATGCGTGTAATGATTGACAGCAGTTTAAGATACACTCCTTAAATGTACATTTCATCATATCACAACATCCTCCTTTTTTCTAAACTAAATGTTTGCCCTTAAAGAATCAACTATGTACATGAAAGTGAAACAAAATAACATTATGTCAGGATGTACTTTAACACAGAACAATAAATTTATAGTCTCTGAACTATTTTGGCAGTTGACCTATTCACCCAGCTTTAGTTATGGTGATCTTTGCTGGAAGTCGCTGTACATTTTCAGAATGCTGGTTAGGGATGCTTTGTTTTTGTTGCAACTTAGACTGTGTTTTCGTCACAATAGGATTACTCAATGTTTCTGGTTGTAGTACTGTCCTGATTTGGTATCTGTTTCATCATGCCATCATGCCATTTGGTGTTTGTGCTTAATATGATCTTAGGCTGACGATTTCTGTTGGATTTCAGGTGCCATCAGTTGGATGTTATACTTGAACTTTCTGACTGATGTTCAGGCTGTGTAATGCGTTACCCGCATGCCGATCATGGGAATCTTCCATCTTCCCTGTTTTTCGATTAGTGCACATGGTACTCCAGGGAATACTGATGAGTGATGACTGGGGAGGTTTGTCCACACTTTTCTGCTGAATAGTAATTCCATTCTGCTCCACAGTGGAATGAAGTCTGAAATTTCAGAATGGAAATACATATTCAGTTCAAACAGTGTCATACAGCCTGTTGACTGATGATCTGCATTGCAGAGTTAGGTGATCTTCTCCCAATGTAAGCATAGGGAGATCACCTATGGCTCTTCTTGTGGTCTCTGTTCCTCATCATGGCCTTAATGTGCCATGGATGGTGACCAAGGACAGGTCCATGCATGCTATGAGGCCTGCGATCACTGGACCCATAGTGTCTACAACATAAAATATCTGGGGTGACCAGAGTGAGATCTTGTAGCGAGTGCAATGGATCTCGGGGATGGAATCTCCGAGCCTACATGGTGAGTTTGGTTCTGGTTGGTTGCATCATTGGTTGTCACTCCTGAGGACACATACATTTCAGTGTATGAAGTGGAAGGATGTTTGCACCTGCAGTAGTATCCAGTTTTGCATATAGGTTATGCTGATCCTGCATCCATGGGCACTTAATCTGGATGGTGGCAAAGGCTTCCATTGGTACCACTATGCCAATATATTCTTTGATGTTCACCATGCTGAATGTTGGCTCACTTCATGTGTCGATGGTCTGGTCATCTTCATAATCTGACCGTATAGCTTGGCTAGACATTTTGTGGATCTTGTCTTGGTGCTGTTTGGTACATGTTCTTGGTTGTTTGCAATGCATCTGTCTGGCCTCTGGTTGTGGCTTTTCATGATGTTGAACCACTTGTTTTGACCTTTGTTTTCTGCATTGGCGCTTCCAATATCCTCTGGTACCACATGCCTTGTATTCATTGTTAAAAGCTGGGCAGTTCCTGTGTGGATGAATGAGGCCACACCACCCATATTGCTTACTAGGTTTGCCTACATTGGCTATCATGCCAATGGTGGATGAATTACACGTAGCCTGTAGACTCTGTCTACCCATTAGTATGGCTTTGTACTTGCAACCATTTTGTAACAGTGCTTCCATGGTATAAACTTTGGTTTGGGCCAAGATTCTTTTTGGAACGCTTCCATTGGGGAAGATGGGGGTGGCCTTTCAACAGCTGCAGGACTAGGGCCTGCTTCAGGAAGGGGGAGAAGTGGCCTCAGGCAAGGGAAGAGGCTGCAAGGCAAGGGCTGTACTGGGGAAGGGGGGGGATCGCAAGGTGTGTGTTGATGTGCACGTTGATCTGTGCAAGTGGCCTCAAGATGGTGAGGGCTGAGGAGGCAGTCTCCAGAGGAGATGAGGTCAGATGGAGATGTGAGGATGTGTGTGAGAGTGAGTGGTGATGTCCCTTGAGCTGACAGTGAGTGAGATGCCAGTGAATGTGTGATGGCCTTGTGAGTGTTTGAGTTTAGAGTGATGAGATGGTTGCCTTATCCTGGCAGCACAAATGAGATCATTCATCCGTTTTCTGCACTGGTTGGCCGACCTCTTGTGTGCAGCATTGGCACTGACCACCTTTGCCACTGCCTCCCAAGCTGGAGCGGTGAGACTGATGGACCTCCTGTGGCCAGAGCAGGGATAGAGGACATTGTGGCGGGCGCCACAACGTACAGAAGGTGTCCCAGGAATGCATTACTGAATCAGGGGGCCTGCACGCTTCTTGGCTTTTGAGGACACGTCTTCACTGGTGCCCTCCTGGGCTGCAAGCATTGAGAAGTGTGCGTGCAGCTACAGTTTAAATATGGCACCCTGCGTGAAGCAGTAGCAAGACAATGGCGTGGCAGGTAAATTGCAGGCCGCCCGCCAGCGAGATGGCGAGTTTCCTGTGGCTGCATAATTAACGAGACGGGAATGGAACAATATGATACAAAATACCGCCATTGCAACCAGTGAGTAAAACAACATTTTCCCTGCCCACAACCACACTTTGTGCAAATCTGGGATGATTCTGCCCATGAATTCCAGACAGTATATTCTGAAGTTGAGCTTCACTCGTAATTGATCTTCAAGTGCTGGCCATATGTTTTCTCTATTTTTAAGATGGTTAATGAACAGACATGACCTGTTCAGCCTGTGGAGGCCTTTATTGCCAATAGCAATATTAATTTTAATGGCTTTTTTATCTGGTTCTGAATTATTGAGGTCCAGAAAACCTAACTCAATGATGTTATCAGAACAAAGTAAATTCAGGTAGATTTGTTGCTTTCTAATGGAATGTTGGAAATTTTTTGGTCATCTGTTAGCTTATTGCTGGATTTTTAATGCTATCTGGAGCTTTTGACAGCTGTCAGGTTTCCTCCAGCTTTTTTTAGCTCTGAGTTGCCATACCTTTGGTGGCCACTGCTTTAGCTGATATTAGATAATAATCTTGACTGCAATGGTGGCACTATTGAGCACTCTGATTTTTCTTGGTTTAACTCAAGGCTCTGACAATGCAGCTGTGTTTTGGGCAGGAAAATGGCTGCAGACTTCAAAAATGAAAGCAAACAGTGGAAAAAAAAGGTTTCTTCACGCTTCTTCCAGCTGTCAGGAGCTGCTATTGGATAGATTCTTCTTCCCAGCCCAGCCTTCAATATTTAGCTTCAACAGTAATGAATTCTCCCATCTGTAGAGTTCAACTTAAAGTGAAACCATCTGCAGTCTGCTGTTTAATTTCTGTTCCTGCTTAAACTTTGCAGCAGTTAGACTTTTACTAATTAAGCTCTCCCAGATTTCAACAATCTTGCCGGGACATGATGCCTGCTGGCTGGAGTGAGAAGCGATCCCAGGATGGAGGTATGGTGTGTAGAATCCCTAAAAAGCTGCAGAATCCTTGCACATGGTGGGCAGAATATTACGCTTGGCATGCGGGCATGCGCCTGACACGCCCGAGCATAAAATGATGCACGATGAAGTCGGGCATGCGTCCTGACATCATCATTCAGTCTCGCGATATTTCATTTGGCGGGCGCACAATGGTGTCGGCTGTGCGCCCGCCGATAATTAAAAGGCCTATTAACAACCTAATTAAATTCAAATTTACGTTGTCCGTCCAACCTAATGGTTGGCGGCAGGAGAAAAGGCCAAGCGGTGTTTACATTTTTTAGGAAACTTCACCCACAAGCGGGATGAGGTTTCCTAAAGCAAATAAACATTAAATAAAAACTTTATTTTTGAATTAAAAACATGTCCCAGCTCACATGACAGAGTCACATGAGGGGGCATGTTTTATTAAATTTTTCTTTTTTTTTACACAGTGCTTCAATCTCCCTTTTAAGCACTCTTTCTTACGCATGCGTGAACTACGGGCTAGGCCCGGCTCTCCCTCCGCCCCCTGCCCACACAGGCAGTGCTCAGTGCTGCCGCTCGCGGTCCACGCAGGGCGGGCCTTACTTGGCCCGCCTGCATGAAATTGCAATGCGGAGCCAAACGCGGGCAGCAGTCAGCTTCCTGACCGCCCCCACCAAGCACCTCTGCCAAGGGCAAAATCCTGCCTGGAGAGCCTTGATAGTTATTTTACTTTCGCACCAGATCTTTTCTGTTGGATGTGAAGGGGTTGAGGCTTGTTTTCTGCTCAGTCAAAACCTTTAAGACCTTGCTGCCACAGTGCCACCATGTTATATTCATCTTCTTAAATGTACCAAACATACACAAGGATTGGTGAAACAATAATGTGGGTTCTTTATTTGAAGATAAGACGATATACACAATGTTCAGTGGGAAACTGTGAGACACATCTAATCTCTACCCTGCTGCTTGCTGATAGTCTACAAGTCATGTAACTGATACATCACATACTGTCGAGGTGTGTAATGGTTGACAGTATTTTAAGATACTCTTAAAAGTACATGTCATCATATCACAACACTCACTGCTACTTTAACAAGCATTAGGTAATATTGCACACATTAATTTCCAGTGTGAAAGGATTGTTTAAAATGCTCATAAAGCACAATATAAATTGCAGTCAGAGACAAAACCAAAGGTGCTAGAATTCTGATGGTGGAAGTGAGATGGAACGGACCTAAGAGCAACCAAGGCCCAAGATGGTGATCCTGTCCTCCCGTAAAGGGATGAGATGCATCAGTGGCATCCACTTCAAGGCCTGAGGTGCCCAGCTGTGGCTCAGTGGGTAGCACCCTCACCTTGAGTCAGAAGATTGTATGTTAAAGCCCCACTCCTGAGATTTAAGGCCATAATCTATCTTAACACTCCCGACTGTCAGTGCTGAGGGAGTGCTGTACTGTTGGAGACTCCATCTTTTAGATGATACTGAGGCCCTGTCTGCTCTTTCAAGTGAACATAGAAGATCAAGTTCACCTCTGTGTCCTGTGCCAATATTTATCCCTAAATCTATTTCATTAAAACAGATTTTTTGGCCATTATTACATTGCCATTTGTTGGTAGCCTGCTGTGTGCAAATTGGCTGCTGTGTTTCTAACATTAATTACAACAGTGATCACACTTCAAAAATACCTCATAGGCTGTGAAGTCCTTTTGGGATGTCCTGAGGTCATGAAAGGAATGATAAGAATACAAGTCATTCTTTAACTTATTTTCTTTCCAGGCCCTTCCCAGAATTAAAAAAGGGTCTTTAGCTCTGAAGTGGACTGTCCTGCCATCTTAAAAAAAATCAATCCTCTTCAAGCTCAATTATCTCCCCTTGCTAAGCTTTTGGGATGTTTCAAAAAGTATCAGTAAGATTCATGGCAGCCCCCGGCTGGTAAGTGTTCCACGGAGGACTCATGGAGGTCTGTAGGGTGGAATTCCTGGAGTAGTCTGGACAGTCATCTTTCACATTGGCAGGGGGCAGTGTAAGATCTATGTCTCCTCACCTGAAAATAGCTGCAGAGGGAAAAAACGGGAAAAATCCTGGCAGGACTGGGTTTTGCCTCAAGTTCCAACCAGTGGCAGCCAATTTTCCTGCTCTCCATTTTTGATACAGCCTGAAATTCTGACTTCACAGTCTCTACCTCAATCAACTGCAAGTTCACAAATTGTAGCTGAATTGAAATAAGCACAAATCATTTTAAGCCAAATTTACATTATTTATTTATCCAACAGAATACAGCAATTGACAGTGAGAAATCAATTATGGGTTCTATATCAGCTGAGGCAAAAATGTCAATAATTTCAGTAAATTGTATAATTTATAGAAGTGTTAAACTGCAAGATCATAATGATTCCCATATAGGACAATGTGCACAAAAATTATTTCAGTAATACATTATATCTGCAATACTCTCTTCTGCAGAGCTTTGTCATTAAGTAATTCTGCTTTGGTTATGTAACAAATGTTCTGAAGTAATTTGATGCTTGTAGAAGGAACTGATAAGAGAAAAGCAAGACTGAGCAAGAAAAATAAAACAAAAGATAAATAAAGAAAGAGACCAACAACAAATAATCCTAATTTATTCCAGAATCCCAATTTTAAACATGAAACTGGGCCTGTGAAACTTTAGTCCCCCAAGAAATCTGATTATGTCACAAAAGTTCCATGATGTAATGGTAATATAAACCCACAAGTGACCAACATTTGCAAAACATCCATAGATACATGTAGCTTCTTAACATTATATAATGATATGTAAACACTATGAACAGATTGTGTGATTAAATGCACTGTATACTTGGGTAGTCATGACCTTACTATTTCTGTTTCTTTTTCTATAATTGGATTCTAATGTGTGCCTAAAAAAGCCGTGCTTGTTTCTTCAATTCATTTCTTTTCCACAATGCCAGTCGATCGAACTCTCCAAGTGTCATTCCAAACACTCGGTAGAAATCTTCTGGAGATAAGTGACGCTGCGAAGAAACAAAGAGAGCCTATAAACATGAGCGTAATTGTAATAAAGTCTGCATATTGTTTTAATGCTGCAATTAGCTGCTGCATGCACTGAGGATTGCACTTACAGCTTTCCTGACACACTGAATGGTGCATTTACCTATTAAAGCATTCAAAGGGGTGTAGCTTTATCAATGCTGTCCTAACATAGTATGTGCCTTACTGGGATGTATTGCACACTTTGTCGTGTGTGTGTTGTGATAACTTATATAATTAACATATTTGAAAGTAGGGAGGTGCCTCAGACATTAAATTTGATCCTAATCTATTCCATCTTTAATAAATCAGTTGTTCATTCTTGCTCTGAACTGCATAGCACCAGTATTGTGGAAATTTTTGTTCTCCAATATCAGCCAATGAAATGTGAGAATGGAGAGGCCATAATTCTATAGTTTAGTCAACAGTAGCCAATGATATTTCGCATAATTTGGATCCCTAACCTCAGTCCTCATCAATTCAAGAGAATTGACCCTCTGTGATTTGGAGAAGCCAAGACAAAATTAGGCACCTACCCAAACTGCAAAGCATTTGGACCTTTTTCTATTCAGCATAATGCAGACAGCAGATACCAAATTGTTCCAAAACTTAGAAATATTAAAAATGCTCCTGATATTATTCAGAAGCACTTAATAAAAGTGGTCAATTGGCCATAAAATATAGGTTAAAATCATTGAGAAAGGCAGATGAATGAATATCAATACCATTCCCTTGCATTACTGTATCCCCAACACAACAAATGCTGCAAAAGATGTTGGCTGATTGAATTCAAAAGGCACCACTGACAGCAAGTTACGGCAGGAGCAGAATAAGGAAGAATAAGCGAGAGGAGTTCATCTGCACTAGTCATAAAAAGGACAAAATGGTCTATGTGGTTATTTAATGATTCGAAGCATTAAAGATATTCATTTATTACTTTATTTGGGTTTGGCTCTACTTTGTGCTTTCAGTAGTTTAAATAACTTTATGTAGAATGAATACATACTAGATAGGCAAATCTCTTCCCATCTCTCCTGAAGGGTAACAATACCACAGACTCTGGCAACTTTCCTTTTTGTTATACACACAATGCCATGTGGTTTGGTATAAAACAATTATAAATCCAGCACATCACTTTCATACAAATAGATTTTTGATTGCTGTTGCTTGGTTCTGGACTTTGACATTATGTAAGTACTTTGAAACAACGGGATTATTGAGGTATCGCAGGGACACAGTTGTTTCACATTACACACCTCTAATCTTGTTCTGTCAACATCTTTTGGTAACTTATTCCGACCTCTGGTGGTTACCATTAGAACGTGAAATGGATAAATCTAGAAAAGAAACAAAATTCAACCAATTGTAGTGAACAAACCACTTCAAATGTATTTGGTGTAGAATGTAAATAAGAAGAAGAAAATTGGACGACAGATAATGGTGAAGGCTTTGTTAATCAACACAATTATTAAAACAAGTTTCCTTGTATACTTCATGTACACTTTAATGTGACATTGTTTTCAGAAGGGAGCTTGTAGATTTGTCACAACAAAACGGTGGTGGATTAATTCAAAATGACTGAGGTTTTCTATCAGGCTGCTTTGAAGGATTTTTACGATGCATTTTTAAAAATTATTTCTTGAATGCTTCCATTGACTCAACAACTTGTATTATACGGTGCCCTTAATGTAGCAAAACATCCATAAGGTGTTTCACAGGAGTATAAAAATTGACATTGAGCCAAAGGAGGAAGCATTAGGACAGGTGATCAAATACTTCATCAAAGAGATAGGTTTTATTAAAGAGGTGCAGAGAGAGAGAGGTGCAGAAACAAAGAGGTTTGGGAGGAATTTCCGAGCTTAGAGCGTAGATAGCTGAAGACATGTCTGCTCATGATAGGGTAAAGGAAATGGGGGATGCACAAGGGGCTAGAACTGAAGGAATGCAGAGTTCTCACCTGGCTATAGGGCTGGAGGGGGTTACAGAATAGGGAGATCAATCAGATCATCACTTTTGCGATGAGTAAAATTAATGTCCTAAAAATAATGCAAGTGCCTAATAAATAGAATGCAGAAAAAAATACTACACAACATAATGTGCTCAGTAAAACGACTGTCAAAACAATAGTTTGTAATTATTTCTAGTAATTGTTTTTCATGAAAGAGTCCTTAAGTTCTAAGCAGCTTCTTCCACGCAGGATGCAGGCATATGGTTATTCAGAAATGTGATAGCCAAGAGTGATCTGTCACCTTGATAACTCAATTAAAATGTCAGGGAGCCCTGGCACACAAGCCTCCAATTGTTTCTGGTTGTGAGCTCTGGCATTGTCAATGCTTACCTTCCACCTAACAGACTGCTCCTGTTCTTGGTTATCCTGTCAGTTTAAATACTAATCTTTTTATGTCAACTTGCTTATTAATTTCTAGAAGGAAGAAATAACTATACAAATTTGGCAATAGCTGTGACTGCTTTGTTAGCTGAGCCATAACTAATAGCATTTCAAACAGCTATCTTAAAATGTTATAACAAAATTAAGTTTAATTCTATAACATTTACAAAATGGCTTAAAAACAAAGGTAGTAGCATCATCCATGAGAACAGCACACAATGAATTCTGATTAGATCATTTCAAAGGGTATATGGGAATGTTATATTTGCTCAGGTGTCCTGCTGAAATGGTTCTGAAACAGATACCTAAAGCCAATATCAACTGGTCTTCCTAGTTTATTTGGCCTCGTGCCCCGAACCCTGAGGAAAACCCATTGGAAGCAAGAATCTTATGGTTCCCAATGCATCAATTAAAGGAATCCTGCTCTATGATTTTACTTTTAAATAAAACCCCAATTTCTCTACAGCTGTCAAAACAATGAAGATTTACATTTGCAAATACAGTCAATGGTGGGAAAACCTTCAGCTTTGAACACAAAAGTGCAAAAGTGAGAGATGTGTTATTTTAGTGTTACTAACAGACGATGTGGCACAATGATGTTTAAGCAGGAAGTATGTTGTATCAGAGAATGCCTTGTCTCACAGCCTGTTCGTGAGAGGTTTGTTAGCGTATTGCAACAGTAGAAATCGAACATTTCCCCATTATTTGCAGATTGTTTATAAAATTGTAAACATGGTGACTCTTTTTTAGGTGAATAAATCTATTGATGTTAAAAAAGTCTTGTGTCTGTGTGAAGTATGTAGTGTGGAATTGTAGAGTCGCTTGCAAACAGAAGAACTACTGATGCACAGAGCACTGACAGTCAGCAGCAACAAGTAGAGACAAAAATCCAATGTAAGTCTGTTATCAATACATGCACAGTTAACTCGTGCCTGTTGATTGCAATGCAGGCAGCATGCCAACTTTATGCTGCCTGCTTATTTAAATGATCCCTGCATCCAACCAGCACTCACCATACTGTTCATTAGCTGGACCCATCAGCAGGGGGCCAATAAGCAGCACTTAAAAATTGCCTTCCCTGCTTAAAGCTAGTCTGCATCTTTTAAAGGGGAGGAGCATTGTGGCTGGAGTGGGTGCTGGGAATCATGGGTAGATAGTAAAGAGAGGAATAGTACAAGAGTGGAGAGAGCAGCCTCCAAGGTTTTTGGACATTGCACTGGAGGTTTTCGTGGAGGAGATGGAAAGGAGGAGAGATGTATTGTATTAGAAGGGGTTCTGGAAGCCCTCAAAATGCTCATTGAGAAGGGAGTGGGAACAGATGGCTGTGAAGGTCGATGCCAGGAGTCTAGCCCTGAGAGCCTGGATCCAGTACCAGAAGAAGTTCAATGACTTTACATGATTGTTCAAGGTCAGGGGCTGTATCTTCAAATGCCAAGTGCTGGCAACTGCATTACTAGCTTCTGCCAACTGCGGAGATCACTACAAGCCCATCGCTCACCAACCAACAATGTCTATCAATTTGGACTCATATCTAACATTCATACACATCACCTCACCCTCATACACTTTTCACTGCTGCAAGTCTCACACCCGCATCTCACAGCTTACACGCACTGCCAGCTATCCAATCATGACAGGGATTAATGGAAACCACACAGCTTTCCCGTGCCTCAGACGGCCGCCCAGCAAACCCTGTCTGATAGCCTGATCGAGAGAACCGGGATCAGAAAGGGGGGGGTGACTGAAAACCGCCCCCTTGTCCTTGTTTCGGCCCAGAACCCTCCCTGCATCACCACCCCCCCACCCCCCAAACCGTGACACCCACCCTGCGGAATCGCTGGGCGCAATGGCAGCTTTTCACGCCATATCTACTCTACTCCCGCTCTGGCCGCAGGATGGGCAGCAACCTCACTAAACTGGCTTGAGAGGCGGTGGCAGCTGTGGTCAGCACCAATGCCCTTCAAAAGAGGATAGCCACCCAGTGCTTCAACAGGATGAATGATCCCCTCTGTTCCACCAGGGTAAGTCACTCTTCTCATCCCTCTCAACTCACACGCTCACAAACCCATCACACATCCACACGACCCTCACTCACTGCCAGTTCAAGAGACATCACCATTCACTCTCTCACACACACCTTCATTGTCCTCATCCCATCCATGGGACCATTCACCAACCGCACAGGCCAGGCATACTTATCATCTGTTATGGCAGGCGACATGCTAACATTATCTCCATCTCTATTCATGCAGGACAAGCTGGCACACAAGAGGGAGCAATCGCAGACCAATGGTGGAATGCCTGAAATCAAGGTCCTCATGGACTTTGAAAACAGAGCCATCCAGCTTGCCAGCGAGGATCTGGACCATTTTTGTGCTGATGGTGAGGTCGGCGGTGCTCTAGCAAGTGAGGATCCAGCAGTGCAACATCCATCAGACAGCCATGCTGTGAGTGATGTGTCCTCTTTCACAGGCCACTGACATGAACTAATTTTTAAAAATTCATTCATGGGATGTGGGCTTAGCTGGCTGGGCCAGCATTTATTGCCCATCCCTAGTTGCCCTTGAGAAGATGGTGCTGAGCTGCCTTCTTGAACCACTGCAGTCCATGTGGTGTAGGTACACCCACAGTGCTGTTAGGAAGGGAGTGCCAGGATTTTGACCCAGCAACAGTGAAGGAACGGCGATATATTTCCAAGCCAGGATGGTGAGTGACTTGGAGAGAACTTCCAGGTGGTGGTGTTCCCATCTATTAGCTGCCCTTGTCCTTCTAGATGGTAGTGGTCGTGGGTTTGGAAGGTGTTGTCAAAGGAGCCTTGGTGAATTCCCCTTGCTTCCGCAGGCACATCTGGGAAACAGCCAAACAGAGTCCATGACCCAGGGCCTCCAATGAAGTCTCAAAGAAACCTCTGAAGAGGAATCTGGAGGCACCCTCCTTGAAGACCCATCATAGTGCGCACCCACACACCACAGTAGCACAGAGACACACACCTCGGTGCGACCTAGCTTTACAGTAGCCTTGGGATCACAATCTGGTGAGCACATTGCACAGTCTGATCCACAGAAGGCGGGCAGGGTCTTTCCAGGTCCCCGGCACTCGGAGGACTGCTGGCGGCCAGAGGTTTGCTGAGTCTGAGTCAGATGATGAACCTCTGGACTCAATCATGTCACAATTGCTGGAGCTGTAAAGGCAAGCTCGGGAACATCAGAAAGGGATGTCCACTGCACTTCTCAGATTACAAGGCACTATGGAGGAGTCTGTCCGCTTTCAGGCTGAGGTGATAGCGCCGGCATTGCAACGCATCGAGGTCAACACTGGCAGGATGGTGGCCACCATGGAGACCTTGGTTCAGGACGTTGCTCCTGCACTGCTGTGCGGGCTAAACTCCAGCAGTGATATCATAGTTGGCCTCCAACAGTGTGTATGTGAGAGGGGTGCGGGACAGATAAATCTCAATCCAGCTACCCCTTCTCCTCAAGGAGTCAGCTAGAGGCCCTTGGGCACCCATAGTGAGGGGGATCAGCAGGTGTACCCCCGGGGGCCATCCATCCAGGTGACTCCAGGATTGTCTGATCCAGCTGATCCTCTTCCTGTGATCGCAGCAGCTCCAGCTCCACAGGCCGAGGAGGGTGCCACTGCCACACAGCAGGATCCCGAAAGCAGGCTGGAGCCCTCCAGAGGACACCTACCAAGGTCATCACAGGCAGGCCATAGCAGTCAGCAGGCTGCCTCTACCTCTGCTGTGGATGGCCAGGGAGCATCAAGATGTAGCGGCAGAGTTAGGAAAGTTAAGAAGATGTAACTCTTGTAGAGTTAAAACAATTAACTAAATTAACAAAAACAAGGGATAAATCAAGCACAGCCCCTAAATCAGGTCAGCTGTAAAATCAAGGAAAAACTTTAAAGGAAACTTACAAACATTAAACCAAAATGTGATTAAAGGGGTCAACAAAACACCCCAGTCCCCGCGGTGCCCACCGGGCACGGAAGGCCTCGATAGTGCCGGCAGACACCGCGTGCTCCCTCTCCAGGGACACCCGGCCGCGAACGTAGCCGCGGAAGAGGGACAAACAATCGGGCGGGACTCCCCCCTCGATCGCCCGCTGCCTGGACCTGTTAATGGCCAACCTGGCCAGGCCCAGGAGCAGGTTCACGAGGAGGTCCTCCTCCTTCCCGGCAACCTCCGCACCGGGTGCCCATGGATCAGGACAGTGGAAGTGCAAACAAAACAAAAATGTTAAGAAGATGTAGTTGCACAGCCTGGGCATGTGTGTTAATCACTTGTACATACTGTTCACTACGGACAAGAAAGTCTCCCTGCATATGGCTCCTTGTTCTGATGAGCAGTGGTCATGTCACTCAGATGTGAAACCTTTCTGCACAGACAAAGGCAGGTGTCCCAGTACAGGGCCTCTTCTCTGTGCCTTGGCAGCCTTCGGACCAAAGTGTTGGTCCGTCCTCACACTCAGTGGACACATTAGTGATGCCTGCACCTCAATGGTGTTTGTCATTGCTGCCAGAATGTAGTGGGCAGGCGTCACAGAGTTCCGTCATTCTCTCGGTGTGCTCTGAGCACCTTTAAGGTGGGGCTGCCCCCCATCTCTTCAGCATCTGTGACCAGTGACGCTGTGCTCCTGAAGGGGTCAGGTGCTGAAGGTGGACAAAGGATCAGATGCTTTTAAAGTTTCATAGCTGCGTCTCTATGATGTGACCCTGATCACAGAGCACAAATGAGCTGCCCTTGGACAGACAGGAGTCAGACATTCTCAGAGTCTGTGTGAAGATCTATGGCGTGTCCTCACCGCATTTCATCATCATCCTCCTGCAATCCAGTGACTATTAGGGCCTCAACTCCGTCTCCATGACAAGAGCATTATCACAGAGGGGATGTGCGCTGCCATAAGGCAGCCTGGAGTCCACCATTCATAGGTGCAATGTGAGGATTGATGCTGCCTCGTCACCGCATGTTGTCATCATCCTCCACAAATCTAGCAGCTATGAGGGCCTCCCGAGCGCACCTGCCACGTCTGGCTAGTGTGAGGGCCTCATCCCCATCATCATCGCCTTCGAGGACCTCCTCATCCCCATCCCCGTCAGCGTCCTCCTCATCGGAGGAGACCTCCAGCTTCTCCATCTGCTCCTCAGCCAGCTGCTCTCCCCGTTACAGTGCCAGGTTGTAAAGGGCGCAGTGAACGATGATGATGCATGACACCCTCTGTGGACTATATTGCAGGGCTCCACCAGACCAGTCCAGGCACTGGAACCTCATTTTCAGCATCCTGATGGTCTGCTCCACCAAGTTGCGAGCTGCAGCATGAGCCTCACTACAGTGTCCTTCTGCTGCAGTCTGAGGCCACCGCACGGATGTCATCAGCCACGGCCCTTGTCCACAAGGAGCCAACCCTGCAGCCTCTGTGGATCCTGGAAGACGTCAGGGATCTATGACCAACTGAGAATGTAGGAGTCATGGACACTCACTGGAAACCGTGCGCAGACCTGCAGGATGCGTTTGTGTTGGTCGCATACCAGCTGCACATTCAACAAATGGAAGCTTTTGCGGTTGACATAGTTGACCGTGTGTTGTGACGGAGATCTGAGTGCCACGTGAGTGCAGTTGATGGCACCCTGCACCTGTGGAAACCCAAGACCTGGGCAAATCCAATTGCTCTTGCATCCTGGCTTTCCTGGTCCTGGGCGAAATACACAAAGTTGTGTGCCTTCGCAAAGATGGCATCTGTGACCTCATGGATGCATTTGTGGGTGGAGGCTTGTGATATCCTACAGAGGTCACCTGTGCAGCCCTGAAAGGAGCCACTGGAAATTGAGCACCATGGTCACTTTCACGGCCACTGGTAGTGG
Source organism: Cetorhinus maximus (assembly GCF_964194155.1). NCBI lineage: Eukaryota > Metazoa > Chordata > Chondrichthyes > Lamniformes > Cetorhinidae > Cetorhinus > Cetorhinus maximus. The sequence continues at coordinate 66,518,725 of NC_135888.1, read as the reverse complement.
AGGCCCTCCATGTCCCCATGGCGCCAAATCCTGCAGTGACTGGCAGATGTAACTGACCAGATCCCTAGACATGCGCAGTCTTCATTGACACTGGATCTCGGTCATCTGCAGGAATGAGAGGCGGCGTCTATAGACCCTGGTCTAGCTAGGCACCCACCAGCGACAGCTCGCTGTGGCTCCTCGGCGCTGTGTGCAGGATCTGCAGCCGCCCCTTCTTCCAGAAGGAGCTGCTCCTCCCTCTGCACAGCCAGGTGTCTCAGTCGCTCTCTTTTCAGTCATTTTCACTCTCTGTGCGCTATGGAGCATATAGCTCATTCACAAGGCTCCATGATCCTGAGGTGGGACTTCTGATGCAAGAGAGAGATGTGTGAGTTAGCATGGACATACTAAGAACCTGTCTTGGTCAAGTCTGAAGGCGTTAGTGCATCCCGGAGAGTGCTGCCCACCAGCTGGACGGCCAGAGTTTACTGCGCTGCATGACTGCCTGAAACCCACCCACCTCCGCCCCACTCCACCTGACCGATTGGCGACAGATTTGCCCACTGGACTGCATGCTGTGCCCTCAGCTCAGGCGCAGGAATTCTCCTAACCCTTGCTGCAAGGCGGCGCTGTTAGCTTGAACAATGGGGGAAACTGGTCCAAACCGGGATGCTGACATTACAGAGGGCACCTCCAGCAGTGACTGCTCCACGGCCAGCTTCAGCAACGAGTTTGTGCAACTTGCCCAGTTGTCCAACTGTTCTACAGTCTGCTAAAATGGTCATTACTTTGCAGTTTCCCTGAGGGGTGAAAAGTTCTGGAGAACTTTGATGCCTCTGCACTGCTCGAGTGGGCAGAGAAGCTAGAGGCCCAACTCCAATCATATCAATGTGGATGTGCCTGAACTGTCACAGCTGCAGAGGAATAGTCACTTTATATAAAGTTTCCCTAATGTGTGACCGCTTCCCTCACCCACCCCCCACCACTGCCTTACATGTGCTTGTGTGCTACCTTCAACCGCAGGGCAACCCTTGCCGTGCCCCCCCACCCCCACCAAGTTGCCTTAACTACATGGCAGCCTTTGGACGCCTTCTTAATGCAGGGCAGCCCTTAGCCCCCCCACAACGAGCCTCAACCGCAGGGCAGCCCTTGCCCCCCCACCCGCCCCAAAATGCCTCAACCTTGAAGTCGAACAGGCGACCCCAGTGAGCGCTCCGCAATGTTACTGTGCGCTCACCTATCAGTTCCCCTCAAAGTGCAGCCTGCCAAATGCATGCCTTTTATTTGCCGTGGTGAAACATGTCGGTGGGTGTGTGGACAATCCAGCAAGGGAGGGGTGGGGGCGATTCCAGCGGACAGGCCTAATAATGATATGCTGATGTATTACAATGAGGTTCCCGACGTCCGATGGCGGGAAATGCGGCCCACAATTGGCGGGTGGGGGGGGGGGGGGCAATCACAAACTAGTTTCATGATGTTGTGAAACCGATTTTTGGCCTCCTTGCCATATTGTCCGCTCACACCACCGAACACGCCCGACACCAGCGGGCTAGGAAAATCCTGACCATCATTGCTTTTCCTGTTTGCACAGCTCCCAAATCCCCTCTAGAGGGCACTGTGCTGTTTTTGCTCTCTAATGACCACAAATGGTGCTCTAACTCAGGCAATCTTCCACAGGAGAACGGAGAAAAGAAAGGCTTCATAGATAGTCTGAAACTCTCCTTGGAGTGTGGCAGCATTGACCTTAATGACTGGGATGTGTTTGCTCAGAATGGCAAAAAATTGTCCATCAATCTGCATTACGTTTTCAGCCCCAACACAGATTGTAATGAGGCAGAGTGACAGCAGAGATGAAAAAAAAGGAAGAACATCCTGCATTCTTGATCCCATTACTTCCCCGTGTACCCAACGATCTGTGGGTCGAAAATCAGCCTGCTCGGTCACATGAAGACCCATGGCAAAAACACGCAACCCTGAGTAGATGACATCACTGAATCGAGGGGCAGCCCCCACTGACGGCCACAATCACAGTCTGGGCAAGTGTAAGTACAATCAATTGTGATTGGCATTCCTTTGCCTCTGACTGCAAAACATGGACTGGTTTCACAAGCATGGCTAATGAATCAGAGTTGGAATATTATGTTGAAGTTCTTGTACATACAACTTATCAACAATTACAGTCCATGCTATTGCTGCTGCAATTAACTGATCCTCTTGCAGTTTATTCACCAATGATGTTATTTTTCAAATTGCTGGCTGGCCTCATTCACTACCAAGTTTTGCCCAAGGGTGCACCAAGCTGAGCTAACTCAACTGCACTGTTTGGGGAAATCCCAGAATATGTTAACATGAAAGGAATGCAATGAATTTACAAATATAGTTTTACACAAGATGTTTGATAGGTGCTAAATAGGACACTTGTTGTGACACTTGCTGTTTAAGGGGGTGGAGCTGTGCGGGCAGAGGTGACTAAGAGATGCAAAGCAAAGATTGTGGTAAATAGATATTTTCAGGTCAGCAGGAATTAGGTAGTGGTATTCCTTAGGGATTCATGAGGAAACATGTAAAAAACTGAAAGGGAATGTAGAAAATATTGGAGAGCGGGCAGATAGGAGGCCAGTGCAACTCAAGGTAGAGAAAACAAACAGTGAAAGGAAGAACACCCTTGATAGTAAGATTTTTATCAGATTGGTGGAACAGAAAGATCTAGTTGTCCTGTGAATCTTTCTGCTGGGAGTTCGGGAAGGAAAGGCCACAACAAAAGCAAATGGGATTCTGGGTTTTATATACAGGGATGTTGGATATAAAAGCAAGAGAGGGAAGTTGAATCAAGACATTGATTAAGCCACTGCTGGAGTACTGCACATACTACTGTGCAACTTATTATAGGAAGAATATTAGAGCCATGAGAAAGGAAACAGCAAAGGTTCACCGGAATGATGTCAGGAAGGAGATGATGTAGTTATTAGGAAAAGCTAGAAAAACTGGCACTTTGGGCAGGATATTGAGGTTGGTGAGCTGGGCCCGATCGCTGACGCGTAAAATGACACGGGATGACATCAGGCGGAACTCCCGACATCACCCTGCATCATTTCAATGTGCTGTGCGTCCACCGACCTGTCAACGGCCTACTGAGGCCATTTAAAAACTAATTGAACTAGTTAAAGCACCTGCCCGTCCAACCTTAAGGTTGGCGGGCAGGACAGGAGCCCTGGCGGGCTTCAGAGAAAGCATGAAACCTCATCCACGGGCAGGATGAGGTTTTATGTAGGTTTTTAAAAATTTAATAAATTTAAGTGAAAGTGATGGACATGTCCCAACTCATGTGACAGTGTCACATGAGGGGACATGTCAGGGAAGCTTTATTTTTCTACATTTAACATTAATTAAATTTGGCGCCGATCTCCCTGAGGCAGCACTTAGCCTCAGGGAGATGAGTGCACTCTTTCATGCTCGGCTTAGGGAATCCCCCCCCCAACCTGCACAGGGAGCGCCTAGCGCTTCTGGCGGACATCACACTGGGCGGGCCTTAATTGGCCCACCCATGTAAAAAGGCGGTGCGCCCCCGATCGGAGGTGCGCCCGCTCCTGAACTACCCCCTCAACAAGGGGAGAAAATTCTGCCCTTTATTTACTGAAAGTGAGATAGAAAGCTAAGGGGGAACCTAATGAAGCTTTTCAAAATTATGAACCAGTACTTAGAGGATAAATAGTAAAAGATTTCACTGGTTGGCAAACTGATAACACTTATCACAGGAAGAACAAAGAGGTAAATTAAATGATTTTTTTCATGTATAGGGTTATAAGTACTTCAGGAGCTTTAGCATAATTCAGTGATTTTGGACCTTGAGCAATTACAGAAAATCAAGGCTTTCACCACAACTTGTACATTCTACATTATTTGAGATGGTTGACTTAGTACTTACTTTGAGTAATATAATTTCAATATGAATTTAAACAGCTGATTAATTTTCTTTCATAATAAAATAAAGGATTAACACATTTGCATTGAAAGAAGTGGGCAAGGAATTGCCTCACGAGATAGATGCCAAAACAGAGAAAAAGAAGAGATAATCAGTTCTGATTGTGTGATTGCAATAAAAGTCCTCCAAATTACTGCCTTCTGCATTCTGGGTAGCAACTAAATAATATTAGTAAGAAGGTCACTGACACTATATGGTAAGGGAGTTACTACATAAATACACAGGAGTAAGTAAATGATGTATGACAAAGGTCTTTAAATCACTCTTACTTAGAAAATCCTTACATTCTGGGATAGTGAAGTTATCTGAGATTATTATGTAGGAAGGATATCATTATATTTCTGCTGTTAAGATGGAGGTCATCAGTTAGCAATCAAGCACTACATATAATCATTGTAAAGGAATCAATGGCCATGATAGAAGGCATTTTCTTTCTCTCACTCATCACTGAAGCACAACAGGGATCTACCAAGGGCCACAGGCTCCAAACTGCAGTCCTTACCTTGTATTCTGTAAAAGAAAGAGAAGATACTAAACTTGAAACATGACAATAAACAAAGGCATAGCAACAGAGTTATATGTAACTAGCGCCTCTTCTACTCTATGAAGCTAAAATTCATCACTGCTCCTGTCAATGATTTCAGGCATCGAGGGACAAGTGTTCACACAAGGATACTGATGCAGTGACATTATTACATTTTAGAAAATCCCCAATATTTTAAGTGCTGTGTAGTCTTTGACCCTTTGCATCTCCATCTCCAACAGCACTGCATACTGATGGTATAACTTTCTTATCCTCATAAAATTTGGGCATAAAATATTAAAACGTATGCATAATAATCCCGACTGTGCAGTGATTCTGAACTGCCTTTAGCTATTTTGATTCTAGATTATAAGATGGAGACGGAAAGGACATACCTTCCCTTTTAATTGCCAGTATGGTGTGTGCCCATCAATACACTTAACATTATTTTAACAATGGAAACGGATAAACAATTGCCTTTTTAGTCTTTACTTAAGCATTTTATATTTTACTTTATCCAACCAATCATATGAGCTTACCTCTCATTCCCCAGTTAACAGAACTGTCGTTGTCATATTGGAAAATGTCAGCACTCTGAGGCTAAAGGCAGCGATGAGTGATGTTGGGTGAAAATAAACAACCTGTTAGTTATTTGTAGTTTAAGATAACATTCTTTGAACTGCTTTTTCATCACTCCGAGCACTAAAGTATCATACTGGTCTGGATTTTTAGGATGGTGGGGATTCCCTTCCTGCCATCCGAAGAGCCGGCATGTTTATGTCCCATGAGTCTTCCACCCCTCACTTGGGAGGAAGTCTGGCCTTAGAGAGCTGCCGACCGATCTGATTGGCCGGCAGTGCCAGAAGCTGCAGTGTACAGGACTGGGGACTGCATGCAGTGCGCGGAGCCCAAGTCCTGGGATTCCAGGAAGAGGCAGGGTGGAATTTTCCGACCCCACCATTGCTGAGGCGGGGCCAGAAAATGCAGCAAGCCGTTCAAAAATCCATTGACTTCAGCGGGACTGGAAGATCCCGCCAGGGGCAGGGACACGAAAATTCTGGCTGTAAGCTTTGGGGGTCCAGGGGTGGGGAGGGTAGGGGCAGCTGGGATGGGAGAGGAGATCCTGCGGTTACTGGTCCTTAAGGGAGTGGGGGAAGGGGGTGTTGCTGATGGGGGTGCCCCCTCCCCACACCTTTCCGCCTGAGGCCTGAACCCAATTATTTTCGGGCTTCCCCCATACCTGGGAAGTCCTCCCGTCAGCCTAAAAATTGAGGCTGGGCGGGAAACGGTCCTAAAGTGCTCAATATTTGGCCACTTAAGGGCCTTAACCTGGGCAAAGGCAGGCCTTGCCCACCCCAGCATAAAACTGCAGAGAGGTCAGGGTAGGTGGGAACCCAATGGTAAACCCACCTGAGGAATTTTACGTCCACTCCCCACCTACTAACTCACGGGGTGGGGGGCGCGCGAGGGCAGGAAGGGGTGGGAATTCAGCCCATTATCTTCAGGAGTGATTTGATCAATGTGATAAAGAATTTGTATTCGAGCTCCACCTGGTTTGTTACACACTTATACAGAATGTACAAATGTACAATTATAAATTTTAATTATAACGCCTTACAATTCCTTTGATATATTCAATGACGTAGACACTGACATCTCTCAAGTCATGGATGCCAGCTGAGAGACAGGTGAGCTTGGGGAAATGACAATACATTTAAAATATCTTCAAAAGGGCAGGGACGGGGGAAACTGATACATATAAAATCAGACAGATGCAGACATTTACACTGAACAAACACTTTTGCTTTTCTTCTTCGGGGAATAAGCTAACTGTGAGAGGAATTAAATTCAATCTTACCCTGTGCAATCCATTTCTCATATAGGCAGGAAGAGAAGCAGATTTGGAAATCAGTGGATCTGTGATAAAGTAATGGTTCTATTAGTTGACTTGGTGCATTACTGGCGCTAAAAGTAAAACCAAACTATCTTAGAAAGCCATATAGGCAACAACAGTAAAAGAAAAATGCCTGAAACTGATAGCTGGAGATTACATTTTATCCTTTTTTTCCCAAGTTTGAATCCTAATCCAAAATCAGTGGAAGTTGCACAAGTGAATTTATCCAATGTAGATCCTCTTAAAACCACTAGATGGTGCTTAAAGTTAACATGTTGCGGAGTCCTGCTTCATTCAATCGGCCAGGATAGAAAAATATAAGGAAGTTGACAGATTGATGTTGGATAAAGTAGAAATGTCCTTGCTCTCCATCACCAAGTGAGACCATCACAACGGAGGAGGACCTTATAGAAACTCAAATGTTGAAGTGTAATATTACATGTTTTTAAAAAAAAAAGCAAAAATATTTTGTTGATAAGCCCGATTTGCTACGTGTAGAAAAATCCCAAATATGTTCTTTATATAGATGTTTATAGTTTAGTTATAAGTAGTGCACAGTGGAAGTCTCACACCGCCCTCTCCCCTGTGTTGAACAGATTTGAGCGAAATCTGGGCAGGGCACAACTATGAAGAACAGCAGACATAAGGGAGACACTGTCACATGTGTTAGACCAGCTGGGGAAAGGATCTGGATATCAAATAAAGGAAGGATCCAGATCCACAAACACATACACGCAGTAGAAGGGCAACAAGTGCTAAGTGAATTCAAGGGGCTTTTTTTCCCACATTGTTCAGCATCATAGCTTGAAGATCCAGTAATAAGCGTACAAATAATAAACACGGGAATTACATCGAAGTATTTCATGTGATCGGTCTCTCCGTAAAGAGACCAATGAAAACCTATTCACGATATTAAAAAATGTGAATCACAAAGTGGATGCATGTCAAGAGAGTTCTGTAGATAAGTTACAAATGGCAGTATGTAATTGACAGATCATGTTGTTTAGCGTTTCTGAAAATTAAACCATGAAGCGGAATATGCATTGCGACTTATCCACAGCCATCACACAAATTGCTACTTTCTACTGTATTGATAACAAATCTTACACAAACATGTGGTGAAATGTAGCACATACCTGTGTATTAAAATGTAGCACATTATTATGTAATGAAATGTAGCACAGAATTACACAATAAAACATAGCACACTATTAAACCCACCTCCCTGCCTCAAAAATGTAATACAGAATTATGGTGATGAAATATGGCTGTGGTTGGAGAAAGTACTGCAGTCAGCCCACGGACAGCATTTGCAGCATTCCATTATCCAGTTTCTCTTATTAAGCAAACAGAATTAAAATAGGCTCTAATGATTCCAACCAGCAATGACCTGCCCAGCACTGATATGCAGAAGCAACTCAAACAGCTTTGCATCATGTGTGAGAGGACATAAAACTGGTACAGTGATTCTGTACAACAGTGCAGACTGAAGCAATAATTGTAGACTGTTGTAAGGGAGGATTCCTTGAAATGTCAAAATTTGGGTTTAACAACAAACTGACTTTTACTCACCACTGTCGCCCATATATGTTCCTCTGGGAGCTGTAATCAGAGGATTAAAAGCAAATTATAATAAGGCAGGGGCATTGCTTCCCCTGAACTGTCTCTCTTACCAAAAACTAGTCCAAATGCTTTACTTAGCAGTAAAGTATTAAAGCAGTATTAAGCAGTTTTTTTCCTCCCTAACTAAGCAATAATGTGAACTGCAGGAAATAGATTATTTTTTATTGTTGTGAGACATGTGAAATTACAATGCAATTAAAATTATTTAACTGAATAGCAACTGTAAAGTTGTTGCTAAAAAATACAAGATAATCATTGCCTGTAATAATTTTTTTAACTGAGGTATGGAAAAGGACATGACTGCAATGTCCGGTATGTGTGCGCAAAACCATGGTTAATGACATCACCTACATAACTGGAATCCACATTATTTGACTGGCTTTGAAATCACTTCCTTCCTGCAGCTGAACAACAAAAATGAAACAAGGGGAAAATAGTAATTTATAATGCAGGTGTATGTTCACAGGGTATTCTTCTGGCTCAATGTTTTGTATAATTTTGGGCGGGATCATCTGGTCTCACTGGTGGCGAGCTTGGAGGTGGGAAGCTAGGGCATTTACTTAGGCGGGATGGTGGCATACCAGCATCCCGCTGCCTTCCTCTCTCTGCCAGAATTAAGTTCCAGGTGGGAAGACTCATGGTCAACCTACCTGCACCACTGCCAATTGAGGATCTCAAATGGCCAATTAATGACCACTAAAGGGTCTCATCCTGCTGCCGCTGGGATTAACCCAGCTGCAAGTGGGCCTGCTGCCATGCGGCTTGCATGACTGGTAAGCCTGTGTGAGCCACTTGTCACCTTGGTGGGGAAAAGGGGCTGGGGTTACTCGACCAAAGGCAATAGTGCCTGATCAAAGAGAGAGCCACCCCTCTGCCGTTGCTTCCAACTTTCCTGTGACCACCCCCCACCCCCCTGCCGCAAACCCCACCCTCTACATTACTTACCTGCGGCCTGGGTCCTCTGCGATCCTGGGACTCCGGCTGGGGATGTCCTTCCGACATGCTGAACGCAAGAGCAGCCAGTCTCTGATTGGCTGGCAGCTCTCACTATGTGGGACTTCCACCCTTAGGGTCTTGATTCTGGGGGAAGGCCCACCAGTGCATCGCTACTGCCTGATTGGCTTGTGGTTTGGGGGGCCTTCCCGAAAAGAGGCAGCGTGGAACTCTCACCAGCTCTCCAGCGGGCAGGCGGGACCCCCGACACCCCTCAAGTGGGAGGGTGTGGGTTCATGCTTTCTACTGGCCTCTATGCATTAAGTGTGACAAAGTCACCTGAGTTTTTTTATCAAGCTATTTCAAATTTTCTCACACCTAGAACACAAAATAAATTTTTCCTCGTGTTGAATTCATGACCTTGGCTGAGCCACCAGGAAAATGGAGAGCAGTGAGCAGCTGTGCATTTATACAGGGAACATAACGAAAGAATCATCCATTCCTTGGCCATTCTCATATGCTTCCCAATAAATGATACAAAGTAACGTGAGTAGCACAAGGATCGGTCATCTATTCCCACCCATTTACTTTATGAAGTTGCAGAAGCTTTAAACACTGAGAAGAAATGAAGCAGTGTGGCAAAAAAATAACACTACCGATCCCTCAACCTCCTTCCCTGATAAATTATGTAGCATTGTTTAACCAAACTCAGAGTTTGGACAATGTCAGGCTCAGGACCTGAATCTGCACACCAGAAACACAATGAATTGGGTGTGGATTGCATGTCAACTTCCCAACTATGTGCGATTCAGTCAGGGTTGGGTAAGGTTGAGGACGGTCTTCTGATCCAGAGGCCAATTGAAGCCGTTAAGTGGCCAGTTAATGACCACTTAAGGGCCTCATCTCACTGTTGCTGTGCCTTTATATACGGAGGGTAATGAAAGAATCATTCATTCCTTGGTCATTCTCATAAACTTCCCAACAAATGATACAAAGTAACATGAGTAGCACAAGGAAATGTTAACTTTATTTCTCTCCACAGATGCTGCCTGACTTGCTAAGCCTTCCCAGCATTTCCTGTTTTTATTTCAGATTTCCAACATCTGCAGTATTTTGTTTTTTTTCTATCCATGATGCTGATTCATTATAAGCTACAATTTCTGAAGGTTTACCATGAATAATCCTCAAACCTTATTTGCACACTCCAAATAAAATTGCAGTGTAATTGGAGGCTGATGAATTTTCTTTCATAATTTGAAAATGTTATTGATTTGGTTTGAAAAAGTTCTCAAGCGTTTGAAGAATCAGACTTCAAAAACCATACTTCATGTGAAGGTCATTCATGTAGCTTACTGCCACTGCTGTAATGCTATGAGCAAGACACTGGGGAGTCTGGATTACTCTTGGTAGCCAGTCTTCAAATATCTGAGGAGTCAGGGTTTATATTCCTCGTAATTGATTATTGCAGCAGTGCCAAATGTATATTAGCTGAGCACACAGATCAAAGGGACCAGTCAGCAAGAGGACTTTGAACATTTGTTAATTCTGTAGGTGCACTTCTGAAGTTAAAAAAAATTTAAAAAGCACATTTTCATCAGCAATTCCTGACAGAGAATCACAAACATTCCTTCTTGTTTTCTCTCTGGTTTCATTCAAAGTTGATACAGTGAAAGAACAAGCTATGCTTTAACTGAAATTCATTCCAACCAACTTCCTTTTTCCCAAGAAAATGTATTCTCAGGGGAGATAACCAGGAAATAGTTCCTCTTATTCTAGTCAGATGTGTCAAAGTTAACCAGGCAAATTGGTGGAGGGTGTCAAAAGGGAAGGCATTCACTATAAATGCCCATTTCTAATTAAACTAGGATCTCCTGTTCTGACTGAGCGAACCCTATATTCAGGTCTTTTGCTGGATCATATAGAGAAGATTGAGCAGCTGTAATCAGAATTTGGGTGTGCATGGCCGCTAATAAACCACACAAAGCAAAATTATAAACGGTTTTGAGTTACAGAATTGTTGCCACTTAAAATGATTGATATAATTTAGCAGTGCAAATCAAAAACTACTAACATGATTCAGAATCTTTTTTCATGTTATCATGTGACAATTCCAATTTTGAAGCTGTGCTGCATTAAAGAATGGCCAGTATAGATTTCCAACTAATTTCACTTTTGTGTCTTCTCTTCTCCCCCTCGTCTCACCTCAAGGCATTGATTCTTCGCAGAAGTTTGGTTTTACAGGCTCCAGGCACCCGCTGGTACCTTGGCCAAGTGACTATTAGTCACATGTGAACTTTGACAGTGAGTCCTGACAGACATGTTGATTACGGGGAGCATTCAAGCTGAGCCTGATTCCCTCATTGGCCATTGTATACTTCTAGTAGGGGCCACTGAAAGCAATCAGGAGTGAGAATCCTGCCCAATACCTCCCTCTCTAATCAAGGAGCCTTGAGCCCATATAGCCTATTGTTGCCCTTGTTAGCTCTGAACAGTTAAGGAATGAAATCTGGGATCTTCAGGGCCTGTTTGGCTCAACTATTGTCTGGCCAGGAATTTTAGGATGGCGGGGTTTCCCTACCTGCCACCCGAAGTGTCAGGGGTCAATGCATCATCACTCCAAGGAGTGTTAATTGGCTGGAGGCAGGACTTCTGCCCCTCAGTTGGGAGGAAGTTCCACCTCAGAGAGCTGCCAACTAATCTCATTGGCCAGCAGCTCTCGAGTCCCAGCAGCACCAGAATCTAGAAGTTGCAGTGAATAGGACTGGGACTGCAAGCAGACCCCAGAGACTAAGTCCTCAGTGTCCAGAGCCAGGTGAGTGTGGGGGTCTCAGGGAGGGGAGGTGAGGCCTGGGAGGGAGGGGGAGGGGGAGGGTAGGGGTTGGTGGAAAAGTCGGAGTGGGGGTTGAGGAGGGAGCCATCCTGGGATGGGTGGGTGGGTGGGGGGTTGGGAAGGGGGGTTGGAGCCAGGCCTTGTGGTGCGGGGGCACCCGAAGTTGGAAGAAGGCTGTTGATGGAGATGACCCCCTCCCCCACCTTCTTGCCCAAGTCCTGAACAGAGTCACTTTCCTGGCATCCTCCCCCTCTCCTGAACTCCTCCAGCCAGCCTGAAAATTGAGGCTGGGAAACGGCCCTGATGTGGTCATTAATTGGCCGCTTCTGGCAAGAAGTCGGGGGCGGGGGGGTGGGCCTGCCTAGGCCTTGTCTGTCCCCACTGTAAAATGGCAGAGAGGTTGGGGCAGGCGGGCGGGAGCCTGGTGGGAAGGCCATCCAAGGAATTTCACAGCACCCCCCCACATCACCAGCCAGAGGGGAGCGTAAAATTCTGCCCACTGTGTAAGTTTGTTAATGCTTTAGTGGAGCTCTCCAATGTGTTTTTAGAAAACATACAGTGCATCATACACCTCAATTGGACCCTGGAACTGCAAGATGAAAGCACCACTAGATGATATTTCATTAGTTTATTTTTAACTCTGATATTAGATTCCCTAAAAGTATTGATATTCCCTGAGCTGGATTCTGCCTATAAAGTTGCTCTCAAAGACTAGATGACTGGAAATTGTAAATATATTCAAGGACACAAAGAGAATGAGCCTTTCTCCCCGTTTCAATCACTGTTAGGGATTGGAGTCTACCTCCCACTCATTGGGTGAATTTTCCTGCTCCAGCAGAGGCAACTTAGGAAGCAGAATCAGGAGCAAAGTTGGAACATAGTACGCTGAGCAGGCTACCTGAAGTCCTGCCCCTGAGCTGGAGGCAGGGTCAAGGCTGCAGAGGTGGGTAGCAAATTAGGCCCATTTATTGGCCAATTGAGAAAAATATGATGGCATGGCTGGGATCTTGCCAACAACTGATGGGCCCCATTGAGACCAGAGCACAGAATTGAACTAGCCACAGCCCCCAGGTGGCAGGCCTGGGGACTGCCGATATCACCTCCCTCTCACCTCAGCATAGACCCACTGGGATGCAATGCCCATAGCACTGGCTGCAAAACCTTCTGTGGAGTTGGTCTCCCTCCACAATGATGGTTAGACAGCCATGGCCATGCGTGAGTTGTAATTTTCTTTCATCTTGAAGCACCCTGCGCTCTCTCGCTTGCCTCAGCAGCGCCCACCTGTCCTGGTGGAGCTGCCAGCCAGCCATCGCAGTGGGCCTCCCACCTCCTTGGTCTGTTTGCCATCCTTAATTAGACTGGGCTCCCGGAGTCAGCTTTTTAATTGGTTACCTCCAGGAATATTGTGACTTATGTCCCGCCACGGCCATTTCCAGGATCTCGACGTGGGATTGAGGCCAACATCAGGATTGTGTCCCAACCGGGAAAATAATCCAGCCCTTTTATTCAGAAACAAATTGAGGGTTGCTTATAGAACCTACAAAGAGATATTTTTTCAGTTACTTACATCCATTCACTGGGGAATCGTAGCCTATGTTCTGAAGATATTCCCTACTTGTTGTGGAGCTACGTGTCGACCAGGGGTCATTATCATAAGTCCCTGATCTGGCTTTCATCTCCTCCTTCAGAATTAGTCGGTTAATGCCACTTTGTATCTGGAACAAAAGTGATAGATTCAAATCTTACCTTTACTAAAGCCCTAATTCTGCTTTTCTAATCATCCCACCGGCACAATTACGTAGGTCTATTGATATGCAGTGCTGATCAATGAATGTGACAAGAGCATGCTGAAAATGCATATTCATTAATATCAATGAGGTCAGTACTGAAATCTATTTTAAGCACATTGACCGCATATTGTACAAGTAGTTTTTGAGGTTAGAAGCCATAGCACAATATGTATATCAATGCTCACATAAAAAGATATCAATTTAATAAAAATGGGGGCAAAAATAAATGTAAAATAAATACAGGTTTAAGCTTCTCCATTCCCCAGAAGCAGAGACAGACTTTCATTTTACAAATGTCCTTGAGGAAAAGTCGCAGTTAAGTGAAACTTAAAATCTGTCACCTGCTAGAATTAAACCTAACTATGACAGAATGATGATTGATTCATGGCGGCCATTAATTCTAATAACTTTGATTTGCTAAAAGTCCTGCTGGACATCTACTTCTGCATTGTAAGGAAGTACCAACAGCCTCCAGGCATAATTGGGTGATACCATCTAAATATATTTTTATCTTCATAAATGCAATTCTCTCAATGCAGAGAAGAAGTAGCACATGGCCAAAGGGATACAGTAAGAGTTTTAATCCAGAAAAATTGCAAATGATGGTCTCTGGCAGACACTGCTTTGACATAAGCCATTGTGCTATAAAGAAATAAAAACAGAAAATGCCGCAAAAACTCAGCAGATCTGGCAGCATCTTTAGAGAGAGAAACAGAGTTTACGTTTTGAGTCCATTTGAACTAAAAAGAAGTAGAAATGTGATGGATTTTATACTGTTTAAGATTGGGTGGAGGAAAATAGAAAGTCAAGTATAGGTGTGAGCTCAGGAGAGATTGACAAAGATGTCATGGACACAAGACAAAGGGAGTGTTAATGATAGTTTTAAAGACTGAAGTAGGTGCTAGCAGGGGCATAAAGGTAAGAAAGCAGAATGCGTTAATAGCAGAACAAGGGTTGGCGCTCTGTGAAAGCAAAACATTAAAACAAGTGACAGATAGCCCTGTTGGAGAGAGCCAGGTGGGGGAGGCGGGGGGTGCGGTTGGGGAAAAAGGATAAACAAAATAAATAATTGGATTATAAAAGGGGTAAAAATGGAGGAGAGTGTTCATGGTCTGAAGTTGTTGAACTCAATGTTAAGTCTGGAAGGCTGTAAAATGCCTAACTGGAAGATGAGATGCTGTTCCTCCAGTTTGCGTTGGGCTTCACTGGAACATTGCAGCAGGCCAAGAATGGATATGTGGGCATGAGAGCAGGATGATGTGTTGAAATGGCAAGCAACAGCAAGGTCTGGGTCATGCTTGTGGACTGGGCGAAGATGTTCTGCAAAGTGGTCACCCAGTCCGCGTTTAGTCTCCCTATTGTAGAGGAGACCGCACTGAAAGCAGCGAATGTCACTTGTTTCTATGTTGTGCCTTCACAGAGTGCTGACCCTTGTTCTGCTATTAACACATTCTGCTATCTTACCTTTATGCCACTATCAGCATCTTCTTTAGTCTTTAACACTACCATTAACACTCCATTTGTCCTGTGTCAATGACATCTTTGTCAAATTTCTCCTTAGCTCCCACCTATCCCTGACCATCTATTTTGCTCCTTCAGCTCTTTCCCCTCTTCAACAGTATAAAATTCATCACGTTTCTACTTCTCTTTAGCTCTGAAGAAGAATGATATGGACTTGAAACATTAACTCTGCTTCTCTCTCCACAGATGCTCCCAGATCTGCTGAGGTTTTCCAGCATTTTCCGCTTTTTATTTCAGATTTCCAGCCTCTGCAGTGTTTTCCTTTTATCTTAGTGCTATAAAGAAACATTACTATACTGCTGGAGATGGTAAGGAAGTCTATTACAGTATTAGGAAAATACCTATACAATTACTAGTAATGATAATGGCACCATGACCTGTGGGCAGCATCTGTCATTTCAATGACTTGGTGCATTGTTGGCAGCTGCCTTGTGTTCTTCATATTGTAAAAAAATGCAGAAATTTATCACTTTTTTACTGTGTGGAAATTGGAATTGACTTTAGCTATCACCAGTAATAAGTGTGATTTTCAATGTGATATGAGCATGCTGAATAGGTGCTGTCTGTACCATATGGAGATTGCTACATTGATGGTTAATGTCTGCTCTGCTCTGAACATGATAATGTCCTGAAAAGTATTACTTTTGCATTCTGCAGAGACTGTAGCAGACTTGCATTGTCAAAAGAATCACAAGCAGTATATTGTTTGCTGATTGCTGGAAGAAATGCATAGGTGTTTAGGGGTTCTGTTGATTTAAAATTCAGGTTTCTTTCTCATTCGTCCACAGGATACAGTACAGCAAACAACCTTTCTTCTCATTTAGGCACTAATGAAAATAAAAATTATTTTCATTTGGGAATTTAGGGTTAGGGTCAGAGAATTGTACTCAGCATGAGCTATAGCCTTTAGAGGAGCAAGGGAGGAAAAGATGGGTTTGAAGGAGCTGGAGCAAGGTTGTTTTATAAATTATGTTTAGGATTTGACATTTTCTGTACATTTTCCAATTTTACTTTATAATAGACATTTTGCTGATTTTCTACTTGTGTTAATGTTTCATGTTCATTTATTTAAATAAATATTATGTAAAATGTGCTTGTGATTGATCCTGAAAATTTTCAGAATAGATCTCTGCAAGACATCTTTTTAGTTACTATTTTAATTCCAGGTCTTGGTTGAGTTTGCATCAAACAACATTCACCAGGAACTGTATCTGGGGCCATTGGGCTCTTCCTGATGTTTGTACATGACATTAGTAATTTAAGATACTTTAATGAGTAAAGGGATTTGTCCTTGATGTGCATCAAGAACAATCGATAACTGAAACTCTATCCTTCCTAATGCTGTATCATTTTCTGCATTTGGATAAGCATATTTCTACCCATAACTGTACAGTTGAGATAAAGTTCATACCCTCTGAATACCCTGATCCCAAATATTTTGGCTATCATCTTCTGCACCAGATGAAGATCTTCGACTCGATCTAGATGCTGAAAAACAAAGCACTTATATTAAAAACAGTCTTTGGTAATCAGCAGATTAGGAGGGCGACCAAATAATAACATAAACAATGCTTTGTTGGCCCAGTTAGCTGAACTCTCCTCTCTCGCTTTTCTTGGCATGTATTCTCTATTCCACAATCTTACTCCATCATGACTTAACCCATCAAATTCTGGATTTGTAATAACTTTTTTTTGTTATAAATAGTTATCCAATTCCTATTTAAATTGTTACCATAATACTGGATGGCTACTAAACGTTTTATTCTGGATCCCTCTGTGATCAAAAAAATCAGTCTTTTCCACAATTCAGTTACACACTTACATTAGGTCTGTTCCCTATATCACTTCTGTGTGGCTCACTCATTCACATTTTTACTAAATCCCTTTGTAATTGTAAATACTGCATCATATCTCACTTCAAAGTTCCCTGCTCCAAGGAGAACAACTTAAGCTCTATCAATCTTTTTTTACAGTTACTAGAGCTGTGTCCATTGGCAGATATCAATGTCTCCCATATGTTTGAGCTCTTCGTGATGTGGTTCTGCTTGCTCCAACATGACCTTAGCTTTACCCTCTGACAAATGCAGTGATTTACTCGAAAATATATTTATCACTGCACATCGATGCTACAAAAAGTCTATTGTTTCTAAATGGTGTTTGCATTTACCTTTGGCTCAAATATTCTCTTGTGAATTAGGCGGTAAATCTACTATAATTAAGATTTACTCTGTAGCACAAGCCACAGATTAATAATGATTAATTATGGCTTTGTTATTCTGCACTGCTCTAACTGTTTCTTACACAAAGACGAAAATAAAATCTATGGGAGGCAGCTGACTCAGTACACAGTATGTACACAGTATGCAAAAAAGTAGAACATTATACAATAAAGGACAATTTGAGATCGCAACAGGTTACTAATTAGGAAACACTTGTTTAAAGGCAGAGAAAATACACTCACAAAAATATAACAAATCAAAATTTGAATCAAGGATACTATAGACAGGAACCTGGAAATGAAAATGTTAGGAATGTGGGACTTTATAAGATGGTTATGTTTTGAAATGTCTCTTTTAACTTAAGGTAAAACAAAATATTCTGGATAGGGAGGCAGTGATCATACTAAACCTCTGCCCAGAAACAGCCTCAAGTGATCTGATTGTCATGGGAGAAAGAAACCCAAACCAAAACCTGTTGAAAATCAAGCGACAGTTTTCACACCTTAACACAGGAAAAGGGACACCTGCTTTTCGGAGATGGACACAGAGACATGGGGCCAGATTTCCGTCTCCGAGACACATTGCTGGAGTCAGAAGATTTTCCAACTTGGCAGACCCATGTCAGTAGAATGTGCTCCATCAGATTGGAGGTGGGGGCGCCCGTGTAATAGAGTTGGGCCCATGCCCCTGGAAGCAAGTCAGAGACGGCCACATGGGCGGCCGAGTGTCGAGATGAGTTGTTTAAAAGGCCTCTCTTGATTCTTCGGCACTTCATCCCAATTGTTAGTTTATATTTTAGGCCCTTCACCCCTCACACCTCTACCCACTCCCCATGTCACTTCCATGTCAGTGCAGGGCAGGGGTTGGAAGGGAGGGGGAATGGGGGGGGTAAATAGGTAAGGTCTTGTGACCTTACCTTTCAAAAGGTTCCCAAATCCAGGCTATGTTTCATGACGCCTTTGAGGGGCTGTTAACCATGAGTCATTGAGAAGCTAGCCTGACTCCACGAAAATTGCGGAGGGCTGGGAGATCCTAACCCCACAATCCTATGCCACTGAAAACTGGGGGCTCCGGGAACGGGGGAATCCTGGAATCGGATCCCGTCTGCCATTTTTAAATGGTCATAAGTATGAAAATCTGGGCAATGGAGAGAGGGTAAGAGAGAGAGAAAGGAGTTACTGTGTGTGGAGAATCAGCAGCTGCTGCTGTGAAAAGCTGGATTTAATGTTTTTGTGTTAACAACTAAGCAGAATGCTAGTAAAAGTTGGTTTTCTGCCTGGCCTCTTCAAATAGTTGGCACAGGTCTGTTGCATCAAACATTAAACTTTTGTAATTCAATGCTACAATTCTGTGTTTGGTATTAAATATATAATAATTCTGTATTGTCTGTCTGTAACCTGCAGGACCCATAAATCAGAAGTGTTGCCTGAAGTAGAGCCTGAGATAGCTGATTAGCTGATGAACAATCTACAGTTAGAGGTATGACATAACAGAATCCTTTGCATTTCCAATGCCACTCACATAGTGAGCAAAAGAGGTAGTGGCTGGGCAGCAAATTGAGTTTATTCCTATTTCCCCTTTGATTAGTTTACCTATCGAAAAATACAGAGCAAGGATTGCTACCATCTGTAAATTAAAGAAGCGGTGATAACGGACCATCATATTTGACCTCTGTACATCTTAAGTGCTGTAAGCTGCAGGGCTATGGGCCGGGTGCAGGAAGGTGGGATTAGAAAGGGCACCTGGGTGTCCTCGGGCTGGCATGGACAAGATGGGCTGAATGGCCTCTTTCTGTGCTGTAACTTTTCTATGGTTTCTATGAAAGGAAGGGGACAGGACTGATGGGACTTTTGGAGATTTAAGGAACAAAGAGTTGCCGAGGTGGGCCTTGCTGGCGGAAGTTGGATGTGGAATATTCAGACTGAATGTAACTGTTTTCTAAGACACCAGAGGATTCAACCTGGAAAGCTGGAATTAATTTGGGATTTAATCTTGTATTGCTTCATATCTGCCAGAAGCGTGACATAAAATAAAGATGTTTCGTAAGGCATATTTCAGTTGCAAGTTAATTGATGAGGAAGTACCTTCTCTTTAGTTTGGTGTATTAATTACTAGTTAAATAATATTTAGCAGAGTTGATTTTAGTTTGTTTGTTGGAGTAAAATTCTTATAATGTGAAATCTTGTCCTTCAGATCCTTCCATCGGTCACTCGGAATTTCATTTCTTTTTTACGAGTTATTTCTCTTTACAGGAATCGTAACAAAAAGCATAGTTAATTACCAGATTTTAAGCCAGTTCTGGCCTCAAGATAGAAATCGACATCGCACCTATCTGTTACAGTTTAAATCCCTTGAGATTTAGAATTTGTTTCATGTAATATTCTTAAACACAAAACTCCCTAAAACATACAAAACAGTAGCTGAAGTTACACAGGAAGTAGTCCTGGTTATATTTCACTGTTAGAGACATCTTGGTTGCAGTTATGTTTTAGGTGCAATTCCAAAAAACATTTATTGCAACAAGAAATTATCATGAGATGCTTCACAGATCCTTGAGACCTCGATGTACTTCCACAACAGTGCAAAGCTGCACTCCTTCCTCATCAATTAAATTTAACAATCCCAGTTGACCTTTAAAAAAATCTTGGTCAGCATTTCTAACTCTTCTGTTTGAGGGCTAGAATGGAGCATAGTATTTCATTACCACTTTCTCCTTGCACACGTCTGTTTTTGAAAAAAAATCACAAGGAGAGTAATGTCGATCTTACAAAGTTGCCCTGGTGGCTCAGTGTAGTATGAATTATCAAGCATTGGGGATGTCTAATAAATAACTTTGACTTTATTTAATTCATATTTCTATTTAAATTAGCTAGGAAACTCTGAATGTTTATTTAATTAATATTGAACAAGATGTGTGTAGATTTTAGCACAGCGCATACTGAATTAGCATGGGGATATGCAATGCTGAAACAAATTCTAGAGTGTTAAAACTGAGTGTATTACTATTGAGTTTGCTCTTGGAGCAGATCTTGTTTAATGTGTTCTAATTTATTTTGGCAACTATTTGAAAATGTACTTGATTTATACAATCTTCTTGCCCACACAACAGCTGCTGTAACACAGAAGAATGAATGAATTCAGCAAAATCATACTTTCATTGATGACTTTTAACAGTTTGCAGCTAGTAAGAGTCATTTTTTTATCCTTACCTATGATCTGAAAAGAGCTTCATTTCTCCCCTTCACAACCACCACCACACCACCGCCACCATCTACCCCACCCCACACCCCGTGTATAGTGCCGGGGCAGAGTTTTTAGCTCAGCGTGCGGGTGCACGCACGACCCGCTCAAGCATAAGATCGCGCGGGATGTTGTTGGGCGAGCATCCTGACAT
Organism: Cetorhinus maximus; assembly: GCF_964194155.1. Taxonomy (NCBI): domain Eukaryota; kingdom Metazoa; phylum Chordata; class Chondrichthyes; order Lamniformes; family Cetorhinidae; genus Cetorhinus; species Cetorhinus maximus. The sequence goes on along the minus strand of NC_135888.1, from coordinate 66,498,037 downwards.
CATCCTGTGTTCGCACCATATTTCAGTTGGTGGGCTCGCGCAAAAGTCAGGAGCGTGCCCGCCAACAATTAAGAGGGCAACTAAGCCCATTGAAGTTCCAATTGTCCCGAATTTTTTGTGGTCCGTCCAACCTCATGGTTGGCGGACAGGCGAATCTGCCAAGCAGACTTTCCATTTTTGATGAAACCTCATCCAAGGGTGGGATGAGGTTTCTGTTATAAAATAAAAGAAGATAAAAGTGTATGGACAGAATTTCCATCATGTATATATATGTTCAGGTGACTGATTCTGATGCGTGGACCTTTCTTTGGACTTTAAAATCTTTATTTATTGCTTGTGAATTCTTCAGCTCCTTGAGGCAACTCTCGGCCTTCAGAGAGCTTTCATTCCGTGTGCCCCTGCTTACGTCAGCGCCCGCCCTCCTCCCACCCCACCCTGGTAGCGCCAACTGGTCAGCCAGCATGAAATCACGGTTAGGGGCCGATCGCGGGCGGCAGTCCATTCCCCGGCTGCTCCCGGGCCTGCCGATCGCGCCCGCATGCAGACCTAAAAATCCTGCCCCTGGATTTTGCTGACACATTTTAGAGTTTAAGTTTTTTCCAAGCATTATTATAAAGCACGAACATATCAAAAGAACATCAGCACCAGTTTATATGCTTACCTTTAGGTGAAGCTGGGGAAGGCCAATACTCTGACTCTGACTGCTGGAAGATGTCTGGAGAGTAAGCTGCTGGATATCTTGCAGATTGAACAATATCCTCACTGGTTTTGCTTTTTGTTGCTATGTAGACATATTCTGAGTAGGGAAGAAACCGCAGTGTAGAAATTTATTCTATTCCTCATACACTTCAATTGCTTCAACAGATTATGCAGTAATGGAAGTATTTTCCTCTACACCTATACATTGCTTGATATATTTTAATACTTTTCCTTCTCATTCTCTTTTTTTTCCTGAAGGTTGACTCAGGTTAATTTATGATTTATATATATCCCTCACTTTCACACTGACACACAAACTGAGAAGCAAACATGAGCAGGGCCTGGCTGATTTTTATTTTACCCCATTTATAGTAAGGATTGTTCCAGACACCGTCTGCCCAGATAACATCAGCTAACACTGCACAGACTGGAATAGATCCTATGAAGTACCTAGTGCCGCACCAGGCAGTGGTTTTACCAGATAGGTCATTTGACAAGGTAAAATTTATTTTAATTATATCTTGTTTCACATAGGGTTAACTAAAGTTTCATTTGCAGGAAACAATATAAGTGGCAATACTATGATGGAGCACAGTGTTAAATTTTAGATGCTATCTTGCACTGTCTTTTTAAAAATTCATTCATGGATCTGGGCATCGCTGGCAAAGTTCGCATTTAGTGCCCACCCCTAAATTCTCTTGAGAAGGTGTTGGTAAGCCACCTTCTTGAACAACTTTAGTACACGTGGTATATGTTCACCCACAGTGCTGTTAGGGAAGGAGTTCCAGGATTTTGACCCAGGGACAATGAAGGAATGGCGATGTAGTTCCAAGTCAAGATGGTGTGTGACTTGGAGGGGGACTTGTAGGTGGGGGTGTTCCCATGCACATGCTGCTCTTGCTCTTCCAGCTGGTAAAGGTCATAGTTTGCAAGGTGCTGTCAAAGGAGCCTTGCAACTTGTAGGTTGTGCACACTGCTGCCACTGTGTGCCAGTGGTGGAGGGAGTGAACATTTAAGGTGCTGATCAAGTAGGGTGTTTTGTCCTTGATGATGTCAAGCTTCCTGAATGTAGTTAGAGCTGTACTCATCGAGGCAAGTGGAGAGTATTCCATCGCACTCCTGATTTGTACTTTATTGATGGTGGTCAGGTTTTCAGGAATCAGGAGGTGAGTTTATCATTGCAGAAATCCCAGCCTCTGACCTGTTCTTGTAGCCGCAGTATTTATATGGCTGGTCCAGTTAAGTTCCTGGTCAATGGTAAACCCTAGGGTGTACTAGTTGCTTTAGTCAAGCCCCAGGTATAGATTATACTGGAAGTAAAATGGGAATTATTCAAAAAATTATAAAATCTTGAAAAATATCACAACTCTGTTAATTAACTGTACATGCATACCAGCCAAAGTTGCTCAGAACAAACACGATTTCGTAATATATTCGTAACTCATTGCCAATCGGACAAAAAGTTTCATCAATGCACTTTCAATGTCTAATCATCAAATATTCATAAAGTATAATAAAATGGAAGTTCATAACACAAGCAATTCCACCTAACTTAAACTTGTCAGGCACAGTTATCACAGTTGAACTAAATGACGTCAGTGGAATATGCTTTCTCTCTATTATATATTATATATTATACAAGTGGACCTGAATTTCAACTAATTTGTTTTTAGATATCCTTTTACAAGAATTTAGGCTATTGTATGCAGCATTATTTAAATAAAATGTACAACTTAATCTATCTATGTTATTCCATGCATGCTGGTTTAACTCCTGTATCATGCAATAAATTATAAAGCAGTATTTTTCAAATTTCTCTGTGTGGGAGACTCCCCCTGGAAATTTTGACACTCTCCCATGGATTCCATGTTCTCACCTCTGAAGGACACTATCAACCACGCAAAGGAAAACTCTACTTTCCTTGCATATAAATCCATTATTAGTAAATAGCCAAAAACATACAAACAAACTGATGAATTAGGAGCAAGAGTAGGTCATTTGGCCCCCCGAGCCTGCTCTGCCATTTGATAAGATCATGGCTGATCTAAGTGTAACCTTAGCTCTACTTTCCTGTCTACCCTCTATAAGCTTTGATTCTCTTGTCAATCAAGAATCTAAACAACTCAGCCTTAAATATATTCATTGGCCCTGTCTTAACTGTTCTGTGGGGATGAGAATTCCACAGACTAATGACCTCTGAGGGAAAAAAAATCTCCCCATCTCTGTCTTAAATGGGAGACCCCTTATTTTTAAATTGTTCCCCCTAGTTCTCATCCCTCCCAAAAGGGGAAACACCGTCTCAGCATCCACCCTGTCAAGTCCCCTCAGGATCTTATGGGCAGAATTTAGTCCTCGATGGGCGGGCAGGCCCCACCGGCTCGGCGGCGAAACGGGCCCCACCTCCATTTTGAGTGGGCGGGCCAATTAAGGCCCATCCAGCGGGCTGCCCGATAGGAAGCGCTTCCTGTGTAGGGGAGGAGGGATTCCCCAACTGTCTAAGTGCGCTCTTTAGCGCATGCGCGCGAAAGAGCACACTGCTCCCTGAGACTAAGTGCTGTCTCAGGGAGATTGGTGACAGTTTAAAAAACCTCAGAAATAGAAAAATAAAAAAATTATTAACATGTCCCCCTCATGTGACAATGTCACACGAGATGGGACATGTTAATAAATATGACATAAAGTTTATTAAAGATTTTTAAAATGGACATGAAACCTCATCCCGCCAATGGATGAGGTTTCATGTTTTTTCTACTGCCCACCGGGGCTCCTGGCCTGCCCACCAGCCTTAAGGTTGGATGGGCAGGGCCTTTAATTGAGTTAATTATCCTGTCAATGGCCTCAATTGGCCATTGACAGGTCGGCGGGCGGGCAGCTGATTTCGCAGTCCGCCCGCCTTCCTGAATATTTAAATGGGGTGGGATGACGTCGGGGGTTCCTCCTGGCGTCATCCTGCGTCATTTTCCTGTCGGCGAGCGGGCCCCACCCCCAAATCACCAACGGAAAAATTCTGGCCTATATGTTTCAACAAGATTACTTCTCATTATTCTACATTACAATGGATATAGGCCCAAACTGTCCAACCTTTCATCATAATATAACCCCTTCATGCCAGGAATCAGTGAAGTATACCTCCTCTGAACTGCTTCTAATGCTTTCTTAAGTAAGGAGACAAAAACTGTACACAGTACTCCAGAAGTGGTCTCACCAATGCCCTGTGCAACTGTGGCAAAACTTCCCTACTTTTATATCCCATTCTCCTTACAATAAACAACACCATTCCATTTGCCTTCCAAATCACTTACTGTACCTGCATACTAGCTTTTGTGATTCATGCCACGACACCCAGATCCCTCTTTAAAGCAGAGTTCTGCAGTCTCTCTCCATTCAAATAATATACTGCTTTTATATTCTCCCTTCCAAAGTGGACAAGTTCACATTTTCCCACATTATACCCCATCTGCCAAATTTTTTGTCCACTCATTCAACCTATCTAAATCCCGTTGTAGACTCTTTGGCCAGCATTTTACATGCCTGCTGGCATCGGGTGTGTTTGGTGGCGTGGGTGGACAATATGGCGTGATCAGTTTCATGACAGCGTGAAATAAGTTTGCGATCGTCCGCTCAGCCCACCGATGGTGGGATGCATTCCCCGCTATCAGGCGTCGGGAATCTCATTGTAATACATCAGCATATCACAATAAGGCCAGCCCGAAGGACTCATCCCTACCCCTGCTGGATCGTCTGCCCATGTTGGCAGGAAAACACGCTGACATGTTTCACAACAGCAAATAAGCAACATGCACTTGACGGACTGCACTTCGCTCGGGACTTCAAGGTTTATTTGCCTACCTTGCTTCGGTCAGCACTCACAGTCGTAAGTGCCAGGCTTCACAGACAGCACCACATCACTTTTAGGGGGGCTCACAGGTAGGTCTCTCTCTTGCAGATCAGCCATATGTAGGTGGCTTTTCATTGGCTGCACGGCAAGATCTTGCTTGGGGAAGGGGGATAAGTGGCTTCAGGCAAGTAAAGAGGCTGCAGGACGTGGGCTGTACTTGGGGAAGGAGGCTATCCCAGGGTATGTGTGTGGGGGCACATGTTGGTCAGTGTAAGTGTCCTCAAGCTGGTGAGGGCTGAAGAGGCAGTCTCCAGAGATGAGGCCAGATGGACATGTGAGGGTTTGTGTGTGAGAATGAGTGGTGATGTCCCTTGAGCTGGCAGTGAGTGAGATGCCAGTGAATATGTGATGGGTTTGAGAGTGTGAGTTTAGAGTGATTAGATGGTTGCCATACCCTGGCTGCCCTGATGAGATCATTCATCCTCTTTCTGCGTTGGATGGCCAACCTCTTCTGTGCAGCATTGGCACTGATCACCACTGCCATCGCCTACCAAACCGGAGTGGTAATGTAGCTGCCCCTCCTGAGGGTAGAGGATATCACAGTAGGCCTCCACGGCATCCAAAAGGTGCTTGAGGATTGCAATCTTCTTGCCTTTTGGGGTCATGTCTTCTTTGCTGCAGTCCTGGGCTGGAAGCACTGAGCGTAGCTGTACTTTAAATGTGGTGCCTGGGATGATGAAGCGACGAGGTGATGGTGTGGCAGGCGAATGAGAGCCCGCCCACCATGGAAACAGCGTGTTTCCCGGGAAGGTATAAGGAATGTAGTGGGTTTGGGATGATACGGCGTGAAAACCCACCATCATGGCCGGCGGGTCAAACGTTGTTTTATCTGCCCGCTACCGCACTTAGTGCAAATCTGGGACGATTCCGCCCTTTATGTCCTTATCACAATTTACTTTCCTATCCATCTTTGTGCCATCAGCAAATCTAGCAGCCATACCTTTGGTCCCTTAATTCAAGTCATTGATAGAGAGTATAAGTAATTGAGGCCCCAGCACTGATCCCTGTGGCACTCCACTGGTTACAGCTTGCCAAGCTGAACCACAAAGATAATATGCTCACAAGTCAACAAATACAATAAAAAGACAAAATCTGATCCCTGGTATCCACTGATGGACTGTAGTTTGAAAACTTAAGTTGCATGGTAGCTTCACAAGATAGAGGAATGTGAATTCTATTCAAAAACAATTTGATGGAAAAAGGCTTTTGGCTTGCCTCAAGTAAATAATACAGCTTTAATTGGTTACAAATTCTCTAAACTAAAGCCATTTTTTGTGTTTTTGTCATGTTCATCAAGGCAAGAGCTAACTAAGGCGTGACTTCAAACTCCTCCACTTTTGGCATCTACTATCAAGCACTCTGAGGGCAGGTATAACTTGAGTCAGCTCTGGATTGAAGCACTCCATATTATGTTCCATTAACTTAGAGAACATCACTACTGTTTTCAACAGTAACATACACTTGATCCCTGAGTAAGAAAGCCAATATAATGCAAACTAGTGTTGAAATATTGGTACATTTTTGCTATAGATTCATGCCCAATAGAAATCTGTTTGACTATTCAAACTTATTTTATATAAGACCTCTACAAAGAGCATCCAAAGAGGAAGATGTTATTCCTTCCACATCCCAAGAGGAAAGGCCAGTGAACAAACTTACTGCCTGCCCCTTGCTATATTTTATTACAATGTTTAACAAAATAAAATTTAAATGCCAAATTAAAGTGACCATTTTTATTTACCAGGTAGATGAAAAAACGTTGTAATGAGAATGCCATTTTAAGCATTTTGTTGTCTCAGTGTAGATGCTAATTATTGGGTGACTAATTAATGGAGTGTGTCAATTGACCGCCTGACACTGCTAGCGGGAAGTTCGGTTGATTTCAAGGGCTGGGCCTCATTAACCTTTAAGTGGTGGGCTGCAACCGTCAAATGGGGCATGCTGATGCAGCTCTCTCCTGCTAAGCTGCCATAAAATCAGATGGCCTAGAAGCTGACCAGGCCAGGGAGAAAGAGAGGGGAGAGTTAGCGATGATGGAATAGCAGAGCCTGGGGAGGCAGCAGGTTACCTTATTCCTGCTCTTCCTCGTCTTACATCAGCAATGTTAGCGCCCAGGTTTTGCCGGGTAGAGCATCTCCCAGCAAGTGATTATAATAACAAAATGGAATCCTATGAATGTCATAAGACCTCAATTTGTGTACAGTAAGGAGGCTCTCTGCTGTTTCCAGCAGACACCTGGTTTGCCCTGCAGAAGAAAACAGGAAACAGCAAGAGATTGGGACTGTGACTCCAGCACCACTGTTTCAACTCATTCATTCCCCATTTCCACTGGGCAGGGGGAAAAGACTTAATCTAAGATTTCTATACTGATATTTATATATTTTTTAAACAATGTACCTAACATCTTTAAATATTAATAGATGAATTCTTGTACATGTAAGATCATATGAAATGGACATTTAGACAGGTGGACACAGTTGGGTATCACTTCTAGAAAGCACTGGTGACAGACAGCCTTGTGTAGACCTCCTTGAAATGCTTTCTCTCCTGCTTGAAATGGTTGCAAACCCACCCTGACTATGATCTTATTGATAAAATTTGAACCCATTTAATAGCATTGTTTTGAAAAAGGTAGTTTACCATTTCTGCACGAAGCACCATCTGCAAATTTTTGACCTCCTTAAATCTGATAGCCTCATAAATACTGAGTATAACAGATACCACAATAGCTCAATGGAGGTTTAGCAGTAGGGGTAACTTCAATTTCAAGTCCTCTCTAATTTAATGTACTTAAATAATTAGTTTATTAATTTCTTAGCTCTTGGACATTTTCACTTCTGTTTTTAAATTTTATGAAGGTGGTATTCGAACTCATTTTCTTAAATAGGAACCATTCACTTGACATATATCATGGGTCCACTAATAGTTCCACTAAAAATCCAGCAGATTTACTTAACAGCAACAATATAGAATAAACATTGCGCACAATATATCACATTATATTTCTGTTGAGAGCAAACACTGATTATGTATTCTCCCAATGCCTGAGAGTAATTGTCAACAGAACTAAGAATGAGACCCACTGAATAACATTGCAATGTCAAACATTGAGTATTTGACCCAAGCATTGACCAGAATATCATACTAGCCAAATGGGTTAAGGGTTTTCAAGTGAACACTGAGAATGTAATCACTATGCAACCCAAGCTGCTTTTCTCTATCCGATTAATAACAGTTGTCAGAATTTATAACGCCAGACATATTTCCCAGTGCATTGGAGATTTGCAGTGAAATAGGATAATCACAGAGGCAAAATGAGAGCTACAATATTGGAAAAGAAATAGAACAGGAATTACACAGCTCCAAACAAGCCAATATGATGTAGACATAGAAACAGCTCTTATTTGGGAAGTTTCCAGTTGTGTTTTCCCCTGCATTGCTGTACTATATTTCATTGCAGACCTGTTCAACTTGTGCATATCTCTGCAACATAAGCAAACCTCTTCCTGTGCAAGTGTAGATAAACATTAGAGAGCAAAAGAAATCACAGCCCATTGTCTGAGGAAACATCTAAATGAAAATGGAATAGCTGTGGTTATGTGACTTTTTTTCAAATCACAGGATCCTTTCAAATCAACGTTGCTAATACAATTTCCGTCAATTACATTTTTGTTGCAGTGTTCATCAATATTAAAAATAGAAGACAAACCAGAGTCAAAACATATGAAAAATATGAGCATTAATAATATGTTAGCCTCTAGCCCCATGAATTTCCTCAGAAATTACTATTTTTGCCTCCAGTACCAGGACAAGTATTAGAGGAACTCATCACACTGCATACATCCATGTCTATTTGTAGATATCCTCCTCAAAAACTTAAGTACATGTAACCTTGGCCTCTGGTACTGGGAGATTGTGGGCTTATTTTTTCAAATCACCTGGCTATAAGTCCTGTCCCTGTATAAAAACTTAGTTATGCATATATTCCTTCTGTTTGTCTGTCAACCATTAAAAACACTAGATTTCCTTACTTTTTCTCATTTATATTAACCCTTACTTCAATGGCAGCCTTAAGGAATCCAATTCCTTGCTACCAGAGTGATTCCAGTGGCATAGGATAATAGTATTTCTGATGACTATAACAATGACATATTTACTGTGCAAAATCCATCAGTAAATCCTCTAAAAAGTAACAGTACTTCCTTACCTTATCAATAAACATCTTCATATTATTCAAAGTCATTAGGATCTCTAATGCTAGTGCACTAGTATCCAAACAAAAAAGTATTAAAATCCTGAAGGCAAAGGATGAAAGTAGAGGTGAAAATAAAACCTTAAGACCTAATCATATTGAGCAACACTGCAAACATCTTGTGAGCGAGTTATTAAGTGGTACTTACTTACAGTATTTGGGGGAAAAATTAATGGCCCCAGCCACCTTTGCTGAGCAATAGGGGATATCTGTAGAGTTCTCAGGGCTATACAATAAAATACAAAGACATTCAGCGCTTCTTATTTAACTGTAACTGGTGTAGTTAGATGGTTTACAAGTTAAACGCTAAGATGTTCTAGTAAATCCAATGTTAAAAAGGTATTATTACTCAGAGAAAAAGTATCTCTGAGGTAGAATGATTAATGGGGGAATATGATTTCTGCACTGGTATGCAGACAAGATGTCTTAAGTAAGTACACAGCCTTACTGTTACAAGAGTGTTCGTTTTTAAAAAAAAATACAATTTCTAATTCATTTTTTGGCTATATTAAAAAAAAACAATAAGACAATGGAAGACTGCCATCCAGCTATAATAATCAAACTTGCATTCCACCCAAATGGGATGAAAAGGAACAGATACTCAAACCCCTCTAGAGCATGAAAGACCCCATCTCCTGTTGGCTTTTAAACAATCCTGAAACTTCACAAAAGTTCCTGAGGTGAGGCATCAAAATTACAATTACCTGTTCAAAAAAACAATGACTACAACAGACATGGATTAATCAAATTCCTCTGGAATATAAAGCCAATCAGACTTTAAGAACTGTTTACCAAGCCAGAGAGATCAGAGAACAGAATGCTGTACTGAAAGGCTGCAAAGAAGCTATGTCCTCTCTCGCTAAAGTGATCTATTAGGAATAAATTGTGGAAATCTGCTCCATACAACTGCACCCAGGAAGACAATTGAACAAAATGGCTACAACACAGAATCACCGCATTAAAACTGGCCAAAGGAGAGCTAACCGTATACTCCTTTGTTTAATGTTCTTCACGAACTGTAAATTAATATTTAAGTCTATCCTCCAATGCTACCATCTGTACGTGTGTGTGTGTGTGTGTGTGTGTGTGTATATGTTTAGGGGGAGGGGGCGCAGGTGCATGTATGAATAATGGTTACCTACTTTTTTTTAAATTTAGGAAGTAATTTCAATAAACTTATCTTGTTCTTTGTTTAAACTCAGAAAATCTTTCTGATTATTTATAATCTGAAAGCGTAAATCGTGGGACTCTTGCAGTATTGGCAAAGCACACGCTCTCTAAATTTACAAACAAAATTCCTGGCCTGAATTTTACCCTTGGTGGGCAGATGTGATCAGCAGGCCCGCAACTGGTTGGGAAATGGGCTACCGTCCGCGATCAGCCCCGAACCGCGATTTCACACTGGCTGGCCAATTAAGACCTGCCCAACGTGAGATGCATCCTTCCAATGGTTGGGAAGGGGTGGGCGGGGGCCTGTCAGCCGCCAGGTCCAATGGCGACCCGGCAGCCAGTTTAAAAATGGTACAGCCAGCTCCTTGAAGGCTGCCAGGGAAGAATATATCTTCTGTGTTGTGAACACAGAAGTTATGGCATCAAGTGCGGCTGGAGATGCCGGGCGGGGGGGCAGGTCAGGTGGGCACTCGGCCCCCCTGGTTTTTGGATGAGTGCCTCAGGGTCCTCCTGGAGGAGGTGGCTCCCTAGCAAAAAGAGGTGGGAGGAGGTGGCAGTGCTGGTCAGCAGCCACGACAGTGTGCGGTGCACATGGGTGCAGTGCCTCAAAAGGTTTAACGACCTGCTGCGTTCGGGAAGGGTGAGTGCCATGTTGGGCATGGATCAGTGTGTTGAAGTGTTAAGGGCTGGCTATCCTCCCATGGAGCCCAGGGGTGTTAAAGTCTGAGTGCCAACTGTCAATGATGCCGGAGCTGGCCAAGGGGGTGAGCCCTGGCTGCCTGGACTGATTGCCTGCAGCTCGAGGGCCACAACTTCTATGAGCCCTGCAAGGTGCTCCTCAGGCGGGGTTGGCCAGGCTGCAATGGCGCTGCAGGTAGAGAGTGGACTAATCCATGTTCCTCTGTCCTTTCAGCAGAAGACAACCCATAGCAACATTGAAAGGTCATGTACTGCCTGAAGACCCCAAATCTTCTCATCCTATCCAAATTCAAGCAGGATGCCATGGAGCTGGAGAGGCGCCACGCACCTTGGTCAACTGGCCGCAGAGAGGCTGGCGTGTCAGACGAAGGTAAGAGTGCAGTGCACAGGGGTGAAAGTTTTGGATGGTGCAAACATCCTTCTGTAGTCTCATCATTGATGGGAGCCTCACAACTGGATTTCCCATTGATCATTGACAGACAATGGAACCATGATGCAGATCATAATTGTCTCACCAGGGTGCCTGGCATGCACAGTGATGGTGTGATGACTTGATGACATGTTGTTGTTATCCCTTAGATTCGCCAGCACGCACTCACTTGCAGGACTCCAAAGAGCCATCCCTGACGCCAGAGGTCCGCCAGGCTTCACATGCACCTGCATCACACCTGCTCTCTGAACCAGGCACCAGTGCAGATATCAGCACCTCGGTGGATGTTAGATCCCCAACTAGAGTGTTGGGGCACAGCAGTGAGGGCACTTCACATTGGCTTGAGGAGCAGGCACAGGCAGAGAATGTCCAGGGCGCCAGCAGTCGGAGGACTGCTGGAGATCAGGATGAGGCTCAGTTGAAAGCAGATGATGAGCCTCTGGAGTCGTCCGTTAGGCGACAGATGCTGGGTGTCCAGCAGGAGGATCTGGCGGAGATCCATGAGGGTATGCGTGCCATGGTCTCTGTTGTGGAGGAATGAAGGATGAGCCTTGAGTTGAACCTCATGGCCGAGCGCACTGCCTCCTCCATTGAGTGGTGACTCTCATGGAGAGACAGCTCCAGGAACATGATCAGGGGTTCCTGGGGTTGAGCTCAGTCTGCAAGTTCTCACACAGCCAATGACCTCAGGTGGTCAGTGCCAGTGTGGGAGATGGATGTATCCTAGCTAGGTGCCCGTCCATCAATGGTGAGCAGGGAGGTCCAGAACGACCTCACATTGGCACACGAGCTGCTTGTCATCTCTGTGGGCTCCTCTTAGGACGCTCTGGATGACAGCAGCAGCATTTCCGCCCCTCTGCCAGTTACCATGGCATCTGATGAGGCTACAATGACTAGGGAGATGCCAGCCGTGGCACTGGCCGCTCTCTCCCAGGTGGGGCCAGCACAGGCTCCATGAACCAGAGGACGCCCGCCAAGGTCATCAAGGCCAACAAGACACCAGAGTCAGCAGGCTGTCTCCAATGCTGGTGCCAGTGAGGTTGTGGGGGGGTTGCATGGGGGGGTTGCGGGGGGAGGGAGCAGGGGGGGTGGGGGTGGCACCAAGACATAGCTCTCGTAAACGTATGTTTAAGGCACCAAGAGCACAAGAGGGACTGGTCACGGGTGATCTTCTGTTGTGTAATGTTTTGTTTATGTTTACTGGTCTGGCAATTAAGACCAGAGGAGGTAATGTTAATTTTTTTGGATTATCAAAATGAGATAAATTTTGATTTTGTCCTAATGGCCTAGGTATGCTTCACCTTTGTATTTTTTTGGTGCAGGGCACGCCAGTATCTAATGCTGTATGTGAGTGGCTCTAAACTTTACTGCACAGGCACTGAGTGGACTTTGGGTCCAAATGAAAGGGTCATTTGAGGGGAGGCGGTGGCGTCATGGCATTGTCACTGGATTGGTAATCCAGAGACCCAGGGTGCTGCTCTGGAGACCCGGGTTTGAATCCCACCTTGGGGTGGAATTTGAATTCAATAAAAAAAATTCTGGAATTAAAAGTCTAATGATGACCATGGGGCCATTGCCAATTGTCATCAAAACCCGTCTGGTCCACTCATATTTGGGTTTGTGAGATATCTGCCTAACCTAGTCTGGCCTACATGTGACTCCAGACCCACAGCAATGTGGTTGACTCTTAAATTCCCTCTAAACAAGGGCAATTAGGGATGGTCAATACATGCTGGCCTAGCAAGCGATGCCCACATTCCAAGAACGAATAAAAAAAACAAAAATTTCAGACATCCAGGATGTCCTGGCATGAGGTGGAAGTAGAACTTTGGCAGCCTAGCATTGGAACAAGGTGTCCCTTCATCCCTAAAGGATTCAGAGGTCTACCACCATGCCCTCACTGTGCTCCTCTTCTGGCTCACTGGATTCATCCTCTGTGGATTGTGGAGCTGTGTCAACATCCTCTTTCTCCAGTTGGCCCCTATTGCCAGTGCCAGATTGTGGAGAGCGCAGGATGGTTCAGGCATCGGAAGCGAATCTTCAGAAGACCTGTGGTCTTCTCTATCACCACCCTTATGGAGGCACGACTCCTATTATAACACTGCTTTGCTTCTGTTCTTGGGTGGCAAAGAGGCATCATAAGCCACCTTTTCAACAGATAGTCCTTGTCACCCAGCGGCCATCCATCCAGTCGGGCTGGAGCACTGAAGAGTCTCGGCACTTGGGAGTGTCTCAGGATATAAGCGTCATGGGAGCTGCCTGGGTACCTTGCACAGACTTGTAGAATCAGCATCCTGTGATCACACGCTATCTGCACGTTCATGGAGTGGAAGCCCTTCCTGTTGACGAAGGCACCGGGCTCACCTGCTGGTGCCTTGATGGCCACATGTGTGCAGTCTATTGCACCCTGGACGCGGGGGAAGCCAGCAATCGGTGCAAAGCCTCTGACTTGCTCAACCTGGCTGGCCTCTTCTGTATGGAAACGAATAAATGTCATTACCCGCCTGAACAGAGCTTCTGTCACCAGCTTGACGCAGCTGATTGGGACACTACACTAAGACCCCCCACTGACCCCTGGAAAAGCCAGAGGCATAGAAGTTGAGGGCCACTGTGACCTCCAGAGCCGCTGGCATGGGGTGTCCACCCACACAGTTGGAGCTGATCTCAGGCCCAATCATCTAACAAATGGAGGTCACGGTCTCCCTGGAGACGCGGAGCCTCATTTGGCATTGCACCTTGGACATGTTGAGGTAGCTGCATCACCGCTTGTACACTGGCAGCAGGATAGTAGCGTCTTCTGTGGCCCCTTTCGTCTTGGACTGCCTGCTGGCCCTGCGCCCTTTGTGCCTGCGCCTCTCCTCCCACAGGTCGCTCGCCTGGAAGCTGCATTGGGACACCTGGCCTCCTCGCCCTTCTGCCCCTCTCTTCCTCCTCAGAGGAGGTACCTCCAGCGGAGAGCACAATCCCCATTACCAGGGTAACAGAAGGTTTTCTGATACGTGGAATGGTCCACACGGTCAAAATCCTCCGGGGGTGTTGGAGACACCAAAGAGCTCTGAAAAGAAGCCTGGAAATGCTAAGAATGAAGCTCAGAACAGAGATGAAGCTGTCAAGTTCAAATAGACAACCAGCAGAAAACTATCCCCTAAACTCCTCACTACTCACAATGGCAATGCTGCAGACCCTTTTTATCCTGCCCTTGGATGAGGTTATGCAAAATGTGAGCTGCCTATTTTGCCCGTGCAACAAGCGCGAAATTGCATGTAAAATTGGGTTCAGTTGGGTTTTTAATGGCATTAAGTGGGCCTCTTAACTGATGATAGGCCCGACTCTGACTCCAATGCGCGCCCACCGACCCGAAGATTGCATGCATGTGGGATGACAATGGGGCACTCGCCCGATGTCTTCTCGCGCTATTTACGCCCGATTGTGTCAGGCGCATGCCCACCCGCGATGTGTAAAATTCTGCCCCCTGTTACAGTCAGACCTGGAGTGCTAGAATAGGGGAGTCATTTCACTCCTCCTCAAGTAACACTTACACTTAAGGATGGATTTGAACTCCTGGATGGGAGGACAGTGGAATGTATGGGTCTCGTGTTCATTGATCCAGCACTGTGTTGTCAAGGAGACAGCATCTAGCCTTAAAAGGTGTGTTCCACTGGTTCGTTAATAATGGACAAGAGTTCAAGTGAGAGCACGTAAAGCTATCAACACCATCAATCTCATCAGCACTTTATCAATTTTACGGTGACAGTCTATCCACCTTAGAGAGAGTCTACCTACCTCACAGTGAGAGTCCACCCACTCAGTGACAATCTATCAAGTTCACAGTGATGGTCTACTCATCTCAGTAACAATCTACTAACTTTTCAGTGACAGTCTACCAACTGCACTGTGACAGTTTACCAACCCTGGCAATAATTTCCTAAGTGTGCATAACTAGGGCAGGATGGACATTGATCATGTCACATGATCAACAAAATAGCTTGTTGAAGATACCTTCATGTCTTGACAAAGTTTTTTACTTAGGACCAGAATTCTTTTCTCGAGAATTTTATTAAATAATGTACGGTATGTGTCTCTCAAACGGTTCTACTCCATAGACTAAAGCAGGTCAAGCCAAGGGCCCTCACACCAACCCATGGTATACAGATGAGATAGTGGAAACCAAATTTTACTTGGTTATGCTATAACTGACCTTGGAATACTTGATGCTGATACTGGGTGTAGAAAATAGAAAATCAGCATCAGTGCCACACAACACCTTTACTTCAAAAAAGTACAAATGTAACTGCCCCATCCAAAAATATAGAGCGTATTAATGTTTTTCTTTCCTTTATACAAGGCTTACTTGCAAATGAAGATAAAACTCAACTTTTACGTATGGGTGAAATTCAACTTCAGCTGAGAAGAGATTGAAACTTATCAGATTGGCCATTTGTTACACACTCTGCGCAATTGTCCTTAAGGAAATATATTACAGAGAGTTGATCCACTTCCATCTGTTTCCCTGTCAAAGTTGAATTTCACGGTAGGAGGAAGGACATTCATTAATATCGGGATTGTTACAGTATATGCAGGATACTGAGTGGGAAAAAATATAACTTTGGTTTCAGAATGTCCATTGCTATTTTGTCATTCTCTCAGACTAAAGTTACATAGCCATTATCAAGGTATTGAGAGCTGAATGAGGGTCTCAGAGTGACAATCCTAATCCTATATTGTCCAGAAACACTATAAAACCTATTACGGTTTATTTACTAAATATTTTATACAATCGCTTTTGTAACTGTAATAAATGCATGATCATAATTCTTTTAGTCTCTGAAGGGAAAGGCTCTAAGTCATCATTCTTTCTGTAATCCATGGCCAACTATCTTTTATTCAACATTAAATTTTATAGCTAATAATCCACTTGTCCATTTCTAGTACAAACCTAGCAATCTATTATTCTACCAGTAATTCTTGCCTATTTACATTGTTTTACATGTGATACATGCCTCAACTATTGTTCCGCGGATACTAAATCCCCCACCAACTATTACGCCATTTGGCCATAACAAATCTGGACACATGAATTTAGAATGGATTTTACCACAGTATTAAGTCAATATTTACATGCATTTGAGGATGCAAATTTTATTGTCAAATTCATTAATCTTAGGTGCATTAAAAAAGACACAAAGGGCAACTAAAAGCAAAATCTAATTTAAGATATACTAGGCAATAAGTTCCTGCTTCACATGCTATCGGAGTTCTACCCCCAAAAAGAAAACCTTCACAGAACCTTCATAACCATAGTTGAATTCCTGTAACAGTGTGATATAGGAAACAGACTGTTGATATGGAGGCTTTTTACTTTTATAAAAAACTTACAATGAAATCCAGACACTGAACAAATATGTGAAACTAACAATAAAGCAGAGAGTATTACTTACAGCACAATGATGAACCAAGGCGTGGTTAGCAGACAGGAAGATAGTCAAGCATCAGCAGAGTGAGGAGGGTAAGAGAAAGGATAAATGAGAAAAAAAGTTGTTGAAGAGAAAGTATCACTTCTTTTCCCTGGCTAGGCAGGATATAACATTTTTAGAAATAGCATCTATTTTTGCATCATATTTCAAGGATGAACTGCAAAAGTTTAATTTTTGCTGTACAACAGTTGCAGAAAAGCACACAACCATGATTTTTCTATCACTGTCAATACCTTTTGACATGAGGTTGTAATAACATGCTAATGACTTAAGACTTATTGGCTATTTCATCTAGGAGAAATTCTTCTTTTAAACTACCCATTTCTCTTACGATCTTAGGTTATGGGTAAATTCACAGGCTCCTGCTTTTCTTCAGCATAAAAAGAGGTTGGACAAAAAGGCAAAAGCAAAATACTGCAGATGCTGAAACTCCAATGAAAGGTCATTGACCTGAAACGTTTAACTCTGTTTCTTGCTGCACAGATGCTACCTGACCTGCTGAGTATTCGAGCATTTTCTGTTTTTATTGGACAAAGGAGGGATTGGTACATTAATGACCCTACTATTGAAACTCATATCTATAATGATTTGGAACTATACAGGGTTTATTATTTTGCACCAGCTATTTTAAGTAGATACTCATACATGAGATGATGGGAGAAAATGTTGTCTTGTACACATAATATGTGGTGTGTCTGAAAGGATCACAGCCGGATCTAATTGGTCATTCTGTTAGTCAATCCTTTTGTAGGGAAATAGTTGGGGGAAAAAAAACTTCTAAATTCCTGCCTAGGGTCAACATAAAAAGAACAAGGATCCACATGTTGGTAGTCAGTTGGGAAAAAAAATAAGCAAGACAGACAAAGCCTACAATTTATTTTGGTATCAGCACAACAATGTGAAAATCAGGCCTAATAAACTGCACTAATCTTAAGGATTATTCACCATTTTATTTGAAATTTATTGCATTTCAACAAGGGTTGCATGGAACAAATTGAATTATTGTAATAATGTGTGATATACAAATTAGATTTTCTACTTTTTCTGAACTGTACCCTTAAAAACCAAGGGAAAGTAACACTGACTAGTTCAATAATTTATTTTAAATTTTTAAATTGTACAACCATGCTGACAGCATCAATTCCAATTTGTAAGAAATGGATTTAAAATTTGAATTGATCTCACCAGCTTTTATTTAACTGGGCTTTACTGAAGGCTATTCTACATCTTTTAAAATTGCAAACATTGAGAGGATTAAGTATAAGAGTCAAGCAGATAGTACCATGCCGCTTATAGATTGGGGGCTTCCTGTAGATATTAGAGATTTCTCCACTTGCTAAAGAAAAAGAGAAGAAAGCAAGGATAGTCATTGTTAATGCAATTTAACCTGCAAAATGTATTAAACTAAAATAATCATACTGAAATAGTGTATTATTCTGAAAAAGCATTGACCGAGAGGGATGTACTTCAGTTAATTATAGGATCTTAACAGTGCACAAGCAATCTGCCAGGAGATATATCTTGGACCCGTGTCATAATTGCTTAAATTGTAGCTTCAGGCTCCATGACTTAAAATCATTAATGAACCTGATATATATCAACTTAGTTGACTGTTTACCCCTTTCTGAACTGTGTTGACAGCCAAATTCCAACATTATTAACAAAGTTGGTTGATTAATATTACTGGTTATGTTCTATTTTAAGATGTTTTTGATTGCAATTTGAATATAATATTCACTGTATACATGTACTGCATACTTGAAATATGCCATGAAAGTGGCCTTAAAAACAATTCAAGCAAATGCAATGAATGCAGCAGCATGAGGATGAGATCTTTGGAGCTTAGCAATGCATTGTAGCAATGGTACATGCCTGAGTGTGCAATCAGGTGACAAGCAATTTCCACTGAAAAGAAAACCATCAGAATGCCAACAAACATAAATGATAGAAATTTTAGCACTTTCATGGCATAAACAAAATGTTGAATGTTTGTTTGATAAGAAAACTATTCCACTCATGACTCAGCATACATAACCTACATAAAGTGGCTTACAAGTCTGGTCATTCATTAACTTCACCTTAATCCATTGTGGAGGCATGCACTATTGGTTATGTATCACATACATAAGTATAAAAGTAGGAAGATAGCAAGAGTTACCCTAAAGCAGTGACACAGCTGCAGGTTGCTGTACACCAATTTAACCCCATGAATATTGTATTTTGGTACATTTTCAAAAGTATGCAATTTGACAATAAGTCTGCAAATCACTTAATATTTTGGCTGCTTGTAAAACTATTTTCTTCTCTCACTAGACCAAGCACTGTCCCCTGACTGAAGGGATGAAAATGGTGACATGTTTTCAGACTGCTATTTTTACTCTAGAAGATGAGTGTAAGTGGCTATACAATGTGCTCAGTCCATTTCGCTAGGATGTGCCTAGTTCCTGTTCTCTGTCTTCCCAAATGCACAGCTATGATTTATTGGTGCAAAACCATTTCATATGCTGCTCTGGCACTATGTTAAAGTGCTAATGAAATGCACCATCTTGTTGCCTTTTGAAATATTTTGACATAATGAATGAGACATGCAGAAATGCAAAAGATGTCAGATGCTCAACATGTGTTAAGACACCATGAATGGCATTTAAGGCATGCATAGAGAGCTCCTGCTCTATATTAATTTAAGAGACAGCCTCATATTGCATTCTCATTAAGCATTTTCAACTCAAGTTGTCACGAGTTGGGTGAAAATAGCCACCTTAGGTCACTCTGGGCTATAAATTTGAGAATGTATTTATTCCCAAGTAGTATCATAGTTCTCAAAGTGTTAAGTAATCGACAACCATGGGAACCTTTTGTAAAACACAGTTGTTTGCAGAAAAAAGATGTACATAAAAGCAGTTTTCTTTTCTATTAAGAGCTCTGTAGCAAAAGACAAGTACCAAATGGATAGCAGTGGAATATGCAGTTTAGTCTTGCAATATGTAATCTTTAACCATGAGTTGCATTCATTCTGGTTAAAGAATGCAATTCACTTCCATGCCTCTCACTCACTCTACTTAGAAGCAAAAGTTTAGTAATCAAATTGAAGTTTTATATCCCAATATCAAAAAGTTTAAGGTGGTTTTTCATTGTGCCTGGATAAACTGCATGTCCCACTGCTCCACCTATTTTTGCTACACTATGTGCAATTTTACACTTGAAAGTATTAGCTTAATATAAAATAGAAATGCCATTGTTTGCACTAATGCATTCAAGCCATGCTGGTGAGTGCATAAGCTCCTACCTGGTATATGGAAATGTGTAGGTGTCTGGGCAGGGCTTGGCTTGATGTCTAGTTGGGTATAATAAGGTGAACTCCGACCACTTTCAGTGCCTCCAAAGAATTGCAAAGAAAGCAGCAAAAACAAATAAATCAAAGGCAAAGGCTCTGAAGCAAATATGAATGAGTAATCTCCTCATGTCCTTCCAGCAAAGAACTTGCACTGTCAAGGAAGTCACACCTCTTGCTTTTGTCAGTTCATAATGTGTTCTGGTTACGCTGTCAAGGCAGTTGCATTTCCACCGAGGGAATGACAGTCACCATCGTCAATTCAGATTCATCTGTTTTCTTTTATTTGAGAACATTAATTTGATGTCAAAAGATCAGGAAATCGATCACAAGATTCCAACACTTGGTGGCTAATTCCAGAACTTTTAAGACTCAAAACAATGGGGGAGATTCAGTTTCCTTACTTCCACTCACCCACTGCCTCATACCCCAACCCGCCCTACAGTAGCAGGTTTCTGTGTAAATAGATGCCACTTTGTGACTTCCTTGCCAGAAAATATAGTAAATGAAACTCCTGGCCACATTGTTTGCACCTTGCTATGTGAAGCACCAAAACTAAAATTGAGGGTTCTCATTTATATAAATTCTTGTTCTCACAATATGCCTTTATAAACAGACAATGCATTTTCCAATTGCCTTTTACATCTTGTCATATCAAATGCAATTTTCTGTCAACCAGAAACCACAATGATCAAATCCACTGTATCTTTGACAGTTGACCTCAAGTCTCCCTGGACAGGTAAAAGCAACTTTTCTTTCAGTCAAGAAATCTAGCATTTTCACAATTTTTCAGATCATATTAGAAGAGATCATATTAGAATTGTCATGTAATAATATCTTTGTAACTATGTATGCTTTTTTCTCTAATTCAAACAATTGTAACTCCAATAATAAAAAAATGCCAAATACAAATTAAATAATTTAAAAATTTGTATTAAATATTAAAATTAAGAGATATACTTTCCATTTAGCAAAATTATTCTTTGAGTGGCAAACCATCTAGTTGAAAGATTTAATATTTTGCCGAGACTTTGTTTTCTTTTAGGATGAGGTTAAGTACTTAACGATTCAGTAACATTTCATCTTTTCAAATTTCATGTCATGTAATTTCATTCCTTAAAAAAACTTACCTAAATTTGCAGCAACCTTTTCATAGCCAAAGTTTATTTAAATATTCCTAAGCTGTCCAAAGAAGATTTGCTATTTGTAAAAGTTTTTTTACAGTTACTTTAAATTTTACAGGAAACAGAGCTCTCCGTTCATCCTATTCAGTAATTACGGAGCAGAACTCAATAAATATAACACACATTGCTTCTCATCTCCAATGTGCAGTGTGATTTGGAGTTTGACCAGCACAGAAATAAAAAGTAATGGCCTCAAATTGGATATATCAGGGAAATGAAATCATAACAAGTATGACCAAAAGAGCGCAGACCCTTTATATAAATCTGTCTTTGGCAGATATTTGATTTTACTATGTTTTCTCCTGCAATGTTCTGCACCCTTCAAGTCCTGATCCTTTCTATCTATAGTTTGATGGATGACAACTACGCTCCAGTATCTCTCTCATTGGACATTATTTACATGTGTGTATTGCCAGTGAGGGTGAGCAGGCTATTCAGCCACAGAGGGTGTCAAAGACCCACTAAGGGCTTTTCTAGCCAAACAGCTAGGTAGAAGCTGAAACCGCTTCCCAGAGCCCCAGCTGACATCAACTGACTGGGATAGGATCAGGAAAAAAACCAATGTCATAAGCTAGTACTTTGGTATACTATGTTGGAGGATGCAGTATATTAGTGTCATAAGCTTTTACTTCATTATATTGCATTGGAGCTTGTAAACTAGAACATCATTCGAAAATGGGTGTTCCTAAAGAAAAGATTGAAAATCATTTTGAAATTATGATAAACGTATAATTTGATACAGTGATATGAGGTACTGTGGGTTTTAATTAGATCTGTAATATCAAAGATTAATGGGTCATAGGCCGGAATTTTCCAGCCCCTCATGCTGCTGGGATTTTCCAGCCCCACCAATGTGAACAGAGATTTCAATGGCTCGCTGGCCCCGCTGTGGGGGAACATGTCATGGGGGTGGAGGGGGCAGGAAAATTCCAGCCATAGTTTTGGCAGTGGCCTTTAGAAGCATGGGGCTGGATTATATGCTGAAGGCAGGCTCCCTGAAGCCCAGGGTAAATGTCAGGGGTAATCAAGCATCCGCTTGGCAGGCTCACAATGCTTGAATTTTTCAGGTGATGGCCCTTTAATTAGTATGAGGCAGGACTTCCATGAATTCCCAGCGGGAATTAAGTGCCTGCAGCTCTGCGCCACACCATGATTGGTGGCCACTGCTGTTATTGCAGGAGACCCAGGAGGAAGAGGAACCATGGCTACCATGAAACCCCAAGTAAGTTCAGGATCTCGCCGGAGCCAGCCTGGCAGGCCCCAGTGAAGGGTTATGGGGGGTGCATATTGGACATGGGAAAGGGGACATGGATGCCGGGCTACATGTTGGGCGCAGGCCTCTCCCACCACCCGTAAAATTGGAGCGGCGATAGGATGAGGCACTTAATTGGGTGTTAATTGGCCACTTAAGGGCCTCAACTGAGTCAGGGCGTCCAACTGAAGCTTCCTTTACCACTTGTAAAATCACGGCAGGGGCAGGGCGGGCCACCGGCAATGGCACAGAGCCCTACTTTACGGCTACACCAAATAGGGTGCCGTGCCATCGGCAGTGACCCGCCCTGCCCCCCGCCGTGATTTTCACGCCCACAGGTGGTCCATAAAATTCAGTCCATGATATCTTCAGCAGTTCCATGTGACCCAGATAAAATAATTGTATTGCTTTGCCTCTGTAGAATGTGTTAATAAATACTGAAGTACAATTATGGCGAGGTATTAAGAAGATTGTTAAGAGAATTCCATTACTTACCTGACACACACGTTAAGAATGACAGTAAGAACTTGAACATAAATAAACTGCCATTCAAAAAAAAACAGGTAGATCAGAGTCTATAAAAAAGTACCTTCTCCTCCGGTAAACACATAATAGAATCACACAGATCTGAAGATAAAAATAAATTAAATGTGCACTCTATTTATTTATACCCCCACCAGCTAAGCTCAATAAATGTAAATCAACATGTTAAACTAAATGGTTGACTACCATTATAAATCCCACAGTGCTGCTTGAACATATATGGCCCACCATTATTTTCACTGAAATCAGTAATAGACACTTGAATAAACAGCTCTTTAAAACACTGCAATGTGCCAGTACAGCGTGGCCAGAAGTGTCTACTTGTGAAAACCAAAATATCATCTGTAAAAACAGAGGGCCAATTTTTAAGGTTAGGCAAGAGATAAAGCTCTGATTGTGTGAAAGTGATGACGTGCTCCACTGTTACCATTTCGGAATTCTAGAAATTGACATGTAGTTTTGTGAAAGACATAATGCAGCTTGTAAATTTTATGACGTATGGCCTGAAAGAAAATAAATGCTCACAGGCTAGAAAATGCAAAATTTTAAAATGTTAAGGTGTGTTGATAAATAACATAACAACAAATTCCTTTTGTATTTCCATGGGTTAAAACCTAAATGTGTTGGATAAATCAGGGTTAATGCTAACTCTAAACTATAGATTATTAATAAAATGTGGATTCAGGAAAGAGAATGAAAATGTAAAGAATGGCTGGAATTTTCTGGCCTGTTGGCGTCAGCGTCATGGTGGACGAGAAGGCCAAAAATTGGTTTCACGCCAGCATGGAAACACAACGGGAACATCTCATTGGAGGCCAGCGTGAACCCGCTTTGCATCCTGCTAATGAATGTCACGAGGTGGTTGACTTGCCTTGGTGAAACGGATGAAAGCATTCATCCTCTTCCTGCACTGGATGGCTGACCTCCTCTGTGCTTCAGTGGCGCTGACTGCCACTACCGCCGCGTCTCAGGCCAGACTGGTGACTCTGGTGGACCTCCCACGGCCAGATAGAGGATATCGCGGCAGCCTTCTACTGCATCCAGCAGGCAGCCCAGAGAGGTGTCGCTAAATTTGGGGGCTGTCGTCTTCTTTGCTTTCGGGGCCATCTGTCACCTGGTGCAATCCTGGACTGAAAACATGAAGTGGGCATGCGCTCTGGTGCGCTTAAAAATGGCAGCCAGAACGAGGAAGCACTGAAGTCATGGTGTGGTGGGCAAATCTGAGCCCGCCCGCCAGCGATCCAGCGTGTACCTTGTGAATGCATAACTAATGAGGCGGCACGCGCCGAGAATGGGATGATACGGTGCAAAAAGCCGCCATTGTGACTGGTGGGTTAAACATTCTTTTTCCCGCCTGCTATTGCGCTTTGTGCAAATATGGGACGATTCCGCTGAATATCTGCAGGGTTCTAGTTCTATGTTTTTCCTGTTCCTCACAATCATAAATAGATAAATCTCTGCAGCACTCTATTTCCAACACACAATACCTTACAAATTCCTGTTATTCAAGTTACAGAAGCTCTTTAGAGTACTGGAGAGTTTTTCTGTTTATGATTGGTTATATCAAAAATAGCTGTGTGTAGCCATGTATGAATATGATGAATATCAGAAGGCAAACTATATATGACCTTTCACCATCTGTTTAATCACCTGTGGTTGAGTTCTGTATAAATACAAATCACCAACACTGATGAACCAGAACTTCAAATTATCCCAATATCTAAATTGCCCTGAAAAGCTCTCTGCACCGATTACTAAGTCATGACATGTTTGTACTTGAAAATCTTAAGGCGTTTCCACTTCGAGCCAGGATAGAAAATGTGTGTATCAGTTAAGCCATAGCTAAGCATGTATAAACTCTGACTATAATGTTAAAATGAAGGAATTAGGGAATTGTAATGGGGATAAGGGAATTACTGCAATTCTACTGCAATTATAAACATGAGAGGACATGGCTTTAGGGTGAAAGGGGAAAGGTTTAGGGGGAACATTAGGGGGAACTTCTTCACTCAGAGAGTGGTGAGAGTGTGGAACGAGCTGCCATCTGACGTGGTAAATGCGGGCTCACTCTAAGAATAAATTGGATAGATACATGGATGGGAGAGGTCTGGAGGGTTATGGACTGGGTGCAGGTCAATGGGATTAGCGGAATAATATTTCGGCACAGACTAGAAGGGCTGAATGGCCTGTTTTCTGTGCTGTAGTGTTCTATGGTTCTAATGCAATAATCAGGAAATTTACAATTTTTTGAATCATTAAAATAAAATCATGACACCTCGAAACACAGGCACTATAATCAATAAAAGGTTAATAAGGCCATCAAAAAATCAAATCAAGCACGAGGGTCCAATTCTAGAGGGACAAAATTAACAAGGAGAGAAGTTATGATAAATCTTGGTTAGGCCCTACTTTGAGCAGTGTGCATAGTTCTGGTTTCCATAGAGACTTTGGAGAAGGTGCAGAAAAGACTCAGGAGAATGATACCAAAAATCAGATGAAATGCATATCAGGAAAGGCTGAACAGTTTGAAATTCTTTTCCTAGAAAAATAGAAATCTTAAAGATAATTAAAGTGTTTAATAGAGCAGACATGGAGAAAATGTTTCTATTTGTGAGAGACTCCAAAACTACAGATAATAAATATGAGATGATCCAGTAGGAAATTCACAAGAAAATCTTTCTACCAAAGAATGTGGAACACACAGTAGTTGAGGCAAACGGCATTAATGCATTTAAGGGAAGCTAGATAAGCACTTGTGGGGACAAAGGATTAGCAGCATATGAAGTTAGGATTAGATGAAAAGGGGCAAGAGGAGGTTTATGTGAAATATCAATACTGGTACGGACTAGTTAGGCCGAATGGGCAGTTCTTGTGCTATATACTTGATGTAATTCAATATATTACATATCTGCCTGCAGTTGTATTAATTTACAGAGGTACAATCTTCAACCTCATTTATAAAAGAAAATGTAATACAAAGGAGGTAATGTCTTTCTTGGGGTATGGAGATGATTGAAAGCACAATTCTAGTGCTCTGTATCTTGTGAAAAATCTGCTGTTCTTGTGATTTAATTTGTCGTAATTCTTTATTCTACAACTATGTCTGGTATTCTAGCTGAATGTAGTGATGAATTGGAAAAGGGTCATGTTAACCATGTGCTATACAACTAAAGCTGTTTTTATATTGGAGCTTGTTGAAGTTGGCTTCCAGGAGACATACATTAATAAGCCTGTTGTTTCTCACTACTAAATCTGGCTGCCTTATGTTGGTGGTAGAACTATAGACAAACTTTTCATGGGCCGCTGAGCTACAAGCCAGATTTAGAAATGTAAAGGCTGGGGGCCAGCTCAAGGACACGGAGCCCCATGAATCTGACTTTAGTAATTCCCATTAAAAAAGTAGCTTAAAGCTTGTCATTGATTAAACTTTGTAAAGTTTAATTTAAATTTAATTAAAATGAAATTAAATTCAAATAAAATAATATTGAAAGGAGGCTTGAGGGCCCAGATGGCCTGCTCATGCTCCAAATTCATTTGTTCATATGTATGTGCGTATGTAAATGTGTATTGGCCATATTTAGAGGGGGGGAAAGGATATATTGAATAGCATGGAATCGTTCTTCAGCTTGTCATTCCCATCCTTTCAGGGATCAATGCTAGAGTCCAATTTTCCCTCCATAATTTCACCACCTCCATCTGATGACATTTTTTCTAATTTTATGAATACCAGTCACCATTCCGCAATCACTCTCCCAAAAGGCTTTTGAGGATAGTTCAACTAAAAATTTCAAACTGAGATTGCTAGGTTTTTTGTTAGGTAAGGTTATTAGGTGTATGAAAACAAAATGAGTAAATGGAGTTGAGATACAGATCATTCGTAACCTAATTGAAAAGGCGTGAGTGGTTGACTGACCTCGTTCCTATGTCCTATTCGGTACCTCATCAATATGTAAGCCTTGCTGGTCAATATTTGAATTTGGAGATGAGCATAATAAAGGATCCTCTAGGCAAGATTGATCATAATATGATAGAATTTCACATTCAGTTTGAGGGTGAGAAACTTGGAGCAGGATTTTGCCTTTGGCAGGGGTGATCGGTGAGGGTGGGCGGGAGTTGTTGAGAAGCTAACCACTGACCGCTATGGGCTCTGCACCACGATTTTGCGCAGGCAGGCCAATTATGCCTGAGCACTGCCCGTGTGGGTGGGGGGAGGAGAGAGAGCCGGGCCTAGAGCACAGTTCGTGCATGCGCGAGAAAGAGCACTTCAATCTCCCTGAGGCACGGAGTTGCCTTAGGGAAACTGAAACACTGTGCAAAAAAAGTGAAGAGAATAAAAATTTAATAAAACATGTCCCCTTATGTGACTGTCATTTGAACTGCGACATGTTTTTAATTCAAAAATAAAGTTTTTATTTAATGTTTATTTGCTTTAGGAAACCTCATCCCGCTCGTGGATGAGGTTTCCTAAAAAATGCAAAGGCTGCTTGGCCTTTTCGCCAACCATTAGGTTAGACAGGCAGCGTAAATTTGAATTTAGTTAGATTGTTAATGGCCTTAATAGGCCTCTTAATTATCGGTGGGTGCGCAGCCGACTCTGGGGCGTGCGCCCACCGAACAAAATGTCTCGAGACTGCGTGATGAGGTCAACGTCATCGCACGTCATTTTACACTCGGGCATGTCTGAGTGTAATATTCTGCCCTTGGGTCTGAAACTCGTGTTTTAAAATTAAATAAATACAATTACAAAGGTCTGAAGACAGAATTCGTTATTGTGGACCAGGAAAACAAGGGTTAAAAGGTAAGACAGTAGATAAGCACTGGCAGACATTTAAGGGAATGTTTCATAATTCTCAGCAAAGATATATTCCATTGAGGAAAAAAGACTCTATGTGAAGGATACACCATCCGGGGTTAACTAGGGAAGTTGAGTACGTTACCAAATTGAAAGAAAAGGCATTCAATGTTACAAAAAATTGGGGTAGGCCAGAAGATTGGGAAAATTTTAGGAACCAGCAAAGAATGACTTTAAAAAAAGGGAGAACTTAGAGTAAACTAGCAAGAAGTATAAAAACAGACAGTAAGAGCTTCTGCAGTATATAAAAAGGAAGAAAGTAGCTAAAGTAAATATAGAATATGAGACTGAGGAATTCATAATGGGAAACAAGGACAAGGCAGGGACTTTGAACAATTATTTAGTATCTGTCTTTGTGGTAGAAGACACAAAAAGCATACCAAGAATAGATCACAATTAAGGGGCAAAAGGGAGGGAGAAACTTAAAACAATCACTAGGTACTGGGACTAAGGGCTGGCAAGGCCCCTGGGCCTGATGGCCTATGTCTTAAAAGAAGTAGCTGCAGTGATAGTGGATGCATTGGTTATATAATCTTCCAAAATTCCCTCAGTTCTGGAAAGGTTGAAGCAGATTTGAAAACCACAAGAGTGACACCTCTATTCAAGAAAGGAGGGAGACAGAAAGAAGGAAACTATAAGCCAATTAGCCTAACATCCGTCATTGGAAAACTCCTGGAATCTATTATTAAGGAAGTAGTTGCAGTAGTTGAAAGAAAACCACAATACAGGTAAAGCAGAGTTAACATGATTTTGTGAAAGAGAAATCGTGTTTGACAATTATTTTTACAGTTCTTTGAGAATGTAACAAGTAGGGTGGATAAAAGGGAGCCAGTAAATGTAGTGTATTTGGATTTTCAAAAGACATCATATAAGAAGTTACTGCACAGATGAGAGCTCATGGTGTAGGGAGTAATTTATTAGCATGGTTAGAGGGTTGACTAACTAATAGGAAATAGTCAGAATAAATGGGTCATTTTCAGGTTGGTGAACTGTAACTAATGGGGTGTCACAGGAATCAATGCTGGGACCTCAACTATTTATGATTTATATTAATGACTTGAATGAAGGTGCCAAGTGTATTGTAGCCAAATTTGCTAACAATACAATGGTAGGTAGGAAAGCACGTTGTGAAGACAACACAAAAAGACTGCAAAGGGATGTGGATAGGTTAAATGAGTGGTCAAAAATTGGCAGATGGAGTATTCTGTGGAAAAATGTGAGGTTGTTCACTTTGGTAGAAAAAATAAAAAAGCAGAATATTATTTAAATGGAGAGAGACTGCAGAATGCTGTGGTACAGAGGGACCTTGGTGTCCACGTACATGAATCACAAAAGGTTAAGATGCAATTACAGCAAGTAAGTAGGAAGGCAATGGAATATTGACCTTTATTGCAAGGGGATAAAGTAAAAATGTTGGGAAGGCTTGTTACAACTGTACAGGACATTGGGGCGAGCGCACATGGAGTGTTGCATGCAGTTTTGATCTCCTTATTTAAGGAGGGATATATCTGCATTGGAGACAGCTCAGAGAAGGCTCATTCAGTTGTCTTAGAGGAAAGGTCCTATACTCATTGGAATTTAGAAGAATGGGAGGTGATCTTACTGAAACATGCAAGATTCCAAGGGAGCTTGACAAGGTTGATGCAGAGATGTTTTCTCTCATGGGGGAATCTTGAGCTAGGGGACACAGTTTCAAAATAAGGGGTCTCTCATTTAAGACAGAGGTGAGGAGGAATTTCTTCTCTTAGGGAGTCTTTAATGTTTGGAATTCATTATCCCAGAGAGTAGTGGAGGATAGGTCATTGAATTTATTCAAGGTTGAGTTAGAGAAATTTTGGATCTACAAGGGAGTCAAAGGTTATGGGGGCAGGCAGGAAAGTGGAGTTAAAGCCACAATCAGATCAGCCATAATCTTATTGAATGGCAGAGCAGGCTTGAGGGGCCAAAGGTGCTCCAGGTTTTATGTTGGTATAATTTCCCATGGTGACTGGGAAGTTATCCGAAGCAGAATTTTTATTTGATTTTTCAGTCCCTAATCCAGGAACTCACAGAGAACAGCTGTAGTTCCACTAATGCTGAGATGAGTTATCACTGCACAAACTCAGTACTGACCCTGGTATGTATGGAACAGCTATTCTCCAAAGCAACTTGCTAGGCCATTGGGGTCACCCCAATGCCCATTTTAAATAAGTTTACAATTAGTTGGGGATTTCCTGCCTTGGAGGAAATAAACTTTCTGCAAATGCTCTTTGGTCACTTATTAGAATATTTGTGTCCAATTCAGCTAATAACTGTTTTTTCTGTGTTCTGTCATGACTTATTGTGCAGAATTGTAGATGGAGATGACATTGAAACTCTACTATTACCTCCACGTCCATTTTAAATGAATATTTGAACCTAACAAAGTATGAAACAGCGCAGACAGTTTCCAATTGTGCCAGTATCTAAATGGTATCATCTACTGCACAAGCACACTGAAACTAGCATGAAGCTTAACTTGGTCAGCAATAATGACATCGACATGCCTGACTGTTTACTGTTCGATTCCCTGCTTGCAAGCAAGAAAATGGAAAACCTAGAAGCCGTATGAAATGAAATGACAATGAAGTTAATTGCCCTTCCTTTGAATGCCTTTCAGTGCAGTCACTTCCTTCTATTTGTGGACAGTTGGAAGAAGGCACAGTTCATTTTTTATGGACAAATTTTGCACTGGTTGAGCTATTCATCTTTGAATGCCTTTTTGAAATACAGTGCAATGTCACATATTTGAATATACCGATTTACTCACTTAGCTGAATATAAATCCAGGCAACCCAAATATTAATTGGCTGTCCACATACATAACCATCAAAACTTTAACCTGGAATTAACTCTTTCTATTGTATTCTACATATTTCAAATATTTCTTTCTCATCAGGCTGAGATTAAGAGCTTCTCATTTCATGTTTTATGAGATGTTTAAACACAATCTCTACATGTGTATACATCTGGATAGACCTCAGTCTCCCACTGTTCAGTTAAGTGGCTTTACACCATAGAGTTCAATCAAGTTGCAGTTTATAGAGAACAGTTTCTTTTGTTATATAAAATAGGATATTATTGCAGATTGTCACACTGAAAAAAGTATTCATTAGGTAAACCTTCTGATGCAGGAACATTCATTACCTGGTCTGTGATAATGTTGAGGCGATCGAGGCATTGTGGGAGACATCCCCTGTCGACAGTACGTGGGAGAGTCAATGTATCCAGGACTGGAAGATCTCCTCTGTCTTAAATCAATCCCATCATATAGGTCCTACCATAAGATAGCAGGAACATCTTTAACATGGTGTGACTGTGATTTGGCCCTTCAGTATCAAGATAGCAGTTAAGCACTTTTGATAACAATAAACACAACAATTACGGAAAAGGATGTTGGATTCTACAAAGAACGGTAGAAAAAGATACTCAGAAATAAACTTGGCACATGATTATGTAGCACTTAAGCAAGGTTTTCGAAGAATGAGAGGTGATCTCATTGAAATCTACAGAATACTTAAAGGAATAGATAGGGTAGGTGCAGGTAAGCTGTTTCCCCTCGTTCGGGAGTCTAGAACCAGGGAACACAATTTCAAAATAAGGGGGAAGCTACTTAGGACCGAGATGAGGAGTAATTTCTTTACTCAGAGGGTTGTGAATCTTTGGAATTCTCTACC
This sequence comes from Cetorhinus maximus, assembly GCF_964194155.1. Taxonomy (NCBI): domain Eukaryota; kingdom Metazoa; phylum Chordata; class Chondrichthyes; order Lamniformes; family Cetorhinidae; genus Cetorhinus; species Cetorhinus maximus. The sequence continues at coordinate 66,466,558 of NC_135888.1, read as the reverse complement.
TCAGAGGGCCGTGGAAGCTCAGTCATTGGGCAGGTTTTTCTGGTCGGCGAGTGGGGGCGGGGCCCGCTCGCTGACACATCTAATGACGCGGGGATACGTCGGGCATGTATCCCAACGTCACCCTGCATCATTTAGACTTTCAGTTCGGAGCCTGCTGAACTGTCAACAGCCTATTAAGGCCATTAAAAAACTAATTAACTTGATTGATGGACTGGCCCGTCCAACCTTAAGGATGGTGGGCAGGCCGGGAGCCCAGGCAGGCCTCATAAAAAGCAAGAAACCTCATCCACGGGTGGGATGAGGTTTCATGAGGGCTTTTAAATGTTTATCAAATGTTTAAATAAAAGTTGAGGACATGTCACAACTCATGTGACAGTGTCACATGAGGGGACATGTCAGAGAAATTTTGTTATTACCTTTCTGTCAACTTTTGAATTGGAGCCGATCTCCCTGAGGCAGCACTTTGCCTCAAGGAGATCTGTGCGCTCTTTCGTGCGCATGCGCAAAAGAGCGCACTCCTGGCTGAGGGAAACCCCCCCCCACCCCGCCCACACAGGGAGTGCACAGCACTTCCTGGCAGATGTCATGCTGGGCGGGCCTTAATTGGCCCACCCACACATAATGGCGGCGCCCCCCCACCCCCCGAATGGGGGCGCCAATCGGAAGGCCGGCCCTTGGTGCCCACTCCCACACATCCCCCCCACCCCCCAAACGGGGGGAAAATGTTCCCCATTGAGTATGTTTAAGGTAGAGATTTATAGATTTCTGATTAACAATAACTGGAGTTAGGAGGAGAGTGAAGGTAAAAGACTTTTAAGTGTTTGATCAGCCACAATCATATTGAATGGCGGAACAGGCTCGATGGGCTGAATGGCCTTCTCCTGTTCCTATGTTCCTAAGGCACACTGAGCAGATCATGTGGCATTAGTTTAATGGTATGGTTACTATTTGATGTACAGCCTGTGATCTGTAAAATTTATCAAGGTCTATCAAAAGAAAAGTAAAATCACCTATATATTTGCAACATTTTCATTGCAGATTACAATACTGTAATTACCTATGTCTAACTGTAGAGGTGACTGAGCTGAATAAATGGATGTATAACATACTATAATATCCTTGATAAGTTTTGTCATTCTGAATTATAAAACAATAGAAGTATTCTGCAATCTTTGCTGAGTCTCACACCCTGCTCTGACATTTAAAGTAACATAGTTTGCAGGAAAAATATTTTGCAGTACAGCCTTATTGTAACAGGCATAATATTGCAAGTCATTTGTTACAATCAAGGTTTTCTAGTCTCAGGGGATATGTTGTTAAATTCTCGATGGAGTTGATGCTCTACAGTTTGAAGATCTGACTATCGCATTATTATATTTGAACCTGGTCATGTACACAGTAGGATAGTCCCTATGGAACAGGAGCACTCTGTGTTTTGATTATATGGATTGATTATATGAGGGCATCCATCTGGGATTCATCAGTTTATTCTATCTGCTGGCAGCCTAAAGGTGGCACCAAGCAAAGGTGAGAAACCTCTTCACAGGAAGAGGGTGAAAACTGAAGGCATGGTGAACTCTCAGACACCTTCCAGCAGTCACATTAGCAGAGGTTCTGGTCATGGTGACCTCTCCATTCACTCAGCCAAGGAATACAATGCAGAAGAAAAAAAGGCAGAAAATTTGCTTTACAGAAGGAAACAATATATTAAATAATAGACCACATAATACTGCCACTACAGACTGTATCCAAAACGGTCAGTCTGTTAATGAGGTAATGAATGGATGTTGCCAGGGCTGGAAAGTTGCAGCTATGAGGAAAGATTTGATAGACTGGGGTTGTTCTCCTTGAAACAGAGGAGGATGAGGGGAGATTTGATTGAGATGTACAAAATTGTGAGAGGCCTGGATAGAGTGGATGGGAAGGGCCTATTTACTTTAGCAGAGAGGTCAATGACTAAGGGGGCATAGATTTCAAGTGATTGGTAGAAGGATTAGGGGGAGATGAGAAAACATTTTTCCACCCAGAGGGTTCTGAGGTCTGGAACTCACTGCCAGAAAGTGTAGTAGAGGCAGACACCCTCAACTCACTGAAAAGGTGTCTGGATATGCACCTGAAGTGCCGTAACCTGACCAAATGCTGGAAAGTGGGATTAAGTTGGGTGGCTCGTTTTCCGGATGGCGTAGACACGCTGGGTCAGGTGGCCTTTTTCTGCTCCATAAACTTTCTCTGATTCAATGATTCTATGAAGTAAGCCAATTCTTGACTTGGCATCTAATACCCTAAAAAAGTATGCATTTTGGCCTTCCACAAATCTTTATTACTTTCTGTTAGATCAAAGAGATCAATACAGTATTTCATATTCAAGAGCAGGTATCTTAGCCGTTATGTGGCAAAGCTAAAATTCTCATATAATGAAATAGAATTAGTACTCATTTCAGAAATGTTGTACTGGCAAATATTTGTAGATTGACTGTATTGCTACTTTATTTGATTCCCAGTTAAAAGGCAAACATATGTATTTACTCAGAAAACAAGAAAGATGGTAAATTTTTCTTATGGATCATAACGTAGTATAATTTTCATGCTTAAGTAAAAATATATAAGTTGTTTGGAGGGAGAGGGTATTGGGCTGAAGGCAAGGGTAAATGAATACTTGTGTAAAGGTTGTAAATATAGTTGTAGTCTGAGGGTTCCTCAATTCATTTTGTTAACATAAGAAAATATCTATTTATTAAACAGCTCTTGAAATGCACCAGCAATCTGTCTCATGAAATGTGACGTAATATTTCATACTGACAGACAGGCTTCCCTGGGCTACAAGCCACAGCACAAATCCTCTGCTGCTGTTATTTTGCTGCTTAAAGTTTATGTGATTCTAGGCTAAACACTCATAATCAATGGGAAATGATTGAAAAGCTGCCAGGTGTTGGAATGATTTCTGAAGTGCTGAGCTAATTCTCCATCTGAAATACTGTACCCGAAGCAGACTGCACACTGGAAATTAGTATCAGTGCTTGCTTAATTCCTTTGTGAAACAAAATTATAATTTCAAATTTATCCAATTCTGTAATTATATGGTGAATCCTGTTTGAATCCTAAACAACTTTGGAGAATGTTTCAGCTGAAAACCTTTTCTGAAAAGTAAAATGCTATCTTTAGATCCTTAATACTTTGAAGCAAAAATTGAATTGCCAATTGTTCAATGCAGCTTTGATGGTACATGCATATTTTTTGTACACTGGTTAATATAATTACTAACTGAAATGTTTCATGGAAACCAAGCTGAAGACCTGATACACACTTTTAAGATGTTATTGTTGTTTTTGCTCCAACTTAGCATTAATTCAGTCAAAGTTGTCTCTTGGTGGAAAGTATTTGGCACGATGCAGACATTAGACAAAGCCCACTGCCAACAAATTAAGAGCTCCCCAAAGTACCAGTACCTGCTGCACTCCGAAAACAGACTCCGAATTCAAACTTATTGCTTGAGCACAGATTTAGTATTAGCTAAGCCTCAAAACAAACTCTGGGCTGATCTAAATTTTGACATCTTAGATTTATAATTAAGTGCTTTGAGATAGATTTGCAAAATAGATGAATTAATATTTGTAATTGGTGGATACAAAATAATCTCTTATTTATGGGAAAAGTTTGCATGAAGCCATGTTTCAGAGGGATCTATGTCAGAGCCTGGAATGGATCAATTGGTTGATATGGTAATGGTCATTTCCTTCTTTAGAATCCAATCGTTGTGGGTATCAACTTGTATTGAGACTTTCCAATATGCCAATTTTGCTGCATGAGGGTAAAGGAATGTCTCAAGCTACCAACCTTGTGACAGGTTAGGGTAACCTTTATGAGATTTTTGGTTCAGTCCCAAACAAGTATGACATCGAGGTGCCTCTAATCACTGGTCAGGCCTCTCAACACCTTGAAAAAGTGGCACTAACATACACTTTGCATGTTTGTGCATGTATGGTCCTACAATGGACACAGGACTCCATTTCCATATTTGAAAGCCTCTTGCCTGCTTTGCTGGGTGTCCACTTAAGGGACTGCTGAAGATTGAATCAGGCAAGCAAATGGGTGAACATAGTCCCCATTAGATTTCTTCCACCTGTCAGCCAATTTTTAGACAAGTAACAGGCAGCCAGTAGTTGAAAATATGAACATATGAGCATACCATTTAGGAGCAGAGTAGGCCATTCGACCCCTCGCACCTGCTCCGCCATTCAATAAGACCATGGCTGATCTGATTGTGGCCTCAGTTCCATTGTCTTTCCTACCCACTACATCCTTTGACTCCCTAGTCAATCAAGAATCTATCTAATTCAGCCTTAAAAATATTCAATGACTCTACCTCCACGACTCTCTGGGGAAGAGCATTCTAAAGACTCATGATCCTCTGAGAGAACAAATCTCTCCTCATCGCCATCTTAAATGGGAGATCCTTTATTTTTGAACAGTGTCCAATAGTCCTGGTCTCTCCCAGAAAGGGAAGCATCTTTTCAGCATCCACCCTGTCAAGTCCCCTCAGGATCTTGTATGTTTTGACAAGGTCGCCTATCGTTCTTCTAAACTCCAATGAACATAGGAATTAGGAGCAGGAGTAGGCCACTCAGCCCCTCGAGCCTGCTCCATCATTCAATGAGATCACGGCTGATCTGATTGTAGTCTCAATTCCACATTCCTGCCTACCCCTGATAACCTTTCACCCCCTTGCTTATCAAAAATCCATCTACTTCTGCCTTAAAAATATTCAAAGGGGAGAATTTTCTCCCCAATGGGGGGAGGGCTTTGGACGGGAGCAGGCGGGCGTGCAGCCAATCACCGCCCACGATCGGCTGTGTGCCGCCATTTTTCATGGGCGGGCCAATTAAGGCCCGCCCAGCATGATGCACACCCAGAAGCGCTGTGTGCTCCCTGTGCGGGTGGGGGGAGGAGGCTGAGTTGGGGACTGCGCTCATTCACTCATGTGCGCGAAAGAGCGCAGAAATCTCCCTGAGGCACAGAGCTGCCTCAGGGAGATTAGTTTGATATTTGAAAATTTTAATAAAGAAAAAAAAAATTTTTTGAGACATACCCCTTCATGTGACACTGTCACATGAGCTGGGACATGTCAATGAATTTTATTAAAATTTTTTATTAAACTTGAAAAACCTTCATGAAACCTCATCCCGCCTGTCGATGAGGTTTCATGATAAATGCGAAGGCCGCCTGGGCTCTTTGCCTGCCTGCTAACTTTAAGGTTAGATGGGCAGCTCAGTTAATTAGCTTAATTGGTGTTTAAATGGCCTTAATAGGCCTTTGGCAGTTCAGCGGGCACGCAGCCGACTCAGGTGCGTGCCCGCCGAATTCAAGATCTGAATGACGCGAGGTGACATCGGGACGCATGGCCGATGTCACCGTGCGTCATTTTACGTGTCAGCGAGTGGGCCCTGCCCCCGCTCGCTGACCCGAAAATTCTGGCCAAAGACTCAGCTTTGACCACCTTTTGAGGGAGCAATTTCCAAAGGCTCACGACTCTCAGAGAAAAAAATCTTCATCTCTGTCTTAAATGGGCAATCCCTTATTTTTAAACAGTGACCACAAGAGGAAAGTCCTTTCCACATCAACCCTGTCAAGACATCTCAGGATCTTATATGTTTCAATCGTCACCTCTTACTCTTCTAAACTCCATTGAATACAAGCCTAGCTTGTCCAACTTCTCCTCATAAGACAACCCTCCCATTCCAAATGTTAGTCTAGTAAACCTTCTCTGATATGCTTCTAATGCATTTATATCCTTCCTTAAATAAGGAAACCAATGCTGTACACCTCAAATGTGGTCTTATCAATGCCCTGTATAAGTAAAGCAAAACCTCCCTACTTGTGCATTCAATTCCCCCCGTAATAAACAATAACATTCTATGAGCTTTCCTAATTACTTGCTGTACCTGCATACTAACCATTTGCGATTCATGCACTAAAGGGCCCAGATCCCTCTGCATCTCAGAGCTCTGCAACCCCATATCATTTAGATGATAGGTTTCTTTTTTATTCCTCCTGCCAAAATGGATAATTTCACATTTTCCCAATTATACTCCATTTGCCAGATCTTTGCCCACTCACTTAACCTATCTGTATCCCTTTGCAGATTCCTTATGTCCTCTTCGCCACTTAATTTCATACCTATCTTTGTGTCATTAGCAATTTAGCAACTATTCCTTTGGCCCCTTCATCCAAGTCATTATATAAATTGTAAATAGTTAAGGCCCCAGCATTGATCCCTGTGGCACACCACTCATTACATCTTACCAACCAGAAAATGACCTATTTATGCCTACTCTCTGTTTCCTGTTAGCTAGCCAATCTTCTGTCCATGCCAATATGTTACCTCTTACACCATGAGCTTTCATTTTCTGCAATAACCTTTGATGTGGCACCTTATCAAATGCCTTCTGGAAATCTAAGTACAGTACATAAGATAATTTAGCAACCACATATTCGATCCCTCCAGTCTTGGGGCACCCTATCAGTGGTTTTGACAGAATCCAGATTTTTCGGGGCTGTATTGGGGGAGGAAGTAAGGTTTGGTTTGAAGAAAGCAAAATGCTCATTCCTAGTTTTAAATGGATAAGCTGAATCATAGGCTATCCCTTTTGCTCATGAATGTTTTCTGCAGAACTCAGTCATAAATAACTTGCTAAGAATTTCCTGACATTATCATCCATCTAACAGGAAAATTAGAACAATATTGACCGCACTCCCCCCGCCCCCACAAAGCAGGTTAACACTCCTAAATACATTGTTTCTTACTAAAAGACCTACTGAGATACAAAGATACAATAAACATAATAAAATACAGTAAAATGGCCAGAATTACCTGTGAGTATGGTGACAGCATCCCAAGTGACTACAGTAAAAAAAAATTAAAAATGGCATTTAGTCCAAAAACATGCCAAAACTTTTACACAAATTATCTTAATCAAGAGAAAATTAGATAACAGATTGTTAGGTGACGGATTACTGAGTTTTTCCCCCATTACAACAGTCAACCTCTGTTAAGTGCACAATTGTTTTTTTACATGATTTATTTATTTATTTATTTATTATGAGTTCATAGATAAACCCTCTGTCATAAATAGTTTGAATGTGCATGATTTCATATGTAAATATTACCTTTAACTTGCTGTGGCTTAGTGGATTGTTCAAGTAACAGAAGACATGCATCAGGTTACTGCAAAATAGGGCGAATTTAACGTGGTCCATTGGCACGGATTACAAGGTTGTGCAAGGATTGGGGGGGGGGGGGGGTGTAGAATCGGGAGAGAACTATCTCAATGGTGGAATAGGTTGAGGAATGTCTTCTCACCCAGAGGTAGATAGAGGTCCTTAAGTGTCCAATTAAGAGCCACTTAAGGGTCTCTTCCCCTGTTGCTGGCACCTGAGCATAGGCAGGGTGGGGGCAGGGGGATGGTCCTCCGCTGTGTTGAGAGACCACCCGGAAAAAGCTGGCAGTCTGCCTCTGGGCTTGGTGGTGGTGGTGGGGGGGGAAGGAGGGGGGTAGGTGAGAGATCGGGCACCCTATGGAAGATGTCTCTTTGTGGCAAAGGCAGCCTCCATAGAAACACCCCCTCATATTCTCAACACTGACACCCCATCTCGGCGGCGCCCGAGTGGCACCCACCCCTACTCACCTGGGTTTCAGAGTGGCATCCATGATGCTGCTCTGGGCAGGATGCAGACCCAGCAGTGACCACCACTCCTGGTAGCACTGCTGGGACTGAAGAGCTCTGCCGGCCCTCTGATTGGGATCATCACTTTGATCATCCCTTAAAGGACGAGAGCCCCCCATTGGGCAGTTAATTTCCTGATGGACACAGAATTGGGTAGGGCCTCCTGGAAATAGCTGAGGCAGTGTTACACTGACTTTCCAACTTGCTGTCGGGACCACAGCTGCCCACATTAAATTCAGACAAAGGTGTTTAACCGTGGGTGGAATTGAATGAATAGCAGTAAATTGATAAAATTATTTAATTAGCAGGAATGAATGGAATAGATACATGTTAAAAGTCATCATTCGTTTATGAAATGTTTACGGCGACTAACTTTTAATGGAGTTGACTCGACTACTAGTACTTAGTCTATTGAGTAATTTTAGAGTAAAAAAAGTTATTTTCCACTGACCATAGTTTACCAATTAAATATGGAATTAAAAAGGTTGAGGAAGATCCTCAGAGCTGCCCCTGCTCTACAATTGTAACTGCGGTGTAAACAGGGTTTCCAGTGAAGTTACAGTGCAACTCCAAGGAATGTCCCAGCTATGTTTTTGCAATTTAAACCTATAAAAATGTTTTAACTTCGATAAAATTTCTTTTAATGCCCCATTTCTAGAGGCACTTTCTAATCTATACAAGTCATTATATGCAAATAATAGATATACTTAAGGAAAATAAGATTAGTTAATCAGCTATCAACTGATATTCATTTATATGCTTCATAAGTTCAATGGGACATGAACATCAGATTAGGAATATACTTCCAAATTTAAGAGTATGCCTGCTACATCATTCAATATTCATCAATTAAAAATTGTAATTGCTGCTGATATGCAAATTCACATGTGTTTTGTTACAGGTTCGAAACTGTTGCAAGTAAAAGGCATTTTAGCCAGAGGTGCTGAAGAATGCAATGAGTTGGCAGAAGGAGAGAAATTAGTCATACTACTATTACTTCCCACAGGTGGCATTTAAAAACAAACAATAGGTAACACCATGTAAATAAACCATACATCGAATATTGTGTAATGTTTGAATGCAACAAGTGCTCAAAATATTGGGTGGAATGAACATTCCATGCAAAATTAATTACCTCCCCGAAACTATGTCTTTCAAGTCTGTCTTCTGATGCAGATTTGAAATATGGCTCGTAGGAAACCAGATCAGGACGCTGAATATCATAGATAGTTTTAACTTTGGGAAGAGCAGCCAGATCCCTATAGTCAAGTATTTCATTATCCACTTTTGCCTGAGATGAAGAGAGTGGAAAGAGGAGAACAGAGGAAATCAGAGGAAGATGTTAGATACAGAGAAAGTAACAATAGAAAGAAAACCACTTTAAGTCATTAGTTTCTGATTTGAAGTCATTAGTTCCCAATTTTAAGTCATTGGTTCCTGAAACTGTCACACTGGAGATATTAAAGCTGTTTTATGCATAAGTAGCATTGCTAGACTTTCATTATAAAACAGAAAAAAATCAGAGGAATGTTGCAGTGAAAATGAGCTGCAGGACAGGGTTGTTTCAAGTTGGGGAAATTCATTCCACTGAGTGATCATCCCTTATGAAGAAGGTTATTTACAGCTAGTGGCATCTATTCTGTTCTGTGGGAAAATGCATTAAATCAATTACCTTAATTGTAAATATTACTGTTTAATAAAACACTGTTAAAGTTCACATATTAAAAAATGAATTTGACTTATTCAGCCACAATACATAAATGGCCCTGGTCACAGACATTACAAAAGACAGTCAGAGTCATTATAGAGCAGGATCTGTCTACAGTTCCTTTCAATGACAATATCAAAAGAAAAGACCTGCAACTTCTGATTTCAGCTCAGCGACAGAAGTACAAAACTACAATCCCAGATGTGAGGGCTATCAATTGGACCTGGAGTATAGCAAAGATTAAATTTGATTTTGGGAACAAATCAAGTAACACACTAAAGTGTGCTGGTTGGACCACATATAGACTGATTCTGAGTGTGGCAGGTCCAGTGCTACTCCACTCAGCACTGGCAAATTTCCTAGTGAATCTTAAATTAGGCCTCTAATTGACATTTGCATGGGGCCTAACATCTATTTTAGTTGGCTGTCATCAACATCTGAAAAGTCATCTGATGTCATTTGTGGTTGAGCATGTTTCAGACACCTTTGGGGCATGAAATATAGCTCTGCAAAATTGATCATATTGCTTCTGGGTGATAAACAGGCTGCAATGAGTCCCAATTTTGCCCCATGGCTTTTATTTGGTAAATTTGTTTGGACAGTGTCAGAAAGTTAGTAGTCAATTTCACACACTCAATGGGGGTGAATCTCAAGTGATACCCCTAGAACTGACTCCTCAGGAGCCATTTCTTCATATCTGTAATAGTAACCTAGCTACAACAAGGTTTCAAAGCTGCAGTATGTGGGTAAGGTCCCCTTTTTAATAAGCATTAGTAGCAGAAGTTGATAGATGTCCACAATGCTATATGCAATAAAACTGGACATGGAAAATGATGTATTATTGCACTAGTTTATGGTAGAGGTCGTCATTGCTTTTCAAATGCTCCATCAACTCCTGAGTGAGATCTGCATTTCAAGTCATTCTGCAAGCAGCCTTCAGGGCTGTTTTTCAGTACACGTCTTTTGAGTATAATTTTGACGGTAGCTTGTTCCACAAATATCACATTTTATGAATAAACCTCCAGGCTTTCAAGAGTATTTAAGGGCCTCATCTAGTATGTGCTAAGTTTAGCGGCCATTCTGAGAAAAGGGTGGGCACATCATTTACCTCAAGTAGTTTGAAAGAAGATGCCAATTTATGGATCTCATATCTGTAGTATCTCTTAGCAACCCATTTTGCAAGTTAGAATATTGAGTTTATTTTTAAAATTTGGTTTTGCCACAGGGAAGTTAGTGACAGCTTGAATTGTGTTTCTTTCTAATGCTTCTCGACCTGCTGGAAATAATTGGAACTATTAATAACTGGATTAGCTGTCTAGAGAGAGGTAGAATTCATGTTGACAGCAATGACGAAGGGGAGGGTGGAGGAAGGTTACTTCTGTTATATTTGCAACCATAACAACAATGGGATGAGAGGTTGTGTTCAAAGGGGATATGACTGTAGACTATCATAGATTCTGTAACTTTAAAAATTTAGTTTCTGGGCATAGTTTAGATTCTCTAGGTAGTAAGTTTGTTTAAATTGCTTTGAGCAATAAAGTTTTCATTACCACACTCTTGGGCCTAAATTTTAGCAAAGACAGAAGGGCTCCATGCTGCAGCTGAAATGGCACTGGAACCCTGATTCCAGAAGGCCTGCTCCCGAATCCGGCACCCACCATGGGAATGATGGTGGTATGTATTTCGCACATCTGCAGTTCGCAGAGGCAGCAGCAAATTTAAAAGTGCAGCTGTTTTCAATCAGAAGGAATTTTTGTCATCGAAGTTTCTGAAACACGATTTGTGAGTTTGAGGAAAAGGTCTAATCCGGCAGATGACCTGCCGGAGTTCTTTGGAGAGGTCAGGCATTCCTTTAGGATTGTTAAAAGTAGACGTGAGTGTGCATAAAAATAGTGGATAAGATTTGTGCAACAGTCAAGCTGTCAAGACATTTAAATCCCCTGCTCTTTAAATTTTGGAAAAAAGCAAACAGCCTGCAGTTGAAAAATTCAGTGCTTGCAATTTCAATAGATGTTTGTTGATATAAGCCTGAGGGTTTTAATTATTGTATTAATACAGTTTGACTGCTTCCACAACCTGTCATATCACAGTGGGGGACTTTTAAATTCACAGTTTGACTGACAACTCCAAGTGGTTATAAAGGGATTAGCTCCCTTTGGTGTGGGCTATGCATACAAATATTTGTTTTTATAAGGGATTTAATACTTGAAGAGATTTAAATGTATTGAATAGGCTTTGATCAATGATAGTGTTTTGTTATAATAGAGTTAAATCTCTAATTGATACTTAGAACTTTATTTTATTTTATCCCAGCATAGTTCCTGAGGTCTGCCCATGGTGGATACTGGGTGAGTTGGTATGGAGGGTATAAGGGAAAAGGGTGGTGGGTGCGGAGCATGTGTTGGCACCAAATTAGCAAAAGGGCTATAAAAGGTTATGGGGTGGGTGGAGAGCATAGGCTGGCATGGAGGGTAGGAGTGGCCATGCAAAGTGGGTATAGGTGTATATGTTGGCACAGAGGGTATGAAAGGCCTTGGGGTGGGTAGAGAGGTCACATGGAGGTTATTAGGGGACATTGGGCATGTGCAGGGGCACATATTGTGGCAACAGTTGGCATGGATGGGGCATGGGGAGTGTGTGGCATTGAGGGGCTGTGAGGGCTAGGGGGCCTTAGTGCTTTTATTATACCTAGGATAAAATCCCAGAGAGCCAAGGCGGGCCTTTGATAAGCCCAGCTCAGCACCCAGCAGCTCTTTTGACTGTTTCTGCAGAACAAAAACCGGAACATTCGGGGAAGTTTCTCCTGAGTAGGGTTTGGGAATTTTCCCAACACCGGATTCAGGAATGAAAATCTGGTCCTTGGTCTCTGCGTAGTACGTTTAGTTACATATACAGAGAAGAGGGTTATCTGTTTTTCTGGGGGAGAAGAGGAGCTGCTGCCAATGTCGAGATGAGAACTTCAAACTTATTTGAGTGCGATTTTTGGAAAAGTAGAACTTAATTTTATGAAACTGATCTTCTATGGATTCCCCTTCTACTTCCCTTAGATTTTGACGAGATTTCATTGAGCTTGGTCAGTTCTGGCCCCAGGTGGCTAAAGGTACTTACACAGATGACCCGGTTTGGTGATCCTGAAATGCTGGATCCAGGGGGAGAGATGGAAGTTTCAGAGGTGCGTCTGTGCTGTAAAAGGAAATGAGAATATGATAACATTCACCTTCATGTATATTCCTGCATTGCAAAAAAGGTTCTACACACTTACAGCCAATTCTCATTCAACTTTTTTTTATTTGAATCAATTCCAAAGTCAATATTATATAGGAGTATGTGTTAATGCTATATAAAATCGGCTGCACTGTGTAAGAACAAATTGAACACTACAGAAGTTTTAACTATTTACACATCCTCTATTGGTTTACCCAAAGTGATGCATACTCATTGTCATTGTTGGAACTTTAAAATTGACACACATAATTTATTAAATGTTTCCCTGCTGCCCATTGTTACTTATTTCCCTCCCACATAGTCATGCGTGCATGTTTTTCTTCTGTCTCTCCCTCTATTGTTGTTGCTTTTGACCACTTCCTTTTCTGTCTCTGTCTTTTTCCTTGGCTTTCCATGTCTTTTTTCACTGAAGCCTCTTTGACCCCCTCGATCACTGCTTTTTTGTGGAGCTTCCCAATATGGGCCTTCAGCTGGATCGATGCAAATTGAATACTATGGTCTTCCAAAGAGCGTGAGCACTGTAACATGATTGAATAACCACTTCTCCCAAATATCTGCAAGAGAAAAAGCTACAGTACACTTTGAATGCAAGCCACTTTGGCCCTTATTCACCTAACTTTAGGGCTAACGACATTGTATTTGCGATGGACAAGGGGAGAAATTGGGGAGGGATTATTCTGGTCCCCTACCATTTTTGCGTTCATCAGAATTTTCAACCCACTTGGGAGCAGGTGTAGAATACACACCCAAAACATAGACAGGTGCATACAATGCAGGAATTCTCGCATTTGCATCTGAAGCAACTGGATGCTAGAGGCTACCTATGTGATCATGCAATGCAGTTTTACTAGAGCATTAGTGGCTTTTGATAAAGGAAATGGCATGGTTTTTTCAACTGCAATCAAAGAAACCTTGGGGTTTCAAAGAAGCTGACCAATAGTTTTTCTTCATACTCTTTAGTTTGCCCCTGATGAACCCCAAATCAACTCAATAATGATGTGCTCAGGCACAACTGAGTTTCCTAAGTTGAATGCCCTAGATGGTTATTAATAACATGGTAACTTGCCCATGCACGAAACGCTATGAATGGGGAAAACGGGGCAAAATGAGGGGTGCAACTAGTCAGTGGGCTTCTGCTCCATCCCAACGCAGTTCTGCCTCTGAAAACTTATCGAGGACATTCAGGCTTTTTGATTTAAAAAAAATGAAATTTTTTTTAAAAGTGTGGTATACTTCTGGTTATCAGTAAATTTTGGAAAGCAAACCTTGCAAGGTCATGAACAAGTTAATTCATGTGCCCCAAACCTCTTAACCTGGTGGCAAATCTTGAAAACATGAAAGTGAATGCCAAGTCCAGCAGGTATCAGGTACTTTTTAAAAAATTAATTCACGGGATGTGGGCTTCGCTGGCTGGGCCAGCATTTATTGCCCATCCCTAATTGTCCTTGAGAAGGTGGTGGTGAGCTGCCTTCTTGAACCGCTGCAGTCCATCTGGTGTAGGTACACCCACAGTGCTGTTAGGAAGGGAGTTCCAGGATTTTGACCCAGCCACAGTGAAGGAATGGCAATATATTTCCAAGTCAGCATGGTGAGTGGCTTGGAGGGGAACTTCCAGATGGTGGTGTTCTCATGTGTCTGCTGCCCTTGTCCTTCTAGATGGTAGAGGTCGTGGGTTTGGAAGGTGCTGTCTAAGGAGTCTTGGTGAATTCCTTGTGGGTTTCAAGTGTGTTGACACATAGGAGTGCGTATGATTTCTTCAGATGACAAATGGTTACAATGTTGTGAGGGTTGTTCAGATGGGCTCCCACTACTTCTTTGAAATACTTACCCATCAATCTGCCTGCTATACCTTTGAAAATAGCAGTTATTCATCAGTCCGTAGAAATTAGAACAAGATTAGCTTTCCATTGGGCAAGAGGAAAAAATTGAATATATTTTTTGTGTATCACATTGTTTTTTGTCATAGCTGCCTTTAGTAGTGTTAGGACCTTTTTGTAGAGTGCTTCAATTTTAAAACTGAGTTAACATGTTACACACAAAGGATAAATCATACTGAGCACAGGTTTAACCAGAAATGCCTCTCTTATATGACTGTAATTTAGAGAACTATTATCTGGTAATTGCTGAATTAGTATTATATATATATATTGTGCACATATCAACTTAACCCAGGAAATCAAGGAGTTTACATGCTAATGCTATTCAGTTGATCGGAGAAATAGGCACATTTTTGTGGATGTGTTGTACCCACCCGTAGCTTCTTTTCCATTCTAGCAGACTGCTTACAAAGTGGATGCCATACTTCACAGCCTGAAACGGAGAGAAAAAGAAATAAATTCAAGCCAAATGTGTGGCACCATTGCAGTGAGACCTACAGCTTGGCCACCTAAGTGCTCTGGTAGCACAACAAAACAAATCGAGCATTTCTGTCAGCTGAAGGGCACAGGTAAATTTGAGTAACGCCTGATTGAAAACAGCAATGCAAGCTTTGCCTCACTGAAGCATTAGATGGTTTCATTTCAGCCTGTTTACAAGGTCTGGTTTGACTAAAATGGGGCTTACACTGAGGTAATGTGTGGTGACAATGAAGGAGACGCCTGCACAAGTGCAACTGGCCACATTCTCAAGTTGCATTTGCCAGTGGAGGAATGATGAGAGCAGATGCAAACTGGATTAGGGATCCTCTCCCACATACTCTCAAATAAAATGATAGTAAGTTTATTTATTTCAAAATTTATTAAGTGACACTGCTGCTACAATCTTGTTCCAACAAAGTCAGACGCCTCTACACCTTTTAAAATTCTTGTGTCCTTGGACTGCCATTCACAAAATACCTTGCAAGCAAGGTATGTTGCCAAGGGATTTTGTTTTGTGGAACAAAAGTGTTCTCAAAGCTCTAAACGATCATGTCTTGTGGATATGCAGTAAATATCTGCAATTTCTGAACATGTTTTAACACCATTTGTGCTCTGCAACCAATTTGCAAAACTGTGCCCCGAAGCAAGCCTGAACAGGTCATTGTTTCCGAAAGTGGAGAAGAAATATTTATAAATAAAATGGAAACTCATTTTAACAATTTAAATGAAAGATATTTGTAAATATTAAGGAAATAAACTAATGCAGAAGAGATTTAAGGACTAGAATTTCCTGGACTTAATTTATGCAGAAATTTCATGTTGACATTTTTGTGGAGTTCTATATTGATCTTGCTGACAAGTGCTTACAAGCCCAAATTTCCTTTGGAGCTCAATCGCTTAAGTTAGATCATAAACACTGACCCCAAACTAGTGCAAATGCTGTAGCACCAATATGGGTAATAAGGCATAGTCTGCTGTCTTCTGCCATGGAGTCTCGTTCTCACAGCTGCTTGTAAGTTACAACAACAACCTGTATTCAGATGGTGACTAACACAGTAAAATATCCCAAGGACAGGGTTTTACAGGTGTTTCTTGCTCTGCCACCCTAAAAGTCGCCCTAGGAGTTGCCCCACTACAACAGGCTGCCCTGCAGATTTTTAATGGCTTGAGACGAGCTTTCCACCCCCATTTGGGTAGGGAGCCCTGCCTTTCTGAGAACTGCTGGCTAATCTCTTGTCCCAGCTGTGCCACTGGGAGCACTGGCCACTGTTGGGACTGCATCCATTCCTGAAGAAGAAAAGCAAAGAGCTGGATGACAGATAAGTTGGGGCCAGGAGTGGAGATCCTGCGGGATGAAGGGGGTGAGGGGGAGGGAAGGGGCAGGGTGCACAGACCACACGGCAGGGGTGGGGAACACCCGAGGGGTGGGGGCCTCCAATTGGAAAAGAGGGCCTTCCCTTTCCTGCCCGAGGCCTGAGCAGGTTAACCTGCCAGGCTTCCCGCCTATCACTGACTTCCTCCTACCAGCCAAAAAATTGCTGTCAGGTAGCAAGTGGCCTTAGAGCCTCAATTGGCACAAGGGTGCGCAGGCTGCCTGAGGCCTTGCCCGCTGCCCGTTAAGGCATCACTAGGTCAGGGTGGGTGGGTGGATGGTGGGAAAAGCACCAACAGAATTTTACAGGTCCCCCTGCTTGCAAATGCGCCTGCAGGCAGGGCCAGGGAGAGAAATCATGGACCCTGGTGCATGTCCTGTTTCCGGGCCCCTTAACCTCCCCCCCCCCCGCCGTCATGCATGTGGAACATGTGTTCAGCTGTGCGAGGTTAAGAGAGGGTGCAGGCTGAAACCTGTTGTCCCAAGATGGCAGCGCAGGCATCAGATCATGTTACTTGCTGATTGAAGTCATGATCTGTCTACTCTGCCTATTTCCGGGAAACATTAGGTGTGTTCCATTAACGCTTTTACAAAAATGGCATCCGGCACACTTTGCATCAGAAGTGTACCCATGTGCTACAAGCTCTATTTGGAACTTTTTAAGGGGCCTCTTAACACCCAAAAATACATTTCTTCCCTCAGCATCTGGCCCTTTCTGTTTGTGAATCTTGCTAATTGAAAATTCCCTACATAATAACATTGATGACAAAAGTACTTCAGTAGCTGAAAAGCACTTTTGTGAAATTGCGAAAAGCACTCTATGAATGTAAAGTTGTTTCAATTAAAACTGTTCACTAAATACACTTGGACACAAAAATAAGATGTGTCTAATAGGTTATATAAATACAGCATCAACTTCAAATCCAGTCACATCAACAAAGAACAATTGTCTTACTTCTGGGAAGGTGGCATAGTGGGATTGTCACTGGTATTCCAGAGACGCAGGGTAATGCTCTCGGGACTTGGGTTCAAATCCAATTGAATCCAATAAAAATTTGGAATTAATGATGACCGTGAATCCATTATCGATTGTTGTAAAAACCCATCTGGTTCACTAATGCCCTTTAGGGAAGGAAATCTGCCTCCACAATAATGTGTAAATGCCCTCTGAAATGGCCTAAAAAGCTACTCAGTTGTATTAAACTGCTACAAAGACAATAAATAAAAAGGAATGAAACTGGACAGAGCACCCAGCATTGACCTAGGCACCCGAAACAACAATGGCAAACCCAGCCCTGTCGACATTGCTAACTAAGATCTCCTTATTAACATCTGGGGGCTTGTGTCAAAATTAGGAGAGCTGTCTTACAGACTAGTCAAGCAACAGCCTGACAGAGTCATACTCACGGAATCATACCTCCCAGACACCACCATCAACATCCCTGGCAGGACAGACCCAGCAGAGATGGTATACAGTCGGGAGGGGGTTGCCCTCGGAGTCCTCAACATTGAAATCTCATGGCATCAAGTCAAGCATGGGCAAGGAAGCCTCCTGATGATTATTACATGCTGACCCCCTCAGTTGATGAATCAGTACTCCTCTATGTTGAGCACCACTTGGAGGAAGCATTGAAGGTGGCAAGGGCGCAGAATGTATTCTGGGTGGGGGACTTCAAGGTCCTTCATCAAGAGTGACTTGGTAGTACCACCACAGACCGAGATGGCTGAGTCCTAAAGGACATAGCTGCTAGACTTGGTCTGCGGCAGGTGGTGAGGGAACCAAAAAAAGGGAAAAACATACTTGACCTCATCCTCACCAACATGCCTGCCGCAGATTCATCTGTCCATGACAGTATCGGTAGGAGTGACCACCTCACAGTCCTTGTGCAGATGAAGTCCCGGCTTCACATTCAGGATACCCTCCATCATGTTGAATGGCTCTACTACTGTGCTAAATGGGATAGATTTCAAACAGATCTGGCAACTCAAGACTGGGCAACCATGAGGCACTGTGGGCCATCAGCAGCAGCAGAATTGTACTCAACACAATCTGGAACCTCATGGCCCGGCATATCCCCCACTCTACCATTACCAGCAAGCCAGGGGATCAACCCTGGTTCAATGAAGAGTGCAGGAGGGCATGCCAGGAGCAGCACCAGGCATACTTAAAAATGAGGTGTCAACCTGGTGAAGCTACAACACAGGGCTACTTGCATGTCAAACAGCATAAGCAGCAAGTGATAGACAGGGCTAAGTGATTCCACAACCATTGGATCAGATCAGAGCTCTGCAGTCCTGCCACATCCAGTCGTGAATGGTGGTGGACAATTGAACAACTCATTGGAGGAGGCGGCTTCACAAATATCCCCATCCTCAATGATGGAGGAGCCCAGCACATCAGTGCAAAAGATATGGCTGAAGCATTCACAACAATCATCAGCCAGAAGTGTCGAGTGGATGATCCATCTCCACTTCCTCCAGAAGTCCGCAGCATCACAGGTACCCGTCTTCAGCCAATCCGATTCACTCCATGTGATATCAAGAAACAGCTGAAGGCACTGGATACTGCAAAGGCTATTGCTTAGCATTAACCTGCTCACTGACGTTCAGTTTGGGTTCTGCCAGGGTCACTCAGCTTCTAAGCTCATTACAGTCTTGGTTCAAACACGGACAAAAGAGCTGAACTCCAGAGGTGAGGTGAGAGTGACTGCCCTTGACATCAAGACAACATTTGACCTAGTGTGGCATCAAGGAGGCCTTGTAAAACTGGAGTCAAAGGGAATCAAGGGGAAAGCTCTCCGCTGGTTGGAGTTATATCTAGCACAAAGGAAGATGGTTGTGGTTGTTGGAGGTCAGTCATCTCAGTTCCAGGACATCACTGCAGGAGTTCCTCAGGGTAGTGTCCTTGGCCCAACCATCTTCAACTGCTTCATCAATGACCTTCTTTCGATCTTAAGGTCAGAAGTGTGTTTGTTTGTTGACGATGTTCAGCACCATTCACAACTCCTCAGGTACTGAAGCAGTCCATGTCCAAATGCAGCAAGAATTGAACAATATCTAGGCTTGTGCTGACAAGTGGCAAGTTAACATTCGCGCCACACAAGTGCCAGTCAAAGACCATCTCCAACAACAGAGAATCTAACCAACGCCCCTTGACATTCAATGACATTACTATTGCTGAATCCCCCACTATCAACATCCTGTGGGCTACAGAAACTGAAACTGAACTGGACTAGTCAAATAAATACTGTGACTACAAGGGCAGGTCAGAGGGTAGGAATCCTGCACGTGTAACTCACCTCCTAACTGCCCAAAGCCTGTCCACTATCTACAAGGTACAAGTCAGGAGTGTGATGGAATACACTGGATGAATGCAGCTCCAACAACACTCTTGCTTGACAATATTTAGAGCAAAGCAGCCTGCTTGAATAGCATGCCATCCACAAACATTCATTCACTCCACCACAGATGAACAGTGGAAGCAGTGTGTACCCTCTACAAGGTGCACTGCAAAAACTTACCAAGGCTCCTTAGGCTGCACCTTCCAAAACCATGACCACTACCATCTAGAAGGTCATCGGCAGCAGATACATGCAAACACCACCAAGGGGAGTTCCCCTCCAAGCCACTCACCTGACTTGGAAATATATCGCTGTTCCTTCACTGTCACTGGGGCAAAATCCTAGAACTCCCTTCCTAACAGCACTGTGGGTGTACCTATACCACAAGGACTGCACGGCTCAAGAAGGCAGCTCACCACCACCTTCTCAAGGGCAATTAGGGATGGGCAAAAAATGCTGGCCCAGCCAGCGATGCCCACACCCCGTAAATGAATTTTTTAAAAATCTGAAAACTAGCTTTACTTAGGAGGTGGTTTGGAAAAGAATGCCTCTTTTACTCATAGTTGTTTGGATTATCTGTATGACTTCCTATTATAGTCTTGTATCATTTCCAAGAATTGGTTTTACCTCACTCTCATGAACTGCTCGATCCTTTCACACATGTTGCATTTTGTTGTGTACCTCCAATGTTGGCTTCCGTCGAGCTTCCTCATGATATACTTTGGGGCCTGTAGTCCTTTAGTGGGCTAGAGCCGGTGAAGGGGGGCAAGAGAGCGACCAAAGACATCACTCAAGCCCAGGCTTTTGCTCCTGGGTCAGGTGTACAGAGACAGGAGAATTGCTGGCTCTGCAAATCCGACCTTTAAAAATGGCTGTCCATGGGGACAGGCTGGATTAGAAGTTGAACCTGCTGCCCCCAGAATGAGTGTGGAGGCAGGCTGGGCGGAAGGCCCGCCTCTGTGCTCTGACACTTTGTTGAAATAAAAAAAGAATAAAACAAAAAACAACCCTCCAGTCCTCACCACTCATCACCCACACACTCCCCACGCCCCATGCATGCCAGCCTGTGCTACCTCATGCCACCCCCATGGCCCTATAACCCCTATGCCTAAACATGCCCCTATACCAAAAATCATGGCCCCTAATAATCCCTATACCCCCCACATCCCCACAACTCTTTATCAGCCATGAGATTATTGAATGGTGGAACAGGCTTGAGGGGCCGAATAGCCTACTTCTGCTTCTTTTTCGTATGTTTGTAAAAGTTCAGACCTCCTACCTGGTCTAATCTGCACACTTGAGGTTTCACATTCCTGGCCTACCAAAATCACACAACAGTGGAGGTAGCTGGTGATCTGAATGGTCAGCTGCCTCTGTAAACCACGCATGCACGAACCCCAGCCCGACTCCACTTCTGTCCTGACGAAAATAGAACATGTTGTGTTCGGGGGCGGCACTTAGAATTTCTGACCATTTTCGCCATGACAGAGAGGCTTTGCATCGTGGCGAATATCGGCCTCAGAATGCACCTTGTCAAAACAAATGGCTGCATGGTCTTGGGCTCTCACTTCAGGACAATTTGCTGTTGAGTGCTGGAACTTTGTCCCAGAGTGGAGCACGCAGAGGGCATTCCAGGTTTGGAGGAGTCAATTTAATCATATGCTCGCACACAGGATGGCACTTGAGAGGGAGAGGGATGGTGCTGCCGGTAAAGGCAAAGGCAAAAACTGCAAATTGAACCTGGTCCCCTCAAGGGCACGTCCTGCTTCCATTCTCTCCATCTCCATTCATGCAGGACAAGCTGGCACACAACAGGAAGAGGTCCCAGGCCGGTGGAGGATTGCCTGAAATCAAGTTACTCACAGACTTTGAAAACAGAGCCATCCAGCTGGCTGGTGATGATCTAGACCGGTCCTGCGTTGACGGTAAGGTCGCCGGTGCTCAACCAAGAGAGGATCCAACAGTGCAACATCCACCAGACAGCCATTCCATGAGTGACGTATCCTGTTTTACAGGCCACTGCCATGTGCTAATCCTGTCCCCTTGCTTCCACAGGCACATCTGGGAAACAGCCAAGAGAGTCCATGACCCAGGGCCTCCAATTAAGCTCCGAAGAAACCTCTGAAGAGGAATATGAAGGCACCCTCCTTGAAGTTCCATCACAGCGCTCACCCATACCCTCCACCAGCACAGAGACACACATCTGAGTAAGACCTAGCTTTAGACTAGCCTTGGAATCACAATCTGGTGAGCACATCGCACTATCTGATCCACAACAGTTGGCGGCAGGGACTTCCTAGGTGTCTGGCACTTGGAGGACTGCTGGAGACAGAAATTTGCTGAGTCTGACTCAGATGACGAGCCTCTGGACTCGGTCATGTCACAGTTACTGGAGCTGCAAAGGCAAATTTAGGAACATCAGGAAGGGATGTCTGCTGCACTCCTTAGATTGCAAGGCATGATGGAGGAGTCCATCCGCCTTCAGGCTGAGGCGATAGTGCCGGCATTGCAACGCACTGAAGTCAACACTGGTAGGATGGCGGTCGCCATGGAGACCTTGGTCCAGGACATCGCTCCTGCACTGCTGCGCAGGCTCAACTCCATCGCTGATGCCATAATTGGCCTCCAACAGTGTGTACGCGAGAGGGGTGCAGGGCAGCTCGATCTCAAAGCTCCTTCTCCTCAAAGGGTCAGCCAGGGGCCCTTGGACGAGGATCAATAGGTGTACCCCCCAGGGCCATCCATCCAGGTAACTCCGAGATTGTCCGGCCCATCCCAATCCCCTCTTCCTGTGACCTTAGCAGCTCCAGCTCTACAGGCTGAGGAGGGTGACACTGTCACACAAGAGGACCCTGAAAGCAGGCAGCAGCCCTCCAGTAGATACCTGCCTAGATCATCACAGACAGGGCATAGCACTCAGCAGGTTGCCTCCACCTCCACTAGAGAGCACCAAGACATAGCGGCAGGTTTACGAAAGTAAAGATATTAATGCACAGCCAGAACATGGGTGTTAATCACATGTACATAATGTTCACTATTGTGAATAAACTCCCAAGAATGTCTCCCTGCCTGTAGCTCCTTGTCTTCATGAGCAGTGTTCATGTCACCCAGATGTGAAATCTTTCTGCACAAGATGAAAGCAGGTGTCTCAGTCCAGGGCCTCTTCCCTTTGTGCATTGTGCATTCAGACCAAAGTGATGATTCGGCCTCACACTCCCTGGACACATTACTGATGCCTGCACCTCGATGGTGCTTGTCATTGCTGCCAGAATGTAGTGGGCAGGCGGCACAGAGTTCCGTCATTCTCTCTGTGTGCTCTCAGCACCTTTAGGGTGGGGCTGGCCCCCATCTCTTCAGCATCTGTGACCACTGATGCTGTGCTCCTGAAGGGGTCAGGTGCTGAAGGCGGACAAAGGATCAGATGCTTTTAAAGTTTCATGGCTGCGTCTCTATGATATAACCCTGATCACAGAGCACAAGCGAGCTGTCCTAGGCCAGACAGGAGTCCTGGAGTCAAACATTCATAGTTGCAATGTGAGGATCTTATGGTGTCTCCTCACTGCATGTTGTCATCATCCTCCACAAATCTAGCAGCTATGAGCCAGAATGCACGTGCCTCATTTGGCCAGTGCGAGGGCCTCATTCCCGTCATCATCGCCTTTGAGGACCTCCTCACCCTCATCCCTGTTGGTATCCTCCTCATTGGAGGAGACCCCCAGCTCCTCCATCTTCTCTTTAGCCAACTCGTCTCCCCATTGCAGTGCCAGGTTGTAAAGGACGCAGCAGACGACGATGATGCATGACACCCTCTGTGGCCTATATTGCAGGGCTCCACCAGACCGGTCCAGGCACTGGAAGCTCATTTTCAGCATCCTGATGGTTTGCTCCACCAAGTTGCTGGTTGCAGCATGAGTCTTGTTATACCTTCGCTCTGCTGCAGTCTGAGGCCGCCACCCAGGTGTCATCAGCCACGTCCTCTGTAGCCCTTGTCCCAGAGGAGCCATCCCTGCAGCCTCTGTGGACCCTGAAAGGCTTCAGGGGTCTGTAACTGACTGAGGATGTAGAAGTTGTGCAGAGTCCCTGGAAACCATGCGCAGACCTGCAGGATGTGTTTGTGGCGGTCACATACCAGCTGCACATTCAGTGAGTGGAATCCTTGTGGCTGGTGTAGTTGACTGTGTGTTGTGACGGAGATCTGAGTGCCACGTGAGTGCAGTCGATCACATCCTGCACCTGTGGGAAACCCAAGATGTGGGGAAATCCTATCACTCTTGCATCCTGGCTCTCCTGGTCCCGGTTGAAATGCACAAAGTTGTGTGCCCTTGTGAAGATGGCATCTGTGACCTCATGGATGAGTTTGTGGGTGGAAGCTTGTGATATCCTACAGAGGTCATGTGTGGACACCTGAAAGGAGTCACTGCCGTAGAAATTGAGCGCCATGGTCACTTTCATGGCCACTGGCAATGGATACCCTCCATGTCCCCATGATGCCAAATCCTGCAGTAGCTGGCAGATGTGACAGGCCAGTTCCCTAGACATGCGCAGTCTTTGGCGACACTGCTTCTTGGTGATCTTCAGGAATGAAAGGCAATGTCTACCGACCCTGGGTCTATCTAGGCGCTGACCAGCACCGGCTCGCTGTGGCTCTCTGGCGGCGTGTGCGGGAGCCCAGCCGTCCCTTCTTCCTGAGAGTGCTGTTCCTCCCTCTGTGCAGCTAGGTGCTTCACTCACTCTCTTCTCAGTCATGTTTGCTCTCTGTAAGCCACTAGGCATACAGCTAGGTCACCAGACTCCAGGATCCTGATGTATTCCTCCTGCAGGATGAAGGAGAGAGATGCGTGGGTTAGCACAGGTGTGCTAACAACCTGTCTTGGTTAAGTCTGAAAGCCCCTTAACGCATCCTGGAGAGTGCTGACCATCACTTGGATGGCCAGAGATTAGTGCGCTACACGGCTGCCCGAAACCCCACCTTCCTCCGCCCCACTCCACCTGACTGATTGGCGGCAGCCGTGCCCACTGGACTGCATGCTGTGCTCTCAGCTCAGGCGCAGGCATTCTCCTAACCCGCACTGCAAGGCTGCACTGTTAGCTTGAACCATGGGGAGACTGGTCCAAATTGAGATGATGACATTGCAAGAGGCTGTGGGCACCTCCACCAGCGATTGCTCCATGGTCAGCTTTGGCAAGGAGATTGTACAACTTGCCCAGTCGGCCAACTCTTCCGCAGTCCACTAAAATGTTCATGACTTTGCAGTCTGTGCTTGGGGGATGAAAAGCTCTGGAGCACTTGGTGCCACTTTTATGCCTCTGCGTTGCTCAAATGGACAGATAAGCTAGATGCCCAATTCCAATGCATCAATGGCTGCACCTGAACTGTCACAGCTGCAGAGGAATGGTCACATTATACAAGGTGTCCCTAATGTTTGGACACTTCCCTTGTTCACCCTACTACCCCACCCGAATGCTTGTGCACTACCTTCAACCACAGGGCAGCCCTTGCGCCCTCCCCGAATGTACCTCAACCTTGAAGTCCAACAGGCGACCAGGGCGAGTGCTCCGCAATGTTACTGTGTATTCACCTCCGAGTTCCCCTCAAAGCACAGCCCACCAAGTGCACGCCTTTTATATGCTGTTGTGAAACTGTCGGCGTGTGTTCCTGCCAACGTGGGCGGACGATACAGCGGGGAGGTGGTGGTGGGGGACGATTCCGGTGGGCTGGCCTAATGCGGATGTATTACAATGAGATTCCTGACGTCCAATGGCGGGAAATGCGGCCCACCATCGACCAGCTGAGCAGACAATTGCAACTGGTTTCATGCTGTCGTGAAACTGATTGCGCTGTATTGTCTGCTCATGCCACCGAACATGCCCGATGCCAGCGGGCACGGAAAATCCCGGCCTTGGTGCGAGTTAGGATATGGGCAGCAGAGTTTTGGATGGGTTTGTGCTTATGGAGAGTAGATGACTGTAGGCTCGCCAGGAGAGCTCTGGAACAGTCAAGTCTAAAGGTGACAAATACATAGATGAGGGTATCAGCAGCTGATGAGCTGAGGAAGGGGCTGAGATGGATGATGGAAATGGAAGTTGGTGAATTTAGCGATGGAGTGATTGCTAAGTCTGTGAACAGTGAACAAGTGGAGGAATGGAATTGGTGGCTGTGAATCAAGTTTATGTTGGACTGGAGAGATTGATCAAGATTTTTCCAGTCCTCTGGAGACGGGGTGGAAAGTTTCAAGGATCAGTAGGTTGGATCGGTTTCCTGACACAGTCCTGCAGCCAGGCATTTAATTGACAGTGCCACAGGATCTAGAGAGGCTTTTCACCCCAATGTGGCAGGCAGCCAATTTACATAATTAAAGACCCAATTAGGGTTCATTTGATGTTGCTGACAGCAAAGGTCAACCATCCTGTTGCATGGAAAGGCCACCAGATAAATGGAGGTGACCTCTCTGCCACACTCCAGGAGAGAGAACAAGGCTCAGTGGGCAAAGAAGGGGCCACAATCAGGTAAGGCATCACCCATGGCCCTAATGACCGCCTCCAGGAAGAATTTTGCTCTCGAGCCCTTAGCCCAGTGAATTTTTAACATTTTTTTACTTACCTCTCAGACGTTCCAGGTCTCCTGCATTCTTCAGCAGCGACCACCTCTGCCGGTGGCACTGCTGAGGCTTCAGACCTACTGGCCTTGTGACTGGGCCAGTAGCATCAGGAACCTACCCACAGGTGCCTAATTAGGAGGCCGCCTGTGGTACAATTGCCAAGCAGGTCTCACTGCCGACAACAGGACAAAGCAGCTTGCTTGATTAGCACCACATTCCCAAACATTCACTCCCTCCACCACCGACGCACAGTAGCAGCAGTGTGTACCATCTACAAGATGCACTGCAGGAGTTCACCAAGGCTCCTTAGACAGCACCTTCCAAACCCATGACCACTACCATCTAGAAGGACAAGGGCAGCAGATAGATGGGGACACCACCACCTGGAAGTTCTCCTCCAAGTCACTCACCATCCTGACTTGGAAATATATCGTCGTTCCTTCACTGTCGCTGGGTCAAAATCCTGGAACTCCCTTCCTAACAGCACTGTGGGTGTACCTACACCACATAGACTGCAGAGGTTCAAGAAGGCAGCTCACCACCACCTTCTCAAGGGCAACTAGGGATGGGCAATAAGTGCTGGCTTAGCCAGCGAAGCTCACATCCCGTGAATTAATTAAAAAAAAGAGGGTTCGTGACCCACTTTTTATCCTCTTGTCAGAGTCCCAACGCCCCTCGTAGAATACAGTCCATTGGCTTTGGTCTCCCGAATAATTAACATAATTTTTTCAGCCTTACCACTGGAAGCATAGTAACACACTCAGCACAATGGAATGTAGACGACACTGACTGAGAATATCTTACTGCTTCATGCAGGATAAAAAAAACTTACTGAATTATTTTTGACATGGATCATCGCTTTGAAAGAAATCAATATTCTAAAGCAAAGTTCTTATTAAGCAGTCATGTATTTATACTTTGATTACCATCTATTGTTCTGCTCTGGCATTGTCTGCTCACCTCTTTGCCTTTTTTTTTGGCAGGCATTCCTGTGTTCTTCAATAGCACATGAATATTATTGTGAGCAACTGAACCGATCACAAATCTCTGGTATGTTGCTATAAGGAGCAATGAGGTAAACTTATCCCTGCAGTTGGCAGGTTGGCTGCCTCATTTTGAGCACCAGGCCTCATTTGTGGCCAGAATCTGTGCTCCTGGGCCACAGGTGGCCACAACATCAGGTAACCCTGTCACCCTCTGGGCTAGATGAAAGTAATTCTTGTGGTGAAGGGCACTCTAATTTGCAGGGAGAGGGGAGGTGGAGAGTCAGCGACAGAAGCTGGGATCATGGAGCCTGGAGGAGCGCTCCTGCTCCTTCTGGCTCCCCAAAAATGAAGAGCAACTTGCCTGTGGGATCCTCTTGGGTCAGACAGCATTCTTGTTAGAGCGTGCACAGTGCATGGTTGCCTAGCACAGTCCAAAAATTGGAATCAGGGTTGAATGTACATCATGGCACAGGGATTCACATTTTAAATGGGCCTAACTCCCGGCTCAGAGAAACATTTCTGCAACCAAAATGAGGCAATGGGGCGGGAAGCATTTTCCAAAAGTTACCACCACATTTCCTGACCGTTAACCCCTATTTGTTTGGGATTACCTTACACTCTGACTTTCCTTTGTTTGTAGTGGAGGAATAGCTACTAATCTTTGTCTGATCCATTTCTTGATTTGACAGATAATGCCATTAGCTCATTCTTTCAAGAAAGATATTTTGGGGGTAATATTCAGTTTCAGTGATGGGAGTAGAGGGGGGCTGTGGCTGATCCCCTTTGCCAGTTTCTGCCACTGCCAAAAGTGAAAATTATCCTTTGTCATTTTGTTTACGTTTTCCTTCTAAAAAGGTGCTACTGACAAGGCATGTTATTACATTCCAATTAGTCCCATTCCTGTGGTGAAAGTGCAGGAGAGTGGAACTAATTGGACAGCTTTTCAAAGAATCAGCACAGGCATGATGGATTGAGATCTTCCTACAATGCTGTACGATTTTATGATTCTGCGAAATGGCATTTAAGAAGAATACTCCAGTGACTTCACAGAGGAGTCACATGTCAGTGAATCAACTCAATTCCTGCAGATACATAGGAAAAACATGTTGCCGTTCAGTTCCTCTACACTACCAACCACTGACAAAACAGGCAGTTTCTCAAAAAGTATTACTCACAAAGATTTATTCCTTCCATACTGATTGACCTGGTACAGTAAGAATGAAAGGGAAGCTAACTGTTTTTCCCTTGATCTTGAGGATTAGTTATTTTATTACAGGATTGAATTTTCAAAAATAAAAGTGTATTTTTAAGGCAACACCATGACAGTGAGTTGCTCCACCGGTATAAACTGAACCACAGAGTGCGATTTGAGATCCCCAATCCATTCAGTTACTGACCTCAGCCATGTCACTATCAGGAGAGATCAAGTGAAAACTGATAATTTTCTCACAGGGATGAATAAAAAATTGACGTGATATTACTTCCAACTCACAATTATTTTTGCCCAATTTACAATTACATTGGCCTGGGAGGAGGTCAGCTTTAGTTTGTGTATGGTCTCACAAATAAAACTCTACTAACATTGCAAAATCTTGGCTTGAGCAAGGCCAGGCAAAAAGGTGACATGATCCAGCCTGCAGGCTTTGGACAAACCTAGCCAAGATTCTGAGTCAATAGAAGATACTGTTTGAGGATGTAGATGGACAAAGCCAGCTGTCAGCTTTTGTTCTTAATTCCCAAGCTGGAAAACATCATTGGTCAGGGTCAGGACAAAGTTTATTCAAATTGAGCAGAGGCTGAAGCCTTAAATATGTCAGAGAAACTTAGTGCATTCCGATGTAGACACTTAATGCAGAGGGCTCTGGGAGTACAGCACAACTTGTGTACTATGCTTATCAGGCTCTTGATTTTCATGTGTATGGCTGGAGTGTCTGAACAGCATTCCATCCCTATGGTGCCTGTTTGAAATACTTTTTTTTTGCAAAAATATACTTTATTCATAAAATATCTTCAACCACATTCCAAACCATTTCAAAATCACCATTACAAAGGTACAATCAGGTTCAACTTTTACAACATGTATCACAAGGTGCATCAGTACCAACAATGAATATTACAATCATTTGCAGACATTCATTTTGAGCTGTACAGCCCGAGAGGCTCTACACAGTTCCCAGTCCCTCGGTGCACTCTGGCAGAAAGGTTTTAGGCAACGACCCTTCCCCATTGCACCTTTGCGGCGGCTGCCCCAAGCTTTAGTGCATCCCTCAGCACATAGTCCTGGACTTTGGAATGTACCAGTCTGCAACACTTGGTCGGGGACAACTCTTTGCACTGGGAGACCAACAAGTTTCGGGCAGACCAAAGAGCGTTTTTCACCGAGCTGATGATCCTCCAGCTGCAGTTGATGTTTGTCTCAGTGTGTGTCCCTGGGAACAGCCCGTAGAGCACAGAGTCCTGTGTCACAGAACTGCTCGGGATGAACCTCGACAGAAACCACTGCATCTCTCTCCAGACCTTCTTTGCGAAGGCACAATCTACAAGGAGGTGAACAACGGTCTCTTCCCCGCCACAGCCACCTCGAGGGAAACGTGCCAAGGGGGTGAGACTCCTGGCGTGTAGGAAGGATCTGACGGGGAGGGCCTTTCTCACCACCAGCCAAGCTACGTCTTGGTGCTTGTTGGAAAGTTCTGGCAATGAGGCATTCTGCCAAATGACTTTGACAGTCTGCTCGGGGAACCATCCCACAGGATCCACCCTCTCCTTTTCCCTCAGGGCCTCTAAGACGTTACGTGCCGACCACTGCCTGATGGACTTGTGGTCAAAGGTGTTTCTCTGCATAAATTTTTCCACGAGGGACAGGTGGTACGGCACGGTCCAACTACTTGGAGCGTTCCGCGGCAGCGTGGCCAGACCCATCCTTCACAACACTGGGGACAGGTAGAAGCTCATCACGTAGTGACACTTGGTGTTTGCGTACTGCTATGCACTGCTTGATGCAGCCACACACAAAGGGTGTGGGCACGTTTTTTTCCCCTTTATCTAGAGGCTTGTACATCGCGTCCCTGCGGACACGATCCATTTTGGACCTCCAGATAAAGCGAAAGATGGCTCGGGTGATCGCCATCGCGCAGGAGTCTGGAATGGGCCAGACCTGCGCCATGTACAGCAACAGCGAGAGTGCCTCACACCTGATGACCAGGTTCTTACCCGCAATGGAGAGGGAGCGTCACTCCCACATGCCCAGTTTCCTTTTCACCATAGACACTCGCTCCTTCCAGTTTCTAACGCATGCCCCGGTCCCTCCGAACCATATCCCCAGCACCTTCAGGCCGTCAGCCCTGACGGTGAAGGGGACAAAGGATCGGTCAGCCCAGTCCCGAAGGACATGGCCTCGCTCTTCCCACAATTTACCTTGGCTCCTGAGGCCAGTTTGAACTGGTCGCAGATGTGGATCAGTCTGCGCACCGACAGCGGATCCGAGCAGAAGACGGCGACATCGTCCATGTACAGGGAGGCTTTGACCTGAGTGCCTCCACTGCCTGGGATCGTCACTCGTCTTATGCCCGGATCCTTCCTGATGCACTCAGCAAAGGTTTCTATGCAACACACGAAAAGAACAGGTGAGAGAGGACAGCCCTGCCTGACTCCAGATTTAATCGGAAATCTATCTGATTCCCACCCATTGATTGAGACTGCACTACTGATGTTACTGTAGAGCAGTTGGATCCAATTGCGAATTCCCTCCCCAAACCCCATTTTGGGGAGCACATCCACCATGTAGGTGTGCGATATTCTGTCAAAGGCCTTCTCCTGATCCAGGCTGATGAGGCAGGTATCCACACCCCTGTCCTGCACATAGGCAATCGTATCCCTTAGCAGCGCGAGGCTGTCAGAAATCTTCCTGCCCGGCACAGTGCAGGTCTGGTCAGGGTGGATCACCAATTCCAGAACGGATTTGACCCGATTGGCGATGACCTTGGACAGAATCTTATAGTCCACATTCAACAGTGAAATGGGTCGCCAATTTCTAATTTCCTCCCTTTCCCCCTTGTGCTTGTAGATGAGGGTGATAATGCCTTTCCTCATGGATTCTGACATACTGCCAGCCAGGAGCATACTCTCGTACACTTCTAGCAGGTCTGGGCCGATCCAGTCCCACAGAGCCGAATACAACTCCGCCGGCAAGCCATTGCTTCCGGGAGTTTTACTCTTCTCGAAGGACTCAAGGGCCTTAGTCAGTTCGTCAGGAGTTAGCGGTTTGTCCAGGCTTTCCCGCGTACTGTTGTCCAAGACCTCCGTGATAGAGGACAGGAAGGACTGGGAGGCCGTGCTGTCCGTGGGCTTCACGTCATACAATCTGGCATAAAAGGATTTGCTGATCCTCAAAATGCCGGACTGTGATGACTTTACTGAGCCGTCTTCTTCCTTCAGGCTGATGATCACAGAGCTCTCTCTGTGTACCTTTTGGAAGAAGAAACGTGAGCACGTCTCATCCTGCTCCACGGAGCGGACTCTGGAACAGAAGATGATCTTGGAGGCCTCCGAGGCAAAGAGCGAGGCTTGCTGGGCTGGCCTCTTGGAGTTCCTCCTTGACATCGAACCCCATCGACTGCAGCCGGAGCAGATTCTGCATGTCTTTCTGGAGTCGGGACATTTCTCTCTGTTCCTTTCTAGCTTTCTGGGTGCCTTTGAGAATGAAAAACCTCTTGATGTTTCCCTTGATCGCTTCCCACCAGTGTGTCAGGGACTCAAAGAGGGGTTTCATGGTTCTCCAACCTTTGTAATCCCTCTTGAGCTCCTCAATGTTCTCTGGGGTCAGCAGTTGCACGTTTAGCTTCCATGCCCCCCTGCCCACCCTCTGGTCCTTCTCTAAGTGGCAGTCAGCCAGTAGGAGGCAGTGGTCAGAGAAAAACACCGGCTTGACGTCGGTGGATCTGCCTGCGAATGCACAGGACACAAACAGGAAGTCTATCCTGGAACAGATGGACCCGTCTGGCCGCGACCAGGTGTATCTACACTGCGCTCCGTCTGCAGGGTTGCTGAAGGCGTTGTGCAGCTTGGCATCCTTAACTGTTTCCATCAGGGATCTGGACGTAGCGTCCAATCTGCTGTCGGCCCTGCTGGATCGTCCAGCCGCATTGATGATGCAGTTGAAGTCACCGCCCAGAATGACCGGCCTGGAGGTCGCCAGCAGCAGTGAGAGCTGCTGAAAAACCTCCAGCTGCTCGGCCCCTTGTGACGGGCCATACACGTTAATTAACCGGAGTGGAGCGTACTTGTACATTATGTCTGCTACGAGGAGGCGCCCGCCCACCACCTCCTTAACCTCGGAGACGGTGAAGTTGCCTCCCCGCAGCAGAATACCCAGTCTGGAGGAACGAGAGTCGTTTCCGCCCGACCAGATCGATGGCCCGTGGGACCACCATCGTGACCATTACCTGTAGGAGCTGAGGTGCGGTATTGCACACTCCTGCAGAAACAACAGGTCAGCTTTGACCTTGGCAAGGTAGTCCAAGGTCGCAACACATCGTGTAGTAGATTTAATGCTACGCACATTTATGGATACAATCTTTAAACCCATTTTAAAGCATTTATTCTCTTACCAAACCTGTTGTCTCTGAGAGTCCCAGACCTTTAGTCTGCTCCTTCATACCCGTAGTGTGCTCAAACTGCCTCACTTTGAATGGGCTGAGGAAATCCCCATTGGCAGTGTTCTGCTCGGGTGGCATCTGGGGGTCCGTGCAGAGAGCGGGGTTTGAAATGTCCCTTGTTGGAGAAGCTTCTCCAATCCTCTCCACCTCTGGGGCGTTGCTGCTCCTGGCTTCCCGGAGCTGGGGTGCGCTGAGCTCCTCACTGCTCCCATATTCCTGGGGCTGGGGTGCGCTGGCCTCTTCGGGTTGTAAGCAAAGTTGGGGTGCGCTGGTCTCCTCATTGTCTCCAATGTTCTGGAGCTCAGGTGTCTCGTCCTCCAACTCCCTAGAGCTTTGCCGCTTCTTCTGTCGGTGCCGCCCTGGCACTTATTCGTCCGAAGAGCTGCTGCCCATGTCATCCATGTCGGATGGGAGACGCCTCTTGCCACTTGTCTGGGAAATGGCTTGGTTCCTTCTTAGCCCTTTCTTCCTTTTGGCTCTCTTCACCGTCTGCCACTCCCCCTGCTGCTTTCCCACTGCTGCCTCCTCCTTCTCCATTGATTCGCTCTCCTGAGGACTGGGAGGTTCAGGGGGTAGTGCTGTTGATAGAGGCAATTCTGTTGCCTCAATCTTTTCCTCCACCTTGTCTCTCTCTGTGTCCTCCTTTGTCCCGTTGAGCTCCCTGGGGGCCTTGTGGTTGGAGTGACATGAAGCATTTCTTCTGCTTCCCCCTCGTTGGCTTTGGCTGCCTGTGCGTAAGTGAGGCAGCGTTTGGGGCAGGTCCTGTAGAGGTGACCTGCCTCGCCACACAGGTTGCAGCACTTAGCCTGTTTGCAGCCTTTTGTCTGGTGCCCTTCCTGTTTGCAGTTCTTGCAGAGGGCAGCGCTGCAGTTGGCCGTCACATGACCAGCCTTGCCGCATGAGCGACAAAGTTTGGGTTGCCCAGCGTAGACAAGGTAGCCACGGCTTCCCCCGATAGCGAATCTGGAAGGAGGGTGGAAGGTGGCTCCCTTACCGTCAGTCTTGAGCGTGACCTTAACCTGGCGTTTGCATGTCCAGATCCCCAAATCGTCTCTAACCTCGGTGCAGCTCCCAATCTTGTCGAAGTACCTGGTGAGGAAGGTGAGCACATCGGCGACAGGGACTTTGGGGTTGTAAAGATGCACCGTCATCACCCGGTCCCGCTGCAACGGCAGAGCAAAGAGCGGCTCCACCGTCAGGATCTTCATCTCCGGCAGGTCTCTCTTCTCCTCGAACATCTTCAGGAACTTGACGCAGGCTGCCACTCGCTTGAACGTCACATCGAAATATCCAGCGCTGGGGAAGTCTTGCAGGCAGTAGATCTCCGCAGCTTCGAATCCACACACCTTCAACAGGATCCTCTTGGTGAAGAAGGCCCGATCCATAGGTGCTCCTCCTTCGCTGTCCTTCACCATGACTCAGACGGTGTTAGGTACCCCATGGTATGGGGTTCGATTGGTTATGGCATTTGCTTCACGACCTTGCCCTGGCAGAACCATGATCATGGTCTCTCCCCTGCCAGGTAAGTATGAATACATGCTGAACAGAATACCCACTTTAAATTTAAAGAGAAACTTATCCCTGCCATTCAACACCTTTCCCCACACGCTCCAAACACTACACATTCATGTCTTCCTAGTACCTGGATAATGTATTTTTAATTAGGATGCTGGTGTTGCTGGCAAGGCCACTTTTTATTGCCCATCCCTAAATGTCATCAGAACATAGTGGTGAGCCAAGTTCTTGAACTGCTGCAATCCATGTGATATAGGTATATCTACATTCACTCTGCTGGGTAGGGAGTTGCAGGATTTTGACTCAGTGACAATGAAGGGACAGTGATATAGTTCCAGGATGGTGTGTGACCTGGAGGGGAACTTGCAGGTTGTGTCATTCCCATGCAGTAGGGGTCATGGGTTTAGACAGTGCTGTTGAAGCAGCCTTGGTGAGTTGCTGCAGTGCATCTTGTAGATGGTAAACACTGCTGCCACTGTGCATCGGTGCTGAAGGGAGTGAATGTTTAAGGTGGATGATGGGGTGCCAATCAAGCAGGCTGCTTTGTCTTGGATGATGTCAAGCTTCTTGAGTGTTGTTGGAGCTGCACTTAGTCAGGCAAGTGGAGAGTATTCCATCACACTCCTGACTTGTGCCTTGTAGGTGGTGGATGAATTTTGTGGAGTCAGGAAATTAGTTACTCGCTGCAAAATTCCCAGCTTCTGACCTGCTCTTGTAGCCAGAGTTTATATGACTGGTCCAGTTAAGTTTCTAGTCAATGGTAACCCTTAGGAAGTTGATGGTGGGGAATTCAATAATGGTAATGCCATTGAATATAAATGTGGTTGGGGGGAGGGGTGGGGGTGCTTAGATTCTCTCTTGTTGGAGATAGTCATTGCCTGCCATTTGTGTGGTACAAACTGCACTTGTCAGCTCAAGTGTGAATACTGTACAGGGCTTGTTATATTTGGGCATTGACAGCTTTAGTATTGGAGGAGCTGCAAATGGAACTATACACTATGCAATCGTAAGTGAACATTCCCACTTCTGACTTTGTGATAGAGAGAAGACCATGGATGAAGGAGCTGAAGATGGTTGGGCCTAGGACACTGCCCTGAGGAACTCCTGCAGTGATGTCCTGGGGGCTGAGATGATTGGCCTTCAACCGTCACAACCATCTTCTGTTGTAGTAGGTGTGCCTCCAGCAAGTGGAGAGTTTTCTGCCTGATACACTTGGGTGCTAATTTTCATTGGGATTAAAATGAGACTTGTTTCATCACTTCTCTGATTATGGTCGGGTGGTGAACACAAGTAGCTACCCACTGTGTTTCACAAAGCTTTTAATCACCCTAGCATTATGTTAGTGACTTTTTAGAAGAATTGCAACCAACGCAAAACAAAATGTGATGAAACTACTTTTATCAATTGGCTCCAAGGTTCCCATTCAGAAGAAATCTAAGAAGTGCCCCAGGGCACAGTATCCTTGGGAAGGGAGTAAATCTGCCCAGTTAACATCAAATAGTAAAAATATTGCTTTCCTCTTAAACTTTGAATGAATATGCATGGTAATTAAACACTGCTGTTGATATATCATGCTAAATGCTCTGCACATCAGAGAATGATGATGAAGAGTCATTCGGACTTGAAACGTTAAATGTATTCCTCTCCGCAGATGCTGTCAGACCTGCTGAGTTTTTCCAGGTTTTTTTGTTTTTGTTCTAGATTTCCAGCATCTGCAGTATTCTGCTTTTAACTTAGTGTTTAATTTGACTGCCACCTCTCTTCAAGGAATGTCTACCTTGAAGAAGTATTGCTCTTCTCTCCGACAGGATTTCCGCCTGATGAAGAGTCATTCGGACTCGAAACATTAACTGTATTCCTCTCCGCAGATGCTGTCAGATCTGCTGAGCTTTTCCAGGTATTTTTGTTTTTGATCTTTAACATATAAGCCAGGCCAACACTTTAATGTAGTACTGGGGAATTATTAATTTGTTGGAAATGCCATATTTCAAATGTGATATAAACCGAGGAGATCCTGCCTGCCAATTTGGAAGTATACGAATGAACTGATGACACCGTTCAGAAGAACAGCAGTGCGGGTGGGAGAGGTGGGGTGGGGTGGGGTGGGGGGGTTTTGTCACCTATATTTATCCCTCAACCAACACCAAAAGACCATAAGACATAGGAGCAGAAATTAGGCCATTCGGCCCATTGAGTCTGCTCTGCCATTCAATCATGGCTGATAAGTTTCTCAACCTCTTTCTCCCGCCTTCTCCCCGTAACCTTTGATCCCCTTACTAGTCAAGAACCTACCGATCTCAGTCTTAAATACACTCAATGACCTGGCCTCCACAGCCATCTGTGGCAATGAATTCCATAGATTCACCACTCTCTGGCTAAAGAAGTATCTCCTCATCTCTGTTCTAAAAGGTCTTCCCTTTACTCTGAGGCTGTGCCCTTAGGTCCTAGTCTCTCCCGCTAATGGAAACATCTTCACCACGTCCACTCTATCCAGGCCTTTCAGTATTCTGTAAGTTTCAATAAGATCCTCCCTCATCCTTCTAAACTCCATTGAGTATAGACCCAGAGTCCTCAAACGTTCCTCATATGTTAAGCCTTTCATTCCTGGGATCATTCTCGTGAACCTCCTCTGGACCCTCTCGAGGGCCAGCACATTCTTCCTGAGATACGGGGCCCAAAATTGCTCACAATATTCTAAATGTGGTCTGACCAGAGCCTTATAAAGCCTCAGCAGCACATCCCTGCTTTTATATTCTAGTCCTCTCGAAATAAATGCCAACATTGCATTTGCCTTCCTAACTACCGACTCAACCTGCAAGTTAACCTTAAGAGAATCCTGGACTAAGACTCCCAAGTCCCTTTGCACTCCAGATTTCTGAATTCTCTCCCCATTTAGAAAATAGTCTATGCCTCTATTCTTCCTAGCAAAGTGCATGACCTCATACTTCCCCACGTAGTATTCCATCTGCCACTTCTGTACCCATTCTCCTAACCTGTCCAAATCCTTCTGCAGCCTCCCCACCTCCTCACTGCTACCTGTCCCTCCACCTACTTTTGTATCATCTGCAAACTTAGCCAGAATGCCCTCAGTTCCTTCATCTAGATCATTAATGTATAAAGTGAAAAGTTGTGGTCCCAACACTGACCCCTGCCGAACTCCACTAGTCTCCGGCCGCCATCCTGAGAAGGACCCCTTTATCCCCACTCTCTGCCTCCTACTAGACAGCCAATCTTTTATCCATGCTAGTACCTTGCCTCTAACACCATGGGCTCTTATCTTACTGAGCAGCCTCCTGTGTGGCACCTTGTCAAAGGCCTTCTGGAAGTCCAAGTAGATAACATCCATTGGCTCTCCTTTGTCTAACCTGCTCGTTACCTCCTCAAAGAATTCTAACAGATTTGTCAGGCATGACCTCCCCTTGATGAAACCATGCTGACTTTGCCCTATTTTACCATCAAAGTAGAGTGGATGAAATCAAGCTGGCCAAAGAGCCAACTTGTCTTGTGATCTTTTGAATTACTGCAGCGTGCTTATTTAAGGAGCTGATCAGCATTAATCTGGGCTACCTGTGCTCATGGAGAGAGCTTCATAAAAATCAAAAAACAAAACTGTGGATATAGTAAACTTGGTGGAGGAAAGCAGAGAAGAGCGGATTATTATAAATTCTTTCTTGTGAGGCAAGCTTCGCTGGGAAGGCCAACTCTTATTGCCCAAATTGCCCTTGAGCAGGTGGTGGTGGTAGCCACCTACAACTGAATGGCTGCTAAACCATTTCAGAGGCTGTTTAAAGTCAACCACATTGGTGTGGATCTGGAGTCACATGTAGGCCAGTTCAGGTAAGCTTGGCTTCCCTGAAGGACATTAACAATCCAACAGTTTAATAATTGTTATTATAGAAACTAGCATTTTCTTTCAGATTTATTAGTTAATTTTAATTTCCCCATGATAGAATTTGAACTCATGTCACCAAAGCATTAGCATTTTGCGCTGCTGGATTACTGGTCCAGTTAACATTACCACTATGCTATTGCCTCCCACAGGTAAATGACAGTAAACACTATTTTATTTTGGAATTATCTTTATCCTATGTCAGATCCAGCTGTTATTTTTGTCCTGGTTTGTATTAGCCCTGGGCCTGAATTTTACCCTTGGCGGGCACGTGTGATCGGCAGGCCTGAGATTGGTCAGGAAATGGACCGCCGACCACAATCAGTCCCTGGCCACGATTTCACGCTTGCTGGCCAATTAATGGCTCAGCGCTGCCAGGGTGGGGGTGGGCGATGATGTCACCATGGGCACGAGTGAGCATTGCGAGAGAGCTCCCTGAAGGCAGACAGCTGCTTCAGGGAGTTGCAATCCTTCAAATGGTTAAATAAGGGTTTAAAAAGCTGACAAAAAATCTCCATGTGTCAAATCAAGCCCCTGATAATATACCTCATAAAAATGCTGTCCACAGATATTTATTTTTATTTTATTTCACAACGGAGATTTCATACCACCCTTGGATGAGGTTTGATGAAAAATGCAAAGGCCACCTGGCCGATTGGCCCATCCGCCAACCGTAAGGTTGGATGGGCCATGAAAAATCGGAGACAATTGCGCCGTTATTGGGCTTAATTGCCCTCTTAATTGTTGGCGGGCACGCACCCGCCGAGCGAAATATCACGCGAGTGCGTGATGACGTCGGGACGCTCGCCCAATGTCAGCTCGCATGATTTTACGCCCGATCGGGTCCGGTGCGCGCCTGCCCGCAGGACTTAAAATTCTACTCCTGATGTTATGTGACATGGTTCATGAATAAGAAAAAGATTTCTTACTCGGAATTGAGGCAACTTCTTCACATCTGTCTGGTGAGTTATTACAATGGGGGACAACTTCAACTGCCAACTACCTGTTTATCGTGTGCAAAAGAGATGGCTGGCAGTTAAAAGTCTGGTGGGGACCTTGTGAACTATTTGCCCACTGGAATCAATTTTCTGCTTAGCCTTTAAATGGGCATCCAGCACACCTTCGCTTGTTGTAGGACGTCAACTGCAGTGTTCAAGAAACAAAGGGTGAAGCATGCTCAAGCCATGCCAGTCCAACTTTCTCTAGGTGCCAAGAGGCTCCTCCAGGCCTGTAAGAAATCTTCCAGCTGTTGACCTATTCTTGCCCTTTCTTTACTCCCCTCCCCATTGGCTGGCTGTGGGGTGTGGCCAGCTAGTTTTCCTCCTCACCAGACTGATGAATTACAGAAGCCAGGCCATGTGGCGCTCACAGCTCTCTGAAAAAATGTTAATGGAGTCCACCAGGCAATGTATAAAAATCAATATGCTTCAACTGAAAACAAAAACATCAAAGCCACTGTAAACTCAAATAATTTTGGCCTTCTGTAACACAGGATTTACTACTATGATATTTTCTGTATTTTGCTCCACTTTTTTGGAATGTCCTGAAAATATATTATTTCATAACTTCTATTTTTGTATTTCTTTTGGGTCAGGCACAAAAAGATCTGGTGTCCTAGCGAGCCTGAGAGGATATTGTGCATTCTTTCATTCAACATGGCAGCTTAACCAATAGGTTTGAGTTGGCCGAACTTGGCTGAACAGCCAGATTCTGTGATGTACACCCCATGTAATTCTATGTCAGCCTTACATACCTGTTAGGTACATTTCTTCTCCCTCTGTGAACATCTGGTGACATCTGACACACCTCGCACAAGTTGGGTGGTAATGCTTTCCTCCTGCCTAAAAAAGAATGTACATTTATTAAAAAATATCATTGACTTAGGTCAGGATCTTCCGGTCGGTGAGCGGGGACTGCCCCCGCTCGCCGATGGGTAAAATGACGCGGGATGACGTCAGGCGGAACTCCCGACGTCACCCTGCATCATTTCCATTTTCAGGTCGATGGGGGCGCAGCCGAGTCAGCTGTGCGCCCGCCAAACTGTCAATGGCCTATTGGGGTCATTGAAAAAGTAATTAACATCATTAATGGATCTGCCCATCCAACCTTAAGGTTGGCGGGCAGGCCGGGAGCCCTGGCGGGCTTCAGAAAAAGCATGAAACCTCATCCACCAGCGGGATGAGGTTTCATGAGGGTATTTAAATTTTTAATAAAGGTTTCAATAAAAGTTATGGACATGTCCCAACTCATGTGACAGTATCACATGAGGGGACATGTCAGGGAAATTTTTCTATCATTTGTATAACAATTTTTAATTTGGAGCCAATCTCCCTGAGGCAGCACTTAGCCTGAGGGAGATCAGTGCGCCCTTTCGCACACATGCGTGAAAGAGCGCACTCTCAGCTGAGGGACTGCCCCCCCGCCTGCATAGGGAGCGCATAGTGCTTCGTGGCGGACGTCATGCTGGGCAGGCCTTAATTGGCCCTGCCCATGTGAAATGGCTGCGCGCCCCCAATCGGGGGTGCCGATTGGAGGCGGGCCCACCCATGCCCGCTCCCTCACTTTCCCCCCAACGGGGGGGAAAATATTTCCCTAAGAAAGTTACAACTGGGTATTTATTGTGGGCACATCAACCTTGATTCTTGATTTTCTTCCCTGCACTCCGAGTGGGTGATGCTTTATGCTAAGTGCTAACATGGAAATTCTGCCACAGCTATATATGTATTTTTATTTTCCAGGAAACAATCAGAAGCTTGTACTTTACTGATTCTGAGTTGATTTTCTACAAATTTCTTTCTAAATCTTTCAGCAATGGTATGAATTTCACACCTCTCAACCACCTTCCCTTGTAACAGTGTCATCCTTTGTCTCACTAAACTGTTCCAGTTCAGATTGTCAGATAAACTGACAGAAAAACGACATAGACATGAGAAATTAAATAGCTCATTCTCTACCTTAGCAAATTTTCTAAGTACATTGATTGTCATACAGGTAATGAAGAAACTAATGTTTGGAAAGAAATAGCTTATGCAGCTTGGTAAAAGTGTGATTGAGGATTTGATCTTTCAAAGGGAAATATTAACAAATGTGAACCCAAGAATTAAGTTGATAACATAACGCATACTTATTTTTAGTGGGTAATTGAACTTGATAACAAAAGGTACAGAGAAAGTTTCATGAAGATCAATAGCAGAAACATTAAAGAATCAATGCGAGGATGCAAAATAGTCTTCTACATACTCATTCTGAAAAATAATCTAGTGAAAATATCGTGTATCAGCATGAATAGAGGTACCATGAAATATTTTTAAGTTAAATGCACAAATGGCTTACAATGTATCACATTGTATATTTTGCAATGAATCAGAATCCAATTTTAAGTATGTGGGCACAAATCCAATTAAACAAATGAAATAAAATTTCAAACCTTAATGATATGGGAAAGGACAAACTTTCCTTTACATAACTAAAAGGAACAGAGGCTGCTGAAAATAAGTCACTTATCAGGTGTATGAAAATGTGTGGCTTTTGAAAGTTACTGAGTGTAGATTTTCACACACGAAGGTGTGGATGGATAGTTCCAATGGACTTATGTCCTCACGTACTGTTGATGGTTGGGGGGAGTTTCAAAAAAACACCATTTATATGTAAAAGCAATATGTGAAATGCTGTTTATTAAATAGGGTTGGGGCTTTAAGTAAAAGAATAAGGCTCCTTCAGCCCTGTCAGATGGACATAAATGACCCTATAGTACTATTATGGAGAAAAGTAAGGAAGTTGTCCTTGGTATCTTGGCTAATATTTATCCCTCAATCAACACCACTAAACAACAAATTATAATTTTCATATTACTGTTTGTGGGTGTTTGCTGTGTGCAAATTAGCTGTCACATTTCCTAATTGCAACTGTGACTACACTTCAAAAAGTAATTGGCTGTAAAGTGCTATGTGATGTCCTGAGATCAGGAAAGATGCTCTATAAATATAAGTATTTCCTACTGCAGTGGTTGTAGTGGTTCAAGAAGGCAGCTCACCACCACCTTCTCAAGGGCAATTAGGGATGGGCAATAAATGCTGGCCTAGCCTGTGATGCTCACATCCCATGAACAAATAAAAAAATTATTTTCTTTATTGAAAAAGACATGGAAAATTAGTTATGGCCCATATTGGTGGTGAGTGCTGGGACCTTACGCTATGACAATGGGTGATCTTGGGAAAGTACATTTGTTTTGAGTATAGTGTATGATGTAGCTTCCCTTTCCTGTAGGAGAAAACTTTGGTAGATATATAAGGGCATATGAGTATTCACAGCATACAGTCTGTCTTATAATAATACATATCAACACTGCACTTTTAGAAATGTTGGGTCTGAATTATTCTCTCAGGTTCAACATCACCGCTATGCACTTATTACTGCTCCTCTGTGTAGAAT
The DNA here is from genome assembly GCF_964194155.1 of Cetorhinus maximus. Lineage (NCBI taxonomy): Eukaryota > Metazoa > Chordata > Chondrichthyes > Lamniformes > Cetorhinidae > Cetorhinus > Cetorhinus maximus. Next base: position 66,423,760 of record NC_135888.1, on the reverse strand, counting down.
CCTTGAAGGTTCAATGTGTGTATTTAATTTAAAACAAAATTCACAGTTTGATAAAAAATTATACCTTAAGGTTTATTATAGTAACTACATTATTTCATACATATTCTTGCAATAATAGTGTAGCAACAATGCTTAACAGTTCTTTGGACAATTATGCATATTCAATAAATTGTTACCTGCAGCTTTCCATGTAAAAAGATTTATGATGGCTCATGTGTCAACACACACAATAACTTTTAACTTAACACTGCAAAGGTTAGATGCCATTGTTGGAAATTATAAATAGCTCACCAAGCTGTAAATTTTATGTGAGGTGGTACTTAATGAATTGACTCACTTCCCATGTGTATTGCTACATTAATAAAGGCAGATAATGATTTATTAATTGAAGGGCTTCCAAGTCTGATAATGACATTGTTACATTCCACTTCAATAACTCTTCACCATCAACCCTGCCACCAATAGGTTAGTGTTTAAATATTAATATATCCAACAGCAAAATGTGTTGATATCATATGCCTGTGCCTGCAAATATGTTCATGTGTGCACCTTGTGGAAATACATAGGAGATCTGATCAAAGCTGTGGCAACTCAGTAGTCTGCCAATGTCTTTTATACTTCCAAAAATTGTCTCAGTTTATCTGAGTCTCTTTATTTAGACATAATCATTGACGATTCCATCAAACAAGGGGTTAAAGAGTTGTCTTCAATAAATGATGCTACTCTCTAAGGATAACGACTGAGTTTCTGAGCAACAATCAATTCATCTCAGAGTAAGTCAATTTTATCAACAAAACCTTCTCCTAAATGAAATTACTTCGTTGCACTGAGGCAAGTGCCAGTAGAGCACTGCTTGGAGGCCACTTGGCAGGAGAATGGAAGTAAATGTGAGCACAGAATGAATGCTGTAGATTAAAACTAGGAGAAACTGTAATGATGTAGTTCTATTTTAAAACCAATAGCTCTGGAGGGCTGGTTAGCAAAGATGTGAGGTGGTCCCTATGGAAAGAAGAAAGTTAACAGAATATAAGTTATGGGGAGATAAGTATTTGCTAAAACTGTGTACCGTGTATTTTGTAATTTCTCCCCATTCCCCACAGACACTTTTTTCTTCTTTTGTGGGTTATCTGATACTGCACATTGCTCTCCAGTAAGGAATGAGGCAAGGACATAATCATAGTAACTAAGGCTTCACAATTAGACAGATGAAGGTATAATTCCTACAGAGCTTACTAGACAATTTCAGCCATTTTCAGAAAGCTCCATAACTGCATGCCACTTAATTTAACAGTTGCATAGAAGGGGTCAGCCCCAACAGAGGGCATATTATTCACATGGTGCTTGGACACTGAATTATGAATTTGCAGTTTTGAATCAAAGACTGACTGCCTTGAGTTTACAGGGCCACTTTTGCCTTGGATTTGAACAAGCATTGTTAACTCATCACCACCCTTTGTAAAGGTTGGGATTGAAGAACAAACAATTTTCTTAGGTTCCTGGAATTCAATAGAGCAATTATAAATTAACACAAATCAAAAGCAGGCCATTGGGGAGAGAACTCTGGAAATGCCTCTTCATGCATAGGGTGATGGAAGTATGAAGGTCTCTCCTATGAAAGTAGATGCTAGCTTAATTAATAATTTTAAATCTGAGATCCATAGATCTTTGAGGGTATTACGGGATATACAACTAATGTGGGTGAATAGAGTTTTAATAAAGATCAGCCCTGATCTCACTGAATGGTGGAATAGGCTCAAGGGCCTGCATGGCCTTCTTCAACTTCTATGTTTCTTTTGAACTAAAAAAAATGGGTGGAATTTTCCCAGGCAAGCGGAAGTAAATTTGGGGTGCACCGGGAGTTAAATCCCCTAAATGTGTTGTCGGGTCAGAAACCTGACGTCATCCCACCCTTACCTGAGCAAATTCGAAGGCAATAATAGCACTCTCACACAGCTGTTGGGTATGTAGTATCAGGGGCTAACTGTGTGATATGCCAATAGACAGTAGGCATCATCACAGGAAGTGATGCAATGTGTCATAATCTTGCTCTCTCTTGTTGAATCTATTAGCAAGATGAAGTCACAGTAAGATGTTTCTCAATAAGTTTTAATGTTTCCCTTACCTCAGCAGACTCTGTAAATATTCTGTATTAGCACAATGAGACCAGGAATATTAGATGGTGGCAGCGAGTGAAAGAACAAGTCGCTGGAAAAGTCTCTGCCATTACCATTGGGCAGGTCGCAGGTCTCAACCAAGCAGAAGTGTGGCTGAATTAGCACCAAATATTTGCCAGATATTGCAATGCATCGGGCCTCGCGATGAAGCCAAGTGGCAAGCAGGTCAGTATGGTATTGTATGTGATGGGTGGCTGTGCAGATAATATCCTGGTCACACAAAGGATTGATGAAGAAAAAGCTACGTGTGATAAAGCAATAAAAGCACTCGATGCCTGCTTTAATCTGCAAAAGAATACCATTGTCGAGTGAGCTAAATTTAACAAGTGTACCCAAAGACAAGGGAAAGTATTGATATATTTATAAACAATCTGCATAGAGGAGAACTATGAATATGGCAGATTAAAAGACGAGATAATCAGCGACAGAATTGTTATCAGAGTCTTGGATGACGCATTATCTGACCACTTGCAGTGGTCAGTTGAACTAATAAAGGCAGTTCAACTGAACAGACAAGCTGAGGTCAGGCAGCAAAATCGATTGGTGATTCGGGGTGACAGACAGAACCATAAAAAATGACTGACAAAGTCAAGTATATTAAATTTAAAAGCAGAGAGATGTCTGTACAAAAAGCAGGGGATGCGGGAAAAGTGTCCAGCAACTACCTGAGCTGTTATCAGTGTAATGGGAAAAAAAAGGTGTGAAAATTGACCCATCAAAAAGTCCGAATGCCATTTCTGCAGAAAGAAAGGTTACTTTCAAGCTGTGTGCTTTCTTTTCTTTATTCTTTCACGGGATGTAGGCAACTGGCAAGGTCAGCATTTGTTGCCCATCCCTAATTCCCCTTGAACTGAGTACCATTTCAGAGGACAGTTAAGAGTCAACCACGATACTGTGGATCTGGAGTCACATGTAGGCCAGATCATGGAAGGATGGCAGTTTCCCTCCTTAAAGGACATAAGTGAACCAGGTGGACATTTACAACAATCAATGATAGTTTTGTGGTAACAATTACTGAGACAAGCTTTCAATTCCAGATTTTATTAATTGAATTTAATTCCCCCAGCTGCCAAGGTGGGATTTGAACCCATGTACCCAGAGCATTAGCCTGGTTTTCTGGAATACTAGTTCAGTGACATCACCACTATGTCACCTTCTCCTCACACTCAACAACAAATGCAAATTCTTGTAGCTGACTGTTAGGTTTCTTGGGCATCTTGTGGATACAACCAGTGTCAGAGTTGTCCACAGAAGACAAGAGCAATCAGGGAGTTTCCAGCCCCTCGCAACATGACTGAGCTCCTGAGATTCCAAGTAAACCAAGTTAGAAAATTCCGACCCAACCTAGCTGTCGTCAATGAGCCACTACATTGAGGAAATAAGGAGGCTACAAAAAGATATAGATAGGTTAAGTGAGTGGGCAAAGATTTGGCAAATGGAGTGTAATGTGGGAAAACATGAAATTGTCCATTTTGGCAGGAAGAATAAAAGAGAAGCATATTATTTAAATGGTGAGAGATTGCAGAGCTCTGAGGTGCAGAGGGATCTGGGTGTCTTAGTGCATGAATTACAAAAGGCTAGTATGCAAGTGTAGCAAGTAATTAGGAAGGCTAATAGAATGTTATCATTTATTGTGAGGGGAATTGAATACAAAAGTAGGAGGTTATGCTTCAGTTGTACAGGGCACTAGTGAGACCACATTTGGAGTACTGTGTACAGTATTGGTTATCTTATTTAAGGAAGGATTTACGTGCATTAGAAGCAGTTCAGAGAAGGTTTACCAGACTAATACCTGGAATGGGTGGGTTGTCTTATGAGGAAAGGTTGGACATACTAGGCTTGATTCCGCTGGAGTTTAGAAGAGTAAGAGGCGACTTGATTGAAACATACAAGATCCTGAGGGGCCTTGACAGGGTGGATGTGGAGAAGATGTTTCCTCTTGTGGGAGAATCTAGAACTAAGGGTCACTGTTTAAAAATAAGGGGTTTCCCATTTAAAACAGAGATGAGGCGAAATTTTTTTACTCAGAAGATCGTGAGTCTTTGGAACTCTCTTCCTGAAAAGGTGGTGGAAGCAGAGGCTTTGAATATTTTTAAGGCAGAGGTGGATAGATTCTTGGTAAGCAAGGAGGAGAAAATGGCATGGTGTGATGGAAGAGATGTGCACTAGTGGCCACACAGAAGGTTACCAGGGGAAGGTGGGATGTAGATTTGAGGTTACTATCAGATCAGCCATGATCTTATTAAATAGTGCAGCAGGCTCAAGGAGCTGAATGGCCTACTCCTACTCCTTGTTCCTATGTTCGTATTATGACAAGATAATACATAGTACTGAGAGGAAATACAACAGAGGTCTTTTGAGAAAATCAAAGAAATGCTGATATCACCTTTTATGTTTTTGCTTATCCAGTTCACTTCCTCCTGCAAATGTAAGTTACGCCCTTGATACTAACACATTAGTTGGTGTTTGATACAATATAGGGAGAGAGACAGATTGACTGAACAAACACTGGTGGTTTATTGGAACTAAGAACAGAGCACTAACACATTGTATGCTTCTTCAATCACCTCCAGCTCCAGACTTACAGTTACTAAAGTAGCCCGCGCTGTGCAGCAATTGGTCAAAACAGTCACGTGTCAATCAACTACATTCTCTTAAAGACACATAGCACTCCACTTTACCACACCCCTTCCCTCTTTATTGAAAGTACAATTGACAAGCTTCCCAATTATTTACATGCATAACTATTTACAAGTCAAGTCTCTCAGGAGGCTTCCTCGGATGTGTCGTAGCTCAACGACCTCGGCTGGTTTTTCCGAGGCCCCCTTCTCAGGGGTCAACTGTCCACCAGGCTCTTCAGTAGAAGTGGGCAAGTTTGTGTCTTTGACCCTCTTGGGTCCAACAAGCCCCACCGGTACTTCCAAATCATGTGACATTTCTTCCGTGTGCGGTGCAGACTCAAACGCAAATGATGACTGCATTCCTTCTTGAGGGACTGTCTCTCTTCTCTGGAGATGATCCACATGTCATCTAATTATTCTGCCGTTTACCATTACATTATAGGAGGCAGGTTCTGTCACTGCACTTGCTTCGTCTATTAGCCAATTGGGCCCATCTCCAAAGTTCTTTGCGAGAACTGTGTCTCCCACCGTGAAATTTCTTTCATGATTATGGCCATCATGTCTAGTCTTCTGAGCCTCTTGGCTTCTCTCCACCCTCCCCACTAAATTCAGTCTGTTAAAGTTAGACGGTAGCGGAGACGTCTCTTCATCAGTAATTCAGCGAGGGCAATACTGGTGCCATGTGTGGCGTCATCCGGTATGCGAACAGGAACTGTGACAATCTGCTACCGATGGAATCCTTGTCCAGCTTTTTCATCCCGGACTTAAAGGCTTGAACTGCCCGTTCAACCAAACCATTAGAGGCGGGGTGGTAAGGCGAGGATTTGATATGAGTTATGCCATTGAGGGTTGTAAACCTGTGGAACTCCCCGCTGGTAAATGCAATCTTTTTATCTGACACAAGCACCTCTGGTAACCTGTGCACTGCAAAACTCTGTGGCAAACGGTCTATGGTGGCAGCAGACGTGGGTGACCGGACTTCGTAGACATCCATCCACTTGGAGTGGGTGTCTATTAGTAAAAGGAACTGATAGTCAACGCATAAGCGAACACTTTGGTGTGGCTTCAGTATGGGTACTATGGGTGCTGCCCACTCAGAAAATTGCACTGGTTGTAAGATACCCAACTTTTCCAGCCTGTTTAGCTCGGTCTCAATCTTGTCCCATGGAGCATAACGGATTGGTCTGGCTCTGATATATCTGGGGGTTGCGCTAGGGCCTATGTGGATTTTGGCTTGTAGCTCATGAATCCTTCCTAGCTCGTCACTGAAAATGAAGTGTACTTTTGTAACAAATCCTGTAAGTCTTTCATTCTAATTTGGAATATCTCGGCCCATTGCAATTTAGTCTTTTTGAACCAGTTGCGACCAATTAAACTGGGGCCCACCCCAGCTACTACCATAAGGGGTAAATTTGCAGACTGATCCCCATACTGCACCAGGACTTGATATATCACTTTCACTCTTATTTCTTCACCCGTATATGTTTTTTATTTAGTGTCTGATTCTTGCAAACTTAAAAGATGTACTCCTTTATTCAAGTGTCTGAACGTATGTTCACCTAAGACAGACAATGATGCCCCAATATCGACCTCCATCTTGTCACATAGAGCATAAGGGACTGGTCTGGCTCTGATATATCTGGGGGTTGCGCTAGGGCCTACGTGGATTTTGGCTTGTTTCTTGACTCTAATGACTACCTGGATTAGCTCAGTTCTACCCGCTTTCAGGTTGTATAATGAATAGATTTCAGATTTTACTTTCTCTGGTTCTTCAATGAGACAGATTTCGCAATTTCTACCTTTGTTTTTAAAATACTGGCTCAGCCTATCTTTACAGTGCTGCATTATGTGACCATTGCAGTGGCAGAAAAAGCATTCGATATTTCTGAACTGTTGATCGCCTGCAGGCTGCATTGCTCTCATTAATGTTGTAGGTTTTCACTGTAGTACTGCTGTTCTTCAATGGTCTGTACATAGTGGGCGTTCCCTGCCTTTCTGCGGAACCCGACGTTTTTGCACCTTTTGTCACCGGCCCTTCCCACACTACAAGATGGACGGCGCCATTTTGTGTACCTTTCATTTCCTCCGAGTCTATAGCAGCACTCTCCATAGCTGTTGCCAATTCTAATGCCTTACTGAAGTCTAGGTTAGTTTCAGATAGCAACCACTTTTGAATATCACCATCCCCGATTCCGCACATCAATCAGTCTCTCAACATGTCATTAATTGAAGTTCCAAACTCTCAACATTCTGTTAATTTCTTTAAAGCATCTACATAGCCAGCGATTGTCTCTCCTAGGAGCCTAATTCTCGAATTGAATTTAAAACGCTGCATAGTGACTGAGGGCTTTGGCTTCAGGTGGTTTTTTACAATGACCCGTAACTTCCGCGCTCCCCAGTGTCGGATTTGGGGGGTACCCCAATGATGGGCTGGGGAATCGCTTTGGCAAGTTCCCAGGTAAGGGTTTGCCCAGCAATTGCCCAGAAGTTCACACTTCCTCTGGACAATTGTGCTGAACTGGGAACCACCCGAAAATGCAATTTAAATCACTAACTTCGATGGTTCCGCCGAGGTTATACCAATAGTTACCCAGAAAAAGTTAGATGAATTAAAACCTCTTTTAACTTCTGGGTAACTATTGTAAAGACCCAGACCGACCCCACGGGACTTCCCCACAACCCCGCCCACAACCCCCCACTGGATTCCCCCTATCCCCCACCCGACCTCCGACAACCCCACCTCTCCCCCACAACCGACCTCAGCACCCTCCCCTCTTCCAGCATCGGATCCCTCCCACTGACCTCGGACCCCGACCACACCCCTCCGGCTAAACCTTGAGCCCCCAACCTCCGAAAACCCTCACATCCCTCCTGTCCTCCGGTCCCCAACCTCCGAATGCCCCCACCTCTCCCCCGACCTCCAGCTCTCCCGACCACCAGACCCCCCTGACCTCTGGACCCACTTATCCTCCAGATCCCGTGACTTCCGGAACCCCCACCCACCCCAACCTCCGAACGCCCCACCCCCACCCCCACCCCCACCCTCACCCCAGACCCCAGATCCCCCCTCAGACCTTGAACCCCAGAACCCCCCCACGACCTCAGACCCCCTCCACCAAGACCACAGGCCCCAGACCACACCCTCCCCAGACCTTGGCCCACCCCTTCGATCTCGGACCCCCTCCATACCTCAGAACACCACCCCCACCCGACCTCGGATCTCCCCCCCCCCCGCCCCCCCTACCCCGACCCCCCCATCTCGCCACCCCCAGACCTTGGACATCCCTCCCCCAGTCCTCGGAATCCCCCCCACTAGACCATCCCCCAGACCTCGGAACTCCCCGACCTCCGGATACCCCCGACCTCCGAATCCTATCCACTTACCTTTTCCCTGGCCTGTCAATTTCCCTGGCCCTTTAAACTTACCTGCTTCACGGCAGCAAGTGCTGTAAAAATGGGGGCAAGGCCTCCTTGAATTCGCTGGGTCTAGACATTGCTGGGGCTTTCTTTTGATGCTGGCCCCAAGCTCCAGCAAATGGAAGTGGCAACGTAATTTTCAAGACCAGGTAAGTGTGCATTTATTTCTTATAATTTCTGTGGGCCAGCACTTTCCGACACTAGTTGGAAGTTAGGGCCCAATTTTTACGAACTCGTTGTCTTCGCATTGGGGGTGTTAGGTTACGCGAGGCTGCGGATCCGCCCATATGTTTTGTTCCCGCATGTGGACAAAAGAATCTCCCTCTTCTTTTTCTCCCCCGCAATGTCGTTTGCAGTAAAGAAGAATGCCAGGTGTTCAACGTACTGAGACCAGTCATCGGAAACGGGGTCAAATGGTTCAAGATGCCCAAACTGCGGCATACTCAATGGCTAAGGAGACTGCGCTTTCAAACAGCTTTCAAGGTAGTGGCGAAGTAACATAGCTGGCTTACCGCGGCTTTCTTGATTGCTGTCAATTCATCTGGTTTATCCTTGTCACCAGTTTTTTTTTTGGTTATCAAATTTGCTTTGTCCTGTGAACGGGAATTGTGCCCTTGATACTAACACATTAGTTGGTGCTTGAGAGACCGATTGACTGAACAAACACTGATGGTTTATTGGAACTAATAACAGAGCACTAATACCATGTGTGCCTCTTCAACCACCTCCAGCTCTAGACTTACGGTTACCAAAGTAGCCCGTACTGTATAGTGATTGGTCAATACAGCCACATGGTCAATCAACTACATTCTCTTAGATACATAGCACTCCACTTTACCACATCACCTGATCTTTTAGCTCACTATCACCCAGAGATATCCACTTTGATTGCTACAGATGCATTATCTACAGGACTGGGAGCTGTACGCTTTAAGATACAGATGGATGGAAAGTGTAGACCAGTTTACTACACATCTCGCTCACCTGCAAAGACTGAACAGAGATATGCAGTGATAGAGAAGGGAGCATTAGATGCTACATGAGCTTGTGAAAAGTTTACGGATTATATTCTAGGTCCCCACTTCAAGATAGAAACAGATCACAAACCCTTAGTGATGCTCAGAAATTCTAAGGAGTTTGCGAAAATGCCTCCACAAGTACAATGATTTAGACTGAGGATGATGAAGTTTGAAGCAAATACAGAGTATGTTCCGGGAAAACTGCAGACTAAAGCAGATGCTTTGTTCTCTATTGCAGTGGCAAGGCCTGATGCAGTCCTTGTTGAAAAGTTTAAAACCTTTGCATTGACACAACTCTACCGACAAAAGCTCAGCGACACAGAAATATGAGAAGAATGTGCTCAGGTCAGAGGGTATTGTATAAAAGGATGGCCAGAATGCTTCCCACACAATCCCATTCTCAGACATCACTATGAACAGAGAGGACACCTCAGTGTAGCTGGTGAGTTATTCATCATGATGAGAGATTAGTCATTCTGAGAGCTCTAAGGATTGAAATACTGCAACAATTGCACCATGGACATTTCAACATCACAAAATATCAAGTCAGAGCAAGATATTTTGTATGGTGGTCAGGTGTCGTTGGAAGAGATGATACCAAACTGAATTACTTGTGTTGTTCATCATCAGGAGACAAGAGAACCATTGATATCATCTTCCTTTCCATCAAGAACATGGGAACGTCTTGGGATGAACTTCTTTGAACACAGAGGTAAGATGTTCTTGATTATAATAGACAACTACCCCAGATGGATGGAAGTCAAGTCACTGTACAGTCACACTTCTGAAGCCATGGTTACCTCGTTGGAGGAGATATTTGCAATGCATGGAATCCCAGACCTTGTAATCCCGGACAATGGACTGCAGTTTGCCAATGCATACTTTAAAGATTTTACGGCATCGTATGGATACCACCAGCTCACCTAGATACCCTCAAGCCAATAGTGAAGCTGAAAGAGTTGAAACAGTGAAAGCTGAAGAACAACAATGACATTCAACTTCCGATTTTGAGCTATCGATCAACTCCACTCCAGAATGATTTAGCACATTGTGAATGCCTAATGGGAAGAAGACTGAGTACTCAACTCCTCACCCTTCCACACACACTCATGTCTTGTGTACAAGCTGATGACTTGACAAGCTGAGGGAGAGAGAGGATGAGTATCGCTCAAGCTAGATGTGGAACCAAGACAAATGTCACAAAGCACGCAACCTATCTGACCTCCAACCAGGAGAGTCAGTTTGTATTCAAGACCAAGCTCTTTATGGACAAGTAGCTGAACAGACAACACATCCTTGATCCTATCTTATTCCAACAGAAAATGACATGGTATGAGGAACAGATGTGCACTAGTTGCACACAGAAGCAACCTCCTATATAGTCAAAGCAGTCATCTACACAATCGAGCAGACCAGAGATGCCGCGTTCAATGAGAAATCCTGATGACAACCAGATTGTTGAACTGGAGTCATCTACCAATTCTCCTCCTGCCGAGCAGGGCACATGCAGGACTCAAATCCCCAATCTCCTCCAAAGCAGCAGAGTACTTATTTGGGTCAACTTGTGAAACCACTATACCGGTAGTCCCTATAAAAAATAAAAGAATGCAGAGAGTTGAGGGAAGATGTAGTATAAGGAGTTAATTCTAACTGTGTGATATGCTAATGAGACAAAGGCATCATCACAGGAAGTGATGCAATGTCTCATGATCTTGCTCTCCCTTGTTGAACCTCATGGCAAAATGAAGCCACAGTAAGATGTTTCTCAATAAAGTTAATGTTTTCCTTACCTCAGCAGGCTCTGTAAACATTCTGTGTTGGAAAGAGACCACGAATATTACAGGGTAAGGCATTTAAATATTGCATTAAGCAATTACATTCTGTTTTATCCATGGATTCAGCCTCTAACAGGCAGCAGACTTATTTCCAGAGCTGTATGAAAACTTGCCAGAAGTTTGCAGGTGAGTGTACAGAGAGGAGAGCTTCTTCAGTGAAACCAACAGGCTAGGAGCCTTTGATCAGTGAAACTAAAGAGCTGCATCCATGGTCAGGTGAGAGACTGCTGTTCACAGCATTCCTTCACAGAGAGTGCTTTCTCTGCTGCCAACCAGACATAGGATTAGTTCTATCGACACGTGTGTGAAACAGAAGGCTCAGGTTGTCATGGCAGGCCCTTGCTGATACCTGCAGTCTCCTCGAACAAGACTTCCTTCCTACTGGGCCAGGCATGCATTTCCAGTGGTCATCAAGGTGCAGGTCAGTGGAGAACCATCCCCTGGGGTCTCTGCCTCTCGTGAAAGTTTTATGCAGCCTTCTTGCAAGGAACAAAAGCAGAGGGTTATGAGAGTGTTAGCAATGGCTTGTGTGGGGAGCAGGGAAGGACAACATTGTTCGGTGACTGTGAGGCATGGGTGTGAGAGGGCAACAGAATGAGCAGTGTGAGAGTTTTGGCTGTTCGGATGGGGATGTAAGGTGCCTGGAGAGAGAAGATTGGGTGCAGCTGCAAGGTCTCTTGTTCTGTTGAGTGTTCTGTAGGAGAATATTGGAAAGTCAGAATGTCGGGGCCCTGGCTCCCGAAGATGTTATGTAACTCACCTTTCCTGTCTTCTTGAGGTCCTGGGTCCACTTGATTCACTGTCTCCAGGTTGGAGGGACCACATTTCTGCTGCCGATTCCCTCAGCCACTTCCACCTAAGCTTGCTTGGTTGGAGAGATTATGCTCTTCCTCTGGGGAAGGATCACCTCACTGCAGTCCCCCAGATCCCTCAGCAGGATGCTCAGGTAATAGAGCAGCCTTCCCAGATCTCCTCTCCATTCCTGTGGTTGCTGCAGCCTCAAATATTCATGTCCAGGTGGGCCATTCTAATCCATGCTGGGGCCAGATTGATTGGAAACCCCTACTTTACCTGTCCTTCCTGGTTGGCTGGGAACCCAAAGATAGGATTCTAATGCTGTGCTTCAGTTAAAGAGCCTAGGCAAAGCCTGTTGACGAATTATGGTGCCCCCATTTCAGCTGTGGCTAAGGTGAGAAAATTTCAAATCAATGGAGGAGAAAACAGGAAGTACTAGCGATCAGTTCTTATTAGAAATGGATCTTTCCAACTAAGTTTTAAAATTTAGAATGCTGGAATTTTAAACCATTTAAAAAAATGAACTGTAAGTCATTTAATTTTGTTTGGTATTTTTTGTTAATTTTATAACAGCTAAAATTATTTCATTGCAATAATAGGAAATGAAATATACAATATAAAATACAAACAGTCTTCGAGGTATCAAGCTTGAACTTTTTTTAAACATGACTATTGCACTTGTAGTAATATATATTTAAATCTATTTTAGTGATTTAAAAAAAAGTACAGTGGTGACATATTGGCGAATGATGTCAGCTCCACCAAAACATCAATTATTAAATAAATCAGTGTGTGCACAGAACATGTCCAATTTAGATATAGCCTGCAGAGTGAATACTCCCATTAACTGCCCCAGCAAAGTTGGTTTAATGCCAACTTTAGGAAACCATACCTTCCAGCATCCATGCGAGTCTTTTCATTTCCTACACTAGTCAGCAACATGTTTCCTGAGTGAGTGTGTGCTTTGTATTGAATTGTGGGCATTTTTTATATCTTGGGTCAATAGTCTTCAGAAACAGAATGAAATACCTGGAATTCATTTAATTCAGGACACTCACAGCCAGCAGAGATATAAGGCTTTCATTTCATCAGTGCCAACTGGATTCAAACCCAAGTCATAGGAGCGAAAGGGCAGTAGTTAAGTTGTGGTGATATTTTTGGCCACCTTCAATGAAGAAATGTTACAAGACTTCTTGCTGTTCATCAGTGTAGCCCAAACTCTATTGAAAGAGCACGCACACATTTATGCAGTTTAGAATTCATGTAAATCTGCATTCCAAGACCAGGATTTTACATGGAGGCGGTGGCCTGGAAAGCTGGGGCAAGCCCGCCATGGCTCAATTTTAAGTTGAGCAGTTAATTGCCTGCAGTCGTGGCTTCCACTCCTCTGAGGGAGGATATCCCTCCTCCAGGAGCGTCCAGCCAATCAGTGGCATCAACTCTTCATTCCCAGCCACATCATAGGAGCGGTGGGGGGGGAAGGGGGGTGGTGTTGGAGCTCACTGGAGCTAATCAGGTAGGCCCTGACAAGGGGGCGGCCCTTGCCTCTGGATGCACTCTTCGTGGGCCACAAGGTGTCTGATCAGGAGGGACACCTTCCCCTCCCAGAGCCTGCGGGGAAGTTGCCAGGTTTTAATGGGTAGCCTCCACAGGTGGTGAATTGCCAACATTCTGCTGGCAATGGTGGGGGGAAAAAAGCTCTTAAGTTGTCACGTGAGGGCCTCAACTAGCTTAAGGGCAGGCCACTTGCCACCTACCACATGGCTGGTAAAGTAATAGTGGCGGTAGGAAGGCAACTTGCATAATGCCATCTTGCCATTCCACCTGATTTTACGACTCCACCTCGCAGCCCACTCCTGATGGGGGCATAAATTCTGGCTCAAATTTAATTGCACAGGCTTCTTTTCCATTTACGCTCTCTTCAAAGAGATTGGCAAACACAATACCCAGGTGGGGCAAATTTTCCTCACCATGTGGAAACATGATTTGAGACGGGGGATGCCAGGAACATAGGGAAGATCCGGAACATAAGGAGTTGGGTTGGCTCTCTGATGCATTTCCACTTCCAGGGAATTTCACAGGTAGCTTCTCCAGAGTGGCCAGTTCAGCTCTCAGCAGCAGGCCACGAGGTTATCGAAGGTTATCATGCCCCAATGACAGCACCGTGTGGAGCAAAGACCGCAGTCCATCAGCAAATAGGCCTGTGGTTGGGATTTCGTCTCCACCCTGATGGCCCTCCCAGTGTTGGGCCTTTTTATTTGATAACTTCTATGCAGGCAACTGAGGGCATCTCCATGCTGTGAAGCCCTTGTGCTCACCTGTCTACCTTGACAGCATCCGCCTCACCTGGTGGGGCTGCCAGCCTGACATTGCTGCAGCCCATCTGATTTGGCCTGCAGCCTTAGGACCTGCCCACTGTCCTTAATCAGGAGATCACCTCCCCAAAGGTTACACAGGCGGGTGCACTTAAGACCCCCAGATGGGCTCAGCATCAGAGTCCCAATGCCTGGTGGAAATTTCAACCCAGAGAGTCTAGCTTCCTGAAAGCTATTTAAAAGACATTTCATTAAATATTTTGAGAAATAAATTCATGTGAGAGATGTAAAAATAATTATATAACGTGTAAATGTGCACATTCACGTCTAAGAGAGCCTAAGAGTGCTTAGGGTGCATTATATTTGAATATGATCACAGGACATATATTTTACCCAGAGCTGCAGGGTACCTGCTTTTCAGTCATTCATAGCTTTGAAGCTGAGTTAATATATAATCACTGCACAAGAGAGCAATGGAACTGAAAATAGATGAGGTAATTGGTTTTTCTTCATTAAAACTTAAAAAACCCAACTTTAGCAGAAATTACAGAAAATCAAAGTCATTTCACTTAAGTATCTACACCGGGCCTTTTCTTATACTGTTGATATAAATTGAGAGAAACTGAAGATTTAACCCACCAGACTTATCTAGCTCTCAACCACTATAAATAACATGTTTTAGAATTAGAAATTCTGAGAAGATGTTCCTGATTGTTAAATGGCTTTGGTTATTTTTCAACACTTTAAAACTGTCGTGCCCAGAAGACATGAATCTGGATCTCACGTTACCAGTACAGCGGTTAGATGAAGAACTCAATCATGACTCCAAATCCCCTCCCCTAGCCAATTTCAAGCTGGAAAAGTTTAAATTGCAGCTACAATTTCAGGAGAAGGGAAGCTTAAGAAAGGGAAAGAGAGAAAGAGGGGGGCAGGGAGAGCGAGGAAACAAGAAATGGAAAGAGAATTCCAGCTCCAAAAATTGGCAATGGAGCTAGCAGCTCAAAGGGAGAGAGAGAGCAGACAGCTAGCCGCTGCAAGGGAAAATCACACTCTACCCGGCAGCATCCCCTATTCCTCTAACCCAGAACCACTCTTTGAGGCCCTCATGTATGTGAGATTCTGTCCCATGATGTGCAGTCATTTTTATCCACCTTTGAGAAAATAGCAGGACAGCTAAAATGGCTGTCAGAAATCTGGACATTTTTAATTCAAGGGCAGCTGTCAGGGAGGGCCCAAGAGGTCTAATCCATGCTGCCTCCCAATGTGTCCCTGAATTATGAGCAAACTAAGGTGGCCATCGTAAGTGCCTATGAGTTAGTCCCGGAGGCATATTGCCAACAATTCCAGAATGCTCATAAGAAGCCCACACAAACCTACATCGAGTTTGAACAGCAGAACAAATCACATTCGACTGATGAGTAAGGTCCCTAAGAATCCCATGCACCTATGAGGGGTTGCGTGAGCTAGTACTGTTGGAGTACCCTCCAACCTGAGATTACGCCTAGAGGAGCAGAGAACCCTCACAGCTAGGGGTGCAGCAGTCACAGCAGACAGCTATGACTTCACCCATAGGCCTGGAAACTCAGGCAGACCCTTTCCAAACTACACCCCTAAGTATTGGAAAGATAAGCAGGTCGATCTAGATAGGAAAGAACATAAGAACTAGGAGCAGAAGTAGGCAATTCAGCTCCTCGAGCCTGCCTGCCATTCAATATGATCATGGCTGATCTCATTTCGGCCTCAACTCCAATTTCCTGACCTCTCCCCATAACCTTTCAACCCGTTTCTAATTAAAAATCTGTCTATCTCCTCAAGTTTATTCAGCGTCCCGGCATCCACTGCACTCTGAGGTAGTGAATTCCACAGATTCACAACTCTTTGAGAAAAGTAATTCCTCCTCATCTCTGATTTAAATCTGCCACCCCTTAGCCTAAAACTATGGCCTCTCATTCTAGAATGTCCCACAAGGACATCTGTTCCACGTCTACTTTGTCTATCCCCTTTAGCATCTTATATACCTCAATTAGATCTCCTCTCATCCTTCTAAACTCTAGCAAGTATAGGCCGAAACTGCTCAATCTCTCCTCATAAGACAAGCCCCACATCTCTGGAATCAATCTATAGTGAACCTCCTCTGAACCGCCTCCAATGTCAAAGATCCCCCAACCAGAAGAGAAAACACAAAAGAGGATGTAAGAAGCCCCACTGCAGCCCAAAAGAAGAATGCCCAGGGTCTGCTATGTTCTTATTTGAAACAAAATAGGCCATTCCAGATCCAAATGCTGGAAATTGCCAGGCAAGCCAGTTGGCCTAGTAGAGCGTCACATGAGTAGTTCCCCCGAAGGATGCCCTAATAGGTAATGCAGCAGAGCAGGCAGAGCCTCTCACTACAGAGACTTACCATTGGAGGGCATGGCACTATGCTATCTGAGCTGGATAAACTCCCAGACAGCTTTGTCCCCCCACCCATCCCAAAATGTGAGCAAGTCTGTGCTACTGCTCCGGGACACAGGAGCCACTCAATCCTTAACGTTATCGCTATACGCTGCGCACCCCCCACCCCCCCCTTCCCCCCCCACACCGGCAAGTCCTCCCTGAAGGCCATGGCCCCGATCAGTAGAGTGGGAGGAGGATCTGTGTTTGCACCCCTCCATAAGGCCAACCTAGAGTGTGACCTTGTTTCAGGCCATATTACAGTAGGAATTGTCCCTACACTAACAGTGGCAGGAGTCGATTTCCTCCTTGGGAACGATTTGGGTGGCAGCAAGGTGTTACCCAGCGAAAGAAAAGTGGCCAAAGTCAACCAGCAGAAACCTGCAAGTAAGCGGAAAGCTGGAGAAGATCTAGAGGCCCAAAAGGGTGGAATAGCACCCATGGACCTCGAGCAAGAGCTGCTTGAAGGTAGCTCGGCTGAAGCCAGGCCAGTGAAATTAAAAGAGCTCCAAAAAAGTCTCCTAAAATCTGAAACAGATTCATCAAGTACCCCAGGATTAAACAGAGGCTAGAGAAGTCCTAGAGCAGGGACAGAAAAAGTGAGGGAGATGCCCATGTAGGCAAAGAGCCTGAAAAAAGACAGGTCATTAAGCCTGGAAAGGAAAAGGTTAAGGACTTGCCTGAAGTATGGCTAGCAGAATTCTTCTTTCTGGAGTTAAACAGGGATGAAGGGAGTTCCCAACCCAATATGCAGGCAGGGAGTGAGATGCCTCCCTTTGTTGAAAAGCCATGAGGGAGTGTTCTCGGAACATCACCTCCACTTGAGGGCAGAAGAGTTCCAAGGGACATGGAACAAGTTAAGACAGTGTCCACTTCTAAGCCAAAAGGCCCAGCCAGGGAGCGATTGATTGGCCTGGCTGGTAGCTTTATGGCAATTTTAAATGTGGAGCAGTAAAGTTCCCAAATTAGCCCAGAAAGAGTAAGGTAGATGCCTCACATGGTTGAAAGGCCACCAGGAGGTACAGCAAGAGCTGACCATTCCCCAGAGGGCAGTAACATCCTAGAAATCACAGAACCTATCACGCAATTGACCAGCAGAGGGACCCCGACCAGACTAGACCCCATGCTCACCCACCCTCATGCAGAATTGCAAGGCGACCAGACAGAGTTAACCACCCAATTTAAAATGATCCATAAACCCCCACCAGGCTACAGCACTGTAGCCATATCTGGCATGAATGCAGGAGAGGACCTTGCCAGAAGGCCATCATCCAGGCCCAGAAAGGCTGGCTCAAGTTCAAGCGCTAACTGCCCGCCTGCTGCTGTTTCAACCCAAAGCAGCTAGCACCAGAAACTGGAGCTCTCCTGTTGTGCTAGTGCCTGAGCCAGGCCCTGAACCGGAATCCCCTAAAGAGGCTGATGTTCCTTTAAATCACCCCACTCTCCTGACCCACAGCCTAACCCCAGTCCCTGGGTCCAAAGAGCTGAACCCACAGGTTACCAAAGTGGATACGCAAGAGCTAAGCTGGACAAGAGCAGCTCAGCCCTATGATCCCAGGGCCTGGCACCCATAGGGTGAGATGTCCAGCACTCCCCTGTGGATTGCCCAGAGCAGCTTGACCATCACCCGTCTCCTGAGCGCTAACCACCCTGAAAAAAAACCCCCAAGACCCTTGTAAGGATACTTAATCAGAAGGTTGAAATGCCTGACGCCCAACAGAGGGATGTCAGAACTCTAGCTCTGAACAGACTTCTCCGTGCAGGTGAATTTTGAATCCTCCCAAGTCACCTAAACCTTCCCAAATCCCAAGATTGGACAATGTCCAACGACAAAACGAAAATGCAGCAGGGAACTGCCACTGTCCCTGCTAGTTGTGTGTCTGATGTGCTAGAATGAATGAGACACTGCATATATACTTCTGCACTTTCTATTCTTCCTAAGACCACAGAAAACAAATTGGAATAGAATTCATTTTTTTCTCCAACAGTGGAGGTCTGACATGTGTAGAAGACATGAAGGAAAATATATATATATATATATATATATATATATATAGATCATATATATCATCCTGGCTACTTAATAAAATTTTAATCTTTTTTTAAATGGACAAAGGCTTTATATTGACTGAAGCCTGACTAGCTACAGCTCACACAAAAGGAATTTCTAGCCTTCAGAAAACAATAGGGACCTCGTTATCTCTAAAGAGATGCTAATGCCCCCTGTGACTGTAGAAATCAAATTCCAAGGAAATGCACAAAGACCCTTTACATTTATAAAACAGAGCTCTGGCCAATGGAGACGATATGTCCGTGAGGACAATGGGGCCCTAAAATCTCTGTTAAACTTATTAATGGGTGAAACATTAACCATCTCAAGAATTCAGACTAGGAATATACATCCTTTGTCCAAACCAAGGCGAAGAAGTGGGAGTTATGTCACATGCAGCGGCTCCCCAGGCCCCACATGCTGCTAGAACTTGTGATATTACCTTGTGGAGCTGAATAAAGGCAACCTGCCATCTTCCATCAACTAAACAGCCAGAGCTCTGTCCAGGTTTAAACTGGCTGGCCCTCATCTACACTCTTTTTACTGGAATGTCTGAACTTCTGTACCAGTGCCTACTACAAGACTGATTCATCTCTACGTGCTTCTCCCATTGTGGAAGTCAGCGCTACTGAAAACCTGAATTACCCTGCATTGGCTTCAATGCAAAACTCTATGAAGGAATACACCTTTGGATTTTTGATTCTGGACTCAGGTGAAACAATAATTTTTATCTTCTCTGTGGTCTTGCCCTGTACCACCTCCTTTCCATTGCCCCTCATTTATTATATGAATGTAGCAGGGGGCTATGTAGAGACACCACTTCCCACGTTTTGAGTGTGTTAAAATAAACTAACACTTTTTAGTTCACCCTAACTCGAGTTTGCTCTGAGGTTATTAATCGAAATTGGATTACACCAAAATTGAGGGGTTGAGAAATACCACACCACTTGCAAAGGGGGAAATCAAAAATCAAAAACACCTTTCTGTTTGCGAACAGATTGCGAGGGGAGAAATCAGGGCTGTCTTAAATTAAACCCTCCTCCTGTCTGTAACAAAATTCGTGTACAATTTTTAGTTGCCATTGGAGTATTGGAGTCTGGGTTATTTTTCTGCTGTGCTGCTTTCACGATAACCTGATTCATTTTCTTGTAATTGTGAATTGGGGGGGATTTCAAAACCAGTCTGAAAATTACACTGATTTAATTATCACTTTGTTACAGACTTCATTAGCAGTAATGCTTTCTTAGTACAAAGTCGTTAGTCAATACAATAAGAGTTACCAGTATTGGCAGTCCAATTCTCATTTATTGCTATACTAATGAAATTAAGTTTCAAATGAACAGGTATAATAATAAATATATACAATAACATAAACATTTTATAGAGATGGCATTTTTCATGTCAGATAAATGCCCTTTTCAAAAGAGAAACAATTTTATTACCGACTACAATAGTAATAATAAAAATAACTTAAATGTGGATAGGGAATTGGAACTGTCTCAAACTATTGAACAACCAACCACAGATTAAAGGGAACTACAAAGTTTTAAACACATGGGGAAAAATTTTTCCCCGTTGGGGAGAAAGAGTGGCAGCGGGCAGCCCTGGTCGGGGGCAAGCCGCCATTTTACGTGGGCGAGCCAATTAAGGCTTGCCCGGCGTGACGTCCGCCAGGAAGCGCTATGCGTTCCCTGTGCGGGTGGGGGGGGGGCATTCCCTCAGCCAGGAGTGCGCTCTTTTGCGCCTGCGCACGAAAGAGCCCGCAGATCTCCCTGAGTCTAAGTGCTGCCTCAGGGAGATCGGCTCCGTTTTGAAACTTTTAATAAAGGAGTTTAAAAGTTTTCCCTGCCATGTCCCCTCATGTGACACTGTCACATGAGTTGGGACATGTCCATAACTTTTATTGCAACCTTTCATTAAAATTTGAAAACCCTCATGATGCCTCATCCCGCCCATGGATGAGGTTTCATGTTTTTTCACAAGCCTGCCTGGGCTCCCGGCCTGCCCGCCAACCTTAAGGTTGGACACGCAGGTCCATTAATCTGCTGAATTGGTTTCTTAAGGGCCTTAATAGGCCGACCTGAAAATGTAAATGATGCGGGGTAACATCGGGAGTTCCACCCGACGTCACCACGCACGCCGACGGGAAAATTTTGCCTGTGGATTACAAGATGCAAGCCAACAAGAGCAAATTCTAGGTGAATGTTGCAAGGGTCGTCACTGTGGCATGTGTTTGAGCAATTGAAGAATTGAATATATTTATTAGCTACAGATGAGGACTCATCATTTTCCGATTCACATAAAAATTAAATTAATTTATTGAGATACATCTCAAAGTTTTAGATCCTCCAAATATTTGTATACCACAATATCTAATAATGACGCAAAATGACAAAGTCAGTAAAGACATTTCAACAAGAAATTGAGATTTTAATGACAATTCTTCTAAATTCCTTTGCACATAGGAAAGAAATACTATATAATTTTAGCTTCAGCTAAATAACAATGCTGTAATATAAATTACTGTATTCAAAAGTCTGTCGGCATTAAGCTCCGGGGACTTATTTGTTTTAAGATTATCTAGAACTTTCCAATGAAGTCTTGAATTATGCCTTGGTATCTTTTTCCTCGGGAGGGCAGGTCGTTCATGGCTTCTCTTGTGAATACTTTGAGGAAGTAATCACTCAAAATATTTATTCTCTTGTGCTCATCATCAGATTGAAGTCCATTTGTACCTTTCAATGCTTTCATCTCTTCTCAGACAGTCCTCTTGTTATGCAGTATTGAAAGGATTTTTACTATTATATTTTACTATTGTGGCTATGCTTTATATGAGGTCACTCATGGCCTCTCTGTTTACCTTTATATAATTATTTCTGCCTGCACCTATAACCTTCCTAGTGAACCCTTAATTCTTTCTCCCTGCAAGATTTAAAGAGGTATGTTTCCTCTTTATTTCACTTTTAATTTTATTTGTTAATCCATTTAAACAACGCTGGCTGGTTAAAACCACTGAAGGCCTCTTACTGCCCCTGGTGGCCAGTAAATGAACTCACTGGTGTGATTTCCTTCGAAACAACACTTCATGTTAAAATTCCCCCGAGTTCTTTCTGTGGTTATGTACTTGCACAGGGTTAACTTTGTTACATTATAATTGTCCCTAACAAATATGGAAGCACCACTTTCTTTTCAGTCCCTTCTGAATATTACATTTAATTTTGTCCTCAGCATTCTCCCATGCTTAATATCCCCATCACGTTGAGGTTCATCACTGCCACAACAGCCTTCAGTTCTTTTAGTGACCAATGTCCTTTTATTAAGATAGACTAGGAAGAAATGTAAAACAGCCATTTACACTTTTACTTTAAAAATGTTATTAAACAAAATATAAATTGAATGATTTCTGGATCAATAACCATTTATTTAAAATAAAGTACGTTTGTTACTATGCATATGTTGTACCCTGGATCCATTGTTTAAACACAGTGCCCCATAAGTATAACAACTGTTCAGCATTCTGGTCATAAGCCAAACCCTCCACAGGACTACAGTAATAGAGTAACCTCTTCCAATTGCCACTTTATTTTTTCTAGCCAATGTCAAATATGCATAAACTTATACTTAGTAAGACTAAAGAAATTTAAAATAAATCAACTTCTCTGGTATCTTCTATTTACTAAAAAGGAAAATCAAATGACAATTTTCAAAAACTTGCCAGAATGAACAATGCAATCTTGCCATGGCTTGCATTGAACAGAGCAGCAGAGTGAAATATCTTCATCATAAAAGTTAATATAGAAGCATTTCATAGTTAATTAAATTTAGTGGCAACAAAATTTGGTTCAGTAGCGCCCTTAGTTTCAGCACTACAGATGTCGCGTTCCTTCTAGATGGAGACCGGGTTGCATGTGCTTACCTCTGGCAGGAATAGATGCCATTTTCAGAAGGTCAGTAATGTGAGTATTAGGAACTTGTGCCAGTAGTATGCAGGTTGGACAGACTGAAACGTCAGTCAGCATGTAACACCGATTGGCACAGCAATGCCATTTTTTTACCTCACCACTTCAGCTAATGCCCTCTCTTAGACAGCACAGCTGAATATATGTTCAGCAGGAGCAAGGACTCCCAATCAGTACTAATTATATGCATCATCCAGCTCTCAGTTTACTTGCTGACTAATTTCTACTAGTTCTGCCTGAGTTTGTATAAGAGTTTGGTGGTTTGCAGAGTTGGTTAAGTTGACAGGGAATGGTACTGCATGTGCCTTGGTTTTGACTTCAAATATTCTATTCAGGCCACTTGCTCCTAGTTATTGGTGCTATAGTTATCATCCCCCTTGATGCAGCATAAGAGGAATATGGAGCAGAGGCAGCAAAGAGGAGGGCAAGCTGTTTCAAGAGGGAGTAAGAGGAGGAAAGAGAGGTGGGCTCTCAGCAGAAGGCCATATCAACTCAGGGTCTTCAGGGAGAATTTCTCTTGTCTCAACCTGAGCCAAGAGCAGTGTGTGCATCAACTCTGTTTTACAAAGGAGGTGCTCATGGAAAGCCGCCACCCATTGCAGGCAGGCCTGCAACCTCAGAGCAGGGCAAAGACAGTGCTGGCAGTAGGCCGTGCTATGAATTTCTTTGTGTTAAGACCCTTCCAGGCTAGAGCAGCTACATTTATAACATCTCCCAATTTGACATCCATTGCTGCCTAAGGGACGTAGCTGCATTAGTGGCATCTCAAAACCACTTGCACCCTGTGACAAGTTGAAGTGGCGCCAGATTACGAAGTTACAGTAAAAGTGACAGACATCAAGATATAGGTGAGACTGCTGGCAACTGGCCAACACCAGGTCCCTGTTAGTTGGCTGCTAACCCAGATCTGTTGTAGCATGAATTGGTTGTGCGGAAGGTTGCTTGCTATGGCAGTTCGAAGCACCATCCCCATAACTTTCTATTTGGCTTCATGCCAAAGCTGATTGGTACTGATTCTGTACTATATCAGCTCTATGGTGCATGTTAGCAACAGATGGTTTGGTAGACAATGATGGAGGCCTGACTCTGAGTCTCTGCTGACCAATCCCTGTGAAGACCATTAACCACAGTTGTTGCTAGTTAGGAGTGACAGTGTTTGGAAGTATGGTGGATAGCTGTGGCCTTTCAGGTTTTATTAATTGATGCCTTCTTTCACACAATACCATGCTTTTAAAAATTCTTTCATAGGATGTGGGCTTCGCTGACTAGGTCATCATTTTTAATGTCCATCCCTAATTGCCCTTGAGAAGGTGGTGGTGAGCCGCCGCCTTGAACTCCTGCAGCCCATGTGGTGTAGGTATACCCACATGCTCTCAGGGAGGGAGTTCCAGGATTTTGACCCAGCGACAGTGAAGGAGCAGTGATATAGCTCTAAGTCAGGATGGTATATTGCTTGGAGGGGAACTTGCAGGTGTTAGTGTTCCCATGCATCTGCATCCCTTGTCCTTCTAGATGGTAGAGGTCCTGGGTTTGGAAGGTGCTGTTGAAGGAGAGTAAAGTATGACATATTGCAATTGGGCTTCTATAGAATCAGAGTATATAGTTGCGCCATTAGGCTTTCTGTCACAATATTTCTTGAGAGTTGGAGTGCTTGCTTGCACTAACTATCAAAGTAAGGTATAAGCTTAACCCTGCCTACATGTATGGATAGAGACAGACTGTTGCTCTTGCAACCTGGCTTGGCTGGTATCCCTTCAGTAATTGTTCTCTTTTCCTTGTTAGGCTAGGGACGTTTCACATTTGAAAATTAATTGGTGCCAGTAATGATGCTCAGAGCAAAACAAAGAAGAAAATATTAGCACAACAGTTCATGAGAACCCATGTGCTAGTAGAAAAGGCAAACAAAAAAAACTGAGATACTGTGCTGAAAATGGCCTAAAAATTGTTCATCTGATTGTCCTTTTAAATTTAGTGTTTTGAAACCCTGAATACCCACTTATAAAGGTGGCAATCAGAAGTGTCATGGACATGACATGATCACGGGAATATGATGCAAGGTCCTTATTGCAATACCTTGGTGTCATTACCCAGAAGCTTCTTCTGCCCACTGCTTGCCTGTGTGCAATGTGCCTCATGAATAAAAAGTCTATTAGAGGTCACATACCTCTTTCTTCATGTCTGTATGCTATGTAAAGTAGTGCACATCGGGTTGTAAATACAGGAAAATTGGCCCCAGAAATTCTAACCTGGTTTGCATCTTTCATTCTGTCTATTTAAAATAATGACACAAACTGCGTATTGAATCAATGTGATTCTATGAAATTCTGTTCTGTAGCAGAGTCCAGCAGCACTTGCACCTGTTGATAACGTAACCTCTTCTGTCACATTGGTTGCATCTGGGATTTTTAACAGAATTAGCTTGTTGAATTGTTTTAACAAATTGTGTAAATTATTCCATTTTTGTGCACAACATACACATGATAAGCACTAGGGATTAAAACAGCTGTGGTATCCAGACAAAAGTATGTGTATGCATTATCTTATGGAATTTTGTACTCTTAATTCAATTACAGTAAATCCATTTTTAAAATTACATCAGGGGAATCATCCAAGAAATGTCTTTGCCATCTTCACCTGCTACTTTTTATCTAATTAAAGAGACTTCATTCTCCTTTTATTCAGTTCATTGGTGTTCTGTGTTCTGATTTTCAACATGATTTTAAATAGTTTGGACAAAGAAGTTGTGAAGGACCACAGCCTTGGTTCCCATCTACAACAATTCACAGGTCACGTGTTGAACTAATGAAAACCATTTTCTTGTTTATTAGTTTTCCATTTGATCCTTGATTTAGCTGCACAAATTAGGGAGCATAGACATGCTATTCCTCTTCTCCTGGATTGGCAATGAAAGATTCTCTATATTAATCCTGCTGACTTAATTTCAAACTATGCATTCACCTTCTATTTGTAGCTATCGAGCAATAATTTAAGCATTTGCCGGTGTATACAGGTGTTGAAAAGCTATCTGATTCCTGAGCATTGTAATGAGCATTGCAATAGATTTTACTTTGCTTAAAAATGGCAGCAACCAATGCTTATTCAACTTATTTTAATGATTAAATCAATTGCAAGCTGGGAATTTATACTGGTTGATATCATGCCAAGATTTAATTATTTTCATTTTACCTCATCAGAAAAATTCCTACTTTTCTTTTTACCTCTCGTTTTCACACCTCCTTTTCTGAAGGCAGTGGAGTGGATCTTGAGTTTGTGTTATTGCTTAAAATGGGTGATAGTAATTCGGCAGCTATCTCACATCTTCCTAAGTTTAGCCTTCATTAAAGTAATTGGAAATAAATATCGAGAGAGATATGGACCCAGCTGCCAATTCGTTATCTGTTAACACTTCTGTTGGATGCTAGAAATACCTGTCCAAATAGGGACTAATATGTTAAAATGAGGCAGAGAGGAGAGAGTGACATCGCAATTCCTGGCACCACCACCTCAATAACATTGGATGTAATTCATGTCACCATACAACAGGTCTCCAGTTTTGTTAGAGTATACTAAATGTAGAAGCATATTTAAATCACTGCAGCAGGTGTGTTAATTGTTGCATAAGTTTTAAACCATTCCTGTTGTAACTTCAGAATGAGTTTAAAGTCAACTTTATATAGGCATTTGGCCTACTCCCTTACCCTCCATGTTAATACTGTCACACCCCACGAAAGTGATGAACTTCTAATTGCAGACAGCAACGCTGCCTGGAGCCTTTCTCAAAATATTTTAATTAAAACTGAGACTGAAGATTTGCTGGGGACAGTGCCAAGCTTATCGGACAGGCAGCAACCTGTTCCACCACACGTGCAACAGGTGGCTGCACTGACATGGAAATTCTAGCCTTGAGTGTTGGCCCGCTATTCAAGTTTGGAATACTACAATTGCTCCTGTTCCTATGCCAACCTCCACATAATGGGAGGAATATTCTACTTTTGCTGGTGGTGAGCTTGGAGGCAGGAAGGGCATATAATTAACAGCAAAATACTGCGGATGCTGGAAATCTGAAACAAAAACAAAAAATGCTGGGAAAACTCAGGTCTGAAAGCGTCTGTGGAGAGAAAGACAGAGTTAATGTTTCGAGTCCATATGACTTCTTCAGAGCTAAAGAGAAGTAGAAATCTGGTGAAATATATACTGTTTAAGAGGGGGTGGAACAGATGAAGCTGGATAGAAGGCCAATGATAGGTGGAGGCAAAGGAGAGATTGCAAAAGATATCATAAACAAAAGGTCAAAGAGGTGTTAATGGTGGTGATACTGGCTAAAGGAGGTGCTAATGGTGACATTAAGGATAGAAAGCAGAATGTGATGATGGCAGGACCAGGGTAAGTACTCTGGAAAGTGACAGATGGCCCTAGTGGGGGTGGGGTGGGGGGAGGGGACGGTGGTAGGAAGAAAGATCAAAAATAGGCTAAAAGGTGGGGAAAAACAATGAATGAGAATGGAAATCAATTTTTTTTAAATGAAATTAGGTGGAACAATAAATAAATAAAAATTGGAAAATAAAAATGAATTTTGAAAAAAGGGGATCAAAAAGGGGTGAGGATGGAGGAGAGAGTTCATGGTCTGAAGTTGTTGAGTCCGGAAGGCTATAAAGTGCCTAGTCGGAAGATGAGGTGCTGTTCCTCCAGTTTGCGTTGAGCTTCACTGGAACACTGCAGCAGGTCAAGGACGGACATGTGGGCATGAGAGCAGGGTGGTGTGTTGAAATGGCAAGCAACAGGAAGGCCTGGGTCATGCTTGCGGACAGACCGAAGGTGTCCGCAAAGCGGTCACCCAGTCTGCGTTTGGTCTCTCCAATGTAGAGGAGACCACATTGGGAGTAGCGAATGCAGTAGACTAAATTGAGGGAAGTGCAAGTGAAGTGCTGCTTCACTTGAAAGGAATGTTTGGGCCCTTGGATGGTGAGGAGGCGGGGACGTAAAGGGGCAGTTGTTGCACCTTCTACGCTTGCATGGGAAGGTGCCATGGGAAGGGGATGAGGTGTAGGGGGTAATGGAGGAGTGGACTAGGGTGTCCCGGAGGGAACAGTCCTACGGAATGCTGACAGGGGGGTGAAGGGAAGATGTGTTTGGTGGTGGCATCATGCTGGAGTATGCAGAAATGGCGGAAGATGATCCTTTGAATGTGGAGGCTGGTGGGGTAAAAAGTGAGGCCAAGAGGGACCCTAACGTGGTTTTGGGAGGGAGAGGAAGGTGTGAGGGTAGAGGCGTGGGAGATGGGTTGGACACGGTTGAGGGTCTACAGTGGGTGGGAAATCTTGGTTAAGGAAGACATGTCAGAAGCACTGTTTTGGAAAGTGGCATCATCGGAACAGATGCGACGGAGGCGAAGGAACTGAGAGAATGGGATGGAGCCCTTACAGGAAGCGAGGTGTGAGGAGCTGTAGTCGAGGTAGCTGTGGGAGTCGGTGGGCTTGTAATGAATATGGGTGAACAGTCTATCACCAGAAATTGAGACAGCGAGGTCAAGGAAGGGAAGGGAAGTGTTGGAGATGGGCCATGTGAAAGTGATAGAGGGGTAAAAATTGGAAGCAAAATTGATAAATTTTTCCAGATGAGAGCATGAAGCGGCACTGAAACAGTAATTCATGTACCGAAGAAAGAGTTGTAGGAGGGGGCCTGAGTAGGACTGAAACAAGGAATGTTCCACATACCTCATAAAGAGACAGGCATAACTGGGGCCCATGCGGGTACCCATAGCCACACCTTTTATTTGGAGGAAGCGAGACAAGTTTAAGGAGAAATTGTTCAGTGGGAGAGTTCATCCAGATGGAGGAGAGCGGTGGATGGGGATTGTTCAGGCTTCTGTTCAAGGAAGGGAATGGGGAAGGTAGGGCATGTAATTAGGTGGCCACCTTCCTGTCTCTGCTAGAATTAAATTCTGGGCATCAAAGCCCATCGTCGACCTTCCCACCCTACCGCCAATTGAGACCCTTAAGTCGCCAATTAATGACCACTTAAGGACCTCACCTGCCACTGCTGGTATTAACCCAGCTTCAGGTGGGTTTGTCGCCATGCGGTGTGCACAGCAGCTAAATTCTTGCGGCCAGCTTGTCACGACTGGGTGGGGAGGGGTCCCTCAATCAAAGGCACTCAGTGCCTGATCGAGGGGCCTGGCATCGTGAAGGGGGGCCCATTGACAGCCACCCCAATGCCCTTGCTGCCGGCTCCCCTACTCCTCCTCCCCAATAACCCCCTTTCCATGAACTAATTTCTTCCCACACCTACTTTCCTATAGCATGCATTTTTTGTGCATCAGTGGCAAAACAAGTGGCATTAAGAAATCTTAGTTGAGTCCAACAGATCACATTGAAAGAAAGAGGCCTCGATTATTAAATTTTGTAGATTAGGTAAGTGTGTTAAAAGTAGGCCACAAAATAGGCCACTGGAGTATAATTGATTACATCCAAAAACATTATCACGATGATAAAAATATTTCATTAAATAGAAGTTAGCATGAAAAATCCTCCAGATTGACAACTAGAAATCACATTGCTTTTTGGTAATAATTTTTAGATTAGTTTAAAGCACCATGGGAGATGCCACTGAATAATGAGTCTCAGGGGTGCAAGATTGCTGTTTAGATTATTGAAGGATAATTCATTGGAAGAATATTCCTTATAGCCTAGTAAAGGCATTTAGGTTGGTCACAGTATTAAAAGTGAGTCATCATTATTGACTGTCAAATGTTTATAAACGGCATTTTTGATGAAGCCAGCATCATTACAATAATCAAGTCAGGTAAGCAGCTATTACAAGGTTAAAGGACAAATGGCTTATAAATTCAGATGAATATCGAGTGACAAAAAGGGTGATTTATCGGCCTGTTAAACTATTGAAACAAACAAAATTAGATATATTGATAGGAGATGACAGAGTTTTAGCTCAAGCTAGATTCAGGTCATCTATCAAAAAGATTAATGGTTTTGGGAATTGTTAGATTTTAGGGCAATAAACCACCTTAACCTAAAAGAATCTAAGAATTCTTAACCTAACTACATTTTAATTGTGATAACAAATAAGCTTACTGAAGGAGAATTGAACCACGTCTCCTAATAAGCAGTCAAATATCAATAATATATAACTAATGTATGTAATTGATAGTTCAAGTTTACTTAAAGATCCATAGGACTGTGTCATTTTAGAGAAGAATTTGTTATTTTGGTTTTTCAAAATTTAGTATAAGAATGGCTAAAGAGCTCTGTGTGGTGTTGCCGAGTAAGTTATTTGCTGTCATGATTACAATCATTTAGGCACCACCGCCAACCCCCAACCTCCAAATATTCTTTGTCATGACCTGCTTCTTGCAGAGGTATTTGGACAGATGTGAACTATCTTAGAATTCAGTAGATAAACAGATGTTATTTATGGATTACAGTTTATGCATTGTCAGGAGAGAAGAGGTGAACAAGTCATCAATCATCTCCTACTTATCAATTTTATATACTTTTGTAAGCTGAATCTTTTTTGAAAGAATATTTCTGAAGTTTTAGGCAATATAGCTACATATAAACCTTTCATGGCCAAATGGGGATTATGATTGATGTTTAATGGAAACCTTGATGACACATGTACATGCTCTGTACCTGAGCAACCAGCTGTACAGCAAACAAATGGCTGCATTAATCCTGATAGTCTGGCAAGGAGGGTATGTGCAACAATAAATCAGACAGTCTTTTATTATCCAATGATCCTCCTGTCAGGTGTAAGGGTGCTTTGTGCACTTTCCATTTGAATGGAAGATAAGAACGTGATCAGCATTTGACATAAAATAATTGGAAATTTTGCATTTGTAACATGGCAATGTTCACTGATCGTACAGTGTTCAAGGTCAAAGTCATCACCCAGCAGGAAATCATGGAATACATGATATGTTGAAACAATCAGCAACTACAATTGTAGAATTCTGAATCAGAAACCCTTACAGATAGCAATAAAATAAACACGTTTATGTACTTTTGATAGGGGTGAAGACCAAAGTGGATTCTGAATTTGATCAGTTTGATTCTTGTTAATTTGTGGATATTTGTTTAAAATTGTGAGTGGAGCACAATAAATCTCTGGGCAAGTCTACCAATAACACAAAAATTATGTGCACAGGAGTACTATAATTTTAAGGAATAGTCAAAATGGACACTCTGACACTGTCCCTTATGGTACAATTCAAACATCATTGATGAAGACGCTGACTGGGGCTGATCCTAAAGAGCAAAACTGCCTCATTTTTTTTCGACATGTGTATTCCATATGTCCTTACACAGCTCTTGGAGCTGCAGTCCTTATATTACAACACCGACTATACTTTAAAAATGCTTCACTGGCTCAAAGTGCTTTGGGATATCCTGACATCATGAAAGACACAAAACAAATTCTTTCCTTATTTGTTTCTTTACAAAATCTAATTAATTAGCTGCAGAAGGGGTAATTCCAAGGTAAATTAGTGACAATTATCTTTAAATCTCATCATAGCCTTACTCGCCCCAACTTTGAGATTTTCTCCATTGTTATGCCCCTTCTCAAATACACCAGTCTTCCAAATCTGGACTTCCACCTACCCTAAGCACACTCTCTGGATGTTGTACACTGAAACCCTTGCACTTTTCTCCACTAATAAAAAATGTTCTCAAAACCTATTGTTACTGCTGCTGCTCCTTCTGCCTACACCCTGCTCACGACTGTTTCCCAAGGCTATTACCATTTCCTCCCCTCACCAGAGCATCAGTCAAACACTAATAGTTGGCAAGTGTGAGTGTATATTTCGTATCCCTGTCTCCCGTAAATTTTACATAAATCTCAACCACAGCCTCTTCCTTATATATTTTA
This sequence comes from Cetorhinus maximus, assembly GCF_964194155.1. Lineage (NCBI taxonomy): Eukaryota > Metazoa > Chordata > Chondrichthyes > Lamniformes > Cetorhinidae > Cetorhinus > Cetorhinus maximus. The sequence goes on along the minus strand of NC_135888.1, from coordinate 66,392,259 downwards.
CAGCCGGGATTTTCTGGCACATCGTGGCGGGACCTGCCCTGGAAATTTCGACGGCCCAGCCAAAAGTCCATTGATTTTCAGTGGGACTGGGTGATCCCGGTGGCAGGCGGGGCTGGAAAATTCCGCCCTACAACATTTATTCTCTCCAGTGTGAGTCATATGCACAGTCATTGAAGATATGTCCTCAGGAAACCTTGAGATTCCTTCAGATTGCCTCAGAATGGTCTTCTGTGCACATGACTGTCACCAACTGCCATTTCATCACAAAACAATCATGCAATCTCACAACCTCCAGCACACACGTGAGGGGGACAGGGGGGTGGCAGTCTGGGAAAATCTTGGGTGGTGAGCTAGGCAATGTGAGAAATCCTGATTTTTGTCTATAATCTTGACATGGGCAAAATTCTGGAAAAACTGTCTGCTAGTGTGAAAGTATGAAATGCTGGTTAGCATACTGGTGGGAACAATTTTAACTGTGTATTGGATCTTGGGTAATGGTGCAAAATAAATGACTTCCCTTTTAAAGCCTGTGTCTGGTGAATGTCCAGAATGAGTTATTTTCTACTACTTCATGGAAGTGAGGCTGTTTGATAAAACGCACTCTGGGTATTGCCAAAAAAAAGGGACGTGTAAGCTTTTCATCTTGCACTCATCAGGACACTCGCACGAATATCAAAATAAGGGGGAAAACAACAATTTACACTGAATGCACTCTACATCTAACTACTTTGTAACATATTGATCTTTTTTTTTGAACAACAAGCCCTAGGTCAGCAAACTCTTCAGTTCTTTGATCTTGCCTTCTGTCTTATCCAGTACTTCATGCTGCCAGTGGATACTTGCACAGCATGAACAAACTTTTCTTAGCTTCCATTGGTTGTCTGCCTTTCCTGTAGCTGTCATGAGATCCACATGACCATATTAGGTGAGTACACGTTCGGAAGAGAATTGCGAGGTGCCTTAGAACAACCTAAGGAATGGGTCAGGCATTGGCAGAAGAAATTATTTTGCTCTGCAAATGCTGACTTGTGGACATAGCTGCATTTGTTTACCACCACTGTCAACCAGGAACCTGTCCAGTCCTTTGTGCTAGTAGGTGCATGGTTTTTAATCGCGGTGATGTGCAATATTCAGAGGTAATGGGGAGAGGATCATGAAAACATTTTCATCAGCAAAGTGGGGAGTTCTATGAAAAATGCTTACCACATGAGAGGTATGTACTTCAGCAATGAAATGACATCTTTTTAAAAACTCACCTTTTTATCAAATTTAATGAAGAAAATGAAAGCTTCCTTCTGGTCACTGTGTTAGTGGTCTAGTATACATTAAGAGAAAGATTTCTTCTGATCAATATTGCTAATGAAGCCATTAATGGATTTTGAAATGCTTTTAAGAATTTTCCAGAATATTAAATGTAGTTCATCTGCTGTTTAAAATATTGCTGATGGAAAGTAACCACAGGAAACCTATTTATTTATTTTTAAAATTTTTAAATTATTTTTTCATTCCTTTTTTAAAATTCGTTTATAGGATGTGGGCGTCACTATCTAGGCCAGCATTTATTGCCAATCCATAATTGCCCTTGTTCCGAGGGCATTTAAGAGTCAACCACATTTGCTGTGGGTCTGGAGTCACATGTAGGCCAGGCCAGAGAAGGATGGCAGATTTCCTTCCCTAAAGGACGTTAGTGAACCAGTTGAGTTTTTAAAACAATTGGCAATGGTTTCACGGCCATCATCGTCAGACTTTAAATTCCAGATTTTGATTGAATTCAAATTTCACCATCTGCCATGGTGGGATTCGAACCCGAATCCTCAGAACATTCTCTCTGGTTTCTGGAATACTAGTCCAGTGACAATACCGAAAGCCACCATTACATTTCTGCAACACGGGTTTTGATTCAAGTGTACGAGCGACCATGTCTCACTAACTCACGTGATCAGGCAAATTTGTCTCTCCCAAGGGGTTCACAGGACAAAGATTTTAATGATTCTGGATGCAATTGAACCTCGTTGTACTTGTTTTCTGACAAATATTTGACTTCTACAATAATAAAGCCAGTAGAATTGAAAGCTAAGGCACACAGCGTAACCATAGATAGCAACATTAACCGGGTGAAAGGAGTGGGAAGTTTAGAATTTGGTGAGGGTAGGAGTGTGGTGCAAGGGGGAAGGAGGTGCTTTTTTTTGCCTTTAACACCTGCCGTGATTTGTGTAAAGTGAGACAGCAGTGGAGCGGCAGACTTAAAAAGCACACCAAAGCTGGCAATCCCAGAGGCTATCAGGAGCAGAGTTGCAGACACCAGGCAAACAGAAGAAAAACTCAAAGTGATGCCAGAGTCAGTGCAGAGTGTGGAGTGGTACGGGTAAGTTGCAGATAAATATTAATTTATTGGTTAGCGTTTTTAGTGGTTAGTGTTTTTTATTTAGTAGTTAGTGTTTTGGTGTTAGCTAAGTAGTAAATAGCCTTAAGCTAAAAAGAATCTATAAATGCATTTTATCTGTAAATAATTATAGACTAAGATATGATGAAGCAGTATTGCAGATTGCAGTATGTGGGAGTCTGTGGACAGCGAGAGTGTTCTGAGAGATGTCTACACCTTGAATCTCTCTGATTCAATGTCACTAAACTGGAGTGAATTGGAGACACCATGACACATAAGGGAGGGACAGAAGTATCTGGGAAGTTTGCTCCAGACCTCGGTCATGCCTCCATAGAGAGGTGCTGGCTCAGAACATGGCTGGTGTGACTGATAGTGTACAGAGTAAGGGGAACCTGGGTGAGAATAAATGAAGATCTGCAGAAACTGACCTTATCCAGCAGGAATGCCATACTGAGTTCAAACAGACCCCATTTTCATTGGAGTGAGGTCCATTTCCCGCAGTGCGTGACTTACGATTTTTAAGATGGAAGTGAATGTTTGTAAAAGGTGGATAAGATCTGTTGAACTGTCAAGCTCTCAAGTTATTTAAATCCCTTGTCCTTTAAATTTTGAAAAAGAAAAATCTTCTGTGTCTGTGAGTTAAAAATAAAATCAAATCTTTCAGTTTCAATAGCTGTTTGTTGACATTACCCTAAGGGCTGTCATTATAGTGTTATTACTGCTTGAACTGCTTCCACAACCTATCATACTGCGGTGGGGGACTAAGTTCACAGTTTGATTGACTGCTCCAAGAGATTATTAAGTGATTAGCTGCCTTTTGATGTGGGGCTATGAATATAAATGTTTGTTTTTTTATAAGGGATTAAGTACTTGTGGGGATTTAAATGTACAGAATGAGCTTTTATCAATGAGAGTTCTTTTTATATAGTTAATTCTATAATAGGTACTTAGAATTTTATTTGATTTCATCTCAGCAAGCATCCTGGGGTCTGCCCATGGTGGATACTGGGTGAGTTAGCATGGAGGATGTAAGACCAAAGGGTGTTGAGTGTGGAGACATGGGCTGGCATGAGTTGGAATAGGAACTATAAGGTGCCCTGGGGATGAGTGGGAGATCATATGTTGACATGAAGGGTATAAGGGGCCTTTAGCATTAGATGGGAGCATGGGTTAGCATATGTTGTCATGGATGGGGCTTGGGGAGTGGGTGGGGGTTGAGGGGGTGTGAGGGGTGAAGGATAGAGGGAATAATACTCAACTACACAACTGAAAAGAATTCCCAGAGAAGTGGTGTGGGCCTTTTAACCAGCCCACCTTGGCGCTTGGCAGTCCCTGTGATTGCCTCCAAACTGTTTCTGGGGGTGGTGGCTCTGACTCCAACATGCACCTGCACCCCCATCCCCTCTCCCCACAACACCCCCACTCCACCACGAAGATCGGGGCACCTTTTCCTGATGTGGTGAGCCGGGATACTTCCTGACTCTGCGCATCCACCTTGAGAGCAAACATTCGGGCAATGAGTTCAAATCCCAGCACGGCAACTGGAAATTTAAATTCAATTCAAATAGCAGCTTAATTAATAATAATCATGAAACTACTGGATTGTCATAAAATTCTATCTGGTTCATCAGGGCTGAAACCTGCCGTTGTTACCTGGTCTAGCCTGCATGCGACACCAATGTAGTTGACTCTTAACCGTTAACTGTCCTCTGAACTGGCCAACAAGCTACTCAATTCCAACTCAAAACAGGGATGGGAAATAAATACTGCCCTTATCAGCAATGATTACATACAAAACTAAATTTAAAAAAACAGAGTGACTGAATACCTTGAAAATTTACAGCTTATCAGAGAGATCCAATATGGGTTTTTTTAAAAGGTAGGTCATTTGTCCTCCGCAAGTCAACAAAAAGTCAGAGTGTACAGAGCAGTTGTCACCACCTTCCTGAACTGCAGTGAAACCTGGAGTATGTATCAGTGCCACATAAGAGCACCAGAGGAATTCCAAAAGCAATGCCTCTGCCACATCCTCTGGATTCAACCAGAGGACCGTTGATCAAATGCTAGTGTCCTTATTGAAGCCAGCTCCACAAACGTTCAGGCAAAGGTCCTGCACAATGAACTTTGATGGGCTGGACACTGTGTCTGGATGGCTGAAAAGCTCCTCCCCCACCAGGTCCTGTTTTCTCAACTCTTAAATGGCTAACCATCCAGGGAGGAAAAGAAAACACTTAAGGCACTCTGAAGCTCTCCTTGAAGAACGACAGCATTGACATTGATGACTGGGAGGAGCATGCCACCAATCATTCAAAAAGATGCCAACTTGTCCTTCAAGCTGTATCATACTTTGAGTCACAACATTTTAATGATGGGTCAGAGTGGTGGCAGACAAGGAAAGAAAAGGAAGCAAATCCTGCATCCGGATTCCACTATTTCATTCTGCTCCATGTGCCCAAAGATCTGTGGGTCAAAAATCAGTCTGTTCAATCACATGAAGACCAATGGCAGAAACTTGCAATCCTGAGTAGATGTCATCCTCAAATCGAGGAAAATCAATAATGGTTAGGTAATTTGTGGCAAAACTTACTGAACATTTTGAAGAGGTGATTAATATTGAGGACAAGTGCCTCTCTGTGGGCTTCCGGCAGGTATCCGATAAAGTCCCTCATATGAGACTCGTGGCTAAAGTTGAAGCTCCTGGAATTGAAGGCAAATTATTGACTTGGTTGGGAAATTGGCTGAATGGCAGAAGGCAGAGAATAGGGATAATGGGCAGGTACTCTAATTGGAAGTACATGACTAGTGGTGTCCCATTAGGACTTGTGTTATGGCCTCAACTGTTCATTGTACTTATTAGAGATTTAGATGACGGGATAGCAAACCCTACATCCAAGTGTGCCAAGGACACAAGAATAGATGGTATTGTAAGCAATGTAGATGGAAACATAGAAAGATATATTAATAGCTTAAATGAATGGGAAAACTGGCAAATAGATTTCAATATAGGAAAGTGTGAGGTTATCCACTTTGGACCTAATAAAGGACCAAAGGTCTAAAGAGACCAAACACATAGATTAATAAAATGCCATGGATAGCTACAAAATTTTTTTAAAAATGCTAATAAAAAGTTGGCCTTTATTTCTAGGAGTGGAATATAAGGGATCAGAAGTCTTGTGGCCACACCTGGAACACAGGGCAGAATCTTTGGCTCGGCAAATGGGGGTGGGGCCCACTCACAGAGGCGTAAAATGATACGCGGTGACATTGGCTGTGCGTCCCAACGTCACCGTGCGTCATTCAGGTTTTCAGTTTGGCGGGCGTGCAGCTGAGGCCTTTTTAAGGCCAGTTAACTATCAATTGAAACAATTAACTGAGTTGCCCGTCCAACCTTAAGGTTGGCAAAGAGCCCAGGTGGCCTTTGCATTTATCATGAAATCTCATCCACAGGTGGGATGAGGTTTCATGAAGATTTTTAAAGTCTTGTAAAAATTTTTAATAAAATTAATAGACATGCCCCAGCTTTTGTGACAGTTTCACATGAGGGGACATGTCTTAAAATTTCTTTTTCCTTTATTAAATTGTTTTGAACTTAAACTAATCTCCCTGAGGCAGCTCTGTGCCTCAGGAAGATTTCTGCGCCCTTTTGCGTGCAAAAGAGCGCAGCCCCGACTCAGGCAACCCCCACGCCGTCCGAACAGGGAGCACTCAGCGCTTCCGGGTGCGTGTCATGCTGGGCGGGCCTTAATTGGCCCGCCCACATAAAATGGCGACGCCCAGCCGATCATGCCCGCGCCTGCTCCTGCCCCCGCCCAACCCCCCTGACAGGGAGAAAATTCTCCCCATTGTGTTCAGTTCTGGATATCACACCTTAGGAAAGATATATTGGCATTGGAGGGAGTGTAGCATAGATTACCAGAATGATGCCCAAACTCCAAAGGTCAATTTATGAGACAAGATTACACAAACTAGGGTTGTATTCATGGAATGTAGAAAATTATAATGTGCTTTGATCAAAGTTTTCAAGGTTTCAAGGGGAGCTGATAGGGTAGCTAGAAAAGAACGATTTCCACTGGCTAGGGCTAGGGGACATAGCCTAAAAATTAGAAGCCTTTCAAGGAGTGAAGTTAGGAAACAATTTTACATGCAAAGGGTGATAGGAGTTTACGACTCTCTTCTTGAAATGGCAGTTTGATGCTAGACCAATTGTTAATTTTGAATTTGAGCAGCTGATAAATATAGTTGGTTAACCAAAATCTAAGAGATACAAACAAAAGCAGGTATATGAAGTTAGATGGCAGATCAGTCATGGTATCATTGAATGACAGAGCAGAGTTTGAGGTGCTTTATGTCCTGTTCCTATGCACAAAAGCTAAGTATCTTCAAGCCAGTTAAGGGATGTTTTTACTTTTGCTCTTTTCAGGATAATTTCTAAATAGAAACAATATTTAAGAAGTTGAACTTAATTAAAACCTAAGTGCAAACAAAATATCTTCAAAACTGTGTAATATTCTGTCTCCATTACAGTAAATATTATTGGTGGCACAAAGCCATGGTGTGTGTAGGTTGCCACAGAGAAATGAACTTCTATCAAAATGTTTCAGGCAATGATCCAGTGTGTGCTCCACTGCCAAATAACTGACAAATTAATCTAACAGAAAGGTGAAAAACTGCACCCTAAGAGAATACTTGTTAGTAGTTCTCAGAAGTAATCTCAGGGAAGGAGTGCTTTGGTTGCTATGTGTCGCCAAAAAAAGAACATGTTCTTTTTGAAGGTATTTATGATCTTGCTGGTGGCCGGTTAGCTCAGGAGGCTAATGTGTGGTTCAGAATAACAGCAACAGCATGGGTTGGATTCTCGTTCCAGCTGAGGTAGACTTGGAACCTGCCTCCTCGCCCTGCCCCTGAGAGTGGAAGGCAATGGCAAACAATCACTGACAAAAACTGCCAAGAAAATGGCTCAGGATGAAACATCGGCAGACAATGAGCAAAGGACCTGCCTTCAGACAGAGCACAGATGAATGAATAAACGATCTTGCTACACTGTTGCCTGTAGTTCTCCCTCCTTTTCACATATGAGATGTTTCCGTTCTATTCAGATTTGCGCTGTCAATCTGATACCTCCTGATCCACCAACACTGACACTAAACCAAGTTGCAAAACACAAAGAAGTGCTCACAATCAATATGCGATAATCCTGACAAATATTTGGTGATAATTTAATTTGAATCTGAAGTAAAAATACACAGGATAGGACATTTCTAAAATCCACAGAAAACCACCATATCAACTGAAAATGTACAAAATGAATAGGTAAATTCATCAGTCAAGAAGCTTATTACAAATGCCCAAAAAGCTCAGTGCAAATTTGGAACATAATAGAATGAATTCTTACATTGTGAAGTGTGCATATTTTACATACTCTCCATTACTATCACTGCACTTTATGTAATTATTTAACCTTTTGAACAGATTAGTTCTTAGGATTTGTCGGCCAACCTGTTAATATCTGATGTATGCCAATGACCCAGAGCAACATGGTATTCAAGGGAATGAACCCTGCAGTCATGACTCAAAACCTAATTTGAAATAGAATTTTCTTCATAGAGCTAGAATAAAAATCCATCTATTCCTTTTGGCGGACACTTACCTCCAGCACTCTCCCACTGATATATCTGTCACAAGTCTCACACTTAATGCCAAACCGAGAATGGTAATCGGTCTCACAATAAGGAATGCCATCCCTTAGAAACAGAGAAAGAAAATTAATATTTAGCAACTTCTACTGAGATAATCATACAGCTTCTCAGCTCTGGGGGTCAGTTATGTCCTTCATCAAAATTAATATGTACTGAATTTCCATTTCAAAACGTTTGACAATACAGTTAACAGAATAATTAAGTCACTGTATAGTTCTATACATTTTTTTGATTTTACACCAACAGCATTAACAATTGAAATGCAGGCTCTTACAGAAACATATCAATATAAAATGTGCCGGTTCTTTCAAAGCTATAAAGGATCAAGATGTTTCAATGCACCAGCTGTAATAATGTAAAGCAACATGAATTCAAGACTTTTAATCTTCCCAACAGTGGGTGGAATAAAATTGTAAAAAAAAAAGGCCACTTGAAATCAGGTAAATCCCTAATGCCTGGATTTTTTTTTACATCAATAAATCATAGGTCGTACTGCCAACATTAGTATACTAAGATAATGGGCAGCATCTTGCGGTCGGCAAGCGGGGGTGGGGCCCCCGGGCATGCATCCCAACGTCACCCCACATCATTTAGATTCTCAGTTCAGCAGGTGCGCAGCCAAATCAGCTGTGTGCCCGCCAAACTGTAAACAGCCTATTAAGGCCATTAGAAAACTAATTAAGATGATTAATGGACCTGTCCGTCCAACCTTAAGGTTGATGAGCAGCCCAGGAGCCCAGGTGGGCTTCGGAAAAAACATGAAACCTCATCCACGGGCAGGATGAGGTTTCATGAGGGTATTTAAAGTTTTATGAAATGTTTCAATAAAAGTTATGGACATGTCACATGAGGGGACATGGCAGGGAAAATTTTTTATCACCTTTATTTAAAGTTTACAATCGGAGTCGATCTCCCTGAGGCAGCACTGTGCCTCAGGGAGATCTGTGCGCTCTTTTGCACGCATGCGCGAAAAGGCGCACTCCCGGCTGAAGGAATCCACCCCCCCCACCGCCTGCACAGGAAGCGCATAGTGCTTCCTGGTGGACGTCACACTGGGCGGGCCTTAATTGGCCTGCCCATATAAAATGGCGGCGCCCTCCTCCCCGATAGGGGGAAAATGTTGTCCAATGTGAGGCTAGATTACCTTTTCAGAAACATAAGATTCACTACATGGTCTAACTTGATGGACTAGCCTTTAAACTCTCCCCTGATGATTTTATCTGGTAGATTAGAATTGGACAGAAGTGGGATGCAATTTGGAAATGCGCAGGGTTGCGTTCCCAGCTACCCACTGCTTTACAAGATTATTTGTGACCTGAGAAACTACATCTGCACATGTATGTGTGGACGTTTATTAAAGAAATGCAAATGAAGGGAACGTGACCTCTGCTGTGTTTTCTGTCAATTGTCCTGAAAGGGTGCTAGAGGCAGAGATTACCTCTCTGGCCCCGGCGTCCTTTACTCAGAATGTTGTGGAGCGTTTAGTGAAGATGACCTGAAAGAGGGACATGTGCAAGTGCTTGATCAGGTAAGAGGGAGATTTCCTTTTTCTTTCAGATCATTTAGAGGCTGCATGTTAGCCACCTTTTTTGCATGGGGCTGCAGGGGTGGGAAACTCTAACCCCACAGCCTTGGTTCAATGGTTGTACTCTTGCATCTCAGTCAGAAGATTTTTGGCTGAAACCCCACCTCCAGAGATGGGAACCTAATTCTAGGCTGAAGGAGTGCTGCATTGTCGAAGTGCTGTCTTTCAGGTTACACTGAGGTCTGCTTCAGGTGGATGTAAAATATCCCACGACACTAGGCGAAAAAAAGCAAAGAAGACATCCTGACAACACTTAATTTTTCAACTGACATCAGTAAAGCTAATTTTCTGGTCATTTACCTCCTTGTTCTTTGTTGGTTATTGTGTGCAAATTGGTGGCTGCATTTCCCCATATTACAATGTTGACTACACATCAAAAATACTTAATTGTCTGTGAAAGGCAATGTTATTGAAAGACCTTAGTTTCCTACATTACATCAGTGATCACACTTCAAAAAGTACTTCAATGGCTGCAAAGCACTTTAAGACATCTGGTGGTCATGGAAAGCACTATAAATGCAAGTACATATGAACATATGAATTAGGTGTAGGCCATTTGGAGCCTCAAGCCTGCTCTGCCATTGAATAAGATCATGGCTGATCTGACTGTGGCCTCAACTCCACATTCTCATCTACCCCCAATTACCTTTGACTCCCTTGTTTATCAAGAATCTATCTACCTCTGCCTTAAATTATTCAATGACCCTGCCTCCACCGTTCTCTGGGGAACAGAGTTCCAAAGATACACAACCCTCAGAGAAAAAAATTCTCCTCATCTTCATCTTAAATGGGAGACCCCTTGTATTTAAACTGTGTCCCCCTATTTAGTCTCTCCCACAAGGGGAAACATTGTCTCAACATCCACCCTGTCAAGTTCCTTCAGTATCACAAGTGTTTCAGTAAAATCACCTCTCATTCTTCTACACTTCAATGGATATGAACCTAACCTGTCCAACCTTTCCTCATTAAGATAACCTCCCAATCCCAGGTATCTGCCCAGTGAACCTTCTCTGAACTGCTTCTAATACATGTATATCCTTTCTTAAGTAAGGAGACCAAAATTGTACACAGTACTCCAGATGTCGTGTCACCAATGCCCTGTACAACTGTAGCAAAACATCCCGACTTTTAAATTCCATTCCCCTTGAAATAAACAACATCCCATTTGCTTTCCTAATCACTTGCTGTACCCGTGTACTAACTTTTTGTGATTCATGTACTAGAATACCTAGATCCCTCTGTACCTCAGAGTTCTGTAATCTCTCTCCACTAAAATAATATGCTGCTTTTCTATTCTTCCTGCCAAAGTGGACAATTTCACATTTTCCCACATTATAATCTATCTGCCAAATTTTTGCCCATTCACTTAACCTACCTATATCCTTTGCAAATTCCTTATGTTCTCTTTACAACTTACTTTCCTATCTACCTTTGCATCATCAGCAAATTTAGCAACCATACATTCGGGTCCCTTCAACTAAGTTATTGATATAAATTGTGAATAGTTAAGGCCCCAGCACTGATCCCTGTGGCACTCCACTCGTTATATCTTGCCAACAGGAAAATTACCCATTTATTTCTACTCACTGTTTCCTATTAGCTAACTAATTCTCTATCCATGCTGATATGTTACCCCCTACACCACGAGCTCTTATTTTGCATAGTAACCTTTTGCTTTGCTATTTTGACCTGAGAATATTGCCTGATACATTTGAAAGGTCAGGCTAATAGCAGTGATGGGAGAATAGCTAATTTCTTAAGAAAGCAGTGTCATGTGCACTAATCTTCAATGTGCTGTGCCATGGAGTAGCAGGTTAACATCACAATTGTGTCTTTTTGGGAAAATACTGTTGGGCATCTTTCTAAGGGAGTATAAGGGACTCAAAGATAGTCATTCTTAGGCCATGCTTGCATATCTCGTTGCCACAACATCCGAGGACATAAGGTCCACCCACTCTCTAAGGTGCAGTAGATGCATGAGGAGAAATGTCTAAAATGGAAGCAAAGAGAACAGAGGGGAAACTCAATAGGGCACAAACTATATGCGTAAGAACACAATGGCTGCCCGTTTTTTGGGCTTGATTTCTATTCATAAAATCATGAATCGCAAACTCCTCTAAGGTTTCACATTTTTAAGTGCACTGAACAATAGGCACTAAAGGCACAAATACTAGGAAATTCAACAGTCAACATGTTCTTTGTTCTGAACTTTCTGTTGCTCCTATGTTCCAGAATAGAAGGGAAAGTTCCTGTCACTGATTAATATCCAATAACCACTGCTAAAGATTACACTGCATGGACATAAAGGTGGCATTGAGCTCAGTCACAATGTCATCATGGTAAAATTGTTTGCCAAGATTCATAGAGGGTGGGGGAGGGGTTGGGGGTATAATTTTCACCTTCACTGCCTGGATAGTAATCACTGGATGATAACTGAGCAGGTTCTACAATGGGACGGTGATCTGTTCTGCTAGATTATGGTCCAGGTGCTAAGTGTCAAAATCACCCCAAAGTCCACATATGAATAGGAACTTGGATGAGGTACTGGAGGGCAGTGAAGATTTATGAGGCTTATCCCAGCACCTTTGGGTAAGGAAGAGGAAAACCCAAGCAAGATTCAGTGCCATGTCAATAAACCATGAGTAAATTGTAATTTAGGGTATCATGTGAATTAAATATAAAACAGCAACCATGTCATTCTTTCTGAATGGATAACATTTCATTAGTTAATGAATCTGAATCACTCCCATTCTTCAAGCACCACACATACTTGCTGATATATTCTCCTGTCAGCACAACACCACAGGACTGGCATTTGAAACAGCTCACATGCCATTGCTTCTCCAAGGCCAGCAGTGACTGTCCATGTTTGATTTCATCTCCACAGCCGGCGCACTCTGTAATCAAAATAGAATACGAACAGGATATTTAATCAGCAAAGAATCTTCCAAAACGTTATTGCAATTACATTTCGCTTCAAGTGACTGTTGGACTGATGACTGATACAATGGCAGAGTGCTACACTAAATGATATGTCTTTATTTAAAACTGTAACAATCCATCAAGTGTTACACACCACGATCCTGACCTCATGTCAAGTTCTGAACTATTAACACCATTATCACAATCAAAAATACTTAATTTACAAAAATACTTCGCACACTGATTAACTATATTTCTGAACAAGTTTAGTTTCTAAGTTTAGAACTCTGTTGTCATGTTTATGTTACAGATCTTACATTCTAATCTATTTAGAGAGGCTGGAAGTGAATTCACTTTGGGCAATTTACACTAAATGGGCAATAGTGAATCAGCAGCCTGTTTTACACTCTCCCTGATTTTTCCTTTCTGTATATTAAATGGCACATACCTACCTTCGTTTTTGTGACATGATGATAACAATCATTTTTCACTCAGCCGAGATACGTCATCGATTTTGAAGACAGGATTTTTTTAGTGTATGGTACCAATTCATTCTTTTACATTTTAACTTGGCAGGGATTGATTACCTGAAGTACATAATCAGTCCTTTTGTAATTTTACCTGATTTATTTCCTAGCAGACAAATCTAATCAATCCACTTAGGTTTTCAGGATGCACATTGAAAGACATGTCTCAGAAAGAAGACAACTTTATATTTATTAATACAGTCAATATAAAACTGGAAGAAGATGTGGCTACTAAGTGTTTAAATACACAGCTATAGAAAAGCTTATCCTTGCCATGTTCTTGCATTTACATTGTCTTTGTGCTGTGCTATAACCCCGGCTCCTGACACATTGGTCACAACCAGCAGCAATTCCAAAATCAACTTGCCAAATCAATTAAGGTGGGACACTTTAGAATTGCTCCCTGTTTCCTGCTGTAACTTCGTCAATAGTGTGACAGAAACTTTATTTACATGCAAAGAGGAAAAGGATGGTCCCCTCTGTATCTCTGGCAAAAGCTACAGCAGCTGAGTAGCAACAACTTCAGGGAAATTCTTGCTCCTTATTGTAGGGAGCTGCCAGCAGCATTAACACAGCTTGAAACCAAGCAGCTTAAACTAAAGATGACTTTGACAATAAATGTTCAAACATGTAAACTAAGGATTTACTACCAAAGTGTTGCTCAATCTAGCATTTCATTGGAATGTTTATGGACTCAAATGAGTTCATGGCAAGGTCTGCCTGGAGGGAGCTTCAAACCTCAGAGGTCCAATGTGTTTGGTAATTTTCATAACTCTGTTGTCAGATGATTTTCCGTAATAAACTGCCACTGTTTGTTTAATATACAGCCAAAACAACTTTGCACTGATGCAAAAGCTGCAGCATTACTACATCCTCAGTCACGTTAGAACAGGGTCGCAAATATCCCCGGCTTTTTTGCTCTTTTGCAAACCCCTCTCCAACAAAAAGTGTGAGGAGCTTATGGATGTCTTTGTCACTAAGATTGAGACAATCTGATCAGCTGTCTCTGTCTTATTCCTCCCTTCCACTAGCCTGCCTGGATAAACTTCTAATGTCCCTCTGTGTCCTAGCCCTGAATTTGCATCCTTCTCTAGTTTCTCTCTTATCTCCCCTCATGCCCTCTCTGGACTCAGCTTGTCGATAAGACCCACCTCATGTTCTCTTGATCCTATTCCCACTAAACTAATGATCACCCAGCTTCCTATCCTGTTAGCCAATATTGTAAGCAGTTCTCTTTCTAAAGGTGATGTCCCTCTCTCCTTTAAATCTGCTGTCATCACCTGCTCCTCAAAAAACCAACCCTCAACCTACCATTCTTGCAAACTGCCATCCCAGTTCCAACCTCCCTTTCCACTCTAAAGTTCTTACATCACTGTGAATGGAGGTCCGGTGTCTATAGCACCGCTATTTTATAGTGCATAGGTTTTTCTACAACTTCTTGTGATTAGCTCAATAACTTCCACTTCCTGATGCTATCCTCCGGCTAAGCTTTTACTTTTATCTGGTCTTAAGGAAGTCTCTTATGTTCATTATTCTTACTGTCATGCCAGGAACTGCTGTAGAGCAATTTATTAAATTTTGTTTCATAAAATATTTATTATGCTGTTGCACAGCGAGGCTCCAGCATCATTCAGAAACCAGGATTTCAAGAAAATATTTTTGAAATATGTTTACTAAATAATGTAATTGATAGTCATAAAAAGATTGACAGTTTTCAATGACTTGTCTGCCCATAAAAGACAAAATTGACATAACATAAAAATGATTAAGCATGTAATATTAATTTAAAAATTGTGTCAGGCATTGAATAGGTTTTTTACTAAAGCAGTTTGGAAAAGCAGAGTGATGAGATACTCAAATGGTTGCAATGACCTTTTATAAATTTCCATTTCTGATGAAGGATATTCATCTAAAACATTAATCTATATATATTTTAACAGATACCGATAGCCCTGCTATGTATTTGCATTCTCTGCTTTTTATTTCAGATTTCCAACGTACTCAGGGCTTTTTAAAAACAAATTATTTTATGAGATTTGAAAATCTTTGTTGCATTTTGTCTATTAAAAAATCTAATTGTATTTTATTCAGCAAAAACAAAAATGAAATTCCAAATTTACAGTTTTGAAGACGTTCTTAGGCACAAATCACACATGTACACTAAAGCTACCAGGAAAGTCTCTCTTTCTCTCTTCATGCTCAGCCCTTGGTTATCCAAAGGTTGTTAATCATGGTGCTCTTCACATCTACAGCAATCTTTCCACGATACACAATGGGGAAAGTAGAAGAAGCAGGTCCCAAAAACTACCCCAGCCACTAAAGGAATTGAACCTGCTCTGTCAGCCCATGCTCAAAACATTTGAGCTAACCGGTAATATTTCAAGGAAAGTCAGCATGTAATAACCAAACCGCATTTCCTTTATTCCAGCAAGGCTGCTAGATAGTGAAGTGTTGCGTTTCTCCCTTTTTTATATCTCCAGCACCTTGATTGGAAATTGCACGGTAGGGTGGACTTTAATCCTTTCCCTAAGAGAGGAACATGGCAGACCGGTGGCTTCGTTCCTGACCCATCACCATCATAAACAGGCAGTTTTCTGAGTCCATTGAGGCAGGTGGCAGGTGAAGGCATTATATATATATATATATGTAAGCAGGGATCCTATTTTTAAACAAAATCACAGAAGTCTCACCCAGTGCCCAAACTACTAGTAAAGCCTACCAGGCTTGGTGTCTTGGAGCCACTGAACTAGTATTAAAAGGGACAATTGCCGCAGGCGTATCTCCTCAACCCTCCAAGCTCATCTAATTCTGGCCTCTTAAGCATCACTAATTTTAATTGTTCCACCACTAGACCTGATTTCAGTTGCTGGAGCCCAAAGCTCTGGAACTCCTCCCTACGCTTCATTGCCTTTCTAACTCTCTTTCCTCCTTTAAAACAATCCTTAAAACCTACCCCTTTGACCAAGTTTTTGACCATCCTAATATCGCCTTATGTGGCTCAATGTCAAATTTAGCTTTATAACACTCCAGTGAAGTACCTTGAGACATTTTATTATGTTAAAGGTGCTATATAAATAGAAGTTGCTGTGGTTGTTGTTGTAGTAATTGGATCATAGGATCATTATGCTATTTGCATTGAAAGGAGGATTTTGGATTCCAGATAGCTTCTTTGATATTTTTTGCCTTACTTGCCCTCAGCAGATTTTAATTGCTTCTCATTGGCGCCATTGTTGCCAGTTTCATAGGGATGAAGGAATACTTGGAAGAACAGCAATAGCCTCAGCAACCAACCTGAGCAGCAGCTGTGCCTATTATAAGACAGCAGATGACAAGGGTTGTTTGTAGGAGGTCATAACCAACGCATAGAGTGCACATGCCAAGAGTTACTTTCCTGGATTTATGTGAGGAGCAGTGCAACTGGAGGCTGTGTCTCTTCAGGCGAGTTGCTTTAGACCTGCTCTCCCAGTGCCTTTCAAAGTCACCACTTAACTCCTTTACTACTGGTTCCTTTCAGTCTGCTCTAGGAACCATCACCTGCACCTCCGACTCCGCAGTATATAGCTGTATTAAGGAAATTACTCATGTTCTGCTTGTCAGAACTAACTAGTGCACCACCTTCCCTATTGCCCTCAACAGTTATCATGATGGATTTATAACATTGACTGGCTTGCCTCATGCCAAAGGTGTCATTGAATGTTCACACACTGCTATTGGGATACCAGAGCATCTGCCAGCCACAGTCGTGAATGGAAAAAGTTACTATTCCATTAATGTTCAGGTCTTGTCAGATCACAGAAACAGGATCTTGCAAATTTCTGCAAGCTACATGGACAAATATCATAATGATTTCATGCTGCACTTTGGTACATTTTCCTACTTCAAAGGTGTTTTATATATATGCAAATTGTTTTTATGCAACAGTCTACCATTCCCCCAATCTTTGATTCTTCCAAAAACAAGGGAGAATGGCTGCTGATTCTTCCTATAAACATGGCTATATGCCACCCCTTGGCAGTCACATCAGACTTGAGCACTACAGATATAATCAATGCCATGGGACCACAAGGATGAGTACTGATTACACCGTAGGTATGCTGAAGCAGACATTCAGGAGTTTGGATGGTCTCCACGGTATGCTTTAGTAAGAGTTCGCCCCATCAAAGAGGTCTGCTGCATCCTGCATAAACTGGCCACAGGCACAGTAGCAGTAGAAGGCCTCATTAGATAAGGAAGACCAGGGAGAAGATTAGAAAGCAGCAGCGAGAGGGGGGCCTCACCAAAACCTCACCACAAAGTATCGAGGGTTGAGCTAATTGCTCAGTGACTCAGGTGATCTGCTCACTCCCTGACCTGAAAACATACACAAAGGCCTTCTGCATTAAAAGTCTTTGTCACATCTTTTATCACTTCCTTAATCCTGCATCAAAGAACATCAAAACCATTCAGCCACCTTCAAAATCAATGCCATGCCAACAAGGCATGCTCAGAAGCTGGGGAAAAAATATGCTACAAATAAAAGTGTCAAATGCAATAAAGGTGATGAATTTAATCCCCAGCACAATAATTGCCTTATATTCATTTCTCCTTCCAACTATCAAATCATGGTTCCTTTATCAGAAGAAAGTTTCCAAACACTACCACTCCTATAATCCTACAATATGCTTGCCTAATGGGGCAGAGTTTTCAGGCCCCCCTGAGGTCAGGAATGGAGGCATCCGGAGCATGAAAACAGTTGTGCCGGTCAGTACACTGGTTTCCTGACATCTTTTCCACCACCAGCCATTTTTGCCAGGGTAGTTTCTGGGCTAGCAGGGTTACCTGCACCCATGTGGCAGGTGGTCAATGAGGTTCATTAAGAATCTTGTTAACCGCAGTTAAAGGAGGCCAACTGGGATTTTCTAGACAGCCTCTAGTTTCCTGACACAGTGGCTAGCAGTTTACTACCTGGAGGTGTGCACCCAGGGGCAGACCAGAGGGCCAGCACTCGATCCACAGAGGCCTCCAGGTCCTCCCTGGCTGCCAGGGTACAGGTGCAGCCAAAGGCTACATATAGAGGTAACCCCACCCTCTCCTCAACATGGGTGGTTTGGCTGCTGAATCTTTGTTACTTAGTTTTTAAAAAGTTGGTGAGAGGGGTGTCTCCAGGTTGAAGCTTCCTCTGAATTACTTACTCTCTACTGAAGCCTTCTGTTCTTCCCAAGCTGGACGGCCTCTGACTGGCACTCCAGCTTCAAGAGTCCACCTTTTATGTCTTGAGTCTATGAGGTCACTAGTCAAGTAAACTCCAATTGCACGCCTTCATATACACTTGTTAGTTGATGCTCACTATCAATAATGACATAAGAACAAACTGTGATTGTATATTGCAATAGAAGACACAGCACTGAATCCTTGTGCGCTCCCACAACCACCTCCAGCTCTAGACTTACAGTTAACCAGTAGCCCGAGCTGTACATTGATTGGTCAGTACTGTCACATGGTTAGTCCACTTGCATTCTCTTAAAGGTACATGGTATTCCACTTTACCACATCCCTTCCCCTTTACTTAAAAAATACAGTTGACAAACTTAATAACATGTTAACTATTCACACTAATAACTATTTACAAATCAAGTCTCTCAGGAGGCTTTTTCAGACATGTTGAGCATTGCAGTTAAACAACCTCAGCTGGTTTTTCCGAGACCTCCTTTTCAGGGCACAGTTGTCCACTAGGTTCCTCAGTGGAAATGAGCAATTTGTCTCCCTGACCCCCTTGGATCCCACAGGCCCCACTGATACTTCCAAACCGTGTGACCTATTCTCTACATGCAGAACAGACTCAAGTGTAGATGAAGACTGCATTTCTTCTTGTGAGATGGGCGTTCTATTGCTGAGATGATCCATATGACACCTAATTATTTGTCCGTTTACCTATACATTATAGGAGAGGGGTCCAGTTACTGCACTCACCTCGCCTAACAGCCAATTGGGCCTATCACCAAAGTTCTTTGCGAGGACAGCATCTCCCACCATGAAAGTTCTTTCGTGACCATGACCATCGTGCCTGGTCTCCTGCGCCTCTTGGCTTTTCTCCGCCCTCCCCTCTAAATTTGGCTGGATAAGGGTCAGGCGGTGCAGAGACGTCTCTTCATTAGTAGTTCTGCAGGGGCAATGCCGGTCGTTGTGTGTGGCGTGGTCCGGTATGCGAACAAGAACCGGGACAATCTTGAGCCGATGGAATCCCCTTCCATCTTTTTCATCCCAGATTTAAAGGTTTGGACTGACCGCTCAGTCATGCCATTCAATGCTGGGTGGTAGGGTGAGGTTTTGATATGAGCAATGCCGTTAAGGGTCGTGAACCTGTGGAACTCCCTGCTGATAAAAGTGGTCCCATTGTCGGACACGAGGACCTCCGGCAAACCATGCACTATAAAGCTCTGCCGCAAACGGTCTATGGTGGCAGCCGATGTGGGCGATTGGACTTCATAGATGCTCATCCATTTGGAGTGGGAGTCATTCAGTAAAAGGAACATTGTGTTCAAGAAGGGTCCAACATAATCAACGTGGAGGCGCACCCAATGGTGCCCCGGCCATTCCCATGGGTGCAATGGAGCTAAGCGGGGGAGTTTTTGCACCTTTTGGTATTGAGGACAGCTTTTGACCAAGTCTATGCCTGGCCACAACAAATAGCTACATGCGAGCATCTTCATTCTGCTAATGCCCAGGTGAGCGCTATGTAGCTTGGCTAATAACGGCCTTTGCCCCCTCAGGGGCACGATAACTTTTGTTCCCCAGAGTAATATGCCGTCCTGGCACGAGAGTTCATATCTGCGATCAGAATAGGGCTTCATCTCCTCGGATTTAGATCCACCTGACCAACCATTCAAGACCTGCTCCCAGACATTTGACAATAGTGGGTCCCGGCTTGACCACTCACAGGTTTGTCTGGTCTGAACAGGGGAGGAATCTAGAAAATGTAGCACTAAGACCAGTTCTTGGGGAATCAGAGCCTCCCTGTTATTAGCTGGCAGGGGAAGGCGGCTTAGTGCATCGGCATATGCGATTTGACTACCCGAAAGTGGCTAATATTAGTGCCCATCTCTGGATGCAAGCCGATGCAATAGATGGTATCACTTTATCTTCTCCAAATAATCCCAGTAGAGACTTATGGTCAGATATAATATAGAAATGGCGACTGTGGAGATATTGATTAAACTTCCGGATGCCGAACACAATCGATAAGCCCTCTTTTTCAATTTGGGAATATCATTGCTCTGAGACACTGAGTGTGCGAGATGTATGACCAGTGGGTCATTCGGAGCCATCCACCATCTGATGTGAAAGGACAGCCCCTATTCCATAAGGGGATGCATCACATATTAAAATTAATTCCTTCTTGGGGTCAAAGTGGACCAACAAGGCCGACAATCTTAACAATTGCTTCACTTTTAGGAAGGCATCCTGGTGTGGGGCTTGCCAACTTCATTTCTGGTTCTTCTTAAGCAGGCCATACAATGGGGCTAGCACAGTCGACAGATTTGGGAGGAATCAGCTGTAGTAGTTTACCATGCCTAAGAAGGTCTTAAGCTCTGTGGTATTTCTCGGGGCAGGTGCCTCGCAAATGGCCTGGAGATTTTCTTCCACAGGATGCAGGCCCTGCGCATCAATCTTGTGGCTCAAGTAAACTACCTCCTTAGCTTGGAACAGACACTTCTCTCATTTTAAACGTACCCTCACTTGTGTGAAGCATTTGAGCACCTCTTCTAGATTTGCTAAGTGTTCATCGTAAGTCAGTCCCGTGACCAATACGTCATCCAAATATGGGGCAATCCTTGAAGCAAGTTTTCCATCGTTCTTTGGAAAATAGCACATGCCAAGAAGACCCCAAAGGGTAGACGTGTGTATTGTCACAATCTTCGGTATATTTATGGTGACAAATTTCCTAGAGTCCTTTTCCAACTCTACCTGCTGGTAGGCATGGCTCATGTCTAATGTCGAAAATGTGGTGCCTCCACCCTCTTTGAATACAGTTCCTCAATCTTGGGTACCGGGTGTCAATCGAGCTTGACCACCTTATTGACAGTTAGCTTATAGTCACCATGTAAATGCACACTTTGGTCCAGCTTAAGTACATGTATGATGGGTGCCGCCCACTCAGAAAATTGCACTGGTTATAGGATGCCCAATTTTTCTAGTCTGTTCAGTTCAGTTTCAACCTTGTCCCATAGAGCATAAGGGACTGGTCAGGCTCTTATAAACCTGGTGCTTGCGTCTGTTTCTACATGGATTCTGGCCTGTAGCCCTCAAATCCTTCCTAACATGTCGTTGAAAACAGAAGCATACTTTTGCAACAATTCCTGTAAGCCTTTCGTTGTAATTTGGAAAATTTCAGCCCATTTCAATTTAACCTTTTTGAGTCAGTTGCGGCCTATTAAGCTGGGGTCCTCTCCAGTTACCACTATCATGGGCAGCCTTTCAGATTGATCCCCATACGTTATCGAGACTTGACATAACCCTTTCAGTCTTATTTCTTCACCCGTGTAAGTTCTCAGTTTAGTGTCCGAAACTTCCAATCTTAAAGGCTGGGTTTTCCTTTATTCAAGTATCTCAATGTATGATCTCCAGCAACGGACATCAACGCTCCAGTATCAACTTCCATCTTAACGGATTGCCCATTGACTATAATGACTACTTGGGTCGGCTCGGTTCTACCCACTTTCTGGTTATATAATGAATGGATGTCTGATTCTATTTTTTCTGGTTCTTCCATGAGACATATTTCACGATTTCTCCCTTTGTCTTTAAAATGCTATCTCAGCCTATCTCTGCAGTGCCGCATTATGTGACCATAGCGGTGGCAAAAAAAGCATTCGACTTGTTTGAATCCTTGATCGCCCACTGGATGCCTGGATGCATTTCTTCGTGTCTTTTGTTGCCGGTCTGTCCCACCATACCAGATGGATGGCGCCATTTTGTGTATCCCTTACAGCTTCCAAATTTCTAACAGCGCTCTCCACGGCTGTGGCTAATTCTAATGCCTTACTGAAGTCTCGATTAGCTTCGGCTCGGAAATGCCTTTGAATAGTATCATCTCCAATCCCACATATCAGTCGGTCTCTCAACAGATCACCAATGGACATTCCGAATTCGCAATGTTTAGTTACTGCCTTTTAGTTACTGTTGGCTATTGTCTCCCCTGGAAGCCTATTCCTTGAATTGGACTTGAAATGCTGCATAGTGGCTGAGGGCTTTGTACTCAGGTGGTTTTGTATGTTTTGCTCCTGCATGTGGACAAAAGGATCGCCCTCTTCTTTTCCTCCTCCACTATGTCGTTAGCGGTAAAAAGAATGCTAGGCATTTGACATACTGAGATCAGTCAACTGAAATGGGGTCAAATGGATCGACACACCAAACTGCAGCATCGTGAACGATTGCAAGGGGGCTGCGCTTCCGATGGGCTTCCCAGTTAATGATGAATTCAGGTGTTTGGCTTACTGCGGCTTTCTTGACTGCCGTCGATCGATTCGTGTTTTGCCTTCCGCAAAGTTGCCCTCTCTCTGGGGTCTCTCATAATTTTCTGTCCATAGCCATTTTTCTTGTATGTACCTCTTTAAATGTATTGCTGCTTTAAGAGCAATCACCTTTTTTAAAATTCCATCTCTGCAGCTGTCAGCTTTTCTGTGCTGTGTTTCGCGCTCTTTTCAAGTTTTAGCGATTCTGCGGGGTTTTTTTATTTTTGAATTTAAAACTGCAACACAGCTTTCTGCTCTGACTGTCGCCTATTATACAATCCAAGTGCAGATTCTCTTTCTAATGTTTTGCTCACCGGTCTTGTGAATTCTCACTCGGGTCTTACTATTTTGTTATTTTCATCCTCATTGTCAGATTTACATCTTGAGTCTATGAGTTCACTAGTTGAGTAAACTTGAATTGCATGCCTTCATATAACTTGTTAGTTGATGCTCACTATCAATAATGGAGTGAGACCGACATAAGAATGAACTGTGGCTGTTTATTGCAACAGAAGGCAGAGCACTAAATCCTTGCATGCTCCCATAGCCACATCCAGCTCTAGACTTAGTTAACCAGTAGCCTGTGCTGTACATTGATTTGTCAGTACTATCACATGGCTAGTCCACTTGCATTCTCTTATAGGCACATGGTACTCCACTTTACCACACCACCCACCATCCTCCAGTGGATGGCCAGCAGCCATAGCTGTGGCCCAACAGCCTTGGAAGGCACTGGGGGGGGTGGGGTCCCCAGCAGGCTGAAGCACTCCCCGCATTTCTGCCGCCAAAGACCTTAATAGGGCCCTTAATTGGCTACCTGCCAACCCATACTAGCTAGCGATACAAAATGCCTTGTTTCCCTGACTATTTTTTCCTTGAGCTGCTGGGTGTCCCATGGCTGAGAAAACCCAGCCGGCCAGAATTAAATCTATAAAATCGGATAAACGTGAGGCTCCAAGCCCCATTACAATATTTCGCATCTTGTCCCATGTCCTGCTTCAAGAAGTGGGACGGTTGGAGATAGATTGGAGATTTTAAAAATATCTCACCTGACCACAACATGTCTGTTTTAGGGGTTAAAATTACCCTGATAGATACTGTACAGAATGGAAGGAAGCCATCTGGCCTATCAGCCTGCCTTGGCTCTTTGGAGGAGATATCCAATTGGTCCCACTCAATGTTCTCACTAAGCTGCACAGGTATGCGGCCATGCAACAATCAGAAACATACAATGCAGGGAACACACAAGCTTTGTAAAAGTAAGCTTGCCTTTCAGATGTGCACATGCATGTTTGCATGTCAATCTTAAAGGGACTCTGCAGTGCAACAAGCCAGCTGCAGCTGCACACAGAAGACAGAGGTTAGAGGGAGCATTGACCCAATTCTTCTGATCTTTCCCCATAGCCCTGTAATTCTCTTCCTTTGAAATATTCACCCAATTGCCTTTTAAAAACTGTTTTTGAATCTGCTTCCACCATCTTTTCAGGCAGTGCATTCCAGCTGACCACAACAAATCATTAAAAAAAGTTTCCTCATGTCGTCTCTATTTTGTTTTGACAATATTCTTCAATGTGTGTCCTCTAGTTACCAACTCTTCCATTACTGGAAACAGTTTCTCCTTATTTATTCAATCGAAACCATTCATGATTTGGAACACCTCTATCAAATCTCCTTTTAACATCCTCTGCTCATAGAACAACTCCAGCTTCTCCAGATAATTGAAGTCCATCATTCCTGCTACCATCCTGTTAAATCTCTTCCACACTTAAGGCCTTGTGGTGCCCAGAATTAATGTTGCTTGGACTGCGGAAGTTAGAAATTGTGCACCCGAGAAGTCACTGGGTGCATCTACTTTCATTCTCAGTACTTACAAATTAAAAAAGAAAAAATCTGCAATTATACGGCATTTTTCACAATTTAATGACATCCCAAAGCACTTTATAGCCAATAAGTTACTTTTGAAGTGTAGTCACTCTTGTTTTGTAAGCAAACCAGACAGCTGATTTACAGACAGCAAGATTCCATGTACACCAATGAGATAATTGGCTAAGCAAATTAAATGCTAATTTGTTTTACTGATGTTGATTGATGGATGCATTTGGCCAGAACACTGAAAAAACTCTTTTGCTCTAGGCTAATGAAATCTTTTACGGCCATTTGAAAAGGCAGGGGTGACTTTCAACTGATAAGTGGCATCTCCAACTAAACACCATCCCTTAATAATGTACTAAAATATCAACCTATATTTTAATTCAAGCCCTGGCCACAATTCTGACCCAGAAGTGGGTACACTCCCAACTAAGTTGTCCTCATAATTTTCCATGCGCATGTTCTCAATGGGGAGATTCACCTTCCAGCTACACATATTGGGAAGTGGGGTGTGTTGCTCTCGACATTCCATCCTGTTAATAATTAATAAAATTCGATCATTAATACCGACTGCAATGATATAAATGCCATAGATGGTTCTACGATGGAAAAGAACCATGTTCCCCTTGATGAATTTTTTAAAATGGTTCATTGGTGTTTTAGTAACATTTAGCTACATTTTAATGTTGCCTACATGACAATTTCTAAACAGTTTCTGTATTGAAATTTGATTGTGTGGTACTTGCACACACTGAATGGAATTTTATGCCCTCTAGGTGTGTGTTGGGAGGTGGCGGGGAAGAGGGGGTGGTTATGGTTGGGGGAGGCCTGTATAAGCAGGTGGGATGGCACAGGAATGGGGAGTCCATTGCCTTGCAGGCTCCCCCTGATTAAGTCAAGGGTAGAAAAGTTCGAGGATTGCCTTCCCACCCCTATGTTAAGAGCCTGTTACAAATATCGAGTTCATGGTTCATGTTAATATTTTAGAGGTAATGTTTAGTTCTGGGAAGATTAAAGTTTAACAAGAAAATGGGATCAATGCAACTAAAGCAGCTTGGAGTCTTACACTTAAAAGGTTGGGGCCATCTTGATTTGAGGGATTGACAGCTAGAAAGGTAAGAGACATAGAACAGCAGGTGGGCTTATTTAGCGAGAGAAATTGTGAAGATGGGTTAATTGGCTTGGAGATCAGTTTGAGGATAGGTCAGAGCAGGCTACATCATCGTAGAAATGAGTGGAGTTTAAGAAGGTTCTCTGGTTTCAATTTATCTGTGTGTTTAATGGAAAAGTAAGTGTTCTACAGCAGGGGAAGAGGCTGTATACTTAAAATACTTGTGTTAGCAGGCTCCAGACAGTTTGGGCTCAGAATATCTAAGGGAGCAGTTCAGTGCAGCTGAAGGTTGCAGTTTGGACCTTGTGTGGTTTGCATCTCACAGAGAAGCCCTGAGAGTTGTTTGGTGCAGTTAAGGCCCTGAAGAAGTCCAGGGGAGCTGAGAAGGTTGAAGAAGGTCACTGGTTCCGTCCTGTAGAGGGTTAGGGCTAAGGAGAAGCCATGCGATCCAGTTATAGCTCGGTGTGCAGGGAGACTAGAGTTCGGATAAACATGGGGCAGTGCCTGCTTAGTGAAGCTAGCAGTCTGTAAAACAGTTGTAAGTGTACCATTAATGAGAAGCAGGAGTGCAGCTTTGTGAATCCCATGGAATACATTCTCAGAAGAAGAGATTGAACCATCAGGAAATGAGCAGTCATTGAGGCAAACCAAGTGGGAGCAGTTTTTGAGGGAATTCAGAGGCTAGATCTTGAACTACCTCCTGAGGGAGACAGTTTTAATGAGATTTTGTGACTTGCAGTGGTCACTGATGTCCTGGCAGACTGCTGAGAAATCCTTGGGATATATCTTGGTCACATTGACCATTTAAGGTGCAGTGTGGTGTGTTCGACACAGTTTGCCTGTTAATTCATATTTACCTCATGTTAATTCTGGATGTGAGAATATAAGATAGATATTGTAGATTGTTTTACTTTACAAATTTGTATAGTAAAATTCATTTTGTTTATTTAAAACAGTGGAATCTTATGGCTTTATTCTCCTGGTGGGTAACTGGGATTTCAAACTTTGTTTAAACAAAAAGTAACTGATCCTTTACCAGATCCTAACAAGGACCTTAAGTGGCCAAATAAGAGTCACTTAAGGGCCTCATCCTGCCTACTCTGGTATTCTAACAATTGGGGGGGGGGGGGGGGGGGGGGGAGAGAGGTGGGGGGGGGGGAGGGGGTGGGGGGAGGGGGTGGGGAGGGGGTGCTCAAGTCACATGGTGAGGCCACCAGGTGTATCTTGGTGGGCTTCCCTGCCGGATTGGGGTAGCGATGCACCTGCTGAAAGCCCCTCTTCCACCTGTCAGCCAAATCCCCCCCTCTTTTGTCCGTACCTGCCTGACTGGCCCCGGCGAGCCTGCCCCACACCTTTTTCTTGGACCCCACCCCCATCAATGCTGCTCTGAGGTCTCCTGCAGTTGCAGTAATGGTCAATGCTCTTGGTGGCGCTGCTGGGACTGAAGAGCTGCTAGCCCTCTGATTACTGGCAGCTCTTGGAGGCCAGAACCCTGCCAGCAGGCGTTTAATTCTGTTGGGGTCTGGGAAATGGCCGCTTTGGGGTTGGTGGATGGGACAACTGCCATGGCCAATTAATTCACCTCATTGATTAATTGCATGAAAGTTACCCATCCCAAGACTACACAATTAAGATGGAGGAGAGTAGTTTTAATTCAATTAATTCTAATATTGTTGAATTTATTTTTTCCAGTAACTTCCTTTAAAGAAATCACAGCTTGAAACAACTGAGTGCAGTTTTGCTTGAAAGTAAAGCAGCTGCAGTACGTGGGTCAATACTGGGAACAACTGCAGAACCTGGGCTTGGTCACTGTGATCGAGCCAAAGAACCACACAGTTTCCCTTATTTTGAGTTTGAAATGTCTCAGCAAATTTTGTTTTTAAGCACTAGCATGGAAAGAATTACATTATGGCACACTGACAAGTTTTTATATTGCTATAAAGCCAAAAGATGAAATATTATTTTTTATAGGTATTAAACTAATCTTTAGTATTCACAAACATTTCATACAGATGTCATTGATGACTACTGCCATTTTCAACACCTTTAAATAGCGCTCATAATAGAATTTAGATTTTTCCCAACTGTAATTTCTGATAATTTGCACTCTAATTCAGAATTAAAAATAAGCCTGCTGCTTAAACCGCTGGTGAAGGCAGTTAGAGCATTCTTTCCAATCAGCTCAATGCATCTGGATTCCAATAGATTCCCCTTCATGATGGAAGTTAAAGGTTTTAAGTTAAATGAGGTTGTGTTACTTTTCTGGGGTTACCAGTTGACATATATCATACCCATGCATTGAAATTTAACACAGTTGGTGCCTCCAGCAAACAATCAATCTCTTGCTCTTTCTTTCTATGTGACAGCTCTTGAGGATGACTAGCATATTGGGGAATAGAAAAACTGCACTAATGCAGCAGGAAGTACATTTCTGACACTAGTATGTAAGTTGTTGAACATGACTTGTCACCCTTCCTCCTGCATTTAGCCCAGTGACTGGAGCTTATTACTGATGCAATTAATGTCACCTTATTGACAGATGAAAGAATGCTTCACAGCTGTGAAATGGCAGTTCACTCAAGTTTGGCTCTTCAAATATTAATTAAGGCTGGGATTTCAACTCTTCTGTTGAGAAACCAACACTTTACTGATAGAGGACACACACCTGCACAATGATTTTTTTTTAGTGTATGAATAAAATGTACTCCAGTAACACATGTTTTAACAAAGAATATCACCAGAAAGCAATATTCTCTGAACAACTATCTTTTCAAAATTACACATGCAGAGGAAGTGATTTACTCTGTTCACTAACTTTGATGGAAAATGAAAGACAGGAGATGACAACTTTTATTTTTCCATTACAATTAGTCAATAGAAGAAGACTCATCCTTAACTTCAATATACTCTGTTTCAGAAATGATAGAATTGGTGTAAAATAATATTTATCAGAATGGCAAATGCAACAACTGAAGTAAGTTAGGCTGAATTTGGACAGGTCTTCGTGTAAGAAGGTGTGAACACAATATAAAATGTTTTCACTCAAATTTCGTGGATGACAAAATACAACACAAATTACATTTTATCATAACTTACAGCACTCAACAAACATGTGCAAGCACATACTTAAAACCAACTGGCTTTCTAATACCATCATAAAGTACATACTTCCAATGGAATAAGGAGAATACACTATGTGACTGAACTCTATTGCATTGTATGTAGAGAGATATCAATTTTCCAGATTGTCCAAGTTGTTAGGCTACAGTTAGAGTGCCGTGTGTGTATGTGGGTACCTGGCTATAGAAAGACATACAGAGTAGTTAAGGCCAGTGGTGGGAAACTGCATGCTGAATTTTCCTGGCTCCATGAAGACACGATTGGAGGTGGGGGAGCTGCATTGCGAGGGCTCCCTGATGCATTCCTGTCTCCACAGCCTTCCTAGCAGGGGGACCCAACTAGAATTTGCTGCTCACTCTATGGAAGTGCAAAGCCAATTAGGGTAATTTTGTGACAGCATCAATATTTTCCTGTTGTTAAAGCAGCCCCACCGGCAAGTGCAAAGCCTGCCACCTCATTTGAGGTGGCCATCCAGCAGCAGGCGGGGTGGTAATTGGAGTCAGAGGTTCCATGCTCTAATGACAGGGCCATGGGGATCAAAGCCCAGAAGGTAAATACAGTAAAACTTGGGCAATGGCTGGTACTGGCCCAAACTGATCTTGCATACCTTAAAATGGAACTCCAGTTCGGACCAATACTAGTCATTTCTAAGTTTTAACTGTCTTTTCCTTCTGGGAGGCTCCGACCTCATCTGGGACTTCTCCTGTAGTCAGATCCCCCCCATCCTGATGGCCCTATCAGCCTCATTTGTTGACTTTTCTGCAGGCAACCAAGGGTGCTTCCATGTTGAAGCACCCTCACACTCTCCTGCCTGCCTCAGCAGCATCAACACTCCCGGTGGGGCTGCCAGCCTGACATTGTTGCAGGCCTTCTGATTGGGTACATCCGTCTCTGTCTTTAATTAGGTAGAGCTCCCAGAGGCGGCTTGTTAATTGGCTGCCTCCAGGAAGATTGTGCCCAATGATCTGCCATGATCATTTCTGGGTTCTTGACCCAGAATTGAGGCCGTCATTGGGAATCATGACCCATCGAGGAGATCCATCCCTATATGAGGAGAGACTTGAGGCACTTGGGTTATTTCCATTGGAGCAAAAATGGCTGAGAGAAGATTATTAAAATAATGAAGGGTTTTCATTGAGTCAGTTGAGAGAAACTATTTCCTCTGTTTGGGGAGGCAGTAATGAGATATCTGCACTGTTTACCAAGAGATTGAGTAGAGAGGTCAGGAAAAATGTCATTATGTCGAGGGAATTGGGGCATGGAATACCTCACACATGGACACAAAGATATCTAATGAGGAGTGTTCCTGATTGTGACAACAGATGGAATAGTAATTTTAGTAGTCTGTCCCTGACGTGGGAGCATTTGAAAGTTAGGACAACTATACGGATGGAGGAATGACAAAATATACACTCTAAGAGGAAATGCTTTAAACTGTTTTCTTTCTTGTAGCCAGGACATAAAATGCTTTGATCGTTGAATATAAAGGATCAAAACTAGAAATATAGCTGGTTCAGCACAATGTCTTAATGGAGAGGAAGCATGGTAGTTCTCAAACTGAAGTGAAATGAGGAAACAATGGCAACAGCCGTATCCTGCCCTGACTAAACAACAACCTACCAGTTCAGGATCTCTGTATGACCGGTAACATGTTTGGGTTCCCTTGGTTGCCAGTTGTCAGGGCAACCGAGGAAATTGTCTTAAGGTCAGCTTGGAAAGTTTCATTTTAAAGGAAATCAGATTTTTCCCCTGAGTTCAGCAAGGTTGTAAATTAAACTAGGAATAAGCTATGAAAATCTAATGTACACTGAAGCACCTTAATTATAATGCAATGCTTAGAAGTGAACATTTTGCATATTGTAGAAGGTTGCGTATTTAGGGGATATACACAGTATTTGTTCGGGTACGATCTTCTCAGAAGTGGCCAATTAACAATCTGCCTCCAGGACCCCTGTCTAATTAAGGACAGAAGACGAACCAGATAGGCTCAATCAGTAGGCCGGCAATGATGTCAGGGTGGCAGCCCCACTGGGAGTGTTGGTGCTGCTGAGGCAGGCAGGAGAGCGTGAGGGTGCTTCAACATGGAGGCACCTTTGGTTGCCTGCAGAAAAGTCAACAAATAAAGAGTATATAAAGTAACATTGTCCTTCACAAGCTTT
The DNA here is from genome assembly GCF_964194155.1 of Cetorhinus maximus. Lineage (NCBI taxonomy): Eukaryota > Metazoa > Chordata > Chondrichthyes > Lamniformes > Cetorhinidae > Cetorhinus > Cetorhinus maximus. Next base: position 66,361,396 of record NC_135888.1, on the reverse strand, counting down.
ATATTGTTTCCAGATGCTGAAACAAGCTAAATGATATTATAATTATTTATATGAAGTTATGGATGTGCATTTCAATTAATTCAATATAACTAATATTAATGGTTTATAAATTGTTACTTAAAATGATTTTATCAGCTTTGGGATTTGTCGTAAAATGTTGCCTAATTTCAAAATACTTTGCCTACATCAAGTGGTCCAGTCAGGGAAAATCTGAGCAAATTGAGCAGACAGGCCTACCCACTGCATTCTCCTCCTCACTTGCATGTTCTTTCTCCCATCCAGCAGGAAAGGCAAAAGGCTGCCCCTTCATTGCCCCACCACAGGCAAATGATAAGGTGAGGGGCTTCTGACCACCCTTGCAAATTCCCTGCCTTCTGCTGTTGATCCCTTCAAACACTAGAGACTGCCAGAGAGGTGGCAGTAGTCCCTAGGTCAACAGTGGAAAGCCAACTTAAATCCCTTGAGGAAAGAGAAAGCCTAGATGAGGGCCCTTCCCTGAAAATCCAGCAGGGTTGGCTCACATGGTAGTATTTTTTTGCATTTGTCTGGAGCTTGGAAGAAATGCTTAAATTGGAGATGGCCTTGCTGAGTGAGGTGGAATTTGACTGTCAGTTGTTAAAAGGAGATGATCTCAAAAGGAGATTTTGCTGAGGAGTTATCCTAATCTGATGGCGCCACTGTCATGCCAACAGTGAAACACACGCATCGAAAATATTTGTGGGAGTTGTCCATTCTACTAGGTTATAGAAAGGCCAAACAAGCCTTGAATGATTTTTCAGGGAGATGAAGATTTCTGTCCAGACAGGCATGTTGCTGTTTTTATTGAAGTTTCTGGGCGAGGTTAAGGAGAATTTCTTTACATTGATAATTGTTAGCACATGGAATGCTTTGCTGGAGGGAGTAGTTGAGTCAGTGATGACTGTATCTGTTAAGAGAAGAGTGAATAAAATTTTAAAGCTAAAGAATGTGAAGTGACGAGGACAATGGGGTGAATTTTCTATTGCTTTAGCAGAGAGCTGGTACAGAAATGATGGGCCAAGTAGTCTCCTCCCATAGATCAAGCACCTATGATTTGATGGATAGGCTGTGTAGGAATGCTGGCTGAAGGATTCTGGTCACTAAGCCCAGTCATGGGTTGTGGGAAGTCCCGTTCTCAGGGCACAATTCCTCAGAGTTTGGCCGCCAAACAGAAAGTATTAACTGAAGTTAGGAAGACGGAGTTTCTCTCCAGCTTGGTGACCTGCAGGGATCTCTGTGTTTTGTTGCCTGGCCATAGAAACCTAGATACGCGATTGGCTAACAGATCCCCATAAACATATCTCCACCATCAGTACATGATTGCTTCTAGGCACAAAACACCTTAAAGAAGCTTGAGAAGCAGATCTACTGCAAAACAACAGGCAGAAAATGTGAGGAAATGTGGATGCAGAAACCTTACAACTATCACGTACAGCTGAATGCACAAAGGGCAATTCAAAGGAATACATTGGCCAGGATTTTCCATTCGTCGGGCGGATGTGGCAGGCGAGGTGGGCAGGCCCGGGAGCGGCCGGGAAATGGCCCGCCGCCCGCGATTGGCCCCCGACTGCAATTTCACACTGCTGGGTGGGGGCAGGAGGAGTGCGAGTGCAGAAGACTGCACATGTGCCGGGGAGCGCGCGTTGATAGCTCCCTGTGGGCACAGAGCTGCCTCAGGGAGCTGAAGATTTGGAGAAATGAAAATAAAGATTTTAAAGATGATATAAACATATCTCCACAGGTTACTCAGTCACATGAAGAGGGACATGTTTAAAATGATGGTGAAAAATATTTAATATATTGGTTTACCATTGGAAACCTCATCCTGTCTGTAGATGAGGTTTTGTTAAAAGCAAAGGCCACCTGGCCTATTCGCCTGCCCACCAACCGTAAGGTTGGACGGGCAGCGAAAAATACAAATTAATTAATTGCTTAAGGGCATTAATAGGCCTCTTAATTGTCGGCGGGCGCGCTACCGGCTCTCGCATGCACCTGCCGACCGAAAGATCGCGAGAGTGCGCGATGATGTCTGGATGCTCGCCCGACATCGTCGGATGTGATTTTACACCCAACCGGGTCGGACACGCGCCCGCCTGATGAACATAAAATCCTGTCCATTAAGTGTACGGTACCGCACACTTGGGTCTCACCCCCGGTCAGAGGATGAGTGGGAACTCTGCATCATTTCAGTGGGTGGGGCCCGATCAAATTAAGTGCCTGTTGAACACTTAACTGGCCAATTTTGGGCCTACCCCAGGATTTTCGGGCCCTAGGGTCAGAAATCCTGCCCACCGAGGGCTGCCGGCCAATCAGTGGCCATCAGCTCTCCATTGCTGGCAGCGTCCCCATCTTGCCCCACTCACCTGTGTCCAGGGGTGCAATGATGATCCCTGGTGAAGTTCTTGGAGCATTATCAGCAACGGCCACAACTCCTGGCTGAGCAGGAGTTTCCTCTAATTAAATATTGAGAAGAGTGAAGCCATTGTCTTTGGAACCCACCACATAACCTGTTTCCTAGCTACTTCCTCCATCGCTCTCTCCTTTGCAAGTATCTCCATCACTGTTTCCCTTCTAAGTGTCTGGGACTGAACCAGCCTGCTCACAACCTTGGTGTCATATTTGATCCTGTGATGAGCTTCTGACCACAAATCTGTGCCATTACTAAGGCCACCTAGTTCCACCTCTGTAACATTCCCCGACTGCACCTCACTTTAGCTCAGCTGCTGCTGAAACCCACATCCTTGCCTTTGTTATCTCTAGACTTGACAATTCCAATATATTCTTGGCTGGCCTCCCATGTTCCACGCTCTATGGACCATCATCCAAAACCTTCCGTGTCCTTACTTACCAAGTCACATTAAATCATCAGCCCTGTGTTCACTGACCTACACTGGCTCCTAGTTAAGCAATGCTTTGATTTTACAATCCTCATCCATGATTTCAAAACCTGTCATGGCCTCCCCTCTCCATATGTCTGAAATTTCCTCCAACCTTGTAACCCTGTGAGACACTTATGCTCATCTAATTCCAGCCTCCTAAGCACCCTCAATTTTAAATTGCTCCAAAATTGGTGGTCGTGCCTTCAGTTGCCTACATCCTAGGCTCTGGAATTCCCTTCCAAACCTTTCCACCTTGTTGCCTCTGTTTCCTCCTTAAAACCTACCTCTTTGACAAACGTTTTGACCATCTGCCCTAATATCACCCTATCTGCTTTGTAATGTTCCTGTGAAGTGCCTTGGGACATTTTATTATGTTAAAGGTGCTATATAAATGTAAGGCGTTGATGTTGTTGTCAATGCTTTCTGGTGCTGCCTTCTTATTAAGCCTTTCTGGGCAAAAAGTAGAAGCCGCCAAGATCATGCCAGATCACAATCCCTGAAGATCCAAGTTCATGTCTTCTGAATTAGATCTTTTTGGAGTGAAGCTCTCTCGGAACACAGGGACTAGCGTACTTAGCTCTGCTAGCTGTAAGATGATGCATCCCGTCTACAGCAGAGTACTACCCTCCCCACAGCAAACCTATGTAGAACACTTGTGGGCCATTTCCCAAGCAAAAAGGCAGATGCAGTGACTGCTTGAAACCTGGAAGATATCAGAGAGTCTGAAATCCTTTCTTGTGAGCATTTGCAACACAGACCCTTCCCCCACAGACCCAGGCCACCCATCACGGCAGCTAAAGAGAGAGTACAAATTGGAACAACTTGCCAAGTGTTGATCATCATGAGCTCTGTTTTAGCTACAAAATGTAATTTTTATGTTGCTTGTCATTGTGAGGAGCAGCTGCACATGTTTAAATTAGTTTGTAATCTGTGTTAATCTCAGTAATCATAAATGCCATTCCTAATTTTTCCCTGAAGTTAACAGTTCTGTCTAACAAAAGGGATTGAATTAAGTTACTAATAAGTATGTAAATCCAGAAGAGAAAAATATTAAGTGAGGATGGAAGAGGAAAGAGAGAAGCATACAAAAAAAATTAAATCTGCAAGAAAGAAAACGAATGGTAAACTTACGACTGGGTCCATGAATCTTTATAGGCTCAGAAGCGGTAACCAATGTATGAGAGCACTGCTGACACACACAGTCTTTTCCACTGAAAGTAACACGGTCTCCAACTGGAAATGGCTTCCTAAAAAGGAATAACAAGGACTTTAAACACAATTGCATGCAACTCTGGCCATCACTGTGGTTGTGTGCTCTTGAAAATATAATTACTTACTCACAATAACATTCTAGTTTAGCCACATAAAACAGGCTGAAGAATGACACCTATTTTCTAACCATGAAGATGTTGTGCTGTTTAATGACAGTTGTTTACAATTATATTCCCATGTGTCTAATTTACTGTGTAATCTGTGTTCAATTAGCATGTAATATTTGTCTAAGCAAGTCATTAATAAAAACCCTTAAATGGGGTTGTTGGTCTATACAGCAAAATGAAAAGTGGCAATGGGATTATCACCTTGGACTACACTTGCAGCTTTCTCCCCAGAGTTTAAATATGGTTCTGTAGATTGATCATCCATTATAGAACCCACCTATTTTTCATTTCCATCAAGTACAACACATCTCACTTCTACTTGCAATCATTTACTTTCCTTTAATAGGTGTTCATTCCTCCATTTTGATCCATTGGATCAATTCCTACCAATGGGATCACATACTAAAACCATTAGCTCTTACAGCTCATTTGAGACACCCTCTACAATGAGGCATGCACATTAATCAAATAATACATATTGTAAAAAGACATCTTTTGCTGACATAAAAAAGGAATTCTGTAACATGATAAATGACTATTGGAGGAAATTCTCATTTTGGATTCACATCAACCACACTGCAGCAACAAACTTCAAAATTAATTTTTAGTAAAAAGGCAAAAATGTTGCTAGCAGTTTCTGCGAAATTCTCACTAATGAAAGATAAGGAATTAGATAATTTCGTAGTTTGGATTTTCTGAACCTTAGACTAAATTGAAACATCTGCAAATGAGTGGAGAGAGCCTTTGCTGGAGGTGAAGTCAAACTGGCTCGACTTGGAATAGATCCTCCTCTCAGTTGGCTACTAAAAAACAGATGCTTTTCCTCTGGCCCCCTCACTTATTTGGCTGCCTAGTAATCTATTCCAGAAGTCAAATTTAAACTTGAAGAGATTATTCCTTAAGGTTTCCTTACTTCACAAATCTGTTCAGCTGTTCCAGTTTCAAACAAAATTACTCTTTATTGGACCTTCGTTATTTTTCTCTTCCTTCAACTTTTTTCCCCAAATGTTGAATACATTTAGCCTCTGCACTCTGTTTTTACACTTCGGTGATACGAGCTTTGGATTCTATTTCATTCTACTCTCACATTCTTTTCAGTTTGTTAGCAGATTTCTCAGTGATCACTCTGAAGCTAATGAACAAAATTTTTGTCTAACTCTAATCCTGTTTTGGACTGTAAGTAGAGAGGTAGTAAGAGAAAAACTGGGCAAAAAAAATAGCAACTTATTGCTGAAGACCATCCCATTCCTATTTACAGGTGAATCTCGATTTAATCGACTAGCACTCTTATCGGAAACAGATAAGAACCAAATTAAAATATTCAAACTGGGTCAACTATTATTCTCAGGACCCCGAATATTAATTTTGTCAATCAGCACAGCCACAATTACTTCCTCAACCTGTTCACAGGCACTACAGTTTGGGAGGCAGTCCTTGCTATATAAAGAGATCCCAGTTGCAGTCAGGAAACACTGAAAGCTGATCTGGTTGTCATTGTTTGCTTCATCTGAGCGTTTTGAGCCTTAAGGCTTCCATATTTTCATCTTTTTGGTGCTAAGTGTGCTCATAAAATGCTGTGTTATCAAAATCTTATGCTCCATTTAACCCCTAAGCCTCCCAGGCTTCCCTTTTAGGTGCTGCTGCACACCTATGATAAGCATTTGGCCTGTCAGTTTTTCCACCTTTCTGAAAGGTGAGCGTGATTAGCATTGGCAGCTTACCTGTTTTACATAAATTGGGCCCAGCCAACAAATATAGTTGGGCTTCCTACCAATGTGATTGGTTGGGCAGAGCAAAGGTCCCACCCACCACCTGCCCGATCTGCGCTCCACATCAACATTGAATTTCAGGCTTTATAAATGGTTCTTAGTTCACAGATCTCTCTAAATAATCAATGATCTTTTGCTTTTGCAACTCCTGTGATAGGTTTGGTGAAAGAATATACTTAGATATTTTTACCATTTGCCTCACTTTAATTTGCAACTTGCCATCTTTGCATCAATATATGTTCTTAAATTCTTCAACATTAGCAATTTGCAATTCATCTTCTCATTTAAATTTCTCTTTATTTTATTTTTTCCTTTGAATATCTCATTAAAATATTTCTCATACCTACTAGATTATAGTAAAAATGTATATTTTATGTACACACACTAATTAAACCGTGTTGAAAACTGGCAGCAAACCTGAGTACACTATCAACCAGAAGGAAGTGAAAAAAACACCGGCTCCCTTTGCTGATGTTAGCTTCCGCACAAAGTTTTTCTGAGACAAACAAAGCAGTGTTGTGCGTGAGAGAGCTCATAAGGAGCTATTGTTACTTTTAATGGGAGAGGTTGGTCTAAATCCAAGACAAGGGTGAATTGGGTCAAATTAAAAATTTTGTTGTCCAAATAAACATGATTTAGTCCAGCTCAATCAAGTTTGGATTTGACAATTACATGTCGGAGTTAATTCAAAAACTCGAGAGGATGCAATGGCACTGCTAAATAAAACCATATTCATGCTAAGAGTCCACACCATTCTAATATATCAAAATGGTTATGTATAATTATCATTAATGCTAACATTTCTTCGTTTTATTTTTCTGGGAAACATTTTGTTTAAGCATTGAGTTCAATTGACATCAGTAACATAGCTATTGCACAGCACTGTGCTCAAGGTGTTGTTTTCAAAGATGTATTTAAATTAATTTAAATGCTCAGAAAATTATTAAATTACATGTGGCAAGATTTCCAATTTCTAAAAGGCAAGTCTTTAAATTTACAGAATTCACAGAACCGTTACAGCATAGAAGGAGGCCATTCGGCCCATCATATCTACGCTGGCTCTAAGTTTGAGCAATGCGCCTGTACCATTCCTCCGTCTTCTCCCCGTAGCTCTGCACATTCTTCCTTTTCAGATAATAATCCAATTCCCACTTGAACCTTTTATTCTCAGGTTTTTGAGCCAGGTTTGTATTCCATTACCTTCTATAACATTATATTGTTCCAATATGTTTGGATAATGAAAACGTATGAAGAGTTAACTCAGGATGTAGAAACATGGCTGATGTTTAAATTCTATTCAAAGCATTATTTTTATCCACACACAGTGGACAGTATCTAATGGGGCCTGTAAGGGCAGGAAATGTGGCGGGTGGGGGGGATATTATTAGACAGGGGCCAAAATCTTAGTTTCATGACAGAAGGTTGAGATGTCGAGATTAAGTAAGCAGTGTTAGAGGGGCAAATGGGGCCTCACACCATCCAGTGGTGGGTTCCTATTTTCAATACATTTGCAACCCATGAATACTCATTGGGCGGAATTGTCCGTGCCCGCTGGCGTTAGGTATGTTCGGTGGTGTGAGTGGACAATATGGCTGAGAAGGCCAAAAATTGTTTTCACGACCCCGTGAAACCAGTTTGCAATTTTCTGCTCCACCCGGCAATGGTGGGCCGCGTTTCCCGCCCTCAGACAGTGAGCACCTCATAGTAATACTTCTGCATATCATTAAGCCCAGCCTGCCGGAATCATTCCACCCCACCCCCCCACCCCCCGGGACCGTCTGCCCATACTGACGTTATTGCTTGCCAGTGTGATTCATAACATCACATAAAAGGCGTGTACTCGATGGGCTGCACTTTGAGGGGAACTCGGAGGCGAGTACACAGTAATGTTGTGGAGTGCTCGCCTGGGTTGCCTGTTGACTTCAAGGTTGAGGCGTGTTGGTCCGGGAGGGCAAGGGCTACCCTGCAGCTGAGGTGTGTTGGGGGGGGGGTGGGAGGCGCAAGGACCGTCCTGCGGTTGAAGGTAGTGCACAAGCACTTGCGGGGTTGGCAGGGGGAGGTGGGCAAGGGAAGCGGCCACACATTCAGGAAATCTTGTATAATGTCACCATTCCTCTTCAGCTGAGGCAGTTCAGGCACAGCCACTTTAATATGATTGGAGTCGGGCCTCTAGCTTCTCTGCCCACTCAAGCAGTGCAGAGGCATCAAAGTGCCACCAAATGTTCCAGAGCTATTCACCCCTCGGGCACAGACTGCAAACTAATGAGCATTTTAGTGGACTGCAGAAGAGTTGGCCGACTGGGCACATTGTACAATCTCCTCACTAAAGCCGGCCATGGAGCAGTCACTGGTGGAGGCGCTCACAGCTCCTTGCAGTGTCAGCATCCAGGTTTGTACCAGTCTCCCCTATGGTTCAAGCTAACAGCGCAGTCTTGCAGTGTGGGTTAGGAAAATGCCTGCGCCTGAGCTGAGAGCACAGCATGCAGTCCAATGGGCAAAGCTGCTGCCAATTAGTCGGGTGGAGAGCGGCGGGTTTGGGTGGGGTTTCGGGCAGCCATGCAGCGCACTAAACTCTGGCCATCCAAGTGATGGCCAGCAATATCCCCAATGCGTTAAGGGACCTTCAGACTTAACCAAGACAGGTTCTTACCCATAAATAAAAACAAAAAACTACTGCAGATGCTGGAAATCCAAAACAAAAACAGAATTACCTGGAAAAACTCAGCAGGTCTGGCAGCATCGGTGGAGAAGAAAAGAGTCGACGTTTCGGGTCCACACGACCCTTCAACAGAACTGAAGTATAGTTAGGAGAGGGGTGAAATATAAGCTGGTTTAAGGTGGGGGAGGGGCGGGGGGAGAGAAGTTGAGGGTGGGGTGGTTGTAGGGACAAGCAAGCAGTGATAGGAGCAGATAACCAAAAGATGTCACAGACAAAAGGATCAAAGAGGTGTTGAAGGTGGTGATATTATCTAAGAAAAGTGCTAATTAAGAATGGATGGCAGGACACTCAAGGTACAGCTCTAGTGGGGGTGGGGTGGAAAGATTGACAATGTATTAGTTGTAGATTTAAAAATAATGGAAATAGGTGGGAAAAGAAAAATCTATATAAATTATTGAAAACAAAAAAAAAGGGAGGGGGAGGAAACGGGGTGGGGATGGGGGGAGGGGGAGTTTAAGATCTAAAGTTGTTGAATTCAATATTCAGCCCGGAAGGCTGTAAAGTGCCTAGTCGGAAGATGAGGTGCTGTTCCTCCAGTTTGCGTTGGGCTTCACTGGAACAATGCAGCAAGCCAAGGACAGACATGTGGGCAAGAGAGCCGGGTGGAGTGTTAAAATGGCAAGCGACAGGGAGGTTTGGGTCTTTCTTGCAGACAGACCGTAGGTGTTCTACAAAGCGGTCGCCCAGTTTGCGTTTGGTCTTTCCAATGTAGAGGAGACCGCATTGGTCAACACCTGCCCCTTCACTTCCTCTCTCCTCACCGTCCAAGGGCCCAAACACTCCTTTCAAGTGAAGCAGCATTTCACTTGCATTTCCCCTAACTTAGTCTACTGCATTCATTGCTCCCAATGCGGTCTCCTCTACATTGGATAGACCAAACGCAAACTGGGCGACCGCTTTGCAGAACACCTGCGGTCTGTCCGCAAGAAAGACCCAAACCTCCCTGTCGCTTGCCATTTTAACACTCCACCCGGCTCTCTTGCCCACATGTCTGTCCTTGGCTTGCTGCATTGTTCCAGTGAAGCCCAACGCAAACTGGAGGAACAGCACCTCATCTTCCGACTAGGCACTTTACAGCCTTCCGGGCTGAATATTGAATTCAACAACTTTAGATCTTAAACTCCCCCTCCCCCCATCCCCACCCCATTTCCTCCCCCTCCCTTTTTTTTTGTTTTCAATAATTTATATAGATTTTTCTTTTCCCACCTATTTCCATTATTTTTAAATCTACATCTAATACGTTGTCAATCTTTCCACCCCACCCCCACTAGAGCTGTACCTTGAGTGTCCTGCCATCCATTCTTAATTAGCACTTTTCTTAGATAATATCACCACCTTCAACACCTCTTTGATCCTTTTGTCTGTGACATCTTTTGGTTATCTGCTCCTATCATTGCTTGCTTGTCCCTACAACCACCCCACCCTCAACTTCTCTCCCCCCGCCCCCCACCTTAAACCAGCTTATATTTCACCCCTCTCCTAACTATACTTCAGTTCTGTTGAAGGGTCGTGTGGACCCGAAACGTCGACTCTTTTCTTCTCCACCGATGCTGCCAGACCTGCTGAGTTTGTCCAGGTAATTCTGTTTAGGTTCTTACCCATGCTAACCCACGCGTCTCTCTCTTTCATCCTGCAGGTGGAGTACATCAGGATCATGGAGCCTAGTGACCTAGCTGTATGCCTCACGGCTTACAGGGAGTGAAGACGGCTGGGAAGAGAGCAACTGAGGTGCTTGGTTGCGCAGAGGGAGGAGCAGCACCCTCAGGAAGAAGGGCCAGCTGGGGCTCCTGCACATGCCACTGAAGAGGCACAGAGAGCCATCACTGGTCGGCACCTAGCTAGACCCAGGGTGTATAAGCGCCGCCTTTCATTCCTGTAGATGACTGAGAACCAGTGTCGCCAAAGACTGCTCATGTCTAAGGAAATGGTTGGCTGCACAGAGCACAGGGAAGAGGCCCTGGACAGAGACACCTGCCTTTATCTTGTGCAGAAAGGTTTCACATCTGAGTGACACGAACATTGCTCATCAGAACAAGGAGCCATAGGCAGGGAAACATTCTTTGGAGTTTATTGACAGTAGTGAACATTGTGTACAAGTGATTTACACCTGTGCTCAGGCTGTGCAACTACACCTTCTTAACTGCACCCTCGCCTTTGAATCAGAAGGTTGTGGGTTCATGTTCCACTCCCGGAAACCAAGAACTGTGAATGTACTCGAAAGAGTTACAATCTGTGACTGTTGGTAACTCGAAAGAGTTACACCTTCTTAACTTTTCTACCGCTGTCACTATGTCTTGGTGCTCCCCAAGCATCCACAGTGGAGGTGGAAGCAGCCTGCTGACTGCTATACCCTGTCTGTGATGACCTGGGCGGGCGTCCTCTGGAGGGCCGAGATCTGGAGGACCTCAGTCTGCTTTCAGGGTCCTGCTGTGTGGCAGTGCAACCTCCTTGGCCTGTGGAGCTGGAGCCGCTTAGGTCACAGAAAGAGGGGATTTTGATGGGCCAGATACTCCCTGAGTCACCTGGCTGGATGGCCCCAGGGGGCGGGGGGTGGGGGGAGAAGCACATGCGGATTCTTCTCCCTATGGGTGCCCAAGTGCCCCTGGCAGGGAGAAGGTGTAGCTGAACTGAGATCAAGCTGCCCTGCATCCCTCTCACATACACACTGTTGGAGGCCAACTATGGCACCAGTGATGGAGTTCAGCCCATGCAGCAGTGCAGGAGCGATGTTCTAGACCAAAGTCTCCATGGTGGCTGCCCCTCTACCAGTATTGACCTCGGTGCGTTGCAATGCCGGCGCTATCACCTCAGCTTGAAGGCGGATGGACTCCTCCATCATGCCTTGCAATCTGAGGAGTGCAGCGGACATCCCTTCCTGATGTTCTCGAGCTTGCCTTTGCAGGTCCAGCAGCTGAGGTATGACTGAGTCCAGAGGGTCGTCTTCTGACTCTGACTCAGCAAATTTATGGCCTCCAGCAGTCCTCCAAAACTGTCAGATACGTGGGAAGTCCCTGCTGCCGCCTGCTGTGGATCAGACAGTGCGATGTGCTCACCAGATTGTGATCCCCAAGCTACTCTAAAGCTAGGTCCCACCGAGGTGTGTATCTCTGCAGTGGTGGAGGGTGTGGGTGAGCGCTGTAACGGGTCTTCAAGGAGGGTGCCTTCAGATTCCTCTTCAGAGGTTTCTTTGGGGCTTGATTGGAGGCTCTGGGTTGTGGACTCTGTCGGCTGTTTCCCAGATGCGCCTGCGAAAGCAAGGGGAGATAATTAGTGCATGGCAGTGGCCTGTGAATCAAGGCACATCGCTCGCAGCATGGTTGTCTGATGGATGTTGCACTGCTGGATCGTCACTTGGTAAAGCACCGGCAGCCTCACCGTCAGCACAAGAATGGTCCAGATCCTTGCCGGCCAGCTGGATGGCCCTGCTTTTAAGGTCCACGGCCGGTATGTGACCTCTCCCTGTTTTGTGCTCCAGCTTGCCCTGCATTGATATAGATGGAGAAAGTGTAAGCAAGACGCCTGTCAAGCCAGATGATAAGTATACCTGTCATGTGTGGGTGGTGAGTGGTCCCATGGACGGGATGAGGGCAATGAAGCTGTGTGTGAGAGAATGAATGGTGATGTCCCTTGAACCGGCAGTGAGTGAGGGTCCTGTGGATGTGTGATGGGTTTGTGAATGTGTGAGTTGAGAGCGATGAGAAGAGTGACTTACCCTGGCGGAATGGAGGAGATCATTCATCCTCTTGCGGCATTGGGTGGCTGTCCGCTTTTGAAGACCATTGGTGCTGAACACTGCTGACACTGCCTCCCAAGCTGGATTAGTGAGGCTGCTGCCAATTCTGCAGCCAGAGCGAGGGTAGAGGTCATCGCAGTGAGCCTCCACTGTGTCCAAAAAGCATTCAAGGGACGCATCATTGAATCTGCGGGCTGCAGTCTTTTTGCCTTTCGGGGCCATGTCTTCTTTGCAGCAGTCATGGGCTGGAAGCACTGAGAGGTGTGCGTGTGGCTGGACTTTAAATATGGCACCCGGTATGCTGAAGTGGTGAGGTGATGGCGTGATGGCCAAATTAGAGCCTGCCCGCCATGGAAACGGCGTGTGTCCCAGGAATGCATAATTAATGGGGCGGGTTTGGGATGATATGGTGGGAAAAGACGCCACTGCGGTCGGCGGGTGAAACATCATTTTACCCACCCGCTACGCACTTTGTGCAAATCTGGGATGATTTTGCCCATTGTCTTAAAACTTTTTCAAATTAAATCCTAACTTCATGATTAAGTCAGCAATGCACACGAAACTTGTGCCTCCTATCTCAAGGTCATGCAAAGGTGGCATGCACCAGTCGAGTTTATACATTTGGATCTGAGGTGAGCAGTTTTTTTTGTGGAAATCTGCGGCACGCTGGAGAGGAGCAGGGGACTGCCAGCTTGGATGGAGGGTCAGGAGGGGTAACGGCTAATCGGGGGTTAGGGGGGTGGTGGTTCAGTCATTAGCATTTACATGTAGGGGCCAGAGGTCTTCGAGGGACGGGAGTAGGTGGGGTCGGGATGTGGAAATGTGCAAAAGGAAGGGCCTGGCACCTTGGGTGTGGTCGGGGGGTTGGAGCAGTGAGGAGATGCAAAATGAGGGGCCTAAAGGATGTGTTCAGTACTGTCCAGTGTCAGGTCCTGGGTGTCAAAGTGCCAGTCATGGGGAAGGTCTGTAATTACAGGGGGTGAGGTCAATACAGAATGAGGGCAGGTACAGTCAGAGAATGGGATTATGGAATGTGTTAGAGGACAAGTCAAGGGATTGTAAGGACATGTCAAGGATGATGGGGGAGGAAGGGTCTAGGATCAGAGAAGGAACATCTATGGTGAGGTGGGCAGGGTCAAGGGGAGATATGGTGTGTCCACTGTCACTGTCACAGGGTCAAAGATGATGTTGGGAGGTTCGAGATTAACAGAGGGAAGCCGCGCAGTGATGTCCAGAAGGTCAAGGGTGATGGGATCATTTTCAAAGGTGTCAGAGGGCAGGTCGACAGTGACAGGTTCCAGGTTAAGGGTGATTCTTAATCTGTCACTGGATATTGCCCCAAACTGGTGATTAAGTCCAGGTCCAAGTGGGAGGAGGCCATTGTGGGGAGTGGGTGGAAAGAGTTCTGGGTGTGCCTTTAGGGGGATTTGAAAATCTCATTGCTCAGTAGCTGTGTGGAGGAAAGCCATGAGTATAGAGGTGCTCATATCATTGCCTCCCTTCTTCACACAGTTCACTTGGTGGATTCCCTATGGCCAATATTCTTGCAACCTCGGGAGTAGGAGGAGAGGATGCAACAAAGGCAAGCTTTTGCCAGCTAACAAGAGAAGCCACAAGGCCAGCAGTTGGCAGTACCAGAACGAGAGGCTGGATGGAAGGCGGGCATTGACACATCACCACGTCTTCAGGACGAGAACTAATGACCTGAAAACGTCGACAAGCCATTGCCAGAGTCAGCTGAGGCTGTCCCGGGCATCAGGCACAGAGACATGTGGGATCCTGCAGCAAGACCTACAGCCATGTGGATTTGGAGGGAACCCCATGCTCGTGGCCCTCAAGGTGACTGTGGCACTCAATTTTTCACCAGCAGTTGGTTCCAGGGCTGCATGGGTAACGTGTGTGGAATTTCTCAGGCTGCTACACACAAGTGCATTAAGGAGGTGACCAATGCCCTCTTCTGTCATGCAAATGAATTTATCAAATTCTCGGGGCCTCCACTTGTTTCTCCAGAGTGCAAGGGGTCATCAACTGCGCTCATGTGGCCATTAGAGCCTCATGGGACCAACCAGTAACATTTGTGAATGGCAAGAGCTTTCATTCTTTGAATGTGCAACTGGTCTGCAACCACAGGCAAAGAATAATGCAGCTCTGTGCTCATTTCCCATGACTTCTATATTTTACACAACTTGCAGGTCCCAGCCCAAGTTGAAGACTGGATCCTGGATGAGAAGCGCTATCCCTTCCGGACCTGGTGAACCATCCCCACTGTGTAATGGAAGAGTGGGTATAATGCAGCTCATGCCTCCACCTGAGCTATCATTGGGTAAAACTTGGCTTGCTGAAAATGTGCCTCGGCCATTCTGGAGGGGGTCTGCAGTATACATCACAGAGGGTATCACGAATAAACGTGGACTGCTGTGTACTGCACAACGTGGCCGTACAATATGGAGAACTAAGAGTGAGGAGCAGCACCCCTCCTGAAATGTGGATGAATTGGATGAGCCTGAGGAGGAGGCAATAAATGTGCATGAGACTTTAGTGAATGCCAGCGCCATGGAGAGATGTTCCAGGGAAACCATGGGCACTCTAATATATACCCGATTCGTCCAAGAGTGAGGTACCTACATAACCATGGTACCATCGTTGGAACTCCATTGCCTGGTCAGGACATCTACCAACCTCCACTAGTTTCCGTTTTGGGGCTACCTCTGAACCTGCATCCACTGCCACCTAGAAGAGCAAGGGGAGTGGACCTTCATCATACATATCCACTCATGAATATTGTTCTTGAGGACCTCTGCTTTGCACTTGGAAATATGTCAATCAGCATACCATGACCAAGAATTCAGGACCTGCACCATCGTTACAGGGCTTAGAGCGTACCTTATAACAGTTCAGTAATCCCTGTTTGCATTAATCACGGACAATCTCCTTGACAATGCATTTAAGGGAGGGCCAGTTGAACCTGCATGTTCAGCCACATCCCACAGACTGGAAAGTGCAAAACTGGACACTAGCATGAACATTCATTAAAGACTGAATACAAACACATTCCTCCACAATAAAAGAAAGACTCTAAACTCCCTTCATGCCATCAATGTTTGCCAACCATGAGGTGTGCCAGTACATTTAGCTCCCTGACTAAGTTAGTCCAAACAAATAATGCTGCTGCACAGATGAATAAATTGGAAATAATATTTAGAAGTAGCAAATTAAACTTGTTTTAATATACCCGTGCCATCTTCGTGCTCTCATAAAGTCTTAAGTTTTCTTCTCTGGCCACTATGTCTTCGTGCAAACCTGACTTTAGCAGCTGAGGTGGAGGCAGTCTGCTCAGTGCGCTATCCTGTTGCCTTTATGACCATGGTGGGTGTCCTCTGGAGATCTGGTGCCTTGAGGGCTCCGGCCTACTGGTGATCTCCTGCACTGGTGCAGGGGCACCCTCCACAACCTCATCTACTGAAGGCAGTGAGGTCAATGGCAAAGGGGATGAGGAGAAGCCACGCATCCTCGGGGTACCCTCACAGAAAGTCCCTAGCGTGGCATGTACGCAATCCTTCTCCATCTGCGGGCGATGGCACCTCCTGTCCCCATGAGGACAAAGGGCAGATGCTGCATCCCCACCTTGTCTAGTCACTGTTGTATGGGGCCCATGGCTAAAGTGACAAAATGCAAGTCAGAACACATATAGGTTATATGTTGGACCTGGCTCTCCATGGCGGAACCCCTCCATGGAGGAAGCCATGTGCTCACATGTCTGAGACATGGCAGAACTCATGGCTTTCATGGACTCCTCCATTTCCCATTGCCTGCACAAAGCTGTGCATGATCCCTGGCATCTCTGCCATAAATTCCCCTACCTTTTGGTCCATCTCCAGCAGGTTTCTTGTGGCTGCAACCAGAGGCCCAATATCAGCATGGGGCTCAGCAAGGGCCTGGTCCCCAGCAATCTGAGGACCTGGGCTGTCACAGTTTCTCTCAGCTACTGAGACGTGTGTGCAATGTGCTCACCAGACTGTGCTCCTGAATCCAAATGTGAACCCTCCACAATCCTTGTGGGTGGAGGTGGTGGAAGAGCCAGGTGATGGTGCACTCTCTGAGGCAGTGGTGTCATCATTCCACAGGAACACAAGTTATAAGAGCAGGAGTAGACCATATGGCCCGCTGAGCCTGTTCTGTCATTCAATATGATCATAGCTGATCGTCGGCTTCAACCCCACTTTCCTGCCCGCTCCCCATATCCCATATTTCCAGAGGTAGAATCTTCAGACTCCTGCTGTGGCTGTGGCCTGGGCATTGTGAGGACCTCTAGCGGAGAGCAAAAAGAACCACATTAATCTTCAGCGCAGTCAATGAACACTTCCCATTTCCTCAAATGCCTCCTGTGTGCCCACCTGCCAGCACCAGGTTTGATGCATTCTCACTCTCATGCCTGACCATTTCAGCCTTGCCACATGTGATCACCCGGCTGCCCTCCTCTCCTGCAATTTGCAGTGGCTCTTCCTTTGCAGAGGCAAGCAGCTTCAAGTCAGGCACTCCGCCTCTGGTCCTTGTCCTCGCCCTCGAGTTGTGGGTCTACTTCTCCTACATGACAACGTGCAGATTTAGTGACATGTGAAGTGACACCTAACCCCCTAGTCTGCATGCATCCCCATCACACATACTGACTTGTTAGTGGTATGTTGGACCCAAGCACTTGCAAAATCCAAACTGTCACATGCTTTGTCATGTAGCACTGAGAGTGATCACGTTTTCAGCAACCTGGCCTAGCTGCCCACTCGCAAAGATACATTACTTGATGGCCCCATGAGCAACTCTTTGGTAACATTTGATCATGCCACTTACCCTGGTGAATTGCAGCAGGTCATTGTCCCTTTTCCTGGTACTGGACCCAGGATCTTTGGTGGAAAGATGGTTGCGCAGCTCCTTTACGATCACCATCCAGGCTGCCTTGGTCAGGAAGGAGGGTCTTCTGTTACCATCTGTGGGGAAGAGCACCTCCTGCTGTTCCCTGATGTCCTCCAGCAGAATCTGCAGGGAGGTGTCACTAAACCATGGGGTCAGCCTCTGTATAGGACCACACACTTGTGTAGTTGAAGGAGTTTGGTGGGTGGGGCATGGACTCAGGACACAAAAAAGTGAGGGGAGAGTAGTTTGAGGGGGGTAGGGGAGGGCAATGAAGAGTTGCAAGAAGAAATTGACCAAGGTGCTGATAAAATGGAGTTGAACAGGAAAGTTGTGGCTTGATACAGAGCCTCCTTGTATATCCAGGAAGCTCTTTGATAGCTTATTCGTACCTGCTGCAAAGTCACCTGATGGCAGGATCCACTAATGAATACCCTCCCCGCCGCCTACTCGCATGTGTCTCCTGTGCCCACCACTGGCCCTTTAAATTTTAATTCTAATTGCGTGTGCGCCAGACACGCAAGTAGCAGTGGCACCCATTTTTGGTTCTGTCGTCGGGAGACACATGTTCCACTTTTCAAATTTTGCCCAGTATCTTTAATAATTCTGCATAGTATCTCTAATAAATAGCACAGATTTTGCGCTTAGAATACATTGCCTTATTCAGTGCTTCAGTGCTACATGACCATTACTCTGTCAGGGCTAAATCTGTTCCTGTGGAAACAGGTGCACCTGTTGTTGCTGCTTTTTGTATCCTACATGGGCAGACAGCTGCACTGGGGCTGCAACCTATATGATTCACCATAATGAATCTCTGCAGAGCTTTTGTGCCTCATCTGATAGATCTCCTTGCAGCTATCCAGTGAATCCATAAATCTCACCATCATATTACACTGCATAATGTTCCCTTTCTAAGTTATTGTTGCTGAGCCAAAACTAGTACTCCAGGTATATAAAAGATCCTTAATCTTCTTTGATTTCATAAAGTTCTGTCCAAACATAGATTCTTGATTTACATCATGTTGCCCTCTCATATTTCTGATAATCCCAGGGCTTGACACTTCTACAATTTTTCCAATGCATTGCTGACATTGGGTACTTCTAAATGCCAATCATAATAAATATAATTTTGTTAGTGGCAATGGAAAAAGTAACAGTGAATCATGACATAATTACAAATAATTATCTTTTCACAGTTCCAGAAGAAGAATGATGGAGGAACTCTCGCTATATTCCAGTCCTTTCTGCTCTTGTGTTTAAAGCTAAACTCTTACACAAAAAAGGACACAGCAGGCAACAGGTGGCTAGCCTCCCAACCCCAAAGCTTTTAATGCTATGTAAGGAATGGAGGATTTATTTGGGAGGGATTCCTTGGACTTGTAAAAATAGCAGTGGACAACTGAAAGTATCATATTATTTGGATGCTCTGTGATTTGCACAAATATTACATTTAATTGTCCATATGCACTGGTAATGTGTAAATGCATTACAGTGCACACAACTAGTGTTAGTGCAGTATCCAAATGGATAAATGTCCTATGCATTCATTTTATCAATGGACTATCAACTGCGCTCACAGAATACAAAGCAACTGATGAAAACGAGGAAGAACACGGTGATATACTGAGTGTAAGGAAGGAAGAAACTGCAGTTGTGGTATTTTATGAGATGCCAAGAGGTAAAGGGCACAGACTAAGTATGCTAGAGTAGGGTTTGATTGATGAGTCACTTGCCTCTTTGCAAACAACACTGAGAGGTGATCTGCATAGTACGGGTGAGTCCTCCGTCTCAATCCTTAGGCGTTCCTGACAGCTGCCTCAAATGACTGCGGGGTTGATTAAAATCAGTGAATAGGGGACCATGCTTGAATTAGCAGCCTTGAGAAATTGGTGCCTGAGAGAGTTTGATTCAGTCATTTTTAAGCACTTCCTGAAAACACCTGATGCAAACCCTCAGGGAGCAGGCTGAAGCAGCGGTATTCAATGGGAACCCCACCTCCATTAAGGCAAATTTGGGATAGTGATTTGGCTGCGTTTGGCAAGTCTTTGTGCCTAAAACAGAGCTGACTTTTGGCTGCAGCACATTTTGTTATTTCAGTGGCTGCAGGAGTGTTGGAAAAGATGGAAATGTACCTCGACATTATAGGGAAGCAGTTGACTTGTGTGACCTGTTACAGCACATATTGGAGGAAAACACTAATGAAGACACAGCACCACCAGTGGCCCTCAACCTCAATGCACTAGCCTCATTCCAGACTACAACAGGTTACTTAAGTAACACCAATCAGTTTGATGTCCATATGGTCATCAATCAGGTGGCATATGCCCTCTTTTTAAGGAGACAGCAGTACATCATCTTCCCCATAGAGACATCAGCCTCCCCCATGGAGCCAATGCCGTTGTCATTGGGCTGTGTCTCTACACCCCCACTGCCCGGCGTGACAACAATGAGTGTAGTGATGCTCTGAAGTATTTTCAAAATGGATGCTGTATTATATCTTACATCCATTTTAACTAAAACAAAAGCAGGATATTGCAGATGCTGGAAATCTGAAACAAAAAAGAGAAAATGCTGGAAACACTCCTCAGACCAGGCAGCACTTATGGAGGGGGAAACAGAATTAACATTTCAGGTTGATGTCCTTTCATCAGAACTGGAAGAGGTTAGAGATGTAACAGTTTATAAGGAAGTACAGAGCCAGGGGATATAAGGGGAGGGAGGGGAAGGGAGGACCTAAATATGCTACCTATATATTGTTTGATATTGGTTCTAATCAGTTAATATTCAGCCCTTTATTTCCTGATTTGAACCCTCAATCTGTAAACACATAATTTGCTAATTATATTGAAGAAATTATATTCATGCTCAGTATCATTTTTTTCTTCAAGTTACCTGCAGACTGTGCAAACAAAGCACTTTGGATGGAATGTCCTTCCAAGAGCTGAGATCACCTCTCCACCAATGAAGTCCCCACAACTGTCACAACGAGTCCCATACATTCGTTGATAATCCAATGTGCAGATATATTCTCCATTTTTGTAGAAGAAGTTTGCTTGTGCCAAGTCGGAGCCACAAACTGTAAAACAGCGATAATGATATTAGACTGATATGCTTCAATCTAGCACCCAGCTGTACCCTAAATCTCAGCATTGGTGTTGATTTGCACATTTAAAATGAGATTTTGATCCAAGCCTGCTGTCAGTCAGGATCTGATATGTCCTGTTCTATGTATATCTAATCCAACTCAATCTAAACTAACCCCCTTACATAAAGTGTATATGACGAGGGTTAAAATTTTAGTTATTAGAAAGTTAAGGACTGATATACGTTTGTCTCTTCAATAAAGACAATTCAAAGAAAGACAAAATAATTAACCCTGTACATCGATGAATTATTATTTGCATCATTTAACGTTACAAAAAGTGTGTATGTGAACAAATAAAATGACGACACTGCACAACTAAATATATAACATATTGGACCACGGTCAGACACACCTCGTACCAATCACGGACCACTCCATAAGAGGATCCCCCCCAACCTTGAGATCACTGAATTCCCCCCGGCGATTGGATTCACTGCATGTCCAGACACACCCTATCCTGATCACCAACACGCTCTGCAATTGGTCACCCTGCCAACCTTGTGATCCCTAAGTACCCCTGCGATTGGACAAGATTCAATGTCAACGAAATGCAAAATCAACAACTTAATGTAAAACCAAGACACTTCACACTCACAAATCATCAACAACAATGACAACTTATATTTATATAATGCTTCTAATTTAACGAAATGTTCTAGGGCATTTCACAGGGGCATTATTAAACAAAGGAGGACATCCGACCACATAAGGAGATATTAGGTTAGATGACCAAAAACCTCATCAAAGAGGTAAGTTTTAAGGATGTCCTAAAGGAGGAAAGTGAGATAGAGAGCTGCAGAGAAGGGATTCCAGAGCTTGGGGCCTAGGCAATTGTAGGCACAGCCACCAATGGTGGAGCAATTATAATTAGGAATGCACAAGAGGCCAGAATTAGAGGAGCACAGACATCTCAGGGGACTGAGGGAGAGGAGATTACTGAGATGGGGAAGGGCTAGGCCAAAGAAGGATTTGAAAACAAGGAAGAGGATTTGAAAATCAAGATGTTGCTTGAGTGGGAGCCAAAGTATGTCAATGAATCTAGGTGATGGGAACGGGACTTAGTGTGTGGTAAAGGATGGCATAGAAAACATAGAAAACAGGAGCAGGAGTAGGCCATTCAGCCCTTCGAGCAGAGTTTTGGATGACATCAAGTTTGCAGAGGGTAGAATGTGGGAGAACAGCAAGGAATGCATTGTAATAATTGAGTTTAGAGGTAAAGAAGGTATGAATGAAGGCTTCAGAAGCAAATGAGCTGAGACGGGCAAATTCAGGTGATGTTACAGAGGTGGAAAGGTTGTCTTCCTGATGGAAATAGTGATGCCCAATACATTGCAAGGAAGTCTAATAACAGAAAGATATTCAAAGCAGGATACAGGAAAGTGCATTTCCAGCATCAAAACTCACATTCTGGACCAGCTTTTAAAAATTTGCATTCCTCGTAGCTCTAAGTATAACAGATGGGGTGTTATCAAGGCACAATCTCAGAGATCTAGTGAATAAAATCCAAAACAATTCTTCCTAGGGAGCATAAGGCACAATCAAAATGAAAACTACATGAAAAAGACTACCTCAGTCATCACCTGCTCTCTAATACTACTTCTCAATCTGGGAGGAAACTGTACTGATCACTGTACTGCATCCATAATGCAATCAATAAACTGCATCCTGTTTTATCTCTTGTGGAGTGAAATAAAATGAGTAGATGCCCAAAATCATCAGCCAGAGGCCAACAAAAGTTCTTTTTCCTCAGTTGTCTTCGATTGTTTTCATAGAAATACAAGCCAAAGGTTTTTGAATAGGTTTAGCTTCAACTTGATTAAATAAAAACACTTGTGCTTTAATGTGCTGACAATTCTGTAGCATAAAATGATGAACTTGCAAATATCTATAAAAATTCATTCCAAACCAAATATATATGTCAGGAGGTAGGGAGAAAAAGATTCACGCAGAGTTGGATATACGGATCAGTGGGAATCCAATCGTCTAGTTTAAAGTGTCAGTTCAGGGACAAAGAGAGAGGTCAGAGCTGCTGCTGGATATTAAAAAGGTGATAACTATGGTCTTTATCTTTCAAAGATAGCTTGGTTAAAGTGCATTTCCTGAAGCAATGAATGAGTTTTAATGTTTTGTGAACAGCAAAGGCGGCATAGTCCTAAGAGACAGCAGACAAAAATGAGCTATGATTCAGTGCCCAGTGGCTAAAGGCACAATGTACTCAGATGGTGGAACTGCAATAATTTTCATTGGGCCAGCTAATTGAACTTATTTCTAGGATATTGATGCTCACTGCAAATACTATCTCTTAGATCACAGGCCAGCTGAAGGAGGACAAGTGATTATGGGCAGAATTTAATCTGTGGTGTGCTGTTCATGACAGTGGAGCCAGAAATGGGCTCCGCTTTCGCTTTCGTGTCAGGAGCCGGCACCCATGTGATTCATGTGAAAGTTTAAAGGGTCAGAAGTGAGCATGTTAAACATGTGTAATTATGTGTGGTGGGGGTGGGTTTCCTTTGGAGGATCCTGCCATCAGGTGACAGTTCAGCAGGTCTAGGCGGGTTATAAAAATGCCATCTGGACAAGCAGGGAGGTTCTACATCAAGGCCCCGACTTTGTTGTACACCTTCTGTCACAAGTCTGAGCCATTTGCTGTGCAACCCTACACCTGCCACAGGCTCCCACAAACCTCTTCCTCTATCACAGCTCCACCACCCGTGCCCCCCACCCCCTCCCCCGCTTATTAATCTTTATTATCCTGGGACCCCACTGTCCCATCATATCCAAGCCCTTTCCATATCACTCTGGAGATGTCAGATGAAGACACAGGCCAGCCCCGCAGTTCAGCGATGTCCCCCTGCCGACTCTCCTCCAGGCTATCAGGGAATGGTGGGAGCTGCTCTTCCTGAGAGATGGTAACAAGAGATCCTCCTGCTTGACTAAGAAGGCACAGATGGAGATTGCAGAGGTTAGTAACCATGGGGCCCACCAAAGATCCTGGGTTCAGTGCAGGAAAAGGGTTAATGACCTCCTTTGATTGCCTTGTTAAGTGTCATCACGATATGGGATTGTCTCTCATGTGGGCATCAGGCTATATACTTGTGCAAGTGTGCAGCTCAGCCAGGCAGGTGAAGGTGAGATCAACTTCAGGACTGCTTGGCACTTGAGGCCAAAGTGTGTGATAGTTTGGCTTGAGTGAACGATTGGATGCATTCTAACACATCACTGGGCCAGTACGTGTGACGGTGAGCATGCAGACAAAGGGGGTCAGTTATCATTTGCCAAGTCATTAAATCTCCACTTCCTCCTGCAGGACAAGCAGACTCATAATCTGAAGGAAAGGATGAAGATGGGCAGAGAAATGAGGAAGTAGCCCTCCAGATTGTGTGAGAACAGGGCAGCTGAGCTGTAACTGAGAGGGAGGCTGGATTGGCAAGGCATCAGAGTGAGAATGCATCAAACCTGGTGCTGCCATATGGGCACTCAGGATCATGCGAGGAATTGTGCTGTGCTCGTAGACCCTGTGGAATCTTAATGTGTTTCTGTTTGTTCTCCTTTACAGGTCCCTATAATCCAGAACCTGAGCCTCAGCCACTCCAGGAGACCAAAGACTCCAGCTGTGAGGAAGATGACACAGAAGATGTACCATTACCTGCTTCTCCCACATCCTCCACCAGATTAGGTACACTCACTTAGGTCACAGAAGGATCAGATTTAAAATCCGAGCTACACTCTTGTGAGCACAGCTCAGGCACGTCCCAGCAGCTGAAGGAGGCTGAGACAGCCAGGTCTCAGACATTCATAGGACTGTTGGGGAATAGGCTCACGATGAGCTGCATGCTGAGGATGGGTCTCTAATCATGGCCGCAAGAAGCCTGCTAGAAGTGCAGCAGAGGTTAGGGGAACATAGGTGCAGATGCCAGGGGTTATGTGCAGATTTGTGTGAATAATGAAGGAGCCCATGCACGTTATGAGTTCTGCCATGTCTCAGGCAAATGAGCACACGGTTTCCTTCATGGAGAGGTTGACAACCGTGAGCACTCGACCCATATGCGCTCTGACCCACAATCCGTTGCTCTAGCCATGGTCTCCATTTGGCAGTGGTTAGACAAGAGGGGGGCGTGGCACCTGGAACTCCATCCAGGGAGGTGCTATTTGCACCCAGATGGAGGAGGAGCGCATGCCAACTGCCCTGGGGGCTTCTTCTAAGGACAATTCCAGGGTGAGCAGCTTCTCCTCATTTCTGCAACTGACCCCATTGCCTCCAGTAGGCATGCTTGGGGAGGTTGCCCCTGCACCCTTGCAGAACACCCCCAATAGGCTGGAGCCCACTAGACCTGGACCTCCAGTGGATGCCCCCCCCAACCAAAGTCATTGCAGGCCATGGGGGCATCACACTCAGTAGCCTGCCTCTGCCTCAGCTGCTATGTTTGTGTCACACCAAGAAGTAGTGGTGGGAAAAGAACTTATGAGAGCACAAAGGAGGCAATGTCTTTTACGACATTCACTTTGTCACATGTAAATATTGCACAATATATTGCTTTCATTTTATTCATGTGCATATCATTATCCTATTTTGCAACTTGTTCAGCCAGAAACCAAACGATACTATCATGCCTCATAATAGGCACTCATTGAAGGTTGCTGGGGAATGTTAGACATCTCCTTCATTGTGCAAGAGACTAGAGCGTTTTTGTTTGTAATCAGTCTTTATTTAATGTTCATATGTGTGTCCATTTAGGTGTTCACCAGTCTCTGGGACAGGGGGGAACATGCAGGTTTTGCAAACACTCCATTGCTGTGTCAAGGAGATAGCCTGAGACTGTATTCCATAGGGCCAATTGAACTGCCTTTTGCGAAGTTAAGGACCTGTAATAATGGCACAGGTTCTGAGATTTTGGTGACGATAGAACATACAAACATATAAGTTAGGAGCAGGAGTAAGCCACTCAGCCCCTCGAGCCTGCTCTGCCATTCAATAAGATCATGGCTGATCTGACTGTAACCTCCTGCCTACCCCTGAAAACCTTTACCCCCTTCTTTATCAAGAATCGATCTACCTCTGCCTTGAAAACGTTCAAAGACCCTGCTGTCTTTCGAGGAAGGGAGTTCAAAGATTCAATACCCTCTGAGAGAAAAAAAATTCCTCTCATCTCTGTCTTAAATGGATGACCCCTTATTTTTAAACAGTGACCCCTAGTTCTAGATTCCCCCACAAGAGGAAACATCCTTCCCACATTCACCCTGTCCAGACCTCTCAGGATCTTATATGTTTCAATCAAGTTGCCTCTTACTCTTCTAAACTCTAGTGGATACAAGCCTAGCCTGTCCAATTTTTCCTCACAAGATAACCCGCCCATTCCTGGTATTAGTTTAGTAAACCTCCTCTGAACTGCTTCTAATGTATTTACATCCTTTCTTAAATAAGGAGATCATTACTGTATACAGTACTCCAGATGAGGTCTCACCAGTGTCCTGTACAGCTGAAGCATAACCTCCCTACCTTTTTATTCAATTCCCCTTGCAATAAATAATATTAGCTTTCCTAATTACTTGCTGTACGTGCATGCTAGCTTTTTGTGATTCATGCACTAGGACACCCAGGTCCCTCTGCATCTCAGAGCTCTGCAATCCCTCACCGTTTAGATAATATTCTTCTCTTTTATTCTTCCTGCCAAAATGGACAATTTCAGTTTCCCACATTTTACTCCATTTGCCAGATCTTTGCCGACTCACTTAACCTATGCCCCCTTGTAGCCCCCGAATGTCCTCTTCACAGCTTAGCACTTGACGTATGCCACTGCTGCATCAGTTGTCCAAGGTAACAGTCTTCAGTAGCGAGTGTGTGTGACGTACAGAGGTCCACTGCCCTTGCTATGCTAGGTGGTAGAAAATGCAGCTTCAGAGGTAGCTCCTGAGGGGGAGGCTGGCAGGGGTTGTTAGACATCCCGTGTTGGCAAACGTGTCTCAGTGATGGGACAATGGTCATCTAGGTCTCACAATCTTGGCCAAATCTCATGTATATGAGATTGTCCCTGGAATCCCTGGCATGTCTCTCCATGATCCTGGCAGCCAGTAAAGGCTCTTGCACGTTCATGTCCTCTTCCTCAGGCTTATCCCATTCATTCCCATCTGAAGAGGAGCGTTGCTCCTCCCTGTCGTCTTGATGCAAGGGTTTGCAGTGTTGCACGGCCACGTTGTGCAATGCACAACATACCACGACTATTCATTAAACCCACTGTGCTATGAACTGCAGAGCTCCTCTGCACCTGTCAAGGCAGTGGAAGCAAATTTTTCAGCATGCCAATCGTCTGTTTGCTGATGGCTCCAATGGAGGTACGGGCTTCATCATAGCACTCTCCGCTGCACCTCACTCGTGGGGATACCTCACTGGTGTCACCAACCAGGCCCAGATAGGGTAGCCCTTGCCACCCAGGATCCAGCCATCAACCTGGGCTGGGGCCTCAAAAAGCTCAGGAAGCTGCAAGCTTGGTAAGATTTATGAGTAACGAGAGCTCCCTGGGAAACGGGCACAGACCTGTATCATTTTACGCCTGAGGTCGCAAACCAGTTGGCGTTTAGAGGGCGGAATCCCTTGCCATTCACATATGCCGCTGGCTGTTCTGAGAGAGCTTGAATGGCAACAATTACCCCTAGGGAAATGAGGGATGGGCACAAAGCCCATTGTCCTGCCCACCTGGCTGTCTTCATCTATGGTGAACCTGATGAACTCATGGCACAATGGAAGAGGGCATTGGTCACCTCTTTGGTGCATTTGTGTGTGAAATGCCATACATGTCGCCCTTGGAGCCCTGGAAGCAGCCGGTGGCAAAAAAGCTGAACACCATAGTCACTCTGAGGACCACAGACATGGGGTTGTTGCCAAATCCAAGTGTCTGCAGGTCTGGCTGCCGTGACTGGAAAATTTCAGAGACTGCTTCCCGGGACAGCCTCAGGCAACTCCGGCATTGCCTCTTGGGCATCTGGGGGTAGTTTGTCCATGTCCTGAAGAAATGCTGATGTGCCAGTGATCTTGTTCTCCAATGCCTTCTCTGGATGGCTGCCTCAGTCTGAACCCGCCATCGTAATTTCAAAGTTTTGGCTTCCGCATAATTAACTCACCACACCTGCCACATTTCTTGCTCCCGGGGTTATAATTAAATTCCACCCTATGAATTCCAACTTTGCTTTCAGCTTCTCATTTAGTGTTTCTCACTCTCATAGAGAATAATTTAATGTTGCAAGAATCTAAGGTCCAAAGCTGTGCCCGTTGTCAGTTTTGTTCTTTAATACACAGATAACTACATCAGGAACAGCTAAACTTTAAAGACCTTTACAGATAAATGTCTTTTTTCCTTTAACCAGCTGGTTTCCAACTAGGATTCACCCCAACACAGTACCAAAATGGCTCTTATCAAAGTCAGAAACTACATCTGACTATGACAGAGGTAAACTATCACTCCTTGTTGTTCTCAACCTGTCTGCAAGCTTTGACACGATTGACCACACCATCCTCCTCCAACGCCTCTCCTCCATTGTCCAGAGGGATTGCATTTGCCTGGTTCCACTCCGATCTATGAAGGTGTAGCCAGTGAATCATCTGCAATGGTTTCTGTTCCCACTCCCACACCATTAACTTTGGTGGCCCTCAAGGAACTATCCTTGGCCCCTTCCTACTTCGCATCTACATGCGTCCCCTCACAACATTATTTGAAAATGTCAGGTTCCACATGTAGACTGATGACACGCAGCTCTACCTCACTGTCATCTTTCTTGATCCCTCTTCTAACTCTAAGTTGTCTAAATTGTCAGTCTGTTGGTTCAACATCCAGTATTGGATGAGCAGAAATTTCCTCCATGCAAACATTGGGAAGACCGACACCACTGGTTTCAGTCTCCACCATAACCTCTGGTCCCAAGGCAATGATTCCATCCCTCTCTCTGGCAACTGTATCAGGTTGTATAAGACTTTTGCAACCGTGGTGTTGCATTTGACCCCAAGTTAAGTTTCCGACCATACCCACGTCATCACTAAGACCACCAATTTTCACCTCCATAACATTGCCTTATTCGGTCCTGCTCCGCTGCTGCTGAAACCCTTATGCACGTTCTTGTTACCAATTTGTTTCATAATTTGAACATATGCCTGGCCAGCTTCCCATCTTCCACAAACTTGAGCGCATCCAAAACTCTTCTGCTCATGTTCTAACTCGCAACAAGCTCTGTTCACCCAATACCCCTGTGCTCACTGAGCTATACTGGCTCCCAGTTAAGCAACAGTTCAATTTTAAAATTCTCATCTTTATTTTCAAATCCCTCCATGGCCTTGCCCTTTTCTTTCTGTAATTTCCTCTAGCCCGACAGCACCCCCCACCCCCGCCGAGGTGCCTGCACTCCTCCAATCGAGACCACTTGAATATGCCTGATTTGAGTCACTCCACTGGCTGTTGTGCCTGCAGCTGCCAAAGCTCCAAGCTCTGGAATTCCTTTCCAAAATCTCTCTGCCTAACAACCTCCCTGTCCTCGCTTAAGATGCTCTTTAAAACCTACCTCTTAGACTAAGCTTTTTGTCATCTATCTTAATATCTCCTTATGTGGTTCAATGTCAAAATGTGTTTGATAACACTCCTGTGAAGTGCCTTACAACATTTTATTTCATTATAGGTATTATATGAATGCAAATTGTTGTTGTTATTGAAGAGCAACTTTCACAAATGTTTTCAGCAGGATTTCTTTCCTTGTTAAGCCAGATGTTGCTGCATGTAACAACTGCAGTGAGAATTCAAAATTCTGAATAATTTAGTGAAGGTTATTGAAACAAAATGTGATCCATATATATGCGTGAGAATGAACCTCAGGAATTATCACCATTATCTACATAGTTCTTGAATGCTAATATGTTGCCTATTGATTATAATTAGGCAAAATAACCTAGCCTTTACCACAAACCACAACGGGGTTAAAATTCAGTATTTACAATCCTGGTGCGTAATGGGGATGCATCTCGTAAATTCACACATTGCCAGCTACTGGATTTTTTGCCCATTAATTTTTTATGGATGGAAAGTCAACGGCTGATGTGAAATTTTGTGATTATGTGTTTCCAGCATGCACTAGGAGCACAGAAGTGAAAACTTCTACCTCTACATCAGTATGAGAAATGATTTATTTTATAATCCTAATAGATTATGATTTTGTTGCTGCATGAACCATTATCTAATCATTGTCAGATAATGTTTCATGATGCAGACTCAATGCTGTGGACTACCTCCCCAGAAATTCCCAGTGGAGATAAACATATCTTCTTAATTAGTCCAAATAATTTTGTTGCATAGAACTGTACATACATCAAGCAACTGTGTTTGGCACGAGCCAGACAAATGTTTGTTCAGCTAGATTCTGATGTTGACGAAGATACCTGATAAAATAATTGTGTCCCAGGAGGTTGAGTTAGGGGGTTAGCCTTAATTCAGTGCAGATGGAAAAAATTTTAATTCAGTAATTTTATTTTCTGTTGGCCATCAAGTCTTCCATAAAATGAAATTGGGCAGATGTAGCCTGTTTTTCTTGGATGTACCAGTCCTAAATATGAAGATTGTCCACAAGTCAGCACATTAAATATCCTCATTCAGAGAAAGAGGTAGGTGAAATGGAAAGTTTATACTAATAAGTAATGGGTGCTGCCATCAAGCTACATAGATAGGTTACAGTGAGATTTGATCTACATTTGGTTTGTGCTGTATTGGGCTTTGGATGGCCTTGAAGCTGACAGTGGGGCCAGGATTTTTTGGGAAAGCTGAAATGGGAAGCGGCTTGCTTTTATTCTTTCATGTGGGTCACTGGCAAGGCCAGCATTTATTGCCCATCCCTCATTGCCCTGGAGAAGTTGGTGGTGAGAAGCCTTCTTTTACCACTGCAATCCATCTGATGTAGGTAAACCCAGAGTGCTGTTAGGAAGGGAGTTCCAGGATTTTTATCCAGCAACAGTAAAAGAATGGTGAAATAGTTCCAAGTCAGGATAGTGTGTGGCTAAGAGGGGAACTTGCAGGTAGTGGTGCTCCTTGTCTGCTGCCCTTGTCTTTCTAAGTGGTAGAGGTCACAGGTTTGGAACTTGCTTTCGACAGACGCTTCCTGAGTTGCTACAGTGCATCTTGTAAAATGGTATATACTGCTGCCACTGTGTGCTGGTGGTGGAGGGAATGGATATTTAAAGTTGTGTCTGGGGTACTGAGCTGCTTTGTCCTGGATGGTGTCAATCTTCTTGAACGTTGTCAGAGCTGCACATTCTCCTGGCTTATGCCTTGTAGGTGGCGGGCAGGTTCTTTGCGGAGTCAGAAGGTGAGCTACTCACGCAGAACTCCCAGTCTCTGACTTGCTCTTGTAGCCACCATATTTATATGGCTGGTTTAGTTCAGATTCTGGTCAGTGGTAACCCCCAGGATGTTGAGAGTGGGGCTTCAGTGATGGTAATACCAATGAATGCACCAATTGGTGCTAAACATCATAATTGGTACTAGTCATCAGCGAACATCCCCGCTTCTGAACTTATGATGGAGGGAAGGTCATCGATGAAGCAGCTCAAGATGGTTGGGTCGAGAGCACAACCCCGAGAAACTCCTGCAGTGTCCTGGTAGCTGTGATGTTTGGCCTCCAACAACCACAACTGTCTTCCTTTGTGCTAGGTATGACTCCAAACAGTGGAGAGACTCCAACCAATGATTCCCATTGATTTCAATTTTGCCCGGCCGCCTTGATGCCACCCTTGGTCAAATGCTGCCTTGAGGTCAAGGGCAGTCACTCTCACCTCACCTCTGCAATTCAGCTCTTTTGCCCATGATTGGACCAAAGCTGTAAAGCTGAGGTCAGGAGCTGAGTGGCCTTGGCAGAACCTAAACTGAGCATACCTGAGCAGGTTACTGCTGAATAAGCGCCATTGATAGCACTGTCAACACTTTTCATCACTTAGTTAATGATAAGAGTTGACTGATGAGATGGTCATTGGCTGGAATGGATTTATCCTGCATTTTATAGACAGGACATAGCTGAGGAAATTCTACATTGTTGGGTAGATGCCAGTGTTATAGCTATGCTACATACAAACATATTAATTATGAGCAGGAATAGGTTATTCAGCCCTTTGAGCTGGCTGATCTAATTATGGCCTCAGCTCCATTTTCCTGCCTACCCATGCGTTTTGAATCCCTTGTGAGTCAAGAATCGATCTAACTTTGCCTTGAAAATTTTGAATGACCCTGCCTCCACTGCTCTCTGGGGAAAAAGTTTCATCGACTCACAACCCTCTGAGAGAAAAAATTTCTCCTCAGCTCAATCTTAAAAGGGAGACCCCTTATTTTTAAACTGTCCTCGAGTTCTAGTCTCTTCCACAAGGGGAAACATCTTTTCAGCATTCACTCTGTCAAGTCTCCGCAGGATCTTATATGTTTCAATAAGATCACCCCTCATTCTTCCAAACTGCCCAACCTTTCCTCGTAAAATAAACCCTTCATCCCAGGAATCAGTCAAGTGAAACTTCTCTGAACTGCTTCTAATGTAATTGTGCCCTGTTTTAAATAAGGAGACCAAAATTATACACAGCATTCCAGATGTGGTTTCACTAATGCCCCATACAACTGTAGAAAAACATCCCTACTTTTATTTTCCATTCCCTTGCAATAAATGCCACCATTCCATTTGCCTTTTTAATCACTTGCTGAGCCTGCATACTAACTTTTTGTTAGTATATACCAGGACACCCAGATCCCTCTCTGCTGCAAAGTTCTGCAATCTCTCTCAATTTAAATAATATGCTGCTTTTCTATTCTTCCTGCCAAAATGGACAAGTTCACATTTTCCCACATTATATTCCATCTGACAAATTTTGGCTCACTCACTTAAACTATCTATCAAGTGGTCATTTGATAGTACAGAACTTATGTATTGCTGAAAAAAAAAGACCTGTTGAAGCTTTTCATCTTGCACTCATGAGGGCACTTTGCAAGAATACCAATATAAGGGGAAAACAACAATTTATGCTGTATATGACGAGAGTGCTAATTGTTTGGTAAGCGGACTCTGGTAGAGGTGTTGCCATGGAGAATGTACCAGTGATGGTGGCTGACATTTAACTGCCAAGCATTGTTTGAAATTTGAACCAGGCAACTTCGCCCTGATTGGTCAAGGCATTGCCCTGAGGAATGAGTCAGCAAATGGCTGTCACTTATTTTGTTTAGCTGAAACAGGCACAACGTGTGTACATGTTCTTTCTGCCTGCAAAGGACAGGGCCCTATGTATTAATATATAGTACAACCTTTCCAGTACAACCTTTTCAAAATAATCCTCAGTGTGCTAAGAATTATGCAGACAACCAATTTAAGTCACTGACTCATTCCTCAGGACAATGTCTTAACCAATCAGAGTCAGGGTGCCAGTTTAAATTTCAAACAATGCTTGGCAGTTAACTGTCATTGACCATCACTGGCAATGCCTCTACCAATCAGAGTCCACTTGTCAACCAATCAGCACTCTCTTCACATACAGTATAAATTGTTGTTTTTCCCTTACATTGGTATTCTTGAGAAGTATCCTGATTAATGCAACATGGAAAGCTTCAACATGTCTTTTTTTCAGCAATACTATCTAGATTCCTTTGCAGACTCCTTATGTCCTCTTCATAACTTACTTTCCTATCTATCTTTGTGCCATCAGCAAATTTAGCAACCATACATTTGGTCCCTTCATCCAGGTCATTGATATAAATTGTAAATAGTTGATGCCCTAGCAATGATCCCTCTGGCACCCCACTCGTTACATCTTGCCAACTCAAAATGATCCATTTAAGCCTACTCTGTTTGCTGTTAGCTAAACAATGCTCTATCCATGATAATATGTTATCCCTTACACCAGGAGCTCTTATTTTGTATTGTAATCTTTGATTTGGCATTTTGTCAAATGCCTTCTGGAAATCCAAGTACACCACATCTACGGGTTCCCCTTTATCCATGTTGCTTGTTCTTTCCTCAAAGTACTCTAATAAATTAGTCAAACATGATTTCCCTTTCACAAAACAAAACTCTGCCTGATTTCATTGAGATATTCTAAGTGTCCTGCTTTAACCTCCTTAATAATAGATTCCAGTATTTTCCTTGTGACAAATGTTAGGCCAACTGGCTTGTAGTTTCCTGCTTTCAGTCTCCCTCCTTTCTTGAATAGAGGATTTACATTCATTATTTTCTAATCTGAGGAGACCTTTCCAGAATCCACAGAATTTTGGAAAATTAAAACCAGCACATCTACTATCTCTGCAGTCACTTCTTTCAAGGCCCTAAGATGAAGTTCATCAGGACCTAGGGATTTGTCAGTCTTTCGTTCTAATAATATTCTAAATGCCCTTTCCCGATGATTGAAATTAAGTTTTGGTTCTTTCCTCCTTTTCACCTCTTGATTTACAATTATTTCTGGGATGTTATTTGTGTCTTCTACTGTAAAGACAGATGTGAATATCTGTTCAATTCATCCGCCATTTCCTTATTTCCATTATTAATTCCCCAGACTCACTCTCTAGAGGGCCAATGCTCACTTTAGTTATTCTTTTCCTTGTTAAATACCTGTAGAAACTCTTACTATCTGTTTTAATATTTATAGCCAGCTTTCTCTCATACTCGAATTTTGCTGTCATTTTTTTTTAGTCTTTCTTTGCTGCTTTTACATTCTGTCCAATCTTCTGACCTGCCACTAATCTTCATGGAATGGTACACTTTTTCTTTCAATTTGATACTATCTTTATCTTCCCTAGTTAGTCACGGATGGTACGTCTTTCCCTTAGAGTCTTTTTTTCTCATTTGCGCTGATGTTCTTGGCTTGCCATCATTGATGACAGGGATGTTTGTGGAGCCTCCTCCTCTGGTTAGTTGTTCAATTGTCCACTACCATTCATGACTGAATGTTGCAGGACTTCAGAGCTTAGATCTGATCCGTTGGTTGTGGGATCTTTAAGCTCTATCACGTGCCCTGTTTGGCATGCAAGTAGTTCTGTGTGTAGCTTTACTCAGTTGGTATCTCATTTTTAGGTATGCCTAATGTAACACCTGGTATATTCTCCTGC
Organism: Cetorhinus maximus; assembly: GCF_964194155.1. Classification (NCBI taxonomy): domain Eukaryota; kingdom Metazoa; phylum Chordata; class Chondrichthyes; order Lamniformes; family Cetorhinidae; genus Cetorhinus; species Cetorhinus maximus. The sequence goes on along the minus strand of NC_135888.1, from coordinate 66,326,753 downwards.
ACTCTTCACTGAATCCCTGGTTTGATGGTAATGGCAGAGTGGGGATGTGCCAGGCTGTGAGGCTACAAATTGTGGTTGAATATAACTTTGCTGCTGCTGATGGCCCACAGTGCCTCATGGATGCCCAGTTTTGAGCTGGTTGATTTGTTCTGAATCTATCTCATCTAGCATGGTGGTAGTGCCACACAGCACAATGGACTGTAAAGTGGTCACAATACTGTCATGGACAGATGCCATCTGCGATAGGTTGAGTGGCAAGGGTGAGCTCATATAGGTTTTTCAGTCTCGTTGGCTCCCTCACCACCTGCCACAGGCCCAGTCTGGCAGCTATGTCCTTGAGGACTCAATCAGCTTGGTCAGTAGTGGAGCTCCTGAGCCACTCTTGGTGATGGGCACCCAGAGTACATTCTTTGCCCTTGCTACCACCCATGATACTTCTAACTGGGGATTCAAGATGGAGGAATACTGATTCCTTAGCGGAGGGAGGGTGATAGGTGGCAATCAGCAGGAGGTTTCCTTGCCCACATTGGATCTAAAGGCATGAGGCTTCATGGGTTCGGACCTCTTGTCGAGGACTCCCAGAGCAGCTCCCTCCCGACTGTATACCTTTGTGCCGCCTTCTCTGGTGGGTTTAGATATACCCAGGGATGGTGATGGAGGAGAAGAAATGAGTTCCGTAGAGAGTCATATTGGACTTGAAACGTTAACTCTGTTTCTCTCTGCAGAGATGCTGCCAGACCTCCTGAGCTTTTCCAGCACTTTCCATTTTTATTTCAGATCTCCAGCATCTGCAGTATTTTGCTTTTATTAGATGGTGTTAATTTCCCAAAATTCACTAGATTCTGGAAGGTTCCATTAGATTGGAAACTATCTAATGTAACTCCTTTATTCAAAAAGGGAGGGAGACAGAAAGCAAGAAACTACAGGCCAATTAGCTTAACCTCTGACATAGGGAAAATCTTAGAAGCTATTATTAAAGATGTTATAAAAGGGCACTTGGATAAATTCAAGGTAATCAGGCAGAGTCAACATGGCTTTGCGAAAGGGAAATTATGTTTAACCAATTTTTTGGAGTTCTTTGAAGAAGTAACAGGTGCTGTGGATAATGGGGAACCGGTGGATGTACTGTACTTATATGTTCAGAAGGCATTTGATATGGTGCCTCACCAAAGGTTACTGTGGAAAATAAAAGCTCATGGTGTAGGGGGTAACACGTAGATATGGATAGAAGGCTGGCTAGCTAACAGGAAACAGAGTTAGGCATAAATGGCTCATGTTCTGGTTGGCAGGATGAGACGATTGTTGTGCCACAGGAATCAGTGCTGCGGCCTCAACTCTTTACAATTTATATAAATGATTTGGATGAAGGGACCGATGACATGGTTGCTAAATTTGCTGATGACACAAAGGTAGGTAGGAAAGTAAGTTGTGAAGACGACATAAGGAGGCTACAAAAGGACACAGGTTGGTTAGGTGAGTGGGAAAAGATCAGGCAAATTAAGTATAATGTAGGAAAATGTGAAGTTGTCCATTTTGGCAGGATGAGTAAGAAAGAGGCATATTATCTAAACAGTGAGAGATTGCAGAGCTCTGAGATGGAGAGATCTGGGTGTCCTAGTGCATGAATCACAAAAGGTTAGTATGCAGGTACAGCAAGTAATTAGCAAAGCTAATAGAATGTTATCATTTATTGCGAGGCAAATTGAATACAAGAGTAGGGAGGTTATGCTTCAGTAATACAGGGCATTGGTGAGGCCACATCTGGAGTATCGTGCGCAGTATTGGTCTCCTTGTTTAGTGAAAGATGTAAATACATTAGAAGCAGTTCAGAGAAGGTTTACTAGATTAATGCTTGGAATGGGTGGGTTGTCTTATGAGGAAAAGCTGGACAGGGTAGGCTTGTATCTGCTGCAGTTTAGAAGAGTAAGAGGCGACTTGATTGAAACATACAAGCTCCTGAGGGAACTTGACAGGGTGAATGTGGAGAGGATGTTTCCTCTTGAGGCAGAATCTAAAACTCAGGGTCATTGTTTCAAAATAAGGGGTCGCCCATTGAGGACAGAGATGAAGAAAAATGTTATCCCTCAGAGAGTTGAGACATTTTGGAATTCTCTTCCTCAAAAGGTGGCTGAGGCAACGACCTTGACTATCTTTAAGGAAGAGGTAGATAGATTCTTGAAAAGCAAGGGGCTGAAAGGTTATTACAGTACGCAGAAATGTGAGGTTAAAATCAGATCAGCCATGCCCTTATTGAATGGTTGAGAAGGCTCAAGGGGCTGAGTAGCCTACTCCTGCTCCTAATTCGCATATTCGTACGTAAACCCTGTCAGTGAGAGAAACCTTGTCAGTGAAAGAAGCTCTGCCAGTGAGAGAAACCTTGTCAGTGAGAGAAACCCTGTCAGTGAGAGAAACCTTGTCAGTGAAAGAAACTCTGCCAGTAAGAGAAACCCTGTCAGTGAGAGAAACCCTGTCAGTGAGAGAAACCTTGTCAGTGAGAGAAGCTCTGTCAGTGAGAGAAACCCTGTCAGTGAGAGAAGCTCTGTCAGTGAGAGAAACCTTGTCAGTGAGAGAAACCCTGTCAGTGAGAGAAGATCTGTCAGTGAGAGAAACCTTGTCAGTGAGAGAAGCTCTGTCAGTGAGAGAAGCTCTGTCAGTGAGAGAAGCTCTGCCAGTGAGAGAAACCTTGTCAGTGAGAGAAACCCTGTCAGTGAGAGAAGCTCTGTCAGTGAGAGAAACCCTGTCAGTGAGAGAAACCCTGTCAGTGAGAGAAGCTCTGTCAGTGAGAGAAGCTCTGTCAGTGAGAGAAACCCTGTCAGTGAGAGAAACCTTGTCAGTGAGAGAAACCCTGTCAGTGAGAGAAACCATGTCAGTGAGAGAAACCGTCAGTGAGAGAAACCTTGTCAGTGAGAGAAACCCTGTCAGTGAGAGAAACCCTGTCAGTGAAAGAAACCTCATCAGTGAGAGAAGCCTTATCAGTGAGAGAAACCCTGTCAGTGAGAGAAACCCTGTCAGTGAGAGAAGCTCTGCCAGTGAGAGAAACCCTGTCAGTGAGAGAAACCCTGTCATTGAGAGAAACCCTGTCAGTGAGAGAAACCCTGTCATTGAGAGAAACCTTGTCACTGAGGGAAACCCTATTGCTGATGAAGCAGTCATTCTGAAGGCCTGCAGAGGAAGAAGGCAGCTCTAGGCATGGAGAAAGTTGATCCCGGCTGGTCCCATGGTTCAGTGACATCTCCCAGCATGTTGTCTGGGGAAAGGTGGGAGGACCTCTTCCCTATGGACAGAAGGAGAACGCCCCACCTAACCAAGCAAGCCTGAACAGAGATCGCAAAGGAGGTCAGATGCCATGGGATCTCCCGCAGAACTTGGCTGTAACCGCAAGCGGGTCAATGACCTTTATTGTTCTGCCATGGCCAGTATGCCACCCCTTGCTTCCCCTAGGGCCTTACAAGTAGCAATGTGTGAGAGTGAGATGGGTGAAAAGGGACTGCCCACTCAATTAGTGACAAAGGGGTCAGGGAACAGCAGATCCTGTTAGAGGAATGGCTGTAACTCGGTTAACAAGCACTGTCTGTCAGTGCTGACTGTAGCAAGTTTGCTTCAGAGTGGTATAATGCAGGAGGCTTACGTGTGTCACCATCTTGGATAGCTAGGCTGCCACCTGCTTATGTGTTTACGCACTTGTCTGGTGACTAACATTGTTTGTTTTTATTCCTGCAGGAAAAGAGGATGCACACTGCAAATGAAAAGGCCCAAACTGGTGCTGGGGTGCCATTTCTTGTCATCCTTCTATCATTAGAAGGGGCAGCTCTGTAATTGGCAGGGCAGCATGGCAGCTGTTTTGCTAGCTGCTTAATGCCCCATATAATGACAACTAAATAAAAGGCACAAGGACTTATAGAACCAGAGGCAATTGTGTACATCAGAGGCTTATTTTTAGGTCAGGTTTAATTTTAAAATATACATTTCACTAGAATTAATTAAATAAAACATTACATAACAACTGTTTTATTTCATAAAAATAAATAGTTTTGTTTATCTAAGGTCAAATTACAGTGCATCTGGTTACACTTATTCTGGCAAAATTCTGTATCATTTGCTATGGAGTCAGCCTGAGGCTCAGTTGGTAGAATTCTTGTCTTTGGGCAGAATTTTGCCCTTGGCGGGCGGGCTCAGCAGGGGCAGTTGGGAAGCTGCCTGCCGACTGTGATTGGGTCTGGAAGGCAATTTCACGCTGGTGGGCTGGGGCTGGAAGCGCTTCAATGGTCTGTTGCGATCGTGAAGGCTGAGTACCGTGTTGGCATGGGTCAGTGTGGAGAACAGTTAAGGGCTGGCCATCCCCCCCGTTTACCTCAGTGGTGTTAGAGTGTGAGTGCCAACTGTCAATGATGCTGGAGCTGGCCAAGGGGGCAGCACTTAGACGTAGCACCCACAAATGTAAATTTAAACTACCTTAAGCACAAGATGGGCTTATCATGGGTGATATTTTGTTTCCTCATTTTGCTATGATTTTTTTAATGCTGTGATAAACAACACCGGTTAATGTTTGGTTCAGCAATGTGTCACATGCAACATTAAATGAGATTTTATTTTGTGCTATTGGCCTCTGTTTGCTTCATTTGTTCTGTAGGTGCAGGGTAGGCCATTGTGTAATGATGGACGTGTGTCTCCTGAAAGTTTATTGCACAAGCACAGAGTGTATGTTGGTGGCCAAGGAAATGGTCCTGTCAGGGATCAAGTATGGAGGCTGCAGCCCTGGCATGTGGTGGTGGTTCTTATTTGGTAGGCTAGCTGAAGGAGCATTGGATCAAAGTGTCCTGGGTGCCCCTGCCTCCCTGGAGGTTACCCAGGTCAGCGTCTATCCCCTCAGCATTCTCCTCACTGTGCTCGTCCTCGGACTTGCTACTGGACTCATCGTCTGTGGCCTGTGCAGCTGCGTCAACATCCTCTTCCTCCACTGGGTCCCCTCTTTCCAGTGCCAGATTGTGGAGAGCGCAGCATGCAACCACTATCAGTGACACACGATGTGGGGGATATGAGCGGTCCAGGCATCGGAAGCGCATCTTGAGAAGACCTATGGTTCTCTCCACCACCACCCTTATGGAGGCGTGGCTCCTATTGTACCCCTGCTCGGCCTCTGTCCTTGGGTGGTGGAGCCATGAGCCACCATTTCAGGGGACAGCCTTTGTCACCCAGCAGCCATCCATCCAGCCGGGCTGGAGCACTGAAGAGCCCTGGCACCTGGAAGTGTCTGAGTATGTAAGCGCCGTGGGAGCTGCCTGGGTAACTTGCACAGACTTGTAGAATCTGCAGCTTGTGGTCAAACACTATCTGCACATTCATGGAGTGGAAGCCCTTCCTGTTGACGAAGACACCGGGCTCACCCGCTGGTGCCTTGATGGCCACATGTGTGCAGTTGATGGCACCCTGTATGCAGGGGAACCCAGCATTCGCAGTGAAGCCTCTGGCTCGCTCAGCCTGTCTGGCTTCATACGTGCAGAAATGAATTAAAGTCAATGCACGCCTGAACAGGGCCTCTGTCACCAGTTTGTTGCAACTGTGGACAGCTGATTGGGGGACTCGGGCAAAACAGGCAGGCGGGCAGGCCACATTTTGCAAAAGTTCATCTGGGCTATGTAAACACGGAGACAATTGGTGTGTCAAGGGCCTTAATTAATGGCAGGCATGCCTCTGTCCCCAGCGTGCACCCGCTGAGCGAAATATCACGAGAGTGCGTGTTGGCATCTGCATGCTTGGCCGACGTCACTGTGCATTATTTCACATTCGAGCACATTGGGCGCCGCCCGCCCGCCCACCCAGCGGAAAATTCTGCCCAGAGTCAGAAGGTTGTGGATTCTAGTCCCATTCCAGAAATTTGAGGGTTTTTTTAAATTTGTGGACCAGGACAGCATTTATTGCCCATACCTAATTGTCCTTGTTCAAAGGGCATTTAGGAGTCAACCATATTATTGTGGGTCTGGAGTCACATGTAGGCCAGCAGATTTCCTTCCTTCCCTAAATGAGTGAACCAAATGGGTTTTTACAACAATCAACAATGGTTTCATGGTCACCATTCGACTTTTAATTCCAGATTTTTGTTGAATTCAAATTCCACCATCTACCATTCTTGGATTTGAACCCAGGTCCCCAGAGCATTACTCTGGGTCTCTGGATTAATAGTCCAGTGACAATACCACTACGCCACCACCTCCCCGCACTTGTGGACAGTAAGGCAGGAACCATTCACTCCCTGCAAAATCTGAAATTGACGTGGTGAAGTCGGAGTTCTGATCCGAAGTTTCCTCACACCATATTACACCCTGCCTGCCTCCCAGCCCGTCTTCAAAGCACTGGCAAAATTCCAGCTTGGGTTTTCAAGATGCAAAGAATGACTTCAAAGTATTGATATCTCTCACCCATTGCACACACAAATTTATCCTTTCCTTGTAAAAGATTGTCACTCTCCTTATGTAGCATTTGGAAAGTTCTTCAAAACCAGCTGAACTGCACAGTCAACAATCTGCTGAGTGATTATCAGTGAGAAGATTAGAAAATACGTGATCCTGATGACAAGAGAAACTCTGAGGAAAATAGTATCTGCAAAGCTAGTGGAACCACATTCACTGCCTCCAGGTGTTTTGAAAACAACTGGGGAGTGCATTTGCTTAAACGAGCGCAGTAGTCCATAATCTATTGCAACAAATTTGCAACTGATGTTTAGTTAATGAGGTTGTTTCAATGTTGTTTAAATTAGCTGACGCAATTTGTAAAACTATTTGGAAAACGGCCTCTTGTCAGACAAGCAAGAACTAAGAGATTCTTGAGTTTGCATGCAGACATGCTGAATCCCCTGATCTCGTTGAATGTCGGAAAATCGGGCAGTTTGGAGCATTTGTCTATAAGGAAGCCTGCCTGATTTTCCATCCATTAAATCTATACCAGTGTTTAGATCTTTCCATTTTTCTCTTGTGCATATTTTACATCAAACACACCTAGGGCCTATTTTTGTAGACAATGTGGTACTGGCCTGCTGGTAGCACAAATTCATAAAATTATTCCCTCCCCTCTTATCTCTAGAGCGGTTTAATGAAATATAAAAAAGATGTACAGTATTATTGCTGATGTTGGAGTGTCTCCTATTGATAGGCCAATCTGGAAAGTATTTATCACACTCCAGGCATCACACTTTGAAGTGTCAAAAGTATAAAAAAGACAAAGAAATGAGGTCAATTCCTGCTGGCTTTCCTAACCATGATAACCTGTACATATCCAAAGCACAGAAGGTTGCTGGACAGCTGCATGCTAAACAGTTAAACATTACAGCTAAGCTCAGACCCAGACTACTTGTCAACAATATCACAGTATTAAGGCAGTCAGAAATAAAAGAACAAGAGTAAAATGACAGCAAAGCACAATAACAGAAGTGCTTATAGAACAAATGCTGAAATTAGTGATGTTTGAATAGGTGGAAGGTGAGAATTAGTGCTCTCATCTAAACCCCAGTTTCACCTGGAATTCATTTAGGTGGAACTTGCAACTTCACTGGGGCCTTAAAACAGGTAGTAACAGATCAGCCAACATTTAGATACCTCGCAGTTGTCGATGGATAGGAAAACTGGACAGGATGTATAACAGGTGGCCTATTATATGCCTCTATTGAAATTGTACCTTCCACCCTGAGGAGTAAATCTTGACTTTATGTTTTGTATAATACAGCTAATAAAGAGTCTGCAGCTCATTTTACATCCGACCTGAATTGTATTTCCAATTACTTCAATGGAATGGATTCAGGCCCTGACACCGGGTTTAAACTTCAAGGTTAGCATCAACATGAAAATATTTTGGCACTACATTGGCGATCCACTTGCTCATTGTGAATGTGCCATTACAGCTTGGGCATCAACACACATGGAACATAATTCGAATGTGATGTCAAGCCTGGGATTTGCTCATAGCCTATGCTGAATTCCTAAAAGTAAAATGAAATGATGTGTTTAAAAGTGCTCTCAGTAAGTCACTATTCCCACCATGTTCTCAGGACACTTAAATGCACAAATCCTATGAGCACTCCATTGCCTGTGCTTGTGTGGTTTTTTTTTATTCATTAATGGGAATCGCCACAGGAATCCTAGCCTCTGACCTGTTCTTGTAGCCATAGTATTTATATGGCTAGTCCAGTTTAGTTTCTGGTCAATGGTAACTCATGGGATGTTGAGAGTGGGGGATTCAGCGATGGTAATGCCACTGAATGTCATGGGGTGATGATTAGATTCTCTTGTGTTGGAGATGGTAATTGCTTGGCACTTGAGTGGTGCGAATGTTACTTGCCACTTGTCAGCCCAAGCCTGGATATTGTCCAGGTCTTGCTGCATTTGGGCATGGACTGCTTCAGTATCTTGAGGTGTCGCAAATGGTGCTGAACGTTATGCAATCATCAGCAAACATCCCCACTTCTGACCTTATGATGGAAGGAAGGTCATTGATGATGCAGCTGAAGATGGTTGGGCCTAGGGTACCACCTTGAGGATCTCCTGCAGTGATGTCCTGGAGCTGAGATGATTGACCTCCAACAACCACAACCATCTTCCTTTGTGCTAGGTATGACTCCAACCAGCAGAGAGTTTTTCCCCTGATTCCCATTGACTCTAGTTTTACCAGGGTTCCTTGATGCCACACTCAGTCAAATGCTGCCTTGATGTCAAAGGCAGTCACTCTCACCTCATCTCTGGAGTTTAGCTCTTTTGTACTTGTTTGAACCAAGGCTATAATCAGGTCAGGAGCTGAGTGATCCTAGTGGAACCCAAACTGAGCATCAGTGAGCAGGTTATTGCTAAGCAAGTGCTGCTTGATCGCACTGTTGGTGACCGCTTCCATCACTTTACTGATGCTCAACAGTAGACTGATTGGCCAGGTTGAATTTGTTCAGCTTTTTGTGTCCAGGATATACCTGGGCAATTTTCCACATTGCCGGGTAGATGCCAGTGTTATAGCAGTACTGCAACAGCTTGGCCGGGGGCGCGGCATGTTTTGGAGCACAGTTCTTCAGTACTATTGATCGAATATTGTCAGTGCCCATCACCTTTGCAACATGCTGTTTCTTGATATCACGTGGAGTGAATCGAATTGTCGGAAGACTGGCATCTACAATGCTGGGGACCTCTGGAGGAAGACAAAATGGATCATCCACTCCGCACTTCTGGCTGAAGATTGTTGCAAATGTTTCAGCCTTATCTTCTGCACTGATGTGGATGGAGATATTTGTGGAGCATCCTCCTCCTGTAAGTTGTTTAATTGTCCACCACCATTCATGACTGGTATTATGACACAGCCGATGGTAAAGGCTGAGTTGTTCAAATCCTAGAGAGAAACTTGAAACAACTGTCATAACTCATTTTTTTTCAATTTATATGTTTTGAGATGCAGGTTTTGAATTCAGTAGTAATAAGACAACCGAGGCCTGAATTTTTCAGGCGGTGGGCAGGCTTGGTGGGAGCAGGCAGTGGTGATTGCAGAGCCGATCACCGCCCATGATCGGCTCCGCGCCGCCATTTTACGCGGACGGGCCAATTAAGGCCTGCCCAGCATAATACGCAAGCCACAGCGCTACCTGTGTGGGCGGGGGGAGGAGGGAGAGTCAGGACCAGCGCTCTTTCGTGCATATGCGCGAAAGATCGCTTCAATCTCCCTGAGGCATGGAGCTGTATCACATGAGATGGGACATGTTTTGATATTTAGGAAAAAATGTATTTATTTAATAAAAGCTTTAGGAAACCTCATCCCACTTGTGGATGAGGCTTCCTAAAAACGCAAAGGCCACTTGGCTTTTTCACCTGCCCAACAGCCTTGAGGTTGGATGGGCAATGGTAACGGTTACTTCAATTACTTTCTTAATGGCCTTAATAGGCCTATCAGTTATCGGCGGGCTTGCAGTCAACTCCAGTGTGCACCCACCGAATGAAATATTGTGGAACTGTGTAATGACGTCGGGATGCGCGCCCAATGTCATCGCGCATCATTTTACGTGGCGGCCCGTTCCTGCACGCCAACTGAAAAATCCTGCCCTGAGTCTCAAGAGGTTTTATAAAACTAAATAAAATATTTATTAATACAAGAAAGATTGTAAGTGTATGTATATGCCTACAAAATTACTGCCATAACAACTACAAAAATCCCCTAATTAATCTGAATCTCAGTTACACCCCCAGTAAGGCAATAGTAAATCTCATAGACTTAATCAGATACCTGGCAAAGCACACCCTGGACAGTCGCATTCAAAATAAGTTTCTTTCAGCTCTGGGTCCTTGAAGACAGCAACTTGAGGCTTACAGGCTGGAGGCTTCTCACAATTGTTGGATCTTAAAATGCCTCTACCTTACACAGAATCTCCTTTCTCCTTGAATGTAAAATTTCCATTGCATCAATAGGCTTTTAACTTTACCTCTTCTAACAATAACATCATTTCATTCCACCAATTTTACTAGTAAGCTGAAAATAAACACATTGCTTGGCGTCTTCTAGCTTGGTGTAAGATTTCACCCGCAGTCTTGAATGGTTTCTTTTAACAAATGCAAATTTACACTTTACCTTCTACCCTCTTTACATTTACTTAATTAACATCTCAAAATTACTATACATCAAAACACCCAGACTAGATGTCTTTAATCCAATTAAGACACACACAGACACAACATAGACACACACATAGACACAGATTCCTATTTTAAAATAACTTACAATAACATTATTAAATCTTCTTGACACTGGATGTGGCAGGGCTGTAAAACTTAGATCTGATCCTTGGTTGTGGGATTGCTTAGCTCTCTCAGTTGCTGCTTACATTGTTTGGCACGCAAGTGGTCCTGAGTTGTAGCTTCACCAGGTTGACACCTTATTTTTAGGTGTGCCTGCTGCTGCTCCTGGCAGGTCCTCCTGCACCCTTCATTGAACCAGGGTTGATCCCCTGGCTTGGTGATAATGTTAGACTGGGGGTGATGTCGGGCCATGAGGTTACAGATTGTTGTTGAGTACAATTCTGTTGCTGCTGATGGTCCACCGTGCCTCAAGGATGTCCATTCTTGAGTTGCTCAATCTATTCAAAATGGTTGTGACTTGTAGATTCCAGACACATTCCTGTTACTGGATATATGTTAATCTTTATCTCTTATCTCTGTATAAAGGCAATCTTAACTTTCCAGCCTTGAGCTCTCCGTAAAATTATAGTTATTGGCTTTACAACACAATAAGTAAATATTTGAAAGTTATTGCAAGTTAAACATTGTTGTTTTTCAGCCAGTTTGGAATTTTTTTCGAGTTGTTCTGCCAGAAATATACAATGATGAGTCTTATTTTTCTCTTTTGCTCCTCTTTGATCTTGAGGACAGTGATGATTGGTGAGGTATTGATCTACAAGCCATAACCTGGTACTTCTGCAAAGTGGCCATTTTTCATCTGTGAGGTGCGATACTGAGTATGGGCAGATTATTCAACTGAAGTGAGTTTGACATGCTGGATCCTGTTGTCGGCCAATATCCATATACTTTAACTTTCCAGTGAGATCAATGGGTTGTAATTGAAAGTGGAAACTCAGGCCAATTTCTTTTTTGTCTGTCACCAAGGTTACTAAAGTCAGTTGTGGAATCCCACTGGTAATGGCTGAGACTAGTTAACTCGCCAAAGAGCAGGAATTGAATTTTGAGCATTCCTAACCTGTAAGCCTCAGTACCACAGGGTGTATTTATTCTGTCATGAAAATATAGTAATTTTTATAAGATTATTGGGATTTATTGTAAAGTAGGAATAGTGGGGTTTGGATAGTGTGTGTGTGTTTATGGGACTTAATTGAATTAAAGATAGCTGGTCTGAAGGCTTTGAAGTATCAGAAGAGAAGCTAGGTTTGAAATGTTAAATAGGTAAACATGGCTGAAGCTTTAGAGTTTGAAGTGTAAAAGGAAAATTTGCATTTCGAAATAAACCAAAACATTTGTGAATTTCGAAGAGAGGGTGAAAAGTTACATTTAGCCAGAAGAAGCCAAGCAGTGTGTTTATTTTCCCAAAGCTTACTAATAAAATTGGTACTGTGAAAGACTTTTATTATTAGAAAGGTAAAGTCCAAAGACATATTGAAACAATGGGATTTACATTAAAAAGGGAGAAACATGTATAAAGGAGATGAGGTTGTGTGTAAGGAAAGAAGGCATTCTAAGATCTAACAAGTGTGAAAAACCTCCAGCCTCTGTGTACCAAGCTGCTGCCTATAGGATCCAAAGCTAAGAGAATTCACTGTGAATATCCCTGCCAGGGTATCGTGTGCTTTGCCTGGGTCTGCCAAAATTTATTTTGTTTTTACTGTCACCTTAACGGAGGTGTAACTGGGAGACAGATTAATTAGGGGAGCTCGGAGTTATCTGGAGGATAATTTGTCAAACCCGTAAGTATACTTGATAGTTTTTTTTCCGGAGTTATCATAGTAGCAATTTGTAGACCTATGTATGTTTCTTTTATTAATAAATGTTTAATTTTGTTTTGTTAAAAAAAAATCTCCAAGACCCAGTGGACATATTACTACTGAATTCAAGGCACACATCTCAAAATAAAAATACAAATTGCAAAACAGTTGTGGTAGTTGTTTCAAGTTTCCCTCTGGGATTTGAGAAGCTCAGCATTTACCATCTGCTGCGCCATAACAATTCATTGAGACATTAAAGCAGTAGAAAGGTAGCAGAGGTCCATGACAATCTTGCTTAACTTTGGTGTTTTCAATATTTGAAGGAACAAAACCAAGGACACATTTAGTTAAGCTTTTTTTGGAGACAAAGGAGAACTGCTCATAACATATATCATTACAACGTTGTGAATAAATGAAGCAGGATTTATATCATAGATTCTGTGTTCACACTGAAAAAGATTTGCCAAACATATTTCTTGGAGGTTGTTTTGATTTGATTTCTTGTAATCTGATAATACTGTATGAGCACTTTACTTAACTTTACTCCTCCTGTCAAGTCTCTTTTGTGGTCTATCTTCAGCTGGATAGGAAAATTAAGCTGACTAGGAACAAAAAACTATCAAGTATACTTACGGGTTTGACCAATTATCCTCCAGATAGAGAGTTTAAATATTATTCTTATATTATCAGCACAGATGAGTGTGTTTGTAATCACACATGGCATAGCAGCAGTAAGAGCAATCAGCGATCTACACCAGGAAATGATTTGAAGGTGTTTTGCATTCTTCTGTACGAGGATATGGATCAAGCATTTATTATGATGACATCTTAAAGTAACCTAAAGCATAAAAATTCATATATGTTGGCTTGTTCTAAGCTGTTACCATAACTGGTCTGGTAGGTAGAGACCTGCCTGTGAGCCCCCTAAAAGTGATGTGGTGCTGCCTGCGAGACCTGGTGCTGATGACCGTGAGTGCTACCTGAAGCAAGGTAGGTAAACAAACCTCGAAGTCCTGTGCGAAGTACAATCACACTGATGTGCCTGGATGACCCAGCATGGAGGGGATGATTCCATCGAGCAGGGCTTATCATGAGATGCAAAAGAATTGAAATGACATTCCCGACATGCGGCGGTGGGTAATGCAGCCCACCACCGAAGGGTGGAGCGGACGATCGCAAACTGGTTTTACGATGGCAAAAAGCTGATTTTTGGCATTCTCACCATTTGCCCATTCAAGATTAAAGGCTAGATTTAACCACTAGTGGCAAACTGAACAGCGAGTTAATTTCTCACCCGCCTGTGGCAGAATGAGATTCGGCTGAATTTTGATGATTAGGCTTTATTTAAACCCCGGTATACAACAGGTGAGGGAAAAATCCCAAGTCTTATATGCAACCCGCACAGATCAGTTGGTAGAATCGGTTGCCGGGGTCTTCAGAAACTGCTTTATTATTCTAGTCATTTCCATGGGAACATAAGTTTGATATTACAAATGTCTGTTTTTTATTCCAAAAAGCATGTTCTATATTTAAAATACTATGCTGATATCATTGGTGAAAAGAAACAGTTGGCTTGAATATAAAAATGGATTTAAATTATAAACGGAAAGAATTTCACTCCCTTGATTTTTCTAATTTCCTGAAACCACAGAATTTTGCTTAAGCCTGAACCAGGGTTAATGGTGCATTATTGAATGCTTGAAGCTAACTCAGCTGCCTATCTAAGAACCTCATTAACCCAACATTGAAGCTCAATACCAAATCTACCAAGTAAAAACATCTTCAGCAATTTGCAATGCAGCTGGAGAGAGAAGGGACACAAATGCTACAAGTCTGCTATGGCAGAAAGCTTCATTTTCTACTTACATGTTGCACAGAAGCAATTAGAGTGCAGGAAGTAATTTTCAAAAGCAATGAAATGCAACACACTTATCTTTTTAATTGTATTTGCAGATGCCTCAAATTGACTGTAATATGCCTTTAGTATTCATGGATGATAGGAGCCTGATTGCATTCGGTTGTATGGTGTTCAGTTACTTGCATATGGAAATGTTTCATTTTAATCAGCCAAATCTTTCTTCTTGTAGTTGGAATCCACCTCATATTCACAAAATGGCTTAATGTTAAGGCCAGCCTAATGAAGTTTAGTATATGCTTTTACAAATTTGGTGAATTTTACATTCAATTTCACTGCAAATTAGTACAAGTTAAATGAATAGAAAGCATAGTGCATCGCTTACTCACATACATGGAGAAGCCTTTAATGTCGTAAAAGATCCCAGGGCAATGTACACAAAGGGAAGCAAGATATTAAGCATGAGCAAAAGAAAAGTTTGGGAGGTAGCTGAAGGTAATGTTGAGGAGAGAAGTTTGAAGTTGCAGGGAAAGGTGGGAGGCTATAACAGTTGATGGCTATTGTTCTAAGTGTGGGTAAAATGGCTTCTGCCTCAATCCTTTACTCAGTAAGGGATGATATCAGATGTCACATGACTATGGGAAGCCACAGTACACAACAGTCAACCGTGCACAAAGACATTTCTCCAAACAAACCTCTTTTCATAAAAGGTGAAAAAAAATTGCATGTACTATCATTTGCAGTTGCAAGTTATCCACATACACGGTCTATAAAGAAAGTCATCACGTGCGAAAAGAAAGCTGGTCGTTCTACTCTGTCTCACTTTCATCTGTCTCTCTACACACACATAATCTTTAAAGCGTTAGAGTCTTCTAATAGTATGCATGGAGATTATTGTTGGTTGTTGGTCTGGTGTCTGCTGGTTCCTAGGTGACTTTGCCTCTCCAGCAAGTGTTGCTGCTGATCCTTTGTATTTGTTGGGGAACAGTTGACATCTGGGACCGATGATCGTTCCATTCCTTGTTCAGTTGGCGAAATCAAGCCTTCCTCATCAGCTGTCTGCTGTGAAGGAACAGCTTTCCCAGTTGCCTGTATGTGTCTGCAGTTGCTACGATATATCTGGTCGTTCACTTTCATGGTGTACGATCAATGTGACAACTGCTTTACACAGGTTCCAAGTTGCCAAGTAGGTTGACTTTTATGGAATATTTTGAATGTTCGCACTCTGACATACTCTCCAATTCTCAACTCTGGCAATGATTTGGCCATTTTATCATAGTTAAATTTGACTTTCTATCATTTCACTTTGATTTTGTCACTCACTCCTGTTGCTCCTTCTGGCTTCAGTAATTTTTTAGTAATTGGAAGAGTAGTTTGGGTGCAGTGTGAAATTAGTCTCTGCACTGGGCTACTTTCCATGCCTTCAGTAGGTGTGTTTCTCCATGCTAAGATCTGTGCTGGATCTACTTGATTTTTTGATGATCCATTTGGCAATTTTCACTGCTACCTTAGCCTTTCCATTTGACTGGGGATACCGTGGAAATGATGTGTAGTGCTCAATTTTCCAATCATTTACGAAGCAGCTGAATTCTTCACTTGTGAACTGAGAGCCATTGTCACTCATCACAATGTCGGGAATGCTGTGATGACTGAAGTATGCTTTCATGCATTCTACAATCTCACTGGCGGGCACTGACATCAGCTGGTCTAACTCCCAGCAGTCTGAATAGTAGTTGACAGTGACAAGATAGTCAGTTCCAAAGAGAGTGAAGAGGTTTACCCAAGCTTCATCTATGGTCTGTCTGGGATGTTGAGCCATGAGTGGCTCTTTAGCTTTCTTATCTTGATGTTCATTCCAAGCACTGCACTGGCTAATGTGATCCTTAATCTCATTGCTCACACTTGGTCAGTGGAGCTCTTTTTTTGCCTTCCTCAGACTAGGCTTGGCTTGGATGTGCTTCAGCATCTCTTTTTCCATTTCCATAGGGATGATGACTCTAGCTCCTTTGTACAAGATGCCATCTTGGGCAATCAAGTCCCACATATCTTCTGCCCATTAGGCAGTTAAGTGGACAGCAGCGAGCCTGCCTGCAGACTGAGGACCCTGGAAGACAACCTCCTGCCCGCCAAAAGCTGCCGAACTATCAGAGGCCAGCAGCTCTTCCTTACAGCAGTGCCACAGAGGAGGCCATGGCTGCTGCTGGAACAACACTCCCCGGAGTCCCAGGGTTGAGGGGCGATACAGGAAAAAGTTAAGAGCTGTCAGCAGCCATTCCTTGCCCCATGTCTATGCCCTCAATCATGCACAGATTAGTGCAGATAGAGGGAACCCCACCCCCCCCACCTGACATGCAGACTGCAATTTTACCAGTCGTGCGGGCTGCATGTTGGCAAGCCTGCCTGAAGCAGAGAAGATTGCATCAGAGGCCCTTAAGTGGTCATTAATTGGTACTTAAGGGACTCAAGTGGAGGCGGGGCAGGATGGTCAACCATGGGCCTTCCCGTCCAGAACTTAGTTCCAGCACAGACAGGGCGGCATCGGGTATTGGTCCCAATGCCAACTCACCAGATTTTCAGGGCTGCCTGCTTCCTTCCTGCTAGGGCAGAAGGTTCTGGCTAATGTCTCTGCTGGGTTGATGATTTCTAGAACATGTGCCATTACATCTAGTTGAATCTGGAAGATTTCATACTCTGTACTAGCATCATCAACTTCTTTCGAAGGGAGTGCAGCTCTGGACAACATGTCGGTGATGCACATCTGATTCCATTGCTTGTATTTCAATTCCAAAGAATAGCTCTGAAAATGAAGCAACATCCTTTGCAGATGCTTTAGAGTAGATAGAAGTAGTTTGAGAAAGATGCTTTGAAGTGGCTTGTGGTCAGGCTTTACCTTGGCTTTGCCTCTCCCAAACTGGTACGGTTTGAAACACTCACAAGCAAAGACAATAGCCAGGCAAGGCACCCTTTCTCAATCTGAGCGTAGCATTATTCAGTTTGCATTATTGCCCTGACTGGTTGTCCTTGCTGCATGAGAATTGCTCCAAGTCCTGTTTCGCTGACATCACACTGCACGGTGACATCATTAACATCATAGTACCTCAGCACTGTTATTGTTGTCACTAATTGTTTGACCTGAGTGAAAGCTGCTTCTTGTTCTGTGTCCCAGTACCACTGAGCATCCTTTGCTGTGAGCTTACGTTGAGTTTCACAGTCTGATGACAAATTGGGTAAGAACTTTGCTAGGTGGTTCACAAATCCTACACATTGTTGAACCACCTTCAAACCTGTTGGTTGCTACGAGTGTGAAATTGAGTGATGGTAATGTGTCACCATCATCACTCCCTTCTTGGTATTCCTCTACTGCTTAGCCAGGTTGCACCTCTTTGGCATCTGACAGGAAAAATTTGCAAAGGTAAGGTTGTGCTGCTTGGAGATTGGAAAGTAAGAAATGCATGCTTACACCATCTGCAGCTTGGACATTACAACTGAGCGTGGGATGAGTGGGAGATAGGATCGAAAAGAGGGATTCGGTATCAAGATACCGGGATCTCTGATTGTTTGAGGCCCTCCACTGGCCCGGCCTCAGCAGTGGCCATTCCAGTAAAGGCCAGCACCTTCTCCTCCATGGTGTCAGAATACTCATGCCTGTCCCCCTCTGGTTAACATCTGTTGCCTCTGGTTTGTTGTCATTTCATCCTGCAAGAGAGAAGAAAGTGTGTCAGTGAGTGTAGCGCAATCTGTTTTGCTGATGTGGCAGTCATGGTTGAATAGATGCCACTGTACGCAAGCTGTGAGATATGGATATGAGGCTTGCAGCAGTGCTAAGGGTGTGAGATGAAGCATGTGAATGTTAGGTACAAGGCCTGATTGATAGAGATTGTTGGCAGGTAAGTGATGGGGGTATGGGGAATTGAGCAGTGGTTGAGGTGAGTGGTACAGTTTGTGGAATATGGCATTTGAAGATGTAATCAGTGACCTTGACCACTTGGAGGTCATGAACTTACTGCAGCACTGCATCCAGCTCCTCGAAGCTGGACTCATGGCATTGACTTTCATGGCTTTCTGCTCCCAGTGCCATTTGACCACGTGTCTGGAGGGCCTTCTTTCAATTCTACAGGCCTCTCTTCTGCTTTCCAACTCCTCCACTAAAACCCGCAGTGCAGCATCTGCAAACCTTGGAGTCTACTCTCTCCCCTGTTATGCCATTCCTCACTCTTTCCCAGTTCAGATTCTTTTCAATCACAACTCCCAGCACCTGCTCCAGCCAAACTGCATTTTCCTTTAAGAGGTGCAGGTTTGCTTTAAGCAGAGTGGGCTTGCTTTAAGTGCTGCAAGTCAATCACAGTATTGGCCCCTAGCTGATGCAGCCGGCCAATGAGTAGAGCAGTTAGCATTGACTGGACGCAGAGGTCAATCAAATTAGCAGACTGCACAAAGTAAGTGTATTGCCTGCATTTCCAATCAATAGACAGGTTAATTGTGCATAGCAATGCTCACACCTTTTTTCAGGGTTATCCAACTTAGTCACTGGCATATCTTTTAATGTGTTTTCTTTGCTTGGGTGAAGTACGTGCTTGATTGAATGGATTATTGAAGTGATCAGCCTATGACCGCAGCAGGAGATAAGTAATCAGCAAGCGCAATCACTGCAGAAAGGCGCAGTATACCATGACAGTGCACTATCTTTTAAATTCTATATAATTTTTGAATTGAACACAAAATCTTGATGAAACCCATGTTATTTGATTAGTGTCCAGAAGGACAAGGGCAACAGACACATTGGAACACCACCACCTGGAAGTTCCCCTCCGCGCCAGTTCTGGCAGAAAGCCCTTGGTCAACCATGCTAAAGCTCCAACTTGGGAATGGAGTACCAGTGACCTAGGGTAGCACTCTATTGTTTTCTATTCAATACAAATCCCTGTTCTTGTCATCTACACGTGACCATTTAGATTTTGACTACTTCAGCTTTTTGTTTTCTCAATTCTGAGCAGGCAGCTGTATATGACTCTGAAAGCAGCAGCCCACCAGCACCTAGCTTAACTCGCCATTCTCCTTGAGCTTCATTTAGCAATCTAATTTGGCTGGGGTGGGACTGCGGGGCAGGTTGGCAGAGACTTGGTCATGACAGCTGAGCCCAACACCATCTTCATTTGATGACCGGACAAAAGGAAATCCAAAAGGGTGCTGGATTCCATAAGGGTTGTAATGCCGACCAGCCTTTTTGCCATCCCGTTACTTCGCTTAGCAGGAGATTCTACATACAATTGTACATCCTCACTGGCTGAGATAGGCTACCTCAGTACAGTTGAAGTAAAGATCAGGGATCTTCCCAGTATGAGTAGATGGGGGGCGGGGGGGGGGGGGGGGGGGGGGTGGGGTGCGGGGGGTCATCCATTCAATTAACCATTGACTATTTTAGGTTAATTTTGATCTGAACTATAATTGTAAAAATAGGATTGAAATAACTAATGCAAGTAAAATGTAAAACAATACAAAAGCAAAATGCTGCAGGTGCTGAAAAATCAGAAACAAAAGCAGAAAATACTGGAAATGTTCAGCAGATTTGACAGCATCTGTGAAGACAGAAACAGAGTTAACACTTTAGGTTGTGACGAAGGATCATTGAGCTGAAACGTTAACTCTGTTTCTCTCCAACAGATGCTGTCTGATGTGCTGAGTATTTCCAGTATTTTCTGCTTTTAGTTCAAATGCAATGGTGCTCAGTCCTATCCATTTTTTTTGGATAAAGCAAAACATCTCCTCACATTTACACAGCGGCCTAGAGAAGATTTGCTGGTATAGCAATTTATTTTTTGCCTTGCAATTTCAACCAACATGTTGTAAAGTGATTGGGGACAAAGATTTCTAGCTTAGAAAATATTAACCATTCCACCAAGCGTGTTCACTTTACCAACATGTGCTTCAATTTGATGGTTGAGGTATTCAGCCTATTGTCTGGAAAACTTTATGATTGAGAACTCTCAAGCAGCCCAGTTGAGACTAGTTATGCTTTGGCTCCATTAGGTTTGTTGAAAAGAATACTTGTTTAAATATGTTATACAGTCAAAAATGGTGGGACATGACATACCATCCCAATCCGGCAATTGGTCTTGCCATTCCTGTCCCCTAGAACCTGCCGAATCCAGACCGCAAGTCCCTTTTAGTCCCCTTTAATCGGCAACTTGCCGATATTGCAGTAGACCAAAGATAGAAGGCTTCTCTGGAATATTCCTTCTTGGCCTATAGACCTGTGAATCTACGCAAGGTAGGCCCAGCCCTCAAAATGGACCAAGCCTTCCATTTGGATTGTCAGGCAGCCAACGAATACACACTGCCGGCTAGCCACCTTAAACCCTTCCACAATCAAAATTTACCTCATTACGTCCGCTAGGCAAGTTACTTCAATTTTAAAGTATGAAAAGTATAGATATGCCACAGATGATAGGATGCATTCTGTTTACCTTGCCAGTAAGCTTATCACATTGCAAGCAAATGTATGAACTAGCTCTATAACAATGTCATGCCAGATGTTAGTGAATTCTTTAGGGAGCATGGAACTAGTTAAAATTTTGCTGCGAGATTATAATCTTATTTGTGCAGACACAAGTCAGAATGAAGCGAGAAGCAATTTTCTATGGAGTCTTTACTGTTGGAAGATGATAGGCAATGTTAACCAACCATTGCTGCATTGGGGGTAATTCAAACTTTGCTCACTGGCTGTTAGTGAATCAGCTGCTGATTTGCACTCTGCCTGATTTACTATTCCATTGAAGTCACAATGGCATTTGATTCATTATATTTTTATTCATTTTTATGCATTGAGTAAATTGCTCATACTCGGAGGAATTAAGGATATTTGGTACTTAATCTCCTTAACAATATTCTTATAATGTGTTGTGCTATAATCTGTTGTGACATGTTGGGATCTTAGTGCTTCATGAACTAATGGGTGAGAGAAAACAGAAATGCCATACATTTGATTAACTTATTAAAGTGAGGAATTACAAGATTGGAAGGGATATCGACCTGTGTTGTTTTTCTTTTAATATCAAGGTGATATCATGAGGGTACAAATTCTTTTTGCGTTTAAATTCTTCAAATCAGGCTTCTGGCCATAGTACTGAAATGGCCCTTGTTAAAGTTACAAATGACATTCTTTGTGGCTATAACCATGATAAACTATCCCTTTTCAACCTGCCTGCAGTCTTCAATGCAGTTGATTACACCATCCATCTCCAAAGCTTCTCCTCTATTCTCCAGTTTGGTGGAACTGCCCTAGTTTGGCTGCATTCTTTTCTATCTAATCATCACCATTGGCTGCTCTTCCCACTCTGTGAGCTCGGATTCTATTCTTGCCCACCATCCCCCCCCTCCACTAAGGGCAAAGTGGTATCATCTGAAAATGCATCATATTCCACATGTATGTCAATGACATTCAGCTCAACCTCACCACCACCTCCACGGACCCCTCAACACTCTCTGAGTTGTCACTCTTTTAGTCAAATCCAATATTGGATTAACTATAATTTCCTCCAGCTAAATACTAGAAAGATCAAAGCCATTGTTTCCACTCTCTGCCACAATCTATGTTCCCTGAACACTTTTCCTGAGCAAACACTTGGTATTGTATTTGATCCCGAGTTGAGATTCTGACCACATATTCGCACCACCACCAAGACTGCCTTCTTCAACTTCAGTCACACTGCTCGACTCCAACCCCACCTCAGCTCAGAAGCTGCTGAAATCCCCATCCATGCCTTTGTTACTACTAGACAAGTACGCCAGCACATTTCTGGCCAGCATACCATCCCCTTCCATACATAAATATGCTCATCCAAAACCCTGCTGTCCGTAACTTAATTCACTCTAAAACTCAGACACCCCTGTGCTTGCTATCACCTTGATATTATCACTGGCTCCCCATCTAGCCTTAATTTTAAAATCTTCATCTTTGCTTTAAAATCCCTCAATGGCTTCACCCCTCCCTACCTGTGTAACCTCCTCCAGCTCTACAAGCCTTCGAGATCTCTGTCTTGCATATCCCTGATTTTAATTGTTCCATTACTGGCAGCAATGCTTTCAGCTGCCTTGGTCCTAAGCTCTGCAGCTCCCTCCTCAAATCTCTCCACCTCTCTTTCATCATGTAAGATGCCCCTTAAAACCTACCTCTTTGATTAAGCTTTTTGCCATCTTTCCTGATCTCTCCTCTGTAGCTTGGTGTCAAAAATGTTTTTATTCATATTGCTTCTTGGGACATTTTGTGACATCAAATGTGCTGCATAAATGTAAGTTGTTGTTGTTTATAGCAGAAGAACAATAATGAGGGTCATGTAATTGCTTTGAAAATGGAAAGGTGGAGCAGCTGGATTGTGTACTGAAGGGTCACCTATTGCTTGGAATCTTGCACGTATGTTCTGGCAGCAATGGTTTACTAAGTGGTTGTAAACTGGGTATTTAGGCTAAACAAACAGTGGTTCAAGTTTCACAGGCAGGAGTTTGTAAATCTTTCACCTCCAGCCTTCTGTGCAGACTTTTTGAATTGAATGCTGAGGTGCAAGTGCCTCAGCTTTGTATTCCTGGCATAAACCTATGGGTTTTATTTAATCACTAGCAGATGTTTGGTGCTACCTCGGTCATAATTTTAAGGACTGATAATCCAACCACATTCCTACTAAATATAAAACAATTTTGCAAACTGTCCAATTCTGTCACGATCTTGCAATGATTTACCTGTTTCACGTAAAAATTAATTTATGCTGTCTTGATATCAGCAAAGAAAAATGCAGTAACAACATTCATGAAGTGCTTTTTAGGACCTCAGAACATCCTAAAATCCTTCACACCCAATCACTGAATTTTGAATTA
The DNA here is from genome assembly GCF_964194155.1 of Cetorhinus maximus. Taxonomy (NCBI): domain Eukaryota; kingdom Metazoa; phylum Chordata; class Chondrichthyes; order Lamniformes; family Cetorhinidae; genus Cetorhinus; species Cetorhinus maximus. The sequence continues at coordinate 66,303,585 of NC_135888.1, read as the reverse complement.
TAATTCAGGTCATTTTGTAGGTAAAAGAACGATCAAAGCCTCCCTGTACATGGACGATGTCGCCGTCTTCTGCTCGGATCCGCTGTCGATGCACAGACTGATCCACATCTGCGACCAGTTCGAACTGGCCTCGGGAGCCAAGGTAAATCGTGGGAAGAGCGAGGCCATGTTCTTTGGGAACTGGGCTGACCGATCCTTTGTCCCCTTCACTGTCAGGGCTGACGGCCTGAAGGTGCTGGGGATATGGTTCGGAGGGACCAGAGCATGCGTTAGAAACTGGAAGGAGCGAGTGTCTATGGTGAAAAGGAAACTGGGCATGTGGGAGCGACGCTCCCTCTCCATTGCGGGTAAGAACCTGGTCATCAGGTGTGAGGCACTCTCGCTGTTGCTGTACGTGGCGCAGGTCTGGCCCATTCCATACTCCTGCGTGGTGGCGATCACCCGAGCCATCTTCCGCTTTATCTGGAGGTCGAAAATGGATCGTGTTCGCAGGGATACGATGTACAAGCCTCTAGATAAAGGGGGGAAAAACGTGCCCAACATCGCCCTCATACTGATGGCCACTTTTGTGTGTGGCTGCATCAAGTGGTGTGTAGGCCCTCATTATGCAGACACCAAGTGTCACTACATGCTGAGGTTCTACCTGTCCCTGGTGTTGCGAAGGATGGGTCTGGCCACGCTGCCGCGGAACGCTCCAAGTAGTTGGACTGTGCCGTACCACCTGTCCCTCGTGGGAAAATTTATGTAGAGAAACACCTTTGACCACAAGTCCATCAGGCAGTGGTCGGCACGTAACGTCTTAGAGGCCCTGAGGGAAAAGGAGAGGATGGATCCAGTGGGATGGTTCCCCAAGCAGACTGTCAAAGTCATTTGGCAGAATGCCTCATCGCCAGAACTTTCCAACAAGCACCAAGTTGCTTGGCTAGTGGTGAGAAAGGCCCTCCCCGTCAGATCCTTCCTACACGCCAAGAGTCTCACCCCCTCGGCACGTTGCCCTCGAGGTGGCTGTGGTGGGGAAGAGACCGTTGTTCACCTCCTGGTGGACTGTGCCTTTGCAAAGAAGGTCTGGAGAGAGATGCAGTGGTTTCTGTCGAGGTTCACCCTGAGCAGTTCTGTGACACAGGACTCTGTGCTCTACGGGCTGTTCCCAGGGACACACACCAAGACAAACATCAACTGCAGCTGGAGGATCATCAACTCGGTGAAAGACGCTCTTTGGTCTGCCCGAAACTTGTTGGTCTTCCAGCGCAAAGAGTTGTCCCCGACCGAGTATTGCAGACTGGCACATTCCAAAGTCCAGGACCACGTGCTGAGGGACGCACTAAAGCTTGGGGCAGCCGCTGCAAAGGCGCAATGGGGAAGGGTCGCTGCCTAAGACCTTTCTGCCACAGTGCACTGACGGACTGGGAACTGTTTAAATCCCCTCGGGCTGTACAGCTCAAAATGAATGTCTGCAAATGATTGTAATATTCATTTATTGTATTGATGCATTTAGTGATACACGTTGTAAAAGTTGAACCTGATTGTATTTTTGTGATGGTGATTTTGAAATGGTTTGAAATGTTGTTGAAGATATTTTGTGAATAAAGTATATTTTTGCAAAACAAAAAGGTAAAGGAATGTAATTCTTTTTGACAATGCCCATCAGATGGATGAGCTGTTTGTATCAGAGAGATGAGGTTCAATGGGGAGAATTCCCTTTCCTCAAACTCGGCTTCCTTATACTTTTTATTATATGAGCGGTGATTGTTGCTTTAAGGCCAGCCTTACTGTGTAAGGGCCACGTGGTCAGGGCAGCCAATCAACACTGAGTGTGGGGAATCTCATAAGGGGGTGGAGGTTTCTTAGTCAGAGGAGTGTATTGTAGCCTTGCTAGAAGCAGCCAACTAATCCAACAGCTCTGTAAATAAAGTTTGTTCAACTAAAGAAGCCTCTCGGTAATAGATCTTTATATCTGGCGACAAGGATAAATGAACCTGGCACTACCTCTCGCCCTACAACTGTGAGTATCTACTTTTAAAGAAGGAAGGAGGAAAGAAAGAAAAAAATATATACTCACCAGGATGCCTCTCTTTGGCAGGATCGACCCATTTGACTACTCCACGGAGGACTGGAGTCAATACATCGAGCGCCTCGGATTTTAGTTCCAGGCCAATGAAATATGGGAGGAGCCAAAGCACAAAGCAATTCTCTTGAGCATCTGTGGGAGTCAAAGCTACAAGCTTATTCGCAGTCTCACAGCCCCAAGTGCGCCTGACTCCAAATCATTCAGTGAGCTTGTGGATTTAGTGAAGAGCTATTTCCAGCCCAAACCATTGGTCATTATGCAAAGATTCAAATTTAATATGAGGGTGAAGGCTCCAGGCGAATCGATCATGAGTTATATTGCTAAGTTGAAGCAATTATCAGAGCATTGTGATTTCGGAGCGACCTTGAATGACATGCTATGGGATTGGTTAGTTTGTGGCATGCGCAACAACACTATTCAGCATCGATTGCTTGCTGAAGTCAATATAACTATTAAACAAGCAATGGAGATGGTGTTAGCCATGAAAGGTGCTCAAAAAGATTTGCATGAGCTACAGAGCTTGCAAAATGGCGCCATTTACCATTTAGGGCGGGAACCTGTCACCAGGGATGGTGCCAAAACCACTGAAGCAGCCACGATGCAGGAATCGTTCCCAATCACCCAGAAATCAAAATAAATACTGGAGGCAATCAGACAGCAATCCTGAAGTTGAAATGTTACCGATGTGGGGGTAACCACACTCCCGAAACATCTAAATTTGAGAAAGCCGAGTGCTATTACTGTCGCAAAAGAGGACATTTGATAAAGCTAAGTCCAGACTGCCAAGTAACCAGCCAGCAAAGATGTTATAAGTACATAACGTGAAAGAGCCTGAAGTAACTGATTCTGACATTCACTCTCTTTTTAAGCTCAAAGCAGTCAAGGCAGACCCTATTACTGTCACACTCCACATGAACAGAATGCCTCTAGTTATGGAGGTGGATACAGGGGCATCAGCCACAGTGATGGGTGAGCACACATTTCAGCACCTGAGAGAAGGTACCCAACTCTTGTGTCTGGAGAGAACTTCTGCCCAGTTGAAGACTTACGTGGGAGAAGCAATAAAAGTAGAAGGCACTGCCATGGTACCTGTGAGCTATGGGCAGCAGTCAGCCCAGCTCTCAGTAATAATAGTGACTAGGGAAGGACCAAGCCTTCTGGGCCATGATTGGCTAAAAGAAATCAAGTTAAATTGGTCCAAGATTTTTCAACTGCGGGCAGGAAGACTACTAGACTTGTTGAAAAAATACAACAGTGTATTTCGCAATGAATTAGGAAAAACCAAAGGCTTGCAAGCCAAGATTTATGTTGATCCAGAGGCAACTCCCGGATTTTTTTAAGGCAAGACCAGTACCATATGCCTTAAGAGAAAAAGTGGATGCTGAGTTAAACAGGTTGGAGGAACTAGGCATCATACAGGCGGTTCAATTTTTGGAATGGGCAGCATCTAGCTCCCCTGTACTGAAACCAGATAAGACCATCCACATTTGCAGCGATTATAAGCTAACAGTTAATCAGGCCGCCAAGTTGGATAAATATCCAATTCCAAGAATTGAAGACTTGTACAAAAAGCTGGCAGGAGGTCAATCATACACTAAGTTGGATATGAGCCACACATACCAGTATCTCGAGTTAGGTAACACATCCTGGGGGTATGTCATAATAAACACACACAAAGGCCTATTCCAGTATGCGCATCTACCTTTTGGTGTGTCCATGGCATGTGCAATATTTCAAAGGACAATGGAGAGTTTGCTACAGGGATTACCATGGGTTGTAGCATACCTTGACAATGTCCTCATAATTGGATCAACAGAGGCTGAACATTTATCAATATTAGAGGAAGTATTAAAAAGATTTCTGGAAGCGGAAGTACGCCTAAAAAAGGAGAAATGCACTTTCCAAGCCACCGAGTTTGCTTGTCTGGGGCACCATGTAGACGCATAAGGATTACACCCCATGGAAGAAAAGCTTAAGGCGATAAAGGAGGTGCCTTCCCCCACAAATATCACCGAACTCAAATCATTTTTAGGGATGATAATCTACTACAGGCAATTTTTTACCAACTTGTCAACTGTATTGGCCCCCTTGCACATACTGCTGAAGAAACACCATTGTTGGTCCTGGAAAGCTCCACAGGAGAAAGCCTTCAACAGAGTAAAACAACTGCTGCACTCTTCAACCTTGTTAGTGCACTTCGCCCCATGTAAAGAATTGATACTGACCTGCGACACCTCTCCATATGGTGTTGGTGCAGTATTGTCCCATGAAATGGACGACTGCTCTGAGTGGCCAACAGCTTATGTATCAAGAACCCCCTCAGTGGCCAAATTATTCACAGATTGAGAAGGGAGGACTGTCAATAGTGTTCGGAGTTAGAAAGTTGCACCAGTACTTACCTGGCAGGCATTTTATTATCACCTCCAGTCATAAACCGCTTTTGGGCCTTGTCAAAGATGACAAGGCTATCCTGCCAATAGCCCCGGCAAGAATTCAGTGATGGGCATTAATCCTGTCCATCTACAAATACACTTTCAAGCACCGACGTGGGATGCACATAGTGAACGCGGATGCTCTTAGCCGCCTACCCTTGCAAGAAAGCACTGTGTGTACTCCTGTATCCCAAGAAATCGCCTTTGCATTGAATTTCTTAGACACATCACAGTCTGTGTGAAGTAGATCAGGAACTGGACCAATCGAGATCCGCTTCTGCCCAAAGTGAGAGACTTACAGGATAGTTCAATGAGCCAGTCACTGAGGAAATGAAACCATTTTTTACCCGCAATTACGAATTGAGTTATCAGGATGGCATCATACTCTGGGGAGCAAGAGTTGTCTTTCCTGTACCAGGAGAAAACTGCTCCTAACCAAATTACACAGCACTCATCCTGGTGTTTCTAAAATGAAAATGCTTGCCAGGAGTTACGTGTGGTGGCCTGGTATAGATGCAGATATCGAGAAGCTAGTCAAGCACAGTCAACAATACTAACTGCAACAAAAGTTGCCAGCCGCAGCCCTCTACACTCTTGGGAATGGCCTGGCCAGCCATGGGTGTGGGTCCATATAGGCTACGTGGGTCCATCCCCAGGCACAATGTTTTTGCTCATAATTGACGCACACTCAGAATGGATGGCGATTTTTGAGGTGAAATCACCTATGTCACATGCTACCATCGAAAGGTTACGCCAATGCTTTTCGACTCATGGATTGCCCAAAGTTATTGTATCAGACAATGGAGCCGTATTTACAAGTGCTGAATTTCCGAACTTCACCAGCCTAAACGGCATTTAACACATCCAAACATCACCTTACCAGCCCGCATCAAATGGACCAGCCAAGAGAGTCATCCAAACTTTCAAGTCAGGACTAAAAAAATTGTAGGGAGGAACCTTGGAAACCAAAATCTCATGCTTCCTTCTTAGCTACCACACGACGCCGCATGCAACAACAGGAATTCCACCAGCAAAACTGCTTATGAAGTGTGATCTCAGAACGAGACTGAGTCTCGTATTTCCAAATTTGCCAGGGAGGGTAGAGAAGAACCCAGTTAATCAGAAAACGAGCCACAATTTGCATAGTATTGCCCTGAAATTTATGGTAGATGAAGCCGTATATGTAAGAAGCTTCGTTAGCAGTCCAAGTTGGATCCCAGGGATTTTTGTCTGTGAGACTGGACCCCTTTCATACCAAGTAGACGTGGATTGTTCGTAAACACACGGATCACCTGAGGAGCAGGGAGATGCTTCTTCCACAGTCAGTGTTGCCACAAAGGAATTTTATTGAACCCGTAAGCAACAAAGTACCTGATCAAGCTGTTATAGACATAACTGATGTCGCCATTGAATCAAATAGTGATGAACTGCCTGTGCCAAAAGAGGTACATGTTATCACAGTTCCTGTTAGTGTCGATCCTCTAGGACAGCCTCAGGTTATAGAATTATGCCACTCTACATGAAACAGAAAACCCCCTTAACAACTTGATTTGTAATTGCTGGGCCTATGTATATAAGTGTATAATCTGAATTCATGACAAAGTGCGAGTGTGATTATTTCTAAGATTTTTCATATTGTTTTCTATTCACCTGTATAAAGTAATTTGTGCAAGGAATATAAAATCAAGGAATTAAAGGGGGAGGGGTGTGGTGATTGTTGCTTTAAGGCCAACCTTACTGAGTAAGGGACACGTGTTCAGAACAGCCAATCAACACCGAGCGTGGGGAATCTCATAAGGGGGTGGAGTTTTTCTAGTTAGGGGACTGTATTGTAGCCTTGCCTTGCTAGAATCAGGCAGCTAATCCAACAGCTCGGTAAATAAAGTTCTTTGTTCAACTAATGAAGACTCTCGGTAGTACACCTCCACAATATGAAACACATTTGTATACCTCAGTGGCTGACATGGAAAGAGACCTGGAAGAAGATTGCTGGACAATAGCGTGCAATGTTGAGAAACCTATACAAAGGAGAAGAGATAGGGAGAAATTTAAACTGAGCATGAACCAGGCTTCACTTCACAGGTTACCCATAAACAATGAATGCCATGATTGTTTTCCTGTCCTTTCCAACCCCAAGTGATTTGGGAGAAGGTCATCCGACTGTTTTTTAGACAAGCACTGGGAGTAACCTAGGGCTAACTGGGCTATGGCTGTATTCCAACAAACTCGAGGGAAAAATGGGCAATTGTACCTCCTTTTTTACAGAAGTCCATCTAGATGATTCTCTTAAATCGTTTGCACAGAGCATAGTTGGAATATAGTATTACAAAATGATGGTCAGTCTAACTCTTTATAAAACAGAATTTAATTTTCTCAATAGCACTCAAAAGTGATTATGGAATATTAATTTGAATTACTTTCTAATGTTATCTTGTTTGACCCAATTAATGTAAATAGACTAACATTTTCAGAGCAGAACTCCTTTTATTGAATGTTTGTTAATCAGCTCTGATTAACGGATTGCTTGTGTTTTGGTTAATCTTTATCCTCGCAGATTTGGTATATAATGATGTAATGTAATAGCTAAAGTATTCTCTTGAGATCTCTTCCCAGATACTTTCCTGATACCTCTAGCAACTTCAGTTACTGGAAACATTTTCAATATCAATGAAGAAATGCATTGAAATAGTTGCTAAGTGATGACCTGTACAAAAAAATCCCTCTATGACACTTTTGATTTGCCATGACATCTGATACACCAGGGGCAGAATCTTCTGTTCGGCACGTGGGAGCGGACCCCACACACCGACGTGTAAAATGATGCACGGTGATGTCAGGCATGCGTCCTGATGTCACCGCGCGTCATTCCGATCTTTAGTTCAGTGGGCTAACATCGGAATTGGCTGCGTGCCCGCCGAACTATCAAAAGCCTGTTAAGGCAATTGATAAACTAATTAAAGTAATTGTCAGGACTGTCTGTCCAACCTTAAGGTTGGCGGGCAGGCGAAGAGCCCAGGCAGCCTTCGCATTTTTCATGAAACCTCATCCACAGGTGGGATGAGGTTTCATGAAGGATTTATTAATGAAATGAAAATTTTTATCAAAATTGATAAACATGTCCCAGCTCATGACACTGTCACATGAGAGGACATGTCTGAATAATTTTATTTTTTCTTTTTTTCAATGTTTCATTATGAAATTAATTTCCCTGACGCAGCTCCGTGCCTCAGGGAGATTTCTGCACTCTTTCACGCGCATGTGCGAAAGAGCGCAAGCCCCTCCTCTCCCTCCTCCCCCCGCCCGCACAGGTAGCGCTGACCACTACTGGACGCATGTCACGCTGAGTGTGCCTTAATTGGCCCACCCAGGTAAAATGGCAGCGCGCAGCTGATTGTGGGCGGTGATCGGCTCCGCTCCCGCCCACACCTGTTCCCGACCGGCCCGCCTGACAGGGAGAAAATTCTCCCCCAGGTTTTGATTTCAAATAACGTTACATAAATTTGAGATAATTTTATAATTTTGTTCTATAAAAATGTTCCCTTTAATGATATCACAGCAAAAGTTGGATTCCAATTGAATCTTTAGATGAAACATTAAGCCAAAGCACCATCTGTCTATTCTAGTGGTTCAGTTGGATGATACAGAGTCCGTGACACTATTTTCCTGGCAAACATTCCTCAACCAACCTCACTGAAAACAGATTAACTGATAAGCCAACTGATTGTTATTTGTTGGATCTCATGTGCAAAATGCTGTCACATTTACCCTACTTAACAAAAGTGACTGGCCTCAAGTCATACAAAGGCAAAACACTGTGGAAGCTGGAGGCATGAAATAAAAACAGAAAATTATGGGAAAGCACCTGTGGAGAGAGAAACACAGTTAACGCTTCCAGGCAATAACTTTTCACCAGAACTGGAAAAAGTTAGCGATGTAACAGGGTTTCAAGCGAGTGCAGAATGGGCCAAGTGGTAATGGTGGTTATGATTTGAAATTGTTGAACTCAATGTTGAGTCTGAAAGGCAGTAAAGTGCCTAAGATATAAAATGCTGTTTCCTGAGCTTCCTTTGAGCTCCATTGGAATACTGTAGGAGGCCGAAGGCAGAGAGGTGAGAATGGGTGTGGGGCACAGAATTAAAATGATAAGCAACTGGAAGCTCAAAAGGGTTACATTTGCAAACTGAGTGTAAGTGTTCTGCAAGTGATCATCGGCTTTTTCAGACAGCAGATGCTGGTAATGATCCTGCTATTGTTATTTATAGCTCCCCTATAGGGCCATCTTTTGCTTCTTTACTGGCCCCTTTACTGGCTCCTTTTGCCTTACACCATCATCTATTTTGTCATTTAATCAATCCTGCTTTTCACCTATCTTAGACATTCCCTTTTGACCTTTTCTCCCCTTCTCGCCTGCTGAGTATTTCCAGCATTTTCTAACTCAAAGTCATTCCTTGTTTGCAAAGCACTTTGGATGATTTCTGGGAGATGCGATATATGGATGCAAGTACTTTTCTTTCCCATTATAACTTAAATTTGGGGTAAATATCCTGGTTTTTCCAATATATCCATAGCTAGCTTTGCCTAATACCCACCAAGGGAATCATTTTATAGTAATTTTCCACAGTAACTATTGCACTTACAATTGCATTATCAAACATCTCAACCTCAGCCTTCACAGTGTTAATTATTTGAATGTGAAAGTTTCAATGAAAAAGTAACAAACAATTGTGAATTAAGTTCTTTTAAAGGATGTATGGAAATTTTGAACAATATAATGGCCATAACCTTATGTCATTCCGGTGCTTACTTTCCAATATAGTTTATAATGAAAAGCTATCCTTTTCTTATGTTAGACCTAAGCCCAGCTTCCATTTCTGACAATTAGGTGATTTCACTCGTTACTTCGGAAGTATTTATTCTTTTTGGGCTTTTAAACAAAGTTTCTGTAATATTCTGACCACCTTTTCTGTCCCCTGTCTCTAATTAGTTTTGTTTCAGTCAATGTTGAAGTTCTTTCAATCTTCATTTTCCTGACAGCAGTAACTCCCTCACAGTTTAGGATTTAAAGTTTACCATCAGGCTTCAAGGCCTCAGAGGTATTGTTAACATTGTCACTGATGTATTCTGACAGTTATATAGATCATTGTCATACTTCGAGTAAGGGGAAGCACGGAGAGTACACTACATCTGAGTGTGGCGCAGATTGAGTGCAAAGTCAGAAATTTGGTTTAGGTGGCAATTCAGTGCAGAGGAGATCAGAGGTGCTCCTTTTTCTACCTAATTATTTCAGCCTCCAGTGGTTGCTGAGTCTTCTTCCTTTGTCTGCAAGTTAGGGTGAGTGTAACTTTCTATTACTTTAGCTGTGTGAATTAATAACAAATTGACTAATTAAATACACAAGATTAGACAGACATAGCAGGGATGGTGGTGTGCTGTGAATCTGTTGAATGCACTGTAATCCCAAACAACCGTACCTGCAGTAAGTGTCTGCAGCTTGCGCAACTTCAGCTCTGAGTTGCTGAGATGGAATCTGAGTTGTAGACTGTGCGAGGCATCAGGAAGGGGGAGAGTTATGTGGATGGCTTGTTCCAGGAGGCAGTCACACCCATTAGGTTAGGCAGAACTTTAGAATTGGTCAATGGTCAGGGACAGGAAGGTGTGACTGTGAGTCAAGCAGGTATGGGGAACCAATACTTGGTGAGGGAGGAACCTCAACTCCTGAACCAACGACATCGGCAGAACAAGAAATTATGCTTTGTTAAGAGAGTTTGAGGAGTTAGGGTCCAGATTGAAACACAGGATAGCAAAGGTAATCATCACTGGATTGTTACCTGAGCCACACGCCAATTCCAAGGGTCAAGGAGATTAAAGAATTAAACGCGTAGTTCAAAGAGTGGGGTGGGAAGAAGGGGTTTTGATTCATGGGACACTGGCATCAGTACTTGTAGAAAAGGCAGTTATTCCATTGAGATGGGATCCACTTAAACTGGGCTGGGACCAGTGTCTTAGCCAATCATATAATTAGGGCTGTGGACAGGGTTTTAAACTAACAGGGGACGGTGGGGGGGAGTGAGGGGAGGGTGAAGGAAGACTTAGCAATCCAAAGAGAAAGGTCAAAGCCATGGAACGGTGTAGTGATGTGGGTAAAGACAAGCAGAGTGTGACAGGAAGGGACAGAGCACTTAACATTTAACAGCAAGTTTAACATCAGTGAATAAGGTCAACACAGGGAATAGTTGTAAAAATGAAGTTATAGATTCTTTATCTGACTGCAGAAAATACCTGCAATAAGATAGATGAACTAGTGGCACAAATAAAGATAAACAGTTTAGATCTAATCACCATTACAGAGACATGGGCCTGAATCTTCTGGTCGGTGTGTGGGGGCGGGCCCTACTCGCCGATGCATAAAATGACGTGTGGTGATGTCAAGCGTGCATCCCGACGTCACCGCGCGTCATTCCGATCCTCAGTTTGGTGGGCGCACAGCCGAGTCAGCTACACGCCCGCCGAACTATCAAAGGCCTATTAAGGCCATTAATTAACTAATTAAACTGATTAATTAACTAAGTAAACGTGAAGGCTGGTGGGCAGGCAAAGAGCCCAGGTGGCCTTCACATTTTTCATGGAACCTCATCCACGGGTGGGATGAGGTTTCATGAAGGTTTTATAACTTTAATAAAAATTTTTAATAAAATTCATAGACATGTCCCAGCTCATGTGACAATGTCACATGAGGAGACATGTCTGAATATTTTTTTTGTTTCTTTTTTTCAAGTTTTCCAAATCAAAATATTCTCCATGAGGCAGCTCCATGCCACGACTCTCCCTCCTCCCCCCGCCCGCACAGGCAGCGCAAAGCGCTTCCGGGTATGCTTCACGCTGGGCGGGCCTTAATTGGCCCCTCCCATGCAAACTGGTGGCGCACAGCCGATCGCAAGCAGCAATTGGCTACGCACCCACCCATGCCTGCACCTGAACCGCCCACCATCGGGGAGAAAATTCTCCCCATGGTTACAAGGTGATCAAGGTTGGGAAATAAATATTCCAGGTTACATAATATTTCAGAAAGACAGACAGAATGACAATGAAGGAGGGTTGCCCTGATAATAAAGGATAACATAAGGACATTAATGAGAAGAATCTGGCCTTGGAAGATCATGAAGTAGAAACAGTATGGGTGGAAATTAGGAATAGCAAGAATCAGAAAGTGCTGGTTGGAGTAGTTTATAGGTCTCCTAACATTAGTTATAACATTAACAGAGCACTAAACAATAAATTATTGGAGCTTGTAATAAAGGCATTGTAATAATTGTGCAGCCTTCGATCTTCATATAGATGGGACAATCAAACTGACCAAGGTGGTCTAGAAGATGAGTTTGTAGAATTTTTTTGTGACAGTTTCCTGGAGCAATGTATTGTGGAACTGACTAAAGATAAAGCTATTTCAGATCTAGTCTTGTGTAATAAGGCAGGATTAATTCATAATGTTATAGGAAAAGATCCACTAGGAAATAGTGATCATAATACCATTGAATTCCATGTTAAGTTTGAAAATGACATACTCCAAACACAAACAAAAATCTTAAACTTAAACAGAGCCAACACATAGATATGAGGGAGAACTTGCTAAGGTTGATTGGGTAAATAGACTAAAAGGTATGACAGTAAATAAACAGTGGAGAACATTTTAAAAAACAGTTCAAAATGTACAATAAAATTACATCCCACTGAAAAACAAAAACTCAGCAAAAAAGATCCAACCATGGCTCACTCGGGAGGTTAACGAGAGTATTAGGTTAAAAGAACAGGTTTATAATGTTACCAAGAGCAGCAGCAAGTCTGAGGGTTGGGAGTGTTTTACAAGCTAGCAAAGCACCACTACAAAATTTGAAAAAAAAGGGAAAAAATAGAATATGAGAGTAAACTAGCCAGAAATATAAACAAAGATTGTAGGAGCTTTATAAGTATATAAAAAGAGTAGCTAAACTAAAAGTCTGTTCCTTAGAAGCAGAGACAGGAGAAATTATCATGGCGAATGAGGCAGTGGCAGAGGTGTTGAACAAATATTTTGTGTCTGTCTTCATAGTGGAAGACACAAGTTACATATAAGAAATACAGGGTAACATAGGGGTTAAAAGAGTGAGGAAATTAGGGTAATTAATATCAGCAGAGAAAAAGTATTAGAGAAACTTAATGAATTAGGACCCAACAAATCCCTGGAACCTGATGGCCTACACCCTAGGGTTCTAATAGAGATAGCTGTAGAGATGGAGGACTATGATTTTCTAAAATTTCTTAGGTTCGTGAACCATCAGTTGGAAGTTGGAAAATTTAACATGGCTCTTCAAGAAAGGACGGAGAGAGGAAACAAGAAGCTACAACCAGATAGCCTAACATCAGTCACTTGGCAAAATGCTAGAATTTATTATTAAGGAAGCCTTTACAATGCATCTAGAAAAGTATAGCATGATTAGAACAAGTCAACATGTTTTTACAAAGGGAAATCCTGTTGAACAAATTTATTAGAGCTTTTTGACTATATAACTAGTAGTGTAGATAAAGGGGAACCAGTAGGTGTCATATACCTGGATTTCCAAAAGGCATTTAATAAGGCACAAAAGGTTAATAGGCAAGATAAGGGTTCATGGAGTTGGTGGTAATATATTAGCATGGATAGAGGATTGGTTCACAAACAGGAGACAAAGAGCAGAATCATTCCAGATTTGCACTAAGTGCGGTAGTGGGTATGAAAAATGATGTTTTACCCACCAGCCACAATGGCAGATTTTTGTGCCATATTCCCTTCCCGGCATAAGCCTGTTATGATACAGCAGGTAGTATTTGCCAGGCTGACCAAATCCACAAGGGAAACTTGGCCACGCTATCACAACCGTTTTGCAATTTGTATTTATTACAAGATTTGTGCACTGAAATCAGAAGTAATGAGTTCACTAACACCTCTAGAGATTTTAAAAATTAAAAGTAAAGCATTTATTAACAAAAAAGAATAACACACACACACACAAGATTACAATTACATGGTTACTTAATATTATAACAATTTTCCAAATTCCTAGCTAACTGGACTACCAACTACACACCCCCTTTAGGGCAACAGTCCAAAATAGATTTTAAATTTATATAGACAATCCAGCAAGTTTACCACAAGCACCCACTCACAGTGTAATTCCAGAGGCTTTTAGCACAACTTTGGTTACTGGATCAGCAGACTTCTGCAAAGTCACTAGAGGCTTTTCCCTAAGCCTGTTTCACAAGGTGTACCTTTCAGATATTACACAGCCAGACCCATAACCTTCCAATCCTCCTTTAAGTATTTTTCTTCCTCTTTAATTTGTAAATCCCATTGTTCCCCCATTTCTTTGGAATTTACTTTTCCCATAATATAAAAATCTTAAATGTTGTCATTATGGTCAGCACTTTTGGGAAAAATCAACGTAATAACCTGCCTTATTTATCTTGTTAGTTGTAAACATCCTACCATGTCTCTTTGAAAACCAAGCATCTCTCCACTTATCTTAAAATGTAAGTTTCATTCTCACATTATCTGCTGAGATTTTACCCGAGTTCACTCCTTAGCATTTCACATGCCCTGTTACACCTAACTCTTTTGATAATTTCAACCTTGCAGTCTATGCGTCTCTAATTTCATTAAACCAGTCACAGACAGAACCATACACGCATACACAAACATAAGCCTGCTTTACAATACCCCAGAATAATATTGAGTTTCGTGACACCTCCATCCTTATGGTAAAATGAACTGTCATAATTTTAAAAGACGGTTTCATTTTTCAGCCCATTTTACATTACTTACTATACTTATCTATATACACAACAATAGTAACATAATCTATGCACATCCTTTGTATCAACAGAGGTCATTTCAGTCTAGTGTCCACGTTTTGATTGTCCAATTTCCTTTAAACTTTAAACTCTTGACAGTGCATCCGCAATTAAATTTTTTCATCCAGACACATGTTTAATCTGTAACTTAAATGGTTGGCGTAATAAGCTCCATCTGAACAGTCTTGCACTTTGTTCTTGAAATTTGTCCAGAAATTTTGAAGGATTGTGGTCTGCATAAACAATTGTTTCTAACGAATTGCTTGAAACATAAACCTCAAAATGCTACAATGATAACACCTGACCTAGAGTCCCTTTTTCGATGGTTGAGTATCTTCTCTGATGTACATTCAGCTTCTGTGAAAAATATCTTATCAGCTTCTCAATTCCAGTTTCATCTTCTTGCAACAACACAGCACCAATATCCAAATCACTTACATCCACCGCCAACTTAGACAGCTTAGCATAATTAGATGCTGCCAAAACTGGTGTTTTAGACAATACAGTTTTTAGACTGTCAAATGCATTCTGACACTCCTGTGTCCATTGAAACTTCTTGTTTTTTTTTTAGTAGTTCAGTCAATGGAGCAACCACACTGCTAAAATTTGGTACAAATTTCCAGTAAAATCCACTCATGCTCAGAAATCTCAAAGCTTCTCGTTTTGTTGTAGGCACTGGGAAATTCACAATGGCTTTTACTATCACATCTCCTGGAGCCACCTGACCGTGTCCGACATTATGGCCTAGATATATAACTTGCGCTTTTGAAAATTCACTCTTAGCCAAATTCACCGCCAAATTATCTTCTTGCAGTCGATCAAACAGTTCTTTCAGGTGTTGCAAACGTTTGACTGAAAACTACCAAGCCATCAATATAAACAGCACAATTGCTCAGCCATGCAATTATTTTGTTTGTCGGTCTTTGAAATGTTGCTGGTGCATTCTTCATACCAAATGGCATAACTTTAAACTGATATAGTCCATCTGGCGTCACATAAGCCAATACCTCTTTTTCTCTCTCCGATAATGGTACTTGCCAATATCCTCGCAGCAAGTCAATCTTTGTGATAAACTCAGATTGTCCCACTATCTCAATGAAATCTTCCAACCGTGGAATAGGATATGAATCACTTTTGACATTGCATTTACTTTTCGATTATCCACACACAGTCTTTGTGTTCCATGCGGCTTCAGTGCCATCACAATAGGTGAACTCCAGTTACTGCAACTAGACTCTATAATGTCATCCTGAAGCATGAATTCGATTTCTTTCTATACTTGAAATAATTTCACTGGATTTAATCTGTAAGGATGTGGCCTCATTGAAACTGAATCGCCCACATCTACAGCATGTGTGGCTAAAATTGTCTTCTCCAGTTTAATCTCACAAATATATTGTGTGACTGCAATAGCTTTTCCAAATCACTTTGACGCTTGTCTGGAAGGTAAATCAATATTACATTTAAATTTTCAAGTAGCCCCTCATTGTCCAATTTGATTAGAGGAAAATCAATTTCAGAATCTTTTATTTCTATCTCTTTCTCATCATCTATCACCACTAAATACCTCCTTTTGGTTATCTTCCCTGTCAAAGTACTTTTTAAGCATATTTACATGACACACCCTCTCTTTCTTCTATCTGGAGTATTTATTAAATAATTTACTTCACACAGTTTCTTTTCGATCCTGTAAGGCCCACTAAACCTTGCCCTTAATGGTTCACCTAACACTGTTAACAAAACTGATACTTTTCCCCCAGCAACAAAAGTATGAGTTCTTGCCCTCTTATCTGCCTTTGCCTTCATCCCCTGCTGTGATACTTTTAAAGCTAACTCACATGCTCTATTCAACCCTTCTCTGAAGTTTGTCACATAATCCAGGAGAGTAGTTTGCTATTCTGACCCAATAACTTCTCCTGATCAATTTAAGTGGCCCCCTTACTTCATGACCATCGACTAATTCAAAAGGATTAAATCCTGTTGATTCATTAGGAGCATCTCTAATAGCAAATAACAAGAATGGAATTCCCTGATCCCAGTCCTGTGGATAATCTTGACTATAAGATCTCATCGTGGTTTTTAAAGTTTGATGCCATCTCTCTCAAGCACCTTGTGATTCAGGATGATAAGCAGATGACTTAAATTTATCCCCAGGCTGTTCATTACTTCCTTAAACAGTTGTGACATGAAATTCGAACACTGATCTGACTCTCTTTCTTTTGGTAACCCATATCTTGTAAAAATTTTAGTCAACTCCTCTATAATTCTCTTTGCTGTAATATCTCATAAAGGTATCGCTTCCAGAAACCTTGTAGACACATCCATAATTGTCAGCAAGTACTGATTTTCACTTTTAGTCTTAGGGAGGGGTCCTACACAATCTGGAAACAATCCAGGATGCTCTTCCTGCAACATCTCTGTTGAATGCACCTCATCAGGCTGCTCAACTACAATAGGCATCACTCACATCTGTGACTCAGCTATATCATTACCTAAGATAAATTGAACCCCTGTAATGGGCAATTTCTCCACTACTCCAACAGTCACCTCATCTGTTTTCAGCTTACTTTTTAAATTTACCTTCCACAACGGAATAGGTTTAGCATCTCCATGAATTCCACTTATTACCACTCTTTCCTGCAAATTTCCCTCTGGACAACAAATAGCACTATCCCATAACATTAAGGATTGACTAGCCCCCGTATCCCTTAAAATTTTAATATTTTTGCCTGCTTCACCCTGTACACACGAAAAGGCTTTCTTTTCACATATAAAATCTTTAAACATTTATGTAACCTGCCCTTCAGCACTCCCTTGGGTAAATTGTGAAAACATTCACACTTCTTTAGCTACCACTGATTCTTCCTGCTTCACCTGTACACAAACCACTGGGTTTTTTTCGCTCCTGGGTCTTTGAACCCACAGTACTCTTATTTCCAAAACATTTCTGCATTCTAATTACTGCAATAGGTTTTCCCTGTAACCTCCAACACATTGACTTTGTGTGTCACTTCTACCCTCAGCACTTTCCTTTTTGGTCTGAGGAAAAACTTCCTGAAAATTTCCAACTGCTCCTTCTCTTACTTGACTAACCACCTTCCTGTCACCTTCCCACTTTCTAACCTTTTCAGATTTAAAAGGGTGACGAAAAAAAGATTGAGATCGATGAACTTACTCATAATCATCAGCTATCTCTGCCGCTTGCCTTGCTGTTTAACCCTCTTCTTCCACATGAGTTCTAACTACCGAAAGAATTGAAGCTTTAAATTCTTCCAAAAGAATTACTTCTCTAAGAGCTGCATATGTTGTCTCTACCTTTAATGCCCACATCCACCTGTCAAAATTACTTGGTTTTACTCTCTCAAACTCAGTATAATTCTGACCAGTCAGACCCTAAATTTCTGCCTGTATACCTCAGGAACCAGCTCATATGCACTCAAAATAGCCTTTTTTACCACCTCATAATCCACCGAAACCTCTTCTGACAGTGTTGTATATACCTCATGAGCTTTACCTACCAACCCAGGCTGCAAAAGCAATGTCCAGATTTCTTGTGGCCATTTCATTTGCTTAGCTCTCTTCTCAAATGAAATGAACACCTTTACATCCTTTCCCTCAAATTTTGGAAGTATCTGCACAAATTCAAATATCTCCCCACTGGGTTTTAAGTTAAAAGTAGTCATTTCCACATTAGAACCTTCCTCAGCATCTGAGATCTCTTTTTTAACTTCCAGCTTTTTATGCTGATATTCTCTTTCTCTTTCCTCTATTGCTAATTTCTCTATTTCCCTTTGAAAGATGCACTCTCTTTCCTTTTCCTCTTGCCTTTACAATTTCTTTCTTTTTCTTTTGCCTCTAGTTCAAGTTTTTTTCATTTGCAACTGAACCTTAACCAATTCAACTGACTCACGAGCTTCAGGTACCTCTTCCAATTTCGGGTACCCCACCCCACTCTGAACTCCTTCCTCCCCCAGGACACCTTCCCCCTCTGAACTCCCTCCTACCCCTGGACACCGTTCCCCCCTCCGAACTCCCTCCTCCCCCCCCGACACTGTCCCCCTTCCAAACTCCCTTGCTTACACCTTCCTCCTCCTTACACCTAGCTCCCCACACGCAGCATTCTCCAGCGTTATACCATTACACCCTCCTTGCCCATACTCCCTCCTCCCCCCGGACACCCTCCTTCCCTCTCCCAACCTTACCCTCCATCGACACCTTCAACCCCCAGCCTCCCACCTCATCACTCCCCCCCCCCCCCAGTTCCTCGTCCACTCACACCAAACCTTCCACTTCCCCCCACCGCTTCGCTGATCACCCGTAGCAGCCCATGGCGAAGTCCACGAGTTCCGAAGCAGGTCCAAGGCATCAGCAGAGACCATGAAAGGTGGTGCGAGCCCTTGGAAAGCTCGTGAAGGTCCAAAACCTCAGCGATGTTGAAGCTGCTGCATGGAGGACTCCTGCCTTCCAAGAACTGCTTCACGGCGGAGCCATGTGCATGAGGGTCTGCCCAGCATGTGGTGCATGTTTTCCTCCAGGGTCCAGTAGCTGTAGGCCTCCAGCATCTTTTCCTCAGATGTCTGCAATCTGAGCAAGGCCCTAAAGGTATGTCCTGACTTCTGCACGTCCACACTTGTCCAGACGTGTTCTGGGCCGGCGTGATTTCCCATAACAGTAAAGTGGGCATGGGGGGATGATTCCGGTCAGGCCTTTCTTTGCATTCAATTAACGGGATGCAAATCGGGTTCACACTGGCCTCCAGCGGGATAGCATCAGATGATCCCGCTGTGATTTCACGCCGGCATGAAACCAATTTCTGCCCCCCGCCCCCGTTGAATTCTCCCCCCTGCCTGCCATGACATCGACCGCCAACGGGAGTGGAAAGGTCCGGCCAAAAAGTGGGCATAAACAGGGCATTTTCAAGCTGGTAGGCTGTAACCAGTGGAGTGCCACAGGATCAATGCTGGGGCCTCAGCTATTTATAATCTATATTAATGACTGAGACAGAGAGTAATGCATCTATACACATGATTATTATTTTGCTGCAATTAGCAAAGCAGAGGGAATTTTTCCCACACTGAATACTCTATCTCACTCAAGCTTTTCAAGACAGGAGCTGAAGCATTTTTCAAAATAAGAGAGATTCTGAAGGCAAGAGCACCATCAGTAGAAGTTTGGTGCAAAGTCAGCCCCCACCACTTCTCAGGAATAAGATCTGGATGGTTTGGTCCACTATTTTGGATAGTGCTGCTATTATTAACTCTATTCTTTCATCCATCCACACAGATGACAAAGCACCTGTAAATCACGTTATTTTGAAGGGCAACACTGTTTTTGCTATTTAATTATCTTCCACAGAAAATCAACAGACAATGCAAACTATTCCTTATCAATCATCACTGCCTGGGCAGAGCATAGATAAATGCTGAGGCATGCAGAAGAGTGACTCCTAATTTAGTTTGAAATCTAACAGGGATATTAAAATATGCTGGCAATGTTGTATATGTTGTAATTTAAGGTGATGTTATACGCCTGGTATGTTAAAGATAAATGGAGGTCATGTATATAAACCTTTAGCACAACTAATTGCATGCACTTCAGGCGAGTCCAACAACTACATGACCTCTATAAATCAGAACTCAGCCCAGAACAACTCAGGTACACTGGTCTTGTAGCTATGATTTCATCAGCCTGGTTTGTTTGTTGCCTGTATCGGAGGTGCACGGTTCAAAGGTTAAACACCAGAATACGTCTTTGTCTAAATACTTGGCCTGAATCGAAGTTCAAATCAATGTAGAAGCCAATTATTGAGAAACATCATTGAGCACCATGATATTCAGGGATCATATCTTTGCTACATTTATATTTTGCTGCATTTCAAAACTAGATTGATACTGGGATTCTTTGGTATTTAAGGCTTAGTTGTAAATAAGGCTGAACCTATAAAGAGGATAAGAGGGGATGCTGTGTTTTATACATAAGATTACTGAGTACAAAAGCAAGGAGATGATGATAAACCTATATGAGACATTGGTTAGGCCACAGTTGGAATTATGTCCACCCCATGATAGAAAAGATCAAGGTAGATTCATCAGGGTGATACAAGATGAGAGAATTTAGTTATGAAGAGATTTAAAAAGCTAGTTCTATCTTAACAAGAGCAGTGAAGAATGAATAAAGATATTGATACACATTAAAAAATATGAATGGTTCTGAGGGCATAAATAGTGAAATATTATTTCTACTGTTCGATGAATTATTGAGTGGAGGGTATAAGTGAGGATCAGAATTGAATTACAATAAATTAAAAGACATTTCTGTCACAAAAAAGGGCTATTAAAATATAGTATACTTTAACTCAAGTGAATATTGAAATGCAGTTAATCACAAAATTTAAGGATGAATTTAATAAACAGTTAAAGAAATATCTTAATGATAGTTGAAGGGGAAGAGTAGAGAAATTGGATTAGAATAGATTGCTCTGATTATCTGCTCCTGTAATAATTTTGATGATTCTGCAGCTTTAATTTATGAGAAGGAAGCTTGTCTTGTTCTCTTGCACTAAAGTATCAAACTCTTAAATAACATTTGATGAAAGGAGAAATGGTGGAGCTTTTAAAATATGAGTTTATGAAGTTAATAGCGATTCAAAAGTCAATCTTGGAGTGATGGGAAGGAAACCCAAAGTTTAGCCACTACTCAAGTGTTTTTTTTATTCATTCACGGGATGTGGGCTTCGCTGGCTGGGCCAGCATATATTGAACATCCCTAGTTGCCCTTGAGAAGGTGGTGGTGAGCTGCCTTCTTGAACCACTGCAGTCCATGTGGTGTAGGAACACCCACAGTGCTGTTAGGTTGGGAGTTCCAGGAATTTGACCCAGCGACAGTGAAGGGATGGCAATATATCTCCAAGTAGGATGGTGAGTCACTTGGAGGGGAACTTCCAGGTGGTGGTGTCCCCATCTATCTGCTGCCCTTGTGCTTCTAGATGGTAGTGCTCGTGGGTTTGCAAGGTGCTGTCTGAGGAGCCTTGGTGAATTCCTGCACTGCATCTTGTAGATGGTACACATTGCTGCTACTATGTGTCGGTGGTGGTGGGAGTGAATATTTGTGGATGTGGTGCCAAGCAAGCATGCTGCTTTGTCCTAGCTTCTTGAGTGTTGTGGGAGCTGCACTCATCCAGGCAAATGGGGAGTATTCAATCACACTCTTGACTTGTGCCTTGTAGATGGTGGACAGGCTTTGGGGAGTCAGGAGGTGAGTTACTCGTCGCAGGATTCCTAGCCTCTGACCTGTTTTTGTAGCCACAGTATTTATATGGCTAGTCCAGTTCAGTTTTTGGTCAATGGTAACCCCAGGATGTCGATAGTGGGGCATTCAGTGATGGTAATGCCATTGAACATCAAGGGGCGATAGTTAGATTATCTCTTGTTGGAGATGGTCATTGCCTGACACTTGTGTGGCATGAATGTTACTTGCCACTTGTCAGCCCAAGCCTGGATATTGTCCAGATTTGCTGCATTTGGACATGGACTGCTTCAGTATCTGAGGAGTCATGAATGGTGCTGAACACTGTGCAATCATCAGCGAACATCCCCACTTCTGACCTTATGATGGAAGCAAGGTCATTGATGAAGCAGTTGAAGATAGTTGGGCTGAGGACACTACCCTAGGGAACTCCTGCACTGATGTCCTGGAGCTGAGATGACTGACCTCCAACAACCACAACCATCCTCCTTTGCGCTAGGTATGACTCCAATCAGCGGAACATTTTTCCCCTGATTCTCATTGACTCCAGTTTTGCTAGGGCTCCTTGATGCCACACTCGGTCAAATGCTGCCTTGATGTCAAGGACAGTCACTCTCACCTCATCCCAGCAATTCATCTCTTTTGTCCATGTTTGAACCTAGGCTGGAATGAGGCCAGAAGCTAAGTGGCCCTGGCAGAAACCAAACTGGGCGTTAGTGAGCAGGTCATTGCTAAGCAAGTGATGCTTGATAACATTGTTGATGACCCCTTCCATTACTTTACAGATGATTGAGAGTAGACTGATGGAGAAGTAATTGGTTGGGTTGGATTTGTCCTGCTTTTTGTTTATAGGACATACCTGGGCAATTTTCCACATAGCTGGATAGATGCCAGTGTTATAGCTGTATGGGAACAGCTTGGCTAGGGGCATGGCAAGTCCTGGAGCACAAGTCTTCAGTCATATTGCCGGAATATTGTTAGCGCCCATAGCCTTTGCACTATCCAGTGCCTTCGGCCGTTTCTTGATATCACGTGGAGTGAATCGAATTGGCTGAAGACTGGCATCTGTGATGTTGGGGTCCTCCAAGGAGGCCGAAATGGATCATCTACTCGGCACTTCTGGCTAAAGATTGTAGCAAATGCTTCAACCTTATCTTTTGCACTGATGTGCTGGGCTCCTCCATCATTGATAATGGGCATATTTGTGGTGCCTCCTCCTCCAATAAATTGTTTAATTGTCCACCACCTTTCACGACTGGATGTGGCAGGACTGAGAGCTTAAATCTTATCCGTTGGTTATGGAATCGCTTAGCTCTGTCTATCAGTTGCTGCTAATGCTGTTTGGCATGCAAGAAGTCCTGTGTTATAGCTTCACCAGGTTGACACCTCATTTTTAGGTAATCCTGGTGCTGCTCCTGGCATGCCCTCCTGCACTCTTCATTGAACCAGGGTTGATCCCCTGGCTTGATGGTAATGGTAGAGTGGGGGATAAACTGGGCCATGAGATTACAGATTGTGTTCGAGTACAATTCTGTTGCTGCTGATGACCCATAGCGCCTTATGGATGATCAGTCTTGAGCTGCTAGACATGTTCGAAATCTATCCCATTTAGCGTGATGGTAGTGTCACACAACACGATGGAGGGTATCCTCAATGTTAATGCGGGACTTTGTCTCCACAACGACTGTGAGGTGGTCACTCCTGCCAAAACTGTCATGGACAGATGCATCTGTGGCAGGCAGGTTGGTGAGGGTGAAGGCAAGTATGTTTTTCCCTATTGTTGGTTCCCTCGCCACCTGCTGCAGACCCAGTCTAGCAGTTTTGTCCTTTAGGACTCAGCCAGCAGTGGTGCTACCGAGTCACTCTTGGCGATGGACATTGAAGTCCCCCATCCAGAGTACATTCTGTGCCCTTGCCACCCTCAGTGCTTCCTCCAAGTGATGTTCAACATGGAGGAGCACTGATTCATCAGCTGAGGGAGGGTGGTAGGTGTAATCAGCAGGAAGTTTCCTTGCCCATGTTTGACCTGATGCCATGAAACTTCGTGGGGTTTGGAGTCAATGATGAGGACTCCTAGGGCAACTCCCTCCCAACTGTATACCACTGTGCTGCCACCTCTGTTGGGTCTGTCCTGCCGGTGGGACAGGTCATACCCAGGGATGGTGATGGTTGTGTCTGGGACCAAGTGCTCAGATCTATGCTTTGCATCTGCCAACATCTAGATTTATTTATGGCTTATATTATTTTGATATTGTAAGGCAGAATAATTGTTGAAGAAAATGATGGTTGGTTCTTCACAGTGCTTATATAAAACTTTCAGCAGTGTTCCTAGCTGACACAGGGGGAAACATTTATTTAGGCCCACTTTTGGACACAGATTGTCAAGGCCAGTGAAATATAACATCTGGTATTTGCCACACCACTAACCTCTCATGCTGCTCAATGCACCACCACACCCTGCCCCATCCACCCCCCAAACACCATTGTTCACCCATCAGCAATCTCCAGCAATCAGGACTCAGGTTCTGATTTCAGTCCTGATGAAAGGTCACAGACCTGAAATGTTAGCTCTGTTTCACTCTCCACACAGATGCTGCCTAACCTGCTGAGCACTTGTCCAGCACTTTCTGTTTTTGTTTCAGATTTCCAGCATCCGCTGTACTCTGCTTCACAATATATTCAAATGATTCATGTAGCAGACAGCATATGACAGTTAGATGGACCCAGTCAAATATTTAGCATGCCTCTGCAACTATTCATCACTACTGTTTCCATTTTGTACTCCAATGTTTCCACTTGGCTTCCCAGCTTACATTTGCTAAACATAGAAACCAGGAGCAGGAGTAGGCCATGCGGCTCTTTGAGCCTGCTCCGCCATTCAATATGATCATGGCTGATTCTCTATCTCAATGCCATATTCCTACTTTTTCTCCATACTCCTTGATGCCCCTAATATCCAAAAATTTAGCAATTTCTTTCTTGAATATACTCAGTGACCCGGCCGCTACAGCCTTCTGTGTTAGAGAATTCCACAGGTTGACCACCCTCTGAGTGATGAAATCTTTCCTTATCTCAGTCCTAAATAGCCTGCCCCATATCCTGAGACTGTGGCCACTGGTTCTAGACTCCCCAACCAGGGGAAACATCCTCCCTACATCCAGTCTGTCTAGCCCTGTTAGAACCTTATACATCTCAATCAGATCCCCTCTCATTCTTCTAAACTCTAGTAAATACAGGCCCAGTTGAACCAATCTCTCCTCATACAAAAGTCCTGCCATCCCCGGTATCAGCCTAGTGAAGATTCGCTGCACCCCCTCTATGGCAAGTATATCCTTTCTTAGGTAGGGAGACCAAAACAGCATGCAATACTCCAGGTGTGGTCTCACCAAGGCCTTGTATAACTGCAGTAAGACATCCTTACTTCTGAGTTCAAATCCTCTTGCAATGAAGGCCAACATACCATTTGCCTTCCTAACTGCTTACTGTACTGGCCTAGTTACTTTCATTGACTGGTGTACAAGGGCACCCAGATCCCTTTGTACATCCACATTTCCTAATATATCACCATTTAAATAATACTCTGCCTTTCTGTTATTCACGCCGAAGCGTATAACTTCACATTTATCCATGTTATACTGCATCTGCCATGTGTTTGACCACACACACACAACTTGTCTAAATGGCCCTGAAGCCTCCTTGCATCCTCTTCACAACTCACAACCCTGCCCAGTTTTGTGTCGTCAGCAAACTTGGAAATATTGCATTTGGTTCCCTCATCCAAGTCATTTATATATATCATGAATAGCTGGGGCCCAAGCACTGATCCCTGCGGTACACCACTGGTCACCGCCTGCCACCTGGATAAAAACCCATTATTCCCACTCTCTGTTTCCGGTCTGTCAACCAATTCTTAATCCATGCCAGTATATTACCCCTAATCCCATGTGCTTTAATTTTGCCCACTAGCCTCTCATGTGGGACCTTATCAAAAGCCATCTAGAAATCCAAATACACCACATCCACTGGTTCTCCCTTATCTATTCTACTAGTTACATCCTCAAAAGTCTTCAGTAGATTAGTTAAGCATGACTTCCATTTCATAAACCCATGCTGACGTTGTCTATTCCCTTTAATGCTTTCCAAGTGTTCTGTTACCACGCCTTTTATAATAGACTCTAGCATTTTTCCCACGACTGATGTTAGGCTAACTGGTCTGTAATTCTTTGTTTTTTCTCTCCCTCCTTTTTTAAGAGTCAAATGTTTATTTGTAGCATGTGATAAATAGCTCACCCCAGTCAAATTTGAAACAATCACTTTATGAGTCAGCAGTGTGAAATATCTGTGTTCTCGTCTAGCGCAGAGTTGAATTTTCATGATTTGCAGAGAATTGCAACTTCGTATTTCAATAATCAAAAATTCATGGGGGTGAAATTCTTGTTGGCCAGGGATACAAAACAGATGGGATGCAAAACAGGTGGTATCCTGTTGTCAAGTAACAAGTTGTCAGGCTCCATAGCCTTTGCAGTGATCCAGTGCCATCAGCCATTTCTTGATATCACATAGGGTAAATTGTATTGGCTAAAGACTGGCATCTGTGACACTGGGATGCACAAGTGGAGGCTGAGATGGATCATCCACCCAGCACTGGTTGAAGATGGCTGCAAATGCTTCAGCCTTGTCTTGTGTGCTGGGCTCCCACATCATTGATGATGGGGATTTTTGTGGAGCCTCCTCTTCCTGTTAGTCATTTAATTGTCCACCACCATTCACAATTGGATCTGGCAGGACCACAGAACTTTAATCTGATCCATTGGTAGTTATTTCACTGAGTTCTGTCCATAGCCTGCTTCTTCTGTTGTTTAGCATGCATGTAGTCCTGTGTTTTAGCTTCACTAGACTGGCACCTCATTTTTAGGTATGGTGCTGCTTCTGGCATACTCTCCTGCAATCCTCATTGAAGCAGGGTTGATTCTGGGTGGCAATGCTAAAGTGAGGGACATGCTGCACCATTAAGTTATAAATGGTGGTTGAATACAACTGCTACTGCTGATGGCCCACAGTGCCTCATGGATGCCCAATTTCAAGCTGCTAGGTCTGTTCTGAATCTATCCCATTCACACTGCTAGTCCCACACAATATAATGGAGGATATCCTCAGTGTGAAGATGGGATTTTTTCTCCACAAAGACTGTGCGGTCATCATCCCTACCAATACTGTCATGGACAGATGCATCTGCAACAGGTAGGCTGGTAAGGACAAGGCCAAGTAGGTTTTTCCCTCTTGTGCGTTCTCTCACCATTATGTGACACAGGCCCAGTCTGGCAGATATAGCCTTCAGAACTTGGCCAGCTTGGTCAGTAGTGCTGCTACGTAGTCATTTTTGGAAATGGACATTGAAGTTCCCCACCCAGAGAACAATCTGTGCCCTTGTTACGTTCAGTGCTTCTTCCAAGTGGTGTTCACCATAGAGGAATTCTCATTCATCAGCTGAGGGAGGGTGGTACGTGGCAATCAGCAAGAGGTTTCCTTATCCATGTTTGACCTGATGTCATGAGACTTCATGGGGTCCAGAATCAATGTTGAGCACTCCCATGGCCACTTCTTCCTACGGCACCACTTCTCATGGGGCTGTCCTGCTAGTGGGACAGGGATGAAGACGGAGGAATCTGAGACATTGGCCGTGAATTGAGTATGATTATATCAGGCTGGTGCTCTCCCAATTTTTGTACTAGTCCCCAGATGTTAGTGAGGAGGACTTTTCAGGATTGACTGGGCAAGTGTGCTGTTTTTCATTTCAGGTCTTATCTGGCAACAAGGTGGGGTTTCATTACCTCTTAGAGAGCCACCCTGCAGCATTCCAGCCAGCGGGTAGGTGCCAAATGTCTGTTTAATTTTATTCTCATTCAACCTTTTTTTTCAATAGCGGTTTGCTAAAACTTCCTGGACCATTTCAGAGAGTAGTTATGAGTCATCAACATTGCTGTGGGTGTGGAGTCACATAAGGATCATGTAAGGATGGTAAATTTCCTCCCGTGAAGGATACTCAGTGGGCTTTTAGGACAGTCTGGTAGTTTCATGGCTACTGAGGCTAACTTATTATTTTGGATATATTAATTCATTGAATTTAAATTCCACCAACTACTATGGCAGGTTTGAACTCAAGTCTCCGGAATATTAACTATCGTTTGCTTGCTTGGAATCAGGACAGATGGAAATGACATTGCAATTAGATAACTACATTTGAGATAAGAAGAATTAAATATTAAATAAATTAATCAAAGTTAAAGAGAATAAAACCCCTGGCCCGGATGGATTGCATCCATGCATTTTAAAAGAATCTAGAGAAGAGATAGCAGAGACATTATTACGTATTTTTAATAGTTAGTTAAAGAAAGCTGTAGTCATAGCTTTGTTATATGTATTTATTAAAAGGAGATAGGACAAACATGCCAATGAAACTATGGACCAGTCAGCTTAACATCGGAGGCAGGAAAATTAATGGAATCGGTACTAACGGAGAGAATAGAAGAACATCTGGAATGCAAAAATACAATGAATAATTAGCATGGATTTTAAAAGGGAAAGCCTTGCTTGACCAACCTCACTGAAATTTTTGAAGAGGTAACAAAGAAGGTAAGACAAAGGTAATTTATCTAGATTTTCAAAAGGTCTTTAATAAGGCACACCATAAAATACTAATGAAAACAGAGTTGGGACAAGCAGCAAAATGGATCGCTAGCTGGCTGCAAGACAGAAAGCAGAGAGTGGGGGCAAAGGGTACTTCAGAGTGGCAGAAGGTGGGTGGTGGTGTTCCGCTAGGATCAGTGCTGGGATCGCTATTGCTCAACAATTTATATTAACAGTTTAGATTTTGGAATCAAAAATATAATTTCTAAATTTGTAAATGGCACAAAATTTAGGGGAGGGTGGTGGGGGTTTGGAATAGCCAATATTGAGGAGGACTCCAACAAATTACAAGATTGGCACAGAATTACAGAATGGGCATTTAATTGGCAAATGGATTTCAATGTAGATAAAATGTGAGATATTACATTTTGACAAGAAAAATAAGGAGGTTGCACATTACTTATATGGGGAGGTGGTGGCATAGTGGTATTGTCACTGACTAGTATTCCAGAGACCCAGGGTAATGCTCTGAGGGCCTGGGTTTGAATCTCACCATGGCAGATGGTGAAATTTGAATTCAATAAAACAAAATATGGAATTAAAGCTGCAAAAAGTAATGCCCTTCAGGAAAGGAAATCTGCCTACATGTGACTCCAGTCCCCACAGCAATGTGGTTGACTCTTAAAATGCCCTCCCATGAGTAAATTGAAGAAAAGAAAATATGAATCTAAATGAAATATGAATCTAAATGGGATAGAGGAGCAAAGGGATCTGGGAGTACAAATCACTAAAGATCATGACACAGGTAAAAAAAAAGGCCATAAAAATAGCAAACCAAGCACTAAGATAGAAGTGAAAAGTAAATAAGTTATGGTAAACTTGGCTAGGGCATGCATGGGCACGTGTACAATTCTGGTCATATTATAAAACAAACACTCAGGCACTGGAGCAGATTTACAAGGATGATACCAGAAATGTGGGGATATACCTTCAAAAGAGAAGACAGCTGTGAACTCTTATCGGTCTTTAAAATTACAAAAAGTTTTGATAGACATGAAAAATGGGAGAGATTTTAACCTGCTGAAAACCCACTCATTTGCGTTAGGTTAAAATTGGGCCCAATATTTTCACTTGAGGGGAAGAGCATAAGTCAGTATAATATTGATCAATATCATCAATATAAGATAATCACCAAGAAATCAAATAGAAAATTCAAAAGAAACCTCTTTACCCAGAGAGTGGTGAGAATGTGGTTCTTGCCATCACAGGGGGTGGCTGAAGTGAATATGATAGGTGCATTTAACGGGATGCTAGATAAGTTTATGAAGGAGAAGGGAATAGAGGGCTATGCCAATAGAGTTAGATGAAGAAAGGTGGGAGGAGGCTCAAGTGAACCATAATTGCTGCTATGGACTGGCTGGGCTGAATGGTCTGTTGCTATGCTGTATATCCTGTCTAATCCTTTGTAATGAAGGGTCCCCACTCAAACATAGGGCTGTGTTTTCCCCCTGTCGGGGGGGAAGTTGAAGGGCGGGTGCGCACAGGCGCGCTTCCGATCGGGGCCCCCCGATCGGAGGCGCAGCGCCATTTTGCGTGGGTAGGCCAATTAAGGCCCGCCCAGCATGACGTCCGCACAGAAGCACTATGTGCTCCCTGTGCGGGCGGGGGGAGCCCCAAAATCGGTAGTGCGCTCTTTTGCACATGCGCACGAATGAGCGCACACATCTCCCTGAGGCTAAGTGCTCATCCTCATCCGTGGCTGAGGTTTCATGCTTTTTCTAGTTCGCGCCGGGGCTCCTGGCCTGCCCGCCAACCTTAAGGTTGGACGGGCGGGTCCTTTAATTACATAATTGACTCTGTCAGTGGCCTGAATTGGCCATTGACAGGTCGACGGGTGCGCAGCTGATCTCGCTGCCCCCCCCCCCGCCATACTGAAAATTTAAATGGGGCGTGGTGACGTCGGGAGTTCCCCCCCGATATCACCGTGCGTCATTTTACACGTCGGTGAGTGGGCCCCGCCCCCTTCTCACCGACACATAAACTCCTGCCCATAAAGTTTTCTTTTATTTTTCAGATACTGTCCAAAATCACTGAATTTTTCCATTTTCTGTTTTTGTCTATCAAGACTGAAGTTGATCCTAAGAAAATATGTATGCA
The DNA here is from genome assembly GCF_964194155.1 of Cetorhinus maximus. Lineage (NCBI taxonomy): Eukaryota > Metazoa > Chordata > Chondrichthyes > Lamniformes > Cetorhinidae > Cetorhinus > Cetorhinus maximus. The sequence continues at coordinate 66,273,192 of NC_135888.1, read as the reverse complement.
GTATTAAAAGGATACATTTTTAATTCTACAAGTGCTGCATTTGGTAACTCACAAGTCTGGGTCTTTGCAACCTTGCCCCCACTTGCTCACACCCCACCCCATCCCACCCCACCCCACCCCACCCCCTGCCTCTTCCCACGGCATGATTTTGATTCGCGTTGATTTGTGTTCTAGTTGTTTCAGGGCAGTCTTTTTCCTTTTATACAATAGCTCAATAGTGCCTATTATGGTCAAAGCAGGAGGGCCAAATTATGAGCAACCATAAGGAAATGTTTTTTTCTGGTAGAATTAGATATGATACATGATTTAGTATATTCAGACTATTTACTTTGTATCGCTGCCAGGGAGAAAGCAAAATATTACGATTCATGTTTTTATTTTAATTGGGATGAGACCACTTATGTGGAAAGAAAGGCTTTGTTCTAATTTTAAATGGGTACTGCCTTTTTTTTTATATGGAAAAAACAACTCTGTGACAATTTCACTTTACTCTCACTCAGACAGATAATGCTTATGCGATATAATGATAAATTTTCATGAATATTATGCCACCAAATCAGTGTTTGATGATCTTGTTCTGAAGACACTTTTTCAACAAGCCTTGTGAGTAAAAGTACACAGGCATTGTCTTAGTAATAAGTAATTATCTTGTTTGGTATAAATAGAAAAATGTAAGAAAAAGACATGGGCTTGAATTTTTCCCGCATCAGGCGGACCGCCACCCGCGATCGGCTCTTCACCGCCATTTTATGTGGGAGGAGGAAGAGTCGGGACCAGCATGTGTGTGAAAGAGTGCTTCAATCTCCCTGAGCCACAAAGCTGCCTCAGGGAGGTTGAAGCGGTTTGTAAATTGTTGTTCTCTGAGACTTGGTATTCTTGTGTCTGTCCTGATGAGTGCAAGATGAAAAGCTTTGAAAGCATGTCTCCTTTTTCAGCAATGTTCAATTTCTGTACAACTAAGTGATCATGGCCAGGATTTTTCAGTTTGGTTTTTACAGACATTTAAAATTTAGTGAGACATGTCCCCTCATGTCCCCTGTGTCACATGAGATGGGACATGTTTTTACTTTTCATATAAAATTTTTATTTAAGTAGTAAAAGCTTTAGGAAACCTCATCCCGCTCGTGGATGAGGTTGCCTAAAAAATTTGAAGGCCGCTTGGCCTTTTCGCCTGCCCGCCAACCTTAAGGTTGGACATTAATTAAATCGTTAATAGCCTCAGTAGGCCTATCAGTTACTGGCTCCAGCCCGTGAACATCGTGAAACAGCATGATGACATCAGACTGCACACCCGATGTCATCGCGTGTCATTTTAGCCAATGAGTCAGGCCTGCCCCCACATGCTGACTGAAAAATCCTGGCCATGATCACTTAGTCGTACAGAAATTGAACGTTGCTGAAAAAGGAGACATGCTATCAAAGCTTTTCATCTTGCACTCATCAGGACAGACACAAGAATACCAAGTCTCAGAGAACAACAATTTATACTGCAGGAGGAAAGGGTGCTGATTAGTTGGTAAGTGGACTCTGATTGGTAGACTTGCCATAGCCATGCCTCTACCAATCAGAGTCCACTTGCCAACCAATCAGCACCCTCTACTCATGCAGTATAAATTGTTGCTCCCTCTGAGATTTGGTATTCTTGCATCTGTCCTGATGAATGCAACACGAAAAGCTTCGACAGTATGTCTCATTTTCAGCAATAAAAAGACATGAGCTTTTGAAAGGCAGTATATAAATGCAACTTGGTTATTTTTTACGCAGCAGTAATTTGTCTCTTTTTCAGCAATAAAAAGACATGAGTTTCATCAGCATCTGATGAAGAAAGCTTAATCTTTAATTGGAGGCCTTAATTAGTACTACTCAAATATTTTGTATATTCATTTCAAAATTATAAGATTATGATTTTTCTTTTTATTTCTTAATAAACTTGCAACAATTATAGGCCAATTATTTTTCTTGTTGAGTCGGTTACACAATATAGATGGAATTTTAAAAGTGTAAACTCTTAAGGTATATTGTATCTGTATCACTTGTTGAAATTACTGCTACGTAAAAAATAACCAAGTTGCATTTATATACTGCCTTTCAAAAGCTCAGGCCAACACAAAGAACTCCATGGTCAAAAAAGTATAGGCACACAACAAACAGCAATGAGGTAAAAGACCATACATCTTTTTTTAGTGGACGAGGTATAAATATTGACAAATACATTTGGAAAACTTACCTGCTCTTCCCTAAATAATGACTTTTACATCCACTTGAGAGGGAAACTGGACCTCGATTTAATGTTTCATTTGAGAGGTGATACCTCTGACTGAGGGGCTTTTAATTAATCAACCACTAAATCACCAATCATTAAGCCTATTTATCAATGCAGGTTTAAAAGTTAATTCATATGCATTTTGCAGAAGGAAAATTTATTTCATAAATACACCTTTTGGTCCTGAAGTTTTTGCTCAAATACTTTGCCCCAGTTATAATACTTTTTACTTCAGAAGGCTGAAATGAAGATAGATAAGAAATGCACGGCATGCTTTTTTATTACCATTACCCAGTGTTAGACAGCACATTCATAATGGGTGATTATTTCCATTCATCAACCTACAACTATCCCTCCTTTGGGAATCAGTTTATCTAGTTTCTCAGCTTTGAGGTAATAGAGGGAAGGAAAAAACTAATGGTGCCCCTTGAGGAAGGTGGTAACAGATGGAGATCCTGAAACTGTGCATGTTTTCTTAGAATCATCTTGTTTCCAGTTACTTTGGCCCTATGACTAACAAGGAGGCGGGAGACAGAGAACGCTTCTGTGAGAAGCAAGGAGACTCAGAAATGTGGAGTCCTGTCACATTTAATGACAGCACCTCATTAGAATTTGTGTCTTTGTTTCTAACCCAGTACTATCCTGCCTTTTGTGAGGGGGAGGGTTGATTAGAAGCCTCCCATATGTACCTTTGCAACACTCCATTAATGTACGTCTGAATAATCCCAGCCATAAATTAACTTTAATAATGTTAACAAGTACAAACTAAGGATCTGGAATGGTGAAAAAGAAAAAAAAGAAAAGGAGATGAAGAGCATGAAATACAAAGGTGGATTTGGTCTACTTAAGATTGCATTTTACAGAAGTGAAGCTTCAGTTACAATTTGAACAAGAATCAGTCGAGAGTGAAAACAATTCTGATTTTACAGACTAGAAAATGATGAACGACCAATTGATATGCTCAAATAAAACAAACTCCTAAAGATACTTATGATGTGGAAGAGTTTCAAAGTGGGTGAAATGCTAGGTAACATTGAGTTAATTTTTGTTACTCATACAGGAAAATCACTTTCCTCTTTATATCCATAGACAAAGTTAGTTTGGTGAAGCATTCAGGAGCATTATCTCCTCCCACCTCCTCCCTCTTTTGTATTCCCCTTCCTTTCTTGGATAGCTTTCTTTCTTTGCATTTAATTTGATGATTCGCACAGTTGAGACAGAGAGGAATAGGAATATTTTCCTTAGCAATACCAGCAGACACAAGCTCCAAGTAAAAGGTCTGGGCCTTGAAGTTATACTATGGGATAATAACATAAAAATGCTTAATGAGCTTTCTGTAATTCCTCCCACAGCTATCTTAACTGTCTCCTTAGCTTATTTAGCATAAGTAGATTAAAACAGCAAAGAAAGGAAACTCAGAGGAAAATGTTAAGTGTTCGCAAACTATAAATGCAGTGTAATTTCAAGGTCACTGTATTCAGCTGTTTATACATACATCTGCACCTGGTATCTTAAAAACCATTGTTTACACAGACATATTAGCTGGGTTTTGTGGTGTGCTAGGCAGTATACCTTTTGCACAAGTCGTGCTCAGCCTGTGACAACATAAAAGTCTGCCAACAGAACAGCAATGCTCTGGTAACGGGGAAGTTCTGGTAAATGGGTATTCCCCAGCTGACATCTTGTTGAATCTTCAAAGTTAACTTTGATATTGCTGTGGCTCTGCACATCAGCGACAGCAGCAGGGTCAGCAAGAGTAAACATGGGCCCTGTTGCTTCTCCTGTTTACAGGCCCCTTAGCCCTACCCCTCTTTACAACCCCTCCAAAAACTCCTCAATCATGTGTGTTATTTTTTGGCCTTTCAAGATTCGCCAATCAATTTGCCAAGCAATCACAGAAAGGTCCTAGTAAAATGATAATGCACATTGAAGGCATCTGGTTACAAATATTGTCTGATATATATGCAGCATGGGTCATTAATATTAAGAGCAGCAAAGGTATAATTCAGTGGTAGTTTGTGTGCACCCTATAGGTGATCCCACTGCAACTCTTAAACAAACCAGAGAGTACAAATTTTATTTTAACAGCATTGTGCAATATGGTTAATTTGACAGGAAAATATCCTATTAGTTATTTGTAACACTGCATGCATGTGTAAACGATAACATTGATTTCGGTGACTGCCTCATCAACATGTTCTGCACATTGCACCATATGTACAAGATGACAGTAAATTCATATTTGGGAGAAAGATTCAATAATTGCAACCCAGATTGCAGGTTTTGTTTCATATATTTGACTTCCTGCTCTGTATAGAAAAGAAAGACCATCTCTGGGCTGCAGCACACATTGTTTCATTGCTGGAGAGTTGTAGAAGTGAGAGATGGAGGGAGGGGAGGAGGAGAAGCGACAGTCCTATTCACTTGCTGCTGCCTAATCTCTGTGCTCAACCTCCCCGGACATGCTGACACAGCACTCACCTCTCCTCACTCAAGATAACTCGGTATCACTAGAAGCGAAGTTCCAGTTCCCTGGGAGTGGCTTGTGCTGTGAATGCAGACAACAGCTGGGTCCGACCTGGCATGAGGCTAAGTGACAATTCCTTCGAGGCCTGCTCCAGCGTAGTTACCGGCTGAGACTCCCTCCTGTTCTTTCACTTTCTGATCCTTCTCCTTGGCGTCCAGGAAGATGTCGTCACAAATTGCTCTTTCAGCTGAAAGACTCCTGCATGCAGGCCAGCAGGAATGGTCAGAATAACTGCCTAGATGACCTTTACAGACCAGCACGAAGGAAAGAGGATAAGACAGCACACGCACAGCCACTGGAAGACCAGCTTGGCAAGCAAGCCACCAGAGATCACAGAACCAAAGGAAGAACTTGCATATAACCAGCAAGGGAGAAACAGAATCTGTGATTGGAGGAGCAGCTGTACTTTTCCCATGCATGCTGATCCCCCAATCACTGCTCTGCTGGCAGTTCCCCATCTCAGCAACTGGCAGTTTAAATGAAATTTAATGATTTAAAAAAAAAAACACCTCATAGTTGCTGAAAGCGGGAAAGACCTTCAGGCACCTTTGTGCTTGACCTACTTTTTAAAAAATTGAAACTGTCAGTGGCAGTTGTTGCAAGTAGGAATTTCATTTGGTTTTATTTTACATTCACCATCACTGCAGCAGTTTCTTGAGTGTTCATTCGAAGATCCTAGCCAATGTGTCTCCATGCTCGTAAAATCGGTACATTCACTATCGTTTGGCTGTTCGGTTGCTGCTGCAGAAAATAATTTTATTGAAATTTTGTGGAATTTGGGATCCAGTTCACAATACCTTAAATTTCATGATCCATCTCTTGATTCTTTTAAAATATAAATTTTAAAAATCCACTGTTTGTGCCAAATACTTGACCTTAACAGACCTTTGGGCAGCGCCATGGTTTTCTGGCAGGCTTTAAAACAATTGGAAGCACAAAGCTGCCCGAGGGTCAGTAGCAACAGTTCCTATCTGTTCCGATTGGCACATATCCCATAAGAATTTCTCTCATATTTTTGTAGTAGGGAATGTATTTACTGTTGCTCCCAATGTGGAGTCAATAACATGATGACATTACCATTTATTGTGAAATGTCAGATATCAGCTTACTTACTGCCTATTGGGTGCTTACATTCTAAACACTTTTTAATATGGTTAGGACTCTTGCAGGAAGTGGCTACTGAAAGCTGACAAAATGGATAGAAAAAGGAAGAATGGTCCCATTACAAGGAAAGGAACATCTCGAATTTAAATTTCAGTTTATGCCTTCTTACAGAGTGTGAATAGAGTATTACACAGGTGTACTAGATTTCCTACTCAAAGCATCTTTCAGCAACTTACAGTTCTGATATTTTTTAAAGCTGGTCTTTCAGATCTGAAGCTCTGGCTGCTCAGTCTGGAAAACAACAAGAACTCCATTTATGACACCAAGTCTAGTCACCTCCAGGCCCTGGTGTTTTGCACCTTGTGCAACCCCTTTTCTGGGCCCTGGTCAGCAGCACTGTCACATCAATAAATTCAACATAAAATACACCTATAGTTTGCACTGTAACTATCATGGAGGCAAAAATCTGCAGAAGCTGCATCCCAGGGTAAACTGCCAGGAATCCCTATTACTTGCCCTAGGAAATTTACTGAGGTTAGGGGAAGTTCCATTCTTTACATGCCAATGGTGGGCTACAGAGATCCTCCCTACAGAATGGGGCTGGAATTGCAGCACTGGCTGCCAGGTACTCTCACAGTCCTCTTTGCAAGTTGGTCAAAATGCCTGCAAACAAACTTGACTCCATTATGGGGCAGAGGATAGTATCCAGCTCCTCTTATAGGCTCCTTTTTGTAACATGCAGTGGCTTGTCCACCTGGCTTCTTCTGGCACGTCAGCTGCCAATGATCTGCCCAGCTACTGAGAGGCTGATGGACCTTGCAGCATTGGGTTCTATGCTGTAATGTATTGAAAATTGCATTGTACATTTTTGTCCACTTGAGGCTACCATACACACATATATCAGCAGCGAGAAAGGGATTAAAAAGAATATATGTTTTAAACAGCAATTCTGTTTCTTGCAGAATGTGGCTGAATCTTACTGTTTCAATTCAAAGACTTCACAATGGCAACGAGGATGATAGAAAATGGGAAACATTGCTTTCAGGTATAAAAATTTTGGAAGGTGTTTGCCTACTTTCCGAAGACAATATTTTAAATTGAAGATTTAGGGACACATTAACGCTGTGATAGACACACAGGCACAGACTTCATCAAAATAATCACCCTATCAAAATCAAATCAATCTGATATCATTACAGAGAAGATTTTATTTGAAAGAATATGATCCCCAATCCTTGATCACAGACGTTCACCTCATTGCTGATGAATACAGCATTGTCTATGCCCAATCCGCCACCTTTTGATGTGCATTCAGAGCTATTATCTACATTCCCAAGTTGGCAAAAGTGGCTGCAACATTTCAAAGGTGCTATGGCAGGTTTTGCTATCACAGATGACAAAAGAGAAAGGCCTTATTTCTCCACTGTGGAGGTGAAGGATTGGAAAATATTTTTGAGACACTTACGCCTGAGCAAAATGACTGCGACTCAGCAAAAAATGCACTACTAACCTATTTCACACCCAAGAAAAATACAATGTACAATACAATTGTCTTCTGATGCACTCAGCAAGAAACAATCAGACAAGTAACCAATATTGCTCATGATTGAGGCAACTAGCAACCAAATGTGACTTAGGTAATGTTGAACATGTCAAATAGGAAATGAAAACAAAAATAATTGAAGATTGTCTCTCTAGTCAACTATGCTGAAAAGCACTTGAGAAAGACAAAGCTGTTGGAGTTAGTGATCATTATCGCTTTCAGAGTCCAGGGCTACTGAAGTTGAAGCTGTCAAAAGTAATTACCACACTCCAAGTTCAACTCCTGTGAACACTATTCATTGCTCTCATGCCAGGAAACCACCTGCAAAGCAACAATCGCAGTCTCACAATGTTACAACTTGTCCAAAGAATGTTTCCACCATAGCTGTGCTTATTCACACTGGAGAGAGTCTCCTGCTACTGGCAAACGGCATAAAGCTGGTGGAAAACTCAACCACTTAGCTCGTGTTTGTTGCTCATCAGCAAAATCCACTACTAAGACCAATACAAACAGAAGGGTGCTACATACATGCACCACAGCAAAAGGACAAGAGAATGTAGTCAGTGTGGAGGTGGATGAACCTGAATATACTTTTGTGCTCTCTTTTGGACAAAGCAATCAGCCATGTGGGACAGTGACCATTGTCTGCTCGGATGTAGATGCTCTCATATATACAGGAGCATCTGTCAATGGGTGGGATCATCCCAGAATTGCCCTAATTGCGATAGTAGACGTGGGCAAATGTCATTTTGCCTGCTGGCCGCAATAGCAGGTTTCTGTGCAGTATCACCTGCTTCCCACCTCATTAAATATGCAGCCACAGGAAACATGTCGTCTTGCTGGTGGGTAGCCTCTAAATCGTCCACCACGCCGTTACCTCACCATTTCCTCACTCCGGGTGCCATATCTAAACTGCAACTGTGTGCACAGTTCTCAATGCTTGCAGCTCAGGACTGCTCCAGTGAAGACATGGCTTTGAAAGCCAAGAATAGTTCAGTGACCCATCACTGGAATGCCTTTTGGAGGCCCGCCTGGCTGCAGGAGGTCCAGCAATCTCACCACTCTGGTTGGGAGGCAGTGGCAGTGGTGATCAGCATCAATGCTGCACAGACGAGGTTGGCCATCCAGTGCAGAAAGTGGATGAATGATCTCATCCGTGCCCCCAGGGTAAGGCAACCATTTCATCACTATAAATTCACACACTCACAAGGCCATTACAAATTCATTGGCATTTCACTCACTGCCAGCTCAAATATCTACCAGCTCCGGCGAGATGGGCTTATAATGAGGTGCTAATATACTGAAATTAAGTTCCCGACATACGGCAGCAGGAAACACGGCCAGCTATTTACAGGTGGACTGGACAATTGCTAGCTGGTTTTACGACGATGTGAAACCGATTTTTGTGATCTCCTGATATGTTCCGATCCCGCCCGCTATGATGCTTGCTGCAAATGGGAGCGGACGATTCCGCTCAATGCCACAGAGCTCAAAACATTTAGCAAACCTCAGAATTGCCTCATTCAAAAGCGATGAGTTCAGTAAGTTTGTGAACTAACCAGCCCTCATTGATCAAATAATTGCACCTCATTAGCCAAGAGCTAATGGAGAAGTCAAGAGATTTAAGCGTACCTTGAAAAAAGTGGTAAGTACAGTTACAGCTGACAGCGAGTTGTGGAAGCAAGAATTGAGTTGCTTACTTTGCAATTACAGAGTGACTCCTCACTCAACTACTGGAAAACCTCCACAATCGTCTTTGCATATCCTAAGCGTAGACGTCTTTCTGAGCTACCCGCTGGAGCTAATGATCAATATGTATGTGAACGCTATAGAGAACTGAAGGATCAAATTAAAGTAAATGCAGAGTAAAACATGAGATTTAGATCTACACCACTAAAGCCAGGAGATAAAGTGCTTGAGAAACATGGTGATAATGTTGGAAGGCAAACAACTCGCTATGACATCCAGTCATTCGTTGTGACCAACACAAAAGGATCAACGATCACTGCTATATGCAGTTCACAAATCATCACCACAAAACACATCATTCTTCAAAGCACTGAAAATACCATAAGCATTGAATCTGATTCCAACACCAATATCTCAGATAAAGAACATGAGTTAAATGAGTCCACACCTGATGTTAGACAGTATCTTATTCATGAGTGACAATGTCTACCGTACTTAAGTGATTAAGTTACAATGTGGACTATTTTCAGTTGGTGAACAAATCTTTCATCTCATTGTACATGACTGAGTGCGTTAATAAATAAATAGAAAAGTTAGAATAGTGTTACTGGTGAAAGTTGAATGTTCAAATTATGTTTAATTTTATTGTTTAAAACAGTTGGAAACAAACCTTTGAAACATGCTAAGAAGGGGAGGGATGTAGTGTTTTGAAAATTGCGTTGTGTGTTTTATCCACTTGAGGCTACACACATGTACCAACAGAGGGAGTGAAAAGAGATTTAAAAGGATCCACGGTCAGCATTTTCTGGTCGGCAAGTGGGGGCGGGGCCCACTTGCTGACATATAAAATGATGCAGGGTGACATCGGGCGTGTGTCCCGATGTCACCCCGCATCATTTAGATTTTCAATTCGGCGGGCGTGCAGCTGACTTGGCTGCGCACCCGCCAAACTGTCAACAGTCTATTATGGCCATTAAAAGCCTAATTAATGAACTTAATGGACCTGCCTGTCCAACCTTACGGTTGGGGCGTAGAGCCCAGGCGGCCTTCCGAAAAAGCATAAAACCTCATCCACGGGTGGGATGAAGTTTCATGAGGGATTTAAAACGTTCGGAAAATGTTTAAATAAAGGTAATGGACATGTCACATGAGGGGGGATGTCAGGAAAATGTTTTCATACCTTTAATAAATTTTTAAAAGTTCAACCGATCTCCCTGAGGCAGCGCTTTGCGTGAAAGAGTGCACTCCCGGCTCAGGGAATCCACCCCCCCCCAACCCGCACAGGGAATGCACAGCACTTCAGGGCGGACGTCACGCTGGGCAGGCCTTAATTGGCCCGCCCACATAAAATGGCGGCGCTCCCCCAACTGGGGCCGTTGATCGGGAACCCACCTGCTCACGCCCGCTCCCGCACAACCCCCGACAGGCAAAAAATTCTGCTCCATGTTTAACAGCACATGCAGCAGTTCTCTTTCTACTGAATGAAGCTATATCTTACAGTTTCTGACTTAGAAGTTCACACCTGCCCCACCATCTCACATACCACTGGCCTCGGTTGAACTGGGTGGAGGCTCTGCTTCTTGGAAAGCAGTAAGGAACTCCCATGCAAGGCTGGGACTTATCCTATCTGAGTCCTGGTCTAACTTCCAGCTATCCTGCCCTATTTCCATTGGAATTTGAGTGAGATTGTACAGGAATGACCATAAATTTGTGGCCAGCCAGATAGCAACAGGAGGATAAAGCATGTTTTAACCTAAAGAGGTTTCTTCAAAAACAGTAGCTGGAGCTGAAGCAGTTTTATTTTTAAGAATGGGTAAAAACTTTTGATTTGTTTGACAAGATATTAGAAAGCATGTGAAGCACTTACCTTGGCAGGTAAAGCATTTGACATGAAAGTGGTTATTATGAACCCGCACCACCTCTCCTTTGCATATCCCTCCGCATCTGTAACATCGGATGCTTGTGGGCACTCCTCCGAGGCTATATGAATTCTGCTGATAGGGTACTGCTGAAACAAAACAAATAAATGCCAGTTAGGAACGGACTATGTAAAACACCATCTCTAGTTTAAGCATTCCAAAAGTAGAAGCCTCATTTGCTCCAGCATTTCTTTCAACCTTTCTGGGCAGGATTTTTCCCCTCGTCGGGCAGGCACGGTGGGCGGGGCCGGGAGCGGCCCCGAAACGGTCTCCTGCCCGCTATCGGGCCCCAACCGCGATTTCACACTTGCTGGTCAATTAACAGCCAGCCAGCATGAAATGCACGCTGAGAGCCTCAGTGCTGCCAGGGTGGGGAGGGGGAGGAGCACGAGCGCTGAAGTTTGCGCATGCGCAGGGGTGCGCTCACTGAAAGCTCCCTGAAGGCACAGAGCTGCCTCAGGGAGCTGAAGAATTTCAAGGTGAAAGATAAAGATTTCACAAATAACATAAATATGTCCCTACATGTGAGTCTGTCACATGAAGACGGACATGTAGAAAATGAGTTCAAAAAAATGTTATTGTTTTTTTATTCACTGTTGGAAACCTCATCCCACTGGATGAGGTTTTGCAAAAAACGCAAAGGCCACCTGGCCTATTTGCCCGCCTGCCAACCATAAGGTTGGATGAGCCAGCGAAAAATTCTACTTAATTAGCTGCTTAAGGGCCTTAATAGGTCTCTTAATTTTCGGCAGGTGCACGCGAGAGTATCACGAGTGCGCGATGACGTCGGGACGCTTGCCCAACATCATCTCATGCTATTTCACGCTCGGGTGTGTTGGGTGCGCACCCACATGCCGAGCTGAAAATCCTGGCCTTTGTTTATGTTGAAGTGTAACTCCTTTTGCTACCTTCTGGAAAAAGAATAAAAGTTAGCCAAGTCATGAATTGCCAATGTTGTAGAGTGCGAAATGAACAGAATTATGGACATGTGTACCCACAAACTTCAGTTTTTTTACGCTGGTTGGGTGAGAGTAGGTTTGAGGAGCAGTTTGACAAGGGAAATATATCAAGCAAGGACCAGGTGCTTTCTCCATAAGGGAAGAAGGAAAAATAATAGATAGGTATTGCTGAGCTGCTCCAGTGCAATGCACATCAACGGTTATTATGCTGCTGACAGTCAATGGACCAAGCACTTTACTTGTAATCTTAGGTTGGGATTACTGATGTGCGTGTGGCAATGGTGTGAAGGATGAAAATATAACATGCAGCTTTTAATGAACATTAATACTCTAGTCTGCTTTAGAAAAATTTATTTAAGAATATTTTGTTTTTGAGACATGCAAATAAAAATGTCCCAATGAGTAACCGGTGAATATGAAAGATCTTAAAAGCCTGAGGCTGAACAACCTTTTAAGGAATTTATATGCTCTGCGACATTTAGTTTTTATTGCATTGTCCAGGCTGACAATTCTCATGAAGATTAAGAGTTTTAATATTGTCTGATTTACTTTTGTATCTTACAATATTCCCAGTAGCAGCAAATATTAGATACAATTAAAATAAAAAAAGCGTACTGATGATGGATGGAAAATGTTAAAGTAAAATAATACAAATGTCATAAGGTATACTATTGCACAAAAATAACACCTTCATTTTCAATCTTAGGAAATTCAAGAACATTGTATTGATGGGTGCAGTCCGAAAGCACCAACTATGGAATTTTAAAATTCTGACCAAAGAGATGCAAAGATCAATTCCTGGCCAGGATTGATCCCAGGCTAACCTCAATGAGTGAACTGAGAGATACAGATTGAGGGAAATGTTTCTGGTCCACTTTCACAATACTTTAGTAGTGAGCGTCTAATACTTAAGGAATCGGGGAGGGTTGTTTAAATGGTGTTTATGTCCGAGTGCTGTTTGGCCGACGAGTGGGTATGTGCAGTTAGCAGACACGTGTGGCTTGTGGTCCAGTATGTCCTGGATTGCATCCACATTTTCTGGTGCAAGAACCAACTCTGAGGATGATTTTAACCCTACCTGCCCAGCAGAGATCAGGCGAATGGACAGTTAAAATCACTAAGCTGAGATGAATCCACCAGTTGCTAAGATGTCACAATTTTCACCTGCTCGCTTAACCGAGGGCTGCCAATCCTCAATGATTGTCCTGGATTCCCTTCACACTGCTGTAAGCAATCCAGCAGAAAAGTCATGGGACAATTTGGCTTGTTAGTTATAAAATATGAATGATAAGAAAAAAGATTAACTGGCCAAGATATTTGAAGGCAGAAAGTCATGTGATGAAACCTCTAAGAAATATGTTTGACCTCATCTTGCGCAGGCGCCAAGGAATCCCATTGATAGCTGATAGGGTGCTTTTAATACGCATGTCAGATCCTGATGATATCATTGGGGTCCACTGCAATTGTTACGTGGGCCCGGGTTTTCACCAAGTTGAGATCACTCAGAAGCCCTTTCAAAATGGTGGGAGCATTTCAATTGACATCATTCCTGGGGTTTCTGATTTTCGGGAGCGCCTTTTAAGGGTGCGGGCTGGTTTGGATCAAAAGTCTGCAGCCTGCACCCCCGACCTGGCCGTCTCCACAGCGGGGTTAGGCATGTTCTGGTTCTCTGCAATTTTCATGGAGTCAGCTCAGCATTTCACCTCAGAGGTGTCATGGACCAGACCCTGCATGAGGGAACCTTTTGAAACATAAGTTCAAAAGGTCCTTCTCATATCCTCATGCCAAGCTATGTCCACCACCCCCAAACAGCCCCTATGGCCCCTCATTCTGCTCATGCAATCTTCCAAAAATCTCTTCTGGCCACTCATGCCAAGCTATGACACTTCCATGTCCATTCACCCACTATACACAATATAGAAGCAATGAACCCTATAGTGAAAGTAGGATGTCTAAAAAAAAAACTTTAAACAAACAGCCATTCATTGACAGCTTTCCACTCCCATAAAAAGCCCTCCTTTCAAATACAGCCCAATATCAGTCAATCATCCTGACCCTTTCAATAGCTGAAACTGCAAACACTTGAAACCTCTTTACCTTGTGTAAATAAACATTGTGAAATTGACAACATAGATCAGAGAGGCAGAGCTGTCAATCAAGCAATGTTGTCTCTGGCACTTTTAATACTAATACTTTTAATACTTTAATACTTTTAATAAGTGTTTTAATACTCCAATGGATGCCTGCGCTCTCAACCAAGAATACATATTAAGGCTTGGCTGAGAGCCTGTTGAAACGCCTCTTTTTTACACATCCTATTGTCAGCTTACAGTTAATTGCTTCTATATAGTGTATAGTGGGTGAATGGGCATTGAAGTGCCATAGATTGGCATCAGGGGCCATAAGGGGTGTTCCAGGGTATACCTTGGCATGGGAAGGGCATGAAAGCCCATAGGGGTTGTTGAGGGGGCATACTTTGGCATGGTCTCATGAGGAGCTACAGGGTTGTTTGGTATGGGCACATTTTGGAGGTGAGGGGGTGAGCAGCTGGAGGGCCTGTTTTTATTTTAACTGGGGCAAAGTCTCATAGCACCGAGGCAGGTCTTTTAAACAGCCCGCTTCAGCACCCAGCAGCTTCTGTGGCTGCCTCCCTACATTTTCCTGGGTCAACTGGTCTGATTGCAGTCTGCACCCACCACCCCCACAATGAAAATCCATCCTTGCGGGCACTTTCTCCCGAGGAGGGCAGGCCAAGCCGAGAATTTTCCCGACTCCTGCTACCCGACTCGAGAATGAAAATCCAGGCCATGGTATCTATATTCAGCAATAGCAGTAGGTTTCCTGCCAGGCTGACCAATGAAGAAGCAGATTGGCACCAGAAGAGACCCAAAAAGGTTTTGCTTTCCTTCTGAGGCTAGGAGGACTCCTCCAGGAAAGCTTAGGCCTGCCATTGAATGATCTCGCCTCCCTTTCCCCCTGATCACAAGGTCTACCAAGGGATGGCCCAATAGCCAATTTTGAAACTTACCTGGTCTCTTCAGGCAGCCTCCAGGCAGAAATTGAAATACCCTGGGTCTCTTCATTGCTGCAGCAGCTAAGTTTTGAACTAACATCTAAATTCAATTGCAGTTAAAAGCAGGGCCTAGGAATTGTCTTATAAGCGTTTTGGATGTTAATTATAAAAATCTGAACGCCCCTCCCATGTGCAGCATTTACTTGTGTTGTCCACACATGGTAGGGATTGTGGGAAAATTATTTTCTTCAATCTTTAAATGCTATAGAAAAGCCCCTTCATTTTCCCTGCGGTGGACAGTTTATCAAATAGTCCATGTGCTATCAGTAGATATGACTGTCTTATGCATGCTCTTAGTTTTCATTTCTAGCCACTATTGATCGCAACACAGCCTACATCCCAAAATAGCTGTTAACGGTATTCCTAAAATTAACATAAAGCAAATATTCTGATCCAATAACGGCACAGAATTAATTACAGGAAGTTGACTGAACCATGCAATAAAATATTTAATATATCTTCCCTTTAGAATTTCATAGAATCGGAGAACTTAAAGCACAGTAGGTAGTCATTTGGCCCATCATTCATTTCCAGAGATGGCTCCTAAATCCATTTTAAATTGTTGTGGTTTCACCATCAACTTGGATTCCAGGAAAACACTCCTTTTGAAAGTTCCTTCCTGCTTTAAAACTTTTTTATGTGGTTTTCCAGAGACTGTTTTATACATTGTCAACATAATTCAAAATTATACTTTTTTAGCTTTGCATACCTTCCTGGTACTATCTCTGTAAATTTCTGATGCTAAGAAACACCGTTACTGGATACATTTTAATATCCGTACTTGGATTACTGATCTGAATTACTGAACATAGTTAATGTGATTACCACTGTTACATTTTCTCGATTACCATGCCAGCAACTGGAGACTGTATTGTAATTACATAACCCAAACTTTTTTGACTGAAACGTCGCAAAATAAAGAGATCAAATGTACACACACACAGTGATTACATTTGTTATGGATAAATGCACATACAAAAAAATGATTTCCATATATACTCCATGAACGGAATATTTAGTGAGAAACTGAAAGAGATCCAGGAACAATAGTCAATTGGTCCTTAAGTCATTCAGTCACCATAAAACAGCAAGCAATGTAGCTAATGCTGAACTGAATAGCCACTGAAATAGACTCCAAGGGCTGAATTTTTTGCCTGTCGGGCGGGTAGGCCCGACCCAATCTCTGGTGGGCAGGGAGCCGATCCCCACTGGAGAAGCGGGCCCTGCTGCCATTTTAAGTGGGCGGGCCAATTAAGGCCCGCCCAGCGTGATGTCCGCCAGTAAGTGCTATGCACTTCCAAATGCAAGAGTGTGCTCTTTCACGCATGAGCATAAAAGAGCGCACATCTCCCTGAGGCTAAGTGCTGCCTCAGGGAGATCGCTGAAAGGTTTTCAAACTTTAAAAATAGAAAAATAAAAAAATCATTAACATATCCCCCCCATGTGACAATGTCACACGAGATGGGACATCTTAATAAATATTACATAAACTTTATTAAAGATTTTTTAAACAGATATGAAACCTCATCCCGCCAGTGGATGAGGTTTCATGTTTTTTCTATTCCCCGCCGGGGCTCCTTGCCTGCCCACCAACCTTAAGGTTGGATGGGCAGGTCCTTTAATTGTTTTAATTATCCTGTCAATGGCCTCAATTGGCAATTGACAGGTCAGCGGGTGGACAGCTGATCTCGCTCTGGCCCCGCCTTCCTGAAGATTTAAATGGGGCGGGATGACGTCGGGGGTTCCACCCGACGTCATCCCGCGCATTTTCGTGTCGGCAAGTGGGCCCCGCTCCCTTCTTGCCAAAGGAAAAATTCAGCCCCAAGTCAAAGCAAGTAATTGTTAAACTGTACCGCACTGATCAATTTGCATATTCAATACTGTGTCCAGTTTTGACTAATGAGGCACAAGGATGATATTTATGTCCTGGAGGGCGTGAAAAGGAAACCTCGAACAACTGATAATGAAAGGGGTGAATGAGGAAAGCCAGTTAAGTAATGGTGTTATAATTATGAAGTTTATAAGATTATTGTAGGAGGGGGTGGTGGGCAGTTAGCATAGTTGGCTAGATGGCTAGCATGTGGATCACATTAACTGAAATGGACAAGAGTGAACTTTCCATGGCCAGTTTAGTTCATATCTACAATATAAATGCAGCAACTTCATGCAATTCAAGGCATTTCAATGATGCCTAGACATCACTTTCACAAAGCTAATGACAGAGAGGCACAATTCAGACTGCAGCTTTTGGATTTTTCAGTTTAACTGCACATCTACCACTTATTTGAACTTGTGCCATTTGTACCTTAGTAATGGTGAATGCCATTGGCCTTGTTGCTACTTTGGCAACAGATTATGGCCAATCATGTTTGAGAGCAACAGTGAGTACTTGGGGATTACTCAGTAATTGTATTTCATTTGTAATTTTTTAAATGTAATCAAAAATCAGTAGACATCATGCTAGTCTATCACCTAGAGCTTTGCTGACAACCAATTTAAGATGTCAGTCAGGCTCACAGTGTGGCGCATTGGGTGCACTGGAAGCTACATATATTAATGCACAGGGGCCTGTTCTTTGCAGACAGAAAGAACATGTACACGCACTGCGCCTGTTTCAGCTAAACAAAATAAATAACAGCCATTTGCTGACTCATTCCTCAGGGCAATGCCTTGACAAATCAGGGTCAAGCTGCTTGGTTTAAATTTCAAACAATGCATGGCAGTTAACTGTCATTCACCATCACTGGTGCATTCTCCATGGCAATGCCTCTACCAATCAGAGTCCACATGCCAACTAATCAGCCCTCTCTTCTCATACACTATAATTGTTGTTACCCCCTTATATTGATTTCTTGTAAAGTGTCCTGATGAGTGCAAGACAAAAAACTTTGACATGTCTCCTTTTTAAGTAAAATTCAAGTTCTGTACTACCAAATGACTACCTGGAGCTTTACTGCTGTACACCATGCCATCACTCATTAATGCAGTGCACCATTTCTCAGAGTATTTAATGTAGCATCGATTTAACACTGAATTATTCACTGTAGCCGCAATTAATTTATCTGCAGCACAAATTGGGTGACATCTCTTGCATTCAGAATTATTGTGGTGTTTTCCAATTTGAAAACGAAGCCAGTACTTTCTATTGTATAATAGCAGTAATGAGGATTCTGTTTCATCATTAAATGTCAGGCAGTATCAACATTGGGAAATCTTAGTTTGCACTATGACTTAAAACCTGTGTTTGCGACATAACGGCACTGTTAAATTATAGTTATATGTGCAAAAGAGCATAGCACAATTCCAGAGAGAATGACAAATATTTTACTAAGTGTTGCACATTATGCTGCAGACCTGAAATGGTGCAAATACAAAATGAAAATACGCAGTAGTTTCAACTTTCCTTTCCTTCGTGTTGCAAATTCCATAATTTATGTGTTTTAAAGGTATAACTCTTCGTTTTAGGAATATAAACTCTAGGTTGGGGATTATAGTGTTAAATGTAAGTTAAATGGAAGCACTTGGTTGAGGAACTAGTAAACAGATCTGTGGTAGTTACAGTTTAGAGTGTTTATTTAATGAGGTCAGAATTCGAAGGGGGTGAAAGGTTATTGGGGGTAGCCAGGAATGGGAGTTCAGGCTAAAATCAGATCAGCCATGATCTTATTGAATGACGGAGCAGGCTCAAAGGCTCAAATGGTCTACTCCTGCTCCCAATTTGTATGCTCATATGTAAGGGAGAAAATTTAAACAATGGATAACCCATTTCTAGGCTTGTGATATAGCCAGGAGATCTAAGTTTATCTCAATGAAAGATTTAGATTATTAATGCAGTTCCCAGATGGAAATAAGCCAAAAGCAGTTTGTCAACTAGGGAGTTTCTTGGTGGATCCAGTAAGTCTGAGGAAAATTGCCCTGACTTCATTAGAAATTTAAATTATTCATGTGAGTCTCAGAATCAAAGGCTTGGTTTTGGAACTAAGAGTTAATTCATGTAAATCTCTGTTTGGAACATCACAGGTATGCCACGTTGCCACGGAGGTAGGCTGCAAGGAACTGCCCTTTTGTGTAGAGTTTTTTTGTGCATTTTGCACACAGAGACAAGCAGGTCAGCTTTGGTCTTGTGTAGTGTTTGTAGCTCACTGAGTTGAAGGAGCAAAAGAAATAAAACACACCCCTTAGATTACACATCTGTGCAAAAATGCTTTTTAACGGACTATAACTCTATAGTGCATCTTTCCAACGGGGAGGTGGTGGCATAATGGTATTGTCACTGACTAATATTCCAGAGACCCTGGGTAATGCTCTGGGGATCTGGGTTTGAATCTCACCAGATGGTGAAATTTCAATTCAATAAAAATCTGGAATTAAAAGTCTAATGATGACCATAAGACCATTGCCAATTGTCAGAAAAAAACCATCTGGTTCACTAATGTCCTTTAGGGAAGGAAATCTGTTGTCCTTACCTGGTCTAGTAACTCCAGACCCACAGCAATGTGGTTGACTCTTAAATGGGCAATTAGGGATGAGCAATAAATGCTGGCCTAGCCAGTGACACCCACTTCCCACAAGTGAATAAAAAAAAACATGCAGCAGCACAACCAGTTAGGAAAACATTAAGGAATTGAAATCATTGGCCTTGGTTCCCTTCCCTTGCATTTCAAGGTCTAATGAAGCAAAGTCAAATGGTAACTTCCACAACTGGTCAAAACTCTCAATTTAAACCATTCAAAAGCACAAGATTCAAGAGTTTCCTAATTCAATTTATTAACACCTGAGAAGGAAGAAATGGTGTCTCCATTTGTCTTCCCCTCCTCCCTCCAGCTGACTAGTGAAAATAGATATAGCTTGCCATTTACTGGTTAAACAATGTACATAAATAGATGTCAGGCAACTCATGTGAGATATGGTATGTACATTTTTAATATATATCCTGACAGGTAAAAGCAAGGCTCTTTCACTTAGTAGCAATAGAAGCAATATGTAAATTTCCCTATTTTAGCCTATCTAGAAATGATACACAATGATAAAATACTAATGGCGCTGTGATTGTTGATGAGGCAGATCTCTCACCTATTATATTGCATTCTATTACTCCAATGTGAACATCCTTTAGTTATTACCCAAGCAACTTCACTGGGTTTCCAGCATTCCCCTAGTCCTTCATTTTTCAGCTATCAATCTTAATCTCCTGAACACCCTCTTATTTTCCGTGTTGTCCCTCTCGACCTATTGGTTCTTAACAGCTATTTCTTAATTTACTCTCCTCCCTCTCATAGTTCCTTCTCTGGCTATGCATGAAGGAAGCAATAACCAACAAATGAATTGTACATTTCATAACATCAGCCTTTCTATATATAACTATGTTAATGTCCTGCTTCATATATCTTCTAATTTTTATATACCAACTAAGTATTCAGAGCAGACTCAAGTGGTTCCACCAATTAAAGTATAATTGTTACAACACAGGAGGAAAACTAACACAGATTATGATTAGTTACAGCAGCTGAGTAAGAAGATCTAGCCTGGATTTTGCCACTGTCACTGCTGTAGCCAGTAAAATACTTAAACATGACAGCCATTATCCCTTTGGTGCATTTTATATGAAGCTACATGATCTGAAGGGCTTCAGTCCCATCAAGTATAACACACCACTCTTCAAGTGTACCACAGGATATATTTTAAAGATGATGAACTGCTTGATTTGCATTCTACGCTATTAATTATTTTGTTTAATTTTTTTGGTGCACAAACCATTTTTCAGATTGGGAAATTGCTAAATCCAATAAAAATAAAGTCTGATATTGTTACACTCAAAATTTTTTCTTTAAATATCTAGAGTGAGGTGTTCATCACTGGTAAAAGTCAAAAGGCCCATGTTATTCTCAAAATTTTCCAAATCAGCTTTGACAAAGGTAGAGGAGAAAACAATTTAAAGAAATGGAGAGGTTAAGGATTATTCTAAATGCAGCACTCTAACTTTACAAATAGTGAACAAAGTGAAATATGAATCCTTTAACTTGTTACTTTCAAATGTTTTTCAGGTATATTTCCTTCTGTTGCACTCCAGAATAGAAGCTATGAACTCAGCAGCGTTGTCAGAATGCTATGCTGTCAGAGGTGACGGATTTCAGATGAGATATTAAACCAATGCCCAGCTTGCCCTATTCAGAATGTAATAGCTCCTGTGGTATTATTCAAAAAAAGAGCAGGGGAGTTCTACTATTTGACTGGCCAGTTGAGAATATTGGGAGGAACAAATATAAATCCGAAATATTAAAACTGTTCATCTTCATGAGGTTTTGTCAGTCTGGGAAATACAATATAAACTAAATGGCAAAGAGCGGATAAAAACCATAAAGGATGGGGTTAAGACATAAACTATCCACTGTGCAACCTAAAGCCATTTTAGGATTAATAACGGGCCAAATCTTCTGCTCGCCAGGTCGATCTAAAGTTGGAGAGTTCGGATGGTTCAGACTCCCTTAGTAGAATAGTTACCCTGGCAAGGTTAGAAGGATTAAAACCAGTTCAAACTCCTGGGTAACTATACTACTGACCCCCCAACCCCCCTACTGGACCCTCCAACCACACCCCTCTGACTCCCCAACTACCCCCCACCCCCAACTACCCGTCTGACCAACCCCCAACTACCCTGCTGAACCTCTCCCCCACCAACTACCCCCCACTCCCTGACCACCTGGCTAGCATTTTAATCACCCCAACTCCCACTTTTCGATTGTACCCCTACTTCCCTGACCACCCAACTAACCCCCAATCCGTGACTACCCCCTAAGCCCCAACCCCAGCTGATCCTGCGCTGCACTGTAAGGGCTCCCAGTGCAGCTGTGCTGCACATTTCTCAGCAGGTCCGGGTTGGAAGTCTGGGGGTGAAATGTGCAATTCTAGACTAAGGTAAGTAAAAAGGAGTAGAGTGGCAATCCAACAGTGATTGCCACTCCATGGAAGGTTAGGCCCCTAGTTATTATCACTTTGCTGTTTGAGGAAGTTTGTGTGCAAATTGGTTGCCGTGTTTCCTACATTACAAAAGTGACTAAACTTCAAAGAGTATTTTGTTAGCTGTAAAGCACTTTGAGATGTCCAGTGGCCATGAAAAGCGCTATCCTGTATAAATGTAAGTCTTTCTTTTTTTTCTTTCTCTGTGCCCATATTTCAGGTGTCAGGCTTGTTTCTTACCTCTGATTCAGAAAGTTTTGGGTTTAAGACCCACTCATGAGACTTGAACAATTGTCCAGGATGTCACTTCAGTGCTGTATTGAGGGAGTGCTCCACTGTGAAAAGTGCTGATTTTTGGACAGGACACTAAACTGCTCTCTCAGATGATAAAAGGTTCAATGGCACTAATTTGAAGAAGAGCAGGGGAGTTCTCCCCGGTGTCCTAGCCAATACTTATCACTCAACCGAGACTGCCGGAACAGATTATTTGGCAATTTACCTCATTATTGTTTGTAAGTCCTTTATGGGCAGAATTTTCTGCCCACCGGGCGGGCGGGCCTGGCCCAATCTCTGGCAGGCGGGGAGCCGAGAAGCGGGCCCCGCCGCCATTTTAAGTGGGCGGGCCAATTAAGGCCCACCCAGCATGATGCCCAGCGGGATACGCTATGCGCTTCCTGTGTGGGCAGGGGGATTCCCCAAATGCGAGGGTGCGCTCTTTCGCACGTGCGCACGAAAGAGCGCACATCTCCCTGAGGCTAAGTGCTGCCTCAGGGAAATCGCTGAAAGTTGTACAAACTTTAAAAATAGAAAAATAAAAACATGCTTAACATGCCTCTATCATGTGACAATGTCACACAAGATGGGACATGTTAATAAATTTCACTGAAACTTTAATAAACTTTTTAAAACTCTACATGAAACCTCATTCCGCCGGTGGATGAGGTTTCATATTTTTTCAGAAGCCCGCTGGGGCTCCTGGCCTGCCCACCAACCTTAAGGTTGGATGGGCAGGTCCTTTAATTGTTTTAATTATCCTGTCATTGGCTTCATTTTGCTGTGCCCCCGCCTTCCTGAATATTTAAATGGGGCGGGATGATGTCGGGGGTTTTTTATATTAAAAATACAAGTTTTTTTTTCTTTTACTGTGATACAGTAAGGGAGTGAGCCAAGAGAAATACTTTTTAAACCATTACTTTCAACTCAGGATGAAGTATAAATATAGTGGAAGCTCATTATTACATCTCTATAATTAGAAACCTCTGTATATAATGAATGGCTTCACTGTAAGAGTAATCAGTAAGATATTCAACTCAATTTAACATGAGTTATACTATTGAATCCTTAAAAGTGCATAATAAATGCACCAAGAAAGTTATGCCTAGATCAAGTATGCTTTTATTCCCATCCACCATATTGCACACAATTTGCCAATTAACTTGTCGCCACAAATCTCCCTAATTTACTCTGTAACAGGGACATGAAAGCACTGCTGGGCAACCAAGTACCAGGGGGCTGATCTTCATGGAGAAGGCAGGAGTCGGTGGGTGGAGGGGGGCGAGGAGTGCAGGGAGGCCGTGGGGTCCAGTCGTGGAAATGGATGCAGGACATCAAGAGAAATGAGCCACATTGCTGTACATCGCTGCCATCTGTGAATGATTTAAAAAAAGGAGAGAATGTACACCTTCAAATTGGCCAAGGCAGATGGAGAGCTGGAACCCAGGATATGGTAGGGAAATGAGGCAACAGTGTAGTGTTGTTGTCACTGAACTAGTAATCCAGAGACCATGGTTCAAATCCCATCACAGCAGATAGTGGAATTTCAATTCAATCAATAAAAATCTCGACCTAAAAGTATAATGATGACCATAAAATTATTGTCATAAAAACCCATCTGATTCACCAATGCCCTTTAGGGAAGGAAATCTGCTATCCTTATTTAGCCTACATGTGACTCCAGACCCACAGCAATGTGGCTGACTCTAACTGCCCTCTGAAATGGCCAAGCAGATGTATCAAACCACTGGAAAGTCAATAAGGAATGTATACTACACCACACGTACTTCAGCGGTTCAAGAAGGCAGCTTGCCACCTTCTCAAGGGCAATTAGGGATGGGCAATAAATGCTGGCCTAGCCAGGGATACCCACATCTCTATGGATGATTAAAAAATGTTATTTATTAAAATTTAATTGCTGTGCAATTGATTTTCATCAAAACTTGCGCTTTTTAAAATCACAAAAAGCTTTTAAAAAGCTGCCAGCCCTGCTCCTGTCAGACTGGAGCTATTCAGCATTCCATTGATCCCAACGGTGGCCTCCCCCAGTAGAAATCTCAGGATGTTAGAAGATGAGCTCTTAATGAGCTGCTTAATTACTTAAATGCACCTAATTGACGATGCCGATGGCTTCACTTTCCGACTTTTGTGAAATTCGGCAGGTTCAGGAACAGAGGCAGTAGGCTGACACGCAGGCCGTCGGTGTCATTTGATTTAGTTGCCTGTCTCCACGCTGAACCAATTTGGTGTACGAATCATGCAACTCAATTTAGCTGTAATGTTCATGTTGAGTATTGATCTTGGTCAGCAAGAAAATGTTTTGTTTTCCAGGATTAAATTTGTAACACAAGTGATATCCTCCCTGTATCCCAGCGAATGGGTTTTTCCATGTTCCACAGCCCTGTTTCAAAGTGCAAGTTGCTGGCCTTTAGACCATGATCTGATTATGTCTTGTAGTTGCTCTCAAATGGTCCACATTGACATGGTGATTTACAACTGTGTTTGATGCTCTGAAATTATGAATGTTGTTGCTGGGTGTGCATCAATCACCAACATAACACATGCTTCATAACAAGACCTATCTCATTTTCAGGTATACAACTGCAGGAAAATTCTATTTGCTTTCGCTCTCTACATATGTACAGCTGAAAAAAATAATAATTCATAGTTGCAGAACTAATATTTTTATAGGGGATAAGGATGGCTTGCACTGTTCTGAAGTAGGGCTCAGTAAATATTTTTATTTCTTATCTGGGTTTCAGCGTGTCAGCCTTGGCTCAGTAGTTGCACTCTCACCTCTTAGAAATAGGATAATGGGCTAAAAATTGGATATGGCTCTTCGCAGGCATGGCCCTGCACCTGATGAAGTGATACAGACTCTGTAACAGTAAACTTTACGCTGTGTACTCATTTCATGATTGTGATGTGTGACCCAGGGCTAAATGCACTGCTGAGTGACTGCACGCTCAGCAAGGAGCCCAGGTTCAAGTCAGGATAGCACCAATTAAAGCTAGCCTGCACTCCTTGAA
Organism: Cetorhinus maximus; assembly: GCF_964194155.1. Classification (NCBI taxonomy): domain Eukaryota; kingdom Metazoa; phylum Chordata; class Chondrichthyes; order Lamniformes; family Cetorhinidae; genus Cetorhinus; species Cetorhinus maximus. Next base: position 66,247,856 of record NC_135888.1, on the reverse strand, counting down.
GCCAGCCTGCATCTCTTAAAGGGGCCTGAAGTGGCTGTGAAAGAAATCCTGTGGAGGATGAACTTTGAGAAATAGGACAGCAGGCCAGAGAAAGTGCTCCCAGGTTCTCAGATACAGGGCTGGAGACCTCACTGCAGGAGGTGGAAAGGAAGAGAGAGTTTATCTTTCTTCAATGGGCTAGGTTGCCATCCAGACAAGCACTTGGAAGGGAATATGAGGAGATAGCCACAGAGGCAAGTGCAAGAAGTCTGGTCCCAAGTGCTGGAAAAAGTTCAGTGATCTCACCCGAGTGGTCAGGGTCAGTGAATTCATCTTCAAATGCCACTCTTTGCACCAGTAACCTCACACTCTGCTCAATCCATCATACCTCACTGTGGTGGCATGGTGGCATTGTTGCTGGACTAGTATTCCAGAGACCCAGGGTAATGCTGCGGGGACCAGGGTTCAAATCCCACTATGGCAGATGGTGAAATTTGAATTCAATAAAAATTTGGAATAAAAACCTATCTGGTTCACTAATGTCCTTCAGGGAAGGAAATCTGTTGTCCTTACCTGGTCTGTGTGTTGTTACATGTGACTCCAGACCCACAGCAATGTGATTGACTCTGAACAAAGGCAATTAGGGATAGGCCAGCGGTACCCACATCCCATGAACAAATATTAAAAAAAAGAAACCTCCATCACCCATCACTGACACCTAGCAATCAGGGCTCAGGCCTAACATTCATATGCCCAACCTTGTCCTACTCACACCCACAGTTTCCACATGCTTCCAGTTATTGAGCTATGACATTCACAACACCCAGACACATTGTAACACACTGACTGACACTCCTCTCCCTTGCAGGTGAGCTGAGAGTGACTGCCTTGACATCAAGGCCCATTTGATTGAGTGTGGCATCAAGGAGCCCTAGCAAAACTGGAATCAGGGGGAAAACTCTCCACTGGTTGGAGTCATACCTAGCACAAAAGAAGATGGTTGTGGTTGTTGGAGGTCAGTCATCTCAGCTCCAGGACATCACTGCAGGAGTTCGTCAGGATAGTGTCCTCAGCCCTACCATCTTCAGCTGCTTCATCAATGATCTTCCTTCCATCATAAGGTCAGAAGTGGGGATCTTCACTGATGATTGCACAATGCTCAGCACCATTCATGACTCCTCAGATACTGAAGCAGTCCATGTCCAAATGCAGCAAATCTGGACAATATCCAGGCTTGGACTGACAAGTGGCAAGTAACATTCGCTCCTCACAAGTGTCAGGCAATGACCATCTCCAACAAGAGAGAATCTAACCATTACCCCTTGACTTTCAATGGCATTACCATCACTGAATCCCCCACTATCAACATCCTGGGGGTTACCATTGACCAGAAACTGAACTGGACTAGCCATATAAATACTATGGCTATAACAGCAGGTCAGAAGCTATGAATCCTGCGACGAGTAACTCACCTCCTGACTCCCCAAAGCCTGTCCACGATCTACAAGGCACAAGTCAGGAGTGTGATGGAATACTCCCCACTTGCCTGGATGATTGCAGCTCCCACAACACTCAAGAAACTTGACACCATCCAGGACAATGCAGCCCATTTAATTGGCACCATATCCACAAACATTCACTTCCTCCACCACCGACACACAGTCGCAGCAGTGTGTACCATCTACAAGATGCACTGCAGGAATTCACCACGCCTCCTTAGACAGCACCTTCCAAACCCACAACCACTACCATCTAGATGGACAAGGGCAATAGATAGATGGGAGCACCACCACCTAGACGTTCCCCTCCAAGTCACCCACCATCCTGACTTGGAAATATATCACTGTTCCTTCACTGTCGCTGGGTCAAGATCCTGGAACTCCCTTCCTAACAGCACTGTGGGTATATCTACACCACTTGAACTGCAGCGGTTCAAGAAGGCAGCTCACCACCAGCTTCTCAAGGGCAACTAGGGATGGGCAATAAATGGTGGCCCAGCCAGCGATGCCCACATCCCCTGAAGGAATAAACAAAAAGGTGGGATATAACAGGAGGCAGGAGCAAAGAACCAGCAGGAGACAGGCAAGATTACAATGTCCTCAACCCATTGTAGGGTCCAATGCTCAGCATCATTGGCGTGGCCATCACTGAGGTCAAGGCAACTGATATCGCTGAGGCCATCCTGGATGAAGATCTGTTCCTGCCTTATTCACTTTCACAAATCCCACTTCACTCTCATCCTGCAATTTGGTATGAGGCATAAGCTGCAGATAGTGTGAGCATGCACCTCTTGCTTTTCACCGTTTCCCCCATTCCAGCCCTCTCCTTGTGCATTTATGTCTTAAGATACCCAAATCCTGCCACCTGTCCAGCCAATGGTACGAGCCAAGCAAAGGCAATAACAGCCCACCACTGAGGAAGCACCATCACTTGATCTGATACTCGCAGAAACCAGCTCATATATTGGCGCTGTGTGTACCTTAGAGGGGAGTTCAGAGGTGTGATCAGCATATGGCTAGTCACCAGGCACAAAAAAAAGGACAGGGTGTATGCCAGCTCCCCAGAGGGTGAGATTACAGTTACAGAGGTCTCAGAAGAGGACTCTAATGGGGCAGTGAACAGAAAAAGGCAAATTGTCGCAAGGAACTGGCAGGACGCCAGTATTTCTGGTCCCTCCACTGCCACTCCACCAGTGCCCTAGCTGTTGCCTATCAACCAGCCAGCCCTGACTACGGCTGCCCATGCTGAGGTGGTACAGTCTAAAATGGGTCCTTAAAGCCCATGGCATTTGCAAGGCCATCTGCAGTCTTCCCCATTGAAAGTCAGCAGCCTTGCACCAGCCATGTTGCAGCCACTGGGGCGCTGTATAGAAGCACAGAGGGAGGCAAAAGCACCCGCTGGACAGGCACAAAGTGAAAGCACAAGGGTGAATACCCTCTGGTTCATTATTGAATGTATTGTTTGAATATAGTTAGTATGGAAAGGTAGGTTTGTTGTGTCTCTTATTTCAGAATTTTGGCCAAGAGGAAGTTGTGCTGGTCCATGATAGAGGGAATGGAAAAATGGGAAATGTGCATAAGGTGTTATCTGGGGATTATTTTCAGGGGAAGCAAAGCCTGATGAGTGCTCCTACAATGAGGGTCATGCTGCAATGAGAAGTATTGTGGAGCAGACCACTGGCATCCTGAAACAATGGTTCCGTTGTCTTGGCGCCTCGGGAGCAACCCTCCTGTACTCGCTGGAGAATGTCTTGCAATTTATGGTGGGCTGCATGGACATGTCGTCCACAGTGATAATGTCTTGGATGCCTCCTCCCTTCCTCCTCCTCCAGAGTTGGTCGCCAATGCCCCGGTGGCAAGGGCTGCACCCTCATGATTGCCAAATTGTATAGGATGCAGCAGATCCACTGTTGCAAGATGCTGATGATCTGCTCCACAATGCTCCTCGTTGTAGCAGGATTCTCATTATAGGAATGCAGCCATGGTGTGGGCAGGTGTTGGAATGGAGACATTAGCCGCTTGTCGAGTGGGTAGCCCTTGTTACCAAGGAGTCGCTCTCTGGTTCAGTGTGGTGACTTGAAGATGGCGAGAAATCTGACTGGCACAGAATGAATGCATCATGGCCAAGGACACCGGGCATTCATAGACATGATTCTCTCTGTATGGTTGCATACTAACTGCACATTCGCGGAGTGGTAGCCCTTGCTCAGGTTCCTGTACATCTCCCCCATTAATATGTGGGGCATTGCACCATTGGGAACCCCACTAGCTGGCAAAGCCACGTGCTCATTCCTCCTGCTTCTTTCTGTCAAGGGGGAAGACAATGAAGTCCCCTCTCCATCTGTGCAGGGCCTCTGTCATTTGCTTGATGCAGCAATGCACGGCAAACTGTGACATGTTGGAAATTGTTGCATGCTCCAGCCTGGAAGGACTCGGTGGTGTAGAAATTGAGGGTGACGGTCACCTTCACTGGTAGAGTTGCTTTCACCCTTCTGTGCTGTTCTGGTCCAGTTGGAGAAGGTGACACAGATCAATAACCACCTCCTCAGGGAATTGCAACCATCTCAGATACTGCTCCTGACTGAGGTGGAAGTAGGAGGAGTGCACCCTGAAAACCCTTAGTTACTGTGACCTATTGAGAGCTTCCTCCACCTTCACCCTCTGCACACAGCTTTCCCTCTCTGCCGCTGTGCTCCAACTTCATGGGCAGAATTTTACGAGCCGGTGAGTGGGGGCAGGGCCTGTGTGCCAACGCGTAAAATGACGCGCGGTGATGTTGGGGGAAACTCCCGATGTCACCGTGCCTGATTTAAGTTTTCAGGAAGGCGGGAGCGCAGTCAAATCAGCTGCACACCCGCCGACCTGTCAATGGCCAATTGAGGCCATTGACAGAGTCAGTTAAGTAATTAAAGGACCTGCCCGTCCAACCTTAATGTTGGCGAGCAGGCCAGGAGCCCCGGCGGGAACCAGAAAAAACATGAAACCTCATCCACGGGTGGGATGAGGTTTCATGTAGGTTTTTAAAAATTTTAATAAAGATTTTGTAAAATTTATGGACATGTTCCAACTCATGTGACATGAGGGTACATGTAAGGGAAATTTTATTTCTCTATTTTTGTCTTTTTTACATGTACAGCCGATCTTCCTGAGACAGCACTTAGCCTCAGGGAGATGAGTGCGCTCTTTCGTGCGCATGTGCAAAAGAGCGCACTCTTGATTTTGGGATTCTTCCTCCACCCGCACAGGGAGCGCATAGCGCTTCTGTGCGGATAACACGCTGGGCGGGCCTTAATTAATTCCCCCCTCCAAGCGGGGGGGGAAATTCGGCCCCATGTCATGCTGCGACCCATGAGGAACTGCAACAATAACTCTCATGGTTGGCACCAAGCTTTTTGCTTAGAGATCTTTCAAATCCACACTGCTCCTTCCAAAGTTTCAGCACCATTCCCTTCTGACTGAAAGAACTGTCAACTCCCAAAAACACAATGCAAAGTGTTTCTACTAACGTTTTGGCAGCCAAGAAAGCATCTTACCTGAAAGTTGAAAGCTAATCTCTTTAAATGGCACTCATAGCGGGGCCTACATGCAGCTGAATGCATGTTCAGCAATGCATGCATAAGGGAGGGCATTAGCATAAACTAGGAACTCCAAACAGCAAATGTCACAATCTGCCCACTCTGCCTGTTTCTGGCACACCCATGGGATGTCTGCACCATCGCTCTTTCAACCATTGCGACTAATGCAATCATGTTAGAAGTTGCCAAGCTCAAAGCCCACCCACTGCTACCCCCCATTCTTTTTGTCCGCCCGCTCCCGCAGCGGAAAAAAGAGTGACACTAACTCTAGACATGTGAGCACATAATCCAGGTTTACACTTCAGTGCAGTGTTGAGGGGGTGCTGCATTGTCGGGGTGCCATCTTTTGCATGAGGCATTAAATTCAGACTCCATCTGCACTGCCATATCAGAGACCTTATTTACATTACCAAGGTTCCTGAAGCACTTATTATAAAATTATGGTTGCACAGTTGCAGAAAGTCCAAGGAAATTCAAAGGCATATAACTTTTAAGTAGACCGTCTTCCAGCTACTTCTCCAGAGCCATCATTATAAATGTGACAAACCAGAAGTCCACAGGTACACATTCCCTGGTGCAACCAGGTCCCATTCTGCAGGTGTCACATGGGACAATGATCCACAGGATAAACTCAAAATAATGGTACAGTATAGTCATTAACATATAATATTGCCATATCAACTGTGGAGGCTTGTGATTCGAAATTAGGTAGAGCGCTTTGGAGTTGGGATAGTTCGGAAAGAATGCCAACATTCCTTGACCTTGAATAGTTCAGTTTCACTGCATGTTAATCTGAAAGTTGGGATGGGGTTTGTGGGGGGAAGGAAGGGATGAATCTGAAGAGATAGCAAAAGGCATGAAAAATGAGTTAGGTAAGAGGGACAAGTGTGCAAACCCATGGAAAAGGAAATTTGACAAGAATATAAGCATAAAGTATTCCACATAAGGAGAAAAATGGGCACCATATATAGTATGGAAATGGCATTGAAGCAGTTAAAATTGGGACAAAAAGAAACCCACGAGATGTATAGACATGATGCCTCATGCATTTTTTCACAAATGTAACCCTGAAATATAATAAAGCAGGACAGTGAAAATGTCATGCTTTAATGGTTAAGTTCTCTGGTCAGACCTCACTTTGAGTAACTTTTGGTCACTAAGAAACAAGAAAAGCTTTAAGCCCTAGAGACAATGCAGGGAAGAATCATGGATTACAGGACTGAGTTATGAAAAAGGTTTGAAGATCTTCAGCTTTTCAACCTTGAAAGCTGGTGACTGGGAGGCCATCTCATTAAAGTACATCTGCTGGCAAATCCACCAAATAAAAGCATGACAATAGGCACAGGCTCAACCTGGTACAAGACAGGAAGTTACTCCTAACACAATGACTCATCAAGATGTGGAATGGACTTCCAAGTGGTTTGACGGAAACAATGATCCTGGAATCAATTAATAAATTGTTGGAATCTGTGATTGAGGGACTCTAGGCTCTTCTGTATAAATGAGCTAGAGTGGATCAAATGGTCTTTTCCATTGTACCAATCTTGTGACCTTGTGAATGGATCCACGTGCACTGGCCAGTGTAATAATGAGCCACACAGCTCCAGAGGGATCCTGGCTGAATTTATATCCTGGGCTGAGTTAGACTCAGTGGTCGTATTGCAATTAGCCTTTGTGCTAAGAAAGAACAAAATCAGTCAGTGTTCCCACCCCTGACTGCTAGCTCATGACTACTACTAGAAAGTATGTTTACATGGATTTTAGGTGAGGCCAGGATTGAGTTTGGTTGGGATTTCCTCTTACTCTCACTGTTTATACTCACACTGAAAGAATGTCACCCGGGTGACATACTGTCCTGTAAATAATCAGGATGTCACTGTTATCAGGCTTCAACACATTAACAGCAACCATTGTCACACACTAACACAAAGATTTCAATTTAACATCTTTCACCGCATTTCTTTCGATAGAAACAATTTTACTTAAAGCTCCATTTGCTACATCTTAATGTAATTTAAGACTGTCACTCAAAATGAATGTTTAACTGGGAAATCACAACAACATTCTGTTTTGTTTTTGAGCTTTTAAAGAGGTGAAATTCATGGCTTTTTTAAATTGAGAGGTGTAAATTACTTATGAACCCATGCCTAAAAGATGCATAATAATCAACTTTAAATCCAATTCTAATTTCTTACGATGATCATAATATAAAAATAAAAGTGTTAAAATCACAGCATGATTCAGCATTTAAGCTATGTTTATCCCATTATAGACAGCATATGCCTATGGGTGTATAGCACTGATGATTCCAATGTTTCTACATAAGGTTGGAATATCTCACTGTTATTGCCAAGTTGCATATTTTGCACAGGTAAGGAATTAAACAAAGCTCTTCATGTTTTCATGACAGGAGCATTTTCTGGAATGTTCCATATGTGTGTTACCAATATTGATTTCTATATTTTACCCTCTGGGCTTTGGCACTCGAGAATCCAGAGTCACAAGTCCTTGCATTCCTAAAATCTTGTCTGCTGTCCAAGCTTGAACATCTTTGCATCTTAACAGTAATTGATGCTGTGTATTTACAGCACAGAACAGGCCATTGGACCTAATACATCCATTCTGGTGTTTATGCTCCATGTGAACATCCTCTCATCCTTCTTCACCTAACCCCATTAACATATCGGAGAGAAAGGAATAGAAGGATATGTTTATCTAGCTTCCCCTTAAATGTATCTATATTATTGGCCTCAACTACTTCTTGCGGTAATGAGTTCCACACTCTAACCGCTGTCTTGGTAAAGTTTCTTCTCCATTCCCTACTGGATTTATTCAGGAATATTTTGTCTTATTTGGCCCCTAGTCCTGGCCTCACCCAGAAGTAGAAGTATTTTCCCTATGTTTACCCTATCAAACACTTTCATAATCTTAAAGACCTCCATCAGAACACCTTTAGCCTTCTCTTTTCTAGAGTTTCCTGATATGTATAACCTCTCAGTTCTGGTATCATTCTAGTAAATCATTTTAGCACTTTCTCAATTCTTTCCATGTTCCTATCATAATCTGAAGACCAGAACTATTCATTGTACACTAAGTATAGTCTAACCAATTTCATACAAGTTTAACATAACTTCTCTACTTATAAATTCTATCCCTAGAGAAATGAACCCTAGTAATTTGTTGATTTGTTTTTTAATGACCTTATCACCTGCATTGATACTTTTTGTGATCTGTGTGTTTGTACCCCCAGATCCATTTGCTCTCTACCTGATTTAGACACTGTAATCAGTTTTTAATGGAGGTGACGGGGGATCTCACCTGGGGCGATAGTCCCAGATGCCTCTTTTAGGGAAGGCCCACCTCATTAAGTGCCAGTCAGGCACTTAACTGAACAGCTGCAGACCTTCCCCGGAATCAAAGACCCTGACGGCCTAGTATCGTCACTGGATCCCAGGTCAAAAGATGGCTCTCAGTAGGCACCTTCCCCCATGCCCAGTGTCAGGTTCCTTGATAAGGCACTGAGTCCCTTTGAATGAGCCACGCCACTTGGAGCCCACAAGCAACCCCCCATGGGTTTGCTTGTCGTGCTTCCCGCATGGTGAGCCCCCCGCCCGTTGCTCAGTTAATACCAGCAGGGAAGGGACGAGGCACTTAAGTGGACATTAATTGACCACTTAAGGGCCTCAATTGGCGGTAAAGCCTTCTCACCACAGACTTAATCGAGATGAGGCAGGGAGGTAGTGGGGTCCCCACCAGCCATCCATCCTCCTGATTAAATGCCCCACTTGCCACCAAACTCACCACGTGGAAGTTCATTAAATTCTGCCCTGATTTTCCAATCACTATGCAACCTTCTTATTCCTCCCACCAAATGTATCACATCATGCTTATTTATGTTGAAGTCGATTCACCAATTACAAGCCCATTCTACCAGTTAATTAATTAATGTTTTATTGTATTTTGTTGCATCGTGCCCTTTATAAACTACAACCCCCAATTTGTTGCCATCTGCAAATTTTGAAATCGTACTTCTGAATCCTGAGTCCAAAATATTTATGGAACTGGCCTTTAGTAATCTTAAAGCCTCCTATGAGTGGGTTTTTAGTGCTGTTTTAATATGGTGGGATGTTTGTTAAAAGACCTCAGAAGGAAGGATGGTGATTCACTATGAGGAGGGAACGTTGCTCAAAACCACACTCAAATCTTCTTGAGCTCTATGAGTGGCAGGTAGCAGGTTAGAGATTAGCCTTTCTTATCTGGAGTATGGGTTGAAATGTGGCAGCTAAAAATGTATGTGTGCAACATGTTAATCTTTCAATTTATGATTTAAACCCAAAAATGTTGCAAAAATTATATGTAATCCAGGTTTCCGTGCAAAACTGAAATATCACTGCGCAAAGCTGGTGGCTGGTTTGAGGAATCTTACAATGTTAGAACAAAGGGTGCTCTAATGGGATTCAGTTATATTTATATCTAGATGCATCTAACTTCTATATGTCTATCACCTACCCCAGATTAAACAAATACAGGAAGTGCCCGTTTTAAGTTGCCTCATTCAGCATCATACCGCTTTAGCATCATGGGTATAATGGGGCTGGTATGTACTTTTACAGACATTGGTGACAGGTAAACTGAACCCCTTTATTTTCTCGCCGTCTGTATGTAAGGAGGTATTTTAATTTTTGAAATAGGCTGTGGTGTGTTTGGCCAAACCCTCTATTTGTGAAGTCAATTTTAAAGTGACTCGCAGCAAACTCTATTTAGGGTTCAATCAGAAGTATTGTTTATTCATACATTCAAACCTGGGGGATGGTCATCACAACTACATGCACACACACAAGCACACAAGAAGGAGATAGGAAAGAAAAGAGTTTTACAACTAGGAATAACTTAAAACAAAAAAGAACAAAGATAAGGATATTAATTCACGTAAATGTCACAGTCCAGAATGTTAGCGTCCAGTGAGGGTTACTTCATGTAGGAGTTAAAGTTCAGGCGGGATCAGCTAGCTGAATGCAGGAGTTGCCGAATTCCTTCAAAGTTGGTGATGACACAGTAAGTTGAGGTTGGCATAGACTTAAACAAAAACAAAAATAGCTTGAAAAACTCAGCAGGTCTGACAGCATCTGCGAAGAGGAATACAGTTAACGTTTCGAGTCCATATGACTCTTCATCAGAACTAAGGAAAAATAGAAATGAGGTGAAATATAAGCTGGTTGAGGGGGGTGGGACAGGTAGAGCTGGATAGAGGGCCAGTGATAGGTGGAGGCAAAGAAGAGATTGCCAAAGATGTCATAGACAAAAGGACAAAGGGGTGTTGACGGTGGTGATATTAGCTAAGGAATGTGCTAATGGTGACATTAAGGGTAGAAAGCAAGACGAGCAAGTGGGGGTGGGGTGGGGGAAGGGATCGAAATAGGCTAAAAGGTGGAGATAAAACAATGGATGGAAATAAATTTTAAAATAATAGGAATAGGTGGGAAAAGAAAAATATATATTAAAAAATATAAAAAATATATATTTTAAAAATTATAAATTATTGAAAAAAGGGGGATTGGAAAGGGGGTGGGGATGGAGGAGCGAGTTCATGATCTGAAGTTGTTGAACTCAATGTTAAGTCCGTACTCAGTCCATCCTAAAGGCGATGGCAGGAATTTTCCAGCTAACCAGGCTTCGAGGAAGTTTAGACTTGAGGCAGGCTTTGTTATCAATCTGGAATCCTGCTTTGGTGTTGACAGGCTGAGTGTTAACAGCAGACTGCTCTAGGAGCCTAGGAATGTAATATTAAAACTTTCCAAAGACTGAAGGAGCTTAGGTCATGTGGTGTTGCCCATTGATGAGTCAGTTTCAGGTTAGCAATCAGTTTCTATGTCCTTGGTCAAAATCCATTGTTCACCTTAGGAGATAGATGGTTGCTGTTAGTGCCTCCACAGGTGTAACGAGTTTTGATGGCTCTCACTCTTTGTTATAAGTCCAGTCTGGGGAGACAGGCTGTCTGCTGCTCCCTTGTTTCATTGACTGTAATGGGTACACACAATGATAGATGTGAGATGCCACAAGAATGAGGATTGAGCTTTGCCCTGTAATTACTGTTGGAAGTTTCCCAAACTGTAACCAATGTGCAAATCATGTGATCTGTAGCAGCCATGTTTTTCGTCCAGCAAAGTCCATTTTTTAAATAAGCAAAAGGTAAGGTTTGATTTTAAAAGTTTCTGATCTCTTTCATGTCTTATGGACATGACTGTACACTTAGAGTTGGGATTTCCGCTTTAACGTCATTTCTCACTGGGCCCAACGTAGCATCGCATGACCTGATTGGTGCCATTTTAGAGCAGCATCTCCGCTCACTGGTTCTCTCCTGCTCCTCGACTAACTCGCACGCTGCTTCTTTCTCTGACCCTCTCGCTCATTGCTTCTCTCTACTGACCCTCTTGCTCATTGCTTCTCTCTCCTGACCCTCCCACTCGCCGCTTCCCTCCACCAACCCTCCTGCTTGCAGCTTCTCTCCTTCCCTTGCTTGCTTCCTCCCTCTTGTTGCCCACGAGTCCTTTCTCACAAGGAGTGTTCGAGAGAGGGAGGAGAGATCAAGAGAGAGTCAGGGAGCAAGAGAGTCAAGGAGTGGGAGAGAATCAGGGAGCGAGAGAGTTGGGAAGCGGGAGAGAGTCGGGTCGTGGAAGAATTGGGTGGCGGGGGAGCCGGAGAGATTCGGGTCATGGGAGAATCAGGCTGCGGGAGAGTCAGGGAGCAGGAGAGAGTCGAGGAGTGGGAGAGTTGGTGAGTGGGAAAGAATCAGGGAGCAGGAAAGAGTCAGGGAATGGGACAGCTGGGGAATGGGAGTGAGTCAGGGAGTAAGAGAGTCAGCCAATGGGAGAGGCAGTGAATGAGGGGAGGGTAAAAAAATTAGAATCTCTTAGATTTTTAAATTTATTTTATTTCAAAAGTTACAAATACAGGAATTTAGAAATGTAAAGGATTTCAACTTACAGTGTGTAATTTTTTTATTGTTTTTTTTTGATGAGAAAGATCCTACAGAACTAAACTACAGCTTTTACATTGGTTGTAATATGAAAATCTGGTTTGCTTAAAGTTGTTTCACTTAAAGTTACACTTTTCAGGAATGGAACTACAACATTAAATGTTAAATTACCGTAAAGCTAATACTAGAGGGTTGATTTCTCATGACCTTGGCTGGTTAATATCTTATGGTTGGGAGGATTAAAAGGGAAGAAGCAAAAGTTACATTTAGAGAAAAACCAACATTCTGTATAATCAAGAGTCACTCTTTGATTTATTTTGCAAATGCCTTTACACAGTCTGATTCAGATGAGAAACAACCGAGACCACTTAGCACAGTTTCCAACTCAACTAGAAGACTAAGTAATATAACATTTACGTGGGAATTTGCACTTTGGTGGCTAGGTTCTTTTGCCAAGCCGTGGCAACTTTAAATTGTCCCATCTGATCTAAACTTCTTGACACCACATAGGCATGTACTGAGAAATAGTTACTTTACTGTGCCAGATTAGTTAAAGACCATTGGCTCAAGAAGGACAGAAAGGCAGACAAACCATAACTTCTGGGGGTAGTTACAATCTTTCTTGACCTCAGAAGGGGGGCTCATCTGTACATAATTAGTGAGCCTGTAACTCAATGATTGCTAGCTGGAGCTGTTTAGTATTGGATCATTACCATAAATCAAAGGTCCTCTCCTACTTTGCTGTAATGGGGGCATAAAGGACAGCCATATCCTTACAATGGAAATCAATAGTGATGCAGTATGACATTTAATGTTGACAATTCAAGAGCCATAGGTTAAAGATCCTGTAATTTGACCACAAAGCAACACTTTATAGATCAGCAAGGTTTAGCACCAGCATACTCATTTATAGATGTGTTCATTCAATTTTTTGCAAACTTTGACTTTCTTCACTTCGATTTAACAAATGATACCTTGATTACACAAATTTTAAAGCTCCTCTCTTCCATTGATCAGCTTTGATGTAGAGTAAAAACAAAACAGCATTCCTGTGGCAACACTCTGGGGAAAAATAGTGGCCCTGCACACCTACTTTTTGGGTGAAAGATTGGCACTGGGGGATCCAATTTTCACCGCAATCTGTTAGAACGTGCACTGGCTGTCAAATTGGAAACCAGTTACTTCCAATTGTCCCGGATGTTGGCTTGAAACAGGGATTAGGCTCCTGCTTAGGCCCCTGCTCTAAATTTGTCATAGATTGGGTGCAGCATGTGCAGTGCACAGTGTTTACTGGTCAGCAGCAGCCTAACTAAAAAATCCTAAAAGGGACTGCTGGAGATTATCAAAAGAAAGTGCTTTAACTTTTTCATGCAACGTTAATGTGAAGACAGAAAGTTCAGGAACGCCCCTCCTGGCTCCACCACAACACTGTGAACCGCTACCAGTCCAGGTTCACCCTGGGCTCAGGTTTGTATCCTCCCAGCACCCCCCACAATAGAATCTATCTTTGGGTCAGCTCAGCGTGGTGCTGATCCTTTCCTCAGATCGAGCATGTCTTGAGATGCCCAACAGGAGTCCACGGCTCCCTGCTTTATGCAGGTGAGGTTCGAGGTCTAATTTCCAGTGAGCTTCAGGCCTCATCTTCAAGCATGTCAGCTGCAATACCTGTATTACCCCAGTTTTTGCAGTGCTACATAAATTTCATGAGCAGTGTGAATAATATACAAACATTCGGCAGACCACAGGTGCTTTGCTGAATGTCTACAAAGATATAAAAGCTTGATGAAATCAACTAGTCATTGAGGGAGAAGAAAAAATTGAATTTTGTTGGAGATTTCGTGGAACAATGGAAAGATGCTCCTCTCTCATTTTGCTAGTTCAAATGTTAATTGAGAGCATTTATACACACTCAGGGGCTGCCATGGTGAAAATTAACAATCTGAATTCATTTTGCCAGGTTTTATAGCAACTCATGGGAAAGTGTTCATCAATAAATGGAGCTATTGCTACTCCAAATGATTATGCTGCTGTGCTATGAAGCTTGGGGGTGGGATTGAACAACGCTGGGATGTAAAACAATGGAAAGGAATTATTGTGTAGGGTGTATAGCGTGTGGTCACTCCACTATCACTAAAATTGAAGTTCATCCCTATGGTGTTTTTTTTCATAATCTGGCTTCTTTGTGAGTTGAGGTACTCCAGTTAAATTTTATAACGTCACATACACAATGTTGGCAATCCATGCATAATGCATTGCAGGCAATAAAAACCATAATGTTCTCCTGATATTTAAAAACAATCAATGTTTTAAGCTGTATTTCACTACAACACACTGGCACATGCTTGAAAGCACTTTGTAGGATACTGTATTACTGTGTGGTAAATTAAATATTTATAAACCTTGGAAAGAGCTCCCCTTTGCATTCTTTTAGACAGAGTAATAACGGTTTCACTGAAATAGCAGATCATCTATATAGGTCTATAAAATATTTCTATTGATATTCCATCATGTGAAGATTGTTCTTATTACTCCTCCCTTACAGAATTTTATTTTTCATGCTTATGAAGGCTCTCTCTTGCCACTCATCAATTGGAAGACTGGTCATGCAATTTGTCAGACTCTGTCTGTTGGTTATTAGGAAGTATATGGGAAATGGATCACTCAATTTGCCTTCAGACTTTTCCTTTCGCTCTTCTCTATGCGTGCCCAGGAACCTCCTCACTCACGGAAAGCTATTGGAATGGGGAGGCTTGGGTAGTAACTGGTCCTCGTAGCACCCATTTTACCAGCATAAAACACATGCAACAATATTCGTTTTAAGGGACAAATGTGCCTAGCTACAAGGATGCCTGAAAATTATCCAATCCGAAATTGGATCAGGCAGTTTTTCAGGTATCTCCTGAAGCTGCGTAAACATGAATTAGGTCCCTTACCTATGTGACACCTGTTTCATGTCCACTCGGAAACTGAGCAGCGATAAGTGGAGCAGATACTGAATCATGAAATTATAGAATAGTTACAGCACACAAGGAGGGTGGGAAGAGAAGGCCACCTAGCCAAACTAAACAGGCCTGGATGGAGGTGGCAGAAAATGCCATTAACCACCATGTTGTCCGGAGGACCTTGGTGCAGTGTCACAAGAAGCTTGGTGACTTTCTTCACTCTGGGAAAGTAACTGCAATGGAACACCCAGATGACAGGCCTCCAGGTCTACAGATACACCAGCTGAGCATCCTGAAGGTCATGGTGCTCCTGAATATGGGAGAGTGTGTGCCCAGGGTTATCACTGAGCAGTCAGCAAGCTCACAGCCCTAGTGCTGTTGAGGACCTGGCAGCACTAATACATGGAGCTTCTTATTTAAATGACCCACTGGTGTTAGTGAGAATGGCCAGCATTGTCTTACCTTTCCCTCTTCTGTCCTTGCAGGAGTAGAGGTAACACAATGGAAGGGAGAGGGTTTGTATAGGAGGAGGAGTGCCCCAGCAATGGAAGTAGCACGGGTGGTGCTGAATGCTAAAGTTGGTGATAGAGAGGTGAGAATACCAGGCGAAGAGGCTGAAAAGATATTGAAATATCTTACTCAAGGTGTTGGAGTGTACTCCTCCCCAGTGGACTGCATGCCAAGGTTTCAGCTGCATTGGGAAGCCTCAGCTCTACAGAGACATCTGCAATCATAAGCGAGTTCTCATGATCTCCTTCCCAAGTCTCCCAAAGAGCCAGTCATGTAGAGGGGATTAAACCAGTGCAGCAACATTACCCCCAGGATCCTTTGACAAAACCGAACCAGAAAATCTAGCACCATCACATTATTCAAATGCATATGGATCTTCATGAGGTTGGCCACTCTGGAGGAACTGATGAATTCACAGCCCTGAGCCATGGTGTGCACATGAATGGCATGGACTATCCTAAGGAACTGTGGTATGTGGGAACATATCTGTGTTGCTGGTCTAAGTAGAGCCTCCTTTCTTGTGGTTCCCAAGGCCCTGTTTCTGTGCCCAGCTGAGCACGGTTATCCTCCATCCTCCGAGGGGGACTGCCCATTGCTGCCTCTGCCACGGTCACATCCTCCTACTCACTAGTGCCGTGCATCCTCCACCATGACAGTTACACTGATATCGCTGGGTCCTCATGTATGGTTAGAACAAATGGCACTAGGTGAAGAGCATGGCACTATTCAGCAATAACTAAAAAAAGGCTTTAATCTTGGACTGGTATCTGAGGGCTGGTAGTCATTTACCACAAATCTCATTTTCTGAAAGGTTTAAGTGTGGTGTCATCTCACGCTGAAACTGTGCACATCATTGGAATGAATTAGGTTTTGATGGCTTGAAAACAATATTTCAAGCCAACACACTAGCTTTCGCATTCCTTGGTCTGGACTTAATTCTGATTCAAGCACAGAATTCTAACATAATCTGTTTCTGTTGTATTGAACTTTAGATTCAAGCAGTTGTCTGAGTTAGTTCATGTTTCATTGTCAACACTCCAATATTGCCAGTCCTTTTCCAAATTTCAGCTGGAGACCAGACCAAGGTAAGAAATCAAATTGCATTTATGTTTGTGAACTACAGGTGTTTTCAAGTTTTTTTTCTTGTGGGTTGAATTGCTGAGTGAATAACTAAAATTGGGACAAGCAAGTTGTTGGGATAAGTTATTTGTTATCACTCAGAATTTGGCATTTTTTCTACCTCTTGGACTTTATATGCAAGTTGGTGCATCAAATGACAGTACATGTGTCGAAATTAGCAGCACACAGACCCTCCATCTAAAATCGTGGGTACAAAGATCCCAATTGAAGTATTTGTTTCAAAAGTAAATTCTGGCTAAGTTATCAGTGTGAGCACAAATACTATATAATGAACTTAGCAAATGATCTCATGACATTTTTATAATGCATGCTTTTGAGAGAAAACCCTGCATACATCTGTAATGTGATATTGATTTTGGCAATCGGTATAGTTCTAACAGGACATGCACAGCAGTAGATATGTAACCAAACATAATGTAATAGTCAATGACCTGTAGCCACGAGCTGGGTGATTCTGTCATCCATTAACAGGTGCCTACAATGTGTCCTCCAGAAACAAATAAGGCAAATATAATAATGTAGATGGCTGAGACTGCAATTGTATTTGGTATTCCCAAACTGAGATCTAAACTGAGGATGCTAGAATTCACACTCTTTTTGAACCTATTTTTGTATGTTTTAATCCTAGTGAAAGCCAATACCCTATCTCATGTGTGCTATGCATGACTAGCTCAATTAATTATCATTCAATTGATGAACTAGAGCATTGTTACCCAGGGAAACACCGGTAAACTGTTGTGCTTCTGTTTTAATGGCCAGTTCAAGAACAAGCACAAACACAATGCTCTTTGCTTCACTCGCAGGGAAAAAGGAATACACTAGGGTACACAGAGAGTAGAAATTGATTTTGTTCCAGTAACTGTAAGTGTAGGTCACTAGCTTGTTTTAAAAGTGGCATATACACCCTGTAATGTCTGCCTCTGATATTTTAAACTTGCTTTAATGAAGTGTGCCTCCTATTGTCAGTAACCATTTTCATAAGTTGTGGAAAGAAAAAGAAAGACTTGCATTTATATATGAACACTGGATGTCTCAAAGCACTTTACAGCCAATGGAGTTGCTATGGAGTTGATCTTCAGACAACTTCTCTTAGTGGAAACATTGACCTTTATTTACAAGACAGCAGTAGCAACTACACATGTGCATCAAACTCCATAACTAAAGAAGAACTTTCTTGTAGGGGTTCCCCACGCTGCTAACACATTGGTTTACACAGATCATGTGATCTCACAACACAGGATTATTCTTAAAGCTACAGTTCAACGTTTCCCAAAACTATAATTGCTACAGAAGTATTTTTGAAATGTAGTCATTGTTGTAATGTAGGAACCAGGGCAGCCAATTTTCACACAGCAAACTCACACAAACAGCAATGTGATAATGATCAGATAATTTTATTGCAATGCTGATTGAGGGATAAATATTGGCCAGGCCACCAGGGACAGAACCCTTGCTCTGCTCTACAGAGGTATCTACTATCATAGGTGAGTTCTCATGATCTCCTTGTGTCTCCCAAAGAGCAGGTTATGTAGGGGGACCATACCAGTGCAGCAACATCTTCACCAGGATCCTCTGATTAAATACTTATCCTCTGGCCAGGATACCAAGGATAACACCCCTGCTCTTCTTCAAAATAGTGCCATGAAATCTTTTGCATCCAACTAAAAGGACAGATGTGGCTTTGATTTAACTTGTCATACAAAATACAGCACCTCCAAAAGTGCAGTACTCCATCAGTACTGCAGTGGAGTCTCAACCTTGGTTTTTGCACTCAGGTCGTGGAGTGGGATTTGAACCCAGAGCCTTGTGATTCAGAAGTGAGTGTCCTACCAACTGAACCACAGTTGGCACTTAAACATGAAATAAAGTTAAAACATATCATTGCTTAAGACACCAAAAAAAAAGATTGAGTTTAACGTAACCCAACAACTTGCATTTATGTAGCACCTTTGACATCATCCCAAGGCAGGAGTGCAGTCAGGCAGAAACTGACACCAAGTCCAAGAAGTAACTATCAGAACAGGTGACTGGAAGCTTGGACTTACACGTACGTTTGAAGGGCTGGCTTAAAGGAGAAGTGAAGAGTTTTTCATTTTAGAGCTTAGGGACCAAGCGGCTGAACACATGGCTGCCAATGGTAGGACAAAGTAAATGGCCAAATTCTCAGAGTTGTTGGGCTGGAAGATATTAGATAGTTAGGGAGAGCCATGGCCATGGAAGGAGTTAACATAGGGATGAAAATTTTAAAACTGAGGCGTTGGTGGATCTGGATCAACTATAAATCAGCAAGCAAAGGGCTAATGGGTAAAAAGGACTTGCTGTGAGTTAGCATACAGGAATCAGAAGATAAAAGATAAGAGCACGGCCAGAAGAACATTGGAACGGTTAAGTCTGAAGGTAATAAAGCTGTCAATGAGGGTTTGGTATAAGAAATAATTATGCCAAAGTGTTGCCTGCACCTGAGCTAACACATGGGCCAGAAATTGTGCAGGGGCGGGTGCCAATTAAGGCCCGCCTATCGTGATGTGTGCCTGGAAGCGCTATGTGCCCCCTGTGCGGGCAGGGTGGGGGTGGGGGGTGGGGATTCCGAGAGGTTCCCTGCGCAGAGCGCAGAGATCTCCCTGAAGTATGAAGTGCCTCAAGGAGATTTGTTTCAGTGCTAAAGTTTTAAATAAAGGTTTTTAACACTTTTAAAACATGTCCCCTCATGTGACACTATCACATGAGCTGGGACATGTCAAAGAATAAATGTATAAATTTTTCTTAGATTTTAAAACATTTCATGAAACCTCATCCCACCCATGGAAAATGCGAAGGCCACCTGGGCTCTTCACCTGCCCGCCAACCGTAAGATTGGATGGGCAGCTCATTAAACCAAATTAATTAAGTTTCAAATGGCCTTAATAGGCCTTTGACAGTTCGGCGGGTGCGCAGCTGAACTGAAAATCTAAATGACGCACGGTGATGTCGGGACACCCGCCCGACATCACCGTGCGTCATTTTACATGACAGCGAGCGTGCCCTGCCCCTGCTCGCTAACCGGAGAATTCTGCCCATGTTGTTCTTGTAATAATCTCTTCCACAAGCAGTTGGGTTAGGTTATATTGGTAGAGAATATATAAATATAAAATGAGTGCAGTATTTCTAAACTTTCAATAGAACACAATGCAGCATAATCAGAATTGCAAATTTTTATCTTCAGAGCAGCTTTAAAATTTGAACAATGATTATATCGATAAATCATTGTCCATTGCTAGACAACCTGTTCAGTGTTAAGGTAGAGTTACTGGTTGTCTGTCAGTCTCAAACAAAACTGAATTTAAGTATCAGGAAGAAAGATCAATAAATTTACACCATTTTCTTATTTGCAATAAAATGATATAATGTTTGATGAAATGTTGCAGTTTATGTTGTAAATTGCTATAAATGAACATAGAGGAAGGAATTGTAAAGAACTGTTTGGAATGTTAACAACGGTTCCTTGCTTGCTTGAGTTTGCAAATGTCTTGTGATATACTCCACAAAACAATTCGGATCTGATTTTGGAGTCTGTTATGCCTGGTTTGTGCCCCAAAAATGGGTGTAGATGGGTTAGACTCTGAAATGGCGTGGAAATCAATTCAGCCTGATTTCTGCCAATTTTTGACATCACCTAAGTGCCTGGTTGGGCCTGGGGTATGAGGTAGAAGCTACTATCTGAAGTAAGGGGCAGTTTATTGACTTATTACCAGATTTTTCAGCTGTTGGGGTGCAGCATGGCAAGTGTAACACATGCCCATGAAACCGGTGGTATGAGTGCAGGGAATGAGATCTTTTATGCCACAACCTATTTCCTATTCCATTGATTCACAAAAATAGCATGGAAGACTGTAGGCCATCGCAACATCAACTGTAACTTCTTATATTCATATAGTACCTTTAACAGAGTAAAAGTGAGATTTAGGGAGGGGTTCCAGAGCTTAGAGCCTGGGCACAGTCACCAATGTTGAAGAGGAAAAAATCTGAAATGCTGAAGGGGGCAGAATTAGAGGAGGGCAGAGACCTTGGAGGGTTATAGGACTGGAGGGCATTACAGAGATGAGAAGAGGTGAGGCCAAGGAATATGGAAACAGGAGTGAGTAATTTAACCTCTCGAGCCTGTGCTGCCACACTATGAGATCAATGAAGGGATTTGGGAAAAAAAAGCATAATAATCGTGAAAACTCAGCTTCGCTTCCCCCCACCTTCCCTGTGCAAGGACTTCAGCCAGTCAACACGCCTGTAGTTGAAGAGCATGGAACTGCATCAGTGAACGTCTGTTTGGCATCAGCAGCTTGCCCCTAAGTTCAGCTGAGGGCCAGAATAGCTGACACCCCTTTGCCATTGGAACAGGTGGTCAGCCAACATGCTCTGCCAGTCCGCTGCCCAAAAGCAAGAACTGACCCAGCTTTCGGCAGCATTTGTATCAATTTTTAGCCATTCAGAACTGGCTTAGACTTAACTTAAAATAAACAGCATAGGTGTCAAACTATATCATACAACCAAATCATACAACATATATACATCGTAAGTGAGTTAGCAGAGGTCATGAACTAAAGTTACAAAGAAACCCAAGGTGCATCTGAAAATCTTTCTCAGGATAATCAAAATTCATGGCCAACACCAACGTAAACACAGCATCATTTATAATTAAACTAATTGATTGATTATAACTAATCTCATTGATTATAAACAGGGCTGGGAAGAAATAATCTCTCCCAGTCCAAGAATTATACTTCTGAATTCAATGGTGTCGGTGTATATCTCCTAATAGTCTGTGAATGATATTTTATGCTCAGATGCTATTTGAGCCAGTCCACACTATGGGCGGAATCTTATGTCGGCAAGATTTTATGGTCCCGCTGAAGTCAATGGACTTTTGAATGGCTCGCTGTATTTTACGGACCCACCCACGCCTTGAGTGGGCCATAAAGTTCCACCCTATGAATGGAGGTTTAAGGTTGACACAGGTGCAGCAAACAGGAGTATCAGAGTAATGCTGAGTTGGGTGGATAACTTAAGAGAAGGCGTCTAGCTGTTTACTTCAGCAATGAGCTATTACCATGGGAGATTGCACATTCAGGGATTGTGAAGGAATGTCAACATTGTCCAGCCATTGGGGCTACATTTATATGGGAAATACTTAACTATTTACTTGGCCTTGTAAATACATTTGAACAGTTGTTTTAGCCTGTTGAATTTCTTGCCCGAGTTTAATTTTTTGTCTACTTGAGGTGAGCACAGTCCCCAACTACAGTACAAACGATGCAGATTTTAAATATACAGTTTTTAAGTATGCAGGTTTTAAATATGGAAGCATTTGCATCTATTAGAAATGAGAGTAACATTGCTAATTGACACAAATTTCAGAGTAACTAGTGGAATCTGCTATGGAAACTGTTATCTGGTCACTGAAAAAGAAAATACAATACATGTGAACTTGAAACCAGAACAGGTACAACAGCGATGTAATCACCTGGATTATGATAACCCCAAGTCATAGAGACCACGTGGAGTTCTAAAGAAGACTCAGAAGTAAGGATCATAGGAAAACAAAGACAAATTCCAGGGGCAGAATTTTGCCGTTGGTGAGCAGGGGGCGGGGCCTGCTCGCCGACGTGTAAAATGACGCGGGATGATGACGGGTGGAACCCCTGACATCTTCTAGCCCCATTTAAATTTTCAGGAAGGCGGGGGTGCAGCAAAATCAGCTGTGGGCCCGCTAACCTGTCAATGGCCAATTGAGGCCATTGACAGGATCATTTAAACAATGAAAGGACCTGCCCGTCCAACCTTAAGGTTGGCGGGCAAGCTAGGTGCCCTGGCAGCAAATAGATAAAACATGAAACCTCATCCACCGGTGGGATGAGGTTTCACGCAGGGTTTTAAAAAGTTTAATAAAGTTTTACTGTAATTTATGAACATGTCGCATCTCATGTGACATTGTCACATCAGGGGGACATGTTAGGGATTTTTTTTTCTCATTTGTAATCTTTTTCAAAGTGGAAGCAATCTCCCTGAGGCAGCACTTTGACTCAGGGAAATGTGCGCTCTTTCGTGTGCATGCGCGAAAGAGCGCACTTGTTTTTAGGGAATCTCCCTGCCCACACAGGAAACGCATAGCGCTTCCTGCCAGATGTCACACTGCCATTTTACGTGGGCAGGCCAATTAAGGCGGCGGGGCCCGTTTCTCCGGCGGGTATTGGCTCCCCGCCCACCGGAGGTTGGGTCAGGCCCGCCTGCCCGACAGGCAGAAAATTCTGCCCCAGATATTTGTTGATGTTTATCTCAGAAATTTTTCTGATCTGGAAAACTCAGCCTATCTTGCAGCAACTTAGTCCAGGGGTAGAAATGTGAAAATATTTCTTTTAGTCTGAAAATCGATTGCACCCAATTAAATAATCAGAATCAATAATAAAACCATCTATCTATTCTATATTTAAACAGGAGGCTACCTAGTACCAGTTTACAGGAATATTTCAGGATAGTCTGCTCAGGCTTTATCTTCAAGTAATCGTACAAGTAAAAGAAATCTGTATGTAACTTAAATGATTTTGAGCTAAAATTAAAATTTTCCTGGAAAAGATGGTATCCTGATCAGAACAGCTTTCTTTAATGTGTTACTGACACAAGGGGGCTGACTATGGTGTGAAGTGCAGATTGGGCAGACGGTGGACAACTTCATGGTGTTAGCAGGAGGCCTGGTCAACTTTGGTGATCGTGCTTCATTTGTGTATAACTGGTGTGGTGCTAGCACATAATTTCTCTCTTTTTACGCAGCTCGGCCTTTGGCTGGGGGGAGGGCAGACCATAATAACAGGCCTGCAGCAACTGCATAAAGGAAGAGGTGAAATCATTAAGCAGGGCAGCAAATTTGAGTGCTAGCAAAACCTAAGAACCTGTAAAACAGCAAGAGGGAAGAGTATGTGGCTCAATATTCCCCAGGAGAGTGAAGGAAAAGCTAAGGGTGCATTTGAAATAATGGTGTAAACGACAGCCTCCCAATCTGTACTGGTTTGTCAGCAGTTTGAGGAAATGGTGGTGGTCACACTGTTCAATTTTAAAATGATGTTTGAGTTCCTGGAAATGTCAGTTGACTCTGACTTGAATAAATAGGCCCACATCAGGCAGGAATCGTTGCCAAATTCAAAATCTGCCTAAAAAAGATAATAAGTATGGCTGCCAGCTCGAAGTCAGAGCATTCCTCCTCCCTGATCTTTGTCCCACTATTGCCCCATTTATAGGTAAAAATAGAGTGGTAACAAGATTAAAGCCAGTCCCCATACAGGTTCTGAAACATGAAACGTCTTTGGCATAGTGGATTTGTCGTTGGACTAGAATTCCAGAGACCATGGCAGATGGTGAAATCTGATTTCAATAAAAATCTGGAATTAAAAGTCTGATGGTGACCACAAAACCATTGTTGATTGTTGTTAAAAAAAACCCATCTGGTTCACTAATGTCCTTTAGGGACATCCTTCCCTGGTCTGGCCTACATGTGACTCCAGGTCCACAGCAATGAACGAGGGTAATTAGGGATGGGTAATAAATGCTGGCCTAGCCAGTGATACCCACATCCCATGAACAAATAAAAAGAAACACCTAGCACCAGCTGCTTTCCACTTGTAGGTACTGGATACCATGAATCAAAAACTGTGACAGAACATTTTGTTTCAGTACCTTGGCTGAGATACGATGAAGAGGTGACACTGATCCAGTCCAGTCATATTGTGATAAATTGTTGTCTTTTGCATTCAAAAAGAATAATCTAGATAACATTTTTTGGTTAAATTATGTACAGGACCATGTTTTTCATGTGATTGCTTGAGGATGAAACCACTTTTTCACAGAAGATTTTTTTTAACATGTTACAAAGTGGGTTAAAAATCTTCACAATCCCATTTACATTTCATGTTCAGTGATGTGAATGTTCAAGCTGATTACCAAAGCCTGATGGAGTCATGTTCAGTTTTTGTCCTTCGATCATGAAATATGTATTTTTAATAGCTCTCCAAAACTAACCCTCCAGATATAGATACCAAACATTCCTGATGTATAATGCATTAGGCATGGAAAATGTAACAGTTTTTAATTGGTATTGACAGCATACTCATTAGCAGCTGTGCTGCATTCACACCAATTAAAAGATCTGATCCTAATAGTTCTAAGCCTGTATGATGTTTCAACAAAAATAATTTGGTCAAACCAGCCACAATAAAAACAAAATAATATTTCTGTAGTAACAAGGGATCTAGGTGAAGAGAGTGTGAATTACTCTGTTATTACTTACATGTGACATTTGTATGTGTGAGTTTACTAGAAAGCACATGACTAAGCTTGCTCTTTAATTTGATCAATGAAGTTATTTTGAGGGGAATTTAATAACAATCCACATATTTCTGGGCGGTATATTAGTTTTGATATACACAACTACACAAAATGCAACAGATCAGGTGATACAATAAATGATAATAAGGAAATGCTAGACTTGTTCAGTCAATACTTCTAATCTGTTTTCACAGCGAAGGAAGCAGACAAAATACTAGCAGTACAAAAGTACCAAAAAACAAGTCAAGTGGTCAAACTTAATTATATTCAATATAAGTAAAACAAAAATAATGGAGAAAATAATGGGGATTTAGATCTCCAGGACCTGTTAGTTTCCTTTCACTCTAGGGCAAAAAAAAAGTGCAGAAACTGCAGATGCATTGGACATATGTTCCAACCTCTCTAGATTGGATAATTGTGTCAGTTAACATCAATTGTCGGGAAGTTACTGTATTTTATCATCAGGGAGATTGTGACTGAATGTGAACAAGTATGAACTGACTAAAGAGAGTCAGCATGGATTTGTTAAGGGTATGTCAATGGCTGATTAATCTAGTTGAATTGATCTGGTTGAAGAGGTCATTAAGCTGATAGCTAGGAAAGTGCTTATGAATAGTTTCTGTAGGGGCTTCTAGATGACATTTGAGAAGGTTCCATACACGGGATTATCAAAAATTAAAGTACAGGTAGGAGACAGAAATAATAAAGTAAATGTGCTTTGTTTGTCAGAATGAGACAAGTGGTAGCCCCTAAGGATCTGTACTGAGGCCTCAGTTTTTTGCATATTCACCCATGATGGATTTGAGAACAATATACCAAAGTTTGAAGTTGACACTAAGTTAGTTGGCACTTTAGCTTTTGTGTAAATGTGAGCAGAATGTTTCAGAGGAACAAATTGGGGGGAATTTTATGGAGGTGATATAGGTCAGTCACTGGCCAGAGAGCCAAAAGGACCTATGTTGCCTCCTTTGGAGAAGGCCTTCCAAATTACAAGCCAGTCAGGCAATTAACAGGCCAGCAGTGGGACTTCCATGAGATCCGGACTTTAGGGGCAGGAGCACGCCGAGAACTGCTGGCCAATCAGAGTCTGTTAGCTCTTTTGCACCCCCCCACCATAACCAACTACCCCGGAGACCCAGGATCACGGAGCGACCCAGGGCCAAAGATAAATGATAGCAGGGGTTTTTGTGGGGTGGGGGGCATAGGGGAGGAGGATATAGAGGGGTCAGCAGCAAGGACTTTCTGATGCTGGGTCCCTCGATCAGGCGCTGAATGCCTTTGAACAAGTGACCAACGCCCCACCCCCACCGAGAGACTACAAGCAACACACACAGGTTCTCTTGTCATGCTCCCTGCATGGTGACAGGCGCTCTTACTGTTGGTTTAATACCAGTGGCAGCGTGATGAGGCTAAGTGGCATTAATTGCCCATTTAAGGGTCTCAATTGGTGGCGGGAAGGAAGGCTGACCATGGGCCTTCCTGTCCATCGGGGTGAAGGCAGGAGGTGGTGAGGTCCAAGCCTGTCAACATCCCACACAATTAAATATCCTCCCCAGCACCAAACTCGCCACAGGCGAGGGCCTAAAATACCATCCAATGAGTGAGGAAAACTGTGACAGTTAAGAGTTCATTGTGCGGATGTGTCATGGCATCCACTTTGGATCCAAGAAAGGCAAATCAGAATGTTTTCTAAATGGCAAGAAACTGGAAACCATTGAGGAGCAAAGGGATTGAGGCATCCAGGTACAAAAATCACTGAAAGCTAACAGATAGGTACAAAAAGTAATCAAAAAGGCTAATGGAATGTTGGCCATTATTTCAAGGGGCTCTAACACAAAGAGGAGAAGCAACAATTCAATTGTACAGAACCTTGGTCTAACTCCATCTGGTGTACAGGTATTGCAATCAGTTTTGTGCACCACAACTCAGGAAAGGTATATTAGCCTTGGAGTGGTCCAAAAGTCTGGAATTTTTAACCCCAGAATGCTAACAACGCTGAGTCATTTGAAATTTTCAACTGCTTTTTTAAAATTAATGAGTATTTAGTTCAAAGGTGGGTAAATGCAGTTCAGATACTTATCAACATGGTGAATTAATCTATAAACAAGCAAACATGATAAACCTACAATGTTACAGAGGCATAACACAATTATAATTCACTTTACAAGCACATATAAATAGCCAGGTTCTAATTGAAAATAGCGGCCGTCGCTGAATGATTATGATGAGAAAGAGTTAAATACTGTACACACTATAATTTGAGAATCAAAAAGTACAAAAGCCAAGCCATCATGCTGCTGCAAAAAAGGCATTTTAACTGGTTAAACTTGTCGCACATTCTTGTGTGTTATCCAGTAAGACTTGTTCAGCAGCATTGCTTCATGATGCCTGACTCTACACGATCTGAATATCAATAACCATGTAAAAGATTTAATTACAATTGTGTGCGACTTTTTCCAAATAATGCAAGATTAATTTATGTAAATATCTCAAAATCTGTGACATAATCGTTTCACAACAGCACATTGAAGACATAGAACTGTAAAATATCATAATGAATTAAACCACAAACAAGGAAACATATGAAACCACATTGTGTAAATATGCAGTATAATTAAAGTTTACTTCAACGGTTTCTAACTCACCTTGCACTTCCTGTTGATAAAGTTAAAACTGCTAATGGTGAAAATATGAAGCTGCCATCGGGAAGCCATCAAGCAGGTTATGGATGGAGCAGTCTGCCTAATGTAACCAGTGAGTGGCTTGGTCAATTTTCCTGGTCGGGACCTATTAACACGCTGCCAGTGAGTTATTGGCCAACATTTGGAGTGTGGGCAGATAGCGCCTCTGTGGATCAGGCAAAAGCATAGTAGGCAATGAAGAGATGGCCAATGGCAAGCAATTTTTGAAGACAGGAGGGCCACTGTCCCACAAAAAACATTCAGAAAACCTATCTTTACTGTTTTCAGTGCAGCTTCCAGTGATCCCTCTAAGAAGCGCTGGTATAAATTGCTCTATGTATAATCCCACAGGGTGAAATAGGCTAATGCCTGTTTTTTGATTTTCAGTGTGCTCCACATTGCTCCTAGTTAGAAACAGGAATGACAATTAGCCCTTGACATCTGGAAGGAGGACCAAAATCAAAAATACCCTTACAGATTATGGAATGCTAACTGATTCAGCAATAGATTCTTATGTGAGGAAGCAGGTGGTAAGTGAGGGCAGTGCACCTGGCCGGAGTGCGGGTGGAAGGGGTGTTTCTGGCTTGTATGTTTATCAATGTAAATAGTTGGGCAATCTCCACTGCTTCGTCATTCTCTTCGATTAAAAGTGGCATGAAATATATTAAAATATGGAGGAGGTTGGGGGAGTCAGAGAAAATGGTGATATTCAGCTAAAATAGAAAAGATTATGGAAGGCAAGATGTAACCAGAGTAACCATTGTAATAGTGAGATTGGTGACTAGTGTATTGTGTTGAAATGTTGTTACTAAAGCTGTTTCCTTTTTCCCAGGGCCTTGTTACTTGCTTTGATATCTCTGCAGCTGTTGATTTGCTCAGTCACTCCCTCATCTCTACCTTTGATGGTTTTGTGCCCTGCAAATCTATCACTATCTCCCCTCAATTAATTCTTCCTAGTATGTATCCCACCTCCATTTCCCCCAAATCCAAGAGGTGCAAACTTTAGCCTATCTGGTACACAACAAGCATAGTCATTTATTGTCAGATGTGACGGGACCACATCAAGCTCTACTCAGCCTGTTTTGCCAGGCTTTACTTTTCTCTGTTGAAGCCATCCATTGCTTTAGGATTATCGTGCAGAACAAATATAACTCCCATTTATACCATTGTATATTATCATTATATGTTACTATACTGTATATAACATTAGCCTCCTTGAATCCCTGTCCGTCTCTTGCATTGACTCTAAGCTCATTTTGTCCATAAGGCATACCTCCTGCTCCCTCAATCCCATTTCTACTTAACTGCTAACCACCTACCTTCCCTTACTCAGACCAAGCTAGCTGACATTGTAAATGGTTCCCTCTCCTCTGCCCCTTCTCTTTCAAAAATTGCTGTCATTACTCCCTCTGCTCAGTTTATGGTTACAGTGCAAAATTAAACATATCTAGCTTGATTCCAGTGCTACCTGGCAATGTGGAAACAATGAGCATGATAATTGGTTTCAATGACTATTAATCTGGTTGGTACAGGGGGAATTAATTCTTTAGATAATTGAGTAGCTTGTTTAGTAGAGACTTAAGCAGGAAGGATGTTCTGTGCACAAGCTGTCTGCATAAAACAAGACAATATTCATCAAAATTAAATTAATTTAGATAAACAAGTGCAATCAACTGATTGAAAAAAAGGAAATTAGAACTACAATTAGGACAAGTGTTGACGTATTGGCTTAACTGTTCCACAACAGCACAAGAAGCTTATTAAATAATATTGGTAATACCCATACAGGCATGTGCAATTTAGTGAAAAAGATTGATGTTATTGGAATTGCAGAATCATAGCATTAGAACGAAGACAAATAAGAAACGGGGCTATCCTTCACAATGGCTCAAAAAGCTTAACCATTGCACATGCGCCATTTGGACCAGGGAGCCCTCAAGTTCACCATCTGTGATGAGGTAGCTGCTTCTAAGTTTCGTGTTAGCGAGAGGAAAGTCAACAAGGGTTCCTACTACTGAACTCGACCCTGATCTGTAGAACAAGTGTGCGTGAACAAGATCAGGGACAACTCAAGCTGCCTTCCTTCCCATTCACATCAATTAGCCCGTTGATAATCAATTTTAAGGTTTGCTGAGTAATGAATACTTGGATGAAGTTACGCAGGGCACATAGTGCTTGTGGAACTGCACCCCAGCAAGGAGTCAAAGTGAACTGAGAGGAGAATTGAACAAAAGGCTGAGCAAAATTTTTAAAAGGGAGACAGATGTACCTGAAAGTTTCACAAGACTCAAAACTGCTGAATTAGATGGGAAAGTAGGATTATTGATGGATAATAAAACAGCACCAAAAAGGTAAGAGCGCAGAATGTACGCAAAATAAATAAGGACAAAAAGTAATAATTAGCCACTGCTATTGGTTGGCAGTTCAAAAGTAACATAGAATTTTGGGGTTGGCGGCTGGCTGATAGCAGCAAGCCCGGGAGCGGCCTGGGATCAGACTGCCAAACACGATCGACCCCCCGACCGCGATTT
Organism: Cetorhinus maximus; assembly: GCF_964194155.1. Taxonomy (NCBI): domain Eukaryota; kingdom Metazoa; phylum Chordata; class Chondrichthyes; order Lamniformes; family Cetorhinidae; genus Cetorhinus; species Cetorhinus maximus. The sequence continues at coordinate 66,217,677 of NC_135888.1, read as the reverse complement.
CATGCTAGTTGGCCAGTTAATGGCCAGCCAGTGTGAACTGCGTGCTGAAAGGCACAGCGCTGCCAGGGTGGGGGTGGGAGGAGGGCGAGCGCTAAAGTCTCCGTGGGCCTAAGGGAGCACGCAATGAAAGTTCCCTGAAGGCAGAGAGCTGCCTCAGGGAGCTGATGAATTTGAAATTAATCAATAAAGATTTGAAAAAGATTCAGAAAAAATGTTCACACATCAGATTCACTCACATGAAAATACAGATGATGAAAATTCTGTCCAAACATTTTTTAAAAAATTAATAGCGGAAACCTCATCCCGCCCTTGGATGAGGTTTAATCAAAAAGGCAAAGTCCGCCAGACAGATTCACCTGCTCGCCAACTGTAATCTTGAACGGGCAGCAAAAAATCGCCGTCAATTGCTACTTTAATGGCTTTAATAGGCCTCCTAATTGTCGGTGGGCATGTTGCCGACTCTCGTGCGTGCCCACCGACCAAAATATCACGCGAGTGCACGATAACGTCGGGACGCTTGCCTGACATCATCGCGCGCTATTTCACGCTCGAGTGTGTCGGGCATGTGCCCGCATACTGAGCAGAAAATTCTACCCATAGGGTATTATTTAAACAAGTAACTAACAAATTGCAAGAAATCATAATATGATAATCATAAGGGGGTTTTAATAAAGTGGGCACTCCAGGGATAAATGGAAGGGAAGGGTTAAAGTGCAAGTTATTTCATAGAGCCAATCAACGGTACTGCTTCTCCTTACATGTGAAGCTAGAACTAGGTCACATACTAGATTAGAATTAGCACTTAACAGCCTTCCAGGACTGATTAGTAAACTGGAGGTGGGTGAACACTTGTGCTGTGTTTTACAGTTCTATTTGACATTGCAATCAAGGATAAATTCAAAAATAGAACCTTTGCGCAATATTTTGGACAACAGATCATTTGGAGCTATATGAAGAATTTCAGGGAGGGTCAAGTGGAAAGTGGTACTGAAACAGAAAACCCTTTTTCAAAGTGGAATGCCAGCACAGATGGAATTTTGGCAGTCGGTGGACTATGCATATTTCTGACTTTACCTTGTTTTGTGCACAAGATTTCCACCAAGTCAACATTGGTTTCTCATAAGTGACTAGTTTAGAGAGGAAAATAAATGAAGCAAAAGTAGAGAATGGACAGATAACATAAACTGAAGCCATAGAAATCATACTCATTTTTTCTAAACGTTCCAAGAAAGATCTCAGAATTTCATTTAGACAAATTCTGGAATGATCTGGTTCATGAATGGCTAGAGTCTAGAATCAAGTAAACTGAAAACAGCTATTTCTTGGTACTGAGCCTAGAACAAAATGCATTTGTTAACAAAGATCTAATTTCCTGTTATTAACAGGTACTTAAAGATTAAGTGCTCTCATTATTCAAGAGTTTATTGAAACCTTCTAATCCCACTAAATAGCTGAAATTAATGGATTTGTCAGAAAAAAATGTGTTTCTTGTAACGAAAGTGCATGTTTTCAGTTTGATTAACATACAGACAATAATACCCTATTTAAGGTTATAAGTTACTTCCTTCTTTATAAACCTTTACTTCCTTCTTTATAAACCTACCAGTACTTTTCTAAGTTTGTTCCAAACGACCTGGGTTGCAAGTCCCCAATACAGTAACACCTCTGATGAAGTTTCTATTCTGAGGGTGACCTGTTTATGTCATTTACAGAATCTCATACTAAACTCATAGAATCAAAACAACTCTTTTGAATGTGAACCTCTATTTATTAATATTGAGAAGTGCAGTATTTTATTCCAAGCCATTTTATAATGTAAGAAGATGGTTTCTTTTCACCACTGGGCTTTATTTGGAGTTTAAATAATCTGTTTTTTTTTGCTTCTTTGCAAGTGAAAGAGAGAAACAAAAAGCTTTCCATTTGGACATCAGTCCCAGTCCCAGTCTTTTTTTTGCTTATTTTTTGAGTTTATCTCTTTCAATTGCACAATTTAATAATAACTAACATAAGAGCTAGAATCTAAATTCTGTCTCCAAGTGAAGCAACTTTCAGACAACAACCATTCAAAATCAGAAATCTTCCCCCAGTACTTTTGTTGGGTAACCAACTTCCTAATATGCCACTAAAACATACAGGCCCATCATGTGTTGAATTAACTAAACCCAAGTTAACAGTGAAAAGTCTGCATTCTTGCCCAGATAAAGGACAAAATTCAGCCAAGCTCCCACTTCTGATAACTCTTCTGTGCCCCTGCAGAGAGAAAGTAGGCATCAGGTGAGGAAAGTATCAGGCCCTGGAACATCAGATAACTTGCCAGTAATCAGTACCTAAGACACATGGGGCAGAATTTAGTCCTTGGCTGGCAGGTGGGCCCCACTGGCTCGGCGGTGGGCGGGCAGCCAAATCCCGCTGCTGAAACGGGGCCCACCGCCATTTTGAGTGGGCGGGCCAATTAAGGCCCACCCAGCAGCCTGCCCAACAGGGGGGTGGAGGGAATCCCCATCTGTCAAAGTGCGCTCTTTCGCGCATGTGCTCAAAAGAGTGCACTGCTCCCTGAGGCAAAGTCCTGTCTCAGGGAGATTCGTGAGAGGTAAGTGAACTCTAAAAACAGATAAACATTAAAATTATTAACATGTTCCCCTCATGAAATGGGACATGCTAATAATAAACACATAAAATTTATTAAATTTTTAAAAAACAGACATGAAACTTCATCCCACCAGTGGATGAAGTTTCATTAATAATCTGCAGCCCGTTGGGGCTCCTGGACTGCCCGCCAGCCTTAAGGTTGGTCGGGCAGGGTGTTTAATAAGGTAAATTAGCCTGTCAATGGCCTTAATTGGCCATTGACAGGTCGGCGGGCAGACAGCTGATTTTGCTGTCCGCCCGCCTTCGTGAATATTTAAAGGGACCGGGATGACATCGGGGGTTTCTCCCGAAATCATTCCGCGTCATTTTCCCCTCGGCGAGCGGGCCCCGCCCCCAAATCGCCGAGGGGAAAATCCTGGCCATGAAGAATGATCAGTTGGCTGCGGTATTGGAGGCTGCCAGTACAGTAGAATAACTCTATGCCACACTTTACTGCTTTTAAGAGGAGGATGAAAGTTGGCTGGGGGACAGGGTATTGTCTAAAGCAATAGCAAAATGTTTTTTTATAGTTGCTTCAGTGCCAACATTATGCGGATTTTGTTCCGTGTTTTATAGCACATAGTTTCCACTTCCACTGACAAGGTATTTATGTCAGATTTCTACTCTGTGTTCTAATAATTACAGCTCAGCTCTTTCGACTCATCACTGGAGCACTGTGAGCTTACACATAGCTCTGCACATCTAGATGAATTGTTTTGCAGGCAGTGTGAAAACTATCTGTATGACACTACAGCATTGCAGCCCCCTCCAACTTCAGTATGTATTCAGGTTCACAGATTTTCAAAGCCTTGTTATGTCTTTATTTTTATTCTTTCATGGAATATGGGCCACACTGGCAAGGCCAGCATTTATTGCCCTTGAACTGGGTAGCTTGCTTCAGAGGTCAATTAAGAGCCAAACGCATTGCAGTGGGTTTGGAGTCTCATGTAGGCCAGACAAGGCAAGTGTGGCAGATTTTCTTCTCTAAAGGGCATTTGTGAGCCAGATGGGTTTTTACAACAATCAATAATAGTTTCATGGTCACTACTGAGACTAGCTTTGTATTTTTGTTAATCAATTGAATTTATTAATTGAATTCAAATTCCACCAGCTGCCGTGGTGGGATTTGAACCTGTGTCCCCAGGGCATTAGTCTAGGCCTCTGGATTACTAGTCCAGTGATATTACCACAACATCAGCATCTCGCCATGTTTAATAAGCATAGCTTTGGGTTTGAAATGCAGTGGGAGAAGAACAAAATGCAAATAGAGGTCAAACAGTTGCCTGCAAATCACACACTGTAATGATGTGTAATCCTATTACTATAATCTCAATTACGCAAGTATCACAGTGGAGGACAAAATACAATACAAAAAGGTAGCTATATTTATGTTTAGGCCAATCACAGCTGAAAAAATGCTTTTGTAATGTTACTATATGTGATTGTGTTAGTCTATATACATGTTCCCAACATTATCCTGGTGATAATTTATGAATAATTATTTTTGACTATGAAGTCCTGAAGGTATTGTGAACTGTGTAAGGTAATATCACATGACATTGGATCCTACGAGGAGAAAAGTCATAGGTTCTCAACATAAACATGCATATTCTGTTAAATATTTGCCTTTTATACTTCTAAAAAGATAATGGAGCTTTCGAGTGCTTGGTCTAGACATTTGGTGAGACAGAGCACATATTGCAAATTCAGTTAGACTCATTTCTGCTTATTAACATTAGTTGAAGGGAAATTATGAACACAGTTTATGCCTGAATTTCCATCCTGCCAAGCTTTCTCACCTCTGAGTCAGAAGGTTGTGGACTTGAGCACAAAAATCTAGACTGACACTCCGGTGCAGTACTGAGAGAATGCAACACTGTCAGCGGTACCATCTTTCAGATGAAGCATTAAACAAAGGCCCATTTGCTCTGTCAGGTGTGTTAAGTTCCAATTGTTGTTTAGAAATGAAGACCGAAACTAAGATAAGATCAATTTATTGAATGAAAAATTTATTAAAGTTTGTAAGACAGGCTCCTTCAGACAGAGTTTTATTGCTTGTCATAAAACTATCCACAGACCGGACTACCGTCAACTGTTATTCCTTTTATACAACCAAATGGATACTTAGTTAAACAACCTAATAATTAGCAATTGAACTTCTTTAACTGTTTCCTTCCCTAAAAGATTCCCCTCTTCTTAAAAAGAAAGTAACCCTTAAGTTTCTATAATCACACAAAAAAAATAATGGTAGTAACAAACATCAATATATTTTTCATTCAATAAATTGACCTTATGCCCCTCCTTAAAAAAAAGACGCATGTATAGATTTGTCACACAAAATAAGTATTTTCTTAAAGAAAAAGAGGATCTCTAGTAAGTTCTTGGAGCTTGCTCCTCTTTTGGTGAAGCAGTCTGATAATTAGTGGCTGCTATCAATCCATTTGATCTTGGCAATCTCCTTATTCTCAAACATCTGTTTTAAGCTTGCAATGTCAATTCGCAATCACTTCTCATTAATGCACTTCGTAATGAGCATTCTCCCAAAGTGACTTGTTATCTATAAGGCATTCTATAGGGACTGTTCCTGAATACCCCTTTCCATTTAAAACTTCTGCCAGTGTCTTTGATGTAAAGAATGCCATATCTACCGCCTCAACAAGGGCAAGAGTCTCCACTCTAATGTACTTTTTACAACTCTTCATATCTTTTTAGATTCCCAAGCCAAAGGGCAGCATTTGCCTTTATCCCCGCATTAGAAATATTATAAATTCTCTTGCACTCGAAAATCTATTACATAGATTTGCATAAAGTCAGTTTCATTTTTCTAACATCACCTAAAGTTGGGGATTTCAAAATACACTGTTCCATTTTTAATTTTATCAATGTTTTGCTTGCCCGTATGTTTTCTTCAACCTTGGAATCGTTCATTTTAGTGCTCAATTCCAAAATGTCAAAACTGATGTCTGGCATTGTTTGTTTGCCTAGCCAATTGAGTTGCCCAATTAGACTTCTGAGTTCCTCTTTTTTTGTTTCAGAAACTGCTGTATCTTTCTGGGAGGCCCTGCCACAACTAATTGCAATGGGATTGACGTTCTCAAGATAAGGTTGCTGATGTAAAAGGACGTGTGATCCGCTCTGCCTGATTTCCAATCCCATGTACTTAAATGCACCAGAAGCCTGACTTCCAATTTTAAACTCCGTTCTGAGTCCATTATTGACAACTGTTCCAAATTTGCTAGTACCACCCCAGAAAAAATCATTTACATGCATCATAAAGGTGCCTGCAAGTTTCCCTCCATGGTGCCAATAAAACATTGCCAGGTCTGCCTCCAACTGAAGACAGCCTAGCTTTAACAAAACTGACCTCACTGAGAAATACCAAACTCTGGAGGCATCATTTAAACAGTATACACATTTATTAACTTCCAAAGAGCCCCTTCTACATTTGGCACCTCTTTTGGTGGATGGAGAAAAACTTCCCTTTGAAGCAAAAAAGCAGCTTTATTATCAATGGACTTACATTCCCAAGCATTTGTAGCTAATAGAGCTAAAAAGATCTTCAGCATAACTTTCCCTGCCATAGGTGAATCTACTCTTATATCCCGGTCACCCAATTTTCCTTCAAACCCTTGTGCAACTAGCCTGGCTTTAGCTTTATAAGTCCCATCAGGAAGTACCTTTTCCATGCATATCCATCTATGAGACAGAGCTGGTTTTCCCCTATCTGGCACTTCTGCATATACCCCAAATTCTGTCCAACTATGTAGTTCTTGCTGTTTGAAATCCTTTATTAATTTATCGTTTTATTTGTTTGAAGCTACTAAGACTTCTTGATCACATGGGCTTCTGCTCCTTGTAGCATTACCAGTCTGTGCTATATATTCCTTGACCTTGTTAAGCTAAGCCCTCTATCCTGCCTTCTATCATGCTCTGGACTGTTACTGTTTGATCTTCCTCTCCCACTTATAGATGTTCTTTCAGTAATTTGTGATCTCTTCTTAGAGGCATGTTCACTCCCAGGCCCACCGTCTGAACTGGTGCTGCGTTTCTGTGCCTTCCATTTTTGTACTTCATGTTTCCAATCCATAGGCCCAACCTCCTGTCCTTTATCTCATACATTTAACCAGTTTTTATATTTTCCAGTGGCCTTCGCTGCTCTACTGACAATCGTCACATCCCACCATTGACTGGCCCCTTCTGGCAAGTATGTAACTTTAGTGCCAGCTTCTGGCAGTTGACCTCTGGGACAAATCACCTCATCTTGTTCATCCGAATTACTGTCTCCATCTTCAGATATCCTGTCAACTTCAGTTACCTGGTCCTCACAATCATACAACATATGGGTATGAGAAGTACATGGTTCCTCGTCACTTCCTTCACTTTCTGAACCCGCAAATTTGTAGTCTGTACCAACTAACCTTGATGAGTATACCGAATAGCCCATGCTAGAACTGATGTTAATTTACAGCTTGGTCTATCTGCCAATATTTTATAAAGCATCTCATCTATAAACGTGTGATTCTTTTCACACACTCCATTACTAAAGGGGCTTTTAGCTGCGGTATTCAGAACTATTATATTAATATAATATCCCAGAACTCGTCATTAGCAAATTCCACCCTCTCCCCCCACACTGCCATTATCAGTGAGGAATTTCGCTGGTGGTCCCAATCCGGCCCCTATCCACTTCTCCATTATCTGATCCACAATTTTTTATTATTGTATATGACTGTCAACTGGCTAAATCTTGTTGCCAAATCTACGGAGTGTAAAATAAAAATGTTCTTTTTTTTATCCCACTCCTTTAAATCCATCGCCACAACTTAACTGAAATCCCTCGCTAAAGGTAAACTCACTATCAGCCATGACGGTGTCCCTCTGTATTTCTTACACATATCACATCTATCGCTTATCTGCTCTATAAGTTTAGCATACTCTCCATCCCTTAGCAAAATTTTGAATCTTGGCAAAGAAGGGTGGGCAAACTGCTGATGCAATTTTAACACAATTTGCTTTTTGCCTTCCAAATTCCTATCCCCTGACGCTAATAACACTTCTTTAATCTCCTTAGTAGAAAAGTGAAGTTTCATTAAAGGAATACAGTAGTGTCCAGATTGCGTAAATTGTAAATCCACAGGTTTTCCAAATATAATGGCCTTGTCATTTTCTATGTCTAGCTTCATTTGCGCTTTCTTCATCGATGGTCTGCTCAACAGTAATGGTATTCCGCTAAACACTACGTCCGTGCTGATGAAATGATTGACTCCAGCTATCTTACAGGGAATCACTACCCTTTTTAAACATTTTAGGGTATTATCATCTCCAAATCTAAAACTAATGGAACTCTCAAATGCTTTAACCTTATTCCGATTCTTGTCATTTAAGCAGTCCAGGTAGCATTTTAACCAGTCTATTCCACAGACTGTAGACATGCACTATCTAGCACTGCACAGCTGAAGGGCTCTGCCACCAAGACATTCATCACCGGGCTGAAACTTCTTGTAATTAATACAATGCCCTCTCTTTGGTCAATATCTCCATCTTCTTCTTCTGAGTCTTCTGCCTCATGTTTAATCTTGAACACCTTATCGTTTAGGACAGTTCATTGCATAATGGTATTTTGAACTGCATCTAAAACACCGATTGACCACACCCTGGGCATTTCTGGGATTCATTCTTTTGTCGTAAATCCCTAATTCTTTTTTTCTGCCATAATTACCCAAGGTGTTTCTGTCCCCATTGTTTCTAGTTACAAATCTCCTTTTGTACTGACGCCTGCGCCCTGTTTCTAAATGATCTCGCTATCCTGCTAACAAAGTATCCTCCATTTTCTGTCTTACCGCCGAATGGCTCATTTGTGCCATGAATTTTGCCAGAATGGAATGTTTTCCGAAGAATTTTTTTTAGAGCTTCTGACGTGTGTTCTAGCAGTGTGTGTCTTTCTTCAAACTTAACTCCCATTAGAACTAGAAGCCTGTCCATATTCGATACTTTGGTACAGTCTAGTAACTTGAATGCCAGCACTGATTGGGGAATTTCTACACAGAACTGTGCAATCTTGCATATAGTCTACTGAGCTCCATTATGCAATCCTCCATAGAAATTTCTTCCAATTTTCAAAATTTGTCAAAAGCGGACCATTCGTAAGCACTTAATAAATCATCTTTTTGATAGATCTTATCCATAAGATCTAATAAAGTTTCTGAACCTTCATCTGTGTCCAAATGCTCAGGCTCCAACTCCGAAAATACTTTGCATCTTATTTTGCTTTCATATGGTAGCGAAAGTGTCAAAGCCACCCCCTGTTTTTTCTTTTGCAAGAACGTAACCCGTGTCCACATGGTTACTTCATTTTTCCATTGGTCATATGGTTGATGCTCAGAAAACATCGGTGGGACACTCTACATTTTTATTCAGCCATTTTTTTGTTTGTTATTTTAGAGTGACTCGAAACCTCTCTGCTCTTAAGGTTAACTCCAAATACAGTCTTTTGTCCAAAGAAAGCTTAGTTTCCAATCTTCTTATTTACAAGCAGGAACCATTCTCTGCTACCACTATTAAGTTCCAATAGTTGTTTAGAAATGAAGACCGAAACCAAGACAGAGTCCTTCAGACAGAGTTTTATTGCTTGTCAAAAAACTCTCCACAGACCACACTCGTCTCAGCTGTAACCCCTATTATACAAACAAATGGGTACTTAGTTAAATAAAATAATAATTAGCAATTGAACTTCTTTAACTGTTTCTTTCCCTAACAAGGTGGACGTAAAAGATTCAATGGCACTATTTCAAAGAAGAACAAGGAAGTTATACAAAGTGTTCTAGACAATATATATTTCCCCAATCAGACTATTTGATCATTATCACATTGCTGTTTGTGGGAGCTTGCTGTGCGCAAATTGGTTGGCCCTTTTCTACATTGCAACAGTGACTGCATTTTGAAAATACTTCATTGGATGTAAAGCATTTGAGACATCCTGAGGTGAAAGGTGCTATATAAATGCAAATTTTCTTTCTATTTCTTTAATAACCAAGAGCCAGTGAGGAAAATCAGTCCCAATTTGGCATAGACAAACCGTGTTTGATAAACTTGATTGAGTTCTTTGATGAACTAATGGTAAAACTGGGATAAGTGTAAAGTGGTTGATATTGCATACATGAACTTTCAAAAGGCGTTTGTTAAAGTACCACAGGATAGACTTGTTGACACAATTGAAGCCAATGGGTTTAAAGTAGCAGTGGCTGTGTGAAAATGAAACTGGCAAAGGGCAGAAAATAGAGAATAGTGATGGCCTTATGTTTTTCACACTGAATGGAAATGTACAATGGTTTCTCCCGGGGGGTCTCTGTTGGGACCACTGCTCTTGATATTTATAAGTGCAATGGACTTGGGTATTCAGGGCATTATTTCAAAGTTTGTTGATGACGCAAAACTCAGAAATATAATAAACAGTAAGGTGGACAGTAACAGACTTTTGGAGGACAGACTTGTTTTTCTTTATTTGTTCACGGGATGTGGGTGTCACTGGCTAGGCCAGCATTTATTGCCCATCCCGTATTGCCCTTGTTCAGAGGGCATTTAAGAGTCAAGTACATTGCTGTGGGTCTGGAGTCACATGTAAGCCAGACAAGGTAAGGAAGGCAGATTTCCTTCCCTAAAGGACATTAGTGAACCAGATGGGTTTAGATGGGAAATAGGGTAAAGACGTGGCAGATGAAATTTAACACAGAGAGGTGTGAAGTGATTCATTTTGGTAGGAATAATGAAGAGAGGCAATATAAACTGAATGGTACATTTTTAATGGGGTGCAGGAACAGAGGGGCCTGGATATGTACAAATATGAGTCTTTGAAGCTGGTAGGACAGGTTCAGAAGGCTAAGTTCAGAAGTTTAATAAGGCATATGGGATGCTTAGCTTTATAATTAGAGGCATAGAGTATAACAGCAAGGAAGTTATGCTAAACTTTTATAAAAGATTCTCATCTGGAATATTGTGGCCAATTCTTGACACTGCACTTCAGGAAAGATGTGAAGGTTTTAGAGTGGGTGCAGCGGAGATTTACTAGAATGGTATCAGAATGAAAGACTTAAGTTACATGGTGAAATGAGGGAAACTGGGGTTGTTCTCATTACTGCAGAGAAGATTAACGAGATTTGATAGAGGTGTTCAAAGTCTTGGAGGGTAGATTAAATAAGGAAAAACCGTTTCCAGTGTTTGAAGGGCTGGTAATCAGAAGATTTAGACTTAAGTTATTTGGCAAAGGAACCAGAGGCGACATGAAGACAATAAATCAGCACAGAAGGAAGCCATTTGGCCCATTGTTTGGTAGAGCTATCCAATTAGTCCTACTCTCCTGCACTTTCCCCATAACCCTGTAATTCTTTTCCTTTTCAAGCATTTATACAATTCCCTTTTGAAATCTATTATTGAACTTGGTTCCACCACTCTTTCAAATGTGCATTCCACTTTACCATGTCTGTCATACAATATAGAATAATAAAATTTCTAAGACCATACACTTTCATTCCAGAGAAGGCATGCCGCCTTTGAAATGATGCTGCAACTAAGAGCTTGTTTTAATTGCCAGACTTCAAAATTAACACTTTGCTATAAATTCAGGCATAGACTGCAGATAATTTTGGCAGAAACATTAATTGTTCCTCTTTGTACTGGTGACAGTTTACAATTCAATCACTTCAGGACCAACTGCTCTACAGCATGACTTTGCTAGAGCAGGGTTTATAACTTGCAAAAGAAAGGAATAATACACGACACCAACATTTAATAGCAAGAGTAGATTTACATCTGCAGAGTGTTATTACTTTGATGATTAAACTTTGTGGATCCCTCCTTTCCACAGTGTGAGAAATGTTACCAATTATTGACAAGAATGGCCAGCTATTCCTTTCAATATTATGATTATAAGCAACTTGCACTTTTGCCAAAAAGGCGCCTTAGGTCCTATATTAATTCAAGGTTAAAAAAACCATTGCATTGCTGTCACTTTGATTAGCCAAAAAATAGAGTATTGAAACACCTATATTCTTACGTTTGTAGAAAGGATTTGTCATACCCCAAAGGATTTGTTACAATTTCAGTTTTGCTCATCTATATTGGATGGCAGTAGTTTTAAGATGTTTCAAATGACTATCTTCAATATTTATCTGCTATAAAATTTAACCATAGGATTGAGGTGAAACGTTTGTCATTTTTAAGTCCAGAGTTGTGAACTAATCATTTCACTGACAGGTGGCATTAATCTGTCTCTTAATGGGCTGTCTTTGCCTTGGGATCTTGATTCATCTTTTTAACCTCAATTCTCATAGTTCCTTCTTGTAGAAATACTTCAATCATAATTTCTTTCTCTGCAGCTTTGTCTTGTTGTGTTAACCCACGCATCTGTGCTTTTTATTGTGCCAGTCATGATATATTTTGTGTTATTTGTAAGAGTTAAGGAAAAACAAAAAGGAACTACTCAACTGGTCGCTGTCTGAATACAACATTGATTTAGATAGTCCATGTTTATTCTCTTGTTAAGCATACCTGTATCTGCAAACTCAAAGGGACATTTTTCAGCAGTCAAGGCAAAACCAGGGAATACTTGTACAACAACTTTCAGAGTTTTTTTAATGACTGTCTTTTAATGCACTACCAGCATCAAATGTAAGGGAAATATTTGACTAATATCAGTTCTAATGGAGAACAATGAGAAGTCAAAAAATGGTGAAAATTCTACCTCTAGGGCAGGATTTTCCCGTCGGCGAGCGGGAGGCGGGACCTGCTCACTGACATGTAAAATGACACGTGGTAACGTTGGGTGGAACTCTCAACGTCATCATGCCCCATTTAAATTTTCCAGTAGGCAGGGGTGCAGCAAAATCAGCTGTGTGCCCGCCGACCTGTCAATGGCCAATTGAGGCCATTGACAGAGTCATTTAGCTAATTAATGGGCCTGGCCGTCCAACCTTAAGGTTGGCGGACAGGCCAGGAGACCTGGCGGGAATTAGAAAAAGCATGAAACCTCATCCACGAGCAGGATGAGGTTTCATGTAGGTTTTTAAAAATTGTATTAAAGTTTTTTAAAAAATTATGGACATGTCCCAACTCATGTGACAGTGTCATGCACATGCGCGAAAGAGCGCACTCTCGTGTTTAGGGAATCCCCCCCCCCGCCCGCACAGGGAGTGCATAGCGCTTCCAAGTGGATGTCATGCTTAATTGGCCCGCCCACGTAAAATGGCGCCGCACCCCCGATCTGGGGCGCCGATCGGACCGCAATTCAACTTCGCCCCCAACGGGGGGAAAATCCTGCCCCTAAAGTTTATGCATGTTTTCTGTATCAAATAATTGTAAGTAGCTGCACTTAGCCATATACTGTATCTTTGAAATATGTTTCACTATAATGGATGCCTCTAAGCAGCACATTTATGCACAAGTCAGTCACCTCAAAGATTCTTTATGGAGTGGATGGTTGAGTAATTGTTGATTGTGACAACTGCAGAATCATATCTAACTGCCCTGTACATATCCCACAATAGCAATCTTTCAGTGTTGTATCACACCTGAAGGGTAATACAGTAGAGATTAATAACTCATGTAATTACACTGCCTAGATGTGGACAAGAATGAATGACAGCCAAGCCAAGTTAGAATGGCAGGTTCCCGTCCCTGAAGGACATTAGTGAACCAGTTGGGTTGGCTACAACAATCAATAGCTTTGACAGTCATTTTTCTGGTGCTAGCCCACAAAAGACCAGAAATATTGAATTACAACTTGCCATAATGCAATTTCAGCTCACAGATTGAGGGTTATGGGCCTAGTATTATAACCATTACAGTACCATGCCCAGCATAAAAAGGGACAACTGAATTGCTACAAATGCACCATACAGGTACCTTATAATGCTGAGGATAGTGACATTGCATCTTCTGCAAACAAAAATAAGTATCTTGTGCTGTTTTTGATCAAGTCTGAGATCCTAATGGCCTTGATGTATATGAATGTAATGATGCACCACTATTCACCTTTCCTGTAGTAGCATATAATCAAAATGATCAATTGTGTAAATTTAGGATTTCAGTGTCTCAACAAATATAGGGTATTAAAATGACTTCCGTGCCACTGTAGCTATGACATACCTTGCGCCACTTTTCATTTGTGGCCAGCATCCCATGCCATTCATTGACAATAAGGGTGCATGCCAGGATGTCCCCTATGTGAACCAGAATATGATTCAGTTGATTCAGAGCTAACGTGACATCACACAGCCCAGCTGGGTGATGTGAACCCAGCACCCCAAATGTGGTCAATGCATGTTCAGGAAGCCTCTTCATTGCTCACTCAAGAAAAAAACCAGATGTGGCTGCACTAATGTTCCTTAAAGGGCCAGACACCCTGTTTGCAAGCAAAGTAATTTTGGAACCATTTCTTTGGCAAGTGTCTGGAAATACTTTAGAATGTTTTTGGAGGTATTTTGGTGAATTCCTAGATTTTCCAGAGAGTATCCTCATAGGGAAGACAGTGACCTGCCCATACAAAGGCTGCAACGGATTTGGGGAAACAGACTGCAGTTGCAGTGTGAAGGATGCAGAGAGGGTAAGCTCTGCATGACACTCTCTGCCGTGTTGAAGCCGGACTTCTCCATGCTCTTTGACATTGACTGGAGGCTGTCTAGCAGGCCTACCAACTTCCAAGCGTCTCATTGTGTATGTCCATCAGCGCTTTCCTGTATGCTGGCCCATCGAAGTCCTGATCTGAGTCCACAAAACAGCATTCACTTGTCATCTCGCTTTGTGATGAGGTGGCAGACTAGCCATCCTTTAACCCTAGTCTGCCTGTAACATACCCACGCCGGGTGACTCACCAAGTGCTGAGACCCACTGTATGCTGGCCTCCAAGGTACATCCAGTGCCAATATCTGAGCTGGTGACAGCAAGTGTCAGATCAAGTAACAAGGCCTCTTCACTAGAGTTGTGCTGTTGTTCTCTTCCCTCATCCTCATCACCCCCATGGATAGGCAGATGGCAGTTCTTGGATATCCGAAAGCAGGAACTTAGAGGCATGTGGAGGCAGCGAGAGTTGGGTGTGAGATTGGCAGCCTTGGTAGATGTGTAAGCATAAGGTAGAGTATCTGGATGTTGGGCGTGAGCCCTGAGTGCCAGAGACTGCTGCTGGGTGAGTGATGGAGGCATGGTGGATTGATCAGCTTGAGAGGTTGTTGGAGCAGTGACTGGGGGATGTCATGAGAAGATGCATTTACTGACCTTGACCACCTGCATGAGGTAACTTCTTGGGGATCCTCAGTTCCAGATTCCAGTGGTCTGCTATGGCCATCTGCCTCCATTCCCTTCTGAGGGTAGTCCTTGAAGATATCCTGGCTCCCTGGGGAACCATGACACCTCTTCTCCCGTCCACTTCCACTATTAATGCCTCCAGTCACCCTGGAACCCACTCTCTGCCCTGATGTTCCATTTTTCATGATTATGTAAGAGGCAGACACATAATCAAGAGTCAAGAAGGAGAAAGCTGATGGCTCAGACTGAGTAACACATGTGGTCTTGTATACCTGTATATTGTTATGTTCATACAATAAACCAGTTATTGTTCAGACATTTCTATGTCTCTTGCACCCATTCCTTAGCCAGTCACAACCAACGTACAACATGGTCTCAGGGATGGGATCTTACAACATGGTGGCAGTTGTGAAGAACCCAAAATCTCTGAAAATCAACTCTAAAAAATTTGCATGTCTGACCTGAAAAAAGATGCCAAAATGAAGACTTCAGTAAGACAGTTGAAAATCGCTATGAGTTCCATAGAACTTGTAGAGGTTGAGAGAGAGGCGGAAAAAATCAACTGTTCAGCTTACTAAGGGCTACATCATAACATGTGGTGGTCCGTGATAAAACCCTAATCAGCATCAGAGTCAGGGGAGCTAGGGACGATTGAGGAAGAGCAAGCAAACATTGAAAAATGCACAAAATCTTCAAATCAACAGCGCTATAAGCAAGCAGCACTGGGCAAATTCCATTTTTAGCGAGCACTGGTTTTGAAACACCCTGCAATCCAGGTACAAGGTTGGCACCATTACACATGGTGACCATGAGGCAGCAATTGAAAAAAAAAATTGGCTACTTAAACACGATTCCCCTATGGGAGGAAAGCAGTGAACAGAGCTTAATAGTAACTTCCAGTGATTATTTTAAAAATTCTGCAGAGTTTAGGAATGGTTATGCAAAAGGGTCAGTGGCCGCAGTGTGTACCAGGGAATGGCTGATTGCGCTGGAAAATGCCATTACTGCAACAGAAGTTTAAAAACTCAAGCCAAACCTCATAAAAGCTTAAAATAACTATGGATTCCAAATTCACCTTCCAAGCCGATTTGGGCATATGGAAGGGCCAGATCAGACACAGGATTGGGCATTATGGAGGAAGAGATTTTTAACATTCAGAATTGCATCCAGATTGAACAATAAGTTTGGGGCTGACCAAGTCAATACATTATTGTGCTCTACTGGAACAATTGTTGATGATGTTATAGCAAGACAAGGCATTAATGAAACATCAGATAAATTCAAAGAAGACTTAAAAGCCTTTGGTATTTTTTTTTTATTTACGGAGTAACTAGACATCAGAAAGAGCCAAGTTTAACAAAAGACTCCAGAAAACAGATGAACAACTAGATAACTTTTTAATAATTACCTGTATCGACTGGCTGAAGGTTGCGAATATGGTGATCTTAAAACTGAGCTGATATGAGACTGCACCGTAGTCGGTGTTACTGATAACACCCTATCTGACCTACTGCAATCCGAAGAAGACTTAACTTTGGAGAAGGTGATAGAGTTGGTGTGACAATTAGATGTCTGTAAACGAAATAAAGCCATACTCAGAGGAGAAAAAAATTCATGGTTCAGAAAACCCCCAGTGACTGTATAACTTATGAAACAAAAGAATGTCACAGACACTCCAGAGAGAAAAAAACACTTTATGGAACAAAAGTTTTAGACGCCATTATGCCAAAAAGCCCCACAGGCACAAACAGAATCCTGCAAGCATTGCAGAACATTTTTATTGTAAAAAGTTTGGACACTTTGGAAAAATGTGCAGAACTAAAACTTCTAGTTACATAGGGGATAATGAGAGAATTTTTGCATACAGGCCATTATTGAAATAGAGGAATCTCAGTAAGAAAAGGAAAAACAATGTTTCCTAGGTGAGATCAAAGATCCCAGATACACTTTCTGGAATGCAGATATTTGTGTCGATGGACATTTCACTAATTTAAATTGGATACAGAAGCAAGCTTAACCGTCTTGTCTGACAAAGAACCGTGGTCAGTAAACCAATGGCTCCGGACAACTGAAACCCAGTTATATGGCCCAGGAGGGATCAAACTACAAGCATAGGCATGTTGCTAGCAATGCTCCAATACGAGAACAAACTGATAATGGAAACATTATATGTCATTCAAAATCAGGAATATTCTCTTCTGAGCTGAAACGCCTGTGTCAACCTCAACCTCATCAAGACAGTGAAGAATGTCAATGGACAGTCATCAATACCAAATCTGAGCCCCTCAAACTGTCGAACTGCACTGAGGACCTGGATTGGGACTTCAGTGCTAATTTTTTGACACTCTTTACAGAAGCTGATAGTCCAGCCCTTTTCCAGGAAGATGTCCAGAAGGCAGAGAGCAAACTTGTTTTCACCTAAGAGATAATGAACCAATTGGATCAATGAGTACCTGAGTGCGACCATGATTCTTCATTACGCGGTGAGACTGCTGAGCAAGTGGAAGATGAAACGCAAGTGATAGATTACACTGGTACACCACTGCATTCATCCAGTAGTGGTGACCCCTTTGTAACAGCATCCACACCTACCCATCCACCGCAAGTGGTAATTAAGGATGCAAGGATCAAACAGGTCCAGACCTAAACACAGAACCGAACCTCTTCCATGCTGGAAGACACTCCTACACCAAGGTAACTGGAAATTGAAGGAAAGCAAGATGTTGATCAAGTGCCTTCCTCACAGCTTCCTGTCCTGTTTCCAGAAGCAGCAGTCCAGGATTGCCCAAGATTCACGAACAAGAGGCTACAAGGAGTCATCACTCCAGGAGTAATGAAAGGCAGACAAACCGTCAAAAGGAACCAGGGTCAACTTGTCAGACAAGGTTAGGGGGCATATCAAACGCAAAGAGAGGGATAAACCCACAAAATCCAATCATGAGAGAGAAACATCAGATCGAGAGGGATATAAAAGCAGGGAGAGGAAAAAGAGGATCAAGTCTAGATCCAGATGAGAGAACCTTCCATTTTACATTTGGGAGAACCAGAAGGTCAGAGTCAAACTGACAATGCACCAGATACTGCAGCTCTTACCGAAGACCAACCAAGTCAAACCAAAGAAGTCCAAAGGGAGATTACCGATTTTCTAAGTCTGACAAGAACATGATCAGGGAGAGTTGTGAAACCTCCAGACTGTTTAAACCTATGAAGTCAGACACTTGGGCAGCGGGGGAGGGGGGAGAGGGGGTAGTATGCAAATATAAATGTTATATTTGGACAAAGACTTGATGGGGGGAAATGTAGTATGAGGGTGTTCAGGCCTGCAGGAGTTAAAGTGTGGGACTGGAGATACAGAACTGCCCACATGATAATGTAAGAAAGAGACACATGACCAAGAGTCAAGAAGGACAAAGCTCATGGCTTAGACTAACACCTGTAGTCTTGTTTATCTGTTTATAGTTATGTTCATACAATAAACCAGTTATTATTCAGACATATCTATGTCTCTGTAATTGTTCCTTAGCCAGTTACAGCCAACATATGGTCTCAGAGGTTGGATTTTACAATAGTCTTGGGGACTCCACTGATGTTCGCCTGCCAATCCTCCTGCCATAAATACTCAGTTGTTACTCCTCGGCGTGATGGGTTTAACCATATGAGGTAGCGTGAGGGAAGGTGTACTGCTGGTGTTTGGAGAAGGTCATTGAATAAGACTAGGCATGTATTGCAATTAACATCCTGATGTTGGGGGTGGGGGGAATGTTGCCCGGGACAGAGAGCCAGGGGAGGCAAGTTGGTTGAAGGGTACCTGTGATGATGCACGTTGTTGGGTTGCACATTGATAAGTTTGGTGTGGACAGATTGGTACCATACTGAGGTGCAGTATTCTACAATTGAGCACATGATGGCAAGAGCAGAGGTCCTTAGGGTCTTAGTCTGTGATCCCCATGAGGTACCAGCCAGTTTACTAAGGAGATTTTGCAGGTTTTAATATTTTCCATGGGGTGCCAATGAATCAGCATTCTTGTTGCGCCACCTGTCAGTACCCGTCTACACCAGGGAAGCCAATGATCCTCCTAGCAAACCAAATTCAACAAGTCTGCTCTTAAAAATCCCAGTACCACTGAAGCAAAAACCACCAGTGACAACAAACAAATTTACTCATATATTTCCAGCGAAATCCTGAAATGGGCTGCAGAAACACTCAAAATTTCAACTGCTTTTTCACAATTACCTTTTTTCACCTTTGCCTCAGCTGCTGAAACCTTCATGCATGCTTTTGCTACCCCAAAATTCCAATGCTCTCCTGGACAGCCTTCCATCTTGAGCCCTCTGTAAAACTTGAGCTCATTCAAAATTCTGTTGCCTATTTCCTAAATCACATTAATTCCTGTTCACCCATCACCGCTGTGCTTGCTGATTTACATTAGCTCCAAGTCCAACAATGCCCCAATTTTCAAATTCTCATTCTTGTTTCCTTCTCCCTTCATGGCCTTCCCCTCCCAGTGCTGTAACTTCCTCCAACACTGCATCCCTCCGATACTCTGGATTCCTACAATTTGGACCTCTTCTACATCCCCAAATTCCTCCTCCGCTCCATTGGAAACCATGCCTTTAGCTATCTAGGATCAAAGCTTTGGAATTTCCTCCTCAAACCCCTCCATCTCTCCATCTCTGGCTCATCCTTCAAGACACTCCTTAAAACATACCTCTTTGACCAAGATTTTGGTACAACCTTTTTATCCGACTCACTGTCAAATTTTGTCTGTTAACACTCCTGTGCAACCTTTTACTATAGTCAAGGCACTAAATCAATGCACGCTATTCATGTTGAATCCATATTTCCTGCCTGGTCTGTCTTAATAAGGTTTCATGGTACTGTGGAGAACTGAAAAATGTTAACTTGGGACCAGAGAGTCTTAGAGCAATGTTCAATTGGTCTCATTGCTCACCAACAACACTTACAATAGAGGCTGTTATTTTGCAAGGAGGGCAGGACTTGCCAAACAAGCTGGTGAGCTTGACTCAGCAGTCCTTGTTTTAATTTATTTTTATTGTCTGTTTATCACTAGTGTATTTTATTGACAATTTTCTGTCATTTTGTTGATTTAACATTATTTGAAATTTCTATTTAAAGAATTACAGGGTATAACTGCTTCAAGTTAAATAACATATGATCAAAACTGTTCATTTAGAAAATCAATTCTATTTACAATGCTATTAAAGGTCATGTTACAATCAATTCTACCACTTCAGATCCTGCTTGAGACCACAAATTTTCAATCATCAGTTGAATTCATGGTCATTTGCAATTTGATTTTCAACCATTAAGATATGTTAATCAAATTAGTTTGTGAACAGGTAGAAGAACTTCATATCTTCTTCATATAGAGCTTTTATTAATTTTTAAAAATTGGTATAGCACCAACTGGAACATAAAGTTTTTACACTATTAATGACAAAGAGAAGTGCAGTTAGCAAGGAATCTCAAGGAAGAAAGGGATCACTGACCTCATGTAGAAACCAGAGGTATCACTGCCATTACTAATCCAACAGGAAACAGGTCGATCTCATTACCTACCCGAGAATTGGAATGGAATGTGCTGAAAAAGCTACTACAAGTTATTGATTGACAAATTATATTCCCTATAAGATGAGAAGAAACAGAAGAAAGGTATAGGGAAGATATTGTAAAAGGTCAAAATACGATTTCAATTAAATTTGCCTTGTATCAGGCTCCTGTTCGTACAAGAGCACTGACATGATCAGTTTCAAGGTACATGTTTAGAATAACAATATATGTAATATGTCCCCTCCATACTTCATGAAGCTGAACAGGAATGGACCAATTTCTTCCTCACTATACTTCTATTGAGTTGGGGGGCCTTATTCTGAGCCCAGTGTGCTCCCTTTAGAATGGATCAAGTGGAGCTACGCAATCTACATTGTCAGTTTTCAGTAGAAGCAGCTCATTAATGTAAAAAATGAAATCGTTGCATATAAGCCAGCGGCTGTGTGTATGCAAAAGGATAATTCCCTTGGCCCTAAGTTTATAATTCTCCAAATTTATATGCAGAATGCAGCAAAAATGGCATTGAAGCTCAAATTCCCCTGAATCAGCCCCAGTATTAAGGAACTTCAGTGGTCATTTTATACTAAAACAGATTTGTTGTACCTAGTAAGTTTAAGGAAGATAATCCAGGTTTGATTCAGGATGTAGTCCGGTTTCTGCTCCAACTACACTGAACATGTTATACCACCTAAAATACAACAAAGTTTAAAGGCTAGCGGACAGAATCAGAAATTTGCACCCTAAATTTGCTTGAAATTGATTTGTCAGGTTACAGCTCAAGTTCCACTAAAATTCAGTTACATAATCACAAACGTAAGCTCTTCCAAGAACTGGTGAAATTGAGCAATGTAATCAAATGTAACCATTTAATTTTTCTTTCCATTAAAAAGTGGTTCTTGATGCATTTAATAGAAACTTGGTGCAGTTTTAATAAGACAGCTGAAAATGGGGTGGGGGAGGGAGGCACAACCAATTTTGGGGCCTCATTGGAATGAATTGGATCTTGAACCAGCATTAAAGATCACAGAAAACATAGGTGGTTTCGGCTGTAACTCACTTACATTTAAAATTTCTCATATTTTGTGCTGGTGTGGTCGATTCCGCCCAGATTGTCCTGATATTACTCATATCAACACGCAGAAAATTTACCCTGAAGTTCAACATCCATAACCCAAGTCTCGTTTTAAAATAAATTAAAAATTATGATAAAGATTTTAGTTTCTAGTGATATTTTTCTTTTTCTGTGCCTGTGGCTTACGGTCTCCTCATAGCACCAAACTTCGCCTGCTTCTAACAGTTATTTGCTCTTCCTTTTAAAAGATCCAATAATTGTCTCAACTACTCCCTGTGAAGTAACCCAGTGGTCTTACTATTCTCCACATAAAGACATTTCTCCCAACTATTCCCTTCTGACTCTCTTAAAGACAATTTTAAAATAACAAAGCCTCATCATTGCTCCTCAACTAAAAGAAATGGTCTTTTTCTATTCGCCCAATGAAAACTGTTTGTTACTTTAAATACCTCTATTTAATCTGCTCCTAGCTTTTCCTCTTCCCAAGGCAATGCTCCAGTATCTTAAGCCAGTCCTTGTAACTATTGTTTCTCATCCCAATACTATCCTGATGAATCTTCTCTTCACTCTCTTAGTGACCTTATGGTCTTTCTATAATGTGGCATTTAAGACTGCATTTTGGTCCCTATTTCTGAATATTGGATGGCCTTTTAATCATTACATATTCAAATTCATAAGCATACTTTCAAATTTATTTTTGGCTTCTGCTGCCAGTAAAATGATAGAATATGAAGTGAAACCCAATACAATAATCTCTTAAGGGTCTTCTAGCAGCTGTGGTTATAGATATGCTTTGACATATGCAGCAAGATTTACTAGGTACTGTAAAAGAGACTACTTTGGCTGTTTCCATTTAGCTGTGTAATGTGACTGGTATTTAGAAAAAAATCAAGTGCACAAAAAAGATAATGAACACACACTTGATGATACCACAAGCCAAGAAGTGAATCAAACCCTACATCAGAACTTAAGCATAGTTGGATTAGAATGGAAAAATCTAAAAACCAATAATCTTTTCCAGTGATGCCTTCCCTTAACTTAGTACATTGGGTGGTATATGTCACAGGTATTGTGAGATGTACAGGAGCAGCTGGCAGGTTTAGGCAGTTTCCAATTGAATCTGATGGTGTCAAACCACATTCCTTCTTGCCTGCTGTAACCTTCAAATAACCCCACCAAAACTGCTTATTGGCATCACAAATCAAACTCTTTTCCGTTTCATACCCAATCCCATTTATTTTCCACTGGGTAGAGGTTTGGACTGCACCAGTGACATAGTGCTCCCTTTCTAACTGCAATAGCAGAGCCAAAAGGGAACAGTATGAAGTGTGGAAAATGAGGTAGGAAGCACTGTGGAGCATGTGGGATGGGTGGAGCATGAAAGCAAAGATTTCAGAGGCTTAGAGAGAGTAGTGAGATCATGACGAGGAGTTGGTATGAAAGCAATCCTGAAGTAGAGAAAGCATGAGTAGGATTTGGAAGTAGAGGGGAGCATGACTTGGATCTTGAAAACAGAGTACATGGGTGGATTGATTTTAATAGTATAAAGTAAGTGAGGAGTTAGAATGACCTATTCTGTCAAATCAACACAGCTTTCAAATTTTTGAAAAACTCTTAGCTATTTAGAAGCATCTGATCATTTTTTATTCATTCTAACCAAATTGTTACCTTAAAAAGAGTAATATTCCAGGCTTCTAATCCTTTATTTAACTTAACTCTCACACTGATCTCTGTGTTTGTGAAAGACAGTGACAGAGACACAGAGAAAAAGACCCTGGGAAAATGGAAGTCCTGACACTGTAGAAAATACTGTAGGTTGAACCAATTCGGATCTTTGTCTTTTTTTTTTGCTTATTTTGTGGTGGGACAAAACCTGAAACTTTGAAGAAAGAAATATATTTCCCTTTGCAATTGGCTGGAAACTAAAAACAAACTTGTCTAGTTATTTGGATCCTGATTTAGGTCGGTATCTGTTTGAACTAAAATAAACCAGATCAGCCATGATCTAGTGGAATGATTATCTGCTTAAGGGGCTGAATGGCCTACTGCTGTTCCTTTGTGGCTCAAAGCTATAATTAGGTCAAGACAGTTCCAGTCACCCCTGCTATAAATGTGGAACCATGTGCCACAAGTTGACTTAGCTGAAAAAGGGAACTAAAGTGATGTCCAGTGTGTACCAGATCTCCAGTAGTAGGTAACATTGTGCGCATTAATGTGGAGCTCAAGGGGAGATGTACAACAGCCATCCAATTAAATGGTCAGTTAATGGACAAAATGATGTTCCTTTTTTAAAATAATGCAGAATTATTGCTATTTAAGTACACTATTATTATTTCCAATTGTCCTCTGTAAAAAAGAACAATTACTGAACAGACCTCCCTGAGATTTCTCAGGTTAAGAAAATATTTCGTTTTCATGCTTGGATAATTTCTGAGTTAGTCAATAGATGCTTCCTTTTCAAGAGAGGTGATTTGAAAGGAAGTTTATTTTACCCCTGAATAATCTGAATGGGGACAATTGCAAATATGGAAATGGCTCGCAGTGACAGTAGCTGAAATAAAGGCAAAAATCATAGCGATCTGGGCACCGACAGGTCTCTGCAGTCTCGGGGTGTACTCTCTCTTCAATGACATGCCGACTTCAAGGAAATATATACATCCAAATACAGTGTTTTAAAAAAAAACGAGAATCCTGTCAAACGGCACACAAAGAGACGTGTAATTTTTCAACGTGTAATGAACACTTAAGAATACCGTGCTGACATTTAAGGTGTGCGCATAATCCATTTCGAAACCCCCGCACATTCTTTGTTAAAGTCCCCAAGTCACCAGATGATAAGAGAAATTGCACCTGCCTGTGAGATGCAAGAATGGCCGTACAGCGGTGATCCGAAACATACTTACCGCTCGTATTCATAACGCGGACCCCCTTTCTCCTATCCTTACACGGAAAACGCCGATCACCTCAGAAGCGTCAGGGCTCCTGTTGTCTGGTTCGAGAATCTTTTTTAGTTTCCGTCGTTGTCCTACCATCCAATTGCAAAGGAGATTTCATTCGCGCCTCTGGTCCACCCGAGCCCCCAATTCCTGGCCGTCAATGGGGCTGGGAAAAGCCAGGGGGATCTCCCTCTTCAACAGTAAGAGTGATGCTCTTCCCCAAATAGTCCTAGTACAAGGTCAAATACTTGGAATAAACACCCAGGGCTGGGCGTTCCCTCGGTTCTGGTGACGGTTCCGATTCTGATCACAGCACCGATATGCAGCTTCTCACGAACACTGATTTGGATATAACCTTCTGCTAATCCACACACACACACATACACACACAATCCGCAATGATGTGTTTAAGATTAAATCCTCCACTGGCGATCTTTTTGGTCGTCTTTCTTTGCAGCTATGCTAATGCACCCATTTCACACATGTACCATAGCAGAATTGACCTCCCCTCCAGATGCGAGCTGTCTACTGTATACCGAGCCATCGCTGGCATCACCGTACCAAATCATTGAAAATCTTTGGTGTAAAGCTGGCAAAATGCCAGCACAGAATGGGCTCACTGAACAGCAAGATACTGCCACCTGCTGGCGCTCTTTCGGAGAGTCTTTATTTAAAAGCAACACATGTGATGGCTCAGGGTCGAGTTGCCCACCCCTTTCCAATCCTCTGCAAAGTGGCATTGGATTTTCACCAATTGAACAAAACAGCCATGAAATCAAGAAGGCCCACTAAAGGCCTGGAATCAGAGAATTCCTCAGACTCAAGTGTTAACGTTTCCAGTCGGATTTGACCTTGTTTCTGAAGAAGTCATACTCCACTAACGTTAACTCGGTTTCCCTCTCCACTGATGATGACTGACCTGCTGAGTATTTCCAGCACCTTGTTTTTATTTCAGATTTCCAGCATCCACAGTATTTTGCTTTTAGTCAAGAGATTACTGTTTGCCAACTGCATACTATAATACTATAGCCTAAAATACTGCAGGTAAAGAGCCACTTACATTTATATAGCACCTTTAGCATGGTAAAATGTCCCAAGATGTTTCAAAGGAGCATTATTAGAAAATAAAAACGAGAGGAAGGTAAAGAAGGAAGTTGTCACAGCCCCATCACTTGCAATCTTCAAGACCCATCTTAGACAATCTCCATTTAGAAGCTTTTCATTATCATGATATCATATCAGCGGGTCATGTCTAGTTCAGATAGCACTAACCACATTCATAAATATTGGTGGAATACAGATGTTAGTCTGTGATGCCAATGCAACCAAAGCTGAAGCAGAAAGGAGAGATTAAGAAAGATGACCAAATGCATGGTCAATGACAATGTCAATTTTGTTTTGCAGAAAGGTCATTGACCTGAAATATTAACTCTGTTTCTCTAACAACAGATACTGCCTGACCTGCTAAACATTTCCAGCCTTTTCTCTTTTTATTTCAGATTTCCAACATCAACAATAATTTGCTTTTATATTAGCTTGGTTAAAGAGGAAGGTTTTAAACAGTGCCTAAATGGAGGAGAGAGAGAGGTGGAGAGGTTTAAGGAAGGAATTCTAAAGCTTAGTGCCCAGACACATGTAGTCATGACCACTAATGTAGGGTGAGGGCAAAGGAAATTGGAGATGTGAGAAAAAAAAATGTATTGAAGTTGTCACTAACTTACCAAAGATATATGGTTAATACTGACAACAGTGAATGTATTTCCATATTTTCAGAACATGTTGCAGAGCTTGAAAAGTAATTTTGAACTTCTCTCTCCCTCAAACTATTACAACTATTAATGAGAAATATATACCTGAAATAAAACAAACACATCTAATCTTGAGCCCATTATTTGCCCTTGTCCAACTGAAAATGTGGATCTATTCTTAATAGGTTGAATAATATGAAAGCAGTAAGCTATAATTTTATAGCCGTCTATATAATTAAACCTCATGGGATATTTTGGGTCGTAGCTGCAATGGAAATAGTATGGAAGGGCATGTCATTGTACCAAATGAGCTGCAATGGTGAATAAATTACTGCAGGTGATATTCGTGGATGAATGCTCAATGTTTCTTATACTCGTTCAAGGATGTGGACATTGTTGGCAAGACCAGCATTTATTGCTCATTCCTAATTGCCCTAGTAATTTTATTGGTGAGTCATCTTCATGAAACACTGCAGTGTATGTGATGTAAGACCCACATTGCTGTTGGAAGGGGCATTCCAGGATTTTGACTTAGCAACAGTGAGGGAACGCCAATATATTTCCAACTCAGTGTGGTGTGTGACTTGGAGGAGAACTTACAGGTGGCGGTGTTCCCACGTGCCTGCTTCCCTTGTTCTTCTAGAGGGTTTGGAATGTGCTGTTGAAAGAGCCTTGGTGAGTTGCTGCAGTGCATCGTATACTCTATCTTGTAGATGGCACACACTATTGCTACTGTGCACCAGTACACGATGTATGTGATATTTCTCTATTACTTTAAACAGATATTAACTTACTTTAAATGAGTTTATATCTCCATTAAAATAGCAGGCAGAGTAATATTGCAGCAATATATTTCCTGGGAGTGGTCTTGAAAGACAATATATAAATGCAATTTTTTTTTCTTTTCAATATACCTGCTAATATTGTAATTTTTGACCTATGTTTCTTCTATTGCTGTGGTAAATTATTCTAAAATTAAAGATGGATCACCATTACTTGCACAGACTCAATTTATTCAGTTGAGTTGCAGTCTTGCTATTTCCTGGCATCAACCTTGACCCTCCTGCCTCCTGGCCACTTTACAAAAACTCTTGCCTCCCACTAGAGTCCCACCCTGAGACATGAGAGCAAAGTCACAGTTTCCTTCAACATAAAACTGTTTGAAGTATTTTTTCTTTTAAAAAAAACTCAACGCTACAATGGAATAAGTTTTTTTTAAAAACAGGAAAAAAATAGGTTAAGGACAAAATAGTACAAAGAATATTTGAGAAGGAGAAAATTCAGAATATCCTGGAAGTTGATGAATGTCAGGCCATGTTGGGAATCTTATAATCTAATCCTTGCTCTTTCAGCCAATAGATTTTTCAAAAGCATTATTTTTACAAATGTTGTATACTATTGATACATTTCTATAAAATTTTAAAACTGTATATATGAAAATTCTTTCCATTTACCTATCCACCTATTATTATTTGAGTGATAACAGTAAAATCCAAAATCAGTGGAATGTTGGGGAGTTGTTCCATTGTAAAAATGGGAAGGATCAAGAAAGACTGTTTGCTCTTTGCAATAGGGTGCAATGATCTTTAGTTTCCCATTTACTTGCCCTCTCAGAAGAATGGTAAAAGACATTTACAAGCCAGTTATTCAGTCTATGACCCTTAATCTAATCATTTT
The DNA here is from genome assembly GCF_964194155.1 of Cetorhinus maximus. NCBI lineage: Eukaryota > Metazoa > Chordata > Chondrichthyes > Lamniformes > Cetorhinidae > Cetorhinus > Cetorhinus maximus. The sequence goes on along the minus strand of NC_135888.1, from coordinate 66,189,750 downwards.
ATTACCATCTATATAAACTATATACATACATATTTATACACATACGCTCACACTTGGTAAAAACATTTCTCTTTGCTTCCTACCTGTATAAACATATCAAACTTCCTCCTGCCTTAACATATTTCAAGACCCCATGTCAATAGTTTTTTGAATGGTGGACTATATCAAATTTCTTCCACTTCTTTCAAAAGCACATTTAATCACTTGGCTTCATACAACATTGACAAATCAGGAAACACCTGACAAAACTAGAAAGTCTAGGTTCAGCAGCAGGGCACTGGAGAAAGAGAGAGGGAGTGGGACTAATTGGATAACTCTTCCAAAGAGCGGGAAGGGCAAAATGGGTTGAGCGGTTTCCTTTTGTGCTACCTTTTAGAACTCTCCCAATTTTTATTTCCATTGAGGTCAGTGGGTTTCTCTGTGTTTTTTTTCTGTTTGTCAGGACAGTGCCTCTGGACCTATTGTACCATTGAAATGGGATGAGCCAGACAGGGGTAATGGAGTGTGTTTTAAGACCAAACACAGGAAGAGAACAGTACAGCTGCTGCTGCTGTACTTAGGAGATCTGCTGTCATGGTATGTCATGCTTGTTTGTCTTACACCATCCTCCCACATCCACTGAAGCTCACCTGCAACCACTCTATGACGTCCATCATTCAAGTGCGCCTAGGTCTTTCTGCTTCCCCCCACTTTGTCTTCTGGAAGTGACCTCTGTAGCTTTTCAGTTCAGATCAAATGGCCGAAATACTAACATTTTCTTGACACTACAGATAATTTGCAATTACATTTATTTCTAACAATCCTGAAGAATACGAAAAAGAAGAAGTCACCCTGAGTGGGAGTGAAGATCCCCTCGCTTGTCAATAAGTGAATTCTCATTTACTTCATTAACCCTTTTGTTAACCTTTCCTGCAAACTCCAACCTCAGCTGAAAATGATCCTTCCGTGTCTAAGCTGTTATGCGTGGGGTGGTAAAATGGGCAAGCTTTGATGCAGACCAGTTCAGTAGTCTAGAATACTGCAGGCTAAATGCCTACGGGGAAACTCCATCCCCCGCTCCACCCACACGCCCTCACCTGCCAAGATCGGAGCCAAGAAATAACAAGAAAGCAAATTGAAGCAAGTCCATACACCCCTTTGGCAGTGGGGTACAGGTAGAAACAAGTGCAAAGCAGGCAAAAAAACGAATGCACTTTGTTAAGTATAGATGTCAGGAAGGATCAGTGATATATGGGCAAGGATGCCAGGAAATCAGGTTTCCAATTAAGTTATGTCACAGGACATTAATTTAAAAGTGAACTTCCATTCACTTTGGATGAAAAGGTTCTTTGCCTTGTCCTTCATACTTGGTGGTTCAAAGAAAACAGTGGGAACAAGTTAAGTAAATAAGAAGGGAAATCAGTAGGAGTGAGGGAATTGAATCTGATTGTTATCAACAGATTCAAGGTGTTAGAAGTTCTTCCGGAGGGAGTACAGATTGTGGAACATGATGCGAATGTGGCTAGGTGTGATTGATTTATGAAAAGGGACAAGCTTGTTGAGGGACCCATGGCTTTACCTTTCCCTAGAAAAACCTTAATCAACAGTTTGATTTCTGGAAATGACTCAGCAGCATGAAATTGTGAAATTGGGGCATTATTAATAATGATAAAATGCATACTCAGCACTTTTCACATGGGAAGGAGTCTAGTTCTCTTCTGCATTTTGTCACGTGTTAGTAAAGACTTTATGCAAATGTTTTCAAACAACTGATTACAGTGTAAATTTAGAAATGCATGCCTAAGCAATTGCTAATGCAGACTTTTATCTTTGAAGGATTGAGGCTGCTTCTCCTTTTGAGGCTGCCGTTCCTTCTGACATCCTTGCACGCTTAGGATAAATTGGAAAATGGTAGGGGTATATTTGTGGGTACATTTCATGATTTGATGTTAGGTTAAACAATTTATTTGTTTGGCTATGTAGTAATAGAAACTATCATGATAGCTCAAAAAACTTTTTGTTGAAAATAATGGAGTAGTCAGTACTCTATATTTGAGATGCTGTGAGAGTCATCTCCATCATACCCCATAAACTGGTGCATTCGATGCATAACAGTGCATCACAGATCTTTGCCTACTGTGCCCTATTCCACTGGCTAAATAAAAAGACAGTACAGGGTGAAAGTATTATTATGAAGTAATGGAGGGAAGGGAATGACATTTGGGTCAGAATTTCCACTGGAATCTCCTGATTGTCCACCATAACTTAGGCAAAGAACTTGTCAACTTTTTGGAGAAATATTAACATACGAATTAGGAGCAGTAGGCCACTCAGCCCTACGAGCCTGCTCCAGCATTCAATAAGATCATGGCTGATTTGATTGTAACCTAAACTCCATACTCCCAGCTACCCCTGATAACCTTTCACCTTGTTGCTTATCAAGAATTCTATCTGGCCCTGCCTTAAAAAAGTATAAAGACTCTGCTTCCACTGCCTTTCGAGGAAGAGAGTCCCAAAGAATCACCAGCCTCTAAGAGAAAGAAAATCTCATCTCTGTCCTAAATGGGCAGCCGCTTGTTTTTAAACAGTGACCCTTAGTTCTCGATTCTCTGACAAGAGGAAACATCTTTCCCATATTCACCCTGTCACGACCCTCCAGGGTATTATATGTTTCAATCAAGTTGCCTCTTACTCTTCTAAACTCCAGCAGATACAAGCCTAGCCTTTCCAACTTTTCTTATAAGACAACCTGCCCATTCCAGGCATTAGTCTAGTATACCTTCCCTGAACTGCTTCCAATGCATTTACACCCTTCCTTAAGTAAGGAGGCCAATACTGTACACAGAACTCCACATATTCAGTGCTCTGTATAACTGAAGCATAGCCTCTCTACTTTTGTAACCAATTCCCCTCACCATAAACAATAACATTCTATTGGCTTTCCTAATTACTTGCTGCACACTAACCTTTTGTGATTCATGCACTAGGACACCCAGATCCCTCTGAATCTCAGAGCTCTGCAATTTCTCACCATTTAGATAATGTGCTTCTTTTTTATTCTTCCTACCAAAATGGAGAATCTCACATTTTCCCACATTATACTCCATTTGCCAGACCTTTGCCCACTCACTTAACTGATTTATATCCCTTCGTAGCCTCCTTGTGTCCTCTTCACAACTTACTTTCGTATCTCTTTGTATCATCAGCAAAATTAGCAACCATACTGCTGTAATATTGGTTCTTTAGATGTCTCAATTCTGAGATCTTGAGACTTGTATATTTAAGCATGAACCCTTTACTGTTAGTCATTAACTATTTACAGATCCCAGGTTACTATCATGCATGGTGCTTTTACCTCCATGCCTTCTGCTTCTAGAGCGTTCTCTCTAAACTGCCCTCTCAGGCTTTTACTATGTGACTCTATGCATCATACCATGGACAGCGCAATTCTCCAGTCCCATGATAACCCTTGCTCTGCAGAGCACATTACAATGGCATGCAGGCACATACAACATCATACAACATCCCTCTTTCTTCTCAAAGTTTCCCTTCCAACAGAATATAACTATTTGTAATGCAATCTTTACTTGCTATCCCTTCTCCCCCATCTCAAGTCTCTGACTTTATAAATTCAGATGGCCTGGAGGCTTGACAGTTCTTCCATATCTCGCTCTGTCACATTTGGAAGAATGGTAGTAGTGCTCTGTGTTTCTGGTACTTGGTTATCTCTATTTGATTTGCTTTTTGCACCCCTTCGAGTTGTGCTTCTCTTTATTAATAACTCACCTGCTTTTTTTGGATACTGCGAGTTTGTCCCGTTCCTTCCAAAGGGAATGTGCACTCCATTCATTCCTAGAGTGGACTTGAATTCTCATTTTCCGTGATGTCTGCCATGTTCTTGCTGGATGTGGATGTTTTGTAAATGGAACCTTCATTTCCACTTGTTCCACAATTTCAGCCAAACATTTGTTTGCTTTTTGATTTTCAAATTCTTTTGCAAGTTTAGGAAAGTTTTTATTCAGCACCGCTTTTTCTTCTTCAATTGCCTTGCGCTTCAGCGTCGGATTTACATTTTCCGATCTTATTCCTGCCTTTTCTTCTTCTGTCTGCAACAGAACTTTGTCCTTTGTCTTTCATTCTGGTTTCACTGTTAGCCAGGCCTGTCTCTGGTGAAGTCTTAACTTGTTTCAGTTCTGTAATTGTGTGACTCATGGCTTCATTATCCACTCACAGCTTGGAAAGGTCTACGGCTTTTCTTTTCAATGTCACCCCTTTTTCATTCATCTGTTTCATTAGCTCATCGGTCTGTTTCTTGTAGCTTTCAGCTTCCTCTTGGAATATTGAACATTGCTAAGTCTTCTCTGTCAACTGGATCTTCAGTTTTTTCAAAGTAACTTTAAATTCATTTTGCTTCTCTTCGTAATTTTCCAGAGGAATAAACTTTGACCTGAGGAGCTCTTATAACATGTAAAGATTATTCAATTGGGTTTCCTTTTCTTTGAGAAGCTTGCTTGCTTCATCTTAAGCTTTCCTGTAAATCAGTCTCCTCGAGTTTCTTCTGCTGCGCTTCCATTCTGCTGTTTAAGATAGTCTTCATTTCTTCATGTTGATGAATGGTTACGCATTCCATTTGCATTTGATCTTGAAGGACAATCAGCTGTTCTTTCAACTGTTTATTTTCTTGTTGACCTCTTGCCAACTCAATCTGGGTTTCAGTGCATCGTTTCATTGCTGCTGATAGTTCTATAGCAGCTTTTTCTGAAGTAATACTGAATGTCAATTTTATCTCCTCATGTTTTTCTATGGCTACATATTGATTCTTCAAGGAGTACTTCAGGGTCGCAACTTCTTTGCGTTCAATTTCTGCCTGTTGTTTTGCCTGACTTCATCTAGTTGTGTTTTCATGCTTTGATTTGCCAACTGTGGAATTGAGGGTCATTATCTCCTCCTGGTACCTTTGTGTCACCTCTGAAATTTGTTTGATCAGATCTTGAACAGTTTGTCTCATTGAAGACTTCAGTTTATCATTCATTTTTAAAGGTATGTACTCAACTTGAATCTTGTGCTTTAAATCTTCCAGTTCAGCTCAGTTGCGAATATTTTCCTGCAGAAGTTTAATTTACTTATTGCATGTTTTGCTTCTTTTGCATTACCTCACACTCTAGGGTCTTTTGTGGTCTTCTCTCTGAGGTCTTTTGTTGCCCTCTTCCTGGGGTCTTTTGTTGCCCTTGCTCTGGAGTGTTTTGCTGCCCTTGGCACTTTATGGGTGTTGCCTTCTCACTGGGGCCTCTTGTTGCCCTCAGCAGAGTTGCCCTCTCTCTGGGGTCTCTTGTTGCCCTCAGAACTTTATTGGGGGTGTGCCAGACCTTCTTCTAGGGTTTGCGCTCTTCACAGCTTGGAGGTTAAAATATCTGTCAAAGCCTTTTAATATCTCACCAAATGTTGTTAAGTATTGATCCATATGTAGGCTGTGGAATACTTCATCAGCAAATGAACCAAAAATGAATAAAAACTTATCAATTTGTACTTCTTGTGATTCTTTATTTAATTTTGTATTTCTTCTGTACACTAAAAATTGTCTTAGCCAAGACTCCAATTCTTTAGTCCGGTTTAGCCCTTTCCATTGCACAAATGCATCTGGCTCTTCTAGTTTTCTGTCTATGGCCGTTCTTTGTTCTTGTAGTTATGGCTTTAAATGTTGTTACCGTCAGGGCCCAGGGACTTGTCACCCCACAATTCCAACAATTTGTTAAGTACCACTTCCCTGGTAATTGTGATTTTCTTGAGCTCCTCCATCCTTTCCAATTCCTGATTTACAGCTATTTCTGGGATGTTACTTGTATCCTCTATGGTGAAAACTCATGCAAAATACTGGTTCAAATTATCTGCCATCCCCTTATTTTCCATTATTAATTCCCCAGACTCACTTCCTATCAGATCAATGCTGTGTTAACTCTTTTTTAAATATCTATAGAAACTACTGTCTGTCTTTATATTTCTAGTTAACTTTCTCTTGTACTCCAATTTTCCCCCCTTATTAATCTTTTAGTCATTCTTTGCTGTTTTTTATATTCTGTCCAATCTTCTGACCTGCCACCCATCTTTGCACAATTATATGCTTTTTCTTTAAGTTTAATACTATTCTTTAACTTTTTTAGTTAACCACAGATGGTGGGATCTTCGCTTGGTATTTTTCTTTCTTGTTGGAAAATATCCATTCTGTGTATTCTGAAATATCCCCTTAAATGTCTGCCACTGCATCTCTATTGACCTAGCCCTTAATGTAGATTGCCAATTCACTTGCTTTCATGCCCTTATAATAGCCCTTGTTCAAGTTTAAAATACTGGTCTTAGATGTATTCTCTCCCTCAAACTGAATGTAAAATTCAATCATATTATGATCACTGCTACCTAGGGGTGCCTTCACTATGAGCCCATTAATTAACCCTATCTCTTTGCACAATACTAGGTCCAGCATAGCCTGCTCTCTGGTTGGCTCCAGAGCATGCTGTTTTAAGAAATTATCCCGAAAACGTTCTACGAATTCCTCATCTGGGCTAATTTTTCCCATCTGATTTTTCCAGTCTATATGTAGATTAAAATCCCCCATGATACTTGCCATACCTTTCTGACGAGCTCCCATTATTTCTTATTTGATACACTTTCCTACCGTCTGGTTACTTATAGCTACTGTACAGTTTGTTCTTAACTGTGAATCTTAGATTGCTAATTTTTTGCTCAATTTAATTGTTTGGCAGTAAATCAGTGTTGCTACAAATCTAGTGATACTTTCAATTTGCTTTTCTTTCCAATATGTTACAATACGCATGCATATCCAGTCTACAATTTAAGTGTGGTGCCATCTGCTGGAGTCCATATGCATTGCATAGATCAAAAACAAGTTCACGAATTACCATTAATAATACTAGGATACAAATGCTTAATATGTTTGTATGACATTCTTCTGTTTGCTGTTTCAGCAAACTTATTCACTGTAGCATTAACTTATGTAAAATAAAGAATGTCAAACAAATCCGCTAAGCATTTGTTTATGAACGTTGCCATCAATAGTTTCTCAACTGCTATTACACTGTATATTTGGGTTTAGGAGAATGAGTAACCTGAATCCCTCTCCTACTTAATTTTTGTCATATGCAGCTAGACTTTTTATAAGATGGCTGTATGTTGGAATCCTAATGTACTTATCTTTATGTAGGCTAGCCATGACATTTTTGACCAGTGCACATGATGTAGCAGTGATATTGGGATATCAATATGTCACCTCATTCTGTTTTGTGGCACCACCACTGTGCTAAATGGGATAGATTTCAAACAGATCTAGCAATTCAAGACTGGGCTTCCATGAGCCGCTGTGGGCTGTTGTACTCGAACACAATCTGTAACCTCACGGCCCAGCATATCCCCCACTCTACCATTACCATCAAGCCAGGGGATCAAACCTGGTTCAGTAAAGAGTGCAGGAGGGCATGCCAGGAGCAGCAACAGGCATACCTAAAAATGAAGTGTCAACCTGGATATCAAATGTCTACTTGCATGCCAAACAGCATAAGCAGCAAGTGATAGACAGAGTTAAGCGATCCCACCACCAAAAGATCAGATCTAAGCTCTGCAATCCTGCCACATCCAGTCATGAATGGTGGTGGACAATTAAACAACTCACTGGAGAAGGAGGTTCAATAAATATCCCCTTCCTCAATGGTTTAGGAGCCCAAAACATCACTGCAAAAGATAAGAGTGAAGCATTTGCTACAATCTTCAGCCAGAAGTGCTGAGAGGATGATCCATCTTGGCCTCCTTCGGAGGTCCCCAGCATCGCAGATGCCAGTCTTCAGCCAATTCGATTCACTCTACGTGATATCAAGAAACGGCTGAGGACACTGAATAGTGCAAAGGCTATGGGCCTTGACAATATTCCAGCAATAGTACTGAAACTTGTGTTCCAGAACTTACAGTGCCCCTAGCCAAGCTGTTCCAGCACAGCTACAACACTGGCATCTTCCTGGCTATGTGGAAAATTGCCCAGGTATGCCCTGTACAAAAAGAGCAGGACAAATGCAACCTGGCTAACTACCGCCCCATCAGTCTGCTCTCGATCATCAGTAAAGTAATGGAAGAGGCCATCAGCGATGTAATCAAGCAGCAGTTGCTTAGCAATAACCTGCTCACGGATGCCCAGTTTGGACTCTGCCAGGGCCACTCAGCTCCTGACCTCATTACAGCCTTGGTTCAAACATGGACAAAAGAGCTGAACTCCAGAGTTGAGGTGAGAGTGAATGACTGCCTTGACATCAAGGCCCATTTGACTGAGTGTGACATCAAGGAGCCCTAGCAAAACTGAAGTCAATGGGAATCAGGGGGAAAACTCTCCACTGGTTGGAGTCATGACTTACACAAAGGAAGATGGTTGTGGTTGTTGGAAGTCAGTCATCTCAGCTCCAGGAAATCATTGCAGGAATTCCTCAGGGTAGTGTCCTCAGCACAATCATCTTCAGCTGCTTCATCAATGACCTTCTGTCGCGGAAAAACGGAGTGAACACTCAGACCCTGGAGGCTTGTCTAGGAAGTCTTTATTAAAGTCGTGATATCACGGAGAGCCTAGTCGCATACAACGGAGCGAACCAGTCTCTGACTAACACCTCTTTACACACATAGATATAGCAAAAGGTTTGTGACAGAAACTTGGGCAATTACAATAGTTTCAAATGGCTTCAAAGGATAGCGATCAGTGTTAATGATTTAACGATTGGACAGGACAACGTCAATGGTTTAGCAAATAGACAGGACAATGTCGATGGTTGAGTAAATAGATAGTGTTAATGGTTACATATCCTGGGCAATGCACACACAATAGTTTTTTTTCTCTTTTTCTCTCTTAGATTTTGCCACCGTATCTGACATCCGGAGCTCCTTAGTCTAGGAAGGTAGTACTGGCCCTTTGATTTGCTAATTTATGTGTTGGCTGCGTGACTGCTTGGGGACATTCTACAGTAATTTCATTATACATGTATTTTCATTTCCTTTCCCAATTATACATGTAGTTTATTTCATTCACAATTATACGTCTCTTTTATTTCATTCACAATTATACACGTATTTTATTCCTCCACAGTCCCTCCTTGTTAATCTTTTCTTTTAGATTAACACCAGTGAGGAATAATATCTTCATCATCATAGGGGGATTCATAACCATGAGGAAAAGGCCGGTCTCAGGCGGGGTAAACTTTCTCTCCCCACCAGTGGGCTTCGCTGGGGCCAGTGCGCATCATTTGGGGAATGATTGGGGCACCCCCTAATCCAGTAGAGACACTATTGATAATCTGGGAGCAGCAAATCCGTAAAGTAACACACGCAGAGCACCCTATGATACATGCTACGACTATCCCAATTAAAAAGTATAGCAACCAACTTCCCTAACCGGAAAACCAACCTAGTATTGTAGACCACTGAGAATCTTTTTTATAAAAATTGCTCGAACTTTCCCCAGCCTTCTTTATTTCTTGTACCTTGTCCATGACATGCTGTCCCAACTCAGTGATATTTTCAGAGACATTGGGTACATAAGTGCAGCACTCTGAGCCTATCATAACACAAGTGCCACCTTTTTTAGCTACAAGGAAGTCAAGGGCCATCCTGTTTTGTAATACGGTTAGGCGTAATGCTATCATTTCAGTGGTGCTAGCTGAGATCTGCTTCTGTGTTTTAATCAGAGCATCAGCCGTTGAATTAGCGACATTTTCAAGCGCAGCTGCCAGGTTGATAATTTCACGTGAATTACGAGCTGATCCATAAGGGGGCAAAGCAATCATCCAGAATCGTTCAGATTCTGAGATGCCACGGCGATGTAGGCGCCGATGTGGGTGCATATCTGATTTACCTATATGGCGAAGATAGGGATTTAAGTATGCTAGGTAGCTACAGCCACTCCAGGTGGGAGTGGTTTCATTCTTGTCCAAATTTTCTACAGGCACATTAGAGAAAAGGGATAGTTGAGGTATCCCAGGCAACCAGGGGTAAGCTTTATCTCCACAAACCCAGTATGTACCATTAAGAGGGTCTAAGTGGATGTTCAATACCGGCGGGCTTTCGGACAGATAGGTCAAAGATGTGTGATACTGTAGTATGACAGGAGCTTCGTCCCAGATCATAAGTGCTGAGTGTAAGGTTGGAACACCAACAGGTGGCGTTTACCGGCTCTAGTGGGAGTCTAATTCTAATCCCATGTTCTGTATAGTTCCACCCATTGGCAAGTGAAGAGCGACGGAACCAACCCCTAAACATATTGTGCTGCGGTGTTACAATATTAAAAGTTCAAACATCAGCATACTCAGTGTCATTTAGAGGAACAGCACGCCAATTACCTGTCTCTCCCCCATGTTGGGGAGTCTGGGCGCATATCCAACAGGCACCCTGTCCTACCTCTCTAGCATAGGTGCGGCATAGAGACAAAAAGGTGTTTGGGTGAGGGTCCCTTGGATATACCCCGCGGAATATAACAAAGAACAGTATCCAATACATAATACAAGTTAAATCACTTATTAACAGTTGCTGTACTATCGCCGGACAATGTTTTTTACAGCGGGTGATGTGGATCCAGTCTTCCTTCCCTTCAACCTTCAAAGCTGTCCGAGCTGTTAGCAACACGAGGTAGGATCCTTTCCACTTAGGAGAAAGAGAGTCTTTATTTAGATTTTTTACATACACTTGATCACCTGGCTGGAAGTCGTGTATAGGAGTATCTTCTGCGGTCACCTGAGCCTGCCTTACCCTCTCATGCAATTCAGCTGTAGTTTTGCATAGTGCTTGGGCGTAAGCCAAAGTCTGTTCATCGTTCCATACTAAGGCTAATTTTTCGGCACATACAGGGGGCTGGGCTCCAGTAGTCATAGGACGTCCCATAAGAGCTTCATGGGGCGTTATTCCAGTGGCTCTATTTTTTCTATTTCGCATAGCATAAAGCACTACTGGGAGTGCTTCTGGTCACGGGAGTTTATTATCCTGACAAACTTTAGACAGGGCATTTTTTAATTCCCCATTTGCCCTTTCTACCATCCCTGAGGACTGTGGCTGGTAGGGAATATGCAATTTCCACTGAAATCCCATCACCTGCGCTAAGTCTTTTACTATCTTTCCGGTAAAGTGAGTCCCTCGGTCACTATTTATTCCCATAGGTATTCCGTATCTAGGTATTATTTCTTTCCACAATATTTTTACTATCGTTTGAGCATCATCTTTTCGTGTGGGGTAAGCTTCTACCCACTCGGGTGAACATGTCTACTATCACTAACATATACTTATATCCCAAGGGGGCATATGTACAAAATCAATTTGTAAATTTTCGAAGGGTATCTTGGGCATCGGGAGGTGATCATATTTGGCTGCTTGCCCTTTGTTATTCTGCTGGCAAATTGAACAAGAGCGAGTGATTTTTTGTATGGTTGGTGTTATGCCTGGCGCAAACCATTGTTGGTTAATTGCATGTTGCATCCCTCCTTTGCCCATGTGTGCCTGTGCATACACTAGGCGACACGGGCAAAAACAGACTTCGGGGATATACCACCCGCCCATCTGGATGAAACCAAACTCCTTCCTTAGGACTGCATTGTGCCCGCTCTCATGTCCGCTTTTCCTGTTGAGTAGAGTTTTGTTGCACTGTCTGTAGTTCAGAAGACTCTAAAACAGGGATGGGAGGGTGGCTGGAGACGCGGAGAGCTTGCAGGAGAGGTACTTGTGCGGCAGCTACTCCCTTGGCTGCCTGGTCAGCGCGGGCATTCCCTTTGGAGACATCATCAGTTAAATTAGTGTGTGCTTCACATTTAATAATTGCCAGGTGCTTGGGCAACTGAATTGCTTCGAGGAGGTTTAATACAAGTTGGGAATGCTTGATGGACTTTCCCGCTGATGTAATAAAACCCCGATTTTTCCATATCTGTCCGAAGTCATGCACAACACCAAAGGCATAGCGGGAATCGGTGTAAATATTGGCTGCCTGATCACCGGCCAGAATACAGGCTCGGATGAGGGCAAAAAGTTCCGCTGCCTGCGCTGAAGTGCCAGGGGGCAATGCATAGGCTTCCACAGTGCGGTGCGGGTCCACGAAGGCATAACCGGCGAGGAGTAAATAGTCTCTCGGTCGATGAGAAGAGCCGTCGGTGTAAAAGATAACATCCGGATTGAGCAGGGGGTCCATCCGCAGATCCTCCCCGGGGGAAGTGGTTCGTTCGACCACTGTGAGGCAGTCATGCTCCGCGTCAGTTCGACCACTGTGAGGCAGTCATGCTCCGCGTCAGTTGAGGGCTCCGGCACAAAGGTGGCAGGATTAATTGCAGGCGATCGGCAGTAAGTGTAATTGGGGTGTGATAGCAAAATTATTTTGTATCCTGTACGTCGTGAGGCAGTAAAATGTTGTGTAGCGGCGGAGTTTAAAAGTAACATGACAGCATGGGGTACTCGCACCTGACAAGGGTGGTCGAGGACCAACGGTAAAGACTTTTCGACCATGGCAGCGGTGGCTGTGACGGCACGGAGACAAGCAGGCATTCCCAGTACTACAGCAGGGAGAACCATAGAGTAGTAAGCAACTGACCTCCTTCCTCCTCCATGGTCCTGTGTAAGCACTCCCATGGCGATTCCTTCCTTCTCACAGACGTGCAACTGAAAAGGGCGCACATAGTTAGGTAGCCCCAAAGCCGGGGCTGTTGTTACAGCTGTCTTGAGGGCTCGGAATGCTGACTCCCATTCTGGAGTCCATTGAACGAGTGCAGGTGCTTCTTTCAGAGTAGCAGCACGGAGGACAGCATCATGCAGGCGATAATCGGGTATCCATTGTCGACAATAGGCAACCATGCCGAGAAAAGAAAGGATTTCCTTTTTAGTCTTAGGAGGGGGTATTAGTAGGATAGCCTTTATTCGCTCAGGTCCTATTTGCCAAGTTCCAACCTTCAAGGTGAATCCCAGGTACTGGACTTGCGACTGGCAGAACCGTAGTTTAGACCTCAATACCCTGTGGCCTCTTGTAGCTAAGAATTGGAGCAAAGTCACTGAGTCTTCTACACAGTCTTCCAGGGTAGGTGAGGTCACTAAAACGTCATCAGCATACTGTATCAAGGTAGAGTTTCTATTCAGACAGCATTCTTCCAAATCATATTTCACAGCAGCTGCATACACAGCAGGGCTCTCTGTATACCCTTGGGGAAGCCATATCCAGGTATACTGTCATCCTTTATATGTAAAAGCAAACAAATACTGGCTATCAGGATGGAGAGGGATGGAAAAGAATGCAGAACACAAGTCAACTACAGTGTAGACCGCAGCTTCAGACAGGATAGAGGATAGAATCACATTTACATCGGGCACCACCGGGGCTATGGGAATCACAATGTTATTTACAGCTCGCAAGTCCTGCACAAAACGCCATTCATCTGGCCGTCCAACTTTAGGTATAGGCAGTATTGGTGTGTTACAGGTGCTGACAGTAGGCTTGAGAACCCCTTGTTGGAGCAGGGAGTCTATGACTGATGCGATGTCCGCCTCGGCTTCAGGGGTCAGCCGGTACTGTCGATCGCAGGGCAGCACAACATCCTTTCATAGTATGACACGGTGGTCCGGGGCGGTGAGCACTCGGCCTACATGAGTCTTGTGCAGGGCTCACAAATCGCTATTGATTATGTCCAATGCTGGAGGGCCAACAAGGCTGGGCTGCCCAGGGGGCTGCTGCCGCTGAAATTCAGCAAGAGGGTTGATTAACTGACAGGAAATACCAGGGAGATATATTCTACCCTCAGCAGGTCCAAACAACTCAAAAGATCCAATGCATTCAGAGGTAGAGGCCGACTGTAACCGCTTAATCATGGGACCTATGTGCTTTGCCAGGAAGGGGGGCCGAATAGCGAGTGTCAAGTGGGGCGCTGAATAAAGGTCCATACGGAACAGGGGCTGCTGCTCTGTGGTTAGGTGCACCGGGACGCCTATGCCCGCTTCCCCGAAATAAAGGTAGGGGTTGGGGCTGACGGAGGTTAATTGTCCTGCAAGAGCATTGGCCTTTTGGCGATTCTCAGGGTCATCTTTCATTGTAATCCACGCAGTACAGTGTAAGCAAGAGTAATACTGCACCATCTGTAACCGGCTTTTCAGAGACCTAACAGGAGTTAAAAACGGCAGCTTATCAATTTCCTGCCACAAGCAGCCCATCTTTGCCGCATAAGGGTTACCCTCAAGTTGCCAGCAGTATAAGGTCGGTTTGGGCTCAGCTTTGGGGGTAAGGAGTAGGGACGCTAACTGATGGGTCTGGAGCGAGGGTACCTCCATATACATGCCCTGAGGGGTACAGTAGATAGTGGCTCCTAATTTGCACAGGGTCTGGCGTCCTAGGAGGGGTAAGGGAGTGGTTGCTGATACTATCAGTGTCTCCTCTACACGGTTTTTTTTTAATGACAAAACAACCCGTTTCGATAGGGGCTCTGATAAAGGAACCCCAGACACTCCCACAGTCACTACTCTGTTCTGACTAAGGGGTAATCCCAGGGAGGGGGGTACAGAGGACAGGGTAGCGCCAGTGTTCACCAAGGCTCGTAAATGAGTATCTCCTATTCTAAGGGTTACCATAGGTTGTGCTTCCGAGTCTTGGGAGAGTGATATAACCGCTCCCTGTACCATAACCTCCCCTGGGCCCCACTAATCTTGCGGAAAAGGGTTATTATAAGTAAAGGAAGGAACCGCGGTTATCGGCTGCCCGTGTGGCATAGCATGCTCCTTGGGGGGAGTAGATTGGCAGTCCCTGGCCCAGTGCCCTTTCTTCCCGCACTTACGGCAAATGTCTTGGGATTTGTCCTGTCTCGGACCCCTAGCCTGTCCCTTACGTCTGCCCTGTTCCTGACGTTAGAATTGGGTCTTTTGTTGTTTGGGACCCTCCCGGGGGCTGGCGAACAGTCCCTCACGGTCCATATTGACCAAAGTAGTGGTAATTTCGGACCAGCGCGTAGTTTGCCAATTTAGATTTCGCATCTTAAAGGCCTGGGCTTGATGGGGCAGCATATAGTTCAGCAGCGTCTGAATAGCCAAGGGCCCGTTGCCCTCCAAGGGAACACCTGCATACTCTTCCCAGGTATTACGGAAACTGGCAATAAAATCAGGGGCGCCCTCATCTTTCCTCTGCAAACACCGAGTTACTTCCCCCAGGTCCCCATGTCTCTGTGCTGCCCCCATAATGGCAATTCGTCCCCTCCCTCGTAACCAATGCTCTAAACTTTCATTTCCCGTGTCAGCTTGATCATCATCGGACCGCCAATCCCCATTTTCCCCAGGTGGCACCGGAATGCTATCCCTCAGTGTGGCCCAGGAGCTACCATAGGCAAATTTTAACAAGGCTTGTAAGTCGCCTGGAAGGGGTTGATAAATTGCACGCATTTGCTCCAACCAATTGAGGAAGGCTGTGGGACGTTTAATGTGGTTGGGTGCCTCGGCTACCATGGCGCGAGCCTCAGCTGGGGTCCAAGGTTTAAGTATGGCCATGTCTCCGATCATTATTTTAGGGGCCTGAAATGCACGAGAGGCAGAGTCAGCTGCTATCTGTCTACAAAGGCTTCACGTGATGGCTCCATTTAGCCGAGTCGCTTTCTTACTTTCACTATCAGATTCCGACCCCCTGAATCGGGAAGGGTGTTTACGCTGGACGTCAGTTGGGACGGGATTTGATGGTACCGGACCCACTTCTGCCTCTGCTCCAGCTTCCGCTCCCGGTCTCGCCACTCTATTAGACTGTCTCCAAGCCGCTACCATCTCTATTAGTTCTTCTGTCAGGGTATCAGGGAGAGGAGGCTGACAAGGGCTGTCAGAGACGGGCGACATGAGTCTAGGGAACTGGGGATAAGGCCCCAGTAGTCCGCATTTAGTGGGATAAGGCGGAGGGGCAGAGGGGTTTTCAGGCTCTGGAGCGGGAGTTTTCTCCTTTAGGGTGGTATCAGGGGTACCCCCTCAGTTGGTCGGGGTCTCATTATCAGAAGCCAAACCCTCCTGTTTATTCTTTTGTTTGGGGGGCTGATGCCGCTTTGCTACCTCCATCCATTTTTCAGAACAACCCAGCATATAATCAAAATCCCAAGTTGGATCTCCGGCCCCATTCGCAACTCCATCCCACCAGATCTGGATGAGGAGTATTTTAAAACTGCCGCCATACGGCCATTCCCCTTGTGTCCAGTCATATAAGTCACTACTAAAAGGCACTGCATGCCTGTCATCTCCTGTTTCTGTTATAACAACGTCGGCTGGCGACCCCGGGGGGGCCAGCGGGTCTCCTACCTTCTGCCGAGCCCTGGTTACCATTTTCATACGTTTTTCCGTTCTCTCGCCCATCTTCAAAGTTCCTGATTTGGGTTCTGGCTTTGGTCTGTTTTTGAATTCCCGTGGAGTCAGGGATGCGGCAGATGCCTCTCTGCTGCTACGATTTCCCATTTTATCTGGAAAGGAAACACAATTAAACAGCGCAACGCGTTTTCCCTACCTACGCGCTCACCGGTGTTTAAGAGTTCCTTAACAAGTCCTCCAACTCTTTGGGTCTTTCAAATCTTTTCGGTCGGTAGCTACCCTTTTTACTCGCAGTCCCCCTTTCAGCTGGGATGCTAATTCACTGCAATCCCCCTTTCAGCTAGGATGCAGTTCGTACTCTATCCAACTTAGGAGAGTCTCTCCCTTTCTCCGCGAGCGTTCTTTTTCAGAGATCCGACGGTCCAGGTCTTCAATTACCTCTCCAACTTAAGAGGCCACTGGACTTCAGTCGGATCCCACCTTCGTCGCCATCTGTCGCGGAAAAACAGAGTGAACACTCAGACCCTGGAGGCTTGTCTAGGAAGTCTTTATTAAAGTCGTGATATCACGGAGAGCCTAGTCGCATACAACGGAGCGAACCAGTCTCTGACTAACACCTCTTTACACACATAGATATAGCAAAAAGTTCATGACAGAAACTTGGGCAATTACAATAGTTTCAAATGGCTTCAAAGGATAGCGATCAGTGTTAATGATTTAACGATTAGACAGGACAATGTCAATGGTTTAGCAAATAGACAGGACAATGTCGATGGTTGAGTAAATAGATAGTGTTAATGGTTACATATCCTGGGCAATGCACACACAATAGTTTTTTTTTTCTTTTTTTCTCTTAGATTTTGCCACCGTATCTGACATCCGGAACCCCTTAGTCTGGGAAGGTAGTACTGGCCCTTTGACTTGCTAATTTATGTGTTGGCTGCGTGACTGTTTGGGGACATTCTACAGTAATTTCATTATACATGTATTTTAATTTCCTTTCCCAATTATACGTGTAGTTTATTTCATTCACAATTATACATGTATTTTATTTCATTCACAATTATACATGTATTTTATTCCTCCATACCTTCCTTCCATCTTAAGGTCAGAAGTGCACAATGTTCAGCACCATTCGCGACTCCATAGATACTGAAGCTGTCCATGTTCAAATGCAGCAAGACCTGGACAATATCCAGGCTTGGACAGACAAGTGGCAAGTAATGTTTATGCCACACATTGACCAAAAACTGAACTGGACCATATAAATACTGTGGCTATAAGAGCAGGTCAGAGGCTAGGAATCGTGTGACGAGTAACTCGCCTCCTGACTCTCCAGAACCTGTCCACCATCTACAAGGCACAAATCAGGAGTGTGATGGAATACTCTCCACTTGCCTGGATGAGTGCAGCTTCCACAACACTCAAGAAGCTTGACACTGTCCAGGACGATGCAGCCCACTTGATTGGCACCACATCCACAAACAATCATTCTCTACACAGTAGCAGCAGTGTGTACCATCTACAAGATGCACTGCAGGAATTTACCAAGGCTCCTTAGACAGCACCTTCCAAACCGACAACC
The DNA here is from genome assembly GCF_964194155.1 of Cetorhinus maximus. NCBI lineage: Eukaryota > Metazoa > Chordata > Chondrichthyes > Lamniformes > Cetorhinidae > Cetorhinus > Cetorhinus maximus. Next base: position 66,171,866 of record NC_135888.1, on the reverse strand, counting down.
ACCTAGAAGGACAAGGGCAGCAGATAGATGGGAACACAACCACCTGGAAGTTCCCCTCCAAGGCACCACCCATCCTGACTTGGAAATATATTGCCGTTCCTTCACTGTCACTGGGTCAAAATCCTGGAACTCCCTTCCTAACAGCACTGTGACTGTACCTACACTACATGGACTGTAGCGGTTCAAGAAGGCAGCTCACCACCACCTTCTTAAGGGCAACTAGGGATGGGCAATAAATGCTGGCCCAGCCAGTGAAGCCCACATCCCATGAATGAATAAAACGTAAGATAATAGAATTGTTCATGTGATGGTGTCATGACACCACATAATTGTACCATCACTGAAGTACAGGTTGAAGAGCATGTTTACCAACTTCAGTAAACCCCAAGAAGACCTTGGGCAGAATCATCCCAGATTTGCACTGAGTGCGGTAGCGAGCGTCAGCTGCAAAGACGGGCTTTTGCACCGTATTGTCCAATTCCCGAAACATCTTGCCTCATTAATAATGCATTCATGGGAAACATGCTGTCACGCTGGTTGGCAGCCTCTGAATCGCCCACCACACCGTTACCTCACCATTTCCTCACTCCGGGTGCCATAGCTAACCTGCAGCCATACGCACAGTTCTCAATGCTTGCAACCAGGACTGCTCCAGTGAAAACATGGCTCTGAAAGCTAAGAAGAGTTCAGTGACGGGACTGGAATGCCTTTTGGAGGCCCACCGTGATGACCTCCATCCCACCCTGGCCACATGAGCTCCAGTAATCTCATTGCTCCGGCTTGGTGGCAGTGGTGGTCAGTGCCAACGCAGCACAGAAGTGGTTGGCCATCCAGTACAGAAAGAGGGTGAATGATCTCATCTGTGCCACCAGGCTAACAACATCATCACTCTAAACACACACACTCATAAGGCCATCACACAATCACTGGCATCTCACTCACTGCCAGCTCAAGGGACATCACCACTCACTTTCTCACACACACACTCACATCTCCATCGTGCCTCATCTCCCCTGGAGACTGCCTCTTCAGCCCTCACCATTTTGAGTCCACTTGCACAGATCAACATGAGCACCCACACACACCCTATGATACCCCCCTTCCCCAGTAAAGCCCTCACCATGCAGCCCCTTCCCTTGCTTACTTCTGGTCTGGCAAGTAGAGACCTGCCCCTGAGCCCCCCTAAAAGTGATGTGGTGCTACCCACGAAGCCTGGCGCTGATGACTGCGAGTGCTGCCCGAAGCAAGGTAGGCAAATCAACCTCAAAATCCTGAGCGAAGTGGTCGCCAGGTGCACGTTGCCTAAGTACAGTTGTGAAACATGTCAGTGTGCAATCATACCGACGTGCCCGGATGATCCAGCACGGTGGGATGATTCTGGCTAGCAGGGCTTATAATGAGATGCTAAAGTATTGAAATTAAGTTCCTGGTGTGTGGTGTTGGAAAACACGGCCCTCCATTGACGGGTGGAGCAGACGATTGCAAACTGGTTTCATGTTGACGTAAAACTGATTTTTGGCTGCTCACACCGCCAAACACATCCAATGCCAACGGGAGCAGAAAATTCCACCCCTAGTAAAAACCAGGTCTCCTTGACACCAGCCTAAAAATCCTTGTAGCTTTGCATTGGTGTGGTTACCAGCTACGGAAGACTCGTGCAATGTGACCCAGTAGCTGACAAATAATGTCAACGCCAACCTACACTTTACTTCCCTTACAATGCAGTGTGGAAAATAAAACTCTGTGTCTGAATCAGCAGGAGCTAGGTAGGGATTATAGATAGGAGATTTATCTTGATAGGCATTAGTTTATGCCTAGAGTGATGATATTATGATGACATTTTGTCAACAAATGCATCATGTTTAGCCTGAATTTTACAGGCATTTACTGGCCAATTTTCTGTGGTTTCTGGGTAAGTATATACTGATGAAATGTTAATGACAGGAGTATATCATCTAGAGTGTTTTTGTCATTAGTGCTGTCAGAACACAGTATCAGGAACATTGTTGCAATTCTAGTGTGCCCAGCGTTGCTAAGCAGCTCACTGGGTGGCTTTAAGAAACTAAATGGCTGTGTTGCCTTGTGTTATTGATCACAGAGCAATCAAACGGACTAAGCAAAGTGCAAGAGTAAAATAAAATATAAACTACGGTCAGCATTTTCCATTCAGGGCCTAAGCGCCCTGTTGAGAGGGGAAGCCGGGAGTGTTTCCCGCCGTGGAACCTTGTGGGAACTTGTGCCAAATCACGCGATGCTGGGCTCATTAATTGTGCAGTTGGGGGTTTCCTGACGTATCGCGCGACAGGGCGGGCTGGATGACACGTGCCCCGCCGTCATATCCAGGTGCCATATTTAAAGGGACATCAACTACTTTGTTGCGAACCCACCGTGGAAGATGGAGATGGCACTGCGATTTCAGGGAGCTCCTGGTCAGCTTCTGGCACTTCACCCAAGTTCCGCCCCCCCAGATTCAGCTGTGCCCTGAGGGTAAAAGGAGGAGGCCGAGCCGTGTGGCCAACCCTACATGGGAGGAAGCCGTCAGGCTGGTCACTGCCCACAGCCTCCACCAGAAGACTGCCCTGCAGTGCCGGAAATGGATGAATGACCTCATCTACACTGCCAGGGTAAGTGAACCCTCAACTGCCCACACTCATTTTACTGAATGGTAGAGGGGGCATAGGCCTCTGTGTGGCCCATGCATAAAAGAGCTACTCAACGTGATGAGGCGATGCCTCATAACCCCGCTGCAATCCATCTAGTCTGTATGTGGAGAGGCCATTGGGGGCCCCTGACCCTTCCACACGGAGAGCTCAGAGGCTGTCTGGGATTGGTGGGGACGGCGGGATGTAAGGGGGTTAGACGTTAGGCAGGAGAGAGAGAGAAGACGGGAGGGGTCTTGCCTGAGCTGAGGAACCTTACAGAGTTTGAGGAGCGGGCAGCTGAGCTGGCAGGGCAGGAATGGGACTGAACCTGTGAAGATGGAGAGGTAGGCGGGCAGCCTCCATCCAGTAATGATCCATGCATAAAGTAGTCACTTAGAAACCTAAGGGTCATGTGTTCCTCCATGTTGGAGGCAGCTTATGCAGCCACTCCCTCTCTCCTCTCTCACTTGCAGGTACCAACAGGAAGAGGGGAAGGCCAGAAGAAGAAGCCCTGTCCAGCAGCACCTCCAGCCCGAAGAGGACTGAGGACACTGGGGAGGAGGAAGAAAGTACATCTGTCGAGCCGTCACAGCAGTCACCTGCACCCTCCAACAGCCCAGAGACACACACCTTGGTGGGTATTAGGTCTAGTTTAGGCAGGGTCTCACACGGACACGTGTCCACAGCAGGAGGAGGCAGGGTCAGCCAAGCTCATCGGCTGGAGGACTGCTGGGGAAGAAGCATCTGTGATGTGCAAGTCAGATGACGAGCCTCTGGGGTCGGTCCTGCCCAAGATGCTGGAGAGGCAGCAAGAGACCGGGGAACTCAGACAGAGGTGGCGGAGGCCCTCAACAGAGCGGCATGTGAGGCAGAGGAGTCTGTCCGCCTGCCCTCTGATGAAGTTGTTCTGACCTGTGTGTACATGGAGGTCTCCATGGGGAAGATGGTGGACGCCATGGAGAACCTTGTCCAGCAGAAAGCCCAGTTACTGTCAGAGATGCACACAGAGCGACACTCCATCACTGTAGCCATGGGTGAGATCTTGCTGTGGCTATGTTAGAGGGGGATGGGGCATCTCAACTTCCCTCCAGGTGCTCCTTGTCCTCATGGAGTCAGGCAGGGGACCTCGGGCACCCAAAGGGAGGAGGAGTGACTGTTGGACACTCCTGGGAGCTCCACTCGGGACTTCTCAGGTTGTCTGGCCCTTCAGATTCCCCCTTCCCTGTGTGCCCTTCAGCTTCGTCCTCTGTGACCGCAGAGGGAGCAGCTGCCCCACAGCAGGAGAGCCAGGCCTCGGGTCTCCAGAGGACAGCTGCAAAGGTCATTTAAATAAACAGGGCAAACTGGTCAGCAGGCTGCCTCCAACCCTGCTGCAGATGTCAGGGGAACACCTAGAAGAAGTGGTAGGGAATGAAAGATTAGGAAGTTATGTTTTCACATGTGGTTGCACAGATGCATTATACTTGTTAATGATGTTACACTTTAGTAAATAGACTACACTTGCACTTTCAGGGGGACATCCCAGGCTGGGTCTATGTCCCCCAGAATCATGCATGTGCAGGGAGGCAAGGATGTTTGCCAGGGCCCTTGCAAACCATGCACAAGAAGCCTTCCCACACACACTGAGACCTTTCCCTTCATGTGCTCATCTGTTGAAATGTCTCAGCATTGTCGATAGTACATGCTGGGGTTCCCCTTCAGTTGTCTATTTTTCATGAAACCTCATCCAAAGGCAGGTTGAAATCTCCTTTAGGAAATAAAATAAAAAGAAGTCCCTGGGGACAACATTTTTATGAGGTATGCTTTCAGATGCTTGATTGTGATGCATGGGCATTCTTTGCAGCTTTTTTATGCTTTATTTTATTATTTGCAGGTCTGCAGCGCCCTAAGACAGCTGTCTGTCTTCAGGAAGCTCTCTCGAAGCGCTCACCTATGCCTGTGGTGACATCGTTGCCCGCCCTCTTCCTGTCCCCCACCCCGGCAGTGCTGAGCTTTTCAGCGTGAAATCGTGGCCGGGGGCCGATCGTGGCCGGGGGCCGATCGTGGTCGGGGGCCGATCGTGGTCGGGGGCCGATCGTGGTTGGGGGCCCGTTTCCCGACCGCTCCTGGGCCCACCAATCGTGCACGTCTGACGAGGGAAAAATTCAGGCCAATAGATTTCTTTCCAATTCCATGCACCCAGAAGTTGCAATGGTATAACTGTTAAACAGCACAACATCTGACTGTGAAATGTCAAGTAATACTTTGAAATCGAGTTGTATTGAAATCTCTTCAAATATGGCATAAAAGATTTTGTGATTGGGCATGATTTTGGTTTGTTGGAGTCAAAGAGACTTCATTCTTGGACCTGTTTTGCATAAGCTCTGCCTAAAAAAAAATAAAGCAAACAAAATAATGTAATGTTTTTAATTCAACTAAATAACACCACAGTCCCAGTGGATCTCGATTTCAGCTCCAGGAACAGCACCTCCCCTTCTGACTTGGCACTTTACAGCCATCTGGACTCAACATTGAGTTAAATAATTTGAGATTGCACCCTCTGCTCCCATTTTTTCAGACAGCAGCCACTGCCGATGATTCTGCTTTTCCCATTTACATCTCCTTTGGACCAATGATCCCTCTAAGCTGCACAGGTACATCGACCTGAAACATTAACTCTGCTTCTCTCTCTACAGATGCTGTCCAACTTTCTGAGTCTTTGAACATTTTCTGTTTTCATTTTAGATTGCTAGCATCCGCAGTATTTTGCTTTTGCGTTTTAGAAATTGGAAGTGGTTGAGGTGGATCGAAGTGTTGAGGCAGTTTTGAAGGGCATGAGAAAGAGCCTGAGGAAATGCAAGATGGAAAATTTAACTGAGAAGTATGTTTCACTGTCCTCTATCAAGGTACATTTGCAAAATAGGATTTTTTTTTTAAATCAGCTGTAATATCAGGGGATTCAGTATCTAGGATCTGTCAGGATTCTCAGCAATTTAGCATTACAAATGAGCACAGAGTTGACTCACACTGCTTCATATCTACTTGTATGATAGTGAGACCTGGGGTGTACCACTTATATCCCCTTTTGACCTTAACTGGATATCCATGTCATTTGCATGTGGAGTAAAGGAGACAACAAATTATAGGAGAATATAAATTACTAGAGCTAACAGATAAAAATTACACTGCTACAAATATTGACGGTAAAATTCTGTTCTTGATTTTAATATTTTCGACCTTGTTTTCAAATCCCTCCATGACCTCACCCTTCCATACCTCCGCAACCTCCTCCAGCCCTGCAACTCTCCAAGAACTCTGCACTCCTCCAATTCTGGCCTCCAGTATATCCCTGATTTTAATCACTCCTCCATTGCTGGTTGTGTCCACAACTATCTAGACCCTAAGCTCTGGAATTCCTTCCTTAAACCTCACACCTCTCTACCTCACTCTCCTCCGATAAAATGCTCCTTAACGCCAACATCTTTGATAAGCTTTTGGTCACCTGTCATCATATCTCCTTATGTGTCAACAGTTGACTGATAATATTTAGTTAAAAAACCCTGGGTCATTTTACTAGGTTAAAAGTGCTATATAAATGCAAATTATTATTGCATTGTCTAAGACCATCATATTTCCCCTTGGTCCTTGGCCCCCACACTTCTCATCTACATGCTACTCCTCAGTGATATCATCGAAAAGCAGAGCGTTAGGTTTCACATGTATGCTGATGACACCCAGCTCTACTTCACCACCACCTTTCTCGACTTCTCCACTGTTGCTAATCTATCAGACTGCTTATCTGATATCCAGTGCTGGATGAACAGAAATTTTCTCCAATTAAATATTGGGAAAACTGAAGCCATGATTTTTAGTCCCCATTCCAAACTCTGTTCCCTGGCGACTCTATTGCTCTCCCTGGCAACAATCCGATATTAAACCAATTTGTTCAAAACCTTGATGTCATATCTGACCCCGAGATGAGCTTCCATCTCATATTGGCACCATCACTAAGACCGCCTTACTTCCACCTCCATGACATCACTCACTAGATAGTAATAGGCTTTTGGAATAGATTGTGGTCTGCTGCTGTGGGTGCAGTCTCTCTGGATGTGTAAGATGGATGGAGCTGGACCTGTTCCTCACTGAGACAGAATTTGCATCACATGACAGAACAGTATCTTTGGTTTACATGATTGGAAATCACATCTGGTGTTGAAACCTTCATTCTTGCCTTTGTTACCTCCACGCTTGATAATTTCAACACACTCCTGGCTGGTCTCCCACATTCTACCCTCTGTAAACTTGAATTCAAACACCTGCTGCCCATAACTTGACTTGCACCAAATCCCATTTGCCTATAACCCTTGGGCTCACTGACCTACATTGGCTTCCAGTCAAGCAACTTCTTGGTTTTCAAATTCTCAACCTTGTTTTCAAATCCATCCATGGCCTCACCCCCTCTCTATTACAGCAATCTCCTCCAACCCCACAATACTCTTGCAATATCTGAGATCCCCTAATTCAGGCTTCTTGAGCATCCTTGATTTTAATTGTTCCACCAATGGTGTCTCTGCTTACAGTTGCCCAGGTCCTAAGTTCTGGAATACTCTTCATACACCTCGCCACCTCGCTTTCCTCCTTTAAGACACTCCTTAAAACCTGCCTTTTTGACCAAGCTTTTGGCCATCTGACTTAATATCTCCTTATGTGTCATATTTTGTTATATAATGCTTTTTGAAGCACCATGGGACATTTATTATGTTAAAGATGCTATATAAATACAGGTTGTTATTATTGTAGTTCTTAGCATTTATCATATGCTCTTTACCCACTTCTCCTACAGTGGCAGGAAGTGCTGAGCTGACTACATGGTGATTTCCAGCAGGAGCCAGGAATATTGAGTTTCAGCTCCCTTGTCTTTAGTTGTGGGTCCTTTCCCTTTTAAGGAGAAAGTAAAGGGAGTAAAGGCACTCTGCATGGAATTTGGCTCCAATTCCAAAGGTTGCCATTGATAGCTTAAAATAATTAAGAAATTCCTTATTCCACAGAGATGGGAGCTTGCAGATGATGTTTGCCGCTGTGTGAGAAAGGTGAATGCAACTGCATGCTTATCACAAGGCATTGATATAGAGCATGAATGCTCACTGCTACCTTGGGTGCCCTGGAGAGGACAGTAAATTTCCAGCATTGACTATTGAGTGGTGTTTGCCACAATTGTTGAATCAATAATCACAAGGTGGGATCGTATCCATTGTGGACTTCTTTTCTTCAGGGCTATAATGCTGTTTTTGTTGAAAAATAGGCAGGAATTGCTCAACAGAAGAGCTGTTTAATTTGTTGGCTTGGTGCCCTGACAAAGCATCATCTTCAGATATTGCATTGGGTCATCTTGTTATATATACAAAATCCTGCCTTGGCCCTAACAGATATACTTTGGTCCTATTAGCTACCTCTTGGTCAGTCTAAAATGGGGTAGGAGTACCAGCAGGTGGGTTTTATGCTTTTTCTGCTGCTTGACCAGTCTGTCCTTTTCATTTTTCCCCTCCCCTTCTTGCTCCAAAGTATACAGCTACTGGGTCATCTCCAAGGAGAAGCATGTAGTATCCTCTTTAGGATGGGGAATGGTGTAAAATTGGAAACCGTAAAGTGACAAGTACAAAAGGCAGACAATGAAATAGTAATCACTGGTGAAAAAGCAACAGTTCAAAAAGGAATTTATGAGACTTTTCATATTACTTGCTGTGGCTCTTTAAATGGAATCTTCCTTTTTGCTAATGCTTAGCAACGCTTTATTACGGGTATCAGATAGAACCAGCATTATTAAAGGTGTAATGATGGAAGATGGAGCACCAACTTTTCATCATGGAGGTGAGAATAGGAAATTGGGAATTTTCCCGATGTAGCAGAGATAAACAGAGGCAAACAGAACGTGGCAGAGCCAAACACAACCTGGCAGTGCAAAACAGAGCCAAATAGAGCCAAACAGAGTCTGGCAGATCAAAACAGAGCCTGGCAGAGCCAAACAGAGCCAACCAGCCAAACAGAGTCAAACAAGGCAAACAGCCAAACAGAGACTGACAGGGCCAAACAGAGCGAAACAGAGCCCGGCAGAGCCAAACAGAGCCAGGCAGAGCCAAGCAGAGCCAGGCACAGCCAAACAGAGACAAACAGAACTTGGAAGTGTGAAATAGAGCCAAACAGAGCCAAGCAGCCAAATAGAGCCAGACAAAGCCAAACAGAGCCACACAGAGCCTGGCAGAGCCAAACAGAGCCAGGCACAGACAAACAGAGCCTGGCAGAGCCAAACAGAGCCTGGCAGAATCAAACAGATCATGGCAGAGACAAACGGAACCTGGCAGAGCTAAACAGTGCCAAACAGAGCCAATAGAGCTAAACAAAGCCAAACAGAGCTAGGGAGAGCCAAACAGAGCCAAGCAGCCAAATAGAGTCAAACAAGGCAAACAGCCAAACAGAGCCTGACAGAGCCAAACAGAGCAAAACAGAGCCCGGCAGAGTGAAACAGAGCCCACCAAGCAGAGCCAGGCACAGCCAAACAGAGGCAAACAGAACCTGGAAGTGCGAAACAGAGCCAAATAGAGCCAAGCAGCCAAATAGAGCCAGACAAAGCCAAACAGAGCCACACAGAACCTGGCAGAGCCAAACAGAGCCAGGCACAGACAAACAGAGCCTGGCAGAGCCAAACAGAGCCTGGCAGAAGCAAACAGATCATGGCAGAGACAAATGGAACCTGGCAGAGCTAAACAGTGCCAAACAGAGCCAATAGAGCCAAACAGAGCTAAACAAAGCCAAACAGACCTAGGGAGAGCCAAACTGAGCCAAGCAGATCCTAACAGAGTCAAATAGAGCCTCGCAGACCCAAACAGAGTGTGGCAGAGCCTAACAGAAACTGGCAGAGCTAAACCTTGGCAAACAGAGCCATACAGAGCCAAACACAGCCACATAGAGCCAAACAGAGCCAAACAGAGCCTGGCAGAACCAAACAGATCATGGCAGAGACAAACAGAACCTGGCAGAGCTAAACAGTGCCAAACAGAGCCAAACAGAGACAAACAGAGCCAAACCGAGGCTGGCAGAGCCAAACAGAGCTAAGCAGAGCCAAACAGAGCCAAAAAAAATTCAAACAGAGCCTGGGAGAGCCAAACAGAGACAAGCAGACCCAAACAGAGTGTGGCAGATCCTAATAGAACCTGGAAGAGCTAAACCTTGGCAAACAGAGCCATACAGAACCAAACACAGCCAAATAGAACCAAACAGAGCCAAACAGAGCCTGACGGAGCCAAACAGAGCCAAAAAGAGGCTGACAGATCCAAACAGCGCATGGCAGAGCCTAGCAGAGCCAAACAGAGCCTAATAGATCCAAAGAGAGAAAAACAGAGCCTGGCAGTGCCTGGCAGAGTGTTGCAGAGCCAAAGAGAGCCTGACAGAATGTGGCACAGCGAATCAGAGCGTGGCAGAGCCAGGCAAAGCCAAACAGAGCTAGGCAGTGCCAAACGGAGCCATACAGAGCAAAACAGAGCTTGGCATAGCAAAACAGAGCCAAACAGAGACAAACAGAGCTAAACTGAGGCTGCAGAGCCAAACAGAGCTGAACAGTGCCAAACAGAACCAAAAAGTACCACGCAGAGCCTGGCAGAGCGTGGCAGAACCAAACAGAGCCAAAGAGAGCCAAACATAGCCTGGCAGTGCCAAACCAGGCCAAAGAGAGCCAAACAGAGCCAGGCAGAGCCAAACTGAGCCTGGCAGAGCCAAACAGAGTCAAATGGATGCAAACAGAGCCAAGCAGATCCAAACAGAGCCAAAGTAGAGTCTGGCAGACCCAAACAGAGTGTGGCAGAGCCTAACAGAACCTGGCAGAACTAAACCTTGGGAAACAGAGCCATGCAGAGCCAAACACAGCCAAATAGAGCCAAACAGATCCAAACAGAGCCTGGAAGAACCGAACAGATCATGGCAGAGACAAACAGAACCTGGCAGAGCTAAACAGTGCCAAACAGAGCCAAACAGCCAAATTGAGCCAAACAAAGCAAAACAGAACGTGGGAGAGCCAAACAGAGCCAAGCAGATTCAAACAGAGTGTGGCAAGTCCTAACAGAACCCAGCAGAGCTAAACCTTGGCAAACAGAGCTATAGAGAGCCATACACAGCCAAATAGAGCCAAACAGATCCAAACAGAGCCAAGCAGAGCCCGGCAGACCCACACAGAGTGTGGCAGAGCCTAACAGAACCCGGCAGAGCCAAACCTTGTCAAACAGAGCCATACAGAGCGTGACAGAGCTAAACAGAGACTGACAGAATGTGGCATACAGAGCCTGGCAGAGCCAAGCAAAGCCAAACAGAGCCAGGCAGTGCCAAACAGAGCCAAATGGAACCATACAGAGCCAAACAGAGCCTGGCAGAGCAAAACAGTGCCAAACAGAGACAAAGTGAGGCTCGCAGAGTCAAACAGAGCGAAACAGAGCCTGGCAGTCACAAACCAGGCCAAAGAGAGCCTGGCAAAGCCAAACATTGCCTGGCAAAGCCAAACATTGCCTGACAGAGCCAAACAGAGGCTGGCAGAGCCAAACAGAGTCAAATGGATGCAAACAGAGTCTTGCAGAGCCGAACAGAGCCAAACAGAACTTGGAAGAGCCAAACAGAGCCTGGGAGAGCCAAACAGAATCAAAAAGAGCCAAACAGATCAAAACAGAGCCAGAAAGAGCCAAACAAAGCCTGGAAGAACCAAATAGAGCCTGGCAGAGCCTGTCAAAGCCAAACAGAGATAAAGAGCCTGTCAAAGCCACACAGAGCCAAACAGAGCTAGGCAGTGCCAAACAGAGCGAAAGAGAGTCAGACAGAGCAAAACAGAGCCTGGTAGAGCCATACAGAGCCTGGCAGAGCCAAGCAGAACCAAAAAGAGCCAAATAGATCAAAACAGAACCAGAAAGAGCCACATAGAACCTGGAAGAGCCAAACAGAGACTGGCAGAGCCTGTCAGAGCCAAACAGAGATAAAGAGTCTGTCAGAGCCACACAGAGCCAAACAGAGCCAGGCAGTGCCAAACAGAGCCAAATAGAGACAAACAGTGCCAAACAGAGCCAATCAGAGCCAGGCAGAGCCGAACAGAGCCAAACAGAACCTGGAAGAGCCAAACAGAGCCTGGGAGAGCCAAACAGAACCAAAAAGAGCCAAACAGATCAAAACAGAGCCAGAAAGAGCCAAACAAAGCCTGGAAGAACCAAATAGAGTCTGGCAGAGCCTGTCAGAGCCAAACAGAGATGAAGAGTCTGTCAGAGCCACACAGAGCCAAACAGAGCCAGGCAGTGCCAAACAGAGCGAAAGGGAGCCAGACAGAGCAAAACAGAGCCTGGTAGAGCCATACAGAGCCTGGCAGAGCCAAATAGAGACAAACAGTGCCAAACAGAGCCAATCAGAGCCAGGCAGAGCCGAACAGAGACAAACAGAGTCATAAAGAGCCTGGATGAGGCGAACAGAGCTTGGCAGATCCAAACAGAGCCAAAAAGAGTCTGGCAGACACAAACGGAGTGTGGCAGAGACAAACAGAACCTGGCAGAGCTAAAGAGAGCTAAACAGAGCCAAACAGGTACAAGCAGCACAGAACAGAGCCAAACAGAGTCAATTATAGCCAAACAAAGCCCGGCAGAGCCAAACACTTCCTGGCAGAGATAAACAGAGCCAAACAGAGCCTGGCAGCACCAAACAGAGCCAAATAGATCCAGACAGAGCAAACAGAGCCAATGGAAGCCAAACAGAGGCAATCAGAGCCTGGCACAGCCAAACAGATCCAAAGAGAGGCTGGCAGAGCCATACAGAGCCAGACAGAGCCAAAGAGAGCCCGGTAGAGCAAAACAGAGCCAAACTGATCCAAACAGACCCTGGAAGAGCCAAACCGAGTGAAACAGGGACTGGCAGAGCCTTGCAGAGCCAAAGTGATACAAACAGAGCCAAAGAGTCACTGGCAGATCCAAACGGAGCCAAAAAGACCCTGGGAGATCCAAAAAGAGCCAAACAGAGCAGAACAGGCCCTGGCGGAGCCAATCAGAGACAAACAGAGCCCAACAGTTCCAAGCAGAGCTTGGCAGAGCCAAACAAAGCCAAACTGGGCCTTGCAGAACAAAACCGAGCCAAACAGAACGTGGCAGCTCCCAACAGAGCCAAATAGAGCCAAACAAAGCCAAAGGGAGCCAAACAGAGCCTGGCAAAGTGGAAGAGAGCCAAACAGGGCGTGGCATATCCAAACAGAGCCAAGCAGTGCCTGGCAGCAACAAATAGAGCCAAATAGAGTCAAACCGAGCCAAACAGTGCTAAACAAAGCCAAAGGGAGCCAAACAGAGCCAAACAGAGGCTGGCCAATCCAAACATAGCCAAACAGTGCCTAGCAAAGCCAAACAGAGCCAAAGAGAGCCAAACAGATTCAAAAAGAGCGCAACAGTGCCAAATAGAGCCAAAGGGAGCCAAAAAGATTCAAACAGAGCCAAACTGTGCCAAATAGAGCCAAAGAGAGCCAAACAGAACCCAACAGAGCCTGGCAGATCCAAACCAAGCTAACTAGAGCCACATAGAGACTGGCAGAGCCAAACAGAGCCAAGCATATCCAAACAGATCCAAACAGAGCCTGGCAGAGCCAATCAGAGCCAAAGAGAGCCAAAAAGATCCAAACAAGCCCGGGCAGAGCCACATAGAGCCAAGCAGTGCCAAACAGAGCCAAAAAGGCGCTGGTAGAGACAAACAGAGGCAAGCTGGGCCTGACAGAGCCAAACAGTGTCAATCAGAGTCAACGAGTGCCAAACAGTGCCAAAGGGAGCCAAATGGATCCCAACAATGGTGGCAATACCAAACAGTCTAACAGAGCCTGACAGAGCCATACAGAGCCAAACAGAGCCAAAGAGGACCAGGCAGAGACCAACATGTCCTGGCAGAGCCAAACAGAGCCAAACATAGCCAAACAGAGCCAGAAAGGTGCTGGTAGTAACAAACAGAGGCAAGCTGGGCCTGACAGAGCCAAACAGACCCTGGCAAAGCCAAACAGACAATGGAAGAGCCAAACAGAACCAAATAGCGTCAAACAGAGCCAAACAGTGCCAAACAAAGCCAACCAAACCCTGGTAGAGCCAAATAGAGTCAAACATTGCCCAGCTGATCCAAACAGAGCCTGGCAGAGCCAATGATTGCCAAACAACCAACCAGAGCTTGGAAGAGCCTGGCAAAGCTAAATAGGGCCAAACTGGACCTGGAAGAGCCAGACAGTGAAACAAGCCTTGCAAAGCCAAACAGAGTGAAAGAGAGTCTTGCAAAGCAAAACAGAGCGAAATATAGCCATGCTGAGCCAAACGAAGCCTGGCAGGGCTAAACAGAGCCTGGTAGAGCCAAACAGAGCCGAAAGAGAGCCACACAGAGCCAAAAAGACATTGGCAAAGCCAAACAGAAACAAACAGAGCCCAATCTAGCCAAACAGGGCCTGGCAGAGCCAAAAGAGCCAGGCAGAGCCAAACAGAGCCAAACATAGCCTCCCAGAGCCATACAGGGCCAAACACTGCCAGATAGAGCAAAGCAGAACCAAAAAGAGCCAAACAGAGCCAAATGGGGACTGGCAGTGTCAAAGAGAATCAAACAGAATAAATCAGATCCAAGCAGCACATGGCAGATGAAAACAGAGCCACACAGCGCGAGACTCAGCCTGGCAGAGCCAAACAGGGCTAGAAAGAGGCAAGCAGTGCCAAATAGCGCATTGCAACGCCAAACAGAGCCACATAGAGCCAAAGAGAGCCCAACAGAGCCAAACAGAGCCTGGCAGAGCCCAACAGAGCCAAACAGAGCCTGGCAGAGCCAAAAAGAGCCAAACAGAGCCTGGCAGAGCAAAACAGAGCCAAACAGAAACAAGCAGCACCTGGCAGAGCCAAACAGAGTCAATCATAGCCAAACAAAGCCCGACAGAGCCAAACAGTTCCTGGCAGAGATAAACAGAGCCAAACAGAGCTTGGCAGCATCAAACAGAGCCAAATAGATCCAGACAGAGCAAACAGAGCCAATGGAAGCCAAAAAGAGCCAATCAGAGCCTGGCAGAGCCAAACAGATCCAAACAAAGCCTGGCAGAGCCATACAGAGCCAGACAGAGCCAAAGAGAGCCTGGTAGAACAAAACAGAGACAAACAGAGCTAAACAGATCCAAACAGATCCTGGTAGAGCCAAACCGAGCGAAACAGGGACTGGCAGAGCCTGACAGAGCCAACGTGAGCCAAACAGGGCCAAACAGAGCCTGGCAGAACTAAACAGAGCCAAACATAGCCATACTGGGCTTGAACAAGCCAAGCAGAGCCAAACAGAGCCTAGCAAAGCCAAGCGGAGCCAATCAGAGCCTGGCAGATCCAAACAGAGTCAAACAGAGCCTACAGCACCAAACAGAGCCAAATAGAGCCGAACAGAGTTAAACAGAGACAAACAGTGCCATACAGAGCCAATGGGAGCCAAACAGAGCCAAACAGAGGTGGCAGATCCAAACAGATCCAAACAGAGTCAAACAGAGCAAACCAGATCCAAGCAGCACTTGGCAGATAGAAACAGAGCCACACATAGCTAAGCTCAGCCTGGCAGAGCCAAACAGGGCTAGGAAGAGGCAAGCAGAGCCAAATAGTGCATAGCAGCACCATACAGAGCCAAATAGAGCCAAAGAGAGCCAAACAGGACCACACAGAGCTAAACAGAGACAAACAGAGCTAAACAGATCCCAACAGAGCCAAACAGAGCCTGGCAGAGCCAAAAAGAGCCAACCGGAGCCAAACAGAGTGTGGCAGAGCCAGAAAGAGCCAAACAGAGGCAAACAGAAACAAGCAGCACCTGGCAGAGCCAAACAGAGTCAATCATAGCCAAACAAAGCCCGACAGAGCCACACAGTTCCTGGCAGAGATAAACAGAGCCAAACAGAGTCTGGCAGCACCAAACAGAGCCAAATAGATCCAGACAGAGCAAACAGAGCCAATGGAAGCCAAATTGAGCTGATCAGAGCGTGGCAGAGCCATACAGAGCCAGACAGAGCCAAAGAGAGCCCGGTGGAGCAAAACAGAGACAAACAGAGCTAAACAGGTCCAAACAGATCCTGGCAGAGCCAAACCGAGTGAAACAGGAACTGGCAGAGCCTGGCAGAGCCAAACAGAAACAAACAGAGCCCAACAGTGCCAAACAGAGGCTGGCAGATCCAAACAGTGCCTGGCAAAGCCAAACAGAGCCAAAGAGAGCCATACAGAGTCAAACAAAGCCAAAAAATGCCAAACAGAGCAAAGAGAGCCAAACAGAGCCAAACAGAGCCCGGCAGATCCACAAAGAGCCAAACTGATCCAAATAACGCCTGGCAGAGCCAAATGGAGCTAAGCATATCCAAACAGAGCCAAACAGAGCCTGGCAGAGACAATCAGGGCTAAAGATAACCAAAATGATCCAAACAGGCCCAGGCAGAGGTACGCAGAGCCAAGCAGTGCGAAACAGAACCAAACAGGCACTGGTAGAGCCAAACAGAGGCAAGCTGGGCCTGAGAGAGCCAAACAGAGCCTGGCAGAGCAAAGGAGAGCTAAACAGAGCCAAACAGGTACAGGCAGCACAGAACAGAGCCAAACAGAATCAATTATAGCCAAACAAAGCCCGGCAGAGCCAAACCGATCCTGGCAGAGATAAACAGAACCAAACAGAGCCTGGCAGCACCAAACAGAGCCAAATAGATCCAAACAGAGAAAACAGAGCCAATGGAAGAGGGCCAAAAATATCCGAAGAAGCCCAGGCAGAGCCGCATAGAGCCAATCAGAGCCTGGCACAGCCAAACAGATCCAAAGAGAGCCTGGCAGAGTCATACAGAGCCAGACAGAGCCAAAGAGAGCCTGGTAGAGTAAAACAGAGCCAAACAGAGCCAAACAGATACGAACAGAACCAAACAGAGCCCGGCAGACCCAAACTGAGCTAACCAGCCTGGCAGAGCCAAAAGGAGCCAAACATATCCAAACAGAGCCTGGCAGAGCCAATCAGAGCCAAAGAGAGCCGAAAAGATCCAAACGAGCCCAGGCAGAGCCACATAGAGCCAAGCAGTGCCAAACAGAGGCAAAAAGGCGCTGGTGAGACAAACAAAGGCAAGCTGGGCCTGACAGAGCCAAACAGAGCCAAACAGAGCCTGGCAAAGCCAAACAGAGCCAAACAGACAATGGAAGAGCCAAAAAGAACTAAACAGCGTCATACAGAACGAAACAGAGCCTGGCAGAACCAAATAGAGCCAAACAGAGCCTGGCTGCACCAAACAGAGCCAAACATTGCCAAACAAAGCCAAACAGAGGCTGTCAGAGCCAAACAGAGCCAAAAAGAACCAAAAAGGCACTGACAGAGACAAACAAAGCCAAACAGTGCCAAACAAAGCCAACCAGATGCTGGTAGAGCTAAACAGTCAAACATAGCCCAACTGATGCAAACAGAGCCTGGCAGAGCCAATGATTGCCAAACAGCCAACTAGACCTTGGAAGAGCCTGGCAAAGGTAAACTGAGCCAAACTTGACCTGGCAGAGCCAGACAGAGTGACACAAGCCTTGCAAAGCCAAACAGAGTGAAAGAGAGCCTTGCGAAGCCAGACAGAGTCAAACATAGCCATGCTCAACCAAACAAAGCCTGGCAGAGCCAAAGAGAGCCAAACAGAGTCTGGCAGGGCATAACAGAGCCAAAGAGAGCCAGACAGAGCCAAAAAGACACTGGCAAAGCCAACAGAGCCAAAAATCCCAACCTAGCCAAAAGGAGCTCGGCAGAGCCAAAAAAGCCAGTCAGAACCAAATAGAGCCAAACACAGGCTTCCAGAGCCATACAGGGCCAAATGGTGCCAAATAGAGCAAAGCAGAACCAAAAAGAGCCAACAGAGCCAAATGGTGCCTGGCAGTGTCAAAGAGAGTCAAAGAGAGCAAACCAGATCCAAGCAGCACATGGCAGATAAAAACAAGAGCCACACATAGCCAAACTCAGCCTGGCAGATCTAAACAGGGCTTGGAAGAGGCAAGCAGATCCAAATAGCGCATGGCAGCGCCAAACAGAGCCAAACAGTGCCAAACAGAGCCCAACAGGGCCAAACAGAGCCTGGCAGAGCCAAAGTGAGCCAAACAGAGGCTGGCAGATCCAAACAAAGCCAAACAGTGCCTAGCAATGCCAAACAGAGGCAAAAAGAGCCAAACAGATTTTTAAAAAGCCAAACAGTGCCAAACAGAGCCATAGAGAGCCAAACAGATTCAAACAGAGCCACACTGTGCCAAACAGAGCCAAACAGGTACAAGCAGCACAGAACAGAGCCAAACAGAATCAATTATAGCCAAACAAAGCCCGGCAGAGCCAAACCGATCCTGGCAGAGATAAACAGAGCCAAACAGAGCCTGGCAGCACCAAACAGAGCCAAATAGATCCAAACAGAGAAAACAGAGCCAATGGAAGAGAGCCAAAAATATCCGAAGAAGCCCAGGCAGAGCCGCATAGAGCCAATCAGAGCCTGGCACAACCAAACAGATCCAAAGAGAGCCTGGCAGAGCCAAACAGAGCCAAACAGAGCCAAACATTGCCAAACAGAGCCCGGAAGATCCAAACCGAGCTAACCAGCCTGGCAGAGCCAAATAGAGCCAAACAGAGCCTGGCTGCACCAAACAGAGCCAAACATTGCCAAACAAAGCCAAACAGAGGTTGTCAGAGCCAAACAGAGCCAAGGAGAGCCAAAAAGAACCATAAAAGGCACTGACAGAATCAAAAAGAGCCAAACAGTGCCAAAAAAGCCAACCAGATGCTGGTAGAGCCAAACAGTCAAACACAGTCCAACTGATCCAAACAGAGCCTGGCAGAGCCAATGATTGCCAAACAGCCAACTAGACCTTGGAAGAGCCTGGAAAAGCTAAACTGAGCCAAACTGGACCTGGCAGAGCCAGACAGAGCAAAACAAGCCTTGCAAAGCCAAACAGTGTGAAAGAGAGCCTTGCAAAGCCAAACAGAGCCAAATACAGCCACGCTGAGCCAAACAAAGCCTGGCAGAGCCAAAGAGAGCCAAACAGAGCCTGGCAGAGCAAAACAGAGCCAGAGAGCCAGACAGAGCCAAAAAGACACTGGCAAAGCCAAACAGAGCCAAACAGAGCCGGACCTAGGCAAAAAGTGCCCGGCAGAGACAGAAAAACCAGTCAGAACCAAACAGAGCCAAACACAGCCTCCCAGAGCCATACAGGGCCAAACGGTGCCAAATAGAGCAAAGCAGAACCAAAAAGAGCCAAACAGAGCCAAATGGTGCCTGGCAGTGTCAAAGAGAGTCAAACAGAGCAAACCAGATAAAAACAGAGCCACACATAGCCAAACTCAGCCTGGCAGATCCAAACAGGGCTTGGAAGAGGTAAGCAGAGCCAAATAGCGCATGTCAGCGCCAAACAGCGCCAAACAGAGCCAAACAGAGCCAAACAGAGCCCAACAGGGCCAAACAGAGCCTGGCAGAGCCAAACAGAGCCAAACAGAGGCTGGCAGATCCAAACAGAGCCAAACAGTGCCTAGCAAAGCCAAACAGAGCCAAACAGATTCAAAAAGATCCACACTGTGCCAAACAGAACTAAAGAAAGCCAAACAGAACCAAAGAGAGCCCGGCAGATCCAAACCGAGCTATCCAGAGCCACATAGAGACTGGTAGTGCCAAACGGAGCAAAGCATATCCAATCAGAGCCAAACAGAGCCTGGCAGAGCCAATCAGAGCCAAAGAGAGCCAAAAAGATCCTAACAAGCCAAGGCAGAGCCACATAGAGCCAAGCAGTGCCAAACAGAGCCAAAAAGGCGCTGGTGAGACAAACAAAGGCAAGCTGGGCCTGACAGAGCCAAACAGAGCCAAACAGAGCCTGGCAAAG
Source organism: Cetorhinus maximus (assembly GCF_964194155.1). Lineage (NCBI taxonomy): Eukaryota > Metazoa > Chordata > Chondrichthyes > Lamniformes > Cetorhinidae > Cetorhinus > Cetorhinus maximus. The sequence continues at coordinate 66,152,353 of NC_135888.1, read as the reverse complement.
CCAAACAGAGGCTGGCAGAGCCAATGATTGCCAAACAGACAACCAGAGCTTGGAAGAGCCTGGCAAAGCTAAACTGAGCCAAACTGGACCTGGCAGAGCCCGACAGAGCTAAACAAGCCTTGCAAAGCCAAAAAGAGTGAAAGAAAGCCTTGCGAAGCCAATCAGAGCCAAACATAGTCATACTGAGCCAAACAGAGCCTGGCAGGGCCAAACACAGCCAAACAGAGCCAAACAGAGCCTGGCAAAGCCAAACAGAGCCAAACAGAGCCCAAACTAGCCGAACCAGAGCCTGGCAGAGCCAAATGAGTCAGTCAGAGCCAAACACAGCCTCACAGAGCCATACAGGGCTAAACAAAGCAAAGCAAAACCAAAAAGAGCCAAACAGAGCCAAATGGTGCCTAGCAGTGTCAAAGAGAGTCAAACAGAGCAAACCAGATCCAAGCAGCACATGGCAGATAAAAACAGAGCCACACATAGCCAAACTCAGCCTAGCAGATCCAAACAGGGCTTGGAAGAGGTAAACAGAGCCAAATAGCGCATGGCAGCGCCAAACAGAGCCAAATAGAGCCAAAGAGAGCAGAACGGGCCCAAACAGTGCCAAAAACAGCCAAACAGAGCCAAGCATAGCCACGCTGAGCCAAACAAAGCCTGGCAGAGCCAAAGAGAGCCAACGACAGCCAGACAGAGCCAAGAAGACACTGGCAAAGCCAAACAGAGCCAAACAGAGCCGGACCTAGACAAAAAGAGCCCGGCAGAGACAGAAAAGCCAGGCAGAGCCAGACAGCGCCAAACACAGCCTCCCAGAGACATACAGGGCTAAACAGAGCAAAGCAGAACCAAAAAGAGCCAAACAGAGCCAAATTGTGCCTGGCAGTGTCAATGAGAGTCAAGCAGAGCAAACCAGATCCAAGCAGCACATTGCAGATAAAAACAGAGCCACACATAGCCAAACTCAGCCTGGCAGATCGAAACAGGGCTTGGAAGAGGTAAGCACAGCCAAATAGCGCATGTCAGCGCCAAACAGCGCCAAACAGTGCCAAACAGAGCCAAACAGAGCCAAAAAGAGGCTGGCAGATCCAAACAGAGCCAAACAGTGCCTAGCAAAGCCAAACAGAGCCAAAAAGAGCCAAACAGATTCAAAAAGAGCCACACTGTGCCAAACAGGGCCAAAGAAAGCCAAACAGAACCAAACAGAGCCCGGTAGATCCAAACCAAGCTATCCAGAGCCATATAGAGACTGGTAGTGCCAAATGGAGCAAAGCATATCCAATCAGAGCCAAACAGAGGCTGGCAGAGCCAATGATTGCCAAGCAGACAACCAGAGCTTGGAAGAGCCTGGCAAAGCAAAACTGAGCCAAACTGGACCTGGCAGAGCCCGACAGAGTTAAACAAGCCTTGCAAAGCCAAACAGAGTGAAAGAGAGCCTTGCGAAGCCAATCAGAGCCAAACATAGTCATACTGAGCCAAACGAAGCCTGGCAGGGCCAAACAGAGCCAGACAGAGCCAAACAGAGACTGGCAAAGCCAAACAGAGCCAAACAGAGCCCAACCTAGCCAAACAGAGCCTGGCCGAGCCACACACAGCCTCACAGAGCCATACAGGGCTAAACAGAGCAAAGCAGAACCAAAAAGAGCCAAACAGAGCCAAATGGTGCCTAGCAGTGTCAAAGAGAGTCAAACAGAGCAAACCAGATCCAAGCAGCACATGGCAGATATAAACAGAAGCACACATAGCCAAACTCAGCCTGGCAGATCCAAACAGGGCTTGGAAGAGGTAAGCAGAGCCAAATTGCGCATGGCAGCGCCAAACAGAGCCAAATAGAGCCAAAGAGAGCAGAACTGGCCCAAACAGTGCCAAAAAGAGCCAAACAGAGCTAAACAGAGCCCAACAGGGCCAAACAGAGCCTGGCAGAGCCAAACAGAGCCAAACAGAGCCTGGCAGATCCAAACAGAGCCAAACAGAGCGTGGCAGCACCAAACAGATCAAAATAGAGCCAAACAGAGTCAAACCGAGCCAAACAGTGCCAAACAGAGCAAAAGGGAGCCAAAAAGAGCCAAACAGAGGCTGTAAGAACCAAACAGAGCCAAAGAGACACAAACAAATTCAAAAAAAGCCCAACAGTGCCAAACAGAGCCAAAGAGAGCTAAACAGATTCAAACAGAGTCAAACTGTGCAAAACAGAGCGAAGGAGAGCCAAACAGAGCCAACAGAGCCCGGCAGATCCAATCCGAGCTAACCAGAGCCACATAGAGACTGGCAGTGCCAAACAGAGCAAAGCATATACAAACAGAGCCAAACAGAGCCTACAGAGCCCGGCAGATCCAATCCGAGCTAACCAGAGCCACATAGAGACTGGCAGTGCCAAACAGAGCAAAGCATATACAAACAGAGCCAAACAGAGCCTGGCAGAGCCAATCAGAGCCAAAGAGAGCCAGAAAGGTCCGAACAAGCCCCGGCAGAGCCACATGGAGCCAAGCAGTGCCAAACAGAGCCAAAAAGGCGCTGGTAGAGACAAACAGAGGCAAGCTGGGCCTGACAGAGCCAAACAGAGCCTGGCAAAGCCAGACAGTGCCAAACAGACAACGGAAGAGCCAAACAGAACCAAACAGCACCAAACAGAACCAAACAGAGCCTAGCAGAGTTAAATAGAGCAAAACAGTGCCTGGCAGCACCAAACAGAGCCAAACAGACCAAAACATTGCGAAACAGAGCCAAACAGAGCCTGGCAAAGCCAGAAAGAGCCAAACAGACAATGGAAGAGCCAAACAGAACCAAACAGCATCAAACAGAACCAAACAGTGCCTGGCAGCACCAAAGAGAGCCAAAGAGAGCAAACAGTGTCAATCAGAGTCAAAGAGTGCCAAACAGTGCCAAAGGGAGCCAAATGGATCCCAACAATGGCAGCAATACCAAACAGAGTCAAATAGAGCCTGGCAGAGCCATACATAGCCAGACAGAGCCAAAGAGAACCAGGCAGAGACCAATAGGTCCTGGGAGAGCCAAACAGCCTAACATAGTCAAACAGAGCCAAATAGTGCCTGGCAGAGCCAAACAGAGTGAAACATTGCCAAACAGAGGCTGGCAGAGCTAAACAGAGCCAAAGAAAGCCAAAAAGAACCAAAAGGGCACTGACAGAGTCAAACAGAGCCAAACAGTGCCAAACAAAGCCAAACAGACCCTGTGAGAGCCAAACAGATTCAAACATAGCCTAACTGAATCAAACAGAGCCTGGCAGAGCCAATGATTGCCAAAGAGCCAACCAGAGTTTGGAAGAGCCTGGCAAAGCTAAACTGAGCAAAACTGGACCTGGCAGAGCCAGACAGAGCAAAACAAGCCTTGCAAAGCCAAACAGAGTGAAAGAGAGCCTTGCGAAGCCAAACAGAGTCAAACATAGCCACGCTGAGCCAAACGAAGCCTGGCAGAGCCAAAGAGAGCCAAACAGGGCCTGGCAGAGCAAAACAGAGCCAGACAGAGCCAAAAAGACACTGGCAAAGCCAACAGAGCCAAAGAAAGCCAAAAAGAACCAAAAGGGCACTGACAGAGTCAAAAAGAGCCAAACAGTGCCAAACAAAGCCAAACAGACCCTGTTAGAGCCAAACAGATTCAAACACAGCCTAACTGAATCAAACAGAGCCAGACAGAGCCAAAAAGACACTGGCAAAGCCAACAGAGCCAAAGAGCCCAACCTACCCAAAAAGAGCCCGGCAGAGCCACAAAAGCCACTCGGAACCAAACAGAGCCTAACAGAGCCTCCCAGAGCCATTAGGGCCAAATGGTGCCAAATAGGGCAAAGCAGAACCAAAAAGAGCCAACAGAACCAAATGGTGCCTGGCAGTGTCAAAGAGAGTCAAAGAGAGCAAACCAGATCCAAGCAGCACATGGCAGATAAAAACAGAGCCACACATAGCCACGTTCAGCCTGGCAGATCCAAACAGGGCTTGGAAGAGGCAAGCAGAGCCAAATAGCGCATGACATCGCCAAACAGAGCCAAACAGAGCTGAACAGGGCCAAACAGAACCTGGCAGAGCCAAACAGAGCCAAACAGAGCCTGGCAGATCCAAACAGAGCCAAACAGAGCGTGGCAGAACCAAACAGAGCCATATAGAGCCAAACAGAGTCAGACCGAGCCAAACAGTACCAAACAGAGCAAAAGGGAGCCAAACAGAGCAAAACAGAGGCTGGCAGATCCAAACAGAGCCGAACAGTGCGTCGCAAAGCCAAACAGAGCCAAAGAGAGCCAAACAGATTCATAAAAAGGCAAATTGTGCCAAACAGAGCCAAAGAGAGGCAAACAGAACCAAACAGAGCCCGGCAGGTCCAATCCGAGCTAACGAGAGCTACATAGAGACTGGCAGTGCCAAACGGAGCAAAGCAGATCCAAACAGAGCCAAACAGAGCATGGTAGAGCCAATCAGAACCAAAGAGAGCCAAAAATATCCGAACAAGCCCGGGCAGAGCCACATAGAGCCAAGCAGTGCCAAACAGAGCCAAAACGGCGCTGGTAGAGACAAATGGAGGCAAGCCGGGCCTGACAGAGTTAAACAGAGCCTGGCAAAGCCAAAAAGAGCCAAACAGACAATGGAAGAGCCAAACCGAACCAAGCAGCATCAAACAGAACCAAACAGAGCCTGGCAGAGTCAAATAGAGCCAAACAGTGCCTGGCAGCACTAAAGAGAGCCAAAGAGAGCAAACAGTGTCAATCAGAGTCAAAGAGTGCCAAACAGTGCCAAAGGGAGCCAAATGGATCCCAACAATGGCAGCAGTACCAAACAGAGTCAAACAGAGCCTGGCATAGCCATACATAGCCAGACAGAGCCAAAGAGAACCAGGCAGAGACCAATAGGTCCTGGCATAGCCAAACAGCCAAACATAGTCAAACAGAACCAAATAGCGCCTGGCAGATCCAAACAGAGTGAAACATTGCCAAACAGAGGCTGGCAGAGGCTTGCAGAGCCAAACAGAGCCAAAGAAAGCCAAAAAGAACCAAAAGGGCACTGTCAGAGTCAAACAGAGCCAAACAGTGCCAGACAAAGCCAAACAGACCCTGTTAGAGCCAAACAGATTCAAAAATAGCCCAACCAATTCAAACAGAGCCTGGCAGAGCTAATGATTGCCAAAGAGCCAACCAGAGCTTGGAAGAGCCTGGCAAAGCTAAACAAAGCCAACCTGGACCTGGCAGAGCCAGACAGAGCAAAACAAGCCTTGCAAAGCCAAACAGAGTGAAAGAGAGCCTTGCAAAGCCAAACAAAGCCAAACATAGTCAAACTGAGCCAAACGAAGCCTGGCAGGGCCAAACAGAGCCAAACAGAGCCATAAAGAGCCAAACAGAGTCAGACCGAGCCAAACAGTACCAAACAGAGCAAAAGGGAGCCAAACAGAGTGAAACAGAGGCTGGCAGATCCAAACAGAGCCAAACAGTGCGTCGCAAAGCCAAACAGAGCCAAAGAGAGCCAAACAGATTCATAAAAAGGCAAACTGTGCCAAACGGAGCCAAAGAGAGGCAAACAGAACCAAACAGAGCCCGGCAGGTCCAATCCGAGCTAACCAGAGCCACATAGAGACTGGCGGTGCCAAACAGAGCAAAGCATATCCAAACAGAGCCAAGCAGAGCATGGCAGAGCCAATCAGAGCCAAAGAGAACCAAAAATATCCGAACAAGCCCGGGCAGAGCCACATAGAGCCAAGCATTGCCAAACAGAGCCAAAACGGCGCTGGTGGAGACAAATGGAGGCAAGCCGGGCCTGACAGAGTCAAACAGAGCCTGGCAAAGCCAAAAAGAGCCAAACAGACAATGGAAGAGCCAAACAGAACCAAACAGCATCAAACAGAACCAAACAGAGCCTGGCAGAGTCAAAAAGAGCCAACAGTGCCTGGCAGCACCAAAGAGAGCCAAAGAGAGCAAACAGTGTCAATCAGAGTCAAAGAGTGCCAAACAGTGCCAAAGGGAGCCAAATGGATCCCAACAATGGCAGCAGTACCAAACAGAGTCAAACAGAGCCTGGCATAGCCATACATAGCCAGACAGAGCCAAAGAGAACCAGGCAGAGACCAATAGGTCCTGGCAGAGCCAAACAGCCAAACATAGTCATACAGAACCAAATAGCGCCTGGCAGATCCAAACAGAGTGAAACATTGCCAAACAGAGGCTGGCAGAGGCTGGCAGAGCCAAACAGAGCCAAAGAAAGCCAAAAAGAACCAAAAGGGCACTGACAGAGTCAAACAGAGCCAATCAGTGCCAGACAAAGCTAAACAGACCCTGTTAGAGCCAAACAGATTCAAAAATAGCCCAACCAATTCAATCAGAGCCTGGTGGAGCTAATGATTGCCAAAGAGCCAACCAGAGCTTGGAAGAGCCTGGCAAAGCTAAACAAAGCCAACCTGGACCTGGCAGAGCCAGACAGACCAAAACAAAGCTTGCAAAGCCAAACAGAGTGAAAGAGAGCCTTGCAAAGCCAAACAAAGCCAAACATAGTCAAATTGAGCCAAACGAAGCCTGGCAGGGCCAAACAGAGCCAAACAGAGCCTGGCAGAGCCAAACAGAGCCAAAGAGAGCCATACAGAGCCAAAGAGACACTGGCAAAGCCAAACAGAGCCAAACAGAGCCCAACCTAGCCAAACAGAGCCTGGCAGAGCCAAAAGAGCCAGGCAGAGCCAAACACAGCCTCACAGGGCCGTACTGGGCTAAACAGAGCCAAATGGTGCCTGGCAGTGTCAAAGAGAGTCAAACAGTGCAAACCAGATCCAGGCAGCACATAGCAGATAAAATCAGAGCCACACATAGCCAAACTCAGCCTGGCAGATCCAAACAGGGCTTGGAAGAGGTAAGCAGAGCCAAATTGCGCATGGCAGCACCAAACAGAGCCAAATAGAGCAGAACGGGCCCAAACAGTGCCAAACAGAGCCAAACAGAGCTAAACAGAGCCCAACAGGGACAAACAGAACCTGGCAGAGCCAAACAGAGCCAAACAGAGCCTGGCAGCACCAAACAGATCAAAATAGAGCCAAACAGAGTCAAATCGAGCCAAACAGTGCCAAACAGAGCAAAAGGGAGCCAAAAAGAGCCAAACAGAGGCGGTAAGATTCAAACAGAGCCAAAGAGACACAAACAGATCCAAAAAAAAACCCAACAGTGCCAAACAGAGCCTGGCAAAGCCAAACAGAGCCAAACAGACAATGGAAGAGCCAAGCAGAACCAAACAGCATCAAACAGAACCAAACAGAGCCTGGCAGAGCCAATCAGAGCCAAAGAGAGCCAAAAAGGTCTGAACAAGCCACGGCAGAGCCACATAGAGCCAAGCAGTTCCAAACAGAGCCAAAACGGCGCTGGTAGAGACAAACAGAGGCAAGCTGGGCCTGACAGAGCCAAACAGATCCTGGCAAAGCCAAACAGTGCCAAACAGACAACGGAAGAGTCAAACAGAACCAAACAGCATCAAACAGAACCAAACAGAGCCTGGCAGAGTCAAATAGAGCCAAACAGTGCCTGGCAGCACCAAACAGAGCCAAACAGAGCAAAGCATTGCGAAACAGAGCCAAACAGAGGCTGGCAGAGCCACTGATTGCCAAACAGCCAACCAGAGCTTGGAAGAGCCTGGCAAAGCTAAACAGAGCCAAACTGGACCTGGCAGAGCCAGACAGAGTAAATCAAGCTTGCAAAGCCAAACAGAGTGAAAGAGAGCCTTGCGAAGCCAAACAGAGTCAAACATAGCCACGCTGAGCCAAACGAAGCCTGGCAGAGCAGAACAGAGCCAAAGAGAGCCAGACAGAGCCAAAAAGACACTGGCAAAGCCAACAGAACCAAACAGAGCCCAACCTAGCCAAAAAGAGCCCGGCAGAGCCAAAAAATCCAGTCAGAACAAGACAGAGCCAAATATAGCCTCCCAGAGCCATTAGGGCCAAACGGTGCCAAATAGAGCAAAGCATAGCCAAAAAGAGCCAACAGAACCAAATGGTGCCTGGCAGTGTCAAAGAGAGACAAAGAGAGCAAATCAGATCATAGCAGCACATGACAGATAAAAACAGAGCCACATATAGCCAAACTCAGCCTGGCAGATCCAAACATGGCTTGGAAAATGCAAGCAGAGCCAAATAGCGAATGGCAGTGCCAAAAAGAGCCAAACAGTGCCAAAATGAGCCAACTGGGCCCAAACAGTGCCAAACAGAGTCTGGCAGATCCAAACAGAGCCAAACAGTGCCTAGCAAAGCCAAACAGAGCCAAGTAGAGCCAAACAGATTCAAAAAAAGCCAAACTGTGCCAAACAGAGCCAAAGAGAGCCAAACAGAACCAAACGGAGACCGGCAGATCCAATCCGAGCTAACCAGAGCCACATAGAGATTGGCAGTGCCAAACGGAGCAAAGCATATCAAAACAGAGCCAAACAGAGCATGGCAGAGCCAATCAGAGCCAAAGAGAGACAAAAAGATCCGAACAAGCCCGGGCAGAGCCAAATAGAGCCAAGCAGTGCCAAACCGAACCAAAAAGCCGCTGGTAGAGACAAACAGAGGCAACCTGGGCCTGACAGAGTCAAACAGAGCCTGGCAAAGCCAGAAAGAGCCAAACAGACAATGGAAGAGCAAAACAGAACCGAACAGCATCAAACAGAACCAAACAGTGCCTGGCAGCACTAAAGAGAGCCAAAGAGAGCAAACAGTGTCAATCAGAGTCAAAGAGTGCCAAACAGTGCCAAAGGGAGCCAAATGGATCCCAACAATGGCAGCAATACCAAACAGAGTCAAACAGAGCCTGGCAGAGCCATACATAGCCAGACAGAGCCAAAGAGAACCAGGCAGAGACCAATAGGTCCTGGGAGAGCCAAACAGCCTAACATCGTCAAACAGAGCTAAATAGTGTCTGGCAGAGCCAAACAGAGCGAAACATTGCCAAACAGAGGCTGGCAGAGCCAAACAGAGCCAAAGAAAGCCAAAAAGAACCAAAAGGGCACTGACAGAGTCAAACAGAGCCAAACAGTGCCAAACAAAGCCAAACAGACCCTGTTAGAGCCACACAGATTCAAACATAGCCTAACTGATTCAAACAGAGCCTGGCAGAGCCAATGATTGCCAAAGAGCCAACCAGAGCTTGGAAGAGCCTGGCAAAGCTAAACAGAGCCAAACTGGACCTGGCAGAGCCAGACAGAGCAAAACAAGCCTTGCAAAGCCAAACAGAGTGAAAGAGAGCCTTGCAAAGCCAAACAGAGCGAAACATTGCGAAACAGAGCCAAACAAAGGCTGGCAGAGCCAATGATTGCCAAACAGCCAACCAGATCTTGGAAGAGCCTGGCAAAGCTAAACTGAGCAAAACTGGACCTGGCAGAGCCAGACGGAGCTAAACAAGCCTTGCAATGCCAAACAGAGTGAAAGAGAGCCTTGCGAAGCCAAACGGAGTCAAACATAGCCACGCTGAGCCAAACGAAGCCCGGCAGAGCCAAAGAGAGCTAAACAGGGCCTGGCAGAGCAAAACAGAGCCAAAGAGAGCCAGACAGATCCAAAAAGACACTGGCAAAGCCAACAGAGCCAAACAGAGCCCGACCTAGCCAAAAAGAGCCCGGCAGAGCCAAACAAGCCAGTCAGAACCAAACAGAGCCTAACACAGCCTCCCAGAGCCATTAGGGCCAAATGGTGCAAATAGGGCAAAGCAGAACCAAAAAGAGCCAACAGAACCAAATGGTGCCTGGCAGTGTCAAAGAGAGTCAAAGAGAGCAAACCAGATCCAAGCAGCACATGGGAGATAAAAACAGAGCCACACATAGCCAAACTCAGCCTGGCAGATCCAAACAGGGCTTGGCAGATCCAAACAGAGCCAAACAGAGCGTGGCAGCACCAAACAGAGCCATATAGAGCCAAACAGAGTCAGACCGAGCCAAACAGTACCGAACAGAGCAAAAGGGAGCCAAACAGAGCGAAACAGAGCTGAACAGGACCAAACGGAGCCTGGCAGAGCCAAACAGAGCCTGGCAGATACAAACAGAGCCAAACAGAGCGTGGCAGCACCAAACAGAGCCATATGGAGCCAAACAGAGTCAGACCGAGCCAAACAGTACCAAACAGAGCAAAAAGGAGGCAAACAGAGGGAAACAGAGGCTGGCAGATCCAAATAGAGCCAAACAGTGCGTCGCAAAGCCAAACATAGCCAAAGAGAGTCAAACGGATTCATGAAAAGGCAAACTGTGCCAAACAGAGCCAAAGAGAGGCAAACAGAACCAAACAGAACCCGGCAGGTCCAATCCGAGCTAACCAGAGCCACATAGAGACTGGCAGTGCCAAACGGAGCAAAGCATATCCAAACAGAGCCAAACAGAGCATGGCAGAGCCAATCAGAGCCAAAGAGAGCCAAAAATATCCGAACAAGCCCGGGCAGAGCCACATAGAGCCAAGCATTGCCAAACAGAGCCAAAAAGCCGCTGGTAGAGACAAACAGAGGCAAGCAGGCCCTGACAGAGTCAAACAAAGCCTGGCAAAGCCAAAAAGAGCCAAACAGACAATGGAAGAGCCAAACAGAACCAAACAGCATCAAACAGAACCAAACAGAGCCTGGCAGAGTTAAATAGAGCCAAACAGTGCCTGGCAGCACCAAAGAGAGCCAAAGAGAGCAAACAGTGTCAATCAGAGTCAAAGAGTGCCAAACAGTGCCAAAGGGAGCCAAATGGATCCCAACAATGGCAGCAGTACCAAACAGAGTCAAACAGAGCCTGGCATAGCCATACATAGCCAGACAGAGACAAAGAGAACCATGCAGAGACCAATAGGTCCTGGCAGAGCCAAACAGCCAAACATAGTCAAACAGGACCAAATAGCGCCTGGCAGATACAAAGAGAGTGAAACATTGCGAAACAGAGCAAAACAGAGGCTGGCAGAGCTAAACAGAGCCAAAGAAAGCCAAAAAGAACCAAAAGGGCACTGACAGAGTCAAACAGAGCCAAACAGTGCCAGACAAAGCCAAACAGACCCTGTGAGAGCCAAACAGATTCAAACATAGCCCAACCAATTCAAACAGAGCCTGGCAGAGCTAATGGTTGCCAAAGAGCCAACCAGAGCTTGAAAGAGCCTGGCAAAGCTAAACAAAGCCAACCTGGAGGTGGCAAAGCCAGACAGAACAAAACAAGCCTTGCAAAGCCAAACAGAGTGAAAGAGAGCCTTGCAAAGCCAAACAAAGCCAAACATAGTCAAACTGAGCCAAACGAAGCCTGGCAGGGCCAAACAGAGCCAAACAGAGCCTGGCAGAGCCAAACAGAGCCAAAGAGAGCCATACAGAGCCAATGAGACACTGGTAAAGCCAAACAGAGCCAAACAGAGCCCAACATAGCCAAACAGAGCCTGGCAGAGCCAAAAGAGCCAGGAAGAGCCAAACACAGCCTCACAGAGCCATACAGGGCTAAACAGAGCAAAGCAGAACCAAAAAGAGCCAAACAGAGCCAAATGGTGCCTGGCAGTGTCAAAGAGAGTCAAACAGAGCAAGCCAGATCCAAGCAGCACATAGCAGATAAAATCAGAGCCACACATAGCCAAACTCAGCCTGGCAGATCCAAACAGGGCTGGGAAGAGGTAAGCAGAGCCAAATTGCGCATGGCAGCACCAAACAGAGCCAAAGAGAGCAGAACGGGCCCAAACAGTGCCAAACAGAGCCAAACAGAGCTAAACAGAGCCCAACAGGGACAAACAGAGCCTGGCAGAGCCAAACAGAGCCAAACAGAGCCTGGCAGATCCAAACAGAGCCTGGCAGCACCAAACAGATCAAAATAGAGCCAAACAGAGTCAAAAAGAGCCAGACAGTGCCAAACAGAGCAAAAGGGAGCCAAAAAGAGCCAAACAGAGGCTGTAAGATCCAAACAGAGCCAAAGAGACACAAACAGATTAAAAAAAACCCAACAGTGCCAAACAGAGCCAAAGAGAGCCAAACAGAGTCAAATTGTGCCAAACAGAGCGAAAGAGAGCCAAACAGATCCAACACAGCCCGGCAGATCCAATCCGAGCTAACCAGAGCCACATAGAGAATGGCAGTGCCAAACAGAGCAAAGCATATACAAACAGAGCCAAACAGAGCCTGGCAGAGCCAATCAGAGCCAAAGAGAGCCAGAAAGGTCTGAACAAGCCCCGGCAGAGCCACATAGAGCCAAGCAGTGCTAAACAGAGCCAAAATGGCGCTGGTAGAGACAAACAGAGGCAAGCTGGGCCTGACAGAGCCAAACAGAGCCTGGCAAAGCCAAACAGAGCCAAACAGACAATGGAAGAGCCAAACAGAACCAAACAGCATCAAACAGAACCAAACAGAGCATGTGAGAGTCAAATAGATCCAAACAGAGCCTGGCAGAGCCAATCAGAGCCAAAGAGAGACAAAAAGGTCTGAACAAGCCACGGCAGAGCCACATAGAGCCAAGCAGTGCCAAACAGAGCCAAAATGGCGCTGGTAGAGACAAGCAGAGGCAAGCTGGGCCTGACAGAGCCAAACAGAGCCTGGCAAAGCCAAACAGTGCCAAACAGACAACGGAAGAGTCAAACAGAACCAAACAGCATCAAACAGAACCAAACAGAGCCTGGCAGAGTCAAATAGAGACAAACAGTGCCTGGCAGTACCAAACAGAGCCAAACAGAGCAAATCATTGCGAAACAGAGCCAAACAGAGGCTGGCAGAGCCACTGATTGCCAAACAGCCAACCAGAGCTTGGAAGAGCCTGGCAAAGCTAAACAGAGCCAAACTGGACCTGGCAGAGCCAGACAGAGTAAATCAAGCTTGCAAAGCCAAACAGAGTGAAAGAGAGCCTTGCGAAGCCAAACAGAGTCAAACATAGCCACGCTGAGCCAAACGAAGCCTGGCAGAGCAGAACAGAGCCAAAGAGAGCCAGACAGAGCCAAAAAGACACTGGCAAAGCCAACAGAGCTAAACAGAGCCCAACCTAGCCAAAAAGAGCCCGGCAGAGCCAAACAAGTCAGTCAGAACAAGACAGAGCCAAACACAGCCTCCCAGAGCCATTAGGGCTAAACGGTGCCAAATAGAGCAAAGCATAGCCAAATAGAGCCAACAGAACCAAATGATGCCTGGCAGTGTCAAAGAGAGTCAAAGAGAGCAAACCAGATCCAAGCAGCACATGGCAGATAAAAACAGAGCCACACATAGCCAAACTCAGCCTGGCAGATCCAAACATGGCTTGGAAAAGGCAAGCAGAGCCAAATAGCGCATGGCATCACCAAAAAGAGCCAAACAGAGCCAAACGGGCCCAAACAGTACCAAACAGAGCATAAGGGAGCCAAACAGAGCGAAACAGCGCTGAACAGGGCTAAACAGAGCCTGGCAGAGCCAAACACAGCCAAACAGAGCCTGGCAGATCCAAACAGAGCGTGGCAGCACCAAACAGAGCCATATGGAGCCAAACAGAGTCAGACCGAGCCAAATAGTACCAAACAGAGCAAAAAGGAGCTAAACAGAGCGAAACATTGGCTGGCAGATCCAAACAGAGCCAAACAGTGCGTTGCAAAGCAAAACAGAGCCAAAGAGAGCCAAACAGATTCATAAAAAAGCAAACTGTGCCAAACAGAGCCAAAGAGAGACAAACAGAACCAAACAGAGCCCGGCAGGTCCAATCCGAGCTAACCAGAGCCACATAGAGACTGGCAGTGCCAAACGGAGCAAAGCATATCCAAACAAAGCCAAACAGAGCAGGGCAGAGCCAATCAGAGCAAAAGAGAGCCAAAAATATCCGAACAAGCCCGGGCAGAGCCACATAGAGCCAAGCATTGCCAAACAGAGCCAAAAAGCCGCTGGTAGAGACAAATGGAGGCAAGCGGGGCCTGACAGAGTCAAACCGAGGCTGGCAAAGCCAGAAAGAGCCAAACAGACAATGGAAGAGCCAAACAGAACCAAACAGCATCAAACAGAACCATACAGAGCCTGGCAGAGTCAAATAGAGCCAAACAGTGCCTGGCAGCACCAAAGAAAGCCAAAGAGAGCAAACAGTGTCAATCAGAGTCAAAGAGTGCCAAATAGTGCCAAAGGGAGCCAAATGGATCCCAACAATGGCAGCAGTACCAAACAGAGTCAAACAGAGCCTGGCATAGCCATACATAGCCAGACAGAGCCAAAGAGAACCAGGCAGAGACCAATAGATCCTGGCAGAGCCAAACAGCCAAACATAGTCAAACAGAACCAAATAGCACCTGGCAGATCCAAACAGAGTGAAACATTGCCAAACACTGCCAAACAGAGGCTGGCAGAGCCAAACAGAGCCAAAGAAAGCCAAAAAGAACCAAAAGGGCACTGACAGAGTCAAACAGAGCCAAACAGTGCCAGACAAAGCCAAACAGATTCAAACATAGCACAACCGATTCAAACAGAGCCTGGCAGAGCCAATGATTGCCAAAGAGCCAACCAGAGCTTGGAAGAGCCTGGCAAAGCTAAACAAAGCCAACCTGGACCTGGCAGAGCAGGACAGACCAAAACAAGCCTTGCAAAGCCAAACAGAGTGAAAGAGAGCCTTGCAAAGCCAAACAAAGCCAAACATAGTCAAACTGAGCCAAACGAAGCCTGGCAGGGCCAAACAGAGCCAAACAGAGCCTGGCAGAGCCAAACAGAGCCAAAGAGAGCCATACAGAGCCAGAAAGACACTGGCAAAGCCAAACAGAGCCCAACCTAGCCAAACAGAGCCTGGCAGAGCCAAAAGAGCCAGGCAGAGCCAAACACAGCCTCACAGAGCCGTACAGGGCTAAACAGTGCAAAGCAGAACCAAAAAGAGCCAACAGAGCCAAATGGTGCCTGGCAGTGTCAAAGAGAGTCAAACAGAGCAAACCAGATCCAAGCAGCACATAGCAGATAAAATGAGAGCCACACATAGCCAAACTCAGCCTGGCAGATCCAAACAGGGCTTGGAAGAGGTAAGCAGAGCCAAATTGCGCATGGCAGCACCAAACAGAGCCAAATGGATCAGAACGGGCCCAAACAGTGCCAAACAGAGCCAAACAGAGCTAAACAGAGCCCAACAGGGCCAAACAGAGCCTGGCAGAGCCAAACAGAGCCAAACAGAGCCCGGCAGATCCAAACAGAGCCAAACAGAGCCTGGCAGCACCAAACAGATCAAAATAGAGCCAAACAGAGTCAAACCGAGCCAAACAGTGCCAAACAGAACAAAAGGGAGCCAAAAAGAGCCAAACAGAGGCTGTAAGTTCCAAACAGAGCCAAAAAGAGCCAAACAGATTCAAACAGAGTCAAACTGTGCCAAACAGAGCAAAAGAGACCCAAACAGAGCCAACAGAGCCCGGCAGATCCAATCCGAACTAACCAGAGCCACATAGAGACTGGCAGTGCCAAACAGAGCAAAGCCTATACAAACAGAGCCAATCAGAGCCTGGCAGAGCCAATCAGAACCATAGAGAGCCAAAAAGGTCTGAACAAGCCACGGCAGAGCCACATAGAGCCAAGCAGTGCCAAACAGAGCCAACATGGCGCTGGTAGAGACAAACAGAGGCAAGCTGGGCCTGACAGAGCCAAACAGAGCCTGGCAAAGCCAAACAGTGCCAAACAGACAACGGAAGAGTCAAACAGAACCAAACAGCATCAAACAGAACCAAACAGAGCCTGGCAGAGTCAAATAGAGCCAAACAGTGCCTGGCAGCACCAAACAGAGCCAAACAGAGCCAAGCATTGCGAAACAGAGCCAAACAGAGGCTGGCAGAGCCACTGATTGCCAAACAGCCAACCAGAGCTTGGAAGAGCCTGGCAAAGCTAAACAGAGCCAAACTGGACCTGGTAGAGCCAGACAGAGCAAATCAAGCATGCAAAGCCAAACAGAGTGAAAGAGAGCCTTGCGAAGCCAAACAGAGTCAAACATAGCCGCGCTGAGCCAAACGAAGCTTAGCAGAGCAAAACAGAGCCAAAGAGAACCAGACAGAGCCAAAAAGACACTGGCAAAGCCAACAGAACCAAACAGAGCCCAACCCAGCCAAAAAGAGCCCGGCAGAGCCAAAAAAGCCAGTCAGAACAAGACAGAGCCAAACACAGCCTCCCAGAGCCATTAGGGCTAAACGGTGCCAAATAGAGCAAAGCATAGCCAAAAAGAGCCAACAGAACCAAATGGTGCCTGGCAGTGTCAAAGAGAGTCAAACAGAGCAAACCAGATCCAAGCAGCACATGGCAGATAAAAACAGAGCCACACATAGCCAAACTCAGCCTGGCAGATCCAAACATGGCTTGGAAAAGGCAAGCAGAGCCAAATAGCGCATGGCAGCGCCAAACAGAGCCAAACAGAGCCAAAAAGAGCCAAACGGGCCCAAACAGTGCCAAACAGAGCAAAAGGCGGCCAAACAGAGCCAAACAGAGTCTGGCAGATCCAAACAGAACCAAACAGTGCCTAGCAAAGCCAAACAGAGCCAAGGAGAGCCAAACAGATTCAAAAAAAGCCAAACTGTGCCAAACAGAGCCAAAGAGAGCCAAACGGAACCAAACAGAGCCCGGCACATCCAATCCGAGCTAACCAGAGCCACATAGAGACTGGCAGTGCCAAACGGAGCAAAGCATATCAAAACAGAGCCAAACAGAGCATGGCAGAGCCAATCAGAGCCAAAGAGAGCCAAAAAGACCCGAACAAGCCCGGGCAGAGCCAAATAGAGCCATGCAGTGCCAAACAGAGCCAAAAAGCCGCTGGTAGGGACAAACAGAGGCATCCTGGGCCTGACAGAGTCAAACAAAGCCTGGCAAAGCCAGAAAGAGCCAAACAGACAATGGAAGAGCCAAACAGAACCAAACGGCATCAAACAGAACCAAACAGAGCCTGGCAGAGTCAAATAGAGCCAAACAGTGCCTGGCAGCACCAAAGAGAGCCGAAGAGAGCAAACAGTGTCAATCAGAGTCAAAGATGCCAAACAGTGCCAAAGGGAGCCAAATTGATCCCAACAATGGCATCAATACCAAACAGAGTCAAACAGAGCCTGGCAGAGCCATACATAGCCAGACAGAGCCAAAGAGAACCAGGCAGAGACCAATAGGTCCTGGGAGAGCCAAACAGCCTAACATAGTCAAACAGAGCCAAATAGTGCTTGGCAGAGCCAAACAGTGTGAAACATTGCCAAACAGAGCCTGGCAGATCCAAACAGAGCCAAACAGAGCGTGGCAGCACCAATCAGAGCCATATAGAGCCAAACAGAGTCAGACCGAGCCAAACAGTACCAAACAGAGCAAATAGGAGCCAAACAGAGCGAAACAGAGGCTGGCAGATCCAAACAGAGCCAAACAGTGCGTCGCAAAGCCAAACAGAGCCAAACAGATTCATAAAAAAGCAAACTGTGCCAAACAGAGCCAAAGAGAGGCAAACAGAACCAAACAGAGCCCGGCAGGTCCAATCCGAGCTAACCAGAGCCACATAGAGACTGGCAGTGCCAAACGGAGCAAAGCATATCCAAACAGAGCCAAAGAGAGCATGGCAGAGCCAATCAGAGCCAAAGAGAACCAAAAAGATCCGAACAAGCCCGGGCAGAGCCAAATAGAGCCAAGCAGTGCCAAACAGAGCCAAAAAGCCGTTGGTAGAGACAAACAAAGGCATCCTGGGCCTGACAGAGTCAAACAGAGCCTGGCAAAGCCAGAAAGAGCCAAACAGACAATGGAAGAGCCAAACAGAACCAAACAGCATCAAACAGAACCAAACAGAGCCTGGCAGAGTCAAATAGAGCCAAACAGTGCCTGGCAGCACCAAAGAGAGCCAAAGAGAGCAAACAGTGTCAATCAGAGTCCAAGAGTGCCAAACAGTGCCAAAGGGAGCCAAATGGATCCCAACAATGGCAGCAATACCAAACAGAGTGAAACATTGCCAAACAGAGGCTGGCAGAGCCAAACAGAGCCAAAGAAAGCCAAAAAGAACCAAAAGGGCACTGTCGGAGTCAAACAGAGCCAAACAGTGCCAAACAAAGCCAAACAGACCCTGTTAGAGCCAAACAGATTCAAACATAGCCTAACTGATTCAAACAGAGCCTGGCAGAACCAATGATTGCCAGACAGCCAACCAGAGCTTGGAAGAGCCTGGCAAAGCTAAACAGAGCCAAACTGGACCTGGCAGAGCCAGACAAAGCAAAACAAGCCTTGCAAAGCCAAACAGAGTGAAAGAGAGCCTTGCAAAGCCAAACAGAGCGAAACATTGCGAAACAGAGCCAAACAAAGGCTGGCAGAGCCAATGATTGCCAAACAGCTAACCTGATCTTGGAAGAGCCTGGCAAAGCTAAACTGAGCAAAACTGGACCTGGCAGAGCCAGACAGAGTTAAACAAGCCTTGCAAAGCCAAACAGAGTGAAAGAGAGCCTTGCGAAGCCAAACAGACTCAAACATAGCCACGTTGAGCCAAACGAAGCCTGGCAGAGCCAAAGAGAGCCAAACAGGGCCTGGCAGAGCAAAACAGAGCCAAAGAGAGCCAGACAGAGCCAAAAAGACACTGGCAAAGCCAACAGAGCTAAACAGAGCCCGACCTAGCCAAAAAGAGCCCGGCAGAGCCACAAAAGCCAGTCAGAACCAAACAGAGCCTAACACAGCCTCCCAGAGCCATTAGGGCCAAATGGTACCAAATAGGGCAAAGCGGAACCAAAAAGAGCCAACAGAACCAAATGGTGCCTGGCAGTGTCAAAGAGAGTCAAACAGAGCAAACCAGATCCAAGCAGCACATGGCAGATAAAAACAGAGCCACAAATAGCCAAACTCAGCCTGGCAGATCCAAACATGGCTTGGAAGAGGCAAGCAGAGCCAAATAGCGCATGGCAGCGCCAAACAGAGCCAAACAGAGCTGAACAGGGCCAAACAGAGCCTGGCAGAGCCAAACAGAGTCGGGCAGATCCAAACAGAGCCAAACAGAGCGTGGCAGCATCAAACAGAGCCATATAGAGCCAAACAGAGTCAGACCGAGCCAAATAGTACCAAACAGAGCAAAAGGGAGCCAAACAGAGCGAAACAGAGCTGAACAGGGCCAAACAGAGCCTGGCAGAGCCAAACAGCCAAACATAGTCAAACAGAACCAAATAGCGCCTGGCAGAGCCAAACAGAGTGAAACATTGCCAAACAGAGGCTGGCAGAGCCCAACAGATCCAAAGAAAGCCAAAAAGAGCCAAAATGGCACTGACAGAGTCAAACAGAGCCAAACAGTGCCAGACAAAGCCAAACATACCCTGTTAGAGCCAAACAGATTCAAACATAGCCCAACCGATTCAAACTGAGCCTGGCAGAGCCAATGATTGCCAAAGAGCCAACCAGAGTTTGGAAGAGCCTGGCAAGGCTAAGCAAAGCCAACCTGGACCTGGCAGAGCCTGACAGACCAAAACAAGCCTTGCAAAGCCAAACAGAGTGAAAGGGAGCCTTGCAACGCCAAACAAAGCCAAACATAGTCAAACTGAGCCAAACGAAGCCTGGCAGGGCCAAACAGAGCCTGGCAGAGCCGGCAGAGCCAAACAGAGCCAAAGAGAGCCATACAGAGCCAAAAAGACACTGGCAAAGCCAAACAGAGCCCAACCTAGCCAAACAGAGCCTGGCAGAGCCAAAAGAGCCAGGCAGAGCCAAACACAGCCTCACAGAGCCATACAGGGCTAAATAGAGCAAAGCAGAACCAAAAAGAGCCAAACAGAGCCAAATGGTGCCTGGCAGTGTCAAAGAGAGTCAAACAGAGCAAACCAGATCCAAGCAGCACATAGCAGATAAAATGAGAGCCACACATAGCCAAACTCAGCCTGGCAGATCCAAACAGAGCTTGGAAGAGGTAAGCAGAGCCAAATAGCGCATGGCAGTGCCAAACAGAGCCAAACAAAGCCAAAAAGAGCCAAACGGGCCCAAACAGTGCCAAACAGAGCAAAAGGGAGCCAAACCGAGCCAAACAGAGTCTGGCAGATCCAAACAGAGCCAAACAGTGGCTAGCAAAGCCAAACATAGCCAAGAAGAGCCAAACAGATTCAAAAAAACCAAACTGTGCCAAACAGAGCCAAAGAGAGCCAAACGGAACCAAACACAGCGGCACATTCAATCCGAGCTAACTAGAGCCACATAGAGACTGGCAGTGCCAAACGGAGCAAAGCATATGAAAATAGAGCCAAACAGAGCATGGCAGAGCCAATCAGAGCCAAAGAGAGCCAAAAACGAACAAGCCCGGGCAGAGCCAAATAGAGCCAAGCAGTGCCAAACAAAGTCAAAAAGCGCTGGTAGAGACAAACAGAGGCATCTTGGCCTGACAGAGTCAAACAGAGCCTGGCAAAGCCAGAAAGAGCCAAACAGACAATGGAAGAGCCAAACAGAACCAAACAGCATCAAACAGAACCAAACAGAACCTGGCAGAGTCAAATAGAGCCAAACAGTGCCTGGCAGCACCAAAGAGAGCCAAAGAGAGCAAACAGTGTCAATCAGAGTCAAAGAGTGCCAAACAGTGCCAAAGGGAGCCAAATGGATCCCAACAATGGCAGCAGTACCAAACAGAGTCAAACAGAGCCTGGCAGAGCCATACAAATCCAGACAGAGCCAAAGAGAACCAGGCAGAGACCAATAGTTCCTGGAGAGCCAAACAGCCTAACATAGTCAAACAGAGCCAAATAGTGCTTGGCAGAGCCAAACAGTGTGAAACATTGCCAAACAGAGCCTGGCAGATCCAAACAGAGCGTGGCAGCACCAAACAGTGCCAAACAGAGCAAAGAGGAGCCAAACAGAGCCAAACAGAGTCTGGCAGATCCAAACAGAGCCAAACAGTGCCTAGCAAAGCCAAATAGAGCCAAGGAGAGCCAAACAGATTCAAAAAGAGCCAAACTGTGCCAAACAGAGCCAAAGAGAGCCCAAAAGATCCGAATAAACCGAGCAAAGCCACTTACAGCCAAGTAGTGCCAAACAGAGCCAAACAGAGCCCACCTAGCCAAAGAGGAAGCCAAATGGTACCTGGCAGTGTCAAAGAGAGTCAAACAGAGCAAACCAGATCCAAACAGCTCATAGCAGATAAAGCACCAGATTCAGAAAGAGAGCCAAACAGATTCAAACAGAGCCACTCTGTGCCAAACAGAGCCAAAGAAAGCCAAAGAGAACCAAACAGAGCCCAGCAGATCTAAACCGAGCTAACCAGAGCCACATAGAGACTGGCAGTGCCAAACGGAGCAAAGCATATCCAAACAGAGCCAAACATAGCCTGGCAGAGCCAATCAGAGCCGAAGAGAGCCACAAAGATCCAAACAAGCCCCGGCAGAGCCACATACGCCATACAAGCCAAAGAGAGCCAAAGAGAACCAGGCAGAGACCAATAGGTCCTGGCAGAGCCAAACAGAGCCAAACATAGTCAAACAGAGCCAAATAGCACCT